>NW_023601212.1:51792229-56592229 GCF_014898055.3 Talpa occidentalis
AATGAGAGTGTCCATATGAAAAGAGGAAAATTTAGACACAGATACATAGGGAAGGTGGCCTGTGAGGATGGATAGAAATTACAGTGATATAATTACAACTCAAGTAGCAACAAGTACTGCCAGCAACCACCAGCAACCAGGAAGAAGCAAGGAAGAATCCTTCCTTGGAGACTTCTGGGAGTCCTATTGGCACCTTTTTCAGACTTCAAGTTTCTACACTTGTGAGTTAATAAATTTCCATTGTTTTAAGCTACCCAGTTTGTGGTATCTGTTTTGGAGATTCATTGAAACTAAAATAACTTCCATGTGGCAGGTAAAGAAACTAAATGAGTCCTGAATTAAGCAATAAATTGAGCCAGCTTACATCTAAGCTTGCATCCATCTCTGAAATATAATTGCATCCTAGTGCTATCTTTAAAAATACAGATAGATCAATAACCAGCAATAGTAGAAACCCAATTCCAGAATATATTTTATTTATTGTTTCCAGTGTTCTTCATTACTTTCTGTAAATTCAAGTTTCCATCTGGTGCCATTTTCCTTTAGTGTAAACAACTTCCTTTATGTTATTTATGATGCAGGCCTGCCAATGATGGAGTCTTTCAGCATTTGGTTGTTGAGAGAAATTGTCTTTGCTTCAACTTTATTTTTCCTTTACATTGTTTTACATCCTTGTCAATATCATGTCAGTATAGGATTTTTCCCTTTAAGTGTGGTTACCATAGCTGTCCCATCACCAAAGCACGCATAGTCCTCTGCCATCGTCCACTGTGTTCTGCACCCCACCCCTCACTTCAACCCTCCATCCCACACTCCTCCTTCCCTCCTTGGGCACCTCAGATTTATGCTCAGTTTTCAAGAGTTGGTTTTAAAGCTTGTCTTTGTCTTACCCTTTGTTTGGCTTACCCTTTGTCTTACCCTTTGTCTTTCTCTATATTCCACATGTAGGTGATGTGATCCAGTATTTATCTTTCCCCTTCTGGCTTATTTCACTGAGCATGATCCCTTCCATCTCCATCCATGTTGCTGCAAATGGCACGAGTTTATCTTTTTTTTTATTGCTGAGTAGTATTTCACTGTGTGTATATAAACCACATCTTCTTGATCCACTCATCTATTTGGGGGCATTTAGGTTGTTTCCATATGTTAGTTATTGTAAATAGTGTTACAATAAATGTAGGAGTGCAAGGATATTTTGAATTAGTATTTTTATGTTGTTTGGGTAGACACCTAGGAGTGGAATAGCTGAGTCATATGGCAGGCCCATTTTTAGTCTTTTGAGGAAATTCCATACTGCTTTCCACAGGGCTGGACCAGTCTATACTCCCACCAACAGTGTTGATGGGTTTCCTTTTCTCCAGACCCTTGCCAGCCCTTGCTGTTTCTGTTAACTTTATATTTGAAGGACATTTTCACTGAACATGGAATTATAGATGGACATGGACTTTTTTTCCTTTTAACACAAGCTTCCTTTCAAAATATGTTATTTCAGACCTCCCTGGTGGCACAAGGGGTTAAAGACAGCGCTATCAAGCTATCACCAGCCACTGCAACTTGAGTTCGATTCCCAACCTGCCAGGGAGCAACCCTCATGGTGCAACAAACCTTTCCTGCTTCACCCGCTGCTCCCCTCATCTGTGTATTTCAGTAGACCTGCCTGTTCTGCTCCCCACTCTCTCTGGTGAATCCTCTCACCCCCACACCTCTGGCTTGTACCCAGTTCTTGTATACATAAATAAATAAATCTTTTTTTTAAAAAAAGAATGTTTTAAAATAAATAAATAGATAAATAAATAAATAAATAAATAAATAAATAAATAAAATGTTATCTCATTGACTCTGGCTTGTATTATATCTGAATAGAAGTCAATAATAATTCTTCCTTTTAAATGTTTTTTATTGAGGTAACATTAGTTCACAGCACTATATATGATTTGTGATATAGGATCATACCCTTCAGGTGTATGTTACCACACCATACTACCACCAAGGTACCTATAGTCCATTGTGCCCCCCACCAACTGCTTTACTTTTCCCCACTCCCTCTAATAACCTCAATTCTATAGTCACATTGCTAAGGTTTGTTATTGGTTTAATTTTATCTGTTTCTTTGCTTTGTTTCTCTATATTCTGCATACAAGTGCAACCATCTGGGTTTGTCTTTCTTTCTCCTTCTAACTTATTTCACTATAAATATTATCCCTCAACAATTCCTAATGTATGTAATGTATCTTTTTCTCAGAATGCTTCCATGATTTGCTATTTATTGAATATATTCAGCAATTTTATTATGTTGGACCACAAGTGAGTCATTTTGTTGAGGGGGGGTGCTTAGAGGAGAGTTTCCTGTATGTGGTCCAATGACTCTCTTTGATTTCTTGGCAAATGTTTTTCATCAAATGTGCAGGTAAGCACATAGAAAGACTTATAAGCACATAATTAGACATTAAGGAAATATGGATAGTAAACATAGTGAGCTATTAGTGCATACCTATCATAATGTTAATTTTTTTAAATAATAACACTACCAAATGTTGATGAAGTTGCAGAGAAACTGAATCATTCACACATTGCTGGTGAGACTTTGAATGTTACAACGACTCTGGAAAATAGTTTGGCAGTTTCTTGAAAAACTAAACATACACCCACCATATGACCATGAACCATGTTTCTGGACATTTATTCCACCCCCCCCCCAAAAAAAAGATGATAACAAAACCCTTTCATGCTGTTGTTCATTGGATTTTATTTGTAATAGTCCAAACCTAAAACAACCCAGATGAATAATCAAATAAACTATAGCATTTTTATTCCATGGCATACTACTTAGTGATGAAAAAGGAATGAACTATTGATACACACAATGTCTATGAATCTTGAGGGGATTATGCTGAGTGGGAAAAGAAATAAATCTCAAAATGTTGTATACTATATGGGTTCACTTATAATATTCTTGAAATGACAAAATTATAGAGATTAAAAACAGATTAGTAGTTGTCAGTGGTTAGGGAAACAAAGAAAGGGTATGATAACAAAAGGTTAATATGAGGGAGATATTTGGGGTGATTGAATAGCTCTGTCTTGACAGTGTTGGAGGTCACGCAAATCTACATGTGATGAAATGACATTGGACACACATGAATGTTAGATTTCATAGATTTGACATTGTGCTATATTCACAGCACAATGTAATACTATTTATAATTGTACTATATATAGTTACATAAATGTAGACATCAAGAGTTAGATGCAGGTTACGTGGTCTTCTCTGTATAATCTTTGCAACTTCCTCTTAATCTATAAGCTTTAAAAAAAGTGTGGTGGAAGGTGAGTAAAGCATATACCCTCAAACTTTAATAGTATATAAATGACTTGACAAATTAATAAAATTAAAAAATAAGACAAAGATGTGGCAACTATAATTTGACAGCCATTTAATCAGGAGGCCCTTTACTTAGTCACACTTTCTAATGATTTGGCACAGCCTTCTGAGACAGTGAGTTGAAATTTAAATGAATCACCACTAGATGACACCATAGATTGCATATACTAACCATCAGAATGTTCCCTAAACAGAATTTATATAAGCTTACATTGTCTTCAAAACACATGATTTTTCACACCATAGAAGATGGGACAAAATTTTACTCTGTAGACTTTAAATAATGATAATATAGCACTCTCCCCCACACATACCATTAATTATGCCTTAAACCTTATAGATTTTTTTTTGGTTTTTAACTAAAAAAGGTTTTAAGGGCCTCCCTGGTGGTGCAGGGGGTTGGGCACAGCACTATGAAGCAGTCTGCAGCCTCTGCAGCAAGAGTTTGAACCCCCGGCCAGCCAGGGAACAACCCACATGGCGCAGCAGACCTCTCCTGTCACTCCCGCAGCTCGCCTCAGCAGTATGTTTCAGTCAGTTGGCCTTTCTGTTGCCCACTCTGTCTCTGATGAATACTCTCACACACACACCATCCCCCGCACCTCTGGCCTGTACCCCAGTTCTTGCATGCATAAATAAATAAATTTTTTTTTTTTTTTAAGAAAAAAAAGTGCATTTCATTTCTAAGCACTTCTTAGAGGTGCTGAAGTTACTCTGTGGTGGTGATTGAAGACACAAGATAGAGGGAATAGCCCTAAAGAATAGATGTGAATCCCCTGAGTTAAACCTGTGGTTTAAGCTACAGACAAACTTTAGATCCAGTGGTATCAACGAGTCTCCCCTATTTGCTCTAAGTGTACAGGAGTTGTTTCAGGCCAAGTAATGCCACGCCCAAATTTTTCATGAAGTTGCATGTGTTTTTCCTGGTCTTAGAGTCCAAGAGGAGGTGTGTGAGGTGACAGATAGATTCCAACATCAGAACCTTGGTTCATGTTGTTACCTATTCCTGAAAGAATCTCTTCCAGGTGTCCATATGGCCCACACCTTTCCTTTATACACGTTTCTAAAATGTTACCCACTCGGAGGTGTCTTCCTCGAGCTACTCCATCCTTTATAACATCCCCTACAGACACCCCATATTTTTTTTCTTAAAGACTTATTTACTCACACATACAAGAACTGGGGTACAGGCCAGAGGTGTGGGAGGGTGAGAGGATTCACCAGAGACAGAGCGGGGAACTGAGTGGGCAGGCTGACCGAAAACACCACTAAGGGGAGCAGTGGCAAAACAGGAGAGGTTTGCTGCACCACGCGGGCATCTCCCTGGCCTGCCTGGGATTGAACCCGCACTGCAGAGGCTGCCAATAGCCCCACAGTGCAGCGCCCAAACCCCTACACCACCAGGGAGGCCCACCCCATATTTCTTTTTTTTTTAAAAGATTTATTTATTCATGCATACAAGAGCTGGGGTGTAGGCCAGGGGCAGTAGAGGGCGGGGGTGTGTGAGTGGATTCACCAGAGACAGAGTGGGGAGCAGAACAGGCAGATCTACTGAAATACACTGCTGAAAGGAGCAGCAGGCGAGACAGGAGAGGTCTGTTCACCATGTGGGTCACTTCCCTGGTCAGGAATCAAACTCATGCTGCAGTGGCTGTGGATTGCTTCATAGTGAAGACGCTTAACCCCTTGCACCACGAGGGAGGCCCCCCAACCCCATATTTCTTTATACACACTATCTTCTTTTGTTTGATCCTAGAACATATCTGACATTGTGCTCAGTCTATTTTATTCACTACTTACTCCTGAGCACCTACATTAGAACAAAAACATGTTTGTGAGATAAAGAACAATCAAGGGAGATGATAAAGCTGTGCATATAGTACATTCTCAATAAATGCTAGTTGTTAGGACTCCTGAGTCCTTTACATTACTAGCAAATGTATTCCTGGTATCATCCTCTGACTCTCAAAATCCATCAGCAAAGTGTGGCTATTTGAAGCTCTTAGCAACTTAGTGTTTATAATCTGATAACTTTTCAATAAATTTTTATAATTAACCCATATTTTTTAATTATATTTTTAAAGGACAGAAAAATATTAAAACAGGTTAATAATTTGTCGGTGAAACTTATAAATTTATACAAGCTACAACTTTGATTAAATTTTTATGTTGGCTTTACTTTCTGCCAGTAGAAATCCAAATATTTGGGCTTGGCATGTTATGAAAAATTGACAAGTTTGTCTTTATATAAATTAAGTATAAATCATTAGTAATTTTTTATTCTCCTGCAGGTAGCATTGCAACAATGATACTCCATAATATCAATGTAAAAATGTAGTTCTCATGCTAAACTATTTACTTATACACCAATACTTTCCTACTGTATGTTGAGAAAACTATATTTTCAGTCAATGATTTTGTTATCACCTTTGTTCACATTGTGTACACTGCAAAGGTGAGTTAAATTCTAAAAATGAGGGCACGATTCATATTCAGAGTAAAACCTTATTCACGTTTTTACAACTCAAAAAGTACTTGTGAAAATAATGAAAAGTTTTCTATAATCTACAAAATATAAGCATGGAATGTCAGCATAAGATGCTCTAAAATCTCAGGTCCTCCATCCAAACAATGAGAATATTGGCAAAAATCTTTAAATCAACCTTTCCAGAACTCTGAACATTAACCAAAAACTTGCAGTAATACCAAGGGCATTATGAAAGGCTACTACAAATCACTAAAAAAAAACTAATAGGGCCTCCCCTGGCAGCGCAGGTGGTTGAGCGCTGTGCTGTGAAGCTGTCCACAGCCTCTGCAGTGTTGGTTCCATCCCCGGCCAGCAGGCAAGAATCCCACATGGTGCAGCAGACCTCTCCTGTTGCACCCACTGCTCCCCTCAGCAGTGTATTTCAGTCAGTCTGCCTGTTCTGTTCCCTGCTCTGTCTCTGGTGAATCCTCTCACCCTTCCGCACATCTGGCCTGTACCCTGGTTCTTGTATAAATAAATAAATATATCTTTAAAAAAAAAAGACTAATGACCTGATTTTTAAAATGAGCAAAGGATTTAGATAAACATTTCTCAAAAGAAAAAAAGAGTGCAGGAAAAGATTTCACAACATTATCCATTGAAGAAATAAAAATCAAGACCATATACAATGTTGGAAACTAATTTAAATTAAAATGAAAAGAAAGAAAATCAAGACCACAATGAGATATCACAGCACATCACTTCATAACTACTGGGATAATGAAATCAAAAAGACTAACAATAACAAGTATTGACAGAGATGAGGAGAAATTGGAGCCATCATATTGCTGCACATGAACTCCACATCAAAGGCTCTGAGTAGGTCTGCATAACCAAATAGGGAGGAAGCTCAGGAATCCAGAAGGACTAAATTGGGTCACCCCAGTGCCCCTTGAAGCAGTATACTACTTTCTTGGAGATATAATTTCAATGTGCAGAGACCAAATCTGTTTTTTCTTTAAGCACAGCAGTAAAAATTATTTTTAGTGATTTTTTGTTTTTTGCCTTGCTAGGCAGCTATTGGACTTTATATAGGGCACATCTGCCTGCTTTTAATGGGGTCTGTAAATTGGTCTTGCCCTAGGAGGGACCCCACGTGGCTTGGCAACCTCTCTCTCTGGCAAGGCTTGGTTTTAGACTGGTATTTCCATGAAGATAAGCAGTTCAACCAGAGACAAGTTAGAAAGATGCAGAAGCTAGCACAGATGGGGCTCATTGACGATAATCAAAAAAGTGCAGAGGAAGCCAAGGCTGGAACATTCTCTTGTTCACTCTCATTCTTTGTATGATTGTCTTTTTATTATACATCAAATTCACCTTTTGCCCTTTAAGCATCTGTTTAAAATAAAGAAAGCCATTTATGATTTAAGATGTTGATAATCATGCTGCCTTTTGAAAAAGCAGCACGTACTCCTTTACCCCCCAGACTTAAAACCTTGGCCTGACTACTTGAAGTAGTAAGTAATCTTGATTTCATTACTGTCATCAGAATTGATTCTGCAAAGCAAAATATCATGTCCTTCATTCTTTGCAAACATAGATCATCAAATTATATAGCATGTGCATTAGCCTTATGTTTTCTTTGCACCAACTTTCTTCTAATTTGCATTGCACTTTTTATCATGCTGTTTTATATTTTATAGACATAATCCATAAAGGTTAACTCATAGTCTCTCCTTTTTCTTATATATAAAGAATAACAAAGTTTTTTTTCTTTAGCATCATTTATACCTTAATAAATATTTTTTGAACATTCACTGTGTCACCCTATGGCAGACACCAGAGATAGACAAAATTATATCACTTTTAATAAAACAACTAGGCAAATAAACCATACCAGTATGGAATCTTTCAGTTGTTGGGGACAGTCCCTGACAATGGTGAGGTGAAAAAAGGAATGTAATGAGCAGTGTTACCAAAATGGCTTGCAACCAGATTTCAGAGGCAAATTTAGAAAAGTTCTACATTTCCTTCTTTTCTATTTAAGATAAAAATTGGAAAATAAAAGACTGAGAGATGATTTACTTAAATACTAATATTTTATTTTAATGACTCAAAAAAAAAAAAAAAAAACAAACAAGTAACCACAGGGGCCTCCCTGGTAGCCCACTGGGTTAAGTCTCAGCACTACGAAGCTATCTGCAGCCACCGCAGCAAGAGTTCAATCCCCAGCCAGGGAGCTGACACACGTGGCACAGCAAACCTCTCTTGCTCCTGACTCTCCCGCTGCTCCCCTCAGCAGTGTATTTCACTCAATCCACCTGTTCTGCTCCCCACTCTCTCTCACCCCCCGCCACTGCACCTCTGGCCTACACCCCAGCTCTTGTATGCACAAATAAATAACTCTTGAAAATAGTTTAAAAAAAACTAACCACAAATAGTATTATTAGATTGGTTTTTCATAGGTGTGTGGGTTAGCATAGGAGACTACTTGTGTTCCAGGGTTGAATAAATATAGTGTGGGTAAAAGATTCAGCCTTCTCACTCTTAGAGTAAGGAGTACAAATGAAAAAAAAAAGGGTGAAGAATAGAATAAATCCTGTGATCTTGGACTGAGATTGGAGACATCACTAGGCAGTTAGTCATAATACACAAGCAGGTGGAGTCATAGAAACGGATAGAGGAGGTATGTGCTTCTTGTGACCATGTTCTTAGAGGGCCTGGAAACAAAGACATCTCAACGCCAAGGAACACACCCAAGATGCAGACTTTGGGAAAGAGAGAAAGAAAAGAAAAGAAAAGAAAAGAAAAGAAAAGAAAAGAAAAGAAAAGAAAAGAAAAGAAAAGAAAAGAAAAGAAAAGAAAAGAAAAGAAAAGAAAAGAAAAGAAAGAAAAGAAAAGAAAAGAAAAGAAAGAAAAGAAAAGAAAAAAGAAAAGAAAGGAAGGAAGGAAGGAAGGAAGGAAGGAAGGAAGGAAGGAAGGAAGAAGGAAGGAAGGAAGGAAGGAAGGAAGGAAGGAAGGAAGGAAGGAAGGAAGGAAGGAAGGAAGGAAGGAAGAAAACCAAGACTCCTTGAAGAAGGACTGATTCCAGGGCTGCAGGAAACATAGAAGGAATGGCAACCAACTTGAAAGGACTCCCAGTGGCCAAATCTGGAATAATGAACAATAAAATAAATAATAATATAAAAGATTATAATCCATTTATTAAATTAAGAATCCATGAGTCTTTTTGGATAAAGAAATAAATAAATAAGAAAAGTCTTTCTTTTAGTAGATGTCCAACTAATAAATATGAAAGGAACAAAGGAAATTGGAAATTACTGTTTGCCAAGCACTAGCGTGATGATTGTTTTAGGCAAAGATCATCAACACATGCTAACACTAGCAGCTGAAAGTGACATGGAAACAAATTATTTCCTCACAAGATATTTTTTAATCTCAAAGAAGAAGATGGAGACTTTACAGTGGAAAAATCTGGCAGACACCACCCTAACCAAGTGATTACATGGATAAAATGTGCCTCCTGAAGGGTACATTGAGAAGAAAACAGCATCACCTCCATGGTATTCTTGATAAAAATATATGAGCAGAACTGAATCATGATGAAATATCACACCAATCCAAATACACATTCATAATTCCCCTTTCACAGCATAAGTTCTTTCCAGAACTTATCTGGGACAAAGCACTCATCTATATTATTTCATCCATGTGTTAGCATTTGGTTTACTCCTATTTTTACAAAATATACTTACCTCTTAAGTATAATGTAGTATATTTAAATTTACAAAGTGTTCTGTTACATCTGAATATGGCTCCAAACTTTACAATCTTGAGCCCAGTTTTATGGTTATGTAAGTTAACTGTCCTGATAACCAGAAATCTACTTGTCTGCCCCTAAATCCCCAGTAATGTAGGATTGGTCAGCAGCTAAATGTGGCTATTTTTCCCAAAGTTTAAAAATCAAGGTGGAAGTCCAGCTTGTTACAGTCACAGAGACAAAGGACGGCCTTGTGATTGAAGTTATGAGTTTCCAGCTTTTTAAAAAAAAAATATTTTTCTCTTCTTTAATTGGAGATTTGTTAATGTCTAAATAAGCAAGTTAGGGAAAAGTATGAAAAAAATAATCAGATTACATATGAGAAAGAAAATAGTCTCAGTTCTGAATGGGGCAGAGGCTTATAATCTAATGTGATTACAAATATGTGAGTCTTCTTCCGAGAAGAAGTTAAAATGTTACTCGATACGTTTTATAAGTTTGAGAACTACATCGTGAAACTCACCCTGTCTTTCCAGGGCAACCCCTGGAGTAAATTAACCTTCTGTAATCTTTAGTTCCACCAAGAGTCTAAGGATCTTAAACTGTATTCTTTTGTTTTCTTATCTAATCTAACTGTAAGAGTTTAAGCTTTTACTTTCTCATATCTCTACCAAGGAATAGATCATTCAGGGAATTTTCCCTTACAGCCGGCTTGAAATAAAATTTTGACTCCTTAAAATGATCTTGCCTGAGAAATCACTTTAGAGGTATTTTATGAGACTGTGATTTTTACTAAAATTCAAATTCAACTGAGAAAGGTAATAAATTGTTACCAACTGCATTGTTGAATTTTATTCATTTCCTTTTCAAAGATTAGTTTTTGAGAGAATGGCTTTGATGGAAGGACATGACCTGAGGACACTGATGACTGTGGGGAAAAGGGGATTTTCTGAAGGAGAGAATGCTTTATATTCAGAAGTCAGCTTAATTAGAAAGGCCAGTACCCCAGGGTACAATTTAATGTATGGTCCAGAACTGTACAGTTTCATGACTATAAACCCTAAGAGACGATTCTGAGTTAGCATGTTGCTCTCTATTTTTTCAAAAATTATTACTTAACACAACTTAACTTTCGAAAAACACATTAATTTTCCTATGTATTGTTAGTTCCAGAGCATTCTTTGCTAGCTCCTGTGGACATGACTGGGGTGTGTCTGATGACTGGAGCAGAGTTGCCTAGTCATTATAAAATTATTTATGCTAATTTTATTTATTTATATTTTCCCATAAAGTGTACAGTCAAGTGCACATGCAAATAAGCTACATATATTTAATTCAGATTTACTTTTCATTGTATCAGTTTTTATTGGGGTAACATTAGCTTACACATTGTAAATGGTTTAGGGATGTAAATCTCTCTTCAAATGTATGTCACTACACCACACCCACCAACAGAGCAGCCATAATCTTCCACCATCACCAATTTGGCCTTTCCCCATTTTGATCTCCATCCCTCTCTCCCTTTCTGGTAAACTCAGTTCTACAGTGATATTTCTAGGGTTGGTTTTGGTTTAGTTTTGTCAGTTCTTTTGTTGCTATATATTTCATGCATAAGTGAGTGAAATCATCTGGTATCTGTCCATCTCATTCTGACTTATTTTGATTAGCATAATCCCCTCCAGCTCCAGCCATGATGTCACAAATAGCAAAATTTCACCTTTTATTTTATGGCTAAGTAGCATGCCATTGTGTATCTATACCACATTTCTTTATCCACTCATCTGTCATTGGGAACTTAGGTTGTTTCCATAACTTGGCCATTTAAATAGTACTGCAATGAACATAGGCGTGCCCATATGCTTCCAGATGAGTGTTTTTACATTCTTCAGATTAATATGTCAGAGTGGAATTGTTAAATCATTTTGGAGATCTATTTTTAATATTTTGAGACACCTCCCTACTGTTTTCCATGGAGGCTGGACCAGTCTGCATTCCCACCAACAGTGTGTGAGTGCTTTACTCCATACCCTCTCCAACACTTGTTGTTTCTGGTCTTTTTAATGTAGGCCATTCTCACAAATGTACCTCATTGTTGGTTTTTTGTCGTTATTGCTTCTTCGATTCCACTGTGGTTTTGATTTGCATTTCTTTCATGATGATAACTGAGGTTGAGCACTTTTTCTTGTGCCTGGTAGCTATCTGTATGTCTTCTTTGGAGAAGAATCTATTTAACTCTTCTGTCCATTTTTTTATTCAATTGTTTTCTTTCTGTTGAGTTGTATGAGTTCTGTGTCTGTCTTGAAATGAACTATACAATTTATATTTTTGAAAATATATAGACTTTTTAAAATATAAGAAAACTCATTAATGTTGAAGAACAGGCTTCTCCAACATGTCCTGAATAGGTGTCCCCAAGTTGTTCAGATGTGTCACTTTGGCAGGTAGGTTATTTTGATCCAAGGTCAATAGGTTATTTTGATCCAAGGTCAATCCAAGGTCAAGCCTCATGAGAAACTTTTACCACTGCCTTAACTACTTAAAAGGATAAAAATTAAGAATGTTGGGCCTCCCCTGGTGGCGCAGCGGTTGAGCACTGGGCTGCGAGGTTGCCCTCAGCCTCTGCAGCGCTGGTTTGTTCCCAGGCCGCCGGTGAGGGTCCCCCCCCCAAAAAAAAAAATTAAGAATGTTACCCAGAATTAAGATTTTATAATATAATTATAGGACATTCAATATTTTTCACTTGAGTAATTATCTCCTCAGTTCCTTGAAGTCCAGGCCCCTACCCTATTCCGTAGTTCATATAACCCCATTTAACCCCACTAATCTATATTTTTATAGATTCCTCATATGGATGTAGTTAAATTTGTTGTTTTTCTCCTCCTGATATGTCTGATGTTGATTTGATTGTTCTGCCAACTCGAAAAGAAACCACGGGGATAGGGGAAATTTCCTTTCCTCCCAAGGTCATAAAAATTCTATTAATTAAAGCATGATCCTTTGAGGCAATGTTCAGGCAAGTGGCTCTGACTCAAAAAAGTATAAATTTTTCAAAAAAGGACAACTCTCTTGACATCTTAGTTTTCCAAACGAAGCCCTCTTCATCACTGTTTAGAAAGCCTGTAAGAAGTAATTTTCAGGTCTTTTCTTGCTTCGAGAGGCTTTTCCAGGGATCTGGCCAAATGCCCACCAGATGGCGCTGCACCTAGTTGCGTCTCAGTGTGTGTTCCCCACCTTCCTTTGGTCTGCTCTGCCCTATTCCTGCCCCAAAGTTGCTACCAGATTTAAAATATCCACTCACTATCTTTGTTCATGGACTCTCAAAATGGCGGAGCTGCCACTTCCAACCTACCACCCTGGAGAGCAATTACCCTCCCAGATCTCAACTTCAGTGTGGTGACTCACTCTTTCCTTCTTCAAACCCGCCTCATTGATCGTTACTTTTTATGTTCCACAATTCCCTGCTGATACTTTCTCAATAGCAGTTCTAGAATTGGCTGTTTTTAGACAAAATAAATGTCTGCTGAGATTTTTTTCCAAGATTTCTACTTAGATTCCCATCACATAGCTTCCATATTTCCTCTGTCTTAGGTGTTTTGAAATTTGATCCTAACCCCTTACATGTTATTCAGTCTGCTGGACACCTAGGGAGATCCTGTTGGGTTGTAACAGCAAGCTTAGCAACAACTGCAAGTAATTAGCACTAGCAACTTATAAAATCTCCTGAAGGAGTGAATGGTCTGGTGTGCTGCCAACAGCAGGAAGCCTGCACTAGCAATTAGGTCACCCAGTTGGGTCTTTGATTCATAGGTTTGCTTCCTGTAAGAGGCTTTTAAAAATTGAAATTGAATCCAACTTTCCTTGAGGCAATGAAACAGAAAGGAGATGTTCAGGTGAAATTCTCAGAGCAAAGGGAGAGGAAGAGCAGCTCAAACCAGAAGATATAAAGTGACGTATTTCCCCAAAGTTGCTGTAGTTTGTTGACCAATTTCTCATCATCCCTTGGTGAGTCACCACTGTCAGACTTGATTCCAGTTTATGACAGTGCATCACTTATAAGAATCACCATCAAGGAAGAAGGAACTGGCCATAGCCCATGAACAACAAACAGCCACCCTCACCTTTTCCATCTTATATTTCAAAATTTTCACTTGCCTTCAGAACTGTTTTCTTCCTATCATAACTCACTATTGTTTTTATTTAATGATAAAACAAATGAAAACCCAAAAGCCACACTGTTATCTTTCCAGTCCTTGGACACCTCTACCTTGAGCTGAGACTTGTGACAAATGAAGAGTCACCATAACCAGGACTGTCTGCAGGACAGATGTCCTGGGAGGTAGCAGGGATCTGCCTGACTGTCCCTCATAACCATCCTCCAGGTCAGAAATATTCCTGCAAATACTTTTTTAGACTACTTCTAAGTGATCCTAGATTTATAAAAACTATTCATGGGCCTCCCTGGTGGTGAAGGGGCTAAATGTCAGCACTATGACATGACTCTATGAACTATGACAGCACTATGACAGCACTATGATTGACTCTATGAACACAGAACAGGAAGATACAGAGGACTGGCTATGAGGACTTGAGGCTCCAAGGAATTTAGTATCTGTGGGAGTCCTGAAACCAATTTCCCATAGTTAAGTTTGGGGGTAGTCAAAAGTTGTATAAAATGTTCAACTGCACACATCCAGTGTCCCAACCCCATTTTTCAAGGCTCAGTTGTTCTTAAATTCATTGACTTCAGCAATTTTTGTGAACACTGTGGAATTTATTAATGGTTAGATAAGGTAGGGGGGTTCATCGCACACCACATAGTACATGCCTCAGTAAGGCCCCATTAGTCAGTTGCTATTTATCTAGATTCCCCTGTCAACGCCTTTGGGGACCCCTTGATCTCTTTTTCCCTTCCTTCCAAACCATACCTGCTCCCTCTGCTCCTTCTGCCTTTATTATGCAGAGTGTCTGTGTGCTGACCAACTTTTACTTTGCAAGTACTCATGAACATCTTATTTCAAAAACCTGTCTCTCCCAGGAAAGCAAGTGATGCAAAATGAGTCGTTGCTTAAAAAATTAAATTTTCGGGGCCTCCTTGGTGGCGCATGGGGTTAAGATGCAACTATGAAGCTATCTGCAGCTACTGCAGCACGAGTTCAATCCCTGGGCAGAGAGCAATACACATGGCGCAGCAGACCTCTCCTGATTCGCCCGCTGCTCCCCTCAGCAGTGTATTTCACTCAATCCGCCTGTTCTGCTCACCACTCTGTCTCTGGTGAATCCTCTCACCCCCACACCTCTGGCCTGTACCCCAGTTCTTGTATGAATAAATAAATAAATCTTAAAAAAATTAAATTTTCCAGAGCATTATATTACACAATACATAGTTTCTTTGCTTTCCCATACTAAGCTAATTTTTTAGATACAAAGAGTCACAAAATACTTTTATTTGTTTCCAAATTTTTTTTTAACAATTCCAATTTTAGTTTTACTGATATTCACATAAGTTACTTTTTTCCCCTCTGGTATTCCTACCGACCAGATAGGATAGGTAGGAATCAGATCTCAGAGAGGTTTCTTGTAAGACTTTGTCATCTATTTACACCAAGACTTATCTTTTTTGGCCTTTCACATCTTTTCTCCTGAACTCTCCCACATTCCCACATTCCTCTTCAACAAGAAGTGTGGAAGAGATAAAGGGTGGCGGGAAAGAAATGAGTTTTTGGCTATTTGCCTCAACTTTGACCTGTGTTCACCTGCTAACTTCCATACCTAGGAATAGACTTTAAGATAAGACTGGGGGCAGAAAAACAGAGAGGAGTTTCTGTTTTCAATGCTATGGAGATTTGACTGTAATTTTTTTGCATTCTGCAATCACTCAGTAGAAGGTTCCTTCAGAAGTCACATGCTTTCCAGCATCATTCCTCACTTTACAAGGTTTTTACAGCCTGTTTTCCAAGGGCCTCCCCTGGTGGCACAGCGGTTGAACGCTGGGCTGTGAAGCTGCCCGCAGCCTCTACAGCAACAGTTTGATCCCCGGCCGCCGGCGAGGGTCCCACATAGCATGCAGACCTCTCCTGCTATGCCTGCTGCTCCCCTCAACAGTGTATTTCATCAGTCTGCCTGTTCTGTTCCCAGCTCTGGCTCTGGTGAATTCTTTCACCCTCCTGAGCTTCTGACTGTACCCAGTGCATGTATAAATAAATAAATAAATCTTAAAAAAAAAACAAAAAACAACCTGTTTTCCAAAATCAGAGCTCACTGTCATCAGTTAGGTCTAATTCCTACAAATATATACCATCAGATGGAAGAATAAACAAGGAGCGTATGTCTAAGTACCAGTGTTGAGTGGGGGAGAAAAAGATTTTAAAAAGACTGGCCTATTGATGACAGTCCTATAGTTTCATTAAATTCAATTAAATATGTTTTAGACACTTCAATTAAATGTTTTAGACAAGTCATCTGCTAGATGTTGGGGATACAAATGTATATGAAATTTCCTTGCCTTTGGGGAATTTACAATCTTGACATTAACACAACTTTGCAGTGGTTATAAAGAACCATAAAGATGTTCTCACTTCTAATACTTTATCTTAGAGTTAAGAGGCAGTACAAGCTGTGTGGGAAAGAGTGCTTACTGAAGCATTAATTGTAAGCAAAAGAACTGGAAGCAACTTATATAAAGGTCAAGAATAAAGTATAGTTAAGTGAAGATTGAAATAAGACACAATCATTTAAAATAATAATAGTAAAGATGAAAGAGAAAAATTAACTCTAAGGATATACAACTGTTATTTACAAAATTCAATTTCATTATGAAGACATACTCCATATCACTTTTAGTTATTCAGACACATTAAAGGACAAACATACTCAAAGAAGTTTAGTTTATAAGATAAAGGAGTTTATAGAAATTAGGACAAGAGGGTATTTCTTCAAAATTAGTTATTGGTCACTGAAAGAGGAGACTCCATAATATAGTGCAAAAAGTTTTGTGGGAGCATTTAATTATATAATGTATTGTTTTCTTTAGGAGCAAAAGTTTAAATTTATGTATCAGAAGTTTGAGCTATTTCTGACTGCCTCTTTTAACCTTCAAAAATAGGGAAAAAGAGCCTCCCTGATGGCACAAGTGGTTAAGCACAGCACTATGAAGCAATTCGCAGCCTCTGCAGCCCGAGCTTGATCCCCGGCCGGCCAGGGAGCAACCCACATGGTGCAGCAGAATTCTCCTGACTCACCCACTGCTCCCCTCAGCAGTGTATTTCAGCCAGTCTGCCTGTTCTGTTCCCCACTCTGTCTCTGGTGAATCCTCTCAATCCTCACATCTCTGGCCTATACCCCAGCTCTTGTATGCACAAATAAATAAATCTTTTTTAAAAATTGGAAAAAATACAAGTTGTCTATTTTTCCCATGTAGAACCCCAAAGTTTCCTTTAAAGACAAAGAATTGAAAGCACATCCTTATCAAAAGATAACCACAGGAAAGTTTTACAACAGTGATTTATTATACAATAATTAGCATAAGAATTATGAAGTAAATAAAAATACTTTTGCAAATTCAGTAAGTAAAAACTTTAAAACTTTAAATGTTAATTATTATGGAGTTTGTATTTACAAAATTTTAATTTCATGGGGCAAAATCTGCAAGAGAATATGTAAGAATGTAAATATATTAAGGTGGTGAAATTATAGGTGAATGCTTTATCAGTTACAACATTTTTACAATTAAATAAAAAAAGAAATTTAGCCACCCCAGTAACCCTTCTATGAACTAGGAAGTCACATGCATCTTTTAAACTGGAAAATATTTTAAAGACCTAAATCTTCTCTGGGCACCTGTAGTAATTCAGCATTAGAACTTGGAATATAGTGTTAAAAGAAATCTGTAATTTTCAGAGAAATGTAGTATGGCTCCTGCACCTGCCATTTTCACAGTTAAAGCCACTCAAATTTTGATGCTTGGTCTCCTTATTTGTAAAGAGAATGATAATAATAAAACTACTTTGCTGTTTTGTCTTTTTGTTTGTTTAATGAGTGTGCCTCATTCCTACTTAGCGCTCAATAAATATGAATGATAGTTAGGAGTGTGAAAAGTCTGAAATAGGACTCTGAAAGGCAAGATGATTGATAAAGGACACAGATCTTTACTAAACTACTTCAAGGAGGAGTTGGACAGGCAGAGGAGATGATCTCCATCAATTCCTCCTGCCACAAATATTTCCTTCACATAAAGACAAGAAAATAAATAAAAAAATACTTAAATACCCATTTGTTTCATCTCCCTTCTCTATCCCTTCACTCTTGAAGTCTTTTTGACACCTACAAAGGCCACAAGGGTTTGCAAACACCAAGACTCCTTTTCCAGTGCAAGGGAGAAGCAGAATAAATGCAAATATCAGCCATGACATTCATTCATTCATTCATTCACTCAACATCTATCGTGCTCCCAGACATGTAAAGATCCTCTGGTGTCAAGTTTCATGAAGAATCAGCACAAAGATTCAAGAGGGAGAGGGAAAATGTTTAATTTTAAGATTTTGATTGCGTTTTTCATATCAAGTTTACTACAAAGTTCATGGCAGGTAATCATTGTAAAATGTTCTGCTTTTCAGTCTTTTTGACAGAAATTAGCTACCATCTCCCGGAAAGGGATTTTACAAAGATTATTACACAATGTTGTACGATCAGCCAAAATTGCATTATACCCAGTATTTTTAAAGTGCCTGGTGTTCCTTCTTCGGAATGACTCAATGAGATGTCCTCCACGATGTCTCTTTGGAGACTCCCCTCCCTTGCCACCTATCTGTGGTTCTTCAGCCCCACCCAGACTTTACTCCCACACTCTGAATTTCCCAATTCTCATGTATTTGTCACACTGACATATTATAGCACCCAAATTCACTTTCACTAACTTAAATAGTTGTGTGGCGATGACTCATGCTGTTGGATACTGGAAAATAAATTTGCAATGATTTTGTCTGAACTGTCACATAATAGGATTCCTGGAATCCAAGTGATGAGACTGTGATGACCACAATGCTAAGGATGTAAGATAGAAAACGGATACAAAGGGAAGGTGGCATGAACAGAAAGACACTAAACTCAAGTTGGATTTAAGAAGCAGATAGAGAGCATCAGTCAGGTACAAAAAGAAACTAGAGAGGGTGAAAAGGCTACCAAGGAACAAGATAGTGAAAATTAAGACGCTCAGGTGCCATGGGAAATATATGAGTAAGAGTGAAATGCCATTTTAGAAATATAATTAAAATTACGTAGGGGCATAAAAGAAAATCGTTATTAACACTTGATAACTGCAACCCTTGATATTACAATTCTACAGAGTCGTTTGTAGAATTGGTTAAAACCATGGACTTTGCATAGATTAAACAGTAGTTTAAAAATGCAAACTTTACCATTTACTGGTTTTTCACTTTGTGACCTTGAGCAAGTACTTAGCCTTTCTGTGCCTCAGCCATCTCGAAGGTAAATGGGTTTCTTTGTGCTAACCCCCTCATGAGATCGCCATGAGACTCGATGAAGTCATGGTGTGTGTCTTGCTCAGCACATTTCCTGTGACTATTTGATTATGGAAACAGTCCATTGGGAAAAGTCTACACCAGGGTGACTATAAGGTCATTTTGTGGCTAGTTTCATTCCATGCAGGACCAAGATGCCCTATTATCAGGAGCTACCGAACAAATGAAAAAGAGGATTTATATTGTTAAGTGTAATGACCTTTTTGTCCCAGTTCCTCATCACAGGAGTTTTCAGACGCAGTACCTGGTATCCTTCTATGAAGAATTCCTCAGGTGCTTTTTCATTTGCTCATCCAGGATTCCATGGCAGTTTGTGTGAAGTTCTAGAATCATAATCATTACCACAGTTGCAAAACCTTTAATTTATTGAGCCTATAATACTCAATATAGTTCTCTTATCTTTGATGCAGCTCTGTAATGCCAATAGTAGGAATTTCTTCTCCTAGTGCAGATAAGGAAACTGAAGTCTAGATAAGTTAAAAGAATTGTATAAGCCTGCGAAGTACAAAATTTTTAGCAACTGAGAGTTGAACAATGTTCTCACTGAGGGCAAAGCCCTATGTAACTCTTCATCACATTGACTCCTTCTTTTCACATGATGTTTGATCTGTTTATTTAATTGCCTGGCTTCCTAATTAGATCAAGAACTCTTGAGACCAGAGAATCTATCTTGCATGTATATGTATGCCCAGCAATTCATATTGGGGTAGGCTTGTGGTAAGCACTATTTGCTCATCAAAAGAATGGAATGAATGAATGATTATTCTTAGCACATTCATCATCTGATTAACGTTCTTCATGCACATCTAAGTTCATACATTAAAATGGCCTTAATATGGCTAGTGTTATTTAGCTTGTATCCTGCAAATTTCTTGCTCAGTTCAGGTTAACAATCCCTTTGTAGATTCCTTAGAATTTTCTACATATAGGCCTCCCCAGTGGCTCAGAGGTTGAGCGCTGGGCTGCGAAGCTGCCTGCAGCCTCCGCAGCGCCGGTTCGATCCCCAGCCACCGGCGAGGGTCCCACATGGCGCGCAGACCTCTCCTGCCATGCCCGCTGCTCCCCTCAGCAGTGTACCTCATCAGTCTGCCTGTTCTGCTCTCTGCTCTGGTTCTGGTGAATTCTCTCACCTTCCTGTGCTTCTGACTGTACCCAGTGCTTGTATAAATAAATAAATAAAATCTTTAAAAAAAAAGAATTTTCTACATATACAATCAGGTCATCTGCACATAAAATAATTTACTCTCCCTTTCTAATATCAATAGTTCATTACCAATAACACTTTTTTCTATACCATTGTATAGTCTACAGATTAGGTTTAGAATACAATTCCTTTAAATACTTGAGAATTTCCTTGATTTTAATATTAGGGTAACATCTAAGTTGGTATATCAAGAAGACCCCAAGTTAGATTTAATCAAATAGAATGGAAATCTATTTTTTTATGCAACTCACTGACTAGTCCAAAGAGAGAGTGTGTATGTTTGTATTCCATAAAGGTTACTCTTCCCTAGGCAAGCTACCCTTGTTTACATGATCAAGGTTGATCTCTAATATCTGGTTTCCAGTTTACAAGGTCAGGCAATATCTTGTTAAGAATGTAAAGTGTAAGTTGCACATCTCCCTTTTATTCCTATTTCATTGGCGTGAAAGCACACTCCAATGGGGCCACACATAACTGAAAGGGAAGCTGGGAAACATGATTCTAGCTTGGCAAAAAAAGGGTAGAAGAGTCCAAGAGCCATAATCAGATTGCTACAATCTCTAAAAATAAATGCAGTGATACTTATTCTTATATCTGCTTGTCAGATTTTTAATCAACATCCAGGGAAAAAAAGGCACAACCCTTTCCAGTAGATGAAAATGCCAGAGAAGTACCCAAGCCTGGGTCTTTATTCTGTATGAGAAGAAAGGAGTTATTCTACCTCTGGAGTACACTAATTTAGCAATTTGAGCAAAATTAGGGTAGCAAAGAGCAAGCTTGCATCAGTGGTTCTCCCCTGGCATGCTTCGCTTTTTCCTCGGCTGCTGTTGGAAGAAAATGAAGCACATCTAAGATGTAGGGAGGTGGAGAGCAGCCACTAGGTACAAACACAGTGGTTCCTGCAGAAAGTGACAGCTAACAGTAGGGCTGGGGACAGATTGCACCAAGGAGAAGGGCACAGTAGCCTGGGATAATTTAATGCAGAGGAAATATCCCTGAGCACACTTGAATCTTCTCCGAGGGCATCACTGCATTGCTGCCAAGCCCAGAAACTGATGTTCATCAGGGTGAAATGTGTGCAAGTCTCCCCAGCAGATGAGGAAAGAATCCAGTGTTAGTGATCCCCCTTCTGTCTCTCTTCACTCTTCTTACCCTATCCCCCTATACAAAAGACAAATCCTGCAATAATGTTTATCCCAACTAAATGATATTTGAATGGATATTAAGAAAGTATCTTTAGTTAGAAAAGAAATCTCAAAGGTGAAAGCTGTAATCAAATGCAACAATCACAAGGAATTAATAAGCAAGGAAGAGTAAATGGCCTAATATTCATGGAATGAAGTGTTTGGTATCGTCTATAAAGGTATATTTAATAGACAAAATTAAAATGTGCCAATTTTTTATTGCAAACTTTATTCACCCAGACAGCTTCATTGCCCATCAGAATAAAACAAATCAGGTACTTCATAATTTAAACCTCATGAATTTGATATTTAACAAAAGTTTCTCATTCTTTTTCATACCTTATTATGCTTTATTAGTGAAAACATATTTGCTAACAACGAGAATTTGTTAATGGATATGTTTTAAATTATTATTGTCCATTATAGTGTGTGTGTTGTTTTGTCAGTTTTCCAAGCCTGTAAGTTGAATTTAAGAATAAGTATTACAGAGCAAATTATTCAATCAATTAAAAAATGTCATTGGCAGGCCTCCCCAGTGGCTTAGCGGTTGAGCGCTGGCTGCAAAGCTGCCCGCAGTCTCTGCAGCACCAGTTCCATCCCAGGCTGCCAGCGAGGGTCCCACATGGCGCACAGACCTCTCCTGCCGCACACACTGCACCCCTCAGCAGTGTACTTCATCAGTCTGCCTGCTCTGCTCCCTGCTCTGGCTCTGGTGAATTCTCTCATCCTCCCACACTTCTGACTGTACCCAGTGCTTGCATAAATAAATCAATAAATCTTTAAAAAAAAAATGTCATTGACAATCACTATGAGTTTCTATTAAGAAGGAAAATGATAGTACTGATAGTTCTAAAAGGCAATAATCAGAAAGCAATGTATGGGGCCTCCCTGGTGGCGCAGGGGGTTGAGTGCAGTACTGTGAAGCTGTCTGCAGCCTCTGCAGTGCGGGTTTGATCCCCGCCAGCCACAGAGATACCCACATGGCTGGGCAGACCTATCCTGTCTTCCCAGCTGCTCCCCTCAGCAGTATATTTCAGTCAGTCTGCCTGTTCTGTTCCCCACTCTGTCTCTGGTGGATCCTCTCACCCTCCCGCACATCTGGCCTGTACCCCAGTTCTTGTATGCATGAATAAATAGATCTTTAAAAAAAAAGCAATTTATAATTGTGTTAAAAATATTTGTTTCTGTATAAATTTATATCTGAAATTCTTGGTATTCTCAGCATTTCAAGCAAATAATAAGAGAACACTGTGAAGCTCTGACTTGAAAAAGTTATTACAAAGTTCTAGCTTTCCTCTCTTGCCTTTTTTTTTTTTTTTTTTTTTTTTTGTGGGACCCTCGCTGGTGGCCGGAGATCGAACTGGTGCTGCAGAGGCTGCAGGCAGCCTCGCAACCCAGCGTGCAACCGCTGAGTCACCAGGGGAGGCCCTCCTCCTCTTGACTTTTTAAAAGATAATAATTAAGACCATTTGATTCAATTCTAGCCAACAAGATCTTGTATGTATCTGCCATGTATGTGAAACAGAAAACACCTTCAGTCCCAAAGCAGGTAAACTACTATAAAGATACAGTGTTAGAAGTTATCTACAACTGGAGAGTATCCAATACTAGAAAGTTCTTGAACTTCTCTCTACCTCTCTGTGCATGATTGTGTCTATTATTTGTTTCTCTTTATTCTGAAGGACTCTCTCTACTTCTTTAGACTATGGACAGAATTTAACTTTTGTAAAGCTCCGTAGATAGACTAAAATCTCTAAATCTTAATTCCAAATTTCAAGGATAGGGAAATATTTTGGTCCAGTTTAGTTCAAATTTCAACTCCTTATCCTATTAGCTATGGTTGATGTGAAAATATCACAAAAAGAAGTTGATTAAAGGGAAATACCGCTTAAGATGGGGAAATAGTTTCCAGACAGATTACTGAAGTGGTGACTTTGATCAAAAGGGAGCTGAATATCTAAAAATATGAAAACTCTAATAGAGAAAGATGTATGCACTGCCCACAATTGTAAAGTCATGGAACCAACCTAAGTGCCCTTCAATAGACGAAAGGATAAAGAAATTATGGGACATATTCACTGGAATACTCTACAGCTATTACAAGGATGAAATAGTTACTTTTGGGACAAAATGGATGCACTCAAGGCAATTATATTAAGTGAAATAAGTCAGAAAATGAAAGATAGATATTGGATTGCTTCACACATCTGTGGAATACAAAAGCAAAAAAAAAACCAAAAAACAAAAACAGCACAGGCAAAATGCAGAAATTCTTTCACTTGGGCATAGTGAAAGACTGTAATGTTTACCAGAGAGAAGAGAGGACTTGGGAAGGAGGCAGACAGGGTATTATATAGATGGTTTGGTGGAGGGTGAGTGGAACATGGACATATATGGAAAAGCAAAAATGTAACCCAAAATAAAAATTAAAAAGGGGAACTGGATACAATAGAAACATGATGGAACCAGAAAAGACAGGATTCACATTTTGACTCTGACTTCCACTCCTTATATATCCTTAGGTAGTCACAGATTGATCTTTTGTGGTGCTTTAGCTTATTTGTAAAATGTGGATGATTATATTTAGCTTAAAGGCATTTTGGGATAGTTAAAAGTAGTACTCACCAAATACATAATCCGGAGGAATCCACGTTATGACAACTTGGTTCAATAAGCATGTGGTCAGCACACACCTTGGTGAAGCACTAGACTAGAGGTTGGTGATACCGTGAAGATAAAGACGTTGGCTTTTCCTAGAGAAATCTGTCTGTTGGGCAGCATAACATATATTTCAAAAAAACAAACACAGTCCGTTTGTGACTATATTGTTGGAAATGGTTTGGATTCATCTGACAAGGTTTCAGAAAGGGGCACAGGAGCTATCAGTACAAATTTGAAGCAGGTTTTCACAATGCAAAGGAAGCTAGAAAATTCAGTGTGGATTATGCAAATCACATTCTCTGTGTTCAGTGAAAATGAAAATACTGAAAAGAAATATACATTTAATTTCACAGGATAAGTTCAGAAAGTTAATGCCACAAACTCACCTTAGGTAAGTTTCAAAATCATGCTTTACCAGGTTTAACTGGGGGAGAAAAAGAAAGAAATGATGTGAGCATGTGATAATTTTAAGGTTGCTGCTTCCACATGCTAGCTCGTCAAAGCCTGCCAGGGCGATTTACCATCTCAGGACAATTTGTTCACTTCACTTAGAAATTAGAAGTGTGTTTTGGCCAATAAATCTAAATTTATTTTGTAGTAGTCATTTTTCTTAATTGAAGTGTTTTCCAGATGTTGCCTAAGTCTAGTCGTCTGGGCTGTCTTCCAATAATGAGGAAAGTTTGATTTCATAGGTTGTCACTGTTGATTTTGTCTAACCTTTGGACTAATTGGTCCATCCCAATATATTTGCACCAATATATAAGACTTCCAGGACATTGGAGAAATTCATCTATCCTTTCACCGGTAAGTGTCGACGTCAATTTGCTTCATGGAACTAACTCTTTTCAGTTCAGTAGGGATATACTTTATTAAAGGGGTTTGAGAAAGATTTATAAGGATAGCCAGTGGAAAGGTTTGGAAAGGATCTCATCTGTGCAATACACCTGTTGGAAACTTATAAAATTATATTGAGACTTAAGGGAAAGTCAGGAGAGTAACTTCTGTTACATTTTTTGGAAGTTGGTTATTTTATTTTATCTACAACTTGATTTAAACCTCACACAGTAAGTACATGCTATATCTTGAGTAGAATTTTAAGATCTCTGTTTTCTGTTTGGGGGAATTCTTAAGTATTAAAATGGTCAACTATTTACTATACTATTTACTATAAAGCTGATTGCTTTTTAAAAATCTTGTTTCAAGATAGGATGGTTTTATCATTAAATGACAATTCAAAAGTTACTAAGACACTGTGTGTAAATAAGTTAGGGTGACATTAAGAACAGTTTTTTGATAGTTTAATTTTCTTTTCAGTGAAGACTCGGTACCTGAGTCCAGCCATGGAGTGGAAAATGCTTCCTGTTCATTTACTGCTGCTGCTTTCTGTTTTCTTGATTCAGCAAGTTTCTTCTCAAGGTACCTCAACCATCAGAAATACTTTCATTTAACAACTGGATTTCATCATTCAGTTCTGACTTTTATTAAATCTAAAGAAATAGGTGTCTAAAAATGTCTATTGGTTGGAATTTACAGCAGCACATGAGCTTAAAATTATGTAAAGCAAAATGCAGCCTATTTAAACATATTTTGGAATTCTCACCTCTTTCTCATGTATTAGGAAATCTTTCAAGGAGTTTCAAGTTTTTCTAAGAATAATTTCTGCACTCACTGTTCTTATCATTCTTGCAAAAGTTTTTAAAAACAGACTCCTACCTGATATAACTATGGTGAGAGATATTTAGATTTCAGATTAACTGAAAAGAACAATATTTAAATAGCATATAATTTTTGTCAACGTGTTCATAAGGAAACTTAAACTGGTCTTTGACATCAAATTACGGATATCTTATTTTGTCATCATATAGCTATAGATATCATGTTATAATGAACATTTACAATGTTTCAAATGACATTTATTTAATCTTGAAAGTACTCTCTTTTTCACGAGAATTATTCATTCAGGTATGGACTTAACAGATGTGAAGGCCATTTTATAATATAATCTTAAATTATTCACAGTCCTCCAGAGACAGAACTGGTCCTGAATGAACAGTTCTTTTTACTCCTTTTCAGCGTTAAGGAACATTTAATGGATCAACTCGGTAAACATCTCCACATGTCATCAAAATTGATTTGTGACAATCATACCAAGCTTTGCATTTTTGTTTTCTTTTCTTTGATAAGCAAAATCTGAGAAAAGAAAAATGAGGGTGTATGTTTGTCATGGTGAGATTACATTTGTAGACATTTCCAGTAAAATAGTTAAAATTCTCATAACCTGAGCACAAGCCGTAACTTGCTGCCATAGATACTCAGAATCACTTAGATCAAAAAAGAAAGTTGGAAAAACACATGACAGCAAATATAAATATTTAATTAGGAATGAGATTACTCTGCTCCAGACCCTTCTGCTCTCTCATAATAATATTACAACACTGGGCATGTTGCCCAATCGCCTTTCCTCTGTTATGCAACCGGTTGTTCACTAGAGTAGTTCTACTTTTCTTTGAATAAATGAATTTAAAATATAATGTTAAAAGTAATAGCAATAAAAGTAGGACAGATGTCATGTCTAAATAAACTTTTCCTGTAATGATAATTGACGTCCTACTTCCGAAATCTGTTAACTGTGAAAGAATAGTCCATTGATGTTGTGTTGTCTGCTTTCCTTGCCTCCTCAACCTCTTCCCATTTTCTTTTTCTTTATATATAATATATGTATTTATATACATACACTATATATGCATTTTTGTATGTATTGTGCAAATATGTATGCATACGGTCTGAAATTTGTCCTAATATTTGCTGTTTTATTTGCCTATTAAGACTTTAACTTTCCTGGACTCATCATTTTGAGATTTTCCTTCAGTGTCTTTCAACGTCCCTCTGTGGACCTATGATATTACATCTGCCAATTTCTATTCCAGAGATGGATTCACATGCTACATTGCTTTGGTTCTCTCTCAGGGAGGTTTTCAATTTATTTTTTTAATTATATGTGAGGATAATTATCCCCTTGTTCTTGTTTTTGTTTGTTTTACCCAGAATAACTCCACCCATGGTCCTTATATATGTGCCCAGATGCTATTTCAAATTATCCATTCTGTGCTCATGGTAGCAGAAATGACAAACATCTGTCTTCCCTAGTATTTAAAAAACCCATATGCTCATCAATAGAAGGAGGAGGAAGCCTAGAAAAGTGAGTGCTGGCACCACTAGCTTGCTTTAAACTCATTCTCAAGAAGAGAGGCAATTAGATTGGGTGGGAGAACTGAGCTTTAGTATCAGCTAAATCAGTTCCAGTTCTAGTTGGGCTGTTTACTTAAGATCACCATATAGTTTATTACCCAAATCAGGACATCTGAGGGAAAGAGGTCAATACAAATAATTGACAGGTAATCATTGACCTATAATACATACATATTTCAACTAACACTTAAATGGGTGCCCTTGAGCAAGAAGTTAAAATTTCTGTTTCATTTTCCTTATCTCTAAAGAAGGGTGATGAATCCTCTCCTGAAACATGTTCACAGCTTTCGGGGTGACATGCAAGTCAGTGTCTAGCACAAGGATGCTCAAAGAGTGGCCACTGGCTATCGTTCTGGTGGTGGAAGCTGCCACCCGTGCCCCCAAAAGGGGTGCAAAGTCACTACTCTGCTTGATTTACAAAAGTGTATTTATATTCTCAGTTTAAAGGAATGAAGAGGCAAGATCAAGGCCACATAGATCAGGCAGAGCTACCCCATTGCTAACTATCCCCTCCAAAGGATACAACCCTTCCTCCCAGGTGGCTTTGCCCTCATTCAGTCTCTTTCTTTCTTTAAAAGTCTGGCCATGTTTACATTAGTATTGTGTAATTTTTAGATTTATCAAGCTGTGCAGGGAGATGTGGGGAAGGGTATTCTAGAGATGCCATCTGCAACTGTGATTATAACTGTCAACACTACATGGAGTGCTGTCCCGACTTCAAGAAAGTCTGCACTATGGGTAAGTCCTGGGAGCCTTCTCCTCTGGCACCAGCGCGACCTGTGAGCACCTCCCTGCAGCCCCTTGCAATGCCGCCTTCACACTGTTGCACTTCTTTTTTCTTAAATGCCTCTCCCCTCACTTGCATAAATGTCGCGTTGTGCTGTACCTGAGAATGGTGTCGAAGCTTGTGACTGTGGGGGCGGGAGGGGGCTGGAGAAGTCATTTGGACTAACCATCACTTGGACAAGTGCCCAGTAAAATGTCTTGTTTGAAACAGAGAAAAACTGTGACTCTGGAGGCATTAAGCAAATGAAGTAAAGAGTGTTTATTTACTAACAATCAGCTGTGACTCTGGAGGCATTAAGCAAATGAAGTAAAGAGTGTTTATTTACTAACAATCAGAGGTGAATTGCTTCAGGGTGGGGACTTTCAATGGTGTCATCCTAAGAATCCAGATATAACATAATCTTGTCTACTACTTGGGCTTTGGGTATTCACATATTTCTAAATTACCTGGGGAAAGTCACTTGTTTATTTTATTGGGGTAACATCGCTTTACAATGTCTGCGATTCAGAGCTATGGGACCACACCATGCCCACCACCCAGGCACCCACAGTCTGCCATAATTTCTTGAGTCCCCTCACACCCTGCTCTCCACTCTCTCCTTGCCCTTCTGGTAGCAAAAAGGCACTTTAAAAATCAGTGTTTAATGGTGAGTTTCAATTAAATCCCCAAGGGTGGTAAGTTGAAATTATGAGTGGTCTTTCACTTGAACATATTTTGAACCATTTTACTGTTAACACAAGTAATTCATATTCAGTTTATTAAAAGTATAATTAAAATTGTTTTAAATTTGCTTTAGAATTTGCATAGGAAGCTCATGAATAGATTGTTGCATAATCTACCTGTTGTATATGGTAATTATTTCAAGAAAGTCTCCATGAGCTACTATGACCTTAACCAAGGTTTTTTGTTTTTGTTTTTTTTTTTTTTGTTTTGAGTCAGCACACAAACAATGCCAGGAGATCAGGCTGAAATCTTTGAATGCTAAACTTTGCCCAGTTTGTCATAATAAAGTCTGCATTATAGATAATTTTTTAGTAACCCACTAATATAAATATATTTGGGATATATCATTGCAGGGTCCAAATATTCAATTAACAAAAATCTATTACAAAGTGGTAGGATGAGAGGAGAGTATGAAGGTGTTTCTTTTGAAGGGTAATTCACAATTTAGTCATTCCCCAATTTTCCATTGTCCATACTTACAAATGCCTCAGGCCCCATGGGGGCATCTCCTGGGGCCTTGAAGGGCAAAAAGAGTTTCCCTCAGTCACCATATTTCTTTCTTGACGTGGGCTGTCTCCATTTGGGAAACCATCCATTTTCCAAATTGCAAATAAAAAAGACATAGCAATGTACTTTTGGAGCTCAGCTAGAAGGTGAGAAATAACTATCACGTGGTTGCCTAACTAATAATTCATAACTTTTTGTTGCTCTGGGTAGAGAGTTCCTGCAAAGGCCGCTGCTTCGAGTCCTTTGTGAGAGGGAGAGAGTGTGACTGTGATGCACAATGTACGAAGTTTGGCAAGTGCTGTCCTGATTATAAGGACTTCTGTGAAGAAGGTAAGTGCCACAGTGCCAGTCAGCGCTTCTTGATACAACCCCACCTGTGCCCACCTCTGCTTCACTGGTAACACCTGACATGTGGTCCTTCTGAGATCTTAATTTTACTAACATGCACTATTTTGTATTGCTTTTGCTTCACCAAGGTAAACCTTTTCTAACAGCACGCCCTGGCTTAGCCAGGCCCTGGGAGCTCGAGAGATGCTTTGAGTAAGGAGGATAAGGGCTAGGTGTGCATGCTTTTTTTCTGCAGGCAGGTGTAGTTCCAGTGCAGGTTAAGTCAACAGTAACCTACTTATTTGAGGACTTCTTGTCTCACTGTGTATATTTAAGGAGAGAATTGACACTTTCACCATCTCTGAACTAGTAAATTCTGGAGTTAGTTATAGGCACTAAATTTATAGGTTGACTGACCAAGAAGTTAACTGTAAATGATAAGTCCCTTCCCATCCCTCCAGTCCCCTCAGTAGTCTCCACCGAGATGCCTGTGTGTTACAGAAGTAGTAGGAAGGGATGTTCCCACTTGAAATAGCCTCTGAGTACAGTTCCTGAGATGTATGTAAGACAAGTCTCCAGGTTTTACGAAACAAAATAATTAACTTTGCTTAATAGACTTAAATAATAGTCCTTCCTCTTCCCAAATGTTCATTCTTAAGTCCTACTTTGTTTAAAAAAAAGAAGAAGAATACTTGTAGAGGTAAAAGTAAAAATAAGCATTTCTTGCATAATCTTATTTTACTTAAATAAGACTGTACTTCCTGCTTCCATCAAACAGTGGAGAAATAGGGTGGAAAACTATTAATCAGCATAGTTGAGGAATATTTCTTAACTGTGCTGTGTTTTCATTGGAAAGCATTCCAAAAATCATGGAGACAACACCCTCGTAATCAAAACCTCAGACTGCAGGAGCAGGACCAGCAGTCCTGCCAGATATTTATCCATCGTTCTGGTCATTGTTTTGGCTGTGAGACAAAAAAAAAAAAAGATTTTATTTTGGGCAGAGAATGGGTGGGGAGAGAAGATGGTGAGAGAGAGATGAAGCACTGAGAGAACATGTCAGTAAAGACAAAGCTTATCCTACCCAGCGATGGGGGTCAGCTCACCTGAGGCTTATGGAGAACATGATGAAAAAAAAAATGATGAAGTTCATGCCCCATTTACAGGATTTATAGCGATAGTCTTGACCCCACCTGAAAATAGGAAACACCCAGACCTGCACTGCTTCAGTTTTTCAAAATAACCACCAAACTGTCTGTGACTCACCACATAGCTGACTGAGCTTTGCCACAGATAGGCATCTCTGTGTCTGAAAATCATAACATTTCAAGAATTGGAGGAATCTCAGCAGTCCAATGCCTTGAACGTGAGAAAGCACTACTGCAATGAAGAGGTGGATTGTGTTGCTTGAGGTCCCTGGTTGATTAATACCTGGTAGGACCATTTCTCAAATTTCAGTACATTTTTTGTTGGGTGGAAGAGGAAGGAGGAGCGGTAGGTGGTCAGTGCACAGTGACCCCAGGACTGTTTGGTGCGAGCAGCAGGCCTTCTACGAGACTCCACCCAGCAAGTCCCAATGGCTCTCTGCCTTCCCACCTTTCAGAAGCCCCTGTCCTTTTTAATTTGTTTTGTAAGCATCAGAACATGGAAAAAGGGCGGCAAGGGTGGTGGGGTTTGACAAAGGATTAAAAAAATGGCTATCAGGTCATTAATTGTTGTTCATTGGAACAGGATGACAAAAGTTGAGGAAAGCAGAATGGGAAGGTATGACATTTCTGTAAGAGAACAGTCATGTAGGATTTTTGCAATTAAGAAAGTGATAAAAGGTAAATTGGCACCATTTGATTTAGGTGAATATGAAAACAGGAAATTATATTTCTCTTAAGAGTTCGTGGATCCTGTCATTCACCTGTAGTGAGTTTTGAAGTACAAGAGATGATGCCAACATAGAGTATATTTAAGGCAGGCAAATCCCTTCAGAAATCATCTAGAATAAACACCTGTTGGCAGCTGAGAAGACAAGGCTCGAGAGGGGTTAGCCCATTGCCCATGGTCTCCACGGTGGAGACTCATGGGCTTGGGAACTGCAACTCAGGCCATCTGACTCTGGCATCTTTGCTCTTTGTCACAACTTACAACACTTTCAAATGCAACTTTGTCACAACTTACAACACTTTCAGATGCACTTTTCTAGAATTGTATCCTCAGAATTCACTGGTTTGGAGTTATCAGTGTTGTGCTGGGTCACGCCTGCACTGCTTTTCACCAGCATCTGCTCTTGGAGCCAGATGTGTCACTGCCTTTCACAGTTAGAGTTGCTGCTGAGTATAAACCAGATGTTAACTGACCTGTCTCGCTTGGCCTCAGTGCATAAACCCACATCACCACCGTCTCCCAAGACTACACCTCCGCCTCCAGAAGCTTCTCAAACCGTCAAAACAACCTCCAAACGTTCTCCCAAATCACCAAACAAGAAGAAGACTAAGAAAGTTGTAGAATCAGAGGAGATAACAGAAGGTAGGAAGATGACAGACGTTAAAAAAAGGAGGTCTGATAAAGCCTCTCACAAAACGGTGTCATCTTATGACTCGTGAAAGGTTCATTACACTTTTTATTTGCTTTAAGTAAAAGTGGCAGCCAAAGTATAAATCCCCAGGTATTTGTCTTCCTTATTTACCAAAGCCAGCATGCGTTTAGGTTAAAATAATCAGAAGCGACAAATCTCAGGGTTTTTTTTAATTCCATTAGTTTGTTTGCGGAAAAAAAATTGGATTTTGCTGAATTATGAGAAATTGTATAGTCCTGTTGCTAGTATCTGTGATAAGCTCAGGTGTCTAGCTTTTAAGTGAAAATTGAAACGACAGCCGATCGAATTGCTGATAAAATCAGAGCAGAACACAGTTGTAGATCAGTAAATAGCATTTCTTGTTGTGTTTCGACGGGCGGTTCGTTTTTGCTTTAAATCACAGTTGGTGTGATCAAACTTTTTATTTGATTTATAGAACATTCTGTTTCTGAAAATCAAGAATCTTCCTCCTCCTCTTCCTCTTCCTCTTCAACTATTCGGAAAATCAAGTCTTCCAAAAATTCAGCTGCTAATAGAGAATTAAAGAAGAAACTCCAAGGTTTGAGCATTGATAAAGATCAAAGACTGTATCAATGCCGTTAACAATAATATTGAAAGTAATCCTTGTTGCTAGAACAATTTGAGGATTTTTTTCAATATTTGGGAGGGGTATCTAAATTGATACAGAATATTTTTAAAGATACCACTGAAAATCTTTCATAGAAATTAGAGCCAAGTGGCTAAGAATTGACTCCTTAAAGCAAAGGATAAGAAGATGCTATTGCAGCAACTGCTGAGCCAGAGGATGGCACCAGGAATGCTTACTTTGGTTTCTATTTCCATTCCTATGTGCTATCATTTTTCTTTCTTCTTCTCCCTCCCTTTTCATTGTGTTTGTTTTCTTGTTTTTGTTTCGCAGATTTCCTTTATTTTATTTAGCAAACATTTAAGTGTTTTGTCATGTTAATCCATTAAATTTCCATGTGCCTCTCTGAGAAAGGCAATGTTATTATTTACATTTTACAAATCCTTTCACTTTCCTGACAAATTATATGTCACAGTGGGCTAAGTTTTCAAGATAGAGACTGTACCACAAAGCAGTCTAGTTCCTGCCAAAAAGAGAAACTTTTTTTGGTGTTTTTAAGTATTTTATTACTATAGTACCATACTTAAAACTTCTATGATAAAGATTTTATCATGGAAAATCTCAATCATAAAGCAAAGAGAATAGTATAATAAATATATAAATCCACTATCAGCTTTAATAATTGTCATTTCATGGCCAATTTTGTTTTATTCAGCCTACTTCCCCTCCCCATGTATTATTATTTCAGTTTATATCTCACTGGACTCTTAAAAAAAAAGTCACAACTATTAACATACCAAGAAATTAACTCTTTGGTTTTCATTTTATTATTTCCTGAAATGCTAAAGTGTTTTCTCGCTGTCCAGGAAATATTGACTTTTGGATACTAGAGTTTCCATGAACTCTATATCCTGGGTGGTTGTGATTTCCCTTGAAGCTTTATCTCTAGATGAATGACCAGATACTTAATCTGGGAGTCATCTACAGAGTCTTGCACACAATAGAGCTTCAATCAAGAGAATGAAGTGTCTCAGTGATGTGACCCTTCAGGTCTATAGTTCCCCTATGGGAACTAGCTAAAGGCACCTTATTGGTCCTTTTGCTGCCATGGCATCCTAATATCCTCTGGGCTTGAGAATTTAGGTGGGCAAAAGAAAGAAAGCTAACAGCCATGCGTGTGGAAACCGGGTTCAACCGAGATCATCGGGGTAACTGAAGCAGATTCCTTGGATATAGCTGCAGAGAGAATTGGTACAGTGAATTTGCAAGATGTTGGAACTGAGTTTCCAGGAGGAAGGAAGGGGCACCGAGCAATAGGGAATAAGAAAATTGGAGAAAATGTGGGGCCAAGAGCATTAATAACGGTGTCATTGAACATAAAGATGATTTCAAAGTTGTTGCTTCCATGTATTAATTGTCTCCAGTGCTGTTAAGCCCTTATCCATTCCCTAAAATAGCCCAATAAGATAAGTTGAACCATTTCACAATTTAATTAATAGATAGTTGGAGGTTAGCAATTTGCCTAGAGACACAAAACTCATCAAAGATGATGACGGGATCTTTATATCACTATCAACAGAAAAAAAAAAAAACCTTCAAACATAAAACATGTACATATTTTTCTCTCTAGCAAAAGATAAGAAAAAAGCACCTCAAAAAAAGCCTACCCCAAAACCACCAGCTGCAGATGAACCTGGAAGTGGGCTAGACACCCCGAAGCCTGACATTCCCACTACTCAAAGCAGTAAGGTTACCACAGCTCCCAAGACTACAACGGTAAAACCAACAGATCCTAAACCTACTGTCCCACCTAACTCTGCTACGGCCAGTAAGGAGACAACAGTCGAAACTAAAGAGACTTCAACAATAAGTAAACAGACTTCAACAAGCGCAAAAGAGAAGAAGACTACTTCAACTAAAGAGATAAGAAGTGCAGAGAAGTCTACACCCACAGCTGAAGTTCCCACTGAATCTACACCTAAGGCTGAAACTACAACGGAATCCCCTGCTCCCACCACCACCAAGGAGCCTGCAACCACCCCCAAAGAGCCCGAACCCACCACCACCAAGAAACCCAATCCCACCACCCCCAAAGAGCCCGAGCCCACCACCCCCAAGGAGGCCGAGCCCACCACCCCAAGGAGCCCGAGCCCACCACCCCCAAGGAGGCCGAGCCCACCACCCCCAAGGAGCCGGAGCCCACCACCCCAAGGAGCCCGAGCCCACCACCCCCAAGGAGCCGGAGCCCACCACCCCCAAGGAGCCCGAGCCCACCACCCCCAAGGAGCCGGAGCCCACCACCACCAAGGAGCCCGAGCCCACCACCCCCAAGGAGCCAGAGCCCACCACCCCCAAGGAACCTGAACCCACCACCCCCAAGGAGGCCGAACCTATCACCCCCAAGGAGCCGGAGCCCACCACCCCCAAGGAGCCCGAGCCCACCACCCCCAAGGAGGCCGAGCCCACCACCCCCAAGGAGGCTGAACCCACCACCCCCAAGGAGGCCGAGCCCACCACCCCCAAGGAACCCGAGCCCACCACCCCCAAGGAGCCCGAACCCACTACCCCCAAGGAGCCAGAGCCTACCACCCCCAAGGAGCCCGAGCCCACCACCCCAAGAAGCCCGAGCCCACCACCCCCAAGGAGCCGGAGCCCACCACCCCCAAGGAGGCCGAGCCCACCACCCCCAAGGAGCCTGAACCCACCACCCCCAAGGAGCCGGAGCCCACCACCCCCAAGGAACCTGAACCCACCACCCCCAAGGAGGCCAAACCTACCACCCCCAAGGAGCCGGAGCCCACCACCCCCAAGGAGCCAGAACCCACCACACCCAAGGAGGCCAAACCCACCACCCCCAAGGAACCGGAGCCCACCACCCCCAAGGAGCCGGAGCCCACCACCCCCAAGGAGGCCAAGCCCACCACCCCCAAGGAGGCCGAGCCCACCACCCCCAAGGAGGCCAAGCCCACCACCCCCAAGGAGCCGGAGCCCACCACCCCCAAGAAACCTGAACCCACGACCACCAAGGAGCCTGCTCCAATCACCTCAGAGGCCTCTACCCCAACCACCCCTGTGGAGCCTCCCACTGCTGCCAAGAATCCTGCTGAACCAACTCCTGAGCTTCCTGCAGAGCCCACACCAAAACCTACTGAAAAAAGTTCCAAGGAACCTGCTGCACCTACACCCAAGGCTCCCAAAGCCACCAAACCCCAAATGACTACAACAGCCAAAGACAAGACAACAGAGAAGGAGAAACCTACTCCGCCTGGAATGACAACAGCCGCACCTAAGAGTACAACAAAGGAGACAACAACTGCAGCTGAAGAGGCTACGGAAAAACCTGAGGAAACAACAGTTATTCCAAAAACTACAGTCACTGATCCTAAAGTGAAAACTCCTAAACCCCGAAGACCAACCAAAGCCCCCAGAAAGCCCGGTTCTACCAGAAAGCCGAGAGTGAGAAAACCAAAGACGACACCAACTCCTGCAAAGACCACAACAGCAGTGCCTGAAACAACCCTGACCACCACAACGGAAGCCACACTCCCGACTACCACTGGTCCCAGCACAACTCCCATCTCAGAAATAGTCGAAATAAATCCAAAGGACGAAGCTACAGATGCTGCTGAAGGAGACAAACCCGACATGATTCCCGGCGCCCCAGTGTTAACTCCTATGGGCCGTCCAGGTAGTAATTTCTTAGTGGGAGGACACAAGCAAGACATCGAAGTCAAACCCATGCTTTCAGGTAACAGATGTTTAATTTTTTACCTGGTAATGTTAACTTACATCTGAACGAGAATGCCCTGATTTAGTATCAGTCTGTAGATATACATTATCTAGACCCAAACTTGTTCATTTGTAGTTTTACAGCTTCTCTGCAGGTAAGCAGGGGAGAAGCCATGGGAAACTTATCGGGTCTTTAGAAAGTCAAGTAATAACCTAATGTTAGAATTTAGTGCATCTGCACGAAGCAGAGCTGGTGTATAGAATGCCAAAAATATTTAGTTGCCAAAAATATTAGTTCTTTTATTTTTAAAAGAAAGTATGATGCAAAACAAAAATCTGCATTACCTTCTTTTCAAAACTAATTCTGAAGAGCAATCAGAACTAAAAAAATGGAATTTCATCTTGAGATGAAACATCCAATAATTATCTAATTTACAAGAAAAGCAGGTAACTCGATCCATTATAAATCACAATTTATTTTTGCACATTTTTTTTGCTTATCACCTTTAAGATAATTATGAATTATATCACTTTGATCACTTGCATCTCTGAGATATATACACTTCAAACTCAACCTTTGGAGAGTTTAGGAAAGGGTCAACAGAGGAAACGAAATTCCATGTAAAGTTTTGACAAGAACATGAACATTTTCTCCATTTCATTTGATGTTGGCTTAATTTGTTTTTCTGTTATTTGCTTCAGATGAGACTGATCTGTGCAATGGCAAGCCAGTGGATGCAGTGACCACATTGCGCAACGGGACACTGGTTGCATTTCGAGGTGAGCTATGCACATAATTCTTTTTCTCTGCATCACTTTGTTCTCGGCATTTGTGTGAACCAGAGCCTTGGGCGAGTACTACTTTGAGTTGAGTTTTCTGGAGGGAAAGCTCATAGGTCAACTGAGGCTTCTACAATTTTATGGAAACCTGAATCAATTATCGAAATACTGAAAATAACAAACAGGTACATTAAGGTAACAAATGAAATGAGCTTAAACTGTTCCTACTTAGATTTTTCCTACTGTTAGGATGAATAGTTCAAATTTTAATTTCACAGCAAATCAGGTTTTGCAGTCCCTGCCCTGCTTTATTTGAAAATCTTGATGGCGGTCTGTTCAGCAGTTATTCTGTCAGACAACAGCACATCAGCAGTTATTTCATGTTCTCAGTTTTACTGTCTGCTACTTTTGTCTTCTTATAATACAGATTTAATCTGAAAGAAAACAAAACACTATAGCCTCTCACAGTGGCATTGAGATTCTAGTAGTCATCTAATTATAATTCCTTATTCTAAAAGATGGATTGAGAGATAAGTTGCTTTCTCTAAGTCACAAAGCTAAAAAGATTTTTCCATACTCGAAAACTTACATATTTCAAAGGTAATGCTAAATTTCAGTCTTGACAAATAGCCACTCTCAGAAAAGTTCAAATACTAACTTCTGCACTTGTACTCACAGTTCTGACTTGTCAACCTGCTCTTCTTTAAAATGATTTAGAACATTTTCATTTTAGTTTCTTCCAGAATGGGTTTTAGCATTCATTATTTGCAAGCTGACCTACCACTTTGAATTTTAGGTCATTACTTCTGGATGCTAAGACCATTTACTCGACCTCCACCACCTAGAAGAATTACTGAAGTTTGGGGTATTCCCTCCCCAATTGATACAGTTTTTACTAGATGCAACTGTGAAGGAAAAACTTACTTCTTTAAGGTAAGAAACGTATCTTTGAGAGCAATCTGCAAATAGCTACCCTATGACAATGTAAATTGGCTGGACCTCTGCTTCAGAAGAGTCCCTATATTTTCATAGTTTTTCAAAATTTAATAGAAAATCTAACTTAACTTAGCAATTAATGATAAGCTTTTTCTAACACTTGCTAAAAACTTCTTCCCTTTTATCTGAGTTCCTATTCCTAGCCTTTTTCCCCCTAAAGCTATTACCACCATTTTCTTTTTAATGATCAGGATTCTCAGTACTGGCGTTTCACCAATGATGTAAAAGATCCAGGGTATCCCAAACAAATTGTAAAAGGATTTGGAGGACTAAATGGAAAAATAGTGGGAGCTCTCTCTGTAGCTAGATACAACAACAGACCCGAATCCGTGTACTTTTTCAAGAGAGGTATGTGTTACGTAATTGACAAAATTATAAAACTTAAGAATTGACATGCCAGGAAAATGTTATTCAATTGTTTCATTTATTACTGGGTTTACTGTCAAAGAGATCCTTAGTAACTAGAATTAAATATTTTCAATAAGAAATAAAAATTGAGGGCAGTAAGACATATTCAGCTCTCTTGGCATGCAAATCACAATTTCATCTGAGTTTTCAGGTCATCGATTGATACTTTCAGACAAGATTAAATATCTATGTAATTTGTTGGCTTCATTCAGCAAATATTTCAGGACTTTTTTTATAATACTCTTGACTAGTAGCCATTATTAATGTCTGGACATGCTTTATGAAAAACAATGATCATGTCCCCCACCTGTAAAAATCTTTTCTTGGGAATTAAAAATAATTTTCTATTACATGCAATTTTTAATACATAATAGGTGGTGGTGTTCAGCAGTATACATATAAACAGGAACCTGCCAGAAAGTGCCCTGGAAGAAGGCCTGCTATAAATTATTCAGTATATGGACCAACAACACAGGTTAGGAGACGTCGCTTCGAACGGGCTATCGGACCTTCTCAAACACACACCATCAGAATTCACTATTCACCCATGAGAGTCTCTTATCAAGACAAAGGTAATGTTTTGTGCCGGATTACAAATTCTTATACATGAAGTATATGCACTATAGTTTCTTATAAAGCTTTAATAAATATAAAAACTGCGTAAAAAGCCCTACTACTTTAAGCTTATTCATGCAAAACACTATGCCTCAGTGAATAGTCAAAATCAGTACTTTTTTCTTTGTGGGTAAGGAATGAAGTTTATTCAGGTTTGTTAATTATAATACATACTATTTATCCAGTACCTCTTTCCAAGGACATTATTTACAAACCCGTAATGTAACCCTTCACAACAGTCTAACAAGCAGGCATGTGAGCCAGATCAGAAGGGCCAAAAACTGAGGTACTACAGTTAAGTAACTTACCCATAAGTTAACAGAGATACTAAGCGACCAAATTAGATTAAAACCCAGGTGTGTCTGACGTTAATAGTTGCTCTTTTCAATATAGCACATTGCCTTTCAATGTGAAACTTTTAAATATGGCATCCACAGGTCTCCTGCATAACGAAGTTAGAGTGAGCACAATGTGGAGAGGACTTCCAAATATGGTTACTTCGGCTATAGCACTGCCCAACCTCAGAAAACCTGATGGCTACGACTACTATGCCTTTTCCAAGGGTAAGTCAATAAGTAAACATTTTAGTAGGCAAATCTTAATAGCATCACAAATATGCAATTTTATTTTGTAAATATGAATATTACCAAAGCAAAACCACAAAGGATTTAATGGTGTCTACAGGGGAGAAGCTAAACTACAATACCAACTGCTCAGAGGAAGAGATTTTTCACTTTACTTGCAATTAAACTGAACTGCAGTTTAATTCTGCCCTTTCCTTCATGAGATTAAAGCCCATTGTGACAAAACATCTGGTCACTTGAGTAAAACTGCTATTGAAAACAGTATTCTACTTCTATTAATATTACCTGGGGCCTTTAATAGAGGTGTTGTTTGCCATAAAGTTGTACTGATTTGTATCATTCATAGTCTCCCAGATCAGAGAAAAGTTTCTCAGAAACTATTTTTATTAAACAAGCATTTCCTGGGACACTCTTCTTTGAAAAATTCAGAAGTGTAAGGCATTCTACCTATAGGAATCATGCCAGAATGCATTTTTTTAAAAGAGTAAAACCCAGTGAATTACTGTTTTTTAAACTAATTCATTTATTCTCAAATTCCACTTTGAAAAAGGAAGGTCGAATCTAATTTTACTGAAATAACATGAAAGGTCAATCGATGAAGGCAACTGACTTTCTTTTTTTGTCAATAAGTTCAAATTAATTAATACAAGTATTTCTGATATTAAACAAGTGTCTTTGAGCATAATAATCAACACAAACTATTTTTAAGTTTGAGTGCTTGGCTTTCTTTTAACTAAAAAAAATTATTTCTCTTTGATTTAGATCAATACTATAACATTGACGTGCCTAGCAGAACAGCAAGAGCGATCACTACTCGTTCTGGGCAGACCTTATCCAAGGCCTGGTACAACTGTCCTTAGACAAGAAACAAAGGAAGAACTACTAATTAAAATGAAGAAAAGTATAATAAATTTTGACACTGAAATACATTTTATTAATAAAGTGTTAAGATGAGCATACCAATTTAAATACAAAAATGTTTCTTAAACTCGACAGTCATCATACAAACAGATTTGACAATCTTATTCACAGTTATTACAGTTTATAGAACATTTAATTAATATTTCCTCTGTTTATTCCTCCTCTCCCTCCCATTGCATGGCTCACACCTGTAAGAGATAAAAAGGAAGTAAACGGAATACATCTTTTTAGGGATTGGCTTAAAACTAGAGTATTCAGTTGCCGTAGTTCATTATAAAAATGTTTTTCAGTCTCAAGTATCTAGGCACTGCTGATACAGTACTTAGATATGTCACCTTCAGTGGAAATCATTATAGCAATTAGATTTTTTGTGGCATGAATAAAACAATTTTTTTTAGTAACTAAGCAGTCACAAGGCTTTATTCTGTTGTATAAAAAAGTATGTAACATTAACAGAGATGTAACAAATGACTTATATACAGAACCATAACACTCGAGTTTTTTCCAAATCTTAGTTTGAATTAAAGGAAGAAATGAATAAATGTAAACTATAACACATATCCATTATGTACCTATAGTTTACAAATCCGTCTGCAAGAAGTTTACGGATTAGTTAAACATCACATGCTCTATGCAAAATGATTTAATCAATCTTCGGAATATTTTTAAAAAATGAGATACAGGCCAGAACTTAAAAATTAGAAAACTTGTTTCATTCATTGCTATCCCACATCCTATCACATAATGTTAGAAATTTACCTCTCTGTCTGTTAAACTGACGACCACGGACACCTTGTCTCAATGTTGTCTGAAGTCTCACTCGTCTGAAAGGTTTTGGTTGATTGCTGCTAGTATCTAAGAAGAAAAACATAGGATATTAGAAAGCAAGTTAAAAGACAAGAAAACAGTTAAAATGGCAAAACAAATTATGAATGCTTGTATAAAAATACAATATTAAAGTGCTTGTTTTTTTAAGAAGGAACACTTAAAAAGGGAAAAAGTAAAACAAATATCAAATATCTTTATTTGGAAAAGTAAGTAAAAGTGTTTTGACTTTTTCTTCACTCACTCAACTAATTTAATATTTACTCTGGGCCTACCCAAGTATCAGCCACTGTGCTAGAATTTGGGGAATACAATGAAAAACAAAACAATCATGTCTCTTAGAAAACAATCCATTACTATATAATGTGAGTCATACCTGACTCCTCTTCAATGGACAACCCAAACTCAATCATTAGCAAATCTCACCAGTTTTAGTTTAAATATATACCCCAAATCTGATTTCTTCTTACAACCATAACTATCCTATCTAAAAACAGGAATAATTACCTTCTATTATTACGCAACAGTTTCCAAAGCATGCCCTTGTTTCTGTACATTACTCATCTTCAATCTCTTCTGTACATAGCAATCAGACTGACAATAATATTATCATTAACCCTTCAAGTCAGGTACATCACTACTTTTGGTTCAAATGCTCCAACAGTCCTACACTCTTGAAAGTCACAGCAGTTGATAATGATCTACTAGCTCCCCAGCACCCCATCCTATCTCTGGCTAGTCTCTCTCTGCCCTGTGCTCCAGTGACACTGGCCTCCTTGCTGCCCTTACTGGACTCTGCAGCTGCTCCCTCTCGCCTCCTGATACACTCTTCACCCAAGTAACCACACAGTTTGGCTCTTTAAATTCACTCTCAGTGACTCTATCTATAAAATTACCTGGTAACTCTAATATCTGTTGACTAAAGGAATAACTGCTCAAATGTGGAGTTTTAGTGTTTTATAGTATCAAATAAAGTTAAAGAACAATCTAATTTCATACCATACTAAAAAAGAAACAAGGATATTTTCTTATGTAAACTCTGATAAGATACATAACTAGTGCAATTCTGCAGAGGAAAGTGTTCTCATGCGACATCAGAATATAAGTGGGGGCACAGAACCTCAGTAATTGTATTATTAATTGTTATAGTTGCAATTTTTTGAAATTTTAACTTTACTGTGTGTTGACCACATTGGATTGATGTGAGAATTTAAATAAGCAAATATATACAAAGGGCTTAGAATACTGCCTGATCTACAGAAGTGCTCAATAAATGCTATTTTTTTTTCTTAAAGTGTAACAGCTTTTACTGCAAGAGAGACATAGAACAAGGTCAGTTTGTTCAATAAATGGTGCTGGGAAAACTGGACCACGACATGCAAAAGAATGAAACTAGACTACTACCTCACACCATGCACAAAAATCAACTCAAAATGGATAAAGGAATTGAACATAAGACCTGAAACCATTAAATATATAGAAGAAAACAGTTGTAAAACACTACATGACATACACATCAGTAACATCTTTAAAGACTCATCCCCCAAAGCAAAGAAAGTGAAAGAAAAGATAAACAGCTGGGATTACAACAAACTAAAAAGTTTCTGTGCCGCTAAACAGATATTATCCAAACAAAGAAACACCCTACTGATTGGGACAATTTTGCACTCCACTCCACAAAAGTAGCCATTAAACTCCACACCACTGATAAGGGACTGATCACAAAGATATACAAAGAACTCAAACTCAAAAACATAGTAAACAATCCAGTCAAAAAAATGGGCAGAAGAACTTAAGAGACACCTCTCCAAAGAGGAAATGCACATGAAAAAAGGTTCAACATCCCTCATAATCAGGGAAATGCAGAACAAAACCACAACGAGATACCAACTGACACTAAAAGAATAGCACATAAAAAACAAATGTTGGCGAGGATGTATGTGGTGAGAAAGGAACTCTTCTACACTGCTGGTGGGAATGCAAACTGGCCCAACCACTATGGAAAGTTGTGTGTAGGTTCCTCAGACTACTAAAAATGAAACTATCATATGACCCTGCAATTCCACTCCTAGAGATCCAACCAAAGGACACAAAAACCTTCATTCAAAAATCCTTTTGAATTAAATCCCCTATGTTTATTGCAGCACTATTTATAATAGGAAAGATCAGAAACAACCCAAATGTCTAAAAATAGATGACTGGATCAAGAAGATGTGGTATATATACACAGTGGAATACTATTTAGCAATCAAAAAGGATAAATTAATGCCACGTAAAGCAACACGGATGGAGTTAGAAGGGATTAAGCTCAGTGAAATAAGTCAGAAGGAAAAAAGAAAAATATTGGATGGTTTCACTTATAAGAGGAATACAGGGGAACCAAATAAAGGATCAGGGAAAAAAATAATAGCAATTAAAACAATACACAACAAAACAAAAATAAACAGCTATAAATCAGAGACATTCTGCAGGGGAGCGGGAGGCAGAAGGATTGAGATGGGGGCAGGAGGAGCACAAGGGACTATGGTGAAGGTGCACAGGTGAAATGGTGGTAGAAACTCTATGGGGACTACACCTGAGAAAAGAAAGCAAGCACTGTTAAAAAAATGATGAAAAATGAACAAAGATGTGACAATATATAGAAACTTAAAAAAAACAGACATATAATATAGATTCTAAAGATAAATATCTAATGGTGTCACTAACGTGGAATACAGAGAAACCAAATTAAGAACCAGAGAAAGACAACCTTAAAAGCTAACCCTTAAAAACTGACCAAAGTACAGAAAAATTCAAAGCAGGGCTGGGGATAGAGGAGGAGGTAGGAACAAGAGAAGGAAGCACAATGGACTATGGGGGTGGACTTTGGGGGATTTAGTAGTGGGTACCCTACCATCAACATCTGAGAGACAGAATCCTAATGTTACCACAATTTGAAAGTAAACTAATAACAAAAGTAGCCATTTAAACTTCAAAAACCTGAAATGTATAACATTGAAGTTGTTTACAGCAGTAAATTTCAAACAATTTTTGAAGCAACAAATCCCCTACCCTTTAGCTCTCCCTAATCAAATCTCATGTAGAATCTCAATACAAAGAACAAATAAAATGGAGTTTCTCCGGTTTAACAAAGGCAGGAGGTCTATAGTACTATTCCTCCCAGCTTCCCTCCCAGTAACCCATTCACCACTGCCTCTGGAACACATCTAAGAGCCATAAGAGTTTTACAGAGCATATACTGACAATCACTTGTGTCTAGATCAAACAGGAGTGACATGGTGTGTAATTGCACAAAACTAGTAGTACAGCCTACTACACATTTAGGTTATACATAGGGACCAGTGTTGTATGTGTGGCTTGTAATTAACTGAAATGTTACTACGTGGCACATGACAGTAGTAAGACTTGAAAGTCAAAATCTCTCCTTATTCATGGACTGCAGAATGGATGTTATATTAGGATGAAAACAACATTCATCTCTTTATACGTTTCTATCAGAACTCCTGAGCGATCAGGTATGTATCAATGAGCAGTAATATTTTAAAAGGAATCTTTTCTAAGTAGTAGTTCTCAGCATTGGGCTTAAAATATTCAGTAAACAGAGGGTCCATTATCCAGGCTTTGTCACTCTATATGGCAGAGGCAGAGTAGATTAGCATAGCTGATAGATGAGCACTGACTTCAACTTAAAGTCACCAACTGTGATAGTTTCTAACAACAGTCAGCCTGTCCTATGACAATTTTAAAACCAGGCATTAACTTCTCTCTTTAGTTATGAATGTCCTAGACGGCATTTTCTTCCAGCATAAGGCTGTTTCTTATATACTGAAAATCTAGTGTAGTCTCTCATTACTTATCTTAGGTAGATCTTCTGGGTATTTTTTTTTTATTGTAAATTTTATTTTTATATTCCCCATACAACTGCGACCCCCTTATTTTAACCCCAATCCCTCCCCTCCCTGCCCCCCACCCCCCATAGAGTGTCTCTGGTTCATAGTTGTTTGTTGATTTTGATTTTTACTTTCTTATAGTTATTCTTTTTCCTGGTCCCTTATTTAAGTTTTCTAGATTCCTGCTATGAGTGAGACCATCCGGTATTTTTCTTTTTCTTTCTGGCTTATTTCGCTGAGCATGATCCCTTACAGCATGTGTTTATCTTTTTTGATTGCTGAGTAATATTCCATGGTGTATATGTACCACATCTTCTTGATCCAGTCATCTATTTTTGGGCATTTGGGTTGTTTCCAAAGCTTACCTATTGTAAACAGTGCTACTATAAACATAGGGGTACAGGTGCTCTTTGGAATTGATGTTTCTGTGTCCTTTGGGTAAATACCTAGGAGTGGAATTGCTGGATCATATGGAAGCTCTATGTTTAGTAGGTCCAGAAACCGCCATGCAGCTCTCCATAGTGGTTGGACCAGTTTGCACTCCCACCAAGAGTGCAGGAGAGTTCTTTTCTCCACAACCTCGCCAACATTTGTTGTTGCTAGTTTTTTTAATATGTGCCATTCTCACTGGTGTAAGATGGTATCTCGTGGTAGTTTTGATTTGCATTTCCCTGATTACAAGTGATGTTGAACATTTTTTCATATGCCTGTTGGCCATTTGCATTTCCTCTTCAGAGAACTTCTGGGTATTTTGATGCAATTTCTACATTCAACACCTGCTTCATCTTACACTTTTATGGATTCTTTAAATCTCATGACTCAACCTCTGTTAGCTTCAAACTTTTCTTATGCAGCTTCCTCACTTTCTCAGGCTTCACAGAACTGAAGAATTATTAGAGTCTGTTCTAGATTAGGTATTAGCTTAAGGGAATGTTGTGGCTGGTCTGATCTTCTACTTTAACCACTAAAACTCTTGGTATCAGGAATAAGGTTGTTTCTCCTTCTTATCATTCATGTGTTCACTTGAGTAGCACTTTTAATTATCTTTGCATACACTTGGTTAACCATTTGGCAAAAGAAGTCCAGCTTTCAGCATGTCCTGGCTGTTGACATGCCTTCCTCACTTAGCTCAATTATTTCTAGATTTTGATTTAAAATGAGAGACTTTTATTTGAACACTCAGAGGCCACTGTAGGTTATTAACTGATCTAACTTCAATATTATCTGTCTGAAGAAATGGGGACGTCCCAGGATGGGGTGGATGGAAACGATTGGTTAGTAGAGCAGAAACACATTTATCAATTAAGTTGGCTATTTCATAGGAGTACAGTTCATGGTGCCCCAAAACAAAAACATCAAAGATCTCTGGCCACAGATCACCATTACAGATATAATGAAAATGTTTGAAATATTGTAAGAATCAGTGAAATGTGACTAAGACACAAAGTGAGCACATGCTGTTGGAAAAATGGCACTGACCGACTTGCTCCGCGAAGGGTGGCCAAAGACCTTCAATTTCTAAGGAATATATAATCTGTAGTAACAGGAGATGTGACTGATTTAAGTTCCTCTAGTAAAAATTCCCTTTTAAATAAAGTGTTTAAAATTCAGGAAAAATATAACATTACCACATTATTACTAATAAAACAGTCTCTGCAAACAAGTCTGAAGCATACAAGTTGTACTGTAGTGATGAGCAGGACCTTACCTACAGAAGAGCTGGAGGGAGGATCCTGGCTAGTGGAAGGGAGATCTGACTCATCAGATGCCTGCACAGGCTCTTCCTCCTGCTGGCTATCGATTTCTAGGCCTGCTTCCGAACTAATACTAAGAGAGGAAAACAAAAATTGGTTAGAAAATATATAACTGAGCCTAGAAAAGTACCTTTCCTAAATTGTTCCCAAACTGTTTTTGATCGTTTATCACTTGAATACTCCACCAATTTCCTTCACCTCAATATTAGAGATACTGATAGTGGCTAATGGTAATAAAATGGTTCTTCTAAAGGAGCAGGGGCAAAGATAGTTTCAGTTGGTCTTTCCTCATTCCTCTTCTCACTAGGAAATATTCCAGATTTAGCCATTCTTTTTTTTTTTAACTTTTTGACAAAGGGATGTTTCTATTCTTGATATTCATAGAAGCCATATTATACAGATTTTGATAAATCTCAAAGCAACTATTTAGGAAAGCAGAGTATTAAAATAATTCACAGTAGTGACAACTATTATTAATACACCAGTGACTCACCATGGGTCCCAGCCCAGATGAGATAGGTTGTGGGTGTATGTGAAATTCCTGACTCAGTGGCTATAACGCTGTCTTTCTCTCTCATCCCAGAAAGCTCAAAAAAACCAAGTGAGGAAGATAAAATAGGAAAAAATTAAGTCTGCTCCAGCTTTTATAATATGCAAACTTAGTACAGTTATTAGTAACAAGGCATTGAAAGATCTTTGTCATGATTGTGTTTACGTTGAGAAGTGGTGAAGGCAAGTATCCAATCCAGTCTGGGTCAGTTACCAGTGGTATAGTCTAACTAAGCAAGCTATTTTAACATGTCAAGAGTTCTCATTTGTAAAATGTAAAATACTACATTGCAGAGATATTGTGTGGTCTAGAAATGACCTGCATACTTGCTATGGAATTAAAGGTAGTTAATATTCTTAGCAAGGTCTGCAACCTCCCCAAAATTAGGTACAACTGCAGTACAGCATAGTAATAAACCTGTTTTTTTCCTCATGCAGTAGGGGTGGCCTATACCTATTCTAAGAAAATACTGCTAAATAAAACAAAATCCTTTAGTTCTTCCTAGGAAATCTGATTTCAACTTCTGGCTAAAGTTTCTGCTCATGAAGTAGTCCAATTTTTTATTTATTAAAAAAGTAGGCTTTCAAGTTAACTTGAAAGTTAAAATTCTCCAAGATCACTCACTGTCCAGTGTTTCTTCCATTAAATTACTTCCTTTGGCTTAAAAAATACCCAGATGATTTGTCATGAAATACCTCTTTTGTTAAACTTTATTATAACTGATGTGTTAAAACTCAGTCAGGTCTTAAAAACTAATAGAAAATCTGTAATTGGAAGAAGTCAGTATTTCAGACACCAAGTTCTAAATGCACATAAATAAATAATAATAAAGTTCACTTGACAGTCCACTACTAAATGGAAAGTGAGTCATTCCCTAATTTTCACAGAAAGACTTCTTTCTTGGGGAAAAGTTCAAGAGCTACATTAATGGAAGGGTACCACTAAATTTAAAGAAATACTTTGTCTCAGAATATATCATGTAATTTTCAGAGATAATCTTTAAAAAAGTCATTTGTCTTCTGTAATAACAACTTCCAAGTCCGAAAATATACTATTACATGCAAAAGTTAGTCTTCAAAATACATGGCCTGATTTTTTTTTTTTTTTGTAATAAGATGCTAATTTTTTTCCCCCCAGCTAAAGGAAAACAAATGTGAAGTCTGGCAAGTCTAAAACAAACAAAAATTACAAAATAAACATTTACCCTTCAGATTCTGCCTCCACAAATACTTCATCTCCATCATCACCTGCTGCTGTTTCATTTGTTGTGGATAAAGTGCCAGTGGATGTGGTCACCATTGGAACAGACTGAGAGGCATGCTCTGAAGCATCTGAGGTGGTGCTCTCAGTAAATACGGTCACTACAAAATGAAAAGATCAGAAAAGCAGTACAAACTTTAACTTTGTGATTTACCTAATTTTTAGCAAGATATCTCACGGGTTTACATTTTACCAAAAAAACATGCAAGCTACATCTGACTTTGATGCCTACCTGGTGCTGCGACTTGTAAAGGAGTAGTGGGAACACTTCGGCCACCTGACTCTTCTTCATGAGCTAGGAAGAGGGGCGTTTCATACATTCCTAAACCTAAAGACAATTCTGAATATTAATGAACTATTGAAAGAACAAAAAAAGAGAATTATCAATATACCAGGTACCTGAAAGAAAAAATTTATTAGCTTATTTATTAGCTTATTTGCTAGCTTATTTATTAGCTTATTTGTTGAAGCCTACCACTAATCATTAAGAAAAAATCAATCTTCAAAAACTAAAAAAAAATTTAAACTACCCTTTAATCTCCCTAACACTAATTTAAGTACCCTTAAAAAAACAGCTAAAACATTGTTCTGGTAGTCTCATACAAGCTAACTTTATTCATAACTTGAAATAGGTATGATATTAGAAACTACTCATCAAAACTGCAAAGTATTATCAAAACTGCGAAGTATTGCACCTTTTGCTAAAGAAACTGAATTTCAGGGAGGTAGGTAATCTTCTGGAGGTTGTAAAGATAGTACAACATTGCAATTAAAACCAAAATCTGATTTCCCATGTCTAGAAATTGTACTACAAAACAGTGCCACATAAAACTTAACATTTCTAAAAAATCAAACCAGAATTTCGTATTTGTAGAAGCACAGAGTACTAGAAATAACCATCTTAAAACACTGGGACTAAGATTACAGATTAATTATTACAGATTAATCATTTGTTTTGGACTTAAAGTAGTAGTATGTATCCTTATTTACTTACAAAATGCCACACAGCATCCCAGAAATACAGTGGGCTATATGAATATCAACAGACTAAAAATAATTCCACAAAAACATAATTCATGTCCAAACAATAACTACCATTAGTTAATTTAGGGGTCATTTTATCCCACATTTAATATATTTTTTCTTATTTTTAATGTTAATGGAAAATCTCTAACTAGTTTTATACATTTAAGGAGAAATGTTAAATGTCAAGCCAAAACCAGAAAATACACTGCATTTTTCCCAGTAATTAGTTAAAGTGCTTGGTAGTACCTATAGATAATTATAGCTTCAACAAATATCCCTGCATATTTAGTGACATGGATGATACTATCTTAGGAGTCAGAAGATATACAAATGTAAAAATTAGTCCTTATGTTCAAAGAACTCAGAACTTTGGTGGATAGATAAGATTTACATCTAAGTCAATGTTTATTTATAGCACTTTCCCTAAATTAGCATAGGGATTAATTTAGAGATCAGCCTTTTAAATATTTTCATTTGCTCACTTCATAAAATCACATCAGAATAGCTTATTACCAAATACATGCAGATCCAGGAGAGCTCTATTTAGTTACTTACCTCCTTGGGAAGCAAGCTGGCCTAGATCTGAGTGACTAGAGCTTGTCTGTGGCATATCTTCAGGTGGCCCAAATCGGAATCTAGGAACACCAGCAACCTGTGGGGAACTAAATAGGCAAAAACTAACTTAAGAGAAAATTTAAACTTACCCTTTTTAAACCACATAATGGAAAGAATACAAATAGGAAGAATAAGCATAAATGAACTGAGAAAAAAACACACTGAAAATAAAGTTGATAAAGGAATTCTGAATTCTAATAAAAATATTTTCAAAATAATAGTTGTAAATGAATTTCATAATATGAATCATTTTATTCATACATGTGATCTGTAACCTCACCTCTCCTGAACTACACCTCTCATTTCTAACATCTGCTACATGTCTCCATATTGCTGCTAGATGTTTCTATGTTGCTTTCATAAGCAACACAAATTAAACATGAGACAACAACAAAAAGGTTAGAATAAAGTATAAGAGTAAGTTTTGTATATATTCACTATTTTACATAAAGAAATCAGGTCACCTCTCTGGCCCATTTGTTATCTGAAATAATTCACTTAACGGCTCCCAAGGTCTAGAAAAATTCCTATTGTAGGTTGACTAGAAACTTGTGTTCCTCCTGTCCTAGAAACACTACCATCCATTTTCCCTCCTGCAATCCAGGACATAAAATAGCATTATTTCTGTCACACCTTATCCTATATCCTTCCTTAGTTAGCCAACTACTAATTTTATGGATTATTTCTCTGCAATAATTATTGAATCTATTTTCTTTCCACATCAACACTACTGCTTTAGTTAAGAATATACTTTTTTTTAAAAAAAAAGATTTATTTATTTATTTATGCAAGCACTGGGTACAGTCAGAGGTGCGGGAGGGTGAGAGAATTCACCAGAGCCAGAACGGGGGGCAGAGCAGGCAGAAGGACTGAAGTACACTGCTGAGGGGAGCAGCGGGAGGCAGGAGAGGTCTGCGCGCCATGTGGGACCCTCCTCCGGTGGCCGGGGAGCAGCCGGGGATCGAACTGGCGCTGCAGAGGCTGCGGGCAGCCCCGCAACCCAGCGCTCAACCGCTGCGCCACCGGGGAGGCCCAAGAATATACTTTTTCAGGCAGATTTTTTAAACTTTTCTTCACAAAGCTATTTTTTCTTTTGGTAAAATTTTACTTATTTATGCATACAAAAACTGGGGTGTAGGCAGACTGATTGAAATACACTGCAGAGGGAAGCAGCGGGCAAGACAGTGAGATGGGTTAGCTCCCTAGCCGGGGACTGAACTCTTGGGGGATTGAACTCTTGCCGCGGATTGAGCTCTTGCCACAGTGGCTGGCAATAGCTTGATAGTGCTGACTTTAACACCTGTGTCACCAGGGAGGCCCCATAAAGTTATTCATGAATGGGAGAATCTTCTGGCTATGATAGAATGCTGTTGACAGGTGGGCACTCAGATTGTGCTTTTGGGTGACTTTTGGAGGGGAGTAGGCAATGATTGGCTGGTTTGCAAAAAAATGTTAGCTATGGTTAACTAAGCAAGTTTCAAATTGGTTCTAATGGCCACACATTAATACATACTACAGGGTAGGGCCTCCCCTGGTGGCGCAGTGGTTGAGCGCTGGGCTGCGAAGCTGCCTGCAGCCTCTGCGGCGCCGGTTCGATCCCCAGCCACCGGCGAGGGTCCCACATGGCGCGACAGACCTCTCCTGCCGCCCGATGCTCCCCTCAGCAGTGTACTTTGGTCCTTCTGCCTGTTCTGCTTCCCGCTCTGGCTCTGGTGAATTCTCTCACCCTCCCGCGCTTCTGACTGTACCCAGTGCTTGTATAAATAATCTTTTTTTAAAAATGAAAAAAAAAAAAAATACATACTACAGGGCAATCAATCTTTTCCCAGGTTTGTAGAAATAATTTTCATTTTCAAGAACATCCTGTAATACAACTAATACTTCAGTCACAACTAAATGTGTACTTAAAACACAGGAATCCTTTTTTATTCTTTAAAAGGAGTGGTATAGCATAACAGTTAACATAGATTCTAGAGCCAGATTGACTAACCCAAAACACATTTCCTGACTCTGAACTCTAGCAAATTTGTTAATATCTGTGCTTCAGTATCCATCTGTAAAGTGGCAATATTAATAGTGTCTACTTTTGTGATTAGGAAGATTAAATACATTATTTATAGAAATAATAAATATTAAGTATTCTTTTCCAAGACTCAATTTAACATTGTCCTCATTATTGTCCCTTAATCACTGGAATAAATCACTTTGTCATTTATATTAACAAAGTCTATTGCTTGTGCCTCTATACTCCTAGATTGTTTAGGTTACAGCTAGTTGTTTATATGCTTAGCTTTCATAGTAATGCAATCAATTATGACCAATATCTTACCAGCATCTACAAAGCATTTACTACGTACCAAGCAATATTCTAAACATGCTAATAAAAATTATGGCTGAATCATCATAATTTATGAGATAGGAACCATGGTATTATTTTCACTAGTAAAAAGAGGGATCTTAGGAACAGAGAACCTAAGTAACTAGACACAGTACAGCTGGGTTTCAAATCCTGACATTACGTTCTAAAGTTGATGTTCTTATCCACTGTCATACTACCTTTATAGTTCAAAGTTTAATAGAAGCAACTGTATTTCATTCACCTGTAAGTAATTTTCTCAATACTACAACACTCAATAGTCCTACTCCAAGTGTTTAGTATACAGTGGAGTAATACTCAACATATAATGAACCAGTGAAATGTGAACAAATTAACAGGGGAACAAAGAAATTGAATTAGTCACAAACTGTTTCCCTTTCACAAACTTACTGAATTGCTTCAGCAAATCCATCAGTACGATGTGGAACCACAAGAGTTGGGGTACTTGGAACTGTTCTGTCTTCATCATCGAAAAAATGTTGCTGCTAAAACAAAAGAGAAAACAGGAACTAAACAGGCATGACAGGAACATACCAATGGACTACACAAACATCTGCTGAGTAAATGAATCATTTATACATGACAGGTAAGTGGCACTTACCATGCCACCTATTCCTGGAGTCAGTTGAAGCCCACGTCCCACAGACTGCCTCCGAGTCATCTGAATTCTCTGTGTGTCAAAAGGAATTACATTTGCTTTAAAGAATTAGATAAAAAAACAAACACCAATTATCAACAGAATTAGCTTATTATGCTTGTTTAAAAAAAAGAAGTGCTAGCCAATAATGTAATCATCAGGACATTTTCTCAGGAACACTTCTAATCTTGTAATAAAGAAATCAGTTTTAAATAGTTATAAACCTCTAACTATATAGACTATTATTAACCAACAGATGAATATTTTATTAATCAAGAGATAAAACATAAATATTTAAAACCAATCCCTGATCCTATCTTATCTGTATTCAACTAATTTAGGTCCGATCTCCTTACTTACAATGTTAGCAAATATACTATGCATCTAAGTCTCAATAATTCTTTGGTATTCAAATAGCAGTACTGATGTCTTATAAACTGTTTCCCAACTTAGACAAGTCCTATCTTTTTTCCCTGTTTATTTGGTTTTTAAAGATTTATTTATTTATGCGTACAAGAACTGGGGTGCAGCCAGAGGTACAGGGGAGTGAGAGGATTCACCAGAGACAGAGTGGGGAGCAGGGCAGGCAGATCTACTGAAATACACTGCTGAGGGGAGCAGCAGGTGAACAGGAGAAGTCTGCTGTGCCATGTGGGTTAGCTCCCTGGCTGGGGATCAACCCCGTGCTGTACTGGCTGCTGATAGCCTGATAGCTCCACCAGAGAGGCCCCTAGACAAGTCCTATCTATGTAATGATAGATTAAGCGTATTTCATTAAGACTGTATTTTCAGGGCCTCCTTAGTGGCGCAGGCAGTTGAGTGCTGCACTGTGAAACTGTCCAGAGCCTCTGGAGCGCGGGTTCGATCCTGGCCGATCAGCGAGAATCCCACATGGCAAAGCAGACCTCTCCTGTCTCACCCACTGCTCCCCTCAGCAGTGTATTTCGTCAGTCTGCCTGTTCTGTTCCCCACTCTGTCTCTGGTGAATCCTCTCACCCTCCCACGCATCTAGCCTGTACCATGGTTCTTGTATAAATTAATTAATCAATCAATTAATTTAAAAGACTATATTTTCACATAATGCAGTTATCTTTCTTGGTATTTTAGTGGAACCCACACTTGTCCTAAATCACAGGTAAGTAAAACTCAAACTCTATTATTTTTTTATTTAAATATTTTATATAATTCTTATATCTTTTTTCATCTTTGCACAATGTATGCATTTTCATTTTGGTTATATTCCCCATACAATTGCACTCCCCCCCTTATTTTGATTCTAGTCCTTCCTTTCCCCAGCCCCTCCTTCCATCCCCCTATAGTGTGTCTCTGGTTTACAGTTGCTTGTTGATTTTTAATTTGTATTGATTAGTCTTTTTCCTGGTATCTTATTTAGGTTTTCTAAATTCCTGCCATGAGTGTGACCATTCAATATTTTTCTTTTTCTTTCTGACTTGTATCACTGAGCATGATCCCTTCTAGCTCCATCCATGTTGCTGCAAACTGCATGCGCTTATCTTTTTGATTGCTGAGTAATATTCCATTGTATATATGTACCACATTTTCTTGATCCAGTCATCGATTTTTGGGCACTTGGATTGCTTCCATAGTCAAGCTCTATTATTAATAGAGCTTTTGTACTACCCCCATTTCTTCAAGAGTTTCTCATTAAGAGACATACAATCTTCCTACAAAATATGCTACATATAAAGGGTCATGAATATTTTCACTAATTTTAAGTGAAAATTAGTATGTGATTGCTAAACAATGAGAAAAAAATGCTGTGAAGCATGACAAAAACTTTCCATTTAAACAAACAAAATAACCCCTGTGCACTTCAAAGAAACAATTAAAAATAGTCACCATGTGCACAAATTCCCCATAGTCCACCACCATAGTCTATAGTACTTCCTTCTCTCTTTGTTCTTACCTATCCCCTGACTGCTACCTCCCTCTAGATGCTTCAGTTGTATAATTGGCTTTTAAGGGTCAGTTTTCAAGCCGAAAAAGACTTCTTAAAGTTCACTTTTCAAAAAACCAGTACTTTTAATACCTGAACTGGTGGTCCCAATTCCTGAGGTGGAGCATGAATGGTCAGCCGTGGAGGAAGTGGGTGTGGTGGACGTCTGGGTGACTGAGGAGCTCGAGGGGTCTGTCTTTCAGAAGCTGATGATGGCTGCTGTTCTCTAGAAATCTCCTGGGAAAAAGAAGACTCCGCAGCACCTGTATTTCCTTCACCTGTAAGAAAAGAAAAGCTTATTCTGAACAATTAAATTTACTACAAAATAACTTAGACAATTCCTTAAGTATAAACCTTGCCACTAAGAATGCCACCAATCGTTTCAGAAACAAAATAGTGAGGTGAGGTGGAACCAGAGAAAATGGGTGTGCATGTAGTCACTTGAGTGTGGCCTTAAGGCAAGTTCCTTAATCTCTCTGAGTTTACTTCTTTGGTTGGTTAGAGGAACAAATATAATCTACAAGAAAAGTGTTTCTGAAGATTTCAAAATAAAACATTTAACCTAAACATAAGAGAAAAAAAACATTTAATAAACTTTGGCTCGGGGCCTCCCCAGTGGCGCAGCGGTTGAGCGCTGGGTTGCGAAGCTGCCCGCGGCCTCAGCGGCGCCGGTTCGATCCCCAGCTGCCCCCCGGCCACCAGAGGAGGGTCCCACATGGTGCGCAGACCTCTCCTGCCGCCCGTTGCTCCCCTCAGCAGTGTACTTCAGTCCTTCTGCCTGCTCTGCTCCCCGCTCTGGCGCTGGTGAATTCTCTCACCCTCCCTCGCTTCTGACTGTACCCAGTGCATGTATAAACAAAAAACGAACAAACAAATAAATAAATAAAACATGCCTCGATTTAAAAAAAAACAAACAAAAAAAAACTTTGGCTCATGTTATTAAAATGGGCCAATTACCTAAAGGTCAGACCACTACAGTATCAGTATTACCCTCAAAGAGGGTAAAGGAGCTTGGGGGGGAAAAGTCCTATGATGACACTAAATTTTGGATCTCAATGATCTTTCAGATGTCTGGATCTCACACATACATGTTAGAAACACAGAAGCTGTCCTCACTGTGAAAAGTTGAATGAGATATTACAGAAGTAGTTTGAAAATCTAATGGCTACAATCAGATTCTAGTTCCAATGCTTAATAGTTATGTGTCCTTAGTTAAGTTGCTATGCTCTGTTTCTTCATTGGTAAGTAATTCTGATAAATTCATAATATGAATTAGATAATTCAATAGAAGTATAGTTGCTCAGAAAAGCATTTTTTGTAACAACTGGCAATTTTGTAACAACTGGCAATGCCTAATTCATCAATTAACTTAGCTTTTATCCATATCACTAGGTCTTTTTTGCTTGATTTTAAATAAAGACAGTTGGAAGTTTAAGCATTCAAAGACTATTTATTACCTGCCTTGTGTTTAAAAAAAAAATGGCTAAGAACATTGCCCTCAACAGATTTAATTTTGAGAGATAATATCTGAAATGCTAAAACAAAACCCCCCAAATTCCCTTTGAATCCTAACTATGTGACAAAGGATATTTCTTAAGCCAAGAAAACATTTTATAAAATGTAAATGCTACTCAAAGCATCATTAATCTCTCTTTACATCCATATCACCTGTAAAAAGTAATATTCTTTATTAAATGGCTAAATGTTCATTCGTTTGCTTTTCTCTTAACAAATGAAAAAGGTTGAAAAGGTTTTGTACTTTATTTTTTTTTAATAATGCTTAATCTTGATTTATTGTACACTGGGGAAATAAAGGGAAATTTGAGTATCCAACCTGTTACATGCGTGGTTATACATTTAAAGCTATATATACATATTATAGTCCTGATACAAGAAGTACATTAAAAAAGAAAGCAACTTTGCAAACAAGGATACAGATGAAACAAAAATCTTGCTAATCATCTTTCAAATTCTCATTTAATAATCTTAAAATATTTTGCCCATTTATTTTTATAGTTTGTATTGAGGTAATATGGCTTACATTACCAACAGTAATGTTGTTACTTTGTACTTTCAAGTAACAAGCCTCTATGGAAACTCAGATACATGATTCCTCATTAATCTAAATACATATTAGGATTTATTAATCCCTATGCATTTCTGTATTATGTGTACCTTAAGATGTTACACTAGATGATTAGCAATTCTTTGAAACATTCAAAAACAATTCTTAAACAATTTCCAAAATCTTTTATTATCTATAGAATTTCAGTGAACCCCCAGGACTAATCCCTTCAAATATTTAACAACAGGCATGTTACAATGATGAAAAAGTATTATTTTTATTGGGAAAAATATTGAAGACAACATTTCAAATCATGAAACATGTAGCTTGATTAGACTGACCTCTTCTGGCTGCAAACTGTTGTCACTGCTATTAATGTCCCTGATTAAGTATTTCCACTAAAGAACAGAAGCATTATGTGGGGATTTATTAATACATATTTCAAAATGTTAGAATCTTATAGCAGTTCAACTTGGTAGAAGAGACAATATAAAGACTGATTTCACAGTCAGAAATACAATAGACTGATAAAATACTGAAAAAATTTAACAAGTGCCAACCTCATGCTTGCCAAATCTCATTACCTACATAGTTAAAAGCAATCCTAATTTAGAAACTATTACTAGAAACATTCAGTTAAAACAAACGAAAGTCCTCACCACTGTTTTGAGAATCAGCAGCTCTCTGATTACTTTCACCTCCACCCATACTTTCTTCAGTTTCAGTACCGGGATCAGTTCCATCCCCACCCTGAAAACAAAACATGATGACTTAAATACAAATAAATCAAGAAACTATTTTAAAAATAATTAACCAAACTAAACTAATCATTAAAAAAAAAAAAAAACCAAACACATACAAAGTTTTAGTGTCCTAATAACATGGATCTCTTTCATATGCTCGGAAAACAGTAAGTTTTCTTAGCAAGTTCTTAAAGAAAAGATGGTCAGAATCATAGTTACCTCAGCATCATCAGCTTCATACCCATCATTGCCGTCGGCACTCCCAGTGCCCTCGTTACTATCTTCACCCTCATCTCCCATCCCTGTGTCGTCTTCATCATCATCATCATCTTCCTCATCTTCTTCATAATCCTAGTAGAGAAATCTCAAAGTATCAACACAGGTCTTGGACACAGACACAGACAGACTCTCTGCATTCTAATACAACAGGTAGAAATTTAAAGGGTCCATCCTGAGAGTTGTATGGTCTTAGCTTAGTGACAGCCAATATCAAAACCATAAAGCTTACTGGAATTAATACAGTAACAACCATTCTGAGTTCTAACTATTCTCATTAGATCAGTTCAAAGATTAAAGTTCCTAGATATCTAAAAAGTATCAAGTGGTTTACTTTAATTCTAAATTTAAAATGTGATGGTGAAGAAGAAAATGACAAACACAGGCTATGAGATTTGAAAACCAATGAAAGAACTAAAATCTGAAGCTGTCAACACAGGATTAACTTTCAAAAATAAAATACATTTCACTTAAAATACCCTACAATTAGCATAACAATTATTTTTGAAATTACAGAACTATTACTTTTTTCCACAAACTAACAAAAAATACCCTACTTCCTTTTCACATCCAGAAACCATAAAGCTTACAATTACTATTATTTATTAAAATAGTTTTTGAGAACCTCCCTAGTGGCGCAAGGGGTTAAGCACAGTACTGTGAAGCTATCTGCAGCCCAGCACGAGTTCGATCCCCAGCCTCTCGGCCAGGGAGGTAACCCACATGGTGCAGCAGACCTCTCCTGTCTTACCCACTGCTCCCCTCAGCAGCGTATTTCAGTCGGTCTGCCTATTCTGTTCCCCACTCTGTCTCTGGTTAATCTTCTCACCCCCCACCCACACCTCTAACCTGTACCCCAGTTCTTGTATGCATAAATAAATCTTTTAAAAATTATTTTGAGTTAATATTTGTTTGCATAGTGAATTACTAATAAGATTAAACTCAATCTAACAAACACAGAGCTTATTCTAGAGTCTAATAATCTTTAAAAAAAAAGAGGGGGGAATTTTCCATCATTTGCTCAATATATATATTATAAAATGTTAATCTCAGAACTACTCAGAATAAAAAAAAAAAGCAAAGTATCTATTTTAAACTGATAAAGGATCAGAATTTACTGGTTGATGCATTAGTAATCCCAAGGATTTGAGCATTCTGTCTTTAAGTATATAAGTATATAACAATGGATAACTGCAAACCAAATTTACCTCATGCTCCCCATCGTTGTCATCATCATCCTCTTCTTCATCATCACTGTCAATTACAATGACATCATCTCCTTTGCCTTGACCCTCTTGGGATGAGGTTGTTTGCTGATCTGACTGAAGAGGTCCAAGGTCTATTTGTAGAGATTGAGATGTTTCTTCACTATCTTCTATTGGAGTATAATCTCCCTGAGTGACTCCCTTTAAAAATAATAATTAAAAAATTTTAGTAGTCAATATAGCTGAACTATCAGTAAAAGATATAACATCAAAATAAAGACAAAAGAATACTTATGAATTACAAGCATTTTACTTTGAAAAATATTTTCAAAAGCAGAATTTGAAACACATGCTAAAGAAGATAAACTTTTGTTTCATTAATGTCTTCTTCTGGAAGAATTATTATAAATCTCATTGGGTAACACTCCAGAGGAAAAAATATAACTACATGTAGCTATGTGTGTGTCAAAACTACCAGTGTGATACTGTAGATCAGTGTTGGCCAACAGAAATGTGAGCCACAATGTGATTCACATATATAATTTGGAGTTATCTAGTAGTCATTTAAAAAATAAAATATATTTGAAATATTAGTTTAACATGTAATCAAAATAATTTCAGCTATTCTAAATTTAATATTAGTTTCTAAGTCTTCAAAATGTGAAATATAGTTTAAACTTCTATCTTTCATTTGGACTAACCACCCGTCAAGACTTCAAGTGCTCAGTAGTCAATGTGGTTCAACTGACAGTGTTTGCACAACAAAGTCAGAAAAAAGAATCCATGTCATTATTAAAAAATTACCCTTTCCCCAATCTAGAAATAGTCTGGAAAAAACATACATTTTAAAATAATGTATTATCGTCTTTTTATGAAGACACTGCTCCCCCTCCAAAAGAACTCTACACTAAGCCTTCAAATCACATTAGATATCAGATATAAAAATAATTCTTTGCTTAATCTATTTCCTCACATTCCATCTTATTAATTAGAAAAAACTGAAACTTAAACTTATTTGATAGTTACTATAAAAAATTAAATCTCTGCTTTTTGGTTAAGCACTCAACAAAATGTTTTTCATATAAGCCAGAAACAATGTCTTGTGAACAAAATCATTCATAAAGATTTTGTTTATTTTAATGGAAAAAATGAGTAAGTCATGATATAATTTCAAATGTGCCTCAAATGACATGCTTATTCAAGAAAAGCAACATTTATAAAGAACATCTGCAACCCTGTCAGAAAATCAGAAATGAACTGTTACATATTCAGTAGATGGTGCTAGGAGGTTTAGTGGACAGCCAAATGGCACTTTTGAGTCACAATTTTGCCAATCTCAATAAAAGGTTTATACAGAAGATTTTAGTATAATTTAACCAAGTCTGGCAATAAGATAGAAATTCACATCTTATTATTTTAAAAATGCTATTATGCTCCTTAGCTGTGACACTGAAAGATACGTGAAACAGATGTCATTAAGAGTATCACATATTCAAATTGGAGGTTAAGCTTTTTGTTTTTAGCCGAAAACAAACAAACAAACAAACAAACAAAAACCTGGAATAATTAACCTACAAAATTAATGCATATAAGAAATCAACATTTGCAATTTATGGTTAAGATTAGCTAGGGACCAATTTCTTAACTTTTACAGACAAAAAATAACTTTACAGCCTAAGCTCAGTTCAAGCTCTAGTGCTATGTGAACTTAGGTATGTATGTATCTGGGCACTGGTTTCTTCACTTACTAAATAGGATTGTTACGAGGATTCCATTAGTTCATAAACTCAAATTTCCTTAAATAACACTAGGCATATAGTATTGAATTGTCTTAATATCAATAACCTTTAACATTACTATGAATTTTCAATTTGTAAGGCAAAGATAGAAGGAAAAGTAAGTAATATTTTGAGTGCTATGTGGCAGGTACTACATAATACAAAAAATTATATTATCCCAACATATGAGAAAAACTGATATTTAGAATTAATGACCTGCTTACAGTCACATAGCTTCTAAGTGGTGGAGTTAGGAATGGAACTGACTGCTGTATAACTTCAGAGACTGTGCATTTCTACTAGTGATGCTGCCTCTAGAAAAGCTCAAATAAGAAGTCCCAAAACTGATGCAGTGTGCAAATACATGTCTTATTATACATTATTTTAATTCAGTAAGATAGAAGCAACAGAGGAGCACCAAATGGGGCACCATGGACTGATGCAAAACTCAACTAGCACTCATCCTTCCAAACAATTGAGTTTGGATCATCTTTACTAACAACTGTTTGGAAAATCTGTGATAAGTACAAACAAAAACAATTCTTTAATAAAGTTAGAAGGTAGTACACTAATTAAGAGTAAAATAAAGCAGAAATCACACTGATAACTCTAATAATGCCATTAAATATAAAAGCAGCAAGTTAAAGTCCAACAATGCTTCATTTTGTCAAAACTAATTTCATTCATTAAAAGCAACAATTTGTTTCTTTAAATGTTTTACTTACTTCTCCAATGGAATCCTGAGAATCTTGGTTGTATGCTTGAGTCTCCACCTCTCCGTCAGTGCTTTCTTCTGCCATAACCTCCTCCTGAATTGTAACATGAGTGTGTTAACCATTTCAGTATACTAGATGAAAAGTTACCTATTCAATAGCTAATTCTTCCAGTAAAACGAAACTCAAATTGCAATTTTAGTCAGAAATGCTCATTTATAAATTAATCACATTCCTCTTAACAAAGTAAAGTTGATGATCATTAATTACATACTTACAAAATTTAGTAGTTATAATGCTTGATAGAAAAACTTATTTCATTACAATTTACATAATTTTGGACAGTAACTTCAGCAAGAAAGTTTTCAAGATAATGAATTTGGACTCCAAGAGTTCTATCACTTAATGGAATACAATGCTGTTAACTGAACATATATCTTAGTTTCATAGGTAGTAAGCAGAAAGGCCTTTACACACCTCAGTTCCTACGGGGGTAACACTTTTCAGCTTCTTTGCAAGAGGCATTTCCACTGTATCATCAGACACCTGGTCTGATGCTTCTATGGTACTATCCTCTTCCTCTTCACGTGTACGCTTTGGCAAAGAAGAACTTGGGGTAGCTGAAACTTTGAAATTACATAACAAAAATCTCAAATCAGATTTTGATAGTGACCAGTTCATACAAGGTCAATTTTAAAAACATTTGATCATGTAATAAAAAACCGAAACATTAGGAATTAGGTCAAAATAAGGGGGGTGCAATTGTATGGGGAATAAAACCAAAATGAAAATGCATACATTGTGCAAAAATGAAAAATGATGTAAGAATCATTTAAAATAAAATATATTAAACATAAAAAAAAAAACCCTAAACATTTCAATGGACAGATCAAGACAATTTGTTCCTCTTTAGCAATGTGTAAACAAAGAACAACTTAGGCTCTGAAATCAAAGATCTTATATTATCAACCTAACCTTTGGTTAATAAAGTCAATCAAATTTTACAGCAATAGTTCTGATTCACCATATTGTACTAACATAGAATTGGTATTCTTAATGTTTCCATATAGCCTTCTAGTTTATAAAATCCAGAACTTCTTGGATTAAAAATAATATATACTGTATACTTAGATTTGAAAATCTTTATACAGTCTTACTAAGATGTCTTTTAGTTCTTAGGACCTGTATTAAATCACATATAATGTGTTACAAATTGTATTACCTTTAAATCAATCCAAAAAAATCACTGAAGGGGAAGAAACTTTAAGGACAAAAATGAATAACAAAAAATAGAATTCACTACGAAACGTTAAGAATACATTCATTCAGGGCCTCCCCAGTAGCGCAGGCAGTTGAGCGCCGCACTGTGAAGCTGTCCGCAGCCTCTGCAGCGTGGGTTCAATCCCGGCTGTCTGGGGAGATTCCCACATGGCGCAGCAGACCTCTCCTGTCTCGCCAGCTACTCCCCTCAGCAGTGCATTTCAGTCAGTCTGCCTGTTCTGTTCCCCACTCTGTCTCTGGTGAATCCTCTCACCTTCCTGTGCATCTGGCCTATACCCCGGTTCTCATATAAATAAATCTTAAAAAAAAAAAAAGAAAAAAAACCCAGAAAAACTTTCATTCATTATTAACCATATTAGAAAATAGGCATATACAAATAATATTTGAGGTATTTATTATATACAGGAAACTACAGCTGTACAGACCAACTCTAACCTCACTTTATTTTTAAAAAATCTTATTTATTTATGCATATACAAACTGGGATATAGCTAAAGGTGCAGGGGGTGAAGGATTCACCAGAGAGAGTAGGGAGCAGAACTTGTGGATTTACTGAAATACACTGCTGAGGGAAGCAGCGGGCGTGACAGGAGAGGTCTGCTGCACCATGTGGGTGCACATTCCTCTTTACAAAGTAAAGTTGATGATCATTAATTACATACTTACAAAATTTAGTAGTTATAATGCTTGATAGAAAAACTTATTTCATTACAATTAACATAATTTTGGACAGTAACTTCAGCAAGAAAGTTTTCAAGATAATGAATTTGGACTCCAAGAGTTCTATCACTTAATAATGCTGTTAACTGAACACATATCTTAGTTTCATAGGTAGTAAGCAGAAAGGCCTTTACACACCTCAGTTCCTACGGGGCTAACACTTTTCCAGGGTTTGATTTCAGGCCCTAGTGGTGCTAGCGCTGAGACTTAACCCCAAGGCCATCAGGGAGGCCCTAACTTCATTTTAAAATTAATCTTACCAGTGCCAAATACTGCTGTGGAGGTAGAAGGCCTCTCAACTGGTGAACTCTGAACAACATCTACTATGTTTGGGGATAGCTCCTGATTTGCAGGCTCAATTTGAGGATGACTCTGTTGAGTAGGCTGCACAAAAGCGGTTGCCTGTGTTTGCTGCTGAACAGTTAAAATTGGTTGAGAGATAGAAGGCTGGACATTAGGACTAGTAGAACGAACAGATCCACTTGTGCTTCCAAAGACTGGAACATGTTCCACGGGCCCTTCTGACTGCATAGCTGAAAAATAATTGTAATATTTAATTAGTATGTTTCTTCTATTCTATTCAAAGCTGAAGTTATCTTTCCCTATTCTGTTATAGTGACATTTTGCATAGTTACTGGTGCACATATCTTTTACTCTCCTTAGGCAAAACACTGTGGGTAAAGGTAATACACTCATCTATACGCTCTTTCATTGCCTATATCACTGATTTGATAACATGCAGTAAATTGTAGCTGAAATAACTAAACATCTAAAACTGTATTGCACCTAGTTCTACATATGAATTATGATCATATAAAATAAATGGAGTTAGAGATCAAAATAAGATTAACAAATTTTGATGAAGCATTCTGGTTTTAATTTATGTAAAATGATCATTTAATTCAACTAGTTTTATTCAGCAATCAAAGAAGATAAACTAATGCCATTCATAGCAACATGGATGAAGCTAGAAAGAATTGTGCTCAGTGAAATAAGCCAGAAGGAAAAAGAAAAATGTCAGATGGTTTCACTTATAGGAGGAATATAGGGGAGCCAAATAAGACATAAGGGGCAAAAAATAATAACAATACAAAACACAACAAAAGCAAACAGACAATTATAAACCAGAGACATCCTGCAGGGGAGGGGGATAGTCAGGGTGAGGGAACAGAGGGGGAGGGAGGGGCACAGGAGACTGTTGATGGTGCACAGGTGAACTGGTGGTGGAAATTCTATGGGGACTACACCTGAGAAAAGAAAGCAAATGTTTAAAAATGAACAATGATGTAAAATATTTATAAATAAATTTAAAAATAAATTCAATTAGTATTATATGGCAATGTATCTGACAATCATTCAATGCCACAGAAATAGGATATTTTGCGTATTCGTAGCATGTACATACACATTATGCATTTCTAAATCTTAGAGCAATTAACTGAATTCTAGTATTTGTTAAGAATCTAAGGAAAATGCATTAGGGAAGTGCTACTGGACCTATCTTGGGGTTAGGCAGAGGATTAACAAGGGAAAACGAAACTTCTCCTTGAGGAGTTCAATGTAGTGGAACTAAAAAGGCATGTATTTAACTAAATAAAATGTAATTGCTGTAATGAGTTTAAGTGTCAAGTAGAGAAAGGAAAATGTCAGACAGTTTCAATAAAAAAGTGGTATCTGGGTGATTTAGTATGTTTTCCAAAGTACATTTGTCTTTCTTTGGTATGAAAAGTGTGATTTTGGCCTTGGAAAAATGTATCATATACTCATAAGGATGTATTTCTCCCTTTAATTAGCTTAGGAACATAACAAAGCAGCAAGGAAGGGAAGGAGGAAATTCATTACATTAACAAGTATCCTGGGAGCCATACACTTGAAAATATTAACTGTCCACTTTTACTATGATGTCTGACTTCAGCATTTTTTTTTTTTTAAAAAGACTGTGGGCAGCTTCGCAAAAAGATTTTATTTTATTTATTTATATAAGTACTGGGTACAGTCAGAAGCACGGGAGGGTGAGAGAATTCACCAGAGGTAGAGCAGAGAGCAGAGCAGAGCAGGCAGACTGATGAAGTACACTGCTGAGGGGAGCAGCGAGCGGCAGGAGAGGTCTGAGCGCCAAGTGGGACCCTCGCCCGGTGGCCAGGGATCGAACTGGTGCTGCAGAGGCTGAGGGCAGCCTCGCAATCCAGTGCTCAACCACTGCGCTACCAGGGAGGCCCCCTCCCCTTTTTTAAAAGATTTATTTATTTATTTATACAAGCACTGGGTATAGTCAGAAGTGTAGGAGGGTGAGAGAATTCACCAGAGCCAGAGAGGGGAACAGAACAGGCAGACTGATGAAATACACTGCTGAGGGGAGCACCAGGCGTAGCAGGAGAGGGCAGCCGGGATCGAATTGGCATTGCAGAGGCTGCGGGAAGTTTCGCAGCCCAGCACTCAACTGTTGCGCCAACTGGGGAAGCCCTGACTTCAGCTTTAACGGAAACCTCATGTATCCTTGAAGTTACTATCATCTTCTCATAATAAATCTAAATAAGCAGGCAGTGCAATCAGATCTGTATTATTTTACCTACCTTCCTGTGATTCCACTTGTGTAGTAGGCATTACTGTAGCTGTTGGGGTAGTAGTAGGATTTGTGACAGTTGCAGGTGTGACCATTGGGCGGATGCTAGCCCTTGGTGTTGACTTATTCCCAGCTATAGCTGCAGCTGTCACTTTACTTGGAGTAGAAACAACAGGCGTTGGCTTTATGTTGGCTGTCGGTGGATCTGATGTGCTGGCACTTGTAGAGAGGAAAATGTAAGAACAACGATTCATAAGAAATCACCATAAATATCCCTTATAAAATACATATATAGGAGCAAAACCAAGGCACTTATATTTCCTAAAGTGAGGAATCAGCAAGTATGACCTTTATACATTGAGACCTTATTAATTCTGATTTCTCTTTGGGTAGACTTTTGGCAGATTACAAAAAATTAAAGAGGCAATGAATATATTGTATTATTTTTTTGTTCACTAAATATTTCAAAACTCGTACTAAAGAGATTCTGAATTAAAGAACTTAAAAACTGTAGGAAATGTTCCACAGTGGTATGTCCTAACAATGATTCAAGTGAACCCAAGTCTCTTACATTTGTTATTATATATACATCAGAGGAAAATCAGTACCCTATCTGAAAAGTCAATCACACACTGAAGATAAAAGATGTTTTCTCTGTCACAAAGATCTACTGATAGAGGACTGAAAGCATGCTGAAAGCAAGTGTTATGGCGAGGAAAATGTTGGCAAATGTATGATATAGTTTTGCATGGATAAGTATTTGTTTTCTCCCCATGATCCTTAGATCGTCCCTAAACTGTAATAGAAAAACATATTAATAGGCTGTGAAAGAACTAAAACTCACATTCCTCTTTCACCAGAAGCTGGAGTTGTTTTCAATGTGATCTGCCGCTGCTGTTCTGGGACCTATAAAAATAAAACTATGGATTATTGTGCCTATCCCACAAAAGGCCACTAAACAATACCACCGAAGCATTTTACTTTCATTAATTCTCTGTGTACTTGGTCTGGTCAAAATTTACTCTGGGGCCTCCCCGGTGGTGCAGCGGTTGAGCACCACGCTGCGAAGCTGTCTGCAGCCTCTGCAGTGCTGGTTCGATTCCCCGCCAGCCAGGGAGAACCCCACGTGGTGCGGCAGACCTCTCCTGCCTCACCCGCTGCTCCCTTCAGGAGTGTCTTTGGCCCATCTGCCTGTTCTGTTCCCCGCTCTGGCTCTGGTGAATTCTCTCACCCTCTGTTGCTTCCAACCTGTACCCCAGTTCTTGTATAAAATAAATAAATCTTTAAAAAAAAAAAATTTACTCTGACAAAGTCTCCTAAATCACCACACAATTAAAGTATAATGTAAAAAAAAATGATTTTATCATTTACACAGAATTAACTATATCACCTTATTAGTGGGTTCTTGAGGTTCATCTCTCTGCTCAAGGTGCCTCTCTTGATGCTCCCTGAGTTCTCTTTCCAAGCGACTAATTCGACCTTCATATTGGGACTTAAGGGCAGTCATTCGTACATCTAGTTCATCTTTCTGCTGATCGAGAGCTCCATTCCTTTGTTTAAGTTCCTCATTTTCTTTAGTTAGCTGATCTTTCACACCTAAAAAGCAATTATGTGATTTTATTAATATAATCAAACACTGGAAATAAGCAACATTGATGTGCCTAGTACAAAGGTTGTATCCAATTCTATTGACAGTAATTTTGACAAGCTATTTTAAATATCTGTATTTCATTACTCCAGCATAAAATATACTTATTCCAGCATTAAAATATGTAACTTTTCCTAAGATCTCACAAAAATAAGGGATTCACCAAAAACTAACCAGAGGTCTTTGTATATGTCTTTTAATATTTCAATGTATTAAATGTTAAGAATCTCATGAATTACAAAGTTTCATTTCATATGAGCTAAAGCACATTTTCAAAAATAATGATTTTCTATGAATTAAGTCACTACATTAGAGATCATTCAAAATATGTTCATAATAAAACACAATTTGGCATTATTTATCTACTTAGCGGATTGATAAGCAAAGTGCAGTAAGTCCCAGAGCACTGTAGTATGGCGCTTCTGATAGATCTACATGTACTCTTCCTGAAAGACAGGAGGGTTCCTCAGTAAAGTGAGGCTTCACTGGCCTGAGATTCAGGGCAGTCTAGGAGCTTACTGACGGTTTCTGGACGGCGTCCTACAGGCTAAAGAGACTTCTAGTCAATGGTCATACTACTACTAAATATTAATAAAGCAGAAGAATAGCACTTTTATTAGCAGTTAACAATTACGACCTCATAAATAAATCGTGGAAATCTCATCACTTAAAAATTATGACCGCTCTAATTGTTTTCTATCTAATAAATCTAATATTTAAAGCACATAAACACAAAAGATCACTTTGTAATATTTACTTTTTTCTTTTCCATTCAATTTTTAAATCTGTATCAAATATTCAACTGGCACGGGCTATGCTACTCATGCTGTCTGACAAGGTCCGGGCATGGGGGAAATTTCTGAAAAGTCAGAAAACTCCATAGCTGGCTCCTGCTACTACCTTTCATTTGTTTGTGGCAGTTATTGAAACCATGGAAATTTTCTACAAGCTTTAGAATAACACAGTGAGTACTGGCATCAATGCTAGTTTCATTAATGCACACTTCAGTAGTTTGAGAAAAGTACTTTCTAACATGATTAATGATGAAATGATTCCCGATAATTCTCCATGTCCTCCAATTTGTAATTCAGTTACCATGAGTAACACTGAGTTCTTTAACAAGCCACGCTTGCTAGAACTGATGGAATTGAGCCTGGTAAAAGTACCCACTAGAGAAGGCCCTGAGATGCCCCAGGAGGCGAAATGGTCCGAGAGAAACATACCACATACTGTTTCCATGGTACTGGGACACCTTTGTCCTATATAGAAAATAGTAAGCCACCCTCAATTTTACAATGCTTGCTGAATCTTTTAGCTTGACCACATAAATCACACTGTGTATAGCACCTATTTCTATTTTCTAAATAACATACATCACCTAGGGAAATAATGTAACCAAGCGACCAAGTTAATCATAGACTGGGAAAATTAAAAAAGGGCTGTCCAGGTGGTCTCACTCATAGCAGGAATTTAGAAAACCTAAATAAGAGACCAGGAAAAAGACTAATCAATACAAAGTAATAATCAAAATCAACAAGCAACTATAAACCAGAGACACACTATGGGGGGGTTGGGGTGGGAGGGAGGGGCGGAGAGAGGAAGAACTAGAGTCAACGTAAGGGGGCGGGGGGTGCAATTGTATGGGGAATATAACCAAAATGAAAATGCATACATTGTGCAAAGATGAAAAATAATGTAAGAATTATATAAAATAAAATATTTTTAAAAAGGGCTGTGCATTGATGATCAAAAATAAATTCTGAAACAATGTAAAAGTAAAATCACATGATTACATGATGTAATGATCAAATAACAATTTCTGATGTATAAATAAAGACCTTCTGAGACCCTCAGCAGGAGATACTTGCACCCTATCAGGGTCTGTGTCTCCTCATTCCCTCACCCACTCATCCCTCCACTTCGCCAATGCCATCTCGTCCTACGAGGACCCTTCCCTGGTCGGAGCTGGACTCCGGCATTCAACTTTCACTAATATGTTCAAATCTTAAAGTATACAGAAATTTACCAGCCAAATGAGCAATTTTTGATTTTGCTGCTACAATAGCCTTTCTTGTTTTTTCTTCCTTTTCAGTTATCTGCTGTCGAAGCTGCTCCTCCTGTGTGGTTCTATCTTGAAGATCCTGACGAAGTCGTGAAAGTTCAGATTGAAGCTGCACAGTCTGTTCCTGGAGATTTCTTGCTTCTGTTTCTTTTTCAGACAATGTCTTAAAAGAAAATTAAAGTATATTCAAAATGCATTTCAATGAGACAAATATAAACTGTATTCCCTTTAGATTCAAAATGTAAAACTTATTAACTTAAAGGAAGTATAAATGCAAAATGCGGTCAAACCAAGTACACGGACACTTGAAGATGACAGGGTATCATTTACAAACAGCCATTCAAAGTAAAAAGGATAAGCTATATACATTTCCATATGATAAGACGAAGTGTCAGTGTGAAACATTTTTCTTTAAATATTCAACAAGTAAAGCTAGGGACATGCACCTTTCACCGCTCTCACTCTCATACCTTTTGCAGATTTTCTACTTGACTCTCAAGTGATTTTGACTTTGCTTCAGTTTGGTTAAGGGTTTCTTTGAGCTCCTGCATTTCCTGGACATGATGTTCCTGATGGTCCCCAGAAGACTGAGCAGAGGTCTCCATGACCTATGAAAACAAATAATAGTAACATACTGCCATATTTATTCAATTATTCATTAAAAGAATGAATAAATTATTTATTAAATGCAATATTCAACAATTCCACTTCTTTAATGTTATCTAAGGCTATAGTCATGACTATTACAAAGGACAATTTTAAAGGCATAAATAAATTTTCCGTGGAACTTGAATGTCCAAAAATATTTGCTAAATTAGAGTTTTCCATATAATTGGAAATTAACCATCTAATCAAAATGATGATTCATTAGAGATGAATGTTTGACAGGGAAATACATTTTCACAAAGATGAATAAAGTAAAAATAATAGGTTATAAAAGAACACATGTATAAAGAATACACAGATGACCTTATTTCTTTGGAAAATCACATTACTCAAATGTAAAGTATATTAAAGTCTTAAATATACTAACTATATATATTTTGGTGGTTAAGAATTCTTTTTTCTATATATTTCTAATCTGGCAGAAGGTAAATATGTAAGTCCAAATACAAATTCTTTCCCTTTGGGAATTAAACAAAATTCAGATTCAAAATATAAAATGGATTTAAAAGTTCTAGATGGCAGTATCCAAAGTATATATAGTAGAAATTATATATGATATACATAAAATGTTTTTAAAAAAACTACTTCAGGGCCTCCCCTGGTGGTGAAGAGGGTGGGCGCTGGGCTGCGAAGCTGCCAGCAGCCTCTGCGGCGCCGGTTCGATCCCTGGCCGCAGGCGAGGGTCCCACATGGCGTGCAGACCTCTCCTGCCGCCCGCTGCTCCCCTTAGCAGTGTATTTCGGTCCATCTGCCTGTTCTGTTCCCCGCTCTGGCTCTGGTGAATTCTCTCACCCTCCAGAGTTTCTGACTGTACCCGTGCTTGTATGGATGAATAGATAAATCTTAAAAAAAAAAAAAAAAAAAACTACTTCAAAATACCTTATCCTGCTGTGCTTTAAGTTCTTCATATTGAGTCTTATATCTACGTCCAATTTTTTTGACTTGAGTAATAGTTTTGACTTTTTCTTGGATATCAATTATTTTGGCATCTAAGTCCTTCTGGATAGTTTCCTTTTCAGTTCTTACTTTATTTAAATCTTCCTTTAGACTCTGGATTAAGTTCTGATTGTTAGTCAAAGATGCATTCGATCTAAACAAACAAAAAAAAAAAAAAATGGAGAAGAGGAAAAAGGCTACACATAAGGATTTTTTTTTCAAATTTTAAAATCTTTTAATTTCACCTTTTTTGTGTGTTGTTAGTATATCTTCCATTTAAAAATTTTTTAAATATCACATACATATTTCCAAAAACAATTCCTTAACTTATGAATCTCTGGTCCTTTATTTACTATTTAGGCATACATGCCCATTTCAAAGATGAGAACTGAGCTACCAGTGTCCAGTAATATGCACAATTTTATACAGTAAAATCTAGTGCTGATAGATTTTAGTCCATATCTGCTGGACAGCAAAACCCACATTCTTCCTATTATAATATTGTTAAAACTCTTTCTGTAAAAGACCAGATGGAATAAATATAGTTAGGCCTTGTAGGCTACAGTCTGTCAGTATTTTGGGCATACTCCACGTAATAAAAGGAAAGCTGTATGTGAGAGTTATAGTACTTCATATTCTTCCTAAATTTACAAAAACACTTTGGAAGTTCATATAAAGTATAGAAACAAACTTTAAAGATTCCATGTAGTCTATTAATTGAAGGTTTCTTTCCACATACCTTGCAATTTCAGCTTTAAGTCTCCCTACTTCTTCAGTCAACTGTTGAATTCGTTTAGTATGAACTTCCTTTTCAGAAAGGAGCTTCCGATATTCTTCTGTATCTGGATCTTTCTGTTGATTCACTAGATGCTACAACACAAAAACATGTAATATCATTTCATAAAAATGACGTGCTTAATAAAATAGCAGAATACCTAATTACACTTGCATTAAGTGTATTACATACATATGTAATGGTATTACATCAAGCACCAAACTACATGATAATGCAGAGTTTGACTAAAGGTCTAGCTAAAGTGGAAGGAGAAAAAAAAGCAAATGTCATGAATTACTCAGTATTTTTTCATAGCTGCAAACAAATCTTTCAAAGTAGTTACAATGTATCCAAAGAAAGGGACACAAAGAATCTAAAAGCCTTTAATATGAAATACCTAATTTCACTTAAGTGATTTTTATAAGAAAAAAAGTTTATAATGCATTACAATCTAAACAAAAGTATAAAAATAATCCTTGATTTAAATGACTAGTAACTAGGAAAGGTAGTGCAATTTAACAGAAATACATCTAGTCATTTTTATAGAGGAGGAAATATGGCTCAGAAAGATTAAGAAACATATATATTACACAACTAGCATGTGGCAAGGCAGATCTCCAATCTTTGCTTGAATACAGGAATTTCTAGCCACACTGATACATGGTTTCATCCCCTCCCAAGGTTCCATTAAGAATAAAACTGTTTCAATAAAGTATACAAATCCCTACTTTCAAGTACTAAAGTATTTTAAAGTAAAACTCTAAACCTTTGGAATTAAAGGAAACAATTAGTCATTTTTGAGAAGTACATAAAATGTAACCAAAAATTTAAAAAACTCTTACACTGAGCTGTAAGTTTGACATCAACATCTGTCACATATGTAACATGTAACATCAGAATTTCACTGACACACAATTTTCATTAGTTTTTCAAATATTTTATTCCCTTAAATTTTACCTATTATTTAAAAACAACACGTTTCCATGCTTTGAAATGAGTTTAATGGCATTTACCTGGTTACGTGCTTTCCAACGTTTGACATCTTCTTCTAATAATTTCTTTTCTGCTTGTAACATACCACTTTTCTCACTCAGCTCAGCGTTTGCTTCTTGTAATGGTAGAATATCTAACTCCAGTTTCCTCACCTAAAAAGAGGGCCAATATTTTTTTAACATCTAAAGTAAAAACTCACTTGCAATAATATTAAAAATAACATTCCTCTAATCTTGATTACTACGTTACAAACCTTTGCTTGCATCTGCTGCAGATCCTGTTCCAGCCTCTCCTTTTCTTCTCTTAGCATTTTATTGGTTTCCATAACTACGTTCATGGTTTCAGTTTTCTTCATCAGTTCTTCATGCTGGGCCATTGTTTTTGCAGTTACCTAAACATTTACAACATAAGTGCATATCAGCCTCTAACAACAGGTGAAGACCTTTTTCCTACCAGTTCTAATCTTTCCAACAACAGATAAAAAAATTTAAACGTCACCTTTCAATACTAAAATTTTAAGTTTTATATGCTTATGTTTTTGTGATGCATGTTAACTACCAAGAGTTAAAACAAACTATGCAAGAAATTACAAAGATGAAAATAAAAAAATACTACATATACCACCAAATAATCAATATTAATATTAGGTAAAAACATCACCCCAGATCTCGGTCTGTGCCTATTCTTTCTCTTGCAGTACTGAATTCACAAACTGTTCTAAAATGATGTTATTTTGATCCTCAGGTTTCCCCACTGTCCAGAAATTCTTTTAATTTCATTCACTTATTTCATCACTTCAGTTCTGAGCAATTTTATTGAATATTGAATTGTAAAGACTTTTTTTTTTTTGTTATTTTGAACATACTTTACTTCATCACCAATTTTAATGTTAGGATTCATGGCCTTCATGAAATATTGTTCATGCCCGAATAGACTATGTATTACTTTTGTTTTATTGGATCTCACTTCTTGACTTTCTTCCTATTGCATGTAAAGAGTTGATTTTTTTTCTCCTGTACCTGTTCGAGGGCTGGGCATTTTCTAGTATTTGCTTTTCTTATAGCCCAAAAGAACAGTAAAGGAAGCCAAAGAGATGAAAACAATATGGCATTTTTGTTAAAAACCTGAATTCTACCCCCAACTCCTTTGCTCTGAGTGTTAACACCACTGGGTTGTAGGGTCACTATTATTTCATATGAAGATTTATCAGAATTTGAACTGTTTTCTATACCACCCTGAACATGCCCGATCTTGTCTGGACTGTTTTCTAAACAGGATGTGAACTTTTAATGTCTATCTGAAAACATAAATACCATAAAATTACTTGATTTTCCATTTTGATGGTTTCTCTCTAAAAGTCATACCTATCAGTTAAAACAAGGCAAATAATTAAAGGTTTTAATCTCCTTTCTATCAGATGTGTATGTATATTACATCTCCTCAGAATGAGGTCATTAACAGGAAGCTTTGGGTGGTAGTAAAAGTCAGAGTCAAGCTTATTTTTTGACCATCCATTCGCTAATACATATTTTCTTTAGTTTAGTTTTGACTTTTTTGCTCCTCTGCTGACCAAGAAATATTCTGCAAGTTTTTACCTAGAATGACTATCAGATGTATATATAAAGATACTAGAGCTTATTAAGTACTTAATATGCCCTGAACGTGGTTCTAAGTGTTTAGTGTGCACAAACTTACTTAATCATTATTATCACCCCAATATTATAGAAAGGAAACACTTTAAAGCAAGGAAGTTAAACAATACAGCCAAGGCACACTTTAATGGTATGAACCTAGAATTTGAAACCAGGCAGATCACTACCAGTGTTTAATAAGTATTTATTGAAGGAATTTATGAGCTTAGGAAAAATACGTATTTTAAATAAATTTCATCATGTTACTATGAACTGAATTTAGTAACTGCTTTATTAAAGCTTTATTTACATACCTGGACTTTTTCTCTTTCAGCATTTAGACTATCCTGCAGTTCCTGCAGCTCTCTTTCTAAAATTTCAACCCTTTGTCGATAACGTAGACTCTCAACCTGAGCCACCTCAAACCTAGTTTCAGCAATTTCCTTTTCTCGTCGTATAAATCTACAAGTACACATAAGATTTGATTTAATTTAAAAGTGCTACCAACACTAACATTTCAAAACAAATAATTTTTATCAAAACAAAAAACATTTACTGTAATAACTACTTTCATACCAATAGGAGAAACGTTTTTAGTAGACAAAGGTTTTAGAAATGTATTATATTTAAAATGATCTGAAAATTGAAAGTAATTAAGTTTTTTCAAAGACCCTATTTTACTAGATTCAACTTAAAGTCATTTGTTTAACTGGCATATATATAATTATTTATTTTAAAGATTTATTTATTTATGCATACAAGAGCTGGGGTACAGGCCAGAGATGCGGTGGGGGGGGGGGGGTGAGAGGATTCACCAGAGACAGAATGGGAACAGAACAGGCAGATTGACCGACGTACACTACTGAATGTACTCGAGCAGCAAGCGAGTGAGGGGAGGTCTGCTGCGCCATATGGGATGTTCCCTGGCCGGCCGGGGACCGAACTCATGGCCACAGAGGCTGTAGATTGCTTCATAGTGCAGTACTTAACCCCTTGGGCTACCAGGGAGGCCCTAACTGGCATAAATGTCAAAAGGGACCAATTTGGAGGTAGTGGGTTTTTTAATAAATGAAATGAGCTTTATACCTAAATAGAATAAGTCTCCCTTCTTCAATTCATAAGTCTCCCTTCTTCAATTCATGCATTTGTGCTTTCATTTTATAGTTGTTTTAATACCATAAAAAGTATTAATAATATATTAGATTTACCTGAGAATTTCTAAAATTTGTTCTTGAGATTTTCCTTCTTCAGTGAGAGACACATTCAAGTGACCTTGCACACCTTCTTTCATAGAGGCAACTACCTTGTCACTTAATTTTTCAATCTGATCATGGAGTAATCTGTTTTGTTTCTCTAAATCTTCACAGCGGGACACACACTTGGAAACTTCGTCCTATAAGCCAAGGGTCTATCATTATTGAGTTTTCCAATGTACAAAAAAACCCCTCAAAATACCAAGCCTTTCAAAACTCAGAAGATTCTATTATGATGTGCAATATTACCTTTAAGAAACCCTGCCATTTGCAAAAATATGGATGGACCTTGAGGGCATTATGCTAAGTTAAGTGAGAAAATGCAAGATAAATATTTTATGATCTTTTATGTGGAATCTAAAACAACAAGCTGACAGATACCAGACTGGTAGTTGCCAGAGGTGAAGGGATGGGTAACTGGCAAGATGGATGAAATAAATTAGTAAAAAGGTACAAATTTCTACTTATTAAACAAGTAAGTCCCAGGGATGTATTGTACAGCATGTTGACTAGTTTTAAAACCTGTGTTGTATTATTTGGAGGTTGCTAAGAGAGCAACTTTTTAAAGTTCCTATCACAAGAAAAAAAGCCTATAACTATATGCAGAGGATGTTAACTAGGCTTACTCTGGTTATTATTTCCATACCTTCAACATTCTCTCTCTTTCCTCCCAAGATGCTTTACACTCTAATAACTGTGATTCTGCTTTCTGGGTTGTTTCTTCCAAATGCTGACGTACTGATGCCATTTTTGAAACCTGTTCCTTGGCAGCTTGCAGAGCTTCAACATCAGCAGCATGTAGCATTAATTCTCTCTCATACTTATTCTGAGCCTCCACAGCTATTTTAGCCTATAAGAAATTATTCCAACATTGACATATAAGATTCAAAAAACTGGTCGGTGTGTTTTGGAAAAACATACAAACTGCATTAAGATATTCTAAACATACCAAAATAGAAGCATAACTATGTAAGTTATGGGATATACATTCAATAATAAATTAAAGAATTGTTCAAATGAAACGCATAAAAAACTAGCAATTAGAACAGTTTCTGAAATTAAGGCTAGATATCAGTTATATAAAATATATGCATGTAAAACACCAAACATAAAGCAAACACAAGGTAATAAAAATTATTCATCGGAATATTGAATTATGGATACGTTCTTTAATTACCAGTGATAGGTTATTTGGCAACAAGACAAGGATAACCATTTTTGTCTAACATACCTCTGAAGCACTTTCCCTGTATCCCATTTTTAAAGTAACGTTGATAAATGTATATGATAGTTATTTACAAACAATAAAAAATAGTAACCAAAAGAACAGCTCTTAATATACCACCCAACTTAAAAAGGAGAATATAACCATTCCTTACATGTGCTCTTTCCCCATTTCAATAACCCACACTCTAAAAGCTTATATTACATTTACATGTGTGTGCGTGCATGATATACACTTAAAGCAAATACAACTTTGTATTTTTTAAAACTCTATGAAAGTGGCATATAGAATTGGTGTAATGCATTACATATATTATCAAGAGATCCTTGGTTTACTAAGAAAGGCATTTGCAACAATACAAGGATAACCCATTTTTGTCTAACATACCTTTGAAGCACTTTCCAGTTTTACAATCAGAACTAGTAAAGACTACAATAATAAAAAAACGCTTTCCAATGGAAACAAGCATACACTTAATTTCCTACTTGGCGCGAGCCATGCTACTCATGCTGTCTGACAAGGTCTGGGCATGAGGGAAAACTCCTGAAAAGTCAGGAAGCCCATGCTGTCTGACAAGGTCCAGGCATGAGGAAAATTTCTGAAAAGTCAGAAAACTCCACAGCTGGCTCCTGCTACTTCCTTTCATTTGTTTGTAGCAGTTATTGAAACCATGGAAATTTTCCATAAGCTTTAGAGTAACACAATGAGTGTTGGCATCAATGCCAGTTTTGGTAATACACACTTCAGTAGTTTGAGAAATGTACCTTCCAACATGATTGATTATGAAATGATTCCCAATAATTCTCCACGTCCTCCAATTTGTAATTCAGTTACCATGAGTAACATTGAGTTCTTTAACAAGCCACACTTGATAGAACTGTTGGAACTGAGCCCGGTGAAAGTGCCCACTAGAGAAGGCCCTGAGGCACCCCGGGAGGTGAAATGGTCCGAGAGAAACACACCACATACTGTTTCCATGGTACCGGGACACGTTGGTCCTATATAGAAAATAGGAAGCCGCCCTTGATCTTACAAGGCCTGCTTAATATTTTAGCTTGACCACATAAATCACACTGTGTATAGCACCTGTTTCTATTTTCTGAATAATGTACATCACCTAGGGAAATAATGTAATCAAATTAATGTAACCAAGTAACCAAGTTAATCATAGACTGGGAAAATTAAGAAAGGGCTGTGCACTGATTGATGATCAAAAATAAATTCTGAAACAATGTAAAAGTAAAATCACATGATTGCATGATGTAATGATCAAGTAACAATTTCTGATGTATAAATAAAGTACTGCTGAGACCCTCGGCAGGAGATACTTGTACCCTGATCAAGTGTCTGTGTCTCCTCATTCCCTTTCCCTCATCCCCTCAGATTCGTCTACACTGTCTCGTCCTTGCAGGAACCCCTGACACGTTTTGCCGGAGCTGGCTTCCGGCACCTACTCATATTTTCATAGTATTTTCCATTTGTCAAGATAGCTTTGTCAATGGATATTGCACTAATTACTTGTCACCTTCATCTATATTTTTAAAATGATTTAAGTCCAAGCTCAACAAGAGTAGAAATAACCAAATAGGATCACCAATTCCAAAAATGTACTAGTACACTCTATGAAATGTTCTCTAGGGTCAAGGCTCATTTTGTAGTAACTGATTATGACAGCAACACTTACTTGTTCCTGACAGTCACGTCTGGCTTGCTGTTCATTACTCAGAGCAGTGCTTGCTCTCTGAAGAGCTTCTTGTACTTCATTCTGAACACTATTAAGTGTTTTCTTTAACTCAGATAACTAGGGAGAACAAAATTAAAACGAGATTTAATTGCAAGCTTAAACAGATTTTTAAAAATCCAGTTAGCCCAAAGGAACCTCTTACTAAATTTAAAATAGTTATAACCTGATAAAATCTCCCATATAACTTTTGCAGAGCTACTTTCTATTTGCAAAACTCAGTCTCAGGCAGTCTTCTGAAAAATAACATTAATACCTATACCAAAAGGAAACGTGAACAGATAAAATTAAAACATAAAACTAAAATTGCTGGATATGTGTTCAATCAATACCCATTGAAATATACTGAAAAATTAACTGAGGTAGATGAAAGAATTCAAATCCTTAACAAAGAAAGAGAGTTATGGTTAATAAAATTTACCTGTTGTTCCATGCTCTCTATGGCCTTTCTCTTATCATCCTGAAGTTCTTGCTTTTCCTTCTCTACTTCCATGAGTTTCTTTTCCAACTGTGTCTGAAATTCTGCAGATTCTTTTAAACGAACTTCAATATTCTTACGAACTTCTTCTGTCACCTTCACCATCACCCCCAAAAATACAAAAATTTCATGTATTTAAATTCAACACTTACTTTTTCCACATCTAATGTAAATTTGAGGAGTACTAAAATTAATATTTGTCTTGTATTAAAAATAAAATCCATCAAAAGCTAATTAGTGTTCAAAAACACTATTTAAAACTACAGTATAATTTAACACTAAACTTGATTATTTCTCATTTTTCTCTTGAAGTAAAATTCTCAACTTTCATTTCACCTTCAATTATCTATCTACCAAATCTATTTTATCACTGAAAGGTTTTCCCATCCACATATTTTGATTATCTTTGCTGCTAACCACAAAGTATGTATTAAGATTGTGGTATAGATAAATGGTCCACAAAATGACCTATGGTCTACAAAATGAATTTTTTAACTCTATCTATTCTATTAATCTTTCAAATTAAAATAAATTCTGGCTATGAAATTTTGGAAGAAACAAAAATCAACAATACACTAGCCAAATTTTAATCATATGAAATCTTTCCATATATTTTGGTTGAGGCTTCTTACTACATGGAAAAATTTTCTACTTTTGAATATGCAAATGATATCTTCATTCAAGGCTGTGCACAAATGTCATCTGTTTTATGAAGCCACACTCAGGAGACAATCTTGCCTAGTCTCATCACTTTGACCTCTGATTTGTACCTTTCTGTGAGCAATTATACCTGCCCTTTCTTATTAATTTTTTTCTTTCTTTTTTTTCTTATAATCATTGTTTTCTTATTTATCATATCTGGCTTATTAGATCACTTTTAAGACATAGGAGCAATGATTTTAGTCCAACTTATTCTTACCATACTAAGTTCCTTACACATACCAAAATTCTAATTTAAAAAAAAAAGGTAGTAAGTCCATTGAAATTAAATTCAAAATTGAATATACCTGTTTTTCCTTGTTGAGGGATTCTTCCAAACTAGTAACCATTGCACGATACTGTTCTACATTACTAGAACTTGTTTTGAGTCTCTCCTTCAAATCATTCACCAGTTCTTCTGTCTGTCGTAGCTGACTCACAAGATCATCCACATCTTCTTTATTGCTAGGCTGACCTGAAAGATTTAATAGCTTCCTTAAAATTAACATTTTAAGTACTTTTAGGAATGATTGTTATCAAAGAGTTTGTGATATTAGGATTAAGGCTCAAATATAAAAGTGGCTTATCAGAAATATTTTCATTCTAATATCACTAGAAGAGAAAAATTTGCAGATGGAAGACTTTTCTTATGCTATCAACAAGGGCTTTTGGGTAATTATCTACTACACACACACTCATATGTGCATGCATACATAAGCAATTACTACATTACACTTTTAGTTTCCCTTCTAAGAAATAAAACCATAGGGAAAAGATTATCAAGACATAAAGGTTTCTGAATTTAAAATAGTATATTCACAAATGGAAGTAAAATCTAATAAAATAAATCTTTAATCTGAGACTATCAATGAGCAATGATTAGAGATACTAGTCTTAGAGACCCAAAAAAACCCAATTATTTCTACGAGTCTTACCAACGCAGATTTAACAAGTAACCTTATCCTCAGAGGGAGAGAACTTAAAATCCAAGTATTAACCCTCCTCAAAAGAAACACTTGCAAGCTATCAATACATGGTTTCAGCAATAGGGACACTAAGAGTGTACCTTGGTCAGGTGCCAGGCATTACTACTTTGAATCTACCAGGTCTACAAATTTATTAATTTAAGCCTAAAACTAAACTTTACTATGGGAAGAGTAATTTTTTTCTTTTGATAGTAGTCACCAAGAATCAACTATTTATAAGCTATGTTATAAGCCTAAAGGAGTACTTTACTACCCATTACTTACTTACCTTTACCAGCTCTCTGTGAGGACTGAGAAACTAGTTGGACTTCCATATTACTCAGGTGCTGTTTCAAGGTAGCAATTTCCTTCTGAGCATTTTTAAGTAATTCTTTTGTGTTAAGATGAAGATTTATCTCAGTATCCAGCTGTCTCTTTGTATCTAAAAGTTGAACCTATAAGAAAACATTACATTAATCCACAAACACTATTTTCAAGTTCTTAAGTAACTAGAAGGTTTAAGTTTTTTTTTTAAACAGAAATTCAAAATTGGCCAAGAGATAGAACATGAAACCAGATTTACCTTCACATTTGAAACCAATAAAACATATGAAACTAGAATATGAAAAATAAGACCTATAATTTCCCTAGCTTACTGACTTAAGAGTGTCTGGGTTGTGGCAGAGAGGAAATGAGCAAAGATAAGCAAGCAGACTCCCTGAAATGAGAACACAAAACTAAGAGGACTAAGTTAGCTCAAAATGGAAGATTATCAGGAGAGAAAAGAGCTACACAGGTAGAAAAGAGATCTCAGCAGATCCCTCTTGAATATGCAGCAAAACAGTGATCAGTGCATGAATGTGCAGTACCCCTTACAGAGTAAGGAGTCATCCAAAGAGAGTGGAGTAAGGAGTATCCGGCACTCAGAGTCAGAAATACCTATTCCCAGGAGCCAACCTGAAGAAATCTAACTGTTAACTAGATGATGGAACTAGGACTGAGAGAGACCTTGCTTCAAAATCGGAAAATAACTAGGTCTAGTCTTTGGGCCTCCCTAATAAGCAATACTTTAGAGAATCAAACTGTCTTCAGTTAATTTTACCATATTCCCTCAAAAAAAACACAAGATTTTTGGGGTTACAAAAATTATGAGCACCCAATAGGATAAAATTTAAAATGTATGGGACCCAATCAAAAATTACTAGGCATACAAAGAGGTAAGAAAACTTAAGAATTTGTAAAAAGTCTCTTCAATACCAAGCTTCCACATGAGAAAGCAGTATGTTCATACACTGGTTTAATTTTTTAACTTACATATATACAACTACCGACATTGAGCATACTAATAATAGACTCACATCTAGATTTCTAGTAAGCATATGCCTTTGTTCCAGCTCATTTTCCAACTTCTTCTTTAGATGAGATATCTCATGTTCCAGTTTCTCTATCTGGCTACTAAGCCTTTGTCTGGTTTCTGTTTCAGATCGCTCTAGTATTCCCTAAAGTAAAGAAAAGATTTATGGTTATGCTTTAAAAAAAAAAAAGGCAATACCAAAAAAAAAAAAGGTTGTATGTAATTATAGCTTTAAAATCAATTCCTACAAGAAGAGAATTGGGAACATTTACCAAGAACGTATTTTGACATATTAATACACCTACTTAATAGGGAATGAAGGCAGAGATAATGATCATTCAGATTTTCTAAAAGTTTAAAGGAAAAACTAAAAACCAAAGATTTAATTCTATAAAAGATTCAACTGTGCAGATTCTACAAATATGAAAAACGTCAGGATCAACTGTCATCAGCATATTTGTGATCTATTCTCTGAATTCAAAGTTAAATTTAGAATGCTGATGTCATAGTAAACTGATGGCAAAGGTGACAATGAATTTTCTAATTAAGAAAACCATGAGAAGAAACGTTAAAATGATATAAACTTTTTTTTCTAATTTGGTTACCTGAATTGTTTGTAGATTAGTTAGCAGCAAATTTTGCCCTCTTTGTTCAGCTAATAAAGACTCTCTCTGCTGAGAGAGACGAACTTCTGACAACTTAAACATTTCTTTTTCCTTCTTCAAATTTTCTGCTCTTACCTGGAGGCAAATGCAAATGAAAAAGAAAATGTTAGAAAAGAATATTTCAAATGTAACAACATTTTTTTAAAATTAAAAGGATCCTTCACTACTACACATTTCTTAGGGCTAACTAAATTATCTTTTCATCGTAAAAGGAAATATAACTTTTAAAATAGTTTTCACATGTTGAAATACTAAACAAAAATTACTGGAAATACCAATATAGCAAAGGAAAAAAACTTTTCAATGCCATGAATACTTATAAGACTTTAATAAATCAACAACAATAACAATAAAACCCAAAATGTCAGAGAGGAGAGAAACAAAACTGCAAATTAAACTAAAGACCTATCAGCTTGTTACTACATTATTTAAGTTTTAAAATTCAGGCTCGGCCGTAAGTATTCTGAGAGTGCTCACTGATCTAGGTAAGCTTTTTTCCACCCCATAGTGAGTACACTGAGTCTCAGGAAATCTGGGTGGGTACTTTAAAATCTCAAAAGAATTCAGGTCTACAACCAGCAAGTCACAAACTGTCAACCATATAACTTATCACACCAGCTAGAATCTGTCTACTCTCCACAGTGGAGTGTAAGCAAGATAAAAACACATTAAAATTCAAAGAATTAGAAAACCTAAGTTTAAGTCTCAACCTACCTATCCCTCATGACTGCCCCAAAAAAGGAAAATACTGATCTTTTGAGTCTATTTTTAAAGAGGTTAAATGAGAAAAAACTTGACCTAAGTAGTGATCAAAAAGATATAAAAGAGAACTTTATAAAAACGTAAAACCTATATAAAATTTACCACAAAATTCAGCTTTTAAGTTAGGAAGTAATGTTAATTCTGATGAACATTTGTATTCATTTTCAAATTCAGAAATACAACGCAATGCTAATAATTTGTTTATATTTCTTCATTAAAAATGAGCAAGACTGGGTAAAATATTCATTTGTTATTGTTATAAATGAAGAAACACTGACACATTTACTTTGAGATGGAAGACATATAAGAAATCCTAGTCTGGAAAAAGAAACTTCTATTCTTTTTCAATCTAAATAGAAACAATCACTCAATTGATACATCACTGGATATTTGGAAACTATATAATGACTTATAATCCACAAACTTTCCAAATATCTAGGTCATACCAACCAGTAAAATCAAATAACAAGAAAAGAAAATTCATATGTAATTTATAATGCAAGTCGGATGAGAGAAGTTGGACTCACTTCTGCAACAGCAAGCTTTTCATTTGCTCCTCTCAAATCTTGCGTCATTGTGTTGATGATCTGTTCCTGTTTCTGAGTTGTTGCTGTGAGTTTCTGATTTCTCTCATGTAGGGATGTTATTTCTCGACGATATCCTTCAACATTATCTTGCAGCATTTCATAACTTACATGAAAGAAAAGTAATTCTATACATGACTGAAGTATAACTTTCTAGCTTTGTTCCTTGAGGAATTTCACAACAGTTTTGTTTTATATGATAAAAAATGGAAAGAGTGCCCAAGTAATAATGCAAAACATTCTTTCTCCTAAACTTTCAATTTAGCTGTTAATTTCAAATTCTAAATAGCACAGTATTTTATGCTGATATAACTTTTTATTCTTATTCATCCACAAGAATTTTAATCATACTTAAAATGATCTCAATCCAATGCTTACACACCAGACACCCACAAGACAAGCAATTTAAGAATCTAATGCATACTTAGTGGTGGACTTTTGCCAGTCCTTTTCCGTCTATAATTCCTAATCTTCTTTCTTTCTTTCTTTCTTTTTTTTTTTAGAGATTTATTTTATTTATTTGTACAGCCAGAAGCATGGAAGGGTGAGAGAATTCACCAGAGCCAGAGCAGGGAACAGAACAGGCAGACTGACGAAATACACTGCTGAGGGGAGCAGAGGCCGTGGCAGAAGAGGTCTGTCACACCCTGTGGGACCCTCGCCGGCGGCCAGGGGGCAAAACAGCACTGCAGAGGCTGCAGGCAGCTTCGCAGTCCAGCGCTCAACCGCTGCGCCCACCAGGCGAGTCCCCTTAATCTTATTTTCTTGTGTGCTTGAAAGCTTAGAAAATGGTTGCCTAGAGCTAACAATCCCACTTTTACTGGGGTGAGGGGGAATATCAAATTACAGGTATAGGCAACTGCTTGTTCTAATCCTTACAAAAACATAGTTTTACTATGTAGCATATATAAAAAAAAATATCCAAACGTGCTAAACCAGTCAGTATTCAAAGGATCTGATAACAAATTACAATGGAATGAAATTTACTATTATGTATTTGTAAATGACCAAGACAGTTAATTTTCCCTCTAAGAAAACATCCAGCATCTTGAGCAGAAAAAACTGAATTTTTTTCATACTGCTCTCATCTTGTGCATTCAGTCCTACAGAATAAGCAGGTCCTTTAATCTCAGGAAGAAAAACTAGTAAAATTTTTCACATGAATTTTAACTTATTTTCCTTAGGAATGCCCAAGAGAATCATTAACCAATATTAAAAAAATGAACCCCCCCCATAGCATCTTATCCTGCATTATGGACTAAAAAAAAGTAACACTACTGCAAAGTAACACTTTAATCTGCTTCATTTGAATAAGAAAATGTAATGTTTAGACTTTCTTAATTTTTGAACAAAAGAAACCTTACCGTTTAGAAGCAAAATCTAGCTGGGTAGAAATTTTGGTGTTTTGTGATCGCAAATCTGTAACTTGTTCCTGAAGTTTCTCAAGCTGTTCATTTTGCATTTTTTCATTATCTGCCTTTTCTTTTTTGTAGTTCTCAAAAATTTCCTGCAACTAAGTATTGGAAAAATTATCAGAAGATAACACTTTGTGTTTGCTAAAAACCTAACCCAAGATAAAGGTGTAAAGGAACTTATATTTACCTGTTTAAGAGCAGCCTTGGCTTCTATAGCTTCTGCTGACTCAAGAACAGGTACTGGAGCAGGAGTGGAAACAGTCTGTGATGTACTTGAACGTTTGGGAGTTGACACAAGAGAAATATCATCTAAACTCGAAGCTGCCGAAAAATAAAATGACTGATGTAATTTTTGCAAATATACCATTACCAAATCAACAAAGCAGCCTTAGGATCATCATTATAGAAACTATAAACAGGGGCCTCCCTGGTGGCGCAGGCGGTTGAGCACAGCGCAGTGAAGCTGTCCAGCCTCTGCAGTGCCGGTTCGCGGAGATACCCACATGGCATGGCAGACCTCTCCTGTCTCGCCTGCTGCTCCCCTCAGCAGTGTATTTCAGTCAGTCTGCCTGTTCTGTTCCCTGCTCTATCTCTGGTGAATCCTCTCACCCTCCCACACATCTGGCCTGTACCCCGGTTCTTACATAAATAAATCTTAAAAAAAAAAAAAAAAAAACTATAGGGCCTCCCCAATGGCGCAGCGGTTGAGCGCTGGGTTGCAAAGCTGCCCGCAGCCTCTGCAGCGCAGGTTCGATCCCCGGCTGCTCCCCGGCCACCGGAGGAGGGTCCCACATGGCGCGCAGACCTCTCCTGCCTCCCGCTGCTCCCCTCAGCAGTGTACTTCGGTCCTTCTGCCTGCTCTGCTCCCCGCTCTGGCTCTGGTGAATTCTCTCACCCTCCCACGCTTCTGACTGTACCCAGTGCTTGTACAAATAAATAAATAAATAAACCTTTGAAAAAAATTTGGAAAAAAAAAAAAAAAACTATAAACAAAGAATCTACCTTTTTTTTTTTATTTTTTTTAATATTAAATTTTATTTTTATATTCCCCCATACAATTGCAAACGCCCCATTCTGACCCCAATCCTTCCCCTCCCGCCCCCCACCCCCCAAAAAGTGTCTCTGGTTCATAGTTTTTTGTTGATTTTGATTTTCACTTTCTTATATTCATTTTCCTGGTCCCTTGTTTAAGTTTTCTAGATTCCTGCTATGAGTGAGACCATCCGGTATTTTTCTTTTTCTTTTTGGCTTATTTCGCTGAGCATGATCCCTTCCAGCGCCATCCATGTTGCTGCAAATTGCATGTGTTTATCTTTTTTGAATGCTGAGTAATATTCCATGGTATATATGTACCACATCTTCTTGATCCAGTCATCTATTTTTGGGCATTTGGGTTGTTTCCAAAGCTTAGCTATTGTAAACAGTGCTGCTATAAACATAGGGGTGCAGGTGCTCTTTGGAATTGATGTTTCTGTGTCCTTTGGGTAAATACCTAGGAGTGGAATTGCTGGATCATATGGAAGCTCTATGTTTAGTAGGTCCAGAAATCTCCACACAGCTCTCCATAGTGGTTGGACCAGTTTGCACTCCCATTTTTGCACCCAACACTAATGATAAAGGACTGATCACAAAAATCTGCAAAGAGCTGATGAGACTCAGCAACAACAAAGAAAATAATCTAGTCAAAAAATGGGCAGAAGAGCTAAAAAGAAACTTCTCTGAAGAGGAAATGCCAATGGCCAACAGGCATATGAAAAAATGTTCAACATCACTTGTAATCAGGGAAATGCAAATCAAAACTACCATGAGATACCATCTCACACCAGTGAGAATGGCACATATTAAAAAAACTAGCAACAACAAATGTTGGCGAGGGTGTGGAGAAAAAGGAACTCTTCTGCACTGTTGGTGGGAGTGCAAAGAATCTACCTTTTAAAATTACTTTAGGTTTCTGATTAGCAGAGATAATCCTGGCAGATTAAATGTTAACACATAAGCAAAATAAGTATCTTAATTGATCCAAGATGCATACTTTTTAACAATGATCAGCCTTTCTTCATTCTTATTTGTACCTAAAATATAGGTGGGTTATAGAATTCATGACATTATGATCAACCACACAGGGTAGCCAAATTCAAAGCTGCCATCATTAGAGTGGATACTGCTTATGCTTGCCAAATCCATTCCCTAACATTATCTCAGAAATATTTTCCCAAAATCTTGCAAACTCTAAATATAGAAAAGTCTACCTTGTAATGGAATAACAACTCCTGTTGTTTGTGACAACAAAATACGGTACATGTCACGCTGACGTACTATGGAATCAACAAGCTGCATCTGATGTTGTCGAGACTCACGAAGTTGCTCCAACTCAGTGAGGGCACTCTCAAGTTTAAGTTGAAGCTCAGTGATTCTGTAGGAAAAAAAAATACTTTATTTCACAAGACTGATTTGAAAAGCAGTTATAATTTCTACCGTAAACTGAAGCATTTCATTGTCTATCATTAGATGTAAGATTTTTGTACCTCTTTTCCTTTCTTCTGTTGCTATTTTAAGAACCACCCTTAACACCCTTACCATACAGGACTCAAGTGCTCACCAACGCCAACTGTAAATTTTTTTTGCAAGAGTTAAACCAGTCCCACGCAGTACCAACTAGTCTTTGGCTTTCATTAGTCTTAATGCACCAAATACATTTTTAGAAAAATTTCTTTACTCTGCTTAAATCATTCCTAAATATCTTCTCCATGAATACTGGTCTGGTTCTCTGGTCTGAAATGGAAGCTATGTCCTTGATCTTGTATGCGCCTATCTATTATAGCACAATCACGTTGAACTAAAATTACCTGATTTATCTACCTTTTCTTATTTAATATTTATTGTGTAGAAGCACTGGGGTGTAGGCCAGAGGTTCAGGGGGTGAGAGGAGCAGAGTGGGATGGAGAGGTAGACTTACATTTTAGTAAATATAAGGGAAGCAGCTGGTGAGACAGGAGAGGTTTGCTGTGGGTTAGCACCCAGTCCCGGGATGGAAATCAGGCCATAGCAGTATAGTGTTGAGACTTAACCCCTAGGACACCAGGGAGGTTCTGATTTATTTATCGATCTCACTTACAAACTAATGTTCCTTGAGAGTAGAATTTTTTTTGGGGGGGGGTATTACTCTTTCCCTATATCCCACTACCCAGCACTGCTAGCTGTACATATGAAGTTTTCCCAATAAATATTTGCAGAATAAACTGTGGTAGTCAATTGCTTACTTGGATGAAGTTGTTTCTTGTTCTTCTCTTTCTCTTGTTTCCCCAAGCTCCCTAAGAGCCACTAAGAGACGCTGATTTTGCTGTTGAAGCTCTTCAATATTTCTGTAAGATACTAGATGTTGTGATATCACTTCAGATGAACTACTTATATCAGCAGAGCTTACTTCCTCATCACGAATTACATGGTTACCCCTTGCTTCTTCAAGTTCCATCAAAAGCACTCTAATCTAAAACAAAATTTAAATGTTATAAAATAGTATTGGACTTGAGTCTGGAAACATTTAGAAGAAAATGGTTATTTTCAAATGAAAATACTATTTTTATGAAAACCATCACTTTTTATCAATTTATATTAAAAGAACAAAGTGCCAGATGTTATTTTAGATATGAACATAAAAATCAAAGGAAATTAAAATTGTTTTAAATTTCTACAAGTGTTATAAAGTTTGTTGTTTTTTAAAAAGCGGCCAAATTACAATTACAGAAGCATGGCTCCATTTTTGTAAAATAATGACCAAATAAAACAGAGAGAAAGCAGTATCTCAACTTTTCTCTCATGTATGTCTGTGCTTGCTCTTGTGTGGTTACATATGCATTATACAGTTGGAACAGACAGCATGGAAAATAGATTCTAATCTCATTCACGTTTCTTGTGTGTTTATGTACGCATAAAAATAAAAATTAGGGGAAAATATATAAAGAAATACATCTACATTTTCTGACTTATTTGGCTAAAGAAAGTAGCAGAGTAATGCACACAGTATGAATTTAGTAAAAACAAAGAATGCTACATGTGTTTATATATGCTCATACAATAAGACATGAAAGAGTAGAAACAAATCTATTAACATTGGTTACATTCTGATATTTGAGAAGAAGCAAAGATAGAAAATGTCTATGTATCTTTAAATATTTATTTCACTTATTAGAACCATTACCTTTAACTTGAAAAATTAAAAGGAAAAAAAAGAAGATGCAGGAGGCATGAAAAAACAGTGATGATACACTGCAATTCTGCTGGATTTATTACTAATGAGAATTTAATGTGTGGTAGCATCTTATATAGCTGCAAACAGATTCAATCATTGGGCATTTTTTTAGGAAAAAAAGGAAAATTCTAACCTGCTGTGAAAGATCTTTTATTTGTATTTCCATCCTCTGATTGTCCCTTTCGAGCACAGATGAATGTTTGTTGGCCTTATCAGTGTCCTCCTGCAGCCGTTGAATCTCCTTTAAAATGTAAATTCAAGTGAAAATCAGAGAGCTTTTTTTTTATTTTTAAGATTTATTTTTTATTTATACAATAGCTGGTGTATAGGCCAGAGGAATGGGAGGGTGAGAGGATTCACCAGAGACAGAGTGGGGAGCAGAACAGGCAGACGGACCAAAATACACTGCTGAGGGGAGCAGTGGGCGAGACAGGAAAGGTCTGCCGCGCCATGTGGGAATCTCCCTGGCCAGCCAAGAATGGAACCCACGCTGCAGAGGCTGTGGACAGCTTCACAGTGCTGTGCTCAACCTGCTGCGCTCGAAAATCAAAGAACTTTACAAATGAAGCAGTTATAGGAATAACAAAGCTATACAGTGCTCAAATAACAAGTCAATATATAAACAAAATGTTTTATATAATGCAGTACCCTCTAAAGAGAATTTTTTTAAACACACAAATACTCATCACTGTACAAAAATAAAGGGGAATTTGCCACTCCCCTAACGTTAATATCAGTCTCGCAGTCGTGCCAAATTTATAGTGAATTATGAAACGACCTCATAGTACTCTTAAAAGCATTACACCAACACAAAAGCAGACAAAATACAAAAATAAGACAAAAAAGATAATCATTACTACACTGGTTATCTAAAAATAAACATCAAAATAAAAAAACACTGGGTAAAATGTAAGATTTGATTTTGTAAAAATCACATTAGGAATTAATTGCAAACAAATAGCAGTCACTGTCACTAGGCTATTAAGAAATTAAAGCATAGAGCCTCCCTGGTAGTGCAGGCAGTTGAGCACAGCGCTTTGAAGCTGTCCACAGCCTCTGAAGTGCCGGTTCGATCCCTGCAGGCTGTGGAGATCACCCACATGGAGAGCAGACCTCTCCTGTCTTGCCCGCTGCTCCCCTCAGCAGTGTATCAGTCCCCCTGCCTGTTTTGTTCCCCACTCTGTCTTTGGTGGATCTTCTCACCCTCCTGCACATTTGGCCTGTACCCCGGTACTTGCATAAATAAATCAATCTTAAAAAAAAAAAAAAGAAATTAAAGCATAATGGAATGCCTTGTGAAGTTTCACATCCCAATATCATTAATGATTTAGGGGCACAAGAATGTGATATAAGTAAAAAATGTCATTGAAATCTTATGCTTTACCTTACATTTATATAAACTATGCTTGTTAAATGTGTTGTTTTCACATAGTTTTTAAAATCATTCAAGTGAAAAATGATTCATATTTATTCTGGGCACAACGCCCTAAAGGTATGCATAAGTCAATTTCAGTAGCAATATGTGATAAAATGAAACAGGCAAATATTCATGGAAAAATTATAGGACAGAAAGTTACTGAGTTCAAAATGGGATTCATAAAGATATGTAAGGAAATAATTTTGGTCATAAAATCTTGAGAATCTAACAAGTCAGCATCACAGAACTGAGACTGGGGGAGCACACAATGTACAGAAGATTTATCTGTTAAAATCTTTAAATTCTTTGATAATTATGAAGAGTATAAGGGATTTTTATTATTGGAACTATAATAAGTAGTAACACTTTTTTTCCCCACAAATGAATAGCTGCCATTATCTGACTAAGTCCCTTGATTCATATCCTTACTATCCTCCTTAGACATTATCTTGTAGGCAAAACATTCGCTCTTAACAGTGGGAAACTGTTGATCATGTAATGAGATCAAAGGGACCTCTTTTCAAGGCGCATGGAGTGGGGGAGTATGTCAAAAAGCCAATATTCTGGTAAGGCAAGAACATTAAGATGCACTTAACTTACAAAGAAAGCTAAATAGAAAGATTAAAAAAAAAACTGTTTAGAACTACTGTTCTAAACTTAGAATAGTATATACAAATGGATTTAGGTGAATTTCCCCAATAAAATGTTTAATACTAATCTTGAAGAATCTCAGTAATATTAATTTTTACAAAATTATCAGCATTATGCTTTTTCCTAATCATTACTTTTTAAAAAGGAAATTTTAAAGAGGCAAAAGATATCATGAAATTTTCTTTGTACTTCTAATAAGCAAAGCAATAGTAACTATACATATGTATGTATATACATAAATAATACAAAGACTTGCCAAATTGTGAAGATTGTTATTTGAATTAGAAAAGTGGCAAAATCTCAGATAAAGTCATTATTTATCCACCAATAGAGACCACTACAGAAAACTTCCTCTACATTACAAATATCACAGTTTCTCATAATTTAGGTAAAGGTAGAACACTTTGTCATTACCATTATTTAAAACATAATGATAATTTTTTAGATATATAATTACTATATTACTGAAGGACATCTTTTTCTAGCTCGAATACTTTTAAGAAAAAACTACCTACTAAATCAAACCCAGTAATTTCTCATTTGTATTTGCCCACAGCTAAAATTCAGAAATCAAACAAACCTTCATAGCTTGTTCAAGCTTAACAGATAAACTTGCCACAGCTTTCTGGGCACGTTCATATTCTTCACGCTGCCGTTTCAAAATTGGTGCTTTGGCTTCAACTTCTTTCACTATTTCATCTAGGTACTTATTAATTCGTTTGTTCTCAAGTTTCTCCAAAAGCAACTGATCCTGAGTTTCCACATAAGCATTATATAGCTGAAAGCAGAAAGAAGGTCATTCAAATCTAATCATAACAGATGCTTACAATCTACTCAACTTCATAATGAACACTCATTAGCACATAAGTAGGAAATGTCTGCTATATGTTAACACAGAATTAAGAAAGGCTTTCCTAGAACGTTCCATTAAACATCAGATAACTTTAAGAATATTTCTTCTAACCGAAGGGAAATGCAAATGGCCAAGAGGCATATGAAAAAATGTTCAACATCACTTGTAATCAGGGAGATGCAAATCAAAACTACAATGAGATACCATCTTACACCAATGAGAATGGCACATATTAAAAAAACTAGCAACAACAAATGTTGACAAGGTTGTGGAGAAAAAGGAACTCTCCTGCACTGCTGGTGGGAGTGCAAACTGGTCCAACCACTATGGAGAGCTGTGTGGAGATTTCTGGACCTACTAAACATAGAGCTTCCATATGATCCAGCAATTCCACTCCTAGGTATTTACCCAAAGGACACAGAAACATCAATTCCAAAGGGCACCTGCAAGCCTATGTTTATAGCAGCATTACTTACAATAGCTAAGCTATGGAAACAACCCAAATGCCCAAAAATAGATGACTGGATCAAGAAGGTGTGGTATGTATATACAATGGAATATTACTCAGCAATCAAAAAAGATAAACACATGCAGTTTGCAGCAACATGGATGGAGCTAGAAGGGATCATGCTCAGCGAAGTAAGTCAGAAAGAAAAAGAAAAATACTGGATGGTCTCACTCATTGCGGGAATTCAGAAAACTTAAATAAGAGACCAGGAAAAAGACTAATCAATACAAAGTAAAAATCAAAATTAACAAGCAACTATAAACCAGAGACACACTACAGGGATTGGGGGGTGGGCCTGGGAGAGGAAGGACAAGAGTCAAAACAAGGGGGGGTGCAATTGTATGGGGAATATAACCATAATGAAAATGCATACATTGTGCAAAGATGAAAATGATATAAGAATTATATAAAATTTAAAAAAAAGAATATTTCTTCTAGGGATTAAGTTTCAGAGAGAGTCTAACATTTCTGTTGAAGGAAAATAACAAGCCAGATTTACTATTATTCTCACCTCAGTCAATTTCATGCCAGGCTTCACTATCTTTGCTACAGCTGCTGCAGTAGGAGACATAGCTGCAAGCTCTTCTTCAGATAATATGGCACCTGTGTCAATACACAGCAATCTAATATATTATTGTGAAATTTCAAACTAAAGCCATGAATCTTCTTTTTGAGACAAATAAAAAGTGATATCCTTATATACTACATACTAATTCTTAATTAGTATGTCGTTTAAGTTTTAAAAATATGATATCAAAATAGTAACATAAATACTAAGAATCATATAAAAACCATAATTAAAACTATTCTGGAAACTTACATACAATTACGAAATGGTACTTATATCTGTCAATACAATAAACATACAGATAATTTTCAGCTAAAATAAATTCTAATGGCATAATTTGATAGCTTTTAAAAACACAACAGAAATACTATTAGTGTCAATGAAAATAATGTAGGGAAATCTCATACTTCAAGTCATTAATAAGCACCTATTAGTTCATACCTTTACGCTTTGTGGCAGAAAGCAGATCATTTGCATTCTCTAATTCCTTCTCCAACTTCCCTATTTTCTCAAGCATTTCTTTTTCCATCTGTTCCTTAGATTCTTCCACCTCTAAAAGATTATGTTGTACTGCCTTATTAGCTAAAAAACAGAATATCCAAACACATAATTAAAATCTTCGAATTTATAAAATATACTAGGCTAGTGATCATTTTTCCCTTTAGCAGACATTAAATTCTAGAGGGATTGTGGTTGGCAGTCATTGCCCAGTGAAAGCTCTTGCTGTATTCATCATTCCTGGTGTGTCCTGACCTGGTGATTATCCAGAGAGGAAATGAGGGAACTCAAATAGCAACGAAGTGGCTAAAGGTATTTCCTTGATTTTAATTGTGATATTTAGTCTAGAACATTAAAATTACTGGGAAAGATCATAAATACATACCTTACAGTATTTTTTAAAAAAGTAAGAAAGTGAAGGACTTTGATACTTATTTATGAACTGACAGTACCAAACCATAAATCCTTAAGTACTTATTGTTTCAGAAGTTAAAGAAAAATGTTTTCTTAAGAAATCAAAATATATGTAAGGGTATTAGATGAAAGAAAAAGAAAAAATAATAGCTGCCATACTTTCAAATATACTATTTGCTAACTAATTCTAAATTTTTTTAATCCAAGGATCTTTCCTCTACTTCAAACTTTACCCCTAATTAATCCTAATATTACCTCAAATTGGCTTCTACCCCCAGCAAAGGTAAAGAAAAAAATACCTAAAAACAAAATATGCTTCCCATTAAATGAAAACTTTTACCTTCTCCAGCTTCTTTTAGAAGTTTGTGTAGTTCATCTACTGCTCTGGTTAGTTCACTGCTCTTTGCCTCTGAGTCATCAGCAGCACTCTGAAAGTTAATCTCAAAAAAGTTACCAAATATCAATAATGCAACAGTGGGATACTGAAACATGTGGTAGGGTATTTACCTTGTATAGGTTAGAAAGTTTTATGTGAGCATTTAACTCATTGTGGAATTTTTCTTCCATACTGGCCTGCTGCTCCTTGGCCTGGAAAAAAAAAATTAGAGCAGTCTAATTTGAACTGAATCCAGAATGCTTAACAAATGCCACAGCAAAATAACTCCATTTTTGTAACAAGATGAAAATTAAAGTCTAAAATTATAATCCATTTTCATGATAAAAGTGAACTGTATTGAGGACAAAATATTAACATGTTTATCTTTAAGTGGAACAGTCAAATGACATTAAAATTAACCCATACTCATTTTTAGGCAGTATTTTGGATATAGCATGTAATTGCCACTTCCAATCCTAGCTGCAACATCTGAATGTCTCCTGGAGATTTTATGGTGATAGGAACAGTTAAGGACATGAAGTCCTTTTATAAAATAACAAGTTTACAGGTGCTTTAATATTCTTGTAAAAAAGTCATTTAAAAATGATGGCATTTACCTCTTTCAATTTGGTCAACAGGTCCTCTACATGCTTTTGAAGATTCTCATTTGATGTTTTCAAGCCATTCATCTGTTCTTCCATTCTAGAAATCTGGAAGGGCAGGGGAAGAATGTCATATTAAATAATTTGAAACAGAATTTAAGCTGCTAAGTTAAAGCAAAACAACCCCACCGACCCCCCAAGAATTTTTACATAAAATGTTTATTTACTAAAATGAAAAATAGCAGCTTAGGGAATGTGTTTGCACTTAGCTCACAAAAACTTACCACTTCTTAAACATACACCATAAAAGCAGGTAGTAGCAAAGTCCATACATGAATATCTTAATTTTTTATTTAAATGCAATTGGTAAATACCCTAGGCTACATTTTTATGCCTTTTATTACCTCCTCCAGGTTTGACTACTATTCTTACGATACATTTAAATTGGTACACTGCTGAATGAATTAAGTGGCACACAAATATAAACTCTAACCCACGTGAAGAAAAAATTTTACTAACTCACCTCCTCTTTTTTATTTTCAAGATTGCATTTCAACTCAAGAATCTCATTGCCTTTTTCTCTCCCATGAGCCAGAAGTTCATCAGTTTTCGTTTTCAACTCTGTATTCAGCCAAGTATTCTGACTATGTAATAATTCCTTTTCTTGCTCTAAGCGTTTCTCTCGATACTAAAATTAAAAAAAGCTCATCTGTAGTTAAAGATAATACATGGCTATTCAACATTTTGTATATGCTTAGACACACAAGCAGAATTTTACTGTAAAACAGAAATAAGTGTTACCTCAGGTTCTTAACAGAAAACTATCACATACAGTTCAATTAAAATTATCCTGTTTAAATTTTCAAACATTAAAAAATTTTATTACTTTATAAAATTTAATTTACATAAGCTTTAAGGAAAAGTTTTATTTTGTGCATTAGGAATTGTTACTTGCTTTAACAGAAACATCAGAAGCTTGAAGTTCGTCCAATTTTAACTGAAGTTCACCCTTTGTTGTATTGCTTTCTTTAAGTTTTTCACTTAGACGTTTAACATCCTCTAGAAAGGACAAAAGAGAATTTGAAGAATGATTAATTTAACGAATGCTCAGAAGAACTGAATATTAAAAAGTACATCAACAGAAATACGAACATTTAATACAAAGTAGTTGTCAACTTAAAAACAAACATCATTTCAACAAATAAATTACAGAGAAGTCAAATTCATATATCCAAACACGGGTTATAATGGTAATTTTCCTTAATTTTGGTATCTTAAGCTAAATATTCAAAATTAACACTGATTTTTCTCATATATATCCAAAGATCTATTTAAATTTCAAAATAGTATGTTAAGCTAAAGACAAAGATACATATATATATTAATACAAACCTCCTACACAAAAAAGCCAGAATATACATGCTTACTTTTCTTTATAATAACCATAAAGGATTTTATTAAAAAAAATTCCTTTAATTTTAATCTGATTTATCAAATCAACAGCATGCGTGAATACCCTGAAGTTACTTCTTGAGACTAGAAAAGTATAATTACCTAAATGAATTTATTATATAGCAACACAACTATCTTAAAATTCCTTTCATAGAAAAATTTCAAAAATCTTATAAAAACCAAAGAAAACCTGATGTTAAATTTAAGAGTCATGTTCACCCAAATATTCCATCAAATGCATTACATTTCATATTGTTAATATCTTATATTCCTGCCTCCTAACTCCTCTAGCCTATATTTTTAAATATCGGTTTCTTCTTTTAGATTTTTTTTTTTTTTGGTGGGACCCTTGCCAGCAGCCGGGGGAAGAACCGGCGCTGCAGAGGCTGGGGTCAGCCTCGCAGCCCAGCGCTCAACCGCTGTGCCACCAAGGGGAGGCCCGCTTCTTTTAGATTTTTATATTGAACGCTTCTGGACAGCTCATGCCAGCATAGTTGTCTATAGAACATGATTAAGTATGACCTTGACAACTTAACATTTAAACTGTTTATAAGTTATCATTATAAATAACAATGTAGCAAATCATGATTCAAATTCCTATTTCTATGAGAGGTTTTTCATTTGTATTCTTGTCTAGATGAGTGAAAGAAAGGTAAGTGAATGGGAGTAACAATAGGATGCTACCCTATCTCCATTCTGCTGCTATGACCAAAAAAAAAAAAAAAAAAAAAAATCAGTAACAGAAACTGACTAGGGCTTAATTTCTAGCACTGTTAGAAGACAAAAGAGAAGAGTCAGAGGTTAAAGGACTTCATACCTGTTAAATACTCAAGTTCTTGAGATAGTCTCTCATTGGTTCTAACCAAGTCTCTTTTCTCAGCTTCTAATTCTTCCTTCGTTCTTGTAAATTGGCTCTGTCATTTAAAGGAGTTCAGAGTAAAATGTTTAAATACAAAGTTGATCAATCAATATAGGAACTTTAATATAGAATTATCACTTTAACACTAGCTATAGTTTAAAAATGGCACTTTTCTTTTTCTTACAACTTATACATCAGAAAGTTTAAAAATTACCCATAAAATCAACACTTCTTTTCCTATTTTGGATTTTTATAAGTGAGTTTTCCTAGGCACATGAAAAATTTTCTCAGGTCACTTTTTATCACATGGAAGTATCCTATTACTTAAACATGTCATATATAGTAGCATTTATTTTTTAAGTTTTTAACTGCCATAAATAAAATTCCAATGAACATCACTGTATTTACATCTTGGTTCAAATTATTTCTCAAGAAAGTTTTCTAGAAATAGAATTTCTGAAAACTAGTCAGTTTGCTTTGCAATAATGTATATTTTTTTCTTTGTTATAAATGCCAATCTCAAAGTAACTATGCCAGAATTGAAGATTATGTTTTAAAAAAAGGAAAGTCAACTAATGCAAACATGGGAACATTGCGTTACTACATGTTATTACAAGTACATCAACATTTCATAAATTCCTTTGTCCACTTTGCCCCCTTATTCTTTCCATTTGACAGTAGTTATGAATTAAGGATATAAACAGTCATATTTTTATTGAAAAAGTACTTTTAAGTGGTTTATTTTTATTTCAGGTATTAAGTGAAGAATTTTAAATTTCTACTGGATAAAGTCTACCACTTTTTCCCATTATAAGTTCTTGCACTTTACATGATTAGAAATCTTTTTCAGCCAGAAGGCAGTAAATAATTTAAACTTTACTGTTTCAGTTTTATGTTTCATTTTTAATATTTTAATCCAATTGAAAATTACTCAAAGTATAGAAAGAGATCAGGCTCTACCTTGATAGTCCCATTTGATTCCCCCATTGACCAATTTCTGAAATACTATTTGTTAAAAAAGCCCAAACACTTAAAATTTTTTGTGAGAGCTTACTTTTACTTTACTTTAAAGCATAGAGTTCTGGGGTTTGTGAATCCAGGGCTAAGAATCAACTTTGCAAAATTTTATATGGGTATGTGCACGCTGTTTACTAGGCTACAGAGCCACACAACTTCTACCAGATTTACAAAGAATTCCAGTCACCCTTCTCACCCAAAAGGTAACGATCCTTTGTACTGGGTTTTACTTCTGGGCTGTCTGGTTCCAGTGGTTTCTATGTCGAATCTTATATCAGCATTATGTTTTAATTGCCACAGGTTTATAAAGCTATTATGTAGCTAAGCAAATACTCTTAAATTGGTACTTCTTTTTCAGAATTAGCCTATTAAAACTATTAAAACATTATAGCTATTAAAACATTTATAACTATATTATCTAGTTTTTAATTGAACTCATTTGGATTTAAGAGTCAAAATGTGTTAACCCAATAAATATTAATATGGAAAACCTTTCCATTCAAAAACTTGCTATACCTATACTTAAGGTACAGCTTTATAACATCAATGGAGTTTATACGGGTATCTCACATTTCCTGTAAAGTTATGCCTAGATACACTAAAGAGTGAGTATTTGTGCTCCAATTTAGATTCTAGGGATAAAACATTCTCTTTTACAGTATTGATTTCTACCTGGTTAAAGAATGACTGGGTATGACCATTTTATTAAATAAGTTGCTTAGCAGTCCTTATGATCATAATCTATCATTTATCATTGCTCAAGGAAATGATTTCTCATGTGAATTGATCCATATTCCCAATTATTTGACAATACTTGGAATCATGCTTAGACCATAGTTAAGCATTCAGTTGGTAATTTCTACATGAAGGGAAGGTAGACAGATAAGTGGGTGAGTGGCTGGGTAGGTAGGTGGATCACCGAACGTGTACCCTACTTTTATTTCTATATCACCTTGCTCCAAATATGAAAAATAAATCACAGCATAAGAACTCTATAGTTAAGTGTTTTTTAAAAATATGTACCACAAATATATTCTAATGAGTAAAAGAAATGCCCAATCAATAAAACAAGGAACCAATTAAGGATTTTTCTTTAAAAGATTTATTTATTTATTTATACTAGCACTGGGTACAGTCAGAAGCGCGGGAGGGTGAGAGGATTCATCAGAGCCAAGGTGGGAACAGAACAGGCAGACTGACGAAATACAATGCTGAGGGGAGCGGCTGACGTGGCCGGAGAGGTATGCTGCGCCATCTGGGACCCTCGCCGGCGGCCGGGGATCGAACTGGCACTGCAGAGGCTGCGAGCAGCTTCACAGCCCAGCGCTCAACCGCTGCGCCACCAGGGGAGGCCCCAATTAAGGATACTTTTATTTTTGTTAGTAGCTTCTCATTAAGAGAACATGTTTTATCTTCCCATTGAGTAATAGGCGCAGCAGACCTCTCCTGTCTTGCCCACTGCTCCCCTCAGCAGTATATTTCAGTCAATCCACCTGTTCTGTTCCCCACTCTGTCTCTGGTGAAACCTCGTACCCCCTGCACCTCTGGCCTATACCCCAGCACTAAATAAATAAATAAATAAAATAAATCTTTTTTCAAAAAGCTATTAAGTATAATCAGAATAGAAAACCTCCTTAAGTATCATGTTTACAACCAATTTTCTGCATAGGAATAACTGACCTGAATGGAACTATTGCGATCCTGAGCAACTTCAAGTTCTTTATTTTTTTCACTCAGTGCCTTCAGTTGACTGTCTAGATAGAAGAATTTTATATACACATATTAGCTTCAAACTTGCATTGACAGCTTTTATCCAACTGTTATATATTTCAAAATTAAAACACCAAGGCTCAAAGACAGTTGTACAATAGTCTACTCTCATAGTCGCAAATACATCTTAAATTTATTGTATTTCTTGACTAAATCTAAAAATGATATCCTATCTTGAAAATCCCATTTGTGATTCGTATAGCCAAACATTTACAGGAAGGCCCATATGCAGCTAGCAACTTTCTTAATATTAAAGCTTTAATAAATTAGTCATGAAAAAATGAATTATATTTAAAAATAAGAACACTGAGTAAGAAAAGACCAAGAGATAATAACAGTACATAAAATGAGTACAACAAAATAATGGATAAATGTTAATTCAGTTCATTTACCACTCTGAAAGAGAGAGCTTTAAGAAAAAAAAGTTAAACTTGATATTCAATTATCAGCCCCACAATATCCTTTCTTAATGGACTGTCTTCCATTCTACAGTTTCTCTTCCAATTATACGCAAATAATTAGGATGAATATACATTTTGAAACTTTCTCCACTAAATGTCATTTATATTATATGCAAGCAATTTCATGAGCAAACACATTATTACCATTTCCAATTTTAAATTCTATTTAGACAATTGTTTATTAAAAGGAAAACTCAGTATACTATGGTACTCTAAACTTTGCTTTATGTTATTTATTGCTTTCCAGACAAAATTCCAGAATAAGCTGAAAAAACAAAAACAAACATAATTATATACCACAGAAAGGCCTCCTAGATGTCAGTCTAGATTTACTCCATCTCTTCCTCTCTCTCCTCTTCCAAAGCTCATAAAAACAACTGTAATCAGTTATTTTCCTGAAATTCATTAGCACCATTGCTCTACAGGCCCTTTTATTATGCCAAGGCGCGCGCGCACACACACACACACACATACACACACAAATACTGAATCACATCTAGCTAGTCACTAAGTATGCATCCCCCATTACACATGTAAACATACCATCAGACATATATATTATATGTTTTAAGATGAGGTGTCAAAATTAGCTAGAAAATGCTATGACCCAAATAAATAGATGAATGGACGTGTTCCCAGTTAAGAGAGAGGTGCTATTTAAACCATTTTCTTGACTATTAGCTTCCTGTGTTTCAAGTCAAATTAAAATCCAGCTATATTTAAGAACAATATTTACTACTTCCTTAATCCATAAAGACCTCTTCTGATATTTGCTCTTTTCCATTGCAAACTGCCTGAACTACACATCATCTTCCTAAGAAATGTCAGGACCTTTACGAAAGATCCTGTGTACCTTATATGGTTTAATGATGCATGAAAACTAATCAAGAAGAAACTACTGATAGTTATGAGGTAACTATCATCTTTCACAAAGAACTAAGCCATAAAGAGGAAATATCAGTCTGGGATTCACAGATATTTGTAAAAAGTATGAAAACTGAAACAAATAAAATAGAATAAACTAATTTTTTAACAACATAAAAATGAAGTTACTCTACTTTTTCAGTTATATATGGACCTTGCAAATGCTTTTAAACAGCTCACTGGATCTGTACAGATGTGTAAACAGATGAACAGGTGGTATTACAAACATTTTATAAACAACAGAAACTTATGATTTACAATGGTATTGAGCTTTTAATAAAACAATCAGAACCCAAGTCTCATGACCACTAGGTTCTTACCAAGTCTTTACCATTAAATGAAAAATTAAAATAATCACCATTAACAAAAACAGTAACAATCAGTATTTTCATATACAGTAAACAGGCATTTCCAAAGCATACAAAGAAGTATCTGAAGATCTCAGCACTCCAAGAATACCTACAAAAATGTAATTAAATACTTACTGAGTTTCTCCAGCTCAAGCCGCAAGCCTTGGCACTCTCGGGTTTCATTCACAAGTCTCTCCTGACTGTGAGACAACCTCTTCTCTATCTCAAAGTACTGTTGTTCTACAGGAGAGCAGAGAAAAAATAAAATCAAACCTGTATTGTCAATACTGCTGTTTTTTAATAAACAGGATTTCAAAATTTAAGACACAACACTCGAATTGCACTACAATCAAGAGAAATTGGGTAAAGACAGCTTAAGGAATGAAAAGCACTTTAAGATTTCCAACTAACATCTAAGTATGGCCTAATAAGAGTCTTTCAAGTCTCACAAGATTATGAAATTTTTTAAAGGAGGCAACATGTCTGTATAAAGCAGACTTTTTAAAAAAGTATTTATTAAATGGAGACAAAAATTGTTTAAATTAAAAACTTTTTCTTTAAAAGTCTTGTTTTAAAATAGCCAAAATAATACCTGAGAGTATAAAATTATTGAATTTATGTTAAAATGTGTTAACTTCCCACAGGATGGGGACCAATTCTGCATAGTTTAGTAAAGTATTGTAGTAGCTCATCACACACACAGGAGACACTCAGTATCTTATATAAATTTTATAGAATGCAGTGTACTATATATTCAGTTTGGCGATTCAAGAAAATTTGCACCATCAACTCTTTGACAATTATGTTATTTGCAGTAAAATTTATTCAGAATTTCTAATCAATAACAAAATTCAGTTTAAAAAAACACCAAACAATTGGTAAGTCAAGACACACAACTGAAAGTTTCTATTTCATAAATGGTAACTACTAAACTCTTAATCTTCTTTCAAGAATGTTCACTACTGTTAGTCACTTTCTTATTTGAGGATCTATTGCATCTATTTATAAACAGGCCTTAACTTACTTTCTATAGCGAACTCTAACTTTCAGGGGGGTAAACCCGTTTTATGAAGCTTATTTCCTGCACGTTGACTGTTTCTAGCGCGGTATTCTTCATCTACTTTTTGGGGACCATCTAAGTCGCTACGGCCCCAGAGCGACACATACTCAGACAAAAGCACCGGACAGTTAGACAAAGGTCTTTGAACGCAGGTGACTAGAAAACGGCGGAAATTACGTGCAACAAGACAGACAGGCTGGAAAAAAAACAGTGAAAACACATCCAGATCGTCACCATTTCTGTCCTGGATAGGGACAATTTAGGGGTCGCTATATGAGAATACCAATTACATTTAAAAAGGGATTCCGCTTTTTAAAACAAAAAGGCTCCTTATCAAATGCGTAGAGGGGGAGTGAGGACTAGGGTGCCCGGGAGGCAGGAAAGAGAGGCCGCCCTTGAGGTCACGGGTTGCGATCTTACAGAGCGACAAAAGTGTCCAGAGATACCGAGTCCGGGCCAGAGCCGAGGGCGGGAAGAGCGTCGTACTTACCGCTTTCCACCTTAAATTTCTCGTGCCGCCCCTTCAGCCCATCGATCTCGGATTGTTGGTCAGCAAGGAACTTTTCTAGCTTGTTCTGCACGGACTTGGGCAGCTTGTTCAGTTCCGTCCGCTCCAGGACTTGCTGCAGCACTGCCGCCATGTCGGCTGGGCCAAGAGCCGCGGTGGCAGCGGCCGACGAAGCAGCAACGGAGAAGAGAGAGGGAGCCCAGTTGGACCCAGAAGCCTGGGCCGTCGCCTCTGCCGCCTCGCCGGGGGTTTCGCGCGCGCCAGCCCGCCGGAGACTCCCGCGGCGGGACCCTGGGAAACCGAGTCCCGCGTAAAGGCGACAGCCGACGCAGCGCCGCGTCTGCAGAGTGCGCGCAGCGACCGGAAGCTGTGCACGCTGGGAATCCGAGTTCAGACGCGGCCTCTGACCCGGCGGTGCAGTCGGAGTTCCGGCCCCCCGTCCCCTACCGCCTCGCAGACTTCTGGGAAACGTAGTCTTTTTCTCAATCCCTTCAACGCGCCCAGGCCGCCCCTCCCGTTCCACTTCCTCCTTTCTCCCCGCCCCCCGACTCTCCTCTCCATGCCGCGTGACTGCTCTCCGCGCGGTGGCGCCACTTAGTACTTGTCAACCATGTCCCTCCCCGAAGAGCAGAACGACCTTACCCTCAAAGCCCCGGGATGCCATAGGTCGTCCCCTTTGGCGGCTTCTAGACACTGAGCCACTAGAGGGCATCGGTCCCGGCAGGGCCGGACGGCAGGCGCCGGGCTACCGCCACGCTCTCAATGGCGCCCGGAAGGGGGCGGGGTGGCGACCGCAGCGGCTTGGGCTGAGGCGCTGCGGTGAAGGGAGGGGGACTCTCGCGTCATCAGCCTGAGCCACCTAACTCCGGAGACCCCGGGTTTGCCCTGGGAAGTGAGGTGAGGGAAGTCCGTCGCATTCTGATGAATTCATTGCCTGTGGAATCGGGTCGGGGGAACCTGGACCCTGTAGGCTGGTATTTGAGCTTTAAATCCCCTTCTCCAGCGGATTGACAGCTCTACAGATATACCAGGCGTGCACATTCTGGTGAGTCAGCCCTAGTGATACGTGAGTGCGGGGTGTGTGTATGCACTCGAGCATGGAGCGCTCTCTTTTCAAGGAAGAAAGGGACAGCCAAGGAAACATATGGACAGACACTCCGGTGCACACTCAAATCCAGTCTGACTTGCCTTTTTCTGATGGGCGGCTGATGCAACAGGCATTTAAGGAGCCTGGTTCATTTTTCAGCAGGAGGACTTAAATAACACAGGGGTTTGGGTGTAGCCCATGTTTTCATACTTAAAGGTAACAACGTTGTAGAACATGTTCCTTTATGTTAATATTTGAAAACCGGCTGTAACGAAAGTTGCTAAACACATTCTTAAAAACCGTTGTCACCATCCTACAGAACTACTTGTTTCCAGGCCTTAATTCTGTGACTTCCATACTGAATCAATAGATTGTTTCATGTTTGATGTTCTAATGTTGTAGAAATAAATTCTAGCCTTTTACCCAGGCAGAGTACTTCAGGACTGGTGAGGTCAGGAGAAGCTTTATTACTCATGCATGAGGTCCCAGACCTGGGTAGCCCTGTAAGTTCTGAGCACCGGTTTGACCAAGGGTTCCTTTATGCACAACTGTGTCTATATCTGTTATATTGATAGCATCATTTTCAGTAGACACAACCATTTGTGGCAAAGTCCCCAGACAAGGGGTGGGGGGACAAGGCAAGAGAGGAAAGATGCAGGCGTTTGGGAATGGCCTTGGAGAGATAGACCAGCTGGTTGGCTGCCTGACCTTGCAGATAACAGTGCTGAGGCCCTGGCCATGAATCTTGAAAGGGAAGGAGCTGTAAGTAAGCAAATTTGTTAATTATGCCTGCATTGGAGTGTTCATTGCACCTGGGCTGGAAGTTCTGCTGGAGTCTTTATTATATTCATTTGCTCAATAATATATTTTCACTTCACTAAAAGAATTGATTAAATTCTTTATAAAAAGTAAAACATTCGGAATGTCCTCTCTGCAACTCCCACAGTAGCAGGCCTTTTGTGAATATCAGTATGGAACTTAAAGTTGGTTTTTCCCAGAAATATTTTACATAATTTTGCTGATATGTACAGCTCTCTACTATCTGAGGTCCACAATATAATATTATTGATCAACCAATTGGGAAAAGCAGATACTCTGTACTCAGAAAATCCTAAAATTAGATAGGTTTGCAGGCCTGCAGTTTTCCAAATTATTTTGTAGACTGGGTAACCAAGAATACAGGAAGTTTGAGTTGTCTTGAGTTATACTGCAGTACAACTTGCAAACAGCATTTCAGGTAACTTTTAACTGTGTAAGACAAGATCTACATTTTTATAAAGTATGATTGGCTACATTTAAAATTTTTGAAGGAGCATTAAAGAAATTATCTGACATTCAACCAAATTTCCAAACCCAATAGATTTTCATCTTCAAGTTATATTCAATTTCTTACACATTATCATAGCTAATTGGGAACATACTGGAAGAAATAAGATAAGAAAGTTATGTAGTGCTTTGGAGTCACTGTCACTTGGTATTTTTTATAAAAATTAAGAATTATTAGGGCAGAAGCAAAAAATACAGATTAGCATAATGAAGTAGAAGAAAGATTAATACACGGAAATGCATTCCTTAAGGCACAGCTGAAAGTGGAAAGCCCTTATAGAGGTATTAGTAACTAGGCACACAGTTCTAGACTTAGTGTTAAAAAAAAAGATACTCTGGTTTCTCTTCAGAGTGTGTAAGTCACCTTTTAAAAAATGGTATATAAACCAAGTTTACTTGTGTTGTTGTTGGAAAAGAGCTAGAAAGAAATCCAGTACATTTTGACACAAAATAGAATGGACTCCTTGAAAAAACAGTATCTGATGGCCATTTCAAACCGTGATCAATTCTGTGAACTTTAGTTTTAGAGTAATGCAAATTCATTGTGACTAGCAGTTTATTGGTTTCAGATATACCACCTCAGCAACTTTAGTCAGCATCTTTGATTTTAAGCTACAGAAAACCAGAGTTGTTTAAGCCAGTAAGAGGAATGTACTGGTTCTTATCCACAAACTGAAGAGAGAGCAGAGGTGGTGTTACCCATACTAATGGTTTCATTGAGAGATTCATTAGGAGATGGTGTTTTTAAGGGAAGAGATTCTAGAACCAGATTGCTTCAATTTAAATACAACCTTTGGCATTTATAAGCTTTGTAACTTGGGCGAGGCGTATTACCTCTCTTCAATTTCTTTATAAAATGAGGTATTAATAGTAGTATCTGTCTCATGGCCGTTTTGAGAATATTAAATGTTACTGAATTCAAAGCGTATATAGAACAATATCTTATAACAAGTAGGAGCTATACAAATTTCATTATTCCATTGTTATTTATCTTTTCATAACTGTTGTTGTACTATGAGTTACTCAAGGGAAGAGATCCATTATTTTTGTCTTTTTGCCATCCCCTGGCATAGTTTATTTCACACAGTAGTTCTTTAGTGTAATCTTGTCGAGTAAATGAGTTTGAGTGCCTCTGCCTCCCAGTGAACATCAGATATGGTCATCTTTCCTATTTTAGAAATCAGAAGACTGAGGCTTAGCACAGTACAAAGGTGATACAACTAAGACTAGTAGACCTGAAATAAGAAGTCAGGGGTATTGACTGCTAGTTTAGTGTCCTCTCCCTTCTCCCAGGAATAGAAGGTTTCACCTCTCCCGTCAATGGTGGTTGATAGTTGTTTGCTGTGACACTATGTTGAGAATTCTGAAGCACACTTAAACTTCATAAAGATAAATATCCCTATTTAATAAGCAATCTCTGCAAGAAATGGAGTGTGTCATTATACTTTTCTTATGAGAAAAACATTGTAAATTATATTTTTACCAAAAAGCTACATATTTTTTCTTGTATTTTAGGATTTCAAATTAGTTCTCAGTAATGGGAAGAACCTACATTGTCGATGAAACCGTTGGCCAGTATCTTTCAAACATCAATCTCCAAGGAAAGGCTTTTGTTTCTGGTCTTTTAATAGGACAGGTATGTATCTTTCACTGTGCATTTGATAAAACAAACTGAATCTTAGTGCAGGTAAAGTCAGCTATTTTACCATAAACTCATCGTTGGGGTGGAGACATGGGTGTAAGACTAGTAAATTTAAAGTAAATTTTGAAAAACAATGTGGAAAAGTAGGACTAACCTAGCTTAGGTTTGCTCAAGTAAAAATGCCTTTGACATGCAAAAGTAATTTATAATGTAGGAACTCCATAATTAGAAATTTTACTGACCAGATTATTCATCTTTTCTAGGTATTTTTTGCTCACTTCTAATATTTATTATTCCTGGTTTTCCAATTCTTCACAAAAGTAGCTTTTGACAATTTAATTCACATTCTTCTTAAACTTGTAACAACATTTTCATATATTTTTATTACAGGGTGATAGTGCCCATCTTAAGGAATTTCTTTTTATGTTTATTCCATGGAGAGGAAGGGAAAGGGATTGAGGGAACTTAGGAAATTAAATAAATTTTATTATCCTTTTAGAGTTATATTTTAAAAATCAAACACAAAATGGAGAATTGACCGAGCATACTTTCAGTTTAAATGCAGTTCATTCACTCATTACTAAATTATTTTTAAGAAACACTGTGATTCACATTCAGGATGCCCAAATAAATAAGGAGCTGATGGCATTAACTGCATTAAGAGAGAAGTAGCTTGTGAAGGAAATGTCAGACTCCCTGTGAAAATTGGTTTCTTTGTAGATTCCATTGTAATTGTTAATAGATATTAACAATTTAACATACTATACATTATTTTTTATGTCACAAAAGCCTTACCATATTCAGTTAGCTATCACTCTAATAAACTATCTAATTTGTTTTTAAGTGTTCGTCACAAAAGGATTATGTGATTCTTGCCACTAGAACACCACCCAAGGAGGAACAAAATGAGAATCTCAAACAACCCAAAGCTAAATTGGATAACTTGGATGAAGAGTGGACTACAGAACATGCTAACCAGGTCATCCTATTTGTTTCCTTATGTAGTTAAGTTTGTGTTTATTTGACCAGCAAAATTATACCAATTCATCCTCAGGTGTCTAGATTAGGACTTCAGAGTACTCTTTATTTTTAAAATTTGCATGGCTTATCAAAAATATGTTACCTTTTATTCTGTTTCACCCATAGTGATATTTTTTATTTGTTGATTACTTGTGTCTAATTTAAATAGAAATAAACATTTTATTGAAAGTTAGGTAATCCAGCCAAGATTGAATAGTGAAAAAATGGCAGCAGTTGGATTTTGAACCCTGGCAATAGATCTTATCTGTTATGCATAGCTGTTTGTGTTTTTTTTTTTTTTAGCCTATTTCCTGTTAGAAGTCATTTAGCTCATTTCCAATTTTTCTTCTTTTTTCTTTTTTTCCCAAGTTTTTTTTACCTTAGAATACAAGTAATTGACAGTGTAGTTGCTAGTCAGCTTGTTTTAAAGACATAGTGGTAGTCATTGAGTGAATAAAATGGTTAAATTTTTTAAAAATATCCTTTTACAACTTACATTTTAACGATAGCGAAAGTTCATTACCAAAAACAATTATAAGACATATGATAAAAGTAAAAAAGTAATATAGGAAAATGGAATGGGAACTGATTAAATATTTGACAGTGGCTGAATTGCAGACAGCTTCACAGAGGGCTCTGAACTTGAAGGATGAATAGGTCTTTGCCAGTAGAATTCAGGGAACACATTGGATGCACTGAGGGCAGTATAACCAAAGGCATGAAAGCTAAAGGTATGTATGTGTATAACTAAAATATGGGGTATATAAAAGAATTTGTTAGACTTAAGACCCTAAGGTGCCAGTTGTTGCATAGTTTTGGAGTGTCATTTTTAGATACGAGACATTTGTTCAGTAGATAGTAGTTCCCTTCACAGCTCCCTATTTTGAGGAGTTAATTTGATTGATCTATCAATAATTTAGAGAATAATCTTGATCTCTTGGTACTGAGTAAATGGAGAATAGAGTGACTGTAGACAGAACAGACTATAATTTCAGCAGTAGTACAAAAGAAGGTGATGTGAGTCTAAGCTAGTTGCTGAGCTTTATGAAGCAAGTGTCACATCTGTTTTGTTTATAGCTGTAGCCTTAGTACCAGTTGCAGTATTTTTTTTTATTGTTTATAATGAGAATTCCAAGATATTGGATAAGTGGATATGTGAATAAACCAACAAATGGAATGTGCTAAAGCATCATTGTCAAAACATTCCAAAGAAAAAGCTAGTATTAACAATGTTTAATGATCAGGCAGATTGGGAATGAGGAGATATTGTGGGAGAGTAGCTAGAGATTACTGAGATTTTTGACCTGGGTATTTAGGAAGATTATATTGCTGTTACATAAATAGGAAGCATATTTGGGGATGGGTGAGAGGAAATGATAAATTTATTTGCTTGAAACTATTTATTGACTGGATTATACTATTTGATAAGGAATATTAGAGTAATTTCCTTCTGCAATCAACTTTAAATCTTTCAGACACATAAACATGTATGTGTATGTACACACAATTTATAAGCAAGGTAGATTAGCTTTTTGCCTCTAGAAAAAAAATACCAGTTTTATGTATCGATGACTTTGAAAACACATACACATTCCCCATGCTAAATATAAACCTTTATTCTTTATATGCCAAGCTTTTGTTACAACAATGAATAGAATTTATGAAATCAGAAGAATCCAACAGTAAAGAGGGGTTAGACTATGGTATCTGATTTTTCTGGAGACAGCTTTGCGACCAGTTTGCTCATACATTAAATATACAAAAAATAATCAAAGCACTCTGAACTCAGTGTATAGATGGTAGGAAAAAATTCCTATGGCATTAAAAACTTATCATAATCATGGGAAGGGAAACGTAGGACAAATTCATAATATATATCAAAAATCTTAAAACTATATATAATTTCTTGACCCAGTAATCCACTTTAAGAAATTTATCTTAAGTTGTTCTTACTTCCTTCTGTGAACACAGAAGGACTTACAAGGATTTTTAACCAATATTATTTTAGTGTAAGAAATATGGGAAATAGCATAAATGCCTAATACCAGTGAATAGCCTTAAAAATTGAGGGAAACTTAAACAATAGAAGGTAATAAAATTTTCAAGTCAGATTCCCCTGTTCAAATTCTAGGCTGTAATAGAATTTCTGCTAAATATTATAGGAATAAGAGTAGTTGAGGGCCTCCCCTGGTGGAGCAGTGGTTGAGTGCTGGGCTGTGAGGCTGCCGGCAGCCTCTGCAGTGCTGGTTCGTTCCCTGGCCACTGGTGAGGGTGCCACAAAAAAAAAAAAAAAAAAAAAAAGACCAGTTGAGAATCACTTCCTCCCATAAAAGACCTCCCATTCCTGTTACTAAGGTACGTAAACAGTAATAATAACGTAAACAGGCTTGTGTGGTAGGTAAGCTCCATGGGGAAACTATGTCAAAGTCTTGTGGAAGTTTGGAGTTTGGAGATGAAAGAATTAGGAAGGCATTCTTCAGGCTGACTTTGAAGTACTTGATAAGTCTAGTCACATAAACAAGTAAGAGGTAGCTGTGACTGAGGGAGCAGCCTGAGTGAAGGTATAAAGTCAGAAAGGCCAGGCATATGTATAGAAAACAGTGAGAAGTTTCTAAATGATGCTTGAATAGTTTAGGGAAAATAGCATCAAATTAGCACCAGCTAATCTGAATGTCAGAGTAGCCATTTAGAGAATCTGAAATGCTAGTCTTAAGGTAAAATTTATATTTTATTTAGTTGATAGTGGAAGCCACTGAAAATATTTTAGAAGATATTTCAGTCTTTGATCTCATGAGAAAGGGGTTTATATTTATTAATGCAACTGAAGGGTATCATTATTAAGTGGTTATATTTATACAATAGTTTTAGTTAAGGGCACTTTGAAGATTGTGTTCAGAATAATATGTCGTTCATCTTAGTTGTCATTCATTTTTTGATATTTTAACCAGTTTTTCACTTCAATGCTTTGAATATAGCTGTAGTGCTCAGTTGGTGTTTGCTGATTTAATAGTTTCTCCAACTCTATTTAATGTGGGTGCTTATGTTATTCTGTGTTTCTGTTTTTAGGTATCCAGAATGTTACCTGGTGGACTTTTAGTTCTTGGAGTATTTATTATTACAACTTTAGAAATGGGAAATGATTTTCAAAATGCCCTGCGTAGAGTAAGTCTGATATGTAAAAAATTCTTAAATTACTTACTACTGTAATTGATTATGCATATGTATACCAGTCCTAGCCATATTTAGATTTATGTTTCATAATTTTTTATGGTGGGATTATACTGAAACAACTTTTTCCATCAAATTGCTTGGTATCTTGAGTGTAACAAATGTCAATGTTTATATTTTTTATCAAAGCTACATATTTTAAAATGGTCTTTATTTTAAAGATAGTTTTGTGTTACTATGAAATAAGTGACAGTGTGGGCCTCCCTGGTGGTGCAGCGGTTGAGCGCTGGGTTGCAAAGCTGCTCGCAGCCTCTGCAGCACCAGTTTGATCCCTGGCCACCGGGTGAGGGTCCCACATGGTGCACAGACCTCTCCTGTCTCGCCCACTGCTCCCCTCAGCAGTGTACTTCCTCAGTCTGCCTGCTCTGCTGTCCGCTCTGACTATGGTGAATTCTCTCACCCTCCCGTGCTTCTGACTGTACCCAGTGCTTGTATAAATAAATAAATAAATCTTTAAAAAAAAAATGTTTAAGCCAAAAAAAAAGAAACCACTTGTTTAAAAAAAAAGAAATAAGTGACAGTTGTTTAACAGTTTTTTGTGTGTGCAGTAGCAGTACTCTGCCAGACCTTCCATTTGGTTCCAAGTGATTGCTATACTATGACATTAATAGGTCTTAAAATTCCTCACCTTCTGTTGAATTTTCTCAGTATCCTAAAAGTAAGGCATAAAGAACCAATCGATACTTACTTTTTATCCCTGGACAGAGTATCTATCCTGAATCCCCTGTGTTTTTTGTTTAATTCCTACATCAGAGTTGGATAAAATAATCTACAAGTCAATTTGAAATCCAGAAGCTCTTTTCACTTAAATTATAGTCTAAAGTAAACTGCTTAGCCAACTTTAATTTCTTAGCACTCAAGATCCACATGAGCCCTCAAGAAGGTATTTCACACCCAGTTTTGTGACCTTCTTATCTATCACATATCCCTCTCTCTAGCCTTTGACATTTGTACTTTGGGGAGTACTGGAAGAAATGGAGAAATTCCCCTCCCCTGGCAAGTTATTCACCTTTCTGCCACTTTTTCCATTTTAGTCAAATGTACCTCTTTCACAATTGTTCATCCTCTGGTGTTTCAAAATATATCCCAAATCTGTGTATTTAATGGCACTGGTTGTGCATCCTTTTGTGTTTAGTACTGGATTGAGTGGAGTGAATGTGGCTTCAGTATTAGAGATGCAATCAGGTGCTCCTTTTTTTTACTTTTGTATTGTTTTTGTTCCTAAGAAGCATATAAGAGTTGAGAATACATTTTTAGAAATTTTTTTCACTTATCTAACTCTTTTCCATTGACCTGCATTGAGGGACATAATAAAAAATAGCCCTGTAAAACTTGTCATGCTCTCTCCTATAAGATCTCTCCTATTGTTAAGAACTTTGCTCCCTATATTACTTTTGTCTGAAAATTTTCTTTTGATGTCATTATCAAGAAAGTTATGCCTCTTCTGAGCAATTGTTTTCAGTATATAGATCATATGAATTAGATTAGTTTATTTTCTTTAAATTTCTCTTAACTAATCTCTAGTTTTCTCTCAGTGCATTATTGTTGGAAAGCTTAGAGTTAAATTTATGGCTTCTTTCCACAAATCAAGTATGCATTTTTATAATTCTTAATCCTAGCATAAATTTATATAATTCATTCTGATCTTTCTCACTTTTAATCTTTTTCATGTCATTTGATCATTAATTATGTGTTACATATATCATGAATTGTATTTTTCTATTTAAAATTAAAATCCAGTTTTTTATATCCTTAAAGTCCAAATGGCTAATAATCAGTTGTACTTATTTTGAGGAAAGGAATATATAATGATAGAATTTTGAAGCTAAATGGGAGCTTAACATTATAGATGTCTGTTTCTGCACTCACTTTTCTTCTATCATTTTACTTTCAATTAATGTGTGCTTTTCTTTCTTTCAGCTTGTATTTGCTGTGGAAAAATCTATGAATAAAAAAAAGCTGTGGGACTTCACAGAGGAGGAAGTCTCAGAACGAGTGACACTTCACATTTGCTCTTCTACAAAAAAGTATCTTTTATCTAGGGTTTATGTTTTATATAATACCAAAATATGTTCCTGCAAGTTTTTCCCCTAAACATTTATTTTAATCATTTTTAAAATGATTTATAAATTGTACTGTAAATAATATAATTAGAACTACTAATAGTAGTGGTATTGGTTGTTAATCATGTCAGCGTTGTAAAGAATTTGAGAAAAGGCTCAAGATTCTGAATTCTTTACTAGCTGTCTGCTCCTGTTGAAACTCATACATTTCCTGCAGAGAGGTTAAGTGCCCATCTGACTGACAACTTTGGTATAGTAATGCTTTTATGACGTTACATGTCAGCTCTAATTCCTATAGGTAAAATGCTCAATTCAAAGCACAGGTGTACCAGGATAGACAGTATGGAGTGTCCAAGAAATACTTGTCTTTGAACAAGATCATGTGACACAAAGTCAGTAACATAGTTTCTTTTCCTCTACATCTTGCCATAGTGACTTCTAAGCAAGAGACAGTCTCACCAAAGAGTGCAGCAAGACAAGGGTTCAATAAATTAGGTCTTCCAAAAGGCAGAATTCAAAAAGGGATCATTCCTGCAAGATCTGGGCTTTTATTTTAACTCTTTTGGTTATGAACTAGAAAGTTCCATGTACAGGCCCAATAAACATTGTCAGACTTGGCTCTATTCAAAACAGCACTCCTATTTGTTTCAGAGGGCACATATTTGAGGTGCTGCTATTCTATTTGATGTATTAGTAGTATTTATAAGCAATAGGAAATAGTTTAAATGACTACAAGTACTATCTAGGACAATTCACATGTGCATTTATACACATAATTATATCTATTTGTACAAACACATACATGAACATTATATGCTTGTGTATATACATGTATGTACATATACATTTAAATGTATGCAGTCATATGCATTTGTAAAAGTTCTTGAATGCATGCACTTTATGTTTTGATGATTTTTTTCCTTTGATTATCAAGAATTGCCTCTCTTTTTGTCCATTTCTATCCTTAATTAGTAAAGGACAGTTTGTCGAACTTATGATATTCATGATCCAAAGGTAAGAAAAATTACTGTTTAAATATTTTTCTGTGTTACAAACTGGTTTTTAATAAAATTTAAATTCCTATTTAGTTTAATAATCTTCATGAAATAATAATTTTAATGATTTCAGTGCTGTCACTTCCTATTGATATCCACAACCACCTGTAATTTTTTATTTTGAAATGTGATTAATTTCATTACAGGAAAGGAAAGCTTTTTTTTTTTTTAACTGTTAAACTATTTTTGCTACTCTCTCCCTAACTTGTTTGTGTATTAGGTATTATATTTGAGAGACTGGGGGTAAAGGTGGGCTTTTGCTTACTACAGTGCCAAGTATACAGCCTACCTGTACTTAGAAGCAGGCTAACATATTGCTGTGGTATGTAAAAACATGTGAAAAAGTAACTGCAGCATTTTGTTAGCAAAGAAGGGACAGAAAGGAGAATGTCTCACAAGTATTAGTCAGATAGTTATAAGACTGTGGAAGAGGGCCTCCCCGGTGGCGCAGCGGTTGAGCGCTGGGTTGCGAAGCTGCCCGCGGCCTCTGCAGCGCCGGTTCGATCCCCGGCTGCTCCCCGGCCACGGGAGGAGGGTCCCACATGGCGCGCAGACCTCTCCTGCCGCCCGCTGCTCCCCTCAGCAGTGTACTTTGGTCCTTCTGCCTGCTCTGCTCCCCGCTCTGGCTCTGGTGAATTCTCTCACCCTCCCGCGCTTCTGACTGTACCCAGTGCTTGTATAAATAAATTAATTAATTAATTAATTAATTAAAAAAAAAAAAAAAAAAAAGACTGTGGAAGAACACATACGAGCTGGAGGAGACCAGAGAACTTGCCAGAACTCTCAACATGGAACTGCCTGATCCCTTTTAGCCTACTGCCGTGGGAAGAAGTTGTCAAGGTTACCTGCTTGGCAACATGACTTAATGCTTGCCTTAGTTTTATTCAGTTCTAAGCTATTGCCCTTTCTTGAAGGAATTTGATCAGATATTTTAGATATCAGTTTGTATAAGTTATTAGGTTGATATTTATGGTATTTTAGTGATCTGTGTATTTTACCTAAGTCGCATATTTTTTGTTTTTCCTCTTAAAGAGTTCAGCCAAACCAGCAGATTGGAAGTATCAAAATGGACTATCATCTTCATGGGTTTCTTTAGAGTGTACAGTTCATATTAATATTCACATACCACTCTCTTCTACTTCTGTCAGCTATACTCTGGAAAAAAATACAAAGGTATCAGGGTAAAATGAATTTTCTTTAGTGATTATTAAATAGACAATCTCTTTTCATTTATTCTGGTTGTACTATTAATTTTATAATCCTCAAAAGTTGTATTCTAATTACAATGATGTTGTTATACTATGATATATTACCCTAGCCAGATTAGAAATTTATATAGAGATGGGAGAGTGTCGTAATACAGCTGTATTTAGCATAACAGCTACTCCATCCTTATTAAGTATAGTTAATTTACATTTAAAATACAAGAAAATATGCTATTTGGTCTTTTTACTTTCTCTTGGTCTTAATTTTTTCTTCCCTTTCCCAGTTAGTCATTTTTAAATTTTCTATTTTTTTTTTAATTTTCATTTTTAAATTTTCTAATACCGTTATTTTATTTGCAACTTATTTCTCTTCTTTTTTCCTATGAAAGAAGGCAAATGGAGTAGGTTTGTTTTTCCTCTTAATGGTACTTTATTTTGAGGTGTTTTCTCTTTTATCACTTTTTTTTAAGATAATGGGAATTACAGCATTTATTCAAGTATGGTTGTGTAGTTAGTAAACCTCTTAAGTCTGGTGAAATGAATGTGAGTTTGGGATAAATATTAGAAAAACTTAGTTTAAAAATGTATGAGATGCCAAAAATTGGGGATTAAACTTTTTAATTGTTTATGAGACTGAATTTAAATACCACAATGCTGATATTTAGGGATTTTTAATATTTCAGAATATTAGGTGGAAAAAAGTAGACTCCAGGGCGTTAAATTGAGATGGCATTATACCTGAAAGATATTCTCGTTCTCTTTCTTTTAAGACTGGACTAGCACGCTGGGCCAAGCAAATAGAAAATGGTGTTTATTTGATTAATGGACAAGTTAAAGATGAAGATGGTGACCTATTAGAAGGACAGGTAAGTTAAAAGGAAATCATCCTATGAAATTGTGGTTAAAGAAAAATAAAAGATGCCTTATGTTTAGTTCTTTAGCCCTTGGCTTTATGAAAACAATTTTCATCAACTTCTTATTTCTAAGGTCTTTTAAAATAAAGGGCAAATATTATTCTCAGAAAATTATGGGAGAGTATATCTAAATTAATTGTATCCTTAAACCTGAGGGAGTAAATGTTACCTAAATTCTATTTAACCTCCAAATTAAAAACTCTCCACTTAAAGGCATGTTTTGTTCTGTTCTGATAACAGTTTGAAGACTAATAATATCATTTTGTAGGTGACAATCTGTCCTGTATGTGTAGATGTCCAAAGTAGCTTTGACCTAAAGGAAGACGAATATTGGTTGTATCTCCTTTTAGAGCAAGAGTCAATGAACTCTATGTAAAAATCCAAATAGTAAATTATTTCATACTTTATGGATCATCTGGTCTCTTTTGTAGTTAACTCTGCTGTTACAGAAGCATCACAGACAAAATGGCAATGAAATCTTGATTGTGTTCCAATAAACCTTTGTTTACAAAGACTGATGGTAGTCTGGATTTGACCTGCAAGCCATAGTTTGCCAATCCTTGCTTTAGGGGAATGAAAGTAGGGAATTAAAGGTTTTTAAGATACTCACTAATTGATAGAGAATATACAAAGTAATGTTATCTATAGAAAAGATAAAATAAAGCAAATAAAAGACTTTCCTGAGTTACTTAGCAAATGTAGGGTAGTTCCCATATGGTCTTCTATGTTTTACTCTGATCTCCTGTAGCTTTTTAACTTTTATGTTTTTCAGAAAAAATCTTCCAGGGGAAATGTTCAAGCATCTAGTCATTCTTTTGATGTCAGAGTGCTAACACAGTTGGTAAATATTTTTAAATGATTATCTAAAATACTTTATTTGTTAGAATAACTATAATGAAATTCTATTTGTGTGTTTGTTTTTATGCTTCTGTTTTTATGTTTCTAATTAGAGTGTCAAAGAATTTCAGAGCTAGAATAGACTGTAAAAACATCCAGTTCTAGAAAAGGTATTCCCGAGAAACATTATATCTTTTTCTTTTAATTAGGTAATTTTAGTTTACAATACTGAATAGGTTCTGCATGTACAGTTTCTCATCTCAGCATCTGCGTCTATCACACCACGCCCACCAGATGTTCAGTCACCATCTGTTACCAACCAATGGGCCCCCTCCACTTATTCCCTCTCTCTCTCTTCTTCCCTGATAACCATCATACTGTTGTCAGAGTCTAAGGGTCTGAGGGTTTGTCTTTGTTTTTCTTTTGTTTGTTAGATTGCTTTTTCCCCTTCATATTCCACATATGAGTGAAATCATGTAGTATTTGTCTTATACCTTTCTCACTTAGCATAATTCCTTCAAGGTCCATGCATGTTTTTGCAAAGATGAGATTTCATGTATTTTTTTACTAAGAAACATTATTTTTTTATTTCTCCAGATACCTTTAAACATTTATTTTTAGGAAATGAATGAATAGGTATTTTGTTAAAGAATAAATTGTTTTCATTTATTGATTTTTTTTTTTTATTAATGGGTACATTTATCTCCCCACCCCCGGAAAATATGTATTTTTTTATTTTATATATTTTTACATCATTTTTAATTTTTGCACAATGTATGCATTTTCATCTTGGTTATAGTCCCCATACAATTCCCATCCCCCTTGCTTTGATCCTGGTCCCTTATTTAGGTTTTCTAAATTCCTGCTATGAGTGAGACCATCCAGTATTTTTCTTTTTCTTTCTGGCTTATTTCACTGAGCATGATCCCTTCCAGCTCCATCCATGTTGCTGCAAATTGCATGAGTTTATCTTTTTTGATAGCTGAGTAATACTCCATTGTGTATATGTACCTCATGTTCTTGATCCAGTCATCTATTTTTGGGCATTTGGGTTGTTTCCATAGCTTACCTATTGTAAATAGTGCCGCTATAAACATAGGGATACAGGTGCCCTTTTGCATTAATGAAGAAACATTATTTTAATAAAACCTGTTTGGGTCTTTTGCCTTTGCGCCAGGCAGATAGCTATTTAAACTAGTTCCTATGCATAGTTATATATGCATGTGTGCACATGTAATACTTTGGGTTATAGGTTTTATAAGCAAATTCACAACTCTTCCAAGTAAACGAGGTGTACACAGCTGTTGTATATGCTTGTTAGCAAAAAGAGTTGTTATATACTTAATTTGAAATAGATTGATGGTATCTCTGATTTGATAAAAATGACACAATATTAGGAATGTTTATATTTTTATGTTTGTTTTAAATTACACATCTCTTCAAAAATTGAAAATTGGCTATCTTAAACAAAAAATTAAAGTCACTAATAAAAGTATGAATGCTTTTGACTTTAATCTTCTCTTCGACCTCCATACAATATGTTGATTCTTCCTTTGCAGTGTTAAAGTCATCTCTTATCCTCCTTATAGTCCCACTACCATTCAGTTTACAATTTTGTTACTTTGTCTAGATGATCACAGGTAAACTCTTAACTGGTCTCTCTCCATCTATTTATTCATCTCCATCTATTTATTCATTATTGCCCAACATGATTCTCTGAAAATCCTGAGACATTTGTTCACATATTTCTTGGAGTATTTTCCGTATTTCAAATCTGTCTTATATATGACCTCTGATCATCCTTCCTGAATTACATTTTACATTGATTCGCGTGTTCATTAACTTAGCAAATTTTTTCCAGAATTGAGTGTATGTAAGGGTCAAATACTAATTGTATTACCAACCTTGCTGAAAATTCTTTACTTATGCTATATTAAGTAGAAAGTCTAACTCAAGCCTCTTTTTAACCTTACCATTACTTTTCATTATTTTCTGACTTACTATTCTAAAGATAGTTTTTTATTATCATTTTCTGGTCACAAGTAAATTTTGTTTTTGCTCTAGAGCATGGCATTATTTTTAGTCTGAGTTATGAATTTAAAGTATACAAATAAGTGTCTATGTGTTGCTTTTTATCTTGGCATATTTATTACATCCTGCTTTGTGTCTCAGTTACTTTTGTGTAAACATTATTTTGTATAGTTATGTCCCTATGAAATCATATCTTCTTAATGTATCTTTCGTCCTAACAGTACTTATATGAGTTATCTGCAAATAATATATTTTCAGTGAATTTATTAACTGAATATTGGTACTTTAGATGTACTTTATGTTAGTAAGAAAAAAACTTTGAATGTAGTACTACTTAATTTTAAAGTATATCCAAAATGCTCATAAAATAGTATGTAACTTATAAGGAGAAGTATTAGGACATTTTAATTTGTGAAGAATATTTTCATTCAATCAAAAATCCCTTATTCCATGAAATGATTTATATGTTATTTAATTAAGTATTTCATATAGTTAATAATAGTTGGCTATTAGAACTTAAACAGATTTTGTCTTTCAGTGTTTGAATTCAGAACACAGATCCACAGCCACAGTCCAGATCTGCAGCGGCTCTGTAAATCTTAAGGGTGCTGTGAAATGTAGAGCTTATATTCACTGCAATAAACCCAAGGTTAAAGATGCTGTGCAGGTATCAAAAGGATAAAAACGGGTATATGACAAAAGGGAGCATGTTAACATAGCTATTCAAAAAAACTTTTTCTTAACTTCAGATTTCATAATTACTAATTTGATTAGTTAACTGATAAAGGCCTAATCTGTTGGGTGGACCAAATATATATAACTTGTCAGAGAATTTTCATTTGTATCTATTGGATACCTTTTTTAAAAGTGGTGTTTATATACATTTAGTAGGTTCTCCACAGTTGTGACGTATAAGTACACTTGAAATCATTTCTTTTGGGGAAATTTGAACTTTATAAATAATAGGAAAAGTATTCATAGGCAGAATTACTATGTAGTGTTGTATACTCTATATAATTCAGAATTTTAAAAATGATGACTGGAACTTTTGTCACAGTTATACATTTCTTAATTTATAATGCTGGCATTATTTGTTTAGATGCAAAGTTTCATTAATTACTAGGTTTTATATTCTACTTAGATGAATTCTAGGCAAATTTGCTACTAAACTATAATGTGTTAATAAGCATGTTAAATATTTGGAAGTAAGAAGGTAGAATAATATATCAGTTATTTTTGAGGGCATGATTATACAGGGAAATCAGTTACCTGGAGGTTATTTGGTAGTAAAATAATATAGATCTAAAATAATTATTTAATTACTTATTGTGTTTTGTTTTCCATAGGCAGTGAAGAGAGATATTTTGAATACAGTTGCTGACCGTTGTGAAATATTATTTGAGGATCTTCTTTTAAATGAAAGTCCAGAAAAAAAAGTTATGAGTATAAAATTAAGTACTTTTCTTGCATGTATTCAATTCATATAGTAATAGGATAGCAAAATAGAATAAATGTCATCTTTTATATCTACTTATATCTTTTATAATAATGTGTCATCTTTAACTTCTTGAATGAAAATTTTTTAATTGCCAAATTTTTTTCAGTACCCTAAAATATTACAAATCTCTTAACATAGCAATTTTTTAAGGATTTTTTTTTTATGCTACATTAACTTCAATCCAAATGAAGCAAACATTTTTATTAGTGCCTGAAGTTTTTTTTAAGGTTTATTCAGAATCAAAATATTTATTAGTGTTGAGTATTATATAAGAGATTATTCAATCAGTATTAATTTCTGGCATATTTGTAATTGATTGCTCTTACTCTTACCAAATATTTCTTTGTATATTAGTTTATATACTTTGTAGGCTTTGGTCAGTTTAAATATAGCTAGAAGTTGGTATCTTAACCTTTTATAACTATTCCATATTTTGAGAAATATAAATGTCTTCTTACATTTCAGTAATTTGTATTAAGCTATTTTTTTACTCAAAAAGTAATTTATAATACTGAATATGCTTTTTGAAGCACACACATCTTCCCCTTGCTACTATTGAGATTTGAGTGGAGTGACAGTTGAAAGTTAAATGATTAAGACATATATATATTAGCTTATTCAGGGAATATTTTATTGTTTATAGGAAAAAAGCATGACTCCTCTATATAACTACACATTTCAGTTTTACTGATAGCCATTATGTCAGGTTTGGTAGGCTAAGATAACAAAGTTATCCTTTTATTTTATTTTATTTTATTTTATTTTATTTTATTTTATTTTATTTTATTTTATTTTATTTTTGCATAGAAGATCTGGGATATAGGCTAAGTGGTACTGGGGGTGGGGTTGAGAGAATTCACCAGAGTCAGAGTGGGGAGCAGAACTGGTGGATCTACTGAAATACACTGCCAAAAGGGGCAGAAGGCGAGACAGGAGAGGTCTGCTACGCCATATGTGGGTTAGCTCCCTGGCTCAGATTGAACTCAGGCTGTAGAGGTGATAGCACTGAGAGTGAATGCTTGGGCCACCAAAGAAGCCCAAAGCAATCCTTTCATACTCCTAATATAATAAACTCATGAATTTACCAGATTTACCATTTGCCTTTCCTGTAATTCACAAATAACCCTAACTTTCCACCCACTAGTCACATGCTTTTGCTTGAGACCAAGTTTGAATCTTTTATGCAGCTATGAGGTTAAGATTTTTGTTTTGGGAAGTAGTAAGACGTGATCACTTAACCACACAATCTTATAGCAAAAACAAAGCTACATTGATGAGGCTGCTATGTCAATTTGATTTTGTTTTTACTACTTGACTTTGTGTATGTGATAACTCTAATGGTTTTAAACATTTACTTCACTGTCCTCAGCAACAGTTTGTGTAATAGCTAAATTATGAAGTTTGGTATTTTGAGAACATGGGGTTGTATCCCCATTAGTGCCAGAGAGCTACCATATCACATGTTAGGTATTAGAATATTGCTAAGTGCCCTATTACATTTCAAAATGCTTCATAAAAATGGTACTGTGTAACTGTGCTGCTATTATTTTATATTTAGTAAAATTAGGTGCTTCTACTAACAGTTGTGTTATTTGTACATTAAATTTGATTTATTAGAAGTCAATATCATAACCTCTTTCTAAATTTTTTTAAAATGGAAGGAAAAAACCTCACTGATAATTGAGTGGCCTTTGAGGCTTGTGTGAAGAGAATGGGTACTAGAGTTTGGTGGGAGAACAAGAATCTTGAAATTCTTGAATTCTGTATCTGCTCTGTTAATGGTAGGGTGACTGTGCACAGATAGTGCAGCCTGTAAGTCTGGAGTCTTCTATATAAAATAAGGATTGCAGTAGCCACTTTTTGATGCTGTGAGATAAAATTTTTTTAAAGTCCATAACAGAAGTTGGTAAGCCAATACCTTAGTAAGTGGTAGTTGCTATTATGTTGGAAATAATGAAAGAGGAGAACTACTTACTTTATGTTAATTGCCTTTAAAAAGTTTCTTAACCATAATTTTTGGAAAGTGTAGCATTGTAATTTAAAAATATAGTATAAATATATATATATTTTTAACTTCATTAACAGGAAATTATTCCAGCAACATGTTTGTTGCTCTTTAGATATGACAGAAAATTAAATTGCAAGTATAATAATACAAATAAATGTATTATTTTTAACAGCAAACCTAGAATTCAGTTAGAAATAGTTTTAAAATTTTACATTCCAATTACACATGCACATTATAGCTATCTTTGAAAGGTTTGAACTTTTCTCATTTCAAGCAACTATGGCCCAAAATAAAATATATATTCCTAATTTCAGTATGTGGACAAATTGATGTACTATAGTACAAATTGCAGTAATATAATTTTTTAACTAGGAGGCAGTCTGATCAAGAGTAAAATTGTTCTCCTAGTTCTCATATGAAAACAAGTTACAGTTTCCTGAGACACTTAAGGCATTCTTTTTTTTTTTTTTTTATAGAGGCATGTTATTTATTTATTTGTTTGTTCTGTTTATACAAGCACTGGGTACAGTCAGAAGTGCGGGAGGGTGAGAGAATTCACCAGAGGCAGAGTGGGGAGCAGAGCAGGCAGAAGGACCGAAGTACACTGCTGAGGGGAGCAGCGGGCGGCAGGAGAGGTCTGCGTGCCATGTGGGACCCTCCTCCGGGGGCCGGGGAGCAGCCGGGATCGAACCGGCGCTGCAGAGGCCGCGGGCAGCTTCGCAACCCAGCGCTCAACCACTGCGCCACCGGGGAGGCCCACTTAAGGCATTCTTCATCATCTTCTGTTTATAGTTACAGAAAGCTACCACTAATTTCTTAATAAGGAAATGTAGGTTACTATTAGAATGAGTCCTGGTTTTGTTCATCTGTACTTTTGTATCTTTCCAAAATCATATCTGTTGCTGAAAAGGTCATTCTTTATACAAAATCTATTTCTGTTAATAGTTCATTAGAATCATGATGTTAAGCCAAACAATAACTATGTTTTTGTGTAGCACTGACTACCTTAGAAATTGAGGGAAATATGTTTTACTTTGTGAATATTCAAAGAATGAAATATAGGTGTTGTTTATTTAATTGCAGGTTATTTTTTTTCCCTGAAAAATGACTTAAGGCTGTTTACAAATAAGCATTACAAGTATCAAGATAAAATTAAATATTAATAAGGAATATTAAATATTATGAGGAAAGGGGAAAATGAAAATAAAACAAGATGGAGTTGATAGGGAGGTTACTACATAAAATCATGTCTTGATGACTTCTATCTGCTTGATATCTAGCATCTATATAGATGAAGTCAGTGTTGAGATTATACAAAATGAATGCCATTATGTATATGCTTGATGTTGGTAGCCATTCATTTACTCTTTCCCTGCATGAAAAAGGCAAGATTAATTTATAAAATTCAGTACTTGTAAGGTTAAAACAAATAAGAAAGACGAAATGTCTAAGACCAGGGTAAGAATTCTTTCTTGGGTATTCCTTGATAGGACACTGGGTAATACAGCAATGCACAATCAACAGAATCCTTTCCCTTAAGGTAGCCATAAATTTATGTTTATAGGACTTTAATTTCGGTCTCTTGTAAGAGCCAGCAGTGTTAAGGTAAAGCAGTTCTTAGAAAATGAAAAGGCCTTTTAGATTTTACTTCTTTTTAAAAAAAAAATAATTTATTTTTATTTTTGCATACAATGGGGTGTAGACCAGAGCTGTGTGGGTGGGGGAAGTACAGGGGAGAGTGGTAAGAGTCACCAGACACAGAATGGGGAGCAGTACAGGTGGATCTACTGAAATACACTGCTGAGGGGAGCAGTTAGCAAGACAGGAGAAGTCTGCTGCATCATGTGGATTAGCTCCCTGCCTAGGGATCTAACTCATGCCACAGTGGCAGCTGATAGTTTGATCGCACTGAGACATTAGCCCCTGTGCCACCAGGGAGGCACAGATTTTACATATGTTAAATGCTTTCATATCCTTGTCAAATATATGTCATTGATACTAGTAACAAACCTATCTAAATATTGATAATGTTCTTTCTCTTTTTAGATTCTGGAAAAGAGTTCCACATTCTTCCTCTCCGGGTTTTTGTCCCCATTCCAGGATCCTCTGTAATGTTATGTGACTATAAATTTGGCGATGAGTCAGCTGAAGAAATCAAAGACCATTTTAGAGAGATGTTAGATCATATGATTCAAATAGAAGATTTAGAAATTGCAGAGGAAATAAACACAGGTAATTATATGGTATTATTTAAGAACTTGAATATACTGTAGTCGAAATTACCTATGAGACATCTAGTTTAAATACCATGTCTTTTAGATTTCCTTAAAACTAGTTCTGTTTGACACACTAACCAAGGCATTTTTAAATATGTTTAATTTCTACGTATATAAATGTGCAGTATATTCATGGAAAATAGTACCAACATTTAAGATTAGGCTTCCAAACATAGTAAGTAGTGCTTCATAAAACAAGTGCAGCCTTAAGTAGGTGGAAATATATAACTTTCAGGTATTTTTACTATAAAAAACATTTTCTCAAAACACATTGTCATTATTTAGCTAAATATGTCAGAAAGTTTTGAAACCTCTTTATTGAATTTCTTTTCTATACTGTTTACCTTTATTTCCCTAGCTCTTTCATGTAACTATGCTTCTAAGCAGAAATGGGCAAGAATTTAGTAAACATGTTAGGGGAAATGGTTTATAAACAGATACATAAATGTAGGGTAATGTTAGCTAGCATTATTATAAGATTTTGAACTAACAAACCTTTTATATACAGATGGCTATCGGGCACAGATGGCTAGCAAATCTATATATAGATGCTCAATAATGCTCAGCTTCACTTATTATTAGGGAACTACAGATCAAAACCACAGTGAGACATCGTCTCATTCGTGTGAGAATTCCCTACATCAAAAAGACTAAAAACGACATGTGTTGGCAAGGTTGTAGCCTAAAAGGAACTTTCATACGCTGTTAGTAGGAATGTAAATTGGTGCAGCTGCTGTGGAAAACAGTATGAAGGTTCCTTAAAAATCTAAAAATAGAAATACCTTATGATCCAGGAATACCTTTCCTAGGTATTTATTAGAAGGATATGAAAATACTAATTTGGAACAATTTAAATACCCCCAATGTCCATAGAAACTTTATTCACGATAGTCAAGATGTGGACTCAATCTAAATTCCCATCAATGGATAACAGAGTTATGGTCTGTATACTCAATAGAATACTACTCAGCTATTAGAAAGGATAAAATTTTGTTTTTTGTAACTTGGATGAAACTTCAGGTGACCATGCAAAGCAAAGTAAGTTAGAAAGTAAAAGACAGTAACCAGATGGTTTCTCATAACAAATCACAACAAAAATCTCTCTCAGATTCTGTGAATAATATAGTGTTTACCAGAGGGGAGAGGAAGAGTTGTGGGAAGAAAGAAGGCATCAGAGAGTAGGAATGACATTAGAGTGCTGTTTAGTTACAGATAGAGGTGAAACTATGCCTCCAAATCTATATAGTATTGTAAATTAATGGTGAATCAATAAAACTTATATTATGAAAAATATAATGCCCCTTCTAAATTATAATGAAAAATGCTAATATGAAAGTGTAATGTTTTATATGTATCTAGATTTTTATAAATATGTCACATCAGGTTTCCATATTAAATAAACCATTAAAAAAAAGTGGTTCAAATGTTCAAATTCAAAAATTAAAATCATTTACTATCCGTTTAGGAACATTAAGCTTTTTATAAGTATCTAGGTTTAGTTTTTCAGATTTAATGTTATTATTTGACTGATTGTTATTTATTAGTATTGTATAGTACAGTTGCCAAGTAGTTGCTATGTTAAAAATATATATTTTGCCAAGTAAATATCTTAAAATAACATCATTCTAAATGACTTAAGGGATGAAGAACAGTTTGTCAAAATGACTCACCTAAGGTGAGGGATAACTATGACTTTAAAATTTCTGAGATGCATTAGTCATCTCCTAGTAGAAATTAACAATTTAGATGAATTTTATCTTAAACACCATGTCACTTAAAATTTTGAGACACTTCTAAAATCTGGTGAATTTCATCTTTGCCAATTCTGCCTTGATATCGGAGCTAAAATTAATTTTTTGGGGGGATTTGGTTAAACATTGTTAATTATAAAGGAAAAATAAGCAAATGCCAAGGATGCACTTTTCTGGCTAAATCATTGACTGTCGTGCAACCTCATTAATTTAATATTCAAGAATGAAGAAGAAAATAACGAATCAGTTCAAGACTCATTTTAAGATTCTGAATTGTCCTACCTTCCTGTCAAAAGCCTGGAATGGAATCAGAACATGTCTGCATCTTAGTCTGCATTCCTAAGGTCCTTGGTTTCTCTTTTGGTGACAGTTAATCAAGGAGGTTATTTTCTTACATGACTGATTTGGGGTTTGTTAGTAGTTAAAATTAACTGGATTTAAGAAATGGCTGAGATCTAATTTAATGTTAAATCATATTATTTGCATTTATATTTCAAATAACTTAAAAGTATCGGTGAAATGACATAGTATCTACAGTTTGTGTTAAAATCCTGCAAACCCCCACCAAAAACAAATGGACAAATTGTTATGACAGGGCCTTATTCATCTTGGAAAATTGTCTGCTTTGGTAAAATTATCTCCAATTTGTATCAAATCAAGATGATTTTTATGACATTTAAAAATAACACAGACGTAAGTAAATTATTTGCACAGGACTTACTGAAGCATGAATTTCCCATATAAAATTTAGTATTAAATGTTTAATATATCATGACAAATAAAACTGTTATGTCCCATACATATAAATACTTGAGTGAAAAATGTTCCTGTAACAAACAGGTGTAATTCACCTTTATCCATTACTTTTGTTATCTGTGGATCTTAGTGGCCCAAAGGAGAAACTTTCTAGCAGTAATACTTGCTAATAGAAAATTCAAAGTGTTTGTGTTTAACATGAATATAATTATACATTAAACTCCTAGACCCATAAATGAATTTGCGCCATTTGAAGCTGGTAGACTAACGTAAACTAGAACTAAGGTATATGTCCCTTGAGAAAACCAGAAGTTATAGAAACATAGAAGACTGAATAGTTCTAGAAACAGTTCTTTTTTTTTTTTTTTTAAGATTTATTTATTTATGCATACGAGAGCTGGGGCACAGGCCAGAGATGCAGGGGGTGAGAGGATCCACCAGAGACAGTGCAGGGAACAGAAAAGGCAGATTGACTGAAATACACTGCTGAGGGGAGCAGACGGTGAGACGGTGACACAGGAGAGGTCTGTTGTGCTGTGTGGGTTGCTCCCCAGCCCGCTGGGGATGGAACTCGAGCTGCAGAGGTTTGCGGATTACTTCATAGTGTGGTGCTTAACCTAACCTTGCGCCACCAGGGATGCCCTAGAAACAGTTCTTAATAAAACTTTGTTGGCTGTTGTAATTAATCTGGTAAAGGAGAAGGAAAAAAATGAAAATGGTTTTTGTATTTATTTTTAATTCTTTAGTTACATGCTTGAAGGGGGTGGGGAAGATGGTCAGGCTCTTGATTCTAATGACGTAGTTACTAAGAATTATTTCTGAAAGTCATGGTTAACCTTTCTGCAGAGGAATTTGATGAGATGTAGGTTACTTTTTTCTTTTTCTTTCATCCATTTAGTACCATAGATTAATTGTTTCAGTGAGTTTATGTATCATCCTTGTAAGCCTATGTTAGTATATTGGATTGTAGAGATGGCTGCCAGAACTTTTTAAATCCAAGTGCTGAATTTAAACAGTAGGATTTACTCTCTCTCAGTCTGTACTTCTTGTCTTTGTGAATAAAGGGATCAACATGAAGTGGTTACTTTCAAACATAGTTCTCTAGAGTTCCCTACAGCAGCACTTCACTACCACTTAACTGGGGGAAACAGGAAGTCTGATTCCAGGAACCTCCAAGCTTGCATCAACCAGAGTAATTCTACTTTCATCTATTTTACATGTTGAGGTTTTCTGTCAGATTCTTTAGCACTAAGGGGAAAAAAACTGAACACCACCAGCATGTGCACAAAGGATATTTTTCGGTCAAAAGCTTTTAATCCATGTTAAATATGTTCAACGAAGCCAACTTCCATGAATTGCTGTTGGCATAATGAAGTAGAAAAATAATATGTAGGGCCTCCCCTGGTGGCGCAGCGGTTGAACACTGGGCTGCAAAGCTGTCCACAACCTCTGCAACTCTGCAGATCTCTCCTGCTGCGCCCGCTGCTCCCCTCAGCATTGTATTTTGTCGGTCTGCCTGTTCTGTTCCCCGCTCTGGCTCTGGTGAATTCTCTCACCCTCCCTCAATTCTGACTGTATCCAGTGCTTGTATAAATAAATCTTTAATAAATAAATAAATAATTTTTTAATTAATTTAAAAAAAGAAAAATAACATGTATCCAATTTGAAATTGCTGCTTGCCAAAACCACCAATGAGTGATAAAAAATTATCCCAATTTAAGAGTGAAGATTATCCAGCTATGATCTGGTTTGATTTTTGGTATCAGTTTATCTTTGCTACCAAAGGTAAGTTATAATTTGTGGGAATCATTCAGCTCTGACTCTGTGACTGTCTGGTTTAGGTCAGTTACAAAACTACATAAAATATTTTCTTTTTTTTTTTTTTACATTTTAAAAGGAGAGGCTTATTAGGAAAAGGAAAAAGAAAAAGGCACCTTCATAGTCACAGGTGGGCAGGAGAGATAACCATAAAGTATTTTAAATATGATGTCAGTTTGATACATATTCCACAAAAATTTATTCACCTACATTTGATAATGAACAAATTCACTGTTATTAAAGAAATCAAGTAGAAGGAAAATGGACTTCACAGTGTGTGTTCTTTATAATGTTCTTTAAAACTCATTTTAAAATGGTAATTATCCACATTTTATTTAGGGTTTATTATTATTATCCTCTTACAGTATGCGTGAGTTCCTCTATAAATACTGAACCTTCATTGGATAACACAGATGATGAACAGCCAAAACAACCCATTAAAACTACGATGGTATTGAAAATTCAGCAAAACATAGGTATTTTATTTATTTTATAATGTTGAAAAGATGGTATTTTGGATTTGAATTTTCTTGCCATTTTAAAATTTCATTTCATTTTGATTTTCTTAAAATTACTAGATTAAGCCAGCATTTACTGGTACTATAGAAAAATGTCAGGCCCTGGAGATAGATTTACAAGTAATTTATAAGTAATGCATTTCCAAGTGCCTTCAAAGATAACACTTCTTAATCATTTCATTTGTGTTCTTAGAAAAGCTTGTTGAGTTTGGGGAATCAATAAATAGGAAAAATCAGTGTTTTCTAAACTGGTATGCCCAGGATTATTGTTGCTGAAGATTTTGATGTTTTCTTTGGAAAAAAGTCAAATTCAAGTCTATAAATTTATAATGCGTTTAAGCATTTTAAAAACTCCAAGAAGTACAGCAGTCAGTTCAACATTTTTCCAACTTACTGCATGGAGATTGTTGTTCAGTGTGGAATCCCAATTTGAGAAATGCTTTCAAGTATTGAAACTTTTGACTGAGAAAAATCATATGCTTTAGTTATTGTCCTTGTCATTCATTAAAAAAGTTAAATTACCTAAATTCTTTGTATCATATGGATTTTGTGTGTGTGTGTGTGTGTGTGTGTGTGTATTGCTGTGCTACTGTGATCGATTTTTTTTTTTAATTTACAATAAGGAGAAATAAAAATTAAAAAAGTCACCAACCCAGACTTCCTTAGATTTTATAATGGTAGAATCTGAGCTTTTGCAGTTTCCAGTGACTGTACAAATGACTGTGTTAAAATGATTGAGAAGCACTGCCCTTTGGTGTCTTATTAGTTTAAGTAACATGAGATACCTGAATGTCACTGTAAATATTTATAGAAGTTTTTAAAATATATATTAATTTTTCTCTTAGATGTGGTAGCATGCACACATTTATAAGAGATACATCATTTTCTTTTAAGGTTTTGCTACAGTGGAGAAGTATATGTTTACCAGATAAATTTAATCAATCTATTTTTTCAGCTTAGTCATATATTTTTCTCCAAGATTTTGCTGGCTTTTGGTGCACATATATATGTGTATAAGCATTTGTATTTTTGTGTGTATGTTGTTGTTGTTGTTTAGGCCTGTCAGTTAACCACATTTCAGACCCTAGGATCAGCTAAGTCTTCTTTTGCTCATTCCATGTCCATTTGTTTTGTGTTTGTTTTACTTTTAGGTGTGATTGCAGCATTTGCAGTTGCAGTCCTTGCTGCGGGTATCTCCTTTCATTACTTCAGTGATTAGGTTGAGGCATAAAGAGCTTCCTGATCATCCAGTGAACACTGACCAGCAATTATGAATAATAAAGATGTAAACAGTCCATCTGCACTTAAGACAATAGCAGCCAGATCTGCTGCCGTAATGCCTAAAATGAAATCACCAGCTGCCTTGTTTAGCTTTGCTTATATTACAGGTGGCTCAGGCTTCCAAAAATAAAATTATGCATCTAAAGGGGAATTGCATGCAACAATTCATTATTATCTTTTTTTTTTTAAATGTTCAAAATGATGGCTTACTTTCACAGATTTTAGTCCTATTGATGTGAATCACATATTTATCAGGATGTTGAAAATTTGAATAGTTGACTGAATATCTTAGTAAGAGAGCACAAAAGAAATTTCTGCAAACAGACAACAACCTGTTGGGTAAATTACTACCATATGACCTCTCTAATGTATACTCAGTTCCAAGATACTGATGGAGTTCTGATAGAGAGGCAGGAAACTTTTCCATAGAGGTTTGATCAGAACGATTGATAGAAATTACGTGCTTTCTAAAGTTAGATTATCATACTGTTTTAATACAAGACTTTTGCTTCTAACTACATTAGACTAGTTGCTAAAAAAAAAAGTAGATCCCGAATAAAATCTACATCTGAATGCATTAGTAGTAAACTAAAAGAAAATAAGGGAATTCTTCAAGCACAATAACCTCTATCTTTGTCCCCCACAAAAAATGAGCACATTTTGCATTGGGAATGATAAATATTAAGCATACAGGTGGACTGTGATTGCCAGATGGTAAATAGCACTGCCATGTGCAGTTTGTCTGGGACTAGAAAAACAAGAAATCTGAAACTGAGATGATCCCCCACCTGTGACAATTGAAATGGCCCTCAGCTACCCTATAGTTTATGGTAGAAGTAAAATATAGGCCAATATTCCCTAATTTAGGTGCAAGATCCCATAGATAAAGATCAGGCAATATTATTTCATAATTTCAGAACACAAGACACAAGTTGAAAGCATGAGAGAACCTGTAAAACAACTTTGGATTAAATTCTTGAAGCTCATTACCAACATACATGAAGGACAGTCGAACCACAAGCACACCTGAAAAAACCAAATAGAACACTGGAAATGACAACTGTATTACTTGAAAAAAAATAAAAATACCTCAGACATATTAAATATTATATTAGACTTGCTAGAGAGATAATAAACTGGAAGCAAGATCTAAAATTACCCAGTGAATAGCAAGGAGAAATGAGGAACTAGAAAATATAAAGAGAAGTGAAGCGATACTTAGAGAAGAATTATGAAGACTGACAGTAGTAGGAAGAGAAAATGGAGAGGCAATATTTGAAGAGATAATAGCATTTTCTGCATTTGGTAGAAAAACATGAATTCATATATTGAAAAAGAAAATATGTCCCAAATACATATATAGATTAAATCCATGCCCAAACTCAATATAATGTCAGTACAAGATGCCAAGCATAGACTTTAAAAGCAATCAAAGCAGAGAAAATATCATTGAAGGCAAGACAAATACTCAGATTTCTCACTAACAACAATGTACCCCCCAAAATGGTAGAATAATACCTTCAAAATTCTGAGAAAAGCCTTTTATTAACTTAGAATTTGTAACATGCCAAATTGAAATACATATTCAAATGAGACACAGATTTTATCACAAACCTCATTAAAGAAACTGCAGAAGAATAATCTTGAAGAAGGAAAATGCTATCAAAAGTATCTGAAATTGAAGAACTGATAAAGTGATAAACATCAAAATCAAAAGCATGGTTTATGTAAAGCAATTATAATTAAGTCTTTTTAAGAAGTAAAGTTGTAAATATAACTAAACATGTAACTAATTAGACTTTTAAAATCAGTTACTATTGAAAAACTAGACAATGGCTTAGATAGTAGGAGAGGGATTAAAATTGAAATTGCCCTCAGTGATCTTATTCAGAAAGTGGAATATGATAGTGTTTAAACATATGTTAAATATAAATAGTAAAATTGTAATTGTCATTGCTAAAATGATAACTAATGAATCATTGTAAAGGAAAATAATGGAATAAGAAGTTAGTAACTCAATACAAAAAAAGGAAGAAATTAGTAAAATAATTTAAGTCGAATAAAAATAAGTATGACTACACAACCCAATTAAACAAAATCAGAGTTTTTCAGAATCTAGCTATAGGCTGTTTATAAAAGAAAATCTATAATATAAGAGAGGTTGAAAATAAAGATGAAAACGACTGCATTAGGCAAATAGCGAAAGAAAATGTGTAGCTTTAGTGATATAAAATTAAAGTACAATAGTATTATTTAAAATGCAAATCACTAAATGACAGAACAGAATCAATTCACTAGGAATATGTAACAGTTGTAAATTTGGGCATACCTTATACAGTGACCTCAAAAGGAATGAACTGTAGGACTAAACAAATTGAATGTCAGTGCGAGATTTCAACAGCTCTCAATTGATAAGACAAGCAAACCAAAAAATGGGTGAAAACACATTTGAATAATATAAATACCAATATGGATTCAATGGACATATTTTGCAAAACATTAAACAGGATAATCTTGAGAATATATTGGCAAAAATTGACCATATGCTGAGTGTGAAGGAAAACCACAAATCTCAAAGATTGGTATTAAATGGATAATCAGAAATGAGGTCAGTAATAAAGCTTAAATTTTTCTTAGTATTATAGGAAAACAGCTTTCAGCACTCTGTTTAAACAGATTCACAAGTTAAAAAAACTTGATAGATTTGAAAGAACAAAGCATATAATTAGGTCCTAATTATAAATACTACATTTGCAAAAATTGGGTGATACAGCAGAAACAACACTTTTAGGGGAATGACTTTAAGTGCTTAAATTAAGGAAAAGATGTATAACTTAGTAAAGAACAAAACAATGTAGATGCAAAAAGAAGCATCACAGGAAGAAGTCAATGAATTAGAATCACAATTGCCTTATCTAAGGTGATTTCATGACAAATACAATTGGCATAATTGAAGATGAAAATGGCTGAGAAGTCAACAACAAAGTTGAAAAGGATTTCCCACCCATTGGTTCTCCTGAGATGAAAATAAGGGACTATTAGGAGCATCTTAATATACTTGAGAACAGACAAAAATAGACAATGGTCTAGAAAAATAAAAATCCTTAAATTAGCTCCAAAAGAAATGGACAAGATGAATAGACTTACTCAATAATACTGAGAAGCAAAAAAAAAAAAATTTGACAGAACATATAACCCATATTTACAGATGTTTTACCCCTCTTTCAAGGAACTTACTATTTGAACATTTTCTACAAACTTCAAAAAAATAGATAATATAGGAATAACTTCAGCTCACTTTATGAGGACAGTTTAATTTTTACTAGTATTAGATCAGACATTCAATAGCAGAAAACTGCAAGTTAGTAACACTTAATGCAGATATGAAAGTCAAAAGCACTATTAAGTGGAATTCAGCATACTATGGAAGGATAATAAATCATGACTAAGTTCTATACTTTTTAAATCAGGAATACACAAATGCCTATTCCCACCACTTTATCATTGTCCTGTAGAAAAATGGGCCACAGGACATAAACCAGGTATTTTATTATCATTTAATCAGGATTTTTTTCTGCAACTATTTTTTTATATTAAGGTAACATTGATTTACACACTATATGATTTGGGGTAATAGGTTCACATTTCTTCAGATCCTTGATACAACACCACACCATGACCAGTCTTCCACCACAGACCATCGGGTCCCCTGTCCACTTGTGTCCTCCCCGACACTACTCCTGAGTCCTGCAGTTATATTTCTAGGAATTTTTTTTTGATAAACCAGGTATTTTAAGAGGATGTGACTGAACGTGTAAAGATGTTTAAATGACGAAGACCAAAATGAATATAATTTTACATTCAATAGATGTAAAATTAATGTTTTTAAATTTTAAGAAATTTGGCAATACCAATGAAGATGTATATGAAGAACACATCTGTAGGTGGGGCTGTAAACTGATAAGGCAATATGATGTTCTCCTGTAAAGAATTCACATAGTCTAATACCTAACCATTCTACTTTACATATATACCTTAAGAGAGATTCTTGCATATGTGTTTAAGTGTGTGTAAGAATGTTCAAGGCAGCCCAGTTTGTAGCTACCCAAATGTCCATTGACAAGAAAATAAAATGTGGGTTTTGTAATTCACTGGGGAGAATGACCTAAGAAATAAAGTGATAAATAAAGCAAGTCTCAAGCCATTCCATGCAGTAGTGATGCAGTGATAAGTGAGCAGTTCTCTCTTCCCGCCACACCAGATAAGCATTCCTATCTCATGCATTTAACAAGTTTGTCTTCCTGCATTCTAGGGAAAAGAAAGAACATTCCTAAGAAGATAATATGGAAATTAAATGGGGGTGGGGTTAATAAATCAGAGCTGGTACCAACCCTTGTCCATCTCCCCAGATCTCCAGAGCCTACAACAAAAGGCTATGCTGATCCTTGACCATCTTCCCGTTTTTGCACTCCTTTGTATAAATACCCCTGCATTCTACCAAAGAGCAGGACATTGATCTTCTCAGTTGTCAACTTTCCTTCTCAAATTCTGTTTCCTTTTATTGGCTGAGGAAAACTGAAGCTGGCATTTGGTATCATTTGGTTACAATTTTTGTAAAGCTTTTCAAAAACAAGTGTAAACTATTTTATATAGGAAAACATTTGTGATAAAACTTTGTTTTTAATATGAATGAGTGATGTAGTGAAAATTCAAGATCGTTTCCATTTCAAGGTGAGAGTGATGGCAAGACAGAGTCAAGAAACAAATGAATAGATGGAACAATATTGGGGATGTGTTCTCAGGTTGAAATAGGTTTCTTCATGTACATTATTTACATACAAATACCAGCAAACTTAACTGACTTTATTTTTTTTAAAGATTTATTTATTTATTTTATACAAGAACCGGGGTACAGGCCAGATGTGCCGGAGGGTGAGAGGATTCACCAGACACAGAGCGGGGAACAGAACAGCAGACTGATGAAATACACTACTGAGGGGAGCAGCGGGCGAGACAGGCGAGGTCTGCAGCGCCATGTAGGACCCTCGCTGACCGTCTGGGACCAAACCAGTGCGCTGCAGAGGCTGCGGACAGCTTCACAGCGCAGCGCTCAACCGCCTGCGCCACCAGGGGAGGCCCCATAACTGACTTTAAAGGAGCCATTTCATTTTTCTCACAATTCTGTAAGTTCACTAGGATCAGTTAAGTAATTCTACTCCATGTTATGTTGACTGGAAGAATTTCTAGGAACTCAATTAGACTTGAAACGTCCAAAATAGCTCATTTACATGGCTGCCTTTGATGCTGGCTGACAGCTGGAAACAGCTATCAATGCTCTATAGGACCTCTCCATGTACTGGGGTTCCTCCATTTTGCATCATGTGGCTGGGCTCCTGCTGCTTTTCTTTATTTTTTTTAATTTTTTTCAATGAAGTGCCAGTATTTTTATCCTTGTTGATGCAAGATAAGGGTAGAAAAAACTGGAAAGGAGGAGCCACAAGGTCAGAAACCCGACTCACACAATGCCAAGAGCTGAAGGTAGGTGTAAAGGGGATTAACAGTCATTAACTCAGCTATAGGAACTAAGATCCTGAGGCGCCAATGCCTAGATCACAAAGCACTAAACCCATATCAGACTGCTGTAGGAGTGTCAGGAGCTCAGACCTAAAGGTAAAGATACGGAAATTGAAAGCCATTGTAGAAATCTGAGCCCTTTGAAATTCAATATAGTTATTCAAAACCAACAACAAACAAACCACTCCATCAAGGAGTGAGCCTCTCCCAAAGAGAAGAAGACTATATCAGGGCAATATCTGCAGGGCACAGTGCAGCAGTCTCTCTGCCCACCTGTGCCTATGCAGGTGCTCCTTTTTGCCAACTCTCTCCCTCTTCAGAGCAGCCGCCTCCTGCCTGCCGGTGACCTGTACCATGCTGGGGCCTGTCTTCACTGACCTTTCTCAGCAGAGGCAGGTCTCCTCAAGGCTGCCCACCTGTGAACATATAGGCCTCTCTCTTAGCAAATTTGTCCCCTCGAGCTGCCCTTTCTGCCCGTTTGTGTCTGTGCAAGTGTCTTTTATTCTTCTCTCCCTTTTATAATAGACCTGCCCTTTTGGATATAACTAACATCTCTGGTCTCTGTGTCATGGAGAAACTTGCCTGGGAACTTACTGGTGCTGGTGAAAGGGGAGCTCTGGTGAAACCTTTCCCAGAGTGAACGCAAGGACCCCACTCTCTGAACCCAACAACTCCAAAAACGACATCATTAATACCTTGAAAGTATAGCTGTCTCCCTTCAGGTGTGGTCACTGTACCTCTCCCACTACCAGAATACCCATAGTCCTCCACCATAGTCCATTGTACTTCTACACTCCATCCACCCTGTTCTCACCTGTCTTGATGCCTCAGATCTATGGTGCTTCTTATCATGATGGCTAGGATCCAAGAAATAATGAGCATTCCAAGAAAAGTAGAAAGTATGAAAATCTTTTGGGGACCTTGGCTTAGAAATCTCAGAATATTGTTTCTGCTACTTTGTATTCATCAAAGTAATCTACAGGACCAGCACAGATTTAAGGTCAAGGGGAAAAACACCTTTACTCTCAATGGGCATGAAGATACAAGAAGGAAAAGACTTGTTGATGACCATCTGTGGAGATTAGTTACCATAATGCACCCTCCAGCCATAACAATTCTTGTTCCTGACACATAGAAAATGCATTCATCACCCCCTAAGGCAACTTTATAGCATCAATGTAGGCTCAAGGCCCAGAATCTCATCATCTAAATCAGTTTCAGGTACACTAACTTACCTTAACAGCAGTTCCTCTCAATCTGAAGTGCATGAATTAAAGAAACAAGTTTTGTTCCCCATATTCATCCAGTATACAGTGGCAAGACACCCCTGATCAAAAAAGAAGGAAAACGAGAGGTGCAGAGTGGTGAATTTTTCACATTAATTCTGAACTCCACTTGGGCACATGTCTCTAATTTGTCATGCTTCTAGTGTAACAGGGTGGTCCCCAGGAAAGGGGGAGGTTCCAGGTTTCCTGCCCCACCCAAAAGGAGGGTGGAGCTGAGCAGGGAGAAGAAGCTGCAGAGGAGACTGAGGAAGGAAGGAAGCAGGATAGAGAGCCAGAAGGAAACCTGGAGGGGGCACATGGAGCCAAGAGACACGTGAAGAAACTGCTTGCATTTTGGTCATGGACGGTTGACACAGATGTGGGTGAGACCCTTGGGGAGGTGACAATCGTGGTTTTTGTCTTGATTTTGATTTTTCTCTTTTCCCTCCAGGCTTGTCTGGTTGTTTCTGACCCTTTTCTGTGGGTCCCCACTCTAAGATGCTTTAGACTTGTGGCAGGCTTTGGGGCCTTGCTCTGGGCCAATCCCATTTGGATGGAGTTTTACCCACGAAGGGACGGGTAACTCTGGGTGCTTGATTTAGAAACTAGATTCTTTGCCTTTCCTGTATTGTTTCCTAATTGTATTAAAGTTCCTTCCCATTAAAGTCTCATATGTTTTGTGTTGATGCGGCGGATGGTAGAACCCATTTAGAGTAGGCAGGTTTGCGGGGTCTGGGCTGCCCCTCTCCCTGCCCTGTAACACTAGGAGCAGGATATGCTTGTCAATTAGTGCCTAATTCTTCTCCCTGAGAGAGGTTCTCAGGAATTGTCTTTTCCCTGTGAGAAAAGAGAGGTTAACTCTTTACTCTAAGTCATTATTTTACATGAGAAAAGACTTCTCTTTGAAGCTGAGTAGCTTCAACCTACTTCCTTAATTTTGAAGTTTGAAGCCTTTTTTTTTTTTAAGATTTAGTTTATTTATGCATACAAGAGTTGGGGTACAGGCCAGAGATGTGGGGGTGGGGGGTGAGAGGACCCACCAGAGACAGAGTGGGGAACAGAACAGGCAGATTGACCAAAGTGCACTGCTGAGGGGAGAAGTGGGCGAGACAGGAGAGGTGTGCTTTGCCAGGTGGGACCCTCGCTGGCCGGCCGGGATCGAACCTGCAGAGGCTGAGGACAGCTTCACAGTGTGGCACTCAATCTCCTGCACCACCAGGGAGGCCCTGTTACATTTTTTTAAATGATCAAAAATACAGATGAAGGGAGGGAGAGAAAATTTCCCTAAGGAAATAATTACTGTTATTACTCTGAAAATATAATCCACATATTATCCTTAGCAATGTCTCTCTTTTACTACAGCACCTCAGTCTCCCTCCTTCCTATTGTGACAACTGTGGATAAATAAAATATCTTTTACTGACTCTGATAATACTCAAAGGTCAATAAATGCATAACTACTACCAAAACAGTTGGTAATAATCAAACTGTATTATAATGCTTGTTATGTTTATGGACTCTCTTCTAAAGGATTAGTATAAATATAAAGTACAATAAATATTTAGTAAATTGTTTTTGACTTCTGATTTATATCTAATGACATGGGGAATATCAAGTATGGTAATGAATATTCACCAAAGACAGCCAGTGAGTTTCCATACAATTCCTACTAAAAGATAAATTAATAGAAATGAAAATTATTTATCTCTGCTTTTGTCATTTCTAAAGTGTTTTCACCTACAACGGACTTTTGCAATACCTGTGTGTTGTAGCAGGGCAAAGATTTGTTTGGAGGGATCCCAATGTGATGGATACAGATGAAGTTTATGTTGATTTTTATTGCATTGTATCCATGGACCCATAGTTAGGGAGAGTAGGATTTGGATAAATAGCTATTAACTATCTCAATAATCAGAAATAGATTATTTCTTCTATTTTTAAATCATTATATAAATATTTAATAAATTATTTATATAGCATCATCAAATGAAGCTAGATTTTATAATATGATATGTTGTAGAACTTCTGAAATTCTGATTGCTAAAGACCCCTGCAAAGAAATTCTTAGTTAGGGGCCGCCCTGGTGGCGCAACACTTGAGCACTGGGTTGCAAAGATGCCCTCAGCCTCGGCAACGCAGATTCGATCCCGCCAGCCAGCAAGGGTCCCACATGGTGCAGCAGACCTCTCCTGTCTTGCCTGCTGCTCCCCTCAGCAGTGTGTTTCATTAGTCTGCCTGTTCTGCTCTCCGCTCTGGCTCTGGTGAATTCTCCGACCCTCCCGCGCTTCTGACTGTACCCCAATGCTTGTATAAATAAATAAATAATTTTAAAAAAAGAAAGAAATTCTTAGTTAAAAAGACGACCTTTTATGAAGGGGATCTTTCACTCAGTGTGTTCAGTTTGTTAGGAAGTGCTTTTGTTTACAGAACTGTGAATGGGAATTTAATGATAGGGATAAAGGCAGCTTAATCAGCTCTTAGATTCTATTTTTGTCAAATCCAGTTTACTTGTAGATATACCAGATGTCTGTCCCCAGGATTAAAATTCTGGATGTCAGTAAGCTGCTAGGTTGCAATATCCATATAAACAAAAACATATAAACAATATCGATGTAAAACATTTCTAAAAATTTCTATGTCACGTTAGCACTGTTGAAAATGTTTTCTAGTTGTTACTCATAAATGAAATAATGGTAATGATTATGGAGAGTTGAGTTATACCCCCACGTCTTCCACTTAGACAATAATAAAATCATGGGAACTCAATTCCCTTGATCTTTAGGTTAAACAAATTCTAACATTAAAATAACTCTCATTGTATAGTGCCTTACAATTTGCACAGTATTTCACTTTTATCATGCCCTTTTCAACAACTCAGAACTGAAGTTTAGAAAATGACTTGGTAAGCCCTGAGGTGTACATATAAAGGGGAAAGACTAAGTAAAGAAAGGGAGTGTTTGAACATGTAGAAACAGAAGGCATGATCATCCAGGAGTAAAACAACACTAATGTAACAATTCTGAGAAGGTGGGAGGATTGTTAAAGCATAGGCAACTATTGACCTTAAGAGAAAGAGCATCTAATCTAACAAATCAGAAAGAGGATTGGTGTAAGGATTTTTGAGCTTGTAGTTTTGGTAGTGGAAATTGAAGATGATCTCATTTGATGTCTGCAGATTTCCATGAAGTTGGCAATGTCATCTGCTGAGTGTGAAGAAACAGGGAAACAAAGAAGATTTGAAAGAATTGTTACAAAGTATGGGAAACTAAGTTGACCACAGCAATGTAGAGAGATTGCCAGTTGCTAAAGACTCACTTGAGGTCAGTAATACAGAATGAGTGAAATTGGGCCTCCCTGATGGCCTTAGGGTTATGTTTCAGTGCTATCACCACCCAAATATGGTGCAGCAGACCTCTCCTGTTTCACCCTCTGCTCCCCTCAGCAGTGTATTCCAGTAGATCCGCCTGTTCGTTCCCCACTCTTGTCTCTGGTGAATCCTCTTACCTCTCCTGCACCTCTGGCCCACATCCCAGTTCTTTTATGCAAAAATAAATAAATAAAATCTTTAAAAAAAACAAAATGAATGAAATTATGATTTCCATTCCTCCCTCAGCACTCTTTGTCCTCACAGATTTAAGAATAGAAAAACAATCTGTGTCTTTGTCTAACAGTTAAATTGACAGCAAAGAAGGACCAGGAAAATTAAGATACTGGCAAGAATATTTTTAATTGATGAACCATGCAATCTAAGCTAATAAAGAAGTAAATAAAGAGGAAAAAAAAGGGGGATCCAAAAAGGTGGGGGGGAGAGAGAGACAGACAGAGAGAGAGAACATTTTGCCTTGACAAAATGATAATGTCATGTAACCCATGAGGGCAGTGGAATTCTAGAAGAAATCAGAGACCCCAAATTTAAGTAGACTCAACAAGTAAATAAGGAGGGAGACATGGTTATTATAATAAATAAGGAAGTTTGGAATTGTGATTTGGAAAAATAAGAATGCATGATAGCAAATGAAGTGAGTGGCTCCAGTGAAGTAGTTTATTGGAGATCAAGAGACTTGGTCAAAGAACAGAGTCCAGATTATGGGTAGTTGCTGGAATATTAATACTCAACATGGTGATAGAACTTAAAGCAAAAAGACACAAATAAAGCACTTCCCATCTATTGCTTATTTAAATTTCCAGTTTTTTAACCTTGAAATCCCTGATGTCAAGAACGCTGCATGACCAATAGTAGCATCTCACTTTACAAGATAATTCTGCTACTCCCTACAATTTTTCCTATTGTTTCACAACTAACACTCGTGGCTCTTTGCTCAAGTCTATTCCAGTTACTATTTGGGTGGTTTTGTTAGATTTGTTATGACATTTCAAACCTTTACATTTAAAACGTCATTCTTTTGCTGAGACCAAAATGATCTCTTTCTCCTCCTGCCAAATGAAATATGAATTAAGTGTTTACATGGGGAAGTTTGAAATCCAGGATTTCTTTAGCAGTGGGTTTCAAATGTTCTAGTCAAATCCTGCCTTTTGTCCAACTCTTCCTGTTGAATGTTCTGATCAAAGCCTCACTCTGGTATCCCTTAGTCACCAAGTGCTTATTTTGAGGATGGTTGCTACCATCACTTACTCCCTATACAGATGCCACCTAGTTACTTTTGTTTTGACAGTTATGGGTTAAACACATTTCTGGGTCCAGTCCTGCTTAAACTTGCTAACTCTCTATTTTTAAATTAGTGCATGGAACGTTATTTCTTGTTGGAGCAAAGCTTTCATTGAAAGAGAACTTTCAAAGCACTCATTTTTAGTCTTCTCCATAGATGAGAGTCTTCTTTCACGGTTTAGCTTTCCACCTCAGCCTTACAAAGCAGCACTATACTAGTTAATGATGACTGCTCTTTGAAAAGAACTTTTGTATTGTATGGGGAATATAACCAAAATGAAAATGCGTACATTGTGCAAAGATGAAAAAAGATGTAAGAATTACATAAAATAAAATATTTAAATAAAAAAAAAGAAATGTAAAAAAAAAAGAAAAGAACTTTTGTTTTATTCTGAAGATATTGTTCTGTTTTGAGATACACATTTGACTATCCTTCTTTACTTAGTAGGAGTAGATAAGATGGAAGGCAAATAAACAGAAAGTGTTTTCAAAGAAACCGAAAGTGATTCAAAAAGAGAAGGTCAAATCTGATACATGCTTATAGGGACAGCATCACATAGAAATGAAAACTGGCCACTGTAGTTTATAGTCTGACTACAGCTGTTCTCAGAGTGCTTTCTAGAAAGGTATGATTGGAATGGGATGAACAAAAATTGAATGAGAACTGAAGATGGGGACTTGAGATACTTTTCCAAGAAATGTGATTGTAAAATAGTAGGGCTAGCTGGAAATTTCAAATTATAGGTGGGACTATTTTAAATAGTGGATAGTTTAAAAACTCATTTATAAGTCTCATTGTGAATAATGCAACATAGAGAAATGGAAAGGGGGCATTATTGCAGGAGAAAAATGGCTGTGTAGGTGAGAAGGCTCCACAGCACAGTCTAATCAGAGGGCCTTAGCCAGCTGCATGCATGCACACGTCTACCACACGGCTGTGCAAGTAGTGTTTACATATAGCTATGCAGTTCAGATTGTTGACAAAAAGATGTGGTAGGTCTCATCAGAGATCCTCTATGTTCTCGATGAAGTATGAGTAAGGTGAAGTGTTTAGAATTGGGAGTGGGGGGAAAAGGGTGTAAAAGTTTTGAGACAAGAAGCAATAAACTAGTCTTAGGGATGGAGACTAGAATTTGTGACAGACTTCTAGTTTCGACATTGACCCACCAGAGGAAAACATGCAAATGTTCTATCAGCACGTCTCACAAGGAGCCTGTTTTAGTGACTTTATCAGGCACATGTCTTCAGACAGAAGCCATATCATTTCTTTACTCATTTTCCACTCTGGTTCACACACCTAGAAATTTCTTTTATCTTGCTTTTCACTGACTTTTATATTTTTTTTATTTTGCATTTCCACATGTCTGTGTAAGAGTTTTCTGAGTGTTTTCATGGGAAATAGAAGCAGACCTTCTACTTCACTTCTCTGCATTCCAGTTTCATCATTTATAAAAGGGAAATAATACTATCTGCTTGCAGAATGTGTTAAGGATTAGAGACAATATTGGGCCTCCCTGGTGGTGCAAGGGGTTAAGACGCAACCTGTGAAGCTATGCCTAGCCTCTGCAGCACGAGTTTGATCCCTGGTCAGCCGGGGAGCTACCTACATGGCAGCAGACCTCTCCTGTCTCACCTGCTGCTACCTTCAGCAGTATATTTCAGTCAGTCTACCTGTTCTGTTCCCCTCTCTGTCTCTGGTGAATCCTCTCACCACCACCCCCACCTCTGGCCTGTACCCCAGTTCTTGCATGTATAAATAAATAAATCTTTTAAAAAAGGATTAGAGACAATATTTATAGAATACTGGCCCATAATAGGCAATCAACCATAGTTATTATTACTGCTAAATATTCTTTTGTCTAGAGAATAAAAATACCTTGCTTCCACTCTGGTCTAAGAAAAAAAGAGTGAAAGCACGGTATTTTTCTGAAATTGTATTTTTTTAAAGATTTATTTATTTATTTATTTATTTATAGAAGCACTGGGTACAGTCAGAAGCGCAGGAGGGTGAGAGAATTCACCAGAGCCAGAGCAGGGAGCAGAACAGGCAGACTGACGAAGTACACTGCTGAGAGGAGCAGCAGGCGCAGCAGGCCGGCCGGTGGTGGATCTAACCAGCACTGCAGAGGCTGCAGGCAGCTTCTCAGCCCGGTGCTCAACCACTGCGCCGCCGGGGAGGCCCTGAAATAGTATTTTTAACAGATAATTTTTCAACTTTAATGTGCTACAGTGTGCCTAAATTTTTAGTGTATTAGTTTTTGTTGAAATATGCCTTGCTGAAGCATTTGGGGGTATATGTTTTTAGGTCCTTGCAAATGTAATAATTGAGAAAGAATAGACTTCAAATAGAAAATTTATTTTCTCATGAGACTTTTTTATTACATAAGCAAAATTATAATTAATAATGTAATTTGAGAATAATATGGGGAAAAATACAAGTAATAACACTGAGGAAACAAGCAGTGAAGAAGTCAATACATAACTTTTTTTTTAATATCATTTTTCCAGTACTATTCTTTTTTTTTTTTTTTTAATATTTATTTATTTATTTATTTATACAACACTGGGTACAGTCAGAAGCGTGGGAGTGTGAGAGAATTCACCAGAGCCAGAGCAGGGAGCAGAGCAGGCAGAAGGACCGAAGTACACTGCTGAGGGGAGCAGTAGGCAGCAGGAGAGGTCTGCGCGCCATGTGGGACCCACCTCCGGTGGCAGGGAGCAGCTGGGGATTGAACCGGCGCTGCAGAGGCTGTGGGCAGCTTCGCAACCCAGCGCTCAACCGCTGCACCACCAGGGGAGGCCCAACACATAACTTTAAAGGGATTATGGCAAACATGGTGCTAAAGTGTTTTGTAGTAAGCATTATATGTTTGAATCACTAATATTAAGAAAGGTTAATCATATAATTTTTGGATCAATCAGATTTTTTTCCCCCAGAATAGAGCAGTCATGACCATCATTGGCGTTCTCTAAAGAAATAAAGATACTACCACACCAAAGTTCAATGTGTAAAGGAGAAATATGAGTTATTAACACAGTGAATCTTTATTCAATATCTTCCCTCATGTCAGTCTGTTCTAGGACATGCATCTCTCTTTCAGGGAGCAATCCATATTCATTTAGGAAAGACTCCACATCCCCAGCAAAAAATTCTTCAGCAAACTGCTTAGCTACACTAATAAAATTGCATATGAGTTCCCCACCTTTGTAAATGAGCAGTGTGGGGAGTACATCTGAGGAAAAGCGTTCTCCAGCACCTGTGTTAGATGCTTTTATTTTACAAAACTTGACCATAGGGTACTTTACTGCAAGGCATGTTAAGCTACTGTTTAGAGCATCACAGCCCTTGATACCATCTTCATAAATGTGAACCATGATGGTGGTGATCTGCTCCTTCTCAATGGTTTTCAGGAATTGCTCTCCAGTTTCCAGCTCATACAAAAACCCATACCTAGGCCAAAACTCAGCTTCTGGTGCATGCCCTGCATACACTGTCTACGGTATTTACGAAGGCAATTTTCATCTTCTTTGTCTTGGTGGATTAGTTCATATTCTTGAGTACTCATCTGAAAATAGATTAAAGAAATTAAAGAGATCATTTTACCAGAAATTTATATCCCTTAAATACACCAAATTTCAACCCAAGGAATTTGTATTTGCTCTTTTCTCTGCCTAGAGGTCCCCTCCCCACCAATTCCTAATATGCCTTCTCCTTTATCTCACATAAGTCTTTGTTCAAACATGTATCATCACCTTTGATGATATTTCCTGAGTTCCTTCTATACAGTATACTGGTTTGTAATGCAAGCAAGGCATGAAGCAGGTTCTCTATGGATCCAGGCAGACAGGTCTAAAGGAGAGTCCTGGAGACCTCAGTAGCTTTTTCAGGCTTTTACTGATTTTTCTACACCATTTGTAGTGAGGTGACCAGGGGCAGGCCAGGCAGGGAAGCCTGGGGGCCGGGAGGCTGCCAGGCCTCCCAGTCCCCAGTGAATCGTCACTCTTTCTGGGCTCTCTGGTGTTCACTCCTGGTTTCTCTGCTGGTCTCTACTGCAGTTGGCTGCATGGTCCTCAGCCTCCACCCTTCCTCTGCTGCCATCCTCTGTGGACACCGCCCTTATGGGCTCAGTCTCCTTGCTCAGGCATGTCCATTACACATACCCACACCATGTTCCAGGTGCCATTAACAGGCACATGTGTTAAGACCATGGTGTTGATCATGGTGCTCATGGCGGGAGGGTGAAAAATCCTGATCATTTCCATTTATCCTACAGGTTCATATTTTCTTCATATGAACCCATATTGTGTTATATATGTATGTGTTTAATATTAGTTTTTTATTACTGATAGATTCCAAGGTGCAAGAATTTTATTCATCTTGTTCATCACTCTTCAACATCTGCTATTGTGTCCAGTACATAATAGGGGCTCAGGAATTATTCCATGATGAACTGCATGCAGGACTATTGCTGAGTATAGTAGAAACAACCATGAGATGACCATGATCTCAGCAATGAGTCACTTAATTACCCATCAATTTGGGTGAAAATAACCCAACAAGAGCTACTCTGGAGTGACTTTTATAAAACACACAGACACACACACAAACTGTGCATTTAAATGATCCCCCAACAAATGCCTTGGTACATTGTCTCCTCCACAAAAGCTGTTAAAAAAGATTGTATCTTACCACTTACTTATTTTTTAACTACATAAGATAGAATTTAAGTCAAGACAACTTTTACTACTATTTGGAATTCATTAGATTAATCAAGAAGTTAAAACTGGCCCAGCAGCATCAGCATCTCCTGAGAAGTTCTAGGAAGTACAAATTTTGGGCATCACCCCAGATCTTTGGAATCAGAACTTGTGAGGGTGACACTGAGTGAACCAGTTGAACAAATCTTCCAGGTGATTTTTATCCACTGATTTAGGCTAAAGTGAGAGAAGACCTAACTTCCACCTTCCAAAAAAGCTTCTCTTCACTGCAGCTGGAATATAAAAATATCTGCAAAACCTCCTTTAATAGTTGACTACTTCATTATGGACTTACTGAACTGAATGTTAAGCACCCCCTTTCTTCCCACCTCTATCTTTCCACCCCTCCCGCCACACACACCACACGCACACGCACGCACCACCTCCTCCCCAGGAGTAATGATGGGACATTGTATAGTTAAGAGTTTGTGAAGCAGCCCAGAGCCATGGAAGCTGAAGAGCTTCCCGGAGGATCAGCTGCCGCCATTATATCAACTACTATCCTCTCAAACAGAAACCACTGACAATTTATAAAGAAGAGAATTTAGAAGACATACTAGCCCTTATGGGAAACTGCCTATAGTCCAAGTACTTTACATAAATAATTTTATTTAATTCTTACCACAATACCTATCATGTAGGTATTATTACTCTCATTTTACAGAAGCTGCTTAGCCTCAGATTTAGTAGAAGTATCTGATGTTTTCATTACCTCCTTATCTTGTTTCTGTCCCTTATGTTTATTTTCCTAATGTCCTCATGGCTTGAATCAGATTTTTTCTTTAAGATTGTTGTCCCAACTTAATTTGTTTTGATCCTCAAAATTAAATTTTGTATAATTTGTTATCATATGTTCTGCAACCATCCCAGGCCAGGTAGGTTCATCATTGGTTCAGGCAGCTTAAAAGAGAAACTTGGAGCCATTGGCATCATCCCCACAGGTTTTCTGATAGTTCACAGGGGGAACAAGCCCACAGGGAGACAGCAACTTGGGCCCTGTAGCACCACGGAGGCACAGAGCAGGATCTCTATTATCCTGGCAGATGGGTAAAGGAGAGTCCTGGAGCCCTTGGTGGATTTCAGGCTTTTATTGAGCTTTCACCAGGTACATGGAAGGCAGGGGGCTGGGAGGCTGGCAGTGCTCCCAGCCCCCGGAGAGTCTTCACTCTTTCTGGACTCTCTGACATTCTCTCTGCTCTCTTCTACTACTCTTGTTCTCATTCCTTCTGCCAGCGTCCCCGTGACACTGCCCTTATAAGCCCCGTCTGTGTGTGCCCCCCTATGCATGCCCACACCCTACTCCAGGTGTCCTCCATCTGGCATGCAGGTAGGCCCTCAGGGATCCATCATTAATGCTAATGGCAGGAGGGTGGAAAAGCCTGCGTTTTTCACTTACCCTACAGGCCCCCTTGTGAATCTTTACACACTTTGCTCTGCTCTTTCCTCTCGTAGCTCCTCCCTACCACTCCACTGCACTGTGCCAGATGGTCCTCTGCCACCCTCCATCCTCTGTGATGCTGCACTTATATGGTCAGTCTCTCAGCTCAGGTGTGCTCACTTACGCATGCCCACACCATACTCCAGGTGTCCACCATGAGGGATTCGTACACTGAGCTAACACTCCCCAGCTCCTCCTGCATTCAAAGCCAAAGGTGAGAGCCGCAGAAGCCTGAGCAATCTTCATTTAGCTTACACCATAGTTCTTTCAAGTTAATAGACTGAACCATACAAATATTGATTGACATGCTTTTGAGTATTCTTATAAAATTTGCTCCATTCACATATTGCAGCAGCAGGAAGACACAGGGCAGGTTCTATGATTCTATGCAGACGGGTGAAGGAGGAAAGTCCTGGAGCCCTCAGTGGCTTTTGCAGGCTTTTATTGGGGTTTACCCGGTACACAGCAGGCAAGAGTTCTGGGCGGCCGGGAGGCTGGCAGGCCTTCCAGCCCCCAGCAAGTCTTCATTCTTTCTAGGCTCTCTGGCGTTCTCTCATGGCCTCATTCTCTCTCTTCTTCTGGTTCTGCTCTGGTCTGTCTTTCGCTTTGCTGTTTCCGCTGGCATCCCCATGACACCGCCCTTATAAGCCCAGTCTCAGCCCAGGTGTACCAACCTATGCCTGCCCACACCCTACTCCAGGTGCCCGCCATCAGGCATGCGTTCAGGACCACAGAGATCCATCATCAGTCGTAATGGCAGGAGGGCAGAAAAACCTGATTCTTTACTTACCCTACACATATTTAGGCATGTAGCTATTCTATTCTTAAACACTTCTAAAGCTTAACTTAGTATAAAATCTTCAATACTTGTCACATATTTGTATAACGTTTTACACTTATCAAGACAATTTGCATTATTTCTCTCCACACCCCTTTAAAACAAGTGAAAGAGGTACTATCGTAATTCCTTGGATGGAAAAATTTAATTCTTTCATCCACATCAGTGAAGAAACCAACATCTGAAAATAAGACCTTAGACTTGAAGATTTTTACAAGGGCCAAAAAGCTGGCACCAAGTATATTTCTGCTGTATGAATGTGAATCAACACACAGCAACCAGTTGGTAGTCAGAGGTCCTACATTATTTTAGTATTATTGAGACTGAAAACACATTGTAAATAATTTATTAGTGATTTTACCTTATCTTACCTTTCTGCTGAATCTTTCTTTTGAATCTATATCATTTCTTCCCTGGGAAGACATTTGTCTCAGAATTTCCTTCTTGCTAGGTAGAGTTGAATCACTGTCTTCACTCTCTAATTTAAACTTTCTCCAATCATGTATTACTCCTTTGGGTCCTGGAATAAAATCAAAAACAAATTGTTTCCTTTTATGTTTTCATAAGGATTATTTATACAATTGGTGTTTGTGTAACTATCGTCATGGGAATAGCCTTGTCATATACTGCATTGGAAATAAACACTTGGGCTACAAATTTTTGGTTGCCTTGCTGATAAAAATGTTCTTACATTAACACTGTTAAGTAAATTTGGTTAATAATCTTTCTAAACAATAAGCAAATGAAGTATTTAATCATAACTCTGCCAATATCTTTATCTAAAGGCCTGTTAACTTTATGGCTTTTATGAAATTTTTGTCACCAAGAAGGATAGGATTACTTTTATTTTCTTCCAGATTGAGTTCGGTAATACATTGTTGGTTATCAAAATACTGATACAGTTTGAACTCTGAAATGGTAAATATTCATGGTGTGTGAATAGCACAATACATTATACAATCTTAATTATATAAAAATGGATGCTTATAGTTGGGGATGACTTTGTCTTTCTGAATCATATGCATTAATGAAAATACAAGGCTAATATAAAATTAGAATGTAGAGAGAAAACTAGAATTTTAGAAAAATAGCACTTTTTATTAACTAAGAAAAAGTCTTCAGCAATAAACCATAATCAACACCACACTATTAATAAAGGAAACTAGGATTGTTTAGAAAACAAATTGAAATGTTATCAAGATCCAGAAAATAACAAGAGCAGTCAAACGATTTATCCAGTGAGGAAGAGACTGATGTTAATAACAAAAACTAAAATGGTTCTAAGAAAATTGTTACATAACCATTCAATTCCGCCTAATAGTCTTAGAATCTTTTACAAATAAAAATGAGATAGAATTTGCAGGTTTAAGAAAACATTAATTAATTAAGTCAAGGATGATCCAGCTAAAATTCTGATGTTCACTTGCCCTGATAATAACAGTACTTGGAAGGTCTAAATTCCTGAAGATAAAAAGTTTTAAATAGGGGCCTCCCTGGTGGTGCAAGGGATTAAGACACAACCTATGAAGCTATCTGCAGCCACTGTAGCATGAGTTCTATCCCTGGCCAGGGAGCTACACACATGGCACAGCAGACCTCTTCTACCTTGCTCACTGCTTCTCTCAGCAGTGTATTTCAGTCAGTCTGCCTGTTCTGTTCCCCACTCTGTCTCTGGTGAATCCTCTCACCCCCCCACCTCTGGCCTGTACCCCAGTTCTTGTATGTACGAATAAATAATCTTTAAAAAAATAAAATGAATTCCGATGCTTTTTATATAGTATTCATATGAATTCATTCAAACATCTGGCTAAATTGAAAGTCTCCAATTAATATTATCCAAAGAGAAAGGGATATAGTCAAATAAGAGTCAATAGATTTAAAAGAAACTTGACATTTTACTTTTGAGGAATGTTATTTGACTTTTAAAACTCTTAGTAGTGACATCTAGACAGCCCACAAAATTTAACAGATTAAGAAAACAGGCTCTGCATGAAATGAAATCAATTTAAGACTGGATCATCATTCTCTTAATTTTTTTAAATTCAACAAATTAAAATTAAAAAATTCAATTTATTTGTCTTTTTGCCTTACCACTTTATAATTGAAGGAAAATTTCAAATTGAGGGAAAAGAGGAGATAAGATAGTGGTTAATTATAGGTTAGATGGTTAGATGGAGAGGTTTTATGATAGTTGGGCAGCAAGAAATTCTCAATGGTTACTGTTTTTTTGACATCTAAATAAAAGTGCTTTAAGAGTCTCCCATTTCACATTAATTTACCTGCTGAAATATTTTTTAGATAGCTCTATCATTTAAAGGTATTGCTTTAATTTCAAGATAAATTTGGCGATAAGAACATTAGAGATTTCCAGATTAATTTTATTCATTTATTTATTAAAAGATTTGTTTATTTATTTATTTATACAAGCACTGGGTACAGTCAGAAGCGTGGGAGGGTGAGAGAATTCACCAGAGCCAGAGTGGGGAGCAGAGCAGGCAGAAGGACTGAAGTACACTGCTGAGGGGAGCATCGGGCGGCAGGAGAGGTCTGTGCGCCATGTGGGACCCTCCTCCTGTGGCCGGGGAGCAGCCGGGGATCGAACCTGCGCTGCAGAGGCTGCGGGCAGCTTCGCAACCCAGCGCTCAACCGCTGCGCCACCGGGGAGGCCCTCCAGATTAATTTTAATTTAATATTTTTTTTCTCTAAAGTTTCTCTTACCAGTATGTATAGACTGTCTTTCAAAGTCTTCCTCCAGATTTTGGCTTTTGGCGTCTTCCATTTTGAAAATTATATTTGCTATAATCTGTAAGATGAAAAAACAGTAATGATTACATAATTCTATGTTTTTATATATATATATATATGTTCTATGTTTTATATATATATATATATATATATATATATATATAGTCCAGCAGACAGTTTCCAAGTAGGTTAAGGTTTATCTGTAAGCGATGGAGTATTAGAGTATCAGTACAATTTTGTTTGCATTGTAAAAGGATATTAATTTAATACTTGTATTATTAAAGATGTCTATGCCTCTAAGGATTTTATGTAATTCATTGTATGTCTATTTTTTTAACTTAACATGTCTTCAGTTTAGGCATATGTACTTAGTGAACATTGTTTATTACCGATTTTCTTTTATTACTGTTTGCTACTGGATTTCATAAAATTATATCCCAATATTTTATACAATACAAATATACAAATAGTTTTATTAATAATTATATATTCACTTACTATGAACACTTACTATGTACCAGACATTGTTCCAGTAGGGAGTTTACATTACTTGCCTAAGATCACCTGGTGGAGCAATAATTTTATTTTGGAGCTAAGTCTTACAACATTACACTCTCATGGAAATTAACATGGTAATAATAGAGCCATTTTCCTTAATGTGGTTTGATAAATCCAGCTTCGGAAATGACATTAAAGAATGATGATCTAAAAATAAAAAATAAATCACGATAATTTAGGGCACAGTGCTGTTTAAAACCTAACACTGGGGCCTCCCCGGTGGCGCAGCGGTTGAGCACTGGGTTGCGAAGCTGCCTGCGTACTTTGCAGCGCCAGTTTTATCCCCGGCTGTTCCCCGGCCACCAGAGGAGGGTCCCACTTGGCGCGCAGACCTCTCCTGCCGCCCGCTGCTCCCCTCAGCAGTGTACTTCGGTCCTTCTGCCTGCTCTGCTCCCCGCTCTGGCTCTGGTGGATTCTCTCACCCTCCTGCACTTCTGACTGTACCCAGTGCATGTACAAACAAACAAATAAATACATAAATAAATAAAAATACCTGCCTCTCTTTAAAAAAAAAAAAAAAAAAAAAAAAAACCTAACACTGTAATGTCTCTCCATATCTTAAAGCAAGTTTTGGTGCTGTTACTCATCAAGCAAATGTAAACCAGTAAGTATGCCTAGAATTTTCAGAAGGTGAAATACATCAAAAAATCTATCAAAAACATGTAGAGGCATTCTTAGGAAGTTCCTTGATGTCCTCACATAGAACTTTATTTATTCTTAGTGCACACTCAAATTCAATCTTTGCTTATTTACCTTTCCATTATCTAGAAAAATCTGTTATTGTACATACTAACACATTCCATAAGGAATCCACCTAGTTGTAATTTTTCCTGAAATTTTCAAGTCATGGATGATATATTACCATTGATACATCTTTGCACTCTTTCTTCTTCCTTTGTCATCTCCCTTCTCTCTTTCAAAATCAGTTTTAAGCAATGATATCATCCATCTTCTGCTTTTATTTCATCTTAGTTTTTTATTGGTTTATGCTGCAGCTCTGCATTTGAGTTGATTGGTGCTTTTCCAACGAATGGTAAACCCAACTCTTAGTTTTGATTTTTTAATTTTTTTGCTTTAATACTTGCTCCCAACATTTGGACTGGTTTCAATTTACTGTCTCCCTCACTATAGTTCCCACTCCAGAATCACTGGAGTTCGAAAGATTGGATGGAGCGAAGTTTCAAAGCCAATTTTTTCTGACACATAAATCTCCCACGTCTTTATTTTCTCTACTATGTCATTTGCCTCTTCACGAAAATGCTAAATGAGTGAACAAATTAGTCATATAGACCAACCTAATGTTTTGCTATTTGCTTTAAAATCAAAGTGAGGATATAAAAAAATAACAGATTAATATAAGTTACCATGTCTTTAAGTTCTTTGGGATAGTACTTATTGAAATAAAATATTCAAACCTCATGATTATATGCTAATTGTAATAGAAGTGTCTGTTGATTTCATGTTATCATAATCAATTCTAAAAAACTTATAATAACCCTGGAAAGTTAATACAAAAGACAAAATGGCATTGCCTGCTGCTGGTTCTTGACACTAATGCATATTGATTGAGAATTTGTCAACAGTCTTTTGTCTCTGAATGATTTATAAAAGCAAGTGTAATAGACAATATACATCAATCAGATATTAAAATAAAACTAGGAAATGCAAGAGTAGTACTACTCTTGCCTATGTGATAAAATTATGGAAATATTGCATTGTCAGTTTTGTACAGTGGAGATTTGTACAGCCAAGTAGGATATTTCACTTGTGGACTCATATTAACCATTCAAAAAAATTTATTCCACACTCCAAGAAATGGCCTTTAGTTTTTTAAAATTTTATTGAAAGAACAAGCTGTGCCTTTGGCAATCTTTTAGATCAATTTCTAAAATCATCTGCCTGTTTCTTAGTCTTGTTATTATGCATTCCAAATTTTATATAAACAAGGGGTCAGATAGACCAAAACCATAACCCTAGGAGTCTGATTGTAAAATTGAAGCTATCAGAGGGGAAGGGAGAGGGAGGAGAGTAGGGTGTAGATGGTACCCAAATAACTATGGTGAAGGGCTATAGGTGCCTTGGTGGTGGGTGCGGTGTGGTAACATACATCTGAAAAGGTGTATTCCTATACCTCTGAATTATGTAGCATTGTTAACCAACTTAATAAAAAATAAATCTCAGTGTGGGGCTTGTATTTGGGAATTAATATTTTGCTCTCTCAAACTTTCTGCCATTTTTCTCTTGGTCAAAAATCACATAGAAACATAGTTTCTGATATCTGTCTGCTGGGGCTGCTCTAACAAAATGCCACAAGCTTTGAGTTTTTAACACAGAAATTTATCTTCACGTGGTTCTGGAGGCTAGAAGTCCGAGACGAAGGTATGGCAGGGATGGTTTCTAGAGAAGCTTCTCTTCCTGGCTTACAGAAAGTCACCTTCTTTCTGTGTCTTCATGTGGCAGAGAGAGGAGGAGTTCTCTGGTGTTTGTTCTTTTTTTTTTAAAGATTTATTTTTATTTATTTATGCATACAAGAACTGAGGTATAAGCCAGAGGTGTGGGGGGTGAGAGGATTCACCAGAGACAGACTGGGGGAGCAGAACAGGCGGTTCTACTGAAATACACTGCTGAGGGGAGCAGTGGGAGAGACAGGAGAGGTCTGTGGCGCCATGTGGATTAGCTCCCTGGCCAGGGATCGAACTCATGCTGCAGTGGCTGGTGATAGAATGATAGCACAGAGACTTTGACCCCTGAGCCACCAGGGGGCCTCTCTGGTGTTGATTCTTATGAAAACTCTAATCGTATGCACCAGGGCCCTACCCTTATGATCTCATTTAACCACTGTAATTACTTCAGTAAGAGTCTATCTTTAAATTTAGTCATACTTGGGGTTAGGTCTTCAACATGTAAGCTTTGCGGGGCGGGGGGGGGGGGGTGGTCTCAATTCAGTCCATAGCACCTAGTTCTGACTTTTGTGATTTTTTCTAAATTATATAGATGCTGACTGCTATTTCTGTGCTCTGAACCTAAAGGCTTAATTTTTCCTTAATTTATAAAGCTTTGGAGCTTCTAAATTTCTCAGGATTTCCCATCCTTCCATGATCATGGGAAATAGGAAATATACAACGACCAGCTCCAATGTGAATTTTACCAAGTAACACATTTTCTGTTTTATGTAATTTAAAACAAATCCTCTTCTTTCTCTCATACATGACTGTGTTTCATTTTGGAGACACACAAGGTAAGAAATTATCTCAGAGAAGTTGCAGTAGTAAAAATGTCATTATTGTGTCTTAAATGTGATCAGCCATGGGATATAAATAACTGACTGGTATCCAAATATTGAAGTGCTTGATAAAAATAGTTCTTTAACTCAACTGAAGTTGAATTTCGCAAATTATCTTGTTATGGCACTAGCTGAAACATAGCGTGTTTGTAGATGCTATTACCAGACAAAGCTATTGGTTGGGAAACATCTATAGACATTCTGCTTCCCCTTCACTTTTGGTAGAAACCAAATTGTGCGTCTTGACCCTTGCTCCATAGGCGTATCACACACTTGTGCTGCTACCTTTGCTGGGCTTCAGGTCCTACCTTTTTCCACCTCTAACTCCACATCTCTTTAGGTCTCTGCTTTCCAAAGTGACTGTGAGCTAATCTGATCAACTAAGCCAGGCTAATGTGCTTACCACTGCTAATATATAAATGTGAGATGTCTTAACCCTGTCATGACTTTCTTCCCCAATGTTTGGACTCTTGTTGAATTCAGTTCTTCTTTCTTTTATTAAGAAAATTAGTTGTGGTGGGAATGTCACATCACAGACCATGACAGTTCATGGGAGTGATTACTGGACTCATGGACATCTCCATTATCTCTAAAATTATAAAGGCAGCTTTAATAAGTACACCTAAGTCTTAATTTCCTCTGTGCCTCTATCCTACTATTTAACTAATTGACAGTGAAAACAAGAGATTTTTAGTGGGAATAGTATAGTCTGAGGTTTAATACCAATAATGAAGGGATGCTATGCCTCATAATATATTTAATTTCTTTGAGTTACTCTCAAATTGATTTATTAGGGCCTCCCCTGGTGGCGCAGCGGTTGAGCGCTGAGTTGCGAGGCCACCCGCAGCCTCTGCAGCGCCAGTTTGATCCCTGGCCACTGGCGAGGGTCCCACAAAAAAAAAAAAAAAGAGTCAAATTGATTTATTTATATAGGTCTTCTCTCCCAAGGAGGCACTAAGCTTTAGGTGAGCATGAACCATGTATAACAATGCTTGCAAGATCATTGCTGATTGTAAATCATAATGATTAGCATATAAACGCATGGGTTCAAATCTAGCTCTGCCAATTAGTACCTGTGTGACCTTGAGAAAATACTAAGGCTCTCTGATTTAGATTTCTCATCTGTAAAACTGGACTAATAACAATGTCTACTTTAAAAGTCTGTATAAGAATTGAATGATGTAAAATGTGCTTTTTTAACATAGATATTTGTTTACATGTTAAGAAAAAAAAGAAATGTTGGAATATTGCAGGAAATTCAGAGTAGATATCATGCTTTGACTCTCTATCTGTCTTGTTAAACACTTATTCCTGTATATATTATTTAAATTCCACTATAAATATAATCATGAATAGTTTAGATATATTTTGACAGTAACATGAAATGCAGTCTATACATAATACTTAGGCAAAAAATTGCCTTGACGAATTAGATGATTTCTAAAAATTTTCCAGTTTTAATGTTAGGTGAATCTGAATAACTTTTTAGATAAAAAAAAAAACTTTTAAAATGAATGCTTTGGTGTTCAGTTATTTTCTCATTAATAAAAGTAATCCATAGTGAAGCAGAGGGGAAACCCTTATTTGCTCATTTTCATGATGCAAATTACAGAGTTTATTAGTAATGATAATAATCTCCATGGCAGCAAAATAGAAGAAAATTTAAACCAATTGAAAGAAAAATTTCATCTTATTTATCAAACATCAACAAATTCCCTGTATTATTTTCTTTTATAAACACCATGTCTGTCTCATTAAATTTTTAAAATAACCTTCTGACCTTCTGAAATAGACATGAAAAATTAAATATTAAGTAAAAAACTAAGTACCCACAATTGGTTAAAAGTGGTTTAGAGACTGAGAATGCTTTTAGGGCTGATGATAATACTCCCTTTCACAGCATGGAGCCAAATCTTCAAAAAGTAGGAGGTATCATAAATTTTTCCCTTCAGATTTTCCTTCAATCAAAAGGAGGACAGCAGAAATTTAAATTTCAGCATTAATTCTTTCTTCCCGGTCTTATTTTAACTATCTAGATTATCAAACTGAAAATTTTCATGTTTACTTTGAATTTACATTTGTCAAGGTGCAAACCACTTTAAGAGGGAAAGATATTGTAGTTGTCTATATGGTACACAAATCAATACTTAATACTACTTTGAAATATTTTTAAAGAACACAATAAAATATAAATAATGAAATCACTATCCTTTCCCCTCAGGTCAAATGTTTAAAATTATATTGCCAAGAAAACTATCTTCAAACTCACAGTTTATTCTCTGTGCCTGGTGTCCTTGATTATATCTGTTGGGTAAAATACGAATCCCTGTTTACGGAACTCCTCTTGAACTTGGACAGATTTAAACTCTCATTTAAGCTCCCTAGATATTGATGATCCTTGCAAAAATAGCTCTGAGCAAGTAATAGGATTTACATAAGAGAACTAAGAAGGCTATTCATTAACAGTAAGGCAAAAGCAAATAAACCAAAAAATAGAGCTCCAAATAAATACAATCTTTGTTCCCCTACTTATAATATTCATGAAAACAGTCTTTCCAACATTTATTCTCAGAAATTCATTTGTAATTTTCAGAAGAAAAAATTAGTTATCTGATCAAGGAATTTCCTTGTCTAATTGTAATTACTATCCTTCTCAACAACGTCATTTGGAATGGTTCATTTTTTATTTCACCAAACAAATATTTTATTCTTCCTTTTCAGCACACTGAATTGCCTTGTTTATTAAAATCTCTCCAATTCCTATTATTTTGTTTTGGTAAAAAAATTCCTTGAAAAGTTTGAATATAGTCTTTGGTAATGTTAATGACCTTTGCCTGCTTTTTTTTGGTCCTTCCTAGTTCTTTGATTTATTGTTAGTGATTTTCCTTTCCTTCTATGTGCCACTCACAGCGATTAGCTTTTATATAGCAATTTATTGACTGCCCATGCTTTGTTAGGATGTTTAGCAAAAGTGCTAATGCAGCCTTTGGAAATTAGACCTTTAAAAGCTGACCATAGGTTCAAGGAGACAGTGTAGAATGTATAGTCTATGATTTAGGAGAAGTCAGCTTATAGTTTACATCAAATGGACAACTGAGTGTTTTCTCTCTAGCTGAAAAACCTAGAGTGTATGTTTAAAAGATGTTTTCAAATGGAAAATGTGATGTTATTTTATGTTTCAATTTATTGCTAAAGATATCATAATTAATAGTTTAAGCATTCAGAGAGCATATGTTTAAGTTTCTGTCAACTATAACTTGGAACTCGATTCAAATATGTAATATTTGTACAAGTACAGAAGCTTATGGTAAAAAAAAAACTATGAAGCGCATATACTTTCATAATTTGTACTATTTTGTGTGATCTCTGGTATTTGTTTACTGAAGAGATTTGGGGGCATTATGGTTATCACACACTTCCTCCAATTTTGAACAGCACTGTTTGATTCTAGTGTTGCAATCATGGATTGTACAATTTTTATAGATTACAAAAACTTGTCAAAAAGAGTCGAAATCCACATGGCTCATTATTTCACATGCTTAGTTGCCAACCGATCTATCAAAATATTTAAAAGTACTAGAACTTTATGTTGAGAATTTTTATTCAGTTTTTAAGGATATTGGAATGCTATCACTTTACAAAGTAAGAACATTATAAATTAGCTGAAACTGTATTACAACACAGGAAAAAAGTCAGTAATTACCATATTTATTATACACTCTTTGTGCAAGATATAAGATACTAAATGTTCACCTCATTTAATCTTCACAACAATCCTCTGAGGTAGATCAAGTATAAGAAGTATAAATATGAAAAAACAGGCTTAAATAGGTTTTGTAACATTTTCAATTTCATGCAGTTATTCCCAAATATTTATGGAATCTTTACTATGTCATAAACATTCCTCTATAGGCAAAGGATACAGTAACAAAGAAAAATATTTTCTTTTACTTTTACTTTTACTTTCAAAATGTTATAGACAATATGAAGAATTTAGGATTAGGATTCAGGTATGACTTAATTCCACAGCCCATGTTACTAACCAGTAAATTTCCTGCCTAGGGAAGATTAAACATCCTTTAAAAACATGAAATTGCAAAATATTTTTAAAATCATAAATAGTCTCCAATTCAGGTTTTCTGGTTCCAGAGCCATCATACAACTCTACCTCTCTCATTTCGTTGAGTATGAGAAGGTTTAATGAAGGGTTGAACTGGTTGAAAAACATGAGAGAGAGAGAGAGAGAGAGAGAGAGAGGCAGCATTGATTTACAAAGCTGTATAAGATTTAGAGGTGTAGGATCACACCCTTTAGGTATATGTTACTACACCACACCTACCACCAATGCCCCCATAGTCCTCCACCATAGTCTACTGTGCTCCCTCCCCTCTCTGATCTACCCCCACCTCATTCCACCTCTAGTAGCCTCAATTCTACAGTCAGATGCCTTGGGTTTGTTATTGGTTTGGTTTTATCCGATCCTTTGTTCAGTTTCAGTGTATTCCAAATATGAATGACAGCACTTGGTATTTGTCTTTCTTCTGATTTATTTCACTTGGCATAATTCCTTTCAGTTCCATCCATATTGATGTAAATGGTGAAAGTTTAATCTTTTTTGATTGCTGAGTAGATTCCATTGTGTATCTATAACACATCTTGCTAATCTACTCATCTCTCTTTGGGTACTTAGGTGGTTTCCATAACTTGGCTATTGTTAATAGGGCTGCAATGAACATAGGAGTGCATGAACACTTCAAATTAGCAGAAAAGCATTAATTTTTTTTAAATATTTATTTTTATTTGTACAAGAACTGGGGTACAGGCTGGAGGCACTGGAGGGTAAGAAGATTCACCAGAGACAGAGCGGGGAGCAGAAGGGCAGACAGACCGAAAAGACTGCTGAGGGTAGCAGCGGGGGAGGGAGGAGAGGTCTGCCGTGCCATGTGGGTATCTCCTTGGCCGCCTGAGAATTGAACCCACGCTGCAGAGGCTGCAGACAGCTTCACAGCACTGCACTCAACCTGCTACACCACCGGGGAGGCCCAAAAAGCATTAATTTTTAGGAACTCAAGATCAGCTATATATTCTGGCCCTAGGAGAATGGAATGGAGGTTCAGAGCTGGGAGGACACAATGCTTCTCTACACACAGTAGAATATTTATACACAAAAATCATTTTGCTCTATCATAAAATCATATTCAGTGAATTCAATTAAAAAATAAATCTGGAAAGCATCCAGAGAAATGAAATTAATATCAAAGGGATTGAAAGTATTCATACCAAATATTGTCTAAACAGAAACTTAAGAATTGGCTATGACTATAATTTATAAAAACTTGAAGGCTCTGGGCCTTATGAATATGGACTTATTTAACATAAGAAATATCCTTTTACATTTGAAGGAAACAAATTTAAGTAAATAAAGGTAAGGAATTTTTTTACACAGGAGTTAGAAAATTTTATGGTATTTAATCTCAGGAGATAAACGAAGTTGAAAATTATCTGATTTAAATAGTTTCAAGCAGGGGAAAGCATACATGCATACATACATTGTACAAAAATGAACAATGATGTAATATATATGTAATAAAAATAAATGTATAAATAATTTCAAATAAACTTGTTTTTATTTGGAAAAATCACAAGTTTAAATTAGAGGTATCTGAAAGGAGCCATTTGTAAACTGAAATAACTCAGTCGTTTGAATTGGTGCCTGAAACTAGAACCTCAAAAAATAGCTGCAAAGAGTTTCCTTGTCCTAAGGAGGAAAACAATGCAGTTCCAGTTCAAAATTCCGCCAAGGACAGCCTAGTGCTTAATAGTAGTCTCTGGGACCAGACTGTTTGGCCACACCACTTGTGAGACCTTGGCAAATTCCTACATGGAGATAGAGTCTAAAACTAGTGAGGAAAACAGAGTTATTTGTCCTGAGCTAAGGAATTGGATAAGGGCCTACAGCTTATGGAGAGGAGGGGGACTGAGGAGAGGAGGAGAAGAGGGTCTCATGTGACAAAGACCAGATACACTGTCATTAAATGTTTGCCTTCCGTCTAGAGAGATTTCTCCGATCGGTTATTTCTGGTAAATTCTTTGTTCTGAGCAATACTCCCAATTTTCATTCATCTAAGGGAATGATAAAAGCTTTTTTCTTGAGCCTGCAAGGCCTTGATTGACCTTAGCTGAAAATAATCCACATGACAAACTGACATGTTTTAGGAAAGCTCATTCTGGACATCCTGGGGGTATCTATTTCCCCCCAGAAACAAGATATTCCTTTGTTTTATATCTCTGAGAACACTGAATTTGAATGGTCAATAAATTGACTTGAACATACTTGGCAATAACTCCTTTTTTTATAACATATATATGTATACAGTGTTGTCTTAGTTTTCTATTGTTGTCATATTTTACCACAGACTTCCTGGCTTAAAACAATAGAAACTAATTTTCTTACAGATGGGAACCAGAAGTCTGAAATCAGCCTTATGAGGCTAAAAAATCAAGTTGTCAGCAGGACAGGCTCCTATTGGAGTCTCCAGGGGAGAATGCATTTCTTGCCTCTCCCATTTTCTTGAGGCCGCTGACATTTGTTGACTTCTGGTCACTTCACCCCACTCTCTGCTTCAGTATTCAGATGGCTTTCATCCCTTCTGTGATCAAGTCTTCCTCTACCTTGCTCTTAAAAAGATACTTGTGGGCCTCCCCGGTGGCGCAGCGGTTGAGCGCTGGGTTGCGAAGCTGCCCGCAGCCTCTGCGACGCCGGTTCGATCCCCAGGCTGCTCCCCGGCCACCAGAGGAGGGTCCCACATGGCATGCAGACCTCTCCTGCCGCCCTCTGCTCCCCTCAGCAGTGTGCTTCGGTCCTTCTGCCTGCTCTGCTCCCCGCTCTGGCTCTGGTGAATTCTCTCACCCTCCCGCGCTTCTGACTGTACCCAGTGCTTGTATAAACAAAACAAACAAACAAACAAACAAACAAATAAATAAATAAACATGCCTCTATAAAAAAAAAAAAAAATACTTGTGATTACATTTGTGTCCCAGCTGGATCACCTAGGGAAATCCCCCTCTCTGAAAATCCTTAACTTACTCATGTCGACAAAATCCATTCTGCCATGTAAGGTACCACTCACTTGTGATTAGGACCTAGATACCTTAGGGGCCTCTGTTCAGCTTACTACCTCTGTTTGGACAGGCATCATCTTTTCTTTCAATTATTTAGTGTTTGTGAAGCAATTTTTATAAATTCATGGTACTGGATTACATTTCAGGACAGAATAAATATTATTGAAGATTGTGCAAGAATAACTTACTAGTGCATCACAAGGGCAGGAGAAAATGCCTTGGTATTTCTTGACTTGAAACCTCCAATGCTGTGTATTAAACCAAAAGAAAGACTCAGTTCTAACACAACATCAATGAAATAGATTGATATGCACAGATTTTGACAAACGTTTGGTTAGGAGAATTTTGTATTTTTCCAGCTGGTAAAACAAACAAATAAGCAAAGCAAATAAACAAATAAACATTGGTGGGGAGCTCCTACACATATAACCAGAATTGAATGTGTTCCATTTTCTTTTTTTTTTAAAGATTTATTTATTTATGCATACAAGAGCTGGGGTACAGGCCAGAGATGAGGGGGTGGTGAGAAGATTCACTAGAGACAGTGTGGGGAAACAGAACAGGCAGACTGACTGAAATACACTGCTGAGGGGAGCAACGGGCAAGTCAGGAGAGGTCTGCTTCACCATGTGGGTTTCTCTCTGGCCAGCTGGGGATCGAACTCGTGCTGCAGAGGCTGTGGATAGCTTCAGAGTGTGGTGCTTACCCCCTTGTGCCACCAGAGAGGCCCGAATGTGTTCCATTTTCAACAAGAAGATTGTCCCTTTCTCTTCCACATACAAGCTGTGTTGCCATCTTACAATTTAAATTTTAAATATGTCATCCAAACAAAACATTTTAGGATAAGAGATGTGATAAGAGGATGTAGAGATTTGCTCAGGATCTTCCTCCCTTTGAAACAGCTCTAGACTTTATCACTAACTCCAACTCTAGCCACAGAGTCAGCAATGCAAAGCTGGAAATGATGAAAAGTATAAAAGGACAAAAGGATAAAATTTCAAAGTATTTCAGGAGAAAAGTATCTTTTTGTGGGTATCTCTGAAGTTTCAGGGTAATTGTTAAGAAACAGCATTTGAGTTGTCTCCCACAATAATGAAAATAACTTCAAAATTTATGAATAGGTGAAAGTTAGTTTTAAATAAAAATTTTGTCTCAACTTTAAAATACTGTACTTATAAGAGAAGTCTATAACTACTACCATCAGATACTGGTGGTACCACCATCACATTAAATGAAACCTCTGAATTCTATGTTCATATTTCTGTTTCTTTATGTGGTGGAGAGAGGAGAATTCGGGGAGAGTTATGGTAAAACCTCAGTGCTCTCCTTCATTGTATACATTTTTATTTCAGTGAGCAGCTCCAACATAAATATTTAAAACTTAAATTCTTCCACAAGGCATGGAATTTTCAAGTGAACCATTAGTCGCTTGGGCATTTATTTTTAAAAGCAAGAGCACAGATCATAAAGAAAACAATGGTAAGTTTCAAATTAGAAAATCACCAAGAGACCAGCAATGCAAATATGCAGATGTGAAGACTGACATTGTTGTACCCTTGGGAAAAGCTTAAGTTTTCAAAATATCTTATTTGATATATTACCCATATGACCTTTAAAAAAAAAAAAAACAAACAAGATAAAATCAGCCAGAGCACATCACCGTAGGTTCAGAGCAGGATAATCTACCCCCAGAGTGACATCCTTGCTGGGGTCTGGCCATCCTAGGAAGAGACTGTGAGGATAAACGTATGTGGTGCCTTTTGGTTTTATGGTATTGGAATTCAGACTACATAAATTATAATTTGTTTATGTCTGCTCTGTGTTAAATTAAAAGAAGTTGGATCACCTAGACAATGACTGCTTTGCTTGAATGAGTTTCTAAAAAAGAAGCTAGTATTTATAATGTAATGAATCACGCTAAAAATTTCCCTTTATAAAAGAAAAAAATCTAAAGTAACAGTGGACTACAGATCGAGTGGAAACAGGCAGAGTGATTAAGAAGTTGGGCTCTGGAGCCAAACAGTCGTGTACTTAAATTCTGGCCATGTTACTTTACAGCAGTGCAATTTTGGGCAAGTTACCTAAATTCTTTACACCTGATTTCCTTATTTATATAATAACTGCAATTAATAACAACAATAAAAGCAGCAGCACTAACCACATACATGTTTTGTGAAAAGTAGAAATGTTGATACATAGGAATTGTGTCATTGCTCAACAAATAGTAGTTGTTAGGATATTGTTGCTGGGCAAACTTCATGGTCCAAGTTCCAGAACTTCAGGGTTTTTTTCCCAGTGTGAGGGTATGGGGAAAATTCCCTGCTCGAGCCATTAAGACAATTTTGGAGGGATTAGTGGAGGAAAAAGACTAATTTAATAATGTGTACATTGCAGGGGCACTACAATGATTATGCAGGTCCTGGTTTCAATCAGGAAGAAAAGGGTTTAAATCCACAGAAGGAAGTAAAGGGATTGGAGGTGCAGAGGAGAGAGGTAGGGGACTTCATGTGAGAAAAGGGATTATTTCTTTTCTCTGAAAGTAAAATTGTATTGTTCAAATGGAGAGGGCACATCTCCAAATATTGCTACGCCAGGATGATACCAACCCCAAAAGACATAATTTGGGTGTCAATAAAGGTAGCTGTGATCACTTTGGCTAGGGGAAGAGCAAAGGGATTAGGGGAAAGATAAGACCTTCTCCTTAGCCTCCAGGGTTTTCCTGGCCCTCAGCTCAAAATAGTCTTCTTTCTGAAAAATGATGTAAGAATTATATAAAATAAAATATTAAAAATAAATAAATAAATAAATAAATAATGATTAAAAAAAAAGTCTTCCTGCCAGAGCCGGGTGTCTTTAAAAGACCAACTCTGAGAATCTTGCGGGAGTAGTCTGTTTTGAGTACTTTCACCAGCAAACAAGAGTAATAAACTGTGGGAGAGACCATCACTCTCAAAGCCAAGGGTATCTCTTTGTTCTGTCATATCTAAGTTGATCCTAACTTTTCCCAAACAATTGTTAATAAAATTTATGGTTTCAATCTAGTCGATGTAAGGGGAAATGTTTTATAAATTTACATTTAAATTTAAAACATGATCCCTTCCAGCTCCATCCATGTTGCTGTAAATTGCACGTGTTTATCTTTTTTGATTGCTGAGTAATATTCCATTGTGTATATGTACCACATCTTCTTGATCCAGTCATCTATTTTTTGGGAGGTGGCATTTGGGTTGTTTCCAAAGCTTAGCTATTGTAAATAGTGCTGCTATAAACATAGGAGTGCAGGTGCTCTTTGGAATTAATGCTCAGTGAAATAAGCCAGAAAGAAAAAGAAAAATACTGGGTGGTCTCACTCATAGCAGGAATCTAGAAAACCTAAATAAGGGACCAGGGAAAAGAATGACTATAAGAAAGAAAAAATCAAAATCAACAAACAACTATGAACCAGAGACACTTGGGGGGGGGGCAGGGAAAGGAGGGAATGGGGTCAAAATAAGGGGGTTGCAATTATATGGGGAATATAAAAATAAAATTAAATAAATAAATAAATTTAAAACAACATTGCCTTTTATGTAGCATTCAGGCCACCATGAAGTTAAAGAATGTCTCATTGTCCTAGGGAATTTATGATTAGGAAATAAATTTGAGTATACTCTCTATACTACTCACAAATGAAAAGAAATACAAACTTGTTTGAACTCTTACTGGAAATTCTTACCAGAAATACTTCATTTCCTCTATACATACTTCATTTCATCTATTTTAACTATACTTGTGAATAACCAAACCGGGTCTTCTGCTTCATCCAGAAGGAAACTCTGAACTATGAGAATTGTGTTTATAAAGGAGTTTATTTGAGATGGCCATCAAGAGAGTCAGTGGGATAGCCACCTCCAAAACAATCTGCTCCCCAAATGGCGGGAGTGCTGGGATTTTATCAGGGGTGAAGGAATGTGAGGGAAAGTCAGGGCTTCACATCTCCAGGTTTGGGGAGGTTCCAGGCACCTGAGGTGACAGGGGTCAAGGTGTGTGACTTTCCCAGCAGGGGGGTTTTCTTAGCAATCATCAGATATTTTCATCGGAAGCCACTGTCAACCCCAAAAGGACGGAGAATTTTATCAGGGATGTAACTCAATCGATTTTGCAAGTTCCCAGGAATGCAGGTGGAACCAGTTAACAGTTAGTCATAAGGTGGTGTTAGGGAGTGTAATTCAGTGAGTTAATAGTTAATCCTAGAGTGGGAATGCAATTTAGTGAGGTAAAGTTCTGAAGAGGGAATGGAATTCAGCCGTTAGAGTTTTATTCCACTTATTACTAAATTTTTAGTCTAGGGGAGTTATTTTTTAATTTATTTTTTTATTATTTTTGCAAAATGGAGGAGATCTGGCAATATTCTTATGAGATAGGAACTACTGTGCTTTAAGAAAATGAACAATTTTTTATGGAAATAACATTAATTTATTACACTCCATGTGATTTAAAGGTCTAGGTTTACACCTCTTCTACGGTAACCAATGTTACTGTATCACACCCACAAACAAATCACCCATCTTCCTTCAGCATAGCTCACTGGGCCCCTCAGGATTTGTTCCCGCTCCCTATTCCCTCCCCCTCTGATAGCTTTAGTTTGGTGTGTTCCATTGTGTTATTTCTTTATATATTCTACATATGAGTGAAATCATCCAGTATTTGTTTCTCCCTCTGACTTATTTTACTTAGCATTATCCACTCCAGTTCCATCCATGTTTCACAAATGGCAAGATTTTACTTATGTTTTTATAGCTGAATAGTATTCCATTTTGTATATGTTCCACGTCTTCCTAAGCCACTCATCTGTTGTTGTCCACTTAGGCTATTTCCATAGTTTGTATATTTTCAATTGTGCCCCAGTGAACACAGGAGTGCATAGAGCCCTCTGAATTAGTGCTTTTGCATTCTTCAGATAGACACCTGGGAATGACATTTATAGATCATATGGCAGGTCTATTTTTACTCTTTTGAGAAACCTTCATACCATTTTCCACAGGGGCTGGACAAGTCTAAATTCTCACAAATAGTGTATGAGGGTTCCTTTTCTTCCACATTCTCACCAACACTTGTCTCTGATCTTTTTTTAAAGGTTTATTTATGCATACAAGAACTGGGGTACAGGCCAGAGGTGCAGGAGGGTGAGAGGATTCACCAGAGACAGAGTGGGTAGCAGAACAGGTGGAGTGACTGAAATACACTGCTGAGGGGAGCAGTGGGTGAGTCTGGAGAGGTCTGCTGTGCTATGTGGGTATCTCATTGTGGTTTTGATTTTTTTTATTCTTTATATATATATATACATAAATTTTCATTGTTGTACAATGTATGCTTGTATGCTTTCTCCTTTTTTGGTGTATTCCTCGTAAAATTCCCACCACCAATTCACCCGTGCACCATCACCATAGTCTCTTGTGCTCTTCTCTCTCCTATTTTGATCACTGTGGTTTTGATTGCATTTCCCTGATAATAGTGATGATTAATATCTTTTCCATGTGCTTGGTAGCCATCTGTAAGTATTTGGAAAAGTGCCTGTTTAGCTGTTCTACTATTTTTTGATTGGGTTATTGTTTTCTTTTTGAGTTGTAAGAATTCTTTGTATGTATTCTTTAAGCAGAGGCATTAAATGTATCAATTCTAATCATTTTTTAAAGGTTTATTTATTTATGCATACTAGAACTGGGGTGTAGACCAGAGGTGTGGAGGGTAAGAGGATTCACCAGAGACAGAGTGGGGGAGGAGAACAGGCAGATTGACTGAAATACACTGCTGAGGGGAGCAGTGGCAAGGCAGGAGAGGTCCGCTGCACCATGTGGGTTAGCTCCCTGGCCAGGGATCGAATTTATGCTGCAGTGGTTGTAGATAGCTTCATAGTGCTGAGACTTAATCCCTTGTGCCACCAGGGAAGCCTGGATTCTAATCATTTTACCTTGTAACACCAATGTTCTCAATGTTTTTAGTTAGTATTCATATGAGAGCCTTTTTATCGACTATATTTTTGTGTGTGTGATTGTGGTTAACTACCTAGAGCTATGCTTTAAGGATTATTAGTGGATTAGTTGAGGGCATATGCTGTGAATTTTGAAAACTTTAGTTCCAATCCTGACTTCAGACTGTTAGGGGGAAAGGATGTCCTGAGCTAATCCCATACAGGCTTTGTGGACCCCACCCCCACTCCAGACCAAAGCCATCAGGACATTGGGAAAGACAAATCCCGTCACCACCAAAGGGAAGGTGGCTGGGACCTGAGGGTGGAGTTAAGCAGCCAGGTTGGATATAAAAACCAAACACGTGGGCCTTGGGCTCGGGCTCGCTGTCACTCGCTTCCTGGCTTCACGGCTCCTGGCTTGCAGCCAGCTCTCAGAGTGCCATTTGGGATTCCAGATAGGTGGATCAGGTAGGACTATTTAAAACTTTGTCTCCCACTTTTCTCCCTGAGCTGTACATTTCCTCATTTCCCCTTCCCTTGTAAATAAACCTTTTATTTTATTAACCTTTCGCGTGTGCCTGCAGTAGAGCGTTGATAAGTCCTTTTAAGCGCGCGGGTGAGGACCCACAGTCAGGCACCCCGTTTTGTATCGGGGCTGCCCTATAACAAGACTAGTGTTGACCTTAGGTAAGCTACTTAACTTTTATGGGTGTTTGTTATTTCACTTACAAAATGGGGATAATGTCACCTACTTCATAGATTTATTTTGAGGATTAAATGACTCAGTGAAAAATGTTGGAGATAGAGACCGGCACATAATAAGTACTCATTTAATGGTGGTCAAATAAACATGCAATGAGTTACTGATGGACAACACATACACACATATACCTCTAGAGAATGTGGAAGATGCCAAACTGAACATAATAAGCATATAGAATTTGGATTTACAGTTTTAGCAAGAAAACAACATGCATTGTGAAAGACCTTTTTTTAATAAATTATTTTATTTTATATAATTCTTACATCATTTTTTATTTTTGCATAATGTATGCATTTTCATTTTGGTTATATTCCCCATAAAATTCCCACCCCCTTTTTCTGACCCTAATCCCTCTTCTCCTCCCCCCACCCCCTGCCCCGTAGTGTGTCTCTGGTCTATAGTTATTTGTTGATTTTGATTTTTACTTTATTGCAATTAGTCTTGTGAAAGAAGAAACTTTTAATAAATACAAACAGGCTATGTAAATGTGTGGAGATTAATGACAAAATCTTAATATTGGGGTGTATCTCAATTGAATGGAGGTATGAAGAAAATAGTACCTGAACTGGGTTTTGAAAGATAAATATCAGGTTAATCTTTGGAGAAGGGAGGAAAGAGAAGTAAGTCTGAAAGACAGATATGGCCAAGATTGTCAAATACTTGTTAAGGACTTTTAATCTTACTGCCTTATTGTTTACAAGACACTGCCATTGGGAATGTGGAAAGTACATTTGGAAAGGTGAAGTAGCCGGATAGTTAAGATAATTTACAGATGGTTTAACTGAAATTTGATAACAACACTACCTAGAGGCTAGGCAGTGAAAACAGGAACAGAAGAATAAATGAATATGAAAGATAGTTCAGAGATACACTCCAGTCTGTCTGTCTGTTCAGAGATACACTTTCAGTCAGTCTGTCTGTTCTACTCCCCATTCTGTCTCTGGTGAATTCTCTCACCACCCCCCACACCCCTACCATACTGCTGGCCTGTATCCCAATTCTTGCATGCATAAATAAGTAAATCTTTAAAAGACAAAACAAAACAAAAAACAAAGGTATGTATCCACTAATGGCTGTGATGGAAGAAGAATGAGAAAGATGATGTGATTTTTTTTTTAAAGATTTATTTATTCATGCATACAAGAACCAGGGTACAGGCCAGATGAGCAGGAGGATGAGAGGACTCACTAGAAACAGAGTGGGGAGCAGAACTGGAAGACTGACTGAAATACACTGCTGAGGGGAGCGGCGGGCAAGACAGGAGAGGTCTGCTGTGCCATGTAGGTATCTCGCCAGCCAACCGGGATTGAACCTGTGCTGCAGAGGCTGCGGACAGCTTCACAGCACTGTGCTCAACTGCCTGAGCCACCAAGGGAGGCCCTGATTTGAAGTTTTAACCAGGAGGCTAGAAGGCGAGTGACAACTATTCAAAGACCAAACCCTCAAAAAGGGGATTTGGAAACTGATGTTTCTGGATCTAATGAGTATGAAGTACTTTGAGTAGTCCAGGTAGATTTATCCTAAATATACATGTGAATGTGGCCCTGGAGCCTAAATGAAGACCAAGTTTGGATGAAGAAGAATATTGTTACCATTGACAAAGAAATATAATTTAAGATATACTTGAAAACACAAGATATATTTTTGAGTTCCTCAAACAATTTTTAAAATCTAAATGTACAGAACACACATATTCTCTGTATAGCCTACAATGTGTTTGAGGTGGTATATATCTATATATTACCAGAATCTCAGTTTTTGTCCTTAGCTAGAGGATATAATTTTTTGGATTAAGAAGAATAGGTGATTTTAGATTTCACTTCTACAAATGTTTTGAAAGAATCTGTTTTGTCAGCTGTATACATTCTGCTTTCTGGAAGCTTTTTCTTGATTGACAGTCTTGTAATCCTCCTGTGAGAATTAACTGAGTGTTTCTATCTATAAATAACATTTATTTTCAAGTGTGAGATACAAACAAGTAGTCCTAGTGATTGTTTAGTCTACTGCCTTTTGAATCCCAGGTTAGTTCCTAAAATATTTGCTAGGCTTTTACATTCTTGCCACCTTGTTAATATCTTCAGGCATAACTGGTAAAGAAAACAACCTTTTGTGAAGAGAATAGGCTCCTGTTTTAGGATTTAGATTATTATTAATATTATTATTTTAATACTTAATTAGATAACATTGACTCATTTCTAATAATTTACGAAATATGTTCACTGGCATGATTTCATTTCATTTCACCATAACCCAACTGAAGGAAAGTTATTCTTATCTAATAGAGGAAGAAACAGACTAAGAAAGTCTTTCATCTACTAGATGAAGAAATTTGTACTGGAACCAGGACTTTGACATTAATTTGACTCCAATTTTTTTTTTTTTAAATTCCTAGTGCACATGTTTCTACTTTTTCTAGTACTATTTTACATTTGATATTTAGTATTCTTTTTTGTATAGTCTAAAATAGAAGGATATAAACATTTTTGTTTTTCACCTTAAAATTTTCAACATATTTTTTTGTATGGTAGATGTAATGTCAGCTTGGAGAGTTGTTGGGTTCAGATCTGAGAAAAGTTTCATCAGAGTTCCCCTTTCAGCGGCACGTGGCATGTTTCACCAAGAAAGTTTCCCCAGGAGGCAGAAGTTTAGTTATATTCAAGAAGGCAGGTTTATTATAAAAAGGGAAGGAAAGGAAAGGACACTTGCACAGACACAAGTGGACACAAAGAGCTGCCCCGGAAGGGGACAGGTTTGTTAAAGAGACAACTGCATAGTCCCAGGCAGGCAGGAGGGCTGCTGCCCTGTGCCAGGGCAGAAATTGCCCTTATATAGTCTTCTCTTTGGGAGGGGCTCTTTGTGGGATTGTAAACTGCTGTTTAATTAATTATTTCTAGGGTTGGTGCCCAAGGATTTTTTCTATATTTGGTCTGACTAGGTCAATTTGAAAGGATTCTCTGCAATGGCCCTCAATCTCCAAATCCCCACGTGGTCTGCACCTCCGGTTTACCTTTCTGTATTCTTTGTTTAATGACTATGTTGATCATTTCTACCCCTACTTCCAGTTTTTGGCCTTGTGTGAGCCAGTTTTTGGTCTTGTGATGCCTCCTTCTCAAATTTTCTGTTCTTAGTATCCATCAGATAAACTATTAAAATATGATTAACACCTTAGTAAGAAGTCATAGTTTGATAGGGATAGGTGGAGATTCTTATTTGATTTTTTTTTAAATATTTTGTGTAGTTGCATGACTATTCTAAAAACTTAGCTTAAGTTTTAAGTAGTTTTTGGCCATAATTATAAACACACTTTGGCTTTATTTTCAAATATTATTTTAAATTATGGCATTTAAACTGACAAAATTGAAAATTAAGAATGAAAAAATGGGATTAAGATAGAATGAGAGCTATAGGAAACTACGGCAGGCAAATGCCTATTGTTTATGTCCAGAATCTATGTTGATTGGCCATTGTGCTGCCTCACCTTTTTAAAGAAAATATTTTGAACATCATCCTTAGGGATTGGAAATAAAAAAAAAAAAATGATCCCTTAGCTAAAGTAGCTTTTCCTTTAAGTGGAGAGAAAGGCAGAGACTAAAAGAGAAGCTACTTGAGACAGCACATTGTCCCTGTCTGGAAGGCGCACACTGTCAGCCCTGGCAACTTTCTGGGGAGAACTCAAATACCAGCACCATGTAATGAATCTGACAACACTGTTCTTCCCTATGTTTAAATTGTATTCTAGTTGTTCTTTGGGGTCTTTACTGGTCATAAATGAGCAGAATTTAAACAAAAACATATGCAACATGGGATGTCAGAATATTTTCTTTATATTTTAAAGAGCTCTCTTAATCACTGACAGCCATGGCTTAGCAGTAGAGGGTACAGATATCATATCAGTATTTCCTATGGAAAGAAGAATATTACACTGTGAATAAGTAAGTAACCTGGAAGTAGGTCTCCAGAAAAGGACTAACTAGCTAACTAACAGGACTTACTAATTACCAATCAATTTATCAAATTTACAATTAAAATAAAATAAAATAAAACCATCCCTTTAATTATTATCACTTATGAGGCTAACTTTCTTTTTTGTACAATTTGGGAAGATTAGAATTATATTTTTCACCACTCCTCTTTTGTATCTGGCAGTATATTATTTTGGTTATGTTTATTTTCTTAAAAAAATTATTGTTTATGTTTATTTAGTTCCTTCTAAATAGTTCAAGATACAATGGGAATAGAATCTTTAGGAATGTTCCATGGCTTTGTCCTAATCCTGGTGGAGAAAAGATGGAATAATCATTCATATTTAGTGGAGGTTTTAGCATTTTGAGACCCCTTGGGATTTCTATGTGCTGAATGTTTTATCTTTTTTTTTTTTTAAGATTTATTTATTTATGCATATAAGAGTTGAGGTACAGACCAGAGATGAGGGGGTGAGAGGATTCACGAGAGACAGAGCAGGGAACAGAACAGGCAGATTGACTGAAATACACTGCTGAGGGGAGCAGCGGGCGAGTCAGGAGAGGTCTGCTGCGCCATGTGGGTTGCTCCCTGGCTGGCCGGGGATGGAACTCGTGCTGCAGAGGCTGCATATTGCTTCATAGTGTGGTGCTTAACCCCTTGTGTCACCAGGAAGGCCCATGTTTTATCTTTTTAAAGTTAGTAAGAATTTATTTGTGGTAAAGTCATCAAATTTAAGTTCCTTGAAGACCCATTTGCTCGTCCTATCCTTTCATTTATTTAATGTATAAACCGATTAAAAAAATTCCCTCCATATTAGATAATTTCCATATTTTAGTGGTGATCCACAAGCCAGTCCTATATACAATTCCCAAGTTTTATGTTCAAGTTTCCCCCTTCCCCTTTCCCAGAAGCTGCTCAAGGACACATCCCTGAGGTAAAATATATTGTTAAGACCATCTGGATGGTACACATGATTAGCCCAGCTAAAATCTCTATAAAATTTTTATGATTTGGAGACTGGAAATAAAACGTGCTGGAGGGGGCATGGAGAAAAGGGAATACTTACACACTGTTAATGGGAATGTAAATTGGTCCAGCCAATAGAGAAAATGGCATGGAAATTCCTTTAAAAATTAAAATGGAAATACCACAGATCACTGTTAGGAATTTATGCAAAGAATATGAAAACTCTAATTAAAGAGCAGAATTCTGCCCTCCTGTATTCATAGCCACACTGTTCACAACAATTCATGGAGGCAACTAAATGTCCCTTAATAGGTGATGGTGGCATATACACTCAATGGAGTATTATTCAGCTACTTAAAAGGATGAAGAAGTGTCTTTTGGGATAATATGGATGGATCTTCAGGTGATTGTGTAAAGTGAAATAAGTCAGAAAATAAAATGACAAAAAACAGCAAAAATAACTCTAAAAGCCATGGTGGTTACTAGTGAGGGGTGGGGGAGACTGGATAGGAGGGCGTATGTGTGTGAGATGGGGTGTTGGCCCTGGACCTTTGCTGGAAGGGTGGGTGAAGCATGTGCACATGGTCACATATGAAGCTTTGCTCCCAAACAGGTAGTTGTTTTGCAAACAAGTGGTGTATCAATAAAAACTGAAAAAAAAAATAATAGCTAAGATTTAGAGGGTAGGTACAGAAAATGATTTGCCTCGCAACCACCTGAGACATTCTCTCTATAATTTTCCTTGGTTATTAAAACTGCCATATGGTGTGAAAGAAAAGTACTTTTCGTAGGTCTCTCCTTGCCCTCCACGTACAGGGCCCTCATTCAGATTACTCCTGAGTTGTGAACCAACACCTCTTTCCTCAAAATCTTGTTTACTGCTTTCCTTTAGAGAGTAAGTATTCTGATACATTCATCTACGATAAAGAATTAGTTATTTTAGTGTCTTATCTCTCTACATGTTTTATTTTGATATTTCAAAATCAAATTCCCAGAGAAACTACCAGGGGCATCATGTTGTAGGTTGGAAAAAAAATGTATTAATGGGATGAATCTTAAACTCTGGGCCAAGCCAGTTTGAGAGAGAACTTGGAGGTCTTTAAGGGGGGCCTGAGATTCACATTTCCTGGGCAGGCATTTCATACATTGTATACTCATAATTATACATAGAGGATTTAAGTTTGATGTTTTAAGTTCCAGTTTTGCAAGATTGATATTAAAAAGATAAAAAATGTCAGGGCTTCATTTTTTTTAATAGTTGGGTAGTGTTACATTGTGTGGTACACCACATCTTTTTGAGCGACCCATCTGTCATCAGGTACTTAGGTTATTTTCATAGCTTGGCTATTGTAAATAGTGCTGCAATGAACATAGGGCTACATATATCCCTTTGGATTAGTGTTTTTGTATTCTTCATATACGCACTCAGAAGTGAAATTGCTGGATCACATGGCAAATCTATTTTTACTATTTTGAGAAAACTTCATACTGTTTTCCACCAGTCTACATTTCAAAGTATATTAGAGTGCCTTTCTTTCGACACCCTTGCCAATATTTGTTGTCTCTGGTCTTTTTTTCTTTTGGTATGGGCCATTCTCACAGATGTGAGTTGTTATTTCATTTTGGTTCTGATTTGCATTTCCCTGACAATAAGTGAGGATGAGCATTTTTTCACACAGCTGTTGCCCATCTGTCTGTCTTTTATGGAGATGTACTGATTTAGCTCTTCCGCCCATTTTTTGATTGGGTTTTTTTTTTCTCTTTTTGTTTTAAGTTGTATGAATTGTTTATAGAACTTGCATATTAATGCCTTATCAGACAAATGATGGGCAAATGTTTTCTCCCACTCTGCAGAAGTTTTTTTAATTTGATGTAGTCCCATTTGTCTATATTTGCTTTTGTTTCCTTTGTTTTTTTGTTATCTGTGACATTCTGGATGGAACTAGAGAGGATTATGCTAAAAAAAAAAAAAGTCAAAAGGAAAAACAAATATCGGATGATTTCACTCCAACATGAAATGTAAAAAACAAAACAAAAGAACAGGCAAAACTAAAACAAACAAACCCTAGAAATCTGACTGCAGAATTGAGGTTACCAGAAGAGGAGGGTGTTGGGGTTCGAAAGCAGAGGTGGGGAGAACCCATTAAACTGTGGTGGAGGATTATTGGGGCTTTTGTGGTGGGTGTGGTGTGCAGTAACACGCATTTGAAGAAGTGTGAACTATACCCCTAAATCATAAATAGTGCTGTAAACCAATGTTACCTCAAGAAAACAATCATACAATTAAGATTTTAAACAAAATGGCAGACCTCGTTAGGTTGTGTAATCAAATAGGCAAAATTTTCCAATTTCTCAAAATATATTTTTTAATTTAATATACTAAATTTCCCTATTAGTTTGTTGAGTTCACAGGGAGGGCATTTCTATATTTATTACTACCAAATTGCAAATTGCAAATACATGCAATACTTGTAAACACAGAATATTGTAGATACCTGCACTAATAGTCTACTACATTGTATTTTTCTGTGAAGTCAATTAAAGATATGTTAAGATTGCCATGTATTTTTTAGGTCACAGGTACAAGAAATTTTCAAGTGGTCAGTGAACCATTCGAAGTACCTACACAGATTCTGTGAGTAGGACTTTAGACTTGACAGTCTGTATTAGTCCACTTGACTTGAAGTTTATATAAGTGTGTCACTGGAGGGCAGTATAACCACATACTGGTTTGTTTTAATGGCTTTAAAGGGACCACATAGCCAAAGAAGATGAAAATGGAATCCAGTTTTTTAATACACGTTGCTCAACTGAATGAAACACAAAACTAAAATATTTGGGAAAACAGATACACTTTAAAATATCTTTCTGACTGAAAATCCTCTTCAAAAGGATATGTGATTTTCATTAGAAAAAAAAACTTGCTATCAGAACCATACCTTGTAGTGAAGCCTTCAAGCATTGGTGTCTGATTACTTTGTCTTACCAATTGTATTTTGGGTAAGTCACTTAACATACCATACCTTAGTTCCCTCAACTTAAAAATTGGGAGTAATCATTGAATGTATTCAGAGAATTGTTAAGGATTAAATGAGATAATTCAAGCAGGCCAATTAGAATATACTTTCCACATTATTGCACTAAACATTTAGTTTGTGTTGTATTCATAAGACAAATGCTAAAATTTTCAAACTAAAAGATCTTAACTAAGTATCAAAGTCCAATGTACAAGAAAGAATTTTACTAAGATGCTTAGACTATATTTTCTATTTGGTCACAAAGACCCTAGGGGAAAAAAATATGTTTGAAAGAGTTATTTAAGAGGAGGAGAATTCGAGGAGAGAAAGTTTAAGATCTAGTGCAGATTAGGGGAAAGATCTCACATAGGTTTATAAGGAAGAAAAATTTTTCTTCTTCTCAAAGACTTGAACCATTACTTTTTAGTTGGTATCAGAGTAGTGACTCTTTCCTCCTTCTAAGAACTTAGAGACATTAAAGGAAAATCAGCAACCTGGATGTCAGGTTGAAGTTGGAGCTTTGTTGTGTTTTGTACTGTTATTTTTACACTAATGTCTTAATTTGGTTCCCCTATATTCCTGCTATAAGTGAAACCATCCGTTATTTTTCTTTTTCCTTCTGGTTTATTTCACTGCACATAATTCCTTCTAGCCACAAATGACATGAGTTTATCTTTTTGATTGCTGAATAATATTCCATTGTGTATATATACCACATCTTCTTGATCCACTCATCTATTTTTGGGCATTTGGGTTGTTTCCAGGTTTTACCTATTGTAAATAGTTTTGCAATAAATGTAGGGGTACAGCCTCAGTCTCCTAAAAATGGAGCTACCATATGACCCAGCAATTCCACTCCGAGGGATCTAGCCAAAGGGCACAAAAACATTGAAGCCAAAATACATTTAAATCTCAAAAGACAACATGCTTTCCTATATTGAGTCTACTCAGATATCCTAAATTCTGTCTCTGAATTTTTCCTATATGGCTAGGGTATGTATTTCATGGGTTGAAATGAATTCAAAGAGAAGACTTGGAAGCAGCTGTCTTCAAGTATCTGAAGGAATTTTCTGTGGAAAAGATAGCTTGAACATGGTTTGTGTTGCTTCAGAAGGACAGCAGTGTGAACGTAATGGGAAGGAAGGTTTCCATTCAATATGAAAACTTAAAATCTTCTAGCTCACTTCTGCAAGTAACTTTCCTAACCCTCCAGTCTTAGGCAGAGTGCAGAGTGCTCCACAGTGACCCTTCCTTCAGAATTGTACAGCCAAGCAACCTGGTCATCTACCTTAGTTTCCCTCCTCCCCGTGGATAGGTCAAATAAGATTAATTATTGTAAGACTTAATATCACTTTCTGTATAGCAATTTCAATCCTTGACCAACTCTTCTGTGTGTACTTATAGGTTCTATGTTTGTACAAAACAAACTTATTATATGACCCTCAAGAATCAGAAAGAAAATTAACTGATATGGCAGTGACTTACTAAAGCATCTTTCTTTTTTTAAGAAAATCCCTTGTTTCATGAGAGTATTTCTAATGAATTCTCTCCAAATGTTGACTTTAAACTGTTTTTCTTTTCTTTTTTCTTGTCTCTCACTCTTACCACTACTGGCTTATAGGGGTGTGAATTCCTGGCATTAGAAATAAGAAGCCAAATCATCAAACTCAAAATCAGAAAAATGACTGATCAGAGGCCAAAAATCATAGCTTTTCTTTCCTTATTTTCATTTCTATTAGAATGGCTAAACAATGAATGTGCATTATGGGTTGCTAGAAATATTACCCAACCACTTCATCTGGAAAATCAGTGGAATGTTCAGTTATGCTTTCCCACTTCAAAACATATGATTATCTATGAAAACAGTATTGCAGCAAATAAGATCCTGAAGAAGTTAAAAAGAAAAATAATTTGGAAAGAGAAAATAACACAAGTAGTGAATCTCTTGATATATAAAGCTCTCTAATAGTTTTCTCATAAACAGAAACATTACAAAAAGAGAAGCAGTGTCAGTGTGAATGTGAACAACTGATCTCTCAAAATTTCTCTGAGATGGGCCATGGAACCTAATTTATGAAAAGTCCACCCTGAGGAGAGATTATTATGGGCTCTCTGAGAACTCATGAAGGAGTTGGTTTTTTTTTTTTTTTTTAAGATTTATTTATTTATTTATGCATAAAATAATGCATACAAGAACTGGGGCACAGGCCAGAGGTGTGGGGGGTGAGAGGATTCACCAGAGACAGAGTGGGGAACAGAACAGACAGACTGACTGAAATACACTGCTGAGGGGAGCAGCGGGTGACAGGAAAGGTCTGCTGCACCACCATGTGGGTTAGCTCCCTGGCTGGAGATTGAACTTGCACTGCAGTGGCTTCGGGTAGCTTCACAGAGCTGCATCTTAACCCCTGCGCCACCAGGGAGGCCCTAAGAGTTGGTAGCTTTTGAAGGCAGTTGGATCACTTTAAAACATGGATAAGCTTCTCCGAAAGTTGCCAAATACCAAGTGAATTCTATCACTTACTACAGGATATTTCAACCTTAACACCATTTGATGTTTTGGACTCGATAATCCCTTGTGGGGGCTGTTCTATTCAACTGTGGGGTGTTTAAAAGCATCTCTGGCCCCATCACTAGATGTTAGTAGCAACCTCCATCCCTCCCTCCTTGGGCTGAGACATGCAAAAATGTCTCCAAACATTGCCAGTGTGCCCTGGGGGTGACCTGTCCTTGTTTATCACTGATTTAGCACAAAAAAGATAATAATGCACAATTAGAAAATTGTTTTCATCTCAGTTTTTTCATAACCAAGCAAAAAGATAATAATACAATTTTGACACATTTAAAGAAAATCGCCCATGTTCCATCCTCATAGTCCTTTGTGCTCATCCCTCCCCAGTTTGATCTCTCTCTCCTGGACCCCTGTGTAAGCCTCAGATTTATGGTCAGCTTGCAAGTCCGGTCTTCTTCCTCACCCTTTGTTCATTTTCTCTACATCCCACATATAAGTGAAACCATATTTATCTTACAATGATGTAAAAAAATTAACTGATTTTAAGAAATTGCCGAAGTTCTCTGAAGGAACTGGTTTGGTTTATTCCCTGGCTGGTGCTGATCTGTTGTTACACCAGGTGATGCTCCCCAAAGAGATGTCATAGCATCTTATACCTGCTTTTCTGAGGGCCCAGTGTGACTGTGTTTTCCCTAAGATTTCCCAAATGATACATACAACACAATAATTTCTGATGATTCATTAAAATTACAGCTTAGGAAATATGAAGCACATTAAAAATACACTTTAAAACCCACTCATGTTTTACTTTCCCACTTCAAATACCAAGTGAATTTATACTTTTTCCATTTTCAGCAAATTCAATAAAATTGTAGACAGAAGTTTAGTCATATGCCAGGCTGCACCGTGGAGAGGATGACTGTCTCAGATTGACGAGGCGGCTTTCAATAGTTTTTTTATACTCAGACAACGATGAGGTGAGAATGGAGACTTGAACAAAGGAAAATACTTACCTTGAGAGAATTAAAATAACAGAATGGAAAGAGGTTAAGCTAGCACAAATTTTTGTGGAGATGCATGATAAGTATAACACATGTTCCTACCTTTAGGTCTGATTACATAGGCACTATTGGAATTTCACAAAGGAAATCATTTCTTTTCGCTTAATTTCTTTGAATTACAACATTCAAACATGGGATGAATTTTGCCAATTTTAACTAGGATAAGATATATCAAAACAGGAAGTCTGGTCCTTATTAATTCATTTAAAAACATTTCTGTGTACTTACATGAGTCAAGCACTAGGATGGAAGCTTGAGGCTGCTGGAAATAGAGACAAGTCTTATAGGTTCAGATCTTCCAAAACCTATAAGCCAAATACAGGGAGTGTAAGCACACAAAGAGCATAAATACAACAAAGTGTTAATAGGTCATATATAATGGGACTACAAAGGGGGAGAGAAGGTCTACCCAGCAGGTTAACAGGGAAAGTGTGGAATTAAATCACATTCTTATCCATACAGGTGCTGTCTCACTGTGGCTTAGACTCCATGGAGTGCTGTTTTGTAGAACATTTTATTTATTTGGTAAGCGAAACTGATAACTTGCATTTATATGTTGGGAATTTATATGTTGTATATAAAGATCAACAATATGCACATAAAGATTGACTCTTTATTTGTTTTCCACTTGTATTTCTCCTTTGTGAGTTGTCTGTTAATAATTATTTTTTCACAATTTTTAAATGTAGTGCCCTTAGCCCCTACCTTTCCTCCTAGCATATGCATTGATATTGTAATGATCCTAACTGATGGAAAGGTAGGGCAGTTGAGATAGAACAGCTTATCAATTAAAAAGCAACTACTTGTTTAGGAAGAAACTAGAAACAGACAAGGGAAAAGCAAGGACAGGATAATACTTGGCAGTATAGAGGACCCTCCTAAATAAAAATTAACAGGTGGGAGCCTCCCTAGAGGCATAGGCATTAAAATCTCAGCACTGTCAAGCTGTCTCCAGCCACTGCAGCATGAGTGTGATCCCCAGCCAGGGAGATAACCCACATGAAGCAGCAGACCTCTCCTGCCTTACCCGCTGCCCACCTTAGCAGTGTAGTATATTTCAGTAGGTCTGCCAGTTCTGCTCCCCACTCTGACTCTGGTGAATTCTCTCAACCCTCACATTTCTGGCCTGGACCCCAGTTCTTGTATGCATAGATAAATAAAAAAAATAAAATCTTCAAAATTAACAGGTGGTCCTGATACTATGTCTCTGAAAAGGAGTATAAATGTAGGCACCAGATTGAAGGCAAATTGAGATGTTCCGTGCCTGTTATCCTGAAGCTTTCCCCAAAGTGTGGGTAGAGTCGCTGGGGACAAATGTTTGCATATGGACAGATGAACAGATGGACAGATGGACTTTGCAAATGGACAGATTCCAGGAGTTCTCCGCACTGGGCCCGGGTCCTGCATTCTGTGCATGTCAGCTTCCTGAACTTTACCAGGAGGTTTGTTACCTCCTCCCTTTCATGCCAACTACTAGTATTATGCTTTTGCCGTTATAAAGTAAATTCCTCCCAATAAATTCATATTATGATTATATGCATTTGACTTGAATCATAAGTGATTCAACCTTCCTGCTCTGTGGAAGTTAGCACTCCAGAGATCCCAGGACTGATAAAGTATCACTCCAACAAGTAAGGACACACACATTTAAATGGATGCCTGCTGCCACTGCCCTGACAAATGGCAACCCAAAGAACCTCATTTTTTTTTTTTTTAAAGATTTATTTATTTATTTATACAAGCACTGGCTACAGTCAGAAGCGCGAGAGGGTGAGAGAATTCACCAGAGCCAGAGTGGGGAACAGAACAGGCAGACTGACGAAGAAATACACTGCTGAGGGGAGCAGCAGGCGTGGCAGGAGAGGTCTGCGCGCCATGTGGGACCCTCGCAGGTGAGAAGGGATCAAACCAGCACTGCAGAGGCTGCGGGCAGCTTCATAGCCCGGCGCTCAACTGCTGCGCCACCAGGGGAGGCCCCCAACCTCATTTCTAAGGCGATGAGCTTGTTTCATGTCTAATCTTACTGGGCATCTGGACTGTCTAGCCTTTCCTTCTTTTTTTTTTTTAAAGATTTATTTATTTATGCATACAAGAACTGGGGTGTAGGCCAGAGGTACAGGGGGTGAGAGGATTCACCAGAGGAAGAGCGGGGAGCAGAACAGGCAGATCTACTGAAATACACTGCTGAGGGGAGCAGCGGGTGAGACAGGAGAGGTCTGCTGTACCATGTGAGTCACCTCCGTGGCCGGTGATCAAACTCGTGCTACAGTGACTGTAGATAGCTTCATAGTGCTGAGACTTAACCCTTTGAGCCATCAGGGAGGCCCCACCAGCCCTTCTTAAAATGACTTGCAGGGTTACCTCATCAACTCTCTTTTTTTCTTCATCTCTTACCATCTCTTTTCACCTTCATTGGAGGGCCCCTCTTGTTTTGTGCATCCCTTAACTAACATTTTCATAGGCCTCATACTTTTTCTCTTTCTGGATCCTTTTTCCTGCTCACTGTGACCAACTTCAGGTTTTTTCATGGGTTTAACTACCACTTCTTTGTTGGTAGCTCTCAAATTGTCATATCTACCCCAGAATAATCTCTTGATTTCTACTCTCAAGCCTCCCTGGTTACTGGACAACTAACTCCATGAGGACATCTCACGATGGCACACTGGAAAGGCACAAAATCAAAACTATTCTTACTCATCTGCGAGACTCAACTGATGGAACGCAAATCTAAGAAAAACACTACCCTCTTGTGTGCCCCTACACCACCTTGTATTCTCTTCATTAGATTTCGCATGCATTTTTCATGTTTATCTTTCCCCTATTTTTTACTGGACTATGTATTTTTAAGGCAGAAACTGTATCTTTTATCTTTGTATCTCCAGTGCTTGCCTAAGTGAGTGCTCAGTAAAGATATGTTGCTCATATCTTGCTCAGTAAAGATATGTTGTATGAATATGTTTGGTTGTCTGAAGAGTATCCAGATTGTAATAAATGATTTAAACACACATGGAACATTATGTTCAATTAGGGGCTCCATAAAGCACTACTTTATAAGGAACATAAATTAACAGGAAGATATATCTCAAATGTGTGACTGTTATAGTTAGAAATCAGACCATCTGCAGTGCTCCAGACAGATGAGCTCACTGTGTATATTTTAAGGAATTTCCTTCCAGCATTCCTTCTATGCATACATTTTGCTATAGGTGCATACATCGAAGTTTTTTATATACCATATTTGTTTACCATGTTACAATGTCCTCATGTTATTATCATTCTTTGTAAATGTGTTATTAATGACAACATAATATTCTAATGTTCTAAGGAGTATTATAGGAAATACTTTCAGAATGAAAATATATTTTCTAAAAAAGTATTTTTAATTCTTAGCCTAATTAAAAATGTTCTTAGATTATAATTCAAGTCAGGCATGCCTATGGTAATTCTACTATCAAAATCCAGAAGACAGATAAATAGTATAAATTCAAAATTCTTTGATTTGAATTTTATGATGATTTGGACAGAATTTGGACCTGGTCTATTTATTGAATGAATTTGCAAATTATTTTTTTTCTTTCATGGGTATTTCACATTTGAAGTTTGATATCTTATAAATTATTGAATGTAATATGTTATAAAAGCCTTAATAATCATTCTTTTTTATCAATTCAGACTAGCTTTCCTTTAAGTAACATGATTCACCCAGATTTTTACTATTAATTCTGTATTTTCAATGTGTTATAATCAAATTCTTGATATGTACTTAAAACATTGTAGTGGAAAAAAACGGCAGCGAAAATTCTGGAGTCCTTCATTTTGCTTGTGCTGTAATAAACCATTGAACATATGATAAAGTAGTCATGGTTTGGTAATATAACTAAGAGTTAATATTTTTATACTACAATAGAGATACGTAGGATAACCATCTTGGACGTTTTATCTTGTGCTCTGTGGTTTAGGCTGCAAGCGTGCTGTGAATACTGTGTTCTTTTTTAATATCAAATAGAAGCAAATGGGGCTAAAATATTCATAGCTTTAAATCTTGACTGGATACTGCTGATAAGAGAAGACTTATTCGCTCAATGTTCTTTGATGAGACAAAGAATTTTGAGAACGATTTGTATTAGTAATTGTAATGTCCATGAAGATAGAAAATTGTCTTTTGTGAGGAAAAGGTCACTGGAGATTTTATGTGCTGTGAGTTTACTCTTCAAAGGTGGTTGGAGATTTAAAGAGCATTTGAGATGCTTTCGAGCTTAACTCACAGCTTAAGAAACAGATGACTATATCACTGTAAATAGCCCTTACTGGTGTGCCTTTCTCAGCAGGGATGTTACGGATCAGAGCAGTGGTTTACAAATTATAATGTTACATCAGTCACTTGGAAAGCTTGTTAAATATGTAGATTTCTGGGAATCCCCCATAAAGATTTTTATTTAGTCTGCCTGACGTGGGTCCTGTCTTAATATGTATTCCAGAGACTATGATATGGATGCCTCCACAGCCAAATTTTGTGAAATGCTACACAATGTCCTGATTCCCTTCCTGGAAAGACCATAGTGATGTTGCTCATTGCTTGAACGAAGTGAGGTTTTTTTCTTCTTCTGAAGGCTGTAAGAATAGAGGAGCTTCTTCCTACAAAAAGTTTTTAGCTAGAGCCATGGAATCTTAGAATCCAAGTTCAAAGAAATCTTAAAAATTCATCTGACTCTTCTGATTTGGGGACTAGTTCATTTTTGCACTTTTCCCGTACTAGAGATTTCCTTATCTAGTGGCTGTCTGGGCCTGCTGACTTTGGAGTGTCCTAAGCATTGCAGTTTTCATCCATATGATAAGGTGAAATTTGTGCTCCTGACATAAACAGCTATTTTTCTAAAATATATAGCAAAAATACCTGTTAGAGTTGTAAGTTTCTATTAAAAAAAGAAGGGAGAACTGGCCCAGCCACTATGGAAAGCTGTGTGGAGGATCCTCAAAACACTAAAAATAAATCTACCATATGATCCAGTAATTCCACTCCCAAGAATCTACCCAAGGAACACAAAAACACTAATTTGAAGGGAAATCTGCTCTCCTATGTTTATTGCAGCACTATTTACAATAGCTAAGGTATGGAAATAATTTAAACGCCCCCAAACAGATAAATGAATCAAGAAGATGTGGTGTATATACACAATGGAATACTCCTCTGTGATCATAAAAAATAAATTCATGCCGGGCCTCCCCTGGTGGCACAGTGGTTGAGCACTGGGCTGCGAAGCTGCCTGCAGCCTCTGCAGCGCTGGTTCCATCCCCGGCCGCTGGCAAGGGTCCCACATGGTGTGCAGACCTCTCCTGCCGCACACGCTGCTCCCCTTAGCAGTCTGCCTGTTCTGTTCCCTGCTCTGGCTCTGATGTATTCTCTCATCCTCCTGTGCTTCTGACTATACCCAATGCTTATATAAATAAATAAATAAATCTTTAAAAAAGAAAAAAAAATAAATTCATGCCATTTCCAGCAACATGGGTTGAGCTGGATGGGATTATGCTAAACAAAATAAGTGAAAAGGGAAAAAAAAATTGGATGGTCTCATTTATAGGGGGACTATAGGGAAACGGAAAAAAGGTTCAGGAAAAAGACAAAACTTGCAGCCAAACTATAGATCTGAGGCGTGCAGCAGGGCACGGGGTGGGTCGAGACAGGGGAGGGAAGAATACAAGGGACTGTGGTGCTGGGTCATGGGTGCTATGGTGGTGGGAGAACTATGGGGATGATACCTGAGGGGAGAAATCAAATATTGTACAAAAATGAAAGATGACATAAGAAAATTTTAAAAATTAATAAAAATTTTAAAAAAGAGAGAGCAGTAAAATACTACTCAAAAGGCAAACTCCCAAGTTAAGCATTCTTCCCAAATTAAGGTTGTGTCAATGCTTTAAGTTTCAGAGACATTTATGAGATTAACTTTAGATATTGCCAATATCAATATCACTTCGAATATAGAATACTACTCAGAATCAAAATGCTATTTTATACCTGTAAGTATTCCTATCTCCCTTCTCCACTGAGGTCTGTAAATAAATCAATATCTGTTTCTGGACTTTATTTTATTCTAGAACTGCCATATGCTTGTTAGGAATGTAAGAACTAAGATTTCACTCTAATGTGGAGTATAAGGAAACAGAGTATAAGAAACAGACAAAGCTAACCCAAAACAAGCCCTAGCAATCTGCCTGCAGAGCTGAGGCTACCCAAAGTGGAGGATGAAGATGAGAACAGAATGGGGAGAAGGTGCTAATGGTCTACAGTGGGTGTGGTGTGGTAACACACATCTGCAGAGGTGTGACCTTATACCCCTAAGTCATATACAGAGTTGTAAACTGATGTCACTACAACTAAAAGTGATATCACTGAAAATAAAAGACTATCTCGGGCCTACTTAGTGGCTTAGGGGTTAAGTTTCAGTGCTATCACTACAACCCCCTGAGTTCAATCCCCAGCCAGGGAGCTACCCACATGGCACAGCAGACCTCTCCTGTCTCGCCCGCTGCTCTCCTCAGCAGTGTATTTCTATAGATCCATCTGTTCTGCTCCCCACTCTATCTCTGGTGAATCCTCTCACCTCCTGCATCTGTGGCCTATACCCCAGTTCTTGTATGCAAATATAAAAAAAATTAAAAAGATTATCTAAAGCTTAATGAATTCAGTTTCAATGCCTTCTTATTTCCTTTATCTTGAACACCCTTCCCTTCCTTCAGGAAGTCTTCTCATACTAATTTCTTACAATTTTGATCATTCTTTTACCCTCTTATTTTTGACATATATATGTTATACATATATATTAGAGAATGCATATATAGACATGTATAAATATATTTGTAAGGCCCTCAAGAATGAAAGTCATATCTTTCTTTCTTCTATTTATTCAAGGAGAGCAATATTTGCTGATTAGGCAACAGGCCACTCTATTACTTTACCTCCAATGCCAATGTCAGTTCAAATAGAATCATGTGCTATGATGGGAACCTGTGGAATCTACTAAGTAGCTCCTCATGTTCTGAAACCAAGTGCTGCTCATCTAGTTATGCCAAAGAAGGCTGGTATCAGAGAAAGCAGTCTTGACTGAGTGATCCAGAATTCAGACCCATAGTGACTCAGGAGAGGAGCTATGGGAGAAGGTTAGAGGTAGGAAAGACTATGTTGAGGCAACTTGGTTCAAAGTATACTTATTTCTATCCTCCCTGAACTCCAGGTAGTTTTTTTCCCAACATTTGCAGAACATAAACAGGAGTTCTCAAGGTTTCTTTGATGGCTATTTCCCTTCTTACTTTTGTAGTACTTTCCCTTACTTACTTAGGCCTTACTTTCATAGGCATATTTGTGTTCCTAGCATAGGTATTTTTAAAGCAGTCTCAAAAACTGTGAGTTAAGTAGGTTGGAATGTCTAACTTTGTTGAGACTCTGTGAACCAAGGCCTCACAGGGGCTGCTACCAACATTGGAATTTCCACTTACCAGAAAACATTTTGAATGTCTTAACGTTTTACTGTCTCATACTCTTTTTCTTTTTCCCACACAGTGGTTGGCATATAGAAGGTGATAAATATTTGCTGGATTAAATAAAAATTTGCTTTTTTGGAATATATTTTACTTGAATTAATTCATGTTTATTTTGGTAAAACATCTCCTAATAGTCAGTGTGAATTGATAAAGACAGTAATCAGACTCACAGTCTGGACATTGCTATCCAATACTAGTATTAAGCATTTTCCTTTGTACTCCTTCCAGAATATTGTAGAATCACCCATATCAAGGATCTTTTCTTGGACTTTGGACATTCTCTACTTTCCTGAATCTAATCTTTTTCATGTGAACGATATTTACAAAGCTTAAAAGGTCTTTGTGGGCCTCCCTGGTGGCGCAGCCGGTTGAGCGCAGCACCGTGAAGCTGTCCTCAGCCTCTGCAGTGCTAATTCGATCCCCTCTGGCTGCAGAGATGCTCACATGGCGAGGCAGACCTCTCCTGACTCACCCACTGCTCCCCTCAGCAGTGTATTTCAGTCAGTCTGCCTGTTCTTCTCCCCACTCTGTCTCTGGTGAATCCTCTCACCCCCCCCCCCACACACATCTGGCCTGTACCCCGGTTCATAAATATTTTTTTAAAAAACAGTCTTTGTAAAGAAACAAGGTGAGAAAGCAAGTGCTGGAGATGTACACAATGCAGTTCTTAGGGATTCCTTAAATTATAGAATTAATTATTGTAACCTTGTAGAACTAATTATTCTTTACTTGCTTCATTTGAAAATTACAAATTAATCCTCTTTATTTAAGAAGAATATATACAGTTGAGAAAAAAATGGAAAGCTGTGTGCCAAAGCATTAAAATAACTGGTAACACAATTAACCTATTGAATCTCATGAGCTTCTGTGTCCTCTGAGGAACAAGGTACCAGTGTTAGGAAGGAGAAGTCACAGACCAGGGGAGAAAATGCAAAAATCATGTGTTAACTGGAGCAAAAACAACACCCTTTCAGGATGCCAGCATCTGTAAGAGTGTTTTCCCTACTCCCATGCCTCAGGAAAGGAGGGATGGAAAGAAGGATTGAAGAAATGACAAGGAGAAGGGAAGAAAGATTTGTTTCAGACGTTAGTCTATTTTCACCTAAGCCAGAAACTCAGCTCTGCAATTACCTCATCTGTCCATGAGAGACCGTAAAAGGCACGGAGACCTACAGCAATGAGGTAATGAGGTATAAGTCTCTTTCTAATCCTGTGCATATCCTGACTGGAAAGAATGACTTCACATATAGGTAGTTAGGAAAGCACCTAGGTCTATAGTTATAAGATTATAAGGCTTAGATTTTCTCTTTTTTGTAAGATTTGTAACATCATGATGGGAAAATTTTGTATCACACACACCTATACCTACATGCACACTTACACACACACACACAGGAATGTATAGGTACTCCCATACACATGGACACACAATATACATCTACACACACGAACAAATTCACCTACACCCTCACAAACAAAAACACACCCCCGTGCCTATATAACATATACTTGCATAAGTAATTTTTTTCTCCCTATCCCTAACTCTTGCCCACAAAGAATCTTGTCCTTGCTTAGTTAACCTGCTTTTCCTATTTGCAAGAAAAAGAAGAGTTCTTTCTATTGTATGAATGTATTTGATGCACTTTGCCTCTGTGCCATTTTTCCTTTCTGTTTTACCTGAGCTCAAGACCCTGATTTTATTTTTTATATAATTGTTCATTTTTATGCAATAATTGCTTCCCCCCACCCCCTCAGGTGCAGTCCCCATGGAATTTTTTTCCCCAATGCACCTGTGCACCATCACCTCAGTCCCTTGTGCTCCTCCCTCCCTCCCTCTGTTCCCAACCCTCCTCCTCCCCTGCAGGATGTCTCTGATTTATAATGTCCATTTTTGCTTTGTTGTGTTTTGTACTGTTATTATTTTTTTACACTGATATCTTATTTGGTTCCCCTATATTCCTGCTACAAGTGAAACCATCCGATATTTTTCTTTTTCCTTCTGGCTTATTTCACTGAGCATAATTCCTTCTAGCTCCATCCACATTGCTATGAATGGCATGAGTTTATCTTTTTTGATTGCTGAATAATATTCCCTTGTGTATATATACCACGAGACCCTGATTTTATAATGTCGAATTGTCAGTATTAAAATTTTTTGTTCTGCTTTCTTTTCACAATTAGCAATTTCCAATTTCCTTGTATTTATGATGACACTATAATAACTTATAGGACAGAGTTTACCTGTTTGCTGAAGGTACATTGGTTTAATTACGACTCCTAACACATATTAAATGACATAAGAAAGTATTGTTTTTTAAAGATTAAGAGTGGTCAAATAGCAATTTCATATAGTTAAACTTAAATATTACCTTAATTTTCACTTAGTGATAATTTGATGACTGGTTAAATTTCTCAGATGTTGTTTTTTTTCCCCTGCCATTTTTACTGAGATAAGGGCTTGAGTTTTTTTGGATTGTGCTTTGATGATTAGGCCACTGACCTGTACACAGAGGAGATTTATTTCTTAGTTTCTTCCTTCTTGGACATAGTCTGGACATCTTTTCCTTTCTGGCCTATAGTTGCTCCTCATAGTATATGGTCCACTCCTTGGGACCCTATCTGACTTTGGCCAGTGGATGCATTTCATGAGAATCTCGATTTCTTACATGACAGTTAGGGTGTCCATTAAGAGAAAATGGACTAGAGTCATCACACTGATCTGAGCCTCCAAACTCCTCCTAATCCTTCCTGGAGTAAATGTGACTCCTCTCTGATGTCTGAAAAATGAAGCTTTCATGTCTCCTTTCATGCTTGTAGATGCCACTATATCTTCAGCTGAGTGATTTCACAATAAGAAAGTATTCAACAGTATTTCTCATGCCTCATATATGTTTACCCATATAATTAATTAGAATTTTACCCTGACATTCCCCAGAACCCAAACTCTGTCTTGGAAAATAACATTTTATACACAAAAAGGGGTGGCAGGAAGGAACTTGCTGATGTACATTAACCCTAGAGTGGGAATATGTGTGGGATTGGATTTTCAGGTGCTTGACTAAGGAGATAACAGCATGATTTTAGTTTCTCTGAAATTATCAGTGTGATCCCTGAACTAGAGGTTCTATAGGAAATAGGCTAGCTTCATTGATTCTAACAATTTTTTGGTCTTGGTTAACACATATACACAAATGCATGGTTAAAAATACACTCAATTGTTAAAGAAAGTTGGAAGTTAGAATTTTAGAAATTTATTTTAGAAATCGTTGAAATAACCATAACTTGGGAGTCTAAATGATAGTCTTTTCTACAATCACCTAAAACATATATTGAAACAAGCAGGAGTAGCTTTAAAAAGTCTGTTCAAAGCAGTTGTTCTCTTTATAACAGAACTGCTGATCTGAGATGCTGCATTAGAAAGGAATAGGACCATGGTGGTGGCAGAGACAAGACCATAATAGTCAGTGCGACTGGAATGACCATCAGACCAACCATCTAGAGGAGCTACTTGGCTGTGCCTGCTTGATTATGAATGAGTTCCCTAGGAAAAGACTTGAAGTGGAACAATCACATAATATAAAACAAACAAAACAAAGCTCTAGATCTAGGAAGTGGAGGTCTTACTTAAACCACAAAAGGAAAAGTCCATGATCAAATCCCTTAGCCAATTTCCTAACCTAATTGTTTGCATTGTCAAATCCCCAAGAAAGAAGAGAAAACCACACAACTTGATATCAATTCTGCTGTAGCATTAAAAGTGCATGTGGGGGATGTTAGATAGCCCCACCAAAGGGAGTAACATCTTTCTCTGCTTTTGGCCCTGTTCCACTAAGAGAGGCCAAACATTTGGCATGCTTTCAAAGAAACATATAGCCACTTTGTGTTTCCTGCTTTACCATTTACCAGGTGACTTTAAAAGCTTCCAGGTTTGATTGAGGCCCATAGTGGAAGAAAATGCCCCAGGGTAAATCCTGCAAATACTAACCTATGCTCATGACCAGGGCAGAGCTGAGTATGAACGGAGGGAATGAATAGCTTTTACAGAGGAGATGGTGTAAACATGTGCTTTTAATTTTTCTGGAAACCTTGGCAGAATCCCTGTCTGTTGGGAACATATGCTCTTTTATTGGGAATTCACAATAGTGACCTTAATTCCTGAAATTTCCCCAATGAATGAAGAATTAATACCATTTGTTGATTCTACAAAATAGAAATATCTATTAATAGCACAGGCTAAATATCCTGGTTTGAACTCTTCAGCAGTCCCATCGTTGCACGGAACTTTCATGTAGAGGCTGAAGAAACAGAATTCTTCCAGCTTAGCATTATTCACTTTCTAGCTACTAAATGTTGCTAACTGTAATTTCAGGAATAGAAATTATTTTTTTTGGGGGGGATAGTATAGTCTCCACATCAGGTGAGATCAACAACATGAGGTATATGAGCTTAATGTTTCAATGTTCTTGAGAATTTATTGAGTTTATTTGAGTTTTTTTTGATGTGTCATTGTTGCTTTAGGGTTTTTTAAAGTATTGTTTATTGAATCAGAATAGCATATAGCTCTGGCTCAAGAAACATTTATGTTCCTACTTCTTTTTTGTTTTAATGTTTTCTCTTTTTTTTAAATTTATTTATTCATGCATACAAGAACCAGGGTATAGGCCAGATGTGTGGGAAGGTGAGGATTCACCAGAGACAGAGTGGGGAACAGAATAGGCAGACTGACTGAAATACACTGCTGAGGGGAGCAGTGGGTGAGACAGGAGAGGTCTGCCGTGCCATGTGGGTATCTCACTGGCTGGCCAGGATTGAACCCAAGCTGCAGAGGCTGCAGACAGCTCCACAGCACTGCGCTCAACTGTCTGTGCCACCATCGAGGCCCTGTTTTCATGTTTTCTTTAATTGAATTATTCTTTTTATATTTTAAGAAGTTATTTACAATATCCTATTACCTATGGTAATCATGTATACTTTTTTCTTACTAAATATTCTTTTGCTTACATTAAGACAGAAATAATAGACTTTTGTCTCAGTGTATAGTGGTTCTATTTCATCTATGTTTACTATGACAGATAACATGGAATGTATCAGACTTTAAGACAGATCTACTTATGGGAAAAAAGGATTAGTATATGTCTTGGGACTTCTAAAACATATTATTTTAAGGAAAGTTAATCTGGGATTTTTGTTTGTTTTGCTTTGAGGAGACCATGATTATATGTATCTGAGGAAGTAATAGGCTGTTGTTGATGTGTGGGTGTTTTTTGAACATACTTTACTTGGATTCTTTTCTCTATGTTCACTTTACTTCTTGGAAATCTACTCATGAGAAAGATTTATTTCTAAGAGCTACTTTGAGAAGACAATGAATGAGTATGGAGTGAATAAAATATAGTGTGATATGTTTGGAATGTAAGTATTTAAAGACAAAGCCTTAAAGAATGAAGCTTGACCACTACCTCACACCATACACAAAAATCAACTCAAAATGGATTAAAGAACTAGACATAAGACCTGAAACCATAAAATATATAGAAGGAAATATAGGCGAAACACTACGTGATTTGCACATCAAAGACATCTTTACAGACACATCACCCAAAGCAGTGATAGTGAAGGCAAAGATAAACAGCTGGGACTACATCAAATTAAAGAGCTTCTGCACAGCAAAAGAGACAATAACAAAAACAAAGAGAAACCCCACCAACTGGGAGAACATTTTTACACACAACACTAATGATAAAGGACTGATCACAAAAATCTACAAAGAGCTGATGAGACTCAACAACAACAAAGAAAATAATCCCGTCAAAAAATGGGCAGAAGAGCTAAAAAGAAACTTCTCTGAAGAGGAAATGCAAATGGCCAACAGGCATATGAAAAAATGTTCAACATCACTTGTAATCAGGGAAATGCAAATCAAAACTACCATGAGATACCATCTTACACCACTGAGAATGGCACATATTAAAAAACTAGCAACAACAAATGTTGGCGAGGGTGTGGAGAAAAAGGAACTCTTCTGCACTGTTGGTGGGAGTGCAAACTGGTCCAACCACTATGGAGAGCTGTGTGGAGATTTCTGGACCTACTAAACATAGAGCTTCCATATGATCCAGCAATTCTACTCCTAGGTATTTACCCAAAAGACACAGAAACATCAATTCCAAAGAACACCTGCACCCCTATGTTTATAGCAGCACTATTTACAATAGCTAAGCTTTGGAAACAGCCCAAATGCCCAAAAATAGATGACTGGATCAAGAAGATGTGGTACATATATACCATGGAATATTACTCAGCATTCAAAAAAGATAAACACATGCAATTTGCAGCAACATGGATGGCGCTGGAAGGGATCATGCTCAGCGAAATAAGCCAAAAAGAAAAAGAAAAATACCGGATGGTCTCACTCATAGCAGGAATCTAGAAAACTTAAATAAGGGACCAGAAAAATGAATAACTATAAGAAAGCAAAAATCAAAATCAACAAAAAACTATGAACCAGAGTCACTTTTTGGGGGGTGAGGGGCAGGAGGGGAGGGATTGGGGTCAGAATGGGGGGATTGCAATTGTATGGGGAATATAAAAATAAAATTTATTATTTAAAAAAAAAAAAAGAAAAACATCAACAACCAACAAAAAGAACAATACAATCATTCAGTTAAAAAAAAAATAAAGACAAAGCCTTTTATTCTAGACAAATGACCAGATTTACCATATGAAATGGGCATCAGATATTAGATTGTTATCAACAAAGTTTTATTTGCAATATGCAAAGCACCATGCAAAGACAAAGGTCCCTTTTCCTTTTGCAATATGCAAAGCACCATGCAAAGCACAGAAATATAGTTCCCCACTCTGTCTCTATCTCTGGATGCAATATGAAAACAATTGCTAAGTTGTTCAGTTCCCAAGGTTGAAGAGCAAAGGAAAGAAGCTCTAAATATGGAATGTCCTCACATCAGAGCATCTGAGACAATCAATCCTGAGTAATCTCTTGTTAGCATTTTTTTTTTAAGATTTATTTATTTATTTATTTATACAAGCATTGGGGTACAGTCAGAAGCGCGGGAGGGTGAGAGAATTCACCAGAGCCAGAGCAGGGAGCAGAACAGGCAGACAGACGAAGTACACTGCTAAGGGGAGCAGCGGGCGAGACAGGAGAGGTCTGAGCGCCATGTGGGACCCTCTCTGGTGGCTGGGGATCAAACTGGCGCTGCAGAGGCTGTGGGCAGCTTCGCAGTCCAGGGTTCAACTGCTGCACCACCAGGGAGGCCCTTATTAGCATTTCTTAAGTGTCACTTTTGCATTTCTACATGCAAACAATGAGTTAGTAGAGAAAGAAATCAAGTCAACAATCATATTCACAATTGCAATAAAAATTAATAAGGAGAATTAAGTGGGCTGCCCCTGGTGGCACAGGCAGTTGAGCGCATGATGTGAAGCCGTCCACAGCCACTGCAGTGCCAGTTCCATCCTGGCCTTTGGGCGAGGGTCCCACATGGCGCTGCAGACCCTTCCTGTTGTATCCACTGCTCCCCTCAGCAGTGTATTTCATAGTCTGCCTGTTCTGTTCCCCACTCTGTCCCTGGTAATCCTCTCACCCTCCCGCACATCTGGCCTATAACCAGGTTCTTGAATAAATAAATCTTTAAAAAAAAAAAAGGATAATTAAGTACTTTAAATACCTAATAAAAATTACAGCAGATATAAATGAAACAGTGAAAAAAGGACAGTTCAAAGTATCAATAAAACCAAAAGCTAGTTCTTTGGGGAAAAAATGAACAAATTCACAAACCTTTAGTTAGACTCATTAAGAAAAAAAAACGGTGGGGGGGGGGTGGCTCTAACAAATAGAATCAGAAAGAAAAAGAGGAGAAATTACAACAGGGCACTCAGAAATATAGAGGATCATAACAAAGGAATAAACTTACAAATGTGTAAACATAGGAGTAAACTTAACAAAAGAGATGAAGGGCCTATAAAAGAAAAAGCTATAAGACATTGTTAAAAGAAACAGAAGACACAAAGAAATAGAAAGATAGCCTCTGCTCAAGGGTTGGAGGAATTAACATTGTCAAAATGGTCATCCTACCCAAAGCAATATACAGATTCAATGCAATCTTTTTTAGTTTCCATGGCATTCTTCAAAGAAATAGAACAAACAATAATGAAACTCATACAGAACCACAAAAGACCCCAAACAGCCAAATAAATCCTGACAAAAAAGAGGAAGAATGGTGGCATCATACTTCCAGAGTTCAAGCTATACTACAAAGTTATAGTAATCAAAATAGTATAGCACTGGAACTAAAATAGACACACAGGTCAATGGAATATAATTGAAAGCCCATAAAAACCCCACACATCTATGTTCAGTTAATCTGCAACAAAAAAAAAAAAAACAAACAAGAATATACCTGGAAGGAAGAAGAGTGTGTTCAACAAATGGTGTCAGGAAAACTAGAGAACCACATGCAAGAGAATTAAACTGGATCATCACCTCATATCTTACACAAAAATCAACTGAAAATGAATTGAAGACATTTAATTAAGACATATCCATGACCCAAAACTATAAAATATGTTAAAAAATAATAGGTAAGACATTCCACTAAATTGTCTTCTGAGATGTCTTTGGGGATACATCTTCGATGTCAAGAGAAACAAAGGTTAACATAAACAAATGCAGGGCCTCCCCTGGTGGCGCAGCATTTGAGCGCTGGGCTGTGAAGCTGCCTGCAGCCTCTGCAGCGCCGGTTGATCCTCAGCCGCCAGAGAGGGTCCCAAATGGCGCGCAGACCTCTCCTGCCGCGCAGACCTCTCCTGCCGCGCCTGCTGCTCCCCTCAGCAGTATATTTCATCAGTCTGCCTGCTCTGTTCCCCGCTCTGGCTCTGGTGAATTCTCTCATCCTCCTGCACTTCTGACTGTACCCAGTGCTTGTATAAATAAATAAATAAATCTTAAAAAAAAGTAAACAAATGCAATTACAACAAACTATAGGCTTTGTACACTGAAAGAAACTATCAATAAAACAAAAAGATACCCTGCTGATTGGGAGAAAATATTTGCACATCATGCATTTGATAAAGGGCTGATACCCAAGATCTACAAGGAACTTACACAACTCAAGGAAAATAAAATAAGTAACCCAATCAAAAACTGGGTAGAAGAACTAAATTGACACTTTTCCAAAGAAGATAGATAGATTGCCAATAAGAACATGAAAAAGATGCTGATCATCACTTATCATTAGGTTAATGCAAATTAAAACCACAATGAGATACCACCTTACACCTGTAAGAATGGCCCATATTGAAAAGATCAGACACAAGTGCTGGCAAGAATGTGGAGGAGGGCCTCCCTGGTGGTGCCGGTGGTTCAGCGCTGCGCTGTGAACCTGTCTGCAGCCTCTGAGGTGCCAGTTCGATCCCCACCGGCCTCGGAACAACCCACATGGCAAGCAGACCTCTCCTGTCTCGCCCGCTACTCCTCTCAGCAGTGTATATCAGTTTGCCTGTTTTGCTCCCCGCTCTGTCTCTGGTGAATCCTTTCACCCTCTCCCGCATCTGGCCTGTACCCCGGTTCTTGTATAAATAAAATAAATCTTAAAAAAAAAGAATGTGGAGGAAAAGGGACTTCTTACATTTTTGGTGGGCATGTAGACTGGTCTAGCACCTAAGGTAAAAAAAAAAACAAACAAAAAACAGTATGGAGGTTTCTCTGAATAAATAAAATATGTCTAAATAAGAGATACTGCTATACTAAGAAAAAAATTATTCTTCTGTTTTCCTCTGTTTATTTTCTTAAACATCTTTTTTTAATTGATTAAGTTTGCTTTCTCTGGTTTTATTTCCAGGACAATTTTTTGCATTTCAATTAACTTGACACTTTTGCACTTTATTTCCATTCATTTAGTGGTTATACTTAAAACTTTATATACTTACCAAAGCCTAATTGTATAATATCTTCTTTAAATCAATTTGGAAAATATGAAGTTTACCACAAATGGAAAAATGCAAACATTACCATATAATTTAATTAAAAAGTTAAAGCAAATACCTATGTACCACTTAAATTAAAAACCATAATCAGCAACTCCTGGAAATGTATCTATTTTATCCTGATCATAATTCCTTTCTCTATTTTAGACATAATCCTTATCCAAAATGTATAATTTTGATTTATCAGTTGTATATATATGTGCAAAATAGAGTTTAGTTTTACTCTGTTGGAATTTCATGTAAATGTTACGATGGTGCATGACTTTCTTTTAAAACTTTCTTCTTTCTCTCAAATTTGTTTCTAAAATTCATCCATAATTTTTGTATGTAGCTCCAATTACGCAGTTTATTTTCATTTGTGTATAGTTATTAGTACTTCTTGAAAATTTTTATCAATCTGGAGATTATGCAGTGGTATCTCACTATAGTTTTAAAATGTGATTGCTATTGAAAAATGATGATTGTCGTTAAAGGAGTAAGCATGTTTTCATATGCTTGCTAGCCACTTAAATTTTCTCTTTAGCTAAATGCTTATTCTGCTCTTTTACATACTTTGCTGTGTATTGTCTACTTTGTTCCAAATAATGTGTAGGAGCACTTTTATGTATTCTAGAATTCTTTTGCCAATTAAATGTTTGAATGCTATTAAAACTTATATTTTTAACATTCAATTTTGTAATAATTGGTTCCTGCTACATAAAAGCTAAATTAAATTATATATATATTTGTATCTAGTTGTCTTACCATATTCTCTTAGTAATTCTCATGCCTTTTCCATTAATTCTTTTAGAATTTCTCCATGAACAACAATAATATCTGTGAATAATAACAAATTTATCTTTCCCTTTCAAATCCTTGCACCTTTCATTTTATACTTATTGTGATTTCCAGTACAATGTTGAATAGAAGTGATAAAAATGTTTATTTTTGTCTTGTTCCAGATTATACAAATAGATCTGTAAATTTTTAAAATGGGTTATAGACAATTTTCATTTGTCATTGACCCACTAATGCTAACAATTGGAAAAATAATAATAAAATAAACTTTAAGGTCACAAAAGGGAGGAAAAAAATGTCAGGAAAAAATGAAATAGAAAACGAATATACAATCTGCTTATAACGAAGGGATAAGTTAGAGAAAGAAAAATACTATGATTTTACTGATATGTAGAAGATAAATAAAATCGAAAATCATAACTCAGAACTGATTTTATAAAAAGATAAAAGCATAAGAAAGGAATTTTCAGAAATGAGGAATAAATCTTCACTATTAATGTGCAGAGATCAAAAATAAAATGATATTATGAAAAAATTGAGTCATTAATCAAAACATTTGGTACATAGCAATTCCAGTCCCACATGACTGTTTTAGTGAGTTCTGCTTTGAATAAACATTCAAGAAATAGTCCTAATCTTACACACTTCCTAAAATAGAAAAACTGGGTCTATTCTCCAACTCATGTTAGGTGATGTAGAAAAAAAAATCACACGAGCAGTTAGAGAGCCAAGGAACAGATTATTTAATACGATTATGATGAGGAGAGAGATTGAACTCAACTCCACTACCAACAAAAGATGGCAGGATTTTTAAATGCAGGAGTGAGTTCATGGAAAAGTACTAAAGAACGTTAGGGGGAGGTAGCTAAGGTGATTAAGCGGCTGAGTTTGCTAACCTCTCACAGAGACTAGGAGACAGAGGCCTCATCTTGTGTTTTTTCACCTCGAGATTCATTTAATTTTTTAAATAAATTTTTATCAAGGTAACATTGGTTTATCACATTATCTAAATTTCAGGGGTACAACATGATAATTTTATATCTGTATATACTACATCATGATGCCACCAAAATTATAGTTTCTATACACAACTCCATATTTACCCCCTTTACCTGTTTTACCTACCCACCAGCCCCTTTCTGTGCTGGTAAACACCAATTTGTTCTCTGTATCTAACTAAGAGTTTGTTTTTATTTTGTTTTGTTTGTTCATTAATTTTGTTTCTTTATTTTCCACATATCATTAAAGTCATATGGTGTTTGTCTTTCTAGAACTTATTTCACTTCGGGTAATACTATAGGTTCATACATGTTGTGCCAAATGGTAATGTTTCTTTTTATTTTCCAAGTTTTATTTTTAAATAGCAGAGTAGTATTCCATTGTGTATATATAACACATCTTCTTTATCCATTAATCTGTCAATGGACACTTAAGGTGTTTTCATATCTTGGCTGCTGTGAACAGTGCTGCAGTAAACACCAGGGTCCCCTCATCTTTCTTGATGATTACATTTCAGAGGGATGACTCCCAGGTTTTAGAGGAGAACATTCCTGGGTTGTAGAGTTATATCTCCAAGGGGCAAAGAAAAAAATTATAATTGCAATGGCAAGTTTTCTAAAGTAAATACTCTAAGAAAAGGGAGATCAAGTACCTTCAATCAGAAAGAAATCTGTCTAAAGTTTTGTTACACTGAGGGGAACATTAAGGTCATCTTGGTCACAGATTATGATAACCTTGATTCTAATACCTAAAGAAACAGTATAAGGACAGAAAGGAAAATTAAAGTCCAATTCTACTCATATGTAGAAAGATAAGACTTCTTAAAAAAAATCAGCATGGGGCCTCCCCTGGTGGCTCAGGCAATTGAGCACAGTGCTGTGAAGCTGTCTGCAGCCTCTGCAGTGCCGGTTCGATCCAGGCAGGCCAGCCAGGGTCCCACATGGCGCAGCAGCCCTCTCCTGTGGCACATGCTGCTCCCCTCAGCAGTGTGTTTCGTCAGTCTGCCTGTTTTGTTCCCTGCTCTGTCTCTGGTGAACCCTCTCACCCTCCCGTGCCTCTGGCCCGTACCCCGGTTCTTGTGTGAATAAATAAAAACCTTTAAAAAAAAAACTTGTTAAAAAAATCAGCAAACCAAATTCAGTAATATATTTGTAGGGTAAATGATTATCAGGCTTTTCTGTCCTCTTGCCATTAGGATTAATGATGGATCCCTGGGTTCCTGAATGTATGCCTGATGGTGGACACCTGGAGTTTGTTACATTGTTATATTCAGTTGTATTGTTTACTCTTGTGGGCCATGGCTGCAGTATTTATATCCACCAAGGGAAACTTGCAGAAGGCAAGAGAGCACAGTAAAGAGTGAAGATTCACCAGGAGCTGAGAGGCCTGCCAGCCTCCTAGCACACACCCTTCCCCAACGCCTGACCCCTTGGCCCCTGCCTGCTGTGTCCCTGGTTGCTGCACTACATGAAAAAGCTTAATAAAAACCTGAAAAAGCCACCAAGGGCTCCAGGAATCTCCTTTACCCATCTGCTTGGATCAGAGAGAACCAGCTCTGTGACTTTCTGACTGCAATATTGAAAGCTCCAACATCTTGGCTAAGTTGGTTATATGTCAGGAATGTAATATTGGAAAATGAGTTGTTATAATTTACTTCAGTAACAGATTTAAGGAGAAAAGTCATTTGAGCCTCACACAGATATAAGGAGTTTGTTAAAAATTTAACATCCAGTCATGATTAAAACTTAAATAAAATGAGGAGAGGGAAACTTCTTTAACTTAAGCAGTGGTAGTTACAAAAACATGTAGTTAATCTCATAGCTGATAATGACATTTTATTTTTTTTTTCATAGTGATTAGTAAGGATTTTTTTTTTAATTTTATTTTTATATTCCCCATACAATTACAACCCCCTTATTTTGACCCCAAGCCTCCTTTCCACGCCCCCCACCTCCCATAGAGTGTCTCTGGTTCATAGTTGTTGGTTGATTTTGATATTTTCTTCCTTTTAGTTATTCTTTTTCCTGGTCCCTAATTTAAGTTTTCTAGATTCCTGCTAGGAGTGAGACCATCCGGTATTTTTCTTTTTCTTTCCAGCTTATTTTGCTGAGCATGATCCCTTCCAGCTGCATCCATGTTGCTGCAAATTGCATGTGTTTATCATTTTTGAATGCTGAGTAATATTCCATGCTGTATATGTACCACATCTTCTTGATCCAGTCATCTATTTTTGGGCATTTGGGTTGTTTCCAAAGCTTAGCTATTGTAAACAGTGCTGCTATAAACATAGGGGTGCAGGTGTTCTTTGAAATTGATGTTTCTGTGTCCTTTGTGTAAATACCTAGGAGTGGAATTGCTGGATCATATGGAAGCTCTATGTTTAGTAGGTCCAGAAATCTCCACACAGCTCTCCATAGTGGTTGGACCAGTTTGCACTCCCACCAACAGTGCAGGAGAGTTCCTTATTCTCCACATCCTTGCCAACGTTTGTTGTTGCTAGTTTTTTTGATATGTGCCATTCTCACTGGTGTAAGATGGTATCTCATGGTAGTTTTGATTTGCATTTCCCTGATTACAAGTGATGTTGAACATTTTTTCATATGCCTGTTGGCCATTTGTATTTCCTCTTCAGAGAAGTTCCTTTTTAGTTCTTCTGCCCATTTTTTGACGGGATTATTTTCTTTGTTGTTGAGTCTCATCAGCTCTTTGTAAATTTTTGTGATCAGTCCTTTATCATTAGTGTTGTGTGTAAAAATGTTCTCCCAGTTGGTGGGGTTTCTCTTTGTTTTTGTTCTTGTCTCTTTTGCTGTGCAGAAGCTCTTTAATTTGATATAGTCCCAGCTGTTTATCTTTGCCTTCACTATCACTGCTTTGGGTGATGTGTCTGTAAAGATGTCTTTGATGTGCATATCGTGTAGTGTTACGCCTATATTTCCTCCTATGTATTTTATGGTTTCAGGTCTTATGTCTAGTTCTTTAATCCATTTTGAGTTGGTTTTTGTGTATGGTGTGAGGTAGTAGTCAAGCTTCATTCTTTTGCATGTAGTGACCCACTTTTCCCAGCACCATTTATTGAACAAACTTTCTTTGCTCCAATGCATAGTCTTTGCTCCTTTGTCAAAGATTAGTTGACCATAAATCTGTGGGTTTATTTCTGGATTTTCTATTCGATTCCATTGGTCTGTGTGTCTGTTCTTGTTCCAATACCATGCAGTTTTGATGATTATGGCTTTGTAGTATAGTTTGAAGTCTGGGAGTGTGATGCCTCCATTCCCTTCTTTTTTTTTTTCAGGAGAGCTTTGGCTATTTGGGGTTTTTGGTGATTCCATATGAATTTCATCAATATTTGTTCTATTTCTTTAAAGAATGTCATTGAAATTTTTATTGGAATAGCATTGAAACTGTATATTACTTTTGGAAGGATGGCCATTTAATAATGTTTATTCTTCCAATCCATGAGCAGGTGGTGTCTTTCCATTTCTTTTGTGTCTTCTTCTATTTCTTTTAACAGTGTTTTATAGTTTTCTTTGTATAGGTCCTTTACCTCTTTTGTTAGATTTATTCCCAAGTATTTGATTTTTTTGTTTCAATAATAAAATGGATTTTTTTTTGATTTCTTCTTCTTCAGATTTATTGTTTGTGTACAGGAAGGCTACTGACTTTTGCGTGTTGATTTTGTATCCTGCCACTTTACTGAACTGATTGATGAGTTGAATTAGTTTTTCTGTGGAGTTTTTGGGGTTCTCTATGTATATTATCATATCATCTGCAAATAGTGATAGTTTGACTTCTTCTTTTCCTATTTGGATTCCTTTTATGTCTTTCTCTTGTCTTATTGCTCTGGCTAGGACTTCCAGTATTATATTGAAAAGCAGTGGTGAGAGTGGACATCCTTGTCTTGTTCCAGATCTTAATGGAAATGCTTTCAGCTTTTCACCATTGAGAATGATACTGGCTGTTGGCTTGTTATATATGGCCTTTAAGATGTTGAGATATGTTCCTTGTATCCCAAGAATTTCAAGGGCTTTTATCATGAATGGGTGTTGCGCTTTGTCGAAAGTTTACTCAGCATCTATTGATATTATCATATGTTTTTTGTATTTCTTTTTGTTGATGTGTTGGATAACGTTGATTGATTTTCGGATGTTAAACCATCCTTGTGTCCCTGGAATGAATCCTACTTGATCGTGGTGAATTATCTTATGGATACATTGTTGGATTCTGATAGCTAAAATTTTATTGAGGATTTTTGCATCAGTGTTCATTAGGGAGATTGGCCTGTAGTTTTCTTTTTTTGTGTTGTCCTTGTTCGGTTTTGGTATTAGTGTAATGTTGGCTTTATAGAACATGTTTGGTATTATCCCTTCCTTCTCAATTTTTTGGAAGAGTTTGTGAAGGATAGGTACTAATTCGTTTCTGAACGTTTGGTAGAATTCATTTGTAAATCCATGAGGTCCTGGGCTTTTGTTTTTGGGGAGGTTTTTGGTTACCATTTCAATTTTGCTGCTTGTAATTGGTCTGTTTAGGTGTTCTATTTCTTCTTCATCTAGCTTTGGGTGATTGTAGAGTTGTAGGAATTTGTCCATCTCCTCTAGTTTGTTGAACTTGTTTCCATATAACTGTTCATAGTAGTTTCTGATTATTCTTTTGATTTCTGCTGTGACCGTTGTGATTTCTCCTCTTTCATTTTTGATCCTGTTTATTTGTGCTTTCTCCCTTTTTTCCTTTGTGAGCCTGGCTAGGGGTGTGTCTATTTTATTTATTTTTTTGAAGAACCAGCTCTTGGTTTCATTGATCTTTTGGATTGTCTTTTTAGTTTTGATTTCATTTATTTTTGCTTTGGTTTTTATTACTTCTTTTCTTCTACTGGTTTTGGGGTTTTTTGTTGTTGTTGTTCTTTTTCTAGTTCTTTGGGCTTTGAAATAAGGTTTTTTTCTTTGAGTTCTTTCTTGTTTCTTGATGTGAGCCTCTATTGCTATATACTTTCCTCTTATTACTGCTTTTGCTGCATCCCATACATTTAGGAAATTGGTGTCCTCCTTGTCATTCAATTCAAAGAATTTTTTAATTTCTTCTTTGATCTCCTCATTAGTACAGTGGTCTTCCAGTAGTGTGGGTTTCAATCTCCATGAGGTAGGAGAGTACCTTGCCTTCTTTTTATGGTTTATTTCTAGTTTGATGCCTTCATGGTCAGAAAAGATGCTTGGTATGATTTCAGTCTTGGTGTATCTGTTGATGTTTGTCTTGGGTCCCAGTATGTGATTGATCCTGGAGAATGATCCATGTGTGATTGAGAAAAATGTGTACTCAGATTTTTTAGGGTTTTGTGTTCTATAGATGTCTGTTAAGCCCAAGCGCTCTAGATCCTTATTTAGAGCTTTAGTGTCTTTACTTCTTTTTTGTCTCATTGATCTATCCATTGTTGATAGTGGTGTATTTGCCATTCTGTTTGTCTTTCCTTTGATTTTATTTATTTATTCTTTTAATAACTTTTTTTTGGCCTTCTTTCGTTGTTATTCATCCCTTGAGGTTCTGGCTTTAGGACTCCTTGTATTATTTTTTGGAGTGGGGGTTTAGTCATAATGAAATTCCAGAGTTTCTGTTTGTCTGGGAAGGTCCTTATTCTTTCTTCATAGAAGAAGGAGAGCTTTGCGGGATAGAGTATTCTAGGTTGGCATCTGTTTTCTTGGAGTCTGTTGACTATGTCCCTCCCCTCTCTCCTTGCCTGTAGTGTTTCTTCAGAGAAGTCTGATGTCAGTCTTATTGGTTTTCCTTTGAATGTTATGTTTCTTCCCTCTTGTCAGCTTCATTATTTTTTCCTTGTCTTGGATTCTTTTTTTTTTTTTAAGAGTTCAAATTTTTATTGAACGTGTTACAAAAGACCTTTAGTCAAAAAGACCAAAGCCCATGTCATCATCAGACTCCTCAGATTCTTCTTTCTTTGCCTCTACTTTCTTCTCCTCAGCTGGAGCAGCAGCAGTGGAAGGAGCAGGACCACCTGCAGGGCAGCCCCTGCAGCTGGGGCAGGCCCACCAGCCCCTACATTGCAGATGAGACTTCCAATGTTGACATTGGCCAGGGCCTTTGCAAACAAGCCAGGCCAGAAAGGTTCAACATTTACACCCGCTGCTTTAAATGAGTGCATTGATCTTATCCTCCATGACCGTCATCTCGTCGTGCAAGATGAGAGCCGAGTAGATGCAGGCGAGCTCCGAGACCGAAGCCATGGTGCGGGTGAGGGCTGGACAGACGCTGCCGGGCGCGGTGCTAGTCGCCGGATGAAGTGAGGGTCTCACCCCAACGCGGCCTTAGCTTCCTTGGAAGGACCCAGCACCTTAGCGACAGCTGAGGAAAAGCCCTTGTCTTGGATTCTTGGGAGCTTTACTATTATGTGTTTTGCTGTATTTTTCCTTTCGTCATGGAAGTTTGGTGTTCTTCTTGCTTCTTGTATATTAATTTTCAGCTCCTTCTTCACATTTGGGAAATTCTCTTCAATTATCTCTTTGAATATTTTCTCTGTTCCTACATCTCTCTCCTCTCCTTCTGGGATTCCTATAACTCTTATATTTCCTTTCCTCATGGAGTCAGATAGTTCCCTTAGTCTTTCCTTGGTCTTTTTCCTTCATACTTCTCTTTCATTTTCTGTTTTGGTTCTTTTTATTTCTCTGTCTTCAAGAGTACTTATTCGTTCTTCCATTTCATCTATTCTGCTTTCATTGCTTTTCCCAGAGTTCTTTAGCGCCTCCTTTAATTCTTTGAGCTCCTGCATTTCTTTTACTTCCCTCTTTAGGGACTCAATTTCATTCTTCTGAGTGTTGTTTTCCTTAATGACTTCCATCAGTTTTTTCATCATGGCAATTTTAAGTTCTTTTTCTGGAAGGCTCAGAAGATCTTCCAAGTCACCATAGTTGCAAGCTGCTGGGTGGTTTTTTTTTTGTGGTGTGTCTTTTTTCTGAGGCGTTGCCTCTTTGCTTGTAGTTTTTCTTTTCCCTGCTGCCTGTCGTCTAATTTGCCTTATGCGTTGGGACACTGTGCCACTGGTACTGGCTGGCATCTTTTTGGTGTGTTTTTTGGGAGTTTCAGAAACTGGCAATCCAAACGAGTCAAAAACTGTTATGCCAGAAGTCTAATGAGGCAGTGGTACTTTGAGTATGTTAATGGTCACTGTTGCAGAATCTCTCCTCCTTCTGTGTTTAGTTACAAATGTGCATCTTGAAGTCCCACAGACTTCCCTGGAGGTGGGGCAGCTGGAATGCACTCTGAGTTCCAAATATCTGGATCCTCCTCTGGGCTCCGAGTTACTGCCAGGTAGGACTGGGCTTGTGGGGGCCTTCAGCTCACCTCTGACTGTGCAGGGAACCTTCTCCCTCTGGCTCCACGGGGAGCCTTCTGCCAGATTCAAGCAGTCTTTATTGAAGAAAGGTCCCTATTCTAAAATGGCGATTCAAATACAGGCACACTCTTCCACGTGCCCGGTCTGCCCTGGCCCTGGGTGCTTGCTCTCCCTCTGGGTTCGGATTGCTGGCCAGAGGGGTCTGGCCTGGGCGAACTTCCCAGCTCACCTCTGGCTCCTCCGGGAGCCTTCTGCCAGTTTCAAGCAGTCTTTATTGAAGAAAGGTCCCTATTCTAAAATGGCAATTCAGAGACTGGCACACTCTCCAGCAGGCTGGATCTGCCCCAGCCGTGGGTTCCCGCTCCCACTCTGGGCTCAAACTGCTGGTCAGAAGGGACCTGGCCTGGGCTGGGCGAACTTCTGAGCTCACCTCTGGCTCCTCCAGGAGCCTTCTACTGGTTTCATGCAGTCTTTACTGAAGAAAGGTCCCTATTCTAAAATGGCGATTCGGATAAAGGCACACTCTTCCTCGCGCCCAGTCTGCCCCAGCCCTGGGTGCCCACTCCCCCTCTGGGTTCGGACTGCTGGCCAGAAGGGGCCTGGCCTGGGCTGGGTGAACTTCCCAGCTTACCTCTGGCTCCTCCGGGAGCCTTCTGCCAGTTTCAAGCAGTCTTTATTGAAGAACGGTCCCTATTCTAAAATGGCAATTTGGAGACAGGCACACTTTTCCACGTTCCCGGTCTGCCCCGGCCATGGGTGCCCTCTCCCTCTCTGGGCTCGGACTGCTGGTCAGAAGGGGCCTGGCTTGGGCGAACTTCCCAGCTCACCTCTGACTCCTCTGGGAGCCTTCTGCTAGTTTCCAGCAGTCTTTACTGAAGAAAGGTCCCTATTCTATGGAGTGTTGGTGATTTTGACTGGTGCCAGAGAGCTCTCCTAGTGTCCTTGGGAGCTATTTTTTTTACCCCGTGGGACAGGGCAACAGAGTGGGAGTGGTGGGGAAAGCCTCAACGGCTTTGGGGTGCTGTGTCTGCCTTGTGCCCCACCATTGTGGGGAACCCACACCCTGAATTTCGTGCCCCAGGTCTCAGTTCCAAAGCCCTCAGGGCCAGGACGTGGGCTGTAGCCCAGTCAGTGTCCGCAGAAATGGCGCCTTTTGCACCCCACTCCTGTGTCCAGGTGCCTGGTTTTTGATTACTGAGTGAGGGACATTCACCTCAGTGAGGCCCCCCGCGCGTCTCCCCGCAAGCCTAGGTTGCGGGAGCGGAGACCTGGGCAGCCATGATCCGTGTATCCTTTTCAAGCATGCTGCTTTTCTGCACAAGCTTACTGGCTGGCCTGGGGCTGTTTATAGGTCTCCGGGACTCTTTGTTTTTCTCTAATGGCACCTGTAGTTGTTCGCTCACCTCTGCGGTGATTCCTGCAGGGTTCTCCACAGCTCCAGTTCATGGGGTGTGGTGGCTGAAATAGTTCCTTTCCACTCACAGTCCCACTTGATGCATAGTTTGTTCTTATTGGTTGTTTTAGTTTTTTTGTTTTTTTCCTCCTTTCTGTTGGTCGGAGAGTGCCGACTTTGTGGGTGGGGGAGGGTAGCAGGGTTCTGAGCTTTCCTCCCTTCTAGTCCTCTTTTATGGCAACTTTCTTCTTTGGGCAGTTTGCTGGAGTTGCCCGTTTATCCTCCGTGTCCCAGTTCTCACTGGGACCTGCCACTGTTCCTCCCTATTAACTTTTTTTAAATGGGAGATCTTACTTGCAGTGTTTCCTCACTGCCATGTTGCCACAATCCCCCCCTAAGGATTTTCAAACATTAGCTATGTTTCTTATCAGACAGCTCCCAACTTCAACACAACTGGGTTCCAAAAGCTCATTTTCTGTGTGGTTGTTTGTGCTCAGGATAGATGTATTCGATAATGACATTTTAAAATATCTCCTGTTTTTAACCCAGAGTCAAAGATGTTTGTTATTATTTTTTTTTAAGATTTATTTATTTATTTATTTATTTATTCAAGCACTGGGTACAGTCAGAAGCGCAGGAGGGTGAGCAAATTCACCAGAGTCAGAGCAGGGAGCAGAACAGGCAGAAGGACCGAAGTACACTGCTGAGGGGAGCAGTGGGTGCTGCAGGGAGAGGTCTGCATGCCATGTGGGACTCTCCTCTGCAGGCCGGGGAGTAGCCAGGGATCGAACCGGCTCTGCAGAGGCTGCGGGCAGCTTCGCAACCCAGCGCTCAACTGCTGTGCCACCGAGGAGGCCCTGTTTGTTATTATTTTTTATAAAACTTTCCACTAGATATTTTAGTTAATGCAAATAGATATGAAAACAAACAAAAGACATAAGGATTAGGAAAAAATATGTGCTATTATTCATAGATTATATTTTGATATCATATTTTGGGTATAAAAAATTAGAATTGTTATATCTTCCTTATGAATTAAACCTTTTATTACCTCATCTCTTTTTTTGTACTAATACTTAGACTTAATTTTTTTCATATTTTTATGACTGGACTAAATTTCTTTTAGTTAGAATTTGCATGCTTTACCTTTTTAAATCTTTCTATAAAAGTATTTTTATTATTTTTAATATCATATGGTTATTTTTTGTTATTTATTTGTCAGACTTCATCTTTAGGGAATTTAGTTTATCTCTATGGAATATAATATATGAATGAAAGGATCGATAGTTTATTTTTTTTCTATTGTGTGGTCTACTTTTTATTTGTGGCAACTGTATTGTCTTTCCTTAATTTTTCAATTTGTAAAGTTTATTTTTATAATTTTATTGTTTTTATGTCCACCAGTTTAGAAATGTTTACCATAGAACTCGGGTTCCTTAATTATTACTTTAATGCTATTTAGCTCCTTTACTTTCCACTTAATATATTACTGTCAGTATTTTAATTTTTTTTTAGTAGAGTAGTCATTCATTTAAATTTTCACATATATTTACCAATTTCTTTGCTCTTCATTACTTTCTGTATCTCATACCTTCCATCCAAGATCACTTTCTTTGTGCCTGAATTTCATTCTTGAGAATTTCATCTAGTGAAAATCTGCTGGTGACAACTTTCTCATCTTTATTTTATTTTATTTTATTTTATTTTATTTTATTTTATTTTATTTTATTTTATTTTATTTTTAAGGCTTTTTTTTTAACATGTATTTATTTATTTATACAAGCACTGGGTACAGTCAGAAGGGCGGGAGGGTGAGAGAATTCACCAGAGCCAGAGCAGGGAGCAGAGCAGGCAGAAGGACCGAAGTACACTGCTGAGGGGAGCAGTGGACGGCAGGAGAGGTCTGCACGCCATGTGGGACCCTCCTCCGGTGGCCGGGGAGCAGCCAGGGATCGAACTGGCACTGCAGAGGCTGCGGGCAGCTTCGCAACCCAACGTTCAACTGCTGCGCCACCGGGGAGGCCCATCTTTATTTTATTTTTTAAATTTTATATTTTTGCATCATTTTTCATTTTTGTCCAATGTATGCATTTTCATCTTGGTTATAGTCCCCCTAAATTTCCCACCACCCTTGCTTTTTTTTTGTTTGTTTGTTTGTTTTTAAACTTTTATGGTTTTTATCTTTTTTAGATTTATTTATTTATTTATACAAGCACTGGGTACAGTGAGAAGCATGGGAGGGTGAGAGAATTCACTAGAGCCAGAGCGGGGAGCAGAGCAGGCAGAAGGACCGAAGTAGACTGCTGAGGGGAGCAGCGGGCGTCAGGAGAGGTCTGCGCACCATGTGGGACCCTCCTCTGGTGGCCGGGGAGCAGCCGGGGATCGAACCAGCACTGCATAGGCTGTGGGCAGCTTCGCAATCCAGCGCTCAACCGCTGCGCCACCGGGGAGGCCCTCACCACCCTTGTTTTGATCCTACTCCCTTTTCTCCCCCTGTAGTGTGTCTCTGGTTTATAGGTGCCTGTTGACTATTTACAATATGTAAGCTATGGAAACAACCCAAATGCCCCAAAATAGATGACTGGATCAAGATGATGTGGTACATTACACAATGGGACATTACTCAGCAATCAGAAAAGATAAACTCATGCCATTTGCAGCAATATTTATTTATTTTTTAAAGATTTATTTATTTATACATACAAGAAATGGGGTACAGGTTGGAGGGGTGAGACAATTCACCAGAGACAGAACGGGGAACAGAACAAGCAGATTGACTGAAATACACTGCTGAGGGGAGCAACGGGCGAGACAGGAGAGGTCTGCTGTACCATGTTGGTTGCTCCTTGGCCAGCCCAGGACCAAACTCGTGCTGCAGAGGCTGTGGATAGCTTCATAGTGTGGTGCTTAACCCCTTGCGCCACCAGGGAGGCCCTTTTTCACCTTTATTTTTACTATTGAAAACTTGATTGATTTCCTTCCCATTACTTTGGATATTAGTATTATTTTCTCCCCCCCCTTTTTTTTTTACATATTTCATTATGAATCTTTTAAGTGTGAATTAAAAAATTATCTGCTGGGATTTATTGGGCTTCTTGAATTTGTTGTTTGTTCTCTCTCCTCATATTTGAAAAATTCTCAGGCTTTTTCTTATTAAGACTTGAATCCATTGTTCTTTTACTTTCTTCTTAATGTCCTATGATTAAACATAAGATAGGCATCATTATAGTCTCCTTCACATATAGTCTGCTTTATTCCATCATTTTGTCTCTCTGGATAATTTATTGTAACTTCTTTTTTAGTTCATCAGTTTGTCCCTTCTTCCTTGTAGCCAATCATTGCCAACTGTATCCATGGCTATATCTATAAAATTTAATCTCTTCCTCTTTCTCCTGCCTCCAAACCCACACTCAAATCAATGTTAAAAGTTTGGTGTATATTCTTCCATACCTTTTATGTGCCCTACATATAGATAGATAGATAGATAGATAGATAGATAGATAGAGAAGATCACCCTTTTTTAGAAGACTCTTTTCTAGAGCAGCTTTGGGTTTTCAATGAAATTGAGAGGAAGGTGCAGCTATTTCCCATATACTCCCAGCTCACACACATGCATAAACTCCTTGATTTTCAATATCACTTTCCAGATCACACATTTTTTTAACCAAGGATCAACCTATATTGTATATGATAATTTCCCAAATTCTATGATTTATCTTAGACTTCATTTTTTTTGTACTTTCTGTAAGTTTGGGCAAATGTATCCATATTTGGACATATAGTCACCATTATAATATTACACAAATTATTTTCACCACCCTAAAAATACTCTGTGCTCTTTCCATTTATTTCTGGTCCCCCACAAGCCACCCCCCACCCCAGCTACCACTGATCTTTCCATTTTCTCCATGTTTTGCTTTTTACAGAAAGTCATAGGGTTGGAATCATGTGATATTAACCTTTTCAGATTACTGTAGGGTAAATGATTGTCAGGCTTTTCTGCCCTCCCTTAGGATTGATGATGGATCCCTGTGGTCCTGAATGCATGCCTGATGGCAGGCACCTGGGTTTTGTTACATTGTTATATTCAGTTGTATTGTTTACTTTTGTGGGCCATGACTGCAGTATTGGTATTCACCAAGGCAAGAGGGCCCAGTGAAGAGTGAAGATTCCCTAGGGGCTGGGAGGTCTGCCAGCCTCCTGGCCCATGGTACCCCTGCTGGCCATGTACCTGGTTGCCACACTACATGAAAAAGCTCAATTAAGGACTAAAAACGCCACCAAGGGCTCCAGGACTCTCCTTTACCCATCTGCTCAGATCATAGAGAACCAGCTCTGTGCCTTCCTGGCATTACAATTGGCTTCTGAAAGTTCCTTCATAGCTTTTCATGAGTTGATAGCTCATTTCTTTTTAGCACTGAATAATATCCCATGGTATGAATGTGCAGTTTGTTTACCCATTGAACTGTTACTCATGGATATGTTAGTTGCTTCCCTTGTTTTGGCATTTATGAACAAAGCTGCTATAAGCATCTGCGTGCAGGTTTTAGTGTACACATAGATTTTAAACTCCTTTGGGTAAATACAAAGGACCAGGATTGTTCAATCATACGGTAAAATTATGTTTCGTTTCATGAGGAACTGCCAAAATATCTTCAAAAGTTGCTGTATCACTTTACATTCCCACAAACAGTGAATGAGACCTGTTGCCCCACATTCTCCCTCAGCATTTGGTTTTGTCAGTGTTCCAGATTTTATTTATTTATTTATTTTTTATTTTTTTTAAGATTTATTTATTTATACAAGCACTGGGTACAGTCAGAAGCGCGGGAGGGTGAGAGAATTCACCAGAGCCAGAGCGGGGAGCAGAGCAGGCAGAAGGACCGAAGTACACTGCTGAGGGGAGCAGCGGGCGGCAGGAGAAGGAAAGGTCTGTGCGCCATGCGGGACCCTCCTCTGGTGGCCGGGGAGCAGCTGGGGATTGAACTGGTGCTGCAGAGGCTGCGGGCAGCTTCGCAACCCAGCGCTCAACTGCTGTGCCACCGGGGAGGCCCCGGTGTTCCAGATTTTAGACTTCCTAATAGATATATGGTTTGTGGTAGCAGCTTATTGCTTTAATTCCCATCTCCCCAATGATATATCAATACGATTTGGAGACTCTTTTCATATATTTACCTTCTCCATTGTTTTTAAATTTTTCTTATTTTTCATTCTTTGATGTTGTTTGGTTATTTTTTGCATTTGCTATGTTATTTTTCATGATTTCCTATTTCCCGTATTTGTAAGCTTGTGATTTTTATTCTCTTAAACATGTTAAGTGAGGCTGTTTTAAAATCTGATTGATTGTCTCAAGATCTAAATCTCTACATATCTGGGTTTGGTTTTGTTTATTTGTTTTTTGCATTGCTTCTGCAACTCCAGAAGGAGTGTACAACACTGAAAAGAGAGCCTTCTAATGGTAGCTATATGGTACATATTTTACAGAATTAACACATTAATGCCTGCTCAGTGCCTTTGTGTCTTATTATCTCATAAGTGTTTTGAGCTCAGCGTTCCATTAACAGTGCTACCAGCATCATCTGCATTGTGATTTTCAGGGTACCCAAACCCTCTTTGGTGCCTAAACTCTTATCCCTAGTATTCATTCATTTATTCATTCATTCATTCATTTTACTATATTCTGATTATGGATTTGCAGCTTTGGTAATATAATGGCTTTCTTTTCCTCTCTAGTTGGAAACATTTTTCCAAAAATTAATCTATGACTTTCCATTGTCTTTTCAGACACTCAGTATTGAACACTTTGAATTATTTTCAGAAAGAATGATATAGGAATAACTTTGCAAATCACTATCAGAAATCAGACTTAATCATCTGAACTCCTCCTCCCCAAATATAAAAACCTTAGAACAATTTAATTGTATTCTTTCCTAAACTTATATGCTAATGTGTGCAGGGTTTTAATTTTGTCCTTTCTTTAGACCCCTAAATTCAGTATTTTTATTTCTAAAGCCTGTAGTCAATTTTTGCACACACACTTATACACACATACACACACACACCATTTTATTTGATCATTTCTATTTGCATTTCAGACCATGCTTCTGGGTTAATTTTTCTTGTTACTAGAGGTCGACATGTGTAAATTGCTTAAAACTAAAGCCACTCAGTTTTTGTTAATCTTAGCGTATCTTTATTGACACATTCTTGAAAGACAGTTTTTTGTTGGAAATATAATTCTCTTTCAATAACTTGAAAAGATTAGACCATTGTCATTCCAATATGTTGCTTTGTTTTTTTGCATGTAATCTTATTTTATTTTCATTTGGCCTACTTGAAAATATTTTGATTTCTGATACTTTCAAAATTCATTCTACTATTAGATATAAGGAATCACAGCCTTTATGTCTTTAAAGTTGCCTCTCTTTTCTATTATTTTGAAACACTGGCTTTGTCTATGTTAACCTTATCTTTCTGTCCCATTAATCTCTTTATATTTCTCATATCCTTGTCTCTTTGTAGTACATTCTATATAATATTTTAAGATATATCATCATTAATTCTCTCTTCAGATGTATTTAATGTTTAGCACTGATTAAACTTTTATCTCAATAGTTACATTTCCATTTTTGTGTTTCCCTTTCCCCTCAAAGATATGGGTTTGTAGCTTTTGATTGGTTGTTTTTGTGATGAAATTATTTCGTACATATCACATATTTGCTCAAAATTCTTTTTTATAAATCTTTACAAAAATCTTGGTTCTAAATCTGTTATTTATTGTTTCTGAAAACTTCAAGTAATAATGTTAACTTTGGTCTTTTCTTTGTAACTTTTGATTGTGATCTAATTTTCTTATCTTACTATGTGGCATTCCAGTTAGTGTAACTTAAGCAACAACTCCAGCAGAGAGGATTTGGTTGTGTTTATGTTAATAGCCAAGGGGTTCCAATAACTAATGGCCATTTCAGTTTCCTTTAAGTGTCCTAAGATCAACTGAGAGTTAAGGCCCAACTTGGTATTTCAGTGCTGACCTAAGGCTCCGTATACTAGCAAAATCTTTCCTCTGATTCTCAGAGAAACCCACCTCTTGTGGCTGCCTACTATGGCTAGATCCCAGTTCTGGCCATGACTAACTCTATTTCCAATCACTCCTCCTCCCCAGAAAGATGCTAAGAAAACTTAGCATCTTAAATATGCTTCCTAAACATTTTTAAGAATCACAACACCCCAAACACTCTATCCCACCCACAATTTGAAATTCTGTAGTGGAAATCACATAAAAAACTTATTTTATGAATATTAGAACCAAAAACTTTATTTTTTTATTTTAAATTTTCTTTTTATTTATATATGTTCTACATAAGTGTTCATTTTTAAACAATGTTTGCTTCCCCCCTTCTTCAGGTGTAGTCCCCACAGAATTTCCTTCGCCAGTGTACCCGTGCACCATCACCATAGTCCCCTGTGCTCCTTCCTCCCTTCCTCTGATCCCTCTCCTTCCTCCACCTATTATTTTTTTCCCTGATGCCCTGATGTCTTTTTTGTTTCCCCTATATTGCTCCTATAAGCAAAACCATCAATATTTTTCTTTTCCCTTCTGACTTATTTTTCACTGAGCATAATTCCTTCTAGCTCCATTCATGTTGCTGTGAATGGCATGAGTTTATCTTTTTTGATTGCTGAGTAGTATCCCATTGTGTATATGTACTACATCTTCTTGATCCAGTCATCAATTTTTGGGCATTTGGGTTGTTTCCAGGTTTTACCTATTATAAATAGTGCTGCAATAAACATAGGGGTACAAGTCTTCTTTGAATCAATGTTTTTATGTCCTTTTAGAACCAAAAACTTTAAAGTCAATGCTTAAACTTGATTCTGTAAACAGAACAGTATATGCACCACTATCAACAACCTCCTTCCAGGGACATCGGGTTGAAACAATTCTAAAAAGTTAACCCTTGTATTAAGAAAGTCAACATTACTAAATGCTATGTACTGTGTGTTAGGCTCCCAATAAATATCAGGTAATTTGACAATATTTTATATACAATTTTTTTTCCTGTTTTTTGAGCTTTTTAGTTCTTTTGTTGCCATACAAATTCTTTACCATAGGTCATAGTTTTACTCTGCATAATTGAAAAAAATATATAAGGTCTTGGGCATTTGGGAGAAAGGGAAGAAATGATTATGTAAATATACATTCCATTTCCAAATAAGCACTTAGGCAAAATGGAGCAAAATCTGAAATTATTAACAAACTGTTCTGGATGTTAATTGGAAAGCAAAGCTTTCAGATAAACCCATAAGACCCTATTTAACTCTCAATGTAGTAGATTACTCATGTGTTCATTCAATCACTAAATGATCACCAAGTGCCTATTTTTTTCAGGCACTGTGAAAGCTGTTGGAGACAAACTAGTCATCAAAGTAAAATAAGACCTGTTTTTGCAGAGCTTGAAGTTCAGCTTGAAGTTCATGTAATTGGAATGAAAATGCAGCCAGAAATAAACAAAATGAGAAAATACGGGGGGATATGGAAGCTTACAAAACATGGAAAGGTTAGCTTCGCAGAGAAGAAAGGACAGTGAGAGGTGTGCAAGATGTGCAAACACCAGGGAAAAATACACTACCTTAATGAAACAGAGAAAGTGTTAAGATGGAAGAGAATGGTAGCTATATGGGATGGATGATGAAAGATGTGTCTGGAAAAATAAGCTAAGACCAAGCCATTGAAAGCAATGTTGCATTTTTATATATATCCTAAGAACAATAGTCATTAAAATAATTTATTAATGAAAGCAACTTGATTAGGTTTGCATTTTGTGTAGATTCTTTGGCTATTGTGTGAAATGTGCAGTGTAATGATGAGGGCAAAATAGGCAACCAGGTAACTTGTATCTTTAATAATTCAAGTGAGATAATTTTACCTTTACTAGATTACTGAAGATGAGTATGGACAGCAAAGGACAGATTAAAAGGAATTTAAATGTGCTGCTTGTATTAAGCACATACAAGGGTTAAGGAGTGAAAGGGTTAAGGAAAGGATGGAGAGATGACTGACTTAATTAGCTTTGTAGAGAGAAATTGTTGCATCTGTGAAATTTGGATCTTAAGAACACGTGGGGGGGCCTCCCCTGGTGGCACAGGCGGTTGAGCGCCACACTGTAAAGCTGTCCGCAGCCTCTGCAGCCCTGGTTCGATCCCAGCCAGCCAGCGAGGGTCCTACATGGCGAGCAGGCCTCTCCTGTCACGCCTGCTTCTCCCCTCAGCAGTGAATTTCAATCTGCCTGTTCTGTTCCCCTCTCTGTCTCTGATGAATCCTCTCACCTCCCATGCATCTGGTCTGTACCCTGTTCTTGTATAAAAATAAATAAATAAATCCTTAAAAAAAAAAAAAAAAAGTACACGCGGGCCTTGACAACCAAGCTTCCAAAGATACTTGTAAACAAGAGGGGCTTCTTCTGTTTCTGAAAAGAGGGATTCTTTATTTGCTCATCCCTGACTGAAGAAGAAATGCTATCTCCAATTCATGCATTAAATAGAAGTAAAAAATCAAGTTGTCAGTGACTTGATGGAGATGAGGAAAGGAAAGGACTCAACAGCAACAACAGCATCAGCAGCAGTTGAACAGTGGGACAGACTGGGTCTGCAAGATGGCGGCTCATCCCAGACTCCAGAGGCAGGCTCTGCACAGATCCCAGGCAGCGGGCTTCACTGCAAGAGGCCAGTTGTCCAACATTCAGGTAAAGTCATCTCTCAATAATGCTCCCGTGGTGTTTTAAAGATTTATTTATTTATTTATACAAGAACGGGGTAGAGGCCAAATGTGTGGGAGGGTGGGAGGATTCACGGAGACAGCGCGGGGGAACAGAACAGGCAGACTGATGAAATACACTGCTGAGGGGAGCAGCGGGTGCGACAGGAGAGGTCTGCCGCGCCATGTGGAACCCTCGCAGGCTGGCCTGGATAGAACCCTGCTGCAGAGGCTGTGGACAGCTTCACCGCGTGGTGCTCAACCACCTGTGCCACCAGGGGGGCCCTCCCATGGTGTTTTAAATTAACCTTCATTGTTATATGGGGTTAGTCTTAGAGACTCATATCACAGATTTGTAAAGGTGTGACATTTTTGATGAGCAAATATGACAATTGGGGGCCTTCTGGATAAAATTCTCAATTGTGTTTGTGCTAAAGTACATGAATTACATGTCACTTGTTCCCTCAGAAAGACTTGGCAGACTGACAATGTGAATCATTGCTGAAAGGTGTTCAAACAAAATTAGAGAGCAGAACCAGCCATAGAATCTAACAGGAAACAAGCCCCATGGGTCATTCTGAGTTACAACTTTTACAACGTGTCTGTATGAGTTTAAGTTTACTTGAATAATACAAGGATGTACTGTATTGAGCAAGGGGAAGAAGTTTCTGTTATATACTGGAAATTTTTCTTTTATCCCTCAGGTTTTATTGTCTGATTTTTCACTTTTTATGCAAATTTTTCCCCTTCATGTTAAGTTAATTTTGGTCAGTGTTTTTTCAAGAGATGACTCATGTTTATTTTATTGTCCTTAGTAAATGTTAGTCACAATGATTTTCTTTTGTCAGAATAGAAGCTATTCTACACAAAATTTAAAATTCATTCTTGATTTTCATCTGACAAAATACCTGAATTAATACTTTCTAGTCTTTTACTCTAAAGTACCTTTTGCAATCCCACTAATACTCAAATATGGGCTTTAATTTTCTTGCTAACCTCTCTTCGGTGGGATTAATTAACATGAAACCTACCAGGCCTGCTCAGTCTAGCATCATTTAACAAAGTCAGCTCCTGATCTGGTCCCCTGTGTCTCTGTACTTCAACCACACAGACTTATTTTTGTTGTTCAGAGTCCAATCTTCTTCACAGATCAGATATCAAAAATCCAAATACAGACAGAGGCAGATTAATATAACATGAAACAGATTGGACACAAGGCAAAATGGAGTAGTGGTGTGTTTTGCAAATTGGATCACACATTCTTCTCAGAAAGTGTTGCTCTTTGGCTCAGCTGATCACTGCCATGTTGTTAGATCCTTGATTTTTCAAGAAATCTTTTTTTTTCCTATAATCTCAAAGTTCTTAAATAGTGGCAGCTATTTATTTTAAACACTCTGAAACTGAATACCTTATTTTCTGCTTACTATTTTTTATTCCTGTAGAAGTCAGTTTATTAGCTCTTAAAGACACTAGTCCTTCTTTCATTAACCCCCCCTTCCCTAGGCCTTAGTCTCTCATGGCCTCTGGATAGTACCTCTACAGTTAAATTCCCCTGGTCTGTATCTTTCATATCAGCTCTTACGTGCCTGTTGTTACATTCATTCATAATACATTTTTTTAGTTTTATGTATTTTTAAAAAATTATTCTTTTATTGTAAGATTTTTATTTCATTTATTTTTGCACAGAAGAACTGGGGTGTGGGCCAGAGGTGCAGGGGGTGAGAGGGTTCACCAGAGACAGAGTGGGGAGTAGAACAGGTGAATCTACTGAAATACACTGCTGAGGGAAGCAGTGGGTGAGACAGGTGATATCTGCTGTGCTATGTGAGTTAGCTCCCTGGCCCGGAATCAAACTCAGGGCACTTTGCAGTGGGAGGGTCGTTGCGGTGGTAGCACTGAGACTTAATCCCTAGGTCACCAGGGAGGCCCCCATAATACATTTTTTTGATTCATCATATTCATTAACACTTATGAATTATTTGAGACCACATATATAATCATTATATCTGAATAATGCTTGGAATATAAAAGAGCATGTTATATATATGTAATATATTTATATATATTTAAAATTTAAATGAATTATAATATTAGCTTTATTGTGTCAAATGCTAGATATAAAGGATACATATTATTCCTGCTTTATTGACTAAGATATTGTAAAGTTGTGGACTGAAAATGCCCTTTTTGAGTTATTTAGCTTTTAGTAATAAATCTGGCTTCTGACTCGGAGTTCATAGCTCTTACTGGTTAGAAGTGAAGAAAAGTGGTAACTAAACTTTTGGTTATGAACACAATATATTACACATAGATGTCAATTTGCAATGCTATACATCTGAGACCTATATAATGTTATAAGCTAGTGTTGTTTCAATTAAAAAAAAACCCACTCAGTAATCACTTCCTCCAAAAAAGAATGAAGAAAAAGAAAAAAATGCAACAGATGGTACTAAATGAAGTCACAAAAGGAGATGGAGGTTTATCACCTATTACATTAAATATAAGTGCAGCACATATGCCAGTTAAAAGACAATAATTATCAGACTGCTTTAAAAAATCTTCCTATATGCTGCTTTTAAAGATATAAAAAACATAAAGATAAGGAAAATTTGGGGCCTCCCTGGTGACGCAGCGGGTTGAGCACAGTGCTGTGAAGCTGTCTGTAGCCTCTGCAGTGCAGGTTAGATTCCTGGCTGGCCAGGGAACTACCCATATGGCGAGGCAGACCTCTCCTGCCTTGCCTGCTGCTCCCCCCAGCAGTGCTTTTGGTCTGTCTGCCTGTTCTGCTCCCCACTCTGTCTCTGGTGAATCCTCTCACCCTCCCGCACCTCTGGCCTATACCCCAGCTCTTGTAGAAATAAAAAAAAAAATCTTATAAAAAAAAGATAAGGAAAATTTGAAAAGGATGGAAAATTTAAATAGCACTTAAATGCTATCCAAAAGAAAACTGGTATAACCATAATCACAGGAAAGAAAATAGGCTTTAATAAAAAATATACAGCAATTACAGAGACCAGAAGTATACAACATGCATAGATCACAAAGAAATAATGTTGGATTAAAGGAGTGAGACAGACACAATATATATTTTTATATTCAATTTTTGATGGTGTATTATATTTATATTTTGATGGTGTATTATATGTGAAAGGAGAGAGAGGAAGGAAGGAAGGAAGGAAGGAAGGAAGGAAGGAAGGAAGGAAGGAAGGAAGGAAGGAAGGAAGGAAGGAAGAAGGAAGGAAGGAAGGAAGGAAGAAGGAAGGAAGGGGAATAGGAAGGGAAAGGAAGAGAAGGGAAAAGAAGGGGAGGGAAGGGAAGGGGAAAAAGAAGGTTAATAGAGAGGGTGAGTAAGAGAAGGGAAAGGAGGTGACGGAAAAGGAAAAAAGAGAAGGGGGCAGCATCAGGAATGCTTTTAAAAGCTGAAATTTTGAAATATGAGTGGTAACTAAAATAGTAGACCCACAGAAGCTGAATCCTAAACTAGCAGTAAGAAAATCCAAGGAGAAACATCTTTTTCATTATAGATTCCTAAGGATTCAGAACTTATTGGCATCATGGTTCCTGAGACTGCTATCTGCCTTTTACCCAAAGTTAGGAGCTCTAGGTGGAATCACATGCAACTCAAGATATTGATGGGTCTAGTGTGAATTGCTGTGCCAATGAATGCCAGTTTTGTCTTGAAGGCAATTGTGATCCAATACAGGATTAAAATCAGAAAATGTTCAGATATGGCAATGCAGATGTTGAACAAGAATGGTAAAACATATTTAGCAGAAGACAAAGTAAAGGCTGTTCCTATTGTCTTGGTGAGTGAGACAATAAGCAAGACAGTGGGCAAGAAGAAGGTCCAGAAGAGGAAGTTTTTGCAAGAAACAGGCAGGGATATTCTTGTTCTTTGTTTCTTGCTTCTCAGAAGAATAGAGTGGGGAAGAGGTAGTTGTTTTAATGTGAAATGTGACTGGAAGCAAGGAGAACATAACAAACTAGAGTGCATATTTAGGAAAAGAAGAAACACCACTGTAGTTTTCCAAACATCATCCTCAAATTACATTTCAGAATTGATTAAACACTGACTGTATTTTTAAATTCCCCAGCTATTTGACTCACTCATATACCAAATATTATCTATTTGTAGATGATATCTTAAATCAGTGTTGCTTCTAAAACAGATGTTTTAAAATAATTTTGTAACAAAGATGTGGAAATTCTTTACAACTGCAAAAAAAACCAGATACATTTAAAGGGAATGTTTGTACTAGCTAAAAATTAATCACATAAGTTTTCTCATTGAATGGCCTATTTAACTTGTCCATTATTAACACCAGCACTTCTTGATTTCTTGGCTTTGTGCCTGGGTTATTAGAAGTAAAAACTTGTTTTGAGTAAGCTGGCTATCTTTAAGATGACTTTTAAACAGACTGTTTGCATTAAGGTAACTACTATTGCATATAAATAAGAGTACTTGTGGGTGATTTCTACTAATCAGATGTGTCATTATGGTTAGAGTAAAAGTAATGAGAATTCTTGACTTTTTGGGAAACTGTAATGCTTAAATGGAAGGAATAAGGTTAAGTTATGACAAAGAACTGGTTGAGAATATGAATAACGTAACTTGGGAAAATATATTGATGGCATTTTGAAGTTCATCATCAGTGTCAAATTACAAAATGATGGTAAACAAAAATTTCTTTCTCTTAATTTCTTCTCTTTCTCTCATTCTCTAGTTTATGTATGTTTAAAATAAGAAAAAAAGGCAGAGACAGGTCTATCATGGAGGAATCATGACTTAGAATGAACATGTGATACAAAGAAAAGAGAACTAATCCAAAACTGTTTTGCATTTATTGTCTAAGAAATGATATTTAAATTGACATGGAAACATGTTAATTGGTGATTGTAAAGAGTCAAATTGAAATTTGAGGAAAGGGACTAAGAGCAATGCAAGTGAATAATAATGAAAAAGAAATACAGGGTCTTGTGTTAAACCAGGGTTTTAATTTATGCCGTATTAGATATGAGATTAGTCAAGCTGCTTCATCTGTATAAGTTGAGTGCATCTAAAGTTTCATTTTATTTTCATCTTTAGGGTGAAAATAATACCCACTGGAGAACTCATAAGGTAGGATCAAAGGAATTGATGTGTAAAGCTGATTAAACTTTGCTTAAGTTTTCTCCTTCCTTTCCTAACCTAACAACTAATAACTTTAGACTGTGTTCAAACTAAAAGTATAGTTGAGCTACCCCTGATTTCTCAAAGTATTTTGAGATTACCTTAAAGTCCTCCATTGGCAGTCTTTGAAAAACTATGTAGCAATCATGTAAGTTTTTTTTTTAAGTGGAGAAAAATGATAGAGTTTGTGGATTTCTAATTAGTAAACTATATATCAATCCTTGTGTTACCGAACGCCGGCCTCAGTTTCCCTCAGCCAATTATCACTTGGGGAAACTTTCTAAAATATACTTTTTAAAGCATAGCTCAGGAAAACTTAAGTAATGAAATTTCCAGTGAGATTTCAACATGAGTTCAAAAAGAAGATATATTAAACAAATAAATTTTTATTTCTGTTAGGGTTACTAGTTTGATGGACGAAGGGAAGGTTGTAGAGACCACGTGACTGAAATAACCTAAGGCATTTAAAATACTGATAGTGGTAAGTTGCCCATAATCAATGATTATTAAAAGATGGGGATTCACCCCAAATTGATTACCCATTCTTTACTTGTTATGGAATTTTTTATTTTTATTTATTTATTTATTTTTAAAGATTTATTTTATTCATTCATATAAGCGCTGGGTACAGTCAGAAGCGCAGGAGGGTGAGAGAATTCACCAGAGCCAGAGCGGAGAGCAGAACAGGCAGCCTGATGAGTGATGAAGTACACTGCTGAGGGGAGCAGCGGGTTGCAGGAGAGGTCTACACGCCATGTGGGACCCTCGCTTGGCAGCCAGGGATCGAATCAGCGCTGCAGAGGCTGTGGGCAGCTTCCGCAACCCAGCGCTCAACCACTGCGCCACTGGGGAGGCCCTGTTATGGAATTTTTTAAAGGTAAGTTTAAGCCACTATATCCATACTGATAATAATTTCATCTTGCTGATTTTGGATCTGCTCTTCTTGTTTGCTGAGTTCATCTGAAGTTTTATTAGTTCTCACTTTCAGCATTGTGCTATGGATACATTTGATAAGGGTTGTTTTTTAGTGTAAAGGACCTCTTGGTGCCTTCTGGATTGTGAATCTATCGGATGGAAAGGATTGCCTTTCTGCATAGAAAGAACATGGTTTGTTTTTTGGAAACATTGTGACTTTAGGCAAGTTGCTGACTTCTGTAAACTCAGTTTCCTCATCTGTAAAATAAGAATAGTAGCATTACCTCAGAGAATTTTTTGGGATGAAGTGGTAATTGATTGACATAATATAGTGCATGCTTTGTACATAATAGGAACTAATAGGTAGAATAGTTACTATTAGATATCAATAGCATGTAAGGCTAGAGAAAAGTGCCTTCAGTTAAATTAGGATATGGAATCATAATAGAATGGTGAGAAACTATTATATCAGTTAGTATTTTGGCTTAGCTACTCAAAACATTAATAGATATCTAGGATAATAAAAACATCATAGAATTTGGCATTGATTCAAAAATTAATTCTAAAGAATATTGTCTTCTACAAAGTAAATCATAAAAATGCCCATTATAGTCTTCCATTCCAGGTTCTAGGGAAACTATTCTATGGTCAGGTCACAAAACAACTTAATTTTTAAATGTAAACTATCCTTTCCATAGAGGAAATATATACACTTCATCCACATTGGTTGATCTCGTTGAATGGATCAATTAACTGGAATATCTGGAGAAATGGACCATGCCACACATCATTATCACCATTAATCACATCAATAAACTTTTTTATTAATATTACATGTATTGTTATTGTTTTGATAAATTTCCTGTGCTTGGAATCAAGATTTTTAATTGAGGTCTTGTAAACTTTTTGAATAAATCCATATATGTGAAGATTAATGTGTAAAATATATGTAGATGCAAAGACAATCTTCAAAGGTAGGAGAAAAGAAAAACTTAAATTTATGTTTATAAGCTATTTATTTCATGAAACAATTCATTTTCATGTTTACCAAAACAGTATATTTGAACAGTGATTTGGACATAAAGGTAAAAAGTATAGATTATTATGACAGATCATAGTTAGTGGTATTCATTTTGTACCATATCTCTGAATTCTTTGTAAATTAGCAAATACTTAATCATCCAAACAAGATTTTCAGTTTGGTTCATTCAGGTCTAAGGCTGTTTCTGTTTTCATCATCTTATCTATTAGAGGAAGCATTCAGGCATAAGTGCTTGCCTGAGGCCAAGGAGGTTGTGTGGGCTCAAGTACCTGCATGTTCACTGTAGTGAATCACACCTCACCTCTGAAGGAATTTATAATTAGTAACAGTCTGAAGATCTCACTGTATATGGGGCGAAATCATTTAGGGATTAGGTTGGGCCTGTGTAAGGAACCAGGAGGTGATGAAAGAAGTTTGGGGCCCATACCTGTTATAGGCACCTAGTACCATAACCTTATATATAAGAAAATTTCTCCTCTTTTTGGTTCTTCCTTTTCCAATGATGAAAATGACCCATCCCATTGGAATGGGAAGTTTCTGAAGCTGGTTTCTGAGAAAAGCAGATTTGTGAGGTTACATCCTATATTCAGTAAAGTTGGAGCTTGCTAGCACTCTTTCATCATACACTAAAACAAAAGTTTCACACGAAACCAATATACTTTGCCTTTTGCCTTTTGTGCCTTTCTTTTTATATGCAAGGATAAATATAATATGATCCTGTAAGATTTAACTTCTATAGATAGCCATTGGCTTAAAAATCCGGTGGATGTTGATAATAAAATCTAAACTCTTGATCAATATGTTTGGTCAGGAGTTCTCTGGGAAGAACTTTACCTTGTTGGGGAAGGTCACCAAGAGAATGTGGCCACCTCTTGACCTGGGAACTGTAACTGGGCAATTAGAGGCTCCTTACCCCTGGAAATTGGGTTCTGGTTGCCTTCCCTATTCCCATAAGTTGACCAAGGAAAATTTCTGGAAATAAATGCTGCTGAGACCATCTGGACATTGTTCATGATTAAACCCAGTTAAAGCTTCTATAAAACTTTTAAAATTTGGGAGTGGATACAGAAACCTATCTTGCTTTGTGGCCATCTAAGACAAAACTTCTAGGTAAGTTCTCTTGGCTAATAAAACGTCCACCTACCAATATGGTAGTCTACATTTTTCCTTCAGTCTCTCCTGGCTCTCCCTGTACTGTGATCAATTTCAGATTACATCTGGGTTGTGTCCCATCCTACTTTTCAGGTACTATAAGTCAATTCCTAGAGAGAATTTTTGTAGTCATAGATAAGAGACTTTATAAGTCACAGACTGGGGGGAGTGTGATATTTTGGCATACAGTGAGTAGAGACCAAAAAGGATGCTGCTAAATATTATACATTGTACAAGATAGCCCTCCACAACAAAGAATCATCTGGTCTAAAATATCAATAGTTTGAGAAATTCTGCATTGAATACAAATGTTTTGGGGTGGGATGGTGGAGTGTATCTGAGCCCATTCAATCTTACAACAAACTCATAGAGCAGCAAATACCATGAACTCCTTTCTTCAGGTGATCAGTTCCTGAGGAAGCAGACTAATAATTGAAGCAAACTTTGCTGGATGTGCTAAGGAAAGAACTTTCACTGAGAAAAAAAAAAAGTACTGAATTGCAACTGACAGGTTAATTATCATTAGTTGAAATTATTTATATGATATATATGGTGTAACATTTAGCTGCTTTCAAGTTGCAAGTAGCGGAAAAATATGTCATTAAAAGCGATGTACATAGCTGGAAAGTCCATAGCTAAAGTGGGCTGTGTTGGTTTGTTTCAGCAGCTCAGTGATGTCATTGAGGAAGGACCTGATGTAACCTTCCTCCCTTCCACCTTCCAGACTGTCAGCCTGCATTTAAGACTCATTCTCCCTCGGGGTCATTAGATGGCTACCACCCAGATATCAATGCAAGAGAGGAAAAGGGAATGCCAATTCCAGAACCCCCTCAGAAGTGAGGAAGTATTTTCACATCAATCTTACATTATGTCTCACTGTCTCTATTTGGGTCATCTGAACCAAGAACTTTACCCAGTGTGTAAAATAATGCTGATTAGCTAGCACTGAACCACCTTCAAACCATAGCACTAAGGCAATATGAATAGCTTTAAAAAAATGGGGTTGCTATTGAGAGAAACAAAACAAGATTATAGAAAGGCAACCACAATGTCTATATGTGGGATGAACAGCCAAGGCATAACAAACTGAGTAAGACATAGATATAGGACAACTTGTGAATATGGCTGGAGGCCTGGAGTTGTGGTAAGTAGGAGGAAAACAGTGCTGGAAAGGAAGGCAGTAGCCAGATCAGAAAAGCCTCTAAATGTTATGATTGGGATGTTATTCTCTAACCAATTCTGAACCATTAAAAGATTGTAAGCAAGGGACTGATATGATGGGAATTGTGTTTTTGATAACTATCTATGTTAAAATTAAGAAGAATGGAAAAGAGGCAGCTTAACTGGGAGCAAAGAGAACGTAATTTTGGGCAGCTGACCAAATACCCCTGAGTTTATTTGTAATATGATACAATTATATCAGTTCTTTGAGGAACAGAAATAATGGAGATTAGGACTGTAGTCCGGCAGGTATAAAGCAAGAATTTATTGTATTTTTAAAAAGATTTATTTATTTATTTATGCATACAGGAACCGGGGTACAGGCCAGAGGTGTGGGGGTGAGAGGATTCACCAGAGACAGAGTGGGGAACAGAACAGGCAGACTGACTGAAATACACTGCTGAGGGGAGCAGCGGGTGAGACAGGAGAGGTCTGCTGTGCCATGTGGGTTAGCTCCCTGGCCTGCAGGGGATGGAACTCTGCACTGGCGAGGCTGCTTGGACAGCCTCACAGCACTGCACTTACCCCTTTGCACCACCAGGGAGGCCCAAAGCAAGAATTTATTAAAGCTTATGCAATTATCATAAGGGATTCATGATTATGGATAGAGTCTGTATGCAGTATCCCAAGAAAAAGGTAGAGGCTCTATTTAAGTATTGTTAATCCAGCATAATTGAAGGACTGGGGTCCTTTGTTTGCCTTTCTTTTCATGATGTTATTCCATCTCTTGAATTTGTGATTTCCTGGTGCATGCCTGCAACCTCTGGATTGCATTGCATTAGCCTAGAGGAGCCATTAACATTGAGGGTTTGCTAGAGGGAAAACTATTTCATCTAAAGCATGTTTTGAGGAGGGGTTCCTTCTTAGAGATAGGGACAGCCACTACCAGAGTGTGGTAAGTGACCCAGTGAAGGAAATGCTACTTTCTACCTTATAATGACTTGATTGGCCTCTGAGTTAGTGTTCAGCAGCAGCAAGCTTCCCAAGACTCACCAGACCCTATCTTTTGACTAATACAATTATATTTTCTTGTTAGGAGGGTTAAATGACATAAAATATGGAAAATGCTTAATGCATAGGTGGTAACAAAAATGTTATTTTGTTCACATACCAGTAAGCTCTGTTTTGGATTTTATCTCTACCAGTCACTGTCTGAACTCGATCAAGATAATTATATTGAATGAGTCCATATTCTCTCTAGCCCATGTGACATGATGATTATGAGGATTAAATGAGATTATATTTATAAAGAACACAGTGTTACTCAAAGAGACTGTGATACTACAAGTCTCTAAAATTGATTATTTGCAACAGGAGACATGAAGTAAGTTAGAGGGATGGTAAATATATAGCACAGAGAAAGAACCAACAGGGTTTGCCAGCAGATCACATAAAGAATATGAGGAAGGGAGACATCAGTTATGACTGCTAGAACTTTAGGTATAAACAGCTGAATAGATTTTGACTTCATCAAAATGATATTAGGAAGTTTTGGGGTGTGAGAACCATGTTGCATTTTACGTTTTGAATATTTTATATTACCTAAGATGTTCGGAACTTTTTAAATTAGTAAGATATGCAAGTTGAGATGAGATATCAGGGAAGAAACTGGATATGCAAGTCTGAAGCTTAGTGGAGAAATCTGCACTAGAAATATAGATATGGGAGTTGACAACACATCTGTAGTAGTTACACTGAGGTGACTACGAGATAAACTAGGAAGGAAAGACATTAGGGAGAGTGCGAGCTGAGTAGTCTACCACGAAGGAGTTTAGTAAGGGTGGAAGAATCTGTTAAGGAGACAGAGAAGGAGGAGCCAATGAGGTAGGGGACAGCAGGAACAGGTAAGTTTCTGAGAAGGAAGGAGTGATCCAACTCTTTGTCAAACTCTGATGAAGTGATGAAGAAGGAACAAGGAAGTTGTGCCAAACTGATGACTGAATAAAGCTGAATAAGGTGAACATCAAATCCATTAAATTTGGCAGCATAACCTCTGGTGTCCTTAACCAGAGCAGTGTCTATGGGCTTCTAAGGATGGAATCCTGAAAGGAATCCAGACAGAAGGACTTGTAAATGAGCAGGACGTGAGAAATTGGAGATGATACAAGTGAACAATTATTTTGGGAAAAAATACATATCAGTGAAGATATCATATACATATGAAAAATACATATCAGATAAGATATCTCTTATTTTTAAAAAATTTCTGCAGCAAATGAAAGCTCTCAAGGGAACTGAAAGTGAGGTAGGATATAGAACAGAATGCAAGTAATGGGTGGCTTTTTGTCGTTACTTTAGGGTAAGAATTCTAAAACTTATTTGCAGGCCTCCCCTGGCGGTGCAGTGGTTGAGCGCTGGGTTGCGAAGCTACCCACGGCCTATGCAGCGCCGGTTCAATCCCCGGCCGCCGGTGAGGGTCCCACATGGCGTGCAGACCTCTCCTGCTGAGCCCACTGCTCCCCTCAGCAGTGTATTTCGTCGGTTTGCCTGTTCTGCTCCCCGCTCTGGCTCTGGTGAATTCTCTCACCCTCCTGCGCTTCTGACTGTACCCAGTGCTTGTATAAATAAATAAATCTTTTTTAAAAAAAAAATAAATAAAACTTATTTGCCTGTTGGTGGAAATGATATAGCTGGAAGGAAAGGAGCTAACTAAAGCAAAGATTTTGAGCAGATATGAGTTCTCATGCCCAGAGTACAAGTGAGAGCTTCATTGTTTTGTTTTTTTTTAACTTATCGAGGTAACATTGATTTACAACATTGTAGATGATCTAGAGGTATAGGATCATACCCTCAGGTGTGTGTTACCACACCAACCCACCACCAAGGTATCCAAAGTCCTTCACCATAGTCCAAGAGATCAGTTTTGAGAGCAGGATGCATACATTCTTCTCTGTAACAGGAGGGAAGAAGGAAAAAGATGGTGTGAAGGTGGGAGTGCTCACAAGTGGAAGGTCAGGGCATGATCCTCCCTCAGAATGTCTAAACACTATGACCTGGTTTTCCTTCAAATTCACTTTGCTTGGCACTTTTCGATCTTTTCAAAATGAAAATCTGAATTTTTCAAAGACTTTTTTAAAGAACATTTTTAAGTTTACAACAAAATAGAGCACACAGATTTCCCTTATACCCCCTGACTTTGAGCACATTGATACATAGCTTTCCCCTTTATCAACATCATTCACAAGAATGGTACGATTTTTTAAACAAGGATGAACCTACATGGACACATCCTATTCAAATTGTATCATTTACCTTAAGGTTCGCTCTTTGTTGTTATACTTCTATGGGTTTAGAAGAATGTGTTATAATATCTATCCATCATTATAGTATCATCCAAAATATTTTCACTGCCCTAAAAATCCTCTCTGTTCTGCCTGGTCATTTCTCACTCACCTCCCCTTACCCCTGGTAATCATTGATTTTTCTCTTGTGTCCTTAGTTTTGCCTTTTCTGGAATGTCATACAGTCATATTGGCTTCTTCCACTGAGTAATGTGCATTTAAGTTTCCTCTATGACTTTTCATGAATCGATAGGTCATTTCTTTTTAGCACTGAATAATATTCCATTACCTGAATGTACCACAGTTCATTTCCATTCACCTACTGTAGGAAATCTTGGTTACTTCCCAAGTCCTGGCAATTATGAATAAAACTGTTCTAAATTTTTATATGCATGCTTTTTGTGTACACAAGTCTTCAATTGTGTAAATACTAAGGAGCAGATTGCCAGATCACATGGCAAATGTTTAGTTTTGTAAGAAACTGCCATACTGTTGTCAAAAGTGGCGCTACCATTTTGCATTCTTGTCAGAAATGAATGAGAATTTCTGTTGCTACATAACCTCTTCAGCGTTTGCTGTTGTCAGTATTCTGCATTTTGGACTTTCTAATAGTCATGTGGTAGTATCTCACTGCTATTTTAACTTACATTTCCCTGATGATATAGGAAGTAGAGTATCATTTCATATGCTTATTTGTCATCTGACTATGTTTTTTAGTGAGGCATCTGTTCAGATTTTGGCCTATTTTTTAGTGGAATTGTTTATTTTCTTATTGAGTTTTAAGAGTTCCTGGCATAGTTTGTATAATGTCTATTATCGGATGTATCTTTTGCAAATATTTTCTCCCAGTATGTGATTTGTCTTCAAATTCTTTTGACAGTGCCTTTTGCAAAGCAGAAGTTCTTAATTTTCATGAAGTCCAACTTATCAATTATTTTTCATGGATCATGTCTTTGGTGTTGGATCTGAAAGGTATCAATATCCAACATCATCTAGATTTTATTCTATATTATCTTTTAGGAGATTTGTAGTTTTTGTGTTTTACTTTTAAATACATGATCCATGTCAAGATGACCTTTTTTTTTTTTTTTGGCGGGACCCTAGCCGGCCGCCAGGGAACAAACCAGCGCTGCAGAGGCTGCGGGCAGCCTCGCAGCCCAGCGCTCAACCGCTGCTCCACCAGGGGAGGCCCTCAAGATGACTTTTGTGAGGTGTATAATGCCTGTTCTGTTCTGTTCTAGAAATCTATTTATCTATTTTGTCAATGCTATACTCTTTTGATTACTATAGTTTTACAATAAGTCTTAAAGTTTGGTAACAACTTCCTCCAACTTTGCTCTTCCTTCAATATTATGTTAGCTATTCTTGATCTTTTGCTTCTACGTATAAAATGTAAACTCAAAATGGATTAAACTTTTATGTAAGAACTGAAATCATATAATGCACAGAAGAAAACACAAGCAAAACACTCCATGACATTGACTTCAGTAATGTAATTGGAGGCTCAATTCCAACATCAATGGATACAAAAGCAAAAGTAAAATGGGACTACATTGAACAAAAAAATTTCTGCACAACAAAACAATATAAAAAACTATCATTAAAACTAAAATGAATGGGAGAAAATATTTGCATATCATACATCTGACAAACGGCTTATATCCAAGATCTATGAAGAAGTTACACAATTCAACAACAGTAACAAAATAATAAAAATTACAAAAGGGTGGAAGAGCTAAATAAACATTTCTCCAAAGAAGACATAGAGATGGCCAACATGCATATAAAACTTTTTCTTCAAACTCATCATCTGTGAATTGCAAATAAAATCTACCATGCGATATACCTCACATCTGTGAGAATGGCCCATATCAAAAAGACCAGAAACATCAACTGTTGGCAAGGATGTGGAATAAAGGGAACTCTCATATTTAAAATGTAAATTTTCTGCTTTTCTTGAATCTGAAATACATGGAATGTAAATGGGACATCACTTTTACAGCTATGAAAACAGAAAGCTACTGTTTCTACACTGTTGACCAAACGCAAGCAAATTACCTGGATCCAGGTAATAATGTCCAGGAGAGAAAGTTAGCAAGAACAGGGCTGGCTGAGTCTTCACTTTTTTGCTCCCTGATAAGCTTGAATAACTCATTTAACCATTCTAAATTTAAACTACATTGTCTGTGAAGCAAAGATCATAAGTTATATCTTTTACAGTAATTATAAATATTAACAATGAGGCACTATTTTGGTAAACTTCATGGCAAATGAAGAACAAAGAGTAACTATCACAACTAGTGCTACCATTACTGTTATTAACCCTATTGTTATTTCTGGGTTTTGGCAGTTTTGGATATTTTGGCTAACAGGCAAAATGGAATTTTGTCAAGACCATGAGATATTTCTGTAAGCTACTTATCCATTACATAGTCTTGTCATTTGTCTCCTTTCTAATTGATGTCATTAACTGTGAGCAAAACCCCAAATAACCTCTTTTTATAACTAAAATCCATCTTAAATGCAGTTGGTGATTGGTAGTTATACTTCCCCATTCTCCACAATTATTTTTACATACAAAAACCCTATACTCCAGGACAGCACAAAACTTGAGTCTTTATTCTTCTAAATGAGACTCAGGTTGCTATGTTTCAAATAAGGAAGCACTGAAAACCAATGATTTTTTTATACCCCTTTTCATATTTCTAAGTCATTGTTTGGAGTCAGTGATGGTTGCCTAGTAATAACATTGTCATTTAATTTAAGTACATAAAATATAACTAATAAGTTGACTAGGCGCCAGTGAAAAGTTAAATTCCAGTTTGAACTAGTTAAATAACTTTTCTTCTTAGGAATCACAGCATTATTATTTCAGCTTTGAGTCTTTTATTTATTGTTCCTCCAATTTAGAAGGTTTTTCTCTGTTGTATTTCTCTTTCAGCTTTCAGTTCGGACGTCACTTCCTTGGGGAGGAGTTTCCCCACCCTCCCCAGGCTAAGACAGTCTTCATTGTGTGGCTTTTTCATAGTACTTTGCTTCTTTTCTAAGATGCATTACAACCATCTACTTGCATAGTTACTTGGGTTGATATCTGTCTCTCCACTAGAATGTAGGCTCCATCTAGGCATAGGTGACCTTTCTGGGCTAATACTACATGATAAAAAAAATTCATTGTTTATATAAATAGCAGCTGACCTTTAGTATAAAGTCAGATGTCTCTAATAAAAAACTCATGCATTCACTTTTGCCTCTAGAAAGATTTTCTTATTCACGGTGGTTCTTTATTTTAAAATATGTCCCATTATATTAGGACACAGAGGACGAATCCTTCTCAAACAGAAAAATCAGGATTCTCTTGGTAACTGGGAATCACATTTTGAATATAGAATCAATGAATGTACAATGCTGACCTCATTCCATACTAAATATAGCCTTGAAAGTTATACCAGAGATGAAGGCAAGAGAATGTCCACAGAAAAATACTTTCCTGACAAGAAAATATAGAATACATTCCAATGTCTAAGTCATTAGTGACTTTTGTTGTCATTAAGGTTGGGCTATTAGTCACGGTGTTTCATTGTAACCCAACCAAGGAATTTACTCCACCACCAAGAATTCCTATGTTTCTACGTGCCAAGGATTTGCACTATGTCTTCTTATGCAGCTGGACAAATTTTAAAATTAAAAAAAAAAATGCTATGACTAACAGCTGCTTCTCACAAACTACATTTAGGTTAAAGAGTAAAAAGACACCAAAACCAATAAATGAAAAAAAAATCAATCATGGTTAATATATATCCCAAACCTAACCACCTCTTTCAATCACATTTTTTTATGAACTCCCATATATCTTAATAAAAATCTATTTTTTTCTTAATTTCTATGTTGTCAATTTAGCTCACAGACTTCAGTTACTAAACCTAAAATGGTAGAAGAAAAGTTTTTCCTCCCCAGCAATATTATAACATACTTTCTTTGACCATTCTGTTTTAATAAATAAAACTGCTCAAAACTGCTCTGAATTTTAAAAATTTAATCATGATATAGTACGGAAAATTATTTTGTAGATATTAACATTGTGTTGCAAAAGAATATTCACTGACATGAGATGTTGCCAAAAATATAATATTAAATGAAAATAATTAGGTGGTAAAATTTTCTATCCTTTAAAATTTCAATTTTGTCAAATATACACACATACACACACACATATCACAACTAAGAAAGATTGGAAACTAATGTTATTATGTACCTTCCTAGAGTTGCCAAATTCATTTAAAATTAGCACCCTGGGCCTTCCTGGTGGCCTAGGGATTGTCTCAGCACTATCACTGCTACAGTATGAGTTCCAACCCCAGTCAGGGAGCTAACCCATGTGGCACTGCAGACCACTCCTGTCTTGCCAGCTCAGCAGTGTATTTCAATAGATCTGTTAGGGGGAAATGATGTCCTGACCTAATCCCATACAGGCTTTGTGGACTCCACTCCCAGTCCAGATTAAAGCCATCAAGACATTGGGAAAGGCAAAGTCCATCACCACTAAAGGGAAGGTTGCTGGGACCTGAGGGTGGAGTTAAGCAGCCAGGTTGGGTATAAAAACCAAACAGGAGGGCCTTGGGGGAGCTCGCTATCGCTCGCCTCCTGGCTTCACGGCTCCTGGCTTGCAGCCAGCTCTCAGAGTGCCATTTGGGATTCCAGATTGGAGGATCAGGTAGGACTCATTTAAAACTTTGTCTCCCACTTTTCTCCCTGAGCTGTACATTTCCTCATTTCCCCTTCCCTTGTAAATAAACCTTGTATTAACCTTTCGCGTGTGCCTGCAGTAGAGCATTGATAAGTCCTTTTAAGCGCGCAGGTGAGGACCCACAGTCAGGCACCCCATTTTGTATCAGGGTTGCTCTACAACAGTTCCACCTGTTATGCTCCCCACTCTGCCTCTGGTGAATCCTCTGACCCCACCTACCACTGGCCTACACCTGGGTTCCTCTACCCCCACCCCCCAAAAAAAATTAGCAACCTAATGAATTGTTCTAGTCAGATATAAAATAATAGTTATTATTACTCTCTAATCTCAAGACAATAAAAAGGAATTAACTTCTTAAATGTCTCACCTCTTTACCCCACAGTCACTTCCTCTACATAGTCTCTATTCATGATCTGTAAAGTTAAAATACTTTCAAAAAATAAGCTCTTAATTTTCCAACTTGATATAGTTATGATTTTGTTTTATGTTGTTGACCACTGACTATAACGAGGAAGTTCAATGTTTTAGAACTGCATTTACAATAAAATGCAAAATCTGCAATAATCTGGACTCTACCTTTCTTAGCAGACTCATTTCATGCCTCTTTCTCCTTGTTCCAGTACTCCTTGCTCTCTTCTGTTCCTAGAATACACTCAGATTCAAATTCTTTTTAGACTAGAGGTATTAGCATTTGTTGTTCCCTGTAAATAAAACCCTTTGACCCAAGCTTTATCATGTTGACTGAAGCTACATCTCATTCAAATATCACCTCTCAAAGAGATTGCAAGCTACTATATTATGTTACTTGTTTTCTTTCTTAGCACTTATCATTATCTGGTTATCTTGCTTAAATTTCTTACTTGTTTACTATTTCAATGATTGGCACCCCAGCAGAATGTGAGCTCCATGAGAAAAGGAACTTAAACCTCTTGTTCACCTCTATTTCCATAGTGCCAAGATTGTTGACTGATAGAGAGTAAGGTAGAGACCAAAAAATGTGTGTTTTTTTTAAAGATTTATTTATGCATACAAGAACTGGGGTAGAGGTCAGAGGTATGGTGGGGGGTGAGAGGATTCACCTAGAGACAGAGTGGGGAACAGAACAGGCAGACTGACTGAAATACACTGTTGAGGGGAGCAGCAGGCGAGGCAGGAGAGGTCTGCTGCGCCATGTGGGTATCTTCCTGGCTGGCCAGGGATCAAACTTGTACTGCAGAGGCTGCTGATAGCTTCTTTATTGATTAAAACTACATTCCTATTTAAAAACACTTCCCTTGCTCCCACCCATGGGTTTCTTTGTCTTTATCTACACAGACATGATTATACCTATGCTGATGACCTATCTGTGACTTTTGTTTGTATATATCTTTTATTTTATTGTTCAGCTAAATGGGATTTTTCCACCACAATTTAAGCACTTGGGATTTTCCAATCTTTATTCTTCAAATATTTCTCTCTAAGCTTCTTATAATTGCACCATGGGAGGCCCCGTGACCCCCTTTTATAAATGACACATTAGAAAACACCTGGCACAGAGTGTTCTCCGGGTCACGAAGATCCTTCTCTATGCTTGGTGACTCACCATGTCACATTTCACTCCAAACATTAGTAAGGAAGAAGCTACCACCTAACTATAAAATTCTCGTGCTGCTATAACTGTCTTGGCAAAGTTCCATCTACCTCTTTAATGCAAAATACACTAATTCTTAGTTCCTATGACACTATAGGCTTTGTGTCAACATGTTTTATGTGATGACTTAATATATGTTGAAATGCAATGTACACCTACTCTTTAACAGATATCACATCCATGTTAACTTTTTTTAAAAATAAAAAAAGCTTTATAGAGAGGGTGTAGAGATGGAAATTTCTGTCAGAATTGGAAATTTAATGAGATTCAGAATGTTGTTGAGTTGAACTTAGCATTCTTACAAACAAATCTACTTTGGTACATTTTTCTGTCATTAGCCTGAAAGCTAACTTGATATTCCTTTTGTAAGTTGCATCAAATTTCTCCACAATGCCTGTTGCGTCAACAATTAAAGAAGGATAAGAAAGTACCCAGAACTTTAAATGAAATAGGACTTGTAAAAGAGTCTGACAAAGGATAGATTAAAGGAAATGACAATGACCTTGTTCCTGAGGGAACTCACTGAACTTCCCAGACTTGCTCAAGAGCAAGTTCATTGTCTAATGAACTCAAGAATCTTGCCCCTCCTAAGTTTGGGGAATATCCAGGGAATTAAGATGATAGGACTTGTGGCTCAATAAAATAGTAATAAAGATAAATTGGAAGCAAGAAAAATAATAAGTTCAAAAATCATTTAAAAGGAGTAAGTTTATTTTATTTTATTTTAAAGATTTATTTATTTATTCAAGAACTGGGGTACAGGCCAGATGTGCGGGAGGGTGAAAGGATTCACCAGAGACAGAGCGGGGAATAGAACAGGCAGACGGACTGAAATACACTGCTGAGGGGAGCAGTGGGCAAGACTGGAGATGTCTGCTTACCATGTGGGTATCTCCACAGCCAGCGGGAATCGAACCGACACTGAAGAGGCTGTGGACAGCTTCACAGCGCTGAACTCAACCGCCTAAGTCACAAGGGAGGCCCAAAAGAAAAAGTTTAGAATGTGAATCATTTCCTGGTGTTTATAGATAATTACTTCTAAATATGTGCTGTGACTCTCCAGAAGAGGGTTGTACTCTTTCGATTTTTCAAAATGTAACTGAACAATTTTGTGCTAGAATATCAGATGGGACTAGTACAAAGAATATCCTGAAGTAACTTTTGCTGTACTGTCAATTATCACTTTTTCAGGCATTGAGATGCTTTGGAACAGCCCAGATTTATACAAACAATAGGCAGATATATGGTAATAAATATTCTCCCTGTTACAGAAATAAACAGAATTTGATATAGAGACACAGAAGTCATTATCTTCATCTGAGGAGCAAAATGGGAAGAAAACCAGGAGAGAGTAACTATGGTAAAGACAAGGGAAAGTAAAGTTTTGAGAAGATGATGCCAAATATGCAACACCAAGGTCAAGCAAGGTGAAAACAAAATGCACTGTGAACCAGGCAGTGAGAGTTGCTCTAATTATGAGGACAATTATGCTACAAAAGTATTATCAGACCAGAAAAGAGGTAGATACACTGGGCATCCTCTGCTATATTTTAAGAAATATCTCCTGCTTTTCTGTGAAGCAAAAAATCTTTGCGGACACTCTAATTTGGATCCCTCACAGGATTTAGGCATGTTTAAATTGTCATGAGACTGGGTTGGAAATACCCAAAGGAGTCTATTTGCTACATGACCGAGGCACTCCCAGGAACAGACTCATTTTGCAAGGAGTGCACGTCAGTCCCAAGTCAAAGGGTCGGTGTCACAATTCAAGGGTGGTTCTGAGTGCAACTGAGAAATGCAGCTATGATGGTTCCTGCTTTTTATTCTTGTTCCCAGGGAATTATGCCAGAGCACCCCAGTAGAGGAGATAACAAAAATAAAAGCGATAATAAAATAAAAAAATAAAAGAGATGCATTTAAGAGCTTAAGGGCACCAAGCAACACTTCCAGTGTCCTATAAAACAGAGTGTAGCAAAGTTGTAGAATAAGGAAATGTTTGCACTTGTGGTTACTTTTGGCTGAGTTACAGCCCAGGCACAATAGTTGGAAAAGAGAAGAAGGAAAAAAGGTCATGCTTAGACACTACACAAGAGCAACTAAGGAGTAGAAGCAGGATCAGCCTTGTGGTGTGTTAATTGTGAAGCTTAAATGTAGTAAACTCAGATGCTTCTGGGCATGGTTCTCTGTATTTGTGGCCAACAGAGAGAGGCAGGGAAATGTCATTTCATTACTACTTTGTGATCTTTTGTTTATGCTGGGAATGCTCCATTTCAAAAAATCGATATATATATATTATTTTCACAGAATCAACTGAAATACAAAAAAGAGAATTGTACCACCTCCTCCAGTCAGGAGAAATCCATAAAAGATAGTTGACAGTTTCTAGAAATGCTAAAGAAATTGCACTCTGGTTAAAAAAAATAGAAGTCCTCATGGATGTACTTCATTTCAGTGTTACACTGCTTAAAGTTTTATCTTCTCTTTTAGTAGATCCTTCAGAGCCTTGTGATTTACGCTGTCCATTTGGTGTTGCTGTAAATGATATTCTGGAAACATGCTCAGTTCATGTATTAAGAAGTTTTTATGTGTCAGCAATTGTTTGAAGGACTTTACACATTTTGTCTGATTAATTCCCTCAGCAACACTAACAAAAAAGTATTATTTTCTTCATATCAGAGATTGAGGACTGAAAAATGAAGTCTTTCCCAGGACCATGAAGGTAATAATCAGTAGAGCAGGAACTTGACCCTGGTTTGTCTAACCTTTCACTGCTTTGCTTTTCTACTGTTATGAGATAAGAGACTCGCTTGATCATTCTGGTTTACTGGAATCATCAAATTCTCCACATTGCAGGACATTTGGAGGGACACACAGTCATCCTTAAATTGTAAGGGGGAAAAGGATGTCCCAAAGCTAATTCCATATAGGCTTTGTGGACTCCACCCCCACCCCAGGTCAAAGTCAAAGACACTGGGAACTCCAAATCCCATCACCACCAAAGGGAAGGTGGCTGGGACCTGAGGGTGGGGTTAAGCAGCCAGGTGGATATAAAAGGCAGACACGTGGGCTTTGGGATCCCCCATTTTGGGCTCTCCACCAGCTTGCAGCGTCCGGCCAGCTCTGAGAGTGACTTTGGGTTTCCAGGTCGTCGGATCGGGTAGGACGCATTAAAGACTTTATTTCCCTGTTTTCTCCCTGAGTTGTACATTTTCCTTATTTCCTTTTCTCTTGTAAATAAACCTTTTATTAACCTTTTGCGTGTGTCTGTAGTAGAGTATTCATAAGTCCCTTTAAAGCGCGCGGGTGAGGACCCACAGCCAGGAACCCGTTTAATATCGGGGTTGCTCTATAACAAAACTACAAACTGTGTTCCTCTCACTCCACCCTGTTTCTTTATAGCTTGAATTTCATCCTGTGATGGATATCCATCTTTAAGAAATATTTGCTGGGAAATTTTTATGAAAAATCCTGTCTTATGAATATCATTATGAGTTTTTACATAACATTATAATAATTAGTAATTGTAGGACTATGGATAAATCTCATGGCTACCATACCCATACCCCACAAATAACACATTAAAATAATATAATGGACTTGAAAAGAGAATGTGACTCTTTATAGTATTCTATCATGCCTCACTTTATGTGGAATTAGAAAAGGCTAAGGGTTGCAAAATAGAAAATTGTTCAACTTTAATAATTTAGTAAAAGTTACCCTTATTTACATGACTCAGTTGGGAAATGTTTAGTATTACCCCATATTCTGAAGGTTAGTAACCTGGGACTGAGTTAGACCAAGGGGAGGAGATAAATTCTGGAGTGAAGCAAGGAAGCCAAGAAAAAACAACATGAGAAAAATTGTCATCAGATTATAAACAAAATCTCTTTCCTTCTTTTCCAAAGAGGAAGGCAACTAAGGAATAGGAGTGTATGAACAGCTGCCAACTACTAATTAAAAGCAAGACTTGTAAACAGTATCTCAGAAGCCACATTAATATTGCACAAATTAGGGAAAAATCAAGAAATAAGGGAATAGATAAGTTGGTGGGAAAACATGGCTTAAGATACCAATTTTATTTCTAAAAATAATTTTATCTCAGCAGTTTCCTTTTGTGTGTTTTAAAAAATATACTGGATTTCCTAGCATTGGTCACAGGATTTCCTGGGTTCTCTGAATATGGTAGCAATTACTGTATCCACAAGTTTTGTATATTTACCAAATATTGAATTTTTTAACAGCCCAATATCTTGTTCTACTTTTTACAAGATATTCCCTTTAGGGAATTAACCTTTCCCTCAAATATAAACTGATTAAATAATAATCGGTTTTATTGTCCTTAACAGAAGACTGAACATCTTTACACTGAACAAGTACTGGAACAGTTCACATAGAACAAGTCTAAGTTGTGTTGGAAGTGCTCAGATTTTCAGGTTCCTCACTTTAATTACAATTAGACATTTCACATGCATTGTGTTCATTAAATGTTTACCTTGATCAGGAGCAAGGTAACTGAGAGTTGGACTTTACTCATTCCATTGCTAATTCCATAATGTTCTATCCCAGAGAGTTTCTATATTTCCTGCATCAGAGCCCTCAAAGATTTGTTTAAGTTCCTGAGTTTCCTTTAGCTTCCCTACAGATTTTGTGACCTCACTCTGGCCTCCCACTGTTGGTGATTATTTTGTTTAAAAACCTGCTAATTAGCTTAGGTCTTTTATCCTCTTTCCTTACGATAACACCATAGTTTTGATTCCTCTCTGTCTCCTCAGAGATGGCTTCTGTACTTAGAAGCAAAGAACTCCAGCTTATACATACAGTAGAGTTTTCCTGACATAATTGTGCCTAAAGTGGTGTGCTGACTTTTGGAAAGAATTAAAATGAGTAAAGCGAATAAAGAATATGTGGGAATGAGAAAGAAGAATCAAGACTTGGGAGTAGGAAAGGAAAGAGGGGAGCAGTTGTGTGATTAGTTAGCATATTTTTAAAAATAAAACACCATGCATATGAATTTTAATGCAAATAATTATGTATTTCTATATCTAATTATTTCCCAAGTATGGTTCCACTGTTTGTTTCTGATATCATTTCCTTAGTTCAAGTTCTCATTTATTAGCCTCCTCCATTAATCTATCTCTCATTACTGCAAGCTCAGCTTTCATTCTGCAGTGCTTCCAGGATTCTCTTTTTACTGTGTTCTCATAAGAACCTTGCTCGAGATTATTCAGTAGCCTTCCCTTGCCTTTGTAATGTATGTCTAGTTTACAAAAAACTTTAACAATGTAGCAGCTATCTGCTTATTCCAACTTCACAATTTGTCACTTTCTCCAACACACTGGCATTCTAACTCTTTGAAATTAATTTGAACTATTTGATTTCATCTTGTTTTCTGTGATCTCTCCTCCCTACCTCCCACCTTATCTCTGGATTGAAAGTGAAATAAATTTGACCTTTATCAAGTATTACTATGTCAAACAACACTTTTTAAACATCTTAAAATCCCTCATTTTCAGGTCATTATCACTTATAGACTGCATATCGATCATTATCCAGAAATACATCAGAAATGTAGTACATTTATTTATTTATTTTTGCTTAGGTTCATTTTTAAAAAGTGGGTGGTCTCTGGTTCTTCCAAGAGATCTCTTTCTAAACTGTGGCTTTCCCTCACAATCCGCTTGGGAGGAAATTTTCCTGGCACCTACCACAGCTTCCCCAGTTTCTTTCCTTTTTAAAAAAGATTTATTTATTTAGGCATACAAGAACTGGGGTACAGGCCAGAGTGCAGTGTGGGGAGTGGGGTTGGGTGGGGTGAGAGGATTCACCAGAGACAGAGTGGGGAACAGAACAGGCAGACTGACTGAAATACACTGCTGAGGGGAGCAGTGGGCGAGACAGGAGAGGTCTGCTGCGCCATGTGGGTTTTTCCCTGGCTCCGGATCAATCTTGTGCTGCAGAGGTTGTGGATAGCTTCACAGTGTGTTGCTTAACCCTTTGTGCCACCATGTAGGCCCCTTCCCCAGTTTCTAACAAACAGTAATTTAACCTCCATGCATTTAGCATTTAACAAGGATTACACTGAAAAGAAGGTCAAGATTCTTCATTGAATTTGAAAATATTTCTGCATTAAGCATCATTTATTTGGCTTAAAACTTAATTGTTGTGAAAAGGAAAACAAATAGTTTTGCCACACAGCAGAAGAACTTGGACTGATTTTATATTTTTCAATTTATTATAATAAGATGGAAGAAATCATCACTGAGAGTGTAAATATCTCAAAGCACAGTACCATGAGTGAATATGATTTCATTTAAGAAATTAAACATGTATTGATGGCCTCATAGTTAAAGTTACATAAAAACTAATAGTCAAAAGAATTTCATATGAACCAACTCAACAATTTTATGAAAATAAAAATAAGTATAACCTTGTAAGAAATTTAAGCTAATGCTTATATTCTTTATTTTCAAAGTATCGGTTATGTATCTTCTAACCCTTACCCTTATTTATACAAAAAGATACAACACCTAGTTTAGAGCATTGAAATTTTAATTTTTAACTTTCACAGTCTGCTTTCTCAAGCTAATAAAGTTCACTTCATTACTTTCAAAGTAATTATAGAATTTATAGCTTCCCAATTGATTAATGAATTACTTGTATCTTTCCTTAAATTAATCTCAATTTTTCATTCCAGTGTTAAATTATAAACTTTTCACTCATTCAGAATCTCTTTTTATATTCTAAAGTAATTTCAACAAGTAAGTTTCTTATAGATTTTCGGATTGAAGACAGCAGTTACCTCTTTACATTCGATCTCACTGGTCCCTTTATTTCTCTTTTGCATACAGTGAAATCTCTTTTATCCTTTAAATGAAACACTGGGTTAATCCCTATGTGACATGCTAACATAACATCTTTTACCCAGTGGTTATTAAAATTATAATCTTTTTTCCAAAAAATATTTATTGAATGTCTATAATGGATCAAACATTAATCTTGGTGGATTCATCAAGGAATAAAAGTGACATCTTAATGCAAAATATAGACAATAAGCAAGGGAAACAGGCCATGTATGATGTATATTCCCTGGTGAGAAGAGTTAAGGAGAAAAGGCAAGAAATTGAGGATAGGGGCCTCCCTGGTTGTGTAAGGGATTAAGCACTGCACTATGAAGCAATCTGCAGCCTCTGCAGCATGAGTTCGGGGAGCAACCCACATGGCACAGCAGACCTCTCCTGTCTTGCCCACTGCTCCCCTCAGCAATGTATTTCAGTTAGTCTGCCTGTTCTGTTCCCCACTCTGTCTCTGGTGATTCTCTGGTGAATCCTCTCACCAGACCACATCTCTGGCCTGTACCCAGCTCTTGTATGCATAAATAAACAAATCTTAAAAAAAAAAAGAAATTGAGGATAATTACAATTATAATTAAAAATTTGCATAATTATTCCATGGATGTGCAAAGATTGTCTTGGAGCATTCAGACACTTATCTCCAGACCTGAAAATACATGGAAGGAATGGGGTGATCAAGGATGTTTTGATAAACTCTTGCATTGTAAGAGCACAGAGAGAAATATATTTTGATGAAGCTTGGAATCATTAACAGTGTGATTGATTTTTGTTGTTTTATTCTAATCAGCCAAGTGTGTTCTAAGGAGCTTCCATATGTAGAAGAAACAGAAAACAGAATGACTATTAGCCAATCATTTTTTAGGTACTGGTTACTTTGTATTTGCTATCGCATTTAGACCTTTAAGTGGAGCTGGAAGGTATTATCAATACTTCTCTCACCTTAGGTAAGTGGACTGAAATTATATTTTAAAGGTTTATTAAAGATTATTTTTTAACTAGTAATTCCAAATTGTCCTTCCCATGTTAGTGTAATTTCTTGCCAGATAAATTTTTATCTCTCAACTTTTCAATTTAAAATTATGAAATGGCTTTCTTATATTTGTAATCTCCTGCTGGTTTTCAATTAGACAAACATTGTTCGTATCTGCTGTAATTGAAGGAGAAAAAGTACTGTTTGCAGATATGAATACAGAGAAAATGCCTGCTCTCCAGTTTCAAGAAGTTTCTGTTCTGAATATCAATATTTGATGTGTATTTTCATGACTAAATTTTAAGGAATACAGCCTGAAATCAACTTTTCCATTTTTTTCATTAAACTAGCTGTCCTTGTTTCCAGATTAAGAAGCCATGCTATAGTGGAATATTGTAGTCATTTCATAGTGTTGACAAAGTAAAAAAAAAAAAAATTGGCAAGATTAATGAAATCATCAACCACAAAAAGGGTATGGGATTTCCCCTAATTTTACATCATTCTGATTTCATTAGTGTGTATGCAGAGTTCAAGGAGTTGGTGTGTGAGGTCACTTTCTGAATAGTTTATTACTAAGGATGAGATGATACAGAGGATTCTGCAATTTTTTTGAAAGAAAAATGTTGGCATCTGACTTTAGCATGTGGAAAGGTTGGAGTGGTTTAGCATGGTGGTGAAAATTTGTAAAGCAATACAGGAAGTATGTGTAAAAGCATGTTTTATTGCCTTACATTTACTTTTGTATTTGAGAAAGTACCATTTGTCTTTTTCTTGTAAAGTACTCCCAAGTAGGGTTTAGAATTGAAAGCAGTTTTGGCTTACTAAATATGATTGTTTGGGAGTGAAACTATCTTGTAGGTGGTATCTTTGCAGGACCAAGAGCCTTAGAGGTAACAGCTCAAAGCTATGAACTCTGAGAAGGAAAGCTCATTCTCTTTGTTCAAGAAACTGACATATGGATTACGACTTATTACATAAATGTTAAGTTAATAAGTGTTGTATGGACCCATTTGTACATATATTGTATTCTGGGAATCTATGGATATTCATGAAGTCAAAATCAAGCATAGATAAAAGATTATTTCAAGGTGAAAGAAAGGCCAATGGATTTTAATATAATAGTATGAAAATTGCATTGATATGATTTTGAAATCCACATTGGAATTCCTCTTTAGGAAGCTACCCTTTCTCAAGTTTCAGTGTACTATCAAAAAAGAACTTTGAAATTATATATGATTATATAAATAATATGCAATTATCTGAAAAAATTATTAAACAAACTTCTTTATAAATGCATAGTAACTAAAACAATACATCACAACAGACTGAATGAAGAAACAGATTTAAGAATACACTGACTTTTACTAAGCTAGATGTTTATGAGATTCATAAAAAATAGAACAATACCTTTCTTCTCACTGAACGGCTTTGGTTTTGGAGAATGGCTTACATAAAATAAGACAATTCTCATAAAGGATGTTCTTTATACCATGTCATGGATTTTTAATCTCAAATGAATAAATGCATATTTTAAATCTTTTTGTTTTAATTTTGATATAGTAAGCATATATGTATCCCACACTGAAAAAAAAGCTTTTCGGGGCCTCCCTGGTGGCACAGGCGATTGAGCACCACACTGTGAAGCTGTAGCAGCCTCTGCAGCACGGGTTTGATCCCAGCCGGCTGGCGAGGGTCCCACATGGCGAAGCAGACCTCTCCTGTCTTGCCCTCCGCTCCCCTCAGCAGTGTATTTCATCAGTCTTCCTGTTCTGTTCCCTGCTCTGTCTCTGGTGAATCCTCTTACCCTCCTGCACATCTGGCCTGTACCCCGATTCTTGTATAAAAATAAATAAATCTTTAAAAAAAACCAAAAGCTTTTCTAAAATTGCTCAGTTTCTAAAAGTAGTATAGGGTCTTGAGACCAAAAAGTTCAAGCACTGCTGATGTAATGACTAATAATTCCATGCATTAACCATTTGCTCAGACCCTTATCTGGGACTTCTCTGACATTCTTTGCTTCTCCTCTTTCTCTACATATAGTGAACCAACAACATCTCTTACATTTGTCTTCTGCATTGGTCATGGCATCTGTTGCTACGTTTTTGGTTCAAGTCAATAGTATCTCTGTGGATGTCTCCTAACATGTGTATCCATCTCTGGATGCCAGAGAATTTATTCTTATTACAGCAGCCAAAGTGCCTTTTGTAAAACATAAGGTAGATTGTTTTATTGCCCTGCTTTAGACATTCCATAGGCTTCCACCATCTTCAAATAATATCCAAGTGCCTCCATGGTCTATTTGACCCTGATTTGCCTTCTGACTTTTCTTTTTTTTTTAAAGATTTATTTATTTATTTATTTATTTATTTATTTATTTATTTATTTATTTATTTATGCAAGCACTGGGTACAGTCAGAAGCACGGGAGGGTGAGAGAATTCACCAGAGCCAGAGCAAAAAGGATCAAAGTACACTGCTGAGGTGAGCAGCGGGTGGCAGGAGAGGTCTGTGCGCCATGTGGAACCCTCCCCAGTGGCCGGGGATCAAACCGGCGCTGCAGAGGCTGCAGGCAGCTTCGCAACCCAGCACTCAACTGCTCCGCCGCTGGGGAGGGCCTGCCTTCTGACTTCTGAACCTATCTCCTTCTACTTTACTTACGCCATGCTCCAGTCACAGCAGACTTTTGCTGTCCTTCAAACTGTCAACTTATTCCCACCACTCAGATCTCTGCTAGAATGATGTTTCCTTAGAGAAAACCTTCTTGAGTTTGCTTGTCCCAATAGCCCCTGACCCTGATTTATTTTAGCTCTCTAATCTCTTAAACATTTGTATTTTCTTCACAGCATTTATCAGTAAGTTTCATATTTATTTTTATCATCTGAATCTCTGCCATGAAGTAAGGACCTTATTTGTCTTGTTCACCTCTATGTACCTAGGTATAAACTAATATGTGGTTCAGAGTGGATATTCAATAAATATTTATGAAGTGAGACATAGAAAAACAAGACACAGATAAAACTGCCCATGTCAAATGAATTGATCCTTGGTTGAATTAAATTATGTCATGTCTCTCCAAGTCAGTCAGAGTCCAGTGAGAAGAAAGAAATCACAACAGCAATTTGGACAGTGAAAAAGTGGTACCCAATGGGGAGGTTGAGGTGGGGGTCAAGTAGAGGAGTAAAAGGAGGCCTAATAGACTATGGTGTAAGACTGTGGGTGTGTTGGTGCTGGGCTTGGTGTGGTTACATACATTGGAAGAGGTGCAAGCCTATACTTCTAAACCGTATGCAGTGTTATATACCAACATTAACTCAGTGAAAAACAATGCAATTAAAATTATTAACCAGAAAAAGATGGTTAGCTACTAAAGGGGAGAAAGAAAAGATTAAGAAGTATAGAAGTAGCAAATACAGAAAGCCTTTACTATTCCTTGGACTGAAGGAAAGTGAAGAGGGAAGGAACTAGGTATCTAGAAGAGCCCTCCTCCTCACCCAAGGCAGAAGCTCAGACCTCTGGAGAGAGTGCAGCTGCTATAGGAACGCACTACTGAGCTGGCAAGAAACTTGCTGAGGGTGTAGCTGTATTACACCCACCAGCTGCCAGGGGAAAGAAAGCCCCACTGGAGTGTTCAAGAGCTGAGCTGCTGAGATGAGTACTATTTAACTTCTTTCTGTCTCATCAATTGGCTGCCATGTCCTAAACAGACTTTTGCAAGAAGAGCAAGGGAAGCCCCTTCCTCCTGTCTGCCCTTGCAGTGTCCCACCAGCTCCCCCTATCGGCAAAACCTAAAACTCAGGCAGCTGTGAAAAAGAGAGCTCGAGACACAGCTCCAGGATCTCAAAAGAGGACAGAAAGTGTGGATTTGGACCCAGAAGGCCTTTGCTATAATAATTGGCACAATAAATTATGAAAAAAGTATATCTCTATTATAAAGAAAGTATTATAGAATATATATATATATCATATTTCAATTTGGAGGCACCAACTCACCAATATGCTCCTATTTTTTTTTAAAGATTTATTTACACATACAAGAGCTAGGGTACAGGCCAGAGGTGTGGGGGGTGAGAGGATTCACCAGAGACAGAGGGGGAACAGAACAGGCAGATCGACTGAAATACACTGCTGAGGGGAGCAGCGGGCTAGCCAGGAGAGGTCTGCAGCAATGTGTGGATAGCTCCCTGGAGAGGGATCAAACTTGTGCTGCAGTGGCTGTGGATAGCTTCATAGGTTGCGTCTTAACCCCTTGTACCAGCAGGGAGGCCCCAATATGCTCCTATTTTTCTAGGAACGAATAAAAAGCATGCCAGCTCCCCAGTCTGTTAACTGTGCTTATATTAGAGAATAAAATGTGGGACCAAAAGAGAATAGTTATTTTACTACAGGCACTCTTGATATACTGAATTGCAGCAATGAGGACTTACTACTTTGGAAATGCCTATAATTTATAGTCTATTTTTTGCCAACTTGAAAGCCATGTCCTCCCCTCTTCCATGTTGAATGGGTCCCAACATTGCTAGAAATCACACCTTTCTCCTTTAACTGCATCTTGCTTGTCTATGAGAAACAAAGTGGTCTCATTCTCACCCAGTTCCGACCAATGATATGTAGTAGTAATTGGGAGGAGAGGGGGGATTCTGAAGAAAACTCTGTTCTTAGAAAGAGATCCATGAGATATTTATTTTAATCATGGATTTAATCACCTCTTTATAGTCATGTGGCTTCTGGACTCCTTGCTATGTAAGATAATAAGACCTCTTGTTTAGTTTGCATTTTAGTGGATTATCTGTCACATATGACAATCATTCATATGGGTCTTTTCTATGTACCCATCATACAAATAAAGCTTTTTTCATACTATTCTTTTTCACTCTGCATGTGAAACATTATTCCAACAATGTTAATTAATATTATTGAGTTAATTAATATTTGTTTACTGTTTATCTGGCTCTCTGATAAGGCCTCAAATATATTATCCATGAAATTTGCACAAAAATACTGATAGATGACATGCTTATTAGCACTTGGGCTACATAGATGAAAACAAAATCTATGCCCAAATCAATAAAGCAGACAAATAAACACCCTGCAGTGTTATAGTATGAAAGATTATTTATACATGTCCATGTCTGATGCCGGCGTGTGCAGTTACTGTCCAGCTGCTGCTGCCACTTTACCACAAGTTCTTGTCTCGTGAAGCCGTAAGCAGGAATTCAGACAAGTAAGCAGAGAGAAGCAAATCTTGTCTTAGAAAGAAAAGTTTATTTTAATAAAAAGGGCAAAGAAGAAAGACTTCCAGGTAAGGGTACCTGGGAGGGGCCAAGATGAGCCACATGGGATGCTGCTTTAGGAATATTTATACTTTCTTTCCCTCATTATCTTAAAATTTCAGTGGTCTCTCCATGATTGGTTAGTTCCCAGGGGGCCTCACTGTTACTGAGCAGGGGATCTTCACGTTCCTTATCTAACAGGTTTCTCTCTCCCCAGTGTTGCATCTTCTCCCTTGTTTGATAGATTTATCTTTATGGCCCAGTCTCCCAGATGGGCATCCCTGCAATTTAAGAAAGAGAAAGTTGAACATCAGCTATTGAAGAAAAACAGGTTGGGGCCCACCAGTCTCGGTGCTGACCCCTTCTCATCTCCCCCTTGCATAAATATCCCTGCACTCTGATAAAGGGCAGGACGGTGGTCTTCCAGACATGAGTCTGCTGCCCTCCTAATTTGTCAATAAATTAAACCACTCTCCTTTTCCCCACACTCCACCTCTCTTTATTGGCTGAGGGAAACCGAGGCCAGCGTTAACAATGTTGTCCTTGGTCCTGGGATGTTTTTTTATTCCCAGCGGAATTAGTTACATTCCTCTAGTTGTCCTTATCTCTGAAGCCTTCCTTAACTCTTCGGAGGTTCCCTCCTGCAATGTCCCTAAAACTGCCTAATTACCCTAACTTGCCCTATGGCTCATGTCCAGCATCTTTTTGGTAGAATAATTTTTCCCATTCTTAGCTCATGGTTTGGAAGACACTGACACTACCTCCTGCCCCAGCACCAAGGGTGGGCATGGTCTTGGGCTGGCCAATCAGGTTATCTCGCTGTTCTAACCAAAATGACTGTTTAGTAGTAAAACAGACGAGTAGCCATAACTAGGTCTGTGAGAAGCCATCCAAAAACCTTTGATGGGAATTTCAAGAAAGCAGCTGAGGTTCTCTTTGCCACCAGGTAGAGACAATCTTCTTGAGATTGAGATCAACATAGAGAAAAAGATAAAGGTTGAGAAATATACATAGACTCCAGAGGATATAGGTTAAGCTACTGCATCTGATGTCATTTTTTGGAGTCAATGGGTTTGGAGGGTGGGGTCCTTGGGTTCACTCTGGGAAAGGTTTCACCAGAGCTCCCTTTCAGTGGCATACAGCGAGTTTCCCCAGTGAGTTTCTCCACGAGACAGAGACATTAGTTATATTTATTTATTTATTTTAAAGAATTATTTATTTATTTATGCATATAAGAACTGGGGCTCAGGCCAGAGGTGTGGGGGGGGCAAGAGGATTCACCAGAGACGGAGTGGGGAACAGAACAGGCAAATCTAGGCCTCCCATGGTGGCGCAGCGGTTGAGCGCTGGGCTGCGAAGCTGCCTGCACCCTCTGCAGCGCTGGTTCAATCCCTGGCCACCGGTGAGGGTCCCACATGGCGCGCAGACCTCTCCTGCCGCCCGCTGCTCTCCTCAGCAGTGTATTTCATCAGTCTGCCTGTTCTGTTCCCCGCTCTGTCTCTGGTGAATTCTCTCACCCTCCCTCGCTTCTGACTGTACCCAAAGATTGTATAAATAAATAAATAAATAAATCTTAAAAAAAAAAAAAAAAGAACAGGCAAATCTACTGAATGTAGATTTGTGCCATGTGGGTAGCTGTTGTGCCATGTGGGTAGATTCCTGGCTGGGGATCGAACTTGTGCTGCAGTGGCTGCAGATAGCTTCATAGGTTGAGTCTTAACCTCTTGCATCACCAGGGAGGCCCCATTAGTTATAGTTAAAGGTTAGGTTTATTAGGAAAAGGGACAGAAGAGTAAAAGATAATTGCATAGACACAAGTGAGCAAGAAGGGCTGCACAAAAGGGGCAGATTTGCTGAGAGAGGCTGCATGGTTGCAGGCAGGCGGCCTTGAGGAGAGCTGCCTCCACTGAGGGAGGTCAGTGAAGAGAAGCCCCGGCAGGGTACAGGTCACAGGCAGGCAGGAAGGCTGCTGCTCTGCAGAGGGAGAGAGTTGATGAAAAGAAACGCCTGCATAATCACAGGTGTGCAGAAGGAGTGGTGCCCCAAGCCTATGCAGAGACTGCACTGACATAGTCTTCTTCTGTTTGGGAGGGGTCACTCCTTGTGAGCCTCAGTTGGTTGCTAATTTTGGGTAACTATGTAAAATTTGAAAGGGACTGAGATTCTACATTGGGCTCAATCTCCATATCTTTACCTTTGGGGTCTGTTGGGCTCAATCTCCATATCTTTACCCTTGAGCCTGTGCTCTGGACACTCCCTAAAAGCATTCTGATACCTGCTTGGGTCTTATGCTTTGTAATCTAGGCATTGGCACGGTTTCCTAGCTGTGTCAATGGCTATGTTAATCCTTTCTACCCCCACCTCCTTGTTTGAGCCAGGTTTCTGGTCTTGTGGCGCCTCCTTTTCAGTTTTCTTCTATTCCTGTCCTCCATCACACCCAACTCTGCTTTAAAATTCACTTCTGGAGGAATTATACTCAGTGAAATAAGTCAGAAGGAAAAAGAAAAATACTGGATGGTTTCACTTATAGGAAGAATATAAGGAAACCAAATAAGACATCAGGAGAAAAAATAATAACAATACAAAACACAATAAAACAAAAACAGACAATTATAAATCAGGGCCTCCCTGGTGGCACAGGTGGTTGAGCTCTGCCCTGTGAAGCTGTCTGCAGCTTCTGCAGAGTGGGTTCGATCCCTGCATGCGGCCAGATCCCACATGGTGCAGCAGACCTCTCCTGTCTCGCCCACTACTCCCCTTGTTATAGAGCAGCCCCCCTAACACCCTCAGCAGTGTATTTTTTCAGTCTGCCTGTTCTGTTCCCTGCTCTGTCTCCGGTGAATCCTCTCACCCTCCCATGCATCTGGCCTGTACCCCAGTTCTTATATAAAAATAAATTTCCTGGAGGCCCCAGGAAAGTTAATCTTGGAATGAGAGATTAATCTTGGACAGAAGGGAGTTTCCTTTTTTTGTATGAAAAGACTGTAATAAGAAGCCACCATGTAGAGCCATATACATGTTGGAGGTGGCAAAGGAAGTTGCAAGTGCTGTTGAAGTGGATGGAGTTCACTTTAAAGCAGCAACACTTAATATTTGCTACTCCCTGTGATAATTATGCAGAAACTAAAAGAGATTCTTTAATTTCAAAACAAGGATGTTATAAATTTTGTGAGATGTTTTAAATTCAAAAGTAACTTACAATTACAACAAGAGTAATATTATTAAAAGAAGGTAGAGGGCCTCCCTGGTGGCGCAGCGGTTGAGTGCTGGGTTGCGAAGCTGCCCGCAGTCCGCAGCGCTGGTTCAATCCCCGGCTGCTCCCCGGCCACCAGAGGAGGGTCCCACATGGCGCGCAGACCTCTCCTGCCGCCCGCTGCTCCCCTCAGAAGTGTACTTCGGTCCCTCTGCCTGTTCTGCTCTCTGCTCTGGCTCTGGTGAGTTATCTCACCCTCCCGCACTTCTGACTGTATCCAGTGCTAGTATAAATAAATAAAAATAAATCTTTAAAAAAAAATAAAAAGAAGCAAACTTATTTAAAAAAAAAAGAAAAGAAGGTAGAAAAATTCTCAGGTAGTATAAGAAAAATGAGTGAATCAGGTTATTTTTCTCCTTTTACAGAGAGCCCATACCTTGAAATGCTGTTTTCCACCATTCTGGCATCTAGCAAACAACAGATGGACCTTGCATTTAGAACCATGTATCAGGTGTGTGGCTGTGGGCATTTAACAGTATAAAGGGGGTGAGGCAGCAGAGTTGCTGTTCTGCCTCTCTCTGAAGTATTGGAGGCTCTCTTGCTCTGTCTGCCTGCCTGTATATATGGTCCACTGTCTCAACATTAAAGACCTGCAATATCTACCAAGGGCTCCACATTCTTTTGGTCTGGAGAACGGACTATGAACCTACCTGGCCTGGGATGGTTGCACAACAGGTAGTAAATAAAGCATTCATCTAGTAACTTCAAGGACTATGAAATTATTGATAAGTTTTAGAAATTCATTGCATTTTCCTCTCTCAAGTAAGGGAATCTAAGAAGTGAAATTTAGATAAAAATATAGATTCTCCCCATCAAGCAGAATTAGATTTATTAGTTTGAAACAAAATGGAAGCATTTTGGGTAACTATTGAATTCTAGGGCAAGTTAGGGAGAATTAGGCAGCCTCAAGGACAGTGCAGGTGGGGATCTCGGAAGAGTTAAAGAAGGCTCCAGAGATAAGGACAACAAGAGGAATGTAACTAATTCCCCTCTGAATAATAAACATCCCATGACCAAGGTCAACATTGTTACCAAATGCCGGCCTCAGTTTCCCTCAGCCCATAGAGGGAGGCGGAGTTTGGGGAAAAGGAGAGTGGTTTAATTTGTTGACAGATGAGGAGGGCAGCAGACTGGTGTCCGGACGGCCACGGTCCTGCCCTTTGTCAGAGTGCAGGGATATTTATGCAAGGGGGAGATGGGAAAAGGTCAGCACTGAGACTGGTGGGCACCAGCCTGTTTTTCTTCATTTGCTGATGTTTGACTTTCTCTTCCTTAAAGTGCAGGGATGCCCATCTGGGAGACTGGGTCATAAAGATAAATCTATTAAACAAGGGGGAAGCTGCAACAAATGGGGAAAGACAAACTTGTTAACTGTATCAACAAGACATTCAGTAAGGAGGACCAAAGATAAGGAGTGTGAAGATCCCCGACTCCCCCCACCCCACCCCACCCCACCCCACCCCACCCCCGCCCCGGGCTCAATAGCTGATTAAGTGAGACCACCGAGAACTGACCAATCACAAAGAGACTGATGGAGCTTTGGAATAATGAGGGAAAGAAGGTCTTTATTCCCTGAGACACGACTCCACTTTGGCTTCCTTGGCCCTCCCTGACCTGGTTTCATGGCCTGGGAGTCCCACTTTATTTCTGTTCCTTTTCTCCTCAATAAACTTTTTCTTTCTCTATAAAAACCTGCCTCTTCTCGCTTGCTTGCCTGGGCATCTGCCAAGTTCCTGCTGCGGCTTTGTGAGACACCAGCATGTGGTAGTCTGGTGGCTGGGACTCAGAGCTGCCCCTGCAGCCTGGGATCTGTTCCTGCCTGGGAGACTAGGCCTGAAAACCTACAATTCCAGTATCACTATGACCTGTAAAAGCAGTGAGTTGTTCCTGAAACATCCTTTAAAAATTTCAGTGTTTTGAATGAGAATGAGAAGTCTGTGATAGTTTTGACTAAAATCACCATTCCCTAGAACGATTAGCAAGCAGCCATCATGACAATCTCTCTCTTAAAAATAAATAAAATGCAGGGACTATACAACGATGTAAAAGATACAAATTTTTAAAAATTATAAAAAATTTAAAAAATAATAAATCAAACACCCCCAAATAAGAAATCTGTGCTCTCATTGGGAATATTTAAAAAAATGCAATGTTGGCTTAGTTGGCAGTTCTTAAAGGTATATACAAAAATCCTTTTTTAGCATGACGGGAATAAGGATAAAATGTAGTCAAGTTTCTACTTCTTGAGTATAACACTAATTTATTTAAATTGCCAGTTTGGGGAAGTTTGTGAATATGTTTATTTTATGTTTGCAGTCACTTTCTTCTACTTATTTTTATTGAAAAAAATACAGTTATATGAACATATGATTTGTAAAAATTCAAACCCTATTTGTGTGTATGTGCGTGTACGTGTATATTGAGAGCTATTATTTATATACCTAATGTAGGGTTTTAATGAAAATGATCATGTTAGTATGTTGTAGTGCAACTTCATTTTTTACTTAATACTATATCATCAATATAATTCCATGTTATCATACTTCATTCTGTGGTATGGATTTTTAAGAATAATTTAATCACTCTTTGGCATTATTAAAAAGATTATATATGTTCAGTCTTGACATATAGTAAGCATGCTATGTGTTAGATCTCATTGCAACTATTGTTACTGTTATAATTTATTATTATTATTATTATTATTCATCATTATTGCAGAGAAGAAAAGTATCAGAAAGATTAGGCTACTTGAACAATGCCATAGTGGAAAAGGCAGAGTTAGAACTCAGGACTTTCCGCTTTTACAGGAGGCACTAATTAATAGTACTTTGTATCCAGAAAAAAAAAAAGAAGAAAAAGAGGTCTAAACCATATTGTGAGAACATGAGGGAAATGAGTTAACTTCCTGGTGAGCTCAGGAAAGAATTTCATTTGCGCTTGTCATGGTTTCCTTTAGAGGACACTAGTTTAAGAAAGTGCATTAAAACATCCTTCCTATGCATCAGAATTTTTTTTTTAAGATTTATTTATGTATGCGTATAAGAGCTGGTGCACAGGCCAGAGATGCAGGGCATGAGAGGATTCACGAGAGACAGAGTGGGAAACAGAACAGGCAGAATGATGAAATACACTGCTGAGGGGAGCAGCGGGCAAGACAGGAGAGGTCTGCCTCTCCATGTGGGTTTCTCTCTGGCTGGCCAAGGGATCGAACTTGCGTTGCAGAGGCCACGGATTGCCTCACAGTGCAGTGCTTACCCCTTGCGCCACCATGGAGGCCCTACAGAAATTTTTGAAATGGAATAGAAGGCAGTGGAAGGGATGAGAAGGAGAGGGAGCTGATTTGACTTAGGGGAGGTAAAGAAGTTTGGGAGAAACTTGTAGGGAGTCAACAGGGGATTAGTAGAGGATGAGAGAAAATTTTAAGCAACAGGTGAGGAGGCTCAACTTGGCCTTGTGCATGTGGCCTGAAGGGCTCACTGCAGGCCAGAAGGTGCTCTGGCTGGGAACAAGCATGTGATCCCAAGACAAGGATTTTAATGTACCATGTCTGGGGAAATCCACTTTATGTAAAACAGAATGTTTTTTGAGAGTCGTAGTTCCAGGATGTCATACAGATTTGTTCCTCTAGCCGGAGCTGCTGTGAGTCTTGGTGCCAAGTTGACTTGTTGGCATCTGGCAGGTGAAATCCCCAAACTGACAGATGACAGTGAGCATGCACCATGTGCGGGAAAGGAAACGCTGGCAATCCCTGAGAAGGGGAAATGATTAAGTGATTAGGCAGTGGGGACTTGTGTAATCAAAGTCATTGTCACAGAAAACTCCATGTGCGTATCAGTGTAAAATGCTGAATACACCCACAATTGCATAAGGACAGATTCAGAAGCGTAGAGCCAGACAACAAAGATCATTCTGACCAACCTCTATTCCCAGTGCCTCAGTCTCCAAGAGCCCTTTGGGTCACTTTTAAAACCTGCCTCCAGAGCCAAAGAGGAAGCATTTTGTTGTGAAAATCTGTTGAGATATTTTTTGTGTGTGTGCGTGTGTGCATGGATGAAGAAAAGTGCATGCACATTTAATTCAAGAATTTAATATCCATCAAAGGAATCTGTCACACAGAAGAGATTGAACACTTTCATTTTTCTGTGGGTTAAACTAAGGATTCGTTCATTTAATGTTAATACACTTGTTCATTCTTTAATTTATTGATAATATATTCAACAGTTGACTCCTAACATCCCCTTTCTCTATCAGAAACAAACCAGCTTATCCTAATATGAGTTAAGCTCACTATTTAAGAGCCCTTTTGATTTTATTTTGTTTTTTTTTAAAGATTTATTTATTTATTTATACAAGCACTGGGTATAGTCAGAAGCGCGGGAGGGTGAAAGGATTCACCAGAGCCAGAGCAGGGAACAGAACAGGCAGACTGACGAAGCACACTGCTGAGGGGAGCAGCGGGCGTAGCAGGAGAGGTCTGCGTACCATGTGGGACCCTCGCAGGCAGCTGGGGATAAAACCAGCTTTGAAGAGGCTGCGGGCAGCTTCGCAGCCCAGCACCCAACCACTTCACCACCAGGGGAGGCCCTGATTTTATTTTAATCATAAAAATTGCACATGCAAATATAGATGTATAGATGTCTTATACTTCCTTATGCTTTTATACAATATAAAACCAAAATAAATCCATAAAGTGCAAACTTAAGCAAAATATAAATCATTAATGTAATCAGTTGGCAATGACAGAGTGCTCATCATCAGAAGTGAGTGCTGACTGCGAGAGTCCAATTGACAGTCATTTGCTGTGAAATGGACAGCCGCAGACGTTGTACCACCTGTTGGCTCAGTTCTACTACTGCTTTTCTCTTATCGTTTCATGGGGAAATGGCAGGGCATAGTGGTTCAGGGCAGAGACTCAAAAGCTAGACTACCTGAATAGTTTAAACCTGCCTCTGCTACTACTTGTTGACTCCATAACCTTAGACAAGTTACATGGCCACTTTGTGATTCAGGTTGCACACCTAGAAAAGGGGAAACAGTCCTTACATCCACATCTAGAAAAGAAAAAAACAGTCCTTACATCACTGGGTAGTGATAATTTAATGAGTTAATGTCTGAAGAATAGAACATAGAAGATATTCAATATATTATACTTATTATTATTTATACACCAGACTATGATGTCATCTGACGTACACACATCATTTTATTGTCACAAACCAGTGTGGTGACTTTGCAGTGTGTCAGCTTGGCTAGTCTGAACTACATTTCCTGGATGACCTTTCTCATATGTTTCTGGTTAGGGTGACTGAGCCACAAGAGATAATTCTTGTGTAAGATTTGGAGAGCAAAAGTGAAGCTCCTCATGCGCATTATCATTTGGATGCAGGCTCACCCAATTTATGTAACCCAGTGGCTGAATTTACAACTAATCCACCATCCCGTAGAGCCTCCTAGAGCTTCGCTGACTTTTGGGGGGCAGGTGCATTGGTTTTATTTCACCAGGAAACACCCCACTTCTCCAGGACACCCAAACCTCTAAAAGCAGAAGCAACAAAAACTAACATCAATTTCAGTCCATACTTGCAGGGTCCAGTTTGTTTTGGTAGGTCCAGCTTATTCAGTCTCCCTGACTACCCACCAGTCTTCTCTTCTTAACCGCTTACCTCATGAATTTTAAGCTCCAGCATTAGACAGAAAGATAACAGATGTATAGAGACAGCTTCTTAACCAGCTCTCAGGATTGTGTAAAATCAAGTATCTGTAACAAATCCTCTGACAGATGATAGATCAATTGATGGATAGAAAAATAGATGATGAATAGATGATAGATGATAAATAGGTAGAGAGATGACAGACCAATAGATGATAGATCAGTAGATGATAGATAGATACTCCTAATAGTCCCAATTCTCTGATTGAACCCTCTGTGTGATATAACCGTAATTAAAATAGTTTCACTTTGCAGCAACATCACCATAAACACAAATGAACACCTGAGCAATAAAATCATGTAGGACACTTGGTTATAAGAAAGTCATTCATAAAATTTAGAATAAAATTACTTATTTGGGGGCCTCCCTGGTGGTGCAAGAGGTTAAGATGCAACCTATGAAGCTGTCTGCAGCCTCAGCAGCATGAGTTCGATCCCAGCCAGGGAGCTACACATATGGCGCAGCAGACCTCTCCTTACTCACCCGTTGCTCCCCTTAGCAGTATACTTCAGTCAGTCTGGCTGTTCTGATCCCCACTCTGTTTCTGGTGATTCCTCTCACCCCTTGCCAAACCTCTGGCCTATATCCCAGCTCTTATATGCATAAATAAATACATCTTTAAAAAAAGAAAAAAAATCCTTATTTGATTTTTATGAAAAAATGAAAATTCATAATCAAAAAAATTATCATAAGGTATACTACATTATGTTGAAAAATATCACTGTAATTCCTTCTAATTTGGCTCACTCCATAGCAAGTTTTTGAGGCCTTGAATAATTGATGGTCTCACACTTCCCATCCCACTCTTACTATCTTTCTTTGTAGCAGATATTAGTCTTTAAACTTTTCTGAAAACAATTTCAAACATTAAATTCCACAACTGTTTCTCAACCTCTAAATTTATCTCTTAAAGAAATCACACTTATCTTTCACTAATTCACTCCTTTTTTATGCAGCCAGTATTTTAGGAACATTACTGAGTACCTGTTATGCATTAGTATACAAAGAGAAACACTTTCTTCCTTAAAGGAGCCAAGTTTCTAATAGGAGAGAGAAGCAGGCAAAGTAACAATGACAGTACAGTGTGTTTCATGCCACAGTGGAGCTGAGCAGAGGACTCTCCCAGAAGAGACTTTGTCAACCCACAAAGGTAAGTTAGAGAGCTTTCTAGAGAGGGAGCAGTTGAGATGAACATTGAGTTGAACATAAAAGTAAGGATCAGGCTGAAAAGGAGAAGGATATTTTCAGACAAATGGGATTGAATTATGATGTTCTGAAGTTTTAAGGAAACATGGGGTGTTTTAGGAAATGCTTAGTAGGTACATGTGAGCTTGAAGGAGCAGGGTATGCGTGAAAGTCATAATTGCGGATTTATTCGACCTATGAAGGCAGTACAGGTCCTGAATGAGAGAATAGATTCCGAGTACATACACATGGGAGATAACTGTGGCTGAGGATAGTGCTCAGGCAAACCACGTTGCTTTACAAGGTGGAAGAAAGGAGAGCCTGGAAGCAAAGCAAAGCAAAGTGGGGCCAAAGAAGAGACAGGAGAGAGATATGTCCTAGAATCCAAAGGAGGGGGGTACATTTGAAGAGTATGATCAAGAATATCAAATGCTGATGAATGTGCAGTTAAAATAAAAATTACAAAGGGAAATCTTGGGTTACTGGGCATCTTTCTAAGACTACTTTCAAAAAAGTATTTCAGAATTGCTGGAGTAAACAGGCTGTGCAGTTTCTTTATCTTGTCATGGAAGCATTCTTTTTTTTTTTCTTTAAAGATTTATTTATTTATGCATACAAGAGCTGGGGTACAGGCCAGAGATGCGGGGGGTGAGAGGATTCACCAGAGACAGAGTGGGGAACAGAACAGGCAGATCTACTGAAATACACTGCTGAGGGGAGCAGCAGGCGAGTCAGGAGAGGTCTCCTGCGCCATGTGGGTAGCTCCCTGGCCAGGGATCAAACTCGTGCTGCAGAGGCTGCGGATTACTTCATAGCGTGGTGCTTAACCCCTTGCACCACCAGGGAGGCCCCCATCATGGAAGCATTCTTTTCCCTTCAGAATTTGCTAAGAGGATCAGTTTTAAAAACAAACCTAAATCTCCTGCTCCCCTCATGTGGACAATAAGCAATATAGTAACTAACAAAGCTTAGTAGAGTCTGTGTGCTATCAATTTCAGGTACATTCTCTTCTGTCTTGTAAAACGATTATGCATCACGACTGCCATGTGGCTTATAGCGCCTCCTATAGGAAGAGTTTATATTCCCATTCATTACGTTCAGCTTGGTCATGTGATTCTGGCCAATGACATATGAACAGATGTAACATTTACTTCATCCAAGCAGAGGCTTTAGAAGCCACTGCATTTGTCCATCCCTCAACATTCTACCATGAGAATGCATATCTCTAACTGAGAATGCTCTTTGGTCCTATGAGAGGAAAATATATGGAATAACTTTACCTTAGCCACTCATTTCTAAGTATAGCTTCATCTGACCCCAGACCCTAATCTTGACCTAACCCCATTCCTGAGCCACATTTCATTTCACAAATTTAACCTATGTGGATTCCCCAGCTCCTCTTGTTCCCGGGATATAATCTAGGCTCTCAAAGTTGCTGATGGTCAAGCTAAAATGTAGCCAGGCAGGGACTCTCACCAGGATAAATATCTTGGCATGAGAAACATACTGGAAAAACCAGTAGCTACTGAAAACAGCAGGCAGACATTATGGCAAGATTAGCATAACCAGATAGACCACCTTAACAGAAAGTTATATGTAACAGGAACTAGAGGTAGGATGTTTTTGTTAGGGGGAAAAGGATGTCCCAAAGCAAATTCCATACAGGCTTTGTGGACTCCACCCCCACCCCAGGTCAAAGCCAAAGACACTGGGAACTCCAAATCCCATCACCACCAAAGGGAAGGTGGCTGGGACCTGAGGGTGGGGTTAAGCAGCCAGGTGGATACAAAAGGCAAACACGTGGGCTTTGGGGGCTCTCCATTTTTGGGCTCTCGGCCAGCTCGCAGCGTCCAGCCAGCTCTGAGAGTGACTTTGGGTTTCCAGGTCGTCGGATCGGGTAGGACGCATTAAAGACTTTATTTCCCTATTTTCTCCCTGAGTTGTACATTTTCCTTATTTCTTTTTTTCTTGTAAATAAACCTTTTATTAACCCTTTTGTGTGTGTCTGCAGTAGAGTATTCATAAGTCCCTTTAAAGCGCGCGGGTGAGGACCCACAGCCAGGAACCCATTTAATATCGGGGTGGCTCTATAACAGCTTGGCGTCCAACGTGATTTGCAAGTTTCACCCATGGTTGACCAGCCCAAAGTAATTTTTCTTGCGTTGGTCACCATAAAAGCGCATTTGGTCTGCAGGACTCGCAGTGAAACTCTTTGTTTCACGTCTTTATCGGGGTGGCTCTATAACATTTTGAACAGCAGCAACAATGGAGCCTCCCAGGCTACAGCCCCTTTTCATTGCCTCCTAGCTCATTCCAGACAATTATGCATCCCCAATCCACATCCCCACCACATGCACTGTTATATATCCCCAATCCACATTCCTACCATGCACATGAAATAGGGGCTACACTCCCTGAGATGTAAGCCCCTCTAGGTCTCTCCCTCTCTCTGTACTTGGACTTGGACTTTGAGCTGTCTTTTGTCCATCCTGCCTCACTCCCACAGCTGCCACCTTCACCAGCCCCCTGTGCCCCGCAGGCAACAACCTATGTCTTAATGGTGAAGTTCAGAGTGAGGTTTAGATGTGGGGGAAAATAAGTGTTTGCAGCATAAATTATTGAACAATTTTTAAAATATTTTTTTTAGTTTTAATTTTAATTTATGTATGCATTCAAGTACTGGGATGTAGGTCAGAGGTACAAGGGTGGGGTGGGGTAAGAGGAGTCACCAGAGACAGAGTGGGAAGCAGAACAGGTGCATCTACTGAAATACACTGTTGAGGGGAGCAGCAAGGGAGAGAGGAGAGATCTGCTGTGCCATGTGGGTCAGCTCCTTGATCCGGAATCAAGCTCATGCTGCAGTGACTGATGATAGCTTGAAAATGCTGAGACTTTAACCCCTGCACCCCCAGAAAGACCCAAATTATTGAATAATTTTAAAGTGATTTTTTTAGGTTTTATCAAAATATAACATAAAATTGCTACTGTGTCAAAATTATCATATCAAATATTTTCTTCTATTTCTTTCTGCTTATTGCCATTTTTGATAGATCAGAGATATTCCTTTGCAATAAATCTTTAAAGGAACATACATGAAATCTCTGGGTCTTTTCCTTGGCCTCTTCGATGTCATCAACAGTGGCTTGGCCAAAGATTTAAAACTTAGTAGAAAGCAGAGCCATTGTATTGGACTTGAGAGCAGCTAAATCCCAACCAGACTGTAGATTGGTTAAAAATTTAGAAATAAAGCAACTAATTAGCTCACGGTCATCCTACACAAATAAGGTTAATTTCAGCTAATTCATATCTAAAATTTATGTGTGAAAGGTCGATGCAGGACGCAGGAATCCTGGATGCAAAAGTCCACCAGGAGGCTCACCTGGGAGCAGGAATGCAGGACTCCGCCTGGAGGATTCAGGCAATGAGTCTCACCTGCCCTGCAATGAGCCTCACCTGCCCAAAGAGGGCGAATTCACCGACCCCCATCTGGGGTCCATGAATCCCGCCCTGGAGCAATAAATTTTTCCTTCCTTTAGAGAAAGCTTGGCCTGGCTCTTCCTTTCTGCGTCCTAACTTTCGCCCTACCTTTCAATGTGGTCAAAGGTCAAGGCAGCGAACTTCAAGGAAGAGACCCAGCAAATATTATTAGATATACTTTTTTTTTTAACTAACTCAATTAAAAGTCACAGATTTAGGTAGGTCTTTGGTTATTCTTCTTCCCCGGAATGTCCTGAGACATCTACCTCTCCATCCTTCTTTACTTTCTTCCATCTATCCATTCCAAGGAAACAACTCTAAGCAAGTTTTTGGTTTTATTTTTGAGTAAGTGCTTTTTTCTCCGAGCTTCTGCAGCTTCTGCAGTCCTCTTTTAGCTGCTTTTTTAGCTGAGCTTCTCTTGTTCTCTTGTTTGCTGACCTAGCTTGGGTCAAGCAGATCTGGCATTTATATATATATATATATAATATATATATTTATATATATATATTATATAATACATTACCTTATTTTGTCTATTTCTACATGATACAGAGTTATTAAAATTTAAACACAAATTCTATATGGAGTCTAAACCAATGAACAGCAGTCCTCCCTGCTATGTCTCAGCACCATGACCCCAGTTCTGAACTTGGCTACTGTTATTTTCAATTTCTTTTCTGGTTGTGAATTCACATTTTGATACACTTCTACCACTGCCTATAAAACTGTTAGGAATCACTTTATAGATGTCTTACTTAAATGTCTTGCATTAACTTTATATAAATATATATTACCCTTTTTAAATTAGGAACATTTAATGTCATCTCTCCTTTCTGGGATATTCAGTAAGACTGGCATGTTATTGCCATCTTAGGGCAGCCTCACTTTCAGTTATTCAGCATGTTTATACAACCTACTTTATTTGTGCTTTTCTTAACAGAAGCCAGAAGTGCTATAATTCCTACAGGAGATGCCAGAGCTCTTCTGAATGGGATCCTAAATATGTAGTCAAATAAACCTCGAATATTTCAGGGTAGACCTTAGTGCCTTTTTCAGGTTTTAAATTCTTCTCTGAAATTCCTTATCTACATGATAGTAAAATACACACTTATACTGTGCATAGGGTATCTGGTTAACCAGGACAATTTATTTGGTTGTAGTTTTATTTTTAAAATAATGAAAAAAAATTCTAACTATTGGAATTAATGCATTCTGAAAAGTTTTGGATGAAAATTACTAAAATTCACTTCATATTTTGAATTTTATAAACTTTCAAGATACTTGTTCATGGGAACAGTAATTTTTCCACTTTGAGACAATATGACTCTTAATCAATGTGTTGTTTTCTCTTTCAAACCATTGATTTACTTTTCTTATCCAAGAAAATTTTGATTTTTATGATAACTTTGCTAATAAAAACAAAATTTTACTCTACAAATGAAATTTTTTTCCAATACAAAAACAGATCATTTGTTTAAACACAATTTTTATAGACCAATAGAAAAATATATAAACCTGAAAGTACTTTTTTGTTACTTTTAATATAATGGCTGAATAGCATAAATTCAGTGTAAAATATAACAGAATAAAAACTGAGAGTGGAAGCCAGTTTATCCCCAATCTATTTAATAGGAAGAAGTTTAAGGTGTTCATAATGCAATTAATAATTTAACAGCTCTCCAGTTCTCCAGTAAGCTGTTTCACAATCATATTATTAATAAAGCAAATATGTTAGAAAAATGAGCATAATATGCAATGAAAACTAAGAACTAACAATTTTCCTAATTTTCTCCCATTTTTACAAAGTCCTGAAAGTGACATTCTCAGCTTTGTTCTCATCCTGCTACCCTCAGAGAAATTATAACATGTGTGAGAAAGCAGCAGTTTCTATCAGGTAATGAAAGCCAGTTCTATAGTTATATAATTGTAATTCTGTATATAATTTATGTACTGTATAATATGTAATTATCTATATGATTGATATATGATATATAATTTTATATAACATGTAATAATTTCTACAGAATTCTATAAGCATCTGTGATTTACACAAGACTGCTATGTGATAACACTGAGAGGCACAGCCCATCCTCTGAGCAGAAGAAACTCCAGGAGACTAGAATGGAAAACCAGAGAGGTAGAGTCCTCCCTGATGGCAAAAGGGGTTAAGTCTCAGCACTGTGAAGCTATCCACAGCCTCTGCATCATGAGTTCGATTCCCAGCCAGAGAGCTTACCCACATGGCACAGCAGACCTCTCCTGTCCCGCCCGCTGCTCCCCTCAGCAGTGTATTTCAGGAGCTCCATCTGTTCTCCCCACCCTATCTCTGGTGAATCCTCTCACCACCACCAGCCCCCCTTCTCTCGGGCTTGCATCCCAGCTCTTGTATGCATAAATAAATAAATATATATTTTTTTAAAGAAAACCAGAGAGGTGAAAAAAAGCAGGAGAGTGTCTTCTCTTGTCTTGAGACCCAAGGAAGGGAGTATTAAAAGAAAGAGCAAGGTGACAAGAGTCAAAGGTTGCTGAAAATTCCAATGAGAAAAAATTAAAGGGTGGCAGAGGCGTTAACCTTGCCTATAGTTTCAGTGTGTGGGAGTAAGAGATAGACTCCGTGGACTGACGTAGAATGGGAGAATCAGGAGCAGGGAGGATAGACAAATAAAGCAATAATTTTGCCCATAACACTGCTGGATAGATGTACGTATTAGTTCAAAGTACATTTGGGAAAAAGGAGTTAAATATTCTTCTTGCCCTTCATAGAATAGGGAGGTTAAGAATATTTCAATGTTCATCAAATTAAGGAGCTTCTGCACAGCAAAAGAGACAAGAACAAAAACAGAGAAACCCCACCGACTGGGAGAACATTTTTGCACACAACATTAATGATAAAGGACTGATCACAAAAATCTAGAAAGAACTGATGAGACTCAACAAAAACAAAGAAAATAATTCAGTCAAAAAATGGGCAGAAGAGCTAAAAAGAAACTTCTCCAAAGAGGAAATGCAAATGGCCAACAGGCATATGAAAAAATGTTCAACATCACTTGCAATCAGGGAAATGCAAATCAAATCAAAACTACAATGAGATACCATCTTACACCAGTGAGAATGGCACATATCAAAAAAACTAGCAACAACAAACGTTGGCGAGGTTGTGGAGAAAAAAAGGAACTCTCCTGCACTGTTGGTGGGAGTGCAAACTGGTCCAACCACTATGGAGAGCTGTGTGGAGATTTCTTGACCTATTAAACATAGAGCTTCCATATGATCCAGCAATTCCACTCCTAGGTATTTACCCAAAGGACACAGAAACATCAATTCCAAAGAGTACCTGCACCCCTATGTTTATATCAGCACAATTTACAATAGCTAAGCTTTGGAAACAACCCAAATGCCCAAAAATAGATGGCTGGATCAAGAAGATGTGGTACATATACACCATGGAATATTACTCAGCATTCAAAAAAGATAAACACATGCAATTTGCAGCAACATGATGGAGCTGGAAGGGATCATGCTCAGCGAAATAAGCCAGAAAGAAAAAGAAAAATTCCGGATGGTCTCACTCATAGAAGGAATCTAGAAAACCTAAATAAGGGACCAGGAAAAAGAATAACTATAAGAAAGAAAAAATCAAAATCAACAAACAACTATGAACCAGAGACACACTATGGGGGGGAGGGGTCAAAATAAGGGGGTTGCAATTTATGGGGAATGTAAAAATAAAATTAAAAAAAAAGAATATTTCAATGTTAAGTGGAAAGCATGAAGAGGAATTAAGATGCTTGAAATGTAGGTGGAAAGAGAAAAGGTAATGGAAGATGGTTTGTGAGGCAGGAAGGAAAGGAACCCTAAGCAGAAGCGAACTCCTGACTGAGTGAGACACCTTTTCCACTGTTGCAGAAGAGCTAGTGAAGGCATGGGTTTAGATGCAGGTAAGATTGTGGCTGGTGAGGCATGAGATTGAGAGAAGCCTTGTGCGGTTTTCTATTTTTCCATATAGTAAGTAGAAAGTTTCTATGTTCAACTGAGGAGTTAAGTAGTGAGTTACAGGGTTCATGAGAGTTGACAACATTGAATTCTATATGTATATTGTGCATCAATACTTTCTGGTAAAAAGATGCTGCTTGATATTGATTAAAGTCTTTCAGTTGTATTGGGAGAGAAGAGAGGTTGAGCATGCGTACTAGGTTTTTAGGGCTATCTTAATAAGGTTCTATAAACTGGATGACTTAGAACAATAGAAATTTATTGTTTCACAGTTCTTGAAGCAAGCAGTTCAAAATCAAGGTGTCAGCTGGACCACACTTCCTCTGAAAGAGGCAGGAGTGGAACTTTTGTAGGCTTTTCTTCTAGTTTCTGGAGAACCAGAAATGTCATTGGCTTAGCAGCATGACATCAGTCTTCACATGACATTCTCCCTGTGTATGTCTGTGTCCAAATTCCCCCTTTTTATAAAGATATCAGTCATAGTAGGACCCCATCCTATTCTAATTGCATGCAATAACCTTACCCCAAGTAAGGCCACTTTCTGAGGTTCTGGAGGTTACAGTTCCAAGATAAAAATTTTAAAGGGGAAACAATTCAACCTCTAACAGACAATGGCACTCTCAGATGTAAAGGAGTGGAAAATTGCATTTGGAACTAGAGTGGCAGAGATGGACGGTAGATTCATCCCTTAAGGATAAGTAATGCCTACCTCCTGGTGTTGCTGTGAAGATTAAAGGACATAGAATATGTTCAACATTTAACACAACACCCAGATTATATAGAAAGTTCTGAATAGATTAAAGATATTGTCTTCCTTTCTACAGGTAGCAGTTACCACTATAAAAATAAACCTACTACTATTAATGACAGTCTACTATTTTTTTCCTGCTTATTCATTCATTTGTTTATAATTTATGAATGCCGGGCCTCCCCGGTGGCGCAGCAGTTGAGCGCTGGGTTGCGAAGCTGCCCGCAGCCTCTGCAGTGCCGGTTCGATCCCCAGCTGCTCCCAGGCCACCGGAGGAGGGTCCCACATGGCACGCAGACCTCTCCTGCCGCCCGCTGCTCCCCTCAGCAGTGTACTTCGGTCCTTCTGCCTGCTCTGCTCCCCGCTCTGGCTCTGGTGAATTCTCTCACCCTCCTGCGCTTCTGACTGTACCCAGTGCTTGTATAAATAAATAAATAAATAAATAAATAAATAAATAAATAAATAAATAAATAAATAAATAAATAAATCTATCTAAAATAATAATAATAATAATTTATGAATGCCTGTCTGTGCCAGGACCTGTGTAAGAGCAAATATATAATGTAGATTAGAATTAAATATTTATTTAATTAGTGAGTGAATGAGATTATAGTCTAATGGGGAAGATAGGAATGTAGGCCTATGTGGACTAGTGATACAAGTATAAAATGGCATACAAAGTCCTATGGGAAGATTTGGAAGGAGCAGGAAGGTCTAAAAAAGGACGCTAGTTAAGTATCTACCTATGTCTGTGCACCCTTTGGAGCTGTAGAAAGTGGACACCACAACATGGACAACCTTTACATCATAACTCAATTACTTCATAGAAATGAGCAGTGAGTGCACCATCTTTCCCCATACTATTATAGCCTGATTTTATATTGTCAGTTCCATAAGACTAAGATATAGCATTTCCAAATTAAGCAAATTTGAGTTAGAATATAGCTCAAATGAAGAATATAAAGTATTAGAAATAGAGACCACACATAAATATAGTAGTACTTGATGAAAACTCTTATGAAGTATATGACGGTTTATAATTTTGAATTTTTGATTCCAAGGAAAAAGGACAGGTAATATGTTCATGGAAGCTCAGAAATAGGGAATAGTACCTACAACTCTGGAAGCAAAGATAATAGCAATATCCCTTACATTTTACTCTCTTTCCCTTCCTTACCTCTAAAATTACATATATAATATCTCTTACTTTGGCTGATATGTGCAGGAAGGATAGCTGTCACTCCACACAGAAACTCTTCAGGTCAGATCATGATAAATCACACTGGTTTTTCCTGTTTCAATGATGAGTAAATTGCCTAGATAGTGGTGCCCCCCAGTCTATTTCTGAGTGGTTACCAAAGACATGTGCCATTCTACATCGCACAGTTGAGTGAGATATAAACTTCCTTTGTGTTGAAACACTAAGATTTGGGGATTGTTTTTTAATGCAGCATAATCCAGCATTCTATTGATAGAATAATTGCTTTAAACCAGTATTTGATGAATAGTATCTTTGAGGATACAATTAGAAGCTGTTTTCTTTCCTTCCCTTTTGCCATGAAATCTTGTTACATCAATGGGATTGACATTCCTTACTTTACAAATAATCCCTTAATCAATAGCTGATAAAGGATTATAGATGGTTTGTTACCTCTTTTTTTTATTTTAACATTTATCATTTTTTACATTTTTGAGACAGTATTTGCTTCCCCCCACCCCCTCACATTGAGTCCCCATAGAATTTCCTTCCCCAAGGCACCCCTCCCTGCACCATCACCACAGTCCCCTGTTCTCCTCCCTCCCTCCCTCTTACACCTCTCCCTCCTTCTCCCTACAGTATGTCTCTGGTTTATAATTGTCTGTTTTTGCTTTGTTGTGTTTTGTACTGTTATTATTTTTTACACTGATGTCTTATTGGGTTCCCCTATATTCCTGTTATAAGTGAAACCATCTGATATTTTTCTTTTTCCTTCTGGTTTATTTCACTGAGCATAATTCCTTCTAGCTCCATCCACATTGTTGTGAATGGCATGAGTTTATCTTTTTTGATTGCTGAATAATATTCCATTGTGTATATATACCACATCTTCTTGATCCAGTCATCTATTTTTGGGCATTTGGGTTGTTTCCAGGTTTTGCCTATTGTAAATAGTGCTGCAATAAACTAGGGGTACAGGTGTTCTCTTGAATCACTGTTTTTGTGTCTTTTGGGTAGATCCCTAGTAGTGGAATTGCCGGATTATATGGTAGCTCCATTTTTAGTAGACTGAGGAACCCCCACAGTGGTTGTACCAGTTTGCACTCCCACCAGCAATGTAGGAGAGTTCCTTTTTCACCACATCCTCACCAACATTTGTTGTTGCTTTTTTTTTTTTTTTGATATGTGCCATTCTCACTGGTGTAAGGTGGTATCTCAGTGTGGTTTTGATTTGCATTTCCCTGATTATAAGGGATGTTGAACATTTTTTCATGTGCCTGTTAACCATTTCATTTCCTCTTTGGAGAAATGTCTTTTGAGTTCTTCTGCCCATTTCTTGACTGGATCGTTTATTTTGTTTTTGTTGAGCTGTGTGAGTTCTTTGTATATCTTTGTGATCAGTCCCTTATCAGTTGAATGGAGTGCAAAGATTTTTTCCCAATCAGTGGGGTGTCTCTCTGTTTTGGTTAATGTCTCTTTGGCTATACAGAAGCTTTTCAATTTAAGGTAATCCCAGGTGTTTATCTTTGCCTTCACTATCACTGCTGTGGGTGATGAGTCTTTAAAGATGTTTCTGAGATGTATGTCTTGTAGTGTTTTACCTATATTTTCTTCTATATATTTTATGGTTTCAGGTCTTATGTCCAGTTCTTTTATCCATTTTGAGCTGATTTTTTGCACGGTGAGAGGTAGTGGTCTAGTTTCATTTTTTTGCATGTGGAGGTCCAGTTTTCCCAGCACCATTTATTGAACAAACTGTCTGTGTTCCATTGCATATTCTTTGCTCCTTTGTCAAAGATTAGTTGTTCATGTAAGTATGGCTTTATTTCTGGGCTGGTTTGTCACCTCTTAAAAGTATCTTTAAAACTTTAATTTTCATGGCCATGCAAATATTTTTCTGGAGAGAATTGTTCATAGTTTTTATCCAGGTCCCCCAAGAAGCTGAAAACCCCTACAAGATTAAGAACAGTCACTATAGAAGATATTATTTATAAATTCCTGCATCGGTAAACAGATGCATGACAACTTAACATTAACCAGTAAACAGGAGCAATAGTCAGAATGTAAGCTGGAGAGAACACTTCTTTGACGAGTTTAATGAATAGAAACTCTGCTCAGATCTCTAATTTAATGAATCTTTTGGCTTCCTGACTCTTAAATTTCTTAAGTTTTTCCATCATTAATAGTTCTCCAACTTATAACATGTTTTAAAAAAAATACTGTTTTATCAATGGACTTTGGAATTGATTGCAGTCACCATCTGTCCCTACATTCTTCCTTCCGATGGGTCTTCATGTACCACAAAGAATGAAAGATTAAAATAAAATTTACTAGAATACAACAAACAGATCCATTAGCAACAGATTTGGAAAGCAGAAGTGGGTGCCTAAAATCTATTTCTCTAGTCTATCCAGCATTTGCTATTTTCCTGGATTCTTATCTAATTCTGAATTGGTTCTACAGAAAACGCAAATGGACACATACACCCATTTACACACATACACACATATACCCACATACACACATATACATGCATATGCACACATATGAAAATTAATTAAATTTAATTTTAAAAATACTCAGATATTACTACAGATTGCATGGTGTGTTCTATGGAATCCTAGGGGCATCATGGCCAAGAGAGAGATCTGAGACCTCTGCTTCAACTGGAGAAAATCCTCTTAGGCATTTTATATTATTCTCTCTCTCTCTCTCTCACTCTCTCTCTCTCTCTCTCTCTTTCTCTCTCTCTCTCTCTCACACACACACACACCCCTTCTGTTTTAAAAATGTCCAAAAATTTACTAATATAAATTGTACATGAGATCATAGTGAGCTGTCTCCAAGAACTTGGAAATGAAGTTGACCTCTGAGAGTTAAACTATGAAATCCAAACTGAGAAATGAGGTAAGAAATAAGCAAATGGTTCTCAGATCTGAAAAATATTTGACTCAAACAAATCAGTAATATTAACATTTCTAAAGAAATGTATTTCTATGAAAAGACTGAGAAAAAGGGTGATTATTAATAGACCTAGGAAAATTGAATGATAGAAAAATTCTCTATCTCCAGTCCTGAAGAGAAAGACTTGAGCAAATGAACCTGTTAGATTTCATCTGTTGGGCCCCAAATTCTCTCCCTCTCCTGGCATTTCAGCATTAACCCCAAAAGATATTTTTTTCTAAGGGAGAAAGGAAAGAAGGAATTGATAATCAGATTAAAGTCCTCTTTCACTGTCCCTTCCCCCTACCCCCCAATTTTAGCAAACCGATCTGGGAATAAACCTTTGGGATAGTTAAGTTTCACTAGCTCTGTGAATATGAGACAGTAGAAATTAAGTTCTGAGATTAATTTGACTTGCTAAAGAGCCCAGAATCACAAAATTAATATGTTGAACCATGTGAAACTTCTGATATTTGACCATTTGTAGCCTACAAAATGAAAGTGACATCCAGTTCTACATAGTATTATGAAGCATTTAAGTTTGAGTTAAGATTGGTCTAGCTCTAAAACTTGGCTCTTTTTCCTGTCCAATACTACCTTCTCTGAGAAGTGTCTGGAATTTGTTGGTTGTTTATTTTTGAGAGGCGTGTATATGAGGAGGGGCAATAGAGTCTTCTCCATAAAAGGGGAGGTTTCATGTTTCCTGCCTCACATAATGAAGGGTAGAGCTGAATGGCCAGGTGAAAATATATAACAAAGAAGGGCCTCCCCAGTGGCGCAGCGGTTGAGCGCTGGGTTGCGAAGCTGCCCGCGGCCTCTGCGGCGCCGGTTCGATCCCCGGCTGCTCCCCGGCCACCGGAGGAGGGTCCCACATGGCGCGCAGACCTCTCCTGCCGCCCGCTGCTCCCCTCAGCAGTGTACTTCGGTCCTTCTGCCTGCTCTGCTCCCCGCTCTGGCTCTGGTGAATTCTCTCACCCTCCCGCGCTTCTGACTGTTACCCAGTGCTTGTATAAATAAATAAATAAATCTTTAAAAAAAAAAAAAAGAAAATATATAACAAAGAAGGTAGGTGGGATACCTGTGGCTAAGGAGAGAGACACATGGAGAGGGGCCCATTTGCTTTTCACCTTTGGAGTTGAACCATAGGCAGAGTGGACATGGAAGGAGACAGATGGAAGAAAATCAAGTAGAAATACTAAGTAGAAATACTTGGAAGAGACATGAGGGCAAGAGACACACAGGAGGCTGACAATTGCAGCTGTTGTTTTGATTTGTACTTTTATTTTGCTCCTTCTGTCCCTAACCTGCCTGCCCCCACCCCAGCCCTTTTGTATGGGTCCCCACCAGAAGGTGTTTTAGACTCACAGCAAGCTTTCAGACCTCAGCAGCTACATTTCAGGCCAACCTTGTTTGCTTGGGTATTTGCCTATGAGGGGATGGGTAACCTTGGGTGTTTCATTGGGAAACTACTATCCTTTCTTCTTCCCTCCCTTCCCTCTCCCTCTCCCCCACTTCTGTTATTCACACTATAATTTTATTAAAGTTTTTTTTCACACTAAGTTTGCTTTGCCTTTGTGCACATGAATGGCCAGACCCCTTGAAAGAATGCAAATTTGAGGGTCCTGGGATATCCTTTGGTCTGCATATTAACAAAGGGGGACTAGGATGACTGGAAATGGTGGAGTAGTTATACAGACTGATCTGGAAACAATGCATAAGATGAATTGGAGAAGGTGCTTAAGGGAAGTAGACCAGGTATGAGAAGGTCCAGTAGATCAGGTAGAAGCATGAACAAAGGGATAGAAAGAATAAGAAGAATTCAAAATGGGAGGGTGGGGGGGGCAACCAAGAAGCTTAATTCTCCACCCTTGCCAGAGGGGCACAAAAAAGATCACTCCTTGCCTTTCAGTCCAACCCAGCCCTACCCAGGTCTTTTTAAACTGCAACCATTAGACAGACCTGATATCCCTCTCATGACTCAGCTATGAAGCAATGAGGGTGATTCATTCTCTTTGGTCTACATTTGCTCTCTGGGCTGTCTTTTCCAGTCTCATAGCCTTGATTGCCAACTGAATGTCTATGACTTGAAAACCTTGCTCTCTTGTCCAAACCTCTCTCCTGGCCACAGACTCCTAATTGACAATGGAATAGCTTCACCTACTTGTTCCAGAAGCACCTCAAACTCAATATATGGAAAATCAAACTCATAGCTTTCCCCCACTAATTCGATCTTCCTTGTATTTCTATAATTCACTAATTAATATCACACTAAAGATTCATCTTAGATGATTTCTGCTCTTCCCTCAATATCTACTCTGTCCTTTGATCTAGTTCTTTTATCTCCTAAACACATCCTCTCTCTACTTCCATTGCCAAAGTTCAGTTGCCCACTACTTTTTACAATGGTGTCTTTATTTGCCTCCTACTTAATTTTAAAATACAGTTTTCAAATAAACTGCCACTAATTCTTTCTTCAGAAATCATCCGCAAATCAGTTATTAAGACTTATTTTCACTTCTTAGTGTTCAATATTTTCATTTCATCTCCAACATGCTCTCCCTTGCATTTTCCCATTTTTGTTATTATTTCTAAACAAAAATGGTTGTGACTCCCCAACCATGCCATACTTGCCATGCCCCCATGCCTGCATACAGATTTTTCCCTCCACCTGGAATGCCCTTTCCTCCACCTCTGCCACACCTCATACCTCACCTTGTCCACCTGGTTCTCTTAGTCATGCTTAAAAAAAACTTTTCCATCTCCTCCTGAATGTTTCCCAAACCTCCTTTCCCTTCCCTCTGACAGAATGTCTTGGTCTTTCTTCTCTATCCCCAGAATACCTTCTTCCTCTTTGACATGCTCTTTTATGTTTTACATCATAATAACTTTCTGCCTCCTAGATTGTGTGTGTGTGTGTTGGAGGGGCAGGTGTCATATCTTGAATGAACAAATGACTTAGGGATTTGAGTTTTATTTATATTTTGTGATATAATAGTAGTTTAAAATTGAGCTGTTGAAATGCAAGTGATATTTCCAGAAATCTATGAAATACAAAATGTGACTCAATCCTAACAAGGACTAATTCAAAAGCGGGCAGAAAATTTCTCTTATTTTCTATGAATAAATAAGAAAAACTTTTGGTATTTTATCTTGAAGGAATTTATATATATATATATATATATTTAATGTTCACAACAAAAAAGATTATGATGACATTGCAAATTATGTGTATGTTTAAGAATCTTATGTGATAGCAAAAGGATTGATTGGTCAGGGGAGATTACAAGAGAACTACATGCCTTGGAGGATATTTTTTTTTACTTGCTTGTTTGTTATCTTCATAGTCTTTAAATTACTCTCAGGTATCATTATGCTGACAACCACAAATTTGACTTTTGCTCTTTCTTTTGGATCTTGATGCTTTCATAGTGGGGGGTTTTCATCCTTGTGTATATAGAAATCATTAATGATTATTCACAGTGTTTCATTGTTTAATTGAGTGCTAAGCCAATAAACAAAGTCTTTTAAATAATCTATTCATTAATATTATCCAGAACTTTTGTGTCCAGGGAGAGATCATAGTTTTAGAAATGTTGGGCCTTTCATAGTTCATAAAATATTGAGCTTAGATAGTTCATAAAAACAAAATTTCCTGAGTCCTGAAGGGTATAATTCAAAATTTCATTATTATTTTTCAAACATTTTTGAACAATGATTATTTCTTGATGATTGTAGAAGTACATTTCATTTCTCTTTCATTTGTAGTCTCAAAAGATTATTGAACCATTGTTTGGGAACCAGAGTAGAGGATGATCTCTTATTCCATACTTCTAAGAAAATATTTGCCCTCTATGGGATGCTAATATCATTGGAACAAAACTTTAGACATTGTTGAACAATAGTTGCCTGTAGGTGGGGTTATGGTATAGAAGATCCTGAAGCTAACTGTGTCTCCTTTCTTCCTCCTGACCCATGAAGCAAGAGCCAGAAAAAACTGTCAAAAGATCTTGTCTTAGCCTTCCCCCTCTTTTTCTTTGCCTTTCTTACCACCCACAGACACTCCAGTCACATTAGTTTTTTGTATTAAGTGGCTAACCTTAAGTTAGTATGACTCTAAGGTACTTATTTGTACTTCACCTGATGATAAAGCAATTAAGGGAATCCTTCTCACCAGGTCACATTTAGTAAATCTAGCTATCTAGACATCTCTGTATTAGAATTTAAGCACAGGGCCAACTAATAATAAATTGGAGAGTGTCTTTGCCCATCTTCCATGGATCCTTGTCCAGATATCTTCTTTGTGGAAATCATGGGAGGAGGAATGACTGAGCAAAGACTAGATTGAAGCAATTTTGTGTTTTTTGGCTACCATACTGTATAAACATCCTTCAGCCTCCCATGACCATTTTCTCACAAGCTTTTCTGGTCTTTGTTTTTATTGTTTTCATTGCCATAGTTATAGTCACTATCACCATCATCAACCTTTGGATACTGCTGAGTCTCCATGGCTAATATTTCTGGAAAAGAATTAAGAAAATATTGGCAGAGGGCCTCCCCGGTGGCGCAGCGGTTGAGCGCTGGGTTGCGAAGCTGCCTGCAGCCTCTGCAGCCGGTTCGATCCCCGGCTGCTCCCCGGCCACCGGAGGAGAGTCCCACATGGTGAGCAGACCTCTCCTGCCGCCCACTGCTCCCCTCAGCAGTGTACTTCGGTCCTTCTGCCTGTTCTGCTCCCCGCTCTGGCTCTGGTGAATTCTCTCACCCTCCCACGCTTCTGACTGTACCCAGTGCATGTATAAACCAAACAAACAAACAAATAATAAATAAATAAATAAATAAGACATGCCTCTAGAAAATTAAAAAAAAAAAAAAAAAGAAAATATTGGCAGAAATTGGGATCTGAGTTGAATTTCAGTGCAAAGCTAGTAAGAAGGGAGAGTGACAGACAAAGGTGTTAAAAAGCATCATTATAATAATGCTCACAATGACAACATTAGCAGCTAATACTACATATTTAGTACACTCCAGATCTTGTGGCACCGTCTTACATATGGAAATTTTCTGAATTCTCACAACAACCTCAAGAAGTGAATATTGTCATTTCCATTCCACAGATTAGGAAACTAAGGGCTAGAAAACTTATGTTATTTTCCCAAGGTTCAAAGTATTACAGTGTTTGGTATTATGTTCATTTGGGCATTTGGAAGAAAAACAATGGACAGAAAAAGAAATACAAAACTAGATTTATGTTTTCATCAATAACACAAAGAAAATTTGAAAGGGGACTAAATACAGAATTTGTAACGTTTTTGGCAAGATATTTCATAAAATGAAATACTTAGGTATCTATATTTGTAGATGCAATATTCTTTTATCTAACTTATATCCCAATGAAAATTATAAATTGTAGGATTTCAGTAATGTATCTAGCTCTGCTTCCTATTAAGACCTATGGATTTTCTTTCCATACAAATATTAGCTATCTGAACTCTAAGTTTTTTTTTTTTTAAGATTTATTTATTTATTTATACAAGCACTGGGTACAGTCAGAAGCGCGGGAGGGTAAGAGAATTCACCAGAGCCAGAGCGGGGAGCAGAGCAGACAGAAGGACCAAAGTACACTGCTGAGGGGAGCAGCGGGCAGCAGGAGAGGTCTGCGCGCCATGTGGCACCCTCCTCCAGTGGCCTGGCAGCAGCCGGGGATCGAACCGGCGCTGTAGATGCTGCAGGCAGCTTCACAACCCAGCGCTCAACCGCTGTGCCACCGGGGAGGCCCTCTAAGTATTTCTTAATCAGAAACACCTCATTGCTTTGCTATACTAAATAAAAAAAGTTTGGTTGAAAAACATACCTGGACTATTTTCTTAAGAATATATAATCTGTCCATTTTTTAATTAATTTTCTTAATTTTCCATTCATTTACTTAACTATATAATTGAGGAGTATAACTCTATCCCTCAGCAAGTGCACACACTTCATTCACCCTCCACAGAAGCTCCAGTGCCAGTATATTATCACATTCACTCCCCATCCTCTTCTTCTTCTTTTTTAAAGATTTATTTATTTATGCATACAAGAACTGGGGTACAGGCCAGAGGTACGGGGGTGGTGGTGGGGAGAGGAGTTACCAGAGACAGAGTGGGCAACAGAACAGGCAAATCTACTGAAATACACTGCTGAGGGGAGCAGTAGGTGAGTCAGGAGAGGGCTGCTGCACCATGTGGGTAGCTCCCTGGCTGGGGATTGAACTCATTCTGCAGTGGTTGTGAATAGCTTCATAGTTTGCATATTAACCCCTTGTGCACCAGGGAGGCCCCCCCATCCTCTTCTTACCCTTGCACCCCATCCATTCTGGAAACCACTGAATTTTTTTTACAAAATCTAAGTGCTTTTTTTGTTGTTTTTCACAGTTCGTTTTCTTTATTTATTCATATTCCACAAATGAGAAAAACCATCTGATAATTCTGACTTAGCATAATCACCTTTCCTTCAGATGCTTTTTTCTTTGAATTAAGCCCTCCAGATTTACTGAGTTGATGTGAAATTACACATCAGTCTAAAGCAAAAAAAAAAAAAAAAAATTAGCAAAGTATCCCCTCCCTTTTTTATTGCACAATAATAAGGCTCCTTTATGAATTCAAAAGCAGAAATAGTCGGGCCACTCTTGGTTGGAGGTTTATTTCTCTGCATTTTGTTGATTCAAGACCTGATCTATAATAAGCTGGTGAAAATAGAGATTCTTTGTAGGTAGAATATGGTAGAATAGAATTGAAAAGATTACTTTTAAAAAATCTTTCAGTTATGGGTGCCAAGAACTTCATCTATGATATTCCTCACAAGCTCCATTCCCTCAAGTGCTGACATCATACATATTAACTGACATCATACATATTAACTGTGTATTTATATTTGACTGTACTGAATATCGATAATTGGATTAAGATTTATTAAATATACTTTTTTTTTAAAGGAAATGAACTCTTTTTTTTTTTTTGAAGATTTATTTACTTATACAAGCACTGGGGTACAGGCCAGAGGCACCAGAGGGTGAGAGAATTCACCAGAGGCAGAGCAAGGAGCAGAACAGGCAGAAGGACCAAAGTACACTGCTGAGGGGAGCAGCGGGAGAGACAGGAGAGGTCTGCCGTGACAAGTGGGAATCTCCCTGGCCAGCAGGGAATCGAACAGGTGCTGCAGAGGCTGCGGACAGCTTCACAGCACTGCGCTCAACCCGCTGCACCACCAGGGAGGCCTTAAATATATCTTTTAAAACAGCATATTGAGTGACCATGTGGAAAAAACAACCAAAAATTAGGTATGAAAGATATGTTCTAGTGCAGAATTTTCACCAAAGCTCTCTTTTTTTTATTAAAACAAACAAAAATTAAGGACATTTTGCAACTAGCAAAGTGTTAGTATGAGTGTACTTCATATTTCACCTTCTCTAACACCACTAATAGAAATTTTTATTTTGAATTTTTTCCCCAAAGCATTTGACTTAGCTGTACACACACACACACACACACACACACACACACACCCCATGTAAAATAATGTTAATAAAATAGAAAATTAGAGCAAAGGTAGGAAAGGAAAGAACCCTGACTCAATGAAATTTATGCAACTGAAATTCACGTTTCAGAGATTTCTAGCATATAAGGGAAAAAAGAAATTGGTCAGTTACAACAGAGCTTCTTGCCTCTTATTATCACAGTATGAACAGAACATTATAATTACTTTAAGGGATCTGGTGGAAAACACAGCTTGGTTTATCAATTCGAGGTTCAGTTAACCTTAGGGCTGAGAGGATCAGTATTGGGGCATATCTGTAAACACTCAAGGGCACAGTCACAAGCCATGTTGTCTCGACTGAAACTCTGCTACATAGTCTACATTACTGGAGAAAAGGGTATCTCTTGCTATGGAGAGGAAAGTGCTTTTCTAGGTCTGAATTCTAAAACACTACATTTATCACACTGATAATAAATTAAGGATAACTTTCTTAGATTTAGAATTAATATCTGCATGGTCATTGACTTTTCATGTTAATTAGCATCATAATTGACCATTAATAAAGAGGATTTTGTTTATAGCTTGGTTTGGTTTTCACCGTTTCTAGGCATGGACTCATCCTATGTGTCAGAATATGGTATCACCCTGTCTCCAAAGGAATTTCTTAGAGTAAGTGATATAGAGTTTCCCTCCCTGCCTTCTAAGAGCAGACGCATACATTCCCCTGGAGAACCTGAAGACCAGCTAGTTCCTCAGCTATGTCAGTGATGTGTAAGTGTGTTCTGCATGGCCCAGCCCTTCCAAGGCCAGTGAATGGTTTGGAAGGGCGGGGCACTGCAACTTGATGCCTGCAGGAAGGGGAGACTAATTTTCATGTAAATGTAGACTTTCCCATCCTGAACCTATAGACCTGTTTCCAAGTTGTACAAGTTGGAACGGGCGGTATTTTGGAAACAAGCATGCAGACCTAATCAGCTACTAAGATACATAAGTAGAATATGTGGAAAATGTTTTTCTACTGGAGGACCATGTGAGGGGGTGGGAAGGAGCTTTTAAAATGAGGGAGACACCAAATCCTGTTGCCATGCAGACCTGTAAAAAAGTAAACAGTATACACACCCCCAAGGGCTTTACTTTAAAGGATCGGAATTGGAATTAGAACAGGATTTACTGCCTCCATCATCTGCTGCCATGAAAAGTAGGAACTAACCACACCCAGAAGATTCCTGTCTATAGGTAGTTTGGTTGAAAGTTAGGGAATCCCATTAGAAGCGATAACCTTTATTAGGTAAATGATATTTCCTCTTAGGCAATGTTTTTAGTTGTTTGGTTTGAAATAATGTGATGTTTCTTTAAAGACAAGTTTTTAGGTGAATTCGATAGTGGAATATCCACTTCTTTTATGAATCATCGTGATTTGACTGCACAAATCACTACATTGTGCAAAATTGGTTTTCAGAATGTTAAGGGGTAAATGTTGCACCCCATATCCCTGCAAATGTATGGGTTGAAGTTCTTACTCCTAGTATTCAGAATGTGACTTTACTTAGAGGGAGGACCTTCAAAAAGGTGATTAAGGTAAGATGAGGTCACTTAGGTGGGCCCTGATCCAAGAGGACACAGACATGTGTGCACACCGGGAAAAGATCCGGTGAGGACACAAGAAGAAGGCCACAACAAGGAGAGAAGCCTCAGAAGAAATGAGACCTGCTGACACCTTGATCTTGGACCTTTAGTCTTCAGAACTGTTATTTAAGCCATCAGTGTTCTGCCACGGCCATCCCAGCAAACTAATACACAGGGTGTGAATTTTTTGAAAAATGACTTAGTGTTTTCTCATTCTTAAAAGAATGACTTCTGGTAAGTCTATTAGAGAATGAAATTCACAACTTTCTCTTGAAACTGGCTGAAGATCCAGAGCCCCCCAAGTGAGAAGGGGTGCCCTGGCTGGCCCAGCATGTGTCCTTTTCTCTTGTGCCTTGTCTGCATGGTAGCAGCTGTTAGGTATCACTCTTTAACTTAACTCCTTGATTTTTCATAAAGAAGAAAGTCTAGCCTTCAACTAGAATTAGGAATCTAGAAATAATTCATTAAAAGGGTTTTTTGGGGTATGGAATTTCAGGTAGAGGGGTACAAAGGATCATAGCTTGCAAAAATTTAGCATGGGACCATTAGCAACAAGCAGTGGGAACCTCATCAATCATTCCTGGTAATTCGTTCAATGACATAATTGTCCTGCTTGAAACCTCTTTGTCTTTGTGACATTGTTTTGGTTTCTCTTGCTCCCTCGCTGGCATTCCCTTCTTCAAAACTGTTGTAGTAAGTGCACATTGAGCAAGCACATTTCTCAACATAGTCAAAGCGTAACATTCATTATTAAGACTTTCTAAATTCTATTTGTAGGGCACTATTTTCTACCTGTGGATGGATATTGATGGAGATTCTGTTGCTTTCCTGCTCACTTTTGACATTTTCAGGCACTGAGAAGGTGCTAGTCCTACTTGATTCCTTCTGTGTCTCTGCTCAGCCTTTTTTTTTTTTTTCCTCAAAGATTTATTTTTTTATTCATGCAAGAGCTGGGGTACAGGCCACAGGTGTGAGGGGTGAGCGGATTCACCAGAGACAGAGTGGGGAGCAGAACAGGCAGATTGACTGAAATACACTCCTAAAGGGAGCAGTGTGTGAGACAGTAGAGGTCTGCCATGCCATGTGGGTCACCTCCCTGGTAGGGGGTAGAACTCATGCTGCATAGCTGTGGATAGCTTCATAGTGCTGAAGCTTAACCTCCTGTGCCATCAGGAGGGCCCCTCTGCTCAGCCTTTTTACTGTCTATATAGGACCTGGTTGCCAGGGACAATTCTCCTGGGTTTAGTCTTTGAAAGGCATTGCTATTGGACTGGATTTCTAAGCTAAATCCAGGTATTTACCAACTCTGAACTTTCCTATTCTGCTTTGTGCTGTTGGGGCTAGGCCTTAACTACATTTCTTAGACTCCCTTGTCAGCTGGGTTCATATTAGATTCTACCAATGGGAGCCCTAGAAGAAAATGAGAAGGCAAAAGGAAAAATAAATGAACTTCTCCTTTTTTTCAGTTTCCATCCCCTCAGTCTATCAGGCAGGGAGAGGTGCTCAACATCCAGCTTCTTTCTGAATCCCACACCCTCCTCACTGTGTTCTGTGGAGGAACCTGGCCATAGGCACTAAGAGTTGAACTACTAGAAGGTGGAGTGAGAGTTTTTCTGCTGCACATCACAGATCATGCACTTCTTGGACCATCCAAGGATCTGTCCAGTGGAATCCTCCTCTTCAAACGTCACTCCTCAGTTGTGGGGAGATTTCCTCCACAGCCTGGGGGCACCAGGTCCTGAGTCCTCTACCTTGGGCACCTGGGTCCTTAACCCTTTCTTTTGCTTTTCCAGACCCAGGGGGTAAAGACTGGTTCCTGTAGTTATTAATCTCCTTTTGCTTATTCAACCTTCCCATACTTATAGAAAGTTTCCTGGAAGATTTCTTCTTTGAAATACCCAGTGTGGCTTCCGCTTACTTTATCAGCCCCCAAGTTACACAGGTGGCAGCATCAGTCATCAGTCACCAGAGCTAGAGAAGGGTGACTGCCAGCCAAGCCTGGGACACTTGCCCACTTCTGTGGTCTTTTACTGGAAAGGGGTAGAGGTGGAGTCTGGCACTTACAGACAGATATGGGGCAAGAGCTATAAACATCATAGTGAAAAATAGCTTTGCATTTTTTCATAGTAAACTGGGAAAAGGAGTAGGGAGAATGGCAACCAAAGTGAGACTAAGCAAGGAGTTTTTTTCTGAGATGGACATCAACGTCTAAGTGCTGATGGGAAAGGGGAATATACAGGGGGAAGAAAGAGGAAGAAGTTAAGAAACCAGAGAAAGGAGAGATAATGGTTGGTGCTGAATGCAAAAGAAAGTGGGAACCCAGGGTGAGTCCAGACCTTGAATGCCAGGATGGGCACATTTGCTGAAGGAGGTTATAATAGGCTCAGGTACAGGGATGTTTTTTAGCTACGAGAGGAGGAACTTGGAGTTCACCTCTAATGGCCTCTATTTTCTCTATTAAGGTAGAAATAGATTATCTTCAGGGAACAAAGGGAGACTGGGTCTATGACAGAAACTTAGGAGAGGAAAAATGTGAAAAACTTAGAGAGGAAAATATGTGAAAAAGTCCTCTTGCAAAGGAAAGAGAAGGCTGGTCAAAGAAGCACAATGGATGGCCACAGAGCAGGATGCTTGATTTCAGTTTAATGACTCTATCCACATGATGAACATGAAGTGAGCAACTAGGGCAGAGTGGGGAAAATTCATTGAAGAAGAGATTGTCAAGGAACCAGAGAAATATTTATGTGTAATCGCTAGGACAAAGTCTTGTGTATACACTACGTGCTGTCCACATTCAATACTTGTTTTCTTTGCTTACATTGTGAGCTCATTAAGAGCAGGGACTATATCTAAAATATATCTTTGTTCACCAAAAAGCCTCAAGAAAAAAATCTCTCTCCCATAGAATATTTTGCTAGAACACTATTTTAATAAAACACAAAATGGCAATTTAAGGATTTTTTTGGATCTGTTTCATTACCTTCAGGAAAATGTATTATTCTATTCTCTTTTGCAGGTGTAGTGACTGAAGATCTGTATATGGTAAATTTATTTACAGATGGCAAGATAAAGCTAACTTCAAATACATAGATACTTAGTGGAACTAAAATCGAACACAGTCTTCTGAATTTGTTGTAATGCAGAAATAGTGCTATTTTTTTCATTTGTCTTCTTTCCATACACGACTTTGTAAAATCAGTAATAGAATAACTATTATGGGACATAGAATATAGGTTCAAAGTAGCAAGGTATCAAGTGATGGCCCAATGGTGACATGAGGGAAACGGGAAGTGCAAATGATGCTCGTGTTGTCATCTTTCCTGTTTCAGAACCAGAGGAAAGGTGAAGCTTTGCTCACTTGCACACCGTTTTCCCTCTGCATTCACCCCCTTACTCCTATGCAATGGTCGCTAGGGTTAGTCCTTCCTGACTCATGCCCTGTCTCTGGTCCCCACTACACGGCTCCTCTGAGTTGACAGTTGAGGATTAAGTAATCAAATGATTACCATTGAGAGTTTCAAAAGGCATCCTTATAAAGTCATATTTTCCCCAGTGTCATATCCCATGTAACACTCATGACAAATGGTAGCAGCTTTCATGACCCACCTGCTCTGACCTGTGACCAATCCATCTAGCTCCAAACACTGGATCAGTGAGTCAAGGTGCATTGAAAAGGGATGCCCAATGTGGATAGAGAATTATTTCTAAAATTGAATTGCAAATGATTTACTTTTAAAAAATAATTTGGGGCCTCCCCTGTGGCGCAGCAGTTGAGTGCTGGGCTGTGAAGCTGCCTATAGCCTCTGCAGTGCTGGTTTGATCCCCAGTCACTGGTGAGGGTCCCACATGGTGCGCAGACCTCTCCTGCTGCACCCACTGCTCCCCTCAGCAGTGTACTTGGTCAGTCTGCCTGTTCTGCTCTCCCCTCTGGCTCTGGTGAATTCTCTCACCCTCCCACGCTTCTGACTGTACACAGTGCTTGTATAAATAAATAAATAAATCTTTTAAAATAATGAGCAGAATTTGTAAAAAAAAAAATACTAGGGCCTCCCCGGTGGCGCAGCGGTTGAGCGCTGGGTTGCGAGGCTGCCCGCGGCCTCTGCGGCGCAGGTTCGATCCCCGGCTGCTCCCCGGCCACCAGAGGAGGGTCCCACATGGTGCGCAGACCTCTCCTGCCGCCCGCTGCTACCCTCAGCAGTGTACTTCGGTCCTTCTGCCTGCTCTGTTCCCCGCTCTGGCTCTGGTGAATTCTCTCACCCTCCCGCGCTTCTGACTGTACCCAGTGCATGTATAAACAAAAACAAACAAACAAATAAATAAATAAAAACATGCCTCTATTTAAAAAAAAAAAAAAAAATACTAATTTGAGAGGAAACAATTGAAAAGATTTTCAACAGGTGCATGATTATACAAACACCGATACATCCATTCAATGGCATATTGTTCAGCAGTAAAAAATGAATGGAGTGATGATACCTGAAACAAATTGGATGGATCCCTAGGACATCATGTTTAGGGAGAAAACTTACCTCAATATGATTCCATTTTTATTACATTCACAAAATGACAAAGCTATAAGGTAGAGAATAGATTAGCGGAAAAGGATGGATTGGGAAAGTTTAACTCTGGAAAGGGAGAATGAGAAGTTCCCAAATGCTGATGACAGAGTTTTGTATCCTTTGTCATTTTTCCCATCATCTTATACAAACAGGCATTTATTTTTCTTGTGATAGAAACTTAAAGATCTCTTGGCAACTTTTAAAGGCACAGTACAATATTACTAAGTGCAAGCACTATACTGTACATTATATCCCCAAGGCTTACAAACTTGTAACTGGTAGTTTTATATTTTTTGGCCCCTTTTCACCCATTTCTCCCACTCCCCACTAACTATGAGTTGTTCTTTTTTTAATTTTTATTTTGTTTTTTAAGTTCCACATAGAAGTGAGATCATACAGTGTTCTTCTTTCTCTGTTGGGATTATTTCACTCAGCATAATGCCGTGAGGTCCATCCATGTTGCTGCAAATGGTAGGATTTTCTTTCATTTTTATGGTTGAATAATGTTCCATCACATAGATATACACACATACATTTATCATTGAGTGCTTAGATTGCTTTTATATCTTTTGATTACATCATTTTTGTACCACTCTCAGCTTAAATGACATTTCCTTGTAAGACCCTTCCTTTGTTCACCTTTCTGAATTCAGTAGTTCTGTTCCATTACTCTGTCTTGGATAAGAAATACAGGCATTTTCTAGCATAACTCTCATACATTTTGTGATTTTATTGTATTTTTAAAATGTACTTAATATCCATATTCCCATGATAAATTGATAATAAAATGATAAATTTTGTAAAGTGATAAATAAATAAAATGATAAATTTTATAAAATGATAAATTTTATAATTTTTTTATAAAATGATAAATAAATAAAATAATAAATTTATTTATCAGCTTAATGAGGGCACAGATTATGTTTAGTTCCTTCCCTGGGTTGGGAACAGACCATATGCGTGCATGTGCTTAGAGAGCTCTCAGAAGTAGGAAAAATAGGGGGCAAAATGTGTGCGGGGAGAGATTCCTGAAAGTTTGAGGGAGAATGAGGCCAGGTGTGTTGTAGGTAGCTTAGGGGAAATCATAGGGAGTGAGGACAGAGGTCACAGGGGTTTGGGGAGTGGGGAAGATGATTTTGGGACCTTGTGGGTCTACAATGACTTTGGCTTTTACTCTGTGAGATGGGAAATCTTGGCAAGCTTTTGAGAAGAAAGCTAGGACTTGTCATATTTTAAAGATACTTCCATTTTTTGATTCTTGAACATCTCTTTAAACAACTTGAAAGATGAAAAGAGGGATGCCATGTATCAACCCCCCTAAAATCTCACACCTGCAACCTGGGAGACCCTACACTAGGTGTTTTTCCTGCCTCATTTCCTTTGATTCCATTATTTATCACACAAAATAAATTAAGAAACTAAGGCACAGTAAGTTTAAAAAAAATCCAAGCCCATATCATTAGTAGATTGCCAATTCTGATGCAATCTTTGATCTGCATCAGACCCTCAAAAATCATTCTCTGTTCTTTTGGAGCATGTATCTGAATTAAGGAGTGGAGGAGATCAGCTATGAAGTAGGAGGTCTTCAGATTGTCAAAGATTTTGTAAACCACATAGAGCAGATGTTTATATTTTGCTTATCAGTTCTCTCCTCCACTTGCTCTGACTATTCAACATAGCGCCTGCTCCCCAGCGCTGGGAGGGGCACTTGATCTATACCTGATATGTCAGTGACTCATTCATTCCTCCAGCTGCAGTGCCTAAGTCACGGATGAAAATATGATCCCAATCACGCCAATCAGAGGTTTTCATTTTGGAGTTTTTATTGAAATGAAAGGAGATTTCTCTTCTGTGTCTGGATTTGGAATTATGTATCTGGAAATACCTTAAATCATCTTTTTTTTTTTCCTACATGAGAAATTAGCCCACAATGGGAAAAAAGGTGACTTGGGCTTAGCATTCTTCATTGTCATCTCAGGAATGCTCTGCAGTATAACCTAGAGCAGGGGTGGAAAGAGGATGAGTGTCATTTTTGCATAAATGCACCAGGCTTATTAATATTAAGTCTCTCAAAATAAAGTCAATGATATATAAATGCATAGACTCTCTCCATCAGCAATAAGAAAATCAACCTTTTCTGTGCTAGGCGTGCTTGACTACGATCTGGACGGAAGACTTCTACCACTGTTCTTCTCCTCCTCTCAACCTCACCCTATAAATCTGTCAAGATCCTTCACTTTGCAAAGTCAAAGTTATCAGAAATAGAATGAAAAGATGCTGGAGGCTGTAATTTGTAAGACTTTTCTAAAGGGTGGATAGTAACACATTGTATGGTCAATGCTTGTCCTCTTTACTCAAAGTCCCCAGAGAATCACCATCATATTTAGAGTTAATGCAATTATTACCAGGGCCCATGAAGCCCTAGGAGATGTAGCATCTGGCTTCCCTTCCAGCCTCAGCATCTTCTACTTTCCTTCTTGCTCACTCTATTCTAACCAACTGCATTCCTGGCTATACCTCAAACCCTCCTCACACTCCTACTTGAGAATACTTGCACCTTTGCTTCCTCCTTCAGAAACACCTTTCTCTCAGACACTCACATGACTCCTTTCTAGTCTTCGCTCAGGTGACACCAAAAGATTGAGAACTTTACTAAATCTCCCTAAGCAAAATACCCTACACAAACTATCGTGCTGTTTTCTTTTAAAGAAAAATTTATTTATTTATGCATAGAAGAACTTGGGTGTAGACCAGCGGTATGGGAGCGGGGAGAGGATTCACCAGAGACAGAGTGGGGAGCAGAACAGGCAGATCTACTGAAATACACTGCTGAGGGGAGCAGCGGGCAAGATGGGAGAGTTCTGCTGCGCCATGTGGGTAGCTCCCTGGCCGGGGATTGAACTCATGTTGTAGTGGTTGGAGGCAGCTTGACTGCACTGTGTCTTTAACCCCTGCGCCATCAGGGAGGCCCCTATCATGCTATTTTCTTTACAGTATTTATCCTTACTGACTTTTTTATTTGCAAATTGTCTTCTCCCATTAAAATGTAAACTCATGAGAATAAAGACTTCTTTGCTTTCACCATCTTATCATCCACTGATCCCTCTGGCACAGAGTTGAGATTGTTCAATCAGTCTTTGATTTTTTAACAATGTATGCAATGAAAAATTATGTAAAAATGTATAAAATAAAAAAATAAGTAATGAAAAAAATTACTCTTTGATACATGAAACATGACATTGTGCTAATAAGTGATTTATAATTATTGCTGAATTACTCAGAGTACCTTTGAATGTTTTAATTCTTATATTGACATCACTAAATATCTTTCTATTCCAAAGTTGATCATGCATATAATATATGATTAAGTAGAGAAAGAAGCTTTTATATTATATAGTTTTATATTTCTATCAATATATATGTTTAAATATATATGTTTAAATCATATATTAGTGTATGCAACTTTGTTTGTTAACATAAAAGATGCCTAGAAAAATAAATACAAAACTTTTAACATGGTAATTTATTCAGGTATGAGTCAGGGGAGCAAAGCTATTTCCACTTTTATACAAATGGAATATACATATAAGTAAGGTTGGATTTTTGTTGTTGCTGCTGAATATTTTTTTTATTGCACTCAGCACATCCCTTAGATCTGATTAGGAGAGGCTCCTACCTTAGATCTCATGTGTTAGAGAGTCTGATAATTATAAACATACAATGAACAATTTACTACAGAATCTATGGGATCAGGTGCCCATCGCTGACATGAAACAGCCGTAACCCTACTCATCCACACTGGTGCCTGACATGACTCAGCTCACAGAACATACTTCACCACATCACTGGTCTTCACTCTTGGAAACCAAAGGTAACTTTACCCAAATGTCCTGAGGAACTGTGCCAACTTCATAAAAGAAACTGCTTTTGGAGTGTGTAAAGAATTTGAGCTACAAAAGAATTTAGTTAAGGGAAAAAACTAACTTTCAAATTCTTCCTCTCAGATGTCTTAAATGCTATATATTCTTACAAAATTAAACATCAGTTCTAAGGGAAAAATAAAATAAAATAAAATAAAATAGGTCAAACATGCTCATAAGTGTAAAAGATTGTGTAACAATAAACATAGTGAGATCACTGTGGTGATTAAGTGAAAGGTAGAATTAAGGGAGATAAAAATGTAAACAGACTATTGGAATTTATGCTTTAAGTGATGAGTTGAATGGAAATAGAGGCACATATTAAAAATTTTGGGGTAATAATTTCAGCAGAAATTGAGAAATTTCTGTCGGGAATAAGTAAAAGGGAATAATCAAGGATGACACTACCTCTCTATGTTGGAATGAATAAGTTGACAATACCAATTGGAGATACTACAAAAGGCATCCTATAGAGAAAAATCCACAAAGTTATTTTGGCAAGACTGGCTTGAGGAAATGGTGAGGCAGACATCCAAGGAAAAATAACCAGCATACCAATGGATTTATACGGCTGAAGTCACAGTCTACAGACTTCGATTTCTGATGTCTCATCTTATCCAACAATTCCAACTCATCAACATGCCCCAGATTACAGTAATTGCTGTCTCTCCAAAAAATTTCAGCCTTTCCTTCTGTGTTACTTCTATAGTGTTATATTCAGGTTTTACCACTTTATAGTGGAAAATTATGGGAAATATGATTTTACTGAAATTATTAATAAGCAAAGTTTAATGATCAAGTAAGAAGTAGTGTAGTGAGAAAAGCTATCTCATACAAACCATTAATTAGTACTCCCCTAAAACAACTTATTTTATTTTTTTAAAAGATTTATTTATTTATGCATAGAAGAACTGGGGTACAGGCCAGAGGTGCGGTGGATGAGAGGATTCATCAGAGACAGAATGAGGAACAGAACAGACAGATCTACTGAAATACACTGCTGAGGGGAGCAGCGGGCAAGTCAGGAGAGGTCTGCTGGGCCATGTGGGTAGCTCCCTGGCCAGGGATTGAACTCATGCTGCAGAGGCTGTGGATAGTTTCATACATTGCGGCTTAACCTCTTGTTCCACCAGGGAGGCTCTAAAACAACTTATTTTAGTTCTTAGCCTTTAAGGATCAATTTACTATTTTTAGATCTTATCCATGCTATTTTTGATTTATCAATTTTACACATTTTCTATTAATTTTCTGAAATGCAAGTGAGTTTTTCACTCACTCACTCACTCTCTTGCTCTTTGTTCATCTCCCCTCCCATTATCTTTCTCTAACTTTGTTATAGGACAGCCCTGATATTGAACAGGTTCCTGGCTGTGGGTCCTCACCCGCGCGCTTAAAAGGGACTTACTAATACTCCACTACAGACACACACAAAAGGTTAATAAAAGGTTTATTTACAAGGGAAAGGGAAATAAGGAAAATGTACAACTCAGGGAGAAAATAGGGAAATAAAGTCTTTAATGCGTCCTACCCGATCTGCCAACCTGGAAACCCAAAGTCACTCTCAGAGCTGGCCGGACGCTGCTAGCTGGTGGAGAGCCAAATGGGGGGCCCCAAAGCCCACGTGTCTGCCTTTATACCAACTTGGCTGCTTAACCCCACCCTCAGGTCCCAGCCACCTTCCCTTTGGTGGTGATGGGATTTGGAGTTCCCAGTGTCTTTGGCTTTGGCCTGGGGTGGGGGTGGAGTCCACAAAGCCTGTATGGAATTAGCTTTAGGACATCCTTTTCCCCCTAACAACTTGATCACTATTTTGGGTTAGTCAACAGAATGTTTATATTATTATGACTGTATAAAAAAGTCACAGGACCATGCAGTGTCCTGATTGCTTAACCTTCTTTGTTTTTGCCCCAATTAAGCATTTCCTTCAGTCAAATTTACTAATCTTTGTAAACTGTTTAATATTTCTTATATATCTATACTTCATTTTTGCAAATATTCCATCATGGTTATTAGATTGCCACCAGTGTTATTTTCTAAAATCTCAAACATCAGATAATCTCTCAATTCCATATTTTTTTTCTGGAGACTTAAGCACCAAACTGTCCTCTTGTTCCTATATAGCCAGTGGCTTCCCGGCCTGCTGCATGTCTTGTCTTGGTTCTTTTGGCTTCACCATCAACATGGAACTAAATTGTATCTATTAGATAGTACTCTTGCATACCTGATCTAACCAGGCCCTTTATTTTCCACTCCAGTTGGTTTTTTTTTAAAGATTCATTTATTTATGCATACAAGAGCTGGGGTACTGGCAGAGGTGTGGGGGTAAGCGCATTCACCAGAGACAGAGTGGGGAACACAACAGACAGACTGACTGAAGCACACTGCTGAGGGCAACAGCTGGTGAGTTGGGAGTGGTCTGCTGTGCCATGTGGGTAACACCCTGGCTGGGGATCAAAATCCTGCTACAGTGGCTGCAGATAGCTTTATAGGTTGCATCTTAACCCATTGAGTCACCAGGGAGGCCCTCTACTTCCAGGTTTTATGCCTTTATTTTACTGTAGCAGTCCGCAAATAGCATCCTGTGAACTATCCCTGTATTGGGGGTCCATTTTTTTAAGAGGTCAATATTTTTCACTTTTCCTTCTTAGCAGTTGTAAGTCTTATTTTAGTCTCTTATTTGCTTGAAAATGTAGCTAGCTATAGAATTTTTTCTTGAAAACAGTCCCCCCCTCAGAACTTAATAAGTATGTTCTCATTGAATCCTGGTGTCTGCATATATAGACTGTATGGCAGAAAACCCTGAGGGGGTGGATTGTAGGGTAAATGGTTTTCAGGCTTTTCTGCGCTCCCTCGGTTAGGATTGCCCTGCCTGATGGGGCACCTGCAGTTTGTTACATTGTTGTGAGTTGTCTTGTTTACTTCTATGAGCCATGGGAGGAATATTGAGGTAGTCACCAGAGAAGCAGGAGAGAAGCATTAGCAGGAGAGAGAAGGGGAGAAAGAAGCCAGAGATGCCCAGAGAGAAGACTTGCTGTGGGCTTAGAGGCCTACTGGCCACCTGACCCTTTGACAACCCTGTTGGCTGTGTACCTGTTTGACACAATACATGTAAATCTCAATAAAAGCCTGTTAAAGCCCCCGAGGGTTCCAGGACTCCTCCTTTACCCGGTCTACTCGAATCATAGAGATCCTGCTCAGTGGCCATTCTGCTACTACAGTAGGTCTTAGGATCAACCTAGGAGGAATCATATTTTTATTTTTTTAAAGATTTATTTATTTTTCATTTATTAATACAAGCACTGGGTACACTCAGATGCGCGGGAGGGTGAGAGAATTCACCAGAGCGAGAGCGGGGAGCAGAGCAGGCAGAAGGACCGAAGTACACTGCTGAGGGGAGCAGCGAGCAGCAGGAGAGGTCTGCGCGCCATGTGGGACCCTCCTCCTGTGGCCGGGGAGCAGCCGGGGATCGAACCTGCGCTGCAGAGGCTGCGGGCAGCTTCGCAACCCAGCGCTCAACCGCTGTACCACCAGGGAGGCCTGGAATCATATTTTTAACAAAGAATCAATATGCTGTATTTAATCCAATCATATTTCTCTTCTATTTAGTGCCATCCTTGGACTAGACATTTGGTGCAGTCTTGCACATCTCCACTTTCTTGCTAAATTGAGCATTCTTTAGCATTTTAGCCTTTTAATTTGTTTGCATTCCTAAATGTATCAAGGAATTCTAAGTAAAGGCAAATGAAGAGGTGGGGAAAGCCTATGAGAAGCAATCTTTGAAGTGTAAGAAATTTTATAAATCCCCAAACTGCTTTACAGAAGTCTTTCAACTGTTTCCGTACCAGCTGATTGTCTTGTCTGCCCCTGGTCTGGCTAACCCACTTCCTGGTTTGATAAAGATTGCTTGGAAGCTAAGAAAGCACTGAAGTGATTAGTCATTTATTCTGAGGAAGTTGCTTAAGAATTCATTTTATTTATATTTCCTTATAAACATTTCCATTTCTACCCTTTACCTGAACCACTGACACTTGCATTGCCTCTCACCCCAAATAGTTATAGCGAAAGCAAATTTATATGCTGTCTCTTCACGGGTGGTCCTCTGTGCTCATGATGAAGAACAGGAATAGAAAAAAAAACTGAAAAGGAGGTGCGCCACAAGACCAGAAACCTGACTCACACAAGGAGGTGGGGATAGAAGAGGTTAACATAGCCATAGACATGTTAGGGGGAAAAGGATGTCCTAAAGCTAATTCCATACAGGCTTTGTGGACTCCACCCCCACCCCAGGCCAAAGCCAAAGACACTGGGAACTCCAAATCCCATCACCACCAAAGGGAAGGTGGCTGGGACCTGAGGGTGGGGTTAAGCAGCCAAGTTGGTATAAAGGCAGACACGTGGGCTTTGGGGGCCCCCCATTTGGCTCTCCACCAGCTCGCAGTGTCCGGCCAGCTCTGAGAGTGACTTTGGGTTTCCAGGTTGGCAGATCGGGTAGGACGCATTAAAGACTTTATTTCCCTATTTTCTCCCTGAGTTGTACATTTTCCTTATTTCCCTTTCCCTTGTAAATAAACCTTTTATTAACCTTTTGTGTGTGTCTGTAGTGGAGTATTAATAAGTCCCTTTTAAGCGCGCGGGTGAGGACCCACAGCCAGGCAGCCCATTTTATATCAGGGCTGCTCCATAACAGACACAGCTATGAAAATCAAGATCCTTCACAGTTACAGAAACTAAGAGCCTTAGGCACATAGGACACAGTTGGGAAACTAGTATCCTAGGCGCAGACTATCATCCTTAGGCTCCATTGCCTAGATTACAAAGCATAACATCCAAGCAGGTGTCAGACTGCTGTCTAAAGAACAGGCCCAAGGGTAAAGATATGGAGATTGAGCCCATTGTAGAATCTCAGTCCCTTTCAAATTGTGGAGCAGTGGTGTTTTAATTAGCAAATGTATGCCTGGGTGTTAAGGAAAGAGTAGCCTTAAGCAGTAACTGGTAATCGCTGGTATCCTTGATGGATTCTTGGAGATAACTTGAATTTTTGCAAAGTCTGGATCAGAAAAATTAACAAGATTTTGTCTGAGTCTGAAAGGATTTGCTGCTGTGAATTTTGTCTACACAATTTGTTTTGGGCATGTTTGCCATTTTGAATACTGGATTTGTTCAATTGCTGGTGTAAGACAAGATTCTAAGTTTCTGCTTCCTACTGAGGAAGATCTGTTATGGAAAGCACTCTTTAGGGTGCATCATGTAACTGTACCAGGTTTTCATACCTGTGTTGTTGTTGTCCCTCCCTAGTGTGGGGGAGGTGTAATCTGTGCTTAGATGTTTAATCTGCTCTTTCAGCTTCTGTCCCAGAGTGGCTAACAGAAGTAAGGAGATGATTCCTTTTAATTGAAAGTTAATTACTGATATTTTGATTTTGCTTTTTCGGGTTCTATTCCAGAAAACCCAAGGAGTGCCTGCTTGGTGGCTAACAAGAGATGACTCCTTTTGCTTGAAAGTTAACTGTTACTTTTATTCTTTCAGTTGCTGTACAGAATACCCCAGGATTGACTTCTAATAAAAAGTCATCAACACTGAAAACCCTAAGGTGATAAACAAGGTCAATGTAACTCTTGTGATTAATAAAACTTTTCCTTCCTATTTCCAAAGTCTTAGGTTTGCAGGATGACAACTGGAAATTTTTCTGCCAGCAACACTCCACATTTTTTTTGGACTTTGACATTTTTTTTCTGAGCCTATGGAGTAAAACTGCAGTTACATAACATATTCTACGTGGCATAACAAAAAAAAAAAAAAAAACTGTCTTTGTCTATACGTTGTATGTCTGTATGTCCTTGTGTCTAACCGTCTTGACCTCCAGTGATCGACAAATTGGTATACATGGTGCCCATAGACGTTGAGAAAAAAAAAAAGGAGTCTCCAGTTATGAGAAAAAAACTAAAAGTTATGGTTTGATTGTCAACATTGTGCTACTGAACTAAGCCGGTGCCTTCACAGAGATTGAATATTGTTGTTTCTGTTACTTTTCTGATATTTATGGCAAAGCTTCCCAGAAATCTAAATTCAAGTACAAATTTGGTAGCCTGTCATTTGACTGATGCAAGGAAATTTTGTGGAACCTCAGTAGAGCTCCTGAGACACTCCACGAAGTTTCTCCTTTTCCTCCTGGGAAGACATTACATGAATTTGTTCTATTTGGCTTTTACCTAATGAAGTAAAACTGGAAGGGAAGCATTGTCACTTGGGAAAATGGTAAAACTTTGGTATGTACAAAATGTTAACAGTAGTATCTGGTATGTATGTAAATTGTCAATGGTGATTGTCACCTTGTAATATTGTATAATTCAATTGTTTCACACCTACAGAAATTGTTTCCAGAAATATAGGGAGAAAAGGTCTCAACAGATTCCTATTGATGGAACTGTTGAGAGTAAAAAAAAAAAAAAAAAAAAAAACTTTCCTAAAAAGGACTGAATAGACCTGGAAATACACCTGACATTTACTAAGGTTTCTTTGACATAATACTGGAAATTTTTTATGCATTCTGTCCTGAATCCACGAAGTTTTTGTTTTGTTTTGTTTTGTTTTGAGTAACCAGGATCTGCAGAAAGGTTGTAATTTTTTTTTCCAGCAAAACTAACTTGTCACATTTTCTCTCCCCTTGATACCAACACAGCATACAAATAGTGGTAGTAATTTTTGCTACTTATCTTAGAGTCTGTTTTTGCATAACTTCCATAGGGATTTTGTCTGTTTTAACAAAAAAATTGGACGCGAGTTTGATTGTGTGGCTTTGTGTGGAGTTCTTCCAGAAAGTTGAAAAAGAGCTGAACCAAGAAGAGGAGAACCTGTTTGCCTTGTTTGTAGGGTTCCAGAGACCTCCAAAGAAGGTGAGGAAGCTTGCCTCCATTGGCAGGACTGGACAACCCGGCCAACGAAAATGCCCTGGTACCCTCGAGAAGAGGAAAGCCCAGGTGGAGTCTGATGAGACCAACTTTATACCTGAAGCATACATCGACTGGATGCCACCGGTTCGCTCTGATCCTGTATGGAGTATTTCAACAAAGCCAGCTAAAAATTGCTGTTAGTTATTTTCTGCCCTGTGATTTTATGCAAAAATAGGAAAAATGGTTTACAAGTAGATTTAGTTTGCAAACTTTTGCTTTGCTGTTAAAAGTTTGGGATCAAGGTTGAGAAAATTTGTGTTTTACATAAGTTGGACCATTTTAACATTTTTTCCCTGTGATTTTGATATATTTACTATCTTGTTTTAGCTAACGCTCCAAATTTTTTTTTCTTTTGGCTTGGATAATGGACTATTTTTAAGTAATGAAACTGTCATACTGGACATTCATGGACAATGCTGCTAATTGTTGCTTCTCTTACACACATTGTAACCCTAAAAAAAAGACTGTCTCCTAAGACTACACCCTAACATTTGTGCCACCATAGATATGGTGGAATAAAAATTAAAAGGGGGGATTGCTACAGAGTGGTCCCCAGGAAAGGGGGAGGTTCCCTGCCCCACCCAAGGGAGGGTGGAGCTGAGCAGGAAGAGGAGAAGCTGCAGAAGAGACTGAGGAAAGAAGCAGGATGGAGCCAGGAGACCTGGAGGAGGCGCGTGGAGCCTAGAGACACGTGAAGAAACTGCGCTTGTCTTTTGGTCGTGGACTGGGTGACACAGATGTGGGTGAGACCCGTGGGGAGGTGACAATGGCAGCTTTTATCTTGATGTTGATTTTGCTCTTTTCCTTCTGGGCTTGTCTGATTGTTTCTGACCCTTTGCTGTGGGTCCCCACTGGAAGGTGCTTTAGACTCATGGCAGGCTTTGGGGCCTTGCTCTGGGCCAATCCCATTTGGATGGACTTTTACCCACGAGGGGACGGGTAACTTTGGGTGCTTCACTTAGAAACTAGACTCTTTGCCTTACCTGTATTGTTTCCTAGTTTTATTAAAGTTCCTTCCCATTAAAGTCTCCTATGTTTTGTGTTGATGCGGCGGATGGCAGAACCCATTTAGAATAGGCAGGTTTGTGGGGTTTGGGCTGCCCCTCTCCCTGTCCTATAACAGTTTGTCAGGTTACCTTTTTCTTTCTCTTCAGTAAAAGCATCCATTAGGCTACAGTTTTCTTTCACATTTAGTTTCACATTTAGAAATTATGTGAATTTCAAGACAGTATTTCATAGATGCTTTGGTGCACATTTCATGTGTGCATTTTGCATACCAGAAACAAGTATATATTTTATGGTTGATAACACCTTTAAATTAGTTGACTTTATTTTATTTTCATAGTTGTATATTAAATAATGGCACATCTTTGACTCAATAACATCTTAGGTTTTATGAAATATGATCAGTAAAAGAAAGTAGGCTTTATTATCTATACTTGCATATCTTTTCTATACTGTTGCTCTTCAAAATTTTAGGGAGTGATAGTTAATTTCATATGTCAATCTAACTGGTTTTAAGATGCCCAGATTAAACATTAAGTGTGGGTGTGTCTGTGAGGACACTTCCAAATAAAATTAGCATTTCAATAGGTGGACTCACTAAAGCAGAAGGCCAGTCCCAAATGTGGTTGGACATCACCCAATGTATTGAGGGCCTGACTAGAACAAAAGGCAGAAGAATGAGAAATTTCCTCCTTTTGCTTCCTGACTGCCTGCTGGAATTAGGACATCTTGCTACAGCACAGCATAAGGGGTACTCAGAAACTCCAAACCTGCCTGGTCTTAATAGATTCTGCAATCTGCTGCATTTGTCTTTACAAATAAACTCTTAGCCTGCAAGATCTTCAATGGAAAAGAACTTTAATAAAAAGAACTTTAATACAATTTGTGTGCGGTAGAGAGAAGAGAAAGGAAAGAATAGATAAATCAGTTTCCACATGAAACACCCAAAGTTACCCATTCGCTTGTGGGCAAATGCTCAACCAAACAAGGTTGGTCCAAAGTAGGACTGTTGAAGAACAAAAATTCTGCCACAAGTCTAAGGCACCTTCTGGCGGGGAACCTCAGGAAAGGAGCAGAAGGGGCCAGGCAAGTCTGGAGGGAAAAGAGCTAAATCAAAACCCAAGTCAAGATAGGCTGCCATTGTCAGCCTCCCCCCAGGTCTCTCATCCACATCTCTCTCTCTTTCAAGTGTCTCCTTCCATGTCCACCATGTTTCTGGTGCAAGTTCAAGTGCAAGAAGCAAATGTGTCTGCTTCTTCACATGTCTCTCTTCTCCATGTTTCTCGTCTTGATCTCTTTCCAACCTTCTCCCTGTCTTCTCTCCTCCTCCCGGCTCAGCTACACCCTTCCTTGGATAGGGTAGGGGATTGGGATCTTCCCCTTTCATTAGGGATTACCCTGTTACAATCTCATCTTCTCCAGCACTTGGATTAGGATCTAAACCTGAAGCTTCCCTGGGTGTTAGGTCTTCAGACTCAAACTGAATTGAGATTACACTGTGTCTCCAATTCATGGACAGAAGATGTGAGAATTTTCAGCCTCCATAATCAGGTGAGCCAATTCTTCACGCTAAATCTCATTTTTATTTTTTTATTTTTTATTTTTATTATTTTTTAAAGATTTATTTACTTATACAAGAACGGGGGGGCGGGGCCTCCCTGGTGGCGCAGCAGTTGAGCGCTGGGTTGTGAAGCTTCCAGCGGCCTCTGCAGCACCAGTTCGATCCCCGGCCACCGGGTGAGGGTCCCACATGGTGCGCAGACCTCTCCTGCCACCCGCTGCTCCCCTCAGCAGTGTATTTCGCCAGTCTGCCTGTTCTGTTCCCTGCTCTGGCTCTGGTGAATTCTCTCACCCTCCCACGCTTCTGACTGTACCCTGAGCTTGTATAAATAAATAAGTAAATCTTAAAAATAAATAAATAAATAAATTCTTAAAAAAAAAAAAGAACTGGGGTACAGGCCAGATGCATGGGAGGGTAAAAGGATCCACCAGAGACAGAGAGGGAACAGAACATTCAGACTGACTGAAATAAACTGCTGAGGGGAGCAGCAGGCGAGTCAGGGGAGGTCTGCTGCTCCATGTGGGTATCTCCCTGGCTGGCCAGGATCAAACCCGCGCTGCAGAGGCTGCAGACATCTTCACAGTGTGACACTCGACTGCCTGCGCCACCAGGGAGGCCCTAAATCTCATTTTTAATATATGTGTAACCTACTGGTTCTATTTGTTTGGAGAATCCTATTGTAACAGGGTGGTCCCCAGGAAAGGGGGAGGTTCCCTGCCCCACCCAAGGGAGGGTGGAGCTGAGCAGGAAGAGGGGAAGCTGCAAGAAAAGACTGAGGAAGGAAGCAGGAAGGAGCCAGGAGACCTGGAGGAGGCGCATGGAGCCTAGAGACACGTGAAGAAACTGCGCTTGTCTTTTGGTCGTGGACTGGGTGACACAGATGTGGGTGAGACCCGTGGGGAGGTGATAATGGCAGCTTTTATCTTGATGTTGATTTTGCTCTTTTCCTTCCGGGCTTGTCTGGTTATTTCTGACCCTTTTCTGTGGGTCCCCACTGGAAGATGCTTTAGACTTGTGGCAGGCTTTGGGGCTTTGCTCTGGGCCAATCCCATATGGATGGACTTTTACCCACGAGGGGACGGGTAACTTTGGGTGCTTCATTTAGAAACTAGACTCTTTGCCTTACCTGTATTGTTTCCTAGTTTTATTAAAGTTCCTTCCCATTAAAGTCTCCTATGTTTTGTGTTGATGCGGCGGATGGCAGAACCCATTTAGAATAGGCAGGTTTGCGGGGCTTGGGCTGACCCTCTCCCTGTCCCATAACACTATCTTTGTCTTTCTGGGGAGCCCTGACTAATACAAAAGAATACAAACTTGACTCACAAAGCCTTGTATGATTTTATTGCGGTTATGATATCTGCTGCTAGCTTTTGGTATCTTCTGCCAAACACCATAGACATATTTCTTTCTTTTTAAATTTTTGCATAGAAGACCTGGGGTGTAGGCAAGAGGTGCTTGGGGGAGAAGGGGTAAAAGTATTCACCAGAGACAATGCAGGGAACAGAAAAGATGGATCCACTGAAATACACTGCTAAGGGGAGTGGCGGGCAATAAAGGAAAGGTCTGCTGTGCCATGTGGGTTAGCTCCCTGGCTGGGATTGAATTTAGGCCTTAGTGGTGATAGTGCTGAGATTTAACCCCTAGGCCATCAGGGAGGCCTCAGATATATTTATTTCTTAAATACACATGTAGGTCTATAATAAAACTTCTATAGTAGGACAAAACTAGTCAACAACTTAATTTTCTAACAAAAATTAAATTGAAATAAACATTCATGAATAATATGATATGTGTGGACACAATATTTTGTTAATTTCTCCAACAAACTTACTGACTTTCTGCCATTAGATATATCATTTTTTTCTTTATTTTTGTGCATGATTATAACGCAAGATGAAAATATATGACATAATTGTTATATTTATTCTTATTAATGTGATTTTATAATTAGTGATTTTATATATGAAAGTTATGTTCTTTTTCTTATTTTCAAGTGAGAAAATTGACATAAATTTATCAATATTATAAATATATAAATATATAATAAAATTATTAATAAAAGAAAGTTTTTTAACTTTTGAATGGCACCATAAATATCCAAGGAATATAGAAAATCTTCAGGCTGACTGCTTTATTCATGAAAATGGATAATTTATGTCATTGTGTTAGGGGGAAAAGGATGTCCTAAAGCTAATTCCATACAGGCTTTGTGGACTCCACCCCCACCCCAGGCCAAAGCCAAAGACACTGGGAACTCCAAATCCCATCACCACCAAAGGGAAGGTGGTTGGGACCTGAGGGTGGGGTTAAGCAGCCAAGTTGGTATAAAGGCAGACACGTGGGCTTTGGGGGCCCCCCATTTTGGCTCTCCACCAGCTAGCAGCGTCCGGCCAGCTCTGAGAGTGACTTTGGGTTTCCAGGTCGGCGTATCAGGTAGGACGCATTAAAGACTTTATTTCCCTATTTTCTCCCTGAGTTGTACATTTTCCTTATTTCCTTTTCCCTTGTAAATAAACCTTTCATTAACCTTTTGTGTGTGCCTGTAGTGGAGTATTAATAAGTCCCTTTTAAGCGCGCGGGTGAGGACCCACAGCCAGGAACCTGTTCAATATCGGGGCTGCTCTATAACAATTGGATTAAAAGTTTCCTATATGAGTTTCATACTTTAAAAAATTTACAAATAAAGAAAGGTGAAAATATATTAATTGCTGAAGCCATTTTATGTCACAAAGTTGTTGAAATAGTTTAAGGGTGTTTTCTAAGTAATTTCATAATTCAAAAACTCTTTCGCTTTTGAATGTGCTATCTCATAATGCAAAAAAATGAAGCCGGAAGAATTTTAAAATGCTTACCAGAATATTTAGAAGAGGAAGAGACACTCAAAATGTTTGTGAAATGTATTCATTTTATTAGTGTATTTGCTGTGAAAATGACCCTTTTCAGATTATCATAGCTTAGTTATTAAAATGTCCTAATTTTGCTGATTGCTGACACAAGAACACTCCTGCTCTCAACTTCTATGTCACAAATTTCAAGGAATTACAGGGATTCCTATTGCTATATTTAGAACAATGTGTTATATAGAAATACATGGAGTGGCATTTGAAGGATGCCTCATTCTCCCTTAAATGACAACCTTTCATCAACCTGGTACTCATTGTTTTCTCATTAGTAAAGCTATGTGAAGAGATAGTAAATTCTACCTGATAACCTAATGTAATGCTAGGATGGCACCAAGCAGGATGTCTATGATCCGAGCAGACCGGGTAAAGGAGAATCCTGGAGCCCTTGGTGGCTTTCTCAGGATTTTATTGAGCTTTTACATGTAGTGCAGCAACCAGGTACACGGCAGGCAGGGGTGCCAGGATTGGGGGTGGGGGACAGGGATCGAACTCAGGCCATAGCAGTGATAGTGATGAGACTTAACTCCTCTGAAGTCTTTTCAAGTTGCTACTGATTCCCTTTCACTGCAGAACCCACTCTACGTTCTTAGATCATTTTCAAGGGCTCACGAAACTATCTGAAGTTTGTGACAATTTTTGTGTTTCTATTTTTTAGGTATATAGCTTTTATCAAATTCTCAAAATAACAGCAAAATCATCTATCTATTAAGTGGTAGTTTTTGTTATCCTCCCAGAGTGCTCGGTTTTCTCAGTCTCAGTGTGCTTTGTGCCAGATATAGCATATCCCTGAAATAAAAAAACAGTGTGGAGTAGTTTGTGTTTCTAGTAGTGAGCTTCTTGTTAAGCATAAAAAAATTAAATATTACAATTCAGTTATAAGGGCCTCGCAAAACAGAAAATAAGAAGTTGGAGGGAGGTAAATTTTTTGAGCTTTCCGGTTTCTCTGACATTTTTTCATTTCACTGTGCTGTGATAATCCCTGTTCTGACTTGATGTCTCCTTCCGGATGTAATTAGTGCTGTCGGCTATGAGACATGAAACATCTAACCAGGTTTTTCCTTCTCATCTGAACTGACGTTAGGTTTGGAAAAAGAGGAAGCTGAGTAGGGTTGCACTTATTTTGCAAGTGGGCAAGTTCTCATTTTCAATTTTATTTCCAAGAAGAAAATTGCACATTATTCTTTAAAATCTCCCTTCAACTCATGTACAAAGTTGATCCCAACAAATATACAACAGAGTAAGCATATAGGAACCTGCAAAGAAAAGTCAAAGAAAGGATAATCTCTGAAGAAATTCAGTGATGACTACATATATAAATTTAAGAACTTAAAGACTACTTAAAACAATAATCTAAGATAAGAGCTAAGATAATACAAATACAAACTTTTATCAAGAAGTCTACATTGTGCAGTCCACGTAGAAGACCAGAAGCAGGTCCAAAAGGGACCATAGCATTAATATGTGATATTGAAGATTGAGTTCAAAATGCTTAAGTGGTTTGCTGCATGCATCTTTGTTGAGTAATTTGTACATTTGCCATTATAGGAGGTGGTTTCCACTACTGCCAATCTATTCTTCTCCTGTCCTTGTTAACTACTGTATTCATTTCTTATTACTATGGCAATAGATAACCCCAAACTTAGTGGCTTCAACAATACAAATTTATAATCTTACAGTTTTGTGATTCAGAAGTTCTAAGTGGGTAACATTGGGCTAATGTCAAAGTGTGGGTTCCTTTGTCAAGACTCTACAGAAGGACCTCCCAGGTGGCGCAGCGGTTGAGCGCTGGGTTGCGAAGCTGCCCGCAGCCTCTGCAGCACCGGTTCGATCCCCGGCCACCGGGTGAGGGTCCCACATGGCGCATAGACCTCTCCTGCCGCCCACTACTCCCCTCAGCAGTGTACTTCCGTCCTTCTGCCTGCTCTGCTCCCTGCTCTGGCTCTGGTGAATTCTCTCACCTTCCCACGCTTCTGACTGTACCCCAGTGCTTGTAAAAATAAATAAACAAATCTTTAAAAAAAAAAAAAAAAAGGTATTTAAAAAAAAACTACAGGAGACTCTGTTTTCTTGCCTTTTCCAACCAGGAGCTGTCCTGGTGGTTCCCACATTCCTGGACCCTTAGCTTCCCCCCATTTTTAAAACCAGTCAAATCTTTCTTAAATTGCATGACTCTGACACTGATGCTTCTCCCTGCTTCCTTTTTAGGTAAAGACTCTTAAAATTACTGTAGGCCCACCCAAATTATCCAGAATAATCTCTTTATTTCAGGGCCAATGATTAGCCAACTTAATTCCATCTTTATTCCAACCTTTATTCATCCTTGTTATGTAATACTTAGAATTAGGACTTGGGAAACTTTGGGGAGGGAGGACATTATTTTATCTACTACAAATACCAAGTTAAAAACACTCTAAGTAAAGTTTCCTATAATAGTATGACAGGGTGGACTTTTCCTGAGCTGTACAGCTTCTTATCCCCAGTCTCTCATGCCCATTGAAACAACTGAGAAACAACTATATTAAGTTACCTTGGCATATGCAAGTATTAAACAAATTTGAGGGTCACATGTAATATAAGAAGAGGAGTCATATGACCTCTAAATCGCCTCATAATAACTGAAGAAAATGGAACACAGAAATATTGCTAAAACATATTAGCATCTCAGATTACTTCTCCTGTTTCTGATTTTCTAAGTGCAGTCAACGTGATCATCAAAGCTCTTTATTATATGGCTGGAAAAATAAAAATAGAAAGGTCATATGCCTTGAATTATGGCTTGAAGCAGGAAATATAAAAATAGCCAATTCTAGCTAGAACTACGATAGACATTACCGTACTCACTGCACCTTTTAAATATGAGGAATGTGGAACTCTTAATGACCATACTGAGGCAAAGTGATGGCTGGGAATCAAATCCAGGCTTGCCCACCTCCAGAGCCCAAGCCCTGGGTATGGGCATCTGGCCAGTCCACTGCCAAACCATTATCAGCTGTTTCAAAGACACTCCTTCTGTCTGACACAGGTATCTCCCAACTTAAACAGCATTTCTGATAAACCAATGCCTAGAACATTAGTTGATAAATTAAGTCTAAGTGGACTATACCGTGATAATGTTACAGAAAATTTACATTTTAAATGGGAGTTTTTAGGGTGTGGAAGAAAGGAACATTCTTGTCCTTTGCATCATCTACAACTATTTTTGCTTAAGAAGATTGTTTACCCACTGGCCTTTTTTCCTTGCTTCTTTCAGAATACTACATAAGTGCAAAACACTTCTTCAAGATCAAGCAAAGTGTACTCCACCCTGTGTCTTGTGAATGCTGTCATCACGAACAGATGTTAAGTAATAATCAGGGAAAGTCATGCTATAAGGCTCTCACGCCACATGTGAGGAACAATCAGGACAGCAAAGGGCAAAGTGCTCTCTGAACTTAATGCACTTGCACACAGACTGAAGCTGGAGAAGCCGAAACCCAAGAGGTTTCTTGAAATCCCAGATCGGCTCATCTCTTAAGCTGCGTCCATTTGGTTTCAATGATGTGGGATATAGAAGGAAATCAAGTGGGAAGTAAATGAAAGAAACCTATTCCTGTGCTCTTTATTTGATCAATTCTCTGAAGTTCTTTCCATGAGTTCAGCTCACAAACAACTTGGCCATTTATTTTTTTCTGAGCAAATTTACATAAAATGCTGAAATAAATTTATGGCATATAAATTAATTTTGAGATAGACCAGTCTGATCACTTTTGAATGCCAATTTTATTTAATGAGGGTCCAGGAAAACAGTACTGTCAGTATTAAAAATCAGAATGATGTACAAACTATGCCATGGGTCTTTAACCTCTCCCCTCTTCTACATAGTCAGACTTACTAAACTCTCCAAAAGCACAAGTTCTTAGTAGTACATTGAAATTCAAGATGTAGTTGGGAATAGTTGGGATATTACATATTTTTCTAAACCTCAACTATTTTGGAAACTATAGAAAAAAAATAGCAGCTCTGAATCTCTTTAGTCTATAATATTGTTATAAAAATATAATTATTTAAAAATGTGTAACACATGTCAAAAATATCTATACCTATGGAATGAAGGAACATTAGGAACATCAGGGTTTTTTTAATTTATTTTTATGTAGAAGAACTGGGGTACAGGCCAGAGGTGTGGGGTGGGGGAGAGGATCCACCAGAGACAGAGTGGGGAACAGAACAGACAGACTGACTGAAATACACTGCTGAGGGGAGCAGTGGGCAAGACTGGAGAGGTCTTATAGATTAAATAAAAATGTACAAATGTCAAAAAGGAAGGAAGGAAGGAAGGAAGAAAAAATATGGCAGAGCCATAACATGGGCTATCATGTAACAAAACAGCTGCGCTGTGTGGGTAGATCCCTAGTCAGGGAGCTTGCTGATAGCTTCATATTGCTGATACTCAACACTTTGCTTCACCAGGAAGGCCTCAGAGGTTCAATTTTGAAAATGATAAATTACAGTTTCTTGGTAACTAAGCAATCATTTAAATATTATGAAACATGTAATAGCCACACATTACTCTAGATTTTATTTTGGGGGTATGTATTTAATTTTTTTCTGTGTTTCCATCTTCCTAACTACCAAGCTATCAGCGCCTTGGTGTAATCTATAGAGTTTATTCAGATTTCATGTTTATACTGCATGTGTGTGTATACTATATTTCTATGTGATTATTAGGGCATATATTTTATAACAAATTATGCCACATGTTTACTTTTTGTAACTGTCAATCAGGGCTCCTTCAAGCTATCTCCTTACAGCCTGCACTATCCTGCCCCATCCCTAATCTGGTAGCCACTAATTTGTTCTCCAACCCTTTAGTTTTGTTATTTCAAGAATGTTATATAAATGGATTCACTTTTTTCATTCAGCATAATTCCTTTGCGCTCCATCCATGTTGTCGCATATATCACTAGTTCTTTGTTTTGTTTTGCTACATCTTAAGGTATTTTGTTTCGTTACATGATAGCCCATGCTATGGCTCTGCCATATTTTTTTTCCTTCCTTCCTTCCTTTTTGACATTTATACATTTTTATTTAATCTATAAAAACTTATTTAGAAATGTTTTTATTACTATTGACCAAACCTTGTCTTGACATTTGCTAGAAGAAACTAGCAAAAACTCACTGAGGTGACAATATTGTTCTTTAAAAAAAAAAGAAATATGAAGTCATTTTGAAAAACTACCTCACTCCTTTCCTCACTCCACCCACCACCCTTTCCCAAAGATGCTGATAATCTGTCAAACTTGTTTTTTCATTAAATCTGAATGAACAAGTTCCTAGGACTGTGGAGACATCACCACTAGGACGATGACGGGTCTTGACAATTCCTGGTACATGATGTTCCGTGAAGACAGCTTCTCTTGGTGTGTGCTGCCTTCACTTCCTTTCGGTTACTAATAATTCTTTTTTAAACATTTATTTTCTAATGAAGCACCACTTTCTTACATCTTTGGAAAATTTTTTTGACAATATAAGATTTCTCTTCTCAGATGTAATCACCATAGTTCTCCCACCATCAAAACACCTATAGTCCTCTACAATAGTCCACAGTACTCTTTCCCCTCATCTCTTATTTTCACCCTTTCCCCTCCCCTCCATCTATATTTAACTTACAAGGTTTGTCTTTGTCTGACACTTTGATTGGTTTCTTTATGTTCTGCATAGAAGTAAAAGCATCTGATATTCATCTTATTTATTCTGACTTATTTCACTTTGCATAATCCCTTCTAGCTTCATCCATTTTGCTACAATTGGCATGAGTTTATCTTTTTGATTGCTGAGTAGTATTCCATTGTGTATATACACCATATCTTATTTTTTTTTTGGTTAATATGTTTTGGGTTTATTTGCATATCAATTTCTTTTTATTTTTATATTCCCCATACAATTGTGACCCCTTTATTTTGACCCCAACCCCTCCCCTCCCCGCCCTGCACCCCCCATAGAGTGTCTCTGGTTCATAGTTGTTTATTGATTTTGATTTTTACTTTCTTATAGTTATTCTTTTTCCTGGTCCCTTATTTAAGTTTTCTAGATTCCTGCTATGAGTGAGACCATCTGGTATTTTTCTTTTTCTTTCTGGCTTATTTCGCTGAGCATGATCCCTTCCAGCACCATCCATGTTGCTGCAAATTGCATGTGTTTATCTTTTTTGAATGCTGAGTAATATTCCATGGTGTATATGTACCACATCTTTTTGATCCAGTCATCTATTTTTGGGCATTTGAGCTGTTTCCAAAGCTTAGCTATTGCAAATAGTGCTGCCATAAACATAGGGGTGCAGGTGCTCTTTGGAATTGATGTTTCTGTGTCCTTTGGGTAAATACCTAGGAGTGGAATTGCTGGATCATATGGAAGCTCTATGTTTAGTAGGTCCAGAAATCTCCACACAGCACTCCATAGTGGTTGGACCAGTTTGCACTCCCACCAACAGTGCAGAAGAGTTCCTTTTTCTCCACAACCTCGCCAAAGTTTGTTGTTGCTAGTTTTTTTGATATGTGCTATTCTCACTGGTGTAAGATGGTATCTCATGGTAGTTTTGAATTGCATTTCCCTGATTACAAGTGATGTTGAACATGCCTGTTGGCCATTTGCATTTCGTCTTCAGAGAAGTTTCTTTTTAGCTCTTCTGCCCATTTTTTGACTGGATTTTTTTTTTGTTTTTGTTGAGTCTCATTAGTTCTTTGTAGATTTTTGTGATCAGTCCTTTATCATTAGTGTTGTGTGCAAAAATGTTCTCCCAGTCGGTGGGGCTGCTCTTTGTTTTTGTTATTGTCTCTTTTGCTGTGCAGAAGCTCTTTAATTTAATGTAGTCCCAGCTGTTTATCTTTGCCTTCACTATCACTGCTTTGGGTGATGTGTCTGTAAAGATGTCTTTGATGTGCATATCATGTAGTGTTTCGCCTATATTTCCTCCTATGTATTTTATGGTTTCAGGTCTTATGTCTAGTTCTTTAATCCATTTTGAGTTGGTTTTTGTGTATGGTGTGAGGTAGTAGTCAAGCTTCATTCTTTTGCATGTAGCGACCCAGTTTTCCCAGCACCATTTATTGAACAAACTTTCTTTGCTCCAATGCATGTCTTTGCTCCTTTGTCAAATATCAGTTGACCATAAATCTGTGGATTTATTTCTGGATTTTCTATTCGATTCCATTGGTCTGTGTGTCTGTTCTTGTTCCAATACCATGCAGTTTTGATGATTATGGCTTTGTAGTAGAGTTTGAAGTCTGGGAGTGTGATGCCTCCATTCCCTTCTTTTTTTTTTTCAGGAGAGCTTTGGCTATTCGGAGTTTTTGGTGATTCCATATGAATTTCATCAATATTTCTTCTATTTCTTTAAAGAATGTCATTGAAATTTTGATTGGAATAGCATTGAATCTGTATATTGCTTTTGGTAGGATGGCCATTTTAATAATGTTTATTCTCCCAATCCATGAGCAGGGGATGTCTTTCCATTTCTTTGTGTCTTCTTCTATTTCTTTTAACAGTGTTTTATAGTCTTCTTTGTATAGGTCCTTTACCTCTTTTGTTAGATTTATTCCCAAGTATTTGATTTTTTTTGTTTCGATAATAAAAGGGATGGTTTTTTTTTTCATTTCTTCTTCTTCAGATTTATTTTTTGTGTGTAGGAAGGCTACTGACATTTGCGTGTTGATTTTGTATCCTGCCACTTTGCTGAACTGATTGATCAGTTGAATTAGTTTTTCTGTGGAGTTTTTGGGGTTCACTATGTAGATTATCATATCATCTGCAAATAGTGATAGTTTGACTTCTTCTTTTCCTATTTGGATTCCTTGGATGTCTTTCTCTTGTCTTATTGCTCTGGCGAGGACTTCCAGTATTATATTGAAAAGCAGTGGTGAGAGTGGACATCCTTGTCTTGTTCCAGATCTTAATGGAAATGCTTTCAGCTTTTCCATTGAGAATGATACTGGCTGTTGGCTTGTCATATATGGCCTTTATGATGTTGAGGTATGTTCCTTGTATCCCATGAATTTCAAGGGCTTTTATCATGAATGGCTGTTGCACTTTGTTGAAAGCTTTCTCGGCATCTATTGATATTATCATGTTTTTTATATTTCTTTTTGTTGATGTGTTGGATAACGTTGATTGATTTTCAGATGTTGAACCATCCTTGTGTCCCTGGAATGAATCCTACTTGGTCATGGTGAATTATCTTATGGATACATTGTTGGATTCTGATAGCTAAAATTTTATTGAGGATTTTTGCATCAGTGTTCATTAGGGAGATTGGCCTGTAGTTTTCTTTTTTGTGTGTTGTCCTTTTTTGGTTTTGGTATTAGTGTAATGTTGGCTTCATAGAATGTGTTTGGTATTATCCCTTCCTTCTCAATTTTTTGGAAGAGTTTGTGAAGGATAGGCACTAATTCTTCTCTGAACATTTGGTAGAATTCATTTGTAAATCCATCAGGTCCTGGGCTTTTGTTTTTGGGGAGGTTTTTGATTACCATTTCAATTTTGCTGCTTGTAATTGGTCTGTTTAGGTGTTCTATTTCTTCTTTATCTAGCTTTGGGTGATTGTAGAGTTGTAGGAATTTGTCCATCTCTTCTTTTGATTTCTGCTGTGTCCATTGTGATTTCTCCTCTTTCATTTATGATCCTTTTTATTTGTGCCTTCTCCCTTTTTTTTTCTTTGTAAGCCTGGCTAGGGGTTTGTCTATTTTATTGATTTTTTCAAAGACCCAGCTCTTGGTTTCATTGATCTTTTGGATTGTCTTTTTAGTTTCGATTTCATTTATTTCTGCTTTGGTTTTTATTATTTCTTTTCTTCTACTGGTTTTGGGGTTTTTTTGTTGTTCTTTTTCTAGATCTTTGAGCTTCGAGATTAGGTTATTTCTTTGAGTTCTTTCTTGTTTCTTGATGTGAGCCTTTATTGCTATATATTTTCCTCTTATTACTGCTTTTGCTGCATCCCATATATTTAGTAAATGGGGTCCTCCTTGTCATTCAATTCAAAGAATTTTTTAATTTCTTCTTTGATCTCCTCATTAGTCCAGTGGTCTTCCAGAAGTGTGGTTTTCAATCTCCATGAGGTAGGAGAGTACCTTGTCTTTTTTTTTATGGTTTATTTCTAGTTTGATGCCTTCATGGTCAGAAAAGATGCTTGGTATGATTTCAATCTTGGTGTATCTGTTGATGTTTGTCTTGTGTCCCAGTATGTGATTGATCCTGGAGAATGATCCAATTGCGCTTGAGAAAAATGTGTACTCAGATTTTTTGGGGTTTAGTATTCTATAGATGTCTGTTAAGCCCAAGCACTCTAGATCCTTATTTAGAGCTTTAGTGTCTTTACTTATTTTTTGTCTCATTGATCTATCCATTGTTGATAGTGGTGTGTTGAAGTCTTCCACTACGTATATGTTTTCTCTGATGTCTGTTTTCAGAGATGACAATAGTTGTCTGATATATTTTGGTGATCCTTCCTTTGGTGAATATATGTTAATGAGTGTTATTTCTTCTTGAAGTATTGTCCCCTTGATTATAATGTAGTGACCATTGGGGTCTCTTTTTATCTTTTTGAGTTTGAAATCTGTTTTATCTGATATAAGTATAGCTGTTCCTGCTTTCTTTTTTGGTCCATTTGTTTGTAGAATTGTTTTCCATCCTTTAACTTTGAGTCTATTTTTATCTTTTGTAGCTAAATATGTTTCCTGGAGACAGCAAAAGGTTGGGTTTTGTTTCTTAATCCAGTCTGCCACTCTGTGTCTTTTTGTTAAGAGTTTAGTCCATTTATATTTAGAGTTAATATTGATATGTTAGCATCTGTATTTGCCATTGTGTTTGTCTTTCCTTTGATTTTATTTGTTTATTCTTTTAATAACTTTTTTTTTTTGGCCTTCTTTCACTGTTATTCGTTCCTCTGAGGTTCTGGCTTTAGGACTCCTTGTAGTATTTTTTGGAGTGGGGGTTTAGTCGTAATGAAATTCCAGAGTTTCTGTTTGTCTGGGAAGGTCCTTATTCTTTCTTCATAGAGGAAGGAGAGCTCTGTGGGATAGAGTATTCTTGGTTGGCGTCTGTTTTCTCAGAGTCTGTTGACTATGTCCCTACACTCTCTCCTTGCCCGTAGTGTTTCTTCAGAGAAGTCTGATGTCAGTCTGATTGGTTTTCCTTTGAATGTTATCTGTTTCTTCCCTCTTGTCAGCATCATTATTTTTTCCTTTTCCTGGATTCTTGGGAGCTTTACTATTATGTGTCTTGCTGTATTTTTCCTTTCGTTGTGGAAGTTTGGTGTTCTTCTTGTTTCTTGTATATCAATTTTCAGCTCCTTCATGTTTGGGAAGTTCTCTTCAATTATCTCCTTGAATATTTTCTCTGTTCCTACATGTCTCTCCCCTCCTTCTGGGATTCCAATAAGTCTTATATTTCCTTTCCTCATGGATTCAGATAGTTCCTGAAGTCTTTCTTCGGTCTTTTTCCTTCGTACTTCTCTTTCCTTTTCTGTTTTGGTTCTTTTTATTTCTGTGTCTTCAAGAGTACTTATTCATTCTTCCATTTCATCTATTCTGCTTTCATTGCTTTTCCCAGAGTTCTTTAGCGCCTCCATTAATTCTTTGATCTCCTGCATTTCTTTTACTTCCCTCTTTAGGGACTCAATTTCATTCTTCTGGTCATTAATTATTTTTCCCTTATCATTGCTTTCCTTTATGACTTCTGTCAGTTTTTTAATCACGGCAATTTTAAATTCTCTTTCTGGAAGGCTCAGAAGTTCTTCCAAGTTACTGTCGTTGCAATCTGGTAGGTGGTTTTCTTTTTGTGGCATGCTTTTTTCCTGAGGAGTTGCTGGGTTGCATGTGGTTTTTCTACTCCCTACTGTCTGTTTTCTAATTTGCCATATGCATTGGGATACTATGTTGCTTGTATTGGCCGGCATCTTGGGAGAACTTCCCAACTCACCTCTGGTTCCTCTAGGAGCCATCTGCCGGTTTCAAGCAGTTTTTACTGAAGAAATGTTCCTATTCTAAAATGGTGATGCAGGACACACTCCCTGCATGCCCGGTCTGCCCTGGTGGTGGGTTCCCGCTCCCCCTCTGGGTTTGGACTGCAGGCCAGAAGGGGCCTGGCGTGGGCAAACTTCCTGCAACACATCTTCTTGATCCAGCCATATGTTTTGGGGTATTTAGGCTATTTCCGTATCTTGGATATTATAAATGGTGCTACAATAAACACAGAAACAAATTTTCTTTCAAAATAGTGTTTTTGTGTTCTTTGAGTAGCTACCTAGGAGTGGAATTGCTTTGCCATTTGTTTGTTTGTTTTAACCATTAATCTATTGAAGGACATTGGATTATTTTCAGTTTGGGGCTACTATAAATATGTTTTCTATGAATATTCATGTACATTTTTTTCATGAATATAGGTTTTTATTCTCCTAGGATAAATTCTCAAGAGTGTAATTTCTGAGTTGACAATGCAGTAAACAAATAATGACTGTCAAAAGATGTATATGCCCTAATCTTAACATCTTTTTGCATTCTGGATATGCTCTTTGGTGAATTTTCTGTTCATATCTGCTGCCCATTTATTAATGTGTTCAGATTTTTATTTTTGTTAAATTGCATGAGATTTTGTTGTATATTTGACATTAATCCCTGATCAGTTATATATTGTGTAAATATTGCTCCCATTCAGTCTGTGTCTATTCAATCATTTATTTTTTATGGCTGAAGCTTGTCTTTATTTTTTTAATTTTTAATTTTTAATTTTTATTTATTTTTTTTTTTTTTAAAAGATTTATTTATTTATTTATACAAGCACTGGGTACAGTCAGAAGTGTGGGAGGGTGAGAGAATTCACCAGAGCCAGAGTGGGGAGCAGAGCAGGCAGAAGGACCGAAGCACACTGCTGAGGGGAGCAGCGGGCAGCAGGAGAGGTCTGCGCGCCATGTGGGACCCTCCTCTGGTGGCCGGGGAGCAGCCGGGATTTTCACCGGCACTGCAGAGGCTGTAGGCAGCTTTGCAACCCAGCGCTGAACCGCTGCGCCACCAGGGAGGCCCTATATTTTTTATTTTATTTTATATAATTCTTACATCATTTTTCATTTTTGCACAATGTATGCATTTTCATTTTGGTTATATTCCCCATACAATTCCCACCCTCCTTATTTTGACCCTAATGACTCCTCTCCTTTATCATAAATGGATGTTGTACTTTGTCGAAAGCTTTCTCAGCATCTATTGATAGCATCATATGGTTTTATATTTCTTTTTGTTGATGTGTTGGATTACATTGATTGATTTTCAGATGTTGACCCATCCTTGTGTTCCTGGAATAAATCCTACTTGGTCATGGCGAATTTTCTTATGGATACATGGTTGGATTCTGATAGCTAAAATTTTATTGAGGATTTTTGCATCAGTGTTCATTAGCGTTATTGGCCTGTAGTTTACTTTTTTTGTGTTCTTGTTTGGTTTTGGTATTAGTGTAATGTTGACTTCAAAGAATGTGTTTGGTATTATCCCTTCCTTCTCAATTTTTTGAAAGAGTTTGTGAAGGATAGGCACTAATTCATTTCTGAATGTTTGGTAGAATTCGTTTCTTCTTTTTTTAGGATCTGTATTATATAAATATTATTTCTCTTTAAATTGTCCCACAGAATTTTATATTGTTTTTACTTTTTCAATTCTTTTTTCTGTCATTTGTTCTATTTTTTGCTTCCAGTACTTTCTTTCAGAACTATAGATAATAACATTTTTTTTAGGTTTTTAACTTCATGATAATTTTTATAGCATCAATAGAAAGCCAATACATATACTAATTGAATTTTAGTTTTAAAAAGAAGTGACTATTTTCCAGAATGAATATTTCCTCTTTTTAAGATCTAACTCTTCCTTCAAGCATCACAATATATTCTACTTCTTTCATGAAGCCTATTCACATTCATTTATACAATATTTTTATTTATTTTTAAAAAAATTTAAAGATTTATTTTATTTATTGATGCATTCAAGAGCTAGGGTGTAGGCTAGAGGTGTGGAGGATGGGGGGAGGGGTGAAAGTGTTCCCCAGAGACAGGCTAGGGAACAGAACAGGAGGGTCTACTGAATTACACTGCTAAGGGGAGCAGCAGGCAAGACAGGACAAGTCTGCTGAGCCATGTGTGTCAGCTCCCTGCCTGGGGATCAAACTCATGCTGCAGTGGCTAATGATAGCTTCACAGTACTGAGACATGACCCGTTGCACCACCAGGGAAGCTCTACACCATATTTTTAATACTTTTAAGTGTCAGGCACAGTGAACAACATAAATAAGTTCCTTGCTTTCATAGACATGAAATTCTAACAAGGAATATAGTAACAAACAGGTAAACATACAAATCAAGAAAATTGTGGATGTAAATGAATGCCACAAAGAAAATGAATCAACTTCAGTAGTCATTTTAGTTTAGATGGTTGGAGAAGACTTTCATCAGAGAAAATTTAAATCATGAAACCAAGAATAGAAAATCTTTCATTAAAGAAAGTATGCACATCTGTATTAAATACTACTCAGTGAGAAGTCAAATAAACAGATTAGGAGGATGGCTGAAATTGATTAAGCTGTTAAGCACAATAGTAGGAGATTAGACAGGGAATAGGAGAGTGATTATAATGATGGGCAATGGAAACTGAACTAGGAAGGAAATGTACAGGTAAAATGGGTGATGGTAGAGAAGTGATGAAGTGTATGAATCAAAGGACTAGTGAAACTGCGAGGGATGCTCTGTTAGAAATAAAGATGACGCTTGAAGTCAAGATCTTGGAAGTGGTACAGTAATTAATGATGGTGAGATAAAGACATGTATTATCATGGAAAATTTAGCAGCAGAGGCCATCACTGGATTGGGGAAGACCAAGGGAGAGAGGCCAAGCAGAACTTTAAATGTGAGATCCACGTGGACTCTAAAATTACCCAGAATATATCAAAAGCAGGGAACTCTTGACACTGCTATTGATAACCTATCAATGAGATAGATATTGATGATTTGCCCAAAATAATATATAATCTCTCCTTCTTTGAATTTCCTTTATAATTGTGCACTTACTTCATAATTCTTGCCTAGTTCCCTGGCTTTAGTGTACTTCAATCCCCCTTATAGACTGTGAAAATAAGTTTGTTGCGCTTATTGCACAAATCACGTTTTCCAGTATAGCTTTATAGTTAATAAGTGACTATAGTGACCCTAGCAAGCCTTCATATGACTGAGGGGAGAGCCATTTCATTAAGGGCAGTGTAGTTTTGAATAAATGAGTGACTATAAGACAATTGAAGTATGATCCTTTAGAGAAATCATATCTCATATGACAAAAAATATATTAACAACAGTGAAAATTTATTTTAGAGGAGATTTTGCTTTGATTTTAAATAGTATAAAAATAAAGACATTTGTTCCAACCATTGTATTTTACATAAGTTAATTTAAATACACAATTATGTGAGGCAGCAAAAGATTCACATATACATTCCAAATTCCCAGGTCCAGTAGTAGGATAAATCTAATAACAAATCATTCTTTTTAAATCAATAGTTTTTTTATATAAGTCCTTCTAATACTGTTTCTTTCCTTAATCTTAAAACCTTTTAAACCAAAAAACCTTAAAGAAAAAAATCCCCTGAGTTATTTCTATTCAAAGAAATTTCAATTTCTCCTGTAAGAGACATGCTCTTTCAACCATTGATACAACTGATGCTATCCGTAATTAGCACTTGATTTAAAAATATAAAAATCCAAATGCTTTGCAGAGAATATATCCTCAATGTTATGGTTGAATTAAGTAATAGACCATCCACAGGTCTTTCAAAAATGCGTAAGTGGTCTTATAGTGTTTATGGTGTGTCCCGGACTAGTGGGACACAATGTTCTCTTATGTCCTTTAAAGACATAAATTCTAAAAAAAAAAAAGACATAAATTCTAACTTTCTATATCTCAATATGCCAGAGTTGGATTATTGAACATTTAGTCACTAATCTTTGTCCAATCATTTCTCTTGGAGTTTACATAATTCAGAGTTTATCCCAATGAAGAAAATTCATCGGAATCCCAGAGAAAGTAACATGTCAGAACAAATAATTCTGACATAATGCAAAAAAAAAAAAAAAATGTGATTACTGGCTAAGCCCAGTCTGTAACAATAATGTCCTAATAAATAATCTCAATAAATTAAGTAATATACAGTACCAGAAAAATGTCAGCTGACATTGAGATGTGGAAAAGAAAAAGCAGTATCCTCATGGGGACAATTCATGAATTGTTCAGTTTTGTTTTTCATCAAGAAAGATGTTCACGAGACTAGGAACATCACTGCCTTACTGTCAACCTTTGAAGAGAAGCTAAACAGTAGTCCTGAGCTGAGGTTTTCCTGAACATTTAGAGAAGTTCAGGTAAGAAAATATAGACAGTTATAAAGAAAGAGGAACTCAGATCTTGAATTCTGGAAATAAAAGTAAAAGTATACTGGTCAGAAAAGAGTTTTTCTTCACAAAATGATTGAAAGAAAAAAGTAAAAAGAGCACAATGCAGGTAGTTGTTTCTAATGTATCATGGAAGATACACTGGAATATATCAACAATGTAGAAAGAAACTTGCAGCATTTTGCCATTCTGTAACAGCATTTAAACCATGTAACAGCATTTAAACCATGTAACAGCATTTAAACCATGTAACAGCATTTAAACATTTAAATGTTTTAACAGCATTTAAAACATCCAAACATCTTTGTCGTTGTTCTTATTATACATCACAAAAGTTGAAATTCAAGTAAAAAGATAATCAAACTCACTGGTTTCTCAACCAACTTCTCATTGGTTCATAGAAAAGAACAAAGGCTCTTTTCCTCTAAATTTGAAGAAAATCTGTCTGCAAATAGTGTCACAACGCTCTTTACAAGTATGACTCTTTCCTCCTTAACAGAAGATATTAACATAAGGAGTTTAATATAAATATTAAATAATTAAATCAACAGAAATAGTTCATATAAATAAATAAATATGACCAATAGACTTCTATAGTTCAGTTGAACGTTCTTTTAGTAGTACGGTGGGGTTGATGTCATCTAGTCCAGAGTGAGAAGAACTTGCATTAATGGTGACTGTTTTGGTCAGCTGTGGATCTTGAACACTGAATGAGGTAAAAGGACAGCCCTTCACATTATAGCAGATGAGAGACTGGATTGAGGCAGTGTTGATGATCTTAAAACCTACTTCCCCACCAAAAGTACTAGGCTTCCAGTACTCAGGAGAGCAAATAGGATTACCCATAAGTCCTTTCAAAGAGAATGGTGCTCCAAGTTCTACCATGGTCTCACCAAAGATGGCATCTGGACGTGGCTTTTCTACCAGAAGAGCAGGATACAGTTCCATAGCATCGATATCACCATAGGCTGCTTCTAACTCCGCAGCCATTTCCTTCTCACCTATGAAAGTGACAGAGAGACAACCAGTGTAAAACTTTACAAAGTAAAGAAAGTTTTACCCCTTCATTCAATTGGCTTTCAATTTTCCTGTTATTTCCATTTTACCCTGATTCCCTTAAGTTTAGACACTGATTCTCACCTGTGAGTTCTTCAAAGGATTTGTAGGGCTGTAGCAAAAAGCGCTTGCGATACTCATTAAAAGACTGGTATTTCATCTGTCTGCTCTGGTCAATTGAGGCCTGTGCTACTTTCTGTACTGCAGGTGAAAGATTCCTACCACCAGCAACCTGTGAGAAACAAATTAAATTGTCACACACACACAATCTTCAGGCATCATGACAATTTTATTTTAAAGCATTCAGTGGCTACAACATAGGTAACTGCACCAGTTGAGACTTGCAGAATACTATTCTATCGATAGCTATTCTATATCTATTTTTATAATCTATGACATTTCTAGTCTATAAAATTATAGCAAGTTTAAATATATATATAAATCATTAAGGTATGGCTACATATTGCTATTTGATAACTGCACACAAAGTTAAGACTTTTCAAAAAAATTAGGCTTCTTATTTCAAGAAAAGAACTTCACTAGCAAACATTTTAACAAATCTATTGCCAAGTTTAATAAAAATCATTCTGTGGCAGAATTTCTAGTTACTGACTAGTTTTTTATTTTGTGTAGTTTTTCAATAACAATGCTTACCCTGCCAGCAATTTGCCTGCTGAATGATTCAACAAACTGGGTAAGACCATGTTCTAATAAGATAGAGTTGTTGTAGAGAAACTGTTGATAGTTGTACTCTTTTTCGTCAATTTGAAAGGCGTCAGGCAGAAGGGGATGCCAGTGGTAGAGGGTGTTAAACTCAGCAGCAATGCGGTTTTGGTATTGGAATTGTTGGTTGAAAAGCAGTTCTGGATCAAATTTAAGCTTGAAGTTATAGCCACTCAAGTGTTGGACATAGTCTTCAATCACAATCTTAATAGTTTCACCTATTTGCACAAAGTAAAAGGTTTCAGAACATTAATACTTTCTGATCCCAAATGCCAAGCAATTGAAATGCAACTTTGCAAAATCTGCTGTTCCTTTACTTTGAGTTTTTCCTTTCCAAAATGAAAGGTTACTTATATGGCCTTTATATGGCCGGTCATGCTCAAAGACTCAATTTATATTATGCAATTCTTACTGCTTATTATATACCGCTTAGTATATAAGTATATATTATATACTTAAAATATAGCAAATGTAACAAATTAGCTTTCTATGGGGAAGAGGGTTTGATTGAAATCATTTTCTCTTTTTTGCTTACCTATCAGTATTAGCCTGCTTGTCTGGAATAACTGCTCATCACCCCATTCTGGATGTTCCTTTTTCAGCACATCACATACTCTGTTATGTTCCCGCAGCCAAATGGTGGCATACATCATCAGACCAGGCACCATGCCAAAGACCTCCTGCCCCACAGCAAAGCGGAGATGTTCAGGGACTTGAGGTGGGTAGATCATTGAGACCTGAGTATCTTTGACTGTGGGAGGATACACTTCTCCATCAATTATCTAAAAAATAAGAGCAGTAGTAAACATTACTAAAACAAGAGCCAATTAACAAATTTTAATTAATAATTAAGATTTGAAAATATAGGTAAGTGGTGAGTCATCATTCTCAACGTTCAAATGGAACAAACCTGATATTTCATTTTTCCATCCTTGAAAAGGCGCAGTTTATGCTGTCTATCCAAAGTTTCGCCGTAAACATGACTTAAGTCCACCTAGAAAATTATGGAAAAATTTCAATTTGTTGCTGTTGAAGTTGTTCTTATAGAGTGTCCATAATATAATTTATCCTCAAACAATTTTCAATAAAATATATTAATTAATTAATAGTACATTAATGTTTTTGTCCACTGAAGGTACAAATCTGTCTCTTGTGTATCAAGTTGTTAGTGTTTCATATGGAACATGTAAGAATATCACATGTTTCACTATAATTATATGGGATTTGTTTTAAAAAGCTTCTGAAAATGTATTTTGACATAAAATTCTTATCAATAAATTGAAACTGTCATTGAAATCCAAGAATAATAATGCTGCAAATACCTCCCTTTTTAATGTCTAAAGAAGCATAATTGTATACAAATGTTTTTGCATATACAACTTTCTGCAATGTTAATATTTTAAACTAAAAATATAAGACAAATTACAAATAATAACAACATATGTACACTTGCATGTGTGTGTTTAATTAAGCAGTTAGTTACAATGGAAACTCCATTAAAATTTTTATAGTTTTTTAAAAAGGGTGAATTATTTGTTATGACAAATATGTATTATGTGGCCTTTAATATCAATACTTCATTATGATTTGCCATAATTCCTATTTCACTCTCTTACCCCATGGCCCAGTCCTTTGGTGAAAGCTGGTCCTCGCTTATGATCTGTTTTGAAGAATTGGTGGGTGAAGTGCTGAGCAAAGAATGTAAACATCATATTTGTGCCCTGAGGATCAGGGATGAACTTTCTTCTTAAAAGGAATTTTTCCACAATTTCTTTGGAATCAGGAAGCTTTTTCTTTCCTGAAAAAAAATTAGATAAGAATTGATTGATATAGTCAAGGAAACAGACAGTTACTTAAACAGGACATTTTTCATCTCTAGGAGAGTTACAGTTGTGAACATGATCAGAATATAAAAGAAAACCTAAGATATGGGGAACAAGTTCTTATTGAATAATTTTGTCTATTTTGCTTAACTAGCATTAATTTAATTTTATTGAAAGAATTTGAAAACCTTAAGGTATTAAACCAAAATATTCACTCACTTTCATGGAACTGTTTACGTAGATTCTCACATTCAAAAAAAATTTCCATAAACATTCAGAAGAAAGGAAAAATCTATACTTCTATTAACTAATAAATGATTATTTGTGGTGGTTATTTTCTAGGTCACATAGCAGAGCAAAAATCTGCTACCACAAAATGTCTTTTAGGCAAAAGTCTGATTTCATGAGAGGGATTCTGAAGGAAGGTGGGGGTTCTTTTGAAAAATACATTTATTTGTAAACTTCTCTGCAAGGACCTCTCTCAGGAAGATCGAATCTTATTTCTTTCCAATGGAGAAAGGCAGGACTTAAATCTGCATCTTTGTCTGCTTGCCTTTCTCTTAACTTCCCTAACTGACCTTCCTTTCTCCCTGAAGTTCTTCTGTTTCAGCTAAATGGCATCTCAAGCCACATGGGCTACTCTGTCATGCTGGTCTCATCTATGTATTCAGAAGACCTCTATGTTATCATTAAATACATTTTTTTCCTTTTTTCTCTAAGTGTGTCACACTCACCTTTCACACCCATGGGAGTTGGACAGTCATCAGGTACTGGAGGAAGAGCTCTGGTATAATAGGAGAGGTTAGAAAAGGCCTCCCAGCTTTTGTAGCCGTAGTGCATGTTGTAAGTTGGTGGGCTCTCAACCAAATGTGATCTGGCTGAAATTTTCAAGAAAATAGGAATCGTTTTATTTGTTCTGATGTGCAAAGCAAATCAATATTCATGTTCATTATTATTGAAAAATGTGTAAAGTAGCATCAGAGATTGAATTCTAATCAAGAAACTATTTTTAAACAATTACTTTTAAAGCTGAACTGCCATGTGTATTTTTTAAAATAAGGAAAGTAGGTTATTAAAATCCACCTTGAATAAGGTGCATATATTTTACACAGGATGTTCTGGTCTTGCTATCTTGATTTTTCAAGTACCATCCACTCACTGTACAACAAAGAAGGCTATGATGACACTCATTTCAGAAATAAAGTTATTTTCTTGCTTATCCAAATCCAAATTAACCATTGATTTTAATGGGGGCCATCCTGTAATCCATGGGCATTCAATAAACAACTGTACCACACTTCCTTCACAAACTGGCACAGGCAGTAAAGGTCAGTATACAGGGTTTGTAAGTAGACAGTAAGACGAAACTTAAACTGGATGGGACTGAGATGCAAATATCTTTGACCATTAAGGTAGCAGGTAAATAAAAAGGTATATTTCAAGTCATTTTGGCAAAGCTAGAAATATGTCTTGAATTAGGCTGACCAATCTACAGTAATATAAAATACATTTTTCTTTGAGAAAACTGAAAACCTTAGAAAGAGACTTGTACTCACATGTCAACACATATTTCATAATTGCGTTCCGCAGGAAGGGAATGTTATTGACAATGTTCCAGAAACCCCTGAAGTGGGTAAGTATGTAGTGCACTGTATTTGGAGTAGGTTTCAGCAATAATTTTATTCTTGTCATTAATTCAGCTGCAGTAAGAGAGGAGAAAATGAAGACATGAACGGGATCCATTATAACATATAGATCTATAAAAGGACATCTGCCTACCTCCCCACTCCAAATGAAGGCACCAAAGGATAAACTTACGCGTTGAACAGTTTTCGCCATAAAATCCGGTTCGGGTACAGTCACACTTATACCGGTCAAATCCTATAGTCATACACACACCTCGGTTTTGACATGGGTTGGAACAGCAAGGATTTGCTATAATAAAAGAAATGACAGTAAGTAAATCATTCTTCAGTGTCCTAAAATATTAAATTGTAGACTTACTATGGGTCATCTCTACAATAATAAATTCAAGAAACAAACAGGTAGTCTTGAGAAGATGGTTTTTTAATCTGTCTCACAGAATGGTTGTATAGAAATGCCAACTTCCTATGCTAAACCAGGGAAACAAAATATTCAACCAGGGAAATCACCTCACTGAAAATCTCTTTCCTAACTTTTCAGATACTCGAATTAGCATTTTTTAAAAAGCTCAAATAAGTAGCACTTTCAGAAGTAAAATGCGTGGATCGAGTACATTAATCAAGACTTAGGAAACATTTCAAAGCCCAAACAACTAACTTTTAAAATGTTCTGCTCTCTTTAAAAAATAACCTGGGCTTTCCTTGGGCAGGAAAGCACAACCCAGTGTATTTAAAGCAATGACGCCTGTCCAATAACAGTTGGTGCCATAAACGTCTCAAATGTATTTCTCAGACCCTGTATTAGGTCACCTCGAAAATTCTGCCAGTATTCCTGCTTAGCGGAAAGAAAAGTGAACCCCAGACCGTTAAGTGAATAGTATATGGGAGGCGGCAAAGCTGGGCTCTCCCGCCAGATCTATCGGAATAAGTCTCTGGATCCCGAGCTTGCTCCCAGGGGCAAGAGGACCCAGCGCCAACTCCGCGACAGCGCGTGGAGAGACGTGCCCGCCGGGACGCGGTACCCACCTGCGCTGCTGAGCGCCAGCGCCGCGCAGAGAAGCAGGGAGCGGAAGAGCATCTGGGCGGCCGGCGGCGCGCGCGGGTGGAGCGGAAGGAGGCGCAGAGCCGGGCGAGTTCCTGGAAGTGCTTCTGGCGCGCTCTAGCTACAACCCGATTGACTGGGAGCTTAAGGAGAGAGCCTCCCTTTTATGCTTGAAGTGGCAGCCGCAGGGGAGGGCAGGGAGGGGGCGGGAAGGGGGAGGGAGGAGCAAAGGGAGCCTCGGGAAAGGAAATTCCCTGGGGGGGCTATACCTGCGGGGGTGGGGGGGAAGCAAATTTTGTTTAAAAATGAACACTGAAGTAAAAAATAAAAAAAATTAATTAATAAAAGAATACTTGACGTCAAAACAGACACTTTGCCCTGCATATTGAGATCTATAATATATATTTAAAGTATATAATACATATTTAAATATAAAAAGAATATATAAATATATTAAAAATAAACATATATATATCTTTTACATCATTGTGTTTTCCTCGTGAAATTTCCACTACCAGTTTACCCGTGAACCATCACCATAGTCCTTTGTGTTCCTCTCCCCTTTTTGCTGATATTGTTTTAAGACAATTAAAGTCCAAAAAACTAAAGAAAGGGCTTTTTTACCTCTTGCCTACCCTTACCTACTTCACAAAATATATTTACTACAATTTCTGTCTGTCTCGTTTTCTTCTGCGTGGCCAGGCAAACATTTGTGTGCGAAAGGTGTGATCTTGCTGTTATAGAGCAGCCCCGATATTAAACGGGTTTCCTCACCCGCGCGCTTTAAAGGGACTTATGAACACTCTACTACAGACACACACAAAAGGTTAATAAAAGGTTTATTTACAAGAGAAAAGGAAATAAGGAAAATGTCCAACTCAGGGAGAAAATAGGGAAATAAAGTCTTTAATGCGTCCTACCCGATCCGAAGACCTGGAAACCCAAAGTCACTCTCAGAGATGGGCCGGAGGCTGTGAGCTGGAAGAGAGCCAAAATGGGGATGCCCCAAAGCCCACGTGTCTGCCTTTTATATCCACCTGGCTGCTTAACCCCACCCTCAGGTCCCAGCCACCTTCCCTTTGGTGGTGATTGGCTTTGGAGTTCCCAGTGTCTTTGACTTTGACCTGGGGTGGGGGTGGAGTCCACAAAGCCTATATGGAATTAGCTTTGGGACATCCTTTTCCCCCTAACATTGGGAATTACTTTTCCTTCCTTTAAAGTTCTAAGCCTTCATCCCTTTCTGCTTTGTCCAGGAGGGCATATATACTCCCATTTTGCCTCATTTTCTTTGGAAGCATTCTACCTCTATAGATTCCCCATCAGTAAAATTGTTTGTCTAATGTTGTCTAATGTTGATTAGACATTATCTAATTTGTCAATTTGTCTAATGTTGATTATTTGCCAGCCAATAAGAAGACTCCAGAGGGGGTCACAGGATCAAAGTAATATCATTGCATTGACTTCTTTTTTTTTGCAGTTGAACACTGCTACAACAAGCAAGGCTAACATGCGGGGGCATCTCAGTAAGAAAGAGTTGAGGGTCATATTAAATCACCTTATTGAAACACGGTCATTTAGTATAAATGTTATAGAGCAGCCCCAATCATTTCCCCCTAACATAAAGACTTATGAAATTTCAACTAAGTGCAAAATTTTTAAAACATAAATCTTTTTAATAATTCGATTTTTTTCCATGAATAGGTTGTAGCTACTCCAATTTAAAATCGATATTTAGAACTCCTAATTCAAGCTTGGTTTAGAGGCCATGTAACAATCCATACTCTGAATCTGAGAGTGTTTTAAAATTGTGCATTGTAATTTTGAATTAACTTTGAAGTCATCCTGTTCCTCATTAGCCCCCTTGTCAGGCCTTAATTGTATGACGTATAGAAGTATGTCCTTTTGTTTGTAGATTGACTGAATTGAAGGTGAGGACAAATGGGTCATAGAGAATAATCACATTAAGACTACCTGGAACCTAGGAAAATTAAACTCTGCCTCATAGTAGAAGAACAATACAACAGATCTATTTGGTTAAACTACTTGGTTTAATCTGTATATTCTGTTCCATGTACCTATGATGCTGGGAAAAGAGTTCAAGAAGAAAATATTAATATTTTAATATTTAATCATTAAATTAATTATTAATATTTAATTATTATTTAACTAATAATATTTTAATACAGTTTAGAAAAGTCCAGTTGTGGACTTGAGAAGAAACCATTATGATATTAATTGTTAAATGATTTCACAAGTCTGAGGCAATAAAAATGGAATGAATAGTATATTTTTGGATGCTAGTCATGGAGGGAGGTGACACTGAATGTCTCATACTAAATCTAGATGGCTAAATATGTTTTATGTGCAAAAGCTCTGTGATTATTTTGTCATGATCTATCACACCATAAAAATAAGGTTTTGATTATGTAAAAGCTAATTTCCTCTCATATATATATATTTTGTGTCTCCGTGTCTATTTTAGACAAATATATGTTATCTGTTGCACGGATATTTTTATTGGTATTTTATTGCTCGTTGTAGCAAATACCAATAAAAATATACAGGGAAAATAAGACCATTTAAACTCTTTCAGAGCATTCTGTTGAGTTTTACTGCCCCCTTCTGCCGCTTGAATTGTTAACACTTCTGTTTCTCTAGGATGCTGTGTAGATCCCTAGGCAGAGTCTGTGTCAAGGTGACAGTGCTTTTAAAAGCCCACATATACAGTGTTCACCTGAGATTTAACTTTCATAAATATACTGAAAGGGGACGAAATAGTCATTAGTTGAAGTGATAAGCTATTCACATTAATCAAAAGGAAATGAGCAGATGGTGCCGTTTGGTGCTATTAAGTTTGCAGCCCAACAAAAGAACATGTCACAGAAGAAGAAAAGTTCTTGGAAGGAAAAGCAGAGAGAGGAAAGAGAAAAAGGTGGCTGCCCCTGCTCCTGAGGAGGAGATGTAGACATTTTGGAAGAGTCGAAACATGGAGAAACGTAGTTTCCAGAGGACGGAGAGGGAGGGATGAAAAGGCAGAGCGCAGAGGATTTTTAGGCGTGGAAAACTACTCTGTGTAGTACTATATTAGTACTACATGTTTGTCAGACTCATATAATGTACAACACCAAATGTTAACCCTAAAGAAAACCATGGACTTTGGTTTTATCCCCGTAGATTTATCAGTTGTAGCCACTGCACCACTTTTGGTGGGGGAGGTTGCTGGTGGGGTAGATGATGCTAGTGTGGGGGGAGGGGCTATATGGGCAATCTCTCTACTTTCTGCTCATTTTTTGTTGCAACTTTAAATGGCTCTAAAAGTGAAGTTTATTAAATAAAAAATTATTCTCAGCCCATAAATAAAGGCTTTTGATTTTAGCAGTCTTCTTTTTATTTGTTCACATTATTTTTACCTCTCACAGATGTTTCACTTCCTTTTCAGTGATGTAAGAAAACAACAGTCACGAGACTGTTTTGCTGAAGGCTGTCTTTGCCCACTATTCCCAATCATTGGAAAAATCTTCAAGGCTGACTGCTATACGCTGCATAATGTAGATGCACATTTCTTATCTAAAAATCTTACTCTGCCCTAGGGACAATATTCCCTTGCAAGCATCTGAAGAATTTGTTCCTTCTCTCATTCCTCTCTTGTCCAGAGATAGCATTAATGCCAGGCCTCTCTTTCTCCTTTTCTTGCAACACTCTTAGAGGTTTGCATCTTTTCTATAGTAATTGTGATAGGACCGGAAACTTCAAGAACTTTGGAGTTTCTTGCCTCTAAATCTATACCTCTATCTTATATTCATACCTGAACCTCAAACCCACTTTTCCAGTTTTCACCTGGATCTTATGATATATGCTAAAAGCAGAAGCTATCTTAAAAAAAAATCTTTTCATATTCTCCATAGAAGTTAACAGGCTCAAAATGTACCCAGATTTATTATTTTATTAACATTGTCAGCTTCTCAGGTGCTATATATTTAACTTGTGTATTTTGTTTACTATTTGTCTCAGACCTGTACCATCTGCACAAAATGTGTAAATTCCATGAAGATAAAAGTTTATCTGTAACTCACCAACATAGCCTCAGTCATTACCTTAAATACCCTTACTAAGAGAAGACATTCCTCAGAAACCACAAGTTAATTCTTACTTTCATTCTTTTGCTAATCTGTATTTCTGTATTTTCTAAATGAATGTTCACTTTTATAAAAAAAAATATTTTGATAAAAATCTATTTAAAATGGGGTGGAATGTCAGCTGTGAGAGGTTGTGGGGAAAGGCATAGCCAGGAAGGACATAGCCTTGATTAGATCCTCCTTGTACAGTGATGGAGATACTCCTATTAAGGGAGATTTTCCTTTACACAACTAAATGTGTCTTACAAAGGGCAACTTTCACCCAGTCTTCAAAGCCCCTCCTGTAAAACAATCCTTCTGAAAAAGGAAAAAAAAAATCCTTTTGCCAGAGGCATACTTTGGAGTGGTGGATTTGCTCCTTATAGTCTTTTATATGTGGCAATTTTAATGCAAACTTTTTGAGCTATATAGTAAGAAACTTTGTAGTGAGAAGATGAAGAAAGCTAAGATACAATTTATGTCATAAAATATCCTTCCTTTTTTGTACTGCTTTATAAAAAATACTTTAAACATTATTACCATGAAGTTGTCACTCTTCTCTCAGCCAGTAATTATTTTTTTTAATTTATTTTAGTCTTTTTTTAAAGATTTATTTATTTATACAAGAACTGGGGTACAGGCCAGAGGTGCGGGAGGGTGAGAGACTTCATCGGAGACAGAGTAGGGAACAGAACAGGCAGATTGACTGAAATACACTGCTGAGGGGAGCAGTGGGTGAGTCAGGAGAGGTCTGTTGTGCCATGTGGGTAGTTCCTTGGGTGGAGATTCAACTCATGCTAAAGTGGCTGTTGATAGCTTCATATCTTGAGTCTTAACCCCTTGTGCCAGCAGGGAGGCCCCACAGTTTATTTTTATCTCTCTTATCTTATCTTATCTTACTTGATCAGGGAAACACTGCCAGATATAATCTAACTGAAGTGTTGTTTTATACCATAAAGTATACCCAGCTGCCCTCAGATATATGTCATAGTAGCCTCTGAGACTAACTAGTGCTAAATCTTTGGTAATGTGTTTAATCTCCATGAACCCAAGTTTTCTCATATCTAAAATGTTTTCTAAGGTTTATTTCAGGTTTAAAATTTTCTTTGATGGTCCAATAGAAATCAAATTAAATGAGTACATTGGAAAATGTATGTAAATTAAGAAAAATAATATAAATAGTTCTCCTTTCATAATGTGATATATATATATATTTTATAATAAACAAAAATGGTAAAGTGGCAGGTAAAAAATCAACTTACAGAAATCAGTTATATTTCCATATGCAAACAATAAGCTAGAAGAGAAATCAAGAAAAAATCCCAATCACAATCACAACAAAAGAATTAAATACCTGGGAGTAACCTTAACAAAGGAAACTGTAAGACATTATTAAAAGAAATAGAAGACAAAGAGAAATGGAAATATGTTTCCTGCTTATGGATTGGAAGAATTAACATTGTTAAAATTACCATGTTACCTAAAGCAATATACAGATTACATATTTGATGCAATCCCTATCAAAACTTAAATGGTGCTCTTCAAACTGAAATTCAGATGGAACTAAAAAATGACCCAAATACCAAATGATCCTGAAAAAATGAGGAAGAGTGGTGGTATCATACACCCACACTTCAAACTATACTACAAAACTATAGTTATCAAAACAGCATGGTATTGGGAAAAAACAGACACACAAACTAAAGGAATAGAATCAAAAGTCTAGAAATAGGGCCTCCCCGGTGGTGCAGTGGTTGAGCGCTGGGTTGTGAAGCTGCCTGCAGCCTCTGCAGCGCCGGTTCGATCCCCAGACACAGGGCGAGGGTCCCACAAGGCGCGCAGACCTCTCCTGCCACCCGCTGCTCCCCTCAGCAGTGTACTTCGGTCCTTCTGCCTGCTCTGCTCCCCACTCTGGCTCTGCTGAATTCTCTCACCCTCCCGTGCTTCTGACTGTACCCAGTGCTTGTATAAATAAATAAATAAATCTTTAAAAAAAAAAAGAGTCCAGAAATAAACCTGCACATCTATGGATAGTAAGTCTACTACAAAGGAGTCAAGAGTATATGTGGTGTTGGGAAAACTGTACAGCTACTCATGTACAAGACTGAAACTAGATCACCACCTCATCATACTTTATGTACAGATTAATTCTGAGTGTATTAAAGACATGGATATAAGATATTAAACTATAAAGTACATTGAGAAAAACATGGGCAAAATACCCACAATATTGGCTTCAGTGATGTCTTTGTTGATTCCAATCGTAAGCAAAACAAATGTAAATATAGATAAATGGGACCACATTAAATCTAAAAAGTTTCTGTTCAATGAAAGGAACTATCAGTAAAACAAAATGACAACCTCTTGATTGGGAGAAAAATTTTGCATATCGTACATTTGACAAAGGGCTGATATCCAAGATCTACAAAAAGCTCATGCAAGTCAACAAAAAGAAAACAATAACCCAATCAAAAAATGGGCAGAAAAGCTAAATAGGCACTTTTCAAAAAAAGACATAAAATGACCAACAGACACATGAAAAAGTGCTGTGTGCTCATCATCACTTATCATCAGGGAAATGAGATACCATCTCTCACATCTGTGAGGATGGCCCATGTCGGAAAGATCAGAAACTTGTGTTGGTGAAGCTGTGAAGAAAAAAAGAAACATTGTACACTGCTGGTGGGAATGTAGACAGATCCAGTCTTATTGAAAACAGTGTGGAGGTTTTTCAAAACATTAAAGGTAAATCTTCAATATGATCCAGCAATTCCATTCCTAACTACCCGAAGAATGCAAAAATATTAATTTGAAGGGATATATTCATTGCTCTCCTATATTCATTGTACCCCCATTTACAATGGCCAAGTTATGAAAACAACCTAAGTGTCCAAGAACAGATGAATGGATTAGAAAAATATGGTATATGTACAGAATGGAATACTACTCAGCTATAAAATTAAGATTAAGTCGGCATTTGTAACAACCTGAATGAAACAGGAAGGGATAATGCTAAGCGAAATAAGTCAGAGGAGAAAGAAAAATACCAATGGTTTCATTTATATGTGGAATATGGAGAAACAAAAACAAAGGGCCAGATAAAACCAAACCAATAACAAACCCTAGAAAACTGACTATGGAATTGAAGGTACAAGATGGGGAGGTCAGGAAACGCAGTGGTTGGGTGGCTTAATTCACCATGGTTGAGAGATATGGGTGCCTTTGTGATGGCTTTAGTGTGAGAATATGCATCTGAGGAGGTGTGATTCTATACCTGTGAATATTCTAAACCAACATTGCTTTGATAAAACACAATATGTAAGTAAATAAATTTACAATCTTCCCCAAAATGCTTTATTTTAATGCATTTGTATTTATCAAACTCTTATGGTTTCTGGGTTTTAAAATCTCATGCTTTTATATGAAACTTTCAACTTTAGTTAAATCCTTGATATATTTGGAATGTACCAAGGCCTAAGGAATTACGTAGGAATACAGATTGGGTTGTTGTTTTTTTTTTTTGTTTTTTTTTTCAATCAAATAGCCGAACAGTTGTCAAGACAGAGCCAAATTTTCCATTTACTGGATAGGGTACCATTACAACTATTTCAGAGTGCCTCATTATAAATCAACTCCTCCTGTTGTCTGGGTCTCTTTCTGAATGTCTCTATTGTATTGATCCTTTTATTTATAAATGCCATATTGCTTTAAATATTGCTATGGAATTGAGGCTACAAGAGGGGTATATAATGTATATTATATAACATTTGAATATCTTATAGAACTAGTTCTTTATATGCATATTATTCTCTTCTACATGGACTTTATAGCAGGTTTATTCAATTCCCTCAAAAACATATTTGTATTTTAATTACAATTGTATTGCATTTATAAAATAACTTGAGGAAAATAAGCATCATAACCATAACAGTGAACCTTCCCCCCCGTCAAAAAAAATTCCTGTTACTTATCCAACTTCATTTAATGTTTCTTTGGCTATGGTTTTTATCACATAATTTTTACACATTTAAGTTTATTTCTAAATATTTTTATTGTTGTTGCTATTGCAAATAATTTTTTTTGCTACATTTCCTATCAGGTTGTAAAGATAGTCATTGTAGGAAAATGATTAAAGCTGACATTTGTTTATTAATTTGTGTCTAGTTGGTTTAATTATTTTTTATTTACTATTGAATATCAGTTCTTTTTTTTAGACATCTCTTCTGATACAGTTCATTTTAGAGGCATGCAGTCAGACATTCTGGAATGAGTTATATTTTCTCTTTTATTCTTCAATTCTTATGATTCTTATTCTTATAATTTCTAATTCATTCTCTTTAAAATTTATGGTAGCTAATAGTTAAGGTACTATTTCTGAATTGTTTCTTCTCTTGCTTCTAATATTAGTGAGAGGTAGGGATATACTTGGCCTATTAGACATGATGCAATTTGAATTTGAAAAAAATGTATTATGTTTAAAAAAATCTATCTTTCCAGTTTTATAAATATTTTATGTTAAATCAATAATGGATGTGTAATCTGATCACAATTGTGCTTTTGGCATCAACAGTGATGATTAAATGGCTTATTTTCTTTGCCCTTTAATTACATTAATTATAGCAATATATTTCCTAATACTAAAAATACTACTCTGGGAAAACCCCTGTGAGTCATGATGAATTGTTTTTTTGTTTTTTTTTTTACACCATGCTGGATTTTATTTAATGATTTTTACATTAATTTTGATACTTTTATAGTCACACCTCAGAGATACTGTGAATTCTGTTTCAGACGGCTGTAATAAAACAAATACTGAAATAGGGCCTCCCTAGTGGCGCAAGGGGTTAAGCACTGCACTATGCAGCAATCCACAGCCTCTGCAGCACGAGTTTGATCCCCGGCCAGCCAGGGAGCAACTTACATAGCACAACAGACCTCTCCTGTCTTGCCCGCTGCTCCCCTCAGCAGTGTGTTTCAGCCAGTCTGCCTGTTCTGTTCCCCACTCTGTCTCTGGTGAATCCTCTCACCCCCTGCATCTCTGGCCTGTAGCCCAGCTCTTGTATGCATAAATTTAAAAAAATTCTCTAAAAAAAATACTGCAATAAAGCCAGTCACATGATTTTTCTTGGTTTTCCAGTACATATAAAATTTATGTTGGCATGTAATATTAAGTGTGTAATAATATTATGTCTGCAAAAACAAAGTACATACCTTAATTAAAAATACTTTATTACTGAAGTATACTGTCACCTGAGCCTTCCATGACTCGTAACCTTATTGCAGGTGGAGGGCCTTGGCTCAGTGAGGATGGCTGGTGGCTGAGCAGGGGGTGGTTGATGAAAGCTGGGGTGGCTATGGGAGTTTCTTCAAATGAGACAATAAAGTTTGCCACATTGATTGATCTTCCTTTCGTGAAAGATTTCTCTCAAGTGATGCTGTTTGATGGTATTTTACCTAGTAGAACAGGTCTTTCAAAATGAGACTTAATCCTCTCAAATCCTGCTATTATTTGATCAACACACCTATATAGTATTCTAAATCCTATGTTGTTATTTCAACAGTGTACCCAGCTCCTTCTGAGGGAGGAAATTCCACCTCAAGAAACCACTCCCTTGGCTCATTCATAAAAACCACTTGATCTGTAGGGTAAAGGTTTTCAGGCTTTTCTGCCCTCCCACCATTAGGATGGCCCTGCCTGATGGGATACCTGCAGTTGTTACATTGTTGTAAGCTGTGCTTTTTACTTCTGTGGGCCATGGGAGGAGTATTGATATAGTCACCAAGAGAAGCAGAGGCAGGAGAGAAAAGGGGAGAAAGAAAACACGGAGAAGAGAGAAGCCCAGAGTGAAGACTTGTTGTGCGCTTGGAGGCCTACCGGCGTCCTGGCCCCTTGGCCCCCCATGACCCCTGCCTGCCATGTACCTGGTTGCTGCACTACATGTAAAAGCTCAATAAAAGCCTCAGAAAGCCACCAAGGGCTCCAGGACTCCTCCTTTACCCCGTCTGCTCAGATCATAGAAACCTGCTCATCCTGGCACTACATCATCCATCCAAGTTTTATCATGAGATGAGATGAGCAGCAATTAAGTCACAGCTTCAGGTCCTGTAACAGGGTGGTCCCCAGGAAAGGGGGAGGTTCCAGGTTTCCTGCCCCACCCAAGGGAGGGTGGAGCTGAGCAGAGAGAAGCTGCAGAGGAGACCGAGGAAGGAAGAGCGCAGGATGGAGCCAGAAGAAGACCTGGAGGAGGCACATGGAGCAGAGAGACATGTAAAGAAACTGTGCTTGCCTTTTGGTCGTGGACTGGTTGACACAGATGTGGGTGAGAGACCCGTGGGGAGGTGACAATGGCGGTTTTTGTCTTGATTTTGATTTTGCTCTTTTCCTTCTAGACTTGTCTAGTTGTCTCTGATCCTTTTTTGTGGGTCCCCACTGGAAGATGCTTTAGATCTGTGACAGGCTTTGGGGCCTTTCTCTGGGCCAATCTCATTTGGATGAACTTTTACCCACAAGGGGATGGGTAACTTTGGGTGCTTGATTTAGAAACTATATTCTTTGCCTTTTCTGTATTGTTTCCTAATTGTATTTAAGTTCCTTCCCACTAAAGTCTCATTTGTTTTGTGTTGATGTGGCGGATGGCAGAACCCATTTGGAATAGGCAGGTTTGCAGGGTCTGGGGTGCCCCTCTCCCTGCCCTGTAACAATCCCACTTCTAATTCTGGGCTCACTTGTTAGTTTCATCATGTGTGCAGTCCTCCACTAAAGTCTTCAATCCTCAGCCATGAGGGTCAAAATCAACTTCTTTCAAACTTCTGTTAATGTTGATATGCTTCACACGTGTTTTTCATGGCACCTAGAATAGTAAACTCTTTTCAAAAGGTTTTCAATTTACTTTGCCCAGATCCTTCAGAAGAACAACTTTCTACAGCAGCTCTGACCTTTTAGCTCTGAAATAATAAGTACTGTGAGTTGAAATTACTCTGATCCATGAGCTGCAGAATGAATGTTGTGTTAGCAGGCATGGAAACATTATTTTCTTTGTCCATCTCTCTATACAACCCTCCATCAGAGCTTTTGGGTGACCCGATGTACTGTCCATGATCAGTAATATTTTGAAATGAATCCTTCTTTCTGAACAGATGGTCTCAACAGCAGACTTTAAATATTCGGTAAACCAGGCTTGGAAAGAGATGTGTCATCCTGGCTTTGTTGTTTCATTTATAGAGCATTTGTACATTGAAAATACAAATAAAACATAAAAATTTCATTCCACTAAAGATATATACAAATAAGAAAGAAACTCTCAAAAATTGCAGAATATCAAGAAAATAACAAAAATATTTTGAAAACAAGGAAAAGAAAAAAAATTCAAATAAATTAATCTACACATTCAATCAAAGAAATTAGGAAAAGACTAGTAATAACAAAAATGATGAGAAAAGGGGCCTCCCTGGTTGTGCAGGCGGTTGAGTGCAGTGCTGTGAAGCTGTCAGCAGCCTCTGCAGTACCGGTTCAATCCCTGCCCGCCTCGGAGCAACCCACATGGCAGGGCAGACCTCTCCTGTCTCACCTGCTGCTCCCCGCAGCAGTGTGTTTTGTCAGTCTGCCTGTTCTGTTTCCTGCTCTGTCTCTGGTGAATCCTCTCACCCTCCCACACATCTGGCCTGTACCCTGGTTCTTGTATAAATAAAATAAATATTTAAAAAAAGAAATGATGAGGAAAATAGTGTTAGAAGTCAAAGAGACGTCAGAATACTGCAGAAGAAAAATATTCAGCCTGACAAAGTCACCAACCTGCTGATACTTTGATTTCAAACTTTCAATCTCCAGCATTTTGAAATAATAAATTTCTCTTGCCTAGCCACCTAGTTTGTGGTACTCTGTTATAGCTATTCTCATAAGCACAGAAATGTATGCTAAAGTTTCCTAACCTTGCTATTTAAGTATTCTTCCTTGGATTAAAATTATGCCGATTTTGTGCTATAATTTTCAATGCTGTTTTATTTCATGCATAAAGTTCACAAGTCATGGATCTTCATTTTTACTTGACTTCTATGATAATAATGTTTTCTCCTTTTTTTCTTCATGTTTTTTGTCTTACATCAATAATGTTTGGTATTAATTTCTTGACCAGTACTTCTTTTTTTTATTTTTTTGTCAGATACCTAAATTTGCTTTTTTTTAAATGTTTTTATTTTATTTTATTTTTTATTTTTATTTTTTTAAACAATATTTGCTTCCCCCCACCCCCTCAGATTGAGTCCCCATAGAATTTCCTTCCCCGAGGCATCCGTGCACAATCACCACAGTCCCCTATGCTCCTCCCTCCCTCCCTCTGATCCCTCTCCCAACTCTTCCCCTGCAGGATGTCTCTGATTTATAATTGTCTGTTTTTGCTTTGTTGTGTTTTGCACTTGACCAGTACTTCTTTATATTTGTCTGTCACATGGTTTACTGTTCTTTTATTTTCAGTTTTCCTTGTTTTATCTTGTATGTGCTTTACATATTACAAATAGATGGATTTTCTTTTTTCCATGAGTTCCCTTTGACATTTTACAGTTTGATCATTCTGATATTGTATGCATGTGTTATTAGTACCTGGTGACCACGATTCATCATCTAATTTAAGAAATATATTGTGCAGTGTGGCTTTTATATTCAGTTGGTAGTTTCCAAGATCCAAAAATATGATCCTTTTTTAAAAAAAATTTCACATGTCAAAAAGAGGACTAGAAGGGAGGAAAGCGCAGAACCCTGCTACCCTCCCCCACCCACAAAGTCGGCACTCTCCGACCAACAGAAAGGAGAAAAAAAACAAACTAAAACGACCAACAAGAACAAACTACGCATCAAGAGGGACTATGAGTGGAAAGGAACTATTTCAGCCACCACACCCCGTGAACTGGAGCTGTGGAGAATCCTCCTACCTCATGGAGATTAAAAACCACACTACTGGAAGACCACTGGACTAATGAGGAGATCAAAGAAGAAATTAAAAAATTCTTTGAATTGAATGACAAGGAGGACACCAATATCCTAAATGTATGGGATGCAGCAAAAGCAGTAATAAGAGGAAAACATATAGCAATAGAAGCTCACATCAAGAAACAAGAAAGAACACAAAGAAACAACCTAATCTCGAAGCTCAAAGATCTAGAAAAAGAACAACAAAAAAAAACACAAAACCAGTAGAAGAAAAGAAATAACAAAAACCAAAGCAGAAATAAATGAAATCAAAATTAAAAAAACAATCCAAAAGATCAATGAAACCAAGAGCTGATTCTTCAAAAAAAATCAATAAAATAGACAAACCCCTAGCCAGGCTCACAAAGGAAAAAAGGGAGAAAGCACAAATAAACAGGGTCATAAATGAAAGAGGAGAAATCACAACGGACACAGCAGAAATCAAAAGAATAATCAGTAACTACTATGAACAGTTATATGGAAACAAGTTCAACAATCTAGAGGAGATGGACAAATGCCTACAACTCTACAATCACCCAAAGCTAGATAAAGAAGAAATAGAACACCGAAACAGACCAATTACAAGCAGCGAAATGGTAATCAAAAACCTCCCCAAAAACAAAAGCCCAGGACCTGATGGATTTACAAATGAATTCTACCAAATATTCAGAGACGAATTAGTGCCTATCCTTCACAAACTCTTCCAAAAAATTGAGACGGAAGGGACAATACCAAACACGTTCTATGAAGCAAACATTACACTAATACCAAAACTGAACAAGGACAACACAAAAAAGGAAAACTACAGGCCAATCTCCCTAATGAACACTGATGCAAAAATCCTCAATAAAATTTTAGCTATCAGAATCCAACAATGTATCCATAAGATAATTCACCACGACCAAGTAGGATTCATTCCAGGGACACAAGGATGGTTTAACATCCAAAAATCAATCAACGTTATCCAACACATCAACAAAAAGAAATATAAAAAACATATGATAATATCAATAGATGCTGAGAAAGCTTTCGACAAAATGCAACACCCATTCATGATAAAAGCCCTTGAAATTCTTGGGATACAAGGAACATACCTCAACATCATAAAGGCCATATATGACGAGCCAACAGCCAGTATCATTCTCAATGGTGAAAAGCTGAAAGCATTTCCATTAAGATCTGGAACAAGACAAGGATGTCCGTTCTCACCACTGCTTTTCAATATAATACTGGAAGTCCTAGCCAGAGCAATAAGACAAGAGAAAGACATACAAGGAATCCAAATAGGAAAAGAAGAAGTCAAACTATCACTATTTGCAGATGATATGATAATATACATAGAGAACCCCAAAAACTCCACAGAAAAACTAATTCAACTCATCAATCAGTTCAGTAAAGTGGCAGGATACAAAATCAACACGCAAAAGTCAGTAGCCTTCCTGTACACAAACAATAAATCTGAAGAAGAAGAAATGAAAAAAACCTTCCCTTTTATTATCGAAACAAAAAAAAAATCAAATACTTGGGAATAAATCTAACAAAAGAGGTAAAGTACTTATACAAATAAAACTATAAAACACTGTTAAAAGAAATAGAAGAAGACACAAAAGAAATGGAAAGGCATCCCCTGCTCATGGATTGGGAGAATAAACATTATTAAAATGGCCATCCTATCAAAAGCAATATACAGATTCAATGCTATTCCAATAAAAATTTCAATGTCATTCTTCAAAGAAATAGAACAATTATTGAGGAAATTCATATGGAATCATAAAAAACCCCAAATAGCCAAAGCTCTCCTGAAAAAAAAAGAAGGGAATGGAGGCATCACACTCCCAGACTTCAAACTCTACTACAAAGCCATAATCATCAAAACTGCATGGTATTGGTACAAGAACAGACATACAGACCAATGGAATTGAATAGAAAATCCAGAAATAAACCTACAGATTTATGATCAACTAATCTTTAACAAAGGAGCAAAGACTATGCATTGGAGCAAAGAAAGTTTGTTCAATAAATGGTGCTGGGAAAACTGGGTCGCTACATGCAAAAGAATGAAGCTTGACCACTACCTCACACCATACACAAAAATCAACTCAAAATGGATTAAAGAACTAGACATAAGACCTGAAACCATAAAATACATAGAAGGAAATATAGGCGAAACACTACGTGATATTCACATCAAAGACATCATTACAGACACATCACCCAAAGCAGTGATAGTGAAGGCAAAGATCAACAGCTGGGACTACATCAAATTAAAGAGCTTCTGCACAGCAAAAGAGACAATAACCAAAACAAAGAGAAACCCCACCGACTGGGAGAACATTTTTGCACCCAACACTAATGATAAAGGACTGATCACAAAAATCTGCAAAGAGCTGATGAGACTCAACAACAACAAAGAAAATAATCCTGTCAAAAAATGGGCAGAAGAGCTAAAAAGAAACTTCTCTGAAGAGGAAATGCAAATGGCCAACAGGCATATGAAAAAATGTTCAACATCACTTGTCATCAGGGAAATGCAAATCAAAACTACCATGAGATACCATCTCACACCAGTGATAATGGCACATATTAAAAAAACTAGCAACAACAAATGTTGGTGAGGGTGTGGAGAAAAAGGAACACCCCTGCACTGTTGGTGGGAGTGCAAACTGGTCCAACCACTATGGAGAGCTGTGTGGAGATTTCTGGACCTACTAAACATAGAGCTTCCATATGATCCAGCAATTCCACTCCTAGGTATTTACCCAAAGGACACAGAAACATCAATTCCAAAGAGCACCTGCACCCCTATGTTTTTGGCAGCACTATTTACAATAGCTAAGCTTTGGAAACAGCCCAAATGCCCCAAAATAGATGACTGGATCAAGAAGATGTGGTACATATACACCATGGAATATTACTCAGCATTCAAAAAAGATAAACACATGCAATTTGCAGCAACATGGATGGCGTTGGAAGGGATCATGCTCAGCGAAATAAGCCAGAAAGAAAAAGAAAAATACCGGATGTTCTCATTCATAGCAGGAATCTAGAAAACTTAAATAAGGGACCAGGAAAATGAATAACTTTAAGAAAGTGAAAATCAAAATCAGCAAAAAACTATGAACCAGAGACACTTTTTGGGGGGTGGGGGGCGGGAGGGGAGGGATTGGGGACAGAATGGGGGGATTGCAATTGTATGGGGAATATAAAAATAAAATTTATTATTTAAAAAAATTTTCACATGTCTAGTTAGTCATAGAACTTATGTATAGTGTTTTTAAATTAATAAAAGATAAAAATCAGGGGCCTCCCCGGTGGCGCAGCGGTTGAGCGCTGGGTTGCGAGGCTGCCCGCAGCCTCTGCAGCACCGGTTCGGTTCCCGGCTGCTCCCCGGCCACCGGAGGAGGGTCCCACATGGTGCGCAGACCTCTCCTGCTGCCCGCTGCTCCCCTCTGCAGTGTACTTTGGTCCTTCTGCCTGCTCTGCTCCCCACTCTGGCTCTGGTGAGTTCTCTCACCCTCCCGCACTTCTGACTGTACCCAGTGCTTGTGTAAATAAATAAATAAAATCTTAAAAAAAAAAAGATAAAAATCATATAGAATATGTAGTAAAATAATATAACACGTGTGAACCTCAAGCTAGACCTCATGATACCTAATCTTTCCACAGAAGTTGCTTGTTGATTTTTTAATTGTTTAAACTTCCCTTTGCCTTGATTTTGCCTTTGCCTTGACATTTATGGCTACCCTGTCCTGTTTTGTTTTTCCTCCAAACTTGATTCCAGGCTCCATACTTTCTTACTTTCTGTGTCCTCTCTCTATGTTCCATTACACACATGTAACTCAAATATTTTTCTAGTTCAGACTTCGCCTCTGAGCTCCAAATGTGACATGAATTACAAGAAAAATTACAACTACACATTTTTGTGATTTTTCGGAGTGAGATTTCTCTGCATATAAGATAGGATTTTACTGAAAGGAGTTAAGTTGTAGAATCGTCTACTTGAAACTTACATCTATATATAAATATCATTAGAAGAGATGATTCACTGCAGTCAAATGATCTATATTCAGAAGCCCTGTCTTGAGAAATAAGTAAACAACCCTAGTCCTTCAAAAGAAAATCTAACAATTTAGACAGTTCTATGTATTTCCATTCTATTCACCTCATGTGGCATTAATCAGAATCAACAATTTTATGGTTCAGAAGTACAGCATCACCATAATCACATTAACTTTAAAAGCAACTTAGTAACAACATATGTCATAGTTGTATTAAACATGACTATTGTAGAAATGTATGGAGTGGAAGATTTAGGCAGAACACTGTTCTCACTCTGGCTCCATCATTTATAAATTCTTCAAGTACCAGCTTTTTTTTAACTTGGGAAAAATAATTTCTATTTTATAATGTTGCTGTGATAAATTCTTACCAAGTACTTACCTTGGTTTCCATCTTATACAGGCATGTAATATATTTTTTTCTATATTTCATCATCACTTTAATGCCAGAAGAAGAAAAAGGAGAGTTTATATTTTATGAATTAATCAAGAATTTCCAAATCTGACTGACCCTGAGAATCACTTTGGAAGTTTCATTTTTAAACAAAAACTCCCAAATTCAATCTATGGAAATTTAGGCTCTGTAGGTCTGGGTTAAGGCCAGAGATCTGTTTTTCCAAAGCTGTATAGGTGATTTTGATAAAGAGGCAAATTTAACAACGTCTGCTGGGACATGTTTCTCTTGTTATAATTGTCATTTAGTACATAACTGTGTGAGTCAGTTGCTTTCATTTGATTGCTGACAGTAATTTCATAAAATGTCTAAGGTATAGAAGAGTTATGCAATTTCTCCAAAGTATCAGATCTAGTAAGTTTAGAAGACAGGGTGTGAATCAAATGTTGATAGATTCCCAAACTCATTTTCTTTAATCTATGCAGCTTCTCCAGTCATTTGAAAACATATCTTTGGTAACTTCCTGAAGTTCTGAATCACAGTATGTCATGTTCTCTACTAAGGCAGGTATCTGAAAGAGATGGATACTTATTCTCAGGGATCTTATTCTCTATGCCAGACATAGAATCCATGAGGCATCCTTAATGGAATGCATAGTACCAAACTGTAGGCAATAAACCAGAATTAATCCCACCCCTGACACTCTAGCTTTGTAACATTAGGCAAATCCATTCATTTGTCTGAGTCATATCTTTCTAATTTGTAAGACTTAGATGATAAATGAGAATACAAGAGTTTTCTCATTAAGTTCTTAGTGATAATGGGAGAATGTAATAAGAGATGCCACATGAATATAAGGTGATGTTATTATGTGGGTTTGTAAATCCTATAAAATATGTATATGGCCACCTCTCAATAGTTTGAGAATTAAGAACTAAAACATTACTATAAAGATAAATTACGAATGCAAAACAATATAACTCCTTATATACGCTTTCATTTATTCAGGCATTTATTATAGTACAATAAAAGAGAGGGTGTGTTTGTGTATCTATGTGTATGTGATCATGCATGTGTATGTGTGTTTCAATAAGTTGTTAGACAGCTTTACACTTTTTAGTTGTTTCACCAGGAAACATTTGCTAGGACTGTAGAAACTGGTTGTTTAAATGAAAATTTAGGTACATTTTTACAAATCATCATATATCATTCATTTTCAGAAAGCACAATAAAAACAAGGTATAGCTGTATAGGGATTTTTTGTGAACCTGAAATGGTAACAAAATTCCCGTTGTGTACTAAAATAATGAATGAGACAGATAAGCTTATTTGGGTAGAGCATTCATTGTGCTGAGATAGACAGACATCACATCCTTGCTAGATAAAGAATGAGGAAGGAAGTTGATTGGGGAAAGAGTGGGTATTAGACATTTTATCTTAGCCAATAACATAATTTAAGTCACATAATACTGAATTTATAAGGAATATGAGAGAGAGGGATCCTATCCCTAAAAAAATGAGGAACGGAGGAAGTAAGTGTTCAGAAACTTCCTATAATTTCCATATCAACTTTCAAAGTTGGGAGGATGGAACTTATCAGAATAAGTCAGAGTTAGAGAAATATTTTGAAATGTGATCTTTAAGATTCATCTGACTCAACTGATATCATCAAAATTTCCTGTGACGTAGTTTGTCCACTAAAGATAACTCAATGCTGTAAAACACTGGAATTTTCCCTCAAGTCTGGTTACTCTAGCAGAACATTAATCCCAAAATAAAATTATGTGTAAAAATAGAACTCACCAGAAACGATGAAAAAGAGAGGGAAAATTTGGAAAGTGAATGAAAGTAAGTATCCAATATATACTAAAATGTTAATAGGTCTATAAAATGATAAGACATCATAATATTGAATAGCAAAGGTGAGTATGGCTATTTTTCCAATTGTGGTTTAATTTTCACAAGACTGTGGTTACCACAAAGTAAGATAAATGGCTAGTTTTGCTTGTTTTCACTGTTCTATCCCTAGCATTTTGTATAATACTTATACATATCAGATGCTTAATAAGTCTTTGTTGAATTACAGTTTACAAAAATTAGCTTCAAAGGAAAGAAGTCCAACTTTATATATTTTGAAAGAGAATGCATTATTTCTTTGAAGAGGTTATTTTTTTTTACTTGTTTGTTTTATTGAGGTAACACTGGTTTACAGCACTGTGTGTGATCCAAAAGCATAGGTTCCTAACTTCTCAGATGCAGTACTTTTAAAAAAAACTTTTCCCTCTTGTTCTAAATGGAGATTATAATGACTTAAATGATTATCTAAGATTCTTTTTTTAAAAAAAAATTTTAATTTAATTTTATATATTTTTTACATCATTTTTCATTTTTGTACAATGTATACATTTTCATCTTGGTTATATTCCCCACATTGGGAGGGGGGAATTCTTTGAAGAGGTTTTTTAACCAATCTGTGTTTTTCCATTCTTATTTGAACACGGTGAGAACTGGGAGAGTGGAAAATTACAAATCTTTGGAGCTAGTCTTTTTTAAAAAATTGTTTGATTAATAAAATAGTGTGATTTTAAATCTTAGTCAAAGATTTATTTTTACTAACAGTCTCTAGCAGTTCTTAATTATAATTAGTGGAGGGAAAATTTAAAACTTAGCTTTACACAATAATCATGGAAAGAAAACCATTTTAATGAAGCTTTACATAATGGTTCCCTCAGACAACATTTTGATTTATTCAGTTTGGTGTGGTAGATGAAGCACTAAGCCATATGTCCCTTACTGACCTCTCCACCAAGTCCTGGGGAACTTTGTTTATGTCACTTAGCCAGTCTTTGTTTTCTCACATGCAATGTAAGACTAAGGATTTTTTAAACCTCTCCAAATACAAGGAATTGGTTTTCTATAAATTTGTGCTGGTGTAAGGAAGTATGTTTAATGTAGGGATTGAATTTAATTGGGATTTCTTTTCAAGGCCCTTGGAGTAATCAAGTTTGTCCCAAATTCAAATTAAATAGGAGAATTTCATCTTTGAAGCACACATCTGTTCTCAATATTTGTCCTCTGAGTTTCTGCTGTCTTAGAGCATCATTTTGAATCATTGCCCAGGCATTTGAGGGATTTTTCTTTCTTAAGTTTACTCTGCAATTAAAGAAAGAACTCAGCAAGGAAAATGATTCTGAGGTCAAAATGTGAATTTCTGTTGTATTCATTGACCTATGACACACCTATGATGCATTTATGTGACACTAGCCATGCCCTTTCCCCTACTCCCAACGGAACCAAATCTATTCATTCTTTAAAGTTCAAGTCAAATTTGCATTCTTCTGAAATACCTGTTTCCTTTTGCTTTCTTCTGTCTTATTTCTCCTCTGCCATTCATTCATGTGCCTCCTTTCGTATCACCTGAAGTGCCAGCTATCACTGACTTGGTTTGTTTTTTTTTTTAAGATTTTATTTATTTATGCATACAAGAACTGGGGTACAAGCCAGAGGTGTGGGGAGGTAAGAGGATTCACCAGAGACAGAGTGGGCAGCAGAAGTGGTGAATCTACTGAAATACACTGCTGAGGGGAGCAGTGGGTGAGACATGAGAGGTCTGCTGGGCCATGCAGGTCACCTCCCTGGCCAGGGATCGAACTGGTGCTGCAGTAGCTGTGGATAAGTTCATAGTGCTGATGCTTTACCCCTTGTGCCACCAGGGAGGCCCCTATCACTGACTTGTTAACTTCACAAGATCTACTCAATTCCTATGCCAAATGAATCCTAACATTCAAAATTGCACTCTAAAATACTGAATGAAAAACATAGTGAATTAAACAGGCAAACCAAGTCTTTTGTTGTCTCCCCTTTCCAGATACTCCCCTAATGCGTCCTCTATTTCTACTGTGCCTGTTGCTTGTACCTATTGGAAAGACAACTCTGCTGAAATTGAAAGGTAAAACTTATACTCCTACCCAAGGTATCAATTGAAAGAATTAAAGATTGACAGAAATAATAAATCAAACATTTCCCTAGATATTTATGAAATAAACATATGGAAACTATCTATTTTTATTGAGGTAACATTGGTTGACAATACTATTTGTGATTTAGAGACATAGGATGACACTTTTATGGAGATTTTTAAAATTTCTTCTGCGTACACTGCTTGTACAAGTAAATGATGCAGGAATGAATATGGCTGCCCTGAGGATAATGAGATTTTTGAATTTGTTTTGGTAGATACTAGTGTTACTGATGCACTGGCCTCCTGGGGAAGCTCAGGTAAGCATAAGCTTCTCTTAGGTCTGGAGCTTTTGGTGGAAGTAGGAAAGAAATTGTAAAGAGAATTGAGTTGAGGATCTTATCCCCAAATTTTTCTTTCACTTCTCACATGGAATTCTCTGGAATTGTAAGCTATCTGTTCTAATCACTCCTTCTCTGGCAAAACTAGGAAGCAACATGATTGGAGCTGTAAGGGATTATGCTCAGTGAAATAAGTCAAAAGGAAAAAGAAAAATATCAAGTGGTTTCATGTATAGGAGGAACATAGGGAACCAAAAAAGGGATCAGGAAAGAAAAATGACAAAACTAGGCAGTAGACTATAAATTGGAGAAATATGAAAACAGGGGCAGGAAGAGCACAAAAGACAATGGTGATGGTTGACAGGTGATTTGGTGGGGACTACATCTGAGAGGAGAATTCAAACATTGTCAAACAATGATGTAAAATATATATAAATATAAATAAATATATATATACATACACACATACATATTAAAAAAAAAAAAAAAACTAGGAAGAAACTGAAGTAGAGCCCAAGAGAAATACTACATAGACCTGAGGTAGTCCAGGCTTAGTGGCACAAAACCTCATTAAGGTAGAATGAAATTGGAATTGGAGTCAGTACTTGGGCTAAAAGTAAAGAATAGAATGTGGGGTTTTTTTTTTGGACTATGTTATCTATTTCTTGGAGAGACATCTATGATATCATTCATTTTTGCAAATGGCTAGTAAACAATTAGTAGTTTTGTCCCTAATTACCTCTGCTAAGTGATAGAATTGATAATATGATGTCTTGGGAAATGTTTTGGATTAAAGAGTGATATGATGAAAACAGTGTCCTGTGAAGATTAATCTGGCAGCAATATTCAGGGACCGTTGAGAGAAGATAATACTAGGGCTGAAAAATCAATTAAGACATTATTTTTGCTAATGTAGAATATGGTAATAAAGAATCACACCAATGAGTCCACAGGAATGAAGATGAGGAGAAAAATGAAAAGGGTAATCTTACTACAAGGACACAGGGAATAAAGACAAACACAACTGGGCCTCCCCGGTGGCGCAGCGGTTGAGCGCTGGGTTGCGAAGCTGCCCGCAGCCTCTGTGGCACCGGTTCGATCCCCGGCTGCTCCCCGGCCACCGAAGGAGGGTCCCACATGGCTCACAGACCTCTCCTGCCGCCCGCTGCTCCCCTCAGCAATGTGCTTCGGTCCTTCTGCCTGCTCTGCTCCCCTCTCTGGCTCTGGTGAATTCTCTCACCCTCCCACGCTTCTGACTGTACCCAGTGCATGTATAAACAAAACAAACAAACAAATAAATAAAAAATAAAACATGCCTCTTTAAAAAAAAAAAAAAAGACAAACACAACTAATATTTGATGTAATTTTCCCATTGTACAAAAGACTAGATTGCCAGCAGAAAGTTCATATTCAGCTTAAGGAAATGTTTGAAGAAATTTAAAAATGCATGCTATTTCTAAGTCATATATATAAACATTTTCTTAATTTACTTTATTTTTTTAGTTTTACAATGTTTTCCTTTTATATTTATTTCTTAACTATTTTACCCAACTTTAAAATAAAATATATGTCAATTTGTTATAGGGCAGGGAGAGGGGCAGCCCAAACCCTGCAATCCCCCTTTCCTGGGGACCACCCTGTTACAAATTTAATTTGAATTATATTTGGTAGCTTCACAAAATTTTGAGCAATATCTCAGAAAATGTGTATGGAGTATGTAGAATAGGAACTGTCAAGGAGTAGGTAATCTATAAGTATTAATTCCCCTCATGCTTTGTGCCATTGAAGACACTATTAAATTGGAACTTGATATGTCTCCTTCAAGAAATAGAAGCCAAGTTAATCCCAAATTCCAAAATAGAGTTGATTCCCTTTGGTTGGTCTCCTAAGGAGTGATTTTGCTAGTTTAACCTCTTCATTCCCGCTCAGATACAAAACAGTGGATGTGGATTGGACTTGCTGGAAATTGAGGGTTTCTCTGAGAATTACTGTTTTATGAGGTCCACACCATTACCAAAAGATAAATAGGGGTTCTCATTTTGAGTGTAATGAGAGAAGATTTGTAAAAATCACTTGAAGAGCTCAGTGTGGATCCTGTGGATTACAAAAAAATAGTGATTTATATTTTATTCTTTCATGAAAAAAAGGGAGTTCAGAAGACAGTAGTAGCGAAAATCTCTGGCCAAGGAACTGAGATTTTCAGAAGTACACCCTCCCCCTGAAAGTGGGTCAAAGGTCAATGGATTTGTAGTTATCAGATGTGGAATCCAAAGTAAGAATTTCATCCTGTAATTATTTGGAGGGAGGTTCCCCTGAAAGAGGCTTCTTATTAGGTTGTTTAGGCAAGGTAACCTCAGCAGAAAGATGCTAAAGTAAATCTTTGGATAAGAAGTGGTGTCACACATTATTGTAGAAGTGTGTTGCCTTTGGTCAAAAAGATAAACTATGATAAGACTCATTAGCAAGTGCAAGAGAAAAAAAGACAAACTTTAAGTCTAAGATCAGTCCTTGAAGAACCAACAGCCAGTACATCAGTATGAGTGAAGTAGAAATTTTCTTATCCATTACCTCTGCAATCTATTAATTCCTTCATCAATCCTAGAGGAACAGAAAAGTCAATGGAAGAAGGAAAGTAAAAATCCTAAGTGGGATTTCCACTTCCAGTATTAGTGAATTAGAAAGCAAATCAATCTTCCACTAAGAACAATGAGAAAAAAAAATGGCTAAAATATTTTTAATTGATCCACTTAATGACATGGGAAAGCTACCAAGGTATTTATGTATAGGTCAACATTAGAAGAAGAAAATACAGAAACATGAGCCCCAGATTTGCGATTTTTTTTTTTCTCAGTGGTGTCTACCAATTCCAGAGGAGGTGACTTAGAGGATGAGAAGATAATATGATATATGTGTATAGATAGATAGATGATGGATAGATAGATAGATAGATAGGCATAGATATATAGAGATTTTGGTATATAACTCAGCAGATTTTATATATTCCAAGACTTTTTTAATGGATGTTAATAAGCAGACTCTCTAATGTATATGGAAATGTAAAAGACCTGGGTAGGTAAAATAGCTCATCTGAGAACTAACACAATGCATTTTCAGACTTACTATAAAGTATTTGGTTTTTAGTTTATACACAGAAAATAATGGATAGATGGAACAAACCAGAGTCCAGATATAGACTCACAAATATACAATCACTTGACTTTTTTGTAAAGATGTCAAAGCAATACAATAAATGATGTTCTAGTAACTGAATGCTCTTATGGAAACTCACACCACACATCATCAAACTAAATGTGGAGGTTAAAACTATAAAGCTCTTGAAAAAAAAGTCTTCTTTACAATGTACAAAGATTTCTTTTCAGAAGGAAAATTGTCCTAGTTCTGAATATAGAGGTATAGACAGAACAAAAACAAGGAAGATAAATGAAAATGACTCTGTAAAACAACAATAATTATAATAGTATATTGGGGAATGTATACTATATTAGCTAAAATATAAGATAAAAATAGCATATAAAAGTTGGGAGTAGGGTAAATATTTAGATTTTGATTGAGCTTTAATAATAAAAAGATAACTCTAAGGGTACCACTGAAACAATAAAGAAAGCATACATAGCTGATAGTGGGGTAAGAGATAGAATAATTTTTTCAATTCATGCTAACAGAAGACAAGAAAGAGCCTCCCCGGTGGCTATGAAGCTGTCCGCAGCCTCTGCAGCACAGGTTTGATTCCCAGCCAGACAGGGAGATACCCACATGGCATGGCAGAGCTCTCCTGTCTTGTCAGCTGCTCCCCTCAGCAATGTTTTTGGTCCATCTGCCTGTTCTGCTCCCTGCTCACCCTCACCCTCCCGCACTTTAGGCCTATACTCCAGTTGTTGTATAAATAAATAAATCTTAAAATAAAAGAAAAAAAAAGGAGACAAGAAAGGAGATAAAGCATAAAAAATACAAGACAAATATAACATTAATAAAAAGTGGTATTTTTTTGTAGCAGGGACGTTTCTTTGGTGGAGACTGTGTGAAACCAGCAGAAGGCTCCCTGAGGAGCCAGAGGTGAGCTGGGAGGCTTGCCCACACCAGGCCCCTTCTGGCCTGCAGTCCCAGCCCAGAGGGGAGAGGCACCCACTGCTGTGGCAGACCGGGTGCTCAGGAGAGTGTGTCCCCCACATCAGCATTTTAGAGCAGGGGACTTTCTTCAGTAGAGACTGCTTGAAACTTGCAGAAGTCTCCCAGAGGAGCCAGAGGTGAGCTGGGAAGTTCGTCCAAGATGCTGGCCAGTAACAGCAACACAGTGTCCCAAGGAATATGGCAAAATCGAAATCAGGCAGTAGGGAGTAGAAAAACCACATGCAACCCAGCAACTCCTCAGGAAAAAAGCACACCACAAAAAAAAAAACCACCTACCAGATTGCAACGACAGTAACTTGGAAGAACTTCTGAGCCTTCCAGAAAGAGAATTTAAAATTGTGTGATTAAAAAAATGACAGAAGTCATAAAGGAAAATAATAAGGGAAAAAAATTAATGATGAGAAGAATGAAATTGAGTCCCTAAAGAGGGAAGTAAAAGAAATGCAGGAGATCAGAGAATTAATGGAGGAACTAAAGAACTCTGGGAAAAGCAATGAAAGCAGAATAGATGAAATGGAAGAACAAATAAGTACTCTTGAAGACACAGAAATATAAAGAACCAAAACAGAAAAGGAAAGAGAAGTGCGAAGGAAAAAGAATGAAGAAAGACTTCAGGAACTATCTGACTCCATGAGGAAAGGAAATATAAGAGTTATAGGAATCCCAGAAGGAGAGGAGAGAGATGTAGGAACAGAGAAAATATTCAAGGAAATAATTGAAGAGAACTTCCCAAACGTGAAGAAGGAGCTGAAAATTGATATACAAGAAGCAAGAAGAACACCAAACTTCCATGACGAAAGGAAAAATACAGCAAGACAACAACAGTAAAGCTCCCAAGAATCCAAGATAAGGAAAAAATAATGAAACTGACAAAAGGGAAGAAACAGATAACATTCAAAGGAAAACCAATCAGACAAAAAGAAACTCTGGAATTTCATTACGACTAAACCCCCACGCCAAAAAATACTACAAGGAGTCCTAAAGTCAGAACCTCAGAGGGACGAATAACAACAAAAGAAGGCCAAAAGAAAAAAGTTATTAAAAGAATAAATAAATAAAATCAAAGGGAAGACAAACACAATGGCAAATACAGATACTAACATATCAATACTAACTCTAAATGTAAATGGACTATAATCTTCAATAAAAAGACACAGAGTCGCAGACTGGATTAAGAAACAAAACCCAACCTTTTGCTGTCTCCAGGAAACACATTTAGCTGCAAAAGATAAAAATAGACTCAAAGTTAAAGGATGGAAAACAATCCTACAAGCAAATGGACCAAAAAAGAAGGCAGGAACAGCTATACTTATATCAGATAAAACAGATTTCAAACTCAAAAAGATAAAAAGAGACCCTAATGGTCACTACATTATGATCAAGGGGACAATACTTCAAGAAGAAATAACACTCATTAACATATATTCACCAAACGAAGGAGCACCAAAATATATCAGACAACTATTGTCATCTCTGAAAACAGACATCAGAGAAAACACATACGTAGTGGGAGACTTCAACACACCACTATCAACAATGGATAGATCAATGAAACAAAAAATAAGTAAAGACACTAAAGCTCTAAATAAGGATCTAGAGCGCTTGGGTTTAACAGACATCTATAGAACACTAAACCCCAAAAAATCTGAGTACACATTTTTCTCAAGCACAATTGGATCATATTCCAGGATCAATCACATACTGGGACACAAGACAAACATCAACAGATACACCAAGATTGAAATCATACCAACCATCTTTTCTGACCATGAAGGCATCAAATTAGAAATAAACCATAAAAAGAAGGCAAGGTACTCTCCTACCTCATGGAGATTGAAACCCACACTACTGGAAGTCCAGTGGACTAACGAGGAGATCAAAGAAGAAATTAAAAAATTCTTTGAATTGAATGACAAGGAGGACACCAATTTCCTAAAGGTATGGGATGCAGCAAAAGCAGTAATAAGAGGAAAATATATATCAATAGAGGCTCACATCAAGAAACAAGAAAGAACTCAAAGAAACAACCTAATCTCGAAGCTCAAAGATCTAGAAAAAGAACAACAAAAAACCCCAAAACCAGTAGAAGAAAAGAAATAATAAAAACCAAAGCAGAAATAAATGAAATCAAAATTAAAAAAACAATCCAAAAGATCAATGAAACCAAGAGCTGGTTCTTCGAAAAAATCAATAAAATAGACAAACCCCTAGCCAGGCTCACAAAGGAAAAAAGGGAGAAAGCACAAATAAACAGGATCATAAATGAAAGAGGAGAAATCACAACAGACACAACAGAAATCAAAAGAATAATCAGAAACTACTATGAACAGTTATATGGAAACAAGTTCAACAATCTAGAGGAGATGGACAAATTCCTACAACTCTACAATCACCCAAAGCTAGATAAAGAAGAAATAGAACACCTAAACAGACCAATTACAAGCAGCAAAATTGAAATGGTAATCAAAAACCTCCCCCAAAACAAAAGCCCAGGACCTGATGGATTTACAAATGAATTCTACCAAACATTCAGAGACAAATTAGTGCCCATCCTTCACAAACTCTTCCAAAAAATTGAGAAGGAAGAGATAATACCAAACACGTTCTAAGAAGCCAACATTACCAAAACTGAACCAGGAAAAAGAAAACTACACAAAAAAAGAAAACTACAGGCCAATCTCTCTAATGAACACTGATGCAAAAATCCTCAATAAAATTTTAGCTATCAGAATCCAACAATGTATCCATAAGATAATTCACCACGACCAAGTAGGATTCATGCCAGGGACACAAGGATGATTCAACATCTGAAAATCAATCAACGTTATCCAACACATCAACAAAAAGAAATATAAAAAACATATGATAATATCAATAGATGCCGAGAATGCGCTCGACAAAGTGCAACACCCATTCATGATAAAAGCCCTTGAAATTCTTGGGATACAAGGAACATACCTCAACATCATAAAGGCCATATATGACGAGCCAACAGCCAGTATCATTCTCAATGGTAAAAAGCTGAAAGCATTTCCATTAAGATCTGGAACAAGACAAGGATGTCCACTCTCACCACTGCTTTTCAGTATAATACTGGAAGTCCTAGCCAGAGCAATAAGACAAGAGAAAGACATACAAGGAATCCAAATAGGAAAAGAAGAAGGAAACTATCACTATTTGCAGATGATATGATAATCTACATAGAGAACCCCAAAAACTCCATAGAAAAACTAATTCAATTCATCAATCAGTTCAACAAAGTGGCAGGATACAAAATCAACATGCAAAAGTCAGTAGCCTTCCTATACACAAACAATAAATCTGAAGAAGAAGAAATGAAAAAAACCATCCCGTTTATTATCGAAACAAAAAAAATCAAATACTTGGGAATAAATCTAACAAAAGAGGTAAAGTAAAGGACCTATACAATGAAAACTATAAAACACTGTAAAAGAAATAGAAGAAGATACAAAGAAATGGAAAGACATCACCTGCTCATGGATTGGAAGAATAAACATTATTAAAATGGCCATCCTACAAAAGCAATATACAGATTCAATGCTATTCCAATAAAAATTTCAATGTTATTCTTCAAATAAATAGAACAATTATTGAGGAAATTCATATGGAATCACCAAAAACCCTGAATAGCCAAAGCTCTCCTGAAATAAAAAGAAGGGAATGGAGGCATCACACTCCCAGATTTCAAATTATACTACAAAGCCATAATCATCAAAACTGCATGGTATTGGAACAAGAACAGACACACAGACCAATGGAATCGAATAGAAAATCCAGAAATAAACCCACAGATTTATGGTCAACTGATATTTGACAAAGGAGCAAAGACATGCATTGGAGCAAAGAAAGTTTGTTCAATAAATGGTGCTGGGAAAACTGGGTCGCTACATGCAAAAGAATGAAGCTTGACCACTACCTCACACCATACACAAAAACCAACTCGAAATGGATTAAAGAACTAGACATAAGACCTGAAGCCATAAAATACACAGAAGGAAATATAGGCGAAACACTACATGATATGCACATCAAAGACATCTTTACAGACACATCACCCAAAGCAGTGATAGTGAAGGCAAAGATCAACAGCTGGGACTACATCAAATTAAAGAGCTTCTGCACAGCAAAAGAGACAAGAACAAAAACTAAGAGAAACCCCAACAACTGGGAGAACCTTTTTGCACATAACACTAATGATAAAGGACTGATCACAAAAATCTACAAAGAGCTGATGAGACTCAACAAAAACAAAGAAAATAATCCAGTCAAAAAATGGGCAGAAGAGCTAAAAAGAAACTTCTCTGAAGAGGAAATGCAAATGGCCAACAGGCATATGAAAAAATGTTCAACATCACTTGTAATCAGGGAAATGCAAATCAAAACTACCATGAGATACCATCTTACACCAGTGAAAATGGCACATATTAAAAAATCTAGCAACAACAAATGTTGGCGAGGTTGTGGAGTAAAAGGAACTCTCCTGCCCTGTTGGTAGGAGTTCAAACTGGTCCAACCACTATGGAGAGCTGTGTGGAGATTTCTGGACCTACTAAACATAGAGCTTCCATATGATCCAGCAATTCCACTCCTAGGTATTTACCCAAAGGACACAGAAACATCAACTCCAAAGAACACCTGCACCCCTATGTTTATAGCAGCACTTTACAATAGCTAAGCTTTGGAAACAGCCCAAATGCCCCAAAATAGATGACTGGATCAAGAAGATGTGGTACATATACACCATGGAATATTACTCAGCATTCAAAAAAGATAAACACATGCCATTTGCAGCAACATGGGTGGCGCTGGAAGGGATCATGCTCAGCGAAATAAGCCAGAAAGAAAAAGAAAAATACCAGATGTTCTCACTCATATCAGGAATCTAGAAAACTTAAATAATGGATCAAGAAAATGAATAAGTATAAGAAAGTGAAAATCATAATCAACAAACAACTATGAACCAGAGACACTCTATGAGGAGTGGGGGATGGGGAGGGGAGGGATTGGGGTCAAAATAAGGGGGTTGCAATTGTATGGGGAATATAAAAATAAAATTTAAAAAAATGTAACATTAAAACTTAAAAAAAAAAGAAGATATTCAGAAGGCAAAAATAAATAAATAAATAATAAATAATAAATAAATAAAATAAAATAATGGGGGGGTGGGAATTGTATGGGGACTAAAACCAAGATGAAAAAGCATACATTGGGGGCCTCCCCGGTGGCGCAGCGGTTGAGCGCTGGGTTGCGAAGCTGCCCGCGGCCTCTGCGGCGCCGGTTCGATCCCCGGCTGCTCCCCGGCCACCGAAGGAGGGTCCCACATGGTGCGCAGACCTCTCCTGCCGCCCGCTGCTCCCCTCAGCAGTGTGCTTCGGTCCTTCTGCCTGCTCTGCTCCCTGCTCTGGCTCTGGTGAATTCTCTCACCCTCCCGCGCTTCTGACTGTACTCAGTGCATGTATAAACAAAACAAACAAACAAACAAATAAATAAATAAAACATGCCTCTATATAAAAAAAAAAAAAAAAAAAGAAAAAGCATACATTGTGCAAAAATGAAAAATGATGTACAAATATAAAAAATAAAATATAAAAATATATATGTATAAAATAAATAAATAAATAAAAATAAAGTCTCAAACAAAAAAGTGGTGGATTTAACACAAATACATTATTAATTACATTATAGTAAAATAAAGTACCCTAATTAGAGAATGTCAGAGTGAATAAAAATACAAAACCTAACTAAAAACTGCTTGCAATAAAAACACATGCAGTATGAGAATACAAAGGAATGAAAACAAAATAAACAAGAGGGGTTAGATTAAACTGAAAAGCTTCTGCAAAGGAAAAGCATAAACAAATAAAAAGACAACCTAACATATAGGAGAAAATATTTGCAAACCAAACATCCAATAAGGCGTTAACATCCAAATTATATAAAGAACTCATACAAGTCAATACAAAGAAAACAAACAGTCTGATTAAAATAGGCAAAGGATCTGAGTAGACATGTTTCCAAGGAAGACATACAAATAGCCAACAGGTACATGAGAAGGTGCTCAACACCATCAGGGGAAAGGAAATCTAAACCACGATGAACTATCAGCTCATACTTGTTAGACTATTAACAAAAATAGATAACAAGTTTTCATGAGCATGTGGAGAAAAGGGAACCTCGTAGACTATTGCTTGGAATGCAAGTTGGCACAGCAGTATGACAAACAGTATGGAACTTCCTCAAAAAATTAAAAATATATATTTCCCATATAATTGCACCCCCCTTTATTTTGACCCTAATCCTTTCTCTCCCCCCACCTCCCACATAGTGTGTCTCTGGTTTATAGTTGCTTGTTGATTTTGATTTTTACTTTGTATTAATTAGTCTTTTTCCTGGTCCCTTATTTAGGTTTTCTAAATTCCTGCTATGAGTGAGACCATCCGGTATTTTTCTTTTTCTTTCTGACTTATTTTGCTTAAAAAAAAAATTAAAAAGAGAACTGCTGTATGATTCAGCACACCCACTTGTGGGTATTTATGCAAAGGAAACAAAGGTACTAACTTGAAAAGGTATCTCTGTCTTCATTGCAGCAGTATGTATAATAGTCAACAGACGGGAGCAAACTCAGTGTCCATCAATGGACAGATGGATTAAAAAATGCAATGAAATATAATTCAACTATGAAACTGAACAAAATTTTACTATTTGGAATAACATGGATGGAACTTGAGGGCATTATGCTGAGTGAAATGTCAGCCAGAAAGCCAAATACCATATGATCTCACTTATATGTGCAATCAAAAAAACAAAACAACACCTGATAGGCACAGATAACAGATTGATAGTTGACACAAGTAGGGCTAGGTGTGGGTGAAATGGGTGAGGTTGGTCAAAAGGTACATTCAGTTATAAAAGAATAACTTAGTTATAAAAATAATTAAATCCTGGGAATATAATGCATAGTCTGGGATCTATAGTTAATAATACTATAAAGTATATTGGAAAATTAGTAACAGTAGATCTTAAAAGTTCTCACCACATGAAAAAAAATTATAACTATGTGTGGTGATAAATGTTAAGTGGACTGATTGTGGTGATCTTTTTGCAATATATGCAAAATGTGAAATGTTGTGCACTTGAATCTAGTATAATGTTATTAACAAGTATTGGTGAGAACATGGTGAGGATGTCAATGAACATTATTATGAACCATAAACAAGTTGCAGCAAAATTCCGGGATTGAATTTATTTAGAGAATGTCCTCAGAGGACCATGCAATTAAGCTGGAAATGGAAATAAGTAGCACAAAGATAGCTAGAACTACTAGATAGACAATTAGAAAGGAAGGGAACCAGTGCCCTTTTTTCTTTTCTCTTCAAACAAGATTTGGAGGAAAAGAAGAAGTTTTAACTTCAGGTACCTTCTGCATTTTGTCTCTTCAGTTATGGGACTGTTAATTACTGAAATGAAAATAAAATATGTCAACAAAATGACCCTGATTGTAAAAGTAAAGAGAGAAATTATAAAAGCTGCTAGATTTCAACAAATGGGGTAAAGAAAAGGGGAAAACACTATATAAAAGAAAATGAGACAAATAGATAAAAGTAGAATACTATTGACTGACTTGTCAAACATAACAGTTCTATCTTTACCAAAAAATGCTAAATGTAGAAAAAAGTAACTCAGATGTATTATATTCCCAATACTAACATTTTCATAGTATATTTAAAGTAGTCATTTGATTGCCTGCTATAATGCTTTTATTGGGGCATTTGGTCCTAAAAATCAAAATCAGTCAGAGAAATTTTAGCAAACCCAACCCTAGATGGACAGTGTAGTTAAGTAGGTAATCGTTAGGAGCTTGGAATCTAGGGCAGATTGCTTGTGTTTGAACTCTGGATCTGTCACCATGTGTGTGACTCTGGGAAAATTTTTTAAACCTTTTTGTTCCTCACCTAAAATAAGACAATTACAATAAGATTTTGTTAAAAAGTTTAAATCTTTTGTTGAAGGTAATACATGGAAAACACTGACTACACTAAGCACTCAATAATCAATTATTAATATTTGTTATCTATCTCACCTAGAGGAAATCCCTCTAAGTCAATCCCTCTAAGCTCTTTAGGTATTTGTATAGCTCTTAATCATTACCTTCACTGGTTACATAATAAACTATTGTATGGATGTACCATTGTGTTGAATCTATTGATGGAACTATTCAATTATTTTCTATGAAAAACACTGATCAGGAAAGGAGTTGCCATGACTCATAGACTGAATCATGGAGATGAGTCCTGTCATGTAGCTATTACAATGATTTAGAATAATTTTAGTATGAATGTATTTCTGGCAGGAAAACGGAGAATTTTGATAACCCTCCCAAACACACCTTAAGCATTGCTTAGTGATAGTCCTCTATCATCTACTGCAGTGTAGGATGAAGTGGGGTAGGGGATGGATTTATCACCCCCTAGGAAAAGTGCATTTTCAATGCCAAGATTCCCACTATTAGCAAAATGGGAAAATAAACATTTTTGGCATAAATTGTACTTGTTTTTCTTGACTAAATTTGAAAGAATTTTCACTCTTCTTCAATTATTATTAATTTTCTAAGCAGACTCAAAATTCTACTGCTTAATATTTACACAATAAATTATTTGACCCAAGTCTGTCTTCCACATTTCTATCTACTATTATGCTCTTGCTAACTAGAATCATTTCATCTTTTCCCAACACCCTCTTTTCCTCAACTTGGGATGTCCTTTCATCCATTTCTGTCAATTTCAAGTTCACGAGTTTGCTTCTTGAAGTCCTTTCTGTTTTCTGTTATGCCCTCAATAAAGCCTTTCCATTCTCTCAGCTCATATCATACAATAAATCTCTCATGACTTCTCACATATTCTTTTTGGGTTTTGTGGCAATGTACTTGCAGGTCTTGGTGTCTCTTTTAAATTATAGTCTTGTGGAAACAAAGAATCCCTTTCTTTTTTAAATTGAAGTAGTATATTGCCTTGTTATATTTAATGTTTAATAATATGGTTAAGCAAATGAATGAGAATTATAAGCTGAAAAGGTTGTAAGGGAGTTGCACTTTTAGGTAAATAAATATTATCACCCAGGCTAACTGATAACTCTTATTAACTGGTTGTAGTTATTAGTAACCATAGAAGATATAAAAGCTTATTTAAATTTCAAAAGTATAAAATACTCAAATTAGTAAATTTAATTAGAAAACAAGGCATTAAAAATAAATGTATTAGTATCAGATGAATTAATTTATTGCAATGCCTATCTGTATATTTATAGACTTTAGTAGAACCATCTAATGCTTCCATTGTTTGTATATGTTAGCTGTCAGTAATCATTTTGTTTTGAGAGATTTGCCTCATATGTAAAAAAAATTCATGTACACAGTTTCCAGTGGTTTATAAATTTCTTTTTTTTTTTTAAGATTTATTTATTTATACAAACATTGGGTACAGTCAGAAGCACGGGAGGGTAAGAGAATTCATCAGAGCAGAGCGGGGAGCAGAACAGGCAGAATGATGAAATACACTGCTGAGGGGAGCAGTGGGCAGCGGAGAGGTCTGCGCGCCATGTGGGACCCTTGCCCAGTGGCCGGGGATCGAACCGGCGCTGCAGAGGCTGCGGGCAGCTTCGCAACCCAGCACTCAACTGCTGCACCACTGGGGAGGCCCTATAAATTTCTTTTTAGAAAAGGTATATTAATGACTTTTGATTGATTATATAATCACTGAAAGAGCAGTACCTTTTTTTTAGAACTTCACATTCTACATTTGTTTTTCTGTTAGTTGCTTTTAACATAAAAATTAAAAGAACAGAAAGTCTGAAGAATTTTATTAATGACATAAGCTCAAAACAATGAATATTTTAAGTGAAAACTTTTTAGTTAGATGGCCACTTTCCAGTTAAAATTATCCACTACTGGATTTTGATGTGCTGGACTGTGGTTAGATAGTGAAGAATTTGAAGAAAAAGTTCATAGCCCATTTGTATGAATTCCTGGTTTTTGGTATAAAATTGATGTTCAGTAAATGTCTGCTGAATCAACAATTGCTTGATGAATGAGTAAGTGGGTGAATGAATATTATGTTTCCTGCGCAATCTAGAATACCTGTCAGTAGCTTCATCTCCAACAGTTAAGTGAAATTAATTTCAGAACATGACATGTCCTGCTTCAATTAATTGTACAAGGACACCTTAATGAAGTATGATTAGTTTAAAATGGTGCGTAATTTTACTTTCATGCTTCATCTACCTTCCACTCCCACCTATCCCAGTTGTCTAGAGACTGTTTCTACTTGGGCATAACTTGACTTTTGGTCAATGATGATTCAGAGGAGCATCTTTAGTGATTCAGAAATATGTGCTGCACCTAGGTGACCTATCATTTACAGCATACCTTTTCCAGTCTGACACTGCCCAGTTTTGAGTCGAACGTAAATCCCATTAAATCATACATGTGATGGCTACTGGTCAGCAGAAATTTATTTATTGCACATGTAAAATTAATTTCTAAGATTTTAGCCTTTATGTAGAAATCCCAGGATTGTTATTTAAAATAAGAGTCATCAATGGACATTTCTTCATCATTCCTTCATGCACCATAAGGAAAGCATGAGATTTGTTATAATTTTGCTGTGAAACAATCATGATCACTAACTCACATCAGTTGACATTTATTGGCCATCCACCATGTTATGTTGTCCTGTATCCTACATTTGAGGTGATTAAAACCTGAGCAGGAATATGTGACACACAATACAAAAAGTGAAAATATCATCACATCTATCTTCACCTTAAGTTCTAAGTGAATATGCCTGCAGAATTATCAGTGATAAGACAGTCACTGAGAGCTGAGGTGTTACATTCAACTGGAATGGATCTTATAAGCACTGTGGGTATTTTTATGTCTTTAGTCTTAATAGTCACAATGTATATCTTATAGATCAAGTCTGGGAGAACTCTAGATGCAAGAGTAGTCATTAGGCAGGAGCCACCTCAAATTACAAATGTTTTATTTACAAATTTCCTTAAACCTTCATATCAATGGAAGAGATAACTACCTAATATTTATTTCTCCACTTGAACCTTAGATCTAAGTGTCTCTTTTCTTCACAGGAAGCTCATTTCTCCAGCTTCTTTACCATCTACATTTAGGTATTCTTAATTTCTCATCTATTATAAGAAAATGCTTAAAGGAATCTTCATGGCCCCATTTAGCTCATGCTCTCCTGCCATTTTCACTCCACTTTATAATTTCTTTCATTCTATAGCCTCAAAATATCATCAAAACACTCCAATCTTATCTATCTCCTAACTGCTCAGAAACTTGTAAAAAGGTTGCCAGTGATCTATTGTTACTTATTCCAGTGAATAATTTTAAAATATTATTTCTTTAACTTCATCATGACATTTAAGGTTTTAAATTATTCCCTTCTCTTTAAAGAAATCTTCCTGAGTTTCCATAATATCAATAATAGCATCTTCTCCCCCAACATCTACCTCTTTTTTTTAAACAGAACACCATTTTTCTACTAGTTATCAAGTAACAATATATTCAAGGTAAGTTATCCCATTTTCTTCTAGCAATGATTTAGAAGACATATGATCTACTTCTGGCTAGTAAGACATAAAAAGAATTCTCTCTGATAGAGGATTCCAGGGAGGCACTCTCAGTCTTCAATGAGTTGTGTGGGGAAGTGGTGTCTAAAGCTGTGATCTAATAGTAGAAAGTAGAGGCAGTATAACATAGAGGTAAAGATCCTAACTCCAGAGTATATTGTTCAAATTCCAGCTCTCCAACAACCTTATGATTGGTAAGTTACTCACTCTCTCTGTTCTGACATTTTCCTATCTGTAAACTGGGAGTAATGATATTAACCCTAACTACCTAAGAGGATTACAGTAAGCCTCAGATAAGTTAATATTTCTGATACAAGGTATTTGTTAAGTATACCTGAGAACAAAGCCTAAAAGAAAGGTATAGCTAAAGGAGTCTGGGGTTTGGAGGCCTCATCAAGTAACAAAACTGCTACTTCCAGATAACTTTTCTTGTGGATAACAAATCCCTAATTTTAATATTTTATTTAGTAGGCTTCTGTGTTAATTTTGATTGAAAACATCCTGATAATTTTGATTGAAAACATCACACATTTGTTTTTCTTTTTCATACATGTGGTTCCTTCTTTGTCGTGTGCGAAGGTGCCTCAAGCATTCTTCACCCCTTGGCTTACAAGGGATTCGTTGTTAGAGCCATTCTTCAGTCATCACCTTAAGTCCCATGACTTTAATCACTATGACATAATGGCTTCCATATATACATATAAAAATGTTTAATACAGATCTCTCTTCTGAGCCCTAATCCCAAATATTAAATAATTATTGTAACTCCATAGATGTCTCAAAGGTAACTCAAATTCAACACTTTCAAAACTGTGCTTATCATCTCTCCTCCCTCAATGCCAAAACCAATTTTCTAACTATGTTCCCTGTGTTGGTAAATATGCCCCCATACCCCTAGTGACCTAACCCCTGGACTTACATCTCACCATGCTTTTCTCCATATCTGTCCATATCCAAATAAACCATTAGGTCTTATAAAAATATTCCACTTTAACTGGAACAGAGTGAACGATGGGAGAAGCTAGATGGAGATTAGATCACAGTGATAATTTAAAGCCTTATTACAAAGGCCTTTATTGACCTTTGGATTTTCTCTGGATGAAAATGGAAACATAGGAAGTGGAATGGATCTTAAAGCCATAACATGCTCTGTCTTCTTTTTGGGGGTTACAGAATGAAGGTAGAACTAAAGCAGGCAGCCAAGTTAAGAAGCTATTAGAATATTGCAGATGAGCAATAAAGGCAACTTGGACCAGATTATTGCAATGATGTTGGTAAGAAGTGATTCTGACTTTGGATATATTTTAAAGGAAGAGTGTGTATGATTTGTTAAGAAATTTATGAGAAATGAAAGAGAAAAAGAGGGGTCAAAGATCACATCAATATTTCAGTCTCAAATAACTGGATGTAAGGAGTTATCATTAACTGAGATTGGGAAAGCATGTATAATTATGAGGGGACTAGACCATTAACTGATTCCATACACAAAAAATCAACTCAAAATGGATAAAATACTTGGATATAAGACCTGAAACTATAAAACACATAGAAGGAAACACAGGCAAAACACTTCATGACATAAACCTCAGCAACATGTTTGCAAACAAATCTCCAGCAGTGAAGAAAATAAGGAGGAAATAAACAACTGGGATTATGTCAAACTAAAAAGCTTTTGTACAGTGAAGGAAATAATGACCAAAACAAAGAGACACACTACTGAATGGGAGAAAATGTTTGTGCACCACATATCTGATAAAGGATTAATATCTAAGATCTACAAAGTACTTAGACAACTCAACAAAAAGAAAACAAACCATTCAATCCAAAAATGGGCAGAAGAACTAAATTGGTACTTTTCCAAAGAAGACATGCAGATGGCCAACAGACATATGAAAAAATGCTCATCATCACATATCACCAAGGAAATGCAAATCAAAACTGCAGTGAGATACCACCTCATACCTGTGAGAATGACCCACATCAAAAAATCGACAAACAGGGCCTCCCTGGTGGTACAGCGATTGAGCGCTGGGCTGCAAAGCTGCCCGCAGTCTCTGCGGTGCCAGCTTGATCCCCGTCCACCAGCAAGGGTCCCACATGGAGCACAGACCTCTCCTGCCATGCCCGCTGCTCCCCTCAGCAGTGTGTATCATCAGTCTGCCTGTTCTGTTCCCTGCTCTGTCTCTGGTGAATTCTCTCACCCTTCCGCACTTCTGACTGTACCCAGTGCTTGTATAAATAAATAAATAAATCTTTAAAAAAAAAAAAGCCAACAAACAAGTGTTGGTGAGTATGTGGGAGGAAAGGAACCCTATTACACTGTTGGTGGGACTATAAACTGGTCCAGCCCTTTGGAAAGAAGTGTGGAGTCTCCTCAAAAGACTAAAATTGGATTTACCATATGATCCAGCAATTCCACTCCTAGGTATCTTTTCAAATAGCATAAAAAACACTAATTCAAAAGGAAACCTACATTCCTATGTGATAGCAGTACTATTTATAATAGCCAAGATATGAAAAAAGCCTAAATGAAAGAACAAATGAATGGTCAAGAAGATGTGATAGATACACAATGGAACACTACACAGTGATCAAAGAAGATAAACTCATGCATTTGGACAATGTGGGTGGAACTGGAAGGGATTATTTTAAACAAAGTGAGCAAGAAGGAGAAAGATAAATACCGGATGGGTTCACTTATATACGCACTCTAGAAAAACTAAACAAAGAATCAGACAAAGTCAAACTATAACAGTGACCCTTGAAAGGGTAGATCTGAGGCATTCAGGATGGAAGGAGGAGAGGGAAGAAGAAGGAATAGCAGAAAACGGGGGGAGGAGAGTACAGTGAAGGGAGGTGGTTGACTGTAGGCACTTTGGTGGTGGGGAAAATGTAGTGACCACACCTGAGGGGAGAAATTCTATATTGTGAAAAAATAAACAAGAATGTTTAAAACCAAAACTATTTTTTTTTAAATGGAGTGTTAGAAATGTATCTTTGAATATACTAAGTTTTGAGATATTTATTAGTAATCCAAGTAGAGAGTCTGAGGAGGCTGTTCAGTAGCTAGGTACTCTCAGGTTTAGGAGGAATACTGAGTTGAAAATCTAAATTTGGAAATCATCAATATGTAAATGAAATATAAGACCCTAAACTGAGTATAAAACCAAAGGATTGAGTGTCAAGAGAAAAGAGAAATAGTCTAACACAGAATGCAGGGCACGAGGACCTAAGTGCGGAACATTTGGGGAGCAAAGGAGATTGGGTATGATTAGTAGTGGAAAGTTGGAAGGATAATATTCTAAAAGTTTAGTGAAGAAAGCTTTAGAAATATGCAGAAGCAAGGAACTATAGCAAGGCTGCTGATAGCTAGGTCATGTTAGATGAAGATTGAGAATTCACCATCAAATTTAGCAGCATAGAGGACCTATGCATTATATTCTACTTCAAGATCTCAGATTAGACTTTACCTTCCCTGAGAAGTCATTCATGACCTTGGCTTAGAAACCCCTCAAAGTACCCCTGGCACTGTACACTCATCCTAATGTTTTGAGAGTAACTTTTTACTGATCAGTCTTCTTTAAGTTTTATATGCCTCAAGGGCAAGACTAAAGTGTGATCACTACTGAATCTTACATAGTAACTGGTAAAGAGTAAGGACAGTATTTGCCAAATGAAATCTAATTGAATTGCCTGTCATTTGTGCCAGAAGTCCATCCCTGCCAAATTAAAAAAAAAGAAAAGAGGGAGTAGACAAATCTTTCAAGTATCTGTGACGCATCCTCAGATGACAAAGACTAATGTTTTTGCCTGATTTGGATTACTTCCGATTTCAGAGAAGCTTGTTGAGACAATCTAAAATGAGCTCCTAATAGAATAGCTAGGTGTGCCGGTTACCTGGGGGCAGGAGAACAGCCCAAAACCAGCTAAACAAATTAGCAAGCAACTATCATTAGTCAGCCATGCCACCTCAAACCTTATCAATGGATAGCGTGTACTTTTCCTAAAGTTTTCATGGAAGAGTTGTTAACAAAGACAATGAGATGCATGTGATTTAATTCCACATATTGAGTAACATCAAAGTTGGCTAAGGTTTGATTGAAATCAAAGCTTTTGCTAGAATCAAGAATTATGAATAGGTTTCCCTTATCATTTCTAAAGATTTATATAATTATTTTCATATTTCCTTTTAGGGTGAAAATACTCCCAAAATAGGCTATATGACTAATTATAATACTAATTGAAAATTATAAGATTAAATAGCAATTATAGTAGGTCATTCTAATTTTAAGGAAAGTAAATGGTGTACTCATCATAAATAATTATAAGTTTTATTTATAGAACTTATGGAAGGTTGGGTGAGAATAGACCATTAGTTCTGAAGTTTTGTATAATATATTATTTCTTAATAGACCACACCTTACCAAGTTACTGTCACTCTATTTAGAAATCATCATCTGCATATCGAGTGATATTTACATATTGTGAATCACACTGATAACTTTTATACTGATACATAGTATAAGGTCTTGATAAGACCATTTATAGGTATAAAATTATAAATATATCTATGACTATCTATCTAACTAGGTCTTGTCAGAAAATTCCAGGAGCTGGAGCAGAGTGGAATGACCAAAGCAAAGAGAGACATTATTTATGTATTATATATACTACATATATATATATAATATGTATAAATGTATAAATAGCTATGTATAGTTATATACATACATTAGAATTAGAAATGAAAAACTTGCTAGATTGATCACAACCATACAATGTGACATAAATGACAAAATAAAAAAGTAAAAAAATCTCTAAAACTTCTTAGGCAAGGTTTGTGGTAAAATATCTATGAAAAATGACTACAAAGTAAAATGATTTAATCTGAAAAGCAAATTAATTACTAACACTTATTCACGTGAATGAATATTGGTCCCTTTAAAGGAGTAAGTTTGATAGCTATACAGTCAGTCCATTGTTTGTTCAACATTTTCTGACCTCTTTGGATATTTTAAGTGGAGCAGTATTATTTTATTAAATGTTCAGTATATTAAAGAGATTAACATACCCCAAAATATTCATTTGGATGCATTAGTACTAGTGTTTAAAATCCTTTCAGCTCTTGCTAATCATGTAGACTTATTTAAATGTCTTTGTAGTAGGGTCTCAGTGTGAGACTATAATCTTGATCATTCTATCTGCATGTGATTGAGAAATGTTATGGGTAGAATCACAGTAAGATCTATATTGTCACCTTTATTCCCACTCCTTTTTTGTAAGATTGAACCACAGCACAATGAAATGGGTAGACAAGAAAGACAATATCCATGAACCAAAATACCTGCAGCAATAGATTAAGACCTTACTCTCAGTTTAAAACCCCAACATGAAGTAGTCTCTCTTTACATCCATTTCTGCTTTCTTAACTATAACGATTGTGTTTTTCCAGAATTTTCTCTATCAAAAGCATTTCATTTGGGGGCCTCCCTGGTGGCACAGGGACTAAAGTCTCAGCATTATCAAGCTGTTGCCAGCCACTGTAATATGAGTGCAATCCCCAGTCAGGGAACTACCCACATGGCATGGCAGACTTCTCCTGTCTCACCCACTGCTTCCCTCAGCAGTGTGTTTCAGTATATCTGCCTGTTCTGCTTCCCACTTCCTCTCTGGTAAAGTCCCCCAACTCCCAGACCTATGGCCTACACCCCAGTTTTTGTATGCATAAATAAATAAATCTTAAAAAAATCATTTCATTTGTTTGTTTTGCTTGTTTGTCTATTTTTGTGGTCCTCTTTTTCTTTTTCCCAGTGATTGTGGCTTTATAAATCTTTTCCCTGTTCACTCCTCTATTCTTCATGCCCTGAATAATGCTTCATATACACTAAGTGTTCAGTAAATACAAGACAAATGAATGAGGAAATAAGGGAATAAATATTCAAATGATACACAAAATGGATCATACATTATCATTTCTTTCACAATGCCATTATGGCTTCTAAAATAATACTAAAAAACACTAAAATTTGGTAGTCACTTACATAGTAGCCGCAAGGATTTCTTTTTTACATCAACGAATTTTATTTTTTACTATCTCTGCTTCCAAATATCTCCCTAATTCCCTTTTAAACACATTATCTAATGAAGACTGAGTTCCATTACATTACTGTAATGTATAAAATGTGTCCATGTTACATTGCAAGATCACAGACTCACTGGTACCAACCAAAATCTACAATGAACAGTACCTGTGAACCCATGCTCAACATTAATGCACAAGACCTGGCCAACCATGATCATGCAAACAAAAATCCTTTACAATTATTTTTTTTTCTTTTTTTTAAGATTTATTTATTTATACAAGAACAGGTGTACAGGCCAGATGAATGAGAGGGTGAGAGGATCCACCAGAGACAGAGTGGGGAACAGAACAGGCAGGCTGATGAAATACACTGCTGAGGGGAGCAGCGGGCAAGACAGGAGAGGTCTGCTGCACCAAGTGGGATGCTCGCCTGCCGGCCGGGATCATACTAGCACTGCAGTGGCTGCCGACAGCTTCACAGCGTTGGAGCTCAACCGCCTGCGCCACCAGGGGAGCCCCTCCCTACATTCTTTATAGCCAAAGACCCTCTCTGTAGTGACACATCTCTGATACATTTTGTGTAAGAAATATAAGATGTGTCAGAAGGTTTATGATGGATTTGTATTTTCTCAAGCTCAGTAAAAACACATTTTAGACATTTCACCACATGTATATTATTGAAAAAATTCTCTCCTAACAGAGTTCTCTTAAGCTGACTGACATGAAATTTAAAGCTGAGTTTACCCCCACTTTCATTACATTTATGCTGTTTATCTTCAAAATGTTGACGAAGATTCAAATGTACTGGTTTCTCATCAATACGTTTCCTCCTTTTGTTACTTGTACAGAGAGTCTCCCCTATTTGAGTTATATCATCTGATGACTATGATGCTCAGGATACCTGACAGTTTCTCTAGTCATACTAAAGACCTCAAGTTTCTTTGTAGCATGCATCTCATGAGGCTCAGCAGGGATAAACATGTTCTTACATACAGCAAAATTCTCAGGCATCGATGCTTAAATGTTTCCATTTCTGCTATTCAGGTTCAAACTATGACTTGAGTCCAAATTATTTGTTTTCCCAAAGTTCCTCCATGGTTGACGTTTTGCTGTTGACAACAACAACTTGCCACAAACATCTGTCCTGATTTGGCTGGTTGGCTTTAATCAGGTACTCCACAGTACAGGCATCTGGGAGGAGGACGGGATCTGCACTTCTCTTCACATCCCAGGGCTCCATTTTTTTGCTCCAACAAGATGACCAGCTCAGGCGTCGACACAGCAAGACCAAGGACACCAGGTTCCTGTAGGTCTCAAACATCATATCCCAGTACAAATCCCACTGCTCCTGGTCCAGGCAGTCCTACTCCTCGTGCAAGAATTCTACGGCCACATCTCTGAAGGTCAAGGGTTCCAGAGATTTATCCATTGTCCGCTGCTCTCAAAGATGCTGGAGGACTCTGGAGGCGGCGCTGGGAGAGATGATGGAGTCCCGCAGGAAAGGACTGAGGCAGCTGCACCAGGGTCCTGGAGTCTCCTGTCCAGAGCGCTCCACGCACTGCCCCAAGCCCAGCCTTGGCGACAAGGCCACTCGCAACCCGCGGGGGGGGGGGGCAGCCTCCATATTACTGTAGGCCTTGAAGGCCATGTCTAAATGTGTTAAAAGGATTTTAGGCCCTTGATTTAGTCTCCGGAGACTGTAACTGATGTCAGAACAAGGCTGGCTAAAAGAATCATATTTTAATTATACATTTTTATAGGTTTATACAGTCTTTATATAATAGAGATTAGAGACCACTTGGATATTAAGTAACACCAAAACAGTGAATAATATTTTTTCAATTTTGAACAATTAAACATAACATTTTTTTACATAGTGTCTACATATAATACTGGAGAGAAAAATAAAGAAAACACAAGAATTATTATGCTGCCTCTTTTGTGAAGAAGCTAATTAGTTGTTTTTACCATTTTTGTTATTAACTATAAAACAGGTGATCGTTATAAATTATTTTACTTTATTTTGTTTACCTGTCCTGTGTCTAAAATGTTAGTATTTTTTTATATACATATTTTTACATATACCACCTCTTTGCCTGGGACACATGGGATAAAATAGTTATTTTTTTTAACCAAGCAATGAAAAGGCAATTGTCAAAATTTAGCAATGCACTACCAAAAAGGCAAGGGATTTTATAAAATAGAAAACTGAAACTTTTAAATTTACTTAAGAAGATAATTTTTAACCAGAGTCCAGACTATTACCTTATCAAAAGAAGTTTAGATAAAAGCCTAGAAATAAGTTTGTTTGTTAGCACAAACCAGATTAATTATTTTCTTTATATAGCATAAGTAAACACATTTAAACAAAGTAAAATATTAATAATGCCCAACACTAAAACCTTAAGGCATGTATGCTTTAAACCATTAAATTTTGAATTAGTTTTTTTTTTACCACAATTTTAGATTGTGATTTTAAAATTTAGGATTTTTTATAGGCGCCATTTATAATTAATCCTCCGGAGGCAAAAAGCAAGAACAAAGAGATCTCTTGATTTTTATTTAACATATTTGGCCACATGCACTAATTTTAAGAAACAGTTATTTTTACCAATATTTGCAAAAACACTGAGAAACTACAATTTAGTAAACTCCAGTTTTTTAGTAACAATTTTTTTAAGTTTGACATATTTATTTAGCCAAGTTTTTAATTTTTTTTATATTAAGCAGGTTTTTAATAACAGAGGTTAGAGGTTAAAATTTTTGCATAGAACAAGTATTGAATTTTAACCTTTACTTAAAACTTAGGGTTCAACAAAGACCACAATAATTTTAAAGTTAAGCAGTTTGTACTAACTTTTTTAGATAAGAAAAACATTTTGAGTTTGTATTTTTAAGTAATTATTATTTGGCTTTACATTGTTTTAGTTCTGTCTCACTGAGACCAAGGACATTTTTAAGACAAAGGACATTTTTTTCATTTCAGAACCATGTATGGGGAGAACAGGAAAAGAGGAAGTATAAGATTTTTTTTTTTCAGTTTGCCTGTTTTTAGACTCTTATCAGAAATTAATTAGTCTTAATAAGAAACTAAACTTTTACAGGTCCAATAAACAATTTAGAAGTTTTTAAAAAATTACCTTTTATGGCTCATTAGCAAGTCCAAAGTAACTCAGCAGTTTTTACCTTAAACAATCTAGACTTTAGATCAGTAAAAACACAGGGAAAAAGAACTTTTTTCCCTACAATGAACCAAAATAGTTTTTCAGGGTGGACAAAGGGAGAGTCCAATTTCCCCACAGCTGGAAGGCAGCAAAGACATAACAATAATCTCAACACTGGAGAAAAAGTCCAGGCAGCTGCTTGCTGAGACCAGGACATTTCCCCACCAGTCAGTTGTAGTGGGTCCCTTACTTTTTATTATTTATTTATTTATTTATTTATTTATTTGTTTATTTATTTATTTATTTATTTATTTATACAAGCACTGGGTACAGTCAGAAGCACGGGAGGGTGAGAGAATTCACCAGAGCCAGAGCGGGGAACAGAACAGACAGACCGATGAAATACACTGCTGAGGGGAGCAGCAGGTGCGGCAGGAGAGGTCTGCGCTCCATGTGGGACCCCGCCTGTGGCCGGGGATCGAACAGGCACTGCAGAGGCTGCGGGCAGCTTCGCAGCCCAGCGCTCAACCGCTGCACCACCAGGAGAGGCCCGTGTCCCTTACTTTTTAGTACCCAGCATTTTACTTTTTGCCTTGACTGTGACCAAAGACAGGGGGGTAGACATTGCCTGACCCATGATTACGAACACAAATGCAACAAGGACAACAGACACCAGGAGACACAGACAAAAGACTACAGACAACAGAAACAGGCCCGGGAACTTACCAGAGAGGACAGTGATTGTTTCCCAAATTCACCTCCATGTCCCGGCCTGTGCCTTGGGAAGGGTTCTGGAATTTCCGTGGTAACCGGCTCTGGAATTCCCATCGGAGCCCGATGGCCTTGTACGCCCCAGATTTCCGGAATTCCCATTGGAACTGGGCCTCAGACGCCCCAGAAAAATCTGAATTTCTCTGGGCGTTGGCCGTCACGGGTTTGAGACATCTCTCCAAACCCCATGCCCCTGGTCGTCTGGAGCATCCACCTGACACAGGAAGCCCATATAGCAAGAATCAGATGTCCTCTTCTGACCTAAGCCTTTCTCTGGCCACCTCGTGTAGTAATTGGGGATCCCGGACAAGCCCCCAAAATGTTAGGAGTTGGCACCTCAACTCTGTCCAGGGTTCCCAAAGACTACACGGAGCCAGAAATGCAAAAGCAAAAATGCTTTATTGCTAGCTTAAGCTAGGGCCCAACTCTGCCCGGAGTACTGACATAGCAGTCTCACCAGGTTGGGAGAGGGACCCCCTCCAAGAGCAACCAGCTGCTTTTGTACTTTGTTGACAGGATGCGGGGACTTTTCACACTTGGGGCAGGGTCCACCCTGATTGGATAACTCTCATGGTGCCAGCTAGGTTTTGTGTCTCCTTATGTTGTGGTTTCTGCTCAGAAACGAAACCTAGCTGTGCATTTTTGAGATGGCAGTTATTTCTCAGAATGGCTGCAGTCTTGCTCATCTTACAATATGTATATAACATAATGAAGACTCAGTTACATTACAAAACTGTAAAATTATAACATTATCATTCCTTTCCATTTTTCTCCTCTCTCCCCCCTTCTATTCCTATCTTCCCTTGAGCCAATCTGTCTCTCCTCTACAGCAGACAGAAAATAAACAAATGTTTCCTCAAGGTGGAGTATATGGATTCCAATTTCCTAATAAGAGATGACGATTAATGATTTGCTTTCTATTGTTTGTGTTTGACACAGGAAAATTGGACAAACATATCTGGATAAGTTTGTCAAAAAGGTAGTGAATCCATCTCCCTTTCTCCGGGAGTGTAGGTTGTGCTTAGTGACTTGCTTCCTAGAATAGACTATGGGGAAGGTGGGAAAGGTAGCTTTAAAATAGAAAAATTGGCAAACTGTAAATTAACCACAGGATCAAGGTTAAAGTCATCAGTGCCATAATTTCGATAGCACGTACTCTTATTACTATGTAATGAAAGCAGTGCTTCATCACTGTACTGTTTCCCCCCCAATTCCATAGCCCCAGTCTAAGAAAAGTACTGGACAAATCCAGAATGTGAGTGATTCTACAAAATACCTGCTCAGTCCTTCTCAAAACTATCCAGGACACCAAAATCAGGTAAGACAAGAAGCTGTCACAGACTGGAGAAGACTAAGGAGACTTGATGATCAGATGCAATGGATGGGATCCTGAAGCAAAAGTTGGCATTAGTGGAAAACTTGAGAGATTGAAATAAAGTCTGGAGTTTAGTTAATAGTAGTATGTCCATGTCAGTTCATTGTGGTAAGTGGCACTAAGGTTATGTAACATGTCAACACTAGGGAAAAATAGATATGTGATATACAGAAACTCTCTAGACTACCTTTGCAACTTTTATGTAAATCTAAAACTATTATAAAGTATTTAAAAAAGGATCTGTAAGATAAAACTACTGAATTCTAACTTAATGTGTCCTACAGCTATCAAGGAATGTTTGTTAAAATATTTACCCTGTTTCAATGGCAATCATAATTTAAAATTTTGTTTTCTGGTAATATAATAACTAACGTAAGAATCTGATAGATTCTTACATTAAAGATAAAGATAAGTCTTTATCTTCACAAATGTCATTCAATGTGCAGCACATTTAAAAATTCTGCAAATATTGTGTTTTCTGTCATCACAGGTTTTGGTTTTTAGCTTGGTGCTACCCTTCTCGAAGAGCTATTAGGACATCAATAAACTGATCTAACAGTTTATTTGAAAATATTTTTGATTCTTTGATAACTAATACCTAATGTAGAGTGTTAAATCAATGGTCACATATATTTGTGGAGAGAGAAGGGGGAAATTGTTCTTCTGTATTTACTTCTCTGTTGGTCAGTATGCTACATGCATTGTCAGCATATTTTTAACTAAAAAAGAAGTAAAAAACAGTTATAGGAATATTTATCCTGACAAAATGTACTGACTGTGTTTAGGGTAAGTGATTTTCAGGCTTTTCTGCCCTTCCACCATTAGGCTTGCCCTGCCTGATGGGGCACCTGTACTTTGTTACATTGTTATAGTTATGTTATTTACTTTTGTGGGCCATGACTGGAATATTGAGATATTAGCCAAGAAAAGCAGAGGCAGGAGAGGGAGAGAAAGGGAGAGAAAGAGAAGGGGAGAGAGAACAACAGTGAGCAGAGTGAAGACTTGCCAGGGGCTTGGAGACCTTCCTGCCTCCTGGCCCCTGGCACCCCTCCCTGCCATGTACCTGGTTGCTGCACTATGTAAAAGCTCAATAAAAGCCTGAGAAAGCCACTGAGGTCTCCAGGACTCTCCTTTACCCATCTGGTCTGCTCGAATCATAGAAACCTTGCTCTGTGCCCTTCTTGCCACTACACCATCATTGGGCATTAGCCCATTGAGAGACATTAACTACAGACTTGTTTCTTAAGGCATTATTTGAGAAAGAAATATTTTGTATAGGACAGAAACAATTGCTTAGAACTTGCATTTATAAAGCTCCATCTTTTAGTTAATGAAATAGGTTTATAGTATCCCAGGATGGCACAAATCAGTAAGGTTTTGAACCTCAATCTTGGCCTTAGTTAATAAGTAATTTTTTTGCTACATTAGTTCTTTTTTATTTATATATTTTTTCCATTAGCAGAAGCTTTCAGAGAAATAGTTACTTGTGGTTTTGAAAATTGCTGGCTTGCTACTATTTATATTCATTAACAGCTAAACACTCAGGGAATATGTGCCCCAGGGAGCTTGGGTAATTGTCCATGTAGAGTGTTAAAACCAAGTAGAGTGATAAAATGTTTGACAAATAAAACTTTCCACTTCTACTTCCCCTGGGAAGTTTATTAGCATTTACAACCCCAATGATGTTAGGAACCAACACTTATTAAAAGCCACTTTATGTTGAAAAACTGCCTGCTTCATGCCAGTTCTTGAGGCTGAAGGAACTGGCTGGGAGTAATGATGAATGGGCTGTGTTCTCTGCTACTGGAATACTTCCACTTTTTTTAAAAAAAAGATTTATTTATTTATGCATATAAGAGCTGGGGTACAGGCCAGTGTTGTGGGGGGGTGAGAGGATTCACCAGAGACAAGAGTGTGGTACAGAAGAGGCAGATTGACCAAAGTACACTACTGAAGGGAGCAGTGGGTGAGTCAGGAGAGGTCTGCTGCATCATGCGGGTTGCTCCCTGGACGGCCAGGAATCGAACGCGTGCTGCAGTGGCTGCGGATAGCCTCATAGGTTGCATCTTAATCCATGTGCCACCAGGGAGGCCCAGGAGTACTTCCACTTGAAGAGTGACTTCAGCAATTACTAGTTCATGAGAGCACTTAGGCAGCAAGTATTTTCTAAACATTTCAGCAGTATTTGAGAATCTTGGCAAAAGTTTTTGCTCATTGTAAGGCATCCAGAAGGTAGAGATAATGAGCTGTATAAATCAATGTAATAAAGTGGTCAGGCTCTGATTTGAAAGTCAAATGGCATTGTGTTTCCACTGGTATAGAAATAAAACATGTTACCTTCATCTGTCTTTAATGAAATGATTATGTGCGTAATAGATATGTTAGGAGTTGGTGAGCCCCCAAAATGTTAGGAGTTGGTGCCTCAACTCTATCTGGGGTTCCCAAAGACCACATGGAGCCAGAGATGCAAAAGCAAAAAGGCTTATTGCTAGCTTAAGCTAGGGTTCGACTCTGCCTGGTGTACTGACACAGCAGTCTCATCAGGTTGAGAGAGGGACCCCCTCCCAGAGCAACCAGCTGCTTTTGTACTTTGTTGACAGGATTCGGGGACTTTTCACACCTGGGGCAGGGTCCACCCTGATTGGATAGCTCTCATGGTGCCAGCTAGGTTTTGTGTCTCCTTATGTCATGGTTTCTGCCCAGAAACGAAACCTGAGATGGCAGTTATTTCTCAAAATGGCTGCAGTCTTGCTCATCTTACAAATACATCTTGTATCATTGAATGTAGATATACATTCCATTTGGGAAAGTCATGATCTCATAGGTCACAATAAGAAAGATAAAAAGTAAATTAAAATTAAAAGCATATCAAAATGCTTTTTCAGAAATATTAAAAATTTGAGATGTGACCCTATACATACAGTGTTATAACCCTATATTTCCTCAATAAAAATGATACATTAAAAAAATAAAATTTATATGGAACCATAAAAAGCCTCAAAGTAACGGCAATCCTGAAAGGCAAAAAGAACAGAAATAGAGGTATCACATTACCTGGCTTAAAACCATACTATAAAGCAAGAGTAATTAAAACAATATGGTATTGGCATAAACACAAGACATGGATTAATAGAACAGAATCAAAAGCCCAGAAATAAATCCACATATATATCAATTCATGATAAAGGAACCATGGCCATACAATGAGGGGAAGGAGAGTCTTTTTAACATATGGTACTGGGACAAATGGACTGCCACATGTAAAAGAATGAGCTTGGCTCACTCTCTCATTCCATGAACAAAAATAAATTCAAACTATATTAAGGACTGGTATATAAGACCTGTGAAGAACACATAGGTGATACATTTCATAACATCACTTGATAAAGATGTTTTTGGAGATTTTTAGCTCTACAGCAATGGAAATAAAAAAAAATAAATTATTAGGATGAAAATCAAATTTAAAAGCTTTTAATGTGGTGAGAAAAATATAAGTAGGTGAAAAGACAGTCCACTAAATGGGAGAAAATACTTACACATTACACAATCAACAAGGGGTTTATATCCAAGATATATTATTTGACAATAAATTTAGACAATTTAACAATAAAGAAACAAACAATCCAATTAACAAATGGATAGCAGATATGAGTAGACAATTCATCAAAGAGAATATTAAGATCAATACACACATGAAAAATGTTCTTCATTGCTTCTAATCAGGCAAATGCTGATCAAAACCACAATGAGATATCATCTCACACCTGTGAGAATGGCACATATTAAAAAGACCCCCAACACCAAGTGATGGCAAGGATATGGAGAAAGGAGAACCTTATTACACTGTTGATGGGGATGTAAACTGTGGAGCCACTTTGGGAAGCAATCTACATTATCTTAAAACACTGAAAACTGAAAATATCATATGATCTAGCAATCTCACTCTTGAACATATAACTATCAACTGAAAATATATGTCCTACAATGTTTATTGCAGCAATATTTATAATAACTAGGTGTGGCAACAACCTAAGTGTCCACTGATAGAGGATAGAATCAAGAAGTTATGGTAGGGGCCTCCCAGGAGGCGCAGGCAGTTGAGCACAGTGCTGCGAAGCTGTCCACAGCTTCTGCAGCACAGGTTCAATCCCGGCCAGCCGGTGAGATACCCAAACAGTGTGACAGATCTCTCCTGTCTCACCCGCTGCTCCCCTCAGCAGTGTATTTCAGTCAGTCTGCCTGTTCTTTTTTTTTTTTAATTTAAATTTTATTTTTATATTCCCCATACAATTGCAACCCCCTTATTTTGACCCCAGCCCTCCTTTCCCCGCTCCCCACCCCCCATAAAGTGTCTCTGGTTCATAGTTGTTTGTTGATTTTGAATTTTTCTTTGTTATAATTAGTCTTTTCCCTGGTCTCTTATTTAAGTTTTCTAGATTCCTTCTATGAGTGAGACCATCAGGTATTTTTCTTTTTCTTTCTGGCTTATTTCGCTGAGCATGATCCCTTCTAGCGCCATCCATGTTGCTGCAAATTGCATATGTTTATCTTTTTTGAATGCTGAGTAATATTCCATGGTGTATATGTACCACATCTTCTTGATCCAGTCATCTATTTTTGGGCATTTGGGTTGTTTCCAAAGCTTAGCTATTGTAAATAGTGAATGCAAATGGCCAACAAGCATATGAAAAAATGTTCAACATCACTTGTAATCAGGGAAATGCAAATCAAAACTACCATGAGATACCATCTTACACCAGTGAGAATGGCACATATTAAAAAAACTAGCAACAACAAATGTTGGTGAGGTTGTAGAGAAAAAGGAACTCTCCTGCACTATTAGTGGGAGTGCAAACTGGTCCAACCACTATGGAAAGCTGTGTGGAGATTTCTTGACCTACTAAACATAGAGCTTCCATATGATCCAGCAATTCCACTCCTAGGTATTTACCCAAGGACACAGAAACATCAGTTCCAAAGAGTCTGCCTGTTCTGTTGCCCACTCTGTCTCTGGTGAATCCTCTCACCCTCCCGCACATCTGGACTGTACCCCAGTTCTTATATAAATAAATAAATAAATCTTTAAAAAATAAGATAGGGTAAACACACTATGGAATACTGTTCAGTCATAAGAAAAGATTAAATATTGCCATTTATAGCAAAATGGAGAAAGTTTGATGCAATTATGGGTCGTAAAGTAATAAAGTAAGACAAATATTGGACATTTACATAGTGGAAGATTCAACAAAGCAAAATACTTAAAAAAGCTAGTGGACACTAGTAAATGAAATGAGGTTTCTGAGGTTGTGAAGAATGGGGACAGAGAAAAGGACAAATGCATATAAAGAATGATGGTGGGAAAAATAATAAAATGTTTTTAAAATGTAAAGTACATGTTGGGGCTTCCAACTGATATTATCTGGTGAATACAGGAAAAGAAAGAGGAAGTTGCCCTTTGCTTTTTTTCCCCCACTGTTTTCACCACCTACCTCATACAGCACAGTATTGACTTCTAAAAAAATTTAAAAAGACAGGTTTTACCATAAACTAAACCATCCATTCTTAGTCTCTTTCAAAAAAAAACCTGAAACAAATGACTCAGTAAAATCCCCTGTGTTTTCATTATTTGCTTGGGTACATAAAAATTGTGGGTTTACAAAGACACTGGAGTCTAAATATTTGAATTAATACAAGATCTTTGAAGTAGCTTTTCCGTCCAGACATTTCTCCACAATTAGTGCAAAACTGGACTTTTATAATATATCCATTTCTCCACTTGGGACTTGGAATATAAACCAAAGACTCTCTTTTGGGTGCGTGTCTATATATGCATATGTGGATTTGATTGTTTTACAAATATTTGGTCCTTTAGCAGATTTTTTTCCCAAGCAGATGTTCATGAACCACTTCCAAGAATTTGTAATTCTCATGACTAAACTAACTATAAGAACATTTATGGGTGAAAACTAAGTATTTTTATTATAAAAATAAATGTCTTTACAAGGAATCCAAATAGGGAAAGAAGTAAAACTATCACTATTTGCAGACAATATGATAATATATACAAGGAACCTTAAAAACTCCACAGATAAACTAATTAAAATAATAAATCAGTTTAGTAAAGTAGCAGAATACAAAATCAACACACAAAAATCAGTAACCTTCCTATATGCAATCAGTCTGAAGAAGAAGAAATTAAGAAAACCATCCCAGTTACAATTGAAACCTAAAAAATCAAATACCAGGGAATAAACCTAACAAAGTAGGTGAATGACCTATACAAAGAAAATTAGAAAGCACTGTTAAAAGAAATAGAAGAAGAAACAAGGAAATGGAAAGACATTCCCTGCTCATGGATTGGAAGAATGAACATTATCAAAATGGCTATCCTACTGAAAGAAATTACAGATACAATGCAATTCTAAATAAAATCTCAATGACATTCTTCAAAGAAATAGAACAAATGTTGATGAGATTCATATGGAGCCACAAATAAACTAGAATAGCCAAAGCTCTCCTGACTAAAAAGAAGGAAAATGGAAGCATCACATGCCCAGATTTGAGACTATATTACAAAGCCATAATAATCAAAACAGCATGGTACTGGAACAAAAACAGACACACAGACCATTGGAATTGAATAGAAAACCCAGAAATAAAGCAACACATATATGGACAACTAATCTTTGACAAAGGAGCAAAGAATATGCAATGGAACAAGGACAGTTTGTTCAATAAATGGTGCTGGGAAAACTGGGCCACCACATGCAAAAGAATGAAACTAGACTACTACCTCACACCATGTGCAAAAATCAACTCAAAATGTATAAAAGAACTGAACATAAGACCTGAAACCATAAAATATATAAAAGAAAATATAGGCAAAACACTACATGACATCCATATCAGTAGCCCCTTTAAAGACTTATCCCCTAAAGCAAAGAAGGTGAAGGAAAAGATAAACAGCTGTGATTACATCAAACTAAAAAGCTTCTGTATAACAAAAGAAATACTAACCAAAACAAAGGGATACTCTACTATTGGGAGAAAATTTTTGCACTCACTCCATACAACTGATAAGAGACTGATCATAAAGATCTATAAAGAGCTCACATGACTCAACAAAAACAAAGTAAACAATCCAGTCAAAACATATGCAGAAAAGCTAAAAATATACTTCTCCAAAGAGGAAATATAAATGGCCTCCAGGTATATAAAAAAATGTTCAACATCACTTATAGTCAGGGAAATACAAAACAAAACCACAATAAGATACCACCTTACACTAGTGAGAATGGCCCACATTAAAAAAAACAGGCAACAACAAATTTTGGCAGGAATGTGGAGAAAAAGGAACTCCTCTGCACTGTTGGTGGGAATGCAAACTGGTCCAATCACTATGGAAAGCTGTGTGAAGGTTCTCAAACTATTAAAAATGGAGCTACCATATGACCCAGCCATTCCACTCTGAGGAATAGACCCAAAAGACAAAAAAACATTAATTCAAAAGGTTACCTGCACGCCTATGTTTATTGCAGCACTATTTACAATAGGTAAGATATGGAAACAACCCAAATGCTCAAAAACAGAAGACTTAATCAAGATGATGTGGTATATATACACAATGGAATTTTACTCAGCAATTAAAAAAGATAAATTCATGCCATTTGCAGCAATATGGATGGAGTTGGAAGGGATTATGCTCAGTGAAATAAATCAGAATGAAAAAGAAATATATTGGATGGTTTCACTTATAGAAGGATATAGGGGAACCAAGTAAGGGATCAGGAAAAAAATAATAATAACAATAACTAACAATAATAAATAAAACAACAAAAGTAACAGGCAACTATAAATCAGAGACAATCCAGGGGATGAGGAGTGAGAGGGAGGGGGCGATGCAGGGGAGGGAAGAGCACAAGAGATTATGGTGATGGTTCATGGGTGAATTGGAGGTGGGAATTTTATAGGAACTACACCTGAGAGGAAAAAACAACACAGTATAAAAATGGACAATTATGTAAAATAGCTATTAAATAAATAAATAAAGCTGGAGATGGTGACCTCTGAGTTTCTGACACCTCCAAAAAAAAGAAGTTTTCTCCCTTTCAAAGGGTAAGAACAAAGAGGGAAGAAACTATAATGGACTGTGGTGGTAGACTAAGGGTTGTTAGGTGGTGGGTGCAGTGTGGTGACAATACCTGATGGGAGTATGTAAATATTACCTAAATTAAAAAATAAGTAAATTTTTAAAAAAGAAATCTCTTACTAAATTCTTCTTGGAAAAGTAGTTTCTTGGGCCTCCCCGGTGGCACAGAGGTTGAGTGCTGGGTTGCGAAGCTGCCTGCAGCCTCTGCATCGCCGGTTCGATCCCCGGCTGCTCCCCGGCCACCGGAGGAGGGTCCCACATGGCGCGCAGACCTCTCCTGCCACCCGCTGCTCCCCTCAGCAGTGTATTTCGGTCCTTCTGCCTGCTCTGCTCCCCACTCTGGCTCTGGTGAATTCTCTCAACCTCCCATGCTTCTGACTGTACCCAGTGCTTGTGTAAATAAATAAATAAATAAATAAATCTTTAAAAAAAAAATTATAGACTCTATAGAGGTTTATGAAAGTCACCACTTCTGGTGACTTTATTTAACAACATTTTCAGATAAGTAAAAATTTTTAATGGCAATTAACTCAGATTTTGTGTATGCATTAGCCATTATGTGTGATTTTTCCTTCTCAAGCATTGAATCCTGCCCATTCATCATTCACAGGCTGACCAAATCTCTAGATTCATTTGTCTATTCAGATCCTCTGCCTATTTTTTGATTGGGTTGTTTGCTGTGTTGGAGCATGACTTCTTTATATTTGGGGGGCATTAAGCCCTTATGGGATATGTGATTTAGGAGTATCTTCTCCCATGCAGTAGTTTGCTTTCCATTTCTGTGGTGGTTTCATGCACTGTACAGAAGTTTTTTAGTTCGATGTAATCTCATTGGTTTATTTTTTATTTTTTTTCTCTTGCTGTCAGTATCAAATCCTCAAAGACATCTCTAAGACTGATGTGTTGGAAGGTGTGGCATAAAGCAACCCTCATATGCTGTTGGTGGAAATGTAAATTGATAAAACCACTATGGAAAACAATAGGGAGTTTCCTCCAGAAATTAAAAATAGAGCTACCATGTGATCCAAAAATTCCACTTCTAGATATATAGCTGAAGAATATGAAAAGACATATGTACCCCTATTGTTAGGAGGCAGACTGAGGGAGATCCCAGTACTCCCAAACTGGCAAGCTCTTACAGTGTCTGGTCATTCACATACACAAAGACAAAGTATACCTAGTGTGAAAGAACTTTAATAGAATGAGTGTGCATGGAGAGAAAAGAAAGCATAATAGTTTCCCAATAAAACAGACAACGTTACCCATCCCCTTGTGAGTAAATGCCCAGCCAAACAGGGTTGACCCAAAGTGTGGCCACTTTGGCTTGAATAGTTGCCACAAGCTTAAAGTTCCTTATGAAGGAAGGGGGTGAAGGGCACCAAGTAAGCATGATACAAAATGAGCAAAATCAAAGTACAAATCAAGATAACAGCTGCCATTGTCAGCCTCCTCACATGTCTCACTCGTGTCTCTTCCAAAGGTCTCTATATGTCTCAACTCTGCACATCTCCTCATCCCCCAAGTGCCTGGTGCAAGCCCAAAACCAAGAAGCTGGTCCTTCTCCATCTGTCTCTCTTTCCTGTGTTTCTTCTCCTGTCTCTTTCCTGTGTGTCCCTCCAAGTGTTCTTGCTCTTCATCTGACCCCTCATTAGGTGGTTCAGGGGACAAGGAACTTCCCCTTTATATGGACATGCCTCCATTATACTGTGTCTATTGCAGCATTATTCACAATAACCAATAGATGTGGACACAACGACCATTGTGCCCATGGACAGATGAGTGGAGATATAGATAGCTAGATAGCTAGATAGATATAAATAAATTTATATAAATATATACTATATTTATATATATTTGTATATCTATATATAGATATATAAATAGAAAGATCTATATATTCATATGTATATATGAATGTGTATATATGTGTATATATACACACAGATCTATATGTACATAGATCTATATATAGATCTATATAGTCATATGTATGTATGTATTCAAATATATAGATATATAGATCTATAGATAATCTATGAATATATGAATATATTCACATGCACAGACACACAATGGATGGGATACTACTCAGCTATAAAAAAGATGAGACCTTACCATGGTGTTAACATGAATAAACCTTGAGGGGATGGTAAAAAAAATCAGGAGAAAGAAAAATATATAATTTCAATTATATGTTGAATATAAAGAAACAAAGCAAATGGAAAACCAAAACAAACCCTTAGATTCTGACAACAAAATGGTAGTTGGGCTTGGAGGCTTATGGATGGGATGGGTAGAAGGCGTAATTATCATCCACCACCATAAATGCTAAAACTTACAAATGCTAAAACTTATAAATGCTACTTCAAGAAAAGGAGGAAGGAAGGAAGGAAGAAAGAAAGGGACATTCCAATATATAATCCATACACCTACATTTAGTTACAAACTATCAGAATTCAGACCAGCAAAACTCTCTGAGAAAAACAAAGCCTTATAAAATAAGAATCCTGCCCTCAATTGTTAGAGGCAAATATACATATGCATGAAACAAGAAAATAATTAAAACTGAAATTATCTTTTCTTTCTTAAGAACAACCAGAATTTAAGAAACTGAAAGGTGTGTGGAAGAGTACTAGAACAAATTTCCTGGAAAAAAATGAGACCTTAAAGAGGGTCCTAAAGAATGAGTAAAAATTAGTCAATGATTCTCAACTCTGACCACACATTTGAATCACTAAAGATCTTTTAAAAACCACCAGGGCCCCACCCTCAGAAATTCTGATTTCATTGGTCTGGGGTGGGGCCCCGATATAAAAAAACAAAACCATCAGGTGATTTTTAATGTGCAGGCAAGGTTGAGAACCTTGGAGTGAGACAATGAAGAAGAAAAAAGAAGGGAGAAAGTAAAAGTTTATGAACATGTGTCAATTCCTTTGCCCATTTACTCACTCAATAAAATCATTTATTGAGTGTCTACTCAATGCCAGTCATTAAACTAGGTGGTGGGTCAAACAAAAATGATTGAGAAATGATGGCTGGAGTTTCCTTCTTGTAAAGAGAGACATGTATAAACTAGTCACTACAATGCAATGTGACACATATGCATATGCCCTGTGCTTCACAGCACATTATGGGAAAATGACTGCCTTGTTGTTGTTGCTTAGTGCACTAGTTCTCAAACATGGATGCAACTGGAATCACCTGAGTTGCTTTCAAAGCATTTCTTTCTGGGCCCCACACCCAGAGATTCTGATTGGATTGGTTTTGGAGTCAGAATTTATTTATTTTTTAAAAAGATTTATTTATTTATGAATACAAGAACCAGGGTACAGGCCAGAGGTGGCGGGGGAGGGGGGCGGGGGATGAGAGAATTCACCAGAGACAGAGTGGGAAACAGAACAGGCAGACTGACTGAAATACACTGCTGAGGGGAGCAGCAGGCGAGTCAGGAGAGATCTGCTGTGCCATGTGGGTTGCTCCCTGGCCAAGGATGGAACTTGTGGCTGCAGCTAGCTTCATAGGTTGCATCTTACCCCTTGTGCCACGAGGGAGGCCCTGGAATCAGAATTTAAATGGAAAACAAACCTTTCTTAGTTTTTTCGATTCCCCACCATTGACTAGAGAAACTACTCTGATGGAATTGGAAGGTCCATTTGGAAGTGAGATTGAAGACCCAAGCGAAACAAGACTTCCTAAAACCTTGAACTCCAGACAGAGGATCTGGAAATCTCTACACTTCATTATTGGCTCTCCTTGAAGACTCTCTGTGATGCAATGAAAAGTGTAGAAGTACTCTCTGACAATACAGAATGGATAGGTGAAAGGATTCCCAGAGAAGTTACAGGGCTTAGAGTACTAAGAAAATAACAAAAAATAAACTTTTAAGTCAGAGTTTATTTTAATATATAATATTAATAATTTGATCTTTTTACCTGCATAATCAGAAAATCTAATTTTTTTTATGGAAGAGGAGACCTACAAAGGCAAAAATGTTTAGACACAAAGGAAGTGATAATACAGCCGTAAGTTAAAAGGTGAATCCAGTGACAATTCCTTTTAATATCTATTAGAGCTCTTATTTATACAAATAAGCAAGTCCTTGTTCTATTTGAATTATTCTCATTCTGATTCTGCAGAACTGAAATAAAAGGGTCAATTCTTTTTTCTTATTAGAATACCTATTCCATGCTAGAGAAAGCTGATTGTATGAATCAAGAAGGGCCACAGGCTTCCACTGCACACATGGTTTCCCTTGTCTGGAAAGATCTTACTCCTTTTGCCCAACTGGAGAACTCATAGTTATCCTTCAAAACTTTCTTAAAGCATTTAGTTCTGTGTGCAGCTTTCTCTAACCTCCCTGCCAACTAAAGTCATCACTGCCCCTGATGGATCCATCACCAGTTTGTTTACCCATTGCTACTTCACACTCATCTTGCACTGCAGCTAATTCAGTGTGAGTCAATCTCCTTAACAGGACCCCAACATCCTCATTTATTCAATCTTGTGTTTGTAGATGCTACATAATTCCTGATATATGACAAGAACCCCCAAATATTTGCCCATTAATGAAATACAGTATAAATGCAATACTCCACATATGTATGCTACTTTTGGAGGAAATTTCAGCAAATAAAGCAAAGTCCTAGATAGCAACATTATTTTCATAAGATGAAGTTAAATTACTTCTCAAAGACTTTACACTTCCTCAGCTGAGACACAAATAAATGAAACTGTTAATTAAAACCATACAGTTTTTGATGGACCTTAAAGAATTTTTTTTTCATTAACAACCATAATTGAATGTTCCAAAAAATAAAAGGCTCCATAAGAAATGATCATTTCTTGAACTTTTACTTTGGACAAGATTTTGGATGTTTCCTGCGTATGCTTATTTTTCGGCCACAATTGTAAGATATATAAACCAACATTGGCTACACATCTAAAGAAAACCAGAAAAATGCAAACTAATCATTTTAAAATCTATGATAACCTTTGTTCATAAGAAAATTTTTTAGCAGATCCATCTGTTCACATTAAAAAATATTCTTTTATCTCAAATATGATCAGACTGAAGATCTGGCCGCTTGTTTTTATTTTCCAGGAAGCACCACGTTTCAGAGTGCTATTTCAGCTGGGGAACTTGTATAAAGCAGGTTCTATTAAAGAAAGAGGAATATTTGAGTTATTTTTAATCTATGAACTACTTAGTTTTAATCTTGTTCCTGAAGAATGATTGCATTGCTTATAAAATGGTCCGCCATTCCTGAATCTTAAAGTTAATGAGACCAGTTTTACCTCTCTGGAAGTTATACTTTTTACAATGCATGGACAGCTTTGGGTCAAAGATGATCTCAAAAAGCTATTCCCATGGGCCTCCCTGGTGGCGCAGGTGGTTGAGAGCTGCACCGTGAAGCTGTCTGCAGCTCTGCAGTGCTAATTCAATCCCTGCCAGCCAGCGAGAATCCCACATGATGCGGCAGACCTCTCCTGACTCGCCCGCTGCCCCCCTCAGCAGTGTATTTCATGAGTCTGCCTGTTCTGTTCCCCACTCTCTCTCTGGTGAATCCTCTCACCCTCCTATGCCTCTGGCCTGTACCCCAGCTCTTGTATAAAAAAAAAAAATCTTAAGTTAAAAAAAAATGTTGTTCCCAAACTGAGAATGAGGAAGCAAGAGAATTTGTTCACCTGAGTTGAGAGATTTATGGGAAACTGAAAAAAAAATCTCTGGAGGAGGAAATGATGGAAGAATGGTTCAGGGAAAGGCATCATCAGAGGAAGACACGAAGGTAGTGGGAAATATTTAGATGTTTCAAGGGAACTAGACTTGGGCATGAGTAAGTGTGACAGGCATGTGTGTCATCATGGAATCAGTGGACCTTTAAGTTCCAGTGGAAACTGGGAGTCAGTCACATCAGGTCAAAGTCTGAGAAAGGGAAGGTTTTCAGGGCAGAATTTGGAAAAAGGATCTACGGGCATTTTTTGAAGTGACCTGCAGAGAAGATAAAAACAGCCCTTTATTATAAGAAGTTCACAGTCTAGTAGTAGTAATTTCAAGGAAAAAATGGTAGTAATAGGGTGACTGATACCAAAGAGGCAGGGGAAGAGTATGGGGCCACATAGACTCACTGGTACAGTATTGTGTAGCAGGGATGTGAGAAATTTGCCATTCTTGATGTTAAGAGGAAATTATTAGCCTTCTGCGCAGAGAAAGCAGCAGATTCAGAAACATAGAAACTAGAGTTCCTATGTTGGAGATCATTATACCAACATTCTCCTAACTCAGGATAAAAAAAAGCTGTGTGGTACAGTGATTAGAAACACAAGCTCTGAGGTCAGATTTCCTGGGTTCAAATTTGAGTTCTACCATTTACTACATAACTTAACCTTTCTGTGTTCCAGTTTCTTTGATAGTAGAGTGGGGATGTGTATTTTCTTGTAAAAGTTAATTGCATTTACACAGCTAACGTGCTGGCATGTAGTAACTGCTGAGTAAATATTCCCTATACTTATCTGCAGCTGCAGAAACTTGAGAAGGCATTGACTGACTTATCTCCAAAAAGCCAAAGGTTTCTCACTCTGACCTTATTTTGTTTATGCCTCAATTAAGTAACAAAATTTGGAGTCTTAGTTCTATTTTTCTTTTTCCCTTGTTGGGTTTGGTTGTTTTCTGCTTACTTGTATAATATCATTCACTCATTTATTAGAAAAATAATTTCATTTTTGTTTTCCTTCTGACTTACTTCACTTCCCGTAATTCCCTCAAGGTCCAACAATGTTGCCTCATAGAGCAAGATTTTATCTTTTCTCTTAGTGTTCTGTTTCATATATACCATAGCTTTATCTGTTCATCCATCCATGGGCACTTAGGTTGTTTCCATGTCTGGTTATTGTGGATAGTGCTGCAATGAACATAGGGATATATAAAAATAGAAAGAATATGGAAAAATAGAAAGAAAATGCTAAATTGGGTATTGTTGGTCAAATTTATATTGTTATTGATAGGATGCTTAAATATTTGCTTTTTATAGTACTCTTATTCTGTAAGAGACACCCCTCAATTTTACTTTGTGTCTGCTTCTTAGATCTCACATTGAACATGATCCAAAATCACCTGTTTCATAAGTTACTATATACATTCCTTGCCACTAGGAGTAAATCACTGATCTGGTCTTCAGTATCTTAAAGTAAAATGATTTAATTCTATCAGAACCACAAAACATTGCAAACCAATTTGAATGAAACCTACCATATGTACATAAATTTGCATTTTTTTGGTCCCCATATTCAAATGTGAAAATTCTTAGAACCCTAATAACAAACTGTCTCCTATCTAGATAATCTCTTGAGATTGTTCATGATTGACCAAGTATCAAAATAGGTAGCAGCTAATTCTGCATAAACATATTTTATTACTTTAATATTTCATTAAATACTCTGATATTTAATGGAAAGTATAGTCTAGTGTTTTCTTTAAGTATTGCTAATATGTATTCCTATTTATTTTATTTTTTACAGAACTCTTATGGGATCTTAGTCTGTTTGGACTTGACACACAGTGATCAGTGTGTTTTCTCCCTCTTGCAAGATGAACATATCTTGGCCATTTTATGACTACTTGAAAACTGACCTAATAAATCAGGATTTGACTTTTGTCGTATTACATCTTATAACACTATATTACATACCAAGAAAATATAAGTGGAAAGATGAAGGTTGAAAAATCCTTTAACTGAGTAAATGATTGAGATTTCTGATTTATTCTATTTCTTCCCTTTTATAGACTCAAATTTAGAATTTCTATATATCTGGAAACAAAATCTATATATTCAACCAATCATTTACCAGTAGTTGTTGGAGCAGTCAGTTGCAGTTAAGAGGCTGAACTCCACCCTTGATGGCAGCATACCACCACAGCAGGAGGGGGTGACACCTAGTAGTGGCTTGGTCTGAACGCTGCCCCTGATGTCCTGAGTGAGGGTATTTCTGGGAAGGGGGCAAAGTGTGTAAGCCATTTGGGAAGTCTTTATTAGGGAGCAAGGCATGTGGGCTTGCTCTCTTTTTCATCAGAACTGTTTTGAATGGCACTCACCTTGCTCTTGGCCAGGTGGTGGGCCTTTGCCTCCTTGGTGGCAAGGGGTAGGAAGAGGAGAGGATGGGAGGCTCCAACCTCAGCAGCAGCAGCCACACCCTGCTGCTTCATGGAGCTTCAATTATGCCTCTCACCTTCAACTGGTAATAGGACCTTCTCCCTCTCTCTCTATCCTGCTGTTGAGAATATTTTTTTCTGCACCAAAAGCCACTTATTTATTCATTTATTCATTCATTTATTCATTTATTTTGTATTTGTGGTAGTGGGTGGCTGGACCCAGAACCAGTGAGAGAGATTCTGACTCCGTGACAGTTTTCGGGCCCTTTGCCTGGTAATATACTCACTAAATTTCTTACTGCTCTGGGATTCAATGTCTAGCAGGCAAGTAGAAATGTTCATGAAGGAAGAAACTCAATGAAACTGATAACCTTCAACCAGACAACTTTGCTCTGCTATTCTCTATTTGGTTCTCCGTGATGAGTGCCTGTGCAATCATATGGATGTATTTCTCTTTCATAAAACAACTTGCAGGTAGAAACATTTTGTAAAACAGCTTATAGGGAAATCATATATTGTATAAAAATGAAAGATGATGTGATAAATATGCATATAAAAAATAAAGTTTAACCAAAACAAAAAAAAGAGGCAGTTTACAGATAGAAAATATATTGCTGGATAATACTGTTCATTCACATTTAATCACATTTATAACCAATTTTGACTAGGTTGGATACCAAGGAAATTCATTGATTTATATTATACCATAGCAACTGACATTAGAGAAAATATTGCACTGCATGTGCACACAAATAACCTTGCCTTAGCAATGGGGAAGCCTATACAACTTCAGAAACAAGAGCTGGAAACATTTCAGTAACTACAACAATGTTATCAAACACAAACATTCAGGGTGTTCTTTTCCCAAAGTAGTCTACAAACATTGGGATTTCCACCTCAGGCTGTTTTCACTGGAGAGAATCTTAATAGGGTAAAAAGTTTAAACAGTAAGAAGCAATGCTGACTAAGAGTTTGTAGTTTCAAGATCATAGCCTGTTTTTCTTTTCTTACTGTGACTGACTTATTTTAAAACAGTGACTCACTTGGTGTCTCCGTGCCTCAGTTTACAAACCAAACTTGTATGACAACCATGTTGTAATGTTTGATTATGCCTTTACTTTTGTGATTCATCACTTGGGGATAAGTATTAAATAAGATGTGAATTTTGTTGTTGTTAATGTCCATTTCCATTTATACAAAATTGTTGTAAAAGACAAAATAATGGAGACAGAAAGCACCAGGAAAGTTGCCTGGGGCTATGAGGGAGGGAAGAGGATGGAAGAGTCTTCAGACTGGATTGTGGTGATAACGGCATAATTCAACTGCAAAAAATGTGCCTAAAACCATTGATGTGGATAACTACAATGGTATCTAAATTATACCTCAATTTCCCTTGCTCTGAATAAAACCCTAAACAGCCCCAAGTGTGCACAGGGTCATATCAAGATACTTGATGAGTGATAGTGAGACACACTGAAGAGGGAATGTGTGTGGAGGTATAGAAATAGAGACACAAAGGATAATTTTTTGTAGACCTACCTTCCTCATTTTAAAAATTAAGCAGAGTTTTGACTTACCTTGCAAAATGGCACCTGCCAGTACCTGTCATTAATTAGACCTGGTCTGGCAAACTTTTCTTGAATACTACCCTGCATAAAAAAGGGTAGAAAGCAGCAGAAAACCCTCACATAATGTTGACTATCTGTACACTTGTCATGAAATTATTATAAAAGCATTAAACGACCACAGCTGTAATGTTAACAGTTGCTCTGTGTTGGCAAATTGACTAATCTTGTGCTACCTAATCAGATTTCATGTGATGTATTTTTTTAAAGATTTATTTATTTATGCATACAAGAACTGGGGTACAGGCCAGAGGTGTGGGGGGGAGGGTGAGTGGATTCACCAAAGACAGAGTGGAGAACAGAACAGGCAGATCAACTGAAATACACTGCTGAGGGGAGCAGCGGGTGAGTCAGGAGAGGTCTGCTGCGCCATGTGGGTAGTTCCCTGGCCGGGGATTGAACTCGTGCTGCAGTGTCTGCGGCTAGCTTCATAGGTTGCATCTTAATCCCTTGTGCCACCAGGGAGGCCCTTGTGTGATGTATTGTGGCTCCTTGAAAGGACCATGAATTCAAAAAGCCAGTAAAATAGAATAATCTAATACATTTGCAAACTGTATTATTTCAAAAATAAACAATGAACTAACTAATTAAACCTCAACAGATAATTCTCTGTAGCTCCCACTTCCCTGGCAATACATATAAGTACACACACTGTGGCCCTCAAATTTGACATGACTTGGCCCCCTCCCTGCTTATGATTTTAGTCCTCAGCCTTCACTCAACTGATCCTCTATACCATTCTTTTATCAGACCAAGGACCTCCCATCTCAGGGCCTTTGCACTGGCTGTTCTCTTTACCTCAAATACTCTTTCCCCATATATCCAGCCTGACCCCCTCTCTGTGTCTTTGTTCAGATGTCAGCTTCTTTGTTCAGAAGGCTCCTTAGACAAGCCTTCCCAGACTATCTTATTTAAATCACCCCCCTCCAACCCACCACCCCTATACTTCCTCTCCTCCTCCCCCTTTATTTCTTTTCATGACACCTACTGCCATCTGACCTGCTATATGTTTTCCTTATTTCTGTGATTTTCATTTAGTCCCTGTCCTCTCCTGCCCCTTCCCCACCCTTGCCTTCAGCTAGTACAGAGTTCCAAGAATCAGACCCTTTGGTTTCCACAGTAGTATTCCCAGCAATAGCACATGCCTGGCATGTGGCAGAGCTTGGCCAAAAGAAGGACTGGCAGAGCTGTAAGGCCCTGTGTCTAAACCCCTGGCTCTAAAAGGAGCAGGCTGGCTGGACCACAAGACCAGGGCAGGATCTGCTTACTCTGGGCTGGGCTACCTCCAGTTACGGGAAAGGTAGCAATGGTTGTGGACACAGCCATGACTCTTCTTATTTTTAGACCCGGAGATCCAATGTCACACACAGTCCCTAGGAACATCAACAATAGGGCCAGGAAGCAACTGAGACCATGAGGGCTGGGTAGAGGCTTCAGGAGGCTGGCTATTCCTGTGCGTGCTCACTAGTGCCTGGATCCACTTTGGGTGTCAGTAAACCCACCTCAGCATAGCCTCAGCTTCAAGATCCATTTGTTCCACCAATGCAGAGCTCTCGTTTGGTGCCCAGTCCTAAGCTCGGCATTGCTGGGAACAAAGTGGTGATGAAAATTCTGCCCTCCTGGTGTTTGCAGTACAGTGGGACAGAGGACAAATTGGTTCCCAGACAGGGACAGTCCTGAGTGGGTAGGGCTAGGGCAGGGGAACCTGGAGAACGGTGGGAGCTCAGAGCAGAAAACTGACTGGTGTAGGGTAGAGGAGGTCTGAGAAGGTCTGAGGGGGCCTCCCAGGTCTGCAGGACTAGTAAGGACCACCAGAGGAGTGAAAAGGTAATAAAGCAACTCCTGGGAATAAGGGTGTTCAGACTGGCTAATCCTCCTGTAGTCCCACAGTTCATTAAGGGCAGTTTTACTCCTCAGGTACTACTGGTATGTCTGGAGTTATTATTTTTTTTTATATTAAATTTTATTTTTATATTCCCCCATACAATTGCAAACGCCCCATTCTGACCCCAATCCTTCCCCTCCCGCCCCCCACCCCCCAAAAAGTGTCTCTGGTTCATAGTTTTTTGTTGATTTTGATTTTCACTTTCTTATATTCATTTTCCTGGTCCTTATTTAAGTTTTCTAGATTCCTGCTATGAGTGAGACCATCCGGTATTTTTCTTTTTCTTTTTGGCTTATTTCGCTGAGCATGATCCCTTCCAGTGCCATCCATGTTGCTGCAAATTGCATGTGTTTATCTTTTTTGAAGTTATTTTTGACAGTCACACTGAGGAGAGGTTTGTGTGCAAGTGACATTTAGTATGTAGGGGCCATGGCTGCTGCCTATACCCTATAACACACAGGTCAGCCCCTCACAAAGAAGAATTCTCCAACCTGAAATGTTAATAGTTCTGAAGATGAAAAGATCCTAGTAGAGCTCTAGTCTGGAAAAGAGTCAGATCCTGCAAGGCCTTGAGCTGCTCAACAATCCTTACTTTAGCCTGAAGGCAAAAGATAAGTCTTGCAATGTTTTCAGCAAAAAACAGACAAGAAGATTTGGGAATGGAAGCTCAGGGCTATCCTGACAGGCTGAACCAGTCTCTCTGACCACCCACCATGCCCTTCAATCCACAGAAATTCAGAGGAAAGAAACGCTTGAAGACAAGGAGTTTCTGTATTCTAGCACAACCCGACCAATCTTTTTTGTTTGCTTGTCTCTTTTTCCACTTTTGACTTGGAACTCTTTCATTTATTTTATTAAAGTAACATTGCACTGTAAGATTATACAAGTTCTAGGAATGAATCATTATAAATCAATATCTGTATATACTAGATTATGCTCACCATTAAAAGTTTAATTCTATTCTTCATTCAATAACTGTCCCTCTGGTACCTTTTACCCATTGGCCCTCCTCCCTTTCCTCCACGAATACAAAACACGAATACAAACACCACGAATACAAACATGAATACAAACACCACATGAATATAACCACGAATACAAACACCACATGATTTCATTCCTGTATCATATGAAGAGAAACTAAACAAATGAATGAGCAAGACAAAACATTTCTTGAGCTGCCTAAGGACATGACCCAGGTTGGGGGCTGAGAAGATTCACCCGAGGAAGGATGGATGCTCAGGGCACCCACAGTTCTTCCCATCCTTCAGGGCACCCACAGTTCTTCCCAGGTGGCGTTATTTGCCCTCCCCGGGGCTCCCTTAGTCTGGCACAGGCTCTGATTATCACCCTGCCATCTCGCTTCAATTGTGAGTCACCTCCCACTGCTCTGAAGGGAGAGAGGAGGCTGGAGTCATCTTCCCTGCCCCGAAAAGGGCTATGCTATTGACCAGTCTTCCATTAACTACTGGAGAGACAAAGGTCTAAAGAGAGAACGGACCTGCCCGACGGCACTAGAGAATCAGCTGCATCCTCCCTCCCTGCCACACTGCCCCCAGCCTCACCCTGGGTGGCTCCCATATGGCAGCGATGACTCAGTGGTCAGTTCACAGCACCTAGCCTGAAGATCCATTTCTTGAGCTACTAGGTATTTTGCCGCCTGGTTTAGTGGAGGAGGTAAGGGGGCAGAAGTCATCAATGCACAAACTAATTCCCTCCTAAAAAATATCCTCAGACGACATCCAGGCTGGTTCTGAACACTGTGGGTCAACCTTGTCTGACCATGCATTTCTACTTGGAATAGACCCCAAACCTATTCTGGGTGATTCTCTGTAAATGCCTGGCCTTAGCTCCATCTCACTACTTGGTTTCGAATTTGTGGAATGGGTGGTGGCCCCCATAGCCTGTGCCCTGCCACCACGGTTATCTTCCTTACCCAGAGCTAGAAAACTCCCATTAATATTGTCTGAACCTCAGGCACTACAGGCAAGACTCCTGGAGGCTAGACCTCTCCATAGGTCTTGGCACCTGGACTTGGAAGGGAAACCCAGGACCTCGAGGTACAAGTGTGAACACTGCTGCTCTGGTTTCGGAGCTCAGCCAAGAGCCTGCAAGTCTGGGGCACAAGGTCCATCCTCCCCAGCCAGCAGCACCACCTGGGCTCCTATACGAGGTCTGGGAGGAACTTGGTGGCAGGATGCAGGGAATTCTGTGAAAAAGACAACACCTTCCTCCACCAGCTGTCCCATAAAGAACCCCTCAGGCCCACCTGTGCCTTCATGCTTGATGAGGAGCCGCCCCTCCAATTACACTCTGCGGTTTTCAGTATTTTACTTTTAATTAATCTGAGACCCTCACTTCCCTTTGAAATATGTACATGTGGTGTCCATTGCCATGCTAACTTTTCAAATCTCTTAAAAACAATAGAAAGTCACACACAAGAATAAATCTCACGATCACATTAGAAATAAACTTCCATTACATAATATTCTGTATTACTTACCATTGAATTTTCAAAAGTAATTCACATTATAAAGTTACTTTCTTATCTTTTATTAAATGTGTGTAATGTAATTCATTAAAAATAAGTCATCACCTCTAACTTATATGTTAAGTGACTCTGTGAGTAATAGATTACTTTTCAAAAGGCCCCAACCTTCTAACTAATATAAATGTAACTAAAATGTAATTTTCTTTTTGCTATCCACTATTTAAAAAAATCTTATAAATAATTCCCATTTGAGCCTCATACACTCCTGCAGCAAGTCAAGATGGAAGAAATTTTCTTACTTGACAAATCAAGAAATTGAAGCTGATGAAGTTTTGCATGTTTAAGTGATCTCTATGATGGCCATCTAGTCTCTAACATTCCTGTGTTAATACAAAAGAGTGGTTAGGATCTTGATTTCTACAGTCAGATAAAATGGTTAAAATACGTGCTAAAAGGCACCAGGCAGGTTGTTTAATCCCTAATCACTCAGTTTCCTTATCTTTGAGGGAAATACTTATGCCTACTTCAAGTATGGCTATAAGAAATAAATAAATACCCATGTAAAGTACTTAATATGTTGCTTGGCTTATAATAGGCTCTCAATAAATATTTGCTAATGTCTTCAACCTTGCCCTTTCTATTTTACAGAGGCAGCCTCAGTAAAGTGATAAATACTTGGCTTTGAACCAGAGAGATGTTTTCCAATTTCTGCTATTAACATATGACTTTTACATGAGTTACTTAGCTGTAATCTCTTCCGACCAGTTTTGTCATATGTAAAGCCTTAAGGGATATTATGAAGATTAAAGTCTGTACTCTAGAAGGGAAGGTTAAATATTCAATTTTTTTCTCCCATCTTGAAATGTCTGCAAAAAAGGTAACTTAGTGATTTCTTTTATACTGTGAACTTTCCCCCTGGCTTATACAAGCTATCTTATTCAACGATACATTATTTTCACCTATGAGAGTACCTGCCTCTTATTGGATGCCCAATAAGATTTGTTAAGCTACATATTTCATGTAAGGGGAGGGAGAATTTTCTGCAGTTTAAGATGACCAGAGAAGAGTTCATGAAGGAGGAGGCATTTAGGTGGGTCTTGATTAAGGTTTGGAAAAGATGGTCACCAGGTCAGAGTACAGCATGGTATTTAAGAGACCCGCCCACAAGGACCAAACCAAAGCTTCAAATAAGAGGAAGAATGCTGATCCCTGTAGAAGCATTAGAGATGATATTCTTCCAACCTGATCCAGGAGCTACAGTTCCAAAATAGCAATGATACATATTTTGGAACAAGCACAGGGAAAAGTTAGGCTAGTCTGGTGGTTTAGGAAATGGAAAAAACAAGTAAACACTGTCTCTTCTGTCTTTTGAAAGTAGTGGCAGAATTCTTTATGAGTCTGTGTTCACATTTCTGATTCAATTCATTCAGTGTCACTCCATATATTTCCCTAAATCTAACTCTAACTTTTCTGTTGGGATTAGAATCACCCCATGAATGTTAATGATATTTCACATATGCACATAAAGAAGCTTTGATAATAATGATACTGTGTCACTACAGGTTACAATGTTGTCAGGAGAAAAAGTTTTTGTTGTTGTTTTTTTTAATCTCAGGGAAAATTGCAAAGGCATTGGTGCCCTCAATAATTGGTATATTAAGAGATATCAACAGGTTGGATTTGTAGTTGAGGTGGTAGAAAACAAACACAGAAATTTCATTGTGTTTTCTTCTTCAAAGCACTCCTTGCCTATAGGTGCAAAGTTATCTCACTGCTAATGGACGGCTGTTTGGCAGGAGCTGAAAGTACTAAACACAAGGAAATGAGATAGATAGATACAGAGAGAGAGAGAGAGAGAGAGAGAGAGAGAGAGAGAGAGAGAGAGAGAGAGAGAGAGAGAGAGAGAATATATAGTATGTATATACGTATATATAATCTCACATAGTATAGTGTGTGTGTGTGTGTGTGTGTGTGTGTGTGTGTGTGTGTGTGTGTATAATCTCACACAGTTTTTTCAAGGGTATGGGTCCAGGTGTCCTGATTTTGAAATTTCTTTTTTAGGTTACCTCTGAGATCACCTTCTTTCTTTGTTCTGATGAAAGAACTACAATATGATGAGGTTGCCTTGAGACATTTCAGATTACATTTTGACTATTTGTCTAAGAGGATTTTACCTATTCATAAACTCTTTCAGTCCATTTCCATTCCAGTGACCATCTCTGGAGCCTGTTACCACACATATGGCCAGACTTGAAATTTTCCAACCATGCATTCAACTCTTGGCACAGTCTCTTAGTCAGTTATAACTTTACCATCTGTTCTTTGACCTAATGAGAACTTGCAATTCCAGAACCCTTTTCCTTTTTCTTCACATATCAGTTTTTACAGTAATCACAGCCTACCCCTTCAGCTCTGATTCTAAGGATCACAGGAACATTCTAACCCCACTTGTCACCCATAGTTTAGATTCCAATTTATCATCACACTGCCTTGTAAAATCCCAAATATGGACAGATCCAATATTCTCAGAATTGCACAACAAAGCAGACTTCTACCTAATGTCCCCTTAACTACCCCCTTATTCTTAGAACACCTTAATTCTTACAGGAAATATAAGCCAACAAATAAGCGCTCTCTTAAAATCTGTGTCTAAATCTAAAGCTCCACCTTCATGTATACTTGCTTTTCTTTTCTCTCATTTGAAAAAAGTGCTGTTGCCCTTTCTAAAATTAATCTCTCCACCTGAGCTCTCTGTATCTCTATGCCATCCACCCTCTCAAGGACACTACCTGCTAATGATCCTATCTGTCTCCTATACCCTCACACTCACATTCTGTGCTTGCTCCATTCCATCAGCATTAAGCTAACTTAAATCACTCCTGTCTAAAGAACAACAAAAGTTTCCCTCAACTGCATATTTGCCTACCTCTCCTCTCCTCTTTCCTTCCCATTAAGGACACCCCTTTACAAGTTATCTACTCTCACTTCTCCACTTCCTAATAACCCCTTACAATTCATACTTTTCTATGTGGTTTCTGCTTTGACAGTCCCACTACAATAGACTTGTCTTCACTAAGGATAACAGTGATTTCTTATCATTAAATCCTATGTATAATTGTTATTCCTTGTAACTCTCTGTAGCATTTAACATTGCTTTTCAGCTCCTTTCTCTTGAATCTTTTTATTTCCTTGGTGACACTGCACTCTTCTGTCTTATTTTGGGTTTTTCTCTCCATTTTTCCTCTCTAACTTCCCCTACTCACTGTTGGTTTGCTAGATCGTCTTCTTTTCTCCACTTCTTAAATGTTGATATCCCCATGGACTTTATTCTTAATCCTCTTCTCTGTATTATAGATCTACTTCCCACTCAACCTCATTAATGTTTCAATTTTCCACCCATAGACTCTTAACTCCCAGACATCTCTGCTCCAGTGGTTCTTCTTAGTGACAGGTTCATGTCAGCAGCTCATCTTGGATTTCAATAGGTATATGTCTGCCTTAGTCAGCTCAGGCTGCCATAACAAAATACCAATGAATGGGTGGGTTAAACATCAGAGATGTATTTTCTCATGACCGTGGAAGCTAGGAGTCTGAGATCAAGGCACCACATGACCAGCTGCTGGAACTTCTTGCTAGACTGCAGAAATTCACCTTGTCACTGTGTTCTCAAGTGAAAAGGGTGAGGGGAGAGAGAGAGAGAAAAATTGAGATATATCTTTCTTATCATCTCCTTAACGGCAGTGTCCTACTGGATTAGGGTTTTACCTTTATGATTTTATGTAGCCTTAAATATCTTCACACATTCTGTATCTTCAGATACAGTCACACTGAAGGTTAGCATTTCAACATATGAATTTGGGTGGGGGAACATTATTCAGCCCATAGCAATATGCAAGATTGAAAATTCATGGGCTTTATACTAAAACCGGCTCCATTTCCTGTGTCCCCAATCTCATGGAAAGTCACCAGAAACAGTATAATGTAGCAGTGAAGAAAACTATTTCCTGGGCTGGCTCTTATCTTTAACGAATAATTTGCCTTTGGACCCCATTGTTTTCATCTGTGAATGGATTTATTATACTGTATTTATCTCATAGGAATGTTGTTAAGGTTAAATGAGTTGATACATTCCTTGAAATAGTGTCAGACGCATAGATATAAGTATGTAAACAGTGCTCAGTAAATATCAGCTATTACTATTACCTTTCTCTTCATTGAGTAAACCAAATGCTTACAAAGCATTCTCGACCTTTATCTCTTCCTTACATTTATTAGTTTCCAGATTCTGTAGCTCCTATCTCCTTAATATTCTGGAACTGAGTCACACTTTGCATTCCTTTATCTTTTGTCCAGACCAGTAACACTACTCTTTTCTGGATGACTAGAATAACTATAATATTAACACATAATTTCCTTGCCCCGTGGCTGACCCTTACTGCATTCTGAGTGGCTTTCCAAAAATGCAAATCTCCTCAGGTCAATTCTCACATATAAACTAAACCTTATTCTTTTTTTAAGTTAATTTATCTTATTTGAATGACCACCAAACTTAAAAATAAAACTTTTACATAAAAGAAACATATCAGATATGAGAAAAGTGATTACAGGGGATTGGGAATATAAAACAAATTCTTCAAAATAGGATATTTGGGGTTTTCTGCTGATAAAAATCAAAATCATAACATTAATGAATGAACATACTTACTACACAATGTCAAATGGAAATTTATTAAAATTCATTAGGTTAGAGATTAAAGACAGCTGACTAGATAGCAAAGTAGCTATAAAACCTACTCTTATATTAAGAAATTGGTTTGAAAGAAAAGGGGCTTAACCAAATGACATTTTGTAGTTCTCCTAAAAATGTATTTGTGCTGTCCATCTTCCCTTAGCATTCTTTTTCATCCTCTTTCCACCATATTTCCCTCTTTTTGGGCTCTTGTCCCTTAATTTGATGCTGGGTGAATCCTAAGGTTACCCAAGGACTCCAAACTGTTAAGGGGAAAAAAATGCTTTCTCCTATTCTAAGCCATCCTTGTGCACAAGGAAAATAATCACTCCAATGGGCTAAAAAGCAAAAGAGCAGGGCCTCCTTGTCCTCAGTGTTTTATTTTTTTAATATTTTATTTTATATAATTCTTACATCATTTTTCATTTTTGCACAATGTATGCATTTTCATTTTGGTGACATTCCCCATATAATTGCACCCCCCCCCATTTTGACCCTAATCCTTCCTTTCCCCTCTCACCCCCCATAGTGTGTCTCTGGTTTATAGTTGCTTGTTGATTTTGATTTTTACTTTGTATTAATTAGTCTTTTTCCTGGTCTCCTATTTAGGTTTTCTAAATTCCTGCTTTGAGTGAGACCATCCAGTATTTTTCTTTTTCTTTCTGACTTATTTCCCTGAGCATGAGCCCTTCTAGCTCCATCCATGTTGCTGCAAACTGCATGTGTTTATCTTTTTTGGTTGCTGAGTATATTCCATTGTGTATATATATATACCACATCTTGATCCAATCATCTATTTTGGGGCATTTGGGTTGTTTCCATAGCTTAGCTATTGTAAATAGTGCTGCTATAAACATAGGGGTGTAGGTGCCCTTTGGAATTAATGTTTGTGTCATTTGGGTAAATACCTAAGAGTGGAATTTCTTGACCTACTAAAGATAGAGCTTCCATATGATCCTCAGTGTTTCAAAAGTTCACTGGGCCCCTCAGCTCTGCCACTAGTTCCCAGCAGTCCCTTCCCCTCAGGAAGTCCAGTTCAAGGCATGCTGGGAATTATAAACCAAGGCAGCTGAAATGTAGCTGCTGTGGAACTGGAGGTGGGGAAAATAGTACCAGTTCTTGGGGCCTCTGCAAGCCCTGCTCCCCTTGCCACTTGAACGCATTCTGTAACAAGTTGATAATATATCCCAATGATCCAGTTGCAGATGTTGACAAACACCTCTTGGCCTTACTACCTTCTCTGGCCACCAGACTATTTTCCTTTCTCCTCAGCCAAGATTTAAATGGCAACATATGTTGGTCTTCCAATTGCCTCAACTTTTCTTTATGCCTTTGCACTTTATGGATTGCCTTGCAACTTTCTTTCTTTGGTAACTGCATTCAGTAACGTAACTGGGTAACTGTAGGGGCAGGATGGCCACTGAGCAGGTTTTCTGATCCAGCAGACAGGTAAAGGACAGTCCTGGAGCCCTCGGTGGCTTTCTCAGGCTTTTATTGAGATTTACGTGTAGTGTGGCAAACATGTACACCGCAGGCAGGGGTGCCCTACACAGCAGGCAGGGCCGGTAAGCCTCCAGGCCCCAGGCAAGTCTTCACTCTGGGATTCTCTGGCCTTCTTTCTCTCTTTCTCCTGCTTCTCTCCTGCTTCTGCTTCTCTTGGGATAGTATTGACTATCCTAATACTACTCCCATGGCCTACAGAAGTAAACAAGTTAGTTTGCAACAATGTAACAACTGCAGGTGCCCCATCAGGCAGGGTGATCCTAATGGTGGGAGGGCAGAAAAGCCTGAAAATCCATTTATCCTAGAGTAACTTTCATAACTATATCTATGGAACTATATTTTCTTATCACAGAATGTTCTACTGATAACATCTTTTGACAACTCTTCCTGTCTCCCTTGCCTCTGAAACAGTGAAACTTAGACCATGTCTTTGGGTTCAAGCCCATCCAGGAGAGGCATGGTAAACAGTTGTGGGCAAAACAGCACACTCAAAGGATCAGATTGGCAGGACCATGTGTCCCCAGTACAGCCACAGCAGCTACAGCCCTCTTCTCTCTCATTAGCAAACTGACTTCAAGTTCCCAAAGAAGAGAATTAGAAAAAGGAGGCTGAGAATATGACAGAGAAAAAGACAATCTGAGCACCTCTGTGTGATTTGTGAGGCCATTCTCTATTCTATTTGTGAGACAAGATTGTTAATCAAGGGTGTGCTTCCGTCCAATAGAATCCACCCGGCAACAACAGGAGCCTCTGCAGAAGCCATCATAAAATCATGGAAAACATCTAGAAATAGTACTACCTATGGTCAAAGGCATAATTTGAATTATTTAGTTTAGTATATTTAGTATATTCATTCAAAGATCTTCTGTCAAATTTGCAAATTTGAGTACTAAGACATGTTTTGTTTCTCATTCAAATATTATAAATTGAAGGGTTTGATTCTGCATTTGAAACTGATTTTAATGATTATGAACTATTTCTCCAAGTACTTGTATATATTTTAACATAGTCTTTCTAACTTTGTCTTAACTATTCCTTATTTTTCTGCTCATTGACTATTGCTGCTTTTCTTAATGCACCATTATTTTTATCCTCTCCTCTGCTTATGTTTTTAAAGATTTATTTATTTATGCATACAAGAACTGGGGTATAGGCCAGAGGTGTGGGGGGTGAGAGGATTCACCAGAGACAGATTGGGGAACAGAACAGGCAGACTGATTGAAATACACTGCTGGGGGGAGCAGCGGGTGAGACAGGGAAGGTCTGCTGCACCGTGTGGGTAGCACCCTGGCTGGCCGGGGATTGAACTCACGCTGCAGAGGCTGCAGATAGCTTCATAGTGCTGTGCTTAACCCCTCGAGTCATCAGGGAGGACCCTCCTCTGCTTATTTTGTATGGTCAATCCATGTAACTTCATTGTTTTTATTCTGAAAGTGTGGACCCGCCTTCAGCCCCATCCATGTAGAACATTGACTAATGGACAAAGTTGATGTGCTTGTCCATTAGATGCCTCAAGTAAACATGGCAAGAGATATGTGCAGATATTTTGTTTATGTGATGTAACAGACTGAGATAGTGGAAACCCTTCTGATTGGAAATAAAAACTGTATATGATAAAATACATTCCCAAAAAATGTATTTACACCTACTACATCTATGTATATATATTTATATATTCACATACATATATGACAGTGCTCAAAACACATCAAAGAAAATCCTAGGTGCCAAAATGAAGTGAGCACTTGAATCATTGGCAACAAGCTCAGACCTTTTTCTGATTTGACCTTAGAGAATCTTGAACCTGAATATTTGCTTCAATATCCAAGCAGTTGAGTTTAATGTCTATAGGATGACAACAGAGCCTTGAGTCTGTAAGAGGTAAGCAGTTGAAATTGAGATACCTCCTCAGTGAGATGGGAGATAGAACATACATGGATATAGACATCCATGGAAATCAAAATTTGAAGTTTGCGTATTCATAGTTATGGAATCTTAATGGTGCAGTAATACCTTAGCTAAAAAATTAAAACTTTCTAGTACAATAAAATAAGAAAAATATAGCAATTTTCTCAGAACTTGGGTACTTTGAACAATTCCTGCTGAAAATGATCTTAATAAAAGTAGCAAACCACAAACTGATAACTCAGGGATTCAAGATTCATATATCTCAGAACACTGCCATCTTTGAATCCTTTCCTCTAAATGTGGAATTGGTACATAATTTTTACTCATATTTCATTAGAAAATATTAATCAAGTGAACCCACCTACGTACTCAGGGCTGGGTGAACTGAACCTGCCTAAAAGAATGAAACTGCTTTGTGATCATATAGCAGTTCTCTTTGCCATGTTGTCCTATCAAATAGATTAGTAAGACTTATTGAGTTGGATGTCATTAACTAATCCATCATTTTCTCTTCCCAATGCTTCAAGTTTGTTTAAGCTGTGTCATTTTTCCCTGGTGAAACTGCAATAGACTTCTAAGTTGTCTTCCTACCAATTTTTTTCTCTCTACCACTGTTAAAATCCTTTGGTGGTTACCAAAAAAAAAAAAAAAAAAAAAAAAAAATCAGTACTAACTAATTAGGGGAAATTGGGAAATTATCATACAGGACTATATATCATCTCATGGACTCCATAAGCAATAAGGAAATTAGGTCCAGTAAAGTCCTGCCCCCCCCAAAAAAAAAAGATTGAAAAAATATTGGGACTTCAACCAATTATCAGGTATCTTTATTTGGCCTGCATTTTCTTTGACTCTCTTCAAGAGAACATTTTTCTTCTCCCAATCCACAGTGTTGTTTCTTATCTTAATGTTGCAATTGTATTCAGTTGCCTTTCCTCCAGTTTTAAACCATTCTAGATAGATTTGGTATGTATTTTCTGAATATCTCTATTATCTACAAAGTCCATACTAAATCACTTACTTCTTTTTATCTCCCACAGATCCTAAATTGATATTTTGCACAATCAAGGAAGAATGAGTATGCAACACATGATCAACAAATCAGTAAATGGCCAACATTAAGCAATTTCATTCCACTGTTTGCTTATTGTTAACCATCTCTGATGCAGGAGTTGTGACAATGATTCATATTAGTGAGACCCTCATCCTTCAAAAAGGTTTATCATGAACTCTAAGTCTTTAAACATGTAGACATTTGATCCTTTATTTTCTTGACTTTATGCCCTGTTTTACCTTATCTGGCTGTAGCCTCATAAATTGCCTACATCCTGTCTTTTGTTTGGTCCCATTGGAAAACTTTGTGTGTTTGTCGATTTGCAGATGTGTTGTTAACTCAGAGCTCACGAAGTGCTTTAGCAAACATTAATTTTTTAAAAATGTGTTTATTTTTTTCTCATAAAAAGTCATATATTAATACAATTTAGCCTATAGATAACTGTGTAGTGTTTAGAAACTATTTTACATTATTAATACTTCTTTCTTGCAATAATCCCTTAAGTAAGTAGGTATAAACTAATATTTTCCCCTAAGCATTATCAAATTTGATAACTGATTTTCTCACCATATCCCATATCTTACCATATCCCATGTAGCAGTTAGTAGGACTCTTGGAAGCAAAAACAAATGTCATCTTAAAAAGGTTGAACATGGTTATGAGGCAGCATAGGATGATAGCAACATGTATGAGCTCTGAAATCATACTACTGAGGACTGAGTCCAAGCCTCTTAACTTTTTAACTATGGCAATTTAGGAAGGCTAATATGTCCATAAAATGCATATAATAATAGTACCCTCTTCAGAGTTTCAAGTTTATTGAGAGGCAATGAATGAAAAATATTTGTCACAATGTATAAGTATATAGGAACATACAATTCCCACTGGAAAGAAAGACCACAGAGGACATTGGTATAGAACCCAACTCTGGATTCATGACACTAGGGCTCAAATCCCAATTGTACCTTTTACTGCCTTCTGATCTTGGGCATGTTATTCAAATTCTCTGTGCTTCAGTGTTCTCATTTAATAAAACTGGGGCCTTAGTAGTACCCATCTCATAGAACTGTAGTGCAGAATAAATGAGCTAATGCCTATAAAATGTTCAATAAGGTTATTAATTGAAAACTGATTCCTTTTAGGGAAAACCTTCAAGACTTTTTTCAATATTGAGTACTCGGTATAGTTAAGTCTCACTAATTCTGCTATTATTGCTGTTTTATTTGCAGTTGGCAAATCAAAACCTGTGTATTTAAATATACCCCAATGTTTCAAAATAAATTTATCATTTTTATTTTTGACATTTACTAAATTCCAATTGCAGTTATTAAGCTTACCCTAAACAAAGAGAAACAGCAGCAAGAAACCACCTAATAACAAAACTAGCATTGTGTATGTAGCTACTTACCCACTAGCTAGGATGTGAGTCCTTATTTCTAACTATTGACATTTTCCTATTCCTGAAATTGATATTTTGGTCTTTGGGGCAACAGGTAGATGCAGATTTTTTGCATTCCAGTTTCATTCAAACTGCTCCAGATCAGGTGCTTCTGTTTTTTTACAACCTCCTGCAAAAGTGCCAAGTAGGTGATAATTGTAGGCTTGAAGGATTAAAAATAGGTAGGTAGGTTGGTGGGTAGGTAGGTAGATAGATAGAGAGAAATAAATGATACATAGATAATTGATAGATAGATATTCAGTTCTATTATTGAACTAAGCTATTTATGATAGTCAAATGCACTTCTCCTTTCTTCCTTTTCCAAATAGCTTTCCAACCTAAAATATGGATTTTAAATTTCTATTTATCGTTCATCATTATTTATAATCAGGGAAAATCAAATTAAAAACACAGTGATATATCATCTCACACCTATGAGAATTGCTTATATAAACAGGACAAAAAGCAACAAATTTGGCAGGAGCATAGAGAAAAGAGTACCCTCATAAACTGTTGTTGAGAATGTAAACTGGTGCAGCTGTAACAGGGTGGTCCCCAGGAAAGGGGGAGGTTCCCTGCCCCACCCAAGGGAGGGTGGAGCTGAGCAGGAAGAGGAGAAGCAGAAGAGACTGAGGAAGGAAGCAGGATGGAGCCAGGAGACCTGGAGGAGGCGCATGGAGCCTAGAGACACGTGAAGAAACAGCTTGTCTTTTGGTCGTGGACTGGGTGACACAGATGTGGGTGAGACCCGTGGGGAGGTGACCATGGCAGCTTTTATCTTGATGTTGATTTTGCTCTTTTCCTTCCGGGCTTGTCTGGTTGTTTGTGACCCTTTTCTGTGGGTCCCCACTGGAAGATGTTTTAGACTTGTGGCAGGCTTTGGGGCCTTGCTCTGGGCCGACCCCATATGGATGGAGTTTTACCCACGAGGGGATGGGTAACTTTGGGTGCTTCATTTAGAAACTAGACTCTTTGCCTTACCTGTATTGTTTCCTAGTTTTTATTAAAGTTCCTTCCCATTAAAGTGTCATATGTTTTGTGTTGATGCGGCGGATGGCAGAACCCATTTAGAATAGGCAGGTTTGCGGGGCTTGGGCTGCCCCTCTCCCTGTCCTATAACACAGCCACTATGAAAAAGTTTGGAGGTTTCTTTTAAAAAAAAATTAAGAGTGGTATTTATCTGATGAATACAAAAATACTAACATGAGTATATATATGCATTCCTATGTTCCTTGCAGCATTATTCAATGCCAAGATATGAAAAAAACTGTGTGCCCATCAACAGGTGAATGAATGAAGAAAATGCAATTATATATTATATATTACACAGTATATATGATGTATATAATGGAATATTACTCAACTATAAAAATAAAGTGTTGACATTTTCAACAACATGGGTAAACCTAGAGGATTCATGTTAAGTGGAATAAGTCAGGAAGATGAAGACAAATACTGTATGATTTCCCTCGTGGAATAGAAACAAAATAAATGAGTAAAAACACAACACAACAAAAACAAATTCTTAGATTATAAAGACAAAATGGTAGTTACCAGAAGGGAGAGGCATTACAGAGGAGAGTAAATTGGGTAAAAGTTGCCAACTGTATACTGATGGATGGAAGCTGAACTTTTGTTGACAATCATATGAGGTGTCTACAGATGTTGAATTATAATGCTGTACACTTGAAACCTATGTAATGTTTTAAATTAATGTTATCGCAATAATTTTTTTAAAGATTATTTAATTTTATACAAGAGCTGGGGTACAGCCCAGAGGCACTGGAGGGTGAGAGGATTCACCAGAGACAAAGCGGGGAGCAGGACAGGCAGACTGATGAAATACACTGCTGAGGGGAGCAGCGGGTAAGACAGGAGAGGTCTGCTGGGCCATGTGGGACCCTTGCCAGCCGGCCGGATTGAACCTGCACTGCAGAGGCTACAGCTTCATAGCGCTGCGCTCATTCTGCTGCACCACCAGGGAGGCCCCTCAATAAATTTTTTAATTAAAATTTGAGGTGATGAGTGTTAATGAAACTTATTGTGGTAATCATTTCACAATATATCCATATGTCAAATCGCTAGTTGCATATCTTAATTTTTTAAGATTTATTTATTTACGCATATAAGAGCTGGGGTGCAAGCAAGAGATGTGGGGGGTGAGAGGATTCACCAGACACAGAGTGAGGAACAGAACAGGCCGATCAACTGAAATACACTGCTGAGGGGCACAGTGGGCAAGATAGGAGAGGTCTGCTGCACCATGTGGGTCACCTCCCTGACTGAGGATCGAACCTGTGCTGCAGTAGCTGCAGATAGTTTCATAGTCTGTATCTCAATCCCTTGCACCACCAAGGAGATATCTTAAACTAACATATATCTTAAACTAACAAGATATCTTAAACTAACATAATACTATATGTCAACCGTATCTCAATAAAACTGAAAAATTAAAAAATATAAAAAATAAAATTTCTTTTGACATGATGTTAACATTTATCTGGAGTACTGGAATACTGCAGTAATTGTCTACAAATTTATGCACAATTGTTGCTTTTCGTAAAGTAATCTTTGCAGATATTTAAGTCATTGCAAATTACATTTTTAGTGATCTAGAGTGCTTCCCCATACCCCCCCCCCAGGGGGAAATGACTTTTATTTATTTATTTTTACTTTATTTATTCATTTATTTATTTATTTATTTATTTATAATCTTTTAACAATGTTTGCTTCCCCCCACCCCCTCAGGTGTAATCCCCATAGGACATCAATGTAAAAAATTAATAACAGTACAAAACACAACAAAGCGAAAACAGACAATTATAAATCAAAGACATCCTGCAGGGGAGGAGGAGGGAGAGGGATTAGAGGGAGGGAGGGAGGAGCACAAGGGACTGAGGTGATAGAGTGCTTTTGAAACAAAATCTTCTATTATTCTTTCTCCCCTCCTCCCTTCTTTGCACCCTTCCCTTCACCCTATCTTTCCCTCTACCACAGTCACACTGGTCTCCTCTCTCCTCCTGGAACATGCCAGAAATGTCCCCTCAGATGTCATTTTGGCTAATTTCACCTCTTTCAGATCTTTATTCAAAATTTTATGATTAAGTTTACTTGAGAATTTCCTGAGAATCCCTTATCAAATCATGAGTCCCCCATATCACACTTTGGGCCATCCTTTTCCCACTTAGCTTTAATTTTTTTTCATAGCATTATCTTCTAACATACTAAAAAAATTACATCTATGGTCACAGTCTCTCTTTCCCCACTCAAAAGAACCTAGAGCTATGCCGGGCACATAGAAACCACTCAAAATACTTGTTGAATGGATGGGCAGAATAAAACCTTTAAAGAGCATGCAGCAATTTTCTAGCTTAAATTCATCAAAAGCGTATCTCTATGTTCACATACGCATTGTGCAGAACCCCTGTACTTTTCCACAAAGTATCAAAGTAGATTATATGCATCATTTATTTTTCTATTCTAAAAGAATTGTCAGGGCCTCCCTGGTGGCACAAGGGGTTAAGACGCAACCTGTGAAGCTGTCCACAGCCACTGCTGCACAAGTTTCATCCCTGGCCAGGGAGCTGCCCACATGGCACAGCAGATCTCCTGACTCACCCGCTGCTCCCCTCAGCAGTGTATTTCAGTCAATCTGCCTGTTCTGCTCCCCACTCTGTCTCTGATGGACACCCTCACCCCACTCACTCTGGCCTGTACCCCAGTTCTTGTATGCATGTATAAGTAACTCTTTAAAAAAAAACAATTGTCATTTCTTTTCAGATCAGATGAAGGTAAATTCTGTTAGAATATTGACTTTTTACGAAGTAGATACACAGAAAAACTTTCATCAAATTTATTACTTCCTTACTTATAATAATAAATAATTACTTCCCAGGGCCTCCCCTGGTGGCACAGCGGTTGAGCGCTGGGCTGCAAAGCTGCCTGCAGCCTCTGCAGCACCGGTTTGTTCCCCGTCCTCCGGCGAGGGTCCCACATGGCGCGCAGACCTCTCCTGTCTCGCCCACTGCTCCCCTCAGCAGGGTATTTCGTCAGTCTGTCTGTTCTGTTCCCCGCTCTGGCTCTGGTGAATTCTCTCACCCTCCCGTGCTTCTGACTATACCAGTGCTTGTATAAATAAATAAATAAATCTTTAAAATAAATAATTACTTCCCAAAGTAAAAATCTGAGTTTGTAAATCAGGGGGGGAAACTTTATTATATTGAAAAAAAGAAAAAGTGGTGGAGATGTAGTGTCAACACAGTTATTTCTTGTATGACTTAACTTCCTGGCAGCTTGTTCTTCCTTCCTGAGCTTCTGCCATCGTCTTAGTGTTTACTGTCTTTCCAGGCCTCCTCTCCTCACTGCTGAGCCTATGAAAATCCTTGCGTTCATCTGGGTTGCAGGTAGGACTAAGAAAAGGCCTCCTACTCCAAGACTTGGCAGGAAGCAGTCTTTCTGCTAGTCTTACTCTCAAGCCTCCTTTCTATTCTCCACCACAGGCTTCCACATACTGGCTGAAAGTTGACCCTGCTGTAGTTCTCAGTCCTGACAATTTCCCAAGTTCTGAAGTCGCTTGTGCCGAAGAACCTCCTTTGGCATTTCTGGGGCGCTCTGGACTGATGCTGCTTTAGTCTCTCTCACTTAATCCTTCTCACTCTTTATCCTGTGGAGAGTTAGTCTATCAGGTGTTGGAATTCACAATTGATCCTGTGTTCTGTCCTCCTTCTACTTACTTTCCATAACTACCTGCTCTTCTGTCTTATCATGTATTTTAGTATTATTTCCTGCCTATGTAAGTGGACTTCCTCCCTGCTACCTACCTCGCTTTGGTGTGTGGTTAGAACCACAGTTTCCAGCCATGCTGAGGGAAAAATAAGCAAATTTACAATATACCTGTGTCAGTTTTTACACATACATTTGCCTCTTTAAGCTTGTATTTTTACATCTATAAAATGTAAGTAATAGAACTTGTCTCATCAGGATTTTTGTATCCGATTATGTAAACTGAGGCCTTAAGATACTGTCCTTGGGCACTTTTGAAATTCTCTTTAGACCCAGTGTTGACTGGGCAGAAGAGAGGGCATTCTGTGGTTTCTCCTGCATTATCCGAGTGCCCTGGCAGGCCCTTGCAAACAGTAACAGGCACAGCTTCTGAGTTTCTTGCACAGCAAACCATCTGGAAGCACTGAAGCCACTTATTTGACAGGAGAGGCGTAGACTAGGTGATCTGTTATCATGTCCATTTTTAAGGATCAGTATATATGAACGTGCTCCTTGTTCATCCACCATGTGTGCTTTCCTTAAAGCTTCTTAGGGCATTCTAGAACACAATATTTATTCTAATATATATTTTATAACTGCCTTATGCATTTTAAAACTTGTTATTTACATTAAAATCTCAAAAGAGAATTGCCTCTGAACACATAACCATAAATAGGATAAATGTTTTGCAATGGACATCCCTTTCTATGAAAAAGGGAGTCTGTGCTAACAAATGCAATTCCTCACTTGGAGAGGCAGCCAGGGGTTGGTGGGTAGGTGTTTCTTGCAGATTACTTAAGGCTGGTTTCAGCCAGAACCCTGACCTGGCTGCATCTTGTTCTGTCTTGTTTTTTGTGTGCAGTTGGGTAAACCTTTTATTCTGAGGAATCTTAGGAACTACAGAACGTGCTGGAAAACAGGCTGAGGCTAAGCATTCCAGCAGAGAACAGGGACAGTGAGCACCTGCATCATGGAGCTAGTTCGGAATCTCAGAAGCCATTCAGTAAAATTCTCCATTTTTCAGATAAGAAAACTGAGATGCAGACAAGGCAAATGGGTTGCCACAGGCCATGTAGAAAGCATGTAGCAAACCTAAGACTACAGACCTTTTTTCTTAGCTAGAAACTTGTCCTCTCACTTTGCCATTTTTCCTTCCCCAGCTTCTGTGAGGATTCATCATCTGGCTTCACAACTCTGGGAGAATGAGTCTAGGATTAATAGCATTGTTTTATACATTGAAAATTCAAATTTGCAGCTAGGCTAGGGTAGAAACAGCATGGATTCTAGGGTAAAGCTCCAGCACTGCTACTTCTCAGCTGCGTGAGCTTTGGTAAAAAAAAATGTCATCCCTTTAGGTTCAGTTTCATCATATATAAAATATAAACATCAGTGAGTTATTATATTACACCCAGTATTGAATATTCAATATCCTTCCCCTTGTTTCGCTCCAGAGTCCCATGTCTTTTGTCAGTTTCTTAAAGCAAAATGAAACACAATCAGCTAAATATTATGAATATATTATTTTTAAAGGTTACCATTGGGTGTACATCTAAGGATAATTAAAATAATCACTTTATAGTTATTGCTTACCTGCATTTAGTCTGAGCTGAAAATGGCTGCTTTATCTTTTACGCCAGACTGCTGACCCTGGGTGTATTTACAAAAGCTATTTTGGGATGGTACAGTGTGTAGATAAGAAAAGATATAGCTCGGATTTTTCTGATTCCTTTAACAAAACTTATCTTTTGGGAAGATCCTTCTATTTTCAGAAGAAAACAAATTGAAATTAGACTTGCCAGTCTTTCACCTTCAGAGGGAATCTTGGGATTATTAGTTCTTGGTCTTAAAGGAACTTCCAGAATGCAACCCTTATCTTCTTCTACTGAGTTCCAGCACCCTGCTTGTACCCTTTGAGTCTTCTTTCTTGCTCAATAAACTGACCTTTCTGCTTTCATATTTTTTTTTTTCCTTCTTTGCCCATAAACATAGCAACATTTCTCCCAATCTAAACAAAAACTAAATTAGACCCTACCTTTCCATTCACACATCATTCATATATCTTTTTCATATCCTTCACAGCCAATTAAAAAAAAGCTGTTTCTCCTACTCTGAAATCCACTGTACTCTAACCTGAACTTCAACTACTCTACTGCAACTATTCTTATTAAAGACATTGAACACATGACTGTGGGCAAAGTAAATATTCTTTCCAATTCAGATATTACTTGGTTTTACTTTACACATTTGTGATTATCGTTCCCTTTTTGTTAATTTTTTTAAAGCTTTTTTTTTTTTAGATTTTTTTTTATTTTTATTTATTTATTTAATTTATTTATACGAGCACTGGGTACAGTCAGAAGCGCGGGAGGGTGAGAGAATTCACCAGAGCCAGAGCGGGGAGCAGAGCAGGCAGAAGGAGTGAAGTACACTGCTGAGGGGAGCAGCGGGCGGCAGGAGAGGTCTGCGCGCCATGTGGGACCCTCCTCCGGTGGCCGGGGAGCAGCTGGGGATCGAAGAACCGGCGCCGCAGAAGCTGCGGGCAGCTTCGCAACCCAGCGCTCAACCGCTACGCCACTGAGGAGGCCCTAAAGCTTTTTTTTTTAGAAAACAAATTTAGCAAATGAGAAAGATAGAGGGCCTCCCTGGTGGCACAGGGGTTAAGATGCAACCTATGAAGCTATCCACAGCCACTGCAGCTCAAGTTCGATCCCCGGTCAGGGAGTTACCCACATGGTGCAGCAGACCTCTCCTGACTCGCCTGCTGCTCCCTTCAGCAGTGCAGTTCAGTCAGTCTGCCTGTTCTGTTCCTCACTCTGTCTCTGGTGAATCCTCTCACCCTCCACACCGCTGGCCTGTACCCCAGTTCTTGTATGCATAAATAAATAAATCTTTAAAAATAAAAGAAAATGAGAAAGACAGAGAAGCATAAAGAATCAAATAAAAATTACCAGCATTCCACTACCTAAGACAAGTACTGAAAACAATTGAGTGTATATCTTTACACTAATACATATCCTCACTAGGAACACACACACACACACACACACAGGACATGTCACTTGTATTTTCAGTAATCTCTTTATTAATGTATTGCAAACACTAGCTTAATTTACAATGTTTTAGAAATTATTTGTAAATTAACAAAATAACCCTTACCTGTGTCTTTTACAAATCTTTTCTAACCAATTGCATATCATAGTAATAGCAATCATAAGAAAGCTAATGTAACTATATACATTATGCAGATAGAATTTTAAGCAAAAATAGTACTAGAGATTATAATCCATTTTATAATGATTTCAATAAATTTATTTGTTTAATTCATCAGGAAAAATTAAGAACTTTTAATTTGTATACAAATGATATCAAAATAGATAAAGCAAACACTACCAGACCTACAAGCAGAAATAGAAAAACCCACAACTTAGTGGGAGCTGTAATACATCTTTCTCAGTAGTTGGCAGAGAAAACAAACAAAAAATTGGAAAAATGACCCAGTAAATTCATATGAAAAATGCATATAATTTCAGAATATTACATTTTCAAATACACAAAAAACGTTTACAAAAATTGCTTCTCTCTCTCCTCATATATATATATATATATATATATAGAGAGAGAGAGAGAGAGAGAGAGAGAGAGAGGACTCTCGCTATGTATCTCACCTCATAGCAAGCTAGTCATTTAGTTATTTTGTTATTATTAATTATATCAATAATTACTATTATTAATAACACAATGATAACTATAGAATCACATATATTTTGAAACTAGCTCCTTAATAATCATGGGTCAAAGAAAAAAGAATGGGGAATTAAAAGAAAACGCTAAATTGAATAATGATGAAGACATCATACATCAGCCTGTGGAATATAGCTAAAATAATAGTTTGAGGGAAATTTATACCTTTAACGCAAATAGTAGGGCGGAAATGAATGATAACTTCATTTCAGAGTCATCTCAAAAAATTAGAAAATGAATAACAAACAAAAATATCTTATATCTTTAAAATAAATAATAAAGATAAGATTTGAACTTAATAAAACAGAAACTAAATATAAATAAAAAGAATCAAGAAGTTTAAATCGGTTCTACAAAAAATACCATAATTTTGACAAACCTTTGAAAAGGTGTTTTTAAAATGAATTAGTGAACAGATAAGTCTAAAAATAGAAATATGCTGCAGACATTTTAAATAAATATTGTGAACTACTTAAAAATTTAGATGAGATGGATACATTCCTAAAAAATATCAAAATGGACTCATGAAGAAATAGAAGCCCAATATGAAAACAGAAGCAGTAGTTAAAACCTTCTAAAAAGAAAGTGTTTAAATCCACTCTGCTACACGGAGGGTTATATGAAAGAATCCAATAAAAAATAACTCCAAGTTTATAGAAAATTTCTTGTTATGAAAAACAGTACAGAAAACAGCTCAACTCACTTTTACCTTAATACTTGATGTGAAATCCAAAAACAGAAAGGGCAATTATAGCCCAATATAAATTATAAATATAGAAAATAGTGTAAATATTTTCAAACCCTATCCAGCATTATATAAATAGAATAGTAGCTCATACCAAGATTCCATTTTATATGTACCATAATACATTTAATCAATCACTTGCTGCTAAATATTTCCAATATACCTTATCCTGTTCTTATATCTCTAACACTCCCCAGTTATAGAGTGTATTTATATATCTATGTTGGTTAACATGTATGATTATTTCCTTAGAGTAGGTTCTTAAAAATAGGACTTCTGAATCGAAGATTTACACAGCTTCTAAGACTTTCTGCACATTACAGATTTCTTTCTAGTAAGGTCTGATCCATTTCTACTTAGAGCAATTTCATAAATATGCCCTCATCAGCTCACTAGAACTCCTTTTAACATTTTCTTCAAACTAAAAGACGAAAAAAGTTAGCTAGCTTTTAAAGTTACATTATTTTGATTACTAATGCAGGTGAAGCTTTTTTAGTTCATTTGTCAGTCTTCTGAAAAATATTCTTGTATAGCAGCACTGTTTACAATAGCTAAGCTTTGGAAATAACCCAAATGCCCAAAAATAGATGACTGGATCAAGAAGATGTGGTACATATACACCATGGAATATTACTCAGCATTCAAAAAAGATAAACACATGCAATTTGCAGCAACATGGATGGCCCTGGAAGGGATCATGCTCAGCAAAATAAGCCAGAAAGAAAAAGAAAATTACCGGATGGTCTCACTCATAGCAGGAATCTAGAAAACTTAAATAAGGGACCAGGAAAATGAATAACTATAAGAAAGTGAAAATCAAAATCAACAAAAAACTATGAACCAGAGACACTCTAAGGGGGGTGGGGGGCGGGGAGGGGAGGGATTGGGGTCAAAATAAGGGGGTTGCAATTGTATGGGGAATATAAAAATAAAATTTATTTTAAAAAAATAAAAATAAAAATATGCTTTATAAAAAAATATTCTTGTTAATAACCTTTACCCATATTCCTATTGATTGCTTTTCATTGTCTTTAGATATGAATTCTTTTCATATAAATGCCAGCAACATTTCCTAGTGTATTTATAAACATGTTCCATTTGTCACTGGTATTTTTGATATATAATTTCGACTGCATATTTCTTTATATGATTCCCAAGATATTATAGGAGATAATGCAGCATTTGAAAAACATATCAGAGTTTTAATGGACTTAGGATATTAGAGACATAAAAGTACAGTGCATAGTAGACAAAGTATTCTACTAACTGAATGCTTTCAGCACTTCCATCAATTATTCAAAATAGAGAGATATTGCTCATGAGAGTTTGGGGATAGAGTCAAAACTTCTAAATGCCAATCCCAGGTCTGCAACCTTCTTTCTGTGTGAACTTGCCTAAGTCAGCCCCTCTCTGAGAAGGGGTAAAAATTGATACTATATACAAATAATGTCTCCAGTTAATGTGGTCTCTTATATAGGCCTAAATGCAAAAACAAAAACTGTGATATCCACAGATGGAAACAGAGGAGAATATTTTTCAAGTTTGTGTTGGGCAATGTTTCTTAGAAATAACACAAAGTTAGACCTAAACGAAAAAAATGAGGATAATTAAATGTTAAAATTTAAATCTGTGTATCAAGAGATGTTACTAAGAAAATGAATACATAGCCTTAGGGAGAAAATATTTACAACACATATGTATATGAGAAAAGGTTGGTATTCAGAACATAAAAAATTCCTACATTTTGATAAGAAAGAGGTAGCCAAGTCACTATACAAATAAACAAAAGACTTGAACAGATACTTTTAAAAGAAAGATATATAAATGGCAAATAAGCACATGAGAATGTTTAACAAACTTAATCATTAGAAAAATGTGAATTAGAACTACCAACCATCACTACTTAGCCACTAGAAAGGCAATAATGCAAAGATATAATCAAATACTGATGAAGGTATAATGCAATTAGAACTCATACATTGTTGGTGGATGCATAAAATGGAACAACTATTTTGGAGAATTTGTAGTTTTTGAAGAATTTAAGCATCCTTCTGCCCTATGATCAGTAAGTACACTTTTAGTTTTTAATTAGAGAAATAAAAATACATCTAAAAAAACTGTTATAAGAACATTCATAGAAAATTTATTTTTATAAATAGACCCAACCTGGGAACATTCTAGATTGTCATTAATGGAAGAATGGATAAAGACTAGAAATTATAGATGTAGATTACAGCATTATACAGAGTGAAGGAAACCTGAAATAAAGAAATATGTATTTATGTGAAGTTGTAGAACAAGAAAACCAATTGATGATAGTGATGGAACTCAGATATTCTACCAGGCAGACAAACTGTCTTAAAGGCAATTTTCTGGTCCCCCTAAAATATTAAGTTTTCCCTCCTCATCCAGGAGATCTTATGCAAGAGATCAAGGTTTATTCTACCCTCTTGAGTCATTGGGAAAGTGAGGATCATTATACTTATTGCTTTCTGATTTTACTAGTGTATCATTATATGTCAACCTCAACTCTGACTCAATACATTTCTATTATATTACAAAATCACTATTCCCTAATATTATGCAGGAATTGGTCACTGACTGTGCTAAGATGCATTTCTTCCTGGTCCATTCATTTGTGGTCTCACTGGCCTTTGAGGTGACATTTCTTCTCCCAGAAACTTTAAAGTCATCAGACATGTAATTTTTCATGTGGGTAATTATAATGATTCATTCTCGTCACTTTCTCTTTGATTGGTGGTGCACAAGAGAAATAACTGGCAAGCTTTTCAATTTCTAGGTTATAAATAAAAATTCTACTTTAGTATCCTACTGTGCTTTGCATTACGTTTTCCATGATATAATTTACTCATTGTGTGAGATTAATGGGATAGAACTAATAAGTAACCAGTTATCCCATTAAAAACTGTGCCTTAGGCTAGCAGTATATATGAACTCTGAGATGTATATTCTAAAACATTGTTATTCATGGTACACAGATACATTCTATAGAGCGAAACTAAAGGATTTGTAAACGTTTTACTATAATTTTTGAATATAGGTACTGATAAAAGAGATACATAGTTTTCCTGGGGAAGTTTGAATATAGTGACTATTACAACAGTTTTCAAAAGGCACTTCCTGTCTTAGAGGAAGGCTCGATATTTGTTTAGGTTTCCAGTCTGAACAAGCATTTGGAAACCTGAATTGTTTTGGTTACACAGTGAGCAAACAGGTGAAACAGGTTATAATAGCTACTAATTCAACATCCTGTGAGAATAAAACATTTGAGGGGTACTTGTCTCCTGGCAGTTCTTGTCCTCATGAATCTCTGAAGAAAAAAAAAAAATACGTCACTGGATAAACTTAGGTGTATCTGAATGGCAGTAATGACCTCTATTAGAGATCTGGCTTTGGAGAGTAGATTTGCCTGAAGCTTAGTCTCTTAGGGTTTATATGCTTGAGAGTTCTGAAACATGTTTTCCATTCAAAACTAAGGGCAATTGTTATTCTTTAATATTTATGTAACTGGGCAGCCAAAGCCTGATGAAACTGACTCCCAAGGTGTTGACAGGTGAAGCTGAATAAAAGACAAGGAGTTCACAGAATTAACATTGTCTCTCCCATGAAATCCCCTTTTCCTAAGATATACCATGCCTATGTTTTGTACATATTGTTACATTGCTTGTATTTCTTATAATTTTTTGAGATATAATTCACATACTGTAAAATCCAACTTCTTTAAAGTATAATCTTATGGTTTTCAATATTTTCCCAGAGATGAACAATATAGAACATTTTAAGCACCCCCCAAAGAAACCTCATAGTCATTAGCAATCACTCTCCATTTTGCCAACCCCACAGCCTCTGAAACCACTAATCTAATTCTGGTCTCCACAGATTTCTCTATTATGAATATTTCATATAAATACAATCATGTAATACAATATCTAGTTTTTGGGACTGGCTTCTTTCACATAATATTTTCAAGATGAGGTCCTCCCTGGTGGCACAAGGGGTTAAGACGCAACCTATGAAGCTAGCCACAACCACTGAAGCACGAGTTCGATCCCCGGTCAGGGAGGTACCCACATGGTGCAGCAGACCTCTCCTGACTTGCCCACTGCTCCCCTCAGCAGTATATTTCACAATTTGCTTGTTCTGTTCCCCGCTTTGTTTCTGGTGAATCCTCTCACCCTGCCGAGAATATGGCCTGTATCCTGGGTCTTGTATAAACAAACAAACAAACAAATAAATAAATCTTTTTTAAGATAAACAAATAAATAAATAAATCCTTTGCCAATTTTTAAATTGGGCCATGCGACTTTTTATTATAGAGCTGTAAGTTCTTTAAGAGTTCACTATAAATTTTAGACAAAAGTCTCTTGTCAGACATAAGTTTACAAATAAACACATTTCATTTTAAGTATCATTTACACTCACAATTATCACCTCCTAGAAGATAAGAATAATTTCTATGTTTCCCCACATTCTCCATAGTTAAGCAATAAACAGCTCTTATGCAATGTGTGTAATTCTTAAAAAGCGAGAATTGCTCTAGGCATGATTGAAAATTTCAAGTAAATCATGTACATTGCTACCTTATCTTCCACTTAGCTTGTATCTTTCTGCTTTACAAAACATCCCTACTTCTGGAATAACACCTTTATGCCTCTCAGGCAATGATTATGTTCCTTCTCGGTTATCACTCTTTTACCCTGGAGCTCTGTAATCTCTAGGATGCAGGTATCTGTAGGAGCTTGTCTCCCTTCAACAACTTTGTCAAAAGTAAAAATCACATTATGTTCATTTTGATATCTTTAACAAGATATGAATTGTTGAATGTCCTCACATTCTTTTCCAGTTTCTCAAAGCATGTGGTACAATGCTCCTTCTGGTCAGCAACAGAGTTCTTGGTTGCAAGGGACAGAAATAGATTTTAGTTAAATCAAGCAAAGAAAAATTTATTGTATTGGTAGACTACACTCCCAGAGTCGATAAGAGATGGTCAGTCACCTAGACATGCATTCCCATAAATCCACACACAGTGGAACAAAGATAGATTTCCCAGTAAGAGGATGCTCTTAGCAAAGAAGACTAAATTATGAATAACAAAAGTCACCACAACTATTCTCTGAATTTTTCACATCCTGTACCTCTCTATATCTTTGTATCAACTACCATTTTCTCAGAGTACCTTTCTTTCTAGGAACTCATATAAGTCTACAGTAGATTAGTTTAATGACTTAAGTTAACATCCGAAGTCAGCAATCTTTTTAATCATCCATTCATCCACCCATCCATTCATTCACTCATATATTCATTCACTCCACAATATATTTGTGAACCCAATACTAATCACTGGGTTAAGTGCTCAAGAAAACAATCAGCAAAAACAGTCAATGTCCCTGCTTTCATGAAGGTTATATTATGGGTATTGGACAATGGTCATGTAAGTGTACAGATTAAATATAGTGATAAATGGAATGAAAAATGAAGAGACATGATCCAACTAGTCAAGTCAGATCAGGATTTCCTGAGCAAGAATCATTTGGATATTTTGAAGGAAAAGGATAAGTAATGTGAAATAATGTGAGAGGTATTCCAGGCAGAGGGAATTGTACATGGAATGGTGTAAGGATCATGGTATTTTCACAATTAGAAAGGAGTCAGGAAGCTTGAATAATAAAGACTATAAGGAACTCAAAGTGGAGGCTGGGGCTGATATGGCATTAGTTCATTGAGAGATTTGTAGGGCATATTAAAGGGCCTCTTCCTTATCTTAAGAGAAAATATGTTACCCTTGAAGTGTTTTAAGAAGACATAACACGATAAGATTTATAGGGAGCAGAAATGTACAGGAAAACAAAGTCAAGACATTAGTCTAAGAGATTTTATTATTTGAATTAGGCGTGGTGACAATGGAGAGAAAGAGAAATGTGCATCAATTTAAAGGATATTTTTAAAGGTTTTGTCAGTGGACATGATAATGGAGGTATCAAGAAATATAATGGCAAAGATGACTACCAAATGTAATATATTCCATTCACCAAGAAAGATCCACGAGGAGAGGACTAGGTATGAAACAAAGGTTGTAGCTTTTACATGTTGGTTACATTGAGTTTGAGGTACCATTGAGACATTTAAACATAGATGCCAAGTAGAGTCAGATTCATAGGCCCAGAACTGGAAACTTTATTTTTAAATTTTTTCATTTTATATATTCTCCTTTTTTATTTTTATTTTAAAATTATGTTTATTGGGTCTCCCTCATGGTGCAAGGGGTTAAGCACAGTGCTGTGAAGCCACCCATGGCCTCTGCAGCATGAGTTCAATCCCCAGCCAGGGAGATGACCCTGTTCTGTTGCCCGCTCTGTCTCTGGTGAATCCTCTTACCCAATGCACCTCTTTCCTGTACCCCAGTTCTTGCATGCATAAATAAATATTTTTTTAAAAAATAAAAATCATAATAAATTATGTTTATTGAGGTAACATTGATTTACAGCATTGCATACGTTTTAAGGGGATAGAGTCATACCTCTACAAATGTATCAATATATTATCAAACTAGGTCCATCACCAAAGCTCCAATAATCCTCCACCAAAGTCCATTTGACCCCCATGTATTTTTTTCATTTCTCTTTTGACTTCCTCATTAACCCAAATGTTATTCAGTAGCATATTGCTGAGTCACCATGAATATGAGGATTTTCTGGCTTTCTTTTATTGTTGCTTTCTAGTTTGACACCATCAGGAAAGATACTTAATATGATTTATGAGATTTATTGACACGTGTTTTGTGACCCAATATGTGATCAATCCATAAGAATATTATAGATGCACTTGAGAAGAATGTGTACTTAGTGTTTTGGGGGTGGAATGCCCTGCAACTGTCTATTGAGTCCATCTGGTCTAACTCAGCATTTATGGTTGATGTTTCCTTATTGATTTTCTGTCTAGTTCATCTGTCCATTGATATAAGTGGAGTATTGAGTCCCCACTACTATTGTGTTACTGTTGATATTTGTTTTTAGGTTTATTAATACTTGCTTTATACATTTTGATGCACTTTCATTTGGCACATATACTTTGATGAGTATTATGTCTTCCTGATATAGTTATCCCTTCCTCTTTATATAATGCCCATTCCTCTCTCTTGCTAACATTTTTAGCTGAAAGTTTATTTTATCAGATACAAGTATTTCTGTCCTTGCCTTTTAAAGTTACCATTTGCTTGTAAGATTTCTTTTCAAACCTTTTACTTTGAACCTATGTTTATCTTTGGAAGTCAGATGGGTCTTCTAAGGCAACAAAAGATCATATTTTGATTTGTAATCCAACCAGTCATTCTGTGCCTTTTGATTGATGAGTGCAAAATATTGACATTTAGGGAAATTATTGATATATAAGTATTTATTGCAATGTTTTTTCTGGGTGCTTTTTCAGTTCTATGTTCTTTCCTTCTGTTCTCTTCCTTTGTATTATGAAAATTACCTTTTGGCAGTGTGAGTATTCCATTTTTATCTTCTTTTATATTGTTTCTTCTAGGTATTGTTCTGAGGATTCTAGGGTTCTATAATTACAACCTATCTTAAATCAGAAGCAAATTAATCTAGAACACCTTACACCTGTCCTAATTTTTATTCTGTTGTCCCCCCACCCTGACAACAGTTTGTATTTTTCACTTTCTAGCATCCCTTTTTCATTTCTTATAAGACAAGTTTGGAGAAAATGAATTCCTTCAATAATTGTTTGCCTGTAAAGCCCTTTATCAATCCTGCGATTCTGAGTGTTATCTGGGTGGAGGATTCTTGTTTGTAGATCTTTTCCTTTCAGCATGTTGAAAATCTGTCATTCTCTCTGATCTATAATATTTCTGCTGAGAATTCTGCTGAGAAATCTGCTGATGGTCATAGTCTTATTGGAGTTCCCTTATATGTGACTCTTTGCTTTTCTTTAGCTGCTTTGTAATTCTCTATTTTTTTTTTCATTTTAATTATAGTGTTATTAATGTACATCTGTTTGGGTTTATTTTGTTTGGGACTCCTTGAGCTTCCTGAGCGTCTGTTTCCTTCTCAAGTTGGGTGAAGCTCTCGTCTATTATTTCTTAAAATAGGATTTCTGGGGCCTCCCCGGTGGTGCAGCATTTGAGCGCTGGGTTGCGAAGCTGCCCACAGCCTCTGCGGCGCCAGTTCAATCCCTGGCTGCTCCCTGGCCACAGGAGGAGGGTCCCACATGGCGCACAGACCTCTCCTGCTGCCCGCTTCTCCCCTCAGCAGTGTACTTTGGTCTTTCTGCCTGCTCTGCTCCCTGCTCTGGCTCTGGTGAATTCTCTCACCCTCCCGTGCTTCTGACTGTACCCAGTGCTTATATAAATAAGTAAATAAATCTTTAAAAAAAAATAGGATTTCTGCTCCCTTCTTTCTCCTCTGGGACTCTTGTGATCGAATATTTTCTTCTTGATGCTCTATAAGTCTCTTATGTTGCCTCCATTTTCTTAGTTTTGTTCTCTTTTTGTATATTTCCACTACCCTATTCAATCCTTGACATCCCTGAGTCTAATAGTGGTCCCTCTGTTACATTTTTAATTTCAACTACTGGAATCTTTCTCTCTCTCTTTTTTTTTTGGAGATTTATTTATTTATGCATACAAGAACTGGGGTACAGGCCAGAGGTGTGGGGGGGGGGGTGAGAAGACTCACCAGAGACAGAGTGGTGAGCAGAACAGGTAGACTGACTGAAATACACTGCTGAGGAGAGCAGCTGGCGAGAAAGGAGAGGTCTGCTGCACCATGTGGGTTGCTCCCTGGCCGGGTATTGAACTCGTGCTGCAGTTGCTGCAGATAGCTTCATAGGCTGCATCTTAACCCCTTGCACCACCAGGGAGCCCCTGGAATCTTTCTATTTTTGACTTCTATATGAAATCTTTCATATTTTCTTTGTACTTGTTTTATTTCTTATTTTGTTCATCCATTGTTCTCCTAATATTAGTTGGCAAAATTAAGATGATTGCTCTGAAGTCTTCTTCTGGTAGTTTGGTTAATTTGTTGTATTATAGATTTTCCTGTTGTATTATGGATTTTTCCTTTCGATCCATTAACTGGAGCAAATTCTTTTGCCACCTCAGCTTGCCTGGTTGCAGGAGCCCAGGGAAGCCCTGAGTGTCTGGGTGGGGGAGGAAAGGTTTCCTTTTCAATAGCCAAGCTACCCACAGCCCCACGTGTATCAACTCCATGCCCTCCCAGCAGCTAGTGTTCTTATGGGGAGGGAGGAATGTGTTGTTCACAGGTCTGCAGTGATCTAGGAACCAAGGAGAACCCCAGGAGTCTTTGTGGGGGAGGGGTGCCTTTTGGTACTGCCTAACTAGCCACCAGCAGCCTCAAATGTGTCAAAGTCATCATTGCCCAGCAGTCAGTGTTCTTTTTAATAGGCAGTGTTTGCCTATCTTCAGTGGACTAGGCACTCAGTGAAACCTCAGATATACAGGTAGGGAGTAGGTTTTCAGAATTCCAAGATAGCTGCCAGCAGCCCCAGGTTTATCAGCTCCATGCCTGGCAGTGCTAGACCAGTTCTAATAGGCTCAGCGCCAAGGGGAAATAGGGCAGATTCTGTAGCTTGTAGAAGTTGAGACTTGGCACACTGGGAGCAAGCTTACTTGCTTCTCCTAGGGGCAGAAGTTAAGGACTTTCACACCACATTAAACTGTGAGAAATCACAGAGATTCAGTATCAGATCACAGCCTCTGCTTTCTAAAGGTGCAGTTAACAAGGGGGAAAATGTTAGTCTACTAAATCCTATAAAAAAGAAAAGAAACCCTGTTTATTAAAATGAGTATCTTATCAAAATAAATATAAGTATAATCTTTTACAGAGTGTTAATACATTTCCTGGACTTTACTATAAGAATAAAATAAGCATATCCCAAATTAATATGTAACAGCTTTATAAAATTTGGTCACATTTATTCCCCTTTGTTCAGTTATTTCAGTAGACAGTTCCTTCAATTTCTATTCCTCACCTACTAATTCTTTGCTTTCCTGATCATCAAGCATACAATGATGCACTCCAGAACTTCAGTCATTTATGATATTATGCTTTGATCAGGTGTGTTTCTGTACACCGTGGTTTTCTACACTTTCCCCCTATACTATAAATTTTCATAGAGTAGCAGAGGCTGTTATTTACTAATGAAATTTTACAATCATAAATAAGCAACAAACTCTTGCATAAAAATTATAATTACTCAAATCAAATAAAGCAATCAAACAGTCCAATAGGACATGTATCTCAAAAACTTTAGTAGTCACATTACTATGAAGCTCATTCTAAGTTTGTCTACTCACTAGGCTCATTAGCTTTCTGACTTCCAAAGCATGAACAAATATTTGCTTAACTTATTTATCTTAACATATTTATCTAAATCCCTTGAGAAGAGGACTGCTTGTCTTTCATATTATTCTTTTTCAGCCCAATGCCTCTGTGGGAATCTGAGAAGAAAACATAACTCATGTTAAATGATGACCTTTGATTTTAGAAATGGAACTCTTTATAGTATTCAACAGTAGCAAATTTTATAGGGTTAGTTTCAGAAGCCAACTTTTAATTCAGGCAAGAAGTACTACTTTGGTATTACCTTTCAGGGAATACGCATCCCTTTCAGGTCTGGCCATAGAGGAAGACGGCCGCCGTGCACTGGGCCAAGGTGAAAGTGGATGGCGGCGAGGCGAAACTGAGCAAAAATGAGCTAAAGAGACGCTTGAAAGCTGAGAAGAAAGTAGCAGAGAAAGAAGCCAAGCAGAAGGAGCTCAGTGAGAAGCAACTAAGTCAAGCTGCAAACGCTGCCGCCAACCACACCTCTGACAATGGAGTGGCTGCTGAGAAAGAGAGCCTGGACCCAAATCAATACTACAAGATGCATAGTCAAGAAGTCCACCAACTGAAAGTCAATGGGGAAGACCCGTACCCACACAAATTCCATGTAGATATCTTGCTTACTCAGTCCCTCCAGGAATACAATCACCTGCAACCTGGAGATCACCTGACTGACATCACCTTAAAAGTGGCAGGTGGAATCCATGCCTAAAGAGCTTCTGGAGGAAAGCTCATCTTCTATGACCTTCGAGGAGAGGAGGTCAAGTTGCAAGTCATGGCCAATTCCAGGAATTATAAATCAGAGGAAGAATTTGTTCGTATCAATAACAAACTGCGGCAGGGAGACATAATTGGAGTTCAGGGACTCCTGGGAAAATCAAGAAGGGTGAGCTGAGCATCACTCCCTATGAGATCACGCTGCTGTCTCCTTGCTTGCATATGTTACCTTATCTTCACTTTGGCCTCAAAGACAAGGAGACACAGTATTGTCAGAGATACTTGGATCTGATCCTGAATGACGTTGTGAGGCAGAAATTTATCATCCGCTCTAAGGTCATCACATTTATAAGAAGTTTCTTGGATGAGTTGGTTTATTTGGGAACAAAGCATGAAAAGGAACCCTTTATTCCTCTTCCCTCTCTGGTGGGTGAACGGAAGTGAACCACCACAGCAAAGGGAGAGCAACTCACAAGAATCCCTTGCAGTCCTTGAGCATCCACAGAAATGCAGAGATGCCTGAGTTTTACAACTTGCCATTGTGATTTTTCTAGCCAGACGTGCCGGCGCTGGGACTTTCAGATGACCTGGGAGCTGCTACGTTCTCCTTCTTGTCTTCTGGTTTCATGGCAGGAAACAGAAGTACTTCCTTTATGTCAGTGGAGTCTGTGAGAAATATGGTGAGGCAGTTGATGCCCATGCCCCAGCCAGCTGTGGGGGGCAGCCCGTATTCCAGGGCAGTGCAGAAGGTTTCATCTATGACCATGGCCTCATCATTGCCAGCAGCCTTGGCCTTGGCTTGTTCTTCAAAACGCTAGCATTGCTGCACTGGGTCATTCAGCTCAGTGTAGGCATCACCTATTTCCTTCTTCATGACAAACAGCTCAAACCTCTTGGTCAAACCCTCTTTAGAATGGTGCCATTTGGCCAACGGGCTCATTATCTGAGGGTGATCACAGATAAACGTAGGATTGATGCAATTCACTTCCAGGAACTCCCCGATGAGCTTATCAAGGAGTCTGGCTGTGGTGCGAGGTGGTGAGCATTCAACACCTTTTGCAACACAGATATTATCAAGAATTTTTCAGAGTTTCTTCAGTTTCAAAAAGGCGTGTTTCTGGCAGTTTCACACCCAGTGCTTTCACAAGCTCTTCTACCATGCTGTTTCTCCAGAAGGGTAGGGTAAAGTCAATGGCTGGGCCTTCTGGGCCATCTGGGTTGTAGGTGACCTTGTAACAACCTGTAATGTGCTTCACCATACCTGAGATCATCTTCTCTGTGATTTCCATGACATCGTGATAGTCTGCATAGGCCATGTAGAATTCACAGGTGGTGAACTCAGGATTGTGAGTCAAATCAATTCCTTCATTCTGCAACAGGCATCCAATTTCATGAAACTGGTCGATGCCACAACCACCAGCATCTCATGGTAGAGCTCTAGGGCAATTCTCATGTACAAATTCATATCCAGCTCATTGTGGTTGGTGATGAAAGGCTTGGCCACAGCTGTCAGTGAAATTACACATGCAAGTCTCTGCACACCAGTGAGAATACCCTTAAAGTCATACGTGACACAAAGGAGTTGGCATCAAGTACACCTAATTTAACGTAGCTTATGACACCTTGCCTAGCCACACCCCCACGGGATATAGCAGTGATAAGAATTAAACATGAACAAAAGTTTGACTAAGCTATACTGACACAGGGCTGGTAAATTTTGTGCCAGCCACTGCAGTCATACGATTAACCCAAGTTAATACACATATGGCGTAAAGAGTATTAAAGACTATAGCAACAAAATAAAAGCCAAGACTTAACTAAGATGTAAAAAACTACAGTTAAAGTAAAAACAAACTATGAAAGTGGCTTTAATACATTCTGATTACACTATACCTAAGACCCAAACTGGTATTAGATACCCCACTATGCTTAGCCCTAAACCAAGACAATCCAGTTAACAAGATTGTTCGCCAGAGAACTACTAGCAAGAGCTTAAAACTCAAAGGACTTGGCAATGCTTTATATTCCTCTAGAGGACCCTGTTCTGTAATCGATAAACCCCTATAAACCTCACCAACCTTTGCTAATTCAGCCTATATACCGCCATCTTCAGCAAACCCTTAAAAGGAACCATAGTAAGCACAAGTATATACATAAAACATTAGGTCAAGGTGTAGTTAATGAGTTGGGAAGAAATGGGCTACATTTTCTATTTCTAGAACACATATAAATGAAAACCTTTATGAAATGAAAGGTTAAAGGAGGATTTAGTAGTAAATTAAGAATAGAGCGCTTAATTGAATCAGGCCATGAAGCACGCACACACCACCCATCACCCTCCTCAAGTACCAATGCCAACTATTTATAAATAATTCCCAGGTAATAAGTACAGGAGGAGACAATTTGTAACAAGGTAAGCATACTGGAAAGTGTCCTTGGATTAACCAAAGTGTAGCTTAAACAAAAGCACCTGGCTTACACCCAGAAGATTTCATTAAAATGACCACTTTGAACTAAAGCTAGCCCAACTAATAAATTACAATACAACACACAAACATAAAACAAAACATTTATAAAAATTAAAGTATAAGAGACTGAAGTATTTTTTTTTAAAATAATAAATTTTATTTTTATATTCCCCATACAATTGCAACCCCCCATTCTGACCCCAATCCCTCCCCTCCTGCCCCCACCCCCAAAAAAGTGTCTCTGGTTCATAGTTTTTTGTTGATTTTGATTTTCACTTTCTTATAGTTATTCATTTTCCTGGTCCCTTATTTAAGTTTTCTAGATTCCTGCTATGAGTGAGACCATCCGATATTTTTCTTTTTCTTTCTGGCTTATTTCGCTGAGCATGATCCCTTCCAGGGCCATCCATGTTGCTGCAAATTGCATGTGTTTATCTTTTTTGAATGCTGAGTAATATTCCATGGTGTATATGTACCACATCTTCTTGATCCAGTCATCTATTTCTGGGCATTTGGGCTGTTTCCAAAGCTTAGCTATTGTAAACAGTGCTGCTATAAACATAGGGGTGCAGGTGCTCTTTGGAATTGATGTTTCTGTGTCCTTTGGGTAAATACCTAGGAGTGGAATTGCTGGATCATATGGGAGCTCTATGTTTAGTAGGTCCAGAAATCTCCACACAGCTCTCCATAGTGGTTGGACCAGTTTGCACTCCCACCAACAGTGCAGAAGAGTTCCTTTTTCTCCACACCCTCGCCAACATTTGTTGTTGCTAGTTTTTTTAATATGTGCCATTCTCACTGGTGTGAGATGGTATCTCATGGTAGTTTTGATTTGCATTTCCCTGATTACAAGTGATGTTGAACATTTTTTCATATGCCTGTTGGCCATTTGCATTTCCTCTTCAGAGAAGTTTCTTTTTAGCTCTTCTGCCCATTTTTGGACTGGATTATTTTCTTTGTTGTTGTTGAGTCTCATCAGCTCTTTGCAGGTTTTTGTGATCAGTCCTTTATCATTAGTGTTGGGTGCAAAAATGTTCTCCCAGTTGGTGGGGTTTCTCTTTGTTTTGGTTATTGTCTCTTTTGCTGTGCAGAAGCTCTTTAATTTGATGTAGTCCCAGCTGTTTATCTTCGCCTTCACTATCGCTGCTTTGGGTGATGTGTCTGTAAAGATGTCTTTGATATGCAAATCACGTAGTGTTTCGCCTATATTTCCTTCTATGTATTTTATGGTTTCAGGTCTTATGTCTAGTTCTTTAATCCATTTTGAGTTGATTTTTGTGTATGGTGTGAGGTAGTGGTCAAGCTTCATTCTTTTGCATGTAGCAACCCAGTTTTCCCAGCACCATTTATTGAACAAACTTTCTTTGCTCCATTGCATAGTCTTTGCTCCTTTGTCAAAGTATTTTTAAGGTGCTGTAGAAAAAGTACTGCAAGGGACCGAGTGAAAGAAAAATTGAAAGTAATGAATAGCAAAGCTTACCCCTTTTACCTTTTGCATAATGAGTTAACTAGAAAACCTTAGCAAAGAGAACTTAAGTTAAGTACCCCAAAACAAGACAAACTACCTGTGAGCAGTATATCAAAGTGAACTCCTGTATGTGGCAAAATAGTGAGAAGACTCTCAGGTAGAGGTGAAAAGCTTATAGAGCCTGGTGATAGCTGGTTGTCCAGAAAAGAATATAAGTTCAACTTTAATCTATACCAAAAAAAATCTTAAAATTTTTAATGTAAGATTAAATGTTAGCCTAAAGAGGTACAACCCTTTAGACATAGGATACAACCTTCAATGGAGAGTAAGTATAAAAAATCATCATAGTTGGCCAAAAAGCAGCTATCAATTAAGAAAGTGTTCAAGCTCAACAATAAAAACACTATAATTCCAACAATATAACTAAATACCAACAATATAACTAAATACCAAACTTCAACTGGACCAATCTGTATCAAAATAGAAAAAATACTGTTAATATGAGTAACAAGAATTATTTCTCCCTGCACAAACCTATATCAGATCGGATGCCCCACTGATAGTTAGCAAACTAATAATAATAACCTAAATATAAAACACTTATTACACAAATTGTTAGTCCAACACATATTTGCTACAACCAAAGGAAAGATTAAAATAAGTAAAAGGAACTCGGCAAACACAAACTCGGCCTGTTTACCAAAAACATCACCTCTGGCATTAATAGTATCAGAAGCACTGCCTGCCCAGTGACATAAGTTAAACGGCCGCGGTATCCTGACCATGCACAGGTAGCATAATCATTTGTTCTTTAATTAAGAACTTGTATGAATGGCCACGCGAGGGTTTAACTGTCTCTTACTTCCAATCAGTGAAATTGATCTTCCCATGAAGAGGCGGGAATAATAAAATAAGATGAGAAGACCCTATGGAGCTTTAATTAACTCAAGAAAGCAACATTATAATCCGATAGGCAACAACACAACTATAACTGAGTTAACAATTTCGGTTGGGGTGACCTTGGAACATAAAACAACCTCTGAGAGATTTAAGACCGACAAGTCAAAACCTGTAAAAAATCATAATTGATCCAATAAATTTTGATCAACGGAATAAGTTACCCTAGGGATAACAGCGCAATCATATTTAAGAGTCCATATTTAAGGGACCATAGGGTTTACGACCTCGATGTTGGATCAGGACATCCCAATGGTGCAAGCACTATTAATGGTCCGTTTGTTCAACGATTGGAGTCCTACGTGATCTGAGTTCAGACCAGAGTAATCCAGGTCACTTTCTATCTATTACATACTTCTCCCAGTACGAAAGGACAAGAGAAATAAGGCCAACCCTACATGAGAGCCTTAAAATTAATAGATGATTTCATCTTAATCTAGTAATTTATAACAAATTGCCCAAGAAAAGGGCTTCATTAGGGTGGCAAAGCCCAGTAATTGTGTAAAACTTAAAACTTTATATTCAGAGGTTCAATTCCTCTCCCTAACAATATGTACATAATTAATCTCCTAACACTAATTGTAGCAATCCTACTTGCTGTAGCATTCCTTACGCTAATCTAATGAAAAGTGCTAGGATACATACAACTACGAAAAGGCCCTAATATTGTAGGACCATACAGATTACTACAACCAATCGCTGACACTGTAAAACTATTCACTAAAGAACCATTATGACCACTAACCTCACCAATCTCCATGTTTATTATCGCCCCAATCCTAGCCCTAACATTAGCACTAACCATATGAATTCCACTACCAATACCATACCACATGAACTTAGCAATACTGTTTATATTAGCAGTATCAAGCCTAGCCATGTACTCCATTCTATGATCAGGTTGAACCTCCAACTCAAAATACGCATTAATCGGCGCCCTACGAGCAGTAGCACAAACCATTTCAAACGAAGTAACACTAGTTATAATTCTATTATCAGTTCTACTAGTAAGCGGATCCTTTTCACTATCAAACCTGATGATCACCCAAGAATACACCTGACTCCTATTCTCATCATGACCACAAGCCATAATGTGGTTTATTTCAACTCTAGCAGAAACAAACCGGGCTCCATTCAACCTAACAGAAGAGTGTAGGGGCAGGAAGAGCACAGTGCAGGTTTTCTAATCCAGCAGACTGGGTAAAGGAGGAGTCAGAGTCCTGGAGCCCTCAGTGGCTTTTGCAGCCTTTTATTGGGGTTTACCAGGTACACAGCAGCCAGGTACACTCTATCTGGGCTCTCCGGCGTTCTCTCTCTCTCTCTCTCTGTAGGGTAAGGTAAAAAATCAGGCTTTTCTGCCCACCCACCATCAGGATAGATGAAGGAACCCTGTGATCCTGAATGTATGCCTGATGGCGGGCACCTGAAGTGGGTACACCTGCGCTAAGACTGTGCTTTTTAAGGGCGGTGTCACGGGGACGCCAGCAGCAGCAGCAGAAGTCGAAAGAGAAGCCAGAGAGAAGCCGAGAGAGAAGCAAAGCAGAAGCAGAGAAGGCCAGAGAGCCCAGAGAGAGTGAAGATTTGCTGGGGGGCTGGGAAGACTGCCAGCCTCCCGGCCCCCCAGCACCCCTGCCTGCCATATGCCTGGTGAACCCCAATAAAAGACCTGCAAAAACCCACTAGGACTCTGACTCCTCCATTACCTGTTCTGCATGGGATCTCAGAAAACCTGCACTGTGCCCATTCCTAACCTCTACTCTCTCTCTCTCTCTCTCTCTCTCTCTCTCTCTCTCTCTCTCTCTTCTACCTACCTCTCAATTTTTTCTACATTTTACCTACCCTACAAAGGGGAATCAGAATTAGTGTCAGGATTCAACGTGGAATATGCAGCAGGCCCATTTGCTTTATTTTTCCTAACAGAATACACAAACATCATCATAATAAATGTCCTAACCACAATCTTATTTCTAGGATCATTTCACAACCCATATTTACCAGAACTATACTCAATCAACTTCATAATTAAAGCACTAATCCTAACCATCTCGTTCCTGTCAGTACGAGCCTCATACCCACGATTCTGATATGACCAACTAATACACCTGGCATGAAAAAAACTTCTTACCACTAACACTAGCACTGTGCATATGACACGTCTCCCTGCTAGTATTCTATCAGGAATCCCACCACAAACATAAGAAATGTGATAAAAGAGTTACTTTGATAGAGTGTAGGTGTAGGGTAAAGAAAATATCAGGCTTTTCTGCCCTTCCGCCATCAGGATAGATGATGGATCCTTGTCCTGAATGCATGCCTGATGGTGGGCACCTGGAATAGGGTGTGGGCATAGGTAGATGGGATTCAGCTGAGCTAAGACTGTGCTTTTAAGGGCGGCGTCACGGGGGGACGCAAAACAGCCCCAGCAGCAGCAGCAGAACCTGAAGGAGAAGCTGAAGCAGAAGCAGAGAACGCCAGAGAGCCCAGATAGAGTAAAGACTTGCTGGGGGCTGGGAGGCCTGCCAGCCTCCCAGCCCCCCAGCCAGCACCCCTGCCTGCCATATGCCTGGTGAACCCCAATAAAAAACCTGCAAAACTACTGAGAACTCTGACTCCTCCTTTACCCGGTCTGCATGGGATCAGAAAACCTGCCTTGTGCCCTGTCCTGCCCCTTACAATTGGCGTATGTCGGCAAGATCCATGCAGACGGGTATTGGAGCCCTCCGAAGACCTGGAGGGACTAAGGAGAACAGACTTTGCCTGTGACGACGCTGGAGGCACCATGGCGGTATAGAAGATGGATACGTCCACGAGCTATAGGATGAGACCTGGCGTGAAGGAGACGCCCGAAAGGACCAGCCAACGACACCGGAAAGGACCAGCCAACGACACCGGATAGGACCAGCCAACGACACCGGAAAGGACCAGCCAATGACCCCTGAGGCAGCAGGCCATTGCTGAAGCAGGGAGAGGCCAATGGACTGATAGACTGATGAACTGATGATTTTGGACTGACAATCCCGCCAGAAGGCGGAGGACCTTAGCAGGTTATGTTTATTTTTTGAGAATCTGGGGGTGGCCAGTGGGCCTAGATGGCCAAAAGCAGCCTGTGTATGCCCAGTGGCCAGGTGGAGGAGAAAAGCCAACTAAGGTGGCAAAAGCTGGTACTGATGCTAAGTTGAGAAGCCCTAAAGCGGCTGTTAAGCAGCCTGGGTATGCTGAAGCCCTGTGAGTCTCGTAAAATCACCTGTGGGTGATGCCCTGCTCATTCTTGAGTGAGGGTGAGGAGCTGAGGAGCCCGTCCTTGGGGGATGGGTGGGGAATGTGGCTTGGGGTGGAGCCCAAGCCAAATGCAAAGTTTGGATCCCCAACCCATGTGCTTGTGCAGTGGGTTGGCTTGAGAGCAGGGGTCTGTGAGTCGCATGGGTGGCCATGAAGGCCGAGTGTTGGAGCGACTGCAGACAGAAACCCTGAGGGTTGGCGATTACCCCCAACAGAATAAAATTGCCAATCCCAGAGCTAGTGCATCCTGGGGGTGGATGCTGTGTGTGCCTTGTAGCCGAGACCACAGCCAGAGAAGGCCAGGAAGCCTGACGGCTCCTGGTGTGTTATAGCAGATGCCGTGTGTGATTTCCCCTCCCTCGTATGAGCAGTGCCTTCGGCAGCAGATTTGGTGGCTCATCTGCTGGTACCAATAATTGTCTTTTGCACTTGGTTGGTGCCCTGCCTGGACTTATTTGTGTTCTGTTGTATTTTGTTATGTTGTATTTTGTTATTTGATGTATTTGCTTTTGTGGGCCATGGCTGCATTGTTTGTTTGCTTAGAAAATTGTGTATATATGTATAGACTGTATGGCAGAAAACCCTGAGGGGGTGGACTGTAGGGTAAAGAAAATATCAGGCTTTTCTGCCCTTCCGCCATCAGGATAGATGATGGATCCTTGTCCTGAATGCATGCCTGATGGTGGGCACCTGGAATAGGGTGTGGGCATAGGTAGATGGGATTCAGCTGAGCTAAGACTGTGCTTTTAAGGGCGGCGTCACGGGGGGACGCAAAACAGCCCCAGCAGCAGCAGCAGAACCTGAAGGAGAAGCTGAAGCAGAAGCAGAGAACGCCAGAGAGCCCAGATAGAGTAAAGACTTGCTGGGGGCTGGGAGGCCTGCCAGCCTCCCAGCCCCCCAGCCAGCACCCCTGCCTGCCATATGCCTGGTGAACCCCAATAAAAAACCTGCAAAACTACTGAGAACTCTGACTCCTCCTTTACCCGGTCTGCATGGGATCAGAAAACCTGCCTTGTGCCCTGTCCTGCCCCTTACAGTAGGGTAAGGAAAAATGTCAGGCTTTTCTGCCCTCCCGCCATCAGGATAGATGACGAACCCTGCAGTCCTGAATGCATGCCTGATGGCGGGCACCTGGAGTAGGGTGTGGGCATAGGTAGATGGATTCACCTGGGCTTTTAAGGGCGGCGTCATGGGGACACCAGAAGAAGCCGAAAGAGAAGCCGAGAGAGAAGCAAAGAAGCAGAAGCAGAGATCACCAGAGAGCCGAGATAGAGTGAGGACTTGCTGGGGTCTGGGAGGACTGCCAGCCTCCCGGCCCCCCAGCACCCCTACCTGCTGTGTACCAGGTAAATCCCAACAAAAGACCTGCAAAAGCCACTGAGAACTCTGACTCCTCCTTTACCCGGTATGCTGGATCAGGAAACCTGCACTGTGTCATTCCTTCCCCTACATAGAGTAAATCATAGAGGTTCAAGCCCTCTTATTTCTAGAATTACAGGACTTGAATCTGCTCCTAAGAACTCAAAAATCTTTGTGCTACCACATTACACCATATTCTATAGTAAGGTCAGCTTAATAAGCTATCAGGCCCACACCCCAAAAATGTTGGTTTATATCCTTCCCGTACTAATAAATCCACTAGTATTTTCCTTAATCTCATTCACCGTAGCACTAGGTACAACAATTGTACTAATAGTTCACATTGCTTAATCTGAATTGGATTTGAAATGAACATACTAGCAATTATCCCAATCCTAATTAAAAAATTTAACCCACTCTCAATAGAAGCAGCCACAAAATACTTAACACAAGTCACAGCCTCAATGCTACTAATACTAGCCATCATCATTAATCTGACATACTCAGGTCAATGAACTGCAATAAAAATAACAAACCATATCGCTTCCATAACAATAACAATCACCTCAATCATAAAACTAGGTATAGCCCCATTTCATTTCTGAGTACCTGAAGTAACACAAGGCGTACTCCTACTATCAGGAATAATTTTACTTACATGACAAAAAAATCTCCCCACTATCCGTACTAATACAGACCGCCTACTCAACACAAATCTTATATTAACAACAGCAATATTATCCATTGCTGTGGGAGGATGAAGAGGATTGATCCAAACACAACTACAGAAAATCATAGCATATTCATCTATCTCACACATAGGCTGAATAGCCGCTATCATAACCTACAACACCACAATAACCCTAAATCTAATAATCTACATTATACTAACACTCACAATATTTATACTACTACACATCATTTCATCCACAACTACCCTTTCACTATCCCATTTATGAAACAAAATGCCCCTAATAGTAACATTAATTCTACTATCAATACTATCACTAGGTGGACTACCACCCCTATCCAGATTTATACCAAAATGAATAATCATCAATGAACTTACCAAAAACAACAGCATCATCCTACCAACAATCATAGCAATCCTAGCACTACTAAACTTATACTTCTACATACGACTAACATATTTAACATCTCTTACAATATTTCTACCAACAAACAACATAAAAATGACATGACAATTCGAAAACATAAAAAAGACACCACTACTCCCACCACTAGTAATCTTATCAACTATACTGCTACCACTGACACCAATACTACTAGCACTAGAATAGGAGTTTAGGTTAAATCAGACCAAGGGCCTTCAGAGCCCTAAGTACAATTTACTTAACTCCTGAGAACTAAGGATTGCAAGACTCTATCCTGCATCAATTGAATGCAAATCAATTACTTTAATTAAGCTAAATCCTTACTAGATTGGAGGGCTTTGATCCCATGAAATTTTAGTTAACAGCTAAATACCCTAAACAGCTGGCTTCAATCTACTTCTCCTGCCTCAAGAGAAAAATAGGGAAGCAGGAGAAGCCCCGGCAGAATTGAAGCTGCTTCTTTGAATTTGCAATTCAATGTGAAATTTCACCACAAGTCTTGGTAAAAAGAGGGCTTAAACCTTTGTCTTTTGATTTACAGTCTAATGCTTACTCAGCCATTTTACCTATGTTCATCAACCATTGACTATTTTCAACAAACCACAAAGACATTGGCAAACCGTACTTATTATTCAGTGCCTGGGCTGGGGTAGCTGGCACAGCCCTGAATCTATTATTTCATGCTGAATTAGGACAACCAGTTACTCTCTTAGGAGACAACCAAATCTATAATGTAATTGTCACAGCCCACGCTTTCATAATAATCTTCTTCATGGTTATGCCAATCTTACTGGGTGGGTTCGGCAACTGACTAGTCCCACTAATAATTGGAGCACCTGATATGACATCACTGCGAATAAATAACATAAGCTTCTGACCTCTACCACCATCATTCCTACTATTATTAGCATCTTCTACAGTAGAGAGAGGGGCTGGCACAGGATGGACCGTATACCCTCCATTAGCCAGAAATTTAGCCCATGCCGGAGCTTCTGTAGACCTAGCTATTTTCTCTTTACACTTAGCAGGTGTTTCATCTATTTTAGGGGCAATTAACTTCATTACAACTATTATCAACATGAAACCCCGAGCAATGTCCCAATACTGCAGGGGGCCTTGCTGCCCCAGCCAGGTAAGACGCTGGCAAGCAGTTAAGGAAAGGGCCTCACACCGTGGGGCTGAAGATTCCTTGTGCCTCACACCGTGGGGATGAAGATTAATCTATAACCTATATATATCCCTTTGTTTTTTTGTTCTTGGTCATATAAGAAAAAACCTCTCAGAAAATACATTGGGCAATAAAGTATATGTATAAGAATATTATAAGCACATGGCATGGAGAATTAGCTGCTTAAAAATTAAACACTGTAAATTTGGCCTGCCTGACAATGGGAATGAGTTTGTTACACATGAACATGACTGACAAGCAATCCAGGACAATTATAGTAAGTCCTTCTTTTGATTTTTTTAGAAGTTTCTTAGAAAAGTTTTTAAATGAAGTTAATTGTGTTAAGAAGTTTCTAGGTAGGGGCCTCCCCTGGGGGCGCAGCAGTTGAGTGCTGGGCTGTGAGGCTGCCCTCAGCCTCTGTTCCCCCCGCAGCCAGCGAGGGTCCCACCAAAAAAAAAAAAAAAAAGAAGTTTCTAGGTAGAAAACCCTATTAGCTGATAACCAAAAAGCAGCTGGTCTCCGGCTGAAGGCGGTATGAATAGAAGAGTCTTGACGCTTAGGCTTTAGCTGATAGGGGTGTACTGGTGGCTATCAGCTGTCTTAGGTAATTGTCTAAACTGAAATAATTAGTTTTAGTGTTAGGTTTAGTTTTTTTATCTATTAACCTTAAAGGTTGCCTTCATGCTGAGAGCACATAGCAGCCAAAAGTCTATGGGAAAAGAATGCACTGATTGTTTCTGCTTTGCTTCTATGCATATGATGATGTCATCTCACTGCTTGCAAAAAATGAATAAATAAATACCTGCTGAGTCCCTCAGTAGAAGATATTTGCACCTCATCGAGTGTCAGTGTCTCTAAGCCATCCCTTTCCCCTAAGCCCTCAAGTTTCGCCTACACTGTCTCATCCTTTCAGGGACACCTGACATGACATTTAGCCAAGGTTGGTCGTCGGCACAATACCCAACACCACTACTTGTATGATCAATCCTAATTACTGCCGCACTACTACTACTATCCCTTCCAGTCTTGGCAGCGGGCATTACGATACTACTAACAGACCGAAACTTAAACACCACATTCTTTGATCCTGCCGGGGTTGGCGATCCAATTCTATATCAACACCTATTTTGATTCTTCGGACACCCAGAATTATATATTCTGATCTTGCCAGGATTCGGGATTATTTCACACATCGTCACATATTGCTCAGGACAAAAAGTACCATCTGGATACATGGGAATAGTCTGAGCTATAATGTCAATTGGGTTCTTAGGTTTTATCGTATAAGCCCACCACATGTTCACAGTAGGACTAGACATAGATACACGTGCATACTTTACATCAACAACTATAATTATTGCTATTCCTACTGGAGTAAAAGTATTTAGCTGACTAGCAACCCTGTATGGAGGTAACATCAAATGATCACCAGCTATACTACGAGCCCTTGGCTTTATTTTCCTATTTACAGTAGGAGGCTTAACAGGAATTGTCTTAGCTAATTCCTCACTAGACATTGTGCTACACGACACATATTATGTAGTAGCTCACTTCCACTATGTTCTGTCAATAGGAGCAGTATTTGCCATCATTGCAGGCTTTGTGCACTGATTCCCACTATTTACAGCTACACATTAAGTCAAACCTGAGCAAAAATCCACTTTGCCATTAAATTTTTAGGAGTAAACATAACATTCTTTCCTCAACATTTCCTAGGGCTGTCAGGTATACCTTGACACTGAGACACAGGGCAGGCTAGGAATTAGGCAGTTTCAGGGACACTGCAGGAGGGGACCTCGGAGAGTTGAGGAAGGCTTCAGAGATAAGGGCAGCAAGAGAAGTGTAACTAATTCCATCTGGAAATACAAACATCCCAGGACCAAGGACAACATTGTTAACGCTGGCCTTGGTTTCCTTCAGGTGGTAAAGGGAGGTAGAGATTGGGGAAATGGAGAGTGGTTTAATTTATGGACAGCTTAGAAGGGCAGCTGTTTTACTTCAATGCAGGGATGCCCATCCAGAGGACTGGGCCATAAAGATAAAGATGCAACAAATGGGGAAAGACAGACCTGCTAGATAAGGAATGTGAACATCCCCCACTCAGTAACAAGTTAAGTGAGACAGCCGAGAACTAACCAATCACAAAGAGACTGGTGGAGCTTTAGAATAATGAGGGAAAGAAGGTATATATTCCCTGAGACACGACTCCACTTTGGCTTCCTTGCCCCTTCCAGGCCTGGTTTCCTGGCCTGGGAGTCTCACTTTATTTCTGCTCTTTTTCTCCTCAATAAACTTTTTCTTTCTCTAAACAAACCTGCCTCTTCTCGCTTGCTTGCCTGAGAGTCTGTGAAGTTCCTGCTGCGGCTTCGTGAGACACCAACCCATGGGGGTCTAGTGGCTGGGGCTCAGCGCTGCCCTGCAGCCTGGGATCTGTTCCTGGCTGGGACACTAGGCCTGACAATTCCGGTATCAGCACTACTCAGACTACCCAGACGCATACACTACATGAAACACAGTATCGTCTATAGGATCATGCATCTCATTAACAGCAATTATGCTTATATTATTTATAATCTGAGAAGATTTCTCTTCAAAACAAGAAGTTTCCACTGTAGAACTAACAACAAACATCAAATGACTACACAGTTGTCCACCACCTTATCACACATTCGAAGAGCCTACCTATGTTAACCCAAAATAAATAAGGAAGGATTCGAACCCCCAAAGATTGGTTTCAATTAAGGTTCTTTTGTCATACTACATAAACTACCTCAACTTCTAGATATTTGTTAAACAGGTAAAAGAACTTTAAGGTACTGTGAATGGCCTGGATCATACAAATAGGGTGAGACAGAACTAAGACTATGCAGTAGTTTTCTTCACCCATAATGCAAAACATTTTTTTTAAGATTTATTTATGCATACAAGAGCTGGGGTACAGGCCAGAGGTGTGGGGGGTGAGAGGATTCACCAGAGACAGAGTGGGGAACAGAATAGGCAGATTGACCGAAGTATACTGCTGAGGGGAGCAGCAGGCAAGTCAGGAGAGCTCCTCTGCACCATGTGGTTTGGTTGCTCCCTGGCCTGCCTGGGGATCGAACTTGTGCTGCAGAGGCTGCGGGCAGCTTCATAGGTTGCATCTTAACCCCTTGCACCACCAAGGAGGCCTCCATAATCCAAAACTTTTACCATAGTATCAGGCAGGTAGTTTTGATAATTAGGAAGAATATGGTTTAAAGAATAGCAGCCATGAACAGGAACATAAAAAATGTTCATCACTAGGGAAATGCAAACCAAAACCACAATGAGGTATTGTGGTTTTTGGAGTCTGTGGGTTTGGAGTGCAGGGTCCTTGGGTTCACTCTGGGAAAGGTTTCACCAGAGCTCCCATTTCAGCGACACGCGGCAATTTCCCCAGGCAAGTTTTTCCACGAGACGAGACGGTAGTTACATTTAAAGGGCAGGTTTATTAGGGAAAGGGACAGAAGAGCAAAGTACATTTGCATAGACACAAGCGGGCAGGAAGAGCTGCCCTGAAAGGGACAGGTTTGCTGAGAGAGGCCTGCATTATTGCAGGGGGCAGCCTTGAGGAGAGCTGCCTCCACTGAGGGAGGTCAGTGAAGAGAAGTCCCGGCAGGTACAAGTCATAGGCAAGCAGGGAGGCTGCAGACCTGCAGAGGGAGAGAGCAGGTGAAAAGAGTCACCTGCGTAGTCACAAGTGGGCTGTGGGAGTGCTGCCCTGAGCCTGTGCAGACACTGCACTGATATAGTCTTCTGTTTGGGAGGGGCTCACTCCTTGTAAGCAGTCAGTTGGTTGCTAATTTTGGGTAACTCCCTAGAATTTGAAAGGGACTGGAGATTCTACAGTGGGCTCAATTTCCATATCTTTACCTTTGGATGTGCCTCTCCCTCTGATACCTCCTTGTATGTTATGCTTTGTAATCTAGGCATCTGCGCCTAAGTATACTAGTCTGCAAGCCTGTGGTCTGTGCCTAAGGATCTTCGTTTCCATAGCTGTGTCAATGGCTATGTTAATCTCCTCTACCCCACCTCCTAGTGTGAGCCAGGTTTCTGGTCTTGTGGCACACCTCCTTTTCAGTTTTTTGTTTTTTTTCTATTCCTGTCCTCCATTAGTATCATCTCACATGTATATAGAGTATATCAAAAAGACAAGGAGAAAAGGGAAACCTGGTGCGCCATTGATGGGAATGTGCATTTGTGCAGTCATTGTGGAAAACAGTGTGGCAATTTCTAAAGAAACTAAAAATGGAAATACCATACAATTCAGCTATTCCATTTCTGGGTATTTTCCTGAAGAATGCAAAACACTATTTCAAAAAGCTATAGGTACCCCTATATCCTTTGCAGCATTGTTTACAAAAACCACCATATGGAAACAAATTAAGTGCCCACCAATAGATGAATGGATTAAAAAAGATGTGGCATATGGAATGGAATACTACTCATCTATTAAAAGGACAAAATTTTTCTATGTGGAACAACACAGATGGACCTAGAGGGTCTTATGCTGAGTGAAATATGTCAGGTGGAGAAAGACATACTGTACAACTTCACTTACATGTAGAAAATAAAACAAATGAGAAAACAGAACAAGAACTGACACTTAGACTATAAGAACAAAGTGGTTACCAGAAGGGAGGAAGGAAGGGGATCAATTGTGTGGTGGTAGATGTAAACTAGACTTTTAATTGCAATTATATATGAAGAGGATTATACAGATGTTGAATTATAATGTTTCACATCTGAAACAAATAGGGTTTTTTTTATTAAACATTTTTATTTTCTTACATCGTTGCTCATTTTTGCACAATATTTGATTTCTCCTCTCAGGTGTAGTCCCCATAAATCTCCCACCACATCATCACCCATGAACCCTCACCATAGTCCCTTGTGTTATTCCCTCTCCTGTTATGACCCATCTCCCTCCCCTTGCCCTGCTGCATGCCTCAGATCTATGGTCTGCCTGCAAGTTTTGCAAGTTTTTTTTTTTTTTTCTGATCCCTTGTTTGGTTCCCTTATATTCCTCCTGTAAGTGAAACCATCCAATATTTTTCTTTTTCCTTCTCACTTACTTCACTGAACATAATCCCTGTTGCTACAAATGGCATGAGTTTATCCTTTGTGGTTACTGAGGAGTATTCCATTATGTATATATATATACATATATACCACATCTTCTTGATCCAGTTATCTGTTTTGGGACATTTAGGTTGTTTCCATATCTTAGCTATTATAAACAGTGCTGCAAAAATAAAAGGGAGCAGGTTTCCTTTTGAATTAGTGTTTTTGTGTCCTTCAAGTAGATTCCTAGGAGTGGAATTGCTGGGTCATATGGTAGCTCCATTTTTCGTAGTTTGAGGAACCTCCACACAGCTTTCCATGGTGATTGGACCAGTTTTGCAGTCCCACCAGCAGTATAAGAGGGTTCCTTTTTCTCCACATCCTTGACAGCATTTGTTGTTGCCAGTATTTTTTTTTTTTAAATATGGGTCATTCGGGCCTCCCCCTGTGGCGCAGCAGTTGAGCGTTGGGCTGCGAAGCTGCCCACAGCCTCTGCAGTGCCGGTTTGATCCCAGGCTGCCAGGCGAGGGTCCCACATGGTGTGCAGACCTCTCCTGCTGCCCGCTGCTCCCCTCAGCAGTGTATTTTGTCAGTCTGCCTATTCTGCTCCCCTCTCTGGCTCTGGTGAATTCTCTCACCCACCCGCGCTTCTGACTGTACCCAGTGCTTGTATAAATAAATAAATAAACCTTTTTTAAAATAAATAAATAAATAAATATGGGTCATTCACCAGTATTATCTCATTGTGGTTTCAACTTGAATTTCTGTGATAAGTGATGTTGAGCATTTTTTCATACACCTGTATGTAATCCATTTGCATTTTCTCTTTGGAGAAATGTCTTCTTAACTCTTCTGCCCATTTTTTGTCTGGGTTGTTTGCTTTGTTTTTGTTAAGTTGTCTGTGCTTTGGTAGATCTTTGGTATCAGTCCCTTATCTGTTGTATGGAAGGCAAATATTCTCTCCCAGTCAGCAGGGTGTTTCTTTTGTTTATTGTCTCTTTTGGTTTACAGAAGCCTTTAAGTTTGATGTAATCCCAGCTGTTTATCTTTTCCTCCATTTTCTTTGCTTCTGGGGATGAGTTCTCAAAGATATTTCTGAGATGTATATCTTGGAGTGTTGTATGTTTTCTTCTACATATTTTATGGCTTCAGGTCTTACCATCAAATCTTTTATCCATTTTGAGTTGAAATGCCAATGGGTGAAATTTCAAATGTTTAGGTGAAAGTGTTTGGGAACTGGCAGTCAGTGGCAAAGAGAAATACTAAATGGTAGCTTCTGAGGAACTGCCTAGAAGTGACTGTTACACATATATGCATGCCCGCATTTTCTCCTTTTTTAACTTTCATTTATTTTTTAGATTTGTATTGAAGTAATATTGATTTAAAATATTATATTTGTTTCAGCAAATATTGCTGAAATTAATATTGAATAACAATAAACCTCAAATAGCCAAAGCTCTCCTGACTGAAAAAAGGAAGAAAGGAGAAGAAAGGAGGTATTACAGTTCCTTTGTACGAAAAAAGAGACAATAACCAAAACAAAGAGATACCCTACAGATTGGGTGAACATTTTTGCACTCCATACAACTGATAAGGGACTGATATCAAATACAGATATGTAAATTAATATATTACTATACCATTTTTAGGAATGGTAATTAGTAAGACTTAATCCTTCAAAGACATCTTATTAATCTACTCAGGAAATTCTCAGGTAATTTCCCAATATGGTCTTTGACCAGATATTAAAGAGAATCTATGGAGACAGTAAGGAAGTCTTGTCAAAGAAGAAGGCATGTGGGTGAGGAACAGATGAAAGACTCAGCACAGCACACCACAGATAGACTTCCAGGGACTCTTTTTTTTTAATTTATTTATTTATTTATTTATTTATTTATTTATTTATTTATTTATACAAGAACCAGGTTATAGGCCAGATGCACGGGAGGGTGAGAGGGTTCACCAGAGACAGAGTGGGGAACTGAACAGGCAGACTGACAAAATACACTGCTGAGGGGAGTAGTGGGTGCAACAGGAGAGGTTTGCCGCACCATGGGGACCCTTGCCTGCTGGCCGGGATCCAACCAGCGCTGCAGAGGCTGCGGACAGCTTCACAGCGCTGTGCTCAACTGCCTGCGCCACCAGGGGAGGCCCGGACTCTTTTTTTTTTTTTTTAAGAAGATTTATTTATTTATACAAGAGCTGTGGTACAGGCCAGAGGCGCGGGAGGGTGAGAGAATTCACCAGAGACAGAGTGGGGAGCAGAACAGGCAAACAGACCAAAAGCACTGCTGAGGGGAGCAGCAGGTGAGACAGGAGAGGTCTGCTGCGCCATGTGGGTATCTCCCTGGTTGGCTGGGAATCGAACCAGCGCTGCAGCAACTGCAAATAGCTTCACAGCGTTGTGCTCAACCTGCTGCGCCATAGGGGAGGCCCACTTCCAGAGACTCTTGCTCAAACCAGAACTCCCCTTTTTCTGTGGTCTTTTAACCATTTTTCATTTGTGGAGTTCAATATTTCAGGATTCCCAATTTAAGGTCAGTCTCACTGATGGTTCAATTGATAATACAAACACAGATACACTCTGTACAAACATCTTTCAGGTATAACTGTGCAGATAATTTGGGGGCAAAACATGTTTCCCACTTAAAAAGTATAGGAAATTATGAGCAGACTATTATAAGGGGAAATCACAATCAGAGAACCAGCTTCAACACTTTGTTTCTGTTTCCATAGCCATTTGATCTAATAAGATTTTATAAATTTCACCTATGATTTAACATGTCCTACTGTTAGAAGACAGAATAGAAAGTGGCGAAAATAAAAATATTAATCTCAAGTCATTGATATTACTGCTAAATAATTTAAATAAGCTCTCAAAGTTGACCCCAGTCACTAGTAATTAATAAATGTTTATTCACAGTATTAATATTTATTCACAGTAGTATTAACTACTGTACTGTATTACTACTAGTACTGTCCTGTTTTTACACGAGATCGCTGATGATTATTTCCTTTCTCCCTTACTCCTCTTTCCTTTCCTCTCCTTACCTTCTTATTCCTTCCTCCTCTCTCTCCCCTTTCTTCCTAAACTGATTGACTTTCACAACCACACTATGAATCAAGTTCTTTTTCTACTTACAGTCTCTCATTCAATTTTTTTACCCATCAATTTATAATTCTTTAGCATAATCCATACATATATAAGTATCCTATGAATATAATATGTCATTGAGGGGGATTTTTCTTAAGTTACCCAGACAACTGTAATTGCAAAATTATGTAATATTCACGGTATTCATAGCACTCTAATATATATTGTCATGCTGGACTTTGATCAAATACCTGAAAATCTTAGTCACATTTCAAAGCATGACTAAGGCTGGTTCAAGTTATTGCTTTAGTGACAATTAGACATAAGGAATTGTGTGGAGATTTATTGTCACAAGATGCCATTGGTGTGTTTCCTTAATCCTACTCAAATTCTCCAGCTCTCCTCCACAACAGTTCTAGGATTGCAAATCCACATTCCTGTATGTATCTCATTACTCCAAGCTGACCAGCCAGAAAATGTTATCACTCTTCTTGGGTACAACTTAAAAATATTTTTTTTTTAAAATTATCTATTGGGTTTTTCTGTTTCTGCCAGATAACATTTTTATCTACTTGATGACTTTTAATTTGTACTTTTTTGACTGACGCTATCTTGATATGAGATATCTAAATGTGCAGCCTTCATAGGAAATTCTGATAAGATGGTATGTTTTACCTTCCTCTACCTTACAACCCCCTTTCCTTCTAACTGTAATTTAAAGCAGATAGTATCTATTTCAAAATGTGGTTATAAACTGATAACAAAGAATGAATTCCTAAGAATCATATTGCGTGGACTTTAATCTTCTAGGGATTTAGAAAGATACTTGATTCTTGAAGTAGTTACCTGAATATTCCAAGCCTTAAAACCATCAAATTAATTTTATTTAATTAGTTTTTCAAAACATTATTTTTATAAGGTGATTTTATTCACTGCTATAAAAATCAGAAATATGTAAGTATTATAGTGTATGTAGACAAATATCTATATTACATATTATGTAATTATATAGTAACTAGATACTTGGATGTCAAATCAAAGAAAATCTGAGGATAAAGAACTACCAAATGTTGTATTTTAATATATTATAATATAAAACATTTAAATTATTTGTTGCAATTGGTTCCTTCATTGCCTTTCTAGAGGCTGAACAAGCCCACTACAAAACAATAGCATAAAATAACAGGCATATAAATATTAATACTGTTATAGGACAGCCCCGATATTGAACGGGTTCCTGGCTGTGGGTCCTCACCCGCTCTTAAAAGGGACTTATTAATACTCCACTACAGGCACACACAAAAGGTTAATAGGACATCCTTTTCCCCCTAACAATACAATGAAAAAAAAATACAAAGCATAGCTGGTGCAACAGAAGAAAAAAACTGAATTATTAATGTTAGTTAATTAGAAACATAATAGCTTTTAGTGACCAGTGAGTTGGATTCACATAGTCAACTTTTTTTCTTCCTTTTACAGTGCTATAGAATAATAGAAAGCTTGGGTGAAAAAGCCATTACAGACAAAACATGGAAACTCATACAAGAAAGAGCTAAGTAAAGTAACTATCAAAAGATACTGCAAAATGCCAAAAGAAACTGATGTTTTCCTTCTTTATTCCTTTCTTGGCCTAAAAGAGCCATAAGAAAATTTTACCTGTGGCATATGCTAAATCTGTTTTATCAGAGTATTTAGTCAAAAATCAAGAAAGACTTTGTTCTTTTTGCTGAACTCAAAAGGAATTTATTTGCTTTTGTAAAAAGAGAAATAAAATATTAAGAATCCCAACAGAAAGGAACCAAACAAGCATAAAATATAATTTTTAAAGATTTATTTATTTATGCATACAAGAACTGGGGTAACAAATATTTTTGGTCAACTTTTATATTTTACTCAGGATAAAATTAAGAATAATTATCAGACATCAGCCATACTGGTTCCTAAAACCTCTGCTTATGAAGTTGCTGGCCTTGTCAGAAAGTTCTCTTTTTGCCCTCAGTTACAACTTTTTTTTCTCATTTAGAGTTCTGAGAGTGAAATATTTAAAAAACTAATGACAATTTGTTATGCTCTTCATCTTCTATGTGAAAGAATCACCAAATAGCAAATTAGCCAAGACCATGGCTCCTGACGCACCAGGTAGAATTTTCTAAGGGTCCTCAGGAATGTCTCTCAATTCTCAATTCTCGGAGACCAGACTCCTGATAGACAATGCCATGGAATGTCTTTTGTTAGGTTTCAACCTTTCCTCATTACCTTGAGCTGCCCTGAGTGAGGGAGTTTTGAAAGCACCATTTACATCCTCTGTTCTACCTCTCCTCACCCTCAGGGAGAAGCTGCTATATATCTAGTACAAACTGGTTGGGTAATAGCAACCTTTTTCCAATGAATGGGAGCAGACTGTCAAAGGCATGTGCCTTATATTGGCCATTTCTTTATTCTTACTGCTACCACTTGGTCCAGCTTCTAACTGCTTTTCACAGAAAAACCGTCATATTTTATAAACCAGAAAACATGATTATTCACGGAGGCATAGATGAGGAATAGGAGTATTTTAAAATGAGAGCAGATTTTGGATTCTGGAAGTCTGAAATCCTGGGGGCAGAAGAGATAGCAGGGATCTGAAAGAAATCAGGAAGACATTGGCCCAGATAAAACTTTTGTGCATTTTTTGACATCTTCACCCTCGTTCCTTAGGCTTCTGCTTTTTGCCCACAGTTACTTTTCAAAGAAGGAGGCTATGTTTAAATCAGTTACTTTTGGAAGTTAAAAAGTCGATAGGGATAAGGATATTTGTCCTTATTTACTTATATTCAGGCTTATTCTTTTATTAAAAAATGTATTGCAGTAGCATTGCATTAGTAACACATCATTATAAATCAAAGTTTATATATATTTTATTTAAGTTCATCACTAAAAGTCTAATTCTATTCTTCACCACACCTAGTCCCCTAAACCACTACAGAATTGTAAACCAATGTGACCTCAATTAAAAAAAAAAGTGTCCTGGAAACGAACAAACTTGTTTTTCAAAATAGTCAGTAAACTGAAGGATTTATGAAAGCACACCTAGACCCTTGTTTAGAACAATGGGACCACACTACAATTAGCTGAGAAAGTAACAGTTTACTGCTCTGTGTGTGTCAGAGGCTGGGTCCCCATAACAGGATATTGCAATTTAGTAATTCCCTTAGGGAAGGGAAATAATCATGCTGTTACTCTTTAACTATGGACAAGCTTTGAAATAACTGAACAGGGTATTCAGAAACTTAATGAACTGTACTGTGAAAGGCAGGACACAGTTATTATGCAAATTCTGAAGGGCACACAAGGATATTATTCACACTACCGTCATTTGGCCATATACTTCCCTTAACCCTCAGTGCTTGTTTTTAAACTGGCATCCACAAAGAACGCACATAATAGCGAGATTCTCCGTATAACATAATTACTTTCAAATAACTATGTTCCTGCTCTGGGAACAGTTGCTCCCTATGTGAACTTTCTTTAATAATATGTAATGAATCAAACCACCATTGAAACATCACCAATCACCTAAGGTTTGTATTCTCCACTCTTTCAGGTCTTGTTATCTATGGCAAATGGTTAGAAAATTTATGTTCCTTTTATTGACTGCCTAGAGGTGAATTATTAGAGTCAAATTTTGTAACCAAAAAACTTTGCTCTGTATTTATAGAGTCTCTTCCTTTAGTCTTTATTTCGAAGTTCATGAATTGTCCTAATCTGTCCCCTAGATCCTGTTGGCCGGCTCATATGAGGAGTAAAGAACCAAGCTGATGAAACAGCTTCCATAGACAAAGTAGGTCAGAATTATATTTATCTATTACTGTGAAAGACATTATATAATAAGCTCACTTTCTGCTTCCTTCTAAACACTTGTGTTGCTAACATCTATTGTGCTGCACTCACCTAGGGGCATATGCAATAGGTGAGAACAAGTCCAGATCTGAGGCCTGAGAGCATGGAATGCAGAACCCAGTTTCCTAGTTTCTACTGGAATAAAAAGAAAAGCAAGGAAAGCAAGTTTTTTTTCCCATTCTCCCGACAATAGTGTTTTCTTTTCTCCATTCATTTTTATTAGGCTTAAAGAGAAACAGATTACAAGTTGTTTCCTTTTATGTTTGCCTCCAGCTAAACATTTTAAATGTTTCTTAATGTTTTATTACCATTAAAATGGAAAAATTCATACAGCCTTGTCGCCCAGTCTTTACCTGTCACCTCTGTTGTCCCCATGCTCCCAGAGAGCCATGATATCATCTGCCCTGATTGTGTGAGCCTTTCGCAGTGTTCCACCGGTCAAGCTAAGAAGCATCAGCATGGCATCAACTATATATTCTTGATTACTGGTTTGAATTTTATAGAGGAAAACCTTGCCTATTTGTAAGTAACACAATCACCTTTCTAAAAAAATTCTTAAGTCATTATACTCTGCAATGCTCCTTATGATATGAGGATTCCTATTGCTTTTCCTGAGCCAGCTTTTTTTCTTATATATTTTGAAACACATGAGTAACTTGATGCAATCATGTTTAAAAGTGGATTAATTTCTGTGTTGCTGGTAAACACAAGGACATGTTTGTAAGGTAAAAACTAAGAATTCTAAATATATTATGTGACAATATGTCAGATGTCTATAGCTATCTAGGCAGGTCTAAAAATCAAACTCAGGGCCTCCCTGGTGTCACAGGCAGTTGAGCGCCGCACTGTGGGCGCCAGTGCACACAGCCTCTGCAGCATGGGTTCGATCCCGGCCGGCCGGCAAGGGTCCCACATGGCGAAGCAGACCTCTCCTGTCTCACCCGCTGCTCCCCTTAGCAGTGTATTTCATGAGTCTGCCTGTTCTGTTCCCCACTTTGTCTCTGGTGAATCCTCTCACCCTCTCACGCATCTGGCCTGTACCCCGGTTCTTGTGTAAAAATAAAAAAAAAATAAATCTTTAAAAAATAATAATAAAAAAAAAATCAAATTTTAAGTGAATGGAAAGATATAAGTAGGAGTCACAGTCGCAACTTGTGTGGAGTCATTTCATTTGAATGCTTTGCACATTTCGTGATCTCTTCTGCAACAGAAGAGAAGCAGAAGCTGGTGGTGTGACACCCCCTGCTGACCTGTGGGAGAATGCTGTGTCACTATCCTTTAGCATTTACTCTGGCACAAAGTATCTAGGCTTTTCCTATTTGTCATTTTGATGGTTGATGATACATTAAATTCTTTCATCTCAGATCGTTATGGAAAATGTGTTGGAATTTGAGTCTAAGTTATATACCTGAATATAGGAACTTAATCTTCCTATAGCACCAAGCAGGCATAATTTTCACTAAAAACTTTGATTAATAGCTTTGATAATTGGAGAAATTGGTGTTAAGAACCGAGTTTACTCTAGTCACAGTTCCATCAATTCTGTTGAACTGCAGGAAGCTCATTAAGTTGGCTAGAGATTTTACTCTTCGATTTGGTGACATCAAAACTATCCTAGTTCTACCCAAGAGTGTGCTCTCATGGACTTACATGATATTGACACCTCTGAATAATCCTAAATTATTTAGCCATTTTTATTAGATCAAATTTTACAGATTCAGGCATTAAGTTTAGTAAAGCAAGCTAGATAAGATCATATAGTGCTATGTCTAGGGAAGCTAGTTTTTACTTACTGGTATTTAGTTGGCTGGACATCTAGATGAGCGGTAATTGAGTCACAGGGATGTCTCCTCAGAATCTAAATGTCTTGGGCCTCCCTGGTGACGCAGCCTTGGCAGTGTGGGTTCGATCCCAGCCAGCCAGGCGAGAATTGCACATGGTGCAGCAGACCTCCCCTGTCGTGCCCGCTGCTCCCCTCAGCAGTGTAGTTCAGTCAGTCTGCCTATTCTGTTCCCCACTCTGTCTCTGATGAATCCTCTCACCCTCCCGCACCTCTGGCCTGTACCCCAGCTCTTGTATAAAAATAAATAAATCTTTAAAAAAAAAATCTGAACATCTTTTCTATTCTCCAGTCCCTATAATTGGGTACTAAAATTTCACTTTCATATCATTTCTATGGAGAAATATTTGGTTCAACACCCTTCTAAACTCTTGGCTTACACTTTGAACCAGTTATGGGGTTCTATTGAATGGATACATTTTACAAATCATTTTGTGTGCTTTAAAATTCTTCCTTTGATTCTCTAAATCCCAAAAAATTTGGTGATTTGCATCATGTACCACTTAAAATAAGTGTTGGAATTTGAGTCTAAGTTACATACTTGAATATAGGAACTTAATCTCCCTATAGCACCAAGCAGGCATAATTTTCACTAAAAACTTTGATTAATTGCTTTGATAATTGGAGAAATTGGTGTAAAGAACTGAGTTTACTCTATTCACAGTTCCATCAAAAGATGCTGACTTTATTATAGTTTACTAGTGTATATTATTTAAAAGTATATACTTTAGATCTCAAGTTACTGATGAGAACATTTACTCAATATATTCTGTTGAAAAGCATTTCATGATATTATAGTCTAACTGTTGTAGAGCAACCCCGATACAAAACGGGGTGCCTGACTGTGGGTCCTCACCCGCGCGCTTAAAAGGACTTATCAATGCTCTACTGCAGGCACACGTGAAAGGTTAATAAAAGGTTTATTTACAAGGGAAGGGGAAATGAGGAAATGTACAGCTCTGGGAGAAAAGTGGGAGACAAAGTTTTAAATGAGTCCTACCCAATTCGCTGCTCAGGAATCCCAAAATGGCGCTCTCAGAGTTGGCCGCCAGCCAGGAGCGGTGAAGCCAGGAGGCGAGCGATCGCGAGCCAGAGACCCCAAGGCCCATGTGTTTGGTTTTTATATCCAACCTGGCTGCCCAACTCCACCCTCAGGTCCCAGCCACCCTCCCTTTGGTGGTGATGGGATTTGTCTTTCCCAGAGTCTTGATGGCTTTAGTCTGGAGTGGGGGTGGGGTCCACAAAGCCTGTATGGCATTAACTCAGGACATCATTTCCCGGTAACAAATCCTCTTCTTCTACTTTGTCACATTTACATTTCTCATTGAACTGAAAAGAAATGTTAAATTCATACTTAAAATAACACCATGCTTAGACAAGGACTTGGCTCATAGGAAAGTCAATGAACATTTGCTATTAACAGATTTCTCTAGAGCGACAGTGCTTAGAATATGATATGATTACCTGGGGCCTCCTAAATCCTACCAGGAGGTCCACAAAGCAAAATAATTTTCTAATAATATTTACAAGCCAATGTATTCTTCCCTATTGGTATAGGCACCAGTAATAGTACTAATAGTGATTGAATGCACTCCCTCCATGCAAACTCAGTTTTCAAAAAGTCAGTGTCACTTAGAATGTCCTACATGAAGTAGTAAAATTTAGTAATTTTATTAAATCTCAACTCTTGAGTATGTATCTTTTTTATAACCTGTGCAACGTAAAGAGACAAATACATAAAACACCTCTGCTAATGTTGGAAGTAAGATGGTGTCTCAAGAACTGTTTGAGTTGCCTACTAAACTCTCCACAGTTCATGAATACCACTTCAAACTGAAAGACCGACTGACAAACTATGCATATTTAGACTTTAATATTCAGCAAACTTCTTTCATTTACTAGAAATGAACAGAGTGAGTCTGTCACTTCAAGGAAAACAACTGACAGTATTTGTTGCCAGTAATAACATTTGAAGTTTCACATGAAAAAGAGAACTTTGGAAATTTTACATCCACCAGTGTAGGCTTGACAGCTTCCAAGTAAGCAATTTTCTGATGAGATTGATGATAATAGTATTAATAAATGTGATGTTTCACTTTCTGTAATGAACTATATCAACATTTTATAGAACCGCACAAGGAAACAATGTCTACCTAATGACAAACATATTAAGTTACAAAATATGCATGGCTAAAAGATTCACTCACCGTGTGAGACAGAACAATAGATTAGAATCCAAAAGAATACAAAAAATTATTGATACTTAGTTTGTTTCCATATTACACTTCACTTTTAAGAAACTTCCATTTGTAGGGCCTCCCCAGTGGCGCAGCAGTTGAGCCCTGGGTTGCAAAGCTGCCCGCAGCCTCTGCAGTGCTGGTTCGATCCCCGGCTGCTCCCCGGCCACCAGAGGAGGGTCCCACATGGCGCGCAGACCTCTCCTGCCGCCCGCTGCTCCCCTCAGCAGTGTACTTTGGTCCTTCTGCCTGCTCTGCTCCCCGCTCTGGCTCTGGTGAATTCTCTCACCCTCCCGCGCTTCTGACTGTACCCAGTGCTTGTATAAATAAATAAATAAATCTTTTTTAAAAAAAAGAAAGAAAGAAACTTCCATTTGTATAGAAAGGGACAATTACTTTGTGACTATATATAGATAAAATATACTAATGAATAAAAATTTTTTGGAGGGTATTTATGATTTTATTTCAACAAGAACATTGTTGAACTGCTATTTACTCTTTTTGTCAATGTAAAACTAGTCATACTCTTCAAAAGTGCCCAAGATGATATTCTTATCTTCTGATTTGGAAAAATCAGTGGAGAAATAATGTATCTCAGTTCCAAGTAAATTTTTATCAAAGTTTTGAGACCATGTTCACTATCACTTGCTTCATTATGGTCATTTTATAGATTGCTTTCTCCACTTTACAAACCAGAGTAGCTTCACTATAGTTTGTTCTAATTAGTGCCTTTACCTGGGCTAAAATTCTCATGTGGCTTTTGGCTTTTTTTCTAATGAGCAGCAAAGTGTACTGTCTTCTTTTTAAAGTTGTTTCACATTTGTTCCCCTTATTTCTATCCCTTTTCCCTCATTTTCCCTCCAGTCCTACTGCCTGGATTAGTCATCACCTAATACCTGCATTTCTATAGTAACTTCTAAGCTGATCCTGGTGCTTCTGGGCATGTTAAAAATCTGCCTAAAGCAGTGATTTGATCTTGCTGTTTCTGATCTTAAACCTTTGGAAGGCTCCCATTACCTATCAAGTAAAATTCCTTATCCAGCATTGGGGGGAGTCAACATTTTCTATTATTTGCCCAAGGCATGTACTCAAAATGTCTTTCTCTACAGCTCATCATGAACCCTCTACTTCAGATAAGGAGGCATTCCCACTGTCTTGCATAAGGCATGCTTACTACTGAAATTAGAGGTTAATTTTGTTATGCTGTACACATGAGAATATCTCCTCCTTCTTCCATTCATAGATTCTATTCTCCCTCTTTGTCCAACATTTAGTATCCAACTTTTGTTTGAAAGACTCTTTCTTCCCTAGAGCATTTAGAAATAAAAACATTGGTTAGTAATATGATAAGGGTGCTTACTCTGTACTTCAAGTAGCAATGCTAGGTAACATGGGTAAACCAAGACAGGGAATATGTTATTTTTTCATTGTTGAGAAGCACTATGGTAAGTAACCAACTTTGCAGTTAGGTCAATTTCAACTCCAGTAATGGTTAAGGGAATTTGGACAAGTCATACTAACTTTTCATATTTGGTTTTCTTATGTGTAAATGAGGTTGATTAAAGAAACAATCCATCTCACAGGGTTTTTGTAGCAGCAAATAAGACAATGTCTGTTGAAAATGGTAGAATTATAAAGGCATGTTTACTATTACTCTTATCATTATAACTTTTTTTTTGATGTGTATATGTATTTTTATAGCACCAATTTGTGTATAAGCTTTGGTAAGTGGAGTGCTGAGTCATTCTTTACTTTTGAATCCCTGGGAAGCTATTACATATTACAGATTTGAATAAGACTTATTGAAAGTACAAATGGATTGTTACAAAAAGAGAAATTAGGAGGGCTGTGGTAACCCAGAGTAATATTTTGTTTTGTTAAGAAAAAAATATAGGGTGGAAGGTTAGCAATATGAAGATTAATGCTGATTTCAATGAGGGATTGTCTTACAGGATGAAAATAGCTTTACTACTGAAACCTTTTGAACCATAAGAATTTTTAAAAGATTCCAAGATAAATAATTTATAACCCTTCCATGGAAAATGAAGTCAAAATTCTGCAGGAAAGGAATGAAATAAAAAATAAAAAATGGGTCTCCGCAGTGGCGCAGCGGGTTGAGCGCCATGCTGTGAAGCTGTCTACAGCCTCTGCAGTGCAGGTTCAATTCCCTGCCAGCCAGGAAGATACCCACATGGCGCAGCAGATCTCTCCTATCTCGCCCGCTGCTCCCCTCAGCAGTGTATTTCAGTCAGTCTATCTGTTCTGCTCCCCACTCTGTCTCTGGTGAATTCTCTCACCCTCCTGCACCTCTGGCCTGTAACCCAGTTCTTGTATAAATAAAATAAATCTTAAAAAAAAAGAAATTAATGGTAAAATGGTAATTGCTTCTCCACTTTATACCACTTTTTCATAGGAATGCTCTTCTTTAGGATAGCAGGGGAAACCTGACTGCGCCATACAAATAGATGTATGTGGAAAGAGAGAAATAGAGCGAATGACCCTCATAAACAGAGGACCAAAGAAGTATGATGCAACCAGATGGTGTAGCTAAGAATGTCTTGCCTGTGTCCTTTTCACTGTCTTTATGCAACCTTTATACCTGCACTTTTTGCACACCTGTATGTGGTACTCTGCTCTGCTTTAAATTCTAGAAACAAACCAAGGGAAACATAGCAAACTTTACTAGCTTGCTTGTGCAGTCTTACAAAAATATGTTGCTCCTTCCTCTCAAACTTTGAACTTTACCTAGTTTTCATCTTTTGCCTCATATATTTGAAATATGTCCCTTACTTTGATGCCTGTTTCTTTGTTATGAAGCTGTTACTAAGCATCCCATTTAGTATTATATTATCTTTCTTTGTCATATATATGAAGCCATTTCTTCTAAGTCTTGAGTCCCCTTAGCCAAAATATAGCAAAAGAGTTTGCAAAGCATTAAACCAGATAAAACACCTAAAATATTATAAATTCAATTTTCTTACCACTGAGGACAGAATAGTATTTTTATAATAAAAAAGTAAAATGAAATTATGAGGAATGGTGGACAATGTTTTTTATTTTATTTTATTTTCACTCTCCCCCAACATTTTGTTTTTTTAATGTAATTTATTTATATATATATTTTTTCCATCATTGTTCTTTTTTGTACAATGTTTGCTTTCTCTTCTCAGGTGTAGTCTCCATAGAATGCCCACCACCAATTCACCCGTGCACCATCGCCATTGTCTCTTGTGCTCTTCTCTCCCCTGTTTTGATCTTTCTCTCTTCCCCTCCCCTGCCACTTTATATTTTAATACTATTTATTTATTTAGTATATAATTAGTACTGAAGGACAGGGCCCGTACACACTGCAATCTGCATCTATTTGGCACCTATATGTGGTTCATTTAGCAGGTGCATCTAAACCTGGTGACAACCCTACAGAAGACAAAGTAGTAGAATCAGCACTTCAGGATCACATTCTAAGCTGCCGGTCTATTGATGCCACACAATACCTTTTTTTGGGGGGAGGGGGACCCTCGGTGACGGCCTGGGAATGAACTGGCGCTGCAGGCAGCCTTGCAGCCCAGCGCTCAATCGCTGCGCCACCAGGGGAGAAACCCACACAGTTCCTTTTTATTAATTTTCTTTGGTCTTCAGTGGCATTTTCTTGAACACCTGCTATCTGCCATCCAGTGTGCTAACTATTTGGATTTTATGGATGAATGAGACAGGATTTCTGCCCTTAAGGAGCTCACTATTCCAGTGGGTAAGAAAAGAAGGATTTGTAGCAACACATACAAAAAATGACTGAAGTAAAGAAGAAGAAAGTTGGGATTTGGTGAAAATCAGTCATTCTAATCACAAAACAAACAAAATTGTATGATGTCAATATACAATTATATTGAAAATCATTATTTACTTTTTACTCCTGAAAAGAAAACATTAAAGTGATAAAAGATAAATATAAAGATAAAAAATCACAAATAATATCAGTTTAAAACACTTGCAGTCTGGGAAAGAAGCACTAAAAATAATCACAGATACCTTAGTATCACACTTCATGCCTTTTGATTGGTGATATCACTCCATTTATTTGTAGGATGATAATGGATATACGAGACTTTATTACTACCATTATTTTGTTTCCTGGTTGTTCTATATCGTCAGCTTCTCACTTTTTCCTCAGCTTCCCACTTTTTAATGCTTTTTAATTTTTTAAAGATTTATTTATTTATGCATACTGGGGTATAGGCCTATACTGGGGTATAGGCCAGATGTTTGGGGGATGAGAGGATTCACCAGAGACAGTGGAGAACAGAACAGGCAGACTGACTGAAAAACACTGCTGAGGGGAGCAGCGGGTGAGACAGGAGAGGTCTGCTGCGCCATGTGGGTATCTAGCTGGCCAGCTGGTGATCAAACTTGTGTTGCAGTGGCTGCAGATAGCTTCATAGGTTGTGTCTTATTCCCTTGTGCCACCAGGGAGGCCCTTTTAATGCTTTTTTGATGCTCCAAATTTTGTCTTGTGTTTACCACGTGTTTTCTATAGAATGTCTCAAATCTCAAATAGTACCTTTTCTGTTGAAATAATTCTGTCTTCATTTGCTTATACAGATTCTGTCCTTTCTGTTTTCCCTTTTAATATTTTGTTATAAAAATATTCAATAAATATTAATTTATTCTGGAGATGCAAGGATGGTTCAGCATATGCAAATCAATTAATGTGATACATCACATCAACTAAAGAAAAAAATCATGATCACCTCAATATATGCAGAAAAGTATTTGATCAGATTCAACATTTATTCATGATTAAAAAACTCATTAATGGATTTAAAAGAAACATCTCAACACAATAAAGTCTATTTATGACAAACCAACAATAAACATCATAGTCAATGACAAAGAACTGAAACGTTTTCTTGAAGATGAGGAACAAGACAAGGATGTCCTTTCTCACCACACTTATTCAATATAGTATGAAGTTCTAGCCAGAACAATTAGGTAAAACAAACTAAGAAAAAGGGAAATAAAAGGTATCCAACTTGGAAAAGAAGTAAAACTGTCACTTTTATAGATAACGGATCATATACAAAGAGAATTCTGAAAACCACTATAAAAGTATTAGAAATAGTAAACATATGCAATAAAATGAGTATAGAAAATCTATTCCATTTCTATATGTAAAAAACTGATCTAGCAGAAAGAGAAATGAAGAAAACCATCCCATTTACAATCACATTGAAAAGAATAAAATACCTCAGCATAAACTTGAACAATGATGCGGAAGACCTATAGACTGAAAACTGTTAAAAGAAACAGAAAACAAAGATAATGGAAAAAATACTGTGCTTGTGGATTGGAAGAATTAACATCATTAAATGTATTTAAAAATACATAAATATATAAAACCCCTATCAAAATCCCAATCACATTCTTCACAGAAATTGAACAAAAAATTCTAAAATTTGTTTGCCACTGACTACACCTGAGAGGAGAAAGCAAACATTGTACAAAAATGAACTGTGGTGTAAAATATATATATATATATTTTACATTAATTATACATACATTTTATATAAATTATATTTTAAAAAAATTGTTTGCCACCATTAAAAACCTAGAATACCCAGCCAAAGCAATCCTGCGAAAAAAAGAATAAAATAGAGGTATCATACTCCTGAACTTCAAACTATACTGCAAAACTATAGTAATAAAAACAGAATGGCATTCGCATTACAACAGAGACAAAAATCAATGAAAGAGAATTAAGATGCCAAAAACAGATCCACATATATGTGTACAACTAACTTATAACAAAAGATCCAAGAACAGACAACAGAGCAACAAAAATCTTTTCTAAAAGAGGTCCTGGGGAAATCTAGATAGCTACATGCAAAATAAAATTAATCTAGAGCACTGTCTTATACCATACACACAAAAAAATTCAAAATGAATTAATAACTTGAATGTGAAACCAGAAACCATGAAATACATAGATGAAAACAGGCAGCAAAAGAGAGAAAAACAAAAATAAACAAATGGGACCACTTCAAATTAAAGAGGTACTGCATAGTGAAAGAAACCATTACACAAATGAAGATGCAACCAAGTGAATGGAAAAAAAATTCACAAATCCCACATCCCACAAAGTGTTAATATCCAAAATATATAAAGAATTTGTACAACAAACAAAAGTAAGACAATTAAAAAATAGACAGAGGATCTGAATAGTCACTTCCGAAAAGAAGGCATTCAGATGGCCAAAAGTCACATGAAAAGATGTCCATTAGCTGTTATCACTAGGAAAATAAAACCACAAATCAAAACCACAATGAGCTATCATCACACATCTGTGAGAATGGCTATTACCAAAAAGACAAACAAGTGTTGGCAAGGCTGTGGAGAAAAGGAAATCTTTGTATTCTTGGTGGGAATATAAAGTGGTGCAACTGGAAAGGTGTTGTGATTACTCAAAAGCTACTAATTGAAATACCACATGGTACAGCTATTCCATTTCTGGGTTTTTACCTAGAGAATATGAAAACATTCATTCAAATAAGTATTTGTGTACTATGTTAATTGCAGCATTATTCAGAATAACCACTCTCTGGAAATAACATAAATGCCCATTGATAGATGAAGGGATAAAGAGGAATATACATATTAGACTGCTATTAAATTATAATAAAAGAGGGCCTCCCCCGGTGGCGCAGCGGTTGAGCGCTGTGCTGCGAGACTGCCCGCAGCCTCTGCAGCGCCGGCTCCTTCCCCGGCTGCCGGCGAGGGGCCCACCAAAAAATATATATATATAATAAAAGACATAATTTTTTTCCATTTGTGACAACTAGATAAACCTTAGGGGTATAATACCGAGTGAAAGAGGTCAGGTAGAAAAAGACAAATATCATATGATTTGACTTCTCTGTGGAAGATTAAAGAGATGAAACAAATGAATAAAGCAAAAACAAACTCTTAGACTAGAAGAAAACAAAGTGGTGGTTGCCAGAAGTGAAGAGGGCAAAAGGATGAGTAAAAGAGGTCAATTGCATGCAGAAATATGGCAACCAGTCTTCAGGTCCTAACCATAATATAGTATACAGAGATTTTGAATTATAGTCCTAACAATAACATAGTATACAGAGATTTTGAATTAATGTTGTATACCTGGAGACTTTATAATATTACAAACCAATCTTTTTTTTTTAATTTTTATTTTTTTATTAGGAGAATTGGTGCAGGTCAGAGGTGCGGGGGTGTGAGAGGATTCACCAAAGACAGAGTGGGGAGCAGAATAGGTATCTACTGAAATACACTGCAAGGGGGGGCCATGGTGGAGACAGGAGAGGTCTGCTGAGCCATATGTGGGTTAACTCCCTGGCTGGGGATTGAACTCAGGCCTTCGCAGTGGTATTGCTGAAACCTAGCCCCTAGTCCAACAGGGAGCACCTAATTAAAAATTTTGAAAAATAAAACACAATGTAGCAAGGAAAAATAAATAAGTTCAGTGCCAAAAAATTAAAATACTTTTCATACATAAAAGTATAATATGTCAGCACTTGAATACATTTATAAAAGATATGATAGCAGGTAACTCTCATTTGAAGACTAATAGAGACTTTGATAGTTGTGTTTGACCAGCACCTGAAGGTGATGATGGAAATAAATTATTACTTAGATAAACTATAGATAAGTCTAAGTAATGACCTGTGTTGAGGTACAAGGGCAAATAGTAAGGTTAGTTGAAGGATGACAATTCAATGCTCTTGGCTAAAGTAGAGGTGTCAAATTGCTAATTAATAAAATGAGTTAAAGGTTAAGATGGGGTAGATAATGGGTGACCTGGAATTATAGGTTAATTTAGATGTGGGGCTTGTATTGCAATCAGTGGAGAAGGTCCTCAGAGTTTACAACTACAAATCTACCCAAAAACAGAGGAGATTAGTGGCTCTGAGAATTTGGGGAGCAGGAGTCTATGGTCAAGAGCAAACTACTGCAATAGAAATAGTCTATAATTTATTCATTCATTAATCTGATACTTACTGATAATTTAAAGTGTTCCAATATATGTTCTAGGTGCCATGGAGGCCTAAAACATCTAAAAGAGTGACTGAATTGTTGTTTTTTTTTTTTAGTATTATTTTAATTTTATTTTTTTATTTATATATTTTTTACATCATTGTTCTTATTTTTTATTTTCCAATTTTTTTTTAAATTTTTATATTCCCCATACAATTACAACCCCAATTTTGACCCCAATCCCTTCTCCCCCCCCACAAAGAGTGTCTCTGGTTCATAGTTGTTTGTTGATTTTCATTTTTTCCTTTCTTATAGTTATTCTTTTTCCTGGTCCATATTTAGGTTTTCTAGATTCCTGTTATGAGTGAGACTATCCGGTAATTTTCTTTTTCTTTCTGGCTTATTTCTCTGAGCAGGATCCCTTCCAGCTCCATCCATGTTGCTGCAAATTGCATGTTTATCTTTTTTTGAATGCTGAATAATATTCCATTGTGTATATGTACCACATCTTCTGCAAACTGGTCCAACCACTATGGAGAGCTGTGTGGAGATTCCTCAACCTACTAAAGATAGAGCTTCCATATGATCCAGCAATTCCACTCCTAGGTATTTACCCAAAGGACACAGAAACATTAATTCCAAAGAGCACCTGCACCCCTATGTTTATAGCAGCACAATTTACAATAGCTAAGGTTTGGAAACAACCCAAATGCCCCAAAATAGATGACTGGATCATGAATTGTTTTAAATTGGGGTGGCGGGCCTCCCCGGTTGCGCAGCGGTTGAGCGCTGGGCTGCGAAGCTGTCTGCAGCCTCTGCAGCGCCGGTTTGATCCCCAGCCACCGGTGAGGGTCCCACATGACGCACAGACCTCTCCTGCCACACCCACTGCTCCCCTCAGCAGTGTCCTCTGTCTGTCTGCCTGCTCTGCTCCCCGCTCTGACTCTGGTGAATTCTCTCACCCTCCCACGCTTCTGACTGTACCCAGTGCTTGTATAAATAAATAAATCTTTAAAAAAATAAAATAAAATAAATTGGGGTGGGGTGGGGGCGGGGGCAAGTAAGCCACTAGTAAAGGGATCTCTGAAGAGATAACATTTAGGGGCCTCCCTGGCGGTGCAGGGGTTAAAGACAGCACTATCATGCTATCACCAGCCACTGCAGCATAAGTTCGATCCCCGGCCCAGCCAGGGAGCAACACATGGTGCAGCAGATTTCTCCTGCCTCCCCCGCTGCTCCCACCAGCAGTGTATTTCAGTAGATCTGCCTGTTCTGCACCCCGCTCTGTCTCTGGTGAATCCTCTCTCACACTCACCCCCGTACACACACCTCTGACTTACACCCCAGCACTTATATGCATAAATAAATATCTTTTTAAAAGAAAAAAAGAGAGATGACATTTAAACAGAGACTGAAATCAAGAAGAAGCCACAGACATACATCCAGGGATGTGTGACTGGGCTGAACATGGCCTGGTGGAGCAATTTCCAGCAGACAAACTAAATCTAAGACCCTGGCAGGCAAATCCGATCAAGAAGTAGATAAGAAACAAATGGCTAAGCAAGTAAGCTGGGTAAAGACCCAGTAAGTAAGGAACTTGAGAATTAAGCCACAATTCTGAGGTCTATAGAAGGGTGATAGCTCAGGGAGAACAGGTCCAGGGACTGGGTATGGGCATAGGTATGCAGTTTAGTCATGGATAAACTGGTCAAGTTTAAAATTCAGTGGAGCTAGTAGTTAGCTTGGTGCAGTTCTTTAGAATAACAACCGTGAGAACAACAGTAATAACCATCATCATTGCCAGAGTATCCTACTTGTGACTATCTTCTCTTTCCTCACCTTGCCTTCATAACTCTTACTTATTTGGTGTCTTATCCTCCTTGACCTAATTCCTAAGTCTTGGCAGAGTTTTGGAGTCTTTAGTGTTTACTGTTCCCATTTAGTCATATTGCTGCTTTTGTATTTCATACAGTCATTGTGTCTTTATATTTTGCTACTATATGAGATTTTTCATGGTGAAGGATCACATCTTATTCTATACCAAATAATTGCATAAGTACAATGAAGTGCTACATAAATGTTTATCAACTGAGTAAATGAATGAAAGAATGAATAGATGACAGCTTATCAAATCTCTTGTGAAATTAAGAAGGGAAAAATATATAAATTAATAGTAGTTCAAAGATACAAGTATGTCCAATTCCATCTAGGTGCTTTTTTTGTGTTATGCCTGGTAATTTGCACAGTTAATATGAGGGGCGGGGAGTGAAATCACTTATCCTTTATAAACAAATAATACAGTGCTGAGTAGATAAAGGACAGCCACAAAGTCATAGCTGTTGGCAGGTAAGGCTGGGAACCATGCTGAATTCTTCCTACTACTTCACATACCCTACCCGGTTTGCCATGATCACTCACAGTGAACCCACAAACATGTGTACAAGAAGGAAAAGTTCCCATTAGAAGCAGACAGTTCTCGGTTGCAATAAACTCTTTTGATTTATTAGGAAGGGAGGCTGTAGAGGCAGGAAGGGCACAGTGCAGGATCTCTATGATCTGAGCAGACGGGGTAAGGAGAAGTAAGTCCTAGCAACCTCGGTAGCTTTTGCAGGCTTTTATTGGGATTTACCAGGTACACAGCAGGCAGAGGTGGGGGGAGAGGGGAGCAGGAGGCTGGCAGGCCTTTTAGCCCCCAGCAAGTCTTCACTCTTTCTGGGCTCTCCAGCATTCTCTGCTCCTCTAGTGGTTCTCTCTGCCCTATGCTCCCTGCTCCCTCATGGTTCTGCTGGATTCCCCATGACACTGCCCTTATAAGCTCAGTCTCTCGGCCCAGGTGTACCCACTTACGCATGCCCACTCCAAGTGCCCGCCATCAGGCATGCATTCAGGACCACAAGGATCTATCATCAATCCTAATGGTGGGAGGGCAGAAAAGCCTGACCCTTTTTTTTTTTTTTATACAAGCACTGGGTACAGTCAGAAGCATGGGAGGGTGAGAGAATTCACCAGAGCAGGGAGCAGAACAGGCATGAAGAAGAAGTACACTGCTGAGGGGAGCAGCGGGCAGCAGGAGAGGTCTGCATGCCATGTGGGACCCTCGCCTGCAGCCGGGGATCTAACCGGCGCTGCAGAGGCTGCGGGCAGCTTCGCAGCCCAGCACTCAACCACTGCGCCACTGGGGAGGCCAAAAGCCTGATACTTTTTCACTTACCCTACAGAGGCCCATCTACACTTTTGAAGTGATAGGATAAAATGCAATATACTATGATGGAAATGATCCTTGTGATATGATTGTCACTGCTCTGGCTACTTGCAGTGCCAGCAAGGCACAGTGAAGTTTCTCTATGATCCCAGCAGAGAGGTAAAGGAGAGTCCTGGAGTGCTAGGTGACTTTTTCAGGCTTTTAATGATCTTTCTACACCATTTGTAGTGAGGCAACCAGAGGCAGGGCAGGCAGGGAGGTCTGGGGGCTGGGAGGCTGGGAGGCCTCCTAGCCCCTGGACAACCTTCACTCTTTCTGGACTTTCTGGCATTCTCCGGAGGTTTCTTCACTGGTCTCTACTGCACTCTGTTACCGCATCCTCTGCTGCCTCCCTCTGTTCTCTGCTCTGCTTCACTGCTCTTATATCCTCAGCCTCCAGATGCCCACTCATACACACCCACACCATGCTCCAGGTGTCCACCATCAGGCACACAGGTAATACCACAAGTGTCGATCATTGATGCTCGTGTCAGGAGGGCAGAGAATCCTGATCACTTCCATATACCCTACACTACCCTACACAGGCTGAATTACAGAGGGACCAGTAAGGGATTTATCACAGCCCTCCAGTCGTACAGTTTAGAAGAATTTGCCCTAGAACTAGAAATGAAAGAAAAAAAAATTTAGGAGATATATCAGGTAGAAGCGAGTGACAGAACTGGAAGTTTCATTAGATGTGGCATAATGAGGAGAGTTTTAAATATAACTATAGGATTATGAGTCCATTGGTCTCAAGAGCATTAGGGAGTTTGGGATAGCATCAATTTGAGGAATGTGCTAAATGTTGCTTCATGTTCATTATATTTTTTAGATACCTTAATGGTCCACTTAAAAAATCATGGAATGGGTGAGTATAAATCTTCACAATTAGTGCCTCATCTTTAAATTAATAAATGTTAGGTGATTTTGATTCCATTTCCCACTCTAAACTCTCTAAATTTGTAAGATTCTTGTGAATTGGAGACATTTCATTCCTCTGCATGCCCTTTCTTTCTCTTCTTATTTCAGAATGATGGCCCTGGACATGATCATTATGTAGCTAAATATGTTTAAAAACAAGTATATAACTAGTGTAGGGTAAGGAAAAACGTCAGGCTTTTCTGCCCTCCCGCCATCAGGATAGATGATGGATCCTTGAGGTCCTGAATGCATGCCTGATGGCGGGCACCTGGAATAGGGTGTGGGCATAGGTAGATGGGATTCACCTGGGCTAAGACTGTGCTTTTAAGGGCGGCGTCACGGGGACGCCAGCAGCAGAGGAAGCCAAAAGAGAAGCCTAGAAGCAGCAGAACGAATGCCAGAGAGCCCAGATAGAGTGAAGACTTGCTGGGGGCTGCCAGCCTCCCAGCCCCCCAGCCAGCACCCCTGCCTGCCATATGCCTGGTGAACCCCAATAAAAGACCTGCAAAAAACCACTAAGGACTCTGACTCCTCCTTTACCTGGTCTGCATGGGATCAGAAAATCTGCACTGTGGCCTGTCCTGACCTTACAACTAGAAATCTTTCCTAGGTTTTGTAAACATTTTTGGTTTGAAAAGGCTGGAAATGTTTGTAACTATTTTTGGCTCCAGTAAGCATTGCTCAGCACAAGTACCTGCTTGTTTTTTTTGTTTTGTTTTGTTTTGTTTTAATTGTTTAGGATGAGATTGGCTATTTGCTATTGTGGTTTTGCCCACTGTAGGGTAAAGAAAATATCAGGCTTTTCTGCCCTTCCGCCATCAGGATAGATGATGGATCCTTGTCCTGAATGCATGCCTGATGGCGGGAACCTGGAATAGGGTGTGGGCATAGGTAGATGGGATTCAGCTGAGCTAAGACTGTGCTTTTTAAGGGCGGCGTCACAGGGATGCCAGGAGCAGCCGAAAGAGAAGCCGAAGCAGAAGCCAAAGCAGAAGCTGAGAAGCAGCAGAACGAACGCTAGAGAGCCCAGATAGAGTGAAGACAGCACCCCAGCCAGCACCCCTGCCTGCCATATGCCTGGTGAACCCCAATAAAAAACCTGCAAAACTACTGAGGACTCTGACTCCTCCTTTACCTGGTCTGCATGGGATCAGAAAACCTGCACTGTGTCCTGTCCTGGCCTTTACACCCACACTAGTCATTTAATAAAACTCTTTTTCTCTTTACCTTCTTTTCAATCACTTCACTCTAGCACACTCTCAGGTACAACTAGGAAACCCTGCTGCCACCAATCATCTAGTTGAGGTATGCTACAAAACCTTAAAATTTCATTCTAGAATGCCCTGTAGGAAATGGTAATATCTTACTTGTGTAAATTATGCTCCAGAATTCATTGTGTCTTGCCCTTAAAAAAAAAAAAATCATCTGCAGGAAATTGGAGATCATGATTTGGTAGCACAGGAGAAGCATTAGAGGGAAATACTATCATCTATTTAGTACAAAGAAGTCAAGTTTTAGAAACTGGCATATTGATTTATCACACTGGCTTTTCAATTAATTGGGATGAGTTGTTGAAACCAATAGCAAGAATAAAAAAATAAACAAGGGAAAATGGCTTAGAAGGCTAAGCAGAGGAAATTAATTCATTTAAAAATGATTAAGGGGCCTCCCTGGTGGCGCAAGGGGTTAAGACACAGCACTATGAAGCTATCCACAGCCACTGTATTGTGAGTTCCATCCCCAGCCAGGGAGGTGACCCACATGGCACAGCAGACCTCTCCTGACTCGCCTGCTGCTCCCCTCAACAGTGTGTTTCAGTCAATCCGCCTGTTCTGCTCCCCACTCTATCTCTGGTGAATCCTCTCACCCCCACGCCTCTGGCCAGTACCCCAGTTCCTATATGCATAAATAAATGAATCTTAAAAAAATGATTGAACACCAACAATTAAAACATTCAGTCATGCTAGATATTGGCTACATAGCAGAACACACAAGGGGTTGCCCCTTCCTTCTCGAACTGACATCTAGATCATGAAACTATGGCATGTAGGCACTACATAAATGGAGAATTGCAGATGAAATTGAAGTAAAAGAAGAGAAGACAGACTTTCAATGGAGGGAGTCAGGTGTTGGCCTGGTAAGATATTTTAGGAGCAAGTGGAAAATTGCAGGTTAAGTAGATGTTAGCAAAGCAGCAATTCTGGGAAAGGAATGTGATATGTGAGGTCATTAGTCAAGAACATGAGATATTCTTGGAATTAAAAGAAGTCTATGTAGTTCTAGAATAAGGAGAAACAGGTAAGACTTACTAGAGTAAAATTATTTTGAGATCATGTCAAAGAGAATGGACAGCACCACAAAGGAATGGGGGAGCTATTAGAGGGAAGTGACAAAAGAAGGCTTGGGTACTAAAAGGATCAAGATGCTGCTGGAGAAAGCTTTGGCGGGCAAATGAGAGAAAGATGAGAATAATTTCCTTAACTCCTCCAAGAAAAACCCCAATAACAATTTTAAATACCATTTTTATGCCAAAATTTAAGAATAATATAACCTCATCATAAAGGTAAGCCCTTTAATTTCTCTGAAAGGACAATTAGTAACATTTCTGTGAGTGTCATTTTCCCCAATGTCTAGTTTGTTCACAAAGCCAATATTTTGTCACATTCAAAATGGTCCAGAGGTTGAATTTTGTAAACCTCACCTCTGCTCATCAGAGACAGGAATAAAAAAACTAGTCCTGCCTTTACCAGTGAAACCAACAGATCCAAGTTCACTGAATAGTTTGTTGTTTCTTTGAAACATGCCTTAAAGCCACAGCTGCAAATCTCAGGGTAGACTAGAGGGAGGCTTAACCCATCTTAGTGAGAAAGGGGCATAAGTTCATTGGAGTAAGACAGATGTTTCTCAGAATATCTGTTTGCTTGGTGGCTACTAGATTTGTAAATATACCCCTGAAAGAAACAACACAGTTCTGGTGAGTCATCACAATGTTCTCAAAAGTAACCTCAGAATAGGAACAGAAACAGAAAACCTCCTATTTTAAGACTTCCCCAACTTGTGATATTTTCCTAAGGAACATACACATAAAATTATCTTCTGTCATGCAGCCAGGTAGCCGTTCCCAGAGAAGTCTTGCTACCTGCTCTTGATCTGAAGAATGGGGGTTAGCAGTACTTTGTGAACACACAGATTTCCCCGATGCATTCTACCTTGTCTCCATGTTTTCCCCTATCATCACTCCCTATATTTGCAGACATAATTGGAAGGTAGAGTTGGAGGGAATTGGGGAGTCCAGTCGAGGGTTCTAACTTCTCCATGAATTGCACTTGCTACTTTATAGTCAGACAACTTAAACAGTTGTCAATAGAATGATTTGTAATAGAGAAGGCAAAAATAACACAGTCATAAGAACTAAACACGAAAGGATGATACTTGCATGTATTTTCAAAATGTTTAGCATGGAGCTAACATATGCATAATATGCCTTTTAAAAAACAATATGCATTTTAAAATGCATATAAATGTATATGCATTTAAAAAATATGCATTTTAATGCATATTTCTTTTTTATTTAAATATTTTATTTTATATAATTCTTACATCTTTTGTCATCTTTGCACAATGTATGCATTTTCACTTTGGTTATATTCCCCATACAATTGCACCCCCCCCTTATTTTGACCCTAGTCCTTCCTCTCCCCGCCTGTCCCCATCCCCACCCCCCCGTACTGTGTCTCTAGTTTATAGTTGCTTGTTGATTTTGATTTTTACTTTGTATTAATTAGACTTTTTCCTGGACCCTTATTTAGGTTTTCTAAATCCCTGCTATGAGTGAGACCATCCGGTGTTTTTCTTTTTCTTTCCAACTTATTTTGCTGAGCATGATCCCTTCTAGCTCCATCCATGTTGCTGCAAACTGCATGTGTTTATCTTTTTTGATTGCTGAGTAATATTCCATGGTGTATATGTACCACATCTTCTTGATCCAGTCATCTATTTTTGGGCATTTGGGTTGTTTCCAAAGCTTAGCTATTGTAAACAGTGCTGCTATAAACATAGGGGTGCAGGTGCCCTTTGGAATTACTGTTTCTGTGTCATTTGGGTAAATACCTAGGAGTGGAATTGCTGGATCATATGGAAGCTCTATGTTTAGTAGTTCAAGAAATCTCCAAACAGCTCTCCATAGTGGTTGGACCAGTTTGCACTCCCACCAACAGTGCAGGAGAGTTCCTTTTTCTCCACACCCTCGCCAACATTTGTTGTTGCTAGTTTTTTTAATATGTGCCATTCTCACTGGTGTAAGATGGTATCTCATGGTAGTTTTGATTTGCATTTCCCTGATTGCAAGTGATGTTGAACATTTTTTCATATGCCTGTTGGCCATTTGCATTTCCTCTTTGGAGAAGTTTCTTTTTAGCTCTTCTGCCCATTTTTTTGACTGGATTATTTTCTTTGTTTTTGTTGAGTCTCATCAGCTCTTTGTAGATTTTTGTGATCAGTCCTTTATCATTAGTGTTGTGTGCAAAAATGTTCTCCCAGTTGGTGGGGTTTCTCTTTGTTTTGGTTATTGTCTCTTTTGCTGTGCAGAAGCTCTTTAATTTGTTAATGCATATTTCTAATATGCATTTTAAAAAACAATAAAAATTTTCAGAAAACAAAGCAAAGCACATTTATATAAAAACTATAAACTTTCTTTTTCATTTTCTATTTACTTGGGAGCACTTTCTTTGGCTTCAGAGGCCCAATTAATTTATTTGTGAATAGGTAATAGGAAATGGCTATAAAAATAAACACAGGTTTGAAGTCCCAGATTTGGTTTAAACTCTGACAGTCAGTCTTGGGTTTATCACCTACTCTTCAAGAGTCCATAGTTTCCTCTCCTTCTAGTGGATGATAACAGTATCATCTGGGGCAATACTGTCAGGAACCCCTTTTATTCTAGGGGTCATGCACACAGTGCCAGCAGATAACTCCTGTTCACTGGAAAGACTTTTTTCCCCTAAGTTCTCATGCCTGCCTCTCTGAGGACTTAAACATAGAGAAAACGTTTTCTAAGCCCAAATCTCCTCTTTCCCCAAATCATTTTTCATAACTTTCAGATGGCAAAAGTGACTCCAGTTATATAAACCGACCTGCTTATCCAGATGTAAGTTTATGAGGTAAGAGGTAATTTGAAGGTTAAATCTTAATATAACATTATTATATACATACAACACAAGAGAGGAGTGGCTGCAGTGACCTGGGTACACAGTGAGATCAGAGCTCCTAAAACCCAGCACTGCACGGTATAAGCAGGCACCCAAGATAGAGGGTGCATGACTGGAGAGCTGTAGCAGTGTGGGCCCAGAGTGAGGACCACTGGCATGAATCGGAAGTTCATAACACAGAACAGCTATATAGAGCCTAAATTGGGTCAGAACACCTGAACCTCCCTATAGAAGAGGCTACTACAGAAGCGCAGGCTGAGATACCCAAACTACCTGCCACCCCCACCAAGAAATGCTTCACAAGAAGTTCAAATGTCTAAGTCTATGGAGGTGATCTTTCCATGCCTATTGTCTCAGTCTTCTTTTATACCTACTACCCTTCTCAAGTACCAGCCCCCCAACTACTCCCTGATATGAAAAAAATAAAGGTGAAAATCTAGCCCTACTAAAATCCATACAAAAGTGGAAATGGAGTCAGAAGGACACAGATGCCAGAACAAAAAATCCCTGAAAGAAGCTCTGACTCAGTGGAGTTGTGAAGCATGATGGATGGGGATTTAGGGCAACAGTCCTTGCAATGTTGATAGAACTTAAAAAAAAAAAAATAGAGGACATAAAACAACAGAATAAAGATAATGAAAATATGAGGCAGCTACATTCAGAAATAATGGAATTAAGAAACACTATAGCTGATTTTAAAAATAGAATTAAGAGCCTCAATAGCAGAAAAACAGAAGCAATGGAAAGAATTAATGAACTCAAAACACAAAGTTGGATAAGACAAGAATAGAACAAGGTAGAGAAAAAGGAATGAGAACAATGGGAGGGGCTGCTAAAGAGAAATAATATCCATATCATGGGGATCCCAGGAGAAGGAAAAAAAAGAAAGGTATAGAAAATCTATTTGAAGAAATAATTTGGGCCTTCCTGGTGGTGCAACAGGTTAAGGTGCACTATGAAACAATCTGCAGCCTCTGCAGCATAAGTTCGAAGCCTGACTGGCCAGGGAGTAACCCACATGGTGCAGCAGACCTCTCCTGTCTTGCCCGCTGCTCCCCCCAGCAGTGTATTTAGGTCACTGTGTTCTGCACTCTGTCTCTGATGAATCCTCTCATCCCCCCAAACTTCTTTCCTGTACTTCTTTTTTTTGAAAAAAGAAATAATTACTGAAAACCATTTCAATCTGTGAAATGAACCAGAAGTTGTGATCCAAAAAACCAAGAGTTCCAAAAAAAAAAAATAATAATAATGCCAGATAGACATACACCAAAACATGTAATAATAAAGCTTCCAAGAACCAACAGCAAAGACAGAATATTAAAAATATCAAGGGTAAAAGGGGTAACAAATAAGGGAATACCAATCACATTGTCAGAGGACTTTTCAGCAGAAAAATTACAAACACAAAGGGACTAGAAAAAGATATTTAAAATACTTAAATACTTTACCCAGTAAGATTAACAATCAAGATAGAAGAAAGAGTAAGGACCTTCATTAAAAAGCAAAAATGGGGGCCTCCTTTGTGGCGCAAGGGGTTAAGACACAGCACTATGAAGCTAGCCACAGTCACTACAGCACGAGTTTGATTCCCCAGCAGGCCAGGGAGCAACCCACATGGCGCAGCAGACCTCTCCTGACTTGCCTGCGGCTCCCCTCAGCAGTGTATTTTAGTTAATTTCAGTGTATTCCAGTAGTGCCTGTTGTGTTCCCCACTCTTATCTCTGGAGAATCCTCTCACCCTCCACACCTCTGGCCTGTATCCCAGTTCTTATATGCATAAATAAATAAATCTTAAAAAAAAAAAAAAGCAAAGCAGGGGACTGTGGTGATGGTGCATGGGTGCCTTGGGGAAGGACATTCTATGGGGACTCAATCTGAGGGGGTGGGGGGAAGAAAATATTGTCTAAAAAATGTAAAAAAATTGATAAATGTTAAAATAAAAAATTAAAAAAATAAAGATAGAAAGGATAATCCAAAAAACAAAAACAAACAAACAAAAAAAGCAAAAATGAAAAGAATTAAACACCAAGACTCAAACATGCCAAAGAAATTCTAAAAGGATCATTATAAAGCAACAGAACAATGAATAAATATTGAGGTCACAGACACCCAAATTACTTAATTTGGAGGAGGAGACGAAAAGCAACAATGTTATCCACTACAACTAGCCAGAGACCAAACAGTCCAATGGGTCACCCAAATAGCTCTTCATATACTAACCTCAGTAGAATCCTCAGACAAAAAATAATGCAAGAATCTCATAAGACAACAGAAATGGAACTTAAAACATATAGGAAGTCCCCCCACCCGGCAAAATTAAAAAGACAAGAAAAACCAAACATAGCAAAATGGCAATAAGCGCTTATATCTCAATAATCACCTTAAATGTAAATGGCATGAACTCAGATGTATAGTGACTGAATGGCTTTCAAAACAAAACTCAGCTTTCTGCTATTTACAAGAGATTCACCTTATCAACACAGACAAGCACCAATTTAAAGGTTGGAAGACAGTTATACAAATAATAAATGGCAACAACAAAAATATTAGGAAGTGTTAAAAAAGGTAGGATATAAAGAAGGACACTATATTATGATTAAGAGTCTAATACCACAAGAAAAAAATAACACTGGTAAATATATGTCTACACTGAATGATAGAAAAGGAAAACAAAAGGATTTGAAACTTGGGCTACAGAAAGCAAATAAGCCAGATTTAATGATGGTGTCTGCAGAATTATATTCTTTAAAGATGCTACAAAAGAGTTAGGAGAGTCTATTTAGTATTTGATTAAAGGCAAATTTAGAAGATCCTTGGTTGAAAACAAAATATACTAAATGAACACAAATCTTTAAAGCTACTAACCAATTTTTATGGAATATGGATAAATTTAATCAGTATACCATCTTTATGACAGTGATAATAGGTTTTGGAATTTACACTGCAAATTTATAACTCAATCTGATCCTCCAGCACCACCAGCACCATCTAAAACTCAACATAGTATTATATATTCTTCGATATGCCTTTAACCATAAATTTATGAAGACATGCTTATCAACTCAGGTGTTTTGAGTCTGGGGCAGAAATATTTGAAGGGAATTGCTTCTTAAAGTGGCCTTCAAAATGTATACAGTTTATATTTTGGGTTTGTTATAGTTTGCCTTTTCAAATAATTAAAAAATACTGTTTATTCATCTTTCTGATTTTGTTCTTACTTGCTTAAAAAAAAGAGGAAGCAGTAAGACTCAAGGACAGGAGGTTTCTCTCTCTCTCTGTCTGTCTGAAATATGGGTCTGGGTAACTTATTATTTAAGCATGTTTTCTGACTTCAAACTCATTGTTCTAATAACTAAACATTTACCTTTAATATGTTCTGTGAAAACAGTACTCTAGCTTTCCTCTTTAAGGCCACCTTAAGAAAAAAAAAAGAAGGGGAAAAAAAAAAAAAAAACAACCACCACTTCTGCAGCAACTGAAGTGATCCAGCCCACATTTTAGCCCCTCCTACCAAGGAGAAGCCTTTACTTTTCTTTGGTCCTGGGGCTGAAAAAAGGATCCTGACGGAAAACTAGAGGCACAAAGGAAGCGAGGAATCTCATGTAACTCTGGGAACTGTAAGCATTACATTTACTCTTCCCTGCTCAATCTCTGTCTCCCACCCTTTTAGCTTTGAGTGAATGCCTAACTTGCAAGGAAGAAGGAATACGGGAAACTTGGTATTCCCTACTTTGCAAAACCTGCTCGTTCCTTGCCTTTGAAAAAAGTCAGATCAGGGATCTTACTTCTTCACCAATGACCCTTTGCTTTCCCGGGTCTAAATCAATTCCCGGTGGAGTCGAAAGATGAGGGGGTTCCTTCAATGACAGCCCAGAGAGAGAAAAATTAATGTGAACATTCAAAAGGGCTGTGAGGTGGCTGTCTGCTCCACGTGACGCCATGTGGTGTCACCCACCCCCAGACTTGTACAGCCTGCTGTTTGACATCCCTAAGGATCTGTCTTGGCTAAGGAGTTTGGTGACTCATTTAACGTTTTAATTTAAAAAACAAAATGTCATTTGGGTTACAATTTATGTGTGGCAGAGTTAGGGGAAAGAAAGAGAATACTGAAATATGAATTGCTAGCCGGCTGGTATTCCTATTCTCCCTTCCCCTAATTTATTTGACGTGCCAGGAGACAAAAATCAAAACTAGATGTTGGAAAAAATTTAATCAAATAAGAAAGTTAAGTGTTGAATGTGGATATTATTTCAGTAATTTTGTTTTAAAGGAAGCAGTAAAAAAAAAGGCATTTGGACTTAAAATAATCGTGGTTTAACATATCTAAGTCTCCTATAATTTATGATCTTTTATCTTAAAAGTAATTTTCACCTCAACAACTAGAACAAGAAATGTTCTTCACACAGGTTGATAATGCCAAGGCATTTGGGGATACTGGAGGAATAATTCTGGGATGGATGTCAGTTAATTCTCAATTTAGGATGTTAGCAAATATGATCCTTTGGGTTCAAGGAGAATTTGTGTTTTGGGTTTTTTTTTCCCTGTTTGTTGTATAAATCTGGAATTGTAACCCAAGAGATATTTGCAGGCGATATTAGCAAAATATACCGTTAAAAGTTTTAATATTATATTCCAGAGTTCCTTAGCCAGTCAAGTTTAATGTTGGGTTAAAAAAAAAAAAACAACACACCAGGTATTTTGCTTCTTTTGCTGAGTGGAGGAACAGCTAATTTAAAATTAAGCAATAATTGTGAAATCCATAGAGAAGTGTTTAATCTGCATTTGCTCAAAGCAGCTTTACAAACTTCCGGTAGGGCAAGTGTATTTTATGGGACATGAAACTGCTTCTTTTTAACACTGGAAGACACCTTTGAAGTATTTTACATTTATACTTAATTAGGAAAACGGAAACTGTTAAATAGATTTTTTAATACCTGATAAAATTCATTCCATAGAGATCATTTGACTTGTGCTTTAATCCAACACTATCATCCCTTGTATCATCCCTTAGAAAGCAAAGTCATATAACCAAATCATTTATTTATTAAAAAAATGTTTCAGGAATTCAAAAAAAGAAGACAGAATTTGTTGCGGTTCCTTTTCATATAGTATGCGTTTTATTTACCGTCATTTCCCCCCTTCCCTTTCTCTATTGCGTATTTAATAGCTTTATTCTCAGTCCCCCCTCCACTTTTTAATCACAGATCATTTTACAAATTTTATGAAAGTTGTAGACCCCTCACCCAGGAGAATGCACACATGTTCTGCTGACATGCACAAATTTCAAAACACCTTTAGGAAGTTTTAAGAAAATCTGAAAACATTTCATGTCACGAGGAAACGAAATATTTCTTAGAACTTTGGAGTTTTCTGATATCAAATAATTGATTACCAAATCATTATACCTATAAGAACTTATTAGGCTTGCCATTGTATTTATTGTTAGTTGTCTATATTTACTGCTTTCATTCCCAAATTCCCAGTGCTGTTTTATAATGTTCTTGTTTATTACAAAGATAATTCATGCTCATTATTAAAATTTCATTAAATATAGAAATTGCAAAGAAGAGTAGGAAAGAAGTTACCTATAATCCTCCTGAGGGCTAATTACTTGTAAATGTCATTCATTCATTCTATCAACAAATACTACTGAGTATCTAGCATGAATCAGCATAAAGAGACCAGGAATTCATGTGTGTGTACCTCTTCATACTTCTAGATATTTTTTTCTACATGTGCATTCACATGTAGATTTTATGAAATTGTAATTACACTTGTTAAAAGATATATTGAGGAATATTACAAATTTTAAGAGTTTATTTGAGCAAATACTGACTTGGAGAGGGTAGTACTAAATCGGAAGTGATCTGGAAGTTTTCCCCTGCAAGCACTTGGGAGAAACCTTCACAGAAGAAAGGCTAAAACAAGTTAAGGAAAAAAATTGATCGACTATAGATCAACTTGGTTGGTTGGTTGTGATTGATTGTACTTAGGTTTCAATTTTGTAATCCTACAACATTAATAGACTTTAGATTTTGTGTTGTTTAGTCATGCCACCAAACACCAGTCTAAGGGCCTTCTTGCTTAATTAATTTAAGACACTATTCATGCTGTTTTATAACATGCTTCCTCTTCAATCATGAAATTTTCTGCTAAAACACCATTTTTTATACTTCTGCATTATTTTGATTTCATTCATAAACTAAATATTATTGAGTTCCTACTATGTGTCAGACTCTGTACTGGTAATGGCTGTCTGTCCCTGAGTAAAGCAGCATGATTCTCACCAGAAAGTAATTTTTATTCTTTGAAAATGTGTTGTCCAATTACAAATTGTTGGATACTTGGTAGTTTTCCACTATGGTAAATAATATTTCATCTAGGACCTCTTATATCAATGTTTATACACATGGTTAGATTCTTAAAAGTGTATTTTCCAGGTTCTAGCGAAAGTTTCACTACTTAGATTGTAAGGTCAGAGGCCAATTGTTTTACTACAATGTTATTTCTCAACTGTAAAATAGGAATAATAACAACAGTTGGATATTTGGAGGATTACCAAAAATATTTAGCAAAATATCATAGTATGTTATTGATTATTTTGTCAATTTACTTGTGAGAAAGAGTCTGTTTATAAGCAGCATAAGAGAGTAGAATTTCTCCAAATCACTCAAATAGAAAAAAAAAAGCAATAAAACTTAGATAATTATTACATGAAAACAGTGTCTGATTTAAATTTGCATTTCTTTCAGAAACAAAGTTGGACACTTTTCATCACAACCTCTTATGACATAAATTGTAAATTGCCTTTCCAATATCTCTAAAAAATTTTTTTATTTAATTTCTGATATGGTAAATATAAATACATGTAATTCACATAATCATAGGAGACCATAATAATTTTGAAGAGTGTTAGGGATCTTAACGTTAAAGGCCAAATTTTGAACTAAAAATAGAAATTCTATAAATATTGCTTTTCTTCACCATGGGGAATTTTCCATACTGTTACTTAAAACCCTTTTTATTAAATGGATGGGCTATGTAGAAAATGTAAGTGAGGCATTTTTAGTCTCTCAACAATCTATTCCACAAAATTGGGGAAACTGAAAAGGGTTCAAAGAAGATGGTAGTGTCTCCCACAGCCCTGGGAGTATCCAAACTGGTTTAATGTAGAGAAGACGGAGCTAAGACTAAGGGTTACATGACATTTTTTAACAAAGGTATTGTAAGAAAAATAAATGTCTATGTTAGTCAAGAACCAACTTGTAGAAAACAATTTAAGTTTTAGCAAACACTTCATGTTCTACTTCTTGACAAATAGGGCAGTAATAGTTGGGGGAACCAAAAAGTTGGTCCTGAAGTTCTTTCCTGAAGTTCAGTCAATAGAGCAGATGTTGTAGTCCTTTGATCCCATGGCTTGCCTGAGGGGGGAAAAATGTGCCCATTTTTTGTAAGTCTTGCTAGGTGGTTTTCAGTTGTTTTATTCCTTCTGGTTCTTAATCAACCCTTATAGCTTTCTTTGAAAATAGAGTTTTTCTCACCTTTCTATAAGTACAAAATAAGTTTAAATAATCCATTGTTAACCATAAGTAGATTTGCAAAGCTGCACTGCCAGTCCACTTATTTATTGAGTTCAAGTGATTCAGAGAAACTAAGCAAGCACCTCTAAGTGATCCCTACCAGAGTTTAACAGTTTACTTTTTTCACCTATTCAGGGAGTTTTCATGAAAACCAATTGCATGCTAGGCACTACATTTAGGACATACCTGGTTGAATAAGAGGGCTATGACCAACAGCCTCTTGGAATAGACAGATGATAATTTTTTAAAAAAAAAATTAGAGGTTTTACTTCCTTTTTTTTTAAGATTGATTGATTGATTGATTGATTGATTGATTTATATAAGCACAGGGTACAGTCAGAAGCACTGGAGGGTGAGAGAATTCACCAGAGCCAGAGCGGGGAGCAAAACAGGCATGACGAAGAAGTACACTGCTGAGGGGAGCAGCGGGCGTGGCAGGAGAGGTCTGCGCACCAGGAGAGGTCTGCGCGCCATGTGGGACCCTCGCCTGCGACCTGGGATCTAACCGGCACTGCAGAGGCTGCGGGCAGCTTTGCAGCCCAGCGCTCAACTGCTGTGCCACCGGGGAGGCCCTAGACGGATGATAATTAATATGTGAATCAGTTGCTACCTTTTTCTTAATCTTCATTTGCTTAGCTTCTGAAGTCTTCAGGGAAATGTAGGTATAACAGGTAACCATATATTTTGAACTAGAAAAAAAAGACCATAACATGTGTAATTTCACTATTCTGTAGTGCAAAAGGCTCACGTATTTATTATACTCAGCATATCCTTACTTAGATTTTCATTTTATTGTTTAATTTACAGTTGTTTTCTACTTATCCAATGAGGAGAAAATATCAGGGGCAAACTGTATTCCATTGCAGATAGCATTTTTTGCTTTAGATTGGTAAAGAACTTCACTCATTCCCACAGTAAACATATGAATTCATAAAGCAGGGAGAGATGCCGATAATGAAATTATTTCTTTATTTTAATAATTTTATTTATTTTTAAAATATTTTTTACATTGTTCTTCATTTTTTTACAATGTGTGCTTTCTCATCTCAGTTATAGTCCTTGTGAAAATCCCTCCACAAATTCACCGGTGCACCATCACCATAGTCCCTTGTGCTCTTCCCTTCTCCCCCCTGCAGAATGTCTCTGTTTATAGTTGTCTGTTGATTTTGATTTTCCTTTTATTATAATAACTTCCTTCCCCTCCCCCCCATGCCTTATTTGGATCCTCTACATTCCTCCTATAAGTGAAACCATCCGGTATATTTTTCTTTCTGGCTTATTTCACGGAGCATGATCCCTTCCATCTCCATCCATTTTGCTGTGAATGGCATGAGTTTATTTTTGATTGCTGAGTAATATTCCATTTTGTATATATCTCACATCTTCTTGATCCAATCATCTATTTTGGGGCATTTGGGTTGTTTCCATAACTTAGCTATTGTAAATAGTGCTGCAATAAACATAAGGGTGAAGGTGTCATTTTGAATTAATGTTTTTGTGTCCTGAAAATGAAATGATTTATTAATGTCCAAATCTTATGGTTTCCACTTTGAATTTTTATGTGTTTCAGTAGTTTCATGTTTGATGCTTGTTATTTAAGGCTGTCAGCCACTTCCTATTTGCATTAACATCAGAAAAACTGTAGAATATATAAACATAGGGCCTCCCTGGTGGCGCAGGCCATTGAGCACAGTGCTGTGAAGCTGTCCGCAGCCTCTGAAGCACCAGTTCGATCCTGGCCGGCCAGTGAGGGTCCCACATGGCACGGCAGACCTCCCCTGCCGTGACCGCTGCTCTCCTCAGCAGTGTATTTCGGTCAGTCTGCCTGTTCTGCTCCCTGCTCTGTCTCTAGTGAATCCTCTCACCCTCCCGAGCAGCTGGCCTCTACCCCAGTTCTTGTATAAATAAATAAATACATAAATCTTTCAAAAAATATATAAAAATAATAGCAATACAAAACATAACAAAGCAAAAACACAATTATAAACCAGAGACATCCTGCAGAGGAGAAAGGAGAGGGATCAGAGGGAGGAAGCGGGGAGCAGGGGGACTGTGGTGATGGTGCTCCGGTGCATTGGTGAAGGAAATTTTACAGGGACTACACCTGAGGGTCTGAGGAGGAAGCAAACATTGTTTACAAATGAAAAATGATGTAAAAAATAAAAAGAAAACTGTAGAAGAAAAAACAGAAAGTATACACATCCCCATGCACATTTCCATATTAACTCAGTTGTTCTGCTCTTACAACTAACATAACAAAGGAAGTTACACAACATTTAGGAATGATTGAACAAATCATGGATGATTTAGAATTCATTTTGTAACTATTTAACATTTTATGTTTACATATGCCACTCTAAGAAAATTAAGCATATGAGGATTTGTCCAGAATTACAAAATTGACACCTTATGAATTATAGAAGAGGTACCAACTTTATCAAAGGTTTTGCTGCCATTAAATAATAGCTCATTGTTTTAGAATATTCTTTTTAAAATTTTTTAAAGATTTATTTATTTATGCATACAAGAACCAGGGTACAGGCCAGTTGTGCGGGAGGGTGAGACGAATCACCAGAGACAGAGCGGGGAACAGAACAGGCAGACAGACGAAACACTGCTGAGGGGAGCAGCGGGCGAGACAGGAGAGGTCTGCCCCACCACGTGGGACCCTCGCCAGCCAGCGGGGATCAAACCCGTGCTATAGAGGCTGCAGAGAGCTTCACAGTGTGGTGCTCAACCACCTGCGCCACCAGGGGAGGGCCCGTTTTAGAATATTCTAAGTAGAATCCACAACGTCTGTGGTCTATGATTATTAATCCTGGCAGTTAGCAGGAATCTTTTTTTTATCAAAATGGTTACTCTGATCTTGGGTATATCATTACACAAAAAAATCATTATTATTTTACCTTTCAAAAAAATCCAGTAGCTATGGTGAGCCAAGAGCTCCTTTTTGGAGGTAAAAACTAACTTTATTTAGAAAATGGTTAAAAAATGGTTAGAAAATGGTTAGAAAATGGTTAGAAAATACACATGTGTACATTCATAATAAATAATACATAGGTCAGAGTTGACTGTTTCCTGCAAGTTGCCGCTAAAAACTTTAGGTCAACAATGGTTTCTGAGTTCAGACAGTAAATTGACACACTTCCTGTTTGCCCCACTCTTAATGCCTAGGGCTTTTAGATAAGCAAGTTGAATGCAGTAAAAAGGCAACAAGCTAGAATGTTAGACTTCTGGTGGAAGGAGATGTTCTTGTTGAATTCTTGCATCTGTAATTGGAAAAAAGAGAATGTCTGCCTGGGGTAGTCTGGGGGTAATTAAGTGCTATCCTCAAGTTTTCCTCAGGCGCTTTACTTTTTCAGGTATTGAAACCAAGGGGAACTATTTTGTGCACTTTTTACATGCATTTGATACAATATTATGAAAGTATGTAAAAAATTATAGAAAAGCAATCTGGAGGAGATTGTGTAAAGATGCATTTGGTTATGGAGATGTGTTATATAAACTTACTATAAATAAAAACTTAATATCCATCAGTCCCTGTATCTATCTCAAACCACAAACAGGTATCAACTTCCTTTCTATTCAACTTTCATGAAGAGACAGATAAATTTAAAATTGTTTGAGCTCATGAACTTAGACATCAAAGAGATAATATTAGAGCATCTCAACGATTTTTAATACAGTCTTCTAAACCACTGTTTTCAATGTATGATGGGAATTCAGGTTCAATTAATAACTCAAAGTATACCCTTCCTTCTTAAGTTGATGTTATCATCCTAGGAAGATTTTTCACGGCAAAAAGTCTAATTTAAAGTAGTATAGTGGTTATTCAAACTATTTATTTATTTATTTATTTAAAGCTTTTTTTTTTTTTTAAAGATTTATTTATTTATACAAGCACTGGGTACAGTCAGAAGTGCAGGAGGGTGAGAGAATTCACCAGAGCCAGAGTGGAGAGCAGAACAGGCAGAATGACGAAGTACACTGCTCAGGGGAGCAGCGGGTGCCAGGAGAGGTCTGGGGCCATGTGGGACCCTCGCTGGTGGCCGGGGATTGAATTGGCGCTGCAGAGGCTGTGGGGCAGCTTCGCAACCCAACGCTCAACCGCTGCGCCACGGGGGAGGCCCTATTCAAACATTTAATTCAAAATATTAAGATGTATATTTATTAAGTATATATGTAGCATATACACATAAGTATATAAGTATGTATATCTACATACATATGTATTTACATGTGTATTTACATACATATGTGTGTACAAACATATATTTATATTAAGTATATATCAAGATATATGCTTTGTACCAAATAGACTCATAATCTGCTACTTGGTACTTATTTTTTGAGGTGGTGATGACCAGGGGTTAATATTATAAAATCTATAAAAGTTCACAATATTTATATGGAATTTTTTTTCTTATCTTTCTTAGTGATTATGCTTCTGTTGGCAATGAGGAACAATAATCAATTTTATGAGGCTAATTTAGTGTGTGCAGAAATTCTTACTATCTGTTTAAAATATGTATTATACTGACAAATAGACTAGTAGAGAGTAACCTGGGAAGGTCACCTATAGGAAGGGTTTTCTGAGAGATAACATTTTAATACATATATATTTTTTTAAGATTTATTTATTTATACAAGCACTGGAGTACAGGCCAGAGGCACGAAAGGGTGAGAGGATTCACCAGAGACAGAGCGGGTAGCAGAACAGGCAGAATGACCGAAAGCACTGCTGAGGGGAGCAGCAGGCGCTACAGGAGAGGTCTGCTGTGCCATGTGGGTATCTCCCTGGACGGCCGGGAATTGAACCCTTGCAGCAGAGGCTGCGGACAGCTTCACAGCGCTGCACTCAACCTGCTGCGCCACTGGGGAGGCCCTTAATATATTTTTTTGAAGTAAATTTGCATTGTAACATTATGTTTCAGGTGTGCATCATTAAAAATCTACATGTGTATTATACCACATCATTAAGTTCACCATTAAAAGTCTAACTCTATCCTTCACCATACGTTTGACCCCATTTCCAGACTGACTCATCCCTTTCCCCCCTTTTCTCCTATTAACCATCAATTTGGTCTTAAAGTTTAAAAGTTTATTTTTGTTTTATTTAGTTCATTTTTTCTTTATGAACCACATATAAGTGAAATCATGTGGTGTTTATCTTTCTCCATCATACACTCTTTGTCCATTCATGTTGTTGCAAATGGCAGGATTCCTTTTTATAGCTGAGTAGTATTCCATTCTGTGCAAATTCATATTCTTTATCAATCATCTGTCAATGGGCATGGGCATTTGGGTGGTTTCCCACTCTTGGTTCTTATAAATAATGCTGCAGTGAACATGGGGGTGCATATATTTGAAAGGTAGAATTTAAGTCGAGATTTTAGGGTGAAAATTCAAATGTTGGAGGTAAATGCAATGAGAATGGTGTGGTTCAGACAGGCAACCCAAGTAGAGAACAGTTATTAGTCTGTCACAAGGCAAAAGAATTAGCTGGAAAAACAGGGATTAGGATGATAATCAATGAATCAAAGGAAGGAAAGTGATTCCAGAGACTCAAAGAGACTGAGTTAGATGAGAATCAAAAGTAGTGATGATTGCTTTTGGAAACTTGGAGGTGGTTAGTGATCTTGACTAAGCAGTTTCAGTGCAGTGGTGGGAGGGGAAGTGCTAAGAAAGTTGAAGAAGGAAGTAGATAGAAGACGAAGACTATGAGGACGTGGATACAGAGTGACGATCGCCTCTCAGAGAAATCTAAAAAAAAAAAATGGAGACATAAAAATGGAGACATGGAGGGGAAAGGAATATGAAGTAGAGGGAGACTGTCACCAGCTTGCCAGTCAAATTATCCTGTAGAAAATAAAATCTGATATTTAGAAACAAAGGCATGGCCATTAGAGTGAAGTCCCCAGGGAGAGAACAGCTTTTGCATCTAGATAGCCATGGGTGGAGTGAGGTCAATCACGGGAAGGAAGAACAACTCTGCTTCCTTTGTGACGGGGAGGAGTACCTATGTGCAGATTTGGCAGTGGGAAGATAGGAGTCTTCCTTCTGGCACTTTCTATTTTTTCAGTGGAAGGAGAGGTGATCACCAGCTAAAAGCAGGGGAGGGCGAGAATGTGAAATGAGAAGAAAAGTCATTTCTTAGAGTGGGAATGCAAGTTGACTTAAAAAGACACTGTGTGGGATTGAGAACCATTTTGGTCTAATTTTAGGCTCACTTCCTCAAAACTCAATCTGCCAGTTTAAGTAGTTTTTCTCCAGCTGTGTCAAAATGCTTGGAGCAAATCCAGAAAAGATGAAATGGTGGGGTTCTTCTAGAATGGGAGGTTTTATTTATTTTTTTATTTATTTATTTTTTAATAGAGGCATGCTTTTATTTATTTATTTATTTATTTGTTTGTTTGTTTGTTTTTTGTTTATACATGCACTGGGTACAGTCAGAAGCGCGGGAGGGTGGGAGAATTCACCAGAGCCAGAGCGGGGAGCAGAGCAGGCAGAGGGACCGAAGTACACTGCTGAGGGGAGCAGCGGGCGGCAGGAGAGGTCTGCGCGCCATGTGGGACCCTCCTGTGGTGGCCGGGGAGCAGCCGGGGATCGAACCGGCGCCGCAGAGGCCTCGGGCAGCTTCGCAACCCAGCGCTCAACCGCTGCGCCACCGGGGAGGCCCTAGAATGGGAGGTTTTAAAGAATAAGAAAAGCCTTAAAATGAAGCACCAGTGCACTAAGCAGAAAACAAAATAAATCACCTAAAACAAAATGCTTCCAAGCTTATGAATTCATGAGCTTATTGAATAGGGATTCCTTTTTTAATTTTTTAATTATTTTTGTTAAACAATATTTGCTTCCCCCCACCCCCTCAGATTGAGTCCCCATAGAATTTCCTTCCCCCAAGGCACTGGTGCCCCATCACCACAGTCCCCTATGCTCCTCCCTCCCTCCCTCTGATCCCTCTCCCTCCTCCCCTGCAGTATGTCTCTGGTTTATAATTGTCTTTTTTTGCTTTGTTGTGTTTTATACTGTTATTATTATTTTTTACACTTATGTCACTGAGCATAATTTTACACTTATGTCACTGAGCATAATTCCTTCTACCTCCATCCACGTTGCTGTGTATGGCATGAGTTTATCTTTTTTGAATGCTGAATAATATTCCATTGTGTATATATGCCACATCTTCTTGATCCAGTCATCTATTTTTGGGCATTTGGTTGTTTCCAGGTTTTACCTATTGTAAATAGTGCTGCAACAAACATAGGGGTACAGGTGCTCTTTTAAATCAATGTTTTTGTGTCCTTTGGGTAGATCTGAATAGGGATCATTTTATCTAACGTAATTATTGACTAGTTGGGAATATTCAAACCTGGGTTTGATTTCCTGTCTTTTTTCCTTTCAAACTCTTTGGCTTGTTATCCAAACAAAGGAATCTCAATGCCTCTACCTGTCCCAGGAGCCATTGTGCTGGGGTCCTTTTACTTTATATCCTAGCTGGTAGAATTACTGTTGTCATTTTAAGTTCTGAATGCTTAACAGCTACCTTACCTACCTTTATGGGATGCTTACCTCAGTTCCTGTGCCCCCATGTATGTCCACCCTTCATCTTTTTTTTTTTTAAAGATTTATTTATTTATGCATACAAGAACTGGGGTTCAGGCCAGAGTTGTGGGGGGTGAGAGGATTCACCAGAGACAGAGTGGGGAACAGAACAGGCAGACTGACTGAAATCACTGCTGAGGGGAGCAGCAGGCGAGTCAGGAGAGGTCTGCTGAGTCATGTGGGTAGCTCCCTGTCCAGCCAGGGATGGAACTCGTATTGCAGTGGTTGGCAATAGCTTGATAGCACTGTGTCTTTAACTTCTGCAGCCCCAGGGAGGCCCAGCATACATAAATATTATTTAAGTGATCTACTAAACCACTGTGAACTCTTTGTATTTCAGTATAGTTGGCTTCTTTTGTAATCCAATGTTTTTATTTAATGAACTTAATGTAAAACTATATAAAGGGGTGCCTGGCTTACCTGACTGCCAAAGGAGTCTATAGAACATAAAAGACTGAGTATCTTAGAAGTGTACTCTCCTCGGATGCATGCTTTCTTTTTACAGCACTTGTAACCCTGCAAAAGTCTGCGTTTCGCACACAATGGAATACTATTCAGTTCTAAAAAAGATGTGATCTTGCCATTTGCAGCAACATTGACTGTGATAGAGAAATGTCAGAAATAGAAAGACAAATACCAGATGATCTCACTCATATGTGAAGCTTAAAGAAACAAAAGAAATGAGTACACAAAACTAAACCTAAGCTAACCCTAGAAATAGAACTTTAGAATTGAAGCGACTAGAAGGGAGAGGGATGGGAAGCAAAATGGGAAGGGGGCCCCATGGATTAAGGTGGGGGATTATGGGAGCCCCAGTGGTACGTGCAGTATGGTCACATACATCTGAAGTGCAGTATGGTCACATACACTCCTAAATCATATACAGTTATGTGTATGATTATGTTATCTCAAAACCAAAAAATACAATTAAACTTAAACCAAACAAAAGTGAATTGTCATTTACAGTGTCAAGAAACACATTTCAAAAACTTCTTACTGTCTGAAAAAGAAATGGTGATTTGAATTCCTATCACATGTTATACATTCCAGATCTTGTATATGCTTCTCTTATGTAGCTGCTGAACCTCACAATATTGTCTATCATGGGGCCATGCAGGGCACCTCTGATTTCTCCACACTTTCACCTACTTACCTTTTTCTGTTAATTTTCTCTGCCTGAAGATCAGAGTCAACATTCTTTTTTTGATCAAGAAGATGTGGTGTGTATATATTGAATTGTTGGAAAAGTCATGACACATTTTTGCTTGAAAAACATAGAAAAATATGTGGTGGCTTTTCCCACAACCCAATATAATGGACTATTACTCAGTGATCAAAAAAGATACACTCATGCCTTTATGGCAATATGGATGGAGCTGGAAGGGATAATGCTAAGTGAAATAAGTCAGGAAAAATACTGGACAGTGTCATTAGTATGTTGAGCATAGAGAAACCAAACTGTGGGTCAGATAAAAGCAAGCTTAAAAACTAACCCTTGAAAGCTGACTATAGAACTGGAGCATTCAAAGTGGAGAGGATGGAGAGAAGGGTTAGAACAAAGAAGGAAGGAAACACAATGGACTACAGTGGAGGGGCTGTGGGAGATTCAGCGGTGGGTGTACTACAGTGGTGATTCCTGAGTGGGGATCCTCATGTTACCTCAATTTAGAAAATACATTTATTAAAGTAAATCCCTATTCTAAAATATCAACCTCGTGGCTGACTGAAATACTGTGTTAGTTGAGGAGCAAAACAATTCCCAAATGTTGATAACTTCATTCAGTAATAAAATGACTCTCATGAAACATTTCAGTCAGAATGACGGCTTTCCTGGGTGTTTTCCCTGGATTGTTTACTTTAAAAAACAGATATGGCTTTCCCCACTGTGGCAATCTTGAGTAAGTCCTGAAAAAAGGCAGCAAGGAGGGAGCGGAATCAGTCACAACAAACTAAACTCTTGGGGGGGCGGGCATATTTTCAGTCTTTCAGACTTGCCTAGAGAAAGAAAGTTATAGAATTAATATGCTCTCAAAACACCCTCTTTTTTCTAGCTTTTGTGCTACTCATTGTTAGATATACTTCAAAAAGTTGATGTGAGTGCATTACCATTATCTTTCTTAAGTGGAAGGTAAAATATTTTCTTTTCTGAAAATGAGCATATTTTATTTAACACTGTCAATGTGATATTTTGCTATAAAGGTCTGTGCAGGGTGATGAATTTTTATAAATATCTAGTACTTGTAAGAGAACAAGTTATAACTATGATTCAAGCCTAGAAAAATACAATAGATGAAAATGACTTCTTTTCCACTTTATTTGTGTAATCATAGAGAAATATTCATTTTTAAGCTTCTCTCAAATGCCTATCTTGAGCCTGTTTTATACCACCAAATAATAACTTGGCAGCTAAAATTTGTGACTCTTACACCCTTTTGGTCTGAGTATGTGAAGGAGGTGAAGGGGAAGAAGGGAGCATAGAAAGGACAGAGACCTGGATGAGAATGAAAATACAGATTCAGCTGTCCCTGAGCTGCGTAAACTCAGCCAGTTTACACATTTGTACAATGGTTTTCTGTCTAGGTGTTGATTATGAGTATTTCTTCCAACTCCAGAAATTCATGATATGAAAATATAGCCAGAATGGCAACTTGTTTTTGGCAACCAAGAAGTGAGACAATGGAAAATAACAGCAAACCAGCTGGTTAAGAAAAGAAAACTGGCTCGGAAGTGAGGAGACATTCTTGTTTGCTTCGTAATACAGCATGTGAAACTGGGCCAGCCAGTTTCCTAGCCCTTAAAATAGACAGGTTCACCTGAATCAGTCCTTCCCAATCCTAAAGCAGTAAAAGCAACTATGTTATGTGCTGTGTTTCATTTCTATAGAATGTGTGTGGGGGTGTGGGTGCTTTTTAAATAACAAAACCAGGGAGGCTGGCTCATCTAAAAAGATGCTGTGTGGTCTCTGTGTGCTCACCTCTCCTTTATCACCTCCACAGTCCTACTTAGCTGCATGTCACATCACACCTGGTCCTCCCTTCCTCTCTCCAGTATCACCTATCTCTATTAATAATTGTTTGTTCTTTGTTTAACTGCTATGGGTTTGTGTTATCAAAATATGTTATAAATTGAATTTCATCCCCATCCCTAAATTCAGATTCATTCACTGAAGCCCTAACCCCTCCCCATGCTCCCATCTCAGAATGTGACTATATTTGAACATAGGACAGTTTAAAGAAGTAATAGAGTTAAAATGAGACCCTTACAAGAAGAGGAAATTTGGAAGCACAAAGAGACAATAGGGCTTCATGGGCACGGGAGAGACCATGTGAAGACAGAAAGAGAGAGGCTGCAGGAGAAAATAAGCGTGTAAGCCACTTTGATCTTGGACTTAACAGCTTCTAGAACTGTGAGAAAACAAGTTTCTATTGTTTCAGATACCCAGTGTATCTTAAACATTTTATTACTTGATAGCTCTAGGAAACTAATACAAAGCTGACTTCTAGCACAGCAAATTAATACAAAGCATCCCTTTCATCAGAGCAAATTCATACACAGTGTCACTTCCATCATACCACTCCTGGCTAAGTCTCTTTCATAATGTTGTTGCTTACTGTATAATGTTTCAGAATTTCTGTCTGTCCTTTGGGGTCTTTGTGGAGTGGCAGCATGATACAGAAAGAATTTAGTAGGCAGATGATCAGGGTTCTAAGGTGAGCTTAGGCATTGGTAACCTGCATGACTGGGGGTGGGGGCGGAGGGGGGGGAATTTCTTAGCTTTCTGGTAGACAAATATTCTAAAATGTGTGCTTCTGTGACTCTCTGTCTCAATTTGAGTTGTCAGTAGGACAAATCATTTGACCTTTCTAAACCTGTTTGTCTCAAATGGTGCTAATAATCCCTTCCTTGTTATGAAGATGAGATGAGATGGTGTACCTCACTTAGTGCAGCACCCAGAACCTGGAAATACTGAAAAATGGGAACTTTTCAAATTAGTGATTGCTAGGATCTGTTCTAGTTGGTCATTCTAGGTTCTAGAAATGAGCTCTACTTCCCAGTATTTCTCAACAGAAGTCCTCATCTATGGTCTGGTCAGTTTCCCCCATTTGACCTTGCACATTCTGAAGTTTGTTCATGTGGTCACTCTGGGCCCTGCAGGAATCCAGACAGGATACAGAACTTGTCTGCTGCTGTGTACAGCTCCAGATATACACTCTAAATGATGGGAATACTGTATCTGATGCATTTTGAAGGTTTGAGTTTCTTCCACTTTGCCTTGCAGAGAGACTGATATCAATCCCTGTTTTCGCTAACTGAAAGAAATCCAAAGAGGATTTTTGCTTTTATGACAAAAGTCAAAGGCAAAAATAGTGTTTAGCATTGGTTTTGCCCCAGCCATATGAGAGACAAGCAGCACCCTGAGCAGTGAGAGTGACCCCATCACACTCCTTCCCTAGAACTGCTCTCTATAGGTTGTGATTTTTACCATAACATTCCTATTTTTACTCTAAGTTAGTTCTATTTTAGGTTTTATGTGCTATTTGGTGTGATCTTTAGATTATTTATTGGCACAAGTGAATAGTAATTTTTGGCATAAATGAATAGTAATTACTTCTTTGTTTTGTGCAACTTTGACACAGGTTTTCAAAGGAATCTCTACATTCAGATACTGGGGAAAACCTGTATAGTATATAACATTGTGATAAGAGATACCAAGGAGAATTAAATGGGTCCTAAGCAGGTAGATAAATTAAGAGATAGTTCACTCAAAGAGGAGTTCAGGAAGAATCCTGAAGAATAGAAGAGGGAGGGCCTCCCTTGGTGATGCAGGGGGTTGAGCACAGCACTATGAGGCTGTCCGCAGCCTCTGCAGTGCCGGTTCGATCCCCACTAGCCTCGGAGCAACCCACATGGCAAGCAGACCTCTCCTATCTCACCCGCTGCTCCCCTCAGCAGTGTATTTTGCCAGTCTGCCTGTTCTGTTCCCTGTTCTGTCTCTGGTGAATCCTTTCATCCTCCCGGCATCTGGCCTGTACCCCGGCTCTTATATAAATAAAATAAATCTTTAAAAAAAATAGAATAGAAGAGGGAACGACTAAACTATGGAAGGTCCAGACTGAGGTGAAACGGAGTTGCCCCAGGATGGCAGCAGCTTCCTGCTCAAAGCCTTTTCCTCAAGGGAATGTTAGCCTTTACCCCTTCTATACATCTTTGCCCATTCATGATTTCAATATCAGCTCAGTCATTTATCTTTTCTGTCAAGCTTTTCCAATTCTAAACCATGAAATCTTTCCTTTCTCTGAAACTTTAGTAGCTGGTCTGTTTAAATAAATAGCTTTCAATGATACAAATTGGAGAGATAAAGGAACAGTGTTAGAGACCTGGAGATAAAAATAGCATAGAAAAAGGCAATCCAAAGTGAAAATGTTGTAGAGCAACCCCGATAGAAAACGGGGTGCCTGACTGTGGGTCCTCACCCACGCGCTTAAAAGGACTTATCAATGCTCTACTGCAGGCACATGTGAAAGGTTAATAAAAGGTTTATTTACAAGGGAAAGGGAAATGAGGAAATGGTGTAACTTGGAAACCACGTTGGGCGCCAAACTGTTGTAGAGCAACCCCGATAGAAAACGGGGTGCCTGACTGTGGGTCCTCACCCACGCGCTTAAAAGGACTTATCAATGCTCTACTGCAGGCACACGTGAAAGGTTAATAAAAGGTTTATTTACAAGGGAAAGGGAAATGAGGAAATGTACAGCTCTGGGAGAAAAGTAGGAGACAAAGTTTTAAATGAGTCCTACCCGATCCGCCGCTCAGGAATCCCAAAATGGCGCTCTCAGAGTTGGCCGCCAGCCAGGAGCGGTGAAGCCAGGAGGCGAGCGATCGCGAGCCAGAGAGAGAGCAAGGCCTACGTGTTTGGTTTTTATATCCAACCTGGCTGCCCAACTCCACCCTCAGGTCCCAGCCACCCTCCCCTTGGTGGTGATGGGATTTGTCTTTCCCAATGTCCTGATGGCTTTAGTCTGGAGTGGGGGTGGAGTCCACAAAGCCTGTATGAGATTATCTCAGGACATCCTTTCCCCCTAACAAAAAGAGTGGCCATCGGGATGGGAATCGGGTGAGATTTACTGTGGGATATGTGAGGTGGTTTCCATCAGACTTAGGCTTTTATACTTTTTTAGGACCAAGGAAGTTCTCTCAACATGTTTTCTGTACTAAATAGAGTGTATGGTTTGAGAGACATTTCTAGTATACAGCAGCTCATTTACCATCAGAATTTCTATTATCTTCATTTCTCTATGCCTGTTGTGATATTAAACGTTGTTGAGCCTAAGTTTCAGAAAAAACACTAACAAAATAATTCAGAAATTTAAAACTTTAGTAACATTGTAGTAACTATATAACATATAAAACTATTTAAGACAAAAAAATGTTGATGGAAACAATAACATACTGGCCATTTTGCTTTTAGAATGTCTTTCTAGACCCAGAATGACTAAAAAAACTTGGTAGTTGGAAGCAGACACATCAGTGACTGCATATTTTTTTACTTTTAATTTTTTTTTTTTAAAGATTTTATTTTAGTTATACAAGAGCTGGGGTACAGGCCCGATGCGCAGGAGGGTGAGACTATTCACCAGAGACAGAGCCAGAGCAGAACAGGCAGACTGACGAAATACACTGCTGAGGGGAGCTGCGGGTGAGACAGGAGAGGTCTGCTTCGCCATGTGGGACTCTTGCTGGCCGGCAGGGATCGAACCCGCACTGCAGAGGCTGTGGACAGCTTCACAGTGTGACGCTCAACCGCCTGTGCCACCAGGAAGGCCCTTTTACTTTTAAATTTTGCTGACTCAGAACCAGCAGCATTTCTTAAATCTCTTTTAACTCATTTTTAATATGAGAAAGTATTTGTTCTTTATACTAAAAGTGCTCCAGAAATTTGCATACTTAAATTTCTTAAAAATTTCCTGAGAGCCAAATAAGTCTCAGGAAATTGAGGCTGTTTAGAGAAAGGCAGCTTCATAAACAAAAATAACAATAGCAAAGGGCAATTTTGTGTATTTATGCCCTCCTAGGCACTGTGCTTGATAACTTAGATACATTTTCTCATTTCCTCCTCCCGCTGTCTCTATGAGCTGTGGAGACCATTTTCGCCATATTACAGATAAGGAAATTGAGGTCCAAGACCAAAACAGTCAGAGAAAGGGCACAGACCTGAATTTAGAGCAGTTAGAGAAACCTGCCATTACTTCACTGTGGAGCCTCCCGTTCCCTCCCCTGCTCTATTGCACAGTGAAATGAGGGAATGAGGAAAGGATCCTTTGCATTCCTCGCCTCCTTCCCTCCAGATGCCACAGACCTAATAATAGCCCTTCTTTTCCTGTTGTCCTATCACTCTTCGCAGGGAGAGAGAATTGACAAAACACTCTAGTCTGTGTTTTTGATTCTTGGTCACTTTTCCCAAAGAGGTTGCTCTTGCCCTGACTGCATGACTGGAAGCGTTTTGGACAGACCACACACTATGAAAGCCAACAGCTGCGTTGTATAGGCAAGTACGTGTTGGAAAGTGCATCCAGATTTCCCTCTCATTACAGGAAGTTTCTCATGACTGGGCAGCCAAAAAGGAAAGAAAAGAGAAGGGGAAAAATAAATTGTGAGCTTTGTATCTCTTGCTTCAGACTTAAAAGACTGTACACTCACCAAGACTGGTTATTCAACTTAGTTATTAAAAAAAAAAAAAAAAAAGAAAACCCCAGCTACTGTTTATGAGCATTCGTGCTGGTGGTTGTGTAACTTAGGTTTCCAGGACTGAGCTAATTGTGAGGGGGAAACATTTTCCTCGTGTTTCATGTGGCTAGCCAGACAGAGAAATACCTTAATTTAGCAGAAACCTAAAATATGGCTGTTGCTACTATAGACAGTTTTTTGGGGGTTTCTTTTTTTGGGGGCAAGGATGAGTCAGTGCCTTTTTGTAACTGGAATTGAAAATTGAAAATGCCATCACTGTCTGACAACAATGACCAATGGTTTCATGCAGATGAAAGTGAATTTTACCCATAATTTTCCCATATGACTCTTTTGTTATTTCTTTTGAACATAATTTTAGAATGAAAATTGTACATGTAAATTAGATCTATCCACATGTGTTGGATTTTTTGAATAGCTTTTTATATTTCTGAAATAATTTAAGTAATAGCAAAAATATCACAAAGCATTCTCACGTCTTTTGTCTAGATTTCCCCAATGTTGTATCTTATATCACCATAATACAGTAAAAAACCAGAACACTGACACTGGTGTTGGTGTTGTTATATCTTATATCACCATAATACAGTATCAAACCAGAACACTGACATTGGCGTAATGCTATTAACTAAACTGTAAATTTTATTTGGATTTGATCAGACTTTCAAATGTGTTAGACTTTATCCAGTGTGACAACCTCTCCTTTTGATTGGAGTGTTCCGTTCACTCAAATTTAAAGTGATTATAGTTGTGATTGGATTTTCATCTGTCATTTTGCTTTCTGTTTACAGTTTGTCTCTTTTTCATTTTTTGTTCTTCTGTTCTACTGCCAATTCTAATCTGTTTATCCTCTCTAGTAAATTATTCATTTCAATTATTGTTTAACTCCAGAGTTTCCATTTGGTTATTTTTTCCTATTGTCTATATATCTTCATATATATCTACTGAATATATGTGTGTATATATATATATATATATATATAATATATCCATTTTTATTTGGTATTTGGTATGCTGGCATGCCATACTTTAATTATTTAAGCATGGTTTTGTTTAGTTCTGTGAACACACATGTAACAGATATTGTGAAATATTTGTCTGCTGAGTTCATAGCCTAGAGTCTCTGAAAGATAGTTATTATTGACTGCATCTCCCACCTGCCCCCCAACACCCCATTGTATGGCTCATATTTTCCTGGTATTTTTGTTTGTTTTGTTATTGCTTTTACTGCAAACTGGAAATTTTAGATTATACATTGTAGCAAGTGTGGATTCTGATCCCCTCTGGAAAGATTAGTATTGCAGTTTGTTTGCTAGTGACTTCCTCAGCTTCTTCTCTAGAGTCTTCCCCAACAATTTCCACCTCTGATGTTTCAGCTCACTTTTTATATTTCATTCTTATTTTTATTTTTAAACCTGGTTTCCTAAGGGCTGCTTCTGGGTAAGCATAGCTAGGCTGTCAGCCAGTGATTGCTCTAAGGTTTACTTAAACACCTTAGATAAGCAAGTCTTTTCCCCATTGATATTTAATATACATATGACTTGCACTTTCAAGTACAAGGGAAATTACATTCCTACCAAGCTTTTACTTTATGCATTTATAACACATCACACAGTCTACCCCTTTACATTTTTGGGGGGAAACATGTAGTCAAGAACATTATTTAACTCTAAAGTCCTATACATACTTTAGAGTTAAATAATGTTCTATACATACTTAAATGTTCTATACATACATAAAGTCCTATACATACTTCATTGGTGCTAAAGAATTGGAATAGTAGAACTATGAGCAGGACTTTGAAAGAGCTTATTGTTGCTCGTTTGTTTTGGAGAGTGCATTCTTGGAGTAGAACTCTTTTTCCCTTGGTGAGGAGATCTGTAGGAAATATATCTCCTAACCCCCAATCAAGAGAGGGACCTTTAAAGATACTAAGAAAGCTTATCAGAAGGGTTGTTTTTTAGTTTGTTTATTTGAAAAATAAATGTTTACCGGAGGATTTAATATGTGTCTTCAGTATTAGTCTGGTAACACTTAAGAAATACGGGGTGGGGGCCTCCCCTGGTGGCGCAGGCAGTTGAGCGCCGTGCTATGAAGCTGTCCGCAGCCTCTGTAGCGCTGGTTTGATCCCGGCCAGCCAGCGAGGGTCTCACATGGCACAGCAGACCTCTCCTGTCTCGCCCACTGCTCCCCTCAGCGGTGTATTTTGTTAGTCTGCCTGTTCTGTTTCCCACTCTGTCTCTGGTGAATCCTCTCACACTCCCACACATCTGGCCTGTACCCCAGTTCTTGTATAAAATAAATAAATAAATCTTTTTTAAAAAGAAAGAAAGAAAGAAAGAAATACGGAGGGGCATGAGTGACAGAATAGAGTTTCATTTGGGGAAGTAATTGTGCTCTTATAGTCTGTTGGAAGAAAGGAAACATGAGTATTGTCCATGGACTAAAGAGACCCTGGAATGAGGTCTTAAATCTTGTACAAGGGGTTTACTGCTAGAGCAAAATACCCTTAGAAGAAGATCTATAGAAGAACCATAGGATACACTGCAGAAGAAAATACCAGACCCAGCTAAAACAGAAATGCATTTGTATATGTCAGAGGATACAGGGAAGAGATCTCAAAACTAGAGTAGTTCAGAAGAATCTACCAAAGCATCCATGAGAGAAAAAAATCAGCTGTAATATGTGCCAGGTCCAGAGAATACAAAGTCAGCTTATAACAGTACTGTAAAATAACTTTTTTGTTGTTGTTCCCATCACTTCAATCTTTTCCAGCCACAAGGGATTAAAAACCAGAGTTATCAATCTTAGCAGGGCTGGACTATACACAGAGTGGAAGGGGTCAATGACCTTATTCTTCAACACTTCAAATCTAAATCAAGCTTAATATTATATGAACATATACATTTTAATTTCTGAATTAACCTTGAATGTATGTAAAGAACAAGGAAAAGTTATTCTGTATTCAGTGCCCTGAATCATATTTGCTTAATGTCAATTCACTTTGTAATCTCTAACTTATAGATTTGAGCAGATAGCGACTTTAGCATATTTTCTACTTTGGGGTTTAATATCGGGGGTTTAATATAGTTCTTGCTGTAGGCTGCAGTAGTAATAGCAGTTCTTTTTTTTTTTTTTCCTCCACGCCCCAGTAAAAGCAGTTCTTAATAGTTAGGCGGTGAACACAGTGATAATGAATGGAGTAGCTGGAAATGAGAAGAGGAAATAAAATTGCTAACACCAAACTTTGGGCCCCAACCACAGATTCCCTCTAAGTATTTTAGCACAAGTCTTACCCCTTCTGAATTTTACTTGTTCTGCTTTTGACTGCTTGTCTGTTTGTATTACTTAGTGTCTATGGAGTGACATTTAAGCTGAATCCTGAAGAATGGGTGAAGTTTCTTTGGGTGAACAATAGTCTCCTGGTAGGCTGTATGTAATCTACCCCTCACTATATTTCTATCCTCATCATAAGCCATTTTCACTTTTGCTCACCATTCCTCTGTCACTTGTCACCTCTCAATTCCCCAAATGGCCTGCCTGAGACATTGTATTTCTAAACCCACTCCCTCCACAACCTCTGTGACTAGCTCCTTCCCAGGCCTCCAATTCTTCCTAGTTCTATTTTTTGCTGATTCTCAGCATTTTATACATCTCTAGTTCAAAAAGTTGTATTTGTTTTTTGGATTACCCATTTTATAACTGACCTCTAGAAATGGAAGCTCTAAGAGGAAAGGGAACATATCTAACTCACCTTTGTCCCTCAAGATCCTAGAACAGGGCCTCCCCTGGTGGTGCAGCGGTTGAGCGCTGGGCTGCAGAGACTGCCCGCAGCCTCTGCAGCGCCAGTTAATTCCCCAGCCGCAGGCTAGGGTCCCACGGAGAAAAAAAAAAAAATCCTAGAACAATGCTTGACACAGAATAGATATGCCTTATATGTTTGTTGCGTAAGGGATGGAGAGAAGAGGCAGGTAAAGCCCTGGCTGGAAGACAGTATGCTACACTTGAAAAAAAGGAAAGAAAATAGTATGACTATAGCAGAAAATAAAAGGAAAGGGTGATGGGATAGGCAGAGGAAGTATCTGTAAACTCTGTCTTGAAGCCTTTACATCAGTATTTTCAAACTTCTTAGTTTAAAATTCATTTCGTGGGTTGGTTATATTTATTTGTTTGTTTTTTTAAAGATTTATTTTATTTATACAAGAATTGGGGTACAGGCCAGATGAGCAGGAGCATGAGAGGATTCACCAGAGACAGAGCAGGGAACAGAACAGGCAGACTGACTAAAATACACTGCTGAGGGGAGCAGCAGGCGAGACAGGAGAGGTCTGCTCGCCATGTGGGTTGTTCCACGGCTGGCGGGGATTGAATCTGTCTGCAGAAGCTGCGGAGAGCTTCACAGCGCTGCACTCAACCCCCTGAGCCACCAGGGAGGCCCTGCTATTGGATTTAAACAAATGAAATAGAATAAAGATCAGGATACATTGTTGTTTTTTTTTTTTTAATTTTATTTGTATATTCCCCATACAATTGCAACCCCCTTATTTTGACCCCAATCCCTCCCTTCCCCGCCCCCCACCCCTCATAGAGTGTCTCTGGCTGTTTGTTGATTGTGATTTTTACTTTCTTACAGTTATTCATTTTCCTGGTCCTTAATTTAAGTTTTCTAGATTCCTGCTATGAGGATACATTGTTCTTGATGAAACTATCACTTTATAATTGTTTCCATCGTTTATTTACATATGTGTTTACTTATATTCGGGCATTATATTGTGATGTGAAAAGTTTTCTGTTTTGATTTGCAGTAAGTATGTATGAAAGCCACACTGTACACCGTGTTTAGCATTTCTAATTTTCTGCTAAAGGATCAGGATAGTATTTTAAATATTTTCTCATATATCTATCCATTCATTCATTCATTTAAAAATATCTACTAATTGGCCATATATGTCGCATAGATGCTAAGAATATTACAAAGAATAAAACACATGAAAAAAATCTGTTTTCACAGGCTAATTATGGATGAGGGGAGTGGGGCAAAGGAAACACAATGAAAACTTCATAATAGATGTTAGATGGCAATAAAGTAGGAAAGCAGAATTTATGACATTTAAAAGACTTCTCTGAGAAAATGCTATTGGAGTAAAGATATGAAAGTTATTGACAATATCTGCCAGATCCAACTAAAATAACAGAAATATGATAACTAAGGCAATTATTAATTTACTAATGTTATCAGCAATTTTTCTTATTATATTTAAAATAAGCAAATGTAAGACAAAAATTATAGTACAGCAAATCCTCACCTGTCATCAATATATTCTTGGAAATAAGACTTAAAGTGAAAAAAATAAATATAACAAAGCTAGATCTCTGAATAACGTCATTTCAAATAGTCATTGTGACCAGGAGTTCATTTTCTCATCAATATTATAATGAAATGATGTGGAAGAAAATAATATTAATCAAAGATCTACTATAATTCATTAAGATAAAATCAGGATGATGATTTGGACTAACCCTGATTTTAAAAAATTGATTTAAAATGGTACCTACATTCCATCCTGATCAAATACACTATGAGAAAATTAAAATACACTCTGTATTTGGAATCAATATAATCTGCTCATGCATTGGCAATGAGGTATGTGAGAGATAGTAAAAATTCCAAAATCATTCCTAAGAATTTGCAGAGCAAAGAAAGATGATTATTTATTAGTGCAATTAACATTTGTATTGTTAGTACCTACCTGAGAGTCTCCTGATGAAGATAACAGTATTTTAATGCACATCTAAACATTTTAGAGTATTGTGGGACATAAGTGCTCAGCCGAATATATTATTACCGATATTATATATATCAATTTAAAAATACAGATATTTGTATTCTTTGTTATCACATTATGTTAAATACCATTTGGCTTTGTACTAAATACTAGAATATTATGTCTTAAAGTACAACAAATCACATCTCACATTAAAGGAAAATATCGAAGAAATGCAGAAATTTAATATTGCCATAGATCATGCAACACATATGCAACATTATGTAAGTGTTTTCTATACAATGGTATAAAGAGAACAGGGTATCTCCATAAAGCATTGCCTAAAATTAAAAAAAAAGGAAAATTAAAATAATCAAGCTTTAGTAGCTTAAGAAATTAATATATTGTTCAATACATGTTTTATTTTAACAATAGGTTTTTTTCTTTCTGGTAAAAATAATTGACTTTGGTGAATCAGAATGATAAAGAAAGAAAATTCCCATTTCATATGATTGTAAATAGGGGATTATGTATACTTTTCATCTTTCTTATAATATTGCTTCATATTTTATACATTAAGAATGATGGTGAAAATATTTGCAAATGACATACTTGATAAAGAAATATTATCCAAATTATACAAAAGACTCATAAAACTCAACAATAAGGCAACTCAATTTAAAAAATGGACCAAAGACCTTTCCTTATCAAACAGTTCTCCAAAGAAGATATACAAATGGCAAATAAGCATATGAAAAGTAACTTCACATCATATGTCTTGGGGGAAACCAAAACAATGAGAGACAACTAAACACCTACTAGAATGGCCAAATCCAGACGCTGATAGTTAAATATTCGGTAGTGGTAAGAATATGGGGTGACAGGAACATCACTCATTGCTAATGCAAATGTAAAATGGTACAGCCACTTTTAAAGATAGCTTGGCAACTCTTACAAAAATACACATACTTTATCCTAGGATCCAGCAGTCTGGTCCTTGATATTTGTCCAAAGGAAATGAAAACTTGTGACCCCACAAAAACATGTATGCAGATGTTTAGTTAGAATAGCTTTATTTACAATTTCCAAAATTTGGAAGCAACCAAAATGTCCTTTGTAGGTGAATGGATAAACTGGTATATTGTGACAATGAAATATTATTCACCTCTAGAAAAAGCTATCAAGCCATGAAAAGACTTGGAGAAAATTTAAATGCAAATTACAAAGTGAAATATGACCATCTGAAAATGGTACATACTGTATGATTTCAACTGTAAGATGGTCTGGGAAAGGCAAAACTTGGAGACAGCAGAAAGAAAGATGGTTAGTGGTGGTTTGGAGACAGGGATAATGGATAGGCATAATTCACGAGATTTTTAGGGGAGTAAAAATATTTTTTATGATACTATAATGGTTGTTACACATCATTGTTTGTCAAAGCCCAAAAAGAACCTTAGTGTCACCCAAACTGTGCATACTGGGTGACTGTGATGTGTCACTATATATTTGTCAGCTATAACAAGTTGTCTCAGAATCTCAGTACATTCCTCTCAATTTTGCTGTGAATCTAAAATTGCTCTAAAAAGAAGTCTTAAGAAAATCAGCAAATAAAGCTAAATAAACACATTGTTCTTTTTGCTTGATAAATGATGAAAGAATATGATTTTTTAATAAAATCAAAGGCATATTGTGAAATCCCATTTTGTATTAAAAAAATTCAAATTCTCAGGTCTCCCTGGTGGTGCAGGGGTGAAAGCCTCAGCGCCATGAATCTAGCACCTGAGTTCAATCCCCAGCCAGGGAGCTACTCACATGGCACAGCAGACCTCTCCTGTCTTGCCCGCTGGTCCCCTCAGCAGTGTATTTCAGTAGATCTGCCTGGTCTGCTCCCCACTGCCTCTGGTGAATCCTCTCACACACATCCCCTCCCTCTGTACCTCTGGCCTAAACCCCAGTTCTTATATGCATAAATAAATAAAATAAAATAAAAATAAAATAAATCTTTTTTAAAAATTTCAAATTTTCTTTTCCTTTTTACTGTAAATATATGAAGATGCATTGAATTAGTCTGAAAGGATGCATCAAATGAAAATAGTTATTATACTTTTTTATTTCAATAGTTCACATTTGTGTCAGTGAATATGAATCATTTTCAATCAGTTTTTCCCAGTTTTATTGAGAATAAACATCAGCTAAGGTATACAGCATGGTGGTTAGATTTATATATATTATGAAGTGATAACCACAGTAGGTTCAGCTAATATTCATCTTCTCATATAAGTAGAATAAAAAGAACAGAAAGGAGAGAAAAGGAAATCATTTCTCCTTGTGATGAGAATTGTCAGGACTTTCTCTCTAACCAACATTCTTATATGTCATACAACAGTGTTAACTATAGTCATGTTGTACATTACACTCCTATTACCTATTTATCTTTTAATTAAAATATTCGTAAGTATTGCTTTATAAAGTCTCAAGGAAAAATAACTGTGATAGTGTAGTGAAAATGTTCATTGAATAGTTTTTTATTTTAAATAATATGGAGTAACTGTAGAAGAAAAAATCAAAGTATAGAAGATATTTTGCCATTAAAATATTTTCATTTCACTGCTTCCAAATTAAACTGGTACTTTAGTATAGACAAACATTTTTTTAAAAAATATCAGCATTAAAGTTGCAGTTCAACATGAACATATTTTTAAAATTTTTACCAAATAGCTAAGGAGAAAATGTTTCCTTTTTTATTGTGAGCCTGTGTAATACTGACCAGATTGAGACAACAAATAATGGCATGTGAGTATTAATTATAAACAGTACAAAATATTTTCACAGTACAAAAATAACATTAAATTTCTGTAATTTCAATGAATTTCTCATAAAATATTCAGCAAATGCAAAAAAAATATTCTGGAGTTTCCTACTAATTACAGAGTCTATTTGAACAAATAAATATGGAGCTTAAACAGCACTATCAAAGTATGTTTACTTTTCCCCTAAGTTATGTGTGTATCCCCACTTATAAGGGATCAGGGAACATAATCTATCTAATCCCCTGAGGAGATAGATTTTACTCCCAAAGGTTCATACTCAAATCATTTAAATCTTGGAGCTGCATCCAAGAGGAAGTTTAACAATAGTGATTGTTTATTTTGTAGATTTTAAAGAAGCTAGAGTGCCAGAGAAGACCTTTGAACTGTGAAGAGATTTCCTGTAATTGAAGCCAAAATGTCATTTATAGATCCTTATCAGCACATTATAGTAAGTTATTTGCTGTTTATATATTCTTTCATTGGGGGCAGGGGGTGGGGTGGGGAGCACAGATATACTTCTTTACATGAGTATTGCAAGCATTCCTAGTAAAGTAAAATAAAACTGTGACAAATCTTGAGTGTTTTAATGAAATGCATGTGAACGTCATGTGATTCAAATAGGCTAAATACATAATGAAACTAACCCACTTCCTAGCCTGGTAAGTTTCCAGAAAAGAGGGACTTGGAGGAAAAAATACCACTACATCTCTTACATACGGAAATTTCATGGAACATTTAAAAAGCATATTTATCACTTAGCAATGATCAGCCTGCATTAAGTTAAAGTCTTCACATGAATTGGTGGAGAAAAGATAATTATTAAGGTGAGAATTATATTTTAGTATGCACTGCCAGGGTAATATTCCTTTAGTCTGATATGTTTTTAAAAACTAGTCAATGGGTGGTTAATTTTTAGCAAAGACTTGAATAATTCACATTTTAGTATGTAATTTTCCAAACTCCATTGAAAGTATATGCTCACTCTTCTGATTAAAAAAAAGAGAGAGATGTTTTTGATGAATTCAACACTTGAGATCTAATGAGATTTATAACGACATGAAATAATTTTTATGGATATTGAAGAATATCACAGTGTCATTTTTACTTAAAATAGAACACTGTTCTCTTACCCTACAAATAGTATACAATGGTGTATATACCATTCCCTGTCTTTCCCTGCCTGGCTAACAAAGACTAGTGTATCACAATTCTTGCCATTCACAACTAGATGCATTAAATATTGGACTCAGATCTTCCACTTCAGGAGAAGGTCTTCTCAAGGATCCTACTGGTGCTGAATCCACTGGATTCTTCACTTGCCTTCACCCCTGCCTCTGTTGGTCATTCTCTTAACCTTAAAACTCTTCTCAGATTTCTCTGCATCTGTTTCTTCTTGTCTTGCTTGTTTGTTTGCTTCTTGTCTTGCTTGTTTGTTTCTTCTTGTCTTGCTTGTTTCATCTAAGTTTTCTTTTGCAGCTTCTCTTTCTGTTTGACTTTTTTTAAAATTGAGGTATAGTATATAAAGTTCATAAATCTTAATGATTTCAGCTTGGTGGATTTTTACATATGTATTCTGCCTATGAATCTATCATCAGGAGGAGTTGATCATGTCACTTCTGGTGCTGTGATCTTAGTGTAGATAGCTGTTCTCAACATTTTATGTATAAGATTCACTCATGTTGTGAGAAGCAGTTCTGCATTGCTATGTAAGTGTTTTGTTATCTGAATATACCACAAATCATTTATCTACTCTGTTGATAATCAGGTAACCATATACATGTGACTTAATTTTTTTTAAAAGATTTATTTATTTATACAAGCACTGGGTACAGTCAGAGCGCAGGAGGGTGAGAGAATTCACCAGAGCCAGAGTGGGGAACAGAACAGGCAGACTGATGAAATACACTGCTGAGGGGAGCAGCGGGCGAGACAGGAGAGGTCTGCTGCGCCATGTGGGACCCTCGCCGTTGGCCGGGGATCGAACCGGCACTGCAGAGGCTGCGGACAGCTTCGCAGCCCAGCACTCAACCGCTGCGCCACCAGGGGAGGCCCTTAATTTAAAAAGAAAAAAAAGATTTATTTATTTATTTATACAAGCACTGGGTATAGTCAGAAGCATGGGAGGGTGAGAGAATTCACGAGAGCCACAGCAGGGAACAAAACAGGCAGACTGATGAAATACACTGCTGAGGGGAGCAGCAGGCGCGGCATGAGAGGTCTGTGTCGCCATGTGGAACCCTTGCTGGTGGCCAGGGATGGAACCGGTGCTGCAGAGCCTGGGGCAGCTTCGCAGCCCAGAGCTCAATCGCTGCACCACCAGGGGAGGCCTGTGACTTAATTTTTATTCACTTCCTTAGGTCTGCTAATCTTGTTTTGCCCAAATACAAATTTATCTTCATTTCTATAGCTTTAAATGTGTGGTAAACCCTCCAACTTTTGGCTATTTTTAGTCCTTGTATTTTCTTTTCTTTTTTTTTTTAAAGATTGATTTGTTTATGCAGGCCAGAGGTGCGGGGTAGGGGGGAGGTGTGAGAGGATTCATCAGAGACAGTGGGAAACAGAACAGGTAGACTGACTGAAATACACTGCTGAGGGGGGCAGTGGGCGAGCTGCTGATAGCGTCATAGTGCTGTGTTTAACCCCTTGCGCCACCAGGGAGGCCCAGTCCTTGTATTTTCATATAAATTTTGGAATCAGTTTGTCAAATTACAAACACACACACATACACAACTGCTAGGATTTTTTTCTACTACTGCCTTGTCCTCCCTAATTAAATGAACACCTGAGGAAGAGTGCATCAGTTTTGTGGGACAAGGGAAATTTCCAAAGTTCCTCTTTGCCACAGGAGCTTGCAGATTCAGCTACATTTCCTATCTAAGAGAATCCAGTAAACTGTCACATTGATGGCATCATAACAAAGGGGCATGTTTTCTCTCTTTCTTTTGTTTTCTTTATTACTATTTGGGGTTGGTGCTGGGATTTTTACTAATACTGTAATGATTCTGTATTAGAGGAGAGATGACAAAATAATAATGTTGAATCTTTCATTTCATTAACAGCACATGAATCTAATTCAAAAGTAAATGCTATTTAAATATCTTTAATTTTCTCAGTAATGTATTGTTTTCAGTAAGAAATATTGCATATCTTATTTAGATGTATTTCTTGATAGTTGGTGTTTTATCTCCTTGTAAAGGTATTTGTAAATTTCATTTTCCAATTAGTTGCTGTATTTATATGGAAATACAATTGATTTTTGTAGACCCAGTGAACATCATTTCTTTATTCATTCTAAGAGTTTGTAGGTTTTTAAAAATATTCAACTTATACATTCTTGTGAAAAATGCCAGTTTTCCTTCTTTCTTTTGAATCTTTAAATGTTTATATACGTCTTTCCAGTTTTACTAATTGTAGACCACCTATTTTGTGGTATATCCTGTAAAATTTGGAAATACCATTTTCACAAGAGCTCAATTAAAATATTTTCCAACTTTTATTTTAATTTGTTCTTGGACACATGAACTATTTAGATATGTATTTCTTAATTTTCAAATATTTTGGTCATTTTATGAGTTGTCTCTGTCATTGATTTCTAATCTATTTCTACTGTGTTCAATGGACATACTCTATGATTTTTTTGTCTGTAGTATGTTTTTACATGGCTATGGCCTAATATATTCTCTATTTTGGTAAATATTCCATGTGAAACAGTATGTTCCATATCCACCTTTCACATTTTTGAATTTTGAAGATATGTTATTAAGTGCATACAGTTTAAATTTTTTTGTTGAATTGATGTTTTATTATAATTATAGGCCCTTTTCATATCTAATAATGACTTTGATTTAAATATTACTTTGTCTTTTATAAATATAACCCATTTTAGTCTCTTTGATTAGTATATGCATCCTTTAATTTTCGATCTATAATTTTTTCTTCTACTTAAAATGTGATTATTTTTAAAAGAACACAACCAGGGATACAAAAAAAAAAAAAAACAAAGCAAAAAATCCTATGAGATAATCTTTGTTTTCTGAAATGGTATCGTATTTTCCTTTCACAATTATGGTTTTCAATACATGGATTTAAACAATAAAGGTAGGTTCCTTTTAATTATTTTTATATTAACAAAGATTTTGTCTAAAGGGCAGATTAATTTTTTTTCTCACCCTAGCAGCTTAAGAGCAGTGGGTAATTTCTGTAATTCTCAGAGAACTTAATAAAAACGTTTATTTGTAAATTTTTAACATAAATTTGGCTTTTGGCACTGAAAAGGGAGAAAGAAGATAAAAGTCCATAACCTTGGGCCTCCCTGGCTGCGCACGTGGTTGAGCGCAGAGCTGTGAAGCGGCCCGCAGCCTCTGCAGTGCCGGTTCCATCCCGGCCAGCCCGCGAGGGTCCCACATGGCGCCCAGACCTCTCCTGTCTCGCTAAAGCTCCCCTCAGCAGTGTATTTCGGTCCATCTACCTGTTCTGTTCCCCGCTCTGTCTCTGGTGAATCCTCTCACCCTCCCGCGCATCTGGCCTGTATCCCGGTTCTTGTATAAATAAAATAAATCTTAAAAAAAAAAGTCCCTAACCTTGAGTTTGAGGCAAAGATCAATGAATTCTAAATCCTAACATTTGGACTTTCAATTCACTCTACCTATTAATTTATTTCAATTTTTTTCTGAGCATTTGTCACCATTTATTGGTTGTTCATTGTTTACCACTCTCTGTCAGTAGGCATTGAATTCATACATACGCCAAACAGAATTCCTGAACTGTGCTTATGTCTATCTGAAGAACCATTTATTTATAATAATCATAATTTTTAGTAAGAGTACTGATAAGAGACAATGAAGATTACTTTGGAAATATGCAACATGAATAACTAATAAAGGAGACTTTCTGGAACTCTTGAGGAAGAGGCATGTAAGCATAGATCAGAAAATTTAGAAGTTAGATAAAAAGGGAGGAAATGGTTTCTGATTTGGAAATAAAAAGAATATGGGAGGTAGGCTGGAGTTGACAAAATACATGATTTAAGAAAAATGAAAGAAGTTCAGTATGATTGGATCATAGTACATTTCAAAGTACGTGATTATTTCAGATGACATTCATTTTCCTACCTAATCTGACCCGGTCTAATTACTACTGCTGAATATTTGCTGCTTGCTTCTTGTCCATGGCCTTATGATCTGACCATCCAGCTTCTTTACCATGGCAGAGTAAATATAAAATCCAGACTGTTTCTGGATATTTTAAGACTCATTGCTATCACCTTTACTTGCAAATTCTATAACTGCAGCTACATATTTAGGCCATAGTCATTACTTACGTGATATCTTAATATGATGAAACCCAAACCACGTTTTGTTACCCTATTTTTCTTTCTTTTTTTTTTAAAGATTTATTTATTTATTTGTTTGTTTGTTTTATTTATTTATACAAGCACTGGGTACAGTCAGAAGCTTGGGAGGGTGAGAGAATTCACCAGAGCCAGAGGGGGAGCAGAGCAGGCAGAAGGACCGAAGTACACTGCTGAGGGGAGCAGCGGGCGGCAGGAGAGGTCTGCGCGCCATGTGGGACCCTCCTCTGGTGGCCGGGGAGCAGCCGGGGATCGAACCGGCGCTGCAGAGGCTGCAGGCAGCTTCGCAACTCAGCGCTCAACCACTGAGCCACTGGGGAGGCCCCCTATTTTTCTTTACCTTCCCCAGCATCAGAGTGGGTCATGCAAATAGTATTCCAATTACAGCCCTTTCAAATGAAGAGGATCCTAAAGTTCTATAGTTTTGTTTGTTCTGCTTCTTGCTGATGTGTGAAAAAAAAAAGTGCATGGGTGTGTGTGCATTGATTGTTTTAGCGACAAAAAATCCCTCTTTTTTTCACAGAAAGATGCTTTTCAAAATATAGAGAACAATTTCAGTAAAAATGAAAGAGAGGGAAAATTAAGCAAGCTCACTGGTAATGAATGGTTCCAGAAAGGCCAACAGTTTTGGATGCCTTGAGGCACAAATTGGCCTCATCTTTACCATATCTGTGATGCAGGGACATGTTAGTGAATTCAATGCAGCAATTGCAGCCAAAAAGTTCTGCTGCTTCAAATAAACATTATTAAAATGGCCATTCTTCCAAAAGCAATATACAGATTCAATGCTATTCCAATCAAAATTTCAATGTCATTCTTCAAAGAAATAGAACAATTATTGATGAAATTCATATGGAATCACAAAAAACCCCGAATAGCCAAAGCTCTCCTGAAAAAAAAAAGAAGGGAATGGAGGCATTACACTCCCAGACTTCAAACTATACTACAAAGCCATAATCATCAAAACTGCATGGTATTGGAACAAGAACAGAAATACAGACCAATGGAATCGAATAGAAAATCCAGAAGTAAACCCACAGATTTATGGTCAACTAATCTTTGACAAAGGAGCAAAGACTATGCATTGGAGCAAAGAAAGTTTGTTCAATAAATGGTGCTGGGAAAACTGGGTCGCTACATGCAAAAGAATGAAGCTTGACCACTACCTCACACCATACACAAAAATCAACTCAAAATGGATTAAAGAACTAGACATAAGACCTGAAACCATAAAATATATAGAAGGAAATATAGGCGAAACACTACGGGATTTGCACATCAAAGACATCTTTACAGACACATCACCCAAAGCAGTGATAGTGAAGGCAAAGATAAACAGCTGGGACTACATCAAATTAAAGAGCTTCTGCACAGCAAAAGAGACAATAACAAAAACAAAGAGAAACCCCACCAACTGGGAGAACATTTTTGCACCCAACACTAATGATAAAGGACTGATCACAAAAATCTGCAAAGAGCTGATGAGACTCAACAACAACAAAGAAAATAATCCAGTCAAAAAATGGGCAGAAGAGCTAAAAAGAAACTTCTCTGAAGAGGAAATGCAAATGGCCAACAGGCATATGAAAAAATGTTCAACATCACTTGCCATCAGGGAAATGCAAATCAAAACTACCATGAGATACCATCTTACACCAGTGAGAATGGCACATATTAAAAAAACTAGCAACAACAAATGCTGGCGAGGGTGTGGAGAAAAAGGAACTCTTCTGCACTGTTGGTGGGAGTGCAAACTGGTCCAACCAATGTGGAAAGCTGTGTGGAGATTTCTGGACCTACTAAACATAGAGCTTCCATATGATCCAGCAATTCCACTCCTAGGTATTTACCCAAAGGACACAGAAACATCAATTCCAAAGAACACCTGCACCCCTATGTTTATAGCAGCACTGTTTACAATAGCTAAGCTTTGGAAACAACCCAAATGCCCAAAAATAGATGACTGGATCAAGAAGATGTGGTACATATATACCATGGAATATTACTCAGCATTCAAAAAAGATAAACACATGCAATTTGCAGCAACATGGATGGCGCTGGAAGGGATCATGCTCAGCGAAATAAGCCAAAAAGAAAAAGAAAAATACCGGATGGTCTCACTCATAGCAGGAATCTAGAAAACTTAAATAAGGGACCAGGAAAATGAATAACTATAAGAAAGTGAAAATCAAAATCAACAAAAAACTATGAACCAGAGACACTTTTTTGGGGGGCGGGGGTGGGAGGGGAGGGATTGGGGTCAGAATGGGGGGGCTGCAATTGTATGGGGAATATAACAATAAAATTTAAAAAAAAAAAAAAAAAAAAAAAAAAAAGTTCTGCTGCTTCAAATAGTGCTGATTTCCAATAATGCTGTTGAAAAGGGAGTGACAAATATATGGCAGAATTCAGTTAGCTCACTAATATCTAGCATTTTAAAGTGCTTTCTAACTTTAAGGATATTCATGCCTCTAAAAAATACAACTTGTGTCTCTAAAATTTTCTGAAGTTCTTTTAGACCAGGAAGGCATCCATTTGACAAAGATAGGTCAAGTATAAAATATAATAAAAGTTTCCATCCTTTTTTACTCTGAAAAAAATGAGTCATTTCCCTGGAGTGAAAAAAAATTCACAACTCTTTTCAATACCTGATAGAAATGGAGGGTCACTGCCCACCCCACAGAAATTAAGTATTTTTTTTTAAATTACTTAATTTATTTTTATGTATTTTTTACATCATTGTCCATTTTTAAACAATGTTTGCTTCCCGACCCTCCCTCAGGTGTAGTCCCCATAGAATTTCCTTCACCAGTGCACCCGTGCACCATCAACTCCCTCCCTCCCTCCCTCCCTGTTTTTAGATTGAGATAGTCAACCACATGGTATACTAGCAGGTCTGCCTGCTAAAATATAAGGGTCTTTGAAAAATACCATTGTAGGATGACTGCAAATTTTATCAAAAAAGTAGAAAGTTATTATTCTGGATTATAGTAACAGAGGGAGAAAACACTGATAAGTAATGAAAGAAATAGTGTTGTAATGGCAGCTCAGTCTTCAGATAATTGCTGATAAGCACGTGGATACTGAGTCTTGGTTGCTTCATCTGGGAACTGGTAATGATCAATTCCTGCTGTGTCTGCTCCCCTGGGGCTTATATCAACCATGTATTACTATGTTTACAAATGCATTCTTTAGAAGTTTAATACGTTAAGTTAGTATTTCTAGGAGACATCAGAAAGTGAGATACCGCTACAGGAAAATAAAATAATATAAACATGACAAAGGCACAGCATTGCACACAAACTAATGATGAGCTTTATGACAGACTATTTTTGTGATCATGAATAATTCTAGGAAAGTGAAGAAGAGCACAGTTAGTAATAATTTTCTAACTGTTTCTGTTCTCTCCTTGAGCTCTGATCTCTGTCCTGGTGGTTAAGGCCTTCCTATCTTGTTAGGTCTTTGTTACTGTATTAGAATTCTCCAGAGAAACAGAATCAATAGGGGATGATAAGTGACTGATAGATGATTTATAGGTGATAGGTAGGTAGGTAGGTAGGTAGGTAGAGAAAGAGAGAGAGAGAGAGAGAGAGAGAGAGAGAGAGAGAGAGATTTAATTTTCTTGGGCTCCTATAGCAAAATGCCACAGACTGGGTAGTTTATAGACAACGAAAATGTATTGCTCACAGTTCTGGAGGTAGGGAAATCCAAGATCAAGGCACCATCATGGATTTCATGGACACTCTCTTCCATGTCCTAACAAGGTGGAAAGGGCAAGAGATCTCGTTAGGTTCCTTTCCTAAAGGCACTGATCCCATTCATGTGGGCTACTTGCATCTCCCCAAAGGTCCTTTTCAAAGTCTCCTAATACCATCAACTCTGGGGAATAGGAGGTTAGGATTTCAATATATGAATTTTCAAGTTTTTGGGCATCACACATATATAGATAGATAAATCTAAATATGTATATTTAGATCTAGACATAGAGATTTATTGTGAGGAATTATCTAATATGGGCTTGGAGGCTGAGATGTCCCTTAGGAAGTCTGAGATGTCTGCAGACTGAGGACCCAGAAAGATGGGGGCATAATTCAAGTCCAAAGGCTTGAAAACCCAGGGAGCCCAAGGTCCAAATAGTAGTCCAAGAGCAGGAGATGACAAAATGACATGTCTGAGCTCAAGCAGAGAGATCGAAAAAAAGGAGTGAAGTTCTCTTTTTGCTCTTTTCAGGTCCTCAATGGATTGGATTATGTCCATCCACAGTGGGAGTGACAATCTACATTCCCAAGTCCCCTGGTTCAAAAGTGAATCTCACCTGGAAGCACCCTTACAGACACACTCAGAAATAATATTTAATCCGGGCACCCTATGACCAATCAGGTTCACACATAAAATTAATCATCACAGTTATGCTTCAGGAAAATGCTTGCTTATTTTTGTAAAATGTTATCTTATTTTAGTTATTCTTTGTGGGAAGTCATCCTCCAGATTATTTAATTAGCTTTATTTGTGGAATTCCCCAACTATTTTTGATTTAAATGAAAAGTTGCCTCAAGAGCATTCCAAGAAGACAAGTAATCATCTTATCAGAAAAGATTTCCACAGATGGTAAATTTAGCCTCCAAATTTGATACTTAGTATTGCCCCACATGCAATTGTATGCTGGAATCTGGATCTATACCAAGGGAGCCCTGATAAATTTTGAGTATGTGGTGATACTATAACTGCTATTTTACAGATGAGGAAACCAAGGCAGAAATATGAGATAGAAAATATAAGACACTTTCTTGTAAGTACACTTCTGACTTTTGTCTGTGTTTTTGCTTGAGTTTTTCATTTACTGCTCAATGAAAAGAACAAGCAACACAAGGAGATGATTTTTTAGTGTCTCTTAAAATAAAGATATATTATCCAAAATGGCATTGGTAAATGCCCATATTTTCAAGTCTGTTATGTCTGTTAGTGTTAAATTTCACATCTGGAAATCATCACTACAAAGACATCATAAATTTGAATGAATATGACATATTCCTTAGGTCAGTATTTCAGAACTAAATAAGTATCTATGCTGCCCCTAAGGTCTTTGAAAATATGTGGGGAAAACTTCCCAAAGGCACATGGTATATTATGAGTTCTACACAGCCCCTCCAGAGGATGAAGGTGTGTCCTCATATATCATAGCCTTTAACTCAGCCATAGTTACTCCCAGGAGAGTCTAGGTTTCTTCAATTAATGAAATACGATGTTCAAATTTTTTTGGTGAGGGCCTTCCTGGTGGCGCAGCGGTTGAGCGCTGGGCTGCAAAGCTGCTCACAGCCTCTGCAGCACCGGTTCAATCCCCGGCTGCCAGTGAGCATCCCACATGGCACGCAGACCTCTCCTGCCACCCGCTGCTACCCTCAGCAGTGTACTTTGTCACTCTGCCTGCTTTGCTCTCCCCTCTGGCTCTGGTGAATTCTCTCACCCTCCCGCCCAGTGCTTGTATAAATAAATAAATAAATCTTCAATTTTTTTTGGTGATACTACTTAATTACTGCGGGTCTAGAATGTGTACCTCAATTATTTTTTAAGAGCTAACAATTTGAGTGTTTTAAGTATCTTGAATGTATTATAGTCACTATAAATTCATGATGAATATGTCATTAAATGAATATTTTAGACCTAAGCATTTACCATCAGATACTTTTTGTACTTACTGTTCAAGTGGCAAATTTTTTACTTATGAGGGAGAAAAATCTTGTCCTTTTCTGACCATGACTTTTCTAAAAGATGTCTGCAAGGGCTAACAAATTCTGTTGCCAAATTAGGTGTTTTGAAGACTAGGATAATTTGTGCATATAGCCAACCCATGACTAAGAATTCTTAAAGCAAGGTTATATAGCATTGTAGATTGTAAATAGATAAGCTGATCATATTTTTAAAAATGTGAAAGAGTAATAATCAATGCCTGTGCCTCTTAAGTTTTAGAATGAAATGCTACACCAGGAAGTGAAACCAAAAATAAATACCTTATATAAAAAGTATCATGACTCTTATATGACAACAATGCAGCAATTCTTTAAAAAAACGTTTCGGAGATCTGTTTCAAGTTTCCTCCTATTGATTGTGGTGATGCCAATCTCTGGTTCAGTAATGAGATTCTCTGGCCTCCATCAAACTAACAGTCTTTCATTTTGGTTTGGATTAAAATTAATCAATGGTAGTGGGATCAAGAAAAAATACATGTTGAATACACCTTCTCTTCCATCAGATTTGCTTTGTGATTTGCTTTGTTTCTTGATTGTAACAATTGAACTTTCAACAGCTAGAACAATCATCAAATTGATTTTGTGTAAATTGACTTATTCTTTTTTCCAACACCCAATCTTTGTAAAACAGATGCCAATGTAATTCTCCATAATGAATTTAATGCAGTAAAGGAATTTAATGCAGCCGCTTTCATAATGACTTTAGCAATTGTAATTGTGAAAAGAAAAGGGGTTGTGATTTTTCAGTGTGGAAAAGATCATCAATGAAGATAAACTCCCAAAGTGAGGTAATTCAAGGCTGAAGACCAGAAGGAGAGGCCTTAATCTTGGTGACTAAGTTAATGTTTGTTTTGAGCTTGTATTTGACATCTCAATTGAAATATGGCATCTCCTTTTGCCAGCTACCAACTAGCATTGTGCTGAGTCATTAGTTTCCCCTGGGGAACACTGGTTGTGGATTCATTAATATAATTTCACCTGGCACCATCCCTGAGACAGAGGTGAAACTTTCCTCTCTGAATCAGAAACTTGCTAGCTCAGTCTATACTCGTTTGACATTGTATGTGATATTGACCCCAGGAAATGGCAAGAGATTATCAAAAGATTATTTGGGCAATCAGCCATATGAACTGAATCCTTTTCTTCAATAATTTATAGTTTCTTTATATATTCTATTATTGATTCTTACAGCTCATAGAAAGATATGGCCATGATTTTGACATTGTGTTTTGAAAACAATTTACAAGTGATCTGAAGACATGATGCTTCTAAAATTAACTTTAAAAAACAAGAAAGTGGCTGATTTATTCCTTCTTTGTTTTGAACAGTATGTAGGTGTTTAGTTAATTATAATTAAGATGTAATTGAGGTTGGGCCTCCCCGGTGGCACAGCGGTTGAGTGCTTCGGTCCTTCTGCCTGCTCTGCTCCCCGCTCTGGCTCTGGTGAATTATCTCACCCTCCCGCGTTTCTGACTGTACCCAGTGCTTGTATAAAAAAATAAATAAGTAAATGAATGAATGAATGAATAAATAAATAAATAAATAAAATCTTAAAAAAAAAAGATGTAATTGAGGTTATGAAAATAAAAGCAGGTTAAAGTGAAGAGCTGAATGATAATTGTAAATAACCCATTTACTTGAGGGACTTTAGATCAACCTCAGATATAATAAATATCTATGCCACTTAACAAAAGGAAATAGCCCTTTTTTAATTATCAAAGATATTAGTATTGGCATTGCTAATATCTGTGTAAGTAAAGAAATATATAAAGAATAAAAACATTTGGAACAGCAAGAATAGATTCTAATTCAATATCTTTTTACCAGGAGATACTGAGAAATTATTTAAGCTCTCAGAATCTCACTTTACTCATCAAAATGTAAAGAATATTTATTTTATATGGTTATTGAGAAGAGTAAGTGAGAATTCACATTCTAGTAGAATATCTAGCATATGATTTAGAATTAGCGTATTCCTATAATATCATCTCTCTGTACTAAAGATTTGACATTAATACATTTGCAGCAATTTAAAAAATCAAGTTTTAAATAATAATAATTTTTATGTCACAATGGAATTTTTGACATTTAAAAAACCATGTGGTATTAGATATTCAAGGATACAGAAAAAGCATAAATGATTTTGGGAGGGTGTGCTATTATTTATGCAATAGTTATTCTTGAAACGCTCTCTTTAATGGAGAAATCTAATCCCTAAATTGAAATTTTAAATTCAGTTTTGGCAAATGGATGTACAGTGGTTCTAAAACCATTCATTTCATTTAGGTTATGAAATATGTTCGTAGTATTCCTTTAGTGTTTTTCTAATGTCCATAGAATCTGTAGTGAACTTTTTTCATTCATTAATGACATTTGTAATTTGTGTTCTCTCTCTTTTTTCTTATTTAATGTAACTAAAGATGTATAGTTTTATAATATTTTCAAAGAACAAATTTTGAGTTCATTCATTTTCTCTATTGATTTTCATTTTCAATTTTATTTTCTAATTTTTATCATTTTTCTCCTGCTTAGTTTGGATTTAATTTACCAGACATTTTATAATTTCCTGAAGTAGACACCTAGATGATTAGTTTTAGATCTTTCATATATATACAAAATTAAATGTTGTATATGACTTTTGCCACATCCCCCCAACTTTGATTAGTTGTGCTTTAATTTAGTTACAAATATTTCAAATTTTTTCCTGAGACTTCTTTGACAGATATGCTGTTTAGAAGTTTATTTTTAAATCTCTGATTACTTTGTGATTTTTCTTTCATTCTGTTATTGATTTTTTATTTAATTCCACAAAGAGTGGAAATTGGATGATCATTCCAAGTGAGCTTAAGACAAATGTGTATTCTGCTGATATTGGATAAAGTAATCTTTTGACAATTTTGTCCATTCAATTAATAGTTGTTGTGTAATTCAACTATGTCCTTACTGGTTTCTGCCTGCTGGATATGTCCATTTCTGATAGAGGGTTGTTAAAGTCTCCAACTATAATAGTCAAAAAAAAAAATTTGTGGTGGAAAAGTGCATGTGATGTTCAGTTGTAGTGTGAGGCAAAATACTTTTTTGCAAACATTCATGTAGTCTTCATGGTTGATAATTTGATTATATAGAATAATATTTGCCTACTCAGAGTTCTTCTGAATATAGTGTTCTCTGAAAATAAACTTAAGAATCATCTTGAAAGGTTTTACTTGCTTTCTGCCTTTTTAACAAGATATGCTCATTGTACATGACTTCATCTATATTTAATGCTGTATTGTAAATCTGAACATAAATTACAGATAGTGTTATCTTTAGAAACTCCTAAATTATCTGTTAATTTTGACCCTGCATCCCACTATTCTTGTGAATATGTTTTACCATTTTTTCTTCCTCCTAGCTTTTATTGTCATTGCTCACTTCTCAATATTGTACCTTAGTTTGTTTATAGTCAACTATAGTCTTATTAAAATTAAGAAAGATGGAACTAGTTAATAAATGTGGACACCAATTCACAACATTTTTGGTAATTTCTTAAAATCATAAATATAAAACTACTGTATAATAAACAGTCCCACTCCCAGGGAGAGAGAAATTACAATGTAAGTCCATGTGAAGACTTACACACAAATGTTCTTAGCAATGCTATTTGTAGTAACCCCAAACTGGAACAACCTAAATGTCCACCAACTAGTGAAGGAAGATAAAATATGGCATATTCTTATAATAGTATGTAGTTCAACAACAAAACAACTATTGAGACTAATCATGGGTGAAACTCAAAAACATTAAGAGAAAGAAGTCAGACAGTGCTACAGAACTGAAGCACCAAGGGAACTATGGCATGAGAGGGGGCAGGATGTGAGAACAAAGAGGGAGCCCACAAACCATGGGCTATGGTGGTGGGCACTATGGGTGATTTGGTGGTGGGTGCACTATGATGCTGATCCCTGGGTTTCCAATATTACCCCAATTAAAAATAAATTAATTAATTAAAAAAAGGAAAGAAGTCAGATGAAAGAGACCACATGTAATATGATTGTATGAACTGCTCAGAAAAAGCACATTTATAGAGACAGAAAGTAGATTAGTGGTTGCTTGGGTTTTGGGGTGTGAGGCAAGGTTTACTATAAATGGAATGAGGGATCTTCTGGCAGGAATGAAAAATGTTCTAGAATTGACTTATGGTGATGATTGTGCCACTTTTACACTTTCTATAAATTATGACTGCACTCTTAAATTGAGAAAATTTGTCAATATGTGAAATATACTTCAATAAAGTTGTTAAATAAAAGGCAAAAATGAAAATAAATGTGGGCCTCTCCTAAGAGTAAATAGAACTATTTGAGCTTTAGATAAAAACTTTATAATCTTTTCAGCTGCTCAGAGAATTATGTGAGTTCCTGCTCTCCCCTTCTGTTTCTGTAGGTAAAGTTGTTTGATAATGAATTTCCAGTTAGATGAGGTGCTTAATAAAGTATTCTTCCTGTTAATATTTTTTATAATGTATGAGTACTAATAGCTCACATTAGACTAGTAGAGACTTTTAGCGTTGCATGTAGTTTATAAAAAATACAATAAAATCAACATTACTGGGGCCTCCCTGGTGGCACAAGGGGTCAAGACTCAGCACTGTGAAGCTATCTGCAGCTACTGCAGCATGAGTTAGATCCCAGCCAGGGAGCTACTCTCATGGTGCAGCAGATCTCTTCCTGTCTCACCTGCTGCTCCCCTCAGCAGTGTGTATTTCAGTCAGTCAGCCTGTTCTGTTCCCTGCTCTATCTCTGGTGAATCCTCTCACCCCTGACAACTCTGGCCTGTATCCCAGTTCTTGTATGCATAAATAAATAAATCTTTAAAAAAAAAAGAGAGAGTCTTTCATTGAATAGTAACAATGAAATAAAAAAAAAAAAACAATAATATAACATTGTTCTGATGTTGTTTTTTGAAGCGAGACTTCCTAGTCACCCAGTGTAAAGAGTCATTGTGCTTCTAGAAACGCTGATTTACATGCTCTTAAACAGTTGGTTAACCTGGCAAAGAATTCTTAGTAGTCTGGCTGTGCTGACATTTTAAAGCATGAACTAAATGCCTTAATACTTCTGTGGTGGGAGAAAGGGAAGGATCAAAAACAGGATAGGATCAAAGTATGTTTTTGGTATGCATGTCATTTACTCCCAATTACAATGCTTTTAATTATCTCAAGGAAACAGTGAGTACAATTTACTTGGACTCTGTGTTGGAAGCTACAATTGTTATCTTCTTATTTCCAGGTGGAGCACCAGTATTCCCACAAGTTCACAGTGACGGTGTTGCGTGCCACCAAAGTGACAAAGGGGGCCATCGGTGACATGCGTAAGTTCTTTTATTTGCTTTTCTATTGCAAATTCATAGTTAGGGTTTCCCTTTAGATTATCCAAGTTCCTTGACGGGTTCCTTCTTCAAACAGGTCATCTCTATCTAGATCTTTGAATGATACTGTTCTGAGCAGTTCTTGATGCTTTCATTTGTCTGAATATTACTTCCTGTTGGCTTTTTAGTGGAGAGAGCATGGAGTCAGACAAAACGATTGTTTTATACAATACAGATCCTGGAATTCAATGAAATTGTATTTCATTCTGTCTTGGAAAGAGTGCTTAGTCAGGACTTCAAATAATCTTCTCTGTGAGGTATTATGCTTTTAGGATTAAAAAACTGCCATCTGACTCTGAAGCCTTTGAATAGGTTTATCATGTGTGGAAATAGAAGTGACTGTAGCTTCTATTTTAAGTGACAGCTTAAAATAATGCAACATAGCTAAGGAAAATGTTGAATTAACTTGCTGGCAGTATCCCTCTCCATGCTTTTAAAAGCAGTTTTCTGTTTAATGTTACCACCCTGAATCATGGAAATGGGATTAAAAAGAAAGATGGGTATTATGATGAGTTTAGTTGAGTTTTAGATTATTTATAATATATGGGAAAGACAATGGCAATTTAACTCAGGAAAAGATTTTAAGGAAAGGACAGAGATTACACTTTACCCATCTGGAAAATGGGGAAGGCTTTCTTGCCTAAGTGATATTGTAAATTGTAAACTCTTAAAGGAGAAATATCTCAGTGATGAGAGCAGGTAGAAGCTTTGGGCAAATAGATAGCATGTGCAAAGTGCAAAGGAGAGCAGAATTATAGAGAGCAGTGTCATTTGAGAATATAAAGCAAAGGTAAAGGAGCAATAGGTTGACAAGGACTAAGGTTGACATTTTATCAGAAATACAAGAATGTGATGGCATTTGTGAGTTGTGGCAATGAGAGTTGCAGTCACGTGATGGATTTTCATTTTTAAAAATGTTTGTTCTGACCCCAGTATGTTAAATATATTGGGGGTGAATGTGAAATTTCCTTTTTAAAATTTTTTATTGAAGTAACTTTGCTTTACAACATTACATAAGTTTCAGGTATACCTCATTATAAATCAGTGTGTGTGTATATTGCATTAAATTCAACAGTAGAAGTCCAATTCTATCCTTTACCATATAGTTCACCCTTTTTTTTTCCCTCAATTTTTTTTTTTTTTTTTTTTTTGGACCCTTGCCGGCTGCCAGGAAATGAACTGGTGCTGCAGAGGTTGCGGGCAGCCTTGCAGCCCAGCGCTCAACCGCTGCGCCACGGTGGGAGGCCCTATAGTTCACCCTTTTTACCTGATTTATTCACCTTCCTTTTCCCTTTCCTTCCAGTAAGCACTAAGCCATCTTACATCTACATTTATTTTTGTTTTATTTAGTCCATGTGCTTGTTCTGTTTCTCTGCATACCACAGAGTGAAATACTGTTAGTTGGAATAAACATTTCTAATTCAACTAAAGGCTGTGTCTCTAACTTGTTGGGCAGGCATGCCATTCACCTAATTTGAATTTGAAAAATAGTTCTCTCTTATGCAAAACGCAGGAAGGCTTTCTATAAGTACAGCCTCTGTTATGCGGAGCCTCAGGTGGTTACTAGGGTTGAGTCCAATAGCAGTTCAAACTCTACACTGTGAGTCTCCTTTAACTGTTGTGCATCTGATTTCTTAGCTACATTTCCCATAGGCTGTAGGCATGATCGTGATGAGAGTATTTGTGATAATTAGCACAGAGAACTATCTTTTGAAGGGTCAAAACTGATATTTCAGGGGGCCTCCCTAGTGGCACAAGGGGTTAAGTCACAGCACTATAAAGCTATTGAAAGCCAGTGCAGCATGAGTTTGATCCTCAGCAAGGAAGCTGACCCATCTGACGCAGTAGACCTCTCCTGTCTCGCCAGTTGCTCCCCTCAGCAGTGTATTTCAGTTAAACCACCTGTTCTGCTCCCCACTCTGTCTCTGGTGAATCCTCTCACACACACCCCTCACCTCTGGCCTGTGCCCCAGTTCTTGTATGCATAAATAAATGAATCTAAAAAAAAAAAAAAAAAAAAAAAAAAAAAAAAAAAAACCCTGACATTTCAGTTATAACATCTCACTTATTTCCTTGTTTTCACCTGAGGCCTGGGACAGCCAAGAACTAAGAGCTGCCAGTCCTTTCCCAGACATGCCTGCTAATTTCACTATTACTCAAATGTTCCATTTAGACCCAGTTGCCCATGCCAACCCTTCACTGTATCTTTATGCTCATGTCATACAAAGAGGCAGTTTGAAATTTTGGTTTGTACTTGGCTCACCATAGTCTTATTTTTAAACTAAGTAACTTGCAGTATTTTGGCAATACTAACATAACTCTTACTTTTTAAAGATATAGGAAGTTGTAGTGGATGTAACAGAGCATGTCAACACTGTGACTGGTGCTAAGGTATTGGTTGGATGAATTTTAAGCTCTATTTATATTCTACCTACAAATATATACCGAAGGACTGCACGACAGTAAAATTTCAATTGGTAATAGTTTCCTTTGTCCATATATGCAAAGAGACATTCACCTCTGGTTGCAAACCTCATTTTATAACCAAAATAAATGACTGGTGCAACACAGCGACTAACTCACTGAATTTCCACTCCTTTTAAAAAGTGTTGGAAAAATACAGCTCATGCGTGATATGGAGCAAGTCTCAGAATTCAGAATTTGATACAGTCCTATTTCTTTCCCTGAGATTATCAAATAATGAATACCATAATGTTTTTGAAGCAATAAAATATCATACCGACGTTAGATATGTTTAATATCCTGATTGTACACAAGTACTGGGGATTCTTGTTGGCTTTCCTTTGACACTGCACCCTTTCTCCTTCCAGAATCAGCATCTTATGTTAGGGCTCTGAGGACAGTTGCAGACTGCAAACAGATCTACTTTCCTTCCATATTTAGAAGACCCCTGTTTAATGTCAACATTTAAAAGTGAAGAAAAAATAAATATCCTTGGAAGAGCTATGGATTGTATTTAAATCAACATCTGTGTCTTGGATAAGTGATGTTTCATTTCAGATAACCTCATAGTAAGATCTAGATCAAGTTCCTAATTTTTAAACGGCTGTGCCATTGCAGGTCTAAGGCTGACCTTAACTCTCAAGCAGCTTCGCAAACTTTAATGTCCATGTTACTGGGGGCTCTTGTTCAAAATGTAGAATGTGATCAGTAGATTTGGAGAATAGATTTTGCATTTTTAATATACAAGTGACACAGACATCACTGGTCTGTGGACCACATTTTGGGAGGCAGGCTCTAGACAGTGTCTTTCATGAGGTCTGCAGAGCTTATGAGCAAAAAAAGTCTTTAAATATTCTGAGAAGGGATATGCTTTTAAGGTTTTTGTTCTGTGTTGAGCTTACTTTTTTAATAAAATAGCCATGAACTCCCTAATACTTTTTAATTCCTATATTTTTTTAAAAAATACATCCTCAGTGAGAAGGATGGAAATAAACCTGTAACACAATTATATTCTGAAACTCCAAAAATCTTTAATATTGTAATCATGATCATACCGGATTTCAAAAAAGTAGGGCATATATTTTTTTTGTTTCAAACTTCACAGCACTTGAAGTTAAATGATCAAATCTATGGCATGTACTATGTGCACACAGATTCTTAAATATATACTTTCCTTTGTGTACATAAATATATCCTCCATAAATATTTCAACATTGAATGAAATATTTATGCTCTTCTCTCAAATGAAGTTTAATGCTCTCTCGCCTTATTTATGATTATGTGATATCTGGGACTGAAGTAAGAGCCCAGTAAGGGTATTTACTAGGTGCTCTATGTTTAACCACTGTAATGTTTGAAATATTATTTACCTTTCCCTTGCAAAGGGAAACGTGTGAATGTGAAATAAAACCTTAATTTTAAAAACTTTTTTTAAAGTTGAGTGACTCTCAGCCTCCTTTTCATATGCTAGAGTAAATTCTCTGCCAAAAGTCATTATACTTCTATACTGAGATGGTGTGATTAATATAATTAAGTTTAAAAACAGGTTAAATATTTCAAATTTTCAAATAAAAATATGCTCTGAATGTTTTTATGTTAAAGAAAATGCCTTTGTGATTCTAAAAGTTTAAGCACTTACGTGAAAATATTTAGTATATGTTATTTTGGCATACTTCAATATTTTGAATTTTTCCTTAAAAATTATGGAACAGAGAGACTGAAATGCCTAGTTAAAGTTAAACTTAGCTGAGGTATAGTCTGGGAGTCTTTATAAATTTTCCTGAATCCTTGGAAGTCCGTTTCCAGTCTCCTTCCTCTCTTGATATATCAATATATATATATATATATATAATTTATTTAATATTTCTTGGGGATTAGACAGTTTATTCCATTTTTTTAATTTAAATTTTATTTTTATATTCCCCCTTATTTTGACCCCAGTCCCTCCTTTCCCTGCCCCCCACCCCCTATAGAGTGTCTCTGGTTCATAATTGTTTGTTGATTTTGATTTTTACTTTCTTATAGTTATTCTTTTTCGTGGTCTCTTAATTAAGTTTTCTAGATTCCTGCTATGAGTGAGACCATTCGGTATTTTTCTTTTTCCTATATTTTTAATGAAATATTTCCGATAAAATTGTAAATAATTATTTTAAGTTGTTAGACCAGAATAATTCAGATTTCCAGATGCAATATGAAATGACAATCTTGAAATTTTAATTTTGGAAAAGAAATGTTAAAAAAATATAATTCAGTGTTTTGTTTTTTTTTTCTTTCTTTCAGTAAGACACTATTATCAATAAATGCAACCACACACTATATGCTACAGTATTCATTCAGTGACTTGAAGAAAAAAAGATAAGCAGAAGGCTTGTGGTAGATAGCATCACTGAATGTCTTTATGAGCCTGCAGAGGAAGCTAGAACTGGCTTGCTTACTTTCAAGTGCCCCTTCCACTCTTTATTAGCCACATAAATTTAGACCAGCTTTCCTGCGCCTTTTTATTCAACTGTTAAATGGAGTATGAATTATACCTTCCAAATAGTTTTTTGGTATGAGGATTAAATGAGATTATCAAATCCTTACAAAAGTGTTGATGCGTATTATACACAATGTGTTTGTTAAATAAATGCTAAGCAGAGTTATTATGGCTGATGCTATATTTAATATAGCATAATTTAATTTTAGTAATACTATGAGATAGGTGCTGTTTTTAATTTTACAGATGAAAACATTATGGTAGAACTTAAATCTCTCTCGCTCTGGTGTTTAGTTGGGTAATAGTTTTGTCTCTGAGCATTTTAGGATCTAACTGGGTAGATGAAAACCAACCAAAGAGAGAATACATACTTAGCAAATGTGTGTTTAGATTATACAGTGTTGCTGATTTTGAAAAATGGTGATATACTTCAGAGAAGACATTACAACTTGAATGGCGATTAAGATAAACTTCATAGTTTATGCAGAGTTGTAATGTTTGATATGGATTTGGGAGAAAAATCATAAGAAAATATTTTGTTTTAAAGATTTTATTTTTATTTATTTATATAAGCACTGGGTATAGTCAGAAGCGTGGGAGGGTGAGAGAATTCACCAGAGCCAGAGCGGAGAAGAGAACAGGCAGCTGAGGGGAGCAGCGAGCACGGCAGGAGAGGTCTGCGCTCCATGTGGGGACCCTCGCCCTGCGGCAGGGGATCTTATCAAATCGGCGCTACAGAGGCTGCGGGCAGCTTCGCAACCCAGCACTCAACCGCTGCGCCACTCGGGAGGCCCCCATAAGAAAATATTTTTTAAAGTAGGATTGTCACAGTATGCCTAATAGACATTATTATGGAGTTTTTCTGTTTTGAATGGTTTGTGCTTGTGAATGAATGTCAAATAGCTGGGATTATTCTTTGTTTTAATGCAGTGGTTCTAAATTGGGGGATCGATTTTGCCCCTCTGGAAAATTGGACAATATCTGGAGACATTTTCAGTTGTAAAATTGTGGGAGCCTACTGGGAGAGTAGGGGCAGCAACTCAGACCAAAGAATTACCTGACCCAAAATATCAATAGTGTAGAGGTTGAGAACTCCCATTTTAAAACAAAATTATTATTGCATGCAGTAGAATGGTTAAATCATTTGCCTAAAATTAATAATATAAATTAATGTTTTATGATACTGCATAACAATTTCTAGAGAGTTACTTGTCCCATTCAATCTTTACAGTTTCCAAGAAACATTTCTAGGTTATGAACTTTTAAAATACTCCAGGCATCCATACTGATAACAATGGCATTTTAATTTCCTTCCAAAAACACATCATGGATATTTAAGTAAAAGGGCAACAAAACTTTCATTTCTGTTTTAGATCTACATTTAGCTTCCTTTGGGTTGCTTTGGCATGCATCTTTCTCTGTCTTCTCATGAATGTCAATATTCTTACAATCGTTTTGACACATTGGCTCGATGCCATAATGTTAGCCCACTTCATTAATGTAATGAGTCAATTGTTAACACAAAATGTACTGAGTCAAACTGTGAGTTAAGCTTTCTTCCTGGTGTCCATTTGACTGATGGTACATTCTGATAGTTTCTCTGTCTTTACTAAAGGAAACATGTGGCCTTAAAAAGTACTCTTGAGACTATGAGCAAAGGAAATGAAAAATAGGGAAAGCTGAAATGGGAGACTGCCTGATAAAGGGGTTTCAGAATGGTCTTAATAAAACTGCTTTGTAATTTCAAATGGGAGACAGGTGTACCTATGTTTGCTTGAGTTCCTAGTTGTCCTTTTCTTTCATATATATATAATATTATATATAATATTTGAATATATATATTCATTGCCAAACTTCTCTTCCACTAAACCACATTGGAGTCTTCACTAACTTTTTCAGCTCCTGCATCTCTACGAATTCAGTCACTTCCCTTCAGCATCTATAGCCATAACAATTCCAATTTAGAAACCATTCTGAAGGACCAGAGGCTGCTACATGTAAATAAGCCGGTCCCCTGACACTCTGCCCCATTCCTGGGAGTTCTTAAAGGAGGCATGCTGGGATTTAAGCACTTTTTTTTTTTTTTTGACATTTTAGTGCTTGGAAATAAAAGTTGAGTAAAAATACACTTGAAAGAAAGGGTGACAGTGATTTATATTAAAATGCAAATAAATGAGGTGAAGACAAAGAAAGCACCCAGAGAGGGGAGACCTGTTACCCAAGAGTAAAAGAAAAAGGCAGAGAGGTGAGATTGCTGTGCCTATAAAGATTACCTTTCTGTAGTGTTATTCAGGGCTAGTCTGTCATCTCTTCAGTCACATTTATTCTGTTCCTGTAATGTTTCAGGCTTTGTGCTAGACTCTGACACAATATTGAATAGGAAAAATGTGGCCTCTGGCATTCTGGAGTTTATAGTTTAACAGAAACAGAAATAGATGAGTTGTTAGTGTCAGTATATTTCAAAGGGCAAAGAATTTGGCTTGGAAAGACTAGGTTATAGTTCTGTCTATAAATGACCTTGCTCAACTTACTAACAAACTCAGTTATCTACATGATAGAATAATACCTGAACCAGGAAGTTGAAGCTTTAGGTGAAATTACTTTTGTGCAGATGTACGTAGATGAGATCTCCAGGGAACATGACTCATAGAGACCAATTTTACCCAATAGCAATATGGTTAACTAGTCCACTAGGGATGTATGAGCTAGTTAAGGGAATAGAGGGAACATGTCTTTTCTCTCAGCAGTGTGCAGTATGCAGTGTGTCTGTGTGCAGTCTTTGGACTCTTTATCTTGGATCTTTTTAGAACAAGGAGAATGACTTGAATAACTTTCAGTTATCAGCTAGAATGTCAAAAGAAAACGTGATGATATGCACAAATAAAAGGATGGCAGTGTTCTCTTAGAATGAACATTCCAGCCGCCACATGACTATGTGGAATGTTCGAAACGTGGATTCCAGAGCTGCTTAACAGTTAAGTGTTGATCTGTGAGAGTGATCAATGTGTGGTGAAAGAAGATCTCTGACAGAGACCGTCTGCTGTGGGGGTTCTTGTGGGTCTTTCTCAGCACCTTTAGACTTGTCTTGATAGGTAGTCAAGTCAAAAGTATGTTGCCCCAAAATCCAAAAATGGGAGGAAATAAGCAACTATAAGGTTAATAGTCCACATGACAAGTGGTGCTGCATTTCGTGGGGCAGTGATATTTTGAGTAGAATTGAGGAGTCAAAAGTGATAGGTGGAATAGGTAAAACTTGGAGACAGATGGTAAAAGGGAATGACTTATGTTTCTAGCTCTGGAACTAGGAATTAAATAAAATAGAAAATTGAGTAAAAAGAACAAGTATTTACTTTTAATTGGGGAGTCGTTTAGATTTTTTTCTTTTGTCTTGCATTTGGGGAAAGAAAGATAAAAAGAAAATGGATTTAGGGCCTGCCTGGTGGCGCAGCGGTTGAGCACTGGGTTGCGAAGCTGCCCACAGCCTCTGCAGCACCAGTTCGATCCCCGGCTGCTCCCCGGCCACCGGAGGAGGGTCCCACATGGCGCGCAGACCTCTCCTGCCGCCCGCTCCTCCCCTCAGCAGTGTACTTTGGTCCTTCTGCCTGCTCTGCTCTCCGCTCTGGCTTGGTGAATTCTCTCACCCTCCCACAATTCTGACTATACCCAGTGCTTGTATAAATAAATAAATAAATCTTTATTAAAAAAAAAAAAAAAGAAAATGGATTTGTCTTGTACACATTGAGTTTGGGAGATTTTCCAGGTATTTGCAAGACATACGGTGATTTTTCAAGGCATCCAAGATGAAAGGTTTCAGAGTAGAGGTGGGACTCACAGATGTGGATTAAGGAGACAAAAAATTTATGTGCAATCCATAGTCAAGGAAGAGTTAAAGAAAATCCAGAATTGATTCAGAATGTTTCAAAAGCTTCCCCTTCTTTCAAAACATATTCCTCAGCAATAGATTATATATGGACATGTAAACAAAACCTCGAATTTGTTGTGTTTGTACCTCCTCTTCTTTGCAGCCTTGAGGAAATGAGGGAGTACTTCATGGTTGCTCTTTAAACCTTGAAGAAAATTAGCTTTAAATGATCTGAGGTCAATTAAACTATAGGATTGATGATGCATTGTTGGCTGAGGGGGCATTTTTACATCATTGTTCATTTTTAAAGAATATTTGCTTCTACCCTGCCCCCGGTGTAGTCCCCATAGAATTTCCTTCCCCAGTGCACCTGTGCACCATCACCTCAGTCCCCTGTGCTCCTCCCTCCCTCCCTCTGATCCCTCTCCCTCCTCCTCCCCTGCAGGATGTCTCTGATTTATAATTGTCTGTTTTTGTTTTGTTGTGTATTGTACTGTTATTATTTTTTTACACTGATGTTTTATTTGGTTCCCCTATATTCGTGCTATAAGTGAAACCATCCGATATTTTTCTTTTTCCTTCTGACTTATTTCACTGAGCATAATTCCTTCTAGCTCCATCCATGTTGCTGGGAATGGCATCAGTTTATCTTTTTAGATGGTGGAGCAATATTTCATTATATATATGTATATATACCACATCTTCTTGATCCAGTCATCTATTTTTGGGCATTTGGGTTGTTTCCAGGTTTTACCTGTTGTTAATAGTGCTGCAATAAACATAGGGGTGCAAGTGTCCTTTTGAATCAATGTTTTAAATTCCTTTGGGTAGGTCCCTTGGAGTGGAATTGCCCGGTCATATGGTAGCTCCATTTGTAGTAGAATGAGGAACCTCCAAACAGCTTTCCACAGTGGTTGGACCAGTTTGCACTTCCACCAGCCATGTAGGAGAGTTCCTTTTTCATGTTGAGTGTTTTTAAGACTATATCAAAAGGGCCTCCCCGGTGGCTCAGCGGTTGAGCACTGGGTTGCGAAGCTGCCTGCAGCCTCTGCAGCGCCGGTTCGATTCCTGGCTGCTCCCCGGCCACCAGAGGAGGGTCCCGCATGGCGCGCAGATCTCTCCTGCTGCCCGCTGCTCCCCTCAGCAGTGTACTTCGGTCCTTCTGCCTGCTCTGCTCCCCGCTCTGGCTCTGGTGAATTCTCTCACCCTCCCGCGCTTCTGACTGTACCCAGTGCATGTATAAACAAACAAACAAACAAACAAACAAATAAAACATGCCTCTATAAAAAAAAAAGATATTAAAAAAAAAGACTATATCAAGAATTGTGACAACTCCTTTACAAATTGGTTTTGACTACATGCACATTAAATGTCTTAAAGGGTTTGCTTCCTTTTGAAGGATTATTATAAAGATTTTTTAAGATATGTGAAGAGAAAGCCTCCAATTTAATGTGGTAAGTTAAGGGGGAAAAGTAAGGGGAATATTGAATATACAATGAAGAAACATGTAGATAGTTAGGTCTGGAATCAAAATAATGATAAACTGATATCACAAAAAGAGACTAATTGCACAAAGATATCATGTATATGTATGCCAAAAATTGACAAAAAGCTCATTGAATTTTACATAAAGTTACAAAAGGGGCATGTTGGTCAAATGGGTCAGGGGTTGAGGGAGATGGGGAGAGATAATCAAATTATGTAAAGTTCCAGGTAAGAGAGGCACATGCTCTAGGGACCTGACATATAGCATGGTGACTGTCATTAACGCTTCTATATCATGAACTTGACAGTTGCTCTAAGAGAGTAGATCTTAAGTGTTCCCACCACACATAAAAAGAAATGGCAATTATGTGAGATGATGGAGGTGTTAACTAACACTTATGTGGTAATCACTTGGCAATCTATTAGGGTATCCCATCATTCTATAAATTTACACAATGTTACATATAAATTATATCGCAGTAAAGATGGAGAAGAACTTTACAATAGAGAGATATGGTAAGAAAGCAGAGAATAGTAGATTGGAAATTTATGGATAACAGGATTTAGGGTGAACAATTTTAGCCTATATTTAGTTTTTCAAAATCGTTGGTGGAGGAGAGAGAAGTTCTTGAAGAACTGGCAGAATTAATGAGAGTTTATTTCTTAGGATAATCAATGTTTGTTTCTATTTATAGATTGAGAGGAAGCAACCAAGGGCAAAGCAATTATGGCATAATTTTTTGAGTAGGGAAAAATAAATGAAAAATATCTGAAAGGAAGTGGAATTGTATAGAATTAACCAAAGTGTTTATGAATACTTTTTCTTCAGAGACATGAGAGAAAACTTAAGTATGGTAAAGAAAACTTTAAATATATGTATATTAAAAGTATGAGATATAGGGAAAAGAGATTGAAAGAGTACATCCAACCCTTTCGTTTTGCTTTCCCAGTGAAGTGTGAGTCTTATTTGTGTCCTTATGTGAGGACTAATGAATATGGTAGGGGACTTGAGAAAGTAGGGTAGAGTAAATAAGATTTTTGAAGAAATCAATACAAATCTTATGAATTGAAAAGTTAAAGTTTTCTGAACCAAGGACAAAAAGCTGACTGATAAGGAAACAGATGGGCACATTTTACTATATTCAAGGTAGGCATTTCTTTTTGTTAAGACATCATTAAAGTAATGGAAAGAAAAAAACCCAGGTTTTTTTTTTTTAATAATTTGTGTGTTTGTTGAAGGACTCATATCCAGACTATGTACTCTGCCAATCAGAAAAAAAAAAAAAAAAGGCAACCCAACAGGAAAACAATGGACAAAAGTCTTGAGTAGGCCCTTCATTAAGAGAATATCCAACAGACCAATACAAATGTATGAATAAATACTTAATCTCACATAGTCATAAAGGATGTATGAATTCAATCCACATGGAAGCACAATTACACATCCCTTTGATATTTGAAATTACTACACTTACAATCCTGAGTGTTGGGAAGGATATGCTGCCACATGACCATTAACATCAGGATATACAATGCTATAACAACTCTGTGTTCAAGTAATTCTGTGTCCCAAGAAATTCTTGGATATTTTAACAGAAGCATTTATATGTGTGTCAAAAAATATCTATCAAAAACCATGTACAAAAATGTTCATAGCAACACCATTGATAATTGTCTAAATTGGACATAATACAAATCTCCATTAACATTGGAGTAGAGAAACATTTTATGAAATATTTATAACTGTCCCTTTCCCTTTTTAATATCAATAATACATCAGTAATTAGTGAATATGAAATTTTACACATGTTAGTATGAATGACTCTCATAAACATAATGGTGGACAAAAAGAAGTCAGATCCAAGAGTATATACTGTTTTGCTACTTCTAATTATAGAAAGATAAAAAAATTACAGGAAAAATATTTTCTTAGGATGAAAGACAGGTAGAGTCTCCCTCATGGAGGTGAAAGAGGGTTCTGGAATTCTGGTAGTGATCTGTAGCTTGATCTGGGTTGTGTTATCATGGGTGAGTTCAGTTCATAAAAATTAAACTATACATTTACAATCTGCTAACTTCTTTGTATTATCCTTTAAAATATTTACATTAAAAAAAGGAAAGGGATAGTTACTGAATTTTATATATATATGTGTGTGTGTATATGTATACACACACATATATATATTAAATATATAAAAATTTTATTTTATATCTATACACACATTAAAAAGGAAAGGGACAGTTACTGAAATTCATATATTTATCATGGAACTAATCATCACTTCTCTAGGTTTTATGCAAGCAACTCAGTCTACAGAGTGGACTTAGGGGTAGTGAAAATGTTGGCATAAAACCTTTAAGATTTTAAGCCTTTAAGTTTTAAAGCTTTAAGTCCTCCATGTACTTACCACTATCATGAAATCATAGCTGTTTCAAAAGAATGACCGCATTTGACAACAGTATTTCAGAGGCATTTCTTTCAACAAATGCTTATTGGATTTCTGGTCTTGTTCTGGCATCACACTTGATGGTGACTGAAGCAGAACACTCTATTATCAGGCCATCATCCTCACTAGACTGCCAACCAGCACACCCACATGCACTTTATGCTTGGATTTATTTTCATGTGGCCACTTGAAAATTAATGCCTGGAGGGAAGCAGAAGTGAATTACTGCCTGCACTTGATACAGTCTATGGGCAGAATACTCCATGACAGAAGCTCAGGGTGCCCACTGATTTATGAATGCCAACACCTCTCTGCTTGTCTATGTGTGTTATTACACCATTGTTCTTTAATGGATTCTAGTAATATACTTTTAAATAGTTGTTCAAATGTATGTGCATTAGAATCATCTGGTCAAGTTGTCAAAAATGCAGATTTCCAAACCCGCTCTGAAGACTTAGTGAAGCAAGGTGTCTGCGTTTTTAACAACACTTCAGATGGTTCTGTGAAGATATTTTTGTGGACTACAATTGGAGAAACATTGCTTTAATTAAACTCACTCTCAGCAGACCATAGCTGTTAAGGATGTGATATCTTTGCTGTGAATCTGTGGGGACTTTTCCTTTTGGAATTTTTTTTCTGTATATCAAAAGGATTATAGTCAGTTATTAGGTCATCTTTATTTGAAACAAAAGGGTCAAGTTGCTTGTTAGCTAAGTGAATATGAGAAAGTAAATGGAGAATAATTAAAATTAGGAGTTTAGAAACTATCATCAGCTTCTATAATGTAATCATAAAATATATTACTTGGACAAAACCAAAATGTCAGATGGACCTGTTATTGATTTAAACCACTAAAGTTTACAAGAAGTTTTACAACCCTGGAATTCTGAAACTATTTTTGGTGCATGTAGTTTCATGCCATCTTTTGGGAAGATCTGTATCCCATACCACTGACATTTTTGTTTGTCAAGATTTAGATAAAAGGATGTGAGTCTTTGCCCACACATTGCCTCTTTGCTTCACCACTTGGGCTGGAAATAATTAAGGTGGAGCTGAAACAATGACTCAATGCCTATTTACCCTATGGGCATTAATTCACCAAGTGTTGAAATAAGTACACAGTGTAAAAAAGAAACAATACTGTTTCTTTTCCTACATTAGACATTTGTTCCTTAATGCATTTCTAGGAAATTTTCAAAGTGTTGGGCTAAGTTTTGCTATAATTTATCCTTTTCAGAGCTTCCCTCTCCTTCCATGCCAGCAAAGATTACAAATTAAGTGAAGAAAGTGAACTGAGATGTGGTTATCATAATCCACTCTTAAACCAGCCTCTTAAAATTACTTTTCATTCTATGTCTCCCACTGCTACAGATCGTAGCTTGCAAAGATGAGACTTTATGCAGACTGCAGTATCAAAGTTTGCAGCTGTCAGTGGTTTTCCACTGTCCTACATCCTTTGGTAGCTTAACTTTTGAAGTGGCTTACTAACAAAGCAAGAGGAGAAACTAGGAAAATTACTACTCTTGACAAAAATTCTAAAATATTGTCTTTACTGAAAAATAAAAATAAGAAGAATTGAAGGGGAGAGCTCTGCACTAGTTTCCAATAAAAGTCTATTGATATTTTGACCTATAAACACAGTGTAGCCATGCTGTTGTATGGTATTTTATCGTTTTGTCAGAATTTGAATTCATTATATGACCCACTGAGTCTACAATAGCAGAGCCAGCTGGTTATATCACTGTTAACTTCTGCCAATTCAATTTGCTACACTCTCTTCCCACCTGGTCTCTCCCAGGGAAGTTCCCGTTCTGCTTTCCCTTTCTTGTTTGACCCGAGAAAACCTCTCCCTCTTCTTCAAAGATTCAAATGAAGATCAAGCCTCAAAAGACACTTTCTCAACCCATGCTTTTGACTTTACTTGTGTGTAATAATCCAGGTGACTGAGTTACGAGTCATTGGCATAATATATCTGGTTGTCTCCTGTTTATCCTTGCCTTTGAAATTAGGCTATTAGCATCTGACTCACTCCCATAATTCACATCTGCAGTTTTGAGTGTGGCTCCCTATCAAAGCCCAACTGCTTCTAGACAGACACTTCCTGGCAAATAGTAGTCACTCACATTTGTTGAATGAATGAATGATGTTTATGGTCTGCATGCCCCTCCTTCCCACACACTTTGTGTTTTTTCAGTTGCCTTTTGCCTAGTTACATGTTTTCTAATATTTGGGGGGAACATAAAAGAGATTGTTAGCCCCATTAGAAGGAATGAACCCTAAGGGATGATGATGAGATACATTTTTGTACATTTCATTTGAAATGCTAATTGAGGGTCTCCCTGGTGGCACAAGGGATTAAGCACAGCACTGTGAAGCCTCTGCAGCACAAGTTGGATCCCTGGCCAGCCAGGGGGCTACCCACATGGTGCAGCAGACCTCTCCTGTCTGGCCTGCTGCTCCCCTCAGCAGTGTATTTCTGTCAGTCTCCCTGTTCTGTTCCCCACTCTGTCTCTGGTGAGTCTTCTCACCCCTCACAGCTCTGGCCTGTACCCCAGTTCTTGTATGCATAAATAAATAAATCTTCTTATAAAAAAAAGAAGTGCTAATTGAATATTCCCCTTAAAATCACATGTTTACTTAACATTTTAAAATCATGTTTAAATAACATTTTTACTGCTCTTCTTTAGTCCATTTTCCTTTGCCACCCTCCCACTCAGTCTTTTTATTTGCTAGTTTGTCTGCCATGGCCCTGTTGGAAGATATAAACATTGAGTTAGAACTTGCAATAACTACCTTTTCTCTAAAATAATATATCTGAAGTATAAAAAGTATCAGACTCAGCTGAATTATTAACTATCTCAGGTAGATTAACTAAAATGCAGACATCCCACTGTAAAGTTACTGATTATAGGTTTTAGGGGATAGGGGACAGGAGTATGTTTTCAGCAAGAACCCTAAGTGCTACTTTTGAGACTTAACTACCCTTGACCAAAAATGTATTAGCTCCAAACTGGAAAATTAAATATAAAACAGAACTATTTGCTGACTACTAATATAAATGCCACCACTTAAGGGTTGTGCAGTACCCAACCTGCACAACCATACAAGGCAACCCTGTCACAATTAACAATATTTATCTCACACTTTCATTATTTTGTTTGGTAAATAAAAAGCTAGGTTAATTCTTCTAATGAAGACAAGCATCATGATCCTGAATCCCTGGTCTTGTCATCATCATGTTAATTATTACAGAATAACCTTCCTTGTTGGGTGAGATCACAATGATTGTCTAGTAGTTGGACTGATATGTTGGCTGCAGTGAACAGAAATGTATATCTCCTCTAGGTAGACAGAGGAATTCTGGATAAATCACCTAATAACCCATTCCTCTCACAGAAGACATGCAGGGGAGAGGCATACTATGTAAAAAGTATATAATCTGTGGTATTCTATAATATATCTTATCTCAGACATTTTGAATAGATTCATTGAAAATATCCTTACATCACATATTGATATAAACAAATTAGAAATCATAAATCACATTTTTGCCACCTTCTTTTTGTGTTTTCTGTCTCTAGTTGACACTCCAGATCCATATGTGGAACTTTTCATATCCTCAACCCCTGACAGCAGGAAGAGAACAAGACATTTTAATAATGATGTAAATCCTGTGTGGAATGAGACATTTGAATTTATTTTGGATCCCAATCAGGACAATGTTCTGGAGGTGAGTGAATTATTTGGGGACTGTTAAATGGTCACCTTCATGTTGACACTGATGCTCAAGTAGGTGTGGTTGGCATCCAGCTGTGCAACATGGTAGTCTAGCTTGTAAATGGTGCTCATCAATTCTGTGAGGGTCCAGTGGAAATGAAGACATTATGTAGGGCTGGGAAGAAGCCATTATCCTCCCCCACGTACTTCAGAGAAAACATATTTTCTGTTTTAAAGAAGATCCAAGTATGAAAGAATAAAAATATTTTCAATTCCCTTTCAAATAAGTTATAATAAATCCTTTTGAATGTAATTGCATGGACTTCCTGCATTAATTTATGTCTTACATTCCAAAATGACATTTCTTTTGAGAGGGGATAAAGTTCCATTTTTGAAAGCAGGATAATGAAATAGGTCAACTGGGAAGATTTTTTATAATCATCATTATTTCAATAGCAAATGTAGACTTCAGGAAGGAAAGACAGCTGTATTGTTACCTGTTGAATATTGAGGCTCTCAAATGAGAAATATGAATTAAAAATTTAATTTGTTAAATGTCATGGGAATTTTTGGATGTAGATTCCATATATCCAAGGGAAACTTTATAGTCATGGTCTAGCTTTCCCTCTGTATAGATCACGTTAATGGATTCCAATTACGTCATGGATGAAACTCTAGGGACAGCGACATTCCCCATATCATCTATGAAAGTGGGAGAGAAGAAAGAAGTTCCTTTTGTTTTCAACCAAGTAAGTAACACAACAGAATTACATGCATGATAAAAAGATATCACCATACTATGAGATGTGTGCCTGTGAGGTGTGTACAGAGTGCTGTGGGAAGACAGACTAAAGAAAGATTGTGTTATGAGAAGAGGACAGGAAGGGCTTGATTTCAGTAGATGACTTGTAACCTCTTGATGTGGGGATCAGCTTGGCATTTCAGGCCAGGCTGTTTGGTGTTTAAATCCCAGTTCTGTCCCTTACCATCTGTTTTATCCTGGTGAAGTCACTTAGCTCCTCTCCTTCTCAGTCTCCTCATCTGTAAAATGGAGATTATATCTCACAAGAGAGTCATTATGATTAAGTGTTTTAATTTTATGTACATATAATCTCTTGTGATACTGTGTATTGGCAATAAAATGAATATTACAAATGTATACCTTAAATCCATTTAGATATTATCATATTATTACGTGTAGTCTGGAGGCACAGTAGTGAAAGAATTCACCAGAGACCGAGTGAAAAATAGAACAGATGGATTTACTATGAGAGGCAGCAGACAAGACAGGAGGGGTCTCCTCTGTCACTAGTGAGGTCCTGGGGCTCTTTTTATTTATTTTTTAAAAGATTTATTTATTTATTTATACAAGCACTGGGTACAGTCAGAGGCAAGGGAAAGTGAGAGAATTCACCAGAGCCAGAGCAGGGAGCAGAACAGGCAGACTGACAAAGTACACTGCTAAGGGGAGCAGCGGGCGGCAGGAGAGGTCTGCGCGCCATGTGGGACCCTCGCCCGGTGGCCGGGGATAGAACTGGCACTGCAGAGGCTGCGGGCAGCTTCTCAACCCAGTGCTCAACCGCTGCACCACCGGGGAGGCCCCCCAGGCTCTTTTTATACTCCAGGCACCATTGGTTAGGGTGACTAGTCTTGGGTGTGTCCTAGCTGATTATGTGAATTAGCACAACAAAGCATCAGCTTTTTGGAGCATCAGCTTAATACTCAGGTTTCCATGGCAGTTCCACCTCCTCCCTTTATCCAGTCAAGCCTCCCTAACTTGCCTGCTGGGCAAGGAATGGGGACTTGGGTTTTTAAATTTAGCAATGAGGGTCTCCCTAGTGGCACAAGGGGTTAAGACGCAGCACTATGAAGCTACCTGCAGCCACTGCAGCACAAATTTGATCCCTGGCCAGGGAGCTGACCCACCTGGCACAGCAGGTCTTATCTCACCTGCTGCTCCCCTCAGCAATGTATTTCAGTCTGCCTGCCTGTTCTATTCTCCACTCTCTCCCTGGTGAGTCCTCTCACCCCCCACACCTCTGGCCTGTACCCCAGTTCTTGTATGCATAAATAAATAAATCTAAAAAAAGATAAATTTAGCAACGATACCATGAGTTACCATTAATTATAATTATATTTCACTTATATGAAATATGATTATATACTACTTAGTTTATCTTTATCACCACATAATTTATTACAGTTAAATATATAATAATCATTTATTATAGAAATATATGTAAGTGCTATACTCACATAGATGTATCCACATCATCTAGTGCATCTTAGAACAGTACCTGGTACATAGTAAACATTACATAAATGCTTATTATTTTGGTTGCTGCTGTTATTGTACATAAAGAAATTAAGAATTTCAGTGGTCAGAGAAGCAGTTATGAGCAATCCAGGCAGAAGAAACCGAAAAGACATGGAGTCTTAAAAGAAGAGAGCAAGTTGAGGCCTGGCAAGTTCAAGGGCCTGGTGGGTAAGGGTTGTTGAGTAGCAGGGTAAAGAGATTAGAGGTAGTCAAAGGTTAAAATCACAGACCTCACCAATTACGCGGTGCTAGGATCCCATCTCACTACATGTTTGTTGAGACCTTTGTGAGTGTGAATTAGCTTTCCAAAGTGTACTGCTTCTTTCCACTTTTCAGTCTCTCTGACACAAAGATTGATTCTAAGAGAAGATTTTGTGGGAAAACATGTATTTCTCCTTCTCTGGTCATATCCTCTGCTTAGGTGTATACCTCCAGGGTCTAAAAAAGGTTTTTAGATATTGTCATATTATTACGTGTAGTCTGGAGGCTACAGACTGTTTTTTTCACATTCCTGAATTTAAAGTAGCTTACATGCTCAGCGAAATAAGTCAGAAAGAAAAAGAAAAATACCGGATGGTCTCACTCATAGCAGGAATCTAGAAAACTTAAATAAGGGACCAGGAAAAAGAATAACTATAAGAAAGAAAATATCAAAATCAACAAACAACTATGAACCAGAGACACTCTATGGGGGGTGGGGGGCAGGGAAAGGAGGGCTTGGGTCAAATTAAGGGGGTTGTAATTGTATGGGGAATATAAAAAATAAAATTTAAATAAAATGTGGAAAAAAAAATAAAGTACCTTAACATAATCACTTTTCTTTTGTGTGGCCTGAGGAAGTGGTTAGCCAAACTGCTTTTCTTCATGCTGTGTTCTGAAGTCCTTTACAGCTTTAATCTGAATGACAGTTCTGTGACAGTGTGGGGAGAAGGTTAGTGTGTGTGGCTGTTGGGGAAGCCCCCTCCTCCTCAAGTCAGGAATGGCCACCGAGCAGGTTTTCTAGGATCCAGCAGACCTGGTAAAGGAGGAGTCAGAGTCCTCAGTGGTTTTGCAGGGTTTTATTGGTATTGCCAGGTACACAGCAGGCAGAGGTACTGGGGCGCTGGGAGGCTGGCAGGCCTCCCAGCCCCCAGCAAGTCTTCACTCTATCCGGGCTCTCCGGCCTTCTCTCTCTCTTGGCTTCTGCTGGCGTCCCCATGACGCCACCCTTAAAAAGCACAGTCTGAGCCCAGGTGAATCCCATCTACCTATGCCCACACCCTACTCCAGGTGCCCGCCATCAGGCATGCATTCAGGACTGCAGGGTTCTGTCATCTATCCTGATGGCGGGAGGGCAGAAAAGCCTGACATTTTTTCCTTACCCTACACGTGCCCCCCTGCTAGCCTTTCAGTCTCTCCTCATCTCTGAGAGATCAGTCTTTTCTCTACAATCTTCACAGAGAACATTATCAATAAAAACTTCAAAGTTTTGTCATCCTGAAGTTATCCTAGGTCAACACAGAGTGATGTCTGTGTCCAGGAGCCAGCTGCAAAAATAACTGGGAATTGGGAAAGTCTGAATCTCATTTTGTCTCTATTGCTAACCCTTTTCCAGAATGTTTAACTTATCATTCTCTCCCTCTGTCTTATTTTCTTCATCTTTAAAATAAAGGTTTTGATTAACTTATTTCTAAGATCCTTTCTAATTTATATAATTCTGTGATGTAGAAAGAATGCTTATTTTTCATTTGACCATTTTCACCCAAAAGCTTTCAGTTCTTCCCATTTTATAGATAGGATCACAAAATAATAATAGTGCAATAATACAAATTTTTATTATTTAATTTTAAATGTCTGACCTATCAACAGATTATTTTTCTTAATAGGATAAGTTGAGCTTTTATTGTGCTCTTAAAACTTTGCTAAATATTAAAGATACTGCAAAAATGCCATCCCAAGGAATTTGTTTGAAAAGGAATACATACTGATAAGTAATAAAATAATGCATTTATGCATTCATTTACCTACTTAGGAGTTATTTATTGAACATTTGTATATTCTAGGCAAAATTCTATGTAATGGGTAAATAGCACAGGGAATGATACATGACCATTTGGTTCCTGGTTGTAGGGTAAGGAAAAATGTCAGGCTTTTCTGCCCTCCCGCCTTCAGGATAGATGATGGATCCTTGCGGTCCTGAATGCATGCCTGATAGTGGGCACCTGGAATAGGGTGTGGGCATGCGTGGATGGGATTCACCTGGACTGAGACTGGGCTTTTAAGGGCGGCATCATGGGGACACCAGCAGAAGCCAAGAACGAACAGAAGCCAAAAGAGAAGACGAGAAAGAAGTAGCAGAAGCCGAGAGAGAAGCAGAGAATGCCAGAGAGCCCAGATAGAGTGAAGACTTGCTGGGGGCTGGGAGGCCTGCCAGCCTCCCGGCCCCCCAGCACCCCTGCCTGCCATATGCCTGGTAAATCCCAATGAAAGACCTGCAAAAGCCACTCTGACTCCTCCTTTACCCAGTCTGCTGGATCAGAAAACCTGCACTGTGGCCTGTCCTGCCCATACACTGGGACATCTACATTCTAATGGGGAATGTCAGTGGGTGGCAGTTTTCACTGCCATCAACACAGTATCAGTGAGTGATAACTACTGTATAGTGCTACACTATAAAGAAAATAAAATAGATAGTGTTACACAGAACAGCTGGTGTGCCGCTAAAGTTTATATAGTTAAGTTAAGGAAGGCATCTCTAAAGCATAATTTTCCCCCAAATTTTATTATAAAAATTTTCAGGGCCTCCTTGGTAGCATAGGAGTTAAGTCTCAGCACTATGGCCTCAGCTCCTGGCCAGGGAGCTAACCCACATATGACAAAAAACAGACCTCACCTGTCTCGGCCGCTGCTCCCCTCGGCAGTGTATTTCAGTCAATCCACCTTTTCTGCTCCCCACTCTGTTTCTGGTGACTCCTCTCACCCCTCTACCTCTGGCCTACACCCCAGTTCTTCTATGCATAAATAAATAAGTAAATCTTGAAAAAAAATTCAAATGAAATAAGTCAAAAGGAGAAATACAAATACCAGATGGTGTTACATGTGGAACACAGAGAAGCGATACAAAGGGTCAGGTAAAAATGAATCATAACAAACCCTAAAAACCTGACTGTAGAACTGAGCCAATGCAAGGGGAAGGGTGAGAGCAAAGCCATGAGGGAGCTCAATAGAAGATGGTGGAGGATAATGGTTGCCTTGGTGAGGTGCAGTGTGGTAACAACACCCGAAGGAGGAGATCACAATCAAAGTACAATCATAAACACTGCAAATCAGTGTTACCACAATTAAAAATAAATTCATAAAATATAAAGAAAATTTCAAACTTAAAATGTCGAAAGGTTTAGGACCTCCTTGGTGGCACAAGGGGTTAATCACAGCACTGTGAAGCTATCTGAAGCCTCTGCAGTGTGAGTTTGATCCCCAGCTGGCCAGGGAGCTTCCTACATAGCATAGCAGACCTCTCCTGTCTCTCCCGCTGCTCCCCTCAGCAGTATATTTCAGTCAGTCTGCCTGTTCTGTTTCCCACTCTGTCTCTGGTGAATCGTCTCACCCCCCACACCTCTGGCCTGTACCCCAGTTCATGTATGCATAAATAAATAAATCTTTTTTTAAAAAGCTGAAAGGTTTATAAAGCAAACACCCATACTACTCCCTCCTAAATTCCACAATTAGTTCTACTCTATTTGTTTTGCCACATCTCTCTCTATCCTCCTAGCAAACCATCTTACTTTTTTGATACATTTATAAACAAATTACAGACCATTGATACGCTTTACCACCCCTAAACACTTCATATATCATTAAATACAGTTCCGTATTCACATATTAAAATTTTGTGACAAATAAATCATGCAGACAATATGTGTAATGAGAGTTATAACAAGTTATTCATTTAGCTCACAGATAACAATTGAGCACCTACTATGTGGCAATCTTTAGGCATTCCTTGCTCTTCCTTGCTCAGCAGCAAGCAAAACCAACAAAAATCGCTATCCTTGCTAAATGTATGCTTAGTAAGATAAACAAGAAGCAAGATGAATCAGGAAAAGGTACTTGTGTTAGTGTTAGTAATAAGTGCTAAATAAACTCGGAAAGGCAGAAAGGGGGTTATGTATACGAGTGTGAAAGAAAATACAGATGTAGTCCCCAAAATGTTATAAACACTTAAATCTTTTATAAATTTGTAGCAGCTATAATGTAGTCACGGATATTTATAATTCCTAGAAGAGGTGGAGTTCTTCTCACCTAAGCCTCTCTGATGATACCTGAGGGCAGAGGGCACTCTGAATAGAAAGGTCCTGAGTAGAGGTTTGCTGGCCAATTGAGTAGCAGGAACATGATGAGCAGTAGGTGGGGCAGTGGAGATGAGGACAGAGAGGCAAAAAGCTTACAGGGGGTTTTGGTGGACATCAGTGGCTTAGACTTATGTGGTTGGATCACTCAAGAGGTAGAAGGTTGTCTAGTAGAGAGAACTACCTGAGCTACTCATAGTTTTGGGACTAGAGGGGAAAAGTATGTTCCAGAAACAGTGTCTCGATGAGTTGATGGGAACGGGGCATTCATGCATGGAGGAAGAACAGGTACACTGGAGTCAGACAGTAACAGAGCTCAAATTCCCAATGTCAGAATGTGGATATTCTCTTTCTGAGTTACAGAAAGGAAAAATTATATAAACAAGCTTTGACTTTTTCCTCAGTAGCTTTAGTAATGATACAGAGAATATCTGATACTGAAAACAAAGTTTTTTTAATTATTGATGTAACATTGATTTATAGTATATATATTGGTATGTAATATTTTCCATATTAATAAACTTTATATATATAACTTTATATATAGAATATAATATATATATATACATTTCAGGTGAACACAATGATCGTCTGTATATGTTTTCATTCACCACTAAAAGTCTATTTCCATCCTTCACCACACAGTTCACCACTTGAACCTGATTTACTCATTATCCTCCCTGCTTTCCTCTAATAACCACTAATTTAGTCTTATGATCCAACAGTTTATTTTCACTTTATTTAGTTCATTCATTTCTTTATGTACCACATATGAGTGAAATCATATGGTATTTGTCTTTCTGTCTCTGACTTATTTTACTCTAAGTCTATCCACGTTGTTGCAAATGGCAGGATTTTATCTTTTTTATAACCCAGTAGTATTCCACTGGATATTTATACCACATGTTTTTTATCTCGATAATTGCACTGATAATGCTTAAGTTGTTTCTAACCCTTAGCTATTGTGAATAAATGCTACAATGAACATGAGGATAGGCGTATCTCTTTGAATTGGTGTTTTCTATGCAAAAACACCCAGAAGTGGGATAACTGGATCATACAGAATTTTTATTTTTCGATGTAGCTTGTAGCCAGTCTTCCTCTAGTTCCCCTGTTCTTGTCCCTCTTCCAACTGAATGTCTCCCAATGTACACATCCGAAATTGTTCTCTATGTGAAATTCAAAGAAGAGATTGTTGTTTTCCACAAGAATATATGATGAGGACAGCCTCCTTCTAACTTTTACAATTCCTGCAAGAGATGGAGTTCGTTTCATTTGCTCTGGCTCCTAGCTATGTATCATGGCTTTGGGGCGAGCGGGGAGCTTTGGTTACCTTTTCTTCTAATTGCCTTGATAATGAAGCAACCTGGAAGATTGTAAATGCAGAAATGCTTTATACAGTGTGTGGGAAGGAGTTTACAATAATTGTTCAATGCCTCATAGGAAGTACATATTTTTGTAGCTATTTTATCCGAATGACATGTTCCAGCTAAAAAGGCGCAGAGAGCTTGTGAATGTCAATCTTCATAGCATGTCTGAACATAGTACATCTAGTGCAGGAGTTTAAAATGGCCTCTGTTGTGAGGAATTCACTTGAGCAACATGTGGAAGTGAGGCACCCAGTCTGTGTGACAAGAACCATGCCAACACATTCTGTAATACTCCCAAATGCCAGAAAAGTCCTCTGTCTTCTTGTCTCTCAGCCAGCCTTCATTTAAGAATCATATCAATCTGTCTAGGATCACGAATGACTCAGCTAAGAGAATGCCATAGATGGATGTAGAAGCGACGTTTTCTGGAGAAGACAAATAGGGCCATGAACACAGCACCATTGTTTTTCCTTTAATTTATTAAGTTTTCAGGACAAGTAGGCATTAAAGATATTCAGATATTGAATACCTTAATATATGGTTGCTTAGGGATCTGCCAATTGGGAAACTAGCCTTTTCCTGAATACTTTCTGTCATGAAGGTCTTCATTTGATAAGCGGGTTCATATCAGCTTTCACATCTTTCCACTTGTTAGGAAAAAAATACATTTTACTGGATTTAATTTCCATTATCCCATGGTACTTCTGTCCTCTGGAGATAAAAACATTAAATCTAATTTCACTTTGATGTCAGCTTTCAGATATTATTTTTGGAGGGGAAAATAAGGCTGTTCTGCTCATGTTTTTCTTACTAAATATCCAGAGTAACCTCATTTAATACAAAATGTTTTCCAAACCCTCATTGGGAAAGACTCCAAATAAAATTTGGAAGTAGGAAATAGACATAACATGTGGGATGTGGTGTGAACAGTGCTTTCATTGATATATGACAGCAACCACCTTCATTGTTTTAAATCCAATCACCTTCTGACTTATAGTTGAACTATGATTCATCTGGGCATATATAATCCTGTTTGTACTGGGATTCTAGATTATTTTATTGACTTGAAAGTAATATTTATTTGCTCCTTGGAAAAATAAAAGTTAATGGAATTCCAGGCATAGGAATTGCTGTGTGGGTTAGACCGTCATGATTTTATCTCTGGTAGTAATTACATGTTTCTTGACAAAAAAAAAAAAAAAAAAATTTTGCTTGATCTGCCACACACATACACACATGCATGTGCGCACACACATATACATGTGCACCATGATTCAACAATTTTTACTGAGGATATATTGTATCCAATTGCTGTGCAATGAGTTAGTAACAGAGGCCTATGTAAGACAGAGTTTACAGTTTAGTGGGAGAGGCAAGTTTTTGTACTGAGGGTTTCAATTCCTTTTTCTTACTCATTAAATTCTAACCTAAGAGCTATCAATTAACTTATTTTAACCTTTTAGGAAAGTTCCTTCTAGTTTTTTTTTTCCATCCCAGAAATCAAAAGGTAAACAGAGCCCCAATAATCTATAGCATTTTATGTTGGTTCTAAAATTATCTTCATATTGAAGGTATTGAACAGATACATTCTATATTCTTTTTTTTAAAGATTTATTTATTTATGCATACAAGAAGGGGGGTACAGGCCAGAGATGCGGGGGCGGGGGGTGAGAGGATTCACCAGAGACAGAGTGGGGAGCAGAACAGGCAGATCTACTGGAATACACTGCTGAGGGGAGTAGCAGGTGAATCAGGAGAGGTCTGCTGTACCATGTGGGTAGCTCCCTGGCTGGCCAGGGACCCAATTTGTGCTGCAGAGGCTGCGGATAGCTTCACAGTACTGTGTTTAACCCCTTGTGTCACCAGGGAGGCCTCATTCTATATTCTTATGGTAACTGATATAATAAAAAAATAATAGCAGCAGCTTATAATTATGCAGCAACTTCCAAAGTATTTTCTCATTTGGTCCTCATAACAATCTAAAATTACATTTTTTCGTGAATAATGGCATAGATAATGTTGAGAAGTTCTTTCTATACAAAAGATTTAAAGTGTCTGAAAGGACATCTTTAAATATCTCTTCTGTGCTGTAGATATTGTTAGTCAGTCTTTTCCATTAAACAAAAATTGCACCATTAGAATGATGGGGTCCTCCAATATATTTGGTTGGCTCATACATGTTGAAAAAAATTAAGGCCTAAGCCCCACATCCCATTGGCAGATATTTCTTGAGTGGACCAAGTGAACTGGCCCCTGATTGCCACTGCCCATCTCGGCTTGGTGCCCTGCCTACTCCAACCCACACTTACCACATGTAGTCTTGTGAATTTTTACACACACTTTTTTTTTTAACTTCCCAGCCTCTTCTGCCTTTGAATTTAAAGCCTAGGGATAGCTCCTCAGTAATTAATGCAACATCTCAATAGTTCTTAGATTTCAGGCAATCATCATGTTTTGGGAACGATGATTATGGAACTGAACTACTTCATCTTAGTGAAAACAGAAAGCACCATGAAAAGACAATTCTTTCATTTGCTAAGATTTTAGCAAACATGAAATTTATTGGCAAACATAAGAATTGCCTTTTTATGTTTGTTTTATTTTTTTATGGTTTTTTTTTTTGGCATGATCGTTAAGTAACTTATGTTATGAAAAATAGCAAGAAAAATATATTGAAATATATTTGTAATGGAACTCTTACTTTTTGTTTTAGGTGTTTTATTAGGTTAAAAGTAATCTGGCACTCAAAAATTATTTTGACTTTGCATTCTATGTAATACATGTCCATTTATCATCTAATCTGATCAATGCATCTATTTTAGGTCACTGAAATGATTCTGGAAATGTCTCTTGAAGTTTGGTAAGTGCACTTATTTCACTGGATAGAAAATATTGGGAGTGATCTCCAGACCTATTTTGATTGATTTAAAGAATGTATTTTTATATGTGAAATAATAATCCTGACAGCTTGGTGTTCTTCTCCACTCCCATTTTCTTGTACTCTCTCCTAGCTAAATGACATTTTTAAAAACTCGTAAATATACCATTCTTTGCTTCCATTTTTTCACTTGGTGATTAGATAATTGATGTCAGGGTAGGAACTTTTAGAAAGGGCCTTTCCTCTAGAAAATTGAGGCTATCAGATGGGGATGAAAACGGTGTGAAGTAAAGTGTGAAAGGGCCCAATTGGGTATGGTAGATGTGGTCACATATACTTGAAGTGGTGTGAACCTACACCTCCAAATCATACGATGTTGTACACCAATACTCCCCCAATAAAAAAAGACACAATTCAAAAAATAAAATAAATGAGATTTTTCTTCTAGCTATTTTTGGACTAATCTCTCTGAACAGCTATATTCATTGTTTTGTTCATAGATTTTTTTTTTATTCCTGCTTTTTGTACTTAATGTAAAATAATGATCAGTATAGCATATTATAGGAAAGATTGATCCCAGAATAAAAACTGGATTTAAATCTCCCCCCACTAAATACGTTAAAGCTGAAAAATTTCTAATTACATTTTTACTCATGTAAAATAAGAGTACTTTATAAGCAGCTCTATTGTAATGATTCAATCAGATGTTCTTTCTAAAGAGGATATTTTTAGGAAACTTTTCCACATGCTCATAGTGTTACTTTTAGCGATAGTTTCAAAAACTGGAAGCAACCTTAATGTTAATGGGTAATTATACTATACTCATATAATGAAAATGTTCCATAATAGTAAAAATATTTTGAAGTAGTTCTACTTATGTAAACAAATGAACCTCAAAAACAAAATGGAAAAAAATTTTACTGAATATATACTGTTTCTAGCATTTATTTTAAGTCTATAAAATGATTTTACATGTTATGTAAAGACTGCATGTATATTGCAAAATTTTAAATCAATACATTAGAATAATAAAAAAGCAAGCTTAGGGAAATAGTTTACTCTGAGGAGCAGGAAAGGAAGTGGAAATGAAATTGAGAGGGATTCAGAGATACAATTGTGTGGGTGGGATTTTTATTTTTAAAATGGTTAAACGACACCAAACCTAATATATTGTAATAATAATAGTACTAGAAAAAGAATTTTCTCCAAGACTTGGCTTAAAAAAAATGTTAATTCACTATCTTACTCTTTCCCCTCATTACATAATCTTTATAATAAACAAAATTAATAATTGTGTAATCCAAATCTTTGATATATAATTTAATGACCACGTCCTTATTACTGAATATTATGATTAAGTGAAATTTTCAAAAATTTCAGTTACTTAAAGTAGATATCCCAAAATACAATTACGGGGTAAAAGGGTGCACACATACGTAATTTCTTTTTGGTGTTCATTGCCTGACCATTTTTCAAAGTATATTGTGAATATGCATTCCCAAAATAAATGTATGAGAATAGCAATGTCACAGTCATTTTCCAGAAAATAGATATTTAAAATATTTTTTAAATATTGCCTCAATACATTTTTTAAAATTATTAGTCATACTATTTTTTAAATTTTTCATGGAAATTAAATATTTACAGTTACATTTTTCAGTAACAATCATACCTCTTCTTTTTTGGGTTATTTAATTTGTTCTTTAGCAAGTAGTAATTAAAATATTATTTGTAACAATCAAATATTACCATAGAATAAACAACCCAGACCTCCCCTGGTGGCGCAGCGGTTGAGCGCTAGGCTGCGAAGCTGCCCACAACCGCTGCAGCGCCGGTTCGATCCCCGGCTGCGGAGCGAGTGTTCCGCATGGCGCACAGACCTCTCCTGCCGCACCCACTGCTCCCCTCATCAGTGTCCTCCCTCTGTCTGCCTGTTCTGCTCCCCACTCTGGCTCTGTAGAATTCTCTCACCCTCCCGCACTTCTGACTGTACCCAGTGCTTGTATAAATAAATAAAAATAAAATCTTAAAAAAAAAAAATACACATCCCAGAGGATTGACATCTCTTGTTCTATAGTTCACAAAGAAGAAATATAATGACCAAGTAGAAATTAGTTTGAATTTCTAATTCAAAATAGATAGACTTAAATTTAATTCATTCTTAGAGAAAAGACTTTTATAAATGTTAGCAAGATCATATTTTATTAGTGATAGGCTTTCTACATTTTGGATTATTCATAGCACATCATAGAATATTAGTGGTTTTTTGTATACTATTTTACTTATTTACTTGTTAATTTTTTAATAATATATTTTTATTGAACTACCGTTATTTTACATACTTCTTCACTTTTTTTAAACTATAGATTTCTCCCCTCAAATGTAGTCACCATAATTTTCCCATTACCGAAGCACCCATAGTCCTCCACCATAGTCCCTTATGCTCTTCATTCCTCCTTTTCCCTCCTGCCCGCCCCCCCAATACTTCAGATCCATAGTCAGTTTTCAAGAGTTGGTTTTAAAATTTGTAAACTTGGGCCTCCCCGGTGGCGCAGCAGTTGAGCACTGGGTTACGAAGCTGCCCACAGCCTCTGCAGCACTGGTTCGATCCCCAGCCACCAGGTGAGGGTCCCACATGGCACGCAGACCTCTCCTGCCCGCTGCTCCCCTCAGCAGTGTACTTCATCCGTCTGCCTGCTCTGCTCTCTGCTCTGACTCTGGTGAATTCTCTCACCCTCCCGCGCTTCTGACTGTACCCAGTGCTTGTATAAATAAATAAATAAATAAATAAATAAATAAATAAATAAATAAATAAATAAATCTTTAAAATAAATAAATAAATAAAATTTGTAAATTTGAAACTTGACCATAGATCTAAGGCATACAACCGGCGGGGGGGGGGGGGTGGGGGGGAGGGGGAGGGAGAAGGGTCAAAACAGGGGAGGAAAGAACACAAGGGACTATGGTGACAGTTCACAGGTGATGTGGAAGAACCATGGGTCCTACACCTGAGGGGAGAAATCAAATATTGTACAAAACAAACAATGATATAAGAAAATAAATAATTTTTTAAAAATTAAAATAGTTTGTCTTTATATATACTATTTTTATTTTTTTAAGATTTATTTTATTTATAAAGCAGCAGGTGAGTCAGGAGAGGTCTGTCACGCCATGTGGGTGTCTCCCTGTCTGGCCGGGAATCGAACCCGAGCTGCAGAGGGCGCAGACAACTTCACAGGACTGCGCTCAACCTGCTGCACCACCTGGGAGGCCCTATATATACTATTTTTAAATTCAGTACTTCAGTAGATGGTTTTAGAGTTCAGTATTAGGACCGGTCTTTGTGTGGCATTGGTACATGGTGGTAAGTACATCACCCATTTGTCCTGTGATCAAACCTCTCAGAGTTTAGTTTTTATTTTTTGTTTATCGAGATATAACTGAAACATGACACTACATTAGTTTCAGATGAAAGCATAATGCAGCAATATTCTTATCTATTGCAAAGTGATCACTATGTAAGTCAGGCTAACATTTGTCCTCAATTTTTCTTCTTGTGATAAAGACTTTCATCAGAGCCTCAGATTTTTGGATCAGTAAAAACAATTTGCAGAAACAATAGTCTATTGCATATTAATGTGCAATATTTATTCCTATAATTGTGGCAGTAATACATGTATAATTCCTACCATGGTTTCTGGTGTGGTTTAGGTGTCTCAGGAATGATCATTATCAGAAAGAGACTCTAGTTCAAAGATTCTAAAATACTCCAGAGGTAAACTCATTTGTGGTTGTCTACGATTCTACTAGAAATTCCTTTCTTTGTCATAGGGAGACATCCATTAGACAAGGTAATTTATTGATATTTCTGCAAGTATGCATCTCGAACACAGTCTCTTTGGGTTTCTGTCTTGTAGGGGAGAAAGGGTGAGGGACACAGGGGAAGCGATTCTTTATCAAGTAAGCTTTTGAATCTACATGAAATGGATTTCTTTTCTGAAACATTTCCCAAAGTCTTTACTGTCATAAATATCTTCATACCAAAGATGACTGTTGTGATTTTTTTTTTTTAAAAACATCTTTTACTCCTTGTTTTCTAAAAACAGGCCTTGGAACATCTGATCTAAAAGAGTCATCATTTAGTACTCTTGTTTTAGATCCCTTCCTAGGAAATAGCTTCAAGGAATCCATGACCTTTGATCACTGTAGCTATCAGGGATGGATCGATTACAAGGCCACTGGGGACCACTGCTTATTGCCTGTTATTGTAGTATATGTTGTAATAAGTTATATGTAAATTCATGCCTGTTTATTGTGCACACAGCTCTTCCCCAGACCTCCGGTTCAGTATGGCTCTGTGTGATCAGGAGAAAATTTTCAGACAACAGAGAAAAGAAAACATAAAGGAGAACATGAAAAAACTCCTGGGCCCAAAGAACAGTGAAAGCTTGTGTTCTTCACGTGATGTGAGTCAAAATGTTTAAAATGTTATTTCAATGTAATAATGATTTTCTTTGGATGCTTTCTCCCAACTTTCACCCAAATTTGGAAATATTGATATTGAGCTTTATTTCTTCCATTTTTTAAGTTAAGGTGTTTTATAAATGGAATTGATTTTTAGGAAGAGCATCACAATTGCTGCCCATATTTAGATACTGATCAGATGTCGTCTTTAAAAAGCATATATTTATGTAAAAACAAGATATCCTATCAGTAGGAAAATTTTAACCTCAAGATTCAAAAGGATCATTGAATTAATTCTTTTCTTGATATCAGTAGATACCATATTGCACCCACTAATTTTCTACTACAATTCACCATTATCATCCTTCTAACTACCCTTCCCTTTCCCCTCTAACAACCACCATATTTTTCTCAGTGTAAACTTAATTCTGTTGTGTTTTGTCCTAATTTGTCAGTTAGTATTAACTAAAATTAAACAGCCTTGAAAATTATCAATATTAAGCAAGAAGAAAATTCTATTAATTTGATAATGATAATATGATCAACAAGAATTAGTAGATATAAATGGGGCAATAAAAGAAGATATTCCAAATTCTTTATATTTCATACTGTTACAGGGCAGGGAGAGGGGTACCTCAGGACCCCCGCCAAACTACCTGCTCTAAATAGCTTCTGCCATCTCTGCATTAAGACAAAATGTGTAAGACCTTTAATGAAAAGGAACTTTAATACAATTAGTGAACAATGAAGAAAAGACAAAGAATATTGTTTCTAAATCAAGCACCCAAAGTTACCCATCCCCTTGTGGGTAAGAGTCTACCCACCCAAACATGATTGGCCCAGAGCAAGGCCCGAAAACCTGTCACAAGTCTAAAGCACCTTCCAGCAGGAACACATAGAAAAGCATCAGAAACAGCCAGATCGTTCTGGGGGGAAAGAGCAAAATCAAAATCAAGATGAAAGGTGACGTTGTTAACCTCCCCACTGGTCTCCCACCCACATCCATTTCAACCAGTCCAGGACCAAGAAGCAAGTGCAGTTTCTTCATGTGTCTCTCTCCTCCATGTGCCTCCTCCAGGTCTCCCTCTGGCTCTCCATCCTGCTTCCCTCTTCTCGGGTCTCCTTTCCTGCTTCCTGTTCTCCCCACTCAGTTCCACCTTCTTTGGGTGGGGCGGGGAACCTGGACCCTCCCCTTTTTCCTGGGCACCACCCTGTTACATTACCAGAGAATTAAAAGGAATATCATTCAAAATTGATGAAATAGTTAAAAATAATGTTTTTTTAAGTTATGGTGTTTATTAATGTTTTTACAACTCTAATTATAGACATCTTAAAATTAAAATATTTTTGTGAAGAAATATTAAAGTGTAAACCTTTAATTATACTTTAATTTATTTTCTTTCCTTTGAATTCCAGCAGAATATAGTAAATTTATGAACCAATAACTTGTGTTGTGCAATCTACTTTTTAGCTTTTTATCCATTCATTTATCCCTTCACCTCTCTCTCTCTCTCTCTCCTTTCTTCCTTCATTCCTTACTTTCTTTAGTTCTATCTACCAAATGATGATTCTATTCATGCATCCATCCACCCATCTAGCCACACATCTATCCTTCCATCCATCTGTTTATCCACTGGTGTATCCTCCTATATGAAATCTGAAAAAAATAAATAACTGCAATGATGTTTATCATATGGTAATTATAAAATTTCTTATTGGCATATCAGTAATTTTTTACTTATTTTCTTTGAATTTTTCTGCTAATTGAATATTTTAAATGAGCATTATTTTTAGAAAGTTACTTTTTTTGGTGACTGCCTAACACATATGTACATACTCCTATGTGTATACACACACACACAAACGCACACCAGGGGCTCAAGATTATTGTAAATTAAGGGCAAAACACCATTGGAAATGAGACATAAATTCTAACTAAGGAAATCATGTGGGACAACCATCTTCCATGTGTGCTCACAGATTTCCAAAGGTATTTTTATGTGGGTGCTTGGGTGGGAAGCCAGTCTTTTGAGGTTATTGTGGTTCCTGTCATTCATCTAAGATAAAGTGATGTTTATGGGGAGCTGTTACTGAGAGGAAGCTAAGAGCAGAAGCGAAAACTCCATTGAAGTTTCAATTTTTATAAAACAATGGAGACTTCTCTACTCTGTATCTCACTTGTCATCAAACAAATCTCAGGTAGAATTTGTGGTTGATTATTGCCTCAGGATAATAAGTCCTTGAAGACACTTCCTTTTCTACAAGTGACTCAGAAGTTTCTAGCTTCTAGGGAAGGTTTTTTTGTTTCTTGTGTTTTTCACGTATCTATAATCAACCACTCGGCTGTCCATACCTTATTTGATATTGTTGTACCCTTGGAAGAGAAAAATGACATTCTGAGTTCCTTTCATTTCTGTCTTTGTCATGTATTGAGACACTGCCCTAAGTACTCTCGAGGTTAATACAACTGAAATGCTTAAGCCTGAACAGTCAGTTTCCTCAGTGAGTTTAAATTTTAATTGGGGAGAAAGAAATTTAAGCAGATATCACAGTGATGTGGTAACTTCTTTGAAGAAGAGGAATGTAAGGACTTCCAACACAGTGACTTGCAGTAGAGAGGATGGTGATGGGGTTCAGGACATGCCACCCCAAAATGTAGCACCTTGACATATGGAATATTTTAGGCTGAAGAAATCTGGGCAAATTGGAGAAGCAAGAAAGTCTCTCTGACCTTTCTTCGCTGACACAGATCACAAGACCTTGTATGAGGGCTATATTCCTTTTACCTGAATAAAGGAGAATCCTTATTTCAAGACAGAGACTCTGAGAAGTATCTAAACAAATAGGCCTTATTAAAGTTCCTGCAGTTTACCCTGCTTTTGTCCTACTCTCTGACCTATCATGTTTATACACATATTTATACATTACCCCTTCTTCATCACAACTAGCATAAAAATACTCAGACCCTGTTTCTGAGGTATTATGAAGTCTCCCTTGCCATGTAAAATTTAGATTGAATAAATAAATGTGTATACTTTCTCCTGTTATTCTCTCTTTGTCATTTTAATTTTCAGACTCAGCCAGGGAACCTAAAAAGGTTGACAAAATCTTTTCCCTACAAGGGAAAATCCTCTTTGAGTCTAAGACTGTTTGGCAGGAATTGGATGAGTTTGCTGGAAGAAATGGAAGGAAAATTCCATTGATTCATGTTCATCAACTTCATTTGGGAGACTCCTTACAATCTTAGTGTTTCCCTGCCTGTTTGCTTTCTACATATTTGCAATAATTATTTTCTTCACTCCCAGCTGTGAACTCACCCTCTGCTCCCTTTACTGCTCATAGAATGGCCCCCTAAAGGAAGAGAAACTAAAAGTCATCAGATGACAAAGCATTCATTTCTCACGGTAGGATTGAGAAGCTCCCTGACCTAAGTTTATCCTTTGCCACTTCCCTCTGAGTTCAAGGGAGGAAATGAAACGGTGGTTTTTCCTTCAAATGCAGATGCATGTCAGATATGGACGGTAATCCCCTTTAGGGACCCCCAATATATCAACTGTCGAGGCCTCCCTGGGCCACCCCCATCTCTACTGTCTGCCTGTTCCTCTGTGAGAATACATCATTTAAAAATATAAACTTGATGTAAACTCCAACATAAACAAAATAACCTCCCAGGAATGTGCATTCCTTCGCCCTTCTGGTCCCTTTATCTTCACAAAACTCCTCCAAAGTTTTCTACCCAATCTTATTCTGTTTTCCCACTTTCGTCAGGTTCCTGTCCTCCTCATTGCACTTAGCAGCTCCACCCGTCGCCCGTGGTAACTAGTAGACACAGAAGCACACCTTCTGCCCTCTATTACCTAACCCTGCAGCTGAATTAGCAAGTGTCTCCCTACTTTCTGAAATAGTCTCTATTCTTGCTGCTAGCTTCTAGTATTCAACAAGCCGGTTTGATTTTCTTTGCCACATCTTCCTCCTCTGGGCATTCTTTAAGTAGAGGATCCTCAAGACTCAGAATTTTCTCTCCCTGCATGGTGTCCCCCAGTGCCCCTGTGCTGAGGATTGTGAGTGACAGTCAGCCACTTAGCACCCCCTTCTGAGCCTGAGGCCTGAACATTTACCCTGCCTAGATCTCTTCTATGTGCTCCTCACGTCTTAGATGCTGCATGTCTAATCTGAACAGACTCTCCTCGCCTGTACTGTCGCGCCTACCTGCTCACCCACCTTCTGACTTTCTATTCACACTGAAGTCAGAGTGATCTTTTAAGCACAAACCTGATTTAAAAACTCAATTTTTTTTTTAATTTTTTAATATTTTTTATATTTTTTCGTTGTTTACATTTTTAAACAATATTTGCTTTCCCCCACCCCCTCATGTGTAGTCGCCATAGAGTTTCCTTCCCCAAGGCACCCGTGCACCATCCCCTCAGTCCCCTGTGCTCCTCCCTCCCTCCCTCCATTTCCTCTCCCTCCTCTTTCCCTGCAGGATGCCTCTGATTTATAATTGTCCATTTTGCTTTGTTGTGTTTTGTACTGTTATTATTTTTTTACACTGATGTCTTATTTGGCTCCCCTATATTCCTGCTATAAGTGAAAGCATCTGATATTTTTCTTTTTCCTTTTGGCTTATTTCACTGAGCATAATTCCTTCTAGCTCCATCCACGTTGCTGTGAATAGCATGAGTTTATCTTTTTTGAATGCTGAATACTATTCCATGGTGTATATATTCCACATCTTCTTGATCCAGTCATCTGTTTTTGGGCATTTGGGTTGTTTCCAGGTTTTACCTATTGTAAATAGTGCTGCAATACACATAGGGGTACAGGTGTTCTTTTGAATCAATTTTTTTGTGCCCTTTGGGTAGATCCCTGGGAGTGGAATTTCCGGGTCGTATGGAAGCTCCATTTTTAGTAGACTGAGGAACCTCCACACAGCTTTCCATAGTGGTTGGACCAGTTTGCACTCCCACCAGTGGTGTAGGAGAGTTCCTTTTTCTCCACATGCTCGCCAACATTTGTATGCAAATTTTTTTTTTTTTTAACAAAATTTTAAATCTTTCTTCTGCTTTTAGGATCTTGGATCCATACATTCCTCTAGTTTTGTTTTTTTATTTTTTGACAGTCCATCCCAAATTCCCCACTCCTGCCAACCCCCATGAGGTGCTGCCCCTCCCCACTTCCTTCCACTCTCTACACAACCCTTTCCCACTTGGCGCCTTTCCACACATGGTTGTTTTCCCAGCAGAGCGCTTCTCCTGTGCTCTCCTCTCCTCCTACCACCATGTGCTTTTCAGTTACCTGCCCCCCTCCCATTCTTTACTCAGTACAGTAAGACCCTTCTCTGACACTTTCTCCCTCGACTCCGGTAGGGTCAGGAATAGACACTGTGCAGGTTTTCTGATCCAGCAGACTGGATGAAGGAGGAGTCAGAGTTCTTAGTGGCTTTTTGTAGGTCTTTTATTGGGATTACCAGGTACATGGCAGGCAGGGGTGCTGGGGGGCCAGGAGTCTGGCAGGCCTCCCAGCCCCCAGCAAGTCTTTACTCTTTCTGGGCTCTCCGACCTTCTCTCTGCTTCTCTGCTCTTGGCTTCTCTTTCAGCTTCTTTCTCTGCTTCTGCTGGCGTCCCCGTGACGCCGCCCTTAAAAGCACAGTCTGAGCCCAGGTGAATCCCATCTACCTATGCCCACACCCTACTCCAGGTGCTCGCCATCAGGCATGCATTCAGGACCGCAAGGATCCATCATCTGTCCTGATGGCGGGAGGGCAGAAAAGCCTGACATTTTTCCTTTACCCTACAGTCCACCCCCTCAGGGTTTTCTGCCATATAGTCTTCATATAAACAATTTTCTTAGCAAACATAAACAATGCAGCCATGGCCCACAAAAGCAAATACATCACAATATAACAACAAAATACAACAGAACACACATAAGTCCAGGCAGGGCCCCAACCTAGTGCAAAAGACAATTATTGGAACCAGCGGATGAGCCACCAAATCTGCTGCCAAAGGCACTGCTCATACGAGGGAGGGGAATCACTCACGGCATCTACTGTAACACACCAGGAGCCATCAGGCTTCCTGGCCTTCTCTGGCTGTAGTCTCGGCTACAAGCCACATACTGCATCCACCCCCAGGATGCACTAGCTCTGGGATTGGCGATTCTATTCTGTTGGGGGTAATCGCCAACCCTCAGGGCTTCTGTCTGCAGTCGCTCCAACACTCGGCCTTCATAGCCACCCATGCGACTCGCAGACCCCTGCCCTCAGGCCAACCCACTGCACAAGCACATGGGTTGGGGATCCAAACTCTACATGCGGCTTGGGCTCCACCCCAAGCCACGTTCCCCACCCATCCCCCAAGGACGGGATCCTCAGCTCCTCACCCTCACTCGACAACGAGCAGGGCATCACCCACAGGTGATTTTACGAGACTCACAGGTCTTCAGCATACTCAGGCTGCTTAACAGCCACTCAGGGTTTCCCAAACTTAGCATCAGCACCAGCTTTTGCCTTCTCAGTTGGCTTTTCTCCTCTGCCTGGCTGCTGGGCATACACAGGCTGCTTTTGGCCATCAAGGCCCACTGGCCACCCCCAGATTCCCATCTTCTGGGGTTTACAAACAATAGCATCCTCCCCCAGGGTCCCAAAACAGCATTAACTTGCCAAAGTTCCTCCGCCTTCTGGCAGGATTGTCAATCCAAGTTCATCAGTCCAAGTCCATTAGTCCTAGTCCGTTGGCCTCTCCCTGCATCAGCACCAGCGAGCTCCGAATCGTGGTCCTCTCCTCCCCGACAATTCTGCTGCCTCAGCAGTTGTTGGCTGGTCCTTTCAGGTGTCACTGGCTGGTCCTCTCGGGCGTCTCCTCCTCCAGGCGTGGTCTTATTCCATAGCTCCCGGACCTTGTCCATCAGTCCCTCCAGGTCTTCGGAGGGCTCCATACCCGTCTGCATGGATCATCTTGCCGACTTACGCCAATTGTAGGGCCAGGAATAGACACTGTGCAGGTTTTCTGATCCAGCAGACCGGATAAAGGAGGAGTCAGAGTTCTTAGTGGCTTTTTGTAGGTCTTTTATTGGGGCCAGGTACATGGCAGGCAAGGGTGCAGGGGGCCGGGAGGCTGGCAGGCCTCCCAGCCCCCAGCAAGTCTTTACTCTTTCTGGGCTCTCCGGCCTTCTCTCTGCTTCTCTGCTCTTGGCTTCTCTTTCAGCTTCTTTCTCTGCTTCTGCTGGCGTCCCTGTAACGCCGCCCTTAAAAGCACAGTCTGAGCCCAGGTGAATCCCATCTACCTATGCCCACACCCTACTCCAGGTGCCCGCCATCAGGCATGCATTCAGGACCACAAGGATCCATCATCTGTCCTGATGGCGGGAGGGCAGAAAAGCCTGACATTTTCTTTACCCTACAACTCCTCACCCCCAAGTTAAGTCTCTCAGTTATATTGTCTATGGCCCCCTTAAGCATGTTATCTTCTTAGCATTTACCATAATTGTACTTAAACAACACTTCTGCAGCCATTTATTCAATGTCTGCTTCTCCATTAGAACATAAGTTTCAGGGGGACCAGTACTATGTCTGGCTCACTCACCTTTCTGTCTCCTTCCCTAACCTAGCTCCCAGCATCTGCCAGATGCCCAGTGAGACTTGTTGTGTGAGAAAGGGCACAGATTTTAGCATTGCCTGCAGGGGATGAGTTAGCTGCAAAGAGAAGAACCTCAGTGTCAGCTGTCAGAAAGGAGACACAGGTCGAGTAGGTTGGGGTGAGAAGGTTCCATTAGGAATTGCTGAATTAGAAATATCTGGGACACATTGGTGCAGACTTTCACTTGGCCTTTTTCTCAGGTTTTCCTTTTTAAAAAGAAAGTTGCTGGGCCTCCCTGGTGGCGCAAGGGGTTAAGCACAGCACTGTGAATCTATCCGTAGCCTCTGCAGCACAAGTTCGATCCCCAGCAGCCAAGGAGCTACCCACATGGTGCAGCAGACCTCTCCTGTCTTGCCTGCTGCTTTCTTAGCAGTGTATTTCGGTACATCTGCCTGTTCTCCCCACTTTGTCTCTGGTGAATCCTCTCACCACCCCCTTCCCTGCCCCTCTGGCCTATACCCCAGTTCTTGGTTGCATAAATAAATAAATCTTAAAAAATAAAAGAAAGTAAATAAAAGAAAGTTACTGTGATAGCCTCTGGGCGCTCCTCCTTTGGTGGGAAGGAGTCTTCCTGGGAGAATGAAACTTAGACTGATGTTCACATGAATTGGCCTACAGCACAAAGGGAATGAGGTCATGGTGCTTTTTCTGTGGGACAGCCTTCAAAACTATTAAAGTCATGTATTTGGAAGTCATTCCTAGAGTTAAAAGTTTTGTTGTCTTGGTTTTGGCAAAAGACTTTCCTTTTAGTAGAAATCATCAGCTTAGAAGCATTCAGCACCTCCCATTCCCATAACACAAGTAACATTTCCCCATTTTCATATCATTCCTGGGCATGTCATTCCCTATTCCTGTTCTCCCAGCCAAGATCTTCACTTTCTATGCAGTGCTGGCTGAAGGGCCTCCTTAAGACAGGAAGGAGGGACTGTGTTAGCTGTTTCTGTAGAAGAGGAGAAGGCGAGGGGTGGGGGGGAGGGAGAGGAAGAAAAGAACAGTCTTACTCAAATTTCAGTGCAGAAACTGCCTGTTTTGTTCCCAATGTTCAACAAATAGATAACATCAAGTTTAGGACCTTTTGAATTAAAAGGTGGAATGAATTTGGGCAATATGAATTTAGATGAGTTGCTTCATTTTTGTATTTATTTGTAAAATGGAAGCAATGTCTCTTACTAGGTTCAAAGGATGAGAAGAATGTTTTAAAAGCATCCCACAGGCACTGTGAAAAGCACAGGCAAGTTACTCAATAATATAATATCTACTCTAGATATTCTTGAGTGTTGCTATTCTGTTGCAAAGCGCTGCAGAACATAATTGTCAATTTACTAAAACCTTAGCTTTTCTGTCTGGATAATAAATTAGTCAAATAGTTAAGATTTCTTATAAGAGTTTTAAATTTTTTGTTGATTTTAATCTCTTAGGAGGAAGTCTTTCTAAAATACGTCATTCCTGGCCCAGCTTAAGTTGATCTGAGAGATCTCATATCTTGTTTCCATTGCAATCAACTGCATTTCCTCCATGCTCTGTATATTCACTTGAAGTAATTTCTTCACATCATCTTGTTAATTGAAATAAAAGTTCCAGGGTCTCCCTAGTGGCTCAAGGGGTTAAGACGCAACACTATGAAGCTATCCGTAGTCACTGCACCAAGAATTCGATCCCCAGGCAAAGAGGTGACCCACATGACACAGCAGACCTCTCCTGTCTCGCCTGCTGCTCCCCTCAGCAGTGTATATATCAGTCAATCCAACTGTTCTGTTCCCCACTCTGTCTCTGGTGAATCCTCTCACCCCCCACATCTCTGGCCTGTACCCCAGGCTCTTGTATAAATAAATAAATAAATCTTTAAAAAAAAAGAAAAGAAATAAAAGTCTCCATGATAGTTAGGCAAAGACTTTATTAGATAATCAAAGGGAGGATATCAACCCAGGAAACAGTTTAAACAGATTTTCATCTGTTAGAACTTCTCCAATAACCACAAGTTTAAGGCCAGTGTATATACCTTGTTACATAGCAACATGTGTGTAGGGGAGGAAAAAGAACTGTGAGTCATTGATCATAAAAATGTAATTATTCTTGACAGGGGCCTCTGCTTTTTGTCTGTAAGTTTAGATCTTTTGATTTCCTAGGTTATCGTGAAGAAATACGGAAATGCCGTCAGTGTGCAGAGCAGGGAAAAGCCTAAGGTGTAGACACTTACTGACTTCTAAAAAATGGATTATGGAGAAGCAAAGACTAGATCCCCATTGTTAAAATTTAATTTAGTTCATCATTAGCAGAGGCTGAAAGGTTGGTTTACCCACAGGCATCAGATTCTTGTGTGACTTTCACAGAGCAGAACCTATTTTGATTTTAAAACTGTGCAGATGCCTTTGCTCTCTTGCCTGCGAAGCCAGGAAGGAGGCTGCAAAGCATTCAGGACATATTCACAACTCCCTTCACTTTGGACTTTGTGGTTGTGCAATCCAAATTTTATTTTATTTTATTTATTTATTTTGTTTCTTTTTTTATTATAAATTTTATTTTTATATTCCCCATACAATTGCAACCCCCTTATTTTGACCCCAATCCCTAATCCAAATTTTAAACAGGCTTGTTTTTGGAACAGTCTCTAGGTAGTGTCAATTTTCCATTGAAAAAGTGCTAAGAGAGCTTCCCCTGGTGGTGTAGGCGGTTGAGCGTGGTGCTATGAAGCTGTCCACAGCCACTGCAGGGCCGGTTTGATCCCGGCCAGCCCAGCGAGGGTCCCACATGGCGCAGCAGACCTCTCCTATCTCGCCCGCTGCTCCCCTCAGCAGTGTATTTCGTCAGTCTGCCTATTCTTTTCCCTTCTCTGGCTCTAGTGAATTCTCTCACCCTCCCACGCTTCTGACTGTACCCAGTGCTTGTATAAATAAATAAATAAATCTTTAAAAAAAAAAAAAAAGAAAAAGAAAAAAGAAAAGTCAAATGAAAACCATTAGAACTCCCTCTCTAGGAAAATAGTAAGCCAGAAACAAAACTGCCATCCTGGAGGAATTATAAAAATTCATAGTACCATTAAGGACTTGAAAAATGCAAGAGTAGGGCCTCCCTGGTGGCACAAGGGGTTAAGTCTCAGTACTATGAAGCTATCCGCAGCCACTGCAGCACAAGTTTGATCCCCAGCCAGGGAGCTAACCCACATGGCATAGCAGGCCTCTCCTGTCTGGCCCGCTGCTCCCCTCAGCAGTGTACTTCAGTAGATCTGCCTGTTCTGCTTCCCACTCTGTCTCTGGTGAATCCTTTCACCCCCCCTCCCACACTTCTACCTACACCCCAGCTCTTGTTCATATAAATAAATCTTTTAAAAAAAATGCAAGAGTGGGCTTCCCTGGTGGCTCAAGGGGTTAAGCACCACACTACGCAGCAATCCACAGCCTCTGCAGCATGAGTTCGATCCCTGACCGACCAGGAAGAAACCCACATGGTGAGGCAGAACTCTCCTGTCTTGCCTGCAGCTCCCCTCAGCAGTGTATTTCAGTAGATCCACCTGTTCTGTTCCCCACTCTGTCTCTGGTGAATCCTCTCACCTCCCCTCACCCCCACATCTCTGGTCTGTACCCCAGCTCTTGTATGCATAAATAAATAAATCTTTAAAAAAAAAATGCAAGAGTGGTGATTCCAACCACATCCCTATTCAGCCTACCTATTTGGCCTGTTGAGAAACATGGATCTTGGAGAATGACATGGATTATTATAAGCTTAAGCAGGATGTGGCTCCAATTATAGCTGCTGTGTCAGAGTTTCTTTGCTTGAGCAAATTATTCATCCTCTGGTCCCTAGCTTGTAGCTATTGACCTGGCCAATGCTTTTTCTTCACCCCTGTTAATAAAGACCACCAGAAATAGTTTGTTTGCAGCTTTTCTTTCTTATCTCAGGGATATATCAACTCTGTACCCCTCTATCATAATTTAGTCCACAGGGGTCTTGATCACCTCTCCCTTTCACAAGATATCACACATATCCATTACATTAATGACAGTTTGCTAATTGGATCTAGCAACCAGTACTTTAGAAGCAGCAATTACTTTAGACTTATTAATAAGATAGTAGGAAATAAACCCAACATAAATTCAGAGCCTTATACTTCAGTGAAATTTCTAGGGATCCAGTGGTGTGGGGTTAGTCAAGATACCCCTACCATGATGAAGGACAAGTTGTTGTGTCTGTCCCCTCCTTCAACCACAAAGGAGGCACAATGTTGAGTGGGCCTCTCTTTGGAGTGTGTCACTCTGCCGCATTTACCAAGTTATCTGAAGATCCAAAAATGCAGGTTTTGAATGGGTCCCAGAATAAAAAGAGGTTCTGTAGCTGGACCCACTCACTGGCTATGCAAGCTGCTCTGCCACTTGGGCCTCCTGATCATCTGGGTCCATTGGTGCCTGAATTGTCAGAGTCCGATGGTTGCCTTTAGCAGCCCCCTCTAGGTAAATTGCAGAACAGGCACTTAGGATTTTGGTGCAGGTCCTGTTAGCACAACAGCTACTGGGTGTCCTACTTTTAGAAAGTGAACATTTTACCATGTGTCACCAAGTTATCATGATCTGAATTGCCCATCATGAACTGGGTATTATTCAGTCTGTCCAGCAGTAAAGTTAGATGTGCACATCAAATGGAAGTGCTATATATAAAATAAGGCTGAACATGTCCTGAATATATAGCTAAGTTGCATGGGGAAGTGGCCCAAATGACCTCAGTGGTCATGGTTCTTTACCTGATGGGCAACTTATCCCTCCATTACTAAAGGGTCTGGGCCTTTATCTGTCCTGGGTCCTGATAGTTTTCCATTGACTTTACTCAGAGATCAGGCTACTAAGAGAGTATTACCTTGCCCATGACCAGTTGAGGTATCTGATGAAGGCAAAGGGGATGCAGAATGGGTAGTGTAAGAAGGTATTTAAAAATAATCAGCTATGACTATGTCACCAGTTATAGGAATGAGAACTACTATTGTCATGAGTATTTCTTCTTTAGTTTGTCATGAATATGTGCATGTGTATACACACAGAGATTCATGTTTAACTTAACAAGACATCAGGAAGAATAAATGTCATCGAAGTACATTGCATCCTCTTCTGGAGAAGGATTAGTACATTTCCGGTTGTACACAGGATAGTGGCATCATGTTAGCCAAAAGTTTGAACTTGTTATTATTTTTATTTGGAGATTGAGTATGACTTAAGGATATGTATGTGGATACCAAGTTAAAAAGTGGTGGACTTGTGATAGTTAACTTACGTATCAACTTAGAGGATGTTTCTCATGAATAAACATTCTAATCAGTGATATTTGTGTAAGCAGATTGCTGTCCACAGTGTGGGTGAGCCTCATTCAATTAGCTGAAGGCCTGAATAGAAAATTAGACCAACCTCCCCAAGCAAGAGGGCATTCTCCAGCAGACTGCCTTTGGACTAGAACCACACAGTTGGCTCTTCTGATAATGAAGTCTATTGATTCATGTTGCAGATTTGGACTTGGTATTGTCAAAATTGCATGAGTAAATTCTAGTGAACTAATTTACAATGATGATAAATAATAGATAGATAGAGAGAGAGAGAAAAATAAATCCTATTGGTTCTGTTTTATGGAAAATTTTGACTAATGCCAGAGCCAAGGGGACAAACGTCTTTATGTAATTATCAGACCTTAAGATCTTTGAAAATTTAAACAAATCCTTGAGCATGTAGTATTTCTTTTGCAAGAAAGGAAATTATTTGTAAGCCCACGTAGCAGGGCAATATAATTAAAAGAAAAAAAAACAGGGTTTTTGTAACCCTGTTCATTTCCTGTAACCATATGAAAGAAGTATGAGAAATATTAATAACACAAAAATGCTATCATACAAATACGGGTGCCTTTAGGTCTAAATATAACCTATGAACTCCCAACAATGTTGATGTTTGGATTCTTTTAGATGTACAGCCAGAACTAACAGCTGCACCTTATAATTCCCCAGTTATTTCTTCGCAAGTTATTTCAGAATGACTAAGACTATTAAAATATCCATGTTTTTATCCACATTTTAAAATATCCACATATTCATAAAATTGTTGCATAAAATTGTGCTGATATCAATTGAATTGATACATGAATCTGAAATATAGTTTGGATAAATAGCCAGTGGTTTCTCTCAATAAAGATTTCTCCTTTCTTTTGGAATAATGTAAGAGGAATGAGCACTAATGTTGGTGGAGATGACACCTGATTATACTTAACTTATTAGCTTTCTGCATGTGAACAAGGTATTATGTTTGCTTAACTCCTTATATGAGAAACAGAAATTATAATGATCTCTTTTTGAGGACTGTGGAGCATGAAAAGAAATAAATTGAGTGAAAGTGTCCTCACTAGTGCCAAGCACACAACATTTTCTTGATAAGTCTACTTTTTCTTTAGTTTTAGATATCCTAGAGCAGTGATTAACTCTGTGGCCTCAGAAATCCTTTATCCACTTTAAAAATATTGGAAACTGGGGGGGCCCGGATGTCCGGGCGCGGAGGCGGCGTCGGCCGGAGCCCGAGCCCGAGCGCCTCCGGGCGCGCCTGCCGCGGCCGATGGCGGTAGATATTCAGCCAGCATGCCTTGGACTTTATTGTGGGAAGACCCTGTTATCTAAAAATGGCTCAACTGAAATATATGGAGAGTGTGGGTTCCAGTGCACTTTTCCAGCACATCACAGCATTATTTGAATGCAGTATGGCAGCTATTATCACCTTACTTGTGAGTGATCCAGTTGGTGTTCTCTATATCCATTCATGTCGCGTACTGATGCTTTCTGATTGGTACACAATGCTTTACAACCCAAGTCCAGATTACATCACCACAGTGCACTGTACTCATGAAGCTGTCTACCCACTGTACACCATTGTATTTATCTATTATGCATTCTGCTTGGTATTAATGATGCTGCTCCGACCTCTTCTGGTAAAGAAGATTGCCTGTGGGTTAGGGAAGTCTGATCGATTTAAAAGTGTTTATGCTGCACTTTACTTCTTCCCAATTTTAACCATACTTCAAGCAGTTGGTGGAGGCCTTTTATATTATGCCTTCCCCTACATTATATTAGTATTGTCTTTGGTTACTCTGGCTGTGTACATGTCGGCTTCTGAAATAGAGAACTGCTATGATCTTCTGGTCAGAAAGAAGAGACTTATTGTTCTCTTTAGCCACTGGCTGCTCCATGCCTATGGAATAATCTCCATTACCAGAGTGGATAAACTCGAGCAAGATTTACCACTTTTGGCTTTGGTACCCACACCAGCACTCTTTTACTTGTTCACTGCAAAATTTACTGAACCTTCACGGATACTCTCAGAAGGAGCCAATGGACACTGAATATAAAATGCCAAAAAAAAAAAAAAAAGAAAACCCACCTCAGAGGTGTTCTAGTAAATAGAGAAATGAAGTATATAAGTAAGCTTCTGTCATACATGGGAATAAGAGCATTTCTCAATGTTTTGTTATTGGACTCAACAGACTATGTTTTAACTGTTAATAAAAATAACAGGAATTTCAGACATTTCTCTAAGTCTGAAATTACATAGTATAATACACTACACAATTAGAAAGCATTGTTATACTAGAGGCCTGTTAGGAAGCACTCACCTCTGCAACAATTCAGTTTTCTTTAGGGGAAAATCATGTTCTTGTGTACCTAGAGATGTGTGGTTTCCATTTCTATTAAGAAAAACCGAGCATATAACCTGAAATCCTTAGCATTGGCATAGTTGTGTATACCTTTCAGTTATAATGTATTATAAGGACAAATATTTGTGGGGTCTGATGGCAAAAAAAAAAAAAATAAAATAAAAATATTGGAAACTGGACTTCCCTGGTGGCAGAAGGGGTTAACACACAACCTACAAAGCTATCTGCAGCCACAGCAGCTCGAGTTTGAACCTGGCCAGGGAGCTACCCACATGGTGCAGCAGACCTCTCCTGACTTGCCCACTGCTCCTCTCAGCAGTGTATTTCAGTCAATCTGCCTGTTCTGTTTCCCACTGTCTCTGGTGAATCCTCTCGCCCTCCCGCACCTCTGGCCTGTACCCCAGTTCTTGTGTGCATAAATAAATAAATCTTTAAAAAATATATTGGAAACTCCCAAGAGATGTTGTTCATATAGATCATATCTATCAGTGTTTGTCATACTGAAACTGAGAAAATCTGTTGGAGCATATATTTATTTAAATAAGTCCATTTCATATTAATATAAATTATAGTTTATGAAAGTAATTGTTTTCCCAAGCAAAAACCTGTAAGAAGAATGGCATTGTTTTACATTTTTATAAATATCTTTAATATTTGACTTAACAAAATGCAGCTGGAATCCCAGGTCTCTTGAATTCACACTGCTTCTATATCACATTTCGTGTAGTCTCTGGAAAACCCCACTGTATACTCATGAGAAAATAAGAATGTGAAAAGGCAAATAGCATCTTAATGTTCTTATGAAAGTCGTTTTGACTTTGTGGACTCCCGAAAAGCTCTGAGAGCTACTGCCCTATGGTACAGAGAAACTTCTAGCCGTGTTGGTTCAAGAGACGAAGGCATGACAATCTCTTCCTCTGCAAGCACACATGTGCTTTATTTATTGGCGGCCTATGCTGCTCTACTTTACTGTGAAAACTCTTCATTGATTCTCACTGCCTCCATTTCCAAAACACTCTTCTGCCCTCCCTTATTCCTCCCTGGTGAATAACAGTGCCTCTTTAAGAGTAAGTTCAGGTTGTCCTATGCACTATCTTTGTGCGTTGTTAGTAATCAATGTATTAATTAAAATGCTTTGACACTGTATTATCAAAAAGCAAGCTCAAGTTTCTCCCCCTTTATCTGTGAAGTCTACTCTGCCCCTCCAATTCCTCTAATGGGAATTGTCCACATCTCTGGACCCTATGTCCATCCAGCCTGGAGCACTTTATAGCAGAGAGGTATTATTAACCTAAGCCAGCATTTTTGTATAGGAAACATAATTTTCTTCTTTTCAAAAGTTAGACTCTACCAAGGGATGAATGAACTTCATGATTACATAATTAAAACGAAAAGGGTATGTTTTATGTTTTTACTTTGCAAATGATCTCTGTGTTTCATTATTCCAGGTGCCTGTGGTGGCCATACTGGGCTCTGGTGGCGGGTTCCGAGCCATGGTGGGGTTCTCTGGGGTGATGAAGGCACTGTACGAGTCAGGAATTTTGGATTGTGCTACTTACATTGCTGGTCTTTCTGGCTCCACATGGTTAGTATACATTTTAAATCTCAGTTATATCACCCTAAATGTTTATCATTGATCAATATGAAACAATAAAAAAGAAAAGGTGATTTATGAAACTGAACATTAACTTCAAGTTACTGAAATGTTCCAGCTTGATATAGCAATTCACTCCTTAAAAATGCTTTTAAGGCAAATTCATAACTAACAATGATTTTTCATAAATGATCATAAATGAAATATCATAAATTTCTCCTTTTAAGCCTGCTTGTAATTTAAAATGTAGTTAAATATATATATACATATCAATTAAAATAAGTCTATATAAAATACTCCACCCATAATTAATTAAATCTGCTGATTTGTCATCTTTCAGCAATCGTGTCTAAGTCTCCGTGATTCACTAGGTATTCATTTTCTTCTTTAGGGCAAATAGAATAAAATGCAAGATAATTCAGTACACAGAAGAGGGGAAACAACTTTTCAATGCAGAAATGTAATATACTTCACTGATTTGTATCTAATTATGAAATTAATGCTTTAAATATGTTTAAGCTTACTACATTGAAAGAGAGTGTTAAACTTGCATTTATTTATTCGTATGCTGTAGATATCTTTTTTCACACATATATAAAATGTTTTCAAAAAAAGATACTAAATGTTTTTTGCTCTGCCTACCTTTTTATCACATTGGAAACCAAATATTGTCCTTGCTTAGATTTCCCAAATAAGAGTATCATCTTATTACAGCATGTCTGCTTTGATTTACAATGCTTTTTACTCACTCAGCTATGGTAAAACTCTTCTATGACAAGATTGCTTTATATGTCTGTCATTTTTAAATGTTTGTGTCTTTTTATCCTTCATTTTTCCAGTAAAGAGAATTTGACTCAGAAGTCAAGTAATTTGTCCAAGGTCATCAGTAGGGTCACCGTAAACTCAAGCTTCTGATCCTCCTATTTGGGATTCTCAACTAATCCACAGCCTTCCCTTAGACAGTTGTATATTGCACACACAGATTTACATTTAAATAATCTATGGTTTTTTCAATATTTGAACCAGATGCTGGAGCTAAGTAATGAAAACCTGGAACCATGGTTACTACCTTCTTTTTGAGTGTACCCTCAAAATGATTTATCTCTTTTGAAAGAAGGGTGTAGTCCATCATTATTCTTGTCTTTAAAGGAAAGAGCAGGCACCTGCCTGTTTAATGAGTAATGTGATGGGAAAATTTGGACCTTTACATTATTTCTCCGACTCAAGTATTTTGTTATTACTTGTCAGTGGTTTTCTTTCTTTGTTTTAACTACTTGTTAGATCTCTATGGTCTGTCACTGATGAATATACTCAAGAAGCTCACTTTCTTAAACTCAATAAAGAAAGACCAGATTTGAGTGCTGGTTTGGGTGTATAAGAGTGTGTGTTTGGACTTGGTTAGAGCTGCTGTCATTGCTTTGGTTAGATTTATAGATCTTACATAATGCTGTCAGGGTTCTGAAACCAAGTGTAATTAAAAGAATTTGAAATGTGATAGCCCAATCATTTAAATATTACAGGCCATGTGTTTATATATATATAAATATTTGTTCTATCCTCAATGTCTGATTTTCCCAGAGATTAGCTTTATCTTATTTATTTCACTTCTTGAAAGTCTACTCATTCTACATTCCATAAACTAGATTTTCACCCAAAGACCACCTACTTTGCAAATAGAAGGGGGTCTTTTCTTATTTTTTTACTTTTCTTGGAAGTCAGGGAGAATTTAGTTGGAGGTTAAAATGCTTCACACCTTGATTTTCTTTCTTTCAAATCACTCCTATCATGCCTTTTTAAAAATCTGCTCTGATTTCTCCCTCCTCCACATATACCTTTTTGACATCCACTACTTTTCTCATTAATGTGAGTTTTCTGCCAGGACTCCCTTTTGTCTCATTATATCTTCTTGTCTACCCTTGGTAAAGTTGCAAACTTCTATCCAAACCAGTTCCTCCTACTGATAACTTAATTCAAGGAATTCTAGAACATCCCAAAAGTTAGTGAACCAGAGAGGGACAGAAAACCTCAATGAAGACTTCCAAGAAGCCATCAGAAAAGAGAATCAGGTACAAAAAAACTCAAGGGTGGGCAGGGAGTAGTAACTATTTTAGTAGTAGCATTCATATGAATTTAACATTAATGTTTATGCCATTTAAAAAATATATAGTGAATATTTTAATAGCGTGGATACCTGTGAAAAGCTTAGCTTCAAAATAGATTTGGAAATCTTTGTAGTTTGAAAAAGATTCGTTACAAAACAAAAGTAAGGGGCATCTTTCATCATGAAATTATAAGCATAAGAATCTAGTAGAACATTAGAGAGAAAGGTCAGAAGGTAAACCTAGTAAGAACCAGCTGTTTTTCAAGAAAGGAAATCTAGGACCCAGTGAAGGGTTTTTGTTTTGTTTTCAGAATTTGGGAGTTGAGCATTTTTGTAGTGTAAGGTGAAGAAGGCAGTATAGAAAAACAGATGAAAGGTAAAGACAGAACTGGATCATGGATAGAAAAAGATCAGAGACAGGACCGATGAAAAGTGCTGGTGAAGCTGTTAACCATGGGGAAAGAAGATACTTCCTGAGACGGAAGGAAAGTCAGCCAGGATGATTCACGTTAGCAATTCTCTCTTGAAAAATATGGGTGAGAAGGTAAAAAGTTCAAAGGAAGGAATTCGGAAAGACTTGGAAAAACAAATTACACTCCTGTGTTGTGTAAGTTTTTACAGTCTGCTGATTATGACCATTGCTTGGCACGCATAAGGTAATACGGAAATATCTGAGAAGCCCTGGACCTCCCAAAAAGCTTTTTGTGATCACTAGAGAGAATGTTACGTAGGATAAAATTTCCCTGTAACTGCTACTGCATTTGTTTCTGAAATTATTTTTGGATGATGCTTGTTATTCACTTAATGTAAAAGTATATATAAAACCAGGAGAACTGACATGAGTGAACTGGGAGGATCATGAGAGTGATCCTTGTTCTCTTATTTGGCACAGTTCCTTTTCAGTACAGCTGTTCACTTTTGGTATCTTGAGGGGCTATTGGATACTGCCTGCTGTGTGTGTATGGCATTCCCCCTTAGAGGAAAATGAGAACAGCTCCATACCCACACATAATGGAGCCAATTCATTAAACTGACTAAAATGCCTTTGAAGAATGAGAGCTTTCAGTTTGTATATTTTTCTCATTTTCTTTTTGTTCTCTAATTGCTTATTATTTATTTTTATCTTTTAAACATCCCTGTTTATTTTTTCATTATATAGGATTTCTCTCCTCAGGCGTGGCCACCATAGTTTTCCCACCACCACAGTACCTATAGTCCTCCACCATAGTCCATTGTGCTTGTCTACCCTGTCTCCTACTCTCCTCCTCGCCCTCTCTGTCCCCTCCTGAATGTTTCAGATCTATTGTCTGCTTTCAGTTTTATCTTTGTCTGATTCTTTGTTTGGTTTCTCTAGATTCTTGCAATGAGTGAAACCATACTGTATTTCTCTTTCTCCTTGCTCACTTCATCTAGAATAATCCTTTCTACTGCCATCCTTATTGCTGCAAATGGCATGAGTTTATCTTTTTTGATCATTGAGTAGTATTGTATTGTGTATGTGTACCACATCTTCTTGATCCACTCATCTGTTCTGGGGGCATTTAGGTAGTTTTACTGTCTGAAGAATTTCTGGAACATTGAAAAATAAAACAAGTTTAATAAGTGTCACACAAGAGGTGATGGGTTAAAAGGTCAAGATGGGGCCTCCCTGGTGGCGCAAGGGGTTAAGCACTGCACTATGAAGCAATCCGCAGTCTCTGCAGCACAAGTTTGATCCCCGGCCGGCCAGGAAGCTACCCACATGGTGTGGCAGGCCTCTCCTGTCTTGCCCGATGCTCCCCTCAGCAGTGTATTTCAGTAGATCTGCCTGTTTTGTTCCCCACTCTGTCTCTGGTGGATTCTCTCATCCCCTGCATCTCTGGCCTGTGCCCCAGCTCTTGTATACATAAATAAATAAATCTTCAAAAAAAAAAAAAAAAGGCCAAGGTATATGTTAGAGAAAACAATACTATACTGGTCTTGTTCACTAATGAATCTCTCCCACTTATCATGTTTGATGACTAAATGAAGACTTTATAAGTAACTGCATTTGTAAGAAAATTGATCTAGGAATTCTTTAAGGTTTCTGGATATTTGCTTGACTAACATCAAGAGTCTTCTCAAGTCATTCCAAATCTTAGCTGTGTATGAAATCATCTCTGACACGTTATAAGCACAGATATTCTCATTCAGCAAATCCTAAGAGGCCAGTCAGTGATATTTTAAAATACTGACCATGTGATTTGAAGGCAGGGACTGAATTAAGAATTTCCTCTTCTCTGGTATGCTTTAGCTTTTAAATTTTCACAACTAACTGAAAATGCTAACTGTGAAGCATATGGAGAGAATGAGGCGTTCCATCATATAAATGTGGTGAAAAATTAGAGGCAATATTTTCAGATTTATAGAGGTAAATTAACTTCTTATAAAGGTCCTCCTATGTGTAAGACAACTTTTGAAACAATTTGTATAATTGGGAGTCATTACTGGTAAAGTTTAAAATCAGGGTGATATTTATGTGTTTTCAATCATAGCTCCGACACAGAAAACAGTAATAGTTGAATCCTGCTTTGGTGCAACCAAGGAAACAAAAACGATATTTAGGAAAACTAGCCATTGCCTACTACTCCATATTTAGCTATCACCAAAGTCGAAATCCAAACCTTGGATGTCACCACAATGATAATATGAAAAGTCTGTCAACTCACACATAAGAATTTTAATGAGAGTCTCCCCTGGTGGCCCAGGCGGTTGACCACAGCGCTGTGAAGCTGTCCGCAGACTCTGCAGCGCTGGTTCGATCCCGGCCACGCGTCGAGGGTCCCACATGGCATGGCAGACCTCTCCTGACTCGCCCGCTGCTCCCCTCAACAGTGTATTTCGTCAGTCTGCCTGTTCTGCAACCCGCTCTGTCTCTGGTGAATCCTCTCACCCTCCCATGCATCTGGTCTGTACCCTGGTTCTTGTACAAATAAATAAATTTTTTAAAAAATAAAAAAAAAGAATTTTAATGAATATGGGTTCAAAGATGCCAAACAGAGAACATTTACCCAGTGGGAATGGTTGAGGTATTCTAGGTCTTTCTGTCTCTCAATAGAGCTTGTGTTATCAAGCCAGTTACATTGGGAGGGAGAGAAAGAGGGAGACAAGGATGGAGGGAAGGAAGGAAGATTGAATTGATAACCTCTACATTTTGATCTCTTAAAAAGATCTACCTCTCTGTGGTACAGAGTCTAGATTTTGGACAAATCCTCAACCCCAAAGAAAGGATTTTCTTAATCTACATTCAATGACTAACACTGGGAGAAAGGGAAGAGTTTTCAGATCTTGCTGCTTTCAAAGCCTTCTGGATTGCTAAGGGTAATCATAATGCAGAAGTGCTTTTTAAAATCACGAGTTAATTCATTTAAAGATCAAATATAGATGAGAGGGCATCAGATATAGATCATCATGTAAGTGAGATTTGAGTCATTACATCATCCTTCTGCACAGTTAAGAATAGTAACTTCCATTCGCCAAGTGATTATATCATTTCCTTTTCACCTACCATTTAAAATAAATCATTCCATGACTAAATTGATCTCTACTGACATTAGGTCTGATTCTCTTCTTATTTTACTTTTTTGTATTAAGGAGTGGATTTAGTGTATCTTATTATGAAGTAAAACTGGAATACACACAATAAGGATAGAAATAAAGTGTAAAAATATAGCTACAAAATAGAGTATAAGCTAGTGTTGTGATCTACAGCTTTGGAAGGCATCAGACACAAGCCTAGGTTTAAATTTTCTAGGATTCAAGACAAAAATCCAAATTATATACAGTTACATAATATACAGTTTGTAGCATTTTCATAAAGAATGAAACATATCTTAAATAGTTCCAAAGCCAATCACCATATAGACTCAAACGGGTGTTTGATTTTTCTGTTTTTTTAATATGTCCTTAACTATATATAAAGCAGCATCATTGCTCCAACGCAAACAAAAAATTGAAAAGTATGATGATCTATAGTTGCTTGTTGATTTTGATTTTTACTTTATTATAATTAGTCTCTTTCCTGGTCCCTTATTTAGGTTTTCTAAATTCCTGCTATGAGTGAGGCCATCCGGTATTTTTCTTTTTTTTTTTTTTTAAGATTTATTTATTCATACAAGCACTGGATACAGTCAGAAGTGCAGGAGGGTGAGAGAATCCACCAGAGCCAGAGCGGGTAGCAGAACAGGCAGACTGACGAGGTCTGCGCACCATGTGGGACTACTTACCAGTGGCCAGGGATTGAACCGGCGCTGCAGAGGCTGCAGGGAGCTTCGCAGTCCAGCACTCAACTGCTGTGCCACCGGGGAGGCCCCATTTTTCTTTTTCTTTTTGGCTTATTTCGCTGAGCGTGATTCCTTCCAGCGCCATCCATGTTGCTGAAAATTGCAGTAGTAGGATCAAAACAAGGGGGGTGGGAATTGTATGGGGACTATAACCAAGATGAAAATGCAAAATTATGCAAAAATTGTGCAAAAATGAAAAATTATGTAAAATATATATAAAATAAAATATAAAAAATGGAATTGATGATAATAAAAAAAAAGAAAAGTACGAAAAAAAAGAAAAGTACAAAGCTGAATCTTTGTGTGTGAATGGATCATGTGATAGATCTTGGAATAGCTATAAAAATGGGTGGACTTTGTATCTTTCCAGCAATCTAAGCTGCCATATTTGTGGTTACTTGATGATTATGCCAGGCTTAAATGCAGAGTAAGCCTATTTAACATGTACCATGCATTTGTGGGACATGTTAGGATTTCAGCTCATGTTATAAAGATCTTTTAAGAATTTGTTATATTCTTTTGCAGAGTATATGTTTCTTCTAGGTCTATCATCCTTGCCCATTTGCTACTTATAATTATTCTCAATTTGTCTCCAAGTAACTTGAAATCCAAAAAGAAATTCTAATTTAATGTGAAGTGGGAGAGTTTGGTCTCTAAGAACTTAAATCCTATGTAAAATATTTTTTCAAAATAAGTCCTTTCAGTTAATAGGACAAATTTTCAATTCTAGTTCTTTCTTCCTTTTTCAATTGGGACATTATTCATTGTAGTTCTATGGAAACAATCCAAGTGCCCAATGTCAAATGAGTGCATATATGTGTTGGGATTCTATACAGCTATTAAAAAAGATGAACTTTTGTCATTTGTGACAATGTGGATGGAAATGGAGGGGATTATGCTCTATGCAATAAGCCAGAAGGAGAAAGACACTATATTCACTCATGGAATATAAAGAAACAAAATAAAGAAACTGACAAAACTGAACCAAAGTAAAGTCTTGGAATATGACCACAAAATAGAGGTTATTCGAGGGGAAGAAAGAATAGGGGCTTGCCCAGTAGTAGATGGTAAAGGGATATGGTTACTCTGGTGGGTGTGGTATGGAGGTGTTTATCTGAAAAAGTGTAAATCTGTCCCCCTAAATCATAAACAGTGTGTTATCAACCAGTGTTACCTCAATAATAAATTCTTTAAAAAAATGCATTTGTTAGGAGAAATAGGAATTGATAATAGTTCAACCAACACATTTCCTCTTTGTAAATAATCACCATAGAAAATCAAATTATCATATTGTTTGACCGGTCTTCTACCCAGATGAGTCACTTTGCTTCATGACTCAAATATGCTGTCATCTAAATGAGATGTCCATTTCTGAGAGTAGACAAGTGGACAGTGGTCTGGTGGTCATCTCCTCTTCCTGACTGTGCATGGAAAGTCCAGTGCTTCCTCTGAGACCTGCCCTTTATCTTACTTTCATTGTAGACCAGCTTCTTCCTGGTCGATGCATTCTTTCCTTGAATATCTTCAATCAGATCATTAAATGAACCAAACAGTCCCACTATTCTTTATTTCTTTTATGGCAGAGTGCTTGCTTTCCTTAGAGACTACCATGCATTGTCCTTCATCTTTATACCGATTATCATTTGTTTCCTCCACAGGTACATGTCAACCTTATATTCTCACCCTGATTTTCCAGAGAAAGGGCCAGATGAGATAAATGAAGAGCTAATGAAAAATGTTAGCCACAATCCTCTTTTACTTCTCACACCGCAGAAAATTAAAAGATACGTCGAGTCTTTATGGAAAAAGAAAAGCTCTGGACAGCCTGTCACCTTCACTGATATCTTTGGAATGTTAATAGGAGAAACTCTAATTCACAATGTAAGCTATGGCTCCAGCTGCAATCCTTTTAATACAAATAGACTACGTCAACTATAATGTTGTAAATAAAGCAAAGTGTGATGCATTTTGTAAAAGACATTTGAATCACATTACCCTTTCAACAATCTGAACTGAGCTATGCACACTCCCTGCCAGACACAACTCTACATTTCAAACTAGTGTTACTAGTTCATCCTAATTGTGTATCAGCTTTGACACAGAGAAGTGATTTTCCTTTTCCTTGGAAAATTTACAACGAATGTCTAACTGCTTGTTTACCCCCATGATAATCTTATTAGATAAGGAGATGAATAAAAATAATTTTTTACGAAGTAGAGGAAGAATGGAGGCTGCGTGGAGAATCAGAAAAGGAAGTGAATCACATGGAACAAATCCATTTGACACATGATCATGGCGTGACATTTCATCTGAAGATAAAACAGGGGCAATAGAGTATGTGCCAGGGAATCCGGGGGCTAAATTCCTGGCTCCAAAACTACCAAATCATTCTCCAATTCAAATGTAGACATAGTCCTTAGAGTTATGGTTGTTTTTAAAATGAAAACAGTTACTTCCATAGAGCTTACTTTTTGTGTGTTTTTCAGGACTCAGAATTCTAGAAGTGAGAAGACATTATAAATATTTTGGCTGTGAGTGGTGAATATGTATCTTTAGCTACCTAAAACCATTTCTTCTTTCCTCTCTGGGCAGAGAATGAACACTACCTTGAGTAGTTTGAAGGAAAAAATCAATGCTGCGCAATGCCCCTTACCTCTGTTCACCTGTCTCCATGTCAAACCTGATGTGTCAGAGCTGATGTTTGCAGGTATGTAAAGACTCCTTCACTTCATTTCCTGTAAACTTTGCACTGTGGTTTCCAATGATTTTCTTTAGAAGAAGGTCACAAAGCAATTTTAGTGGCTTATTTATATATATATTCTGGAATACATTGGAAAATATTAAACTTGGTGATTTTCTAGTTGCAGCAACTATTCCATGAAATTAGTTACTACTATGTCTTCCTTGAGTTAGTACAGTAAACCATAAAAAATAAATCATGGTTAAGATCAATAACATGATTTTAATGACCAATTTCTCTAAGACTTTTAATACAATAATGTGTGTGCCTAGCCCTTTTAGACCATGAATAGTCTTTTGTGTGCTGGATATAGTCTCATTAATTTGGGTAATTTATTATATGTTGGTACTCAAAGCACTATTCCGATTTTTATAATTCAGTGCCTAAAAAGTCCTAATCTGTGCTGAGGCTGGTGAACAAATGCCTCATTTTGTTAATTCTCAGAGGTTAACACTGGTTTCTATGGCTGCTTCTATTTTTTTTTTTTTAAGATTTTATTTTATTTATTCATGCATACAAGAACCGGTTTACAGGCCAGATGTGCGGGAGGTGAGAGGACTCACCCAAGACAGAGCAGGGAACAGAACAGCCAGACCTACTGAAACACACAGCTGAGGGGAGCAGCAGGTGAGGCAGGAGAGGCCTGCTGCGCCATGCGGGTATCTCTCCTGCCAACCGGGATCGAACCCGCACCGCAGAGGCTGTGGACTGCTTCACATTGCTGTGCCCAACCGCCTGAGCCACCAGGGAGGCCCTGCTTCTGTTCTTGTAGGGTGTTCTAAAGCTATGTGATTCCATCCTTCTGAGGGACCTCTGCCAGTCCCAGCCTGCAGTGTGATAACATTTCTTTCTGTGCCTGGTAGGCATCATAATATTTTTAGGAAAAATTTCTCAGTGACATCAGTCACACTATTGCTTAAAGAAATCATCGTGAACAGCATCTGCTTAACAGATTTATATTCAGAATCCTTTTGCAATTTTTAAGTCTCACTTTTTCTTCAAGAGATGATTCTCAGGCAAGAATTTTTAATAGTTTATAAAATGGTGCTTCTGAAATTTATTCATTCAGCAAGTGTTTCTCAACTGTTATTTTTTTTTCCTTTTATTGAGGTAACATTTGTTTGCAACACTGCATCATTATATGACTAAAATATGTGTCATATTTATGGCTCAGAAAGCACTTATATTTATTATCTTACTCACTTTTTACTACAACCAAGGAGAGGGGTGTATTTAGCTTTATTTCACAGAAGAAGGCATAAATCTCTGAAAGATTAAACGATGTGTGCGTTACCACACAAAAAGTAAGTAGCAGACCTGAGAATTTGGGTCCCAAAAGTCCTTTGTTCTTTTTATTAAAATATTGGTCTCTAGAATGGAGCAGGCCACATGTAAGGTGAACTCCCCTCTCCTTTCACAGTGTTTTGTCCCTATCCTATATGACCTTATCTATTCCAGGAATGTATAATACTATTTAAGAAGGCACAAATGAATATGGAAATGTCATATATTTTATCCTCAGTTTCCTCATCTGTTACATGTATTTTGTATTTTTCTAAATAAGTGAGATAAAATATATAAAATAGGGCCTCCCTGGTGGCATAGGCGTTGAGATGCAACCTATGAAACAATCAGCAGCCACCGCAGCACAAGTTTGATCCCTGGCCAGCCAGGGAGCTACCCACATGGTGCGGCAGACCTCCTGACCTGTTCGCTGCTCCCCTCAGCAGTGTATTTCTTCATAGTCTGCCTGTTCTGTTCCCTGCTCTGTCTCTGGTGAATCCTTTCACCTTCCATGCATCTGGCCTATACCTCAGCTCTTGTATGCATGGATGGATGAATCTTTAAAATATTATATATATATATAATATTTGGCTACATAAAATATTTGATATTATAATATTATACTATATATAATATAATATATATAGTATAATATTATAATATAATATATAATAATTTGGGTAACAGATCCAAATTAAGTTTCTGGTAAATCTTAACAATTTAGTGTGTTCTATGAAAGCTGTCCTATAAAAGCTGTATGAGAAAAACGAGAGGTCTGGACCTTAAGGAGGAATAGACTGTGCTTATGAATGGTAGATGGAACCACTGGATGGGCAGAGGTGGCAGCATCAGGCTAGGGCCCCCCTTGGGCTCAACAACAGTGAGAACCACACCTGACCACCAGGGGGTCACAGGGAGAGTGAAGAGCTTCTCACGGATGAAAATTATGTGCTACAATGAAATTGTTCTTTGTTTGTTTTTTTTTTTTTTTTTTTGCTTTCCCATGGCTATTGCCTTGTGACGTCTTGATTCTTGGAATTGTTTTTTAAATACCACTAGTTTGCTAGTCAAATCCACATATGACCAAATAGCCACCTTTCACTGCAGAAATGTTTGGATATGGTGAAACAAGCAGTGGACTAATTGGAAGCCTTGTCCTGCTTCTAAACTGAAAAACCTCAGGTGGTCATTTAATTCTGATTCTTGTTTTTCTCATGATGGAAGAATATCAATAAACATTAGGTTTATCTTGCAGAGCAGCTAAGACAATCACACAAGGCTTGCATAAAACTGAATGTGATAGAGACATAAAGATGTACCAGGTTTGTTATTGAAGTTACAATTGTTACAGTAGCCTCTTTGTATTCTGAACTTTGGGTCACTAGTCATTCTGGGAAAAATCTGACTCAAACAATTAAAGAATAAATATACTTTAGAGAGAGAATATTTGGGAATATTTTGAAACAAGAATGTTTTATGTCCAGTTGGTAGTCTTTGGACCTGAATGTGTCTGATTTGGACTCGCTGTCCAACTGTGATATTGTTGCTGAGCTGAACAGTGTACTTTCAAATAACCTTCATTGTTTAAGCTGAAATGATAAGAAGGTTCAAGCTGTTTTTTCCAGCAGAGTTGAACAAAGCCATCAAGTATTAGTCATCTGGATTTTGTACTCACATCAGACATCTGTAGTGCATATTATGAAGGCTCAAGTAGTTTTACTTGAGAAAGAGAAGTAAACTCAAATGAAGACATGTTGATATTTTGTTTCTTTAAAATTTGCTTAGTTTGAAAAGGAGTATTCGGAAAAGTCAAAATATTTCTGAGTTGTATTTTAAAAATCAAAGAACCAAATTATTTTATTTCACAGAAATTTTATCAGCAACTTTGCTCCAACAATATCAGAGAATGTCTTCCTTCCCTCTTAGAATAGCTTTAATTACTGTCCCCTTTTAAATATTTTAAACAAATAAATGTTAGTTGTTTTAATTGTTAAATAGTTTTTACTTTTCCATCTCACTACCTTGCTGTGGTAATATAAAATTTTCATTTTGAAAGTACCATTGGTCAGTAAATTGCATTTAATGAGCACAACATATGAGCAACACTTCAGTAGTAAAATAAAATATTTAAGCCATTCAGCATAAACACTTTGCAGTGTAATCTTGTGAGTTACAATATAGGAGAATAAGCAAAAGTAAGGATGAGGAAAAGGCAAATGTTAGAAAACACTTTCTTCCATTTTTTTAAACTGTGTACATTAAGAGAAAGAGTTTAATTTGTTCTATCACCTTCATGGACTTTATATCTGAGTCAGCAATTTTTAGTTTTCTGTTCCTTAGAATTAAGATGGGCTTTACAAAAGATGTCTTGAATTTTTTTCTTGATTACTCCACATTTGTATTCATATTTTGATATTTTACTTACCATATAATTAAAAGTTATGTTTAATGATATTTGTGTGACTTTTTTAGTTAAGGTAACATTAGTTGACAACACTGTACATGATTTAGGGGTATAGGTTCACACCAATTTAGATGCATGTTACCATACCTCACATCACCAAGGCACCCACAGTCCTGTACATAGATTATGGGGTCTCCTGCCCCTTTACAAAAGTTATTCAGTTGTATTCTATCTTGTTCATTTATAAGATCCCCCTGACTTCTATAAATGCAATATACATAATGGACAACTGGTTATTTTTCCTGTTTTCTTCTTTCTATTCTATTAATTTTACTGAAGTAGCATTGGTTACAACACTGTATATGATTCAGAGATATAGATCACATCTCTTCAGGTGTATGTTACAACACCACACCTACTACCGAGGGTCCCAAGGTCCTCCACCGTAGTCCATTGGACCCCTTCCACACTTTGCACTCTACTGTCCTCTGTTCGCCTTCATTCTACAGATTTCTGGGGTTTGGTTTTGCCTGACCCTTTGTTTTGTTTCTTTATATTCTAAATATAAGTAAAACTATCTGGTATTTGTTTTTCTCCTTCTGACTTAATACACTTAGCCCATTCTCCTTCAGTTCCATCCATGTTACCCAAATGGCAAGAGTTCATCTTTTTTTTATATTTGTTTAGTATTCCATTGTGTATAGATACCACATTTTTTTATTTATTTATTTATTTAAAAGATTTATTTATACAAGCAATGGGTACAGTTAGAAGCGCGGGAAGGTGAGAGAATTCACCACAGCCAGAGCGGGGAACAGAACAGGCAGACTGACGAAACACACTGCTGAAGGGGCCAGTGGGCACAGCAGGAGAGGTCTGCGCGCCATGTGGGACCCTCGCAGGCCTGCTGGGGATCTAGCCGGTGCTGCAGAGGCTGTAGGCAGCTTCGCAGCCCAGCGCTCAACTGCTGAGCCACCGGGGAAGCCCTAGATACCACATCATCTTAATGTTATATAAAAGAAAGAGAATGATCATGTCATTGTTGAAGTGATCTTTAACTGCACATCTCTGTAGTATTTTCCTATAATGGATTGCTTTTTATGGAAAAAAAAATCATTTTTCATTTTTGTTGATTGCATGTTGAAATCCTAATGTTCTGATATACTTGGTCAAATAAAATGTTATTGAAATTATTTTTCACCTTTTTTTCAACATGACTAGTAGAATAATTGAAAATTACATACTTGGCATGTCTTATATTTATTTTATTTGTGTAACATTTGTAATTTTTCAGATTGGGTTGAATTTAGTCCATATGAGATTGGCATGGCTAAATATGGTACTTTCATGGCTCCTGACTTATTTGGAAGCAAATTTTTTATGGGAACAGTTGTGAAGAAATATGAAGAAAACCCTCTGCACTTCTTAATGGGTAAGTGATCAAAATCTACCACTAGTTTGCTTGACAACTAAAATCTGTGTGCATTCTAAGATTTTTCTGTTTTTGCTTTATTTTAGGTGTCTGGGGCAGTGCCTTTTCTATATTGTTCAACAGAGTCTTGGGAGTTTCTGGCTCACAAAATAAAGGTTGCACAATGGAGGAAGAATTAGGTATTGCAACAAAATATTTACAGTGATAACTATGCTACATTGATAAATTTCATTAAAGTATATATAGAGGAATTTAAATTGCCAAAAATGTTGTAATTTCTCTAAAGTTATCAATAATTTGGTTTAATTTACTGAAACATTTCCTAAAAATAACGTATACACACAGACACAAATACATGACAAATGTTATTCTGACATAGAAGTTGTAAAATTCATAAAAATTTTGATTTCTAAGAATAATTTTTACTAGTGCTTGATTCCTTTTATTTATTATACATCTACACAAAGTATTGTTATTTGTATAGAGAATACTCCTATATCAAATAAAGGTAGCTTTTTAAAGATTAGATTCATCAATAGTTGAACTTAAAGATAAAAACATGCCTATCAGTTTGCTTACTCTTAAATACTAACTTAATAGAATTCTCTTAGCTTCTTATAGCTAAGTCATACCAAAAAGAAGGGAAAAGTGTATCATGTCTAGTAAATTAATATAAATGACTTTCTTAAAAATAAGGACATTTGCCCATAATTAGAAATAATATTTACAAAACTTGAAAAAGTAGACAAACTTAATTGAGGACTAATTAAAGAATGATAGGAACATAGATGCTAGAGGAACTTGAATTCGACTTAAAGCAAACAAAATATGACATATCAATATATTCAGTATCTCCCTTGCTATCTGTATTATGATCAACACTAGAAACCAACACTTGATTTAATTAAAGATTTGCAAAATTATGCAAAAAAGAATACAATTGTAACATATTTACAAACTAACTTAAAATTTGTATATTATGTACAGTAACTTTCTGTAATTTTTCATATTTTCTTTTTTTAAAGGAACTTTATTTCTTTATTTTTTAATTTTTATTTATTTTTGCAAAGAAGAACTGGGGTATAGGCCAGAGGTGCAAGGGGGTGAGAGGATTCACCAGAAAAAGAGTGGGGAGCTGAACACGCACATTTACTGAAATACACTGCTCAGGGGAACAGCAAGCAAGAGAGGAGAGGTCTGTTGCACCATATGTGGGTTAGCTCCCTGGACGGGGATTGAACTCAGGCCATAGGGGTTATAGCACTGAAACTTAACCCCTCGGCCACCAGGGAGGCCCATTCTTAATATTTTCAACAGTGTTAGTTGTTTGTTGGGGTAGTTTTCAATAAGTATTGGAAAAGTGATCTAATGATTGCACTAAAGCCAAAGATTTTTTTTTAATAATAAAAACAATTAACAAAAGCACTTGATGCTTAAACTTACTGCTGTCTTGTGAGCGTCCCTCAGTTAGAAGCAACCAAGATCGGTGGAACTCCTGAGCCTGCCTGAGTATCACTACAGAGCCACATTCTTGTAAGAGCAACCACAATTCTGAAATGCATTGGTTTGGTTTATTTTAATAACTATTATCTCCCAGATGAATATCTTGTTTTTGACTCTAACTTTGTAGAAATATCAAACCTTCTCTATTTTATGTGAAGATTTCTGAGAAAAAGAAAAGAAGTACCCCATGCTCTGAAGCTGCTTCCTTCTGTTCCTTCTCAGCTGAATAATCCAGATAAGACTAGGGTTTATTATCGTTTCCTCTTCAGTCAGGAAGCAAATAGAGCTAAAATAACACATCTGAAGGTGGGTGAGACAGTGGCTGAAGGCCAGGGAAAAGATAGACTTTTATTCTGCATAGTCTTGTTCCAAGCCTCCCTCAGAGGCCAGTGGTTGATGACATTTTATTTATGTCAGATTTGGGGAAGGTGGTACTTGAGATTCCCAGTCAACAGGATACGTGTTATCTCAGATTAGGTAATGGGGAGACCTGAGAGGTGACTGAGGGGATATTTGGGCCCTGTGACTGTCATCCACTGGCTGACTAAAGTCTACCTCATAGAGGAGTTTTCAGAGGTGGCTTGGGATTTTTCTTTCCCTTCTGAAGAAGGCCTGGAAGGTAAATCTGACTGTAGGCAGATAACTAAATGAAAGTTGTTGCCTTTCAAGAAATTTTGAATATGAGTAATCTGAGCTTTTTATCAGATGGAATTATACATTATACTGTGGTGGAAAATAGATTAATACAGAATATCAGAATATTTAGATATTCATATCATGAAATGTTCCTTATATAAAAAAATAATAGCTTGGTTAGCCATTATCTTAAAAGAGAATATCAAATGTATCCACAAAAAAAAAAAAAATAAATGCTTTAGAAAAGAAACTCTTTTCCTACCCAAATGCATATAGAACTAGAGACACATGTGTTGTATGTGACATCTGGAGTAGATCATTTCTTTTTTCTTTTTTAAAGATTTATTTATTTATGTGTAGAAGAACTGGGATATAGACCAGAGGTACTGGGTAGGGTGTGAGAGGATTCACCATAGACAGAGTAGGAGCAGAACAGATGCATTTACTGAAATACACTGCTAAGAAGAGCAAGCTGCAAGACAGGAGAGGTCTGCTGTGCCATATGTGGGTTAGCTCCTTGGGGAGGAACTGAACTCAGGCCCTGGCAGTGATAGAGCTGAGACTTATCCCCTAGGCTACCAGAGAAGACCTGCAAGGAGGCCCTGGAGTAGATCATTTCTTAATACCTCCCTCTTCTCTATAGCAAAATTACTTTGTGTAATAGTTATAAAGTAAAATGTATAATAATACTTACTCATGAACATTTTCTTTTATTGAATTCACATATGCAATCCTGCCAGTAGTATTAGCTGTGTAAAGTTAAAAACAATGTCAGTCAATCTCCTCAAGCATTTATCAACCCTTTCCTATCCATTCTTGGTCATCTGTCTATATAACACTATGTGGGTACAATAAATAAACACAGGGTAATATGGGGAAACCAATAATCTTTAAAAATAAAAATTGTAACTCTAGAAACACATACAAAAAGTGTCACTATACACATAATATTTTCACATAAGTATCCAAAGTAAGTTTGATTTTTCTACAAATGATGATTATAAATCATTTGTGTGCTCCATAATTAAGGCACTTTTATTAAAAAAAAAAAACTGGTTATGATACTGGGTTCTATGCCTGTCTGCTTTAAGTATCTGTGGCTATGTTTTAATAACTGCACAAATTATCAAGACCAAAAAGAAAACATATTTCATCAGACAACTTTCAATGTTGTTGAAAACGAAAAAAATATTAGCTTTCATCCATTTGGTCAACTGTTCTGTAACCCAGTATTTTTTGGTTTTATCCTGCTTTATCTTCATAAATACCATTTGAACATATTTAATTAAAAATATATACTTTCTTGGTATAACATGGAGTTTCCTACAGTCAAGTTACTTTTTTTGAAAAGATTTATTATGCATATGAGAACTGGGGTACAGGCCAGAGGTGTAGGGGATGAGAGGATTCACCAGAGACAGAGTGGGGTACAGAACAGGCAGACTGAAATACACTGCTAAGGAGAGCCGCGGGCGAGACAGGAGCGGTCTGCTGCACTGTGTGGGTATCTCCCTGACTGGGGATCGAACTCGTGCTGCAGTGGCTGTGGCTAGCTTCATAGGTTGTGTCTTAACCCCTTGCTCCCCTTCACTTGGGGAGGCCCCCAGTCAAGTTACTTTTATCGGAATTAAGATAAACAAGATTTCTCTCCTTTATATATATGAATGATTAAATTTTAGCCTAATATTTCATGTTCAAGAAAATTTTCTTCATTGAGAAATTTGAAAAAAAAAACTAGTATTCTAATAAGTCTAAATTTACTAAATTGATCTAACTTTCCACTCAAGTCTGGTGGACCTCACTCTGTGATTTTTGGCTCAGATTACTTCCTTACAGTAAATTTAATTGTGACTATTGACACCTGAGATCCTTCAACTGATTTTTTTTCTTTCCACAGAAAATATTACTGCAAAACATATTGTGAGTAATGATAGCTCAGACAGCGATGATGAATCACATGAACCCAAAGGTAAGTCAGAGAGCCAAGACCTTGTCTAGCAGAAGTCCCTTCAGAGAAGATCTGACTCATTATATCCAATTTTCTTACTGAAGATGCTAATGGTTCATGGTTTGCTCAGGCACCAAAATGATAGAATTGTAACTTCTTACTCAAAGAATCAAGTGCTGTATATGCAATAAAATATGCAGCACAAAGACATCCCTTATTCTTTTCTTTTTAATATCTCAAAAGTATTACCAGTTGAGCAAATGAAATGGTAGAAATTCTAAATTCATTTGCAGTCTTATTTAGAGCAACAGACTTCTTGGCATGAAATCATGATTCAGGAACATTTTTATGTGACTTTAAAAATTGAAATTTTATTATTAAATTACATGTGATTTCTAGCTCCGTTCCTGAGACTTATCCCATTGCCAACACTCCACCTCTTAGGAAGGGGACAATGATGAAAATGGGTAGAATTACCCAGAATTTTGTTGCATATATTACTTTGCAGGCTAGATGGGTCCTTCTACATTTTGGCAAGGCAGTTTTCATCTTGGTGTGGCTGGAGACAGTCAGTGATGGAGTCAGGGGAGGGTAAGCCAAGATCTGGGATATTTGTTGTACATGTTATGTGGTAAAATGGAGTGTACAAAGTATATTTGACACAGCCATTTCTACAAGTGTTCCCACTATTTAAAATAGAGATTTTATAACAAATAGTTGAACATGTCCTATTATATTATTTTAGATCTGATCATCTAGAGCTAAGAAGATATTAAATGTTTTCTTGTCCAAAACTTAACAAATTTCACCAGCCATGGTATAGATACTGGAAAAGACCACTTTATCCTTGCCAAATTATTTCTGAAATTGAAATTCTTTTCTCATAGCTGGTCTGCTACTTCTTCTTGAGTTTTGGTAAATTAGAAAAAAGCATCTTCCCTGGGAAATGCAGCTTGACAGTGTGCAACCACCTGTGAAAGTTTTCAAAAAGGAAATCCACCCCTAGGCAGAGCTCTCAACCCAACACCAGACATGCCCAGTAGGGGTGATCTGAATTTGAGTCCCCATTAGCCTATCACACTGCTGTTGCATTATGCAAACAGTGATTTGCCTCATTAGACACAGTAGCCCCTGATCCTTAGGTGGGAACCCCAAAATAGCCCTACCCTGGAGGGAAGCGAGCCTTAATTATGGCTCCTTCATAATTTACATTTAAATTAGTTTAGTTGCTTAAGTCTTTTTTATTTCAAATGTCTTTTTTTTTCCATTGCAGTACCCTTTGTTTTTTCAAAATACTTCCTCTTTTTTTTTTTTTAACGAAGTACCACTGTTTTACATCCTTGCTAATATTTCAACAATATAGGATTTCTCCTCTCAGGAGGTCAATGTAGCTCTCCCATCACCAAAGAACCAACAGTCCTCCACCATAGTCCCTGGTGCTCTCTGCTCCCCAAACCCCATCCCTCCTGGATGACTCAGATCTATGGTCAGCTTTCAATGGCTGATTCTAAAGTTTGTCTTTGTCTGATCTTTTCCTTGCTTTCTCTTTGTTCCACATATAAGTGACAACATCTGGTATTTATTTTTCTCCTTCTTGCTTATTTAATTTAGTTTAATCCTGTCTTGCTCCAACAAAAGAAGTTAGTCAGTACAAAGGAGCTAGACAGCATATACCTGACATTTCTAGAATTAAGTATGTATTGGTTTAGGGACTATCAAGTAGGCGTGAGAATGGTCTGTAAATTATTAAGTTAATTGCTATAGGTTATCAGTACATTTGATCACCTATATTAGTTGTTTTTGTCTTATGTCTAAGAAGTTTAAGTTGAAATTTAAGAATAAGCCAAATGCCACTGCCAAGAAAAGGTATATCCATTTACAACTTAAAATAAAAACAACTCTTTAGCACACCCTCAATAAAAGGTAAAGTGAGAACAATTTAAGAACAAAACATGATTAACTGAAATATTTGTTAGCTTATTTTTTGTTAAGATTTATTTTTATTTATATAAGAACTGGGGTACAGTCAGAGTTGCAGGAAGGTGAGAGAATTCACCAGAGACAGAGCAGAGAGCAGAACAGTCAGACGGACCACTGCTGAGGGGAGCAGCGGGCGAGGCAGGAGAGGTCTGCCACGCCATGTGGATTTCTCCCTGGCCGGCCGGGTATCGAACCCGCACTGCAGAGACTGCAGACAGCTTCAAAGCGTGGTGCTCAACCCGCTGCACCACCAGGGAAGCCTGTGTTCTGTTAGTTTACAACAATAGGTGTTTGTGAGATCAAAAGTCACAGAACTTCATGGTTCATTTTAATACTCAATTGTCCAAATAACATCTTTTAAAAAAATATTTATGCATACAGGAACTGGGGTGTAAGCCAGAGCTGTGGGGGGTTAGGAGTCACCGCAGAGAGTGGGGAGCAGAACAAGCAGAACTACTGAAATACACTGCTGAGGGGAGCTTCAGGTGAGACAGGAGAGGTCTACTGTGCCATGTGGGTAGCTCCCTGGTAGACCCAGGATCGAACTTGTGCTGCAGTGGCTGGTGATAGCTTGATAGAGCTGTCTTTAACCCCTGCACCACCAGGGAGGTTCCCAAAGAACATTTTTTTAAAGAGAAAAGTGGATATGAGAATCCATATCATGATCTTTCTTTTTTCCTTAGGCACTGAAAATGAAGAAGCAGAAAGAGAATATCAAAATGATAATCAAGCAAGTTGGGTCCATCGTATGTTAATGGCCTTGGTGAGTGATTCAACTTTATTCAATACCAGAGAAGGACGTGCTGGGAAGGTGCACAACTTCATGTTGGGCTTGAATCTCAATACCTCCTACCCACTGTCTCCTTTCCGAGACTTTGCCACACAAGAATCACTGGATGAAGATGAGTTGGATGCCGCTGTGGCAGGTAAGTACATAAAATATAATCCATGGCAGCTAATAGTCCATTGGTAGAGAGAGACATTATCACTATTGTCATGATTTACTCATTTATATTCAACTACACCAACGTGCAGTTAATGTGTCCAGGGTTTTGAATTACTGGTTTGGGGAAGAAATACAGTCCACGGCACAGGAAATGGTCAGCAGGACATAATGAGAGAGTCCTTAGATCTTCTCTGTGGGTCAAGGGCCACTCTCAGAAAACAGGAAACTCTCTACCATGTTTAACTGAAAGGGATTTAAAGTAGACAATTAGGTTCTTACAAAATTGTTCCAAGGCTGGAGGAGCAGGCTTCACACTGAGTGTACAGGAATGACTCCAACACTTCAGAAACATCCCATCACTGTGCTTGGCTGTAGAAGAGCAGAAACATAACCTGTTTCATTTCCCCGTTCACATCTCACAAGGGCGTTTCTCCCTGGCAAGGAACATGTCTCAGCAGATCAGAGCTGTAAGGGAGTCTGATACCGTGGCTTTTAGCCCACTCCTGGGCAGTAATGCATGCAGCATAGGGGCTGGAGCGGAGTTGAGCTCGCCAGTCTACAGTGTCCTTCAGATCTGTCCCACAGGTTCAGAAAGGTTAGATGACTTCCTCAAGGTCACATGGTAAGAACCTACTCATTTTCACATTTGTGCCCTACCCAAATTCCCAAAAACAGTCCTCTTTATTCTTCACTTCCATGGAGTCCCCAAATCAAAAGTTAACTTTGCTTTGGTGACTACTTAGTAGGCAATACTTGTTCTGATTATTAACATATCTAAAATTTTTCTACTTCATCATACCATCATTTTTCCCTTAACTGCCCAAACGTCATTTCTCAGTTAGTTTTGCCTACAAACATTGACAGGATACTACAAAAACTTAAGTGGGAATTTTACCAAAAGTTTTTCTGCTATTCTTTAAAAATCATAATTACAAAATATTTTTGTATTTTTTGTATGAAGTCATGAAAATTAGGATGTGACTTTATATTATATTGTTGCTTTGGTGGTGGTGGTGTTTTAAGATTTATTTATTCATGCATACAAGAACTGGGGTACAGGCCAGATGTGCGGGAGGGCGAGAGGATTCACCAGAGACAGAGTGGGGAACAGAACAGGCAGACTGACTGAAATACACTGCTGAGGTGAGCAGCAGGCGAGACAGGAGAGGTCTGCCCCACCATGTGGTTATCTCCCTGGCGGGCCAGGATCAAACCCATGCTGCAGAGGCTGGGGACAGCTTCACAGCACTACACTCAACCACCTGTGCCACCAGGGAGGCCCTGGTGGTGGTGTTTCTATTTGTTGTTTGAACTTAAGGGATATTGCAAAAACATTACGTTACCCTTGTTGTTTATTTTAAGATTTTATTTTTTTAATTTAATTTTTTTCTTTTTTTTTCTTCATAAAAGAACTGGGGTGTATCCAGAGGTGGGGAGTAAGAGGATTCACCAGAGACAGAGTGAGGAGCAGAATAGGTAGATCTACTGAAATACACTGCTGAGGGCAACAGCAGGTGTGACAGAAGAGGTCTGCTGCCCCATGTGACTTAGCTCCCTGGCCTGGCATGGAATTCAGACCATAGTGATGATTGTACTGAGATTCAACCCCTAGGCCACCAGGGAGGCCCCTACCCCTGCTGTTTAAATAGAAGGAACAGAAACTCACTATTTTGTATATTTATGGCATCAAAGTCTAGGCTAGGATGCAGAACTGATTACATATCTGCAACCCAAATCTTTTTACAATAACTGTAATAAAAGTCTATTTGTGATAAAAATCAATGTGTATTTTAAAATTCATCCAAAAATTGGAAAGCACTTCATCATGTAATCGGCCATGTCATTGTCTTATTTTGTGATGCATGATTATACTTACTGCTGTTGCAATATCAAGTAAATGTGTCTCTTAGAAGCTTGTATTTGTGAATGAATGATGATAGTCTTTTTAAATAAACTCAGACTTGGCATTTAGAGGTAGAAAAAGTCTTCAGTTCTTTTACTCCATTGAAAAGGATGATCAAGGAAAATAGTTAATCATCTTTGCTAAAATTGCTCAACTGAGTTAGCATTAGGACACAGGCCTCTCTACTGCCCAGAAGCCTTTCCCTTCTGTTTACACGCTCATCTGTGTAGTCCTTTATTTGATTAGTCATTGTCTTACTGATGTAAAATTGGAAGTTTCCTTTGTGTGTACTTTATTACATCTGTTTTAGATTATTACTTTGATGACATCACCCAACACAGAACCTTCTGTGGTTTACGCAGTCTGTATTCTGTGCTCCATATTTTAACAACTTCCTGGTAGTTTTGCAATATTTTATATAGATTCAGAGGTGTTATCATCACTTAGTAAAGTACTGGTTGCTCAGTTAAATTTGAATTTCAAAAAACATCTTATATGTACATATATATGTGTAAAGATATATATATACACACACACATATTTATATACAGGGTATATATTGTAAATATGAATCTTGCAACATTTGGGACATATTTGTGCTAAAAAGTTGTTTTTCTGAAATTTACATTTAACTGGGCACCCTGTATTTTTTTATAATTAATTTATTTGGATGTATTTTAGATCAGGTGTAGTCCCCATAAAATTTCCACCACCAATTCACCTGCGCATCATCACCTTAGTTCCTTGTGCTCCCACCCAGTATTTTTTATGGGATAAAGTTGATAATCTTTATCCTCACCTTTTTTCAAATTGTTCTGCATTCTCATTTTTCTTGTTTCCTACGCTCATTCTTGAATTCACATAGTATTTACAGAATTACTTGGTTCTAGGGGTCCCGCAAAGATAGAGGTAATCCTTACTGTCATAAAATTAAAAACTTTTAGATTCATGAAGGAAAACTCTGATATATCTTAGTAAGCAAAAATACTAAAAACCAAAATACCTGATTTGATGAAACTGTAAGTCAGTTCAAATGTATATCTCCCTTGCCCTCTGTGTTGTGTTTGGAGAATAATAGTTATACATTACCTTATCTGACTTGTTTATTTGGTGCTTTTGGAAAGAAGAGTCAAAGAGTTTTCATAAAGTAATACTAGGAAATACAAAATATTAATTATCCAAAAATATGGTATTATAGACACTAAATATTTCTTTTTTTGAGATATTTTCTAATTTTTCACCTTAAATTTTGTTAAATTAATCATCTTTGCAAGCAACTTTAAGTTTCATTCTTTAGTGTGTATCTTATTAAAATTCTTTTCACCCAACTTTTGTATTTATCTAATTGAAAATTGTTTATAGTATAGTGTGTTGGGTTTTTTTAATCAAAATTCATAGGTCAGTGATGAGTTTGTTTCAAATTTATTGTTGACAGATCAACATCACTAAAAATGACTATTATAGACTGAATTTATTGAGTTAAATTAGTGCTTCTCAGGCAAGGTCTTTATTAAGTTAGTTCCTTTTTATCATCTTCTGGTTATTTCCAATTTTGCAATAATTGTGTGTGGAATGAAAAGTTAAAAGGTTTGTTATAAACCCTAATCATTTGGTTCATAAAATCTCCATTTAAATATAGTTACTATATATGCAAAATACCATAATTTGATTAAAACATTCATTAAGGTTGCTATTATATTTTTATCTCCCCCATGCAGAAAAAATATTTCTAATCTAGATATTATATTATTAAAATCTTGCATTTTAGTTTATACTGTGATAATTTTATATATACAAATTAAAAATTGAGCATCTTAGAATTTATAGAACAATCCCTCAACCTAACATGAAAAAATTTGTGTGCTACCTTTGTGTCTGTTACTTTCCTTTGCAGACGATCTTTTAAAAACAAGAGAACTGATGAGATGAAGAAATTCCCCTCATTTGTTTATTTTTGAATAGTTGTATAGCTGGAGAATCTGTCCACTAGCCATGTGCCTTCTTTCCTGTTTACTTTTGTGCTTATGTAATTTACTGAGATACACACCAGCTGGAATAAGAATTGAAGAGATGTCTTAATTTAAGTCAGAGTTCAAAATACAGACATCAAATATTTATAAATTTGTAAACTGAATCTGTGTGATGTGTTTATAAAATGGCCATCACAAATATCCCCAGCTGAACTGCTTTAAAGAAGTCTTACATAATTAAAAACTAGCATATCTCTATACAATCAACTTGTTCACAAGTTTGGAAGCCATGTATGCTTTAAGTTATGGGAGAATATTCTTCCATAATTGCATTTATCAAACTCTCCACATGACATATTTGTACGTTATACAAAAAGTCAGGATCAGGTTCAAATAAATTAGGAAAAACTAACAATTCCACCCCCTCTTTACATGTAATGGGCTACTATGATTATGAGAAATCCTACTTAAATATGACTTGAGTATAGTGTTTTCAAAGGAGACTGGCTTACATTTGATCCCAAATGATATTTATTAGCTGGACAATGTTAAGCCATTGCTTTGCATAAGCTTGGGTTTACTTATAAAACAGAAATAACAGTGGTACATATGCTACAGAGGTAGTGTGAGGACCAAGTAACATCTTCATTAAAAAGTGCTATTGATACAGGAATTGTGATGAGAATAGGAACACATAACATAATTGGGTGTTACTTTAAGCTATTGAGTCTTGTACTTCTCAAACGTATTTGATCATAGATTTTACGTATAGAACATCTACTGATCTTGCAAAACTATGTCCTTTGCAAGAAAGTTTAGCAAGACCACCTCCTGTCAATATATCTAGAAGATTGGAACTGTGGTGTCCGGATACATGCCAGAGCAGGGAATTGTACCAGATAGTGATTTTTCTCTCAAATGTAATCTTGAATTTATAAGAGGAAATAAGTAGACTAGCAGTTTCATGATGAAAAGGGGCTAATCACATCAAATATGAGATAATTGGTCTGCGTTAGTCTTTTAGCAAAGATTTTAAAAAGCACTAATTTTATGAAACCAAAGAAAAATATTTGTGAGTTATTATAGTTGCTTATATTAGGGGAAATCATGGCTTTTAAAAAAAACCTGTTGACATGTTTTTAATTCTTCATATTTAATTGTGATCAAATATAAATATTAACATAGGTTAATGATTACTACATGCATGTGTAGATATACATTGTAGCTATTGCTTTTTAAAGTATCCACTTTAAAGGCTTTTAGTTTTATGGCCATGCCACTTTCTAAAGTGACAGTGTCACGACCTGCATAGAATTTAGACTTTGTCAGCCTGGCTTGGAATCTTGATTCTCACCATCAATGTGAAAGTAGACATCTTGGGACTTTCACATCTTTAATATGAAACTAATGACACTTCCTTTGTAAGGGTCTTATAAGGATAAAAAATCTGGGCCTCCCTGGTGACACAAGGGGGTTAAGACACAACCTATGAAGCTGTCTGCAACTACTGCAGCATGAGTTCAATTCCTGGCCACAGAGCTACCCACATGGCTCAGGAGACCTCTGCTGACTCACCCGCTGCTCACCTCAGCAGTGTACTTCAGTCAATCTGCCTGTTCTGTTCCTTACTCTGTCTCTGGTGAATCCTCTCACCCCACACACCTCTGGCCTGTACCCCAGTTCTTGTATGCATAAATAAATAAATCTGTAAAAAAAAATAAGGCTAAAAAACTTACATGTGAAATTTTAGTGTATCACAGGTACTCAAAAATAAATAAAACTTCTTGTAGGAGAAATAAAAGTACTCAATAATGAATTTCCAGCTTCTTAGTAAAATATTTAAAACATGACATAAGACAGACTTATAATTTTTCACCTTTAAGAAGTTCACACATGTGGGAAAAAAATTCACATGCAATTTCTAAACACTTAAAATTTCAAGGGAATAAACATTAAAATTGGGTTTAATAATATACATCTTTCAATTTGCCAATTATCAGACTTCAGTTTCTGTGATAGAAATTTAGAATCTTGGCTGGTGGCAAAGTACATTATTACTGAATAATTATTATTATTAATTGATATTGATAAGAAAGAGAATTAGCTGAAGATGACTGTTTATCTCCTCTCTCCTTATTGACCTAAGTACTCACCTTGAATATAATATGACTTGTTTTTTTTTTTTCTTTAACTTGGCCCACCTTTTTATTCAGTCATGACCTTATTCTTATTTATTGCTCCCTCTCCCCCATAGCTTGCTTGCTTTCTTTTTTTTCTTTTTTTTTTTTCTTTTTCTTTTTTGGTAGCAAATGTGTTTTTTATTTAGGACATTCATTCACTCCTCTTTCCTTCAGCTTTTCTGGGCAATATAAACTCCCTCAGCTGTAAACTCTTTCCTTCCCTAGTCATAAACATTAGTAAATCTTTATAACATTCTTATTCTGTGTTTTAGAGATGGAAATTTTTAATAGACTTGAGAAAAGAAAACACATGTTTTTCTGTTCACTCTAGATACTTAGAGGTACATTAGTATCTCCTAAGTAACAATCAAGGTCTAATTTAACAACTGTTTCAATTCACATTGATTAAATTTCATGGCTACTTTGTTCATTAGTGTTTTAATTTCAGCTTTTATTGTTGATGAAGATTGTGGATTTAATTGTCAGTAAGAATTTAAAAACTTGCCTTCATTTTTGATCTCTTGCTCTCAAAATATAATAAGTAATATTAGCTAAAATAATTAGAGTGGGCCTCCCCTGGTGGCGCAGGCAGTTGAGCGCAGCACTGTGAAGCTGTCCACAGCCTCCTCAGCGCTGGTTCGATCCTGGCCGGCCTGATCCTGGCCCGCCCGCCAAGGTCCCACATGGCAAAACATATCTCTCCTCTCTCGCCCATTGCTCCCCTCAACAGTGTATTTTGTCAGTCTCCCTGTTCTGTTCCCCGTTCTATCTCTGGTGAATCCTCTCACCCTCCCACACATCTGGCCTGTACCCCGGTTCTTGTATAAATAAATTAATTAATTTAAAAAAAGATTTAAAATAAAATAATTAGAGTCAGTATCACTTTATTAAGAACTATAGGGAGTAAACTAACATGGACTGGATTCTGGCCACCTCTATTTTCCTGAATATTTCAATGATTCTTTTTATCTAACGTTCACAACAGTTCCATGAGATGGTTAATAGCTATATTTTATAAGTGATGCTATAAATATGGGTTGGTCTGACCCTCTAGATTTTGTTGATTCATCTATGAAAATGCTTGCAGAATGGGTGTAATAGCTTATTCAAAGATCACAGTGTTTATTTAGTGTCAACACCTTCATGCTGCTCTACTCTGCCAGACCTCCTGCTTCACATTGCCCATCTTCTTCCCAATAGGACAAGGGAAACCAATGTGGGAACAAAGGGCCAGAACGCAGCAATTGCATATCATTTCATTCAACTCAAATTCAATTCTGATCACATTTCTTTTCCCTGGGAAGTGAGTTAGGAGCATCACACATAAATACGAAGAACTTCATGTTATCAATATTATTTTTTCATGAACTTAATCATCTCCAAGTCCTGTTTTCCTTCAGACCCTTTGGCATCTGCTTCTACTCACCTTCTTGTTCCTCAAACATACCTTATTCCATCTTAGGCCATTGTTCCAGTTCTCTTCTCTTCCAAGAAAAAAAATACCCCCAAAATCTTTAGATTTCCAGTTCCATATTATTCTAGTCTTACCTCAAGGTCTCTTTCTCAACAAATTCTCCCCATGACCATGTACACTCTCTGTTATTTTCTTCAATGCATTTCTCGCTGCCTGAACTATCTTTTCATATATTTAGTTCCTGACTTCTAGGCAGTATACTCAGAATGTAAGTTTTGTCATAGCAGAGTTTGTAGCTGTCTTGTTCAATACCTAGAATAGAGCCTGAGGAGTAGGAGTAGATAATGAATGCACACCCAATGTGTTGGCTGGATTATTTTCTTCAAACACCAGCCTTGTGTTGGATGCACACCAACCACGAGAGAGACAGTGTGTGATGCTTGCAAACTCTGCCACTCACCAAATGTGTAATTGCAGAGATGACTTTTAACTGACTTCATCCACCATTTATAGATCTCTTCTACATCACGTGTCTGTTATAAGACTTAAAAAGATAACATATGAGGAAATGTTTTTAAGCCAGCAAAGACCTATGATAGGCGAGGTAATGCTAGCAAAAGAGTTGGGATGCACAGTTATAGTTAATGCCAGGACCTAATCTGGTCATGCACCATCCACTTAATCCTCAGAGCAGCCTTCTCTAATTGATTCAGTTACCCTGACATACAGGTGAAGAAACTAAGATTAAAAGACAGTCATTTACTTACAACTTTCAAAGCAGGACTCATACCCAGCTCTGTTTGTCTTATAAATCTGAGGATCTAACCCTATGGAATTCAGTCTCACAACTTGACATCAAAAATATTTTCATGTTCTAAACAATGTTAGATGATTGTTTGATTCATTCTTTTCTTTCTTCTCTAAAGATCCTGATGAATTTGAGCAGATATATGAGCCTCTGGATGTCAAAAGTAAAAAGATTCACGTCGTGGACAGTGGCCTCACATTTAACCTACCATACCCTTTGATCCTGAGACCTCAGAGAGGAGTGGACCTCATCATCTCCTTTGACTTTTCTGCAAGGCCAAGTGACACTAGTCCTCCATTTAAGGTAAAGAGAAGTGATGTAGCATTCTATTACCCACTGCCTTCTTTGGCATCCCTTGTAGATATCCTAGTTCTCATGACCCCAATTTCTTACCATTTTTACCTTTTTTTAATATTATTATGAATAATATTCCTAACACACTGATATGGCTCAATCATGTAATTAAAGAAGTTTTTCTTTTTATATCATTAAATTCATTTCCTTATATAGTTGCTCATTTTTGTACAGTAATTGGTTTCTTCCCTCAGTTATTGTCCCTGTAGTTCTTCTAACACCATAGCACCCATGATCCATCACCACAGTCCCTTGTGCTCTTACCTCCCATGTGACCCGTCTTCTTCCCTTTTCCCTACTTTAAGCCTCATGTCTATGGTCAGTTTTGTCTTTATGCAATTTTTGTCTTTTTTCCTGATGTCTTATTTGGTTCCCCTATATTCCATCTGTAAGTGAAACCATCTGATATTTTTCTTTTTCCTTCTGACTTATTTCATGGAGCATAATTCCTTCCAGCTCCACCCATGTTGCTGAAAGTGGCATGAGTTTATCGTTTTTGATCACTGAGAAGTATTCTATTATATGTATGTGTGTGTGTATACACACACACACACACACACATACACCACATCTTCTTGATCCATTCTTGTTTTGGGACATTTAGATTGTTTCCATATTTTAGCTGTTGTTAATAGTGCTGCAGTAAACATAGGCATGCGGGTTTGCTTTTAATGGTTTTGTGTCCTTTGGGTAAATTTCTAGGAGTGGAATTGCTGGGTCATATGGCAGTTCCATTTTCAGTAATTTGAGGAACCTCCACACAGCTCTCCATAGTTGTTGGACCAGTTTTCATTCCCACCAGCAGTGTAGGAGAATTCCTTTTTCTCCACATCCTCGCCAACATTTGTTATTGCCATTTTTTTTTAAAGATTTATTTATACAAGCACTGGGTATAGTCAGAAGCGAGGGAGGGTGAGAGAATTCACCAGAGCCGAGCAGGGAGCAGAGCAGGCAGACTGACAAAGTACACTGCTGAGGGGAGCAGCGGGCGGCAGGAGAGGTCTGCGCGCCATGTGGGACCCTTCTCCGGTGGCTGGGGAGCAGCCGGGGATCGAACCAGCGCTGCAGAGGCTGCGGGCAGCTTCGCAACCCAGTGCTCAACTGCTACGCCACCAGGGAGGCCCAGTTTTCTTTCTTTCTTTCTTTTTTTTAATATTGGCCATTCTCACTGGTGTGAGGTGATATTTCATTGTGATTTTGATTTGTAGTTTCTAATAATGAGTGCAATTGAACATTTTTTTCATAAGCTTGTTGGCCATTTGTATTTCTTCCTTGAAGACATATTTATTTATTTTTTAAAAAGATTTATTTATTTATACAAGAACTGGGGTACAGGCCAGAGGTGCGGGAGGGTGAGAAAATTCACCAGAGACAAAGTGGGGAGCAGAACAGGCAGATGGACCGAAAACACTCCTGAAGGGAGCAGAGGGCAAGGCAGGAGAGGTCTGCCGTGCCATGTGGGTATCTCCCTGGCTGGCTGGGAATCGAACCTGCACTGCAGAGACTGTGGACAGCTTCACAGCACTGTGCTCAACCCACTGCCCCACTGGGGAGGCCCTGCAGATGTATTTAAAGAAGTTTTTAAATGAGTCCCTATGAGGCGCATTAAAGTTCCTGAAAAGACAAGGGTGATACAATGTATCTGAAGTTCAGGAAGGAAAATAGATTTGAAATAGATTTGGGATTTAGCAGGTCAAAGATAATTAAAACCCTGCCTGGAGAGGACATACTATTAGAAGAGAAAGACATAAAACAGTACCTTGAATATTCAACAATATTATCAGGAAAAAAGGAGAAAAAAACTAAGGGAGTATAGAGTGTCACAAAAACCAACTGGAGATAATTAACTACAAGGAAGACTGGTGAACTGGACAAGAGCAAGATCAATAGGGTGGAGAGGATAGAGATCAATGAAGGATTTCCAGCAGACAGGTGACTTCATGAAATTGGAATTTTAGGATGATTAATCTGACAATGGAAAGTTGGATGAATTGGAGAATGGAGGGCAAGATTAAAATTAGAGGGGTTTACTGAAATCTAAGCATAACACAGTAAAATTCAATGCCAGGTAGGTGACTGACAAGAGCAGGATTTGATGAGCCACAAGCTGCAATGGGAGGTGAATTTTATTTTCTTTTTTTTAAAGATTTATTTATTTATACAAGAACTGGGGAATAGGCCAGAGACACAGGAGGGTGAGAGGATTCACCAGAGACAGAGCAGGGAACAGAACAGGCAGACCTGGTGAGACAGGAGTGTCTGCCACACCATGTGAGTATCTCCCTGGCCGGCCAGGAATCCAACCGGCGCTGCAGAGGCTGCGGACAGCTTGACAGCGCTGCGCTCAACCTACTGCGCCACCGGGGAGGCCTGGGAGATGAATTTTAATGGATGACTCTAAGATGATAGCTTAGCAATTGATTCTAGTGGTGAAAGAAACTGTATTATTCATTTTACCAATGGGAGTGGGAGTATAAAATATCAAAGTCATCATGTTATATATGAATCAGAGCTTTAGAATTATTTTGTCCATTTCTTCCATTCTCCCCCGTCCCCTAAATGTACTTATATCCTTTTATTATTGGTTTAGTATAGAATAAAATCTGTCACTCAGAAAGTAGTGAACTGTATTTTCAGAGACTTAATATAAAGGAAATTTCAATGTTTACATATAATATGTATTTTGTCCTCTAAATGTGAATTTCAGGAAATTCAAAGCGAACAAAATGAACTTTTCAGGCTAACTTGGAAAACTGAAGTGAGCTTTTTTATGGTTTTATGTTGTTGTAATGGTGTACATCCCTATATGGATCTAAAAGATTACTCAAATATAATTTCTGAATTGATATTTTAAAATTATTCCATTAATACTGAAGTAGTATACTTATTTTAGGTATAATGTAGTAAGATTTAAAAATTGATGAGGAGGTGGGGCCTCCCTGGTGGCACAAGGGGTTAAGACACAACGTATGAGTTGTGCAGCATGAGTTTGATCCCCGGCCAGGAAGGAACTCCATATGGCGAGCAAACCTCTCCTGTCTCACCTGCTGCTCCCCTCAGCAGTGTATTTCAGTCAGTCTGTCTGTCCTGTTCCCCACTCTGTTTCTAGTGAATCCTCTCACCCCCCACACCTCTGGCCTGTACCCCAGTTCTTGTATGCATAAATAAAAAAAATAAATCTTTAAAAAAAACTGATGAGGAGTCTACATGAAGATTTTTATAGAAAAGATGTTCCAAGGTAATTAGTAGATATATGAAATATTATTTCACTAAGTTGATTAAATAGTAAATAATTTTCTATTTTTGGCTAAAATATAAATGATGTATAATAAAAAAATAAAGCATAAATGCTGGGTTAGAAATTAGGACTATTAACTTTATTATACAATTTTGTTATAACTTTATTATACAACTTTATTGTAGAATTTTTGATAATTTTAGTATTTCACATGTGTAGTTACAGCTCATATTTTGTCAGGGATATATAGAATGATAGGAATTATGGCTTTTGATAAAGGCAGCTACAGTTTGTATCACAATATGCTCAAACTAGCCTTGAAATTTGATGATGTCAATACTGGGTCTTTGTTTTGGTTTATTTTTTTTTTTTTTTTTTGGTTTGTAGATGCACACCCAAATGTTACTCCAGATATAGAATCTCATGATTCTAAATAATATTATTTGATTTAATAAAAGCAATTCCATGTTTCATGTTTTGTTAACCTTGTAATAACTTAGACAGATGCCAAGCAAAATTAGTTAACCATTATGGTCCAACCCAAAATTCTAATAGCATTTGTCTTTAAAGTTGTTCATGAAAATAGGCCAAGATTTTCATATAAAAATCTGCAAAATGAGCAGATTATGAATTTTGGGAAGGAAAGCTTTGGATATTTTAAGAAGCAAGCAAGGATTATAGAAGAATTCACAGTTTATTACTGGAGACTATTTTTTTTCCTTTGCCTTAAGAATCTTATGGAGAATAATAGATTCCAGTTACTATGCTATAAATTATGTTATTTTATATCATGTTGCAACATGTTGACCTAAGAAGAGATCAGTTTTTCAGTGCTCTTTTAAACACATAGTAACCAAAATCCAGAACAATGGATTCATTCTCTTAAAAATGAAAGGAAAAAAGGAGAAAAGGAGAGGAAGCAATGATGGAAGGAGAGAAGGAAGAAAGATGAAGGAAAAAAAATGATAGAAGTAATGTATTTAAATTAACTTTATCACCCTGTAGTTTACTCAAGGTCAAAATTCCATTTAAACCCACAAAAAACGGAAAAAGAATCTGTGTTTTTTCACACGAACCTGATTTATTAGTTGACATTAGAGTGCAATCCCTGTTTTAGAAGCTCCACATATGACTTCCTTTTAATTCTTAGGTTGGTTGACACCATCATGGTCAAACCAGTTCAACTGATAGCTCCACAGGCATCGATCCACCATGGCAGCTGAAATGCGTGTTATTACTGCAGCATTTATACACTTACTTCTTGTATCAGTTTCCTGGAGCTACCTTAACAAATTACTGCAATCATAGTGGCTACAAACAGTACAAACATGTTCTCTGACACTTCTGACAGCCAGAATCAAGATGTCCTCTGAGCTGCACTCTCTCCAAAGGTTCCACTGGAGGAGCCTTTTCTACCTTTTCCAATTTCTGGTAGTTTCAGAATTTCCTTGATGTGTGGCTGCTTAGCTCCACTCTCAGCCTTCATTCATGTGATTTTCTCTGTGGGTGTGACTTCTTGTTTGTCTCTTATAATGACATTTGTCATTGCATTTATAATTTACCCAGATAATCACAATAATCTCATCTCCAGACTCTTAACCTAATTACATTTGCAAAAACTCGTTTTCCAAATAAGTGCACGTATATAATTCTTAGAGGGGCACAGGGCGCAATAGGGCATGGTCTTACTTTTGAAAGGGCCACCATTCAACCCATTACACCTATATTGGTCACTGAGAGGGAGCCAGATGTCTCAGAATGAGTAGATGTACCCAGTGTTAATTTCTTATATAATTTGTGAGTGTATAGTAAACTATTAGTGAAGAAGAAGAATTGTAAAGTTCTGTGTGAATTCTATGCACTATTAGATGGAAAACATTATTTTCATACCCACTGTATTGTCAAGCTCTTGGATCCTAACTAATGCCAACATGCTTTTTATTGGAAGTGAGAGTGACCGTAACTACAAAACAATGAATTCTACATTGTATGTTCTAGCCATTGCCACTTCAATAATGTTTTTTAAGATTCTATAAATTAACTTAATACTTGTCCTCCATCCCTCTCTTCAATCTAAAAATAGATCTACAAAAATAAGAAACATCTTAGAAGGCACATATCTTAAGTTTGTGTAGACAAAAAACTTTTTTACTCTAGAGAAAAGCTAATTTATAATACATATAAAGATAGATGGATTTATATGTTTAAATGTATGTTTGCATATTATATATTTAAATATATGTATTTATCTGCATGTGTAAATAAATAAAATGGCATATACATACTATTCATCACTGTAGTTTGAATATATCAGTATTCCTATGCCATTTAATGGATTTTCCTCTTCTTCCGGATGTTTTTGTAATAAGGTACAGCATGGGTGACTATGCTTATAGTCATAACTGGTTATGTGCATATAGTCACTATGCTTATTATTAACTATGTTAATAATACTTGGTCTTAAAATTTCTCAAAATAAGCAAAAAATATAACTACATTTGGTGACAGAGATGCAGTGACCATTTAATACAAATATTAAATTCTTATAGTGCTCACTTGAAGCTAATGTAATATGTCAATTATGCCTCTAATGTAATATGTCAATTATACTAAAAAGATATTTTAGTACTCAAAAATGAATGCAAACATCTTACAAAGTATCCCTTGGAAGGATGCCTCTAATGTAATATGTCAATTATACTAAAAAGATATTTTAGTACTCAAAAATGAATGCAAACATCTTACAAAGTATCCCTTGGAAGGATGCTGGAAATTTTTTATCTCCACAGAAAAATCATTTCAGTTTTAGTGCTATATAAATATGCCATAAATTAGTCTATAGCTGTGTGGAATATCTGAGGTGTCAAACAGCAGCCACAGTGGATGGTTGTAAGGGAACACTGTTCTACACAGCTCTGGCAAGTCACTCTTGTCGGGAGCGCAGCTGTTATTTTTGCTCACCACATTCTTCTAAAGACCTTTCAAACTCGTGTGCGCTACTCATAGTCTGTCTTTGTTTCCCAGTCTTTACAGAGTAGTGAGACATCAAAGAGGAGATGGTTTTTCCATCCTGTAATCACTGTTTGTCGTCATCAGTTTTTCATGTCTTCCACATCAGATTTGTCTAAGGAAGGAAAGGGAAAGTTTTCGTTGCTTCCTGATTCCAGCAGAATAGCGATCTAAAAATAGTTTCATCTTTTACCTCATGTGATTCCCTTTTCCTTTTTCTCCACACAGCCCCACACATCATTGGTCATACCTTTGAGTCATGTTTGTAAACACTGAAAAGCTTTCTTTCCCCTCTTCTCACGTAATTGATTCACAGGGTGAACTTTTGGGTTTGTTTTTATGTTGAATAATGTTGAATGAATAATTGTGAACAGTACTAGACTAGAAATAGCAAGTTGAATAAGTCAGCTAAAGTGGGGGTGGGCATGGGATGGAGTTGGTGATAAAAGTGTTCTCAAGTTTTAAACAAGAAGCTATTCATAGGTTGAGATATTCAGTGAAATATAAACATATTCAGCTTAATGATTTATGAAAGATGTTTGAAACACATTATATCCTTTGCTCTCCCAATGATTATTTCTTTGTAAATGGCATTAATTGATCCACTTAAGATCCACATCACTTCAAAAGCATCCAAAAGTGAAAGTTCAATGAAGACTGTATTTTTCTCTAAATTTAAGATGTTTTCTCAAAGTACTTCTTTTCTTACTTTGACATTACTGAGGGATTTTTTAAAATACATTACTTCATTTAATCCTCACAGCAATCCAGAGGAAGATAATAGCATTAACTTTCTCTGACAGTGGTTGCTGAGAAAGAAGGAACAAGGTCAATTGCAGCTGCAATGGGATTGGAGCCTGCTGTGTGAGAGAGAGTCTCTGGTCCTGTTTGCTTGTTGTTATGTGTAACCCCACTCCCTCCCCCCATGTTGCTATTAGGGGAATATCACTGCACACTGCAGCCCACAAAATAATTCCTTTCCTGTTGGGCTGTAGGGGCTGAGCAATTTGTCTCTTATCGCCCAATGGCAAGACAGGGTGTCTATATATGAGCTGGGTCTTTCCTACTGCAAAGCCAAGTCTGAAACCAAACATCACATTCTCACCTCTGTCATCCTGCACTGTCACACACACTAATCTTCCCACTGATTGTCATCTCCAAGGACTAAGCATAGCAGGTGCCCAGAACATAGCAGGTGCTCTGGAAAATTTGTTGAATCAATTAATACCCATTCGGAAGCTATAGTCTAGGTATCTATAAAATCTCATGAATGATAAATGATTTTCTGTAAAATTTAACACAGTTTTAAGCCTGAAGAATTATTTGATTACTATCTCTCACCAACCAGGCTGTCATTCCACAGCAAGAGTTTTACGTCTCTATGTCGGAATGACAATAAATCATGGATTTTTGTTAATTGAGTCCGTGTGATGATGATAAAAGTTAATTTTTAAAAAGTTAAAATTATAATGATTATTTGCCTAAAATCTCCTGTCTCCAGAAATTTACCTAATACTATTCCTGTTTCTCTTCCATTTTCCTCTTTTCTTTCCTCATTCTTGCCCTTCTATCTCTTTTTCTCTCTATTGGCATTTATTTATCAAATATTACATAGTGCATACTACGCAACAGACAGTTCTGAATACTTTACAAATGCTAATTATAATAACAATCTTATGAGATATGTATTGATATCATTACATCCCTATTTTATGTTAAAGAATATGAGTGTGGAGATATTAAGAAATGTGCCCAAGGTCAGAACTCACAGTGTAACTCAGGCATCTGGCTGCAATACTTTTACCACCATAAGAATTTGTTTCTTATTTGTCTCAGTCCCTTTTAACTGTATTTAAATAGAAATACATTCTCTTCATTGCCCCTCTCTGTGTTAATTTGTGTTCTCGTTTAAATTTACTGCTTATGTGTGTTCTTACTCACTGCCTAGTCAGCCTTGCTTCAGAAACAAGCAAACATGGTTGACAACAAATATATATGTCTTAGTCACATTTCATGTCAGCAGCTGCAGATCAGCTGCTGTGAGTGTGTCCTTGTGTTTTCTGTAAGAGTCTTCTCATGGACAAGGGGCTAATATATAGACACAGTCATACAATCTGGATACGCTCTAACTTCACTCCTAGTGCCTCTGCCCGGCCTACTCTTGGCCACTACACATAAATTAACAACACTGAGGTAGGAACTCAGCTTCCTTGCATAGATGGAAGCCAAAAAAAAGTGATTAAGAGTAACGCAAATTTGTACACATAAAATGTGTTAGTGTTTATTCGTTTTGCAGAGTAGATACATAAAAATTCAGTAACTGCTCCCCCTTCTGCTTCATCAGATGAGTCAAAGGACGCCAAAGGGCAAATAAACACATGATTTACAAATGCCCCAAACAATTATTTTTCTCTAACAGTTATGTCAACATAATTTCATTCGGTTGAGTTCATCAATGATTTTGAATTTTCCTAATGAGCTAACCCACTACCAAGAATCAAACTCCATAGCAAGTTTGTTTATGGAGTACTTTTAAATATTTTTGACGTCGATGAGCTTCTGTAAAACAGGATCTTTGTCCTAGCAAGGAGCACACTGCTCGCCTGTAGTAGCTACCTCATGAACAGTGAATGATGACCTGACCAACTGAGCAAAAAGCCTAAAGATTCCCAAATGTATCTTTCTCTGCCTCCCACAGGAACTTCTGCTGGCAGAAAAGTGGGCTAAAATGAACAAGCTGCCCTTCCCAAAGATTGACCCTTACGTGTTTGATCGAGAAGGACTGAAGGAATGCTATGTCTTTAAACCCAAGAATCCTGATGTGGAGAAAGATTGCCCAACTATCATCCATTTTGTTCTGGCCAACATCAACTTCAGAAATTTCAAGGCTCCAGGTATGTTGGGACTTATATATATATATAAAGAAATCTGGTAAAGGAGCAAGACTGACATTAAGCTGGTTCACTGCTATACCAGCTGTTGCAATTTGGAATGCTTCCCTTACCTTCATAGATAGCTATTATCCTGAGTCCCCAAGTACTCCCCCCTCTTTTATGCCCCAAGAGTCTCTGAGTTCCTCAAAATCCAGAAATTGAAGGATTAACAACTAGCTCAGTAAGAATGTCTAAAATTTTGCTCCAAAACCTCAGCTTACGTTTGTTTTAATTGATCAGTCCCCTCCCCATAGGCATTGTTACATCTTTGAATCTCACCCTTGTATGGAACCCTTTCAAAAGAAATCATTTTGGCTGACCATAGATCACTGTAATCTAGCAGCATATCATGGCTAGTAATTTAAGTAGTAATTTAAGATTGCCATGTTATTTTTCATAGAAAAAGAGGATCCAGCCCAAGGTATAATTGTTCTGTCTCACCACATCCAGAGAAGTCTGCAGACATTTCTGTATTCCAGAAGGAGATATAGGGATTGCCAGGCAAGATGCGGAAGGCATAAAAGCCACATTATTTTAGGACCAGAAAATATTGTGAAAAGAGAGACACAAAATTAGTTACAGAAGCTTTGAGAGTAGACTATGGAATGGAAAGTGACTTTTTCTACTTACTGGAAAAAGACAGAGAAAGGATCAGAAGGAATGGAGGTTATTCTGAGACCTACTTCAAACCAGAGAAAGAGAGATGAATTGGCTGGCAGTTTTATTGGGTTGTCAGAAAAGTCATGACTTTTTTCCGAAGCATTTTTTCTGTTTTTCAAACAAAAATGTGTCATGACTTTTCTGAAAATCCAATAGTTATTGAACAGTGTATTCACTGAAATCTAGAGAATTTTCTATCACTGTTAATTCTCAAGACAAGACTGTGTACAGGAGTCTTATGAAGACAATTAGATAAAGTGGTTTGTGTTCTCCCAGAAGCAGATTCTGAGAAAAGAAATCCAGTGCACGTAGTTCCCAAGGAGGGAACTTGAATGAGGATGTGGGGAAACAATGAAGAAAGGGCATACAAAAAGATTGTGTTGAGTCTGCCACACAATAACTTGACCCTGCTGGGAAACTCTAGGAAATGGAATAGCTCTCATGGTCCAGATTGTCCTTCCCACTCACACAGCAAGACGCAGGGTATATTGCTCTTGAATATTTGTATACTAACTTCATAGAGTCTTTGGTTGATTGTTGCCTGGAAAAAGCATTATTTACTGGCATTTCCAGCCTGTTGCTAGTAAGCAAAACAGCCCTCTGCACTGGCAGGGAGCTGAAGAAAGCCGATAGGCACAGAGATGCAGATACTGGCAATTTGAAGTTGTCATATCAGAACACGCAGAAATTATCAAGTCCAGGGAATTTGGATGAAGGCCTAACAGTGTCTATGCAGATTATGTGACTCCTGGGGCACTCCCAATGCTGTGTTTATGGATATTTATCTATTTCATTCCCTAGAATTTAGAGATATTTTATAGCTTTCAACATAACTTCATTTGAGATTCTTCTGAAACTTAGGTGTTCCCAGAGAAACTAAAGAAGAGAAAGAAATAGCAGATTTTGATATTTTTGATGACCCTGATTCACCATTTTCAACTTTTAACTTTCAATATCCAAATCAAGCATTCAAAAGGCTGCATGATCTGATGCACTTCAATACCCTGAACAACATCGATGTAAGTATCCCCTGTGGTCACTGACAAGGACACCTATTTCCCTGAACACCGAGCATAGCAATATCTCTTTGAAATTAAAGTGGAAAAATAAAAAGTCCCATTCTATTTTCCATGAGTTATTTTCTTAATTTCCAGAAGAACACTATAAAATTCACACAAAAGAAAATGAATGCCTCTAAAATGGCCAAGTCCACATTTATACTATTGTTTGAAGGATTGGTTAATGTGAAGCTTCTTTTCCAAAGAATCTAATGTATTCATCATATGATAAAGTCAATTACAAGTAAAAACAAAAGTAATGAAAAGAAAATATAAGAGTTGGAAAGTGAGTCTAACCAGGAGTGTAGTTAACCTGGAAAAAAAGATCATGAATTTTAATGAATATACTCTTGCTTTTAAATATCTTCTGTGGATTTGGGGAATTTCGCTGAAAGTGGCAGCCTCCCCATTTTTAGCTCTTGAGATATCAAGTACACTTTGCTTTAGAAACTTTAGAAACAAGTCATTCTCTCCATATCAGTCATTCCTATCACTACTGTATCTGCTGAAAAGATTCCACGCTGACGAGAAATTCTTTCATCTCTAACTCACCATTTGGGAACTCTGTTGTGTAATTGGAATCAAATTGTAGGGATAGGCCCTGGGTGTGTTATCTTTCACAAAATGTGCCGTCTGGGTGGTAAGGTCCAGAGTTCATCTGTGGTTATAAATCTCAACATCCAACGAAGCATTATTGGTTGTGAAAACCCAAGTTCACTAGTGTAATGGGATTTTGCACATTAAAAAAAATAAAAGTGGAAATGGACACCATCGTGACTGATTTGCTGGAGCATGGACAGTGTGTGGAAGAGTTTTCTGTTTATATCAGATTTGATTCTATTTTGTGAGCTAACAGAATTCTGGCATCTCGTCTGCTCATTGTTGAATTAGCCCTGAGACTAGTACTGATTGGTCATGTACAATTATAACAGATCATCGTATGTTGCTTAGTCAAAATCTTTAATGCAGTTTTCCCCAATAAGCTTCAGTTCCTGCAAGTCTAAAATGCTTTCTTGTCAGCCTTCATTCGTGGGTAACATGTCACCTTTCACATAAAATATGATTAATGAAGTTTATGGTGTAGATCATTTTCTAAATATATTTATTCCTTTTCTTATTCCTTTCATTTCACAAGCAGTTGATATCTGAAATCTATAAGCTACATCTATATGCTACATTTCTGTGGTGATGGTGAATACTAAAAGAAAATCAGTATTATAGGGAGAAAACATTCTTAAAGTAATATTGTGTTTTATAAAACTCCATGCTGTTAAATAAGAACTAAGAGATAATCAGAGTATTTCTATTTTTTTAGTATGAAGTCAATAAACTCAAAACTGGGACCTCCCCTGGTGGTACAGGCGGTTGAGCATAGTGCTGTGAAGCTGTCCGCAGCCTCTGCAGCACAGGTTCAATCCCGGCCGGCCAGCGAGAATCCCATATGGCAAGCAGACCTCTCCTGTCTCGCCCACTGCTCCCCACAGCAGTGTATTTCAGTCAGTTTGCCTGTTCTATTCCCTGCTTTGTCTCTGATGAATCCTCTCACCCTCCTGCGCATCTGGCCTGTACCCTGGTTCTTGTATGCATGAATAAATAAATCTTAAAAAAAAAAAAAAAAAACTTAAATAAATAAATAAATAAACTCAAAACTATATATTCCTGGGGATGAAATGTATTGGGCTTGTTCAGCTGTCTTTTTTTTTTTTTTTTTAATAGAGGCATGTTTTATTATTTATTTATTTGTTTGTTTTGTTTATACATGCACTGGGTACAGTCAGAAGCGTGGGAGGGTGAGAGAATTCACCAGAGCCAGAGCAGGGAGCAGAGCAGGCAGAAGGACCAAAGTACACTGCTGAGGGGAGCAGCGGGCGGCAGGAGAGGTCTGCGCGCCATGTGGGACCCTCCTCCGGTGGCCGGGGAGCAGCCGGGGATCGAACCGGTGCAGCAGAGGCTGCAGGCAGCTTCTCAACCCAGCACTCAACCGCTGCACCACCGGGGAGGCCCTTGTTCAGCTGTCTTTAAGCAGATTGTAGGAATATATAAACATACTATTGGACTTGGGAAAATGACAGGATATATATACATATATATATGTAAGTATGCAAGTAAGTATATCTGTATATATGAAAGGATATCCGTATATATACATACATATATTTATATCAGATTATATGTAATGTATGACATGTATTATACAGTATATATACATGTTAAGTACATATATATATATAACTACATTTCTCTCATTATTTTCAGCCCTGTTTTGTAGAAAACCTGCTAGGCTGCTTGCTACAAATGATGATATAGTTCTATTTATATATTTTACATACATTCTTCAAAGTAGTTTGACACAAAAATGAAAAAGTTAAAGCCTAAACAAAAAATACGCTGAATTCCAAAATAGCTTTCCTCACTTATAATGTCTCAAATGTTGCTTCTTCACAAACCGTTTAACCAGGCAGGTTTTTTATTGTTTGCAAGACCTTTTGCTTCCAAGAACAACTTGGAGAAGCAAGGACACGTTTTGGTTCACATTTCCATCCCAGATGGGCTGCATGTTTGACATCTTTTTATTTTTTATTTTTTTAAAGATTTATTTATTTATTTATACATGCACTGGGTACAGTCAGAAGTGTGGGAGAGTGAGAGAATTCACCAGAGCCAGAGCAGGGAGCAGAACAGGCAAACTGACGAAATACACTGCTGAGGAGAGCAGCGGGCGGCAAGAGAAGTCTGCCTACCGTGCGGGACCCTTGCCGGCGGCTGGGGATTGAACTGGCGCTGCAGAGGCTGCATGCGGGCAGCTTTGCAGCCCAGCGCTCAACCGCTGCGCCACTGGGGAGGCCCATGTTTGACATCTTTTTAAAAGAAAACATGTAATATCACCACTGTAGTGTTTTAAGTTTTTTGAGCCTCAGTTTCCTCATTTCTGATACAAGGTACCAGCAGCTGCCATTGAGACCGTAGTGAGTGAATCTTTAGCCAGGTGGTGTGTGAGCAGTACTTTCCCTGCAAACACAAGCTTCTCGTTAAGTGGGACCCTCACCTATGGGTGCCTACAGCCTGTACCTTTATGGTTGCATCCCCAAAAATTTACAAATGTGCAGCATTAAAAAATAATAGACTAGTCTGTATAGGTAAGTAGCCTAGGCTATAAATAAATATTTCTATGAATGAATGAATGTAGGCTTTCTTTCAAATTACATGATAACTGAAACTTGTGTTCAAGTGATTGTTGATTGTGTATGTGCACACTAGCATGTACACTCTAGCAAGATTTCCAGTTTTCACTGATATTTTATTTCTCCCTTGTTAACTCTCTCCCCAACGCACCTCTGCCACACTCCACCCTGCTTTTAACCAAGAAAACATATTTTATGAGAATCAAAACTTCTTTATAATGGATAAAGAACAGGCCTCCCCTGGTGGTGCAGGCTGTTGAGTGCAGCGCTGTGAATCTGCCCGCAGCCTCTGCATCATGGATTCGATCCCGGCTGGCCAGCGAGAATCCCACATGCCGCAGCAGATCTCTCCTGTCGCACCCTCTGCTCCCCTCAGCAGTGTATTTCGTCAATCTGCCTGTTCTGTTCCCCGCTCTGTCTCTGGTGAATCCTCTCACCCTCCCGCGCATCTGGCCTGTACCCCGGTTCTTGTATAAAATAAATAAATAAATCTTTAAAAAAAGAGAGAGAGATAATACAAAACAATAAACTGCTGAGGCCAGATGCTGGAGAGCTCACCTGAGCCCACCAGCTGCATCTCTCATTTATTTGTGCACCATTTGAATAGAGTGGGTTACTCATCTACCTCAGCACCCCCACACCTGATTTCTTGCACTGTGAATATAAACACTTCTAGTGCAAAGACACTTGGCTGCCAGTCCCACAGAAGAGCTTTCAGCTTTGGGTCACAACCACTTAAAGCAAATTTTTCTCTTCAACTCACATTCTGACTTAAATGTTCCCTTTGAAAAGGCCACCCTGCGTCTGACAGCTGCATTTCCTTGAAGGTGCTAGCTGGCTGGCTTTAGTGAAGTTCAGGTCCAGCTGGTCTTGAGAGAACTTCTGCCCTGTTTCTGCTTACTCGGCTGACAGCGACCTGGCTCCCCAGCAACATCAGGTGTCTGCTCTCCCTCAGTCCTCCCAAGTTCCTGACCCCCTCATGCCTCTGTGCTTTTACTGTGGCAACAGCATTTCATGTTCTGCTTATCGTTGTTTTTTAGAAGCCAAATATACAGTATAATATATAATATACAAATATATAATATACAAATAATATATAATATACAATAATATATTATATATAATATGATTGTAATTATTATAATATAATAAATTATAATATAATATAATATACAATAATATAATATACAAATAATATATAATATACAAATATACAGAAGCCAATCTGTATACAAATATACAGAAGCCAGTAACACTGTATATTTGGAACAGTCTACGCAGGTGCTTTGGGGTCTTACAAATTGGTTGTTCTAACCTTGCTTGCTGAATCTTGGCTGAGTGATCTTGGGCATGTTGGGTGACCTTTCTAAATGTGACTTTCTCCATTTGTAAGGGAAACAATGATACGTATTTTCTAAGATTGAATGAGGATTAAATCAAATAATTTCAGGGCTTGGCAGGTAAGCGGCAATCCCCAGAAGCAGTTAATATGATAATAATAATTACAAGTATCATATTATATTCTGCTATTAATTATGAATTGAAACCTTTTAAAAATAGTGAAAAATTCTCCCACTGGAGAGGCACTTGCAAGTTTGAGTTTTGTGTTATTCATGAAGCCTGCTGAAGTTCTGGGCGAAGTTTTGTGTCTGGTGTCTCCCCAGATGCTCTATTCCCTGTTTTAAACTTACTTTCAAGGAGACGAAACTAGGCTAGTGATATGATAGATTAAGGTGTGCTGATTTTGAGTTGCTAATAGCTGTTGTTGGTATTACGTGTCTCAGTTTTCCCCACAGTTGTCTAACTGGAATTCTAAAGGGTTGTTATTTTCCTAATTTCTTTTTCTTCTTGTTCATGATTTGTAAATAAAACACAACCAATTTTCATGTGTAACCTATCACTTGTGTTCACATATTGGTACAAATATATGATTTCTTGGTGGGATCTCTAGGGTTTTCTATATATTGTACCAAATCATCTGCAAATAATAACTTCTTCTTTCCAGATTTGGATTCCTTTTGTTTCTTATTGTTATCTGATAAGCTAAAATCTCTAATTAAATTAAACAGAAGTGGTGACAGTGAGCATCTTTGTCTTATTCCTGATCTTATAGGGAAAGCTTTCGGTTTTCCACCATTAAGTATTAAAATAGCTGTAGGTGTACGATATGTGGCCTTTATTATATCGAGTTAGGTTCCATCTATTCCCAATTTGTTCAGAGTTTTGTCATAAACGGTTGCTGTATCTTGTCAAATGCTTTCTCTCCATCTACCGCTATTATTGTGTGGTTTTTAACATTTCTATGGTTGAGCTAGTGTATTTCATTGATGAATTGATGTATCTTCTGTGATTAAATCCCACTTGCTTATGATGTATGATCTTTGTAATAGGTTGTTGAATTTGTTTGGTAGTATTTTGTTGAAGGTTTGTTTTTTAAGATTCATTTATATATATAAGAAGTAGGGTACAGGCCAGAGGTGTGGGGGTGAGAGGATTTACCAGAGACAGAGTGGGGAGCAGAACAAGCAGATTGACTAAAATACACTGCTGAGGGGAGCAGCAGGCGAGACAGGTCTGCTGTGCCATGTGGGTTAGCTCACTGGCCGGGGATAGAATTAATGCTGCAGCGGCTGAGGATAGCTTCATAGTGCTGAGACTTAACCCCTTGCGCCACCAGGGAGGCCCCTAGTTGAAGGTTTTGTATTAATAATCATCAGGGATATTAGTCTGTAGTTTTCTTGTGCTGTCTTTGGTTTTTGTATTGGAATAATGGTTGGCAACCTAAAATGTTAATGTTAGGAAGCATTCCTTCTTAGATTTTTAGGAATAATTTGAGTAAGCTGGGCATAAGTTCTTTAAAGGTTTGAAAAATTTTCCTTGTAAAACTGACCTTGGGCTTTTGTTTTTGGGAGATTTTTGATTACTCATTCAATTTTCATGACTGTGATTTTTTTTCAGCATTTCTATTTCTTCATGATGTAGTTTTAATAAACAATATTGTTCTGGAAGTTTGTTCATTTCCTCAGCGTTGTTGAGTTTGTTGATTTGTAGTTGTGTGGTAATCTCGTATGACCCTCTGCATCTATGTACTGTCTATAGTAATTTCCCCGTCCTCATTTCTAATTCTGTGTATTAATGTTTTCTTTCTTCTTTGTTAACCTATCAAAAGATTTGTTGATTTTGTTTACTTTCCTGAAGAACCAACTCTTTGTTTTCTTTCAGATGGTCTTTTTGGTTTCTTTTTTTTTTTAAGATTTATTTATTTATACATACAAGAACTGGGGTACAGGCCAGAGTTGTAGGGGATGAGAGGATTCACCAGGACAGAGTGGGGAACAGAACAGGCAAATTGACTGCTGAGGGGAGCAGCGGGCAAGTCAGGAGAGGTCTGCTGCACCAATGTGGGTAGCTCCCTGGCCAGGGATCAATCTCCTGCTGCAGTGGCTGCGGCGAGCTTCATAGATTATGTCTTAACACCTTGTGCCACCAGGGAGGCCCTCTTTTTGGTGTCTATGTCACTTCTTTCAGCAGTTTGATTATAATGTGTCTTAGTGTGTCTGTGTTTGGACTTATTTTGTTTGTTACTCTTTGGATCTCAAGGATCAGGATCTCTGCTTTCTTTCCCTGATTAGGGTAATTCTTGGCTATTTTTATGTCTTTAAATAAATTTTCTATGCATTTCTCTCGTCTCTTGGGACCCTCATGATATGGATATTACTTCTCATTAAATTACTCCACAGAGCTCTTATACTGTTAACTTTATTAGATTCATTTTTTCTCTTTGCTGTTCTTTTTGTGTGTTTTCCACTACCGTGCGTTCAATTCATTGATTCTATTACTTGCATTTTTCTATTATTTGGGCCCAGAACTGCATTTTTAGATTCAGTTACAGTACTTTTTAGAGTCTTTAATTCTATTTGTAATCTCATATTTTCTATTAATACCTTTCATATTCTTATTTTTATTGATCCACTGTTTTTATTTCATCATGAAATAACTCTTTGTGACTCTTTATAACTGTTATTTTTAACTCATCAGAGTCCACATTTCTACTATACTGAGACATCTTTTGGATTTTTTTTCACTCTAGTATTTTTGATTTGTTCTTCTGTCTCTCCAATTTTAGTTACTCCAGCATTTGTGATATGTTCTTCTATTGTTCATTATGGATTCAGATTAGGAGGTTTCTTTTCTGGCATTAATAAACTGACCTTACACCATGCCTATAGGTTCTGGGTATAAGCCTGGGTTTTTATCCAGTATCTATATATATGTGTCTGTTGTTTCATAAACTATAGCCTCTGCATCTATTTGAATGACTAGGACACTAGTGCCAATAAGAGGTAGTCATAGGAACTGGGAAAACAAGACACCAAAAGTGTACCTCCAATGAGCACCAAGGGTTCAAGCTTCTAAAGTGCTGCAGGGGAGCAAGCACCCAATTTGAGGGTGGGTATACATGAACAATCTCATATCCCTCAACTTCTTTTTTTTTTTCAAAGTTTATAACAGTTTTATTCATATTAGTCCAAAAATTAAAATCACAAGATGTTCCCATCAGGATATAGAAATAGAAACTTGGTATAGTTATATAATTGAAAAGTACTTAACAATAAGTAGAAATAAATTACAGCTACATCTGCAACATAGATTCACCTCAAACATTACAATGAGTAAAAGAAAGCACATAAGAATACATACTCTATGATTCCATGTACATAAAGCTCAGAAACAATTTAAATTCTTAATGGTAATAGCAATAGGAAATATGATTTGCTATGAGCATTAGGTGACTAAAATGGGTACAAAAATATTTCTGGAATGATGAAAATGTTCTAAATTTTTATTGAGATTCCAATTGCCTGGGTGTATATATTTGTCAAACCTCACTGATCTCAAGTTCTATGTATTTCACCACAGACAAATTTCCCATCAATTAAAAGAAACTGCAAAAATAAATAAATAACATATGTACTGGGGAACCCATTTCATATTTAAAATCTTATGTAAAGGAATACTTTGTAACATAAAATCATTCTGGAAAGCATAAATTCCTTTTATCAGCATGGCAATTTTTATGGCATAAATACTATCAATCTAACAATAAGCATGCAAAGAACATGATGCTAAGTTTCCAACTCCCTTCTACAACCTCCATTTTGCACCTACTTCTGGAATTTTCTGTATCCTCTTTAAGAAATCTATTAAATGGCATAGTTTTTTTTTTTAATAATAAATTTTATTTTTATATTCCCCCATACAATTGCAAACTCCCCATTCTGACCCCAATCCTTCCCCTCCCGCCCCCCACCCCCCAAAAAGTGTCTCTGGTTCATAGATTTTTGTTGATTTTTATTTTCACTTTCTTATATTCATTTTCCTGGTCCCTTATTTAAGTTTTCTAGATTCCTGCTATGAGTGAGACCATCCGGTATTTTTCTTTTTTTTCTGGCTTATTTCGCTGAGCATGATCCCTTCCAGCGCCATCCATGTTGCTGCAAATTGCATGTGTTTATCTTTTTTGAATGCTGAGTAATATTCCATGGTATATATGTACCACATCTTCTTGATCCAGTCATCTATTTTTGGGCATTTGGGTTGTTTCCAAAGCTTAGCTATTGTAAACAGTGCTGCTATAAACATAGGGGTGCAGGTGCTCTTTGGAATTGATGTTTCTGTGTCCTTTGGGTAAATACCTAGGAGTGGAATTTCTGGATCATATGGAAGCTCTATGTTTAGTAGGTCCAGAAATCTCCACACAGCTCTCCATAGTGGTTGGACCAGTTTGCACTCCCACCAACAGTGCAGAAGAGTTCCTTTTTCTCCACACCCTCGCCAACATTTGTTGTTGCTAGTTTTTTTAATATGTGCCATTCTCACTGGTGTGAGATGGTATCTCATGGTAGTTTTGATTTGCATTTCCCTGATTGCAAGTGATGTTGAACATTTTTTCATATGTCTGTTGGCCATTTGCATTTCCTCTTCAGAGAAGTTTCTTTTTAGCTCTTCTGCCCATTTTTTGACTGGATTATTTTCTTTGTTGTTGTTGAGTCTCATCAGCTCTTTGCAGGTTTTTGTGATCAGTCCTTTATCATTAGTGTTGAGTGCAAAAATGTTCTCCCGGTTGGTGGGGTTTCTCTTTGTTTTGGTTATTGTCTCTTTTGCTGTGCAGAAGCTCTTTAATTTGATGTAGTCCCAGCTGTTTATCTTTGTCTTCACTATCACTGCTTTGGGTGATGTGTCTGTAAAGATGTCTTTGATGTGCAAATCCCGTAGTGTTTCGCCTGTATTTCCTTCTATGTATTTTATGGTTTCAGGTCTTATGTCTAGTTCTTTAATCCATTTTGAGTTGATTTTTGTGTATGGTGTGAGGTAGTGGTCAAGCTTCATTCTTTTGCATGTAGCGACCCAGTTTTCCCAGCACCATTTATTGAACAAACTTTCTTTGCTCCAATGCATAGTCTTTGCTCCTTTGTCAAAGATTAGTTGACCATAAATCTGTGGGTTTATTTCTGGATTTTCTATTCGATTCCATTGGTCTGTATGTCTGTTCTTGTTCCAATACCATGCAGTTTTGATGATTATGGCTTTGTAGTATAGTTTGAAGTCTGGGAGTGTGATGCCTCCATTTCCTTCTTTTTTTTTCAGTAGAGCTTTGGCTATTCCGGGTTTTTGGTGATTCCATATGAATTTCATCAATAATTGTTCTATTTCTTTGAAGAATGACATTGAAATTTTGATTGGAATAGCATTGAATCTGTATATTGCTTTTGGTAGGATGGCCATTTTAATAATGTTTATTCTTCCAATCCATGAGCAGGGGATGTCTTTCCATTTCTTTGTGTCTTCTTCTATTTCTTTTAACAGTGTTTTATAGTTTTCTTTGTATAGGTCCTTTACGTCTTTTGTTAGATTTATTCCCAAATATTTGATTTTTTTTGTTTCGATAATAAAAGGGATGGTTTTTTTGATTTCTTCTTCTTCAGATTTATTGTTTGTGTATAGGAAGGCTACTGACTTTTGCGTGTTGATTTTGTATCCTGCCACTTTACTGAATTGATTGATGAGTTGAATTAGTTTTTCTGTGGAGATTTTGGGGTTCTCTATGTATATTATCATATCATCTGCAAATAGTGATAGTTTGACTTCTTCTTTTCCTATTTGGATTCCTTGGATGTCTTTCTCTTGTCTTATTGCTCTGGCTAGGACTTCCAGTATTATATTGAAAAGCAGTGGTGAGAGTGGACATCCTTGTCTTGTTCCTGATCTTAATGGAATTGCTTTCAGCTTTTCACCATTGAGAATGATACTGGCTGTTGGCTTGTCATAGATGGCCTTTATGATGTTGAGGTATGTTCCTTGTATCCCAAGAATTTCAAGGGCTTTTATCATGAATGGGTGTTGCACTTTGTCGAAAGCTTTCTCAGCATCTATTGATATTATCATATGGTTTTTATATTTCTTTTTGTTGATGTGTTGGATAACGTTGATTGATTTTCGGATGTTAAACCATCCTTGTGCCCCTGGAATGAATCCAACTTGGTCGTGGTGAATTATCTTATGGATACATTGTTGGAGTCTGATAGCTAAAATTTTATTGAGGATTTTTGCATCAGTGTTCATTAGGGAGATTGGCCTATAGTTTTCCTTTTTTGTGTTGTCCTTATTCGGTTTTGGTATTAGTGTAATATTGGCTTCATAGAACGTGTTTGGTATTGTCCCTTCCTTCTCAATTTTTTGGAAGAGTTTGTGAAGGATAGGCACTAATTCGTCTCTGAATGTTTGGTAGAATTCATTTGTAAATCCATCAGGTCCTGGGCTTTTGTTTTTGGGGAGGTTTTTGATTACCATTTCAATTTCGCTAATTGTAATTGGTCTGTTTAAGTGTTCTATTTCTTCTTTATCTAGCTTTGGGTGATTGTAGAGTTGTAGGCATTTGTCCATCTCCTCTAGATTGTTGAACCTGTTTCCATATAACTGTTCATAGTAGTTACTGATTATTCTTTTGATTTCTGCTGTGTCCGTTGTGATTTCTCCTCTTTCATTTATGATCCTGTGTATTTGTGCTTTCTCCCTTTTTTCCTTTGTGAGCCTGGCTAGGGGTTTGTCTATTTTATTGATTTTTTCAAAGAACCAGCTCTTGGTTTCATTGATCTTTTGGATTGTTTTTTAGTTTCAATTTCATTTATTTCTGCTTTGGTTTTTATTATTTCTTTTCTTCTACTGGTTTTGGGGTTTTTTTGTTGTTCTTTTTCTAGATCTTTGAGCTTCGAGATTAGGTTGTTTCTTTGAGTTCTTTCTTGTTTTTTGATGTGAGCTTCTATTGCTATATATTTTCCTCTTATTACTGCTTTTGCTGCATCCCATACATTTAGGATATTGGTGTCCTCCTTGTCATTCAATTCAAAGAATTTTTTAATTTCTTCTTTGATCTCCTCGTTAGTCCAGTGGTCTTCCAGTAGTGTGGCTTTTAATCTCCATGAGGTAGGATAGTTCCTTGCCTTCTTTTTATGATTTATTTCTAGTTTGATGCCTTCGTGGTCAGAAAAGATGGTTGGTATGATTTCAATCTTGGTGTATCTGTTGATGTTTGTCTTGTGCCCCAGTATGTGATCGATCCTGGAGAATGATCCGTGTGCGCTTGAGAAAAATGTGTACTCCGTTTTTTTGGGGTTTAGTGTTCTATAGATGTCTGTTAAGCCCAAATGCTCTAGGTCCTTATTTAGAGCTTTAGTTTCTTTACTTATTTTTTGTCTTGTTGATCTATCCATTGTTGATAGTGGTGTGTTGAAGTCTCCCACTACGTATGTGTTTTCTCTGATGTCTGTTTTCAGAGAGGACAACAGTTGTCTGATATATTTTGGTGCTCTTTCGTTTGGTGAGTATATGTTAATGAGTGTTATTTCTTCTTGAAGTATTGTCCCCTTAATCATAATGTAGTGACCATTGGGGTCTCTTTTTATTTTTTTGAGTTTGAAGTCTGTTTTATCTGATATAAGTATAGCTGTTCCTGCTTTCTTTTTTGGCCCATTTGCTTGTAGGATTGTTTTCCATCCTTTGACTTTGAGCCTATTTTTATCTTTTGTAGCTAAATGTGTTTCCTGGAGACAGCAAAAGGTTGGGTTTTGTTTCTTAATCCAGGCTGCAACTCTGTGTCTTTTTATTGAAGAGTTTAGTCCATTTACATTTAGAGTTAATATTGATATGTTAGCATCTGTATTTGCCATTATGTTTGTCTTTCCTTTGATTTTATTTATTTATTCTTTTAATAACTTTTTTTTTTTTTTTTTGGTCTTCTTTCGTTGTTATTCGTCCCTCTGAGGTTCTGGCTTTAGGATTCCTTGTAGTATTTTTTGGAGTGGGGGTTTAGTCGCAATGAAATTCCGGAGTTTCTCTTTGTCTGGGAAGGTCCATATTCTTTCTTCATGGAGGAAAGAGAGCTTTGCGGGATAGAGTATTCTTGGTTGGCATCTGTTTTCTTGGAGTCTGTTGACTATGTCCCTCCACTTTCTCCTTGCCCGTAGTGTTTCTTCAGAGAAGTCTGATGTCAGCCTGATTGGTTTTCCTTTGAATGTTATCTGTTTCTTCCCTCTTGTCAGCTTCATTATTTTTTCCTTGTCCTGGATTCTTGGGAGCTTTACTATTATGTGTCTTGCTGTGTTTTTCCTTTCGTCGTGGAAGTTTGGTGTTCTTCTTGCTTCTTGTATATCAATTTTCAGCTCCTTCTTCGCATTTGGGAAGTTCTCTTCAATTATCTCCTGGAATATTTTCTCTGTTCCTACATCTCTCTCCTCTCCTTCTGGAATTCCTATAACTCTTATATTTCCTTTCCTCATGGAGTCAGATAGTTCCCGAAGTCTCTCTTCGTTCTTTTTCCTTCGTACTTCTCTTTCCTTTTCTGTTTTGGTTCTTTTTATTTCTGTGTCTTCAAGAGTACTTATTCGTTCTTCCATTTCATCTATTCTGCTTTCATTGCTTTTCCCAGAGTTCTTTAGTTCCTCCATTAATTCTTTGATCTCCTGCATTTCTTTTACTTCCCTCTTTAGGGACTCAATTTCCTTCTTCTGATCTATCACTTTTTTAATCATGGCAATTTTAAATTCTCTTTCTGGAAGGCTCAGAAGTTCTTCCAAGTTGCTGTCGTTGCAATCTGGGGAGTGGTTTTCTTTTTGTGGTGTGCTTCTTTCCTGAGGAGTTGTTAGGTTGCGTGTGGTTCTTCTACTCCCTACTGTCTGTTTTCTAATTTGTCGTATGCGTTGGGACACTGTGTTGCTCGGACTGACTGGCATCTTGGGTGAACTTCTCCGCTCCCCTCTGGCTCTTCCAGGAGCCATCTCTGTCTTCTGGGGGAGCTTTCTGCTGGTTTTAGGCAGTTTTTACTGAAGAAATGTCCCTGTTCTAAAATGGCGAAGCAGGATACAGTCCCTGCGCCTCCGGTTTCAGGCACACTATTCTGCGCACCTGGTCTGCCCCGGACGTGGGTGCCTGCTCCCTCTGTGGGCTCAGACTGCTGGTCGGAAGGGGCCTGGCGTGGGCTAACTTCCCGGCTGGCCACTGGGTCCTCCAGAAGCCTTCTGCCCTTTTCAAGCAGTCTTAAGAAATTTCCTGTTCTATGGGGTGTTAGTGACTTTTTTTTCCTGGTCGCTAGGTGGCGCCAGAGATCTCTCCTATTGTCCTTGGGGGGCTGTTTTTCGCCTCCCCCCACCCCGTGGGACAGGGAACAGAGCGGGAATGGTAGGGTACACCTCAACAACTTTGGGGTGCTGTGTCTGCCTTGTGCCCCACCATCGTGGAGAACCCACGCCCCGAATTTTCATGCCCCGGGTCTCAGTTCAAAGCCCTCAGTTCCAGGACGCGGGCTGTAGCCCAGTTCAGTGGCGCGGGAATGGCGCCTTTTGCACCGCTCCCGTGTCTGGGCGCCTGGTTCCTGCTTACTCAGGGAGGGACCTTCACCTCAGTGAGGACCTCCGCGCGTCTCCCCGCAAGCCTAGGTCGCAGGCGCGGGTACCTGGGCCGCCACGATCCAGGTCTACACTTGCTTTTCAAGCTCACCCAGCGCGCCGCTTTCCCGCGCAAGCTTACCGGCAGCCCGGGCTGTGTGCGCGTCTCCCGGGGTCTTTGTTCTTCTCTAATCTCCCTCAACTTCTAAGCTATGGTTGAACAGCAGCACTGAGAAGAGATTTGAGTTGAAATGTTCACAATACAGGATTTATTCTCTTTGCCTTTCAAGTATGGAACTTGCCTTTAGGCACTTTCTCCAGTTCTTGGTCCCAATTGTTTTGAAATCTGATTAATGACCATGTACTATTTAGCTGTTATTGCGGCTTTGGCCCCTGGTAGGAGTGAGGCAGGTGTTTCACATGCACAGCTCCAGGCTGCAGAAAATAGCCTCTTCTGTAGGGAAACAGGCATTCCAAGCAACCCTCCCTGGCTATTCAGGTTCCAGTTATTCTCCATTTGGAGATGTAGGCTCAAACCAATAATCACCACCTCATAGACTCCACACTGGCAGTCACCAAGACCATGTCTGCTCTCAGTTCCCCATTTTGGTGGTGTGAGGTGCTTCATTCTCCAGCTCAGGGTGCCCTGTTGCTCTCCAGTGGTATATCTCTGTATTTGCAGGCATCTGCCTCCTCTAGCAGTGCTCTGCCAGGGGGTCTCTGCCCTCTTATCTCTGTGCCTGTTCTCTGATAGTGCACCCTCCATCCTGCAGGCCAGTTTTGTGCATCATTTCTGTAATCTAGTCCCCCGAGTTCTATTCTAAAGTCCCCGATGAGCTGTGAACCCTCAACAACAATGGCAGAGAGACTTTGGATAGCCACCTTTTCTCCCTATGGGATCACTCTACGCAGTTAAATTACTGAATTTCCTACTCCCTTCCTCTGTGTCAGCCCTCTCGATGCCTACAGTGGTCATTTTCCATCTTTCAGGAGTTATTCTCTGTTTAAGTGTAGTCTGGTTGTGAATATGTTGTGAGGAGGGGGAGGATGAGGGTAACTTGGCAGCTTCACTTTTCCACCATCTTGCCAGACCCTAGTGTTAAACTAATAAACGCATGCATGACCCCAAAGCGTCTCTCCTTCTAAAAGAATACTGTGATAAAAAGATCAATTTGATTTTTGCTTTGACCAAACAAATGTTTGAATGAGTTGAGAGCAGCACTAATTTAACATGTATTTCCTCTGTCTGTAGGTGATACAGAATGCCATCATTGAAAGCATTGAATATAGAAGACAGAATCCATCTCGTTGTTCTGTTTCTCTCAGTAATATTGAGGCAAGAAGATTCTTCAACAAGGAGTTTCTAAGCAAACCCTCTGCATAGTTTATGCATAAAAATGACAGGAATTTCTGAGCTGAGGCTATTTGCAATGTCATGACAACTGGATTTAAAAGCACAGAACCAATCGCAAGAGACTGACTGATACTCAACGTTGCAGTTATTTGGCTGCATGAGAATATCCTGATATGTTTGTTAGGTTGACAGATTATGTTAATTATGTAAAAATATACTGATCTGCATTTTCTATCAGTATGAATTTCCTAATGCAAATGTACGAACATATACTGTATTTTCAGATATCCCTTACCAAGCATCTAATGTGTCCTTTTATAAAAATGTAGTTTCTTTTTAGAATATTTAACAGTTCAATCTCAATAAGTATGACTTTGTACTGTGTGTAAATGTTATTCACTGACTGGATTTATTCATATTATGAGACAACACTATTTTTTATTTATGTATGCATATATACTTATATGAAATAAATTCACCTGTATGCAAATTATTATAATAACTGACTTTTTGATTATCCTTTATAATGATATTGTGCTTATAGGATCAGTCTCCCCAAGAGGATCACGTAGGCAAAATTTTCTCTATATGCCCTGAGTAGGCATATTAAAGAGTCAACTGAAAGCAAACCCAATGGCCAAAGCCATTAAGCAGCAAAATACAGTAGTTTTGCATTATTATGGAAAATATAAAACTCCATGAGTCCATACAGAAATAAATACCTTCTATGTAGAAGACATTGTATTATTTATGTAAATACTCAGCCCTCAAAGAGGTGATAGTCCCTTGAGATGTGCATATTGTGATTTCATCAAAGAGAACATATGCTGTGGACAAGGAAGGAACTGGGCAAATGCTACTTCTGCCACATGAACAAAGGCAGTATCAATAATGACCAGAAAATGTACACATGCCAGATGATTCATTGTGACTTTCTCATTTTTTTCTAAAGAATCTTTGCTTTCATTCCCTTCCCATGCATGCATTTTTGGAGTAATACAGCAGAATCAGATAGTTTCAATTCACAAAAATAAACACATTAGAAGAATATAATGCGTTCAAGGAGTTTTTTTCTAGCTAAAGAAACAAGATGTGATCAGGAGGTGGTGGGAGCAGGCAACAAACTTCGTTTGGGCAACTCTGACAGATTTGATGAGGGCAAGTCCCTCACAGCATGAAACATTCCAGCATATACACACCACATCTTCTTGATCCAGTCATCTGTTTTTGGACATTTAGTTTCCATATCTTAGCTATTGTAAAGAGTGCTGTAATAAACATATGTGTGCAGGTTTCCTTTTTAATGAATGTTTTTGTCTCTTTTGGGTAGATTCCTGGTAGTGAAATTGCTGGGTTGTATGGTAGATCCATTTTAGAAATTTGAGGGTCCTCCACACAGCTTTCCATAGTAGTTGGACAAGTTTGCATTCCCACCACAGTGTACAACAGTTCCTTTTTCTCCACATCCTCACCAGCATTTGTTGTTAAGTTTTGTTTTTTGGTTTTTTTTAACATGGGCCATTTTATTGGTGTGAGGGGATACTTCATTGTGGTTTTGATTTGCATTTTCCTGATTATAAATGCTGTTAAAGTATTTTCATAAACCTGTTGGCCATTTGCATTTCCTCTTTGGAGAAGTTTCATTTTAGTTCTTCTGCCCATTTTTTGTGTAAGTTCTTTGTAGAGCTTTGAGATCAGTCCTTTATCTATTTTGTGGAATGCAAATATTTTCTCCCAATCTGTAGGGTGTCTCTTTATCTTGGTGGTTGTCTTTTTTTGCTGTACAGAAGTTTTTAGTTTGATGAGACATATAGGGAAACCAAACAAGGGGTAAGGAAAGAAAAAAAAGAGAAAACTTAGGCAACTATAAATTGGAGACATACAGCAGGAGAAGGGGAAGGAGAAGGATCAAAACGGGAGGGAAAAGCACAAGAGATTATGGTGACAGTTCACAGGTGATTTGGTGGTGGGAATTTTATGGGGATTATACATGAGAGGAAAAATCAAACATTATACATAATGAACAATGATGTAATATATTAATATATATGTAATATTTTTTTTTCTAAAAAAAAAAAAACTGCCCGGCAGCTGCTACCCAGCAGCACAGATGGCCTAGAGAGGATTTAGAGAAGGAGCTTAAGTGTCTAAGTGAGGTCTCTCAGCAGCCTGACTTGGAAACCCAAACACTACAATATTTCAGAATTGCAGATTATAATGTTGCTACCCCTAAACACGTAGCTACATAAATAATGACAGGTGTAATCTGGGATTATTTGTGTAATTAAATTCAAAAGCAATTTGAAAGGCTACTTGAGAACTATGTTAGACCCAAAACATTATTGAGAATATAAAAAGAAAAATATTTCTCCTTAGTTAATGATTGTAAACCATAGGCAGCCCATCATGAGGAAATGCTTCAATTACAAGGGCTGTCACATTTAAGAATACTGGGATAAAAATAGAAGATTGCTTCATTGATTTATCACAGAACAGAAAAAAAGAATGTTTTAATTTATGAAATTACAATCAAATTAGAAAAAAGGGAAGGTTATATAAGATGAAACTATGGCAGTTGTATAAAAGGGTAGAAGCCATTATTTGTTTCTAGGAAATGTTTAACACCTTGCTTAGCTCACAGCCTTCATTTCATATGAAAATTTTCTTCTTTGAATTTAAGTATGCAAACCTTTAAAACATGGATAGGCTATGTATTTCAAATTCTGTAAACATGTGGGATGGTCTCACATCTCATAGTTATATAGTCAATATTTATATCTGTATAAAATAGCAAGTGAAGAAATACACTAGGATGAAATCAAATCATACAAATAGATTTTTTTAAAAGGTTTATTTATGTATTTATTTATTTATACAAGCACTGGGTACAGTCAGAAGCGCGGGAGGGTGAGAGAACTCACCAAAGCCAGAGCGGGGAGCAGAACAGGCAGACTGATGAAATACACTGCTGAGGGGAGCAGCGGGAACGGCAGGAGAGGTCTGCACGCCATGTGGGACCCTCGCAGTCAGCCGGGGATCGAACCGGCACTGCAGAAGTTTCAGGCAGCTTTGCAGCCCAGCGCTCAACTGCTGTGCCACCCGGGGAGGCCCTCACACAAATAGATTTTTTAATGTAGCTTATTGTGGGATGATATTTTCCATCCAGTAGAAAAAAATTTATAAAGATCTACAACAAAAAATATCTTGTCCAGTAGAGTCAGCTTCTATCTTACAACACATGAAAGGAGTCTTGAAAGCATGTGTGATGAATGTAAAACTTAGGAGGATACCTGAATATAATATCTGAATGAAAAAATAAACCAGAGAGAAAGGAATTTGGAAATGTGCAAATGAGGGGATGCAAGCATTCATTCAAATAAATTAAAAGACACCATCATGCTTTTTCTTCTAAAACTGATTGACAAATTTTGCTTAGTACCATCATTTCCAAATTTAGAAGTGGTCTTGACAATTTCTTTTAACAAGAATAGTTGCAGTGGGGGTGGGGGGGAGAGGGGTGAGTGAGGTTTCTCTAAGCTGAGAAATCATAATACACGATAAATCTCTCAATTGAAAAGGAGATAACCTAACAGGTGTGTGTGTGTGTGTGTGTGTGTGTGTTTAACTGGAATCACATTGGCTATGACATTATATGTTCCAGGTGTACAGCAGCTATATTTTGCATCATGATTCCTATCAAAAGTCTAGTTTGCATCCACCACCATACGTTTATCCCTCCCCCAAGCCTCTTCCCTTTTGATAACTCCCAAGTTTTGGTAACTTCTGTATCTAAGAATTTGTTTTGCTAACAAGTATATTTTTCAAATATTGATAAGTTTGTTTCTTTTAAAGACAAGAAAGTAAAATTATAGTAAATTTTGCTCTTATAAGTATTTCAACTTTAAAGTAATATTTATTACACCAATTAGGTTTTTAATACTTTTCAACCACTTCAATATTGTTGCAAAAACTAACCACTGAAAATTAATAAAAGTATGTACAAACTGGAGGCATTTTCCCTTTTACCTCAGGGTGGGGTTCCAAGGACTTGGCCTGTGGCTTCTAGCTCATTCCCAGAAAGTCCTGGTATTTAGTATTATGAAAGAAAATCAAGTTTTGGGCAAAGACAAAGGACCTGCAGGGCAGTCAGCAGGTCAAACACATGTGCTATTACTTGTCCTGCAGTCAGGCCTATTATCTATCAGCAGGAATCACATCTGGGAGCTAGAGCCCCCACTGCACCCCAGGAACATTCCACCGACATCCTACCAAACAAGTATTTCCTTATGATGGAATCTTTTATCTCCTGAATTACCTACCATAGATAAGGAGTTTAAGGCAAGCATGTTACCTGTCTGGAAATTAACTTATGTCCCTGAGAAAAATACCCTAAAAAAAAAATTATTTGTTTCTGCCATGACCTTGTCTCAAATGTAACCCCCCCCCCTTTTTTTTTCTGAGAAAAACCACCAATCTCAACATCTTACAAAACCAAACCCTACCTGGGGGAAAGTTGAAGCAACTAGCTGGGACCCTGTTTTGCAAGTCTCTCCTCCCAGGTTGGAATCCTCACTTTGATTATCTAATAAATGCTTTATCTATCGTCGACACTTTTATTCCAGTTAATGTATTTAGTATATTCATACCCCAAATGCTCTTAATTTGTATCAGATACTTCCCAAGAAAAAAGCTCCTGAATCTGTATAAAGCTAACAAATAATAATGTTAATAAACCACAGGGTCTCTGATTTAGTCTTCATGTCTCAATGGACATTTCATAAAATAAATCTTGTTCAAATATTGTGAGACAAAATAAAGAATAAAACATTGGGAATGGTCCCCAAATACAAAGGCCTGTGAGGTTCACTGACAAATGTCCGTGAGAGGCCACACAGACCTCCCTCCTCATCACTTAGCACCACAGAAAGCAGCTCACTCACATCTGAAACCTCCATTGCATCTCTCTCAGGCTGCTAAGCCTGCTGGAAATGGAGCTCAGGTTCTGACTGGGGAAGCTGTCCCAAGTCCTTGAGACTAAAATTTCAGATTTATGCAGAACTGAGGAGGTTTTGGTGAGAATGGGAGTGTGGGCGCCCTCTGGTGGCATAAGAAAAGAAACGGCTGTATTTCTGTTTATGGTGTCGGCGCGCCTCCTGCTGGTGCTCTTGGGAATCACTGAAACTCTCAAGGCCAAGGTCACTCAGCAGGTGGTTCTCTGAGTGCTCTGCTCCAGCAATCCTGTACTCTTGACTGGGTCTTGCTGACATGGCCAGGAAAATAAGAAATCTTTCTTTTTGAGTGTTGAATGAAATATAGAATTTGTAAATCTATATACGTAAACTTTAAACACAATCTCATAAATATAAACTACAATTTTCCAAATGCTAAGCAATAGATAATTATATTTCCTTACCAAAATATTTGCATCAGGGCCTCCCTGGTGGCGCAAGAGGTTAAGACGCAAACTATGAAGCTATCCGCAGCCACTGCAGCACGATTTCGATCCCCAGCTGGCCAGTTAGCAACCCACATGGCACAGCAGACCGCTCCTGACTTGCCCCACTGCTCCCTCAGCAGTGTATTTCAGTACGTCTGCCTGTTCTGTTCCCTACTCTGTCTCTGGTGAATCCTCTCACCCCACACACCTCTGGCCTGTACCCCAGTTCTTGTATGCATAAATAAATTAATTTTGAAAAAAAATATTTGCATCAAATAAAAACACCCTTTACACTATTTTTCAAATTTCTTTGTTCATTTATAAAACTAATTCCCAGTCACTTTGAAACCTATGAAATTCAGTGTCCACCAGACAGGTTCTCTGGCATACACTTCTGGAACATGACAGTTTATTTTAAAAACTGCCAATAATGTGCTGGGTGACACATAGAGGACAGGGTCAGAAGGCAAACCTAGAGGGAGGGACACATCTACTGTGACTTACTCATGTGTCCTAGGCTAATATTTTCAATGGTGAATGCTTTAGAGGTGGCAGATGAATGAAATAACATCTATCATTTCTGTAAGTAATTTTTTCAGATAATAATTTCGCCAGTTCATAGCCACAGAAAAGCTCAGTAAAGACAGACATTTTAGTTTCTACATTAGAGAAGGTTGTAATACTTTAAACTGCCTACCTGGCGCCCAGCAGGGCAGCTCAGCAGTGGGCATGGCAGAGCAGCCACCAGTGCACATTTCTAGCATCAGGAGGACCCATTCTCAAATAATTTTGGTCATGGGTCTTAATGTGTCTGTATGCACTTCAAGGACCAGTAGAAAGGCCTTTGTTTTGCCTGGCTTGGAGTATTCTCAGGGCAGAGTCTATTTCACAGGTAGCTTTTGCCAAAAGCATAAAGATGCAGGTGCTGGACTTGGAAACTGGGGCAATTTAAGTTCACTGGGTTGAGGTGGGATTTAGATGGGGTCAGTGTATCACTTGATGTTTGCAGCATTGCTGTGTGTGCCTGTGTGGACTCTTGTCTAGGGATTGGGTTTACACCATTTCTAGAATCTCAAAGAAAATGTGATCCGCAATTGTGGAGGAATCGCTGGTACAAATGTTCCATTGAGACCACGATGAATCTAAGTCTCTGTACTCACTCGTCAGTGCATTCACTCATTGAACAACCTGTTCCAGACCTTGTTTTGTAAATGGCTGATGACAAAATGTCCCGACACAAAGAGCTCCAGCTAGTGGAGGGAGGCATGAAGAAAACCAAGGAGACAAACAGATACAATATATGCTTGTACTGTTTGAAGTCTGGGAGTGTGATACCTCCATTCTCCTTCTTGTTAGTCAGGAGGGCTTTGTTTATTTGAGGTCGTTTTTGTGGCTCCATATGAATTTCATCAATATTTGTTCTATTTCTTTGAAGATTGTTAATGAAATTTTTATTGGAATAGTGTTGAATCTGTAAATTGCTTTCAGCAGGATGGCCATTTTGATAGTGTTAGTCTTCCAATCCTTGAGCAGAGGAGGTCTTTCCATTTCTTTGTGTCTTCTATTTCTTTTAAAAATGTTTTATAGGGCCTCCCCGGTGGCGCAGCGGTTGAGCGCTGGGTTGCGAACCTGCCCGCGGCCTCTGCGGCGCCTGTTCGATCCCCGGCTGCTCCCCGGCCACCGGAGGAGGGTCCCACATGGCGCGCAGACCTCTCCTGCCGCCCGCTGCTCCCCTCAGCAGTGTACTTCGGTCCTTCTGCCTGCTCTGCTCCCCGCTCTGGCTCTGGTGAATTCTCTCACCCTCCCGTGCTTCTGACTGTACCCAGTGCTTGTATAAACAAAACAAACAAACAAATAAATAAATAAATAAAACATGCCTCTATAAAAAAAAAAGTTTTATAATTTTCTTCATCTCCTTTGTTAAGTTTATTCCCAGATATTTGATTTTTTTTTTAATTTCAATTATAAAGGGGTTGGTTTTCTTGATTTCTTCTTCTTCAGATTGATTATTTGCATATAGTAAGGCTACTGATTTTTTTAAAGATTCATCTATTTATACACACAAGAACCGGGGTACAGGGCCTCCCCTGGTGGCGCAGTGGTTGAGCGCTGGGCTACAAAGCTGCCCACAGCATCTGAAGCACCAGTTCCATGCCCAGCTGCCAGCAAGGGTCCCACATGGCGCACAAACCTCTCCTGCTCCGCCTGCTGCTCCCCTCAGCATTGTATTTCGTCAGTCTGCCTGTTCTGTTCCCCACTCTGGCTCTGGTGAATTCTCTCACCCTCCCGCGCTTCTGACTGTACCCAGTGCTTGTATAAATAAATAAATCTTAAAAAAAAAATCATTTCTGATTAAAAAAAAAAAGTGGGCCTCCCTGGTGGCACAAGGGGTTAAGCACCACACTAGGAAGCAATCCGCAGCCTCTGCAGCACGAGTTTGATCCCCGGCCAGCCAGGGAGAAACCCACATGGCAAGGCAGACTTCTCCTGTCTCACCTACTGCTTCCCTCAGCAGTGTTTTCCATCAATCTGCCTGTTCTGCTCCCCACTTTGTCTCTAGTGAATCCTCTTACCCCCACACACCTCTGGCCTGTACCCCAGCTCTTGTATGCATAAATAAATAAATCTTTAAAAAAAACAACTGGGGTACAGGCCAGAGGTGTGGGGAGTGACAGGATTCACCAGAGACAGAGGGGGAACAGAACAGGCAGATCCACTGAAACACACTGCTGAGGGGAACAGTGGGCAAGTCAGGAGAGGTCTGCTGTGCCATGTGGGCAGCTCCCTGGCCAGGGATCAAACTTGTGCTGCAGTGGCTGCAAGATTCATAGGTTGTGCCCTAAGCCCTCGAGCCACCAGGGAGGCCCAGTAAGACTACTGATATTTGTTGTGCTGATTTTGTATCCTGCTACTTTACTAAACTTATCTATAATTTTTATTTGTTTTTCTGTGGAGTTTTTAGGGTTCTCTCTGTATATTATCATATCATCTGCAAAGAGTGATAGTTTTTAAAAAAGATTTATTTATTTATACAAGAACTGGGGACAGGCTAGAGGCACAGGAGGGTGAGAGAATTCACCAGAGACAGAATGGGGAACAGAACAAGCAGATCCACTGAGATACACTGCTGAGGAGAGCAGCGGGAGAGACAGGAGAGGTCGGTCACATCATGTGGGTATCTCCTTGGCCAGCCGGGTTCGAACCCCCACTGCGCCACCTGGGAAGCCCAATAGTGATAGTTTTTACTTCTTCATTCCCTATTTGGATTCCTTGCATGTCTTTGTTTTGTCTTATTCCTCTGGCTAAGACTTCCAGGATTATATTGAAAAGCAGTGGTGAGAATGGGCATAGTTGTCTTGATCCAGATCTTAAGGGACAGTCTTTCAGCTTTTCACCATTGAGAATGATGTTGGCTATGGGCTTGTCACACATGGCCTTTATTATGTTAAAATATTTTCCTTAGATCCCGAGAATTTTGAGGGCCTTCATCATAAAGGGATGTTGAACTTTGTCAAATGCCGTCTCAGCATCTATTGACATGATCACATGGTTTTTATTTTTGTTTTTGTTGATGTGTTGGATTACATTTAGATGCTGAACCATCCTTGTGTCCCTGGAATAAATCCCACTTGGTCAGGGTGAATTATCTTTTTGATGCATTGTTGGATTCTGTTGGCTAGGATTTTATTAAGGATTTTTGTATTAGTGGTAATTAGGGAGATTGGTCTGTAGGTTTATTTTTTTGTATTGCCTTTGTTTGGTTTTGGTATTAGTGTAATGTTGGCTCCATAAAATGTATTTGGTAGTACTCCTTCCTTCTCAATTTTTTGAAGGAGTTTGGGTAGGATAGGCACTAACTCAATTCTGAACTTTTAGTAGGATTCATTTGTGAAGCCATCTGGTCCTGGGGTGTCAAGTCATGCACAAAAACCAACTCAAAATGGATAAAAGACTTGGACATAAGACCTGAAACCATAAAATATATAGAAGAAAATACAGACAAAACACTACATGACACACATCTCAGAACCATGTTTAAAGACACATCCCCCAAAGCAAAGAAAGTGAAGGAAATGATAAACAACTGGGACCACATCAAATTAAAAAGCTTCTGCACAGCAAAAGAGACAGTAACCAAAACAAAGAGACACCCTACTGACTGGTAGAAAATTTTTACACACAATACTACTGATAAGGGACTGATCACAAAGATCTACAAAGAGTGGATGCAACTCAACAAAAACAAAGCAAACAATCCAGTCAAAAAAATGGGTAGAAGAGCTAAAAAGACACTTTTCCAAAGAGGAAATGCAAATGGCCAAAGGCATATAAAAAATGTTCAACATCACTTATAATCAAGAAAATGTAAATCAAAATCACAATGAGATACCATCTTACACCAATAAGAATGGCACATATTAAAAAGACTAGCAGTAACAAATGTTGGTGAGGATGTGGTGAAAAAGAACTTTCCTGCACTGCTGGTGGGAGTGCAAACTGGTCCAATCACTGTGGAAAGCTGTGTGGAGGTTCCTCAAACTACTAAAAATGGAGCTTCCATATGACCCAACAATTCCATTCCTAGGAATCTACCCAAAGGACACAAAAACATTAATTCAAAAGTATACCTGCACTCCTGTGTTTATTGCAGCACTATTTATAATAGCTAAGCTATGGAAACAACCCAAATGCCCAAAAATAAATGACTGGATCAAGAAGATGTGGTACATATACACCATGGAATATTACCCAGCAATCAAAAAAGATAAACTCATGCCATTGGCAGCAACATGGATGGAGCTAGAAGGGATTATGCTCAGTGAAAGAAGCCAGAAAGAAAAAAAATACCAGATGGTTTCATTTATAGGAGGAATGTAGGAAAACCAAATGAGGGACCAGGGGGGAAAAAATAATTATAATAAATTAAAAAACAAAATTAACAGGCAACTATAAATCAGAGATATTATGCAGGAGAGGGAAGGGAGAGGGATGGAAACAGGGGAGGGAGAAGCACAAGGGACTATGGTGATGATGCAGGGTGAAATGGTGGTGGGAATTCTAAGGAGTGTGTTACGGCAGTGTCCTAGAGAAATTAGATGGCACTCAAGAGAGTTGGAGAGAGAGATTTTCTTGTCACAAAGGCTGAGCACCCAAGACTAAAAATGGCAGGGTTTTACAGTTTGTATGAGGAAACTTGCTATGCCATCCATCAGAGCATAAGCATTCTTTATTATTCCAGAAGGGGGTCAAGGTACCCATGGTTCCCACTGTGAACAAACAGTGCAGTACACCCAGTAACTTCTCCACTCCAGCAAGCAGCAGAATGTAAGGAGCAGACACCCCAAGCAGCAGACTTGGGAAATTTCCTGCTTCAAGAGGAGAAAGCATGGGCCGCCCCGGTGGCGCAGCGGTTGAGCACTGGGTGGCGAAGCTGCCCGCAGCCTCTGCAGCGCCGGTTCGATCCCCAGCTGCTCCCCGGCCACCAGAGGAGAGTCTCACGGCTGCCCGCTGCTCCCCTCAGCAGTGTACTTCGGTCCTTCTGCCTGCTCTGCTCCCCACTCTGGCTCTGGTGAATTCTCTCGCCCTCCCGCGCTTCTGACCGTACCCAGTGCTTGTATAAATAAATAAATAAATCTTAAAAAAAAAAAAAAAGGAGAAAGCATACATTGTACAAAAAGGAAGAATGATGTAATATATATATATAATTAAAAATAATAATAAACATTAAAAAACACATGATTGTACTATAGAAAGGAGAGCGTGATAAAAAGAAGGGAAATTTTACCAATTAGCAATGAGAACCTGAGAGGGCTGTGGGAGCGGACCAGGTGGATTACAAAGTCATTTAATTAAAAAAAAAAAAAAAAACAACTCCTGCGTATACTGGGTCTTGGTTTTACTGTTATTTGCCAAATGCTTCATTAGAGAACCAGCCCTGAGAAGCGCTGACGTGCCTTCGGCGTGTGCAAACCCCCGTAGTGCGTGTCTTTCCCAGGGCGCGCTAACCCACGCCCCGAGTCTCGGTGGGAGCTGAAGGGCCGCCTCTGCACCCCCATGTCCTGTCGTATTAGAGCTGCTGGGCCCACAGAAGAGGGTGAGGAAGGCGGGGAGGAAAGGGAAAGGAGAGGAGAGGGGCGAAGGGTGAGGGTCAGAATGGGGGGTGGGGAGGGGAGGGTGAGGTGGGAGTGGGTGCTGGACACTGGGGAGAAGAAGGGTGTCAGGGAAGGAAGGAGGTTCCCGGATCGCAGTGAGGAGGGTTCAAGGTCAGTGGCTGAGCAGGTCAGAGGGGGCAGGTCAGAAGGACACGAGCTGCAAGCCAGTGGCAGGAGTGGCGGGGGCAGGCGGCGGGGACAGGGCTCTGTCTGCCTCCGAGTCTTCTCCGGTTTGGTCCTGGCCTCGGCAACGCGGGTGCTTTATACCCTCTCTCCACCAGTCCCTGCCTTGTCCCTGGGGCATCCCCGGGGACACCCCAGTGACCTCAGGTGGTGCATGCCCCTCCCCCACCTGGTGCTCCCCCATGTTCCCTCCGTCCACCTGAGAGATTCTCTCTGGAGCCTTCACAGACTTCAGAGTCCACATTCTGCCTCCCTTTCCTCCTTGCCCACCGGCAGCCGCTGTAAAGCAAATGCAGCCAATGTGTGGAGCTGCCAAAAGAAACAAACATGCAAGCAGCTTGGGAGGTACCCCGCTGTCCCCCTCCCCGCTCCCCAGCATAGAAGCAGGGGGTGGGGGATCTGTGTCGCTCACCCGCCAGCCCGCCTACCCAGGACTTTCACCAGGAACCCAATTCGGGGTAGGGGGAGTCCAAACTGACTCTGGTCTCCTCCCAGGACGTCCAGGAGCCTGATTCTGTTCAGCAGCTTTTCCTTTGGGGTTGGGGCACAGCACCCAGCGACTGAGGCAGCAGCCAGCGACTGAGGCCAGGGGCCGGGGAAGAGCCCACCCCCTCTGTGCTCTCTGGGTGTGCCCTCTGTGTGTGTCCCCCTGGGCCCTGAGCTGAGCTGAGCTTTCCAATGTCTCTGTGACGGGATCACAGCCTCCCAGCCCAGCAGACCCCGGCCAGACTGACGTCCCTGTGGCAAATCCACCACCTTTTATTTACAGATTTGTGGAAAACACCCAGCATGTTCCCACAGCCCTGTTCAATCTCCGTCCTTTCCAGAAAGACAGGAGGAAAACTGTGCAAAACCAAATCCAAGGGGGCGACTGAAGACTTACCCTCAAGTCCACTGAGATGCTGATGCTGCCCAGTGCTGGGTGTCCTGGATGATGAGAGCAGAGACCAGATGGAGAAGGGCTGGCATCTGTCTCCCCGGAGCTGATGGGAGAGAGAGAGGTGCCACCGGAGCACAGGGGTGTCCAGGGAGGGGCAGGGCTGCTCTGAATATTGCATCCCTGCAGGAGGAAAAGAATGAGTAAGGTTGTGATGTCACCTAGAGTTGGGAGATGATTGGTGCAGCTGAGGAAGCGCTCCCCAAAGCCAAGTTCGGCATCCCAAGTTGGGGAGCCCTTTGTGAACCCTGGAGACAAACCAGGAGTTTTCGGATGGAGACCCGCCATGCTGCTCACTGCTGTGGGACCCTGCGCAGTTTCCTTCCTTGAAACAGGAGTGTCTGTGCCCAATTCCACACACTCTTGAGGACAGTTGAAGCCACATACTCAGTGCCTGTGCACGCTGGCATTGTCATCGCCCAGGGTCCTGTGATCCCAGGACTGGCCCTAGAAGCTGCATGGCCATCCGAGGCAAGAAAGACCCTCCACTGGACCCTCCATGGCTTTGGTGAAACCCTGCATGTGCACTGTTGTCTCCTGGGACTGAGGCCAGGACCATCTCTGAACCCTTCTCAGAAGACAGTCAAATTTGCAGCAATCAGATGGAGGGCTGGGCCAGGCAGAGAGAAGGGCCAGAGTGGACTCGGGTCTGGGGGGGATGTTGGGAGAGAAAAAGGAAGAACTGGAGACTCTACAGGAAGAGGGGACCAGAGAGGTGGACCCCGGGCCTATCTGTCTTGGCATCAGCTCTGCTCAGATGGTGAGGATGAGCCTGGCACTCCTGGTCAAACCTCAACTCTTCCACCTCGCTCTGATGGCTGGCATTGCTTGATGAGGATAATATTGTCGTGGAGTCCTCCCAAAGATGTCATTCTGTTGTTTTGATACTGTGGGGAAGGGCACAGCCCATGCTGGCTGGCGGCAGGGTCTCTGGGAAACTTCTCACTCTCTGTCCTGAAATCTGGGTCTGCAAACCTCCATGTAACACCCCAGCATAGCCTGTCAGGATCTCTGTCCACTTTTGGACATCTTGGAACCAAGACACAGCCCTGAGAAGGCCCTGCTGTCATACAGCACCAGATGCTGGGTTGACACCAGAAAGCACACCCCTCTGTGACAGCAGAGGGGACACCACGCCAGGGATATTCACCAATCTGCTTGCAGAGACTTTGCTGGAAACCAGTGTGCCTGGTTGGTTAGAGGCTGGTGTGTGTGTGTGTATGTGTGTGTGTGTTTATGCACAGCGTGCGTGCTCACGCCTGTGTAATCTGCATGCATGGACCGGCATGTTAGATCCCTAAGTGTGTTAGGACATCAACAGAGGACAGGAGTTTTCCACCCTGTGGCTGTCTCTGGGCATCTGTACCATGGGAAGTGACTGAGCCTGTCCTAAACTCACTTTTCTTGTGCATGAAATGGGTTAAGTGCAGTTTGATTTGTCATCAGATTTTTGGAAACATCTCACACCATCTGGCACCATCGTCATCAACATTACGTCCCATGCATGTATAGTTCAGTGCCTAGAACCTTGTGGGTCTTTAAGTGTTTGCAATTTGTCATTGTCACATTACTTCAGATGACACCATTTAATTTAGAGGGTCTTGCAAATAATCTGTATGAATGAATGCTTGTTGAGTCAACGAATGCACACTCCAGGGGAAAAAAATGCTTTAACTCCCTTTTTGGCTCCACTGTCCGGAGCCACCTGGAGCACGCGCCGTATTGCGCATACTCGCGATAAGTTAAGTTTTGATTTACCGTTTCGCCTTCTGAAAATCACGTTTTCCTGTAAATCAGGTGGGACTGGGAGGTACGATGGGAGGAGCTACCAGGGTATAAGAAGGGAACCACGAGAGAGTAAGAGGAATACTGCGAAGAGACTGCGAGAGGAAGATACTGCGAGAGGTTACTGCGAGAGGAGCAGAGAGAAGGCCAGGGAAGGTAGAAAGACAGGGAAAAGAAAGACATATCAAAGTAAGAGAAGGTAAAGGAAAAATAAAGAAGCAACCGCTAGCGTCAAGTTGTCTCAAGCCCCTCATTTCAATCCTCAGCCCTTCTCTTTTCGTGCCTACGAATCCCGCGGGTCAGGACACTCCACCACTTATTGGCTGTGTGATCTGAGCAAGTGAGTTAAGTGCCTATACCTCCGCTTTCATGTCAGTGAGAAGGATACAAGAACAATCAACCACTCGTTAGCTTGTTTTTTAGTAAAGATCTATCTATTCATGCATACAAGAACTGGGGTGTAGGCCAGAGTTGTGGGGGGATAAGAGAATCCACCAGAGACAGAGCAGGGAACAGAACAGATGGAGTGACTGAAATACACTGCTGAGGGGAGCAGTAGGCATGCCAGGAGAGGTCTGCTGTGCCATGTGGGCAGCACCCAGGCCGGGGATCGAACTCGAGCCACAGTGGCTGTGGCCAGCCCCATAGGTTGTGTCCTAACCTCTTGAGCCACCAGGGAGTCCCCTATTAGTTTATTGTTGGGGATAAATGAGCTAGCACATAGTAAAGACTCACCAAATATTAAGGCATCAATGTCACACATAAATGTCTATAATCCTCTTCAGTCAGAGAAGCCCACAGCGCCCACTGGGAGCAAGCATGTCCATGCATGTGCAGACGTGGTTCTCTCTCCACACCGGCTCCAACATGCTGGAAGAATCTCCTGCACCTCCTTCCCAGGGTCCACACACAAATAACATGGCTGCAGATCAGCTCCCTCCCTGCCTGAGAAGTGGGCCTAGGCTTACTAGCAAGCTGGCCTGTTGGCCCAGTAGAGGTAGCTAAATGATCAGAGTTTCCTTCTGTGATTCTGAGCAGGTGGCAGGTATGGAGAGACCATGGCCCTCAGGTCTGAAGGTCTGAGGTGGTGGGAAGGCCACATCCTGGCTGGGCCTGTTGGCAACCATCACAGTGAAGCCGAGGCCCATGAGAAGGCTGGGCAATGTGAAACCTGGGATTCTTCACTCGCTGTGCAAGATTCCAGGATCCCAGCCTCCTAGCACACTGCCCTGGGAAAGGAAGGTGACCTCTATGCTGCCCACGCTTTGGGCTGGCTCAAGCAACTCTGCCCAGCAGGACACGGAGCCTCAAATCTCATCTGCAACTTGAAATTCTGCATATTAGACCTCAGTAGGATTTGTTTTAGAAACTAGAAAATGGGGCCTCCCCAGTGGCACAGCTGGTTGAGCACCGCGCTGTGAAGCTGTCTGCAGCATCTGCAGCATGGGTTCGATTCCCATCTGGCCTGGGAAAAACCCACATGGCGTGGCAGACCTCTCCTGTCTTGCCCGCTGCTCCCCTCAGCAGTGTCTTCAGTACATCTGCCTGTTCTGCTCCCTGCTCTGTCTCTGGTGAATTCTCTCACCCTCCCGTTCCTCTGTCTGTACCCCAGTTCTTATATAATCTTTAAAAAAAAAAAGAAACTAGAAATAAAACAAACACAAATACACCTCCCAAACTCCAGAAGCACTTGTTGTCAGTATAACCTGCCATGTTGGGGTCAGTAGACTCTAAGCCAGACCAGCTGGTTCAGAGCTGGCTGCACCCTGTCCTACCTCCCAAAGTTGCAGAACTTTGCTTCCCAGTGACTGTTTCCTCATCTGAGAGACTGTCACCATTGGGATGCAGCTACTTACACAAAGCACTGAGGAGACTGTGCCTTCATAGAGCAGTGACCCCATTCAGCGTCACAATGATGCCCATGATGGTTTCCTGTGTTCTGTGTGGCCCACCAGGAGTGCCCAGGAGAATAAGCCCCCCCAATCCATAGGGTACAGAGCACAGTCTCCCTTCCTACCCTTCCTTGAAATTATAGGAGTCTGTGATGACTTCCTTGCCTCACTCCCGGGAACATCACTAGATTGTTCTCCTAGTTGTGGGGGTGGGTCGGTGCACTTACCCCAGGCCACGCCTGGTAGACATGGACCTTACAGAATGGGACTGAGGGTTCCTTTACCACCTCATGTAGAAAAGGCCGCGTGAGGACCTCTCTTGACTCAGGGTCAGCTGCCCATCCCCAGTGGCATTGCGTCATCCTCTCCCTCCCTCCCCAGGAAGCAGGGGTGGCCTCCTCCATCACTCACTCAGCTGTCCCCAGAGTGGTCCAGTCCCCACATGCCACTGCCTTGTCTTCACTGAATAATTCTGCTAGGAGAACTGTACCCCCTGGTAGACGAACTCTCAGAATTTGAGGATAGTGAGCCATACCCCACTTCTTGGCAAATCCTGCATCTGGCTCTACCTGGAGACTTTTGTAATCTCTCTGAAGCTACTGTCATGACTGGCAAGCATCCAGTCATGTGACTGCTGAGGTAGAGTATTATACTTCTCCAAGGAGGAAATGCAGATGGCCAACAGGTATGTGAAAAAATGTTCAACATCACTTATAATCAGGGAAATGCAAATCAAACCACAATGAGATACAACCTCACACCAGTGAAAATGGCCCATATTTAAAAAAAAAAAAAAAAAAAAAAAAACTGGCAACCACAAACGATGGGCGAGGATGTGGTGAATAAGGAACTCTCCTGCACTGCTCATGGGAGTGCAAACTCGTCCAGAAACTATGGAAGGCTGTGTGGAGGTTCCTCAGACTACTATAAGTGGAGCTACCATATGACCCACCAATTCCACTCCTAGGGATCTACCCAAAGGACACAAAAACATTGATTCAAAAGAATACCTGTAAAAAAAATAGACTTTGCCACTCGTAGCAACATGGAGCTGGAAGGAATTATGCTCAGTGAAATAAGTCAGAAGGAAAAATTTCAGATGGTTTCACTTATAGGAGGAATATAGGGGAACCAAATAAGGAATCAGAAAAAAAATAACAAATAAACAAAACTAATAGGCAATTATAAATCAGAGACATTCTGCAGAGGAGCGAAGGGAGAGGGATCAAAACAGGGGGTCGGGGGGAGAGCACAAGGGACTATGGTGATGGTTCAGAGGTGAACTGATGGTGGGAATTTTATGGGGACTACACCCGAGAGGAGAAAGCATGCATTGCACAAAAATGAGCAATGATTTAAATAAATAAATAAATAAATATAAAAAATAATAGTAATAAAGCAGTGTGTTTATTCACTCATTCATTTAACAGAGGTAACATTGGTTAACAGCGTTGTTCGAGAGATATACAATCACATCCATTACTAAGGCAATACTGACAAATAACTCATTTTGGATGGCATTTCAGCATTAAAGATTGCATTAGAACATGAAGCCTGTTATTGACTGTTAAAAACACAACATTTACAAGGTCACTGGCGTGTCAATTCACATCTGTTGAATGAATTTCTTCCTAAGAAATGACCACATTTATTCCTCAGAGAAAGCCCATCAGGTTGGTCTCATTTAATTGAACTATTAAGAGAATGGCAGTTCTACGTGCAGTTTCCGGAAATAATGCAGCGATCCCTGCTATCCTTCACCCAGCTTCCCCGATGGCTACATCTTAAAGAACTATAGTTTGTATCACAACCTGGATATTGACTTAGAAACAATCCACCACCTTCCTCAGATACTCCCAGATGCTCACCCCCAGGAAAATGGAGATGAAAGACACTCTCAGCACCTGCCCTTCCAAGGTGTTCACTTAATGTAAACCTTCTCTCATGACATCATTATTTTTTTTTTAATTCATAGCTACGATTTTTCCTTCTTTTGTTTCTCAGATATCAGGAGCCCCTCTACCTGATTGGCGTAAATGCCAAAGATTGCCAACTGGGTTTCAGGAAAAGAAAGGTCTTTGTGGAAGCAGGTCTGCAGTGGTAGGAAGCCCAAGACCAGATCTACCTCTGCGGAGGCGGGAAGGCTCTTGAATCACATTATGGAAGCACCTCTGGAGACAGAGTTGAATCACGCTGGGTGGAAAGTGGACAGTGGGCACAGAGCTGCGTGTGTGGCAGGAGGTCCTTGTTGCGTGGACAGGGGCTCCAAGAGTTCCAAATCCACCTGGGGAAGAGTCTTCTCAAATGACTGGAGATTCCTGATGGATGGTCCCTTTGCTCTGAATGCAGGATGGGTGGTTCCTGTCCTGTCTTGTTGGTCCCCATATCATGGACACTTGGTTCAGGCAGGAGGACTCGCAGCTGAGCATCACAAACTGTGGCCTCAATGTAAACAAGCTCAGAAGACAGCTCAGCACACGCAGCTGCTCTTGCCCACAGGTGGGTTGGCCAGGGCTTCAATCTCCCTTTATACCCAGACACCCTGCTGGAGGGACAGTGGGCGCAGCCTGTGCTGGTCTGGACCGCAGGCGACATCGCTAGTCCAGCACATACCTCCCCGAGCCCCCCTGGCTCGCACAGGTAAGGCTGTGGGTTTCCCTCCCTCAAGGCAATAGAGCTACACTCAAAATTAGGCCCAACTTTCCAGCTAGGAAGAGGGCTCATCCACCCCATCAGCCCTTAACACTTTCACATAAGGTTAAAAGCAGTTACAGTTTTGTGCTTCTGTCACCCATCTGGTACCAGAAGTTTCTTCTCCTTGCCCTAGTAGTCCTGTTTCTTTGCTCCTGTTTAACTTTGCTTGCAGGGACAAAAAACCAGAACAGAAAAGCAGACACATGGACTGAAACAATATGCAGCTAGAAGACAGACACGGATTAATCCACAACCTCTCTCTCATGGTGAAAACATCCCCCAGGACAGAGCCAGTCAAGACCAAACATGGAAAGAAGGGGGCATGCATGCAGGTCCTGGAAGCCCTGACCATTTCCCTGAAATACTCTGGACTCAGAGTCTCAACCACTCTCCTTCCTTAGTATTCCCCCAAACAGTCCCGGCTTCTCCCCAATTTGGGGAGGTGGCCTTTGTGACAGGGTGTGCCCTGATATCGGGTTTCCCAGACCTGATTTAACCTGAGTTCTGCAAAACATTGCTTGCTCTTGAATTATGGATTATGAACATCAAGGAGTCAGACCAAAAATTACCGTTTCACCTCCACCTCTTGTTACAGCCTGGGGCTTATGACCACTGCAGCAAGTAGGGAAACAGAAGAAACACAGTGTACACACCACACACCTGCCTTTGTGCCTGACATACCTGCACCTCACCCTCCACAGCACCTGATTCTGATTCTCACCCACACCTGGATGGCTCCAAGTTTGTTTCTTTATATATAGTATTGATCAGCGTTAAGCATGTGAAGGCATCGACGCTCAGCTGTCGTGCTGAATGCATCCACCTCCCATGCAATCATTACTTCCTTAATATCACTGTCATCTCTGCCTTGCAATCACAGGATGCAGGTGCTCACTACACAGACTCAGAACTGAGAGGCCTGAGGAGCAAGGAAGCCCTAAGGAGCAAGGAAGCTGTGGGACTGTGAAAAAGCCCCAAAGTCTGCAAGGGCCTTTACACTGGGGAGGGAAAGGATGGCCTCCTGCCATCAGCGCTCCCCTTTCTGTGCTCCCACCCCAGTATGTGTGCACGCACACGGAACACAGTCTCCAGAGAAACAAAGAAGAGACTGGAGGGGCCTGCGGTACACTGACATGCTTCACAGAGGAGGAAAAAAAAGACAAAAACACTCTGACTGAAACGACAACTTCCCTCATCAATGCCATGAAGGACGAGAGCGGCGGCTCAGAGTGACATGTTTGTGTGAATGTTACATTTACTGTTGTCTGGAGGTGGGTGTGGACCAGCGCAGGCTTCTCAGGCCGTGCCCCACACAGGCACCCCAAACAGCCCAGGATTCCCGGCCCTATGCTGCCATATGTTCGGGCCATGGGTCACCGACCAGGAGTCAGTAAAACCCAAGCGCGGGTCTTTCAGCTGTTCAATTCTTCTATCACTGTGGGAAACAGGCTGCGACTCAGCCAGAGCACGGATTTGAGTTTCACTTCCTCCCCCAGAGTGGTGGCCTTCCCACCCCTGGGTGTCCCTTCTTCTCAGCACCAAGCGGGTGTCTCTGCGGGTGAGTCGAGAGCCGTTACAGAGCCCTGTCCTAGGGGCAAGAGCCAGTCCTGGGCCCAGAGGCACCGCCTCCTGAGTTCCTCAGGTTTTTCCCCGGGCTGCGCCAGCCTCTAGGGACCATTTCACTTGCGGTGAACTCTGCTGGGCACTGCCCTGCCCATGGTGTGTCGAGGCTGCTGTCCAGAGCCCTGGTGTGTTCACCGGGACACACTCATGGGCTCCTGCATTGTCCCCTGTCCGTGCCGTGCGCGAACTCTGCACACAGCACTTGTCTGTCCAGCGTCTGCTCCACACTGTGGTGCTCGGGCCATCTGAGGGCTTCCCATTAAACAACCTACTAACAATTCTTGAGGACTGGATTTACAGGCCTTATCTTTCAACATGCGGGCTTGGGGAACTGGTCGCCAAGCACAATTTCCATCCTCCTAACACAATCAGGAAAAATACACACTTTTTACATAACACCTGCTGCAACTTTGACAATCTCAGCAATGCCGACAGTTTTACATTCCCCCATTCTACTTGGAGCCTGTGTCAGGGCCTCCTCGATGGCGTTTGTATCCAGGTCATGGAACTCCTGCATAGTAAGTCCTGGGCACCTCTCTAGTGCGCTCCTGACCATGTCATCCCTCTAGTGCCAAAAAGCCTTCAATCAGCTGCAGGGCTAGAACCTGGGCAACCAGGATCTTCTGTTAGTCTTTAGCTTCAAACATATCTAGAGTCTTTCCTCGGCATTTACTAGAGAGGTTTTTCATGTTAGTCTCTACCTGAGGCGTTTTGAATTACTAATCAGGGGTAAACAGCATGGATTTGTTTGGGGTCCTTTATTATGACTTCCTAAACTAACTTTTTTTTTTGCAGGAATGAAGTTACTGGGGTGCCTATGTTTAAGGGGCCCCCTTCAGCACAACATGTAGCATCATCTCTGTCAAGGGAATTTTCACCCAATGAACTTCCATGTTACCATAAAGCCCATACTGCATAAGGTAATACATTGATTTTTCCTTTCCTAACCATTCTGATTCTGCATTGATTACTCATCCTGCCCAGGAAGATCCTAAATAGATACGGGATGGTGTCCTTGGAGCCAAGGCAATAGCAAGCTTCAGGCAGAGCCCTGCGGCAGGGGCAGAGGTGCTTGGCTCTGCTCTTCTCTCATGGGCCTGGTGGAAAGAAGAGATCCATGTCAATAAACATCTTTTCTAGAAATGTTGGCATGATCTAAGTTAGATGGCTATGAAAAATAACACCACCATGTGGGAAAAAGAACAGATTTATTCCTGGATTCAAAGTTTTCAATTATCCTTGAAAAGAACAGTGTGTGGAGGACAGGGTTCCTGCCAGATGCTTCCTCAGCCCTCCCTGTTAAGATCCAGCTTACATGGCATTGGGACAGGTGAGATGTCCCAGTTAAATAAAAAAAAAAAAATTCACATGCTGGCAAGAGATTAGAGAGACAAAGACTCATTTCCATAAATAATTCACTGCCAGGGCAATGGGAATGTTTCAAATTCAGGACATAATTATCTTTTCTCTGTGCAAGGAAGGCAAGAACTTGAACAGATAAAACATGGCATGAGGAATACCTGCTTAGGTTGATGAACAAGTGTCTGTGAGTTGCTCCAGGATAGGAATATGCCAGGATTTCAGAGAGCAGATGCCACAATTCCTGTAGATCTGGGGTGACTGGTAGGGTCAGCGGTGTGCTTTATTCCCTTGCAGAATGTTTGATGACAGAACAACTACAGAAGGAACACAAAAGAGCAGATAGCATTTCTTCCCCCAAAACGATGATGCCAATTAGCATCTTGTTGGGCGTATAGTGGTGATTTTATTTTTAATTTTGTAAAGCATTCCTTTATTTAAAATAAATTTTAAGTCATTGGAACAAAATAATTTTCTCTCTTTATTCCTAAATAATCTGAGGATCCATGGGCTGAACCCAGCAGCCATCAGCAGCCCGTCTCTGAGCTCGTACCACAGACAGAGGAGTTAGGGATAAACAACCTCACCTGAGTGCTCCATCCTTTCTGAGGCCACCAGATAAGGTCTCTGATGCATTGCAATACTCAAGACTAATAAGCCACTCTTCTTTACATATTGTGTCTGTGTTATTTGAAGATTTATTATTTATTCTCTGGAGGGTTTTCTTGAGCCCTCACTCATGCAAACCTTCCAAAGAAGTCAAAGGAGACAGACACTGCTCTGCCACACACTCTCCCAGTATGTCACGAGAGTGACTGACTCTACCACAGTCAGGGATCCTCCATCTCTTCACCCAGTCGGGTCAGAACATCAATGTTCTCCAGGAGCCTGACCATTCGTTGCAGTGGGATATCCAGTAGGTTTCTCCAGCTTCTCAATAAAGGAGATTTTTACTCTTCTCTAACTTCTAACTTCTGCATACTATACCTATTGCTCATTTCATTTCACCTGCACTGAAAATATTTTACTTCTTGAGCTCTCTACCGAAACTTAAAGATATGGTTTGATACACACTACCCAAGTTGTAAAGCCCCAAGTGCCTCCAGAATTCAGTCATTCCTCCGCCCTCCACCCAAGATCCCTGCCCCAGAGCAGCCCATGTGCAGAGTCCTCTCACCTGACACTGCCACAGAATCTCATACCACTGGAGCTGATCACTGGAATGAGTCTGTAGGGCCGCCGTTTTTTGGAAGGATTCACAAGCACAAAGGTTCTGGAACCCTCCCCGGGTATCTGGGGACCTAGAAGCTATAGGTCATGCAGCCTACAGCTGGAGATGGTGCCTGCAGACTCAGGGCAGGTGGCAAGTGCACCACCCTCACCATCCCCTTATGCCCCATGTGCTTGAACATAATCTTCATTTAATGCACTAGCAAAATTTCTTCTTTGATCAATACAGGTGGCAAGCCTTTCAGTTATCACACAGAGGCTGTGGACCTCTCTTTCAAGTCAATGAACTGGTGGGACAGAATCGTGTCTAATGCACATATATGCAATATTTAATTCCCATAAGATGGAATCAATGTATATTCTATCCATAGATTCAATGTTCATGTAATTTGTCATCAGATGTTTTCTACCCAGTGGAAAAAGTTCACAAAGATCTGCAGCAACATCCCTGACATGACACAAGGCAGCATGCTCCTGCAGACAGCGCCTTCCCACAGCAGCCAAAGGAGACTTGAAAGTGTGTGCTGCATGGAGCACTGGTTCCCATGAAGATGGTATCTGAGGATAGAAGTAAGTCAGAGAGGAAACGGGAAATAGTCGGATCAGATGATGTGAACAATCATTTTGATCTAATGAAAAAAAATCACTCTTTTCTTTTAAGAATGATTCACAAAGTTTCCTCAATTCAAGGTTATCCAAATTTAGAGTGGTCTTGGCAATTCCATTACAATAATAGTGACACTGGGGGACCATCAGTGAGATTTCTGTAACCTGAGCACTTGTGACACATGAAAAATCTCTCAATAGGAGACAGGTAAGCAAACAATAAATGGCACAAATCAAAATTACTTGAAGTCACATTGGTTGACAACATAATGTCTCAGGTGTTCAGAATTGTAATTTCATCCATATTCACTGCACCATATCCCCACCAAATGTCTACTTTGCATCCACCACCCTAAAAGGGACCCTCTACCAAATCCCCCCATCTCCCACCCACTTTCCTACTAATAACCTCAATTTGTTCTCATATCTATGAGATGTATTGTCAGCAAATATATTGTCAAAGAACGGATGAGCTGGTTTCCTCTGAAGGTTGTAAAGCAAACATAATGAATTCTCCTTTTTTGTAAAAATAAAATAAGATAGAAAAAGTTCTGTTACATCTATTTTTTTTCAACATTTCAATATTTTTCACCTTCTTCAGTATTGACACACACATCGAGAACTAAAGTTTATAAAAGAGCATACTCACTGGAGGCTGTTTTGGTTTTTTTTTTTTTAACCTTGTGCTGGGGTCTAATCTGACTCAGCAGTGGGCCCCGGATCACTCACAGAAGGTCCTGATATTTACAATGGGGCGTGTTCGTTTCTCAGCTTCTCTGAATGTATCCGGATTTCTCCCAAGACACAATCTGAAACCGGTAAAAAAGAAGTATTAATACTGATACCGGAATTGTCAGGCCTAGTCTCCCAGCCAGGAACGGATCCCAGGCTGCAGGGCAGCGCTGAGCCCCAGCGGCTAGACCCCCACGGGCTGGTGTCTCACGAAGCCGCAGCAGGAACTTCACAGACGCTCAGGCAAGCAAGCGAGAAGAGGCAGTTTGTTTAGAAAAAGAAAAAGTTTATTGAGGAGAAAAAGAACAGAAATAAAGTGGGACTCCCAGGCCAGGGAACCAGGCCTGGGAGGGGCAAGGAAGCCACAGTGGAATTGTGTTTCAGGGAATATATACCTTTTTTCCCTCATTATTCTAAAACTTCACCAGTCTCTTTGTGATTGGTCAGTTCTCGGCTGTCTCACTTAATTTGCTACTGAGTGCGGGATCTTCACATTCCTTATCTAACAGCTTTGTCTTTCCCCATTTGTTGCATCTTTAAATTTTGGCCCAGTCCTCTGGATGGGCATCCCTGCATTGAAGTTAAACAGCTGCCCTTCTAAGTTGTCCATAAATTAAACCACTCTCCATTTCTCCAATCTCCGCCTCCCTTTACCACCTGAAGGAAACCAGGACCAGCGTTAACAATGTTGTCCTTGGTCCTGGCATGTTTGTTTTTCCTAATGGAATTGGTTATATTTCTTTGGTTGTCCTTATCTCTGAAGCCTCCCTAAATTCTTCAGAGGTCCCCTCCTGCACTGTCCCTAAAACTGCCTAATAACCCTAGCTTGCCCTGTCTCAATACCACGATGTCTATGGCACGGACTTCCCGACTGCTCAATGAATGGGTTTTTGTAAACTAAGCCTTGTTCAAATACCATCAGAAAAGCCAATCAGCGGGAGCCAAGCCCAAATGCAGGGTCTGCGGTGCTCACGGACCAGAGTCCCTGCGCCCCACAGAGCTCGCACCTCGGCGCTCGCCTCCTCAGGGCGCTTCTTGCTCGCGCTGAGCCGCCACAGCCGTCCCTCGGGGGCTAAACCCACCTGAGAGCAGCCGAGGCTCCCCGCGTGGAAGCCGCTCCGGGGCCCTGGGCTGTGCCGGCGCTCCCCGCCCCGCGGCCCCCGGGCCAGAAGGACCCGGCTGCGGGCTCTGGGGCGGTTACCGCCCGCGGGGAGCACCTGTCACCCCGGTGCGTGCCGGTCGCGCGCCCCCTGCTGTCCGTGCTGAGAATCACTGCCTCTCCCGGCCGCGCTCAGCAGGGGGCGCTGCGGGGGCTCCGCCCAGACAGGGTCTCTGGGGCGGGTCTCAAGGGCAGGAGCAGGCGAACGCGGAAATCTTACATTTTCTGTGTGTTGAGTCCAATTACGTATTTGCATAACTTAAAACATTTAAGTGGCCTGTAGGTGACAGCTATACATATGCTAAGTAACAATTGTGTTTACTTCCTTGAGTACTGGCGTCAATAAAAAATTTTCCCCCCTTACAATTTAAAATTCTTTCTTACCTTCTTAATTCAAAAGAAATAATTTCCAGTCAGTGTAGAATGTAGGATTCAGCGTGCACAGACAGGGTCTCCAGCACCCCCGCCTGGAACATGACAGCTTACTTTGAAAATGCCCGCAGTGTGCCTGGTGACACTAGAGGACAGAGTCCAAAGGCAAACCTAGAGGAGCTGCTCTTGTGGTTTACCCCGTGTCCCAGGCTAATATTTTCTCTAAGTTTTGCTTCAGAGAGGGCGGGTGACTGAAATAATGGCCAGTAATCCTACGCTGACCAACTCTGTTTTGTCAGATAGCCATTGCCATCTCTTCACCACCATGGGCAGGCCTGGTGAAGAGAAGTTTGTCTGGACACCAGAGAAGGCTGTGGTGTGTTCACCTGTGTCCCGACTGTCAGGGTTCCCAGCTCAGGAGGGGGTGTGGGGGTTGCAGCCCAGCATGCAGGTGCTCGTGCAGTGCAGGGGGCACATGGACCTGACCTCGTGGCTCTGGTTGGGCTCTCGGCCCAACAAATGCATCAGAAGGCTTCCTTTGCTCTCCTGTCTTAGAGCATTTGCAGAGTGGAGTCCACTTCTCAGGCAGTATTTGCCAAAAGCATTTTACAGGCTCAGGTACTGACCTCAGGAACCTGGGCTTTTTAAGACCAAAGGTTTGAGAGAGATGCTGTCGAATAGGGTGAACAGACCCATGTCTGCAGCACTGTTGTGTGTGTGCACCTGGATGTGGGGTATCTAGAATGATGGGGACAGCATTTCTCAGAAGCTCAAGGAAAACGGGACCCACTATTGAGTAAGCATTGCTGTAGTAAAATTGCAAGAAAAATCTGTGGATCTGAACCCCTTCTGTTGTGTCATTCATTCATCCATTGATCAAACATGTCCCAGGCCTTGTTTTAGTTCTAGAAAGTAAATGATGTAGAACAAAATGTCCCCACCGAGCGTCTTCCTCACCCGGGGCCTGCTGTGGGGCCCGCACACGAGGGGGTTATGGCTCTGTGGAAATCCGGCTTCAGCACTGTGCTGCCCCAGGCTCCTGCAGCCTGGACCTGGTGAGATGGGACGCAGTCACCCAGGTTGATGGTCATACCCTCCTGCTTCTCCTCCTTCTGTCACCAGAGCTGTGGCCACCCAAAGGCCTAGATTCACCCAGCTACAAATGATGTCACGTGTAAAGTACTGAGGGTCCCCCTAGAAACGGATGCAGCAGAACCCACACCGGGGGCACCAGGTGTTGCTCAGCACTTTCACATCCAGCTCCAAGGGGTGTCGCACCTTCCTCCTCCTCCATGGATGCTCACTGCGCCCCCCCCCATACCCTGGTGCTCCTGCACTGGGGAGGGGCTGCCCTGCCACTTCCTCCCTCTCTTCTGGTCCCTCCTCCCTCTCCATCCCACTCTGAAGGCGTGTGGGCTCCTCCACCAGGAAGGCTGACGTCCTCAAATTCCGTATCTCCAGTGGCTCGCAGTCTGAAGTTCTCCAGTCTGAAACTCTGAAACTCTCTCCAGAGTTTGGTGTGGGTTTGGGTGGGCTCCCCCAGCCCTGGATCTGCTGCTCCTCCAAGACCCCAACTGCCCACGTTCACATGCGCAGGTGGGTGAAGCTCCTGGGTATGTGTGATGGTTCATTCTCCTTCCAGATGTCCAGTGTGTTCATGATAAGGGGGAAGAAAGAGAAATGACCCACACCTCCATGACGCTGACGTCGGTCCCTTTATCTTGTCTCACATGTTAATCAAAAGCTATTTGGAGGTCTATGTACATCCTCACACGCCCCCTCCAAGACTGCAACTCAGTGACATTTAAGACAAGCTGTCATCGTCCTTTATTTTGGAAGCTGTGATGTTACTGTTATTATTTCAACCCTGCCGTTTGCTCCAAGCAGGCCAGTGACGCAGAAGATGACGTGCATGGCAGGGGACACGCAGGCCAGTACCCACAGTGACATCCTCAATCAGGACAAGAATCAAATTTCCCTGAGAGTCCCTCTGAAAAAGCGACTACTGAGACCACAGCGCACAGTACCCCAGGAGAGGTGAAGGAACCGCAGTGCGTCTTTGTGCATCAGGCTGGTGAGGGGGTGACAGGGGCCAAAGCAGGATGAGCCCCAGGAGCCACCCCTGCACCTCCACCCCAGGTCCCTAGGGGGAGGGGGCACTGAGCAGGCCTGAAGGGGGCCTCCAGGGGGAGAGGTTGGTAGGGGGTGGGGTCAGGACAGGATACAAGGGCCAGGAAGGACTGGGGGTGTGGGGGTGTGGGGGTGACAAGGAGGAGAATGTCCTGCATCAAATAGGAGTCAGAGAAGAAATCACAAGGAGAGGACGTCATATCTGGACTCAAGTGATGATGACAATGACTACACTACAATAAACAATCTCTTGCAGCCAGGACAGTCTACTTGGGTGACAAGCTGTCAGTCTCTCAAGATTATCTGTCATTCCACAACCTGGTTGTGTGATCTTTAGTCACACACACAAGTGGGACAAATAGATGTTGACACTGATTGAGCTTTCAGAGCTCTACAAAGAGCTAGTTCATTTTATTTATTTTTTTTAAGATTTATTTTTATACAAGAACTGGGGTACAGGCCAGAGGCACGGGAGGGTGAGAGGATTCACCAAAGACAGAGCGGGAAACAGAACAGACAGACTGATGAAATACACTGCTGAGGGGAGCAGCAGGCGCGACTGGCGAGGTCTGTGGCACCATGTGGGATTCTCGCCAGCCGACCGGCCGGGATCAAACCCGCACTGTGGAGGCTGCAGACAGCTTCACAGCATGCCACTCAACCCGCTGCACCACTGGGGAGGCCCAGAACTAGTCCATTTTAAATGATGGCTTCTCGCTCCTCCTGGGGTCACGGGACAGTGCCCATCATCCACCCCACAGGCACCAGGGGTCAGGAGGCTGTGTCCCTCACAAGTGCCTCAGGAGCAGCAGATCCAGGGCTGGGGGAGCCCACCCAAACCCACACCACACTCTGGAGAGAATTCCAGAGTTTCACCAGCCTGCAAGTGTGGGTAATTTCTTCAGAAAGTTCTTCTGGAGACAGTGACAATTTTTGGGTGCAGCCAATGCACACAGGAAATAGGGGATTTGTGAGGAATCATTGCTGGGGTAGTGGTATCTGCAGCCCAGAGGGAACCCCAAGGACTGTGCAGAAGAGCCCTGGGGTCACCCGCCCAGGGGGGCCAAGTCCTCCATGGGGTTGCTGCTCTCGTGGGCATGATAACCTGGCAGAGTTGCTCACTGCCCTGGCTGAGGGAGTCTCAGCCAACTTAGAAAGGCAAAAGCTGGTGCTGAAATTGGGAAGCCCTGAGTGGCTGTTAAGCAACCTAAGTATGTTAAGGAAGGCCAGCGAGTCTCTTAAAAATCACCTGTGGGTGATGCCCGGCTCACGACTGAGAGAGGGTAAGTTGTTGAGGAACCCATCCTTGGGGGATGGGTGGGGAACATGGCTTGTATGGAGCCCACAGCCAAAAAGGGGACCCAAGAGAGGCCACATGTGGAGCTTGTATCCACGGATCCCCCACCCATGTGCTTGTGCAGTGGGTTGGCCTGAGTGCAGGGGTCTGTGTGTCGCATTGGTGGCTATGAAGGTCGAGTGTTTGAGCAACTGCAGACAGAAACCCTGAGGATTGGGCGATTACCCCTAAAGTACAGCATCGCCAATCCAAGAGTGAGCGCATCCTGGGGGTGGATGCTGTGTGTGGCTTGTGGCCAAGACTACAGCCGGATGGTTCCCCTCCCTTGTATGAGCAGTGCCTTTGGCAGCAGAAGTGGTGGATCATCTGCTGGTGCCAATAATTGTCTGTTGCCACTAGGTTGGTGCCCTGCCTGGACTTATTTATGTTCTGTTGTATTGTTTCATTATTCCGTTGTATTTTCATTTGTGGGCCAAGGCTGCTGTGTTTGTGTTTGTTAAAGGAAACTTGTACTTACTTGTATATAGATTGTATGGCAGAAGACCGTGAGGAGTTGGATTGTAGGGTAAATGGTTTTTCAGGCTTTTCTGCCCTCCCACCATCAAGATTGCCCTGCCGGATGGGGCACCCACAATTGCTACATTGTTGCAAACTATATTGTTTACTTCTGTGGGCCTTGGGAGGAGTATTGAGATAATCACCAAGAGAAGCAGAAGCAGTAGAAAAGCAGAGAGGCAGGTGAGAGAAGGGGAGACAGAGGCCAGAGAAGCCCAGAGTGAAGGGGGCCTGCCTGCCTCCTGGCCCCCTGGCCCCTCTGCCTGCCGTGTACCTGGTTGCTGCAGTGCATGTAAAGCTCAATAAAAGCCTGAGAAAGCCACTGAGGTCTTCACGATTCTCCTTTACCTGCCTGCCAGATCATAGATAACCTGCACTGTGACTATCCTGCCCCTACAAGTCCTAGCCACATTCAGAAGTGGTCCCCACAACTTCCTAAACAATAATCAGCCCCGCCGATCCCCAGACCTGCCATAGCACTGCGTGTGGGCGCTCCAGGCTCTCACGGTGGGCACTCCAGGGGATGTCGGTTCCCCGGTTCCCCGATACAGACTCTGAGACTCAGGTAAAACTGGGAGGTTTATTGGGGTGACACTATGAGAGACAAAATCATAGGAGACAGGATGGGCAGGGAGAACATTCAGCTCATAGGGCAGACTCCTGGATGAGTATAGAACCACCTGTGTCCTGGGGCTCACAGGTCTTTCCAAACGCCTGGTAGACTTGAAAAGCAAAGACATTTGGCATTAATTCACAGCGACCTTCAGGGGTTTTTTTGTTTTTTTAAAGATTTATTTATTTATACAAGCACTGGGTACAGTCAGAAGCTCGGGAGGGTGAGAGAATCCACCAGAGCCAGAGCAGGGAGCAGAACAGGCAGAAGGACTGAAGTACACTGCTGAGGGAAGCAGCAGGCGTGGCAGGAGAGGTCTGTGCGCCATGTGGATCACTGGGGGCTGGGGATAGAACTGGCACTGCAGAGGCTGCAGGCAGCTTCGCGGCCCAGCACTCAACCGCTGCGCCACAGGGGAAGGCCCGCGACCTTCAGTTTTATATGAGTCTGTCTTCACCTCCTGCCCTCTGATGAGCCCTTCAGTGTGTGGCTGCATCTGAGTGTCACCTGCAGGAAGGAAAATTGCTTTCTGATCTCGGACCCAATATCTCTGAACTCACACATTTCCCCAATTATCATTGCTAGCTTTCAGGTAGAGGTGATGCTCAATAGAAGAATTTCCTGGCTTTATATTTAGTCTCAGGAATCTGAGTGTCAGGGCCTGAGTGTTTCCTGCTTAGATTTACTGCTTGGGCTTGAAGAACATCATTTGATGACCTGGGAGGAGGCCTACTGTCAACCTGCAAGCATGAGGAGTGACCTACGTGTGCCTGAAATTCTGCAGGAACTGACTGCAAGGACGACCCTCGTGTTCTCCTCAAAGACCCCATTCCCACATGTCCCCTCTCACAGACAGCGCTGTTTGGCTCTGAGTCCACCCCCACTGAGACTCGGTGCCAGGGGTTGAGCACGGGAACACAGGCAGTGAGCCCAGATGCCCTGTGGTCAGTTTGGGGAGATGCAAACTGACAGGCAGGGTGGGGACCAGAGGAGGCAGGGGTGTGGTGAGAGGATCCAGCAGGGGCAGGGCCTGATCAAGCTGGGACCCTCCAGGCTGTGACTCAGCGGGAGCCTAGGCAGCTGCCCCTCTGGTCTGGCCCTGACCTCACCCGGAGACTCATGGGGCACACTCAGCAGACAGAGCGTCCTGAAGCACAGACAATGAGCCCAAACCTCCGGGGCTACTCGCACAGAGCAGGACCTCAGAGCCAGGGTCATGACTGGAGTGTGGCTCGGGCCCTCAGGGCAACAATGACCTCTTGAGGGGACACTTGCATTGTCCACAGCTATCACTGAACAGGTTGGAGAGAAGCTGGACCTCACCTGCCCCCACTCTCTCTGCTCAAGCTGCTGACCTAGCAGGGTGACCTCAGCTTCTAAATGGAGCCAGTCAACTCCCACTGTCACCTCCTCCCTACTACCTTCTCCCAACACCCCTGCCCTGTGAGTGTCAGTCCCTGTTTTGTTCTCTGGGCATTCCTGGCCCTCCATTGAGGGGGTCACCATCTCTGTGTCATTCACTGAGGTCTCTCTCCATAGGACCCCTGAGCTCCCAAAAGTTAGGGGTGCACCTCATCCCTCCCAGCACCCAGCACAGGGTATGTGGATATGCTCATCAGCACACCTGGTATCTCAGCCTGTTTCCTTCTCCACAAGAGACACCAGCTGCCCAGCACACTGCGGGCCAGTGGCCAGCCCAGCCTGTGTAAGTTCTGAGGACTCAGCAACATCACACCAACCTGAGGGAGGCTGACCCTGAATACGCTGTTCAGACCAACTCATGCTCTTCAGACCCTCTTACCAAGTAGTGGAGGCGGAGGTCCCGCAGAAATCCAGGGTGGCTAAATGTCCAGGGGGAAATCCAGGGTGGAGGAAGTGGGGCTGACAAAAAAACAATCATTGTCGGCACAGAGCTGGGCAGGGGGTGTGGCACCCAGGATGGCCCAGAGCAAGGAGGGCCTGTTCTTGGAGGCACATTTACCTGTGGGGTAGGAGGGAAAGGAGTGTAGAAATGACCCAGCAAAGCAGCAGCAAACAAGGCTGAAATCCAGTAGAGCAGGACTCACCTCAGCACCTCCCCTACCCCAGGTCCAGAGGGGATGGGGCAGACAACTTCCCTCCCTCTGGGTCCTGCTGCGCTTGGGGTCACTGGCTGTCACCTGACTATACCCCTGTCACCACACAGCACTGCCTGTGTCTGCACGTGGGAGGCCCCGGGGTCCGGCCCAAGTGTCCACAGAAGTAAGGTCCCCGGACAAGGCAACACATCCCAGGTCGGGGGCATCTGTGGCCAGGGCCACCCAGCACCCCTCGTCCTCCACGCAGAGGCTGGGCGGATGTCTGAGGACCCAGAGGAGACGGGGATGAAACCCGGCTCACATGGGGTCACAGCTCCTCCTGGAGGAAGTGCTGCCTGCTCCCCCTCTCGCCCTCTGCTTCCCTCCCTGACAAAGGCGTCTCCTCACAGGAGGTGCCTCCCAGGGCACAGAGCCCTGGGGCTGGGGTGCCTGGAGCCTGAGGGAGGGACGGGCTTTCTGACAGGAACAGCATGGCCTGTGGAAGACACTCAGACTCAGCTCCGTGTGCTCAATTCCCAGATCATTCTGAAAGTGAGAGCACCGTGAGGTGCAGACTCCCGTTGGGACAAAGGCGGGCATTAGGAACACGTGTGCTTTGGTCTAGGCGTTGTGTGCGTGTCCTCGGCCAGGATGAGGAATGTTACGGCTCTGACAGCCCCAGGACCAGCGGGCCCTGCTCTCCAGAGCACTTCAGTGACGTTGCTGGGAGCTGGCCCTGCGGCTCACTACCCATTTCAGTCTTCACTATCTCAGCTCCAGGGCCCATTTTCTACCGCAGATACGTCACCTCTGACACTTGAGAAGATTTGGGGCCAGTGCACAGGGAAGGAAGTCTGTTTAGCCCTTCCCCGCAGAGATGGCTCAGTGATCTGCCACACGAAATTCCCTCCATCCCTGAGAACATCCTAAGTGCGCAGGACGCACCCTGTGCTGTTCCCTCCCACACCGGTGAGGGCCCAGCACAGGAGCTGCACAGACTGTGCCGCAGCCCCAAAAGGAGGGCCCTGAGCAGCAGCCACTTTCCTGTGTCTGGAGCCAGCAGCCCCGCCCACGTGGGAGGCAGGAAGGGTCAGCTGTGGGGACAAAGCGTGGACGATGTGTCATCCTCCTGTGCTGTGCCCAGAAACTCAGCATGAATGGCCCTCACTCCTCGCCTCTAAGCACTGATGGCTTCTGGGGGCGCAGCCGAGGTGGTGAGTGAGAACGGAGCAGCCTGTGGGCTTCTGGGGAAGCAAGTGACACTGTCAAGATGTCACGGAGCACAGAGCCAGTGGTGAGGCCAGAGACAGTGCTGCACACAAAGAGAGAGTTTCCAGAAGAGCTCGTGGAGAATACCTGTAGAAATGGCCATAGGTTTACCTTGCCCTTCTCTGCGTCCTCAGCTGGCACAGAGTTGCCATCACTCACGGGAGCTGCACCAGGTCCTGAGTCTGACAAAGACCACAGAAGTGACAGAGGTGTATTGGGACTTGCAGAGATGGTGAGGAAACCCTCCTTGCCTTCCCCCATTACCCTCCATTGTCCCCACATTCAGTCCCTTCTCAGGATATGGGGCTCTCCAGGAGCCTCACTGGCCCCAGAGTCCAAGGGGGACAGGAATCACCCCAGTCCCCTGGGTCAGACGCTTTCTCTCAACTTCATCACCCAAGTGGGAACCTGTCAGGGCTCACCTAGTTGGAGTCTGGCACAAAAACAGAGGTTCCCCAATGCTTGGCAAGACAAATCGCCATTTCAATGTAGGTTAAAGAAAAAGTATGATCATAGATGGGGAAATACCAATCCACATCAACAAGAAAAGGGGGTTCCTCTTTTTGAGGACACAAGTGGATTATTCCACCTTTCAGGCTCTACGTGAACTGCCTTCCATAGGAGAGCTGGCGTAATATAAATATTTATGAAAAGAAATGCACTAAAACTAAGATGAAAGTGGGCGCAGACCCAGAGAGCCACAGGGTGGGGGGTACCTAGAAGTCAGTGACCTGGCACCCCTTTGAAACAACCATTTGCTTAACAGGGACTTGGGATTTGCCAGACAAGATATCGATTGCACAGAAGCAAGAAGGACTTGGTTTGGTTTGGAGGCAGGAATGAAGCATGACAATGAGCATCACATTGTGCTCCTTACCTCTCCCTGGAGGGTTCTGCCTCCCAGGTTCTGCAGCGGCTGCTTTCTCCTCCACATTTTCCACGATCTCTAATCTTGAAGATAGAACAAACTGGTCATCCATACAAATGACCAAACCAAGTGCTTTACTAGACCTGAAACTGTAGTTGAGGACCTCAACTCCACCCTGAAGCAGAATCACCACAGCCTGCTACCTGCTTGGCTAGTGGGCGGCTTCCCTGCGCTGCTCCTGCATCTCCACTCCATCTGACACACCAGGACCTGTGGGGAAACACAGCCACTGATCAGGCCCAGTACAGTGCAGAGAAGGGGGGAAGGAGAGTCAACTTACCCATTTCTCCTGAGCCTTCCTTCCAGCCCGATCCATCGAAACTGATCCTTGGAGCCTGAGCCTTTGAGCCTTCAAGCCCTGGAGCCTTCTTCTCCTGCTGGGCAATCTGAAAAGAGCAACACAGCCAAGCCCTGGGGTTAGGTCCCTGGGGCTTTGCAAACATTTGTTTGAGGAGCAGGAGGATTGTCTGTGGGGAGAGGCAGGTTACCTGGAGTTGATGAACAAAGTCAGCTTGCCTCAGTTTTTCTGCAGTTTCTTCAGTTTCTTGCCTATTATGTTTGATTTCATTAGAGAAAGCATAATATTAAGAATCATTTAAAGTCATTTCCCAAGTGCCTATTAACCTTCACATCTATTGTTCCCTAATACAATTGACCTATACACAGAAAACAATTTTTCAAGGTTATAAACACACTGTGGGGTCAAAGCTTTTTGATGCATCATTTCCTTATTTACTGTTTGATGCCCACCAGATTCTCAGCCTGTGTAACTTACTTACCCATCTCAACATTTCGCTAATTGATCATGTCCTCAATAGCTTGTCTCATAAAGCTCTAATCTCCTTTGATTTATATCCCTATCATATTTGCCAGAATTTCGAAATTCTAGGTCCATCAAATGACAAAAGCATATTTACGGATATGATTCACCCTACAGTGAGCTGGTTTGTTCGTGATTATAAAAATTACACTGTCCTCAGAGACATTTGTATGAACTAAAAGGCTAAGAGCATTGGGGGATCAAGAAATATTTATGAACTTATTTTTTGTTGTTCTTTGTAGAACAACTTTTGTTCCTTGTGTTGTGTCTCTATATGACTTCTGAAACTTTGCTGATATCACTAAACATCCTGAGTCTAAACATTACAAGTTTAAAAACAAAAAGCCGGGATTTCTTGACCTGCTGGTATCTACAAACTCACTTGTATTTTTCAATTTCTTGAAGAATTTCTTTCAGTTTCATCTCCAGAGCTACAAGCTCCTTCTCCTTTTTCTCCCTTTCACGCTGCTTCCATTTCAGCATCCTGAATTGGGAAAGACAGAGATGATGCCCAGCACCCCTCTCGAAATCCTGCCTTTCCCAGCTCAGGGCCTGGATTGCAAAGCCCCCTCCTGCGCTGGCCTCTGCTGTGCCCTCTGCAAACTCGGCTTTTCCTCACAGTCTCCACCAGCTCATTGCTCTTCAGTCATCAGGACAAGGGCGTGGGGTGCCTCCCTGTGCTGGGGCTGCTGTTTGAGAAGGTGAAGGCTTTTTCTTTCAAACTGGAAACATACACGTGAAATTTCCACCTTGAAATAAAGGGGATGCCTGTCCAACTCACGACAACCACATACATTAGGGCAAAGAAGGGGATCCTACCAGTCCGCATCTCCGAGGGGAGCCTGATTATCAAGCCCAGGCTGTGCTTATGCAGGACAAGTAGCTATGAAGACAGTCTTACAGGCTGGGACTTCCCGAGCCCTCTGCCATCAGCCCCACATAGTCTGAAGGCTCGGGAGCAGAGCTTTGCCTCCTACTGCAAACACCTTGTGGGAGAAAAGGTCCATCTTATTGCTGCTAGGATGTACTGAAATATAAAATGCTGGAAACTGTCCCTTAGTCAGGGTATTATCTCTAGGAAGCAATTTCAAATGGACAACAAACAGCTTCAGGGCGTCAATTTCCTTTACCAAGACCCAGATCACAGCTAGTGTGGGCAGCAATGAGCTGTGGCTGGGAATCCTTCCTTTGCTCTGCCGCCCTCAGACTATTTTTCTCATGCTGCTGACTCCAAGCTGACACTCTATTAACTGTATAGATTGACACACAAAATAATAAGGAACCGGGACAAAGTAAGCACTGAAGAGAGAAGAGGACACACACTTCTTTCTAGCCTCCCTACTGTTCCTGCAGCAACCGCTTCCTATAGTGACTGCAGTACTTATGGCTTTGCTGTTTACATGCCCACATTACATGCCCACAGAAAAAGATCACAGAGGAAGGAAAGTTGGTGGGGACATCATCCCCCTACCCTAGGCTTGGCAAGGAATCACACAATAGCTGAGTCTTGAGGAAAGATAAGGAACAATTTTACTCTAGAACATGGATGGGGGGTGTAAATTCCTTGATTTATCCCTAAGAATAAAAAATAAAAGACAGAAATGACAAAACAAGAAACATCTAACTGAACCCAATGGTTAGCTCTCTCCGGAGAGCTGACAGAGAGGAGGAGGCCAGGAGCAAGGCCAGCCTGGCATGGGAGCCATGGGCCCCAGCCTTTGTCACTGTAATCTGGCCCAGATGCTGATCTGCATGCACTGAGGGCCTGTCTCTACCTGCATGGGCATAGAAGGCAAACAGGGTAGACCAGGGTCTGCCAATAAAGCTGAGCCCTGAGAACCCACAGGCTTGGCTGGACCCAGGAGAGTCACTGGCTCGGAGCAGAGGTGGACAAGCAGTACCCTGGCCTTTACCGGGTGGGTCCCGCGGTGAAGATCGACGCTTCAGGCTGTATTAAAGGGAGTAGCACAGCTGACTCCTCCGACCACCTGCCAGAAATAAACTCCTATCTTTCAGCAGTAGCATAATTTTTTTGAGATATAATTGGCTCAATACCTAGCACTGAATAATCAAGGAGCTGACACAGGGTTCACCGGGACTAAGTGGTGGTTGGAAACCTAGAGATAAGGTTAGTGGACCAGAGGGATCCAGATAGGAGGTGGCTAATGCTGGCATCTCCTCCTCTACTCCAAACACACTGCAGACAAGAATGAGACCCAATCAGAATAGAAAGAAATATGCAGATTGTGCAAATAAAAGTAGGAAGACAGGCAAGATGCTGTACTGAATGAACCTGGCAAAAAGAGAGTAGAACCATTTTCAAAGAAATGCAATGACGGCCCGTTGCACACAAACATCCAGACAGCGTCTTGGTAACCTTGACACAAAAGCATCTTACTCTTCAAAGGTTGTGATCTTCATATTTTGTGTTTGTCCTTTTTTTCTTGTCATATAAATTTTTTCCATTTTCTCTTCCTTTAATTGGTCAAAGTAATCACAGTCCTCTGCCAATTTCTTTGTCGTTTCTGCAAAGGATAAAGTCCTGGTGTGTGAGCACAGGTACTGGGGAGAGGACAAAACAGAGAACACTGATGGCAAGAAGCCATCCTTCCTCTCCCCAATGCAAATGCCCTTGAAGACTTGGTGGTTTCCTTTCAACAGTCACACACCTTTCATCAGCTGCCTCTTCCTCTGGGACCTCAGTTTGGCCTGGGGCCAGTCAGTCCTTGCAGCCTGTGAGTATAAGACAGAGATGAAGAACAATATTAAAGTAATGATTGTACAAGGTGACTGTATGAAGCAGGAAAGGATAGTGCACTTGACATGGTAAATACTGAACAATAAAATAAAACAGAAAAACAAAGGCGGAGCATCCCAAGTGCAGGTGAGAAAAGGAGTCAGGGGCCGTGGAAGGTGAGATGCAGGTGTGTCAGGAGTCAGGGGCTGTGGAGGGTGAGGTGCAGGTGTGTCAGGAGTCAGGGGCTGCGGAGGGTGAGATGCCAGCGTGTCAGGAGTCAGGGGCTGTGGAGGGTGAGGGGCCTGTATGTCAGGCACCAAGGAGTGTGGGGGCATGCCCAGACTGTGCACTTCCAGGAGGAAAGGATCCCATGCAGACCATCCCAGCACAGGGTGGAAAGTGAGCCCACCACAGACTGAAGCTTCCCGCTCACCTGAACTGCGCTGACTGCAAACCTCGTGTGCCTGAGCAGACCCGAGTGGGACCAGCCTGCCTTTTCTTACACACACGGGAGCTTCTGGCAGGTCTCCTCCCCCTGCACACAACCCAGGGTCCGTGTTCCCCACACTGCAGCCCTGCAGCCTCCAATAAACTTGTGATGGACAGATGACTGGATGACAAACGGAACACGAGGATTTGAACAGCAATTCAACAGCTGGAGAATGACTCTTCAGAACGGCGTTCGCTTCCTATAAAACTACCCCAGGGCACACTGCTAACCCTCTGTGCCACAGCAGAGGGGGTGTTGTCCAAAACGGCTGCATCTTCACCTCTTCTATGTGCACTGGGTATTTCTCATGGCAGAAGGCGGCACTGCAGGAACATTAGTCATGTTGGGAAAATGAAACATCCTCCGGGTCTCTGAACTGAGTGTCCTCAGGACATTAGTGCTGGAAAGTACAGACCAACGTTCAGCACCTGCTCAGCTTCCAGACTCCACACTCCACTGTGGAACGCGCAGGAGAGGCTGGGCCTGGATTCTCCCAGAGTCCAAGATCATTGAAAGTACATTAGAGGGCCTCTCTGGTGGAGCAGGCGGTTGAGCGCTGCACTGTGAAGCTGTCCGCAGCCTCTGCAGCACGGGTTCAGTCGTGGCCAGCTGGCGAGAATCCCACATGGTGCAGCAGACCTCTCCTGTCTCACCCGCTGCTCCCCTCGCAGTGTATTTCATCAGTCTGCCTGTTCTGTTCCCCGCTCTGTCTCTGGTGAATTCTCTCACCCGCCTGTGCATCTGGCCTGTACCCTGGTTCGTGTATAAAAATAAATAAATCTTAAAAAAAAAGAAAAGAAAAGAAAATACATTAGAGTAAAACTCTGAAGCCAAGCTCTTACCAAGTCCTGATTCCAGACGTTTTATTTCTTTGACTTTGGTATGTAGAATGAGTGCTTTGCAGGATGTTACTCACATCTTCATAACGTCTCTGAATTTTACTAATATTCTCCTTCAAAAGAGCTCATTGAATCAGTAATCGTCACTCAGTACTTGCTCTTCTAGTTTTAAAATGGAATCCAGGCAGCCAGCAAAGGAGTTTGCCTCAAGTTTTAGTTCATCATCAGAGAGCAGCTGTTTTCTCTCTTGCTTTTATGAAGACATTTTTGGACTCACTGTTCTATATAAATATACAAAAAATGGAAGCCAGGACCTCCTTGGTGGCCTAGGGGTTAAGTCAGCGCTATCACCACTATGATCTGAGTTCGATCCCTGGCCAGGGAGCTGAGCCACATGGCGCAGCAGACTCTCCTGTCTCGCCCACTGCTTCCCTCAGCAGTGTATTTCAGTCTTTCTGCCTGGTCTGCTCCCCACTCTCTCTGGTGAATCCTCTCACCCCCTGCACTTCTTGCCTACTTTCCAGTTCTTCCATGCAAAAGTAAATAAAATTTAAAAATATATATGAAAACGAGGCATCCAAATTCAAAAACAATGATAATCCCAGATAAATCTGCCTTCTAGAGTGTGATTCCCTGCACATGTACAGGAGTCAAGAGTTTACGCTTATCTCCTTTGCTTTCAGTTTGAACTGTCTATAGAATAAATGAATTAGAGCCACAGTGGGGAAGAAGAGACATGAAAATGCCGGCCCTACCACAGGGGAGGTCACTGAAGGTGAATTCACCACAAAGAATGAAAGGACAAGGACACCTCCTGATCACAACTGCTCAGTTCTCCGGTCAGTTCTCTGTTGTCGTTTCTTACCTGGTTGATGGTGTCCGCAGTCTTCTGCAAGTTGCCTAAAAAAAGATACAACATCATCTGAGATACTGGAGAAGGCCAGTTGATGACAACTCAGCCTGCGCATCAGAGGCAGAGGTGCGTGACCTGGCACTGTGACTGTCATGACCTTTTCCCTTTCCTGGAGCTAAACCAAGTTTTAGTTAGTGGCACTTTATACCTAAGAAACACTTACTCGATGAGATCCCTGTTAAACTTTTTTTCAATGATGAATCAAAAAAAAAAAAAAAAAAAAAAACCCAAATTCTCACTCATCACAAAGTACATTGTAGAAAATTCAGTGATTACCAAGTTATGTCATCTCAAGGGACAAAACTTAAAATATGCCAACCCACATATGCACATGTCCTGTCTGTGCACTTCCTGCTGCTCTCGGCAGCTCCACGGAAAGAAGCTTGAAAATGCCCATGGATTGGCTGCTCCCAAAATCTAATGGTGCTGGCGGGAGAATGCCCTTCCCTAGAGGAGGCGGGGGCTCAGGAGCACAGGCCTTTGGAGCCAACACAATGGGACACAACGTGCTGTTCACCTCTTAGTGGCTAGAGGACCTGGACTCCTCACAGTCCCTGTACACAAGCATTAGATTGGAGCACCAACACAGGGCACCCCAATGTGGATCGACAACCTGGGAGAGTTCTCTCCCAGACCCCCAGTTCCAGACCCCAGTACAGGCTTGGACTCGTCCTCTGACCACATGGTACAGACTGATCTCTGTTTTTCCAGTGTGAGGGCCCTGAGGAGGTCTGTTTTCCCACCAGCACCAAGTGTCCAACACCAGCAGCTGAGGGCCCTCAAAAGACAGGGCCACTTACTCGGCAGAGTCCATGCAACTTCTGTGGGATGATGAGCCCTGTGTGTCTTCTGCTCACTTCCACTGGCATGAAAGTCTCCTTCCACTGCCGCCACCCAACACATCACTGGAACCTCTGGCGGAGAAACACGCTCCGCCTGGCAACATCTGGCTTCTGCTCTAAGCCTTATTTATTCAGAATGCTGGGTGCACTGCCCTATTTTGACAAGAGCCATTGGATGGCCAGGTGAATGCACTGCACACTTCAGCCTCACCTTCGCTTGATCCTTAGACACTTCTACAGAGAAGTAAACTCATCCTATTCTCTACTCCTTGGTCTCTAACTCCTCCTGGTCTCTTAGCTCACTCAGAAGTGTAAAATTTCAGTGTTCAGAAGCCAATAAAACCTCAGAAGTCACTGTATTTACTTCTAGTTGAATGAAAACACCCAAACACCAGTACTGGGAAAATGTGAGAAAGAAAAAGGAAAGCCTAAGTTAAGGTCTTACCGTGACAGGCTGGAGGATGTATCTAGGGCAGGAACAAACAAAATTATATTTGATGTGAAAACATACTACTGGTATCTATAATTCCTGATGCAATAGTCAAAAGTATCATCCAAAGAAATTACAGACAGTAGGCCTCCCCTATGCTTGGGTAGAATTGTTCTAATGCCCTATGTGTCTTTTGTTATTTCCTGTACGCGCCTACAATAAAGTTTGAGTAAAAATCAGTCACAGAAAAACACTAACGATGATAACTAATAATAAAATTAGACAGTTACAACAATATACTGTAATAAAATGTAAGTGAATGCAGTCTTTCTCAAAATATCTTATTGTAAGTAATATTTGTAGGCCGCAATTGACCATGGGTAACTAAAACCATGTAAGCAAAATGACAGATAAGAGGGCACCATGACCATCATTTTGTTCAGCATAATAAATCCCTCTGATTAAAAATAAGAAAAGATTTCCTATTTAAAACATGGTATCTTACAAAACATTCCTAATCAAGAGCATAAAGTTATGTGACTTATTTTTGATCAAATTATATGCTTACACTTTATTAAAAGAAAGCCAACATATTTATTTATTTTTAAGATTATTTATTTATTTATTTATTTATTTATACAAGCACTGGGTACAAGAAGCGCGGGAGGGTGAGAGAATTCACCAGAGACAGAGCAGGGAGCAGAACAGGCAGACTGACGAAGCATGCTGTTGAAGGGAGCAGTAGGTGCGGCAGGAGAGATCTGCGCGCCATGTGGGACCCTTGCTTGGGGGCTGGGATTGAACCGGCACTGCAGAGGTTGCGGGCAGCTTCGCAACCCAGTGCTCAACTGCTGCACCACTGGGGAGGCCCAACATACTTAATTTTATTAATGGCTGTAGCCAACTTTAATAATAGACCAATGCATCATTTACCTGATTTTTTTATTGGTCAAACCCACTCCACACTGAAGTCTACAACCTGCGATTATTTTCAAAGTTCAAAAAAAAGACAAGATGTAAGAAGAAATGGCAAAATTGTTGTTCCAAAGTATGCCTTTTTCATTCACCAGAAAGCACTTCCAAAATCATGCATGGTGTTGACCATTAACTTTTTTTTTTTTTTTTTAAATAGAGGCATGTTTTATTTATTTATTTATTTATTTTATTTGTTTGTTTTGTTTATACATGCACTGGGTACAGTCAGAAGCGCGGGAGGGTGAGAGAACTCACCAGAGCCAGAGCGAGGAGCAGAGCAGGCAGAAGGACCAAAGTACACTGCTGAGGGGAGCAACGGGCTGCAGGAGAGGTCTGTGCGCCATGTGGGACCCTCCTCCGGTGGCCGGGGGAGCAGCCAGGGATCGAACCGGCGCCGCAGAGGCCGTGGGTAGCTTCGCAACCCAGCGCTCAACCGCTGCTCCACTGGGGAGGCCCGACCATTAACTTTTGAGAAACAACTTTAACATACCAAGTCCTCTGATTTTTTCAGACCACTAAAAACAGGAGGTCTTTTCAAGTGAGAAAGAATGGAAGACAGAGAAAAGGCGCAAGCAATAACAGGTACAACAGAAATATACTTCCCAAACCTGAGTCACACCCCTGGGAATAAACTAAAATCCAGGCAGAACCCAAAATGAGCACCAAGAAAAGACCATTTTCTTTACCCCTAAAACTGTTCCACACTCAAAAAATTTCAGTGATGTTCAGTTACTGAGACCAGTTACAAATAATTTACCAAGATATTGGACTATCATTACAGTGTCAAAAAGTCAGTCTGCATAATGGTCCAGTACGAACTTACATCATGAAGGACAGAGAATCCTGGAATATCCATCAACAGTGTTGCTCATCAACAGTGTGTTCCTTGCCCTTTGTTACCCAACCCCACAGGCCTGGGCAAGAGGCAGGCAGTTTTCTGAGAGAAAGTGTTTCTGATTGGTTGTTTTCTCACTGAGAATATATAGTTGCCTTGCTCACAGAATTATTTCCTAATATTATTAGAATATTTTACAAAGCTGATTTCCATTTCAAACATTAGTGCTCAAGATAGTAATCTGAAAGGAAAAAATTAAGGAGTTGGACTCCTGGTGTCCAGCCTGGCTTCTTAAGAGGTTGAAAGGTGTCACTCCTGATATGGAGCCAAAAAAAAACAAACAACATTGAAAATCAAAAAATCTTCATATAGATCTATGAGAGAACTGATGGCCCAGGACACACTGTTGTCTGCAGAATCAGACAAACACATGGCGGATACAGACAATCACCACTCACAGGAACAGAAGCCCAAGGTCAGAAATCTCTGTAGGCCCCGGAGCACCATGGGAGGGAAACCTCTACTGTCACTGATGCATTCCTAGAGGTTCAGTGTAGGTCAGAAGGAGATTTTCAAATGCCAGGGTGCCCAGTGTTATGGGGCTCTCATGCTTGTGTGGGATTTATCTTTAGGATCCTTGTACTTACTCACAGAGAGTCTTAGAGAATAATCCCTTCATACAGTTGAGTAAAACTCAGTCTATCGCCTAACCAGATAAACATGAAACTTTACATGAGAGGCCTACTTAACTCAGTTCCTGTGTACCACACAAACAGTATCCTTATAAGGCACTGAAAAAAAAAAAGATCACCAATGTGGACAGCAATCTTCATATTTCCAATTAGTATGACAGAGATAATGGAATTACCAGGTTTTGAATTTAAAATTACTACAATGAGTATGAAAATGTGGACAACATGCAAGAAGAGACATGAATACAAGCAGAAACATGAAAATTGGAAGGATTGAAAGGAATTCGAGAAATCCAACATCATAACAGAAATAAGGAGTGCCTTACCACGTATCTTAGAATGATGTGCAGAAATACATCAGTCTTCTCTTCAGAAAGTATGAATCAGTAAAGAATGAAAGGAAATATTTCAAATGGGAAAAGAAAGGATGCATCAATCTAGAATTCTGTATCCAGGAAATTATCCTTTAAAATATATTGCAGAGGGCCTCCCCAGTGGCCCAGTGGTTGAGCACTGGGTTGCAAAGCTGCCCGCAGCTTCTGCAGTGCCAGTTCGATCCCCGGCCACCAGCAAGGGTCCCACATGGTGCAGAGACCTCTTCTGCCTTGCCCGCTGCTCTCCTCAGCAGTGTAATTTGTCCGTCTGCCTGCTCTGCTCTCCTCTCTGCTCTGGTGAATTCTCTCACCCTCCCGCACTTCTGACTGTACATAGTGCTTGTATAAATAAATAAATCTTAAAAAAAATTATATTGCACAGTAAGGAAATTATCGATATTCCAGTAAATTATCCTTCAAAATATACTACAGAGTAAGGAAAATTATCATGAATATTGAGGGCCAGTACTTTATGGTGAGGGGATCAGTTCTTTAAGAAGGCATAACAAACCTCCATTTGTATGCATCAAACAACAGGTATCAAAACATATGAAGCAAACACCAAGATAATTGCTAGAGGAAGCACTGAGTCCACAGGCAGAGCTGGGAACTGCAAAGCCCTCCCTCAGGCCTGGGCAGAGCCAGCACAGAGAAACCCAGGGAGGAAACAGCTGCCCCCAGCACAGTCATCTCAGGGGAACCAACGGCCACCAGCAGAGAGGGTCACCCAGCAACTGCAATCATGAGCTTCTCCAGCCACTGGAACATTTGCTACAATTGACCATATTCAGGACTATAAAACACATCCTCACATATGTAAAGTAATAAGCAAGTGTGGACTCAGACCACAGTGGATTTAAATAAACCAGTAACAGAAAGAGAACTGGAAAACTATGGGAAATTTGCAGATTAAATAACATATTTCTAAAGAATATACAAGTCGAAGCAGGCATCAGTGGACAAATTTTATAATACACTGATCTAAATTGAAATAATAATAGTTATACTGATCTAAATTGTAATGAAAATAAGACATAAATGTTTTGGGTGCTGAATAAACTGTGCTTAGAGAAAATTTATACTAGCGAATGAAATAATGGTTCCACTGACAATGAAAATTCCCATTTTCTTATATTTTTCTATTATGTCTTGTTATATTCTTATCAGTGGACTTGTAAGGCTCACAGGAGAACTCACAGGAAGGATAGCTTTGAGGAGCATCACAGTGTGTCCCACGGAGGCAGCAATAATGGTCCATTTCCACAGAATTCCCAAAAATTTGGACCCAAGATGACAATGGTCATAGACAAGCTGAAATAACATTGGAGAGAATGAGGAAGCTCAAAGGCATTTACAACATACCCACTACCAAATATCGTGTATGGAAACCCTAAACCAGCCTCCTCTGGAGTTAACTTTAGCCAAACATCTCCTCAATGAGGAACAGGAGGAAGCAGATTCAAAGGAACAGGAAATCATTGGTGGTGAGGTGGAGTAGTTTAGGGAGGTGGGAGGTGGGAGTGGGGAGGTGTTTGTGGCAGGTGTGTTTACTATCTTCATGAGCTGATGATTTCATTGCCCATACATATGTCAACCACCTGCAAACTGTACTCATGAAAAAGGCACTATGACACAAAAATGATACCACAAAAATTATGACATGGGCCTCCCCTGGTGGCACAGCGGTTGAGTGCTGGACTGAAAAGCTGCCCGCAGTCTCTGCAGTGCCGGTTCGATCCCTGGCCGCTAGAGAGGGTCCCACATGGCGAGCAGACCTCTCCTGCTGTGCCCGCTGCTCCCCTCAGCAGTGTATTTCGTCAGTCTGCCTGTTCTGTTCTCCATTCTGGCTCTGGAGAATTCTCTCACCCTCCCGCGCTTCTGACTGTACCCAGTACTTGTATAAATAAATAAATAAATCTTTAAAAAAAAATTATCACACAAAAATTATACCACACAAGTTATCGGAAAAAAAATCTGATACACAAATTGTTAGAGATTTTATTTTGCTAACAGACACATTGCAAAGATTTTTAAATACTTAACAGAATTTGTGAAATTTGAAGTTAATTTAAAATTTGAAAAATAAGTACAGACTTATACTGAGTAAGAAGTCTACATTCTTGTATATTCATGAAGTACCTGTATAAAATCCATTGAGTCCAATCCAAAAATATGCTCAAACTGTATGGAAGAATGGGAAAAAGAATTGCAAATGTGCACTAAAGATACAAATGCAAAGATATATAGAGATGTTCATAGATACAAGCTGAGACAGGTGGGCAGTACTGTTAAACATATTGGGATTAGTAGTCCACAAAAAGTAATTCCAGATTATTGTTTGACCCGTATCTAAAATCATTGAGATTTTCATGCAATGCTTAATTCTAACTCACAAAACAGCACAAAATGCCATATTTCTAAAGTACACAAAGATTTCCATAAGAATGATTTTGTACTTTATAACTAAAGCTATTGTTATAGAGCAACCCCGATATTAAACGGGTTCCTGGCTGTGGGTCCTCACCCGCGACTTATGAATACTCTACTACAGACACACGCAAAAGGGTTAATAAAAGGTTTATTTACAAGAGAAAAAGAAATAAGGAAAATGTACAACTCAGGGAGAAAATAGGGAAATAAAGTCTTTAATGCGTCCTACCCGATCCGACGACCTGGAAACCCAAAGTCACTCTCAGAGGTAGACGGACGCCGCGAGCTGGCTGAGGGCCCCAAAATGGAGAGCGCCCCAAAGCCCACATGTCTGCCTTTTGTATCCACCTGGCTGCTTAACCCCACCCTCAGGTCCCAGCCACCTTCCCTTGGGTGGTGATGGGATGTAGAGTTCCCAGTGTCTTTGGCTTTGGCCTGGGGTGGGGGTGGAGTCCACAAAGCCTGTATGGAATTTGCTTTGGGGCAGCCTTTTCCCCCTAACACTGGGGTGGGGGTGGAGTCCACAAAGCCTGTATGGAATTAGCTTTGGGACAGCCTTTTTCCCCTAACACTATGAGGATTGCAGTTAGCTAAAAACAATTCCAAGAAAATAATTCACTTAGCATTTCATTCTTGTACCTAAATCAAACCATATCAACCATGAAATTGAATACAGAATTTCTGGAATGTATGATCACTAAAATAAAGTCATGTATGTCATCTTATAAAAATGAGACTTATAAGTATTTTTAGGAAAAGATAAGCTCACAACGTAACTCACAGTTAATCACCCAACAAGCAATTGCTCTGTGCAAATAAAACCTGTCTAGAAAGCAGCCCGCACGGGGACCATTTCCATCTCTGCCCTCCGGGCTGATACCAGGAATGTGTGCCTGTGGCAAAGGGTCACGGTCCCGGGCTGCCATGTCTGACATGAAGCCGCAGCGCGCTCAGCACAGGTTCCAGTGGGGGCCACATGCACAGGACAGACCATCTGTCAGTGACTGGGCACATCCCCTGCCATGGCCCCTCATTCCACCCGCAGGCTGGCATGTGGGTGCCAGAGTGAGTGGGTGGGCTCCTACCTGGGTGAGATCCAGTGGGGCCACCCACAGCTGAGGTTGTGACAGTGTGTGGTCGTGAGCAAGGGGGGAGGTGGGACGCGCAAAGCAATTTAATTTCTCCAAGTGCTCACAGAAGAAGTTGGAAAGAGCGCGCCACTGGTGTACGGACGTGCAGCCGGGCACAGCCAGCACCTCCCGGTAAAGACTGTCAGCCCTTTCCCGCGACTGAGAAGACGCAGAACACTCTTGGCCTGACTTGGGTAAATCAACACTGAGCACAGCACATCTTACTAAAGAAAGAACAGCCCTCATTCACCTCCCGGCCATGTCACGCCTAGGGATCCCTGTTGTAAACACCCAGCAGGCGGCAGCCCACTCCTCCCACGCCTGCTGGGCTCTCAGGGCTCATCAGCCTGGGGGACCTCAAGAGTCCTTGAGGGTGATGACTCAGAAGTTGCTAGAAGTCAACACGCCAGAGCACAAAGCACAAGTGACATTTCACTTTTGACAAGACTAGAACTATCACCACGCTGGACACCAGTGGCTCCAGGGCTGCCAAACTTACCATCAGGGTAATGTCCTTAGAGGAAAACAAACCCCACAAGGGCTGGACCCCAAACCACATAGTCTGTCCTCAGTAAGATTCCTTCTCTTTTAAAACACAGATCTTGATAATTCACAGACCCCACAATTCCCTCAGTGGAGACTTACAACTCAGTGACTCTCATATTCACAACCTGAAGCTCTAAGTTGCTCCTTTCTGGTTTCTGTGCCGTCACCTGCTGTGTTGTCCACACAGGCTGGCAGGACCCGGGACTGGATGTGCTCGGCTTGGCCAGAGCTCGCAGGCCGGTCCCCAGCTCCCCCCTGAGGTCTTGGTCTCAGGAAGCCCTGAGCTGCCCGCAGGACCCCGTGGACGTGTTACAGGGCAGCCCCTATATAAAACAGGTGCCTGTATGGAATTAGCTTAGGACATCCTTTTCCCCCTAACAGACGCTGTTATTTAACCCCTGGGTGAAAGAGCCCAATACAGAGGGGAAGCAGGCACTTCTGGGCTCTACTTACTTTAATGGTGGAGTGCAAGGGACCCTCAAGCAGGAGAAGCCAGAAGAGCAGCCTCAGCACCCCCATGTCCTTTCCTCTCAAGGGCTTTGAGGTGGACACCAAGCAGCTGGGTGGAGGCGAGGGGGTGTGGTTGGGAGGGTTGAGGCAGGGAGGGAGTGTTGGACACTTGGGAGAAGAGTGGTGTCAGGGAAGGAGAGTCCTAGATTGGAGTGAGGAGGGTTCAACGTCAGTGGTTGAGCAGGTCAGAGGTGGCAGGTCAGAGCTGCAAACCAGTGGGAGTGGCAGGAGCAGGCAGAGAGGGGACAGGGCTCTGTCTGCCTCTGAGTCTTCTCCTGTTTGGCCCCAGCTTTGGCAACGCGGGTGCTTTATACCCTCTCTCCACCAATCCCTGCCTTTGTCCCTGTTGCATCACAGTGGACACCCCGAGTGACCTCATGTGGTGCATGCCCCTCCCCTACCTGGTGCTCCCAACTGACAGTTTCCCTCGGGAGCCTTGGCAGATACTGGGCTCTGGTTCTTCAATCCAGGACCCGGTCCCCTACTCCTGGGCACTTCCATCTTCCTTTCCCAGCAGCAGTGACTGAAAAACATTGTGCAAATGTGGCAGAACTGTCCAAAGAACAAATATGCAAGCAGAATGGCAGCGTTCCCTCCCCTCTCTCATCTTAGCCACTTACCACCTGAAATGGATGGTTACATCACTCATCTCTGTTGCCCCCCACCCCCCACCTGCTATCAAGGGTTTTACACCAGGAATCTAAATGGGTTTTCCAAATTGACTCTCCTTTCCACCCAGAAGCTCAGTAGCTGGAGCACATTCAGTGACCTCTGGGGGCTTGGGGACTACTCCCAGTGAGCTTGGCAGCACCAAGAGTGCTGCATGGGAAGGGCATCCCCATGGGGGGAACCCAGGGACCCAACCCCACTGTGCTCAGCCACCCCTGTCCTGAACTGAATTTCCTAAGGTGCTTGATCTGCAGGACTCAAATACAGCGCACAGCTCAAGTCAGTCCAGGCAGCTCCACATCTTTGTTGCAAACCTCACCACTTCTTATTGTCATGTAAATGTATCATTAACAAAGTATTCTCTCACTGTTGTAATGTTAAGTCAATGTCTTCAATAAAAAAGAAAAAGTCAAAAGGGGAAACTGAACAGGCTACTCAATTACATCCTGAGCTATTGCTGCTCACAGAGCCCCAGGGCCAGGCAGTCCTGATTATCAAGCAGAGCAAACCCAGGGGGACTGGGGCTGACCAGTTGGTGGGTGCTCACCCACCTGCTTAAACTGCAGGACATGACCCAAAAGCAGACACAGGAGAGAAAAGACCCGGACGGGATTCATTAACACGGGGTGAAAAGGCAGAGCTGACAGAGAATTAATAGGAAGGAAAGCGGCCAGAAGTCGTCTGTTCTGCCCCAAATCAAGTCCTTTTGTAACAGGGTGGTCCCCAGGAAAGGGGGAGGTTCCAGATTCCTGCCCCACCCAAGGAAGGGTGGAGCTGAGCAGGAAGAGGAGAAGCTGGTGAAGAGACTAAAGAAGGAAGCAAGATGGAGCCAGGAGACCTGGAGGAGGCGCATGGAGCCTAGAGACATGTGAAGAAACTGCGCTTGTCTTTTGGTCGTGGACTGGGTGACACAAATGTGGGTGAGACCCGTGGGGAGGTGACAATGGCAGCTTTTATCTGGATGTTGATTTTGCTCTTTTCCTTCCGGGCTTGTCCGGTTGTTTGTGACCCTTTGCTGTGGGTCCCCACTGGAAGATGCTTTAGACTTGTGGCAGGCTTTGGGGCCTTGCTCTGGGCCGACCCCATATGGATGGAGTTTTACCCACGAGGGGATGGGTAACTTTGGGTGCTTCATTTAGAAACTAGACTCTTTGCCTCACCTGTATTGTTTCCTAGTTTTTATTAAAGTCCCTTCCCATTAAAGTGTCATATGTTTTGTGTTGATGCGGCGGATGGCAGAACCCATTTAGAATAGGCAGGTTTGCGGGGTTTGGGCTGCCCCTCTCCCTGTCCTATAACACTTTGAGCAGAGACCAAGGTCAAAGTTAAAGTTGATGGTTCCTCCACAGACATTCCCTCCTCACTAGAGGTTTAACTGCTGAAACCCCAGCAGTTTTGTTACAGGGCAGGGAGGGGGCAGCCCAGACCCCGCAAACCTGCCTACTCTACATGGGTTCTGCCATCCATCGCATCAACACAAAACATGAGACTTTAATGGGAAGGAACTTTAATACAATTAGGAAACAATACAGGAAAGGCAAAGACTATAGTTTCTAAATCAAGCACCCAAAGTTACACGTCCCCGAGTGGGTAAAAGTCCATCCAAATGGGATTGGCCCAGAGCAAGGCCCCAAAGCCTGCCACAGGTCTAAAGCACCTTCAAGTGGGGACCCACAGAAAAGGGTCAGAAACAACCAGACAAGTCTGAAAGGAAAAGAGCAAAATCAAAATCAAGACAAAAACCACCACTGTCACCTCCCCACGGGTCTCTCACCTGCATCTGTGTCAGCCAGTCCATGACCAAAAGGCAAGCGCAGTTTTCTTTACGTGTCTCTCTGCTCCATCCAGGTCTCCTGGCTCCAGGTCTCCTGGCTCTCCATCCTGCTTCCTTCCTCAGTCTCCTCTGCAGCTTCTTCTCTCTCTGCTCAGCTTCACCCTCCTTTTTGGGTGGGGCAGGAAACCTGGAACCTCCCCCTTTCCTGGGGACCACCCTGTTACAGCTTGACTTCTCCAAAGCACCAGCAGCATAAGTGCCCTCAAACTAGCAGCTTAATTAACAAACGTCCAAGAAGTCTAAGCACCAAAAGCTCTTTTCACCATTGGCCACACTCAGGGCTGGAGTCAGAGGTTGCTTCTCACAGCTCCTCTCACAGTTACAGAAGGAGAGACCAGAAACAGAAGGGGTGGAAGGCAACCTGACTGGAAGAGGGATAACTGGGTCTGCCTGTAGTGACCCCCACTGAATGGCCAAGTCTGTCTGTTTTCCTGTGGCTATGGGAGGCCGCCAGCACGTGCATTGTGTGCTTGTGGAAATCCGCATGAATCAACGTAGGTGTGTGTTTCTGCATCTGCCAATGGTGGACAGGAGTTTACAGCTGTGCAGCCACCTCTGGGCATCTGTGCCCTTCACTGTGTATGTCTCTCTGCATTTGTTTATTTTTGTTACCTGGTAAGTATGTGTCTGTTGTGCAGATCTGTGTGTGTGTGAGAGCAGTACCTGTGCAAGATTGAGGGCATGTGTGTTCCGGTGAGAGAGTCTTATGTTAGATCTGTGTGTGTCCTTATTATGGCTATGAATTTGAATTTGCTGTCATTTGGGATATTCCTGAATTTATGCGTCTAATGCTCGCCTAGGGCACTTGTAGGGGAGGAGAGATCCTTCTAGTTGAGGTTTAACCTTGCAGAGTAAGGACTGCTAATACATTTGAATTCAAGTGTCTAACAAGGGAAAAGAGCAGGGAAGGGAAAGACCTACTGGCTGTTGGGTTCTCAGTGAAGACACCAGCAGAGTGGGTCAGATGTACTTGCTTCAGCTGGATAAGTCCAGCTGTTTCAATAGGCACCACGGAGATTTCTCCAAACTTCCCCTCCTATTAGACCCTAACTTCTCCTCTAAACCAGAGTGCTAGAGAAACTAAGAGGTTAAGAGTCCTCCAGGAACAGGTTTGGGGTAAAATACTCTAATGCAGAAAGCTAGCAGTTACAGCAAAGGAGACCGATATTATATAAGATAGAAGAGATGGGCTGTCGGTAAGGAAACGTATAAGGTTCTTGGACACATTTCCAATGGGAGTAGATGTGGGAGGCTTCCCCAAACCAACAAGCAATTCTCAGTCATCAGCAGGATATCCAAGAATCCAACTTAATTCTGCTCAATTCTGCCACTGTCTACCTGGAGATGGCAGAAGGATTTACTCTCCCAAGATCGCCCTCCCCTCAGACACCAGTCACCATCCAGAAAGTTCCTCTGGCCCCCTTCTCAGACTTAGGTGCTAGCCAAAAGTACAGGGTGCTACTATCTGTGCTCTGACCACACCTACTCATATAAATCATTGTTCCTACAATCCTCCCCAGGTCCAGCTCATTTGCTAGAGCAACTCACAGAACTCAGGAACTCAGAAACCACTTATTCACTGGATCACTGATTTATTACAAAGTATATAACTCAGGAACAGCCAGATGGAAGAGCTGAGTAGAGTGAGACATAGGGAAAGGCACAGAACCCCATGCCCTCTCATTTGAAAGAGGGGATAGAACTCAGGCCATAGTGGCCATGGTATTGAGACTTAACCCCTAGGCCACCAGGGAGGCCCTTAAAACAATTTTGAAAGAACGCTAGAGATTTTACTTTAATTGAGTAAAATTAAGTATCCTTTTAAAGCAAAATCTAAGACTCCTGACAAAAGGAATAAACAGTCAATATAGGATGAGTGTTGTAATTGCCTCTTGAATGATAGTAACACGATATGAATCCTAATATTTCCCTCAAGATAAAATGCAAATGTAACCGAATATAAATGCCCTTCCCGATGAGTGTGAAGGCAAGTATTTTCCTAGCATTGTTCTCCATAGGGCCTGTCCACCCCTGTGTGGTACTTCACCCAACACTTTAAACAAAACTTACTGTGATCCGTTCAATGCACATTCAATGGTAAAATAACAGAAATGGATGGGCTTTCTTCTTCTCAAAATGTATTAAGTAAACAGACTTCTATTGTGCGAATGTCCAGAATTTGCACACATTACTTACAGCTGGAAGTCTCACTCTTTTATAGTTACCTAATAATAGCTTTTGTGTGAGAATTTTTGAGTACCACAACAGACATAAAAACAGACTAACCTATCCTTCTTGGGAGAAAACGTCCTATTGAAAATGTAAAGAAGACAAGATCTGGCCCGTTCAGGTTGGTATGGCGACTGGATCAAGAAGATGTGGTATGTATACGCAATGGATTATTACTCAGCAATCCAAAAAGATAAACTCATGCAATTTGCAGCAACACGGATGGCGCTGGAAGGGATCATGCTCAGCGAAATAAGCCAGAAAGAAAAAGAAAAATACCGGATGGTCTCACTCATAACAGGAATCTAGAAAACCTAAATAAGGGACCAGGAAAAAGACTAATTATAATAAAGTAAAAATCAAAATCAACAAGCAACTATAAACCAGAGACACACTATGGGTGTGGGGGGGGGAGGAAGGGAGAAGGGATTGGGGTCAAAATAAGGGGGGTGGGAAGTGTATGGGGAATATAACCAAGATGAAAATGCATACATTGTGCGAAAATGAAAAATGATGTAAAAAACATATGAAATTAAAAAAAACACAAGAAAAAAATAAATCTTAAAAAAAAAAAGTAAAGGAAATGTTTTGGGAACCATGTGAGTAGGGTGGGAGGAAACTAGGTCGCTGGGTTTGTCATTAGTTTCCTCTAGAGATCAGGGTTCCAGTTACTGTGGCCTCAGAATAAAAGACAAATTCGTTCAAGCTGTGTGCGTGGAGAGGTAGGTGGCACATTTGTTAGGTCATAAAGACCTTGTGGGAACTCGCGATCACCCTGAAAACGCATGAGGACGCTAAGGAAACCCGCCTGGGGGAGACAATTTGGTGGCTGGATGGTAGAAAGGGTTGCGGGGTGGGGCCAGGAAGAGTGACCGGCGTGGCTACGCCCTATTGCGGGCACGGCTCGGAACAGAACTCGGGGCACACCCCTCTTCATGCCCACCTTCAGCTGAGGCCCCTCCCCCGCCCCCCACACCTTGCGCGGGCCCCCACCCCCATCCCGCAGGGAGCCGCACCCAACCACAGCTCCACGCGGACGCACCCCCACACTCCCTCGGCCAACCAGCTCCGCTCCCCAACCCCTCCCGCGCACCCCGCCCCCGGCAGCACCCGCGAGCCGCCCCCGGCTCGCCCACTGGCCAGCGCACCTCAGGGCGGGAAAAGTGCTAACGGCCGCACTTGAGCCTCGGGAGGCCGTGGAGATGGCGTCGGGGCCCGGGGCCACGGTGCCTGAGGGCTCAGTCCGAACCGGCAGCCCCAGCAGGCGAGGCGAGAAGGCTGGCTTGGCGCCCACCGGGGACTCCGCGGTCGCGGGCACCCTCAAGGGCTGCGCGTCCCCGGTGAGGTCGGTGGTGGCCTCCCCTCGCCCCGTGAAGGTGAAGGGGAAGGCGGGCCGGGAGGCCGCCCGGCGGCGGCTGCAGCTCCTGCCGGACTCTCAGGCCGAGAACCCGGGAGAGGGAGCTGAGGAGGAGGAGGAGGAGGGACCCCTCCTCACAGTGCCCGAGGAGGATGAAGAGGAGGCGCAGCCATTGCCCCCGGTCTGCGTGTCCCCCATGAGGGGGATGTGGCGGGACGAGAAGGTGGCTCTGTACTGTGACGAGGTGCTGCAGGGCTGTAAGGTGAGGCGAGGGAGACGAGGTGCCGGAGCCTGGCCCAGGGAAGAGACGCCCCTAGGGGTAGAGGGGGGCTTTCTTCTGAGGGTGATGGGGGTACAGAGGGCGCCAAGAAAACCTGTCTATCAAGATCCACGTGGACGGCGCTTCCCCTATAAGAGGTGCCCAGGCCCAGACCTCAAAGCGTTATATTATCTGTCAGAGATTCTTCAGTTAAAGAGCTGACTGTGGGGCCTCCCTGGTGGCGCAAGGGGTTAAGCACCGCACCAGGAAGCAATCTGCAGCCTCTGCAGCAGGCGTTCGAGCCCCGGCCTGCCAAGGAGCTACCCACATGGCGCAGCAGACCTCTCATGTCTCGCCCACTGCTACCCTCAGCAGTGTATTTCAGTCAGTCTGCCTGTTCCGTTCCCCACTCTGTCTCTGGTGGATCCTGTCACCCCCTGCGTCTCTGGCCTGTACCCAGCTCTTGTATGCATAAATAAACAAATCTTAAAAAAAAAAGAGACGATTGTAATAGTGTTTTCTGGTTTTCCAAGAGCCAAAAAAGATGTAGCTAGGTCCTATCATTTCCCAGGTATACATCTTAGTACTTTCACATAACAAATTGGGCCAAACTTAAAGATAAGATTTCTTTTACACATAATACGAAAAATGGCAACACTTTAAGAATGATTCCCTGCTATCAGTCTAGGATGTGGACTGATGTATGTTTCAACATATTTTGTTTTTTAAAAGGTCATAGCTGGAGATTTAGTGTATAAAGATTTTCATTGCAGTGATATTTACAAAAATTAAAATTAGAAACTAAATTTCCATCTCTAGAGGTGGTGAAGAATTTATGGTGCCTTCAGATGCTGGTAAATGCTGCAGCTGTAAAATCATGTTTTTAAGAACTGTAGATACACTGTAATTTTAAGTAAAAAAATCAGGAGACAAAACATGAGTGATATATGAATAATTAGATGCATAGAAAAAAGACCAGAAGGAAATACATGAAAATATCAACAAGGCGTTAGATATCTGTTATATCTAATTCTGGTTGCCAGGGTTAGGAGTGCTTTTTGTTTTCCTTATTTTTTTGTGTGTTTTCCAGATTTTCTGTAAGTGAACCATATAATCAGAAGAATATTTTTTGAAACATTATTACCATAAAGCTAGGGTAGTGTTAGTAAACAAATTATATCTGGTATTGAGGACTGGAGAAGACTAAGTTGCTTAAAAGCAGTTGAAAAACATTTATATAAATTACTGTATCATTAATCAAAAAGAGCCTAGTTACTGAATTTCATTATAGCTGATTATCATCCTTGAGATAGTTGAGTTTAAATTTAAGTCAAATGGACAAATATTTATGAATACCTAGTATATTCATTTGTTTTATAGAATGTAATGCAATTTTAAATCTTTATGTTTGAATGCATCTTAAGTAGGTCATTATATCTATATGTTCAGAAAAAGAATGCTCGGACTTCCCTGGTGGCACAAGGGGATAAGTCTCAGCACTATCAAAATGTCGCCAGCCACTGCAGCACGAGTTTGATCCACGGCCAGGGAGCTAACCCACATGGCACAGCAGGCATCTCCTGTTTACCCACTGCTCCCCTCAGTGGTGTATTTCAGTAGATCCGCCTGTTCTGCTCCCCACTCTGTCTCTGGTGAATCCTCTCTCCTCCCACACCTCTGGTCTATGTCCCAGCTCTTGTATGCATTAATAAATCTTTTTTTAAAAAAAAAGAATGCTCAATGGATTAATAAAACAAATTACTTAAGACAAATAGAGCCTCATCTCTGAATTAATGTACTGAAGAAATGGATCTCTTTTAATTTTTTTATTGTTTATGATATTTTTGTTAAATATAGATCCAGTTAAAGTACTATATTCCATTATTTAAAGGTATATTGGTTCCACATTTAAGTAGAAATCAGTTGTAAATCTGTAATTTTGTATATTTATACATACATGTATTTTTTGTTTTGTTAGGCAGAAGATGCTGATGAAGCTATGAGTAAATACCTATCAGAAAAATTAAAGTTGAAAGACAAATGGCTTGGTGTCTGGAAGACTAACCCTGAGTTATTCTTTGTGAAATATGAAGAAGCTTCTATCCCTTTTGTTGGTATACTGGTTGAGGTAAATAATTTTTACCTTATCTTTGTTCTTAAGTTATATATTCTTTGCAGACCAAATTATGACTATATTAATAATTTAGGGCTTTGATACTTAATTAGAGATTGTCAAAATTTTTCCTCTTGTTATGTTTACAAATTAATAGTGTAAACAGAAGATAAGGGGATATTAGCACTCACTTACCTATAAACAGATATTATTAAATGGAATTAATAGCATCTGATAATATTTATTGACCTATTTTCATAGCAACATAAGGCGATGGAAGGATATCCCATGCTCATGGATGGGAAGAATTAATATAATCAAAATGAATATCTTGCCTAAAATGATACACAAATTCAATGTGATCCCCATCAAAATCCTGTCAATATTTTTCAAAAAAACTGATCAGAAACTTGAAATTTACATGGAAACACAAAAGTACTCAAATTGCAAAAGTAACCTTAAAAGTCTAAAGTTGCCTTACCAATTTGAAACCTTACTATAAAGCAACAGTATTAAAACAGTATGGTATTAGCATAAAAATATATACATAAACCATTGGAATAGAATGAAAATTCCAGAAATATATCCATGCATATACCAGTACCTAATCTTTTTTTATTTTTTTATTTTTATTTATTTTTTTATTTTATAGAGGCATGTTTATTTATTTGTTTGTTTGTTTTGTTTATACATGCACTGGGTACAGTCAGAAGCGCGGGAGGGTGAGGGAATTCACCAGAGCCAGAATGGGGAGCAGAGCAGGCAGAAGGACCAAAGTACATTGCTGAGGGGAGCAGCGGGTGGCAGGAGAGGTCTGCACGCCATGTGGGACCCTCCTCCAGTGGCTGGGGAGAAGCCGGGGATCGAACCAGCGCCGCAGAGGCCGCGGGCAGGTTCGCAACCCAGCGCTCAACTGCTGTGCCACCGGGGAGGCCCCCAGTACCTAATCTTTGATAAAACATGCATGACCACAAGATGGGAAAAGATAGTCTCTTTAATAAATAGTGCTGGGAAAATTGAAAGGCCACATTTAAAAGAATGAAGTTGGATTACTCACTAACACCATACACAGAAATTAATTCCAAATGGATTAAAGATTTAGATTTAAAACCTACGATAGGGTCTCCCCTGTGGTGCAGAGGTTGAGCACTGGGTTGCGAAGCTGCACACAGCCTCTGCAGCCCTAGTTTGATCCCAGACCACTGGGCGAGGGTCCCACATGATGCACAGACCTCTCTTGCCGCCCACTGCTCCTCTCAGCAGTGTACTTCGTCAGTCTGCCTGCTCTGCTCTCCGCTCTGGCTCTGGTGAATTCTCTCACCCTCCCGTGCTTCTGATTGTACCCAGTGCTTGTATAAATAAATAAATAACTCTTAAAGGTAAAATAAAATAAAATGAAACCTACAACGATAAAGTACATAGAAGAAAACATTGCTGATACATTCTAGGATATCAACAATAAAGATATTTTTGCCAACACCTATAGCAAGAAAACTAAAAACAACTGAGATTACCTCAAGTTAGAAAGCTTCCATACAGTGAAAGAAAATAAAAGATTAAATAGGCACCCTACTGAATTGGAGAAAAAGTATTTACACAATATAAACTGATAAAAGTTTAATACCCAAGATATATAGAAAATCTCATACAATGCAACAATTAAAAAAAACTAACCCTATTAACAAGTACATATCATATATGGACAGTTCACCAAAGAAGATCTCTAGAAGGCAAAAAAATATGAAAAATTCTTCATTGTCACACCTAATAAGAGAGAGACAGATTAAACTAGAAGGAGATAACAACCTCACGAACTGTGAATATTGATGTACTGTTATATCCCAAAGTTCATAGTTTACATTAGGGTTAACTCTTAGTGCTGTATATTCTGCCGATTTGGGTAAATGTATATTGACATGTATCCATCAATTCAGTGTCACACAGAATATTTTCACTTCCCTAAAAATGCTCTGTGCTCTGATGTTCAACTTCCTCCCCCCAATCTCTCAACCCTGATCTTTTCATTGTCTTTATAGTTTCATCTTTTGTAGAATGTTATATAGTTAAAATTATACAGTATGTAGCTGTTTCAGATTTTCTATCATTTAAAGTATATAAAAATTTAAGGTATTTCCATGGCTTGATTGCTCATTTCCATTGGGGCCTGGATAAAATTCCATTGTCTGAAAGACAACACAAAAAAAACTACAGGCCAATCTCCCTAATGAACACTGATGCAAAAATCCTCAATAAAATTTTAGCTATCAGAATCCAACAATGTATCCATAAGATAATTCACCACGACCAAGTAGGATTCATTCCACAAGGATGGTTCAACATCCGAAAATCAATCAATGTTATCCAACACATCAACAAAAGGAAATATAAAAACCATATGATAATATCAATAGATGCTGAGAAAGCTTTCGACAAAGTGCAACACCCATTCATGACAAAAGCCATTGAAATTCTTGGGATACAAGGAACATACCTCAACATCATAAAGGCCATATATGACAAGCCAACAGCCAGTATCATTCTCAATGGTGAAAAGCTGAAAGCAATTCCATTAAGATCTGGAACAAGACAAGGATGTCCACTCTCACCACTGCTTTTCAATATAATACTGGAAGTCCTAGCCAGAGCAATAAGACAAGATAAAGATATATAAGGAATCCAAATAGGAAAAGAAGAAGTCAAACTATCACTATTTGCAGATGATATGATAATATACATAGAGAACCCCAAAAACTCCATAGAAAAACTAATTCAACTCATCAATCAGTTCAGTAAAGTGGCAGGATACAAAATCAACACGCAAAAGTCAGTAGCCTTCCTGTACACAAACAATAAATCTGAAGAAGAAGAAATGAAAGAAAACATCCCTTTTATTATCGAAACAAAAAAAAATCAAATACTTGGGAATAAATCTAACAAAAGAGGTAAAGGAAAGGATCTATACAAAGAAAACTATAAAACACTGTTAAAAGAAATAGAAGAAGACACAAAGAAATGGAAAGACATCCCCTGCTCATGGATTGGAAGGATAAACATTATTAAAATGGCCATTCTACCAAAAGCAATATACAGATTCAATGCTATTCCAATAAAAATTTCAATGTCATTCTTCAGAGAAATAGAACAATTATTGATGAAATTCATGTGGAATCACCAAAAACCCCGAATAGCCAAAGCTCTCCTGAAAAAAAAAAGAAGAGAATGGAGGCATCACACTCCCAGACTTCAAACTCTACTACAAAGCCATAATCATCAAAACTACATGGTATTGGAACAAGAACAGACACACAGACCAATGGAATCGAATAGAAAATCCAGAAATAAACCCACACATTTATGGTCAACTAATCTTTGACAAAGGAGCAAAGAATATGCATTGGAGCAAAGAAAGTTTGTTCAATAAATGGTGCTGGGAAAACTGGGTCACTACATGCAAAAGAATGAAGCTTGACTACTACCTCACACCATACACAAAAACCAACTCCAAATAGATTAAAGAACTAGACATAAGACCTGAAACTATAAAATACATAGAAGGAAATATAGGCAAAACACTACATGATGCGCACATCAAAGACATCTTTACAGACACATCACCCAAAGCAGTGATAGTGAAGGCAAAGATAAATAGCTGGGACTACATCAAATTAAAGAGCTTCTGCACAGCAAAAGAGACAATAACAAAAACAAAGAGAAACCCCACCGACTGGGAGAACATTTTTGCACACAACACTAATGATAAAGGACTGATAGCAAAAATCTACAAAGAGCTGATGAGACTCAACAAAAACAAAGAAAATAATCCAGTCAAAAAATGGACAGAAGAGCTAAAAAGAAACTTCTCTGAAGACGAAATGCAAATGGCCAACAGGCATATGAAAAAATGTTCAACATCACTTGTCATCAGGGAAATGCCAATCAAAACTACCATGAGATACCATCTTACACCAGTGAGAATGGCACATATTAAAAAAACTAGCAACAACAAATGTTGGCGAGGATGTGGAGAAAAAGGAACTCTTCTGCACTGTTGGTGGGAGTGCAAACTGGTCCAACCACTGTGGAAAGCTGTGTGGAGATTTCTGGACCTACTAAACATAGAGCTTCCATATGATCCAGCAATTCCACTCCTAGGTATTTACCCAAAGGACACAGAAACATCAATTCCAAAGAACACCTGCACCCCTATGTTTATAGCAGCACTGTTTACAATAGCTAAGCTTTGGAAACAACCCAAATGCCCCAAAATAGATGACTGGATCAGAATGGTACATATACACCATGGAATATTACTCAGCATTCAAAAAAGATAAACACATGCAATTTGCAGCAACATGGATGGTGCTGGAAGGGATCATGCTCAGCGAAATAAGCCAGAAAGAAAAAGAAAAATACCAGATGGTCTCACTCATAGCAGGAATCTAGAAAACTTAAATAAGGGACCAGGAAAAAGAATAACTATAAGAAATAAAATAATCAATAAACAACTATGAACCAGAGAGACACTATGGGGGGTGGGGGTCAGGGAGGGGAGGGATTGGGGTCAAAACAAGGGGGTCACAATTGTATGGGGAATATAAAAATAAAAAAATTTATATAAAAAATAAAAATAAAAAAATAAAATTCAATTAAAAAAATTCCATTGTCTGGATGAATCAGTTTATTACCTACAAAGGACATCTTGATATTTTTCCAGTGGAAGTTTTGGCAATTATGAATAAAACTGCTATATAAGTAGCTTTAAGTAAAAGAAAAACTACTGAAAAATAAAGTATTTTATTGAATGTGTACTGAAAATTTTCACAACTGATTATTAGAAGTATTAATTAAGGTATAATTGACAAAATGATAAGTTACTTAAAGTGTACAATGGGATGATTTGATGTACTTATATATCAACATTTTACATATTATGAAAGGACTCCATTTACTGAGTTAATTAACACAACCTCATATGTTTACCTTTTGTGAGAAAATTCATATTCCTTCAACAGATTTCAGTTAAGCAAAACAATGTTATCCTTCTAGGCACTAATGTCATACTTTTTAAAAAAGATTTACTTTTATTTATGCATATAAGAACTGGCCAGAGCTGTGGGGGGTGAGAGAATTCACTAGAGACAAAGTGGGGAGCAGAACAGGTGGATCTACTGAAATACACTGCTCAGGGGAGCCCAGGCGAGACAGGAGAGGTCTGCTGCACCATGTGGGTTAGCTCCCTGGCTGGGGATAGGACTCATGCTGCAGTGGCTGGTGATAGCTTGATAGAGCTGAAACCTTAAGCCCTGTTCCAACAGGGAGGCCCCCACTAATGTTATACATTAAAACCACAGACCTTCTTCATCATATACTGATAGTTTGTACCCTTTTCCAAACTTTTATAAATTTTTAATTTTTTGTTCATTTAGTAATTTGTAAAACAGTATAGTAAACTCAGTGAACCCAGTGGTTCTCAAGACTGATTTTCAGACACATGCTGGAGATTATCACTTATTTGAAATGAAATAATTAAATGTAGTATTTTTTTTATTAAAGCTAAGTTTATTCAACTTAAGGACTTTTTTGATTATGTCCTTTCTACTTTTGTTATTTGAATAGTCTTTTCTTTACAAATGATATATTATAGATAAGATTTTTTTGAAGACACTTTGATGGCAAAATGAATGCTAGAAATTTTTTTTTAATTATCACTATTCTAGAAAATCAAAGTCTGACAATTCAAGTTTAAAAAAATTGCTGTCATGCATCTTAAAACTAATGTGTATAGGATTCGAAAATTGTGATATTTAATATTGATCTACATTCTCTATATTAGCTACTGAAGGAGTGATAACATTTAAAAGAAGAACGTTTTAAAGTAACTCACATTAACAAAAAAAATCCTTATAGTTTACTTTCATTCGTAATTACAATTTTATGACATTTATCTTAGGTAACTTGTAAACCTCGCCAAAGTTCATCATCTTGTTTCAAAGTTACTGTTTCTGTTGCTGAGCCCTTTTCTTCTAACATTGCAAATATTCCAAGGGATTTGGTGAATGAGATTCTGGAAGAACTAGAGCACAGTGTGCCTCTCTTGGAAGTGTACCCTGTTGAAGGACAAGATAATGATATACATGATATTGCTTTGGCCTTGGAAGTTGTAAGGTAATAGGATTTTCTCTTGAAGTTAAAATTATATTTTAAAAGTTAATATTTTATTTGTTTATTTAAGCACTTCACAAATATTGATTTAATTTTCACTCACTGCTGAATTCAGTTAGTCCTTCTAAAATGAACATATTTAACTCTTAGTTAAAACATTTTCTTGCCAGAGTATTACATACAGGCAATGAAAAGTTTTCCAGTTTTTGATCTTGGATTTTATAAAAATTGAATTTAAAAAGTTCTATAGATAAATAATATTAATTTCTGTTCATATTTAAGCATCTTAAATGTATTGCATTTCTCAAATAGATTTCTTTTTTTTATATTTAAGGACATAAATACTAGATCTCATCACTCACATTATAATTGCTTCTTACAGATTGATACTATCCATAAACAAAATGCAGACTGTGGGGGCATGTGTTTAGTTTTATACTTCTCCCTTGGTATTACAAATTCAATTATATCTTAAGTATAATGTCTTTAGTGACAAAATTTATGAAATTTTGAAACTAAAGTTTATGATACCACTTCAAGAAAACACTATCTCTGTAGTAACCTAAAATAGAATACAAGATCATCTCAATTTTTAGTCTTTAATATTTCACTGAAAGGTCATTTAGAGATATTTTTCTTAAAAATTAAAATTTATCTGCAGAATTCTATTTTAAACATCCCAATAACTGCTTTGATCACTATTATCTTTATCTGATTTATTATAGGTTTTTTTATGACTTTCTTTGGAGAGACTGGGATGATGAAGAAAGTTGTGAGAATTATACTGCTTTGATTGAAGAAAGAATTAATTTGTAAGTATAGTTGAAAGCTTACCCAGCAGATTATTAAGATAAACATTATAACTACATTGCTACTTTTCAGGTGGTGTGCTATACAAGATGGAACAATACCTGGTCCTATTGCACAGCGTTTTAAAAAGACTTTGGAGAAATATAAAAACAAGCGTGTTGAGCTCATTGAGTATCAGAGTAATATCAAAGAAGATCCATCTGCAGCAGAAGCTGTTGAATGCTGGAAAAAATACTATGAGATAGTAATGCTCTGTGGATTATTGAAAATGTGGGAAGATTTGCGCCTCCGGTAATAATTTGCTCTATTTTATTTTATTTTTTTTTCATATTTTATTTGATTTTATTTTTTTTTAAATTTTATTTTTATATTCCCCATACAATTGCAACCCCCCCTTTCTGATCCCAATCCCTCCCCTCCCGCCACCCCCCCCCCCAAAAGTGTCTCTGTTTCATAGTTTTTTGTTGATTTTGATTTTCACTTTCTTATAGTTATTCATTTTCCTGGTCCCTTATTTAAGTTTTCTAGATTCCTGCTATGAGTGAGACCATCCGGTATTTTTCTTTTTCTTTTTGGCTTATTTCGCTGTAATTTGCTCTATTTTAAATGGAATCAAAAAGATTACATGGTCATTTCTTTACTGTATCAATTGCCTTGTCATATATGTTACCCTGATTGAAATAGATCACACATTAGATGTCTAGTTTATGAGGTAAGCACAATGTACAACTACCAATATTGAAAAAAAAATTTATATTAGCTGAATTCACTGAAATCATTATTTTGAGGCAAAAAATGTCATAAATCTTCTCCTTTCCTTCTATTTCATTTTTACAGCCTTGATTTTAGCCAAAGCATCAGAAATGAGGAGTTAGGCCACCTGTTTTGTATAGTGTGCAAAGTAAAGAGACAGTTTGTCTAATTTGACTGCTTTATAATTTCTGCATTTCTAACCAACATAAGATGTCAAGTTGCTTTTGATGATAAAGCATTGTAGATTTAACCATGATAATTTCCAGAAAGCTGTGAAACATTAAAATAGTTTTACATTGCTGTGTAGTAAAGTACATATTTCTGTTTTTGCTTAAGAGGGAAAACAGAAATTATTGCTCCTGACCTCAAAATTATTGGAAAATCTTGAATGGAGCCAGAGGTTTCCTACTATTTCTCAGTAAATTATTAAACCCCTTCTTGTATAGTCCACCACCATTACTCATTCTTTGCCACAGGAATTCTGAATCAAACAACAACAAAATGAATACTAAGTCAAATTTTAATTGTCCAACAATTCAGTTAACTCAAATTTTTCTTTTTGTATTTCTTTCAAATTTGACCTATTTCTTAATCTAGTGCCTATTTTTGATGTCATGTTATTGTGATCCCTGTGTATCAAAATCTTGGCATTACTCTAAAGAATCGATAAGATTTTTGAAATTCACTTATTTCTAGATAGAGATTCAACTCATGTTGAATTTGATTACAGGTTATAACTAAATTTTTGATTCAATGGTATAGGGCAACACAGAGTTGGCTCATTTTAAAAGTTATGATTGCAGAAAGTATTTTTAGGAGTGGTGGAGTGATTTGATCAGTCAAACCCAACTATTTGAAGGTACTATGAAGTGACCAAAAGCAGGCAACAACTAGAAAAGTTCATCCTTGAAATGGATTTATCCTTGAAATGTGTAAGAAATGTAAATTTGTAGTTTTTTGGTCTTAGGATGATCCCCAATTCCCATAGCTCTGGCTAAAAAAACAAAATATTTTTAGTAATTGATATGTTAAGAGAGTAAATAAAAAGGAATCACAAATTACTCAACTAAAACTAAAAGAGTCAGAAATGAGGGAGAAAACAAAGGCAAGTACAACAAATAGCAGTTATTGGTATAGCAGATATTAATTCCACTATATCGGTAATCACTTTAACTATGAATTGTCTAAATACACAAAAGAGAAATTGTCAAATTTGATAAAAATATATGTTTTAATTATATATAACAAACCCATTTTAAATATATAGGCTTAGAAATGTTAAAAAGTCAGAGATTAGAGAAAGATACTTCATGCTAACATAGCCATTAAGAAGTTGAAGTAGCTATATTTCAGACAAAATCAAACTTTGAAAACCAGTTAAATTATCAGGGACAAGTACAAGCAGTACATAATGATAAAGGTTCAATTTTTCAAAAAGGCAAACATTTTTTAATGAGTGTACATCAAAATAGAGCATGAAAATATGGGAGGCAAAATGAACAGAAATGCAAAAGCAGACAAATCAGTTATTCTAGTTGGAGATTTCAGCATTATTTTTTCAATAACTGATATATCAAGCAATCATAAAATCAGTATGTAGTTTATCTGAATAGCACTATCAATCAACTTGATCTAATAGACATTTATAGACTACTTCATCAGACAACAGCTGGATACACAATATTCTCAATGTCACATACAGCATTTACCCAGAGACCATATTCTGAAAATTAATAAACATTTTGATAAATTTAGAAGAGTAAAATATATGTTCTCAGATGACAATGGAATTAAACTAGAAATTAACAGTAGAAAAATAGCTGTAAAATTCCCATATTTTTATATTAAATATCACTTCTAAATAACTCATGGGTCCAAAAGAAGTCTCATAAAAAACAAACAAAAATGATTTTAACTTAATGAAAATAACAAAAATTATGGCATACAGCAAAACCAGTCTTTAGATGTTTTAGTATTAAATGTGTGTATTAGAAAAGAAAGATGAAATAAGGTAAGCTTTCCTTTTAAAAAAATAGAAGAACAATTAACCCTAAAACAAACAGAAGAAAACAAATAATAGAAGAACAATTAAAAATAGAGGAACAATTATAGAAAAACAATATAGAAGAACAATTATAGAAGAACAAAAATAGAAGAACAATTAACCCTAAAACAAACAGAAGAAAACAAATAATAAAATTGAGAGCCAAAAATCAATGAAATAGAAAACATGTTAACAATGGAGAAAATCAGCACACCAAAGCTGGTTCTCTTTTTCTTAGACAGCCAAGAAAAAGAGAAGACATGAGTTGACAATATTAGAAATAAAAGAGGGGCGTCACTACTGATTCAATGGAAATGAAAAAAATGAGAATATTGTGAACAACTTTTATTAAATTTGATAACTTAGATAAATTGGAGTAATTTCTTTAATGACAAATTGCCAAAATCCACAAAAGGGAAATAGCTTCTTTGAATAGATATGTTTATATTACTGTGTCTATAATAATCTTCAAAAAAAGAAGCATCAGGCCCAGATACTCTCACAGATGAATTCTACCAAACACTTAAGAGGGAAGTGATACCAATTTTCTATAATCTATAAAATTGAAGCAGAGGAAGCATGCCCTAACTCATTCTGTAAGACCAGCATTAATCCAAGCACAAACCTGATTAAAGCATTACAATACAGAAAAATTACAGATCATATGTCTCATGAACATGAATGTAAAAACCTGTATTGAAATATTAGCAAATAAAAGCCAACAATTATTAAAATAATAGTATGTCATGACTAGTTAGGATTAATGTAAGATATGTTAGGTCAGATCAACATTTGAGTTTCATTCAATGTAATCCACTACACCAAAAGATTAATAGAAAAAATCATGCTATTTTTTTGCTGAAAAATGGACAAAATCATTCTCAGCATAATAGGAGTGGGAGAACTTCCTCAAGTTGATAAAGCACATTAAGAAAAAAAAACTACAACTAAATTCTACTTAATGGTGAGAAGTTGATGTTTTCCCTCTAAGATCAGGAATAAGACAAGAATTTTTTTCTCTCATTCTTATTCAATATCCAACTAGAAATCCTAGATAGTGCAATAGAACAAGAAACAGAAATTGAAAAATACAGATTGGGAAGGAAGGAAGAAAACTTTGCAGATGATATGATTGTCTACATAGCAAATCCCAAAAAGCAGCATCAACAATAAAAATCTCCTGGAACTAATAAACAAGTATACCAAGTCCACAAAATACAAAGTTAATGTCCTAAATTTAATTGCATCCTTACATATCAACAAATAATTTGAATTTTTTAAAATATCATTTATAGGAAAGCCCAATAATGAAATACTTAGGTATAAATCTAACAAAATATGTATAGAAGCTATATGTGAAAAACTGTAAAACTATGATCACAGAAAAAATAATGCAGAGATGTGCCATTTATCCATTGGAAGACTCAACGTTGTTAATATGTCACTTCTTCCCAATTTGGTCTATAGATTCAATACAATCCTAACAAAAAATACCAGCAAACTTATTTTTTAGCTAACATAGTACTGAAAAAGAATTCAGTGGGATTATTTCAAACTCCACAGTTTTAAGACTTTTTTATTAAGCTACAGTAATCAAGAAAGCATGGTGAGATAATAGTCACATAGATCAATGGAACAGAATATAGATTTCATTAAAAAACCCACATAGAGTTGTCTCATCTTTGGCAAAGCGGTAAAAGAAATTCAGTGGAGGGGCCTCCCCGGTGGCGCAGCGGTTGAGCGCTGGGTTGCGAAGCTGCCCGTGGCCTCTGCAGCGCCATTCGATTCCCGGCTGCTCCCCTGCCACAAGAGGAGGGTCCCACATGGCGCGCAGACCTCTCCTGCCGCCCGCTGCTCCCTTCAGCAGTGTGCTTTGGTCCTTCTGCCTGCTCTGCTCCCCACTCTGGCTCTGGTGAACTCTCTCACCCTCCTGCGCTTCTGACTGTACCCAGTGCATGTATAAACAAACAAACAAACAAACAAACAAATAAAAATACATGCCTCCTTAAAAAAAAAAAAAAAAAAAAAAGGAAATTCAGTGGAGGGCCTCCCCTGGTGGCGCAGCGGTTGAGCGTTGGGCTGAAAAGCTGCCCGCAGCCTCAGCAGCGCTGGTTAGATCCCCGTCCACTGTCGAGGGTCCCACGTGGCGCGTAGACCTCTCCTGCCGCGCCCGCTGCTCCCCTCAGCAGTGTATTTCGTCAGTCTGCCTGTTCTGTTCCCCGCTCTGGCTCTGGTGAATTCTCTCACCCTCCCGCACTTCTGCCTGTACCCAGTGCTTATATAAATAAATAAATCTTTAAAAAAAAAAATTCAGTGGAGAATTTTTCCACAAATGGTACTAGAATAATTGTCCAAATGCAAAAACATAAGTCTAAACGCAGACTATACATTTCACAAAAAATTAATTCAAAGTGGTCCATAGTCAATTTTTTTTCTAATGGAATACTTAAATGATTAAGAGATGGGAAAAAGGAATAGTAAAAGAAAACGGAAGAAAGAATAGAATTAAAAGTGAACTAAAAGAACTAAATAGAGCTACAAGTGCTGAATAGCAAAGTATAAACAACTAAAAATCTAGAATTGTTCTGCTGGAAGGAAAACAATCTGTTAATTGAACAAAATATCTAAAACTTGACATGTTCAAAAAGATTCTTAAGCCTTTTTATCACAGACACAACTCACCTGTTTTGTGTGAGTCTACAATTCATTGGATCATGAAAGTACAATCAGGAAAATTTTCTACTGTATCGAAAAGTTGAGGTGTTTGAGGTATTGATTGCAGTGGGTTGCATGCAGATTTTTCAGATACAACACATTTAAATGAACAGATATATAGGGTTCAGGTGCTTAAACACTAAGTTAACTAAAATATTTGAATAATTCTATTGCTCTCAAAGATGCTCATTACTCTCAAGGAACTTAAAACTAATGAAACCTATCCTCGATGTAGATTACCAAGTTTTTATTTTCTAAGTGTGTATAGGTGAGTCTTTTTAATGTTAATTTCAGATATAATTCATGCTAACTTAATGATAAATGTTTCAATTCTAGAGTTCATGGGCCCTTCTTTCCAAGAATTCTGAGGCGTAGGAAAGGAAAGAGGGACTTTGGAAAGACTATAACACATATTGTAGCAAAAGTGATGACTACTGACATGGTAAGAAATACATATTATTCTTAAGATTTCACTCCATATAGTAAGAAAAGAAACTCTTAGAGGGTAGGGTTATTGTCTGTCTCATTATTGCCTTGTTTCCTCAAAAAAAAGGGCATAGAATAAGTACTAAGTAAATAAATGTTAGTGACTATTCACTGAGCACTAATCAGGGAAAGGATAAGAGAGACTATTATGAGAAGATTGCATTTGAGGGAGATCCAGTATTGGTTCAGACCCAGCAATGTCTTTCTTCTTCATACATTTGCTAACTTTGAACTATGATGCAGCTATGGTGGCAAATAGGCAATTACACTTATAACACAGAATGATAAATGCTATATATAATAAGAGTATGTACAAGATGTACCTAAGATGGATACATAAACCAGACATTATAGCTCACTGGTTGGTATAAATAACAGCTGAAATCTGAAAGGTGAATATAAATTTAATCATTCTAAGGGGGAAAATGTAAGTGAAAGAGTAAATATTTCCATCTCATTTGACCTTTCAGTAGCATTTCACAGCTCTCTCCTTGAAGTATTCTTTTTCCTTCTGTTCCTGTACTTTATTGGTTTTCATTCTCCCGAGTTGCATACTTCCCTTCCCTTCTGTCCTGTAATTGTTTGGCACTTTTCTCTGTACTATGTTATCCCTAAGTAATTATCTGATTTCTTGCCATTACTGCCATTATATTTACTGATAATCTAAAATGGTGTGCACAGCTTAGGTTTTTGTTCTGAGCCCCAAACCTATATACCCAATGGCCTATCTCCAGATGATTGTCTCACAAATACTTAAACTCTCAAATGTCCACAGTTAAAATCTTCTCCATTGACCTGCTTATTTTCTAGAGTGCCATTCCAACAAATGGCAATAGCATTTACTCACGTAATGATTCATGATGTTGAACATCTCTTCATGTGCTTGTTGGTCATTTGTGTATCTTCTTTGAAGAAATATCTATTCAAATTCTATGCCCATTTTTAAATAGGATTGTCTTTTTGCTGATGATTGTGTGTTCTTTATATATTCTGGATACTAGAGTCAGATGTTTACTTTGCAGATACATTCTTCTGTTCCATATTTGTTTTTTCACTTTCTAGATGTTCTATGATGCACAAAAATTTTAAAGTTTGATGAAGTCCAGTTTATTTTTTTTTAATTAGTCATGTTTTGGTCTCATACCTAAGAAACCATTACCAAACCCATGGTCATGAAGATTGGCCCTTATATTTTCTTCTAAGAATTTTAAGATTTTAGCCCTTATATTTGAGTTATTGATCCATTTTAGTTTTTCTATACAGTATGAGGTAGAGGTTGAGTTTTAATTTTTTTCTGGATAAGTATAATTACTTTATGATAGTACATGAAAAAGTAGGGCTATAAGCTCTTCCCATTCTTCAGGACGTCCATGATGGAAAAGGCATTGAGGTCAGGAGATTCTCAGTATGTTGGATAAGTGGGTAATGGATCCCCAGCAGCTAAGGATCTCTCTTTTCCTAAAATACACTCACTTGCGCGGGTGGTACAGGAAGATCTTAATTCTTGGTGGGCAATTTCATTCTTTCCCACAGATATCCAGTTTTCCCAATACCATTGTGGAAGAGACTGCTCTTTCCTCTATTGAATGATCGTGACACCATTGTTGAAAGCCACTGGCCATATTTGTATGTTTTTTTTTCCTGGACTTTGGATTCTATTGTCTTTTATGTCTAGTCTTGTTATAGCACCACGCAGTTCAATTGCTGTAGTTTTGTAGTAAGCTTTGAAGTCATAAGTGTGACTCTTTCAACTTTTCCTTTTTTTTTTTTTTTTTGATACTCAGAGTATTTTGCAATTCCACATGAATTTGAGGATGAGGTTTTCCATTTCTGACATATGGTGTAGCCTAGAGAATGTTCCATGTGCACTCCAGAAGAATAAGATTTCTATGTTGGCTTCTGTATATGTGTATTAGGTCGACCTGGCATATAGTGTTGTTCAAGTCCTCTGTTTCCTTATTGATCTTCTGTATAGATGTTCTAGTCATTGTTAAAAGTGGATTTTAAAATTCTCCAACTGTTATTGTAGAACTGTCTGTTCTCCCTTCAATTTTGTCAATGTTTCTTCATATATTTTTGGGTCTCATTGTTTAATGCATATGATTATCATAATTATATCTTCTTGATGCATTAACTTTGTCAATATAAAATGTTTCTAATAAGTTTTTGACTTATCAGTATTTTGTCTAATGTTACTATAATCACTGCAGTTCTCATTTGATTACTATTTGTATCAAATAACTTTTTTATATGTTTTTACTAGTAATATGTTTGTGTCTTTGAATCTAAACTGAGTCCCTTGTAGGTATAATATAACCATCAGTTCATGTTTCTTCATCCGTTGTACTAGTCTCTGTCCTTTAACTGGTGATCTTCATTTATTAACATTTGAATTGGTTACTGATAAGAATTTACTTCTGTCTTTTGCTATTTGTTTTCTGTATGTTATATTCCTTTGTGTTTAATTTTTCTTAGTGCATGTTTGGTTCACTCCTTATGTCTTCTCTGTATGTTTTTGTTATATTCTAAACATGAGGATTATCATGGGGGGTTATAATTAACATTGTAAATTTATAATACTTTAGCTTGAAAAAATAAAATTAAAATGCTTTTAAAGCAAGAAAAAAGGAATTTGGTTTGAATTGACAACAACTTAGCTTCAATACCATATAAATGTCCATATATAGCTCCATTCCTTCTTTAAGTTGCTGTTGTCACAAATTACATTTTATAGATTGCCTGCTCATAACCTTGGATTTATAATTATTTTATGCAGTACTTTTTTAAAACTCAATAGGAAACAAAAAGAGGAGTGTTAAACCAAGATTACAATAATATCAGTCTAATTTACTCATGTATTCATCTTTACCTGAGTTCTTTATTTCTTCTTAGTGCTTTGATTTACTATGCAAAATCCTTTCCTCTCTGTTTGAGGGACTCCCTTTACCATTTTTTGTTTGTTTGCTTGTAGGACTCATCCAGCCTTTGTCTATGTGGGAATGTCTTAATTTCTTCTTAAAAATTTGAAGGACAATTTTGCTGGATATAGAATCTTTGATTGACAGTTTTTGTCACTTTCAGCACTTTAAATATCTCATCTCACTGCTTTCTGATTTCCATAGCTTCTGATGAGAAATCAGCTGTTAATATTATTGCTGATTACTTGTACATATAAAATTGCTTCTTTCTTGCTGCTTTCAAGATTCTTTTCTGTTTGATTTTCTAAAGTTTGACTATAATTTGTAGTGATGTGTTTAGCTTTGTGTTTATCCAGCTTGGAATCCATCAAGCTTCTTGAATATGTAGATTCATGTTCTTCAATAAATTTAGAAGTTTTCCCAATATTTCTTCTTAATCTGTGGATTGATATTTGAACATTTGATAAACAAATACATAAATTACAATGTACTAATACTTATACAAGATAAGTTTGGGGGAAAGCAGATGTTACCTATTATGTTAATTGTATACAATTACTTATTTCAGCATAACCTTTTTGTTCAAGGTATATTACTTTATTTCTTCTTTTCAGGTAAAGGACCTATCTTCAGACACACTTCTCCAACAGCATGATGATTTGGATTTGGCTTTGGATAGTTGTTATAGTGGAGATACAGTAGTTATTTTTCCAGGAGAATATCAAGCTATCAATCTTGCTTTGTTGACTGATGACATCATTATAAAGGGTTAGCAGGGCATCCTTTGCAATCTTTTAATAGTAATGTGCAGTGGAAAAACTGTATATTATAAAATATGGTTAATGAAACTATTAAAAATTATAGCATATTTTATGTTACACAAAAATCCTTATGAGCCTCTTACTTATTTTTCTCATAGCTTATATGAAACCTTCTCATTGCTTTAGATGACCTTCTTTGGACATACTGTACAGAGCAAATCAATCAGTGAGACTGCTTCTTCACCATGATAATACAGCACTATTCACAGAGATTCTACATAAATGAGCAAAACTAGAAAAAAAATATGTTCATATTATTTTCAATTGGTTGTATATTTTCTCAAAAGCCACTTTTTTTCTCACCTATCTCCACTTTAGGAGGAAAGCTCACATGTAAGGATCTATTAAAATTTATTCAGCATTTTCTCAAAAAGATTAATTCAAATGCAAACTAAACTAAATAGAAGTATAAAAAGAGTTTGCTACATTACTTTTAGTTTTTGAACATATTTAGGAACTTTGTTTCTGTCCTTTTTCATTGGAATAAGGGTATTCCCACTGTTTGGCCAAAAGAAAAGAATGAGTGACTTAAATTTTGCCTATCCAAAAATTGAATAAATTTTTCAATAGATTTTTATGCTAGAAATAGTGTTTTGCCTAATTGCATAGGTACTAAGAACCATATTGTAACTCTAAAAAAATTGTAGCCCCCTTGAAAACCCAACCCCTTCCTTATTTTTAGATTGATGTTTAGTTTAGATGTTTTGACTACTGCAAGGCAAAATTATGGATGTTATTCAAGTAATCTTTTAATCTAATTCAAGTCTGACAGTCTTTTTTAGTTATTGTAATTTATTTTGTTTTTAAAGCAGGTTATGGTAAGATACTTTTGTAGCTTAGACATTGTGCACATGACTGCAGGTAATATAATATGGAAATATGTAGTGAACTGAGTATATTAAATAAATAACCATATGTCCATTTACATTTGTTATAAGCCTAGATTTTTCCATCATGGCATCAAAATAAGGTCAAAAGATTACATTAAAATTAAGTATATAATTATAACTGAATAATTATATATATTACAATATTATTTAAAACATGTAAAAAAAGAACTTAGTAATTATTGACTGGCTAAAGGTCTTTGTATTTAGGGATTGCTGATTTAATTAGGTGATTTTTTCTTCCTATCATTCAGGAATTGGAAAGAGAGAGGAAATTTTGATTACTTCTGAACCATCTCATGACAGTTTTGTGGTGTCCAAAGCTGATAATGTGAAATTAATGCATCTATCTTTGATACAACAAGGGACAGTTGATGGTATTGTGGTGGTAGAGTCTGGTCACATGACTCTAGAAAACTGTGTGTTAAAATGTGAAGGAACAGGAGTGTGTGTTCTTACAGGGGCTGCTTTGACAATTACAGACAGTGAGATAACTGGGGCCCAGGTATTTCATTTTATAAAAACTATAGCTCTATATGCCTATAGGTAATTTTGAATGCTCTTAACATAAAAGGGTAACAGTTATTTCATCTTTGAATTATAATTAAGCCTAGAAAATGATAGAAATAAGCAAAATGAGGACAGGTGCAAGAGTATCATAGTGTACTTAGGAAATATAAACTGTTTAAATCCACAGTAAGAAATTGGCAGCTTTGGTTTAAGTGTGAGTTTTTAATAGTATAAGAATCAGTGGCTATAAAACAGATCATGAGTCAGTTACTTGATGACTTACTTTAAAAAAATAAGTCCTTATGTATCAGACATGACTAAAGTATTAAGATTAGTTCTGATAGTTTCTTTAGATAGCAATCATGTAGCTTGAAGGACTGGAAAATTGAATAAGAAAAAAATTAAAGCAGAAAAATGAGAGAAACGTTTTTAAACAATGATTTTTTCTTAATTTCCACTAGCTAAGGAAATTAGACTTTAAAAGCATTATGAGGGATTTGGAATATTTATACATTAGTCCTTCCTTATTCATATGGGATAAGTTCCAAGACCCAGTGGATGCCTAATATTATAAGTAGTACCAAATCCTGTAATTGTTTCCTACACATACAGACCTATGGCAAAATTTAATTTATAAATTAAGCAGCTTTTGTTTAAGTGTAAGTTTTTAAATGAGTTTATGAATTAAGCACAGTAAACAATAACTAATAAATAATTGTAACAGTAAGTTGTAATAAAAGACTATATGGGACCTCCCCGGTGGTGCAGCGGTTGAGCGCTGGGTTGTGGAGCTGCCAGCAGCCTCTGCAGCGCCAGTTCGATCCCCGGCTGCTCCCTGGCCACCGGAGGAGGGTCCCACATGGCACGCAGAACTCTCCTGCCGCCTGCTGCTCTCCTCAGTAGTGTACTTCGTCAGTCTGCCTGCTCTGCTCCCCGCTCTGGCTCTGGTGAATTCTCTCACCCTCCTGCGCTTCTGACTGTACCCAGTGCTTGTATAAATAAATAAATAAATCTTTAAAAAAAAAGTATGTTTAAAAAAAAGAAAAGACTATATGAATGTAGTCTATCTCTCTCAAAATAGCTTATTTTCATAACATTTTGGAATCATGGTTGACTTAGGTAATTGAAACCTCAGAAGGTGAAAAACCATGGATAGTGGGATGAAAGGGGTAAGGGGAAGGCAAACTGCTATAAGTAAGTTTTTATAATTATTGGAAAGAATTGCTTAGATTTTTTACTCCTTCCAGTGACTTCATTTGGGTGGGAGAACAATGTAGTGACCTTTGTTGTAGACCTAATGATTTTCTTAACACAAATTAGAACATCAGCTCTATAATAAATTGGTTCATGCACTATCATGGGTTTTCATATATAACACTGTGCTTCGATTGCTAATACAGTTTTCAAATATAAAGAAAATTTGGAAATGTACGTGCGTGTTGTAAATTGATTTGCTTTTAATTGGCAGGGTGCTGGTGTTGAGCTATATCCTGGGAGCATAGCCATCTTGGAGAGAAATGAAATTCATCACTGTAATAACCTCAGAACAAGTGATAGTTCAAAAAGCACCTTAGGTGGAGTTAATATGAAGGTATTTTCATGTTTCTTAATATAGGATTGTTATAATAATTATAGTTATTAGAGAACTAAAATATTTGCTTTAGCCTTAAGATTTAGTCTACATGTTACTGATTTGGGAAAGGACAGTAATGTAAGTAATTATGATTTAAACAATTTAAATTCTTAGTAAATGAATATGAGTAAGTACATTAACTTTTGCACTTACAGAAATGCTTTAGATTTTTCATTGGGCAGTTTTAGAATACATTTTGAAAGAAAATAAAGGGAAAATGTGAAGTATTTTGTCTTCCAAACTGTAAAATAATTCAAGCTAACCAATTAAAACATCAATAGCAACACGTTCTAAGTGAAGTGCATTTACATTCCTCTGTACTTCTATAATTTCTGTCTTTCTAGGTCCTTCTCTAGACTTGTAGAGTTAATAAAGTTCTCTCCCCTGGAACTCTGCTTATCATTACTTGAAATACTATCAATTTATCATGTTATATTAAAAGTCAGCTTCCTGGTATATAATTGTGTCCCCATGTACAATCAATTGTTTTTATCACTGATGAAAATAAATTGAAAATATCATTTAATATTTTCTCATTAAACATTTGGTAATATTCCAATTAATCAGGAAAATAACACTTGTTCCAAAGTGAGATTCAGTTGTTTTAAAAATATTTGTAAACCCAAGAATAAGCTCCAGAGTTTGATATGTTCATTAGTTCCTAGTTTTTAAAAAATCATTTAAAAATTAATTTTTTTGAATAATTTAACAGGTTCTTCCAGCACCCCGATTGAAGATGGCTAATAATCATATTTACAACAACAATGGTTATGGAGTAAGCATTCTTCAACCAACTGAACAATTTTTTATTGTATCAGAGGAAGCCCTCAACAAAGGGGCTGCTTCAGGAGATAAAAAAGATGACAATATGCTTTCCAAAGTAATGCAAAATCTGAATTTGGAAATGAATAATAATAAAATAGAAGCGAACTTAAAGGGGGATATCAGAATAGTGACAAATTAAAGCATCTGGATTTATGTTAAAATTTTATATTTCAGATATTTCTCATATCCCACAGATACGGTAATTTTAATTCAAAGCTTATTTAAAGACACATAAACATTTAAAATGCTCTTTCATTGGCTGATTCACTTCTTTTTTTTTTTAGTAACAGTTGAAAATACTCCAGACACCATAAAATTCGCCCTTTTTGGGCAGTGCTGGCGGAGGGCAGTGCAGAATGCATCGATATTTTGGGGGCCGAGGGGAGGTCAGGGTGCTGCGCTTCAGTGGGGCCTCCACCCCCACCACCTGTCTTGTTGCTTTCCTGGGCACCACTTCCCCCACCAGCTGCCCTGATGTGATGCCAGCACTGCTCTGAGCAGTGTTACCCTCTGTACCAGAAAGCTGGGGGGCACTATGGGGGAAAAGAGAAAAGAAAGTGGAGGAGGTACTATTGCATAATAGGAGGGGAGAAAGAAGAGTATGTGATGGGGAAAGTTCTTGACCTTCAAGTAGTAAAAGGTACCGTGGAGTTACTTTCTGAACTACAAAGTGTTCTCAGATTAGGACAACAGGGCGGCACCAGAAGAGAACCTGGAAGGCTGGATCTCGTGGCCAGGGTTCTAGTCTCAGAAAACAGCAGGGGACAGATCAGAGGGAGGCAAGTGCAAAGCTGACTGTGGTTCTGAAGATAAGGGAGAGAGCAAACCAAGGGTGGGGGGGGGTGGAAAAAAGAAAAAGGAGATGCCAGGAGAGAGGCTTGGGGTGGGGAAGAAGAGAATTGGAGCGAGAGCCCACTGTTTCCAGTGGAGAACTCATGTTCCTGATGAAATGGGAAAACTGATCAGGCTAGTCTGGCCCCTGCCGGGGAAGCCAATGTCAAGTTGTCATATCCTTCTAGGAAGCCAATGTCAAGTTGTCATATCCTTCTAGACTTGACATTGTATTTCTACCCAAGGAAAATGACCAAAAAATTGGTAAGATTTAACTCTTAAGTACCAAACTCCTGTCATATCTGACTGTGGGTTTCAAGTGGGAAGGGGAGGAACTCAACTTTTCTTGAAGCCATGGAAGTGGCTTGAGTCAATGTCCTTTGAAGAGCCATAGTAGTTCTGTGTCCAGCAGCAAGCCAAGTGCTATAGAGCTGTTTCATGCTATATCGTTTGCACACCCAGTGGAGGGCTAGGAGGTTAAGTGGCTGAGAAAAGCGAAGGACCTATGAAGGACAAAATTTGTAGATTGGGTGTGGAGTTGGGGGTGGGGGGAGCAAAAAAAAAACTGCAGAGCTTCATAGAACATCTCCACAACCCACAGCCTTCTTCTCAATAGTGTTGACTTGGAAGTCCACTGTGTTGCATGTGCAGTTTCTGGCTATTACTGGTGTCTTGGTGGTGGGTGGAAGGGTTGGGGTGGAGAGGGAAGGATATAGGTGGGGTGATTTTTGTTAAAATCTGAGGCCTGATTGGGGAAGTGGTGAAACAAGGGAAAGAACAGACAACTAATGGCAATTTGGTTCTATGTCCAGAATATATTACCATTTCCCCCAAAAAGTTATCGGCAACATGAATGAGGAACATGAGACTTTAAAAGCTGTGAATTCCTGAAACTTAGCAGCCAAGGTATTCCCTGCCTGAGCTTAGTGATCTTCTCAACAAAGCACTGAGCCAGTCAATAATTGCCCCAAACTGCATTTGGGACTGAAAACTGATCGAGGACCAAACTTTACTGATGTGTACAAGCAGGCAGATTGTTCTGTCACAAAGGTGCTAATTTTTGAAATGGACATGAAGACCTTTTATCTATTTTGAAGGTATAAATTATACCAGTTTGTCCATTCAAGCTACTGACTGAGGTATTTGGAGAGTTAAAGGTCAGGGGAGAGCAGGGAAAAGATGGGGGCCATGCACTGAAGAGTGAATGGCTCCTGGAGCCCTGTTTGACTTTGAACTCAAGCCACTAGTGGCAGGCAGGATTCAGCAGCTACTGACAGCACAAGTTCCACTGAACCACTTAAAGAGTTGGATCATTTAAGCCCTGACTTCAGATTAAACTTTCAGGGCCTCCCTGGTGGTGCAGGCAGTTGAGCGCAGCGCTGTAAAGCTGTCCACAGCCTCTGCAGTGCCGGTTCAATCCCCGCCACAGGCTTTGGAGCAAGCCACATGGCGAGCAGACCTCTCCTGTCTCACCCGCTGCTCCCCTCAGCAGTGTACTTCAGTAGATCCACCTGTTCTGTTCCCCACTCTGTCTCTGGTGAATCCTCTCACCCTCCCGCGCATCTGGCCTGTACCCTGGCTCTTGTATAAATAAAATGAATCTTTAAAAAAAAATAAACTTTCATACTAAGGCAGTGGTTCACTTTAAAATACAGGAAAAAAAAAATTAATCCTGCGCTTTAACTAATACCCAAAATGCTGACATAAATCTTGAGAGCCATCAGTTCAGTTTGCCATCGTCTAGACCTGTATCTAGAACTCCACTGTAAAATCTTTTCAGGTATGTTAGGTTTCTGTGGAAAGTGTTTAAACTTTATACCAGTCACTTTTTCTCTTAATAAAACTATAGGTTTTTAAAAATCACCCTTTTAAAGTACATAAATCAATGGTTTTAGTATGTTTCTAGTATATAGTAACATCATCACTAATTCCAGAAATAGTTTTAAACATTGTTTTTTGCATAATTCACCCAGTAAGAAGCATTAGGTGTTCTGTGTAGAGAACAGAAATTGTTTATAGCCAACTCCTTAGTCCCATTTACCTCTGCTAGTAACCAGACTAAGGTTCAACTGCTAAAAAGGAAATCCAAGATGAGAGAAAACATTGAAATGCATTTTCCCTTCATGTTTAAGTCCAGAACAGGACTTGTGGAGATGTTCCTCAGTGTAGAGCTGGTAGGTGAGTGCTTCATACTAGAAATTCAGGCTTGCTCTATGTTCTTTTTTTTTATAGAGGCATGTTTTATTTATTTATTTGTTTGTTTGCTTTGTTTTTGTTTATACATGCACTGGGTACAGTCAGAAGCGCGGGAGGGTGAGAGAATTCACCAGAGCCAGAGCGGGGAGCAGAGCAGGCAGAAGGACCGAAGTACACTGCTGAGGGGAGCAGCGGGCGGCAGGAGAGGTCTGCGCGCCATGTGGGACCCTCCTCCGGTGGCCGGGGAGCAGCCGGGGATCGAACCGGCGCCGCAGAGGCCGCGGGCAGCATCGCAACCAGCGCTCAACCGCTGCGCCACCGGGGAGGCCCTTGCTCTATGTTCTAACCACTTAGGGGTTCCACTCAAAATCACATGGTCCAAGATGACAATACTTCATTATATTGTCAAATAGAATTAGGACATTTCTACAAAGTTTCTTTCAACTTTCATGTATCCTTTCAGCAAGAATCTAGTCACATGGCTGCACCTACCTGCCAAATGGAGCCGGGAAATATAATCCTTAAATTAATTGCCAAGTGTCCTCTGAACAGTCAGTTGAAGTCTGACATGGGTCTCAATGGGCAAAAACCAAGGTACTGACAGGGCTTTATTCCTGGATGTTTTAGGGGAAATTTTTTTTTTTTGTTCATTTGGATGGTTGCCAGATGAGGGCTTTTACCAGCTTCTGATGGCCAATTGCATTTGGGTTGTATGTATCTTTCCTCCACTTTAAGCCCAACTACAGAAATTGTAAATTATTATGTTCAAGCAGGAGCACTATGTGTGTGTACTTAAAGCCATCATTTGGTGTATATCTAGTAAGAGTATTTCTTCTTGTATTAATTAGGTTCTTAATTATGTCCATCCCTCTTTTTTTTAATTGGAAGCCTTTTTTATCTGACATATGTATAGCTGTTTCTGAATCAGTTTTGCAATTTGCTTATAGTCTTTAAGTCAGTGCTTGTCCTTGCTGGTAAAATAAGTTTCCCGTAAACAGCAGCAGATTGGACTTGTTTTGAAATATACTCAGCTACTATACTTTTTAGCTGGTAATTCATTTATATTTAGGGTAATTCACAAACCTTTTACTGTTGTACACACAATGGGGCATTGCACAAATACTAAAGTACACAACTACAACTTTAATAACTTTTCTGATTGTGTTGTGACCAAATCTAAAGCTTTTAGGTAATGAGTGGAAATTGCAGCTCTTTATCAGTCAAAGCCAGAACTTTCAGGTCAGTTCCAGATCAATTCAAAATTGGTCTGGTCTTCTCCACTATCCCCCATCCCATTTCTGTTTCTAGATTCAGAGGGAGGGAAACTGGCATTCAAATATGCATTTTGCCACAGTTGATACCTGTCCTCTAATTGTGTTGACACATCCATTTTCTTCTGGTCTGTTTCCCTGGCTCGGATGATGCCTGCAAGATTTTATGTCCAGCTTCCCTGCACTGGAAAACCCGCTAAGTTGTAGCTCCTTCTTAGCAATACTGCTGCATATTCTCTTGACAACAGTGCTGCAGTGTCTCTCAGGAACTGCCACATCACCTAACTCCTCCAGTTAACTTTGAGCATCTTTCCATTCCCTTCCACATCACCCTCAGCCCCAAAGCAAGCTGTTGAGTTGTTACTGCTAAAACCACCAAACTTGAAAGTGCACAGTGAAGATGCCGCAGACAGAACAGGTACAAATCACCTCACCCCTCCCTGACTTTTTAGAAGGGCAGACCCAATTTTGTCAGTGCCAGCTCTAATTATATTCCCAATGTATGTGTGGTGAGAAGAGGGATGATGAGCAGTAATTTCACACCTTTCTACATATTCTTCCTTTCCAGATTCTTTCCCCTAGTGTGTCTAGCACTATTCACTTCCCTACTGAATGGGAAAGATACAGTCAATTCAACTAGTACTTGCTGTAACTTCTTGTAAACTGAATATATTGTCGTTCTTGGTAGACTATAGGGGGATGCTTAAGAAAGGAAATGCAACAACTACATAGCCAGTATTCAGTGTAGTACTTTATTTTCTATTTTATTAAACTAAAGCCAAGAAAATACCAAGTTAATTTTAAAGGCAAATCTTTACTCCTTAAAGAAAAAATACAAACTGGTACTTTTATAATAGGTCATATTTTACATAATATAAACAAAATCACTAGTCTATATACTTGAGTTTCCTTAAACTATAATGAACCACAAAATGGGTGGAAAATGTGTTTACTTATCGGCAGCAAATAAACAACCTGGGAAAATAGGTAGCATGCACTTTTAACTATCTATGCACAGGTACTGACATAACCAAGATTAATAGCCCCCTCCTCTTCCTTGTCCATAGTAGCCACCCCCATACCCTCCTCTGCCACCTCCTGCCTGGAAACCCCCGGATCCCCTGTAGCCTCTTCCACTTGACCCTCTGTAGTCCCCCCCTGAGCCACCTCGGTAGCCACCTCGGTAACCTCCTCTGTAGCCACCACCACTGTTCCCACCATAGCCTCCCCGATAGGAATTAGAGCCCCCGCCATAGCCCCCACCACCTCCATAGCCTCCAGTGCCATAGCCTCCGGTGCCATAACTAGAACCACCCCTTCTGTATCCACCTCCATTGTCATATCGGGCCATCTTGGGAGGACGCGGACCATCTCCATACCTGGGAAGAGCACAAAAGCACCACGTTAGCAAAGGACCCTTAATACTTTCCAACTTTCACAAAATACATTCAGTCACATTTGAAAATTGAATGCATTGAAGGAACAAAGCCAAGGGCAAAATGCAAATGGAAGTGAAAAAACCTGCTATTCCAAAATAGATGCAGGAGGACGTGCCAACTGTAACCATGTGTTTTTCTAAAGTTCTTTCTGGTTCAGTCTCAAGATCTTAAATTTTGGCAGGAAGTCCTTACCACTTTAATATAGTGCTCTTTCACTCAGTTCAAATATATAGCACTTGAAGAAAGCAGCAATATGTTAGTAAAGAGGCTCTTGGAGCTGGTAATATATTATTTCATCTTTAACAAGTATTTTTCTGCATTAACTCTGAAATATGTTCTTGACACGTCTTTGTTTACAGCTAAATCTGCTTTGTGTAGCAAAGAAAGAAAAAAAAAGGGGCAATGAAAAATTGCAAAAGTCAGATTTTTCATTAACAAATCCAATTCAATATAGCCCAAACTATTATTCCTGTGTAGCTTTTGTCAGACACTAGCAGTAGCAATTTAACAGTTGCCCAAGTTAGAAATAGGGCTGGAATCTCTTTTCATTCATTCACTACTGTGTTCTAACATCAACTGCTACTGATTTTACTACAAACCTCTCTAATCTACTCAGTTCTTCCCATTTCTCTTCCCCCTACCATAATTCAGGCCACCATTATGTTGGTATATTTTAAGTTCTTTCTCCATTTATCCCATCCTTCCTAGTTTCTGGTCCTTCACAGAGCAGATTATGTGTGAAGCCCTCTTGATCACCACTGCTCCTGACAAAAGTAATTTCCCTCTTTCAGACACTTGTTAAGGATGCCCATGACACCTGGATGGTGTAATAAAGGGCAGCACCATGTCAGGAGTCACAGTGCTTGAGCTCAAATCCAGCTCTACCATTCACTAGCTTGTGGCCCTGAGTCTTCCTTGTTCCTAGCTTCCTTATTCACATTGAAGGAGATAATAATTTGTCTACATCATAGGTAGATTAAATATTAAGATGAGTTAATACTAGAAAAGCACTTAGCACAGTGCCTGGCACATAACCACTATGCTTAATAATGTTCAAAATTTAGTACTCACAGTCAAATTGGGAAACCCTAATTCACAGATATGATTTTGCACCTTAAAATTACAATTGTAATTGTTTCAATCACATGCAGTAAGGTTAGCTTGATGGAGAGATTAAAGAATACTTCTGGATAACTATAAACATTTTACACACTTGTATAATAGGATTACAACACAATTTTAGAGATGTAATCAGTGTTCTGTGGCCATGTTCTTAAAAGATAAAGGATACTGATGTAAAATGCCATAATATCTGCAACTTAATCACAAATGATTAAGCAAAATTAGATGGACGTGTAATAGATCCATGAAAGTGTCACAAAATGCCAACAATTAGAGACTGTGGGTGTTCACTATACTGTCATTCTCCCCTTTCTGTAGGTATCAAATATTTACAAATAAGAAGTTGCAGCCAAAGGAAAAAAAGCAGAACATTTTAAGAATTAAGACATAGTTCACATTTTTTAAAGATAAGCATGTTCCTGTATTTCCCTAAGATGATAAACCCTGCTGCTTTTCATTTGAGGATCAATTTAACTCCTCGCCAACATTTTTTCTTTAGCAGTTTCAACATAGTACTGAGGAAAAAGGATCGGTTGAGTTCTGGTTGTGTGACCAACCTAGATTCTGCATGTATTTTTAAGGCCCCTTTCTATCTCTACTATACACATGTGTAATAGAGTAACAAGACAAGAGTGAACACCCTTTTAGTCTGTTAACCAGAACTAAACTCCATATTCAGTGTTTGTCCAGAATTATATCTTAAAGCCTCTAGCAACTCACTGTGGAAATTTTAGGCCTATGGAAAGATTACTGTCCTCTGCTTGGTTCAAAGAGAAATTTTACTATGCTCCTCACCGTGTACTGACGATCATTAGGTTGATACCGGCAGCAGAGGGCCTAGATATCTGGCGGATTGTGTTCAGCATACGCTCGTTAACAGGGTCCAACTGACTAATGATATTAGGTTGTTTGGTTACTTCAACAACCAGAGCCTCCATGGCTGCCCGGAGAGCTGTGATACAGGCAGCAGCCTCATGAGAAATTTGCAGTCTGATCCTAAAATAGAAAAAATTTTACAAATGTGCATACAGGGAAAAAAAAAAATTATCTCTCAAGTTACTGCATGGCAACTGTTTGGTACTATGTGCCAATACTTACGACGACTGTAATGGTTCATCTTATGGAAACAGATGTGACTAACAATAATACTCTAGGCTAAGTTCTTAAAATTCACCACCAGCTACTGGCAGGAGTTTTGAACTATAAAGACTATCAAGCAAAATACTGCTAGCAATACAGACCACTAAGTCTCTAGTAAGATGGGAGTAAGAGACTCAGATTGTCTGGGTTTTCTGTTTTCAGAAATATGGCCAAGCCTGCTGACCGTCCATTAATTTCTAATCCATTTCGTCAAGTTATTACTAGCTACTTACCGCTAGTCTCTAACACATGTATAGGCATCCAGGCCCCATCAGAATCTAATTCCCCAGTGTACTATTCATGTTGGCATATATATCTCCAATTCCTAAGTTTTTGCTTCAACTTATATAGTCAGTTGAAGACTTTCTACCAATTGTGAACCACACTAGCAAGCAAGGCATCCTATTACTCACAGAAGGCATCATAAAGCACCTGATGTAACACCAAATTATATGATGTTTGTTTCACAAATTAAATTAGATAAGCAGTTGATTTACATTCCCTCTCAATTGTAAGAATTCAGTTTGGGGATCGCATCTGAAAATTCATACCAGTCATCTACAAACACAATCTCTCCATCAGATTGGACTTTCTTGGAGGCAAAGAGAAGCAACTGCAGGGGAGTGACTAAGGTCATGCCTTTGGCAGAGATGGCCCGGGTTCGAATCTGCAAGTGGAGAAAAAGGGAAGAGGGCACAGTTGACATTCCAACCATCAAGTGATGCTTCGAAAATTAAAATTTGTGTTCCCACTGCACATTACTAAGAAAATTTGCATTTTCAATGAAAATTTTTCTGAACAAATTCTTTCTTACCTTTTCACCAAACACAAAGAAGGGAGATGGGTACTTCATGTCTTGGCTGCTAAAAGGACAATTAACAGAGGACTTGTGGATAAGTGCATTACGCCCTTCAGTGGTGAGAATCTTCCTCTTTTCTTTATGATAGCACACATTGGGGTAGACACCAAAGGCCAGAAGTGAAATGACAACATCCAAATTATTATCTGGTCCGGTGTTTGTAAACACTTGTGTCAACAAACAATCTGTTATGAGGAATCAGGTTAAAAAAACAAAAATCAACTGACTCATACTCATATTGCACATACACTATTTAAAAGAACTGGCTCTCGGGCCTCCCCGGTGGCACAGTGGTTGAGCGCTGGGTTGCGAAGCTGCCCGCAGCCTCTGCAGTGCCGGTTCGATCCCCGGCTGCTCCCAGGCCACCGGAGGAGGGTCCCACATGGCACGCAGACCTCTCCTGCCGCCCGCGGCTCCCCTCAGCAGTGTGCTTCGGGCCTTCTGCCTGCTCTGCTCCCCACTCTGGCTCTGGTGAATTCTCTCACCCTCCCGCGCTTCTGACTGTACCCAGTGCTTGTATAAATAAACGAATAAAAAAAAAAAAAAAAAAAAAAAAAAGAACTGGCTCTCCTTTCATCCTTTGTACAAATAAATTGAGTAACTTCCTCTCTTAGAACTCCTACTAAAGACTAAGTCAAGGAAAAATTTTGTTTCTACAGTAAGAAAATTAAAATGTTCTCTTACAGAACTCAGCAATAATATAAGCTTGAAGTGCTTACTCAAAAAAAAAAAAAAAAAAAAAAAAAAGAATCCCCACAATCACCTACTCTCACAATAAGACCTGGACTGATAGAACCACTAAGTACCCCATCTGCTGTTCCTAATTGCTGTTACTTCCGAAGATGGAGTGATAATCCAAGGGGAGTGCACTGGAATTAAGGCTGATATTTTCATCACGACTCTGGTTTGAGTATTTTATTATTGTTTAGGAAGCTATAATGGTGAATGACCAAAAGCATGGAAATATTTTACTCTAGACAAATCTGAGTTCCAGTCTTACAGCCTCCTAACTGAATGAGTTTGGACAAGTAACTTAAACCTGTGTGAGCTTTCTCTTCTACAAAATGGGATAATAATATCTGCATCTCAGAATTACTGTGGATTTTAGCATATAAAAAATGTTCTTCCCTTTTCCTTTGATTTTGTAAAAGAAAAATTACAAATGTAGTCAGCTTATAATAGACGAGAACTACTTTGCTTAGTAATTCAGATCATATCCTTTCAAAATTTAGTGTCTTGTCCCACTTCCTTCTATCTCTCAATGAAACATGTCCTTCAGGTTATATATACCAGTGCTCAATATTTTAGGAAATATTTTAGGAAATAGTTCTATCTCAATCTAGTTGCAGATACAACAGCTCAACCTCTTCTCAAGATAAGAGTTGGATTGCTGTTTCTACATCAGTTTTCTATATCCACACACTGAAACTTTAAAGTCACTTAAGACATAATGCGATAGAATTTACATCAAAAATGAACACATGGGCAAACAGATACATCACTTCACAACCACTCTTTTGAGGTTACTGAAACAAAGCGCTCACTCCAAAGTCCTGAGAGCAAGACCAGTGCTCTTTACAAGAGATTTTAAAAAACTCCCCAAGTAGTACAATTTTTAAATATCCGTTATCATCCGTGTGCTATATTACAATTACTTTCTTTACCTTTGAGCATCCTCATCTTTTGTTTCCTTTTTAGAAAGACTAAACTGATGTGGAAAAACTACCATCATAGTTCAAAGAACTAAGGAATACTAGCAAGTTTAAAAAAAAATAAAGCACAGTCTAAAGCATGAAACTAAAATATACTGCACCGTCAATTTACATCACTACATAAATGTCAATTCAGATATGTCTTAAGAATTTGAAAGTAGTACCTTCTGGAAATCCTGAATTTATCAAAATCTCTTTAAGTTGAACTTTGGCTTCCCAGGTCATTCTTAGTGTAGCCATATTGAGCCTTTTGTGCTCACAAAAGCGTATCTCTGCTTCTTCTCCACCCATCCTAAAATAAATAGGAATGAAAAATTATTCTGAAAGCCCACAGAACTAGATAAAGATTAAGAGAAAGAGACACAGTTCACCCAAATCTTACAATTCTCCCCTCTCGAGTCCATACCTAGCATCATCCCAAGCTTGAAATACTGATAAAAGGGCCACATGATCAGAAAATCTGTTTCCAGCAAAATTCCGATGGATATAACCCAGTCTCTTTCCTTCACTGATGAAAGGCTCTGGAAAGCAGGTGGCGGCAGAGATGGTGCAGACAGCATCTCCCACACTGAAAAAGAACAGGGAAAAGCCATCTAGACCACAATCTTGTTCCAGCAGCTTGGACTGTATTGTCAACTATGGGTCAGTCTTTATCAGCTAATATACTACTCTATTAGCACTGAAACTGGTTTAACAAAGAACGTTACAGCTGTTCTCTCCAGAAGCAGAAAGGAAAAAAAAAATGAGCTCTGATATTAAAACATGCACATTTACCACAAATTATAATCTTATTTTCCCAACTTACCAAATTTTTAACCTTCAAAACTTTCTGATAAAATATACCTGTTTTCCTAATGCTACTTCTCTTTCAAGGACAACTACTTAAATCTTCTGGGAGGAACAGCAATTTTCTTTTGAGAAATCTCTGCTCTTTCCCCAGGTTGTTCCTAGGTGTCCACCTACTGGAATTACTCATCTTTTCACTTTATTCTTCTCTGTAAGTATCTAATGTGTGCTACTTCTCCACTTGAGAATAGTTTATTCCTTCTGAGTCCATCTTTTTAATGGGGAGGGGAATAAGAGTCTAAAATTGTTCTACCAAATAAATATCAGCAATAAAACACTTACTAGAAAATACACCCCATTATCATCATTTTGCCAAAACGAGGTTCGATGGGGAGTTTAGCCAGGATTCGTCCCAGAGGAGTCAACTCATCATTGGCATCTAATGCATCAAGTTCTGTAGGGAGACATTTCTTTGTGAGCAGATACTAATGAATAGTCCTTTAACCTAGGCAAACATTATGTATTTCTATATAGATTATGGTTAAAATAACACACTTCAGTTCTCATCTGTCAAGACAATTATCAGTACCCATGCCCAATAATTCTCTTCACGCAAGAACAAAATCAATTTCTATGGGTTTTGAAGAAGTTACTAGAATTAGGCCCAGTAGGTTATAAATTAAACAGTCCACGAGGTATCTATAAATACAGTCACCACAAGCACCTGTATGCCGTGACAGGTTTGAAAACGTGGAAGATTAGAGAGAGGGAAAAGAAATCTGGAGAATCAAGAACTGAAGTTCACGAGCAGGTGAGAACTAAATTCAATTCAGATCCTCTGGTTCCAATGCCATTACTTTTATCACTGTACTAAACTGCTTCTATAAGTCAACTGGAAAACAAACATATTCTAAAAGATAATACACAGGTATCACAAGAAATCTGTGTTTTAACAATTAAATATTTAGCGATAACACCCTGACTTTTCACCATTTTTTTCAGGAAGAGTACGTCATCTTTTTCCTCATGCTGCTCACTATACAAGCGGCCATGGTGAGGTCTGAAGCAACACTGGGTACTTTAGCACCCCAGCCCTGTTTATTATCACAGCTCCGCTTGACAGTGTCTTCTTTTATTTGTTGCTATTTGCCAGGACAAGACAGATGGTATAAAATAAACACTTGTGTTAGGTAGGTCTGCATTTGTCAGTACCTCTAAGAGTGTGCTCTGCTTCAATCACAGCATCCAAAGGTGGAGGTTCAATGGCTTTGGCCAGGAATTGGCCAATTCCTCCCAGACGAAGAAGTTTTATGCTCAAAGCAATTTCATGCAATGGTGTTCGGAACATCTCTGGTGTCATGTGGGTTTCGAGTCTAAGAGACCATAAACATAAAATAACCACCTTCCCTGGTGTGTGTACACACACACTCTCTCTCACACACACACTCGTTTAATAAAATCCTTGCAGAGAAATAATCAGGTAGACAGAGCTACCCTTCCATCATGCTTTAACCGTTATCAAAAAATGTTTTATATTTACTACACTCTCACTGAAAAAGACCCTATGAGTTGTTTATGACTTTACAATTACAGCTTGATGGCATTTTCAGCTGAGGAGTGGAGGATTAAAAAAAATATCAAAATTCCGTGATACTATTACTCCCACTGCTTTTTTTTAGGTCTTTTCTGCTGACAAACATGTTAAAAGGGGTGACCAGGCTTTTGGGGGCAATGTAAGAACGCCAACATTTTCCTACAAACTGCTCCCCTTCCTGACCCACATAATTCCACTGGAAAGGATCTTAGAGATCACTCAGTCCTTTTGAAATTTTAATAATATTGATTTGTAATAACAGCTAACATTTAAAGAGCTTATTATGTACCAAGCACTATACTCAGTATTTTACATTATTAATTCATTTCTCAAACAAATCCATTATGTTGGATATTATATATATTATCACTCATAGACTGGAGAAACAGAGGTCTAAGGAATGCAAATATTAGTTTATGCAATGTACTAGGCACAAATAGTATTAAAACACCAGTCTCTACACTTCTAACTGGGGCTTTTTCCCTATAAAGTGTTCATGATGAAGATTCCTGGGAATCATTTACAAGTGGTTCTAACACTGCTGGCAAGATTTAGATCAACTTTAATCAGGTTTACATAAAAGCAAATAGTAACCTATTCCTCATCCTACAAAGAACAAAAATTCCTTATTAAAGGTCTATTCACGCCGCTACTATTTAGTAGGTGGTTTTACCCTAAGTTGCTAGACACAGTACTTGTTTCATCAGTTCAAGGGACAATCTAGCCTTTAAAAAGAACTAGGTACCTATCAAATGTTGCCCTGAGTTAACTGCTTGGTGCTCAACTAAGCCTGCACATGCAATTATTAGGGAGTCATGTTACCAGGATAAAATCAACTCAAAGTTTTCTTTAATTTTTCTTCAGTGCATGACAGACATGTCACCTAGCAGTCTATCTCCCTAACCCTACCTTTATTATCAGCTGGTTTAAACAAACATATAACCACCACATAGATCTCCAGAAATATACAACTATTGATAAATATTTTAAAGCTATAATGCATAAACACAATCTTTAAAACCAACAGGTCCCACCCACAAACATTCCCCAAAAGGCCTGTAGTATAAATGGAAATTAGCAAAGCAGTAGGAAACTTGGATTTCGGTCCTGTCTCTGATACAGTTTTTATTAAGTTAACCAAGTTTCTTAAGCTTTAGTTTCCTTATTCAAATAATGCCCCCCATTTCTCAGGAGCAGGATCACATGAACATGAGATGTGCTAACAGTAGAAAATAGGAATATTCTATAATACAAAAGTATTGTTATTTAACACTCTGCAGAGTTAACCAGTTTGTAACAATCAGTAATTCTCAAGTGATGATGCCACGTGAAGCCAAAATAGCATCCACATAACCTCATTTTAAAAGGTACTTAGGGGCTTCCCTGGTGGCGCAAGGGGTTAAGACGCTGTGCAACCTATGAAACTATCCACAGCCACTGCGGCACAAGTTTGATCCCCGGCCAGGGAGCTACCCACATGGCATTGCAGACCTCTCCTGACTCACTCACTGTTCCCCTCAGCGGTGTGTTTCAATCAATCTGCCTGTTCTGTTCCCTACTCTGTCTCTGGTGAATCCTCTCACCCCCCACGTCTCTGGCCTGTGCCCCAGTTCTTATATGCATAAACAAACAAAACTTTAAAAAAAAGTAAAAAAAATAAAAGGTACTTTGTAGACGGTAACTGGTAGCAAACATGCCAACATCAACAATTTCTGATTTCATTCTTTCCACAATCTCAATATTGGAAGCCAGATTTCCTCTAGTACACTTAAATGGTGACATTTATGTATTAAATTCACTGGAGGACAGAGAGAGGATGTGTAAAGGGTTAAAAAAGTTGTCAGTCTTTACTCAAGAGTGAGTCACACCTCTCAAAACGAGCTCGGCTGCAGAGGTGAAAGCAGAATCCAGGCCGCACACGGCCCGCTCGTCCTTTCCGCTGCTCGAGGTTTGTTTTGGATGCCCACACCGTAGCGTAGTTGGTCATGTTGTTGTGAGCAGTGAACAACTTCACTTTCTGCCTAAATAGAAAAAGAGAGGTAAGTTCTAAAACTCACAGGTAGTAAGTTGTAAGACCGCCAGCACATAACTCTTACACTCACTAAGTGGTGGCTGCTTTCCAGATAACCATGCCTACTGTGATGTCTATTTGTAACCAATACCAATAAAACCCAGTAACTTGATTCCCACTCTTCAGCTGTCAATCTACTGAAAGGCAGCAGAATACATTCATTTTCTTCATCTAAAATAAGTATATTAATATACTCATTAATATAAAATGAGTATATTAATATACATAAGGGGCCTCCCCTGTGGCGCAGTGGTTGAGCATTGGGCTGCGAAGCTGCCCGCAGCCTCTGCAGCGCTGGCTCAATCCCCGGCTGCTCCCCGGCCACAGGAGGAGGGTCCCACATGGCGCGCAGACCTCTCCTGCCACCCGCTGCTCCCCTCAGCAGTGTACTTCGGTCATTCTGCCTGCTCTGCTCTCCCCTCTGACTCTGGTGAATTCTCTCACCCTCCCACGCTTCTGACTGTACCCAGTGCTTGTATAAATAAATAAAAATAAAATTAAAAAAAAAAAAAAGAGTATATTATTACCTAACTCACAGGGATCCTATTTATAAACACTGACTGACTGAATGAATGTGAAGCATTTAAAGACCATGAGACACACACATATAAGTAGGTAATAATTATTCAAGCCAACTGTATCCCAAAGCTTAATTTTTAGGCTAAAAGTTATGTAGTGACCAGAAAATGTGGATAACCTCAAGAAACAGTGCCTGTATAAATCTTTTGAAACCCTAAGCAGCTTCAGAATCCTTCAATGTCACGTACAGGCAGAAGTCTGAGATGATTTGGATTGCACAACAGAGCTGCGTGCTTTGCACCATTCCCTAAAGTAGGAATTGCCAGGAGCGACTTGAGAGACTATATAAAGAGAGGTCAGTTATGGGGCACAAACAGCGATATACCAAGTTTTGACTTTTTTTGTCTTGTGTATCAATTACCATAAGGTTACTTATCTACATATTAAGCTCTTCCTTGTTTATTTCCCAGGCTCATTCCACACCAAATAGGAAGGCTTTTAATGAGTGTTCATCAGGTAGGATGTTTATTATGTGACATATATTGGTCATCTTTCTACACCAAACAGCATGCTATGGTATGGCAGTGGTCAGTGGAAACACCCACTGGAAATGAGCAAAGCACCAGCAGTGACTACAGTGGGAAACAGTCACTTTCTATGATGATTCACTGATTTGTGATGATCAATACAGAGGATTACTAATAAACATTAGTCGTGTGTGTGTGTGTGTACATGCACAGTAATTTTGATGGTAGAACACATAAGTTTAAAAATAAGTGCTTTCTATTATTCCATTAACTGATAAGCAATAGGGCAGTGTAAAGATTTATTCTAGGCAAATAGGTTCCTTGGGAACTTACTTGCAAGAGTCAATGACATAAACAACATCATTTATGGTAATGCTTGTCTCAGCAATATTTGTGGACAAAATAACCTGTGGAGAAATGAAGTAAGAAAAATTAACTTCAGGAAACATTCTCCTGCTAAGTATTCAAAAGGAAAGATTTGTTTCTGTACTCGTAAGGGAATTAACGACATCTTTAAAAACATCATTGACTAATGAAAAAACCTACATTCAGGAAGAAGACCCCCTTTTTCCTTCTTAATTTAGATGGATTACACATTTTTTTGATAGCTCTTTGAAGATCTGTAACATTTACTTAATATCTATGTCACTTCCAACTTTGTAATGGTATTTACCTTGGTTACTCCAACTGGCACTGGATCAAACACTTTGCGCTGTTCCTCCCGAGGAATCTGAGAATGCAGAGGTAGAATCTGATACCTGTGGCTTCCTATAACAATAAGGAGAAGTTAAGATCTAAAAATAGAAGCTTACTTTAAAACTGTAATATGTATTCTAATTGCAAAATTAACACAGCACTAAATTTTGTTTTCATGTACGGCTAGGGAATAAACAAAAATATTTACTTTCACCCTCAAATATGTGAGAATTCAAAGACTCATACCAAAATGTGGATTCATTTCTAAATGCTTCTGCATAGTATATATCAAATTCCAGCCAGGCAGAAAAACCAACACAGCTCCAGGAACATTAAGGGTCTCGATGTACTTAAGTAGTGCCTCAATAAGTTCAAAGGGAGTTTCCTTTTCATTCAGCTGAGCCATGCTCATCCTTGTTTCTGGACCATATTCATCACCACAAATCAGGTTGCAATTTGCCTGCCAAAAATAGGGAGACAAATTTTGGGTTGTCTCAATTACAACACCTTATGAGATAAGTATTACAGATTTGTTTTTAAAATAACACCTAATGTCCTTATTGATCTCACTGATTCATCAGTCATATACTGGCATACAGGAGACATTTAATTTCTAAAAATTTTGGACCTATTGTAAAGTAACACACTGAATTTCTCAACAGACCAGTAGTTTCCACAGGACATGTCTAAAAATCAAATACTAACTCTAATAAACTTTCTAATTTACTATTCATTTACATCCTCAAGTATTCTGATTAAAAACATCCAATCTCAGGTTATCTTCTCTCAAATTCTGCACTGCTCACTATTTTACAGTACTCAGATGTTTAAATGTCCAAATGCAAGATGCATTTTACATTACCATTGGATCAAGACTCAAGTACTACAAAATGTCACTTTCCCCTCCTATTTATTCTGAAATCTTTTATTATTCCCTAGTTTTGTACACTCTCCACCTGACAAAGTAATCACCAAATAATCTCTTTAATCTAGAATCAAACTGCTGCTCCTCAAGCTGCACTGTACACATGGATCACCTGGAGATCTTGTTAAGTGTAGATTCTGATTTAATAGATCTGAGGTGGGAACCAAGATTCTACCATTCTCAGGTATAGTGGTTTATGAAAAACACTTTGAGCAACAAAGTCTTATAAAATGGATTTATCTATCATACTCTGGGGCATCTTGTCAGGTTGCATAAATCTTTCATGTTTTAAATGGAATTATCTTTAACCACATGTGGTCTTTAAACATCTTACTTTCCTCTTCTTTTTTGTTTAACTTTATGCCAGAAATGCTTTAACTCATGGTATGAAGAAGAGTGAATTCTTGGGAGTGAAATACATCAACTGTTTTTTTAGTCAATTTTCAAAGATATTTGCTATAATGCTAATTCACTGCATGCTTTTACTCAAATTACTCTTTTCAGCAATAACAATTTTCCTATAATGAAAATTTTTCATAGGATTCACTTACATCATCATCCTCACCACCATCATCCTCCTTATCCTTCTTCTTCTTGTCTTTTGGTGGAGGAATAAATTGGGTCATCTGAATACAGTCTTCCAAAAAATATTCTGCCAAAATAATCCAGACAATACATTCAGAAAGAAAGGGTCTTTAAAATTCACAGTTCAAAAGTACTTAATATTAATCTGATTCTTCACAAGTGCTTAGAAACCGCATTGTCAATAATGTGTTTTCCAATCAAATTAAGTGCTCCCATCCTTTGGATCCTGAAGGAGGATGAGGTCTCTCTTAATTTGTTCCCCCAAATCTATTATAATCTTCTACATGCAATATCCAAAAATTTATGGAATGCCTACTGTACACATGCAAAATATTGAACAGTCCCAACGAGTGGGTGATACAGGAACAGAAATTAAGTCAACAGTAACATATTGTCATCCTTCTTCTATCAGAACAAACATGTAAGATAGGCTCCTTTCAAGTTATTCTGAAAAGGACTTCAATGTAAGGATCAGAACATCCACTGATCAATTAGGCCCGTTCTCTGACAGGCACAAAAGTGTCTCATAATTTCTAAACACTTCCCCCTCTCTGCCCTAAGAACAGCCACAGAGCCATTCCATCACAATGTAGCAAGAGTACATGCTATCAACATGACTTATCACAGGTAATATTAAACTTGAAGTCCTAACTTAGACTGTATTTGTCAAGTTTTTCCATTGCAAACTCTGCCCCCATTCCTTTCGTTCTATTCTTTGGAAGCAAATCAATAAGCATAGTCCACTCAAGGGGCAGGGAGCTAAGCCTCTGTATTTTGAGGCAGGAGAATCTTCTAAAACTTTTTGAAATTCTTTCATATGAGAGATTTACCTTTATTACCCACATATTTATTCAATCACTATAGAGATTCATGGGTATTTTATTATATTAGGGTTATAATCCAATACTGTATTTTTGGTTTTGCTCAAACTATTCTAGCTTTTTCCATTGAGAGCTCTTTCAAGTTGGCTCCCAGTGGCTCTTTGTCCCCAACAGTCTATGTGTGTGTGTTTTTAAGTACATCCTTACTTTCTAGCACTACAAGTTGTTCCAGGCTTTTCTTATATATTTCCAGCCTCAGCCTTAGAAGCAGCCTTTTCTCCAAGGATATCTGATACCTTTAACTGGAGAATGGTATTAAAAATAAGATTTGGTGCTGTGCATGCTCCTTCTCACTGAAGTATCAGTGCTCTGGATGTGCTTAGCAGACAGAGCTAGGAAATCTAAGTATACTAACTCATGCTTCCATACAATATCTGTAATTATTTCTGTATCTCGCCATTTGATCTAAACAAATGAATCAATCTGTTCGTATCTAAGCATTAGATCTTGCTGATGAAGTCTCAGTCAAGTCTTAATTTTATCTATAACCTTTCATTCTAACAACCAACTTGACTCCCACCATCTGCCATCCATTTACTTCTATTTTCAATCCAAATATACATGTAAAGCAACTTTAAAACTGTTAACCTGTATACTTTGAGATACAACTGTAGTGACTTTTATTTCAGAGCTACCGTTACTTTTGAATATCAAAAATTAGCACCCTAATACAGTCATTCATCATTTTACACCCACACTGCAATTTCATCTTGTTTTTATGCCCTCAATTAGACTAATTCATTCTTTTAACCAAACCATCAGATGACTATCCTAGAAAAAGGTGATGACAAAACCTCCCAGAGAAAATAAAAAGGCTCCTGACTATCAGAAATACTTGATTTTGAAGTACTTGTCTCAATCTCATTTCAAAGCCTGCCACCTCAGGCTCCAAGGATTTTCTTGTTAATTTGAAATTAACTGCTTAAACTTTTAACAGTATTTCTCATGAACACCTGCAGGCCAAATTTATTTATATTTGACTATATAATCTTGTAAGTTAAGTGTGGCTATAAGTAAAAGCCAGCACAAAATACTACCTGATCTCGCTCCTCAAACTGCAGTCACCACACTTCATGACTAAAACTCCAAAATGCTATGATGTCTGACATTCTGAATCTTGCCTGTATTTTAAATATTCTTTAAACTGTTACTCTAATCTCCAGGATTAAGAAAATCCAACACTACTGCATAGAAGATGTTCACCCTCCCACACCACCTCCCACAACGTTCACCTTGAACTGGATATGTTCTCCCATAAACTTCAATGATGGGGCAATTGAAGAAATATTCACAGAACATGCTGGTATCAATGGTAGCAGACATGAGAACAATGCGAACTTCAGGGTAAGCCTGAACTACATCACGCAGCACTACCAAAAGGAAGTCAGTCTACAAAAGAAAAAAAGGTACATAAAAGTTTACTAATGAGATATACCGAAAAGATTTAGTGACATCAGTGAAATTCAGTTTCTTAGGTGACTTATGGAAGTTTAAGATAAGGGGTTACAGTTGGACGTAGTAACAGTATTTTTAAGAATAGTTGGAGCTGTGGGGATTAAAAATGAATGCTACCTGGGTAGAGGAAGAAAAAAAAAAAAACATTAATGAGAGCAGAGAATTCATCTCAAGCTTTTCGCTGAAATTTCTAAAAAAAAAAAAAAAAAAAAAAAAAAAAAGCCATGAACCAAAAGTTCTAATCACCTTCAAAGCTAATCTTAAGAATATTGAAAAGGTCAGATTTGTTCAAACAAACAAAATAATGGCCAAGACATTTACTATTTAATAATATGAAGAATCGGGCCTCCCCTGGTGGTGCAGTGGTTGAGCACTGGGCTGCGAAGCTGCCTGCAGCCTCTGCAATGCCCGGTTCGATCCCTGGCCACCGGTGAGGGTCCCACATGGCGTGACAGACCTCTCCTGTGTGCCCACTGTTCCCCTCAGCAGTGTATTTCGTCAGTCTACCTGTTCTGTTCCCTGCTCTGGTGAATCCTCTCACCCTCCCATGCTTCTGCTTGTACCCAGTGCTTGTATAAATAAATAAATCAATCTTAAAAAAAAAAAAAAAAAAATCCATCAAACCACCAAATACAAAGCGTAGAACTTTGACAAGACTTCTCTAGATGTAAGGTCCACCCCCTTTTCACTCTTCATCTCCCTAAAGAAAACTATTATTCTGAATCTATCATTCCTTGTCACACAGATTTCATTTCTTCTTTAGTTACCTAAAATGTGCAGACATGTGTGTAAAATTTACTTTATGGGAATGTTTTAAGTACTCTTTCAGGGTTTCCCTTTTCACATACTATAGAACTGCTAAGATCCATCCATGTATATCACTACAATTATCCTGATGACAGTTTAATATCCCAGAGTGTGATTGTATCAATTAATTTGCCTGTAGGTATCTGGCAGTGCAAACTGCAGGTAGACTCTGTAAGTATCTAGGTTGTTCCCAGAGTTTTCACTAATATGGACAACACTTCCCGCTACCATGAACGCTCATTTTTTCTCCATGACTAATGCTGTACATAAAACAAGTTTCCATGGCTAAGTGTGGGTATGAACCTATCAATATGTCAATATTAAGCTTCAGGAGATAATGCTAAGCTATTTTTGTAAGTGGTTTGCTCAACTCATATACCCCCATAAATAATGAATAAGTGATTCTGCTACTCCGCATTCTCCAATACTTGGTATCCTTACTTAAGTTTTATTAAAGTGACATAAGCAGTACATTTTTAGGGTCTTGATCTGTACTTCCTGATTCACACTTCCTCACATTTACTGGTCAAATATGCATCTTTAGGAGGTATTTACAATTTCTGTACTAATTCTCTTGGCAATATTAGAATCTTAACTTATGGTTTTCCTTAAAGCATGTTTTGAGTGAACAAATAATCTTAATTAAAAAAAAGACAAATATACCTATCTTTTATTTCGGGGCTAGCACATTTTGTGTTTTAAGAACCCCCTTCTATAATGTCTAGAACATGTCTTGATACAGTAGCCATGGGGTTACATGTAACTACTGAGCAAAGGAAATGCATGCAATCCATATTAAGATGTGCTGTGTGTGTAAAATACACACTAGATTTTGAAGAGATTATATGTAAAAAAGAATCCAAATTATTAGTATAGTTTTAAACTGACTGCATGCTCAAAATATTTTAGATATAAACAAAATATATCGAAATCTTTACCTTTTCATTTCACCTTTTAAAATGTGTTACTAGAAAATTAAAAATTACATATGTGGCTCATATTATATTTCTATTATATGGGCAGTACTATTTAGGTATTTACATATACATTGTAAAAAATGTAGCATTTTGAAAATGCTCAGGCATTTAAGTCCTTAATTTTCCTGGAGTTTATTTTTACATTTGGTTACGAAGATTCCAAATTCAACTATTTCCTTATAGATGACCATTTGTTTTCAACTCCATTACTATTGATTTGGCATGCCATCACTCTTGTGTAATGCCATTAAGCTGCGTAACACGGAATCTGCTCCTGCACTTAGCACCATTCCATTGGTCAAGCTGTCAACCCATGACTGCCTCAATTATTACAGCTTTTAAGTCTTGATATCTATAAAACAAAACCCTCCATTCTGCTCTTCTTCAGAAATCCTAATTATTTTTTTTTGCCACAAATCTTCCCTATAAGTATGAGCAATCTATTAAATTCTGTGAAAAACCTTGATTAGAATTGAATTCAAACTATGGATCAACTTGGGGAAAATTGTGATCTACATAATAAGCCCTCCTAGCCACGAACATGAACTGCTCTTTTTAAAAAAATATTTTGTGATAAAGTGCTACTTTTTTCTATAGAGGTTCTGTGTGTCTTTTTCTTGGACTTAACTCTTAAGTTCTTGACAGTCTAGCCACTGTAATGGTTATATTTTTTTCAGTTGTCCTCCAGTTGTTTTCTTATACATGACTTTTGCACATTAACCTTTTATTCAGTTACAGTTAAATTTTCCTACTCTCCCATCTCTACAGTAATTGGTCTGTAAAGAGTTTCTCTGTTTCCCACATAAAATGACATTTAGATATGCTTCATCAGAAAAAGAACATAAAAAGTTTCTGGAAAGGCATTTTTCCATTTTGTCTACCATTCCAGATGGTTAGTCTAAAGACTTGACAATCTTTCAAGGAAGATTTTAAAAGAAAAATAATGATGATTCATGGTATAAGTAAAACTTGGAATAATTTATACTCAGAACATTGTACAGTATCATGCAAGTAAAGACAAGACTGAAACACTTTAATGTTGATAAAGTTAACTAGGAGGAGAACATCAAAGAGTCTTTAAGAGACTGCGAAAGACAAAAATAACAAAATTTTATCCTGATTTAAAAATCATCTGATAAAACACTCAAACTTTTTTTCTTCAGCTCTATCACAGAGGTCAAAGTTTGCTAAAAGTAAAGATGAGTAATAACCACCATAAAATTATTTTCAAAAGAAGAGGGTCTTCAGTTTTGAGTAACAGCAGCTTGGTAACAGTCAAATGACATACTGTCTATATAGTAACACTTTTACTTGGGTATGTAAGATAGTAGCATGAAAACAAATCATTACTTTTAGGTATCAGTCTTCAAATTTTACAATTAAATAATAATTCTATGCAAGTTTAACCAAGATCAAAAGAGGGAAGGGTGTGAAATAAATTCTAGTTTCCTAATTTGGGCATGATAGTAATTATCATTTACATTTGAAAAGATAAAGCCGCAAACATCCAAACTGAAACTGTATTCAATTATATTAAAAATAAAATTTATCAAACTTCCAATTCAAAAAAATTAAAAGTATTAAAATTCTATCAAGCTGTTCATTATCATAAATCATTACTTCCACGGCTGAACTGTGCTAGTTCTTTATTGATCAATGCAATTATACCTGCTTTACAAGGTCTTTTAGTATTCTGTGAGTTTAACAAAAGGGGAAAAAAGTTGAATGGTTTTGCTAAAAAAAGATGGTTCATGGTTTTTGATAGAAGGTATAAGCTGTGGAAAAAGTTATTCTTGTTTATTAAGAATATTAGCATTAGTACCTTACTGTCACCCTCAAGTTACTTACATTAATGTCTCTTTCGTGTATTTCGTCTACAATTACATGACTGATTCCTCGAATGCCTGCTTCTAATTTTCTTAGGAGCACACCTTGAAAAGAAAATCAGAACAACTAGATATGTGTTTCTAAGTTGATTAAAATGGGAGGTATAATAAAGTGCAAAGAAACAAATATCTAGACAACTATGCTTCTGCATCTGTTTTGGAAATACTTGTATATTTAATTATTAAAAAGGTGACAATGCAATTGGTTCAATGAAAAGAGTATTAAAAGAGGTACCTCTAGTAACTTAAGCTTATTTCATTATCTCTAAGCTACAACTAGCAGGCATTTTACATTCCAATCGCCTAAAGTTCTATTAAAACAATTCTGAGACTGGCTCCTTGATTATTTCTAGCTATTCTGTGCTATGACCAAGTTCTTCTTAAGCAACACAATATAAACCCCAAATAAAAACCAAATAAAAACCAATACTGACCTACAGTACAAAACATTATACTGGCATGAGGGCGGGGAAGTATAGACTCAAATCGAACACTATAGCCACAGCTTTTCCCAGGTTCCTCTCCTCGCTCATAAGCAACCCGCTCTGCCACAGAAACAGCACTGATTCTCCTGGGCTGAGACAAGATAAAAGAAATGTTGATGTAAAAGCTACAGAATTACCATTATACTCACTTATTAGATTTATTAAATTATTTTAGCAAATCTGTTCCACTGCCAGTCCAGTGATTAAACAAACAACAAAGATATCTTTTGGAATTACTACTTGAATGTATATGGGAGACACTGAAAATAAATTTCTTCACCAATGGTCCAAACTTTTAATGATATTCAGAATGATTTTTCAGTAGGGTAGTGAGCAAAATATAGGTAAGGAGCTTGTTTTCATAACTGCCTGCCACAGTCAAGGCACATGTTTAGAAGATCACTTAACTGAGATATATGGGTATTAAGAAAGAACTATTCAATAAAAATCAGCCATTATGTGTTTTGCTAGCTTGACTACCCTAGTTCAGACTGTATTTTTACTGAATAGTAAGGTGATTAGAGATTATCAAGATTCAATGTAGATTCAAAGAGAAAGGACTCTGCTTTGTCTGATTCTAGGTCCAAAGACCTCCTGTAGCCAAGACAAAAAGAATTCCCTCCATGGTTTAGCTTCAGTGGAGGAAACGCCAGTTCTATTAATGTTTTTCAGTTTTCATGTTTAAGGATTCTGCCTCTTTCAGATCCTTGTGTGGCTACAAAGAGGAGTTGGTCAGAGATTTAGACATAGTCTGGCCTCTGGGTATTTCACCTCTCAAATTCTGTCCAACCCAGACACCTTATTAAGTTCGCTTGCACTTACCTGAGTTACTACAATATTACAATTTGCTGCTCGGTCATTCTGGATAAACTCATCTAGAATAAACTGAGGAACCTGTGTGGTTTTACCACATCCAGTTGCACCTCGGATAATGACAACTGAGTTTTGACTAATTGCTTCCAGGATTTCACTTTCAAAATTCTTCACAGGTAGTAACTCTCTCTCCTGTAAGATCTGTATTAGAAAAGTTATAACTTAGTACAATGTCTACCAATATATACATTAGGAGTAATTGCCATAATCTACCATTATAAAATGTGCCATGAATATGAAATATATGGAGAAATGTGTCATTTCTATAAAAACTTAATTCCTTTCCTTAGAAACTTAGTACTCAAAATTTACTTTTTCATAAAGCATACATATCTCAATAGGACTGGCTCTTTTCACTAAATTTCTGAAAAACTTAGTGGTTTTCTCCATATCTCTAGTTTCCTGTTTCTCCCTAAATATATCTCACATATATTCATGTCTTCTAATATTTTAACACTCTTTTAAAAACACTATAAAGACGAGTTATTACTCTACTTACTTACATTAAGAATTCCAGGCCCTTTACTCTAAACTACCCTCAAAGGTAACTAGGATTAGCAGTTTGGGATGGATGTATCTTTGATCTACCTTCCTAGAAAAAGCAAACTTTATTCACTGTTCTGCCCATACCTAGGAAATTCTGAAGCCCTGTGCACCTATGTCTAAATATTTCAGACTTACTGCTTGCAAATCGTGATCCTGCTCCAGCTGGTATATTAATTCATTCTTGAGGTCCATGCTTATTTGTTCTGGAGTAGCCTGTAAAATGAGAACTAGTCAAATAGAAGCACATAAAACTCAGCTTCAAAGAGATGCCACTTTTTATGGAATTCCTAATCCAATGTATTTAAAAGTAAAACAAGATTTTGATCTAAAAACAATGGTGTACTCACATAAGCCAGGGGCCCCTCATCAATGTTGCTACTAGTCCAAGGATTCCAATTGGATTGTGGAGGTGACCAAGGAACCACACCCATTTGGTTTTGTCGCTGAGATGGTTCAAAGTGAGCTAATTTGCCAAGGTTGAGTGTAACGGGCATGGAAGGGTCATCAGGCTATTATTAAAAAACAAACAAACAAACAAAACAACAACAAAACCAATACCATTTGCTTGTCTGAATAGAAAGTTTTGATAGAAAGGTAAATTAAATAGCTGTATGCTTACTGGGGCCACAATCTCAAGATTTAGCTCCTGAACGATGTTTTGCAGCTGATGCTCTAAATCTTGAGCGAGGTTAACTTTGTAAGGCTCCACCTAGAGAAAAAGTATGACCATGAAAAACAGTAACATTGAGAGCCCTATTCAAATCTACTGTATCAGGGCTAAGAATATGGAGGCAACACCAAGTCTACGATATTCATAAAGCCAGTAACAAGTCAGTTCTCTCTCGTGAAAGAATTACTTTAACGATGACTTATTCAGTGCCCACCATGAACACAGCCATCACACCAGACACAGATAAGATTCCTAGAAGTATAAATTTAAGTTAAAACTAAATCAAAACTAAACTGAATCCTACAATATCCCTCTGGATTATGAAGTCTGAAGACTCACTGTCTCTCCTTCTTTCTTCTTTGTAAGTCCAGAGTAAGGTTCAATCACTCCAAGATGGTAGAGCTGTCTGACAAGTGACAGGGCACAGGACTGTGCTGCCAATTTTTTATTGGATCCATGTTCACGTGCAAAAATTCCTACAATTCAATGTTTGGATTACCAAAAAGAATAAATCATCTGAATAAAGAAACAAACAACTAGGGACTTTGGGACAAAAGTCACCCTAAAATACTGACTGCCATGGGCTCTACATACTTTCTCGCTCTTAATTGCTAACCAAAAGCAATTCCACAACAACTTATCAACTAAATGCCAACCATCTTAACTTTACACTGATACTAAGACATATACAAATCATTTTAAAGGTAATATCCTATTTCAGCAAATTTACAATTAATATCATTTGGCATTTAAAATAGGGGAAGAAAACGTAGTTTAACCTCTGAAAAGCAAAAGGATCAAAGAGCACAGTTTTTATGTTTGTAAAGGACATAAAAATAAGACCAAAATAATGTGTGATAGATATATCTGGTCCTTTACAGAAGTTTGCTATTTCCTATGGTAAATGAGTGGTTACAGAAAAAATACCGAATTTTTTTTTTATAAAACCAGAAGCAGGCTGTATTTGGCTAGAGGGCCACAGTTCGGGAATCCTGGCATTAAATTGAAGCTAGCAGTCACTCATGTCCTTAAGAAAATGCTACGGAAAGCCTCCTTTCTTCCAATATTACTCAGTTTTAGGAGAGATGACAAAAAGAAAGGAAGGGGCACAGTTTAAAATAGCCGACTTAATTCTGATGCTCAGATCAATGATCTCACAGAAGTTCTACAGCTTTAATCCTTTCCCCTTAACAGTCAATCCACTAAAAATCCTTATTTTTAAATGTCTAGGATAAAAATTCAACATCATCTCCTAAAGACTCATTCAAAAGCCATTCATTAGATTCTATTAAGAGACTTTCTCCTTATCTTTCAAGCATAATATACCACCTGCTTAAATTATGTAAAAAAAAAAAAAAAAAAGGAACATAGGCGTTATACCTGTGTTATTTCCTTTAAGAATAACAATCCTAATCTATTCCCTAAATGTTTCCTCAGGGTAACCAGTTCACTATTTCTTCTTCATTCCATGACTCCCAAATGCTACCCATCCACCTTTATGCATCTAATCCTATCACCTGATTTACTCCTTTCTAAATATCTAAATATCACCAATCATTTTTATGTAGAAAGATAAAAAGTATTTTTAAGTTCTTTGACACTGGTAGACTCCTCAGTAGCCTATTATAGCTTACTCTTCGATATATTGCACTACAATGATCTTTTTTTCCCCACAAGCAAAGTGGACCTTCAATTTACATAATTACTAATACTCTAAAATACTTTAGAGACTATTATCACATACTCTTTCAATTAATAAAGGCTACATATTTGTGGTTCAATACTCAGTGTGAATATTACTCCACTATATAATACTCAGTTACCAGGGAAGCAGTAACACTTACTTCGGCCAAGCTGCTTGATATAAATGGTCATTTCTGCAATAAAGCTCCTGTAACAACATATGCAAATGAGGTTAAAAATTTCACTATTAGGAATGACTAAATCTAGAAATCCCAAATCAGGTAGACTTTCCAACTGCTTAGGCATATCACAGCAAAAGATCATTACAAACATTTATCTCTGTTAATTCCAGAAGAAATAAATTACATAAACCTCAAATACACAACATGGCACAACACAGCTATATTCAAAGTTGATAAGCCAACTGTTCATGAGAAGAAATTGTTAGGGTTTTACATTCTATATTTACTTCTGTTTTAAAAGTTGAAGTATGAATCACTAAATTACATTCAATGAAAGAATTTTCCACTTAAGTTGGGGCAAAGATATAAAATAGGACCAAACTCTTTAAGTTATAGTTGTGATTATCTTAAGATTCCTTTGCATTGGTCACCCACAAATGATTTCACGTGGATAAACTCAGCTAAGCTAAATATATGCTAGCATGCACACATACACATGGACATACAAACACTATGCATCTAAGCTCCTGGTATCTGCCTGTGTTTGGAAGCAATCCTTGATAATAAAAAATTTAGCTTATTTATAATCAGGTCCTGGGATACAAATATTTTGAACATTATAGCTAAAATTACTAGCAGATTCCACCGAATGAACTTAGTGTGTAACAAGGGGAAAACTGCCCTTTGTAAACTACTTTCTGATCCTTCCACTGCTCAGGTACATTCTAATCTTTACTTTGTGCTTTGAATAAAGGTTAGATGAGTCTTAAGGAGAAAATAAATACTAGACTCCTTCCTATAACTCTTGCGAACTGACCTTCAGGCACAGAGGCTTCAGGGGTCAAAGGCCACTGGCTTTCAGGGGAACAACATCCACCCTTTCATTAATGACACCGATGCCAGTATGTTTCTCAGCCAGGCTTAAAGTCAGCACTCAATCTTATTCTCCTCCACCTAGGGGGAACAGCAACACCAGAAATCAGTTTACAATCATTTCCCATGTGATTGCTTAGTTCAGCCTAAGCAGCAGCACATGTGTGTATGAACACAGACCTCTGGTGTTGCTGTCTGTTATGTCTTTAATAAAGGACATGCTGTCCGAGCTCCCCCAACTCATCACAACATCCTGAATTCTTCAATTTTTTGTATATCAATACTGATATCAAGAAATGTTTACGATAACAAGAGTCAGGCACGCTTAATGTTGTCTAACATTCTTGGTTCAGAAAAACAAAATATTCAAGAAAAAAAAATCACTGATAAATTATCTTTACAACCTGAGGGTTTAAATATATCTAACATCAGGATTCAGCATTTAAGAATTCAGGATTGAACAAAATATTGGGAAGAGGGGGACCATGCTCTGAACACTACTTTGCGAAAATTTGATTTTAATAATAATTATGTTAGGATTGCTAGATGCATCCAAGGAGAACATTTTGATTTTTAAGGAAAATATTTTACTGTATTTTGAGTAATTTATTTTATGGAAGGACAGCAAATCAAATCATCCAGAAAGCTTCCACTATAACCTCCCCTCCCTTTCAACAAAAATATAGTGCCCCCAGAAGGGTCTAATCCATATGAGCCTTCCTGGGAGTAATAATTACTACACCCCGGAACGCTCTCGGGAAGAATAGCAAGCAGGCTGAGAAACATACTGTCACCATTACAACCATCTCACTTTACAATCAGTTTCATAAATTTAACAGAAAAAAAGTAGGCTAATTTAACTCACATACAAAGACTAAGGCTGTCCTTCAGCTTTTTAAGAAACTCTTGAAACTCCAGGTCTCCTGAGAGCTGGCAGTTTCAAAGCTGAAGGTAAACTTGTATCTAGCTACCATGCCATCTACCTCTGATACTCTGAAGCAAACTGTCTAACTTGACCTACTACAGAAATAATTATGAATGCCTCTCACAAAAGCACAGTGAATACACTCACCACCTCTGCTTGGGCTTTAAATCTAGTATGGACAAACCACCATTCTGTAGCTTTGACTCCTGTCTCTCACATTCAAACAAGACCTTGGGAGAACTTCCCAAATAAATTTTGGGAGAACTTCCTATACAGTTAACATCACTGCCAGTAAGTGAAACTATAGTAAGCTGCACATTATAAATCAATGACAACTTTCATTGTGAAAGATCATTTTACCTTCATTTCACAATTTTCTGCTAGCCCACAAATGGAGTAAGACAAAAACAGAACAATGAATATACAAAACCACCCCAACTTACTAGAGAAGTCAAAGAGTGAAACAAGCAAACCTGTTGTGATCAGGACCCACTTGGGTGTATTTATATTCTCCCTGAATCTTTTCTTTTTGGAAAAACTGATTCAGACGAGCCTTAGCATTTTCCAAAGTCCAATTTCCATGAAGTCCAGCATTTAAATCCACTTCTTCTGATTCTAGAGTCTGTTGAATCAATGATATTAAAATTAGCTACACTAATTTTAGTTAAACTGTGTGTATTTAAGATATAAAAATTTATACCAGTACCTACTTTGTACCATTCTTTATAATGCAAAAGCTATTTTTAATAATATCTAGTCCTCATTGAAATTAAGTCAGAATGTTTTTCTGCATTTGATGATCCTAATGGATAAACAACCTATTAGCAAATTTATTTAAGCTTTCCTAAGAAAGCTTTAAGAAATTTTTGTGCCAGTTTTAGTGTTTAAATATATCAAATAGAAAAAATGCTGTCTCACATCAAAACATTTTTACTGTAACTACTTATGCAGTTAGTTCTCCTGAAGTAACTGTATTTCCTATAAAGCAGATGAGACCTTTTATTATTACCACCAGGAAAAATACTGCTTTATTTCATAGGCGATTCTGGTGACTAGATTTAGTAGGTAGAGTGTCATGTGAATAAGTACTCTCAGTCACTAAAAAGACTCACCAAATTACTAAAACCTTCATCTTAAACCTTCATTTGAACTAAGTCCTAAATCACACTGCCAGAGATATAACACAGGATAGCCTTACCGCTTGTACTTCCTGTTCTTCCTTTCTTGAGTAATAATCCTTCAAGTTGGCTCCTCGATCCCAGACGGGCCCAGAAACACCATAGCCAGAAGCTCCAATTCCAGAATTATTTTCTATTAAAGAAAGAAAATGATTGTTCTCTTGATGAATCAAAATGTCAGAAAATCCTAAATATTTGAAAGATAACTACTAATTTAGATTTTGGAACTCCATAATTAGAAATCCAAGGTTGAAGTGATTTGGAAAGGAGTTGAAATTGCCGTTATTTAGTTGAAAAGAGTTTATATAGTTGCAGTATAGGTTTAAATTGCAAATTCCAAGGTTGGTGTGAAGGCAGAAGCTACTTCACTCTTAACGATAAATGGTTAACAATCTAGTACACATTACCAATGCAGTTTTATTTTTTAAGTTGTTATATGTGCAAGAACTGACTAAATGAATAAAACAGTTTCTTTGCTAAATATGACTGACACTGGGAAAAAAAGCTAACTGCTAGTGTTGATGATGGAAATAAGTTGAAAAGATTTAAGAAAGTGACGAATCTTGTAACTAAAAATAATACTGACTAATTATTAACTCTAAGTTTATTACATGCTTTTTAAAAACCTACTCACAACACTCTAATAAAGTGGAAACTACTATTATTTTCATTTCATAGACACTGAATCTAAGACTTAAGTAATGTGACCAATATCCGAGTTATCTACTCTTAACTCAGTGAACAGATCAATGAAAGTTTTGGTAATATATAGAATTCAGCAGTGGCTTGGATCCATAATGTAAACCAACAATTTTATAATATATTTAAGTGACAATTAATAAGGCCCTTTAATGAAATATTTTAGCCTGTGCAAAATCTTCTAGATACCAAAATTAGCAAAAGTTAATGACAGTGAGGAGTTAAACTCTATCACTGCTTACAAGAGAAATTAAATGATTAATGCTATTTGTCAATTTATGAAGGCCTGAGATTGTTTCCCAAAGTAAGTGTTTACTGCGATTATTTCTTTCTATGCAGGTGAGAGATGATGATCATGAAAGACTGAATATACATTATTCTTAGTCACATGTACACATTCAACTCCCTTACCTGCTTGAAGAGCCAGATGCGGAGGAAGAGGTCCGCCCATGGTTGTTGGTAAACCACTACCAGCAGTATTTGCTGTGCTCTCAGATGAATCAGTAAGTGTGGGTGGAGGGGGCGCTACCTACCAGAGAAAAAGTCAAGGCAGTGTCAGTAAATTATGCTTTCACAGGGACTGGTAAATTCTTTTGCACTTAAAAGAAGACCATGTGTCATACTTCCTCACCATAATATTGACATCTTTGTTTTCAGTAATTATACAACTATTAAGTTCTCATTTCAGTCAGAAAATAAGAGCAGTAAAAATTTTCCATCTGGAGATTTTATATATATATATATATATAATATGTACAGAAACTTAATTTTCCTACAATAAGGAATTAATTTATGCTGTATTTTTTTTTATTTTCTCCATTTACAATCTTTATAAACATATTCAACATTCAAGAAGTATCAGGAACGTTCTACATTACAGACATTATTCTGGATACTCAGGATAAAACAATGAAGAAATCATGTCTGTTCTATACTTACCATGCTATAACCTGAAAGCTAGATTCTAATTCTGTATTCTTATGCAATTAGACAATAATAATGCCAGAGAACAATTAAGCAGAGAAGAAAGGCAGGCACTATGAGAGATCATCACTAAAATAAAGCAAACAGGGAAAACTCCACTTACTCATAGGGTGACATTTATAATAAGTAAGGAGTCAAGAGAGTATCTGACATAAGAAATTTGTAGAGAGAAGGAATGTCAAGTTTTAAGACAAATACAAAATATTTTATGTATATCTATTTCTTTAAATACTAATCTACATGATAAGCACATTTTAAGGCAATACTATATTGATGGACATTTATATTAAAGCTATTCTTAAATTATATAACTTTTCTATAATCCCTTTCTACTTTGGTTTATGACTTTCAGGAAAAATTCATGAATGTGAAATTCCTGGGTTAAAAGGCACCGACATTTCAGAAAGTACCATATTCCGCTACACAAAGTTGCTGACATCTGTACTCATGCCAACACTAAACAAGAATCTATTTCCCCACATCTTTTCCAATTCTGGGAATTACAGCAACAGTTATACTACTATGCATTTTATAACATAATTTTAATTTATACTTCCTTTGTCCATTAGTCTATGTGGACAGTCATTGTTCTAATTGATATTTAATACTTTAGTGCTAGTCACACTTTGTCATACAAGTTGCAAATAATTTGTTTCTGTAGTCAAAACTAGTTTCTGGGGCCTCCCTGATCTTGATTTTAATTTTGCTCTTTTCCTCTTAGACTTGTCTGGCTGTTTCTGATCATTTTTATGGGTCCCACCGGAATGTGCCTTAGACTTGTGGCAGGCTTTCAGGCCTCAGTGGTCCTGCTTTGGGTCAACCCTCTTTGGCTGGACATTTATCCAGGAAAGGATGGATAACTCTGGGTGCTTGATTTGGAAACTATATTCTTCCCCTTTCTGTACTGCACACTAATTGTATTAAAGTTCCATTCCATTGAAGGTCTTATGCACAAGAGTATGATTTTTTTTGATGCAGTTGATGACAATCTATTTAGAACAGGAGGGTCTGGGGGTCCTGGGGTGGACCCTCCTTGTCTTGTAACAAACTGACTTACAAAAAATCGACTGACAGCTTCTAATATTGCAACCTCTCATCCAGAAACATGGTAAGACACCACATTTCATTAAGTCTTGTACCTACTGAGACAATTCTCTATGGATATTGCATTTTCCAAGTCCTGTCTAAATATCTTTGTAAAGACGTCTGAAGAGCAACTAACCTGAGAAGATACAGATAGCTTCCTACAGGGTAGGGGGCAGATTTGTTTCCGAATGAGGAAAATAAAGAGAGGGACAGATTTAACAGTAGCCCCTTTTCAAGACTGAGCGTTTTCTAAGCTCAAAGTGCCTCAGCTGTGATACAAAGCTAGTGGGTCCTCAAGTAATAGCAAAAGATCATGATTTAGTCTAAGCGAAAATGAAGAACTGATGCATTCATTACAAAAAAAATATATATACAAGTACAAACGACACAAGAAAAGTTTCATCAAAGTTCCCCTTTCAGCGGCACACTGTGTTTCCCCAGGAAAGTTTTCCCACGAGGCAGAGACGTTTTGTTATACTCAAAAGGACAGGCTTATTATAAACAGGGAAGGGATGTAAAAGGACGCTTGCACAGACACAGTGGACAGAAAGCGCTGCCCTTGAAAGGGACGGGTTTTCTAAAAGAGACGCCTGCACAGTCACAGGCAGCCAGTCTTGGGAAGATAGGGGCCTCTGATGCTTTGCAAAGGGAGGTTGGCCACAAGGAGCACCTACATAGTCACAGGCAGGCAGGAGGGCTGCTGCCTCTTGCCAGTATATAAAGTGCATTGATAAGAGTCTTCTCTTTGGGGCGAGCTCATCCCTTTGTGGGATTGTTAACTGCTGTTAAATTATTTCTAGGGTTGGTGCCTAAGGATTTTTTCTATATTTGGTTTGATTAGGTCAATTTTTAAAAGGACCTGTGATTTTTTTCTTACAATGGCCCTCAATCTCCATATCCCTACCTGGTCTGCACCTTGGTTTGCCCCTCAGGATACCTTACTTTTCTACAGTTTGTTTAATGACTATGTTAATCATTTCTACCCCTACCTCCTGGTTCTGTTCTCACGGTGCCAGTTTCTGTTTTGTGATGCCTCCTTTCCAAATTTTCTACTCTTACCCTCCACCCTCCATCCAGGGGAAGATGAAAAACAAAATTAAGGAACAGTCTCAGAGACAGTAAAACAACAATTGGCTAGCAGTGCATGCCATGGGATTACCTTTCCGTAAGTGGTATTTATGGAGGACAAGAGCAGAAAAGTTGGAAAGGTTCCACAAGACCAGACCAGACACCTAGATCACACAATGCTGGGAGCTGGAGGTGAGGGTAGAAGTGATCAACATAGTCATTAAACCAGCTATACGTACTAAAAATCATTAGGCACCAAGGTGCAGACCCAATGACAGTGTCCACTTGCAGTTAGTGTCACAGCACAGACCTGAGGAGAGGATATGGAGATTGAGAGCCACTGTAGAATCTCTAGTCCCTTTCAAATTCTACAGTTATTCAAAATCAACAGCAAACAAACTACTCCACAAAGGAGTGAGCCCCTCCTGAGACACAGGGCAAGCTAGGAATTAGGCAGTTTTAAGGACAGTCCAGGAGGGGACCGCTGAAGAATTTAGGGAGGCTTCAGAGATTAGGACAACCAAGGGAATGTAACCAATTCCACTAGGAAAAACAAACATCCCAGGACCAAGGACAACATTGTTAACGCTGGTCCTGGTTTCCTTCAGGTGGTAAAGGGAGGCAGAGACTGGAGAAATGGAGAGTGGTTTAATTTATGGACAACTTAAAAGGGCAGCTGTTTAACTTCAATGCAGGGATGCTCATCCAGAGGACTGGGCCATAAAGATAAAGATGTAACAAATGGGAAAGAGAAAGCTGTTAGATAAGGAATGTGAAGATACCCTACTCAGTAGCAAATTAAGTGAGACAGCCGAGAACTAACCAATCACAAAGAGACTGGTGGAGCTTTAGAATAATGAGGGAAAGAAGGTATATATTCCCTGAGACACAACTCCACTTTGGCTTCCTGGCCTGGGAGTCCCACTTTATTTCTGCTCTTTTTTCTCCTCAATAAACTTTTTCTTTCTATAAACAAACCTGCCTCTTCTCGCTTGCTTGCCTGAGAGTCTGCGAAGTTCCTGCTGCGGCTTCGTGAGACACCAGCCCGTGGGGGTCTAGTGGCTGGGGCTCAACATTGCCCCAGCAGCCTGGGCTCCATTCCTGGCTGGGAGACTAGGCCTGACAATTCCGGTATCACTCCCAAAGAGACGATTCTATCAGTGCAATCTCTGCACTGGCACAGGGCAGCAGTCCTTCTGCCCGCCTGTGACCTGTGGCCATGCAAAGCAGAAGAGGCTGCTCTCCTCCCCAGGCTGCCCACCTGTGACTATGCTGGTGTCTCTTTTAACAACCCTGTCTCTTTCAGGGGCAGCTCTTTCTGCCCTTTGTGTCTATGCAAGTATCCTTTATTCTTCTCTCACTTTTGTAATAAACCTGCCCTCTTGGATACAACTAATGCCTCTGTCACATGGAGAAACTCGCCTGGGAAACTCACTGGTGCCGCTAAAAGGGGAGCTCTGGTGAAACTTTTCCCAGAGGTAATCCAAGGACCTCACTCTGAACCCAGCATCTCTAAAATTAATTCACTGAGAAGCACTACTAGTGGAAACGCACAATACAATTCCTTTGGAGAGAGAAAATGGTAATAACCTGCAAACTCACATTAAGCATATATCCTTTGAGGCAGAATCTTATTTTCAAGATCTCTACTACAGACTATTATAACAAAAGTACCTACTTAAAGGTAGGCTAGTCACTTCCATCTGTAATTGTAAAAAAAAAAAAAAAAAGAGAAAAAATTAAAGAAACAAAAGTCAATTAATAGAGCCTCATCAACAACACTTTGGAAGTGAAAAAATTAAGTTCAAAAGTCTTGAGTCAGATATCTGCTGGCATACTTGGAGACCTGCAAGGTCAGAGCAGCTGGAAGAGGAAGTGAGGGAGAAAGTAGAAAATGCATACAGCATTCAATGGGAAAGATCTGAGTAGGTTAAAATGCTAATAATAGACAAATGGGTATCTAATAAGAAAAGACAAAAGTGTATCCCTTCTGGTGTAGTCCAGTAAGCTGCTACTAGAGGAAACTCCTACAGATTAACAATAAAAGGTCTAAGGGGAAAAAGTACAAAATTTCCACAACTACATACAGGTACTAAAAAGTAAACCAAGTTGAAAAATTCAAGAAGGAACCTGAAATGAGGAAGCAAGGAATAAGGAGGGTTAATTAAGACTTTTAGACTGAAGGAAAATCACCTGAGGCAGTTAAAACTGCAGTAGAAAGCCTGGGCCTTCTGGTCTGAAGAATCAATGTAAGTGAAGAGAGATCCTCGAAAGGAAAGGAGCAACCACAAATACTGTGTATGAACTCAAGTCAAAATTCTTGAATTATATGTAGACAAGATGGACTCTCAGGACCAGAAAACTGAAGTGAGATCTGAGCAGTTACTTAAAAGATAAGGTTTATAATTTGAGTCAAATGGTAAATTAGTGTAATCTCCATACAAAGGGAGGTTCCTGGTTCCCTGCCCCACCCAAGGAGGGTTGAGCTGAGCTGAGAGGGGAAGGGAGAAAGGAATGGGGAGGACTGGTAAGAGAAAAGGTGTGGAAGAGAAATGTGGAACATTTGCTTCTCAGCCTTGGGCTTACACCAAGGACTTGGGGAACATGGAAGTGGACACTTGGAAGAGACGTAGGTGAGAGATCTGTGGGGAGAGCGAAAATGGCAGCCTTTATCTTCATTTGCACTTTGGTTTTGCTCTTCTCCTCACAGACTTGCCTGGCACCTTTTGCCTCTTTCCTATGGTTCTCTGTCAGAAGTGACTTAAAGACTTGTGGTGAGGTTTCGGGCCCTGCTTTGGGCCAACCCTGTTTGGCTGGGCATTTGCCCATAAGGGGATGTGTAACTTTGGGTGTTTCACTGAGAAACTATTACCCTTTCTCTTCTCTCTCTATGCTATGCACACTAGTTCTTTTAAAATTCTATGGATGATCTTACATATTAAGTATGTTTTGTCTTTATGTGGCAGCTAGAACTCAGAGCATGCAAGTTTGGCGGGAGGGTCTTAGAGTACCTCTCAGTTTAACTGCTTGAAAACCAAATAACAACAATACTTTCTGGAGGAATGACATTATTATAAAAGCTCTGCAACATACATAATGTCTAAGATATAATGCTACTGACAAAGAGGAGATGGTGATCCAATCTCAAGAGAAAATAAAAACAGAACCCAACCCCAGATGACACAGGTGTTACAATTAGTTTTTAAAGCGGCTATTATAATTAATTTCAATGACATAAAAGAAATTCACATTCAAATTATGAACACATGCTTATAAGAAAGAAAATGATTAGAAGTATGAATTGCAAAAAGTACAATCTAAAGAACAGTAAGTTGGAAAAGAGGCAAAAAAAGAGTCTGAGGGATTTTTGTGATAATATGTAAGGTTTAGCATGCATGTTAACCTATGAATTCTAAAGGAGAAGAAAAATGAGAATAGCCAAATCTCCCAAATTTGGTGAAAGACATAAATTTATGAATTCAGAAATGAAATATCAGCAAACTCTAACCAGGATAAGTACAAAAAGCTGTTATTTAGTTACACCAAAGTCAAACTGCTGATAACCAGAGATAAAGAAAAAAAGTAACTGAAGAAAACGACACAGTGAGTGTGTGCATAAGGTAAATTTACAGTTGACTTCTCATTAGTTAACAATGTAAGATGACAATGAAACATTTAAACTGATGGTAGAAAACTGGCACCCCAGAATTCTTTATTCAGTGAATATATTTTTCAAGAATGAAGGTAAAATAAAAATATTTTCACTTTCACTTTCGAAAGACAGTTACTGAATTTGCTGTCAGTGGACACACTACAAAGCAATTGTGGAAGTGAATAAAAGACAGAAAAGGTCTTAAAATGTGCATTAAGTATCAATGTTTTAAAAAAATTGAAACTTTATTTGTAAGATTCTTTTTATACCCAGAAAGAATTGTTAAGATCATGTCCAATTCCTTCACTGTACAGGTGGGCAAACCAATGTAATCAAAAATCAAATAATTACCTAATGGTATAATATACTAGAAAGTAAGTTCCCTGGCTTCTGGGTCAGAGCAGTTTATGAATATAAAACATGTATTTTTACACTTATAAAAGTCACAATACAAAAAATTTTGTGTTAATGAATTGTTATAATTGGTATGGATACAATTCCTAAAGGTTTTATTAAATCTTTAAATGTACCCAAGGAATTTATTTAAGCAATAACATGAATCTTTTACAATACTAGCAATCCTTTTTTGAGTTTTATGAAATTTTCATGTTTTTAATGAAATAAGAAAGTTTCCTAAAAGCAGTAGTAGAAAGAAGTCTTGGTGGCATTCTTGTGTAATAAAAATAAGGCTATCAAAAACAATGATTCCACTGTACAAAAACCTATTTTCTCTCTACTATATAGAAGGAAGAATCAATAGATGCAAATCTTGTTTCTTTAAATATTACTGATTTTTATATTCCTTTTGAATGTTATTCTTGGAATTAGAGAGTACACATTAGATTCTGAAAAATCAGTTCACAAACAAATGAAATATAGAAAACCTTAAAGCATACAGATTAATGGTCTCATAAAAGTCAGTTACATGATTAGAATGAAATCCAGCTCCTCAGGAACTTACTCCAGTGCTCTGAGAAAATCAGATGCCAAGATTCATTAAGGAACACATTAATAAATTTTAAAATCAAATTGAAAAATGTTCACCTTGGATCTCCACATTAACTTAGCATAACCTTGCTTTTTTTTCTTTACAGATTTATTTATTTATGCATACAAGAACTGGGGTGTAGAGTAGAGGTGAGTACTATTATGATCTTTTTACAGAGGAATCCCCAAAAGGATTCACCCAAGAGTGGGGAGCAGAACAGACAGATCTACTGAAATACACTGTTGAGGGGAGCAGCAGGCAAGAAAGGAGAGGTCTGCAGCACCATGAGGGTTGCTCCCTGGCAGGCCGAGGATCTAACTTGTGCTGCAGTGGTTGGTAATAGCTTGACAGCTGTGTCTTTAGCCCCTGCACTGCGGCAGCCTCTGCCGCTGAACGCCAGTGAACTTACTGGAAAGAGGGAGGCTTTCACTCAGACACATCAGAGTGAGTAAGAACCCCTTCCCCTGCGCGCTGGACTGGACAGTCAATGACGGGTAAGATCGGGGGCAGACTAAAGAAGGCACTGGCCAGCCTCATGTCTGTGACTCCTGATGACCTAAGACAGGCGCAGTCCCCGAGGGGCTTCATCATGATAAACTTTGGCGTTCAGATCAAACAAGGCACACATGCCTATAAACCTAATTTAGGCAACAAGCCCGCAGTAATTAACCCCTCCTTTGATGAAAACAAGGCTGCTAAGAGCGTCACCTGCAAACAAGCCTGATGGAATTATAACCATTAATCAGATAGCCATTGTTTCAGAATAAGTAGCAACCTAGCAACCTGTCTATAATCATACTACTTTTTCACTTACTTTGCTTTTTCTTTATATGTGTACAATCAGTTTCAGGAAATGCATGATAAAGAAAATAGTGTGTGGCAATAGTAGTTTTATAATAATCATAATACTTCTCACATGAGACAACACCATAAAAATCAAAATGCTTACGTAGAAAATATATTGCTCGTGATCACTAAAAGTAGAAGGTGCCAGTAGGTAAATATCAATGTTTTTGATCATTGTGGTTTTGGGATACGAATCAAGAAAAGCTAGCTTAAAGAATGCTGTTCGGTGTAAGCTAAAATGATTGTGTAGATTCAGTACCTGGAGATTGTTTACTGTGCCATGTCATGGAACGGCGATCACATGAACATGAATAACAAAGTAGATGTCTTATGCCTTACAAAGTATTTTATGCTGAGAAAGAATTAAATTGTATGAAATCATCTATTGTTGGAAATGGTATAAAAGTGTATGATGATTTTGAGCAAATTACATTCAGATCTTCACTCTTGAAGTGTGTCTGTTTGTCATTTGTGTGTCTGTCTGTCATTTATGCGCCGATTCCTTGAGCATCCTCACAGTTTCTCAATCCTGAGACAGTCCTGCAAGTCTACCGCTGCGTTGGTCCGCGGCACTGCACCACTAGGGAGGCCCATTAGCATAACCTTATACATGGCAAGTGCTTGATTTTAAGTACTTACCCCAACAGCCGGGACTTCTTCACTCTTTACTTCATTTATTCGAACCAAATAGTTAACAAAATCTCTGGCAGCATTGCTCTGTGCATCTTTTTTATTAGTGGAATTGCCCATACCAGTGTAATTATATCCTTCTACTCGAACCTTTAAGAGTCAGGGGGAAAAAAATTACAAGATTAACCTGGGTGATTCTGGGATTTAAAAAAATTCATAAATCAATACTCCATTAAGGGATAACAATTAGCTATTAGAGATATACTCTTTAAACACAACGAAAATAACATGTAAAAGAATTCATGGGCTGTCTACAGTTTGAATTGTGTTCTACAGTGTGATAAGCTAATCCAAAAATATTGTGGCTGAAATACTCTCTTCTGTTACAACAAAATGTTCTACATTAAAATCCAATTTTAATATCCAAGAACACACTCTCCATTTTTAGTAAGCACTTTGATTGAAGCAATTAAGAATTGTTCTACATTCAACAGGAGTTAGAAAACTGTAGAACCAACTATACCTAATCTGTACTTAGGGTACTATGGAAGCTGAGGAAAATACATGTTCTAATTAAAATAATACCTATTAGTCTGCTTTAGTATTTATTTTATTAAAGTAACAATACATCATAGAAAAATGATGCAGTTATACATAGAAATTTCAGATGCTGATTGCTGAGAATCAACACGCATATATACCCCACAAATTGTTTTATGTAATTTCAGGTAATGCTCATTTGAAAATGATTTATAGTAGAATAGCAGGCAGGTTAACCATAAAAATTCACCAACCTGCAACATACTAACATTTCCAAACAGAAGACATTATTTCTTTTAACATCAAAACAAGCCTTATAAACACAGATATGTAAACTGTATTCTTTAGTACCTCACAGATGAATTTCTGCCTGTTTTTGTTCCCCACTGCCCTAATTTCATAGGTTGGGGTCATCTTCCTTTTGCCACACCAGGCATACAGAAAATTTTTAACGTCACCCATGATTCAAGTATTTTCTTCAGACCTGAGAAAACAAAATTTATAGACAGCATTACTTACAATAATCACTGGAAATAACCAGTAACTAGAATTTACTGAAATGAAGATATTTTAGTGACATAATTGGAAAGTCTATGATTTGTTACAAGAAAAAGCAGGATATAAAAGTGAACAATTTGACTACATAAAAAGTTACATATACATACACATATATATACACACATATACATACACACACACATATGCATAACTCAAGACTGGAAAGAAATAGCCAGTGGATATTCTGGGACAGTGCATGTTACTTTTATCTTTTCTTAAAAAATAGTATAAGTAATGTCCTACTTCTTACAATAAGGCATCTTTTTTTTTATATTTATTTATTTATGCATACAAGAACTGGGGTACAGGCCAGAGGATTCACCAGAGACAGAGTGGGGAACAGAATAGGCAGACTGACTGAAATACACTGCTGAGGGGAGCAGAGGGCGAGGCAGGCAAGGTCTGTTGTTCCATGTGGGTAGCTTCCTGGCCGGGGATTGAACTCGTGCTGCAGAGCCTGCGTATAGCTTCATAGGCTGCGTACTAACCCCTTGCACCACCAGGGAGGCCCTACAATAGGCATCTTATGTGTTTTAATTCATTTAATCCTTACAACTATGGTAGAGATTTTGTGACAGTACTATTATGATCTTTTTACAGAGGAAGAAACATAAGACACAGAAAATTTAAGTAATTTTTGCAAGTCACCCACTGAGGAGATCTAAATTCAAACCTAAACTACTATATTAAGAAATGGTCAGTCATTTTTATGCATAAATCCAATAGTTTATTCTACTGGACATCCTGATAATGTCTCCTAGTAGCTATATGCAAATATGTAGGTTATTTACATATTAATAAACCCAAACACATTATTCAATACTTGAAATGAAAATGGTAATTTATTTTAATGTTCAATACCTAAAATTTGCTATAAATATAAAGTTAGTTTGCTGGGAAAAGACACTCCATTACTGGCATTAAACCTGTTTTCTGTTTCATGTTTAGGGCATTTTGTTAGCACCTAAGTTTAATGTATCAAAATTGACCCTAACATAAATTTGTTAAGGTTTATTCTATAGTCACAGGCTAACCCTGCAGACATCCTATTAACTGAAAGCTGTGGAAAACTGAAGATGTCTATCTATCAATTCCACCCCTGAATAATTCAAAACACAAGCCCTTAGGGTAATGAGTAATATGAAATAGGACTACACTATGAAATAGGACTATGCTATGAAATACCTTCCTTCCTTGGTAGTCTCACTTAACTCTAGAATATTCATTATTAACTATATGTTAGGGACACCTAAATTACATATGGAAAATTTAGTCCTTTCTCTTAGTTTCAAAGTCAAGTTCATCCAACTGCAGCACTAACACGTATCCATTTGAATGCTATCTTGAATTATTAAAGCAATTTTAAATTTGCTCCCCACACAATCCCAGTGTTCCCATCTCCCTAAATGCCCCTACTAGAGACAAGTTACTCAGCCACTCCCTCAAGATCCTCCAGGCTATGCTGTGGAGAGGCTTTACTATGTGCCAGACTTAGAGGATCGTTTATTAAAACTATTTTACTTAATTCTTGCAACAGCTGTATATATAAGCCACAGCTGGCTGTACAGAAAAGCATTAGCATCCCCTTTTTACAGATGAGGAAACTGAGACCCAGAACAACTTGCCCCAGAAGGCAGAGCTCCTAACGGGGGCATCCAGAATTCCAAGCCAAGGCGTCTGACTCCCGATACCAGGCAAGTCTGCCTCCAAAACATGCCTTGGGTCCATTCGCTGCAATGCATCTCCCCTGCCCCCACACTGCCCACCTGGGTACTACAGGAGCTTCCTAACTGATTTCCCTGCTTCCATGCAGGCCACCCTACAATTCATTCTTCTTTTAGCCCCTTCGCGCCACACTCCAGGCACATGGCCTTCCAGTTTCTCTCCAATCGCTGCCCTTAGAGCCAACGAACACGAAGGGATCAGCTCAAAGGTCTCCCAAGCGGGATGCCCTTCCCTGCCACCCTATCGAAAGTAGCTCTCCCTGAACGCTTTGATCCCTCTTATCTTTTCATCAAAACCTGCAGCCGTGTTCATACAGTCGCTCCAAGCCACTGCAACGAAGGAAAGGCGGGGACTGCACCTGCCTACCTCCCTCACTGCTCTGCCCAGTGCCTGCAGGGCGGGATGCAGCGTCTGTTACGCGCATGAACGAAAAAATCAAGGACCCCAGGCCCGTGTGGCGTCATGGGGGGGGGGTCCCCACCTTCACCCCCTTTCACTCAGCTGTGAGGGGGGAAGTGGAGCTCGGAAACAAGAAGGACGCTGCTAGACGAAGTACTGGGGGCACAATGAGGCCCGGGGCAGCGCCAGCGCCGCCAGCAGCGCTCACAGCCCGAATCCCCGGCCCCGCGGTCGACGCGCCCCTTCCCCCACCCGCCGCCGCCCGCGCTCCGCAACAAAGCCCGGCCGCGGAGCCCCAGGCCGCCTCAACGGGCCGCGAGAACGCCTTTCCCTACCGGCCTCGGCCTCCCGGCACCAGAGAGCACAGCCCTCGTACGACCGCGCGTCGCTCCGGCCTTCCACGCCAACAACCGGCGAGCGCACCACAAACGCCTCAACGCGGCGAAATGGCTCCTCCGGCGGCGCCAGGGGGCGGGGCTAGCGCGCTTACGCCTGCGCACAAGGCGAGTTCGGGACGGGGCGCACTTCCGGGCGGGGCCGGAAGTCGCGTCTCCCTGCTCTCGGCGTCCCGTCGCCTGGGAGACCTGAGGCGCCGGCCTATCCGCTCCCTGTGTAACGGCTTCTCCAAGTGCACTGCTTAACTTTCCAACAGTTTTGGGAGGACCCGAAGTATTTGGATGCACCCAAATGTTTCTCAGCTTCTGCATAGGAACCTCTGGGAGATGAGGTGCCCTCAGCAGAACCGGAAATTGTGGTGCTAACTTCATAATGTCTTTGAGATGATTATATGAAATGGCAGTTCTTAGCGCAGTTCCTGGCACGTAATAGGTATTCAATATTTGTTACTGCAGTGATTCCGTTATCTAACTCGAACATCTCCCACAGGAGAAATAAGTTAAATGAAGGCAGGAACCCTGCTGGCTAGATCATAGATTGCCGTACTTGGCACAAGGTAAATGCCAGTAAAACACGGTTTAATAATGAATACAGCTTGCAAGGTTTTTGTTTTTGTTTGTTTTTGCTTAAATTATACCCCCTTCCCACTCTGGTAATTGCATATCCTTTTATCCTCATGTTATAGGACAGGGAGAGGGTCAGCCCAAACCCCTCAAACCTGCCTATTCTAAATGGGTTCTGCCATCCGCCGCATCAACACAAAACATAGGAGACTTTAATGAAAAGGAACTTTAATAAAACTAGGAAACAATACAGGTAAGGCAAAGAATCTAGTTTCTAAATGAAGCACCCAAAGTTACCCGTCCCCTCGTGGGTAAAAGTCCATCCAAATGGGATTGGCCCAGAACAAGGCCCCAAAGCCTGCTACAAGTCTAAAGCATCTTCCAGTGGGGACCCACAGAAAAGGGTCACAAACAACTGGACAAGCCCGGAAGGAAAAGAGCAAAATCAACATCAAGATAAAAGCTGCCATTGTCACCTCCCCACAGGTCTCACCCACATCTGTGTCACCCAGTCCACGACCAAAAGACAAGCGCAGTTTCTTTACATGTCTCTAGGCTCCCTGCGCCTCCTCCAGGTCTCCTGGCTCCATCCTGCTTCCTTCCTCAGTCTCTTCTGCAGCTTCTCCTCTTCCTGCTCAGCTCCACCCTCCCTTGGGTGGGGCAGGGAACCTCCCCCTTTCCTGGGGACCACCCTGTTACACTCAGAGTCCTTAGAATAATTTGTATCCTTAGGAATCATAGTAGTAAATTACGCTTTTTTTTTAAACTCTAGAAACTATTTCAAGTTGGGGTTGTTCCAGAGAATCCAGGCTAATCAACTATCAACCCCATGATATTTTCATCTTTTTTTTCATCTCTTTCATTTTTTTAAATTGAGGTAACATTGTTTTACAGCACTGTATATGATTTGGGGCCTCCCTGGTGGCCTAGGGGTTAAGTCTCAGCACTATCACCACTATGGCCTGAGTTTGATCCCCGGCCAGGTAGCCTGCTGCCCCCCTTAGTGTAATTTAGTAAATCTGCCTGTTCTCCTCCCTACTATAGCTCTGCTGAATCCTCTCACCACCACCCCCGCACCTCTGGCCTACACCCCAGTTCTTCTAAAATAAAAATGATTTGGAGGTGTTACAGGGCAGAGAGAGGGACACCCCAGAACCCCCAAACCTGCCTTCTCTAAATAGGTTCTGCCATCCACTGCATCAAGACAAAACATATAAAGACTTTAAAGGAAAGGAACTTTAATACAATTAGTAAACAATACAGAAAAGACAAAGAATGTAGTTTCTAAATCAAGTACCCAAAGTTACCCACCCACCCTGTGGGTAAAAGTCCACCCAAAAGTGATTGGCCCAGAGCAAGGCCCGAAAGCTGCCACAAGTCTAAAGCACCTTCCAACGGGGACTTACAGAAAAGGATCAGAAACAGGCAGACCAGTCTGGGAGGAAAAGAACAAAATCAAGATAAAAGCTGCCATTGTCACCTCCCCACAGGTCTCACCCACATCTGTGTCAGCCAGTCCACGACCAAAAGGCAAGCGCAGTTTCTTCACATGTCTCTCTGCTCCATGTGCCTCCTCCAAGTCTCCTGGCTCTCCACCCTACTTCCTTCCTTCCTCAATCTCCTCACCTGCTTCCTCTCCTCCCTGCTCAGCTTCACCCTCCCTTGGGTGAGGCAGGGAACCTGTAACTTCTCCTTTTCCTGGGGACCACCCTGTTACAATGGTATAGGATCCTTGCTTTCAGGTGTTGTTACCATTTTTCATTTTTTTTTCTTGCCTCTTGTGGTACCCAACTGCTAAGCGCCCATTGCTTGCCACACTTCGAAGAGGCTCAGGTAGTGGTTAGGAGACATTTGCCAACTGTTTACCTCAGAGCTTACTGTTCTCCAAGAATGAGACTCCAGAAGCAAATACTCTGAGCACTGTCACATTTGAGCCCGGTGAGCACAGCTCTGCTCCCATTTCTCTCATCAACCCCATTTCAGACTCCTGTATAACTACTTCCATATATGTTACTTCCTCTGTAACAGGGTGGTCCCCAGGAAAGGGTGAGGGTCCAGGTTTCCTGCCCCACCCAAAAAGGAGGGTGGAGCTGAGCAGGGAGAGAAGAAGCTGCAGAGGAGACTTGAGGAAGGAAGGAAGCAGGATGAAGCCAGGAGACCTGGAGGAGGCACATGGAACCTAGAGACACATGGAGAAACTGTGCTTGTCTTTTGGTCGTGGACTGGGTGACACAGATGTGGGTGAGACCCGTGGGGAGGTGACAATGGCAGCTTTTATCTTGATGTTGATTTTGCTCTTTTCCTTCTGGGCTTGTCTGGTTGTTTCTGACCCTTTTCTGTGGGTCCCCACTGGAAGATGCTTTAGATTTGTGGCAGGCTTTGGGGCCTTGCTCTTGGCCAATCCTATTTGGATGGAGTTTCACCCACGAGGGGACAGGTAACTTTGGGTACTTGATTTAGAAACTAGATTCTTTGCCTTTCCTGTATTGTTTCCTAATTGTATTAAAGTTCCTTCCCATTAAAGTCTCATATGTTTTGTGTTGATGCGGCGGATGGCAGAACCCATTTAGAACAGGCAGGTTTGCAGGGTTTGGGCTGCCCCTCTCCCTGCCCGATAACACCTCCACATAAACTCCAAATGCTGGTCATGCCTAGATTCTGTTCTTACCTCACTCTCTACACTCTGCCTGGACAATCCTCTGCCAGTGAATTCAAGTGCTGTTCATATGTTAATAGCTCCTAAGCCTATATCTCTGTCCAAATCTTTTTTTGAGCTTTAGATCAACATATGTAAATACTTGGTGGACATCTATATCATATCCTACAGGCTTTGGTTCTTGGGTGTCAATCCTAATTCCTTCATTTTTCTGGTAGACAACTTCTAAGATGGCCAACGGTGATCTTCACCTCACTGTGTCACTGTGTAGTCCCACCCTACATTGTACTAGGGTTGATCTTTTTGACTATTAGCATATATAAGGGGATGGTAGGTCAATTTGGAGGCTGCTTTAAAAGACCTGTGCCTTTGATCCACTGTTTTGTTCTAAGCTCTGATATGCCCCCTTAAACTCCCCTCCCTCCCCCGCTTCTCTCTCTCTCTCTCTCAAGCAAGCTGTCATGATATGGTAAGAATCTGAAGTCCCTGACAAACAGCCGAACAGCTAGCAAGGAACAGAGGCCTGCTCACAACTATGTGAGTGAAGGTGGAAATGAATCTTGGGTCAATAGCTTGACTGCAACTGTTACAGGGCAACCCCGATATAAAACATGTTGCCTGGCTGTGGGTCCTCACCCGCGTGCTTAAAAGGGACTTATTAATACTCAACTGCAGGCACACGCAAAAGGTTAATAAAAGGTTTTTTTTACAAGGGAAGGGGAAATGAGGAAATGTACAACTCAGGAAAAGAGGGAGAAAAGAGGGAGATAAAGTCTTAAATGTGTCCTACCAGTTCCGCCGATAGGGAATTCCAAATGGCACTCTGAGAGCTGGCGGTGAGCCAAGAGCCGTGGAGCTGTTATAGGACAGGGAGAGGGGCAGCCCAAGCCCCACAAACCTGCCTATACTAAATGGGTTCTGCCATCCGCCGCATCAACACAAAACATATGACACTTTAATGGGAAGGATCTTTAATAAAAACTAGGAAACAATACAGGTGAGGCAAAGAGTCTAGTTTCTAAATAAAGCACCCAAAGTTACCCGTCCCCTCGTGGGTAAAAGTGCATCCATATGGGATCGGCCCAGAACAAGGCCCCAAAGTCTACCACAAGTCTAAAGCATCTTCCAGTGGGGACCCACAGAAAAGGGTCACAAACAACCGGACAAGCCCGGAAGGAAAAGAGCAAAATCAACATCAAGATAAAAGCTGCCATTGTCACCTTCCCACGGGTCTCACCCACATCTGTGTCACCCAGTCCACGACCAAAAGACAAGCGCAGTTTCTTCACGTGTCTCTAGGCTCCATGCGCCTCCTCCAGGTCTCCTTCTGGCTCCATCCTGCTCCTTCCTCAGTCTCTTCTGCAGCTTCTCCTCTTCCTGCTCAGCTCCACCCTCCCTTGGGTGGGGCAGGGAACCTCCCCCTTTCCTGGGGACCACCCTGTTGCAGAGCCAAGAGAGAGACCCCCAGGGATCCACGTGTCTGGTTTTATATTAAACCTGGCTGCTTAACTCCACCCCCAGGTCCCAGCAACCCTCCCTTTGGCAATGATGGGATTTGTAGTTCCCAGTGTCTTGATGGCTTTGGCCTGGAGTCGGGGTAGAGTCCACAAAGCCTGTATGGAATTAGCTCAGGACATTCTTTTCTCCTAGCACAACCTTAAGAAAATTCTTGAGCCAGAACCATCTAGTTAAGCTTCTCCTTGATTCTTGACCCTTAGTAACTGTGTAAGCTACTAAATGGTTGCAGTTTTAAGCAGCTCACTTTTTGGGAGATTTGTCACAGAAAAAGTAACAAATACAGGTATTTTCCACTTCTGTTGATTGTTCTAAATGTCTTTTATTCTGTTCCCTCCTCTCCATCTCTGCTGCTACTTGCTCAGTTTAGAGTTTCCCCTTATTACAATAGGTCACCAAATGGTTGATTTGTTCAGAACAACTCACCACAATGCTTTGAGTGACATTTCTGATATAAAAAGTCATGTTACCTACCTTCTTACCCTGTAGGCACATAAATACTTCAAATCTTCATGTGGTGACTCACTGTTTCCTCTTTTCTCATCTATGCCTCTTTGACCAGCTGCTCCTTTCAAACACCTCTTAGCATTGCATTCTCCCATTGTGTTAGTCACTATTCCAAATAATCACATCTGGGTCCATCAAACCACAAATGTTTTTCTTCCCTACTCTCTCCTGTTATATGGAAATATAGTCAAAAACTCCCAAACTAGGTAAAAAATCTGAGAGAGGCACTACAATCAATAAATGCAAGTTTCCATTTCAGTTCTTGCCTTGGGTTTAGAATCATTTTCAAATTTATTTTGCCACTTCTGCCAGTTAAAAGGTTTAGTATTAATGTCATGTTTCTCTACTGTAGAAAGAGCATATATTGAATGCCTGGGACAACTACAAAAATACCTCACTGCATTTATGATGTGCCAGGAGCTACCCTAAGACATTTGCATGTATTATTTCACATAATTTTCACAACAATGCCAAGGAAATAGGTATTGAAATTCTTATGTTATAGATGACCTAACTGAATGACTGAAAAGAGAAATAACATAAGTCAAATAGCTAATAAGTGGTGGAGCTGGGACTTGCGGTTATCCTGCCTCCCATAACCATATTGTGCTGTTTGTCATTTCATATTATATGAACCTAACTCCCATGAGTAGTTTCTTGGACTTGAGACTTAGAAATAAAACTGGCTTTTTAGTTATCACTAAAAGTGGTTATAAGGTTATTAAGAGTCTTGATGGGGAATATAAACTGGTGTATAACCTGGCTAAAATTTATATTTGGCTCTGCCATCAGCCATGAGTGGCCTTGATGAAGATATATACTTTGATATATACTTATTTCATATGAGAAATGGCTAGAGGTTTCTTACCTTGTATCTTAAACACAGGTAATAACCTGTACTTTTGTGATTGCCACCTGAAGTCTGATGAGGGGGTTCATAGGAACCTTTACTCATAGTCAGTTGCTCAGAAACACAAACAACAGCTCAGACTTGGAACTCACATTGAAGTGGAGAGGCTGAGAGGCTAAGCCTTTAATCTGTGGATTGTAATGCTATCTCAGGGTAGACAGTTAGAACTGAGTTGAATCCTTGAATGCCCTGTTGGTGCTTCTGAGATGCTTTTTTGTGTGGGGAAGCACACACACACACACACACACACACACACACACAGAACTTAATCTCAGGAACACCCCAAAATTACCCTTTAGGGATAAAATATATCAAACTACTCCCATAGGACCTTTAATTATAGTGAGTCTTCATTTAACCCAACATTATGGGAAAAAAACTGTTAATGTCACAATCTGAAAACAGATGTTCTAGAATTAGACTGAGCACTCAAATGGTAACAGTTGTGTGGAGTTGAGCCACATTATAATTTGCATTGAAGTGAGTGTGTCTGCCCAAATGCAGTAGCTAAGAGAGTTTTCCTAGATTCCAAATGAGTATTTATTAAAATGAAAAGTATATTATATAGTGATTTAAAATTAGAAAACTTAAAAATAGGATTAAGAACTAGAAATCAAGACAATAGGAGCTTCCAAAGGCAAATGAAATGAATAGATTACAATTTCCTTTTGATTTCATTTCATCCATACAAAAAAAAATTTCTCAAAATTTTTTGAAATATTGCATGGTTTAGGGCTCATGACTCTCTTTGAGAGCTTCAGCTTGTTCACAAGATCATTATAGGTACTTTACTACTTATTGATTGATATGAGACTTCAGTTGCTTGGAAACAGTTTAGTTCAAGCTCATCTTGAGAAATGAATGCCCCGTATAAGTTGGATTATGTGTGTGATATACACACCCTGAATTGATAAAGAGGCACTAGCTACAGGTTTCCAAATTTCCATCATTTGAACCAGCCAGAGAAAGGAAATCCAGGCTCTTGAGTCTGGCTTTTGCACTATCAGTGAACTCCCTGGAGGCTTTCTGCAGTGGAAGCCGGGGCGGACCCATGGGAATCCCAGACACAAGAGTCATGATGGCTTTTGTCTCTGATACTCCAAAACCTAGAAATGAAAAATAAATGAAGAAACATGACTGGGACCATCCATATTGCCACAAACATCCCAAAGAAAAGGTTATATATATATATTTTATTTTTTTATACTATTGTTCACTTTTGTACAATATTTGATTTCTCCTCTCAGTGTGGTCCCCATAATTTTCTCACCACCACAGCACCCATAAATTATCACCGAAGTCCTTTGTGCTCTTCCCTCCTTGTTTTGACCCCCTCCACCTCCCTGCTGAATGCCTCAAATTTATGGTCTGCCTGCAAGTTTTGTCTTTTTCCTGATCCTTTGTTCGATTCCCCTATATTCCACCTATAAGTGAAACCATCCAATATTTTTCTTTTTCCTTTTGACTTATTTCATTGAGCAAATTCCTTCCAACTCCATCATGTTGCTGCACATGGCATGAGTTTTTTTTTTTTTGATCACAGAGTAGTATTCCCTTATGTATATATACCACATCTTCTCGATTCATTTATCTGTTTTGGGGCATTTCAGTTGTTTCCATATCTTAGCTATTGTAAATAGTGCTACAATGAACATGAGAGTGCAGTTTTCCCTTTGAATTAGTGTTTTTGTGTCTTTGGGTAGATTCCTAGGAGTGGAATTGCTGGATCATATGGTTGCTACATTTCTAGTATTTTAAGGATCCTCCACACAGCGTCCCATAGTGAAAAGGTCATATTCATACAGTGACTAGTATAATAAGATAAGGTGGGATAAGGTGAAAAGATGGGAATATTTCTAGTCAAAGGACAGACTGTGTGGACATAGGTAATCTTTCTGCTTTGAACCCAGAAATGTTGAAAAATTTTAACAAATGGACAAACTGTAAAATAAAAAGAAAGATGCAAAGTAAATTCCAAGAGAAGGAGGGACCAAAGGTAGGAGGGATAAAGAAAGGGGTCAGCACGATGAGGAGGAAATGAGTCAAAGGACCCACAAGAAAAATCTGAAGCAAAGATACACTATTGTTGATTGACTGCTGTAAAATTTCATTGGTAGGATTGAATGTAGTTCAAGTTCATCTGAGAATTCCCTGAGAAATGTACTATTTAAGGTAGCTTATGACTCCAAGGCTGTTGTAGAGCTGGTATTACAAAGTTGGGTGGGAATGCAAGCTGAAGCCCAAGGATCTGTGCATGGTGAGGAGTTGGAAATGAACTCCTTGTGTAAAACTGGTAATCAACCTTCTGTGAAACACCATAGGAAAACAAAGCAAAATAAAACAAAAAAAACAGGCCCGCTGTCCTGGAGGTAGAGAGGCAAAGGAAAAAGATCATAGGAAGAAAATCTCAAGTCTGTGCAATATGAATGCCGCATCCATGTTTGTATTATGCTTGTGGAATTAAGAATCACACAAAATTGGGCCTCCGTGGTGGCACAAGGGGTTAAGACGTAACCTATGTAGCTATCCGCACCCACTGCAGCACAAGTTTGATCCCCGGCCAGGGAGCTACCTACATGGCGCAGCAGACCTCTCCTGGCTTGCCCGCTGCTCCCTTCAGCAGTGTATTTCAGTCAGTCTGCCTGTTCTTTTCCCCAGTCTGTCTCTGGTGAATCTTCTCACCTCCCACACCTCTGGCCTGTACCCCAGTTCTTGTATGCATAAATAGATAAATATTTAAAAAAAGAATCACACAAAATTAACCTAAAGATTGGGTAGAACTGGCTAATTATAGTGGTCTAACAGACAAATGTAAAACCACTTGGTTGAACACCTCATGACTATGGCTCAATGGATTCCCCAGAAAATAACAGTCTTTGAAGATACAGTCAGAGCTATAAATGACACAGTATGTAAGAAAAAAAACTCATGAGAACCAGCAAAACTCACAACTGACAACACCTACATCTCCAGAACAGATAATACAAAATTCTGAAAGAGATTTTATAGAGGAAAAAAAAAAGAAATCATAGATTAAGAGAAGGACAAATAAATAAAGAACAGGTAAATTTAGAAAAAAATAAAATGAACTATTGAAAATGAAATTAAATAGTATAAAATATAACTTAAGATAGAATTACTGATTTTGAAGGTAAATCTAATGAAATAATCCAGACTACAGCACAGAGAGAAAGATGTGGGTTTTTCAATTGGCTTAGACTTTTAGATCCAACCCATGTGTAGTGCCTTTTGGTACATTAACATAATTACGGTAACAATTGAGCACTGGGGAGGAAAACACTAGCATGACTAATTATATTGAATAGTTTGATGAATGCAAATGGCAATCCCAGAATTATCAGTGGTGGACTAGAATGCTACTTTTATAATAATACTACAGTTTATTAAGATAAGTCTTTTTTTTTGGGCCTCCCCTGGTGGCGCAGGTGGTTAAGCACTGCGCTGTGAAGCTGTCCACAGCTACTGCAGTGCTGTTAGATGCCTGCCGGCAAGAATCCCACATTGAACAGCAGACCTCTCCTGTCCCGCCCTCTGTTCCCCTCAGCAGTGTATTTCATCAGTCTGCCTGTTCTGTTCCCTGCTCTGTCTCTAGTGAATCCTGTCATCCTCCCGTGCAGCTGGCCTGTACCCTGGTTCTTGCATAAATAAATAAATCTATTTTTTTTTTTTTTTTTTTTTTTTTTTTTGTGGGACACTCGCCGGTGGCCGGGGAACGAACCGGCGCTGCAGAGGCTGTGGGCAGCCTCGCAGCCCAGCGCTCAACTGGGGAGCGCTCAGGGGAGGCCAAATAAATAAATCTTTTTTTAAAAAAAAAAGTAAGTTTTTTTTTTAAGTTCTGTGTTTATTTTTTATTATTTATTTATTTATTTATTTTACATAAGCACTGGGTACAGTCAGAAGCGCAGGAGGGTGAGAGAATTCACCAGAGCCAGAGTGGGGAGCAGAGCAGGCAGAAGGATCGAAGTACACTGCTGAGGGGAGCAGCGGGCAGCAGGAGAGGTCTGCGCCATGTGGGACCCTCCTCCGGTGGCCAGGGAGCAGCCGGGGATTGAACCGACGCTGCAGAGGCCGCGGGCAGCTTCGCAACCCAGCGCTCAACCTCTGCGCCACCGGGGAGGCCCAAGATAAGTCTTTTTTTGACTAAACTATGAAAATCCTGAACCCCAGCGAAGTCTAAAATAATATGTTATTTTGACCATAAAATCTATTTCCAAGAGTGCTCCCTTTAAATAAAATTTTAGGACAAAATGGATGGATTTTGAGGTGATTATACTATGTAAAATAAGTCAGAATGCAAAAGACAGTTTACTCATGGATTCACTTGGTTATATCTACAGAAAACAAACACAATAATAACAACTCCTCAATTCTGTGATTATCAGAACCTCTGGTGGTTACCAGAGAAGAGGTGGGGGAGAGGTGATGATGGAGGGGTGGATAATGTGACAGGGCACTGATACTGGTTGGAGCTTTGGTGCAGATTGAGTGAAGCATGTGCACATGTTGAGGTATGTATTTGTACTCCCCAAATTATGTAGTTTTGTAAAGGAAGAGTAAATCAATAGAATTTGATTAAAGTCCCCCTTTAAAATGCCAATATTCTAGCAAAAGAGTTATCCATTTAGTTATTTAGAGCTCTATTGTGTAATATCGCTACTGATATGTGTGTGTATATAAACTTTTACTTTTAAATTTAATTCTGTAAACATGTTAATAGCTCAATATTTACTTTTTAAAAAAAGATTTATTTATTTATGCATACAAGAACTGGGGCACAGGCCAGAGGTGTGAGGGGTGAGAGGATACACCAGAGACAGACAGGGGAACAGAACAGGCAGGTTGACTGAAATAAACTGCTGAGGGGAGCAGTGGGTGAGTCAGGAGAGGTCTGCTGCGCCATGTGGGTAGCTCCCTGGCTGGGGATAGAATTCATGCTTCAGTGGCTGCGGATAGCTTCATAGGTTGCATCTTAACACCTTGTGCCACCAGGGAGGCCCCTCAGTATTTACTTTCAATACACTTTGGAATTATAACTGTCACCCAACCCATAGTTTTGTGGAAAGTATTGTTTAGGACAGGGAATAATATTTGTGGTGACACATAAATAAGACAAAAGTTATGAGAGTAGAGAAACAAATGGGAAGCATCATCTCTGAAAGATTAAGAGAGCTGGCTGAGAACACTGCGGGAATGAGGGCCCAACACTAATAGGTGCTTGGGGCTTGAGAAGGGTTGCCTGGGTGAGGCAAAAAGACTCTGAAAGGGAGGTGGGAGCTCAGCCAAGATAAACCTAAACCATTCCTGGACTTGATCCAGGTTCTCAGGAAGAGCCAGTCTTGCTGAATGGCGGCATTTGGCGTTTGCCACAGGGTAAGATTTAGGAGATTCTGGAGAAGATTCTGTACCAAAATTCACTCAAATTTTACTTTGTCCTATTACCAGGTATTTATCCATTTAAGATTCCTTGTGTTTATAAACTCTTTTTAAGTGGCAAATACTCTTAGGAGTTAGTCATTCACAATTCAGTAAGATCTAGATTCAGGCTGCCTTCCTTTGAGCACTTAAGCTGATATCAGCCACAATGCAGCAGTAGAATTTTAATGAGCACAGACAAGTGAAGGGAAGGCGGTGCTGGAGATGTAGAAGAAAAGGGAAGAAAAATGGCACATGTGTAGAGTGGGGACTTGAGAGCTAGTTCAGAGGAGAGAGATGTGTAGAAGGGGGTCAAAGACCTTCCAAGTAGGTTTACATCACCATTTTAAAGGGTTGGCCCTTTAAGTCAGTAATGGAAATAAAATTCTGCTTGTAACAGGACATTAAAAGACTTTATTGTTAATGTATCAGAGCAACTGATGAAATTCTATATCCTTTACATCATCCAGTAGCAGACAAAGGAGGAAACTTACCTAGCTTGACCACAAAGTTGATAAATCTCTGGATACAAAACTAGAAAGGAACAAACAAATCTGTAATCATTATTACTAAAACATGACAGCAATTTAAAGACTTTAGAGGTCAATTTATAGAAACCTCAAATCACACACCAGCCAAGTGAGGATGTTTGAGATCCATCTAGGATAAAGTAGGACTTTGTCATACATATAGGCCTTATAAAATGGATCCATGGAGAAAAGGAACTCCAGTGATAGATTTGGATAAGAGAGAGATAAAATGGGGTAGCAATCCCCCACTCCTCCTCCAGCTAGATTATTTAGGTAAACTGATCTAGTACGGGCATTTCAAAATGGGGTACATGAACCTCTGGGGTAATTTCCATGATACCTTAAGGACACTTGGCTAAGCCTAAGCTTATGGGAATAAATTTCTAGGTACTCAATTCCCAAAGGTACTGTATTCTAAAATTGATTAAAATAAAATTTCATATAGACTGGAAATGCAGGATGTCTTTTATATATGTCCCCTTTCATCGCCCTTCTCCAACTTCTGAAAAATTAAAGATATTCCTCCCACATCACTGCCTGGGGAAAGCTCTGGGGACCAAATAAAGGAGCAAATTAAAATGTTGGTGCTACCATCAACAGAGCAATGATTCCTGTAATTAATTAACACAGTGATTCCTGTAATTAATGGATAAAGTTCTCTAAAAAAATTACAGGGTTTTCAATTTTTGCTTTTAACATTGCTCTTAATGCTGCTACACGGGCTGAAAACCAGTACATCATTAAGCAGACTGAGTTCTCAAATGTTCAAAGACTTGAGTGACATGCTATAACAAAAAGACTTCCACTTTTATCTGCTAATTCATATGAACAGGATTTCTCAGCATTTATTTCTCTAAAAACAACAAAAAGAAGTACTGGTACTGAAATTTAACCTAACAGATAGTAATATTTATCATGAATACACGAATTCATTGGTTAAAAAAAGTCTCATCCATCAACTAAAAAGATGCATTTTCTTTTTTTTAATTTTCTGTTTTTTTTTTTTTTTATTTTTGTGTAGAAGAACTAGGGTGTAGGCCAGAGGTACAGGGGGTGAGAGGATTCACCAGAGACAGAGTGCGGAGCAGAACAGGCAGATTTACTGAAATACACTGCTAAGGGGAGCAGCAGGCAAGACAGGAGAGGTCTGCTGCGCCATATGTGGGTTAGCTCCCTGGCTAGGGATAGTGGTGACAGTGTGATTATGCTGAGACTTAACCTCTCAGCCACCATGGAGGCCCTAAAAAGATGCATTTTCAATAACATTTTACTTTCATGATGAAAAACTAATTTTCAAAATGTGTAATTTTTTTTAGTAGTTCAAGAAATCTCCACACAGCTCTCCATAGTGGTTGGACCAGTTTGCACTCCCACCAGCAGTGCAGGAGAGTTCCTTTTTCTCCACAACCTCGCCAACATTTGTTGTTGCTAGTTTTTTTAATATGTGCCATTCTCACTGGTGTGAGATGGTATCTCATTGTAGTTTTGATTTGCATTTCCCTGATTACAAGTAATGTTGAACATTTTTTCATATGCCTGTTGGCCATTTGCATTTCCTCTTCAGAGAAGTTTCTTTTTAGCTCTTCTGCCCATTTTTTGACTGGATTATTTTCTTTGTTTTTGTTGAGTCTTATCAGCTCTTTGTAGATTTTTGTGATCAGTCCTTTATCATTAGTGTTGTGTACAAAAATTTTCTCCCAGTCGGTGGAGCTTTCGTATGATCCAGCAATTCCACTCCTAGGTATTTACCCAAATGACACAGAAACAGTAATTCCAAAGGGCACTTGCACCCCTATGTTTATAGCAGCACTATTTACAATAGCTAAGCTATGGAAGCAACCCAAATGCCCAAAAATAGATGACTGGATCAAGAAGATGTGGTACATATACACAATGGAATATTACTCAGCAATCAAAAAAGATAAACGCATGCAGTTTGCAGCAACATGGAAAGAGCTAGAAGGGATCATGCTCAGAGAAATAAGTCAGAAAGAAAAAGAAAAATACCGGAAGGTCTCACTCATAGCAGGAATTTAGAAAACCTAAATAGGAGACCAGGAAAAAGACTAATTAATACAAAGTAAAAATCAAAATCAACAAGCAACTATAAACCAGAGACACACTAAGGGGAGGAGAGGAGGGAGGGGCGGGGAAAGGAAGGACTAGAGTCAATAAGGGGGGGTGCAATTGTATGGGTAATATAACCAAAATGAAAATGCATACATTGTGCAAAGACGAAAAAAGAGATAAGAATTATATAAAATAAAATATTTAAATTAAAAATAAATAAATAAATAATAAAACTGAAAAAAAAGTGTAATTTTTCTATATTGTTTTAGTCAATTGTTACCTAGCAATAAAAAATTCAATGCAGATTAAAATCTCAATACTGAGACTCTTACAAATATATATGTATCCATTCTTTTCTCCCTCACACACAAACTATAGTCCAGAATATTCCATATTTTGTACTTTGCTGTTTTTTTCCCTTAATATATCAAGGCAACATTTCCAGATCAGTATATCTAAAACTACCCTATCCTTTTAAAGGACTTGACAGAAACCCATTACATAACTTGAATATAATGGATTTAACCATTTTCTATGGGTGGATATGTGGGCTGTTTCTACCATTTGCTTTTACAAACACTGCTTAGGGACTATCTCTGTACACTTGTTGCTTCACTTATGCAAACAGAACAGATGGCATTTGAATACGTGACCGTGAATGAGAAAAATTTAGTCCTAACATTTCACTTGTCTGTTTCTTCACTTGACTGCAAGGCAAAAACCAGCTTTATTGAAATTATGAATTCAGCTCAGGTCTCGATATATGAACAAATGACTACATGAGACCCACTGGCATTTGTTTTCTGTAAGAAAAGACCGAGAATGTGGTCAACTAAATTCCTCACCAACACTATTTTGAGTGGGACTAAGTGGGGGAGGGAGGGCTGAGAGATGAAGGGAGGAGACATAGAATCCGGATCAGTCAATAAAAGAAACCACTGAGTGGAAGGGTCCACACCAGAACTGTCTCTTGGTTTATTCCATCCTTCAATTTACCTGTCATTCAGCTCAGAACAGGTTAGAATTTTCAGAAATAACCTTTCCTGGAAAACTAAGAAAAAAGAAAATACCTGATGCAAAGATATAGTGGGGTCTGCACAATTCAGGCTTTTCTTCCTCCCCCCTCCCTTATATTAATTTATATTCTTGCCAATGTTTACTTTGGTTGGCACAACTTCCCAAGTCCCCCCATGCTGTTCCTGGGCTCAGTTTCACCTGCTCTGGGGCTAAACAGAGGTGGATTGTTAAATAATATATTTTGACTTTATGTAAGAAGTATATCTAGGCTACTGCATCCTCATATTCTCTGAGCTGGAGCTCACCTCACTCCCTCCAGGATGCACTATACTTCTCTGTATCTTTCCTCAGATGACAGTCTATTCAGTTCAAAAGATCACTCATCTGAATTTTTTTTAAATATTTATTTATGCATACAAGAACTGGGGTACAAGCCGGAGATGGGGGTTGAGAAGATTCAGCAGAGACAGAGTGGGGAGCAGAACAGGAGAAATGACTGAAATACACTGCTGAGGGGAGCAGTGGGTGAGACAGGAGTGGTCTCCTGTGCCATGTGGGTCACCTCCTGGCCGGGGATCGAACTCCTGCTGCAGTAGCTGTGGATAGCTTTGTAGTGCTGTGCTTAACTCCTTGTGCCACCAGGGAGGTCCCCACTCATCTGAATTTTACTGGGCCCAACAACCTGCCCTGATCTTGCTTATACCCTTTTATTCCCACTTACTTTCTTGGAATGCTTTTGCATTTACTTTTACTATCCTGAAAATCTGTGCCTTTTAGCCAAGTTTTTCTCTTATGCTGACCTGATTTCCTTTTGCTTCACTTCATTTGTCCCCAGAACATACACTCCCCAGTTGCTGAGACAGGTGCTACACCCAAGCAAGGCTCTCCTTACTCTGGACAGTTGGGCTGTCCTCATACAGCACTAAGGCCGCCAGTCCATCCCTGCACCACGGCAGCTCCTGCTGCTTCTCTTCCTGTGTCAAGTCCCCTTGGCTATCATTTCTGCTGGATGTTTCCAGTTCTCAGCATGTTACAGGATGAAGAGCATCAGCCTGCTCTAACTTCTAACTTTGCATCAGTACTTCTCTTTAGTTACCGACTTTATGGTGTGTTCACATTCTCTGGGGACTCTGGTGTGATTCCCTCAAGAAGATAGCCTGGGGTCACTTTCCCAGAAATCTGTCATCATGATTTTACAGTTACAATTATACTCAAACATAGAGTTAAAAAAAAAGTAAAGACCATTTCTAGGAGGAGAAGAGAGGAGTCATTCCTGTAAGGAGCCTGCACTGAACAATGGGGGAAAGGTTTGATTTTAAAAATAAAAAGTAAGAAACAGAAGAAAGATGCAGCAAAGCTGTTTTATTGAGGGCAGGTGTGGTAGAAATGCTGATGAGAGAAAACAACAACTGTTCAGGGAGGAAGACAAAAGGCTGTAACTGATGGCAAGGGAAGAAAAGTTTACCTGATAGCTCAGGGCAGAAGAGAAGTCCTTTCGTTCAAAAGCTTCCAACATCTGGTTTGTCTTTTTTCCCAGGTAGTTATAGGTACTGGGAAAAAGAAAAACAAAAAAAACAAAAAAACAAAAATAAAAACAAAAAAACACCACACCTCAGAATCACTAACTCTTTGGGAAAAGTCCAGATCTTTTAACTCCTCTGGTGCCTACAAGGGAAAAAACATTCCAGACCTCCTGGAGGTCTATTTATAAACTTTACTCTATCAGAGGATTAGGTGTCTTTGAATTTTCCAAAACATCAAGTAGTGCCAGGAGGAGGCAGAAGATACCAAAGGGAATACAGAAGGGGAAATGGAAAAAGGATAAAATTAGAGGGAAAAAAGTGAAAGATGGAGGCATATTTGGTAGGGAGGTCAAAATCTGCCCAGAGGAAACACAGAACGTGACACTAGATTAGAACTGCGGATGAAAGGGAGGATCTGAGATGAGTCCAAAAAAGCTCATGAATTGGGTGAGTGGAGCATGGCAATACAAGGGTAAATAAATCCCAACAAATTACCTAAATTCCTTGTCAATTTATATATCACTTAAAGACTAGTTTCTAGAGAATAATATTAATAGTGATAATCATACAATGAGAGACCACTTATTAAGTTCCTGTTACATTCCCAGGGCTTGAATCATAGCTAGCCCTCTCATAGTCCTGCAAGGCAGGCCTTGTTTCTATCTTGCTTGGAAGAAACAATAGCTCCATGGAGAGCTGCTAAGTGGCCTCATATTCTTCCCATCTCTGTATTCTGCCTTCCATCACAATTCAACCCAAGTGAAGGTGAAATGGTTATTTGATCTGGTAAACTGATCTTGTAGACTTTAACTCTACTAATAAAGACAAATAGACTAACCACTAAACTCTTAGAGAAACCACCAAGGTAGGTTATAGAAATTCATTATAAGGATGTTTACCCAATTTCTAAACAACTTCTCAGAAACTAAGTATCAGATAATGTATTTATCTTGATGTACCAAGAATGGAATGCTGTTGGTATGTAATATTTGTAGATCCTGTGGTCAACAGCAAGGGATTTGAAGAAGATGAAATTTGCATTATCTTCTGGTAACAGAGTAAGGGAAATTAAAAATATATTAGCTGAGACAAGTCACTTGTAGAGGTGAAACATCCTTAAGTCACAATGTGCACGTGAATGTCTGCGAAATTTCAGAATATGAAAGTTCAAAGCCCAAGGCTCTTAGGTGATTCCTCAGTTAGACAGAGAGGAATATGATAATAATGAAGAAGAAATGAAGTCTAACCACATACACTTTGCTTATAGTTTATATTGATAGGATTTAAATGCCTAGTATGGAGACTAAAAAAGAAGAGTCAAAAAAGAGAGAATTTCCAGGAAAATAAAGGTTCATGGTCAGCAGATCTAGACACTCAGGTTTCCTTGGTAGAAATGTCTCTGTAGTGACAGTGGACACTGCAGGCCATCCTGGCTTGGTAAATAAGCTATTAAGATTATGCATCTCAACTGCTCTTCACCAAAGCTGTGCTCACCACATCATGTTATGAATATTATTTTGTTCCCCTATACTTTTCCTGCACTTTAAGTTAATGTAAATATTTCACTCACTTTTCTTGCAGACATATTTCTAAAGAATTCTAAAGAATTAACATGCCCATGTATGGTGGGCATGTTAATCAAGCCACAAGCCTTTCCTGAGTCATTTGCTGAGTAGGCATTAGGTCACATGATTCTACTTCCTAAGTGTAGTTGACTGGACACCTGACTGGGCAGTGTTATCCTCAGATGCCAGTATAGCCATGCAGAGCTATGTGCACATGGAAGCAGAGAAAACCCATGTGGAGAGAGCGGGAAATAGGTACAACAGTGAGCACAACTAGAGGGCCACATAGAGAATTATTTACTTTGGCTGCTGAGAGCTTTGCAATTCCAGGTTCTCATCCTGTCTAGAATCTGGCTGCACTTCTTCCTCCCAGTTTTACATAATTTCTCAGTACTTTATCACAACTTATAATGCATACACTGCATTCATGTACCTCATCTCTAACTGCAACAGAGCTTCTAAAGAACAATGGCTGAGTTTCTAACAAACTGCTTAGCCCTCCTGAATTTCCTTTTGCTGAATGGTTGTGGGGTAAAGGCAACTTCTCACAGAAAGAAGTATACTTTACTCTAGCAATGAATACAAAAGGGGTAGAATTTATATTTGTAATCATTAGAGGAAATGAGTACTGCTTACCTGCCCACTGCGCCAGTTGCTCCCATCACCAAAGCACTCAGCAGTTGCTAATCAGAAACAGAGAAAGAGTGTTTACTTTTATGAAGAAGAGAAAGAAAAGATGCTACTATATAAGCAGCTATATAAATTGTCTTGGAGGGAAATTAAGTTGCTGGGATATTCCAGGGGTAACTCACCTCATCCACCCCAAAAAGGAAAGCAAACTCTTGCTGGCGATTCTGATCAACACACTGTCCGAAGTCTAAGAGATCTGTATCACTGAATTTCAGTCCCTGGAACGTGGGGATCTTATCCTGAATCCCATTCAACAACTCCTCGGCTCGAACTGCTCAAATAGTTAATGTTTCATTAGTCTGCAGAACCCTAGACAATACCACATAACTCACAGAGCCCCACACAGTTGCACAGAGCTGCTGGGGGCTGTTCTCAGCTAGAAGAGACTGTGCATTGGACATAATCACTTGCCCTGGCCTAATGTAAGAGCTACTGCTCTCTCTTACATACTTGTTAAATTATAGCCCTAAGCTTTATAATCCTTGAGGACAGTAGAGGGGATATTTATAAAGTATGCTTCCATTTTTTTCTTTTAAGGAAGTTAGAAAGGAGTGGGATTCAAAAAATTATCTCCTAAGAAATTTCACCTAATTGTAACAAATCTTCTTACTGAAGAAGTATAGTAGTAATAAAAGAAACACTAGAAGAAAACTGAAAAGATCTCGGAGTACCTTTCTACATACCAGGCACTAAGACTATAGTAGCACATAAAGGCAAATATAGTCCTTATCCCAAAGGGCTTATAACCTCATGTCTTTAAACACACACACACTCTCTCTCTCTCTCTCTCTCACACACACACACACACACACACACACACACACATGAAGGAGAGATGTGATTGACACCAGGTGTCTGTTGAAAGCACTCTAGGGTTAATTGTTCTTTCATATTTAACTTCCATAATACAGGTGATGTCAATGGTTCACACAACTGATTTATTTTTGATATAAGAGACTTATTTGGAGCAATTAGATCTGTTTAGTCAATAGTGTTACGATGCTTTTGTGATGTAGGATGGGCAGGGTAGAGTAGGGATTTTTAAGCAAAATAAGATAAGACGTGAGAGATGGAGAGAAAGAAGCAGTACTTACTCTTTACCCCTGTCAAGGTGGGAATATGATAGTAATAAAATGGCAATGTAGGTGCAGCAGCAGCCACCTCTTTTAAGAAATTAATCAGGGCATCTGAAAGAACAGTAGGAAAAGTCAGGGTGTGAACAGGTATAAAACACTGATTTTCCTGGCTAAATTAAAAACAAAATGAGTCATCTGTTGACTGCAACTATTCTTTTCAGAGGCCAAGAATTCTTTTTTTTTTTTTTGAAGTTTCTTTTTTTTTTAATTTAAATAATAAATTTTATTTTTATATTCCCCCATACAATTGCAAACGCCCCATTCTGACCCCAAACCCTCCCCTCCCACCCCCCCAAAAAGTGTCTCTGGTTCATAGTTTTTTGTTGATTTTGATTTTCACTTTCTAATATTCATATTCCTGGTCCCTTATTTAAGTTTTCTAGATTCCTGCTATGAGTGAGACCATCCGGTATTTTTCTTTTTCTTTTTGGCTTATTTCGCTGAGCATGATCCCTTCCAACGCCATCAATGTTGCTGCAAATTGCATGTGTTTATCTTTTTTGAATGCTGAGTAATATTCCATGGTGTATATGTACCACATCTTCTTGATCCAGTCATCTGTTTTTGGGCATTTGGGCTGTTTCCAAAGCTTAGCTATTGTAAACAGTGCTGCTATAAATATAGGGGTGCAGGTGTTCTTTGGAATTGATGTTTCTGTGTCCTTTGGGTAAATACCTAGGAGTGGAATTGCTGGATCATATGGAAGCTCTATGTTTAGTAGGTCCAGAAATCTCCACACAGCTCTCCATAGTGGTTGCACCAGTTTGCACTCCCACCAACAGTGCACAAGAGTTCCTTTTTCTCCACAACCTCGCCAACATTTGTTGTTGCTAGTTTTTTTAAATGTGCCATTCTCACTGGTGTGAGATGGTATCTCATGGTAGTTTTGATTTGCATTTCCCTGATTACAAGTGATGTTGAACATTTTTTCATATGTCTGTTGGCCATTTGCATTTCCTCTTCAGAGAAGTTTCTTTTTAGCTCTTCTGCCCATTTTTTGACTGGATTATTTTCTTTGTTGTTGCTGAGTCTCATCAGCTCTTTGCAGATTTTTGTGATCAGTCCTTTATCATTAGTGTTGTGTGCAAAAATGTTCTCCCAGTTGGTGGGGTTTCTCTTTGTTTTTGTTATTGTCTCTTTTGCTGTGCAGAAGCTCTTTAATTTGATGTAGTCCCAGCTGTTTATCTTTGCCTTCACTATCACTGCTTTGGGTGATGTGTCTGTAAAGATGTCTTTGATGTGCAAATTACGTAGTGTTTCGCCTATATTTCCTTCTATGTATTTTATGGTTTCAGGTCTTATGTCTAGTTCTTTAATCCATTTTGAGTTGATTTTTGTGTATGGTGTGAGGTAGTGGTCAAGCTTCATTCTTTTGCATGTAGCGACCCAGTTTTCCCAGCACCATTTATTGAACAAACTTTCTTTGCTCCAATGCATAGTCTTTGCTCCTTTGTCAAAGATTAGTTGACCATAAATCTGTGGGTTTATTTCTGGATTTTCTATTCGATTCCATTGGTCTGTATGTCTGTTCTTGGTCCAATACCATGCAGTTTTGATGATTATGGCTTTGTAGTATAGTTTGAAGTCTGGGAGTGTGATGCCTCCATTTCCTTCTTTTTTTTTCAGTAGAGCTTTGGCTATTCGGGTTTTTTTGTGATTCCATATGAATTTCATCAATAATTGTTCTATTTCTTTGAAGAATGACATTGAAATTTTGATTGGAATAGCATTGAATCTGTAGATTGCTTTTGGTAGGATGGCCATTTTAATAATGTTTATTCTTCCAATCCATGAGCAGGGGATGTCTTTCCATTTCTTTGTGTCTTCTTCTATTTCTTTTAACAGTGTTTTATAGTTTTCTTTGTATAGGTCCTTTACCTCTTTTGTTAGATTTATTCCCAAATATTTGATTTTTTTTGTTTCGATAATAAAAGGGATGGTTTTTTTGATTTCTTCTTCTTCAGATTTATTGTTTGTGTATAGGAAGGCTACTGACTTATGCGTGTTGATTTTGTATCCTGCCACTTTACTGAATTGATTGATGAGTTGAATTAGTTTTTCTGTGGAGATTTTGGGGTTCTCTATGTATATTATCATATCATCTGCAAATAGTGATAGTTTGATTTCTTCTTTTCCTATTTGGATTCCTTGGATGTCTTTCTCTTGTCTTATTGCTCTGGCTAGGACTTCCAGTATTATATTGAAAAGCAGTGGTGAGAGTGGACATCCTTGTCTTGTTCCAGATCTTAATGGAATTGCTTTCAGCTTTTCACCATTGAGAATGATACTGGCTGTTGGCTTGTCATAGATGGCCTTTATGATGTTGAGGTATGTTCCTTGTATCCCAAGAATTTCAAGGGCTTTTATCATGAATGGGTGTTGCACTTTGTCGAAAGCTTTCTCAGCATCTATTGATATTATCATATGGTTTTTATATTTCTTTTTGTTGATGTGTTGGATAACGTTGATTGATTTTCGGATGTTAAACCATCCTTGTGTCCCTGGAATGAATCCAACTTGGTCGTGGTGAATTATCTTATGGATACATTGTTGGATTCTGATAGCTAAAATTTTGTTGAGGATTTTTGCATCAGTGTTCATTAGGGAGATTGTCAGAGGCCAAGAATTCTTGATCACTCTTATCATCCCTGACATTGCTACTGCAATGTCTTTGCAATTCATTTCATTTGATGTTTTATTTTCCTCTGTAGAGAGGCCAAAATAAAGTGATCACTTTTCTATCATACTAACATACTATTAAAAAACTAGTGTAAAGTTTACCACATACCAAGAGATCATGAAATACTCATAAAAACCAGAAGCTCATAAGGTAAGACTCTGTCCTCTTGCCCCAGAAAGATTAGTCGTGGTCCATGAAAAAGAATTTTGCATTAGGATCAGAGTAATAATACCATAACATGGAAAAGTCTATAGCAAAAAGATAAACATCTGTTCAAAGAGGGAGGCTATAAAAGTATCACATGTCATAATAATTCAATCTCATAATAAGTTTGGTACTTTCTCCTTTTAAGATGAAATTCAGATATATCAGAAGAGAGCTCACCCTAATATACTGGGGAATTTGAATTTACTCCACTGTTGAATATTATTTCCAACTGCAACAACCACAGATGATGAATTAATGGCAGAACTGTTTACACTGTGGATGCCACCTTGGATATTGGAGAGAGAACCTTGTGCACTTCACCTAAACACTATAGTGCCTTCTATGATAAATATTTCTGACAAAATTATTATATATAATTTATTATTTCTTCTCTTTTGTGAAAAATATTCATGTAAAGCTCTTTAAAACCATGTGATAAAGGGCCTCCCCTGGTGGCGCGGTGGTTGAGCGCTGGGCTGCGAGGCTGCCCGCAGCCTCTGCAGCTCTGGTTCGTTCCCAGGCCGCCGGTAAATGTCCCACAAAAAACAAAACAAAACAAAAAACAAACAAGCAAACAAAAAAAAGGTAATAAAATCTTAAAAATACTCATGTGTCCCCCAAATAACATATTTAAATCACTTACCTATATTACAACTATTTTCCCCTCCTACCAATAATAGCTATTTCATGATAATTAGATTCTTTGTACATTTAGCTATGGGTTTATTTAATCATGCATGCAAATCATGTCTTGTCCATTTTTAATTCTTTTTATAAGTCTATTTCTTTTTTGTGTGCAAATCAAGGATTAAAAACATCAGTATACTTGGAAACCACAAGAGAGAAAAAGAAAGTAATAAGGTGATATATCAGAAGACAATGGATATTCCTGTGAAAACTCTTTTCAAATTCATCACTAAGTTATCCTTGAAGGGAATGTGTAGTCTCAAAATGCCCATCAGTTATTTTCCTCTTTCTTGAGAAAAATGGTTCAAAAGTACCTTGCCATGTTACTCTGACATGCCCAACTGATGGACAAGGAGAGGACACTTGATTCAAGCACAGGTGGATGGTTTATGCTTTAGTTGTTGACTCAATCAGATTACATGGCAAATGAGCTGGGGTTGTTTAAGAGTTTTTTTTTAATCCAGGAAAGTCAAATAAGACTTCTGTGCCATTGCAATGACATGTCTTTAGTCCATAGAATTATCTTTTCTTTTTTAAATCAACTTTTATTGATTAACTATAATGAGTTAAATATAACTATTCATTTGCAAAACTATTTAAGTTTTGGAATACAACTTCACACCTTGATACATGTATATGCTATACTTGTTCTTCACCCCTCAAGCTATCAAGCTTGACCCCCTCTTACCCACATGACCACCTCTTTCCCCTTCCCTCTGGTAAGAATCATATTTTTTCACAAACCCCAAGAGTCATTTTTGTTGTTTTTTGCCAAAGACATTTTGGTTTTTATATTCCACATATGAGTGAAACCATATAGTAATTGTCTTTCACTTTGTCTTATTTTTTTAATGTAATCACCTCAGATTCCATTCATATTGGGGCAAAAGGCAAGATTTCTTCTTTTTTAAATAGCTAAACAATTATTCCATTAAGCATATATATCATTTCTTCTTTATTCACTTATCTGTCCTTGGGCATTTAGGTTGAGTCTATGTCTTGGCCATTACAAATAATACTGCTATGAAAAGAAGGGTGCATGTATCTTTAAAAATTACTATTTTAATAGTCTTTGGATACCTACGTAGGTGTGGTACTGCTGGATCATATGGTGTTTTGATTTTTAGTTATTTTAGCAATCACTATACTATAAAACTTTCATGAGTTAAATATAACTATTTTGAATGGAACCAAAAAGAAATAGACTGTGCAGCTCTGTATCTGTGTACCTTTGTTTAGTGACTTGAAGAAGCAAGGTGCAATGACAGCAATGCCATCAGCTCCGATTTCTGCTGCATGTTGAGCCTTTAAAAGAAGAAGAAACCATTATGGATTTGGTAACAATTTCAACATGTGGGTGACAATTTCAAAATGGGCGATGTTGGTAACTTTCTGACATCAGTGTGGTGTCTACAATTCAACTCAAATCTGACACCATCTACCTGAACCATACATCTACCTGAAAATAACCTGCCCATCAGATCCTACAGGGTAAGGGCTCAATTCCACAAGGCCGTCCCCCTAACCCTCCACTTCAGAAGCGAGTTGCAAGCCCAGGTTATCATCTATGCTTCTGACAAATGGCTACAGATTAGGAATTCCCACAACTTCCTCTTTGGGAAGATTAATTTGGTGAAGTGCTCATATAATTCAGAGAGACAAAGAGGAAAATAAAGTAACTGAAAAGAATGATTTTCTACCACATACTGCCTCAGTTGAAAGACCTATTGTAAGAAGAATACATCGAGTCTCTGATACATCGAGTTTCAAGTTTACTATGGTACCTTCTAGGAACACATCTTCCTTTGTGGCTTGTGTAAGAGAGTGAATTGTAATCTTGCAGGTATGCATAACATATATCATTTCCAAATTGATTTAATAGGAAAAACAATCAAATAAAACCACAAGGAAGATGTTGCGCTAGATTGTTATTATAGTCTTTGTGGTTAGAATACCCAAATTCTGGAAACCTGGCTCATTAGTGGCAGCCTAAGGTACTGGGCCTCCAGTAAACAATGTCAACATCTTTATGTCCTCCTTATCCTCCACTCACTCACTCCAAGCCTGCCAGCAACTTGAACTCCTTCTTCTTTTGCTTCACCTAATCTGCTAACCTCGAAACCTAGAACAATCTAACTATTTGCATTCTAGTTCCTATGTTTTGGTTGAAAAGAATACCTAGAAAAAAGTTCCCAGAACTGTATGAAATGTGGTATGAAAAATTTATGACTTATATGTTTCACTGTTTTTGGTCAACATTGGACAATCCTTTTTAAAATAATTTATTTACTTAAAATTTATTTATAAAAACTTACTTTAGAAACATAACAAAATTTGCCACTTTACCCATTTCTAAAAGTAGAAATCAGAAGTGAACATATTCAAACATATATCTATCTATATATATATATGAAACATATCTCCAAAGCCTTTTCATTTTGCAAATCTGAACCTTCATGCCATTAAACAACTCCTTCCCCCACACCTAATTAGTTCCCGGAAACCACCATTCTACTCTCTGTTTCTCTGAATTTGACTAGTTTAGAAATGTCATCTCAGATAAATCATATAGTATTTGTCTTTTAATTACTGGCATATTTCACTTAACATAACATCCTCAAGGTTCCTCCATAGGGAGGAAAATGACAAAATGAATTTCCTTCCTTTTTAAGGCGGAGTACTACTTCATTGTGCATTGATCACACTGCATTTATCCATTTATCCTTCCAAGGGCCCTTGGGTTGCTATTGTGAACAGTGCTGCTAATATGAGTGTGAGCACTCTTTTTTGTGTTCCCTCATTCTCCAGGCAGCAATTCTCAATATTTATTATTTATTATTATTTTTTTAAGATTTATATGTTTTTACAAGAACCGGGGTACAGGCCAGATGCGCGGGAAGGTGAAAGGATTCACCAGAGACAGAGCAGGAACAGAACAGGCAGACTGACGAAATACACTGCTGAGGGGGAGCAGCGGGCGAGACAGGAGAGGACCTCCGCGCCATGTGGGATTCTTGCTGGCTAGCCGGGATTGAACCCACACTGCAGAGGCTGCAGGCAGCTTCACAGCGTGGCACTCTACCGCCTGCGCCACCAGGGAGGCCTGCAATTCTCAAACTTTACCATTCACTGTCCATCTCTTTTACACCCAGGAGATAGCTTTCTTTTACATCCTAGAGAAAACAGATTGGCTCAAGTTCTGACCCTCACCTGCAAACTTGGCTATGTCTCTACTCATCCTCACCTGGCTCAGATGAAGAGATGCTTCTATCTTCTATTCAAAGCTCTGTGATGGCAGTTCTCACCCTGGGCTACTCTCTTTAGGACTCTATGCCTGCTCTGAGCTCCTTGAGATCACACACTATATTCTCCAGCACAACATCCAAGATACAGCAAAAATGGTATTGATTTTAACTTATACCTACCAGTTCTTGTGACTCCTTCAAGCTCAGTGCACCAACATGAATTACTACTTGATCCAACCTACAATAGAGAAAACTCTGTTGCACAGCTTCATGTTTACAGTATCACAGAAGGGCTGCATTATACTGGTTTGTGCTGGTTTTAGCAGACAGCTTATGTCCAATTCATTGCAATCTCAAGACATTAAATTTCACAGGTCTATTTAAGGTTAATATAATTAGAAATTAAAAAATAATGTCCAGGAAGTAAAATTTAAGGTTAAACCAAGAAGTAGAATTTTGGGGCCCTGGTGTTAAGTCTCAGTGTTATCACCACTACCGCCTGAGTCAATTTTCCACTCGCTTTAAAATCCTCTCCTAAAGCTTCAGAAACATACTCAAGATTTATCCACTTCTAGAAAAAGAAACTTCACCTCTATAAATTTTGCTTCCTCCTGCCCAATCTCCTGCTCTCTCTCTCCTGCCCTTCACTGGAACAATTTTTGTGAGAATAAGCTACACTCACTGCCCAGCTGCCACACACTTGCTCATTCCACAGATCACTGCATTCTGCCTCTGCTACAGGAGCCCTGCTCCCTCTGTTCCCTCACATGCTTGGTCACTTCCTACATGTCAAGCCAAGAGGTCTTCCCCGTCCTCCGGCTACTGACTTTCACAGTATCTAATAATTATTATAATAATGCAGCATCTACTGCAAATGATTACAATGAATGCTTGCATAATACTTAGGACTATGTGCCAGGCAATGTTTGAAACCTCCTAATACTTATAAGATAGGTTACAGTTATCCCTATTTATCCATGAAACCCAGACGGAGGAGTTTACAGGTCTAGCAAAGGCAGAGCCAGGACCCAGATTCAGGCTATCTGGCCTAAGGTCCTGCTCTTAACCCCCATGCTACACTGATGCTCTTTGAGGCCATCTCCTTGGCTTCAGTGACAGGAGTCACTCCTGACCCCCCTCCTACTCTTCTGAGGTACTTTGTTTCTGTCCTGTTCTTCATGCTTCCCATTTCTGGTGCTTAACGCTTGGCCTTAGTCTTTCTCTTTTCTCACTCTTTCCAGGGTCTGTAATCTTTCTGGGCCCAGAATTTGAGTGAAAATGCACTGAAAGCCAATGCATTACCAGAAAATGCTTGTGTTGACTCACACTCAAACTTGACATAAAGTTTCAGAGCATTCAAGGTGCCACTGGAATTAAAATGTAAAAGTCCTTGACATATTTCCAAGGCCACTGATCATCTGTGCCACAGACACACTTGGCATTTACCTCCAATCTCTGCCTCTACCTAGGGTAACATCAATCATGCCTTCCCATACCCATTAGGCTGTTGATCAGTATGATCCGTGTTCATTTCCATGATCTGACATATCCACTGACCGGTAAGCACCACGAGGGCCAGAGCCTATTGCATTTCCCCGGCCAGTGCAGACACACAGCAATATAATAGTGAATAAACCTTGAACTGATAGGATCCTATGTGTTTTACCATAGTATGAGAAGAGTGGAGCATTCTAACCAAAATATACCATTACACTATCCTCTATACCATGCTCTACCATTAGAGGATGTAGGAAGTTCCCGAAGACTACAAGAGGAAGCCCAATAAAGAGCATGCTGGGTGAGAGCAGAGGCCTTATAAAGAAGCACCCAGGAGACAGAACCACCTGAGTTCTGTCCTGAGAAGGGAACGAGCAGGAGTTGTACAGCAGAAGAGCCAGGAGCCCAGTTGGTCACCAGCACCATCCCCTCTTATCTTTTCAGACCAAGGACAGGTACCCAGAAAGGACTGACCTTGCCTAGTATTAATGGGAAATTTCTAGATGGAACTTCTGGGGCCAGGTGTGCCCTGCAGTGTGGCTGCCCTTCCAGAAAGGAAGGGGCTTCTCTGCCTCAGCTCCTGGCCTCCCAATGGTCAAGATCCTGGGGTCCCTGCTCATTTTCTTACTAGCAGACATCCAGCCTGACTCATGGCCAGAACCACAGAGGCTGTGTCACCCGGGAAAGAGCCACATTCTAGCAGTTCTTGACGCAAGTGTTTAGATATTGGTTCCACTCACTTATTTCTCCCTCTCGTCACCCACTCCTCCGCAACCTGGCGGCGCTCTGCGATGCTCAGGGACAGGCCTTCCCCCGTGGTGCCGTTCACTGTTCCAAAAGAAGAGTCAGTCAGTGGGACCAACCAGCCCCTCTCACTCCCCCAAGCCACCACTGCAAGTGCAGGGTAGGAAATCCCTGTGTAAGAGGAAGGGGCAGGGAGAGACAATGAACATAGATTCTGGTGGGGGAGGGAATGCCAAGCTTCCCTTGCCATCCAGACTCAGTCTTTCTGGCCATCTCCACCTGGTGAAAATCAGCAGGTAGTCTAATTATGAATTGTAATTACAAATGGCCTGTGCTCTCAGGAATAGTATTTTGAATGGCGATAGATAACTGTTGAGATTTTAGGCAAGTCTCCAAACACAACACCCAGGTCTATATTTGGACTTGAAAACCAACATGTCAAAATGGTCATAAATGGGACTAGTGGCATATACTACAGATCTAAAACTGCCTCTACAGTTCGATGAGATAGTAGCATTCTAGGACAACACATTTTTGAAAAATGATAACTCATGCAAAATCACAAAGCTATTAATTTTCCTGTAGTAGCACTCCTATTATTTTTTAGTCTTGTAATAATTAAGCAAAATACAAATGATTCTTTTCATTTACAGATGAAAATATATGGTTCTGAATCACTAAATCATCTTTTGGAATCCAGATCCACATGATCCCAAAATGCTCTCTCTTATAGAGTCACAGAAAGGATGCAGATGGCACCAGGACACAAGAATGGAGTCTAAGGCATATGGATGTACTTTGGATCTCCAAGCATTGAATACTCACCTGGGGCTAGAGGGGGACAAGTGAAGGGATGCAGAGAAGAGTGTTTTTATCACTCTTTTGGGTTTTTGAGACACTTCAAGTATGTTCCAGTGGTAGGGATGCTGCTGTTTCTCCCTCGTACTCAGGGGAAGTGGGTGTTCCTCTGAGGAGTAAGAATCTGTCTTCCCTACTGTGGCCTGGAGCTGTAGGGGCACACAGGGTGGTTCTGTAGCCAGATTTTGGTTTTGACATATGACTCAGGACAACTGTTCACACAAGTTTTAACCAGCTCTATTATGCCCATGGCATAATAGAGGCCCAGGGGATAGAGCAGTAGTTCTAGTGCAGTGTTCTCAGAATGTCAATTGAACCAAAGGGCCCAGCACCCAGGACACAATGCAGGGGGTCACCCAGTCACAGTTAAGTCTAGTTCCCAGACTTGAAAGAGTCAAGGTTTGATTTTTAAATTTTTGTAGTCTATGAAACAGGTAAGGGGAGATGCTAAACATACTCTTCTGTGTGTTGCATTTAGAGTCTTATATTTTTTATTTGAATGGTTGTCAAAATAGAATAAACCCCATCCTTAAGAGAGAAAAGCCTGGGTTTTGTTGTTACATTACCACTTCCTGGCTGGATGAACTTGGGCAACCTGATCTGAGCCACAAATTTTCCTTTTCAAATAGGGATAAGAATAATATCTGCCTTGAAGGTACAGATTTGGTAATCTTATTGAGATGCTTAATAGATGTAAAATTGATGAGTCTACAAATTCACAAATTTTACTTTGCTTAAGTAAAGGCTCAATCATAACCTATGACATGTTGACATGTTGACAAGGTTACCTCCTGGCTAGCAACCATGTGAGGATTCTAAGGACTGAGCTAAAGTTATATAGAGAGATCTGTAGAAAAGACTTACCAAAAATACTCTTTACTCCTTGTTCTTCCACAAGATAATCCACATACTGACCAATAACTGAAAAGTTGATTTCTCTATAGAATACAGGAAAAAAATATATCTTTAGTCTATTTGAGATTATTATCTAACAAATCCCCACACCTCTTACTGCTCTTTTATGAATAGTTACTGAAAAATCCACTTCGTCAGCTGTGACATGCTTTACCTGCTCTGAATAATAGCTTTCAAGTTTTTTCCTGGGAGTTCGATGATTTCCCTACTCAGTCCCATGTCCCTCACTTATATAAAAAAACACTACAATTTATCAGCAAAACCTTTACAATTTAACTCGTCACAAGTAGTATTTTAGAAGTAGTTTACTAAATAATTGTTTGCCCTTTTGGGGACCAGGGATGGTTGGCGTATAGTAAAATGGGAACTTAACATTTTCCATTTGGCAAGGAGCAATCATTTCTTAAGTTAACAAGCTAGAAAAATTTGATCTTAATAACAAGAATTTTAGCAGTGAAAACCTATGACAGCAAAAGAAAGCTTAAACATCTGCATTTACTGGTTTTAAATCAGAGGATTAACAGTTAGAAAGGACCTCTGCCTTTACTGTATCTCAAAGTGTGACCCACAAAACAGCAGCCTCAGCATCCAGGGGAGTCTGTTAGAAATGCAGAGTCTAGGTCCCTCAAGTCCTGCCCGGCCAGGATCTGCACCAGAACAAGATCCTTCGGTGTATTTTGCAATGTGAAGACACTGATCTTGTATGAGTACTCAGGGCTCCTTACTTAAATTCATACTGATTTTAAAATCTAGAAACTGACACAAATCATATAAAGTGACCTGTCCTCAATCAAGATGCAAGTAAGGAGGATAGGGGATGGAGTGCCAAAGGCACACTGTGTGGCAAGTCTGTGTTAAATGTTACAGAATCCATGGTTACCATGCCCAGAAATTACCGCTTGCTGCCATTTGCAATTTTGTCTGTGGGTCTAGTGAATACAATTTAATTTAAATATTATTAGCATTCTTTTCATCTTATTCCTTAAGTAACAAAACAAAATGGAAAAACCTGATGCAGATAGGAAACAAAAAAATCCAGTTCAGCAGGGTGACTGCCACCAAGTGGGCCCCTACTGACCACTCCAGCACAGGCACTCAGTGTTGTCCCTGGCATCAATTAAATGCTCAGTCATGACTGCATTGACAATCTCTCAGAGATGAAAATCAGAAATATCTCGCACCCCAGCAAAGTTCACATCTCTATTACTGCGACTGTCCTGTAGATTGTACCCAGGCTGGAGTGACAACTTCCCAAAGGAGGCAGCTGTGTCCTTGATACTTGATCATCCATGATCCCCAAAATTGCAGGAGGCTTTAACTTTGGCTATTACATGAATTGAGTAAAGAATATAGCATAGATAACTAAAATGCAGAGGAAATTATGATGAAAGCTATGACTGAGTTAAAAATTAAGGGGTTCATAAGAGGAATTGATTATTCTAACTAGGGAGGTTAGGAAGAAAACTTCAAGGAAGAGGTAGTCCTCAAATGATAAACAGGATGGAACCCTATGGCACTGCCCCCTGCCCTTTCCCCTCACATTCCTGTGAGCTGTGGTTGGTCATTTTGGGGAACTGGCAGCCCCTCAGGCACATCTAGGCCAGTGAGTGAAATCCACAGTTCTTTCTCCTTCCTCAGTGAACCCCACACTACTGTATTGCTTTAGTGGGTGGTGCATCTGTCTACAATGACCCACCTCCCTCCTTCAGGCCTTGTTGGATGACAGGTTATGGCAATTTTGCATAGGCTAGGAGTCTAGTGGGCGACACATTATCTATCCCTTCCAGAAAGCACAGTTTCCCCCTTCCTATAAAATGCCATACCCTGTTAGGGCAACACTATGATAGCTTCTGAGGCAATGGCAGAGTCACTCAAAAATGTCCTTGAACGTACAGCTTTTGGAACTACCAAGTCCCTTTAGAGAGGTCAGCGTTCATGAAAAGGGATGGCTCCTAAGTGTGTTTTGCTTGACTTTCACAATATTAACACTTCTCTTCATGTAAAAAAATGACTTCATTTCAAAACCTAGAAGATCCAAGTAAGGGAGGCCTACCTTTCCATTCAGTTTCCCTAGAGCACCCGCTGGCAGCCAGGAGGGCAGTGCTGCCCCTTTTGGAGGTACAGAAGCCCCCAGGTTACCTCAAGGATTTCAGATCCCTGTCTGACTGTAGGGAAAGGCTGCAGACCTGGCAGAGAGGCTTGGTGGCTCTTGGCAAAGCAAATCACCCAGAGCTGACTCTATTTGTCACAAGGGTACCTCAAACAGCAAGGCTGGGGTGATAACAGGGTAATTCTGTCTGGGGACTTTGCTCCCTCTCCTGTTTCCCACCTTGCTCTACCTCTCCAGGTATCTGAGTTTATGTTCATTACTGCAGAAATTTATGTTCATTTCTCAGAAATCACTGGGGTGAATGGAAACAATGAGATTGGATTTTTCATCTCACTTCTGGCTGGCCACTGGGGCTTAGGGAAGAAAGAGGTGACACAGGTCAGTTCACCAGAAAGCTTTGGACTGGTTTTGTATCTTTCTTCCTCTGTGAGCCCCAAGAGCACACAGGGCCACCAACCACCTTGGGGAAAGTGTCTGGGACAAAACCCCGTGGTTGCTGTAGACATTCCCATACTCAACTCCAATTTAATGTCTAAATTTCAATTTTCATGAGTTCAAGTTTTTTTTTGCTTTAGGTCCATGATTTTCTTTTTAAGTAAGAGTATTTAACTTTTTTCATATTACAGAAGCTATATGGTTTATTTTAGAATACACACAATTAAAAAAAGGGGGGGAGGGAGACTTAGGATCTTTCTGAAGATGATAACTCATTATTTTGATAAGTTAACATTTTTCTATTCAAAAATACATAACATCATATTTTCTGAAATAAATGTACTCAGACACAGTATTGTAACATTTTTTCACTTAGTTTTCCAAATTGAATATTTCCCCACGTCTTCAGAGTTCTATTACTATATTGATTGCACAACATTTCATTGTATGAATGAACATAAATCATTTAGCTAACAGTATATGCTTAGATAATTAGTTTACTCCCAACTATAGTAAGAGGAGGGATCTTTTATCAAGTTGTTTTTTTTTTTTTTTTTTAAATATAAGAACTGGAGCACAGGCCAGATGCATGGGAGGGTGACAGAGTGGGGAACAGAACAGGCAGACTGACGAATTACACTGCTGAGGGGAGCAGCGGGCAAGACAGGAGAGGTCTGCTTTGCCATGTGGGACTCTCACCAGCTGGCCGGGATCGAATCCATGCTGCAGAGGCTGCGGACACTGTGAGCACCTCACAGTGCGGTGCCCAACTGCCTGTGCCACCAGGGAGGTCCCAAGTTGTTTTTGTCACAAGTGTAGACCCTTAGTAGGTGAAACCAGATGCAAATTACACATCTACTCTTAGGGTATAAGGATAATATTTCAGAGTATAAGTCACATTTCAGAGAAAAATCCTACTGTTGTCCCTTTCCTCTCCTGGTTCATGACACAGTGAAAGACTTTCACTTCATTCGAGAACAGTCAACAGTCCTGGTGGCCCTTTTCATAACTTCAGGATCTGGCATGCATAACAGAAAATACAACGTTCCATTTTTTTGATCTTTTTAATATAAGTCTCAGCATTTGAAAGATGGGGGGTTGTTTGCTTTTGGCAAAATAACTGCTCAGAAGCCCTGGAGCAGAGAAGCATGCAGGGGCTCCGTGGCTGCCCCCTCCCCACCTTGCTTGCTAGGAAATGCTTAGTTCTGGGAATCTGGGACACTTCACCTGCAACACACTTAAAAAGACAGCAACCTACAACTCCAACTAGGCAGGCCAAGTCCCCCTGACTGGGTTAACAGGGGTGGTGTTACTAGATAGTGTTGTAAAGATTCCCCTGCTGAAGTCAAGGACATTCAAGGAAGAAAACAACTTTTTCTTGACCTTTGGTCAATCTGAAATGGACTTTCTGTTCTAAAGACTGTGTACCTGTGGGCCTCCCTGATGGCGCAAAGGATTAAGACGCAACCTATGAAGCCATCCGCATTCACTGCAGGGAGCAACCCACATGGCACAGCAGACCTCTCCTGACTCCCCCGCTGCTCCCCTCAGCAGTATATTTCAGTCAATCTGCCTGTTCTGTTCCCCACTCTCTCTGTGAATCCTTTCACATCCCACACCTCTGAGCTGTACCCCAGTTCTTGTATGCATAAATAAATAAATCTTAAAAAAAGACCGTGGACCTGCTAGAAGGAAAAATTGACTTTTTGAAACAACTAAAGCAAAAGTCTTTGACTTTAATGGAGAAAAAGATGAGGTTTGGGGAGCGTAGAGAAGGCGCCTCCCTTCCAGCTATGTGGCTGAGGGCAAGTATGTCTTTGATATCTTGTTTTCATCAACTGTAAAACTACAGAAGGAAGTTGTTGAGAAGATTAAATTGGAAGATGTAAATTAAACTGCCAGGCATGACACAGAGTGCTTAGGCAATCAGTGTTAGCTCTCTTTCCTCTTCTCGACTGTCAGCATTATTCACCCTTGCAGTATTTCCACTCACAAAATAACAAATCTATCACACACTGTGTTAGATGCTTAAGATACAGAGGCAAGTAAGACGTGCTCAATTCTAATGTATTACCGTGTACTTAATAAATACCTGTTGAAAAAGGTTAAATATCTCAAAGCCTATTGGTAGGGATAGGTGTGTAATAACTATAAAACCTATAGGCAAATAATTCTGATATTATGAGAAAGGTATGCAGGGTACTATGGGATCCTGGGGGAAGGAACTCTTTAACTCTTTAGGGAAAATGGGAAGAATCACCAGAGGGTGGTTCTTATGTATAAAAAAGATGTGTTCAAATGGAGTAGAGGAAGGAGAAGGTGGTGTCAGAAAAAGGCAGAGGAAACAGGATGAGTAAAGGCACAGAATGAAGACAAGGGTTATGAGGAAGTAGAAATGAAGCAGGAAAGGGAGAGGAACTGCTTATGACACCCAAGGATTCTGGGCTTGGACATTTAGATCAGTTCATCTCAGACTCAATGCACTAAAGAATTTTCTAGGGACACTGATAAAAGGCAGGTTCTTCAGTAGCAAGTTGTTAGGCAGGTTGAGAGTCTGTATTTCTAGCAAGGTCCTGTGTGACGTTGGGGCTAGCAGTCCATGGGTTACACAAGGAGTAGCCAAATTTAGAAAAAAGGCGTCAACAGAGATTCCTAGAGAGGAGGGTGACATGATTATTTCCGAGGATAGTCTCTCTGGGCTACAGTGTGATGTCTGCAGGTTCTCGATACTTTCTCACTTAATGGCAATCATCACAATACCCCTAAAGACAACCCCAGAGCACTGCAGAAGGAGCAGAGATAATGTGGGTGAACTCCCTGTCTTTACAGAATATAAAAGAGAACTTTTAAAAACAGAGTAAGTCAGAAAATGTCATGATTTCACTCCAGCATATAGAGAAATCAAACAAATAAATAAAGTAAAATAAAAACAAACTTTTAGTCTATAAGATCAAATTGTTGGTTACCAGAGGGGAAAGGGTAAGGGAGTATGGAAATTGGATCAAATGGGTCAACTGTATGGTGAGAGATGAAATTAGACTTCTAGTGGTGAACACAATGTTTTATGTACAGCTATTGATTTATCATTATAAATACACCCGAAACCTATATAATGTCATAATCCAACATTATGTCAATAAAAAATTATTTAAAAAACATCAAGAAATAATAAATAGAAAGTGACAAGACCTCCCAAGGGTCAAACAGCTAATTAGTGGCAAAACTAGGGGTCAAGAACTCAGATAATCTCCAACTAAACTGCATTTAACTATGTTTTTCTGCCACCTTCCCCACTGCAGCACATCAGCTTCTATTTAGAAAGTTGAATCATTAGAGTTAAAAGAAAAAGGATGCAGAGGAATAATTTTTAGTTATTCTGAATTATGGTAGTCATGGTAAACTGTATGCACCAAATTAGGCAGACTCTGCAGGTAATCTATTCCATGGGACCCTTTTGTTCATCCAGTCTCCTGAAAACATGTCAGAAATGCAAATTCCCTTGTTGGCAATTAAATTAATGCCTACCTGCTCTTGGTACATATTCCAAACCTGCTTTGAACCTATAAAAATGTTTGGATGCAGGTGGCAGGAGAAAAGGGAACTAGTATAGCTATCTGCTATATATTAACATGTATTATTTAATTCTTAAAAGGCTCTTGCCAAAAAATTCATTCTTATTTTGATTGCATACCTCAGTAAAGTGAGGTTCCTAGAAGAGGAAAGGAGAATTGATTGAAAAAAAAAAAGGAAATAGTGAAAACTATAGCAGCATGAACAGAGTTATTGGGAAATAGGGGATCCAGAAAAGCAGTCATTTCAGTTATCTCTAATACATGGGGCCTGGTGTCCCAGGAAAACAGCAGAATAGGAAGGAAGAACACAATGACACTCTTAGTGGGTCTCAGATAAACAAATAAGACTGCTTTTAGAAGCCATTTCTAGGGCCTCCTGGTCGCCTAGGGGTTAAGTCTCACCACTATGGCCTGAGGGCCTGAGTTCTGATCTGCAGCCAGGGAGCTACATCACATGGAGCTGCAGACCTCCCCTGTCTCACCCCTGCTCTCCTCAGCAGTGTATTTCAGTAAATCCGCCTGTTCTGCTCCCCACTCTGTCTCTGGTGAATCCTCCCACCCCCCACTCCCTTGTATCTCTGGCCTAAACCCCAGCTTTTGTATGCAAAAATGAAAAAAAAAAAAGCCATATCTAGGCTAAGAGGAATCTGATAAAAAAAAAAAAAGGTTAAAGTGGCATCAACCAGATATAGGGTTTTAAAGTTGCAAACAGGATCTCCCTCCATAACAGGAAGTAACTTTGCCTGCTCATTCAGTCACATGTTCTCTGTTTCATCTGGCAACAAATAGCTGATGCACTGAGAAAGAGCTGACTTCAGTTTTTCTTACAACTTGTGTAAAGGGAAAAGTAACAGAAAATAAAACTGCTATTCACCACTGAGTATCTGAATGCTATCTCAGCAAGAATTTTATTGAATCTAATAAAGACATAATTTCTTGTGAATCTTCGAAGCCAGAAGACTTGTACTCCAATGATTGAAAGAGAGAACTTTGATATGGCCAACTTTGATGAGAATATTAAAAATCATAAAAAAAAATTTCACCTATTTTAAAGAAGTAGGGCTAAGATTTATAAATTCAGCAAAAGAAGACTCAAATGAAAAGACTTATTTAAAGATATCTTAAAATAACCATCTTCCTTTTAGGTCTACCTCTATCTTTTTTAAAAAGATTTATTTATTTTTGCATACAAGAACCAGGGTACACGCCAGAGGTGTGTGGGGGGGAGAGGATTCACCAGAGACAGAGTGGGAAGCAGAACAGGTGAATTGACTGAAATACACTGCTGAGGGGAGCAGTGGGCAAGTCAGGAGAGGTCTGCTGTGCCATGTGGGTAGCTCCCAGGCCGGGGATAGAACTCTGTGCTGCAGAGGCTGTGGACAGCTTCATAGGTTGCGTTTTAACCCCTTGCGCCACCAAGGAGGCCCTCTACCTCTATCTTGTGCCACAATTGCACTTCCAACTTATAGACTGATTACTGACTCTGTGCTATGCCCTATTACATGGTGTCACCTCATTTAATGTTCATAATGCCTCAATGTAGGTATGATGACTATCACATTTTATAAAGAAAGAAAGGAGAAGCTTTAAGAAATCAGAAATCCTGTTTGGGCAGCCTGACTCCTAATGATTCAAAAACACTTAAATCCACTGGTGGAATCTCTTCTTGTTAATGGTGATCTCTGGAGCAGAGTCATCAGACCATTACTTGCTAGTACAAGCAAAAGGGCTGTCACGATATTCACCTGCAAATTAAAATACTTGCTTGGGCAATAGTTTCTCAGCAATCATCTGCTGTTATCTCTCACTCCTACAGGCACCCCAACATTTAACCAATGTACAAAAGAGACTGTAAACATGCATGTAAACCTGCAGCTATCCACTGTCCCGACTCTGCTCAGGACAGGACACTTTCATTGAGTCTATGAACAGCCTGGGCTGGAGACATTCATATTCCTGGAGACAGGATCTAGAGGGGCTGCCTGACACCAAATCCTGCTAAAATGAGATTCTCCTTGTCCAGCTTTACTGCCTGTTTCCAGGAGAGCCACGTCTGTGGGAAATCCCAGAGAATTTACTCTGCGACTCTACAGACACTGGGAGAAAGGCAGCTGCCATGTCCTCCTTCCCCTTTTTCGACACTGTTATTCAGAGATCTCTCTCTGACTGGTCAGAAACTGTGGAAGGGGATGTTCAATGGAAGCTTGCCATTTGGCAACAGTTAAAATGGCTGTCAGTGTAGAGAACCTCGGTCTATTTTTGGTGGAGAGAGAACAGATCCCTTGAGATCCTAAATGATAGTTACCCATGTTCTGTCATCGGTGTGATGGTGGCGGCCACAAGACCTTGAAGTTTCTTCTTTGGGGAGGCCATTGAGCTTCTGAAAAAAAGTTTGGAAAACATAATGTAATTCCTTTCCTTCTTCAAGGAATGTTAATTAATGATAAAACTGCAGGGCAAAGTCCATTTCCAGTTAGAATGGTGAAAATGCTTACAAGAATACAAAGCAAGTGAAAAGAATATAAAATTGTAGAGCCTAATTCTATAGGGCAGTAAACGATTTTTTAAAGATAGGCAAGAAGAAATCATCAGATATTTTTCTCCCATTTTATCTCTATAGATGATTGAGTCAATCTGAAACCTCAAAAGGCAGAAGTAAGCAAACAACAGACCTGAGAAAGAACATCAATTTGGGGAGGTCAAATGTCTGAAGAACTATTATCACTTAAATTGAAATATGGTGAATACACAAGGGAAATTCTTCTTTCTTTCCATATATTCTTTTTAAGTAGGAATCTCATGTAATACCAGCACTCACATTCTAAAGGCTTCAGTCTGACTTCAGGTTTTCCCATCCTTGAATAGATATAAGCAAAAACCAAAACTGGCATAATTTTGACCAGTTTTGCCCTATTTTCTTAGCTCTAGTAAACCACATAAACTTTATCACAATGATCTATTCACCTCTCCCCTATGGGATCAGCTCCCAAGATAGGAAATATCTTTCACTTGCTTTTGCTTTGCCTAGACTGATGGCTCTGCTGGACATTCATGATGAATCAACAAGTGATAAATATGTGGATGACTTCACAGTTTGGGGTCCCTGGCTCTCATTTGCATACTAATTCCTTAGGCTTCATGGGATCATCTTTACTACTTGGCCTGTGAACCTGCCAGGTCAGTAACACAGGCCCTATCTCAGACCAGCTTCTGAGCGTGGAACCAGGTTGTTGTTCCACCTGCTGCTTATCTTCACTGCACTCCTAGAAACATCTCAACCCAAGATACCCAAAGTGAATCTGCCCTCTTGACCTCTAAATTCTTTCCTCCTTATAGTAGAGGAGTTTCAAGTACAATCTCTAGAGTTAGACTTCAGAGATCTGCATCCTAGCTCTACCATTTTACCAACTAGGGGAACTTGGGTCCATTACTTAAACTCTCTGTACTTCTATTACTCCTTTTGTAAGTGCAGATAATAGAATTACATTTCACAGAGTGGCTGAAAGAATGAAATGAATGCATTCATGTAAAGTGTTTCACAACAGGGGCCAGGCTCATGGTCAATACAAGTTGATTCTCCTCCATGAAGTCTGGACCTGATGGCTATAGGCTATTAGCATTTATTACTATTCCCTAACCAGCATCTTCTTTCCTGTCATCTCAGCTCTACTGGCACCTTCTTCCCAACCCTTGCTACTCTTATCTATTCAGGGACTAAGTCATTTCAATTCTGTTATCTTTTTTTCCCCTGTAATCCTCCGCTCCCCACCTCCCTGCCCCCCTCCTCATAACTCACCCTTTGTTACCTCTTATCTAAGTTAGTGGGCACAAACCACAGGTCAGAGAGGCCCACAGAAGCTCAAGAAGCTTCAAGTGATAAAAGGGCCAAGAGTTAAGTTCAGCACTAAGAAGCTCTTAAACTGACCACTACTAGGCTGTTCACACTAATAAACTTCTAGTACTTTTCTATGTATTTATTTCATATTTATAGGGCAATTTGTAGGGCAATAAGCGGATATTCAAAAATGGTCAGAGCTCAGAAGCTCAGTTTTATACCTGATTTGACTGAGAGAAACCAAATTACATGTATTTAAGTACATTTTGATTGCTCTTCAAAAAGTTTAAAACATAGAGGTTGGAAGGGTGTGCGAGGGGAGTTAGCAATCACTGTCCTAATCCCTGCTCTCTTCTGCCCCTTCAGTCTATACAGGTTGCCAGAATAATCTTTCCGTGGCAAGGCCATTTCATATCTTAGCTTTGTGGTGCTCAGAAAGTGCCAGTAACTTGTCCCTGGCTTCCATAGGATTAAGTCAGGAACTCCCAGGTTCAGTCTCTATTCTTTCTCCAGGGCACTTAAAACCCCACTGTTCCCCTGTTGTCCTAACTATTGTCCCACCTGCTTGCCTTTCTCCTGTGGTTCCCTCGTTTGGAATGCAATTGTCGCTTACTTCAGCCCTTCTGTCTAGTCAGTCGGCTTTGAAAACTCTCTTTAAGAGCTAGCACACACTCCCTGATCCAGAGGGACATCAGCATAGGAATTCTGATGGAGGGAAAGTGAAGATTGTGCACACATGGAGGTGTAGAGATGTAGTCCCCAAGTTATATAGCTATGTAAATGACTGACATATTAATAAAATTTGAGTGCGAAAAGAAAATAATTTCATACTACCTAGAATTCCTGCTCCCCCCCCTCGCGCCCCCCCCCCATACATGCTTTTCATTAAAAACCTTACTTCAGAGTTATTAGCAAGATGTTCTGGCTCATCTTTTACCCTGTAAGTCATCTGGGGGCAGGAACAATTTAAAAAATCTAGCTTTCCACAGAGCAATATACTAAATAAATGAGCAAAGTCTGCTGACTTTGTGAACTGTGAAGCTCCTACAAGAAGAAATGGGGTAAAAGTTCAATTGCTGAGGAAAATGAACTATATTTTGTAAATCCAGTTTTAAACCAACTTGGTAATGTTATGCTTTGAATTCTTTATAGGTTGTATCAGAAGCAAAAGCTTAGAATGTTTCCAGTCTAAGGCTTAATGTGAATTGAGAATGTCACCGCCCAAGCACTTATATTTCTAAGCACAGGCAGGGGCACTGGGTGCAGAGAAATCAGGTTGCTTCAGTCAATTTTTCTTCAAAGGGCAAAGTTCCAAAAAAAAAAAAAAAAGTATGGGGGTGGGGGTGAGGGTGGGGGTGTGTGGGAAGCAGCTCTGTACAGGAGATCGACTTGAGAGAAATACATGGAGAAGAAATAAAGACACTAAAAACAACATTAAAAAATGCAGAAACACAACCCAGTTGCTTTCATAAGAAGAGAATAAAGTAAATGTAATCGCCCAACTCTCTTCTGCTCAATCGCTGATTCTGATCATTTTGGGGAAAGGATCCTTAGAAGCCGGCTCTGAAGTCCCAGAGAAGTCAGGGGAAAGGGCCGCTCTGTGCGGGTGAGCCAGGACACCAGCCAGACTGGGAGGGTGGCGCCTTCACACTTCCTCCAGCTCCAGCCTCCGGTCTCTGCCTTTCCCTTTTCCTCGGGCCTGTTGCTCTCTCCCCCACCCTCGAGACCCGGCCCGCGTCCTCCCAGCCGAATCCCTCCTGAGGTCTGCAGTTTCCGCAGGCGCAGGGGAGAGGGGACTCACCCAAGACCCCAGGGTCCGCTTCGTGGTCTCAGCGCCGCTCCTCGGATGAGTCCTCCGCTCAGCCCGTGGCCCCAGCCTCGCCCAGAGCCTAGACCGCCGCGGGGCCCCGCACACGTGCCCGCCACGCCCCGGGAGCCTGGGGGTGTGGTTCCGGGCCTCCAGCGTGGCGCGCGCAGGACCCCGAGCCCACATCACAATAGCGGCTCCAGCGCCCCCAAGGCGGCATGCAAACGTGAGGTTCCCTCTTTCTGGGGTGTGATCTGAACGTGGTGGGTAAAAGAAGTATGCCAGGCTCCCCGAGGCTTTAAAGCAGCTGCAACTTGCCGCTTATGGCTTGGAGCGCGCTTGCAGGCGCCTTTTCCACGATCCTGTCCCGCCAGTCCCGTTGCCAAAGGCTCCTTTCAGCCTGAACATTCCTTCTGTCCTGGGCCCTGTGACAACAGGTGCTTCGTGATTCTGGCTTTGAAATTTAGGCTGCGGTTTCAGAAGCACGCTGAGCACACCGACCCTCCATGCCCGGTTCTGTGCGCTCCAGGCGGGTGCTGCTGCCCCCACTCCACATGCTCTCGTGTTGAAAGGAGATATGAACTGATACTGATTGAAAATGGATTAGTTACCAATACAGCAGCCTTTCTGGCATATTCTGGAAAATAGTTGAAAACGTTTTGAAAGGCAGAGTATTTTTAACCAAACTCTATGGAAGAAATGTCAAGAACTTATTTTCTAATACCATGGACTGTGTTAATAAATCACAAACAGCCATAAACAAGTCTTCAGCTTTCACTTGCTGATGTGAATCAACCTCGATTTTCCATAAAAGGCAATGGTTTATTAGTTCATTTTATTTCATTCAAAGAAAACAAATTCCTCAAAGGACTTCCTGGTTTGCAACATTCTTTTAAATCTGTCATAATAGGTCTTTCATTGCATATAATACCGGAAAATTAACTAATAAAACAATTCTCCATGGTGGGTATTCATTTTTAAACGTATTGCTTAGAGATGAGGAAGCATCATCCCATTTTAAAGAGCAAAAATGGAGGTTTAAAGAGAAGAAGCCATTTCCCAAGGATCATAGAGCCACGGAGTGGTTTAGCTGTGATTAGATTTCAGATAACTTCAGAGCTGAAACTTTTATCCACTATTCTGTTACCTTGCAAAAAAAAAAAAAAAAAGAGGGACAAGAAGGCAAGACAAAGGAAGAGTCCCAATTATATCATTATAACCTAATAGGGCAATGTTAGTCATTTTTTTTTCAAAGTCATACTTTAATATAGGAAAATTAATTATTTCAATACCTGAAAGATAGGAGTTTTGGTGGTGCAGGGGAAGATCTTACCATATCCCTCTGGGTTGGAAAGACTGGCAAATAATCAAATAAATGACAGATTGACAAGAGAAAAAACCAAAAAGAAGTTTGACTTAACATATGTATGTCCTGTATGCATGGGGGAGACCCAGTAAGACTGACTAACTCACCCTCATGGCCTTACGTATTTTTAGCTAGAGGCAAAGGAAATGGAGGAAGAGGGAGGATGGTCAACCAGGGGAAGTCACCAGGAAAGCCACAGGCAAGCAGGACAATGCTGTGCAGATGCAAGTGCAAACTTTTCAAATGATAACTGAGGGAGAGTGGGTCTTCCTGGAATACTGAGAGTCATGGCCCGTAGAAAGGGACATTTTCCTTTAAACATGTAAGTTTCTTTTACAACAAGGCAAGATCCTTCCAGTGTTCAGAGCCCCTGTTATGAAACAAACCTTATGTCCAAGAGACGGTTGGGGGTGACATAGTTTTGCTTCCCTACCAGTTCATTAGGCTTCATCTTGTCAACTAATACAACAATATTTATTTTTTTAAAGATTTATTTATTCATGCATACAAGAACTGGGGTATAGTCCAGAGGTGTGGGGGGTGAGAGGATTCACCAGAGAGAGTGGGGAGCAGAACAGGCGGATGTACTGAAATACACAGCTGAGGGGAGCAGCCGGCTAGTCAGGAGAGGTCTGCTGCAACATGTGGTTTTGCTCCCTAGCTGGGGATCGGACTTGTGCTGCAGTAGCTGTGGATAGCTTCATAGGTTGTACGACAATATTTTAAATGCATAGACTAGTGTTAATGTAAATATGGTAGAACAAAGCAATTCTTTATGTTAAACAAAATTCATCAGAACAAGCTTAGAGCTCTAATGGGTTTTATTAAACAATTCATGAATTAGGACAACTTTCCATCAACAAGGGACAGAGAGTTTTATAGACAGAAAGAGGATGGGGAAAAGTTATTAACAAAAGAAAAGAAATATTATTTCAGACATAGTTATAGTTACCTTTCCTGCAAGGGAAGGCAAGAGGGCCTTATCTTGCAGATTACTTTATGGTGCTAAACTAGAAACACCTGATTGATTGGTTAGCCTTCCCCTTTGGGGAGAGGCTAAAACTCTAAATTAAGTATTAAGTCTTGGTGGGGTCTGGAATGAATAACACCATTTTAGCCTGTTGTTCATTTTTTTAAACACTTATAAATGTATTAGGATTTGCTAAGAGGCAGATGCCAAGATAGGTTTTTTTTTTTTTTTTTTTTTTTTTTTTTGTGCAGGAGATTTCCTGGGAGTAGGAGTACAGAGGCAGGAAGAGTTTTTAGATTATCTTGCAGGGCTGACACCTATGGAGGGAGCACTAGAAGAAAATGTTGGGGTAGGAAGAATCTCTTTGGAATGTGGAGGGTCCCTTAAGAGACTCATAACCGTGAGTTGTAGAAAAGATATTTATCTTTAGAAACCAGCTAGGTGAAGCGACAGGCCTGTGCAATGATAGTAAGAAATGCCTAGAGGAAATTCTGATCTAGCTGAGAGATGAGTGTGTGTGTGTGTGTGTGTGTGCGCACAAGATAATGCAGGAGAATGTTTCAGAAAAGTTGTCCTGAGGGTCTTAGCCAAGTAAGACTTAGAAGTGGAGAGGTTTTCCTTCAACATTTTTCTTTCTTTTTTTTTTGTTTTTGTTTTTGTTTTTTTTTTTTAATATTTATTTATTTATTTATACAAGCACTGGGTACAGTCAGAAGCGTGGGAGGGTGAGAGAGTTCACCAGAGCCAGAGCGGGGAGCAGAGCAGGCAGAAGGACTGAAGTACACTGCTGAGGGGAGCAGCGGGCGGCAGGAGAGGTCTGCGTGCCATGTGGGACCCTCCTCTGGTGGCCGGGGAGCAGCCGGGGATCGAACCGGCCCTGCCGAGGCTGCGGGCAGCTTCGCAACCCAGCGCTCAACCGCTGCGCCACCGGGGAGGCCCCCTCCAACATTTTTCTAATAAGTGGCAAGGCTCTAGACATTTCTTTTATTGTAATCCAGTCATATTTAATTATCATTACTTAACTTTTCATGCTTTTAGTTCCTGCTCTCTAACTCATTACTCCCTGCAGAGACTAGCCACCTGCAGGCCAAAAGGGTAGAATTTGGAGCTATCTGGACCCTTCACCTCTCCTCTGATTGTTAAAAATAGAGTGGGGTTGGATGGTCTCACTCATAACAGGAATTTAGAAAACCTAAATAAGGGACCAGAAAAAAGACCAATTATAATAAAGTAAAAATCAAAATCAACAAGAATCGATAAACTGGAGACACATTGGGGGATGGGGGGAGAAGGGAGTAGGATCAAAACAAGCGGGGTGAGAATTGTTTGGGGACTATAACCAAGATGAAAATGCATACATTGTGCAAAAATGAAAAATGATGTAAAAAATATAAAATTAAATGTAAAAAATAAATTAATAAAATAGATTGGGGTTCTGCATCATATCTTGTTTCCCACAATTCAAGTCTGAAATCCATGATGTAGAGGAAAGAGCTTGGAGTCCTGTAACTGGTCAGACAGGTCATCCTTAGAGCCCACTCCAGACTCCTGCACTGACTGTGGGGGAAGGGTGATTCCCTCAAAAGTTTCCCCTCACCTTCTTCTAAGGGTGCCCTTCCTTACCAGCAAAGAGAAAATGGATTTTTAATAGTGAAAAGAATTCCTGCACCCAATTCTAGCATGAGCGTGTGTAGAGGCTTCTGCACACCAGCAAGCAATTCTTGGACACCCAGCCTGTTTTCCAAGAATTCAACTCAATTCTGACACTACTGAAATCTCAATGGCCTTTTCTGGTTTCTGCTTATCTTTCAAGAACAGCAGCACAGGCTTGTAACAACGGGACAAAATACCCCTACCCATTTTAAATGAGGGGGCAAACACCGAGTTTTTTCAAAAGTTGACAAGTTGTGTTTCAGAGTGCAGACTCAGAGAGTGTGTGTGTCATTGAGGTGACCTCTCATTGCCTGGACTGAAAAATAGTTCTGGAAGATGGAACTAAGATGCCTGGTTCATGGTGAGAAGGACAACCTTCAGAAGCAAGGTGTGCTTTGTTTTGTTGCTGTTCTGGATCCAAATTTACATCATGATTTAGCAGAAAACAACTAATCAGACTATCAACTTGCATTTTAAAATATTTTTCTTTACTCCTCCACCCCATAAATACTGTCAAAATCCCATCATTGGGAAGACTGATTTGTGCCTTGCCTCTAGTTTCCTGTTAGGTTAATTTACATTGAATTGGTTCATAAGCTGTTGGCACACTTTTTGTGCCATTAGGTGCTGGACCCACAGTTGGCAATACTAGCTATGCAGAGAGAGAAATAGGTTCTGTTACAGGACTCCTTAGAACTTTTCCTTGCTTACCTAAACTTCCTGTTATTGAGCCCCCAGGCTAAACAGCCAGGCCAGCAAATCACCAGAGAGAAAAAGACCCTCTACCCTGCAGAAGTTTCCTGTCTTCCAAGATGAATCCAGAACTAGCTAAAACCTGATGGCCACACTGATTCAGATGGCAGGAGACTGACCTAGAAGTGGCCTCGGTCTCATTAGCTGGCTGAAACTTACAGTCCCAAATGGAGACTCAAGATGCTAATGAGACATGCTAATATGAAGAACATGCTCTTTTGCGCATGCCCCAGTAGAACCCAACCCCAAACATGCTTCCCCCCAAATCAGCCACGTAAATCTAAGACCCCTGTCTTTCTCAGGTTTCGAGGATTGCTCAGTATATTTCCCACCCCACTCCTATTGTGTGAGCCACAATAAAAATCCTTTACCGGAAACCTCAAAATTTGTGGGGGCATTAATTGGTGAAAGCCAAACAAAGACACTTTAGGACCTGTAACAGTTCCCTAGGTAAAGGGTTGATTTCCTAAGACCACACTCCACTTCAGATGCCAGTTGTAAGCCAGTTGTGCTGACTTATCAGCTGCAGATGGGCGGTTTCCATGACCCCCTCATCAGGTTTGATACATTTTCTAGAAAGGTACACAGAATGCAGGAAGGCCATTTACTCGATAGATCACCAATTTATTACAACTGTAACAGGGTGGTCTCCAGGAAGAGGGGAGGGTCCAGGTTTCCTACCCCTCCCAAGAAAGGGTGGAGCTGAGCAAGAGAGAGAAGAAGCTAGAGAGGAGACTGGAGAAGGAAGGAGGAAGGATGCGAGCCAGAAAGAGACCTGGAGGAGGCACATGGAGCAGAGAGACATGTGAAGAAACTGCACTTGCTTCTTGGTCCTGGACTGGTTGAAATGGATGTGGGTGAGAGACCCATGGGGAGGGTTAACCCATGGGGAGGTTAACAATGGCAGCTTTTATCTTGATTTTGATTTTGCTCTTTTCCTTCAAGACTTTTCTGGCTGTTTCTGACTCTTTCCTATGGATCCCTTCTGGAAGGTGCTTTAGACTTGTATCAGGCTTTGGGTCTCAGGTAAAAAATCAGCTATGTAAATCCAGGACCCTTGTCATTCTCAGATTGAGAGGATAGCTCAGGATATTTCCCACCCCACCCATTTGGCTGGGCACTTACCCACGAGGGGATGGGTAACTTCGAGTGCTGGATTTGAAAACTATATTCTTTGTCTTTTCTTTGTTGCACACTAATTATATTAAAGTTCTTTTCCATTAAAGGCCTTATATGTTTTGTCTTGATGTGGCAGATAGCAGAACCTATTTAGAACAGGTAGGTTTGGCATTTCTGGGATGCCCCTCTCCCTGCCCTGTGACACAAAGGACTTAAAGGATAAGAATCTAAAGCCAAATGAAGAGATTCAAAGAGTGAGGTCCTAAACCAATGAACTTCTGCTGTCATGGAACTTGGGGCCCAGCATGATAACATGTGGAAGTGCTCAGTTTCCCAATGTGGAAGCTCTCCAAACCTCCTGCCTTTGGTTTTTTATAGGGGCTTCATTACATAGGCAAAATTGATTGAATCATTGGCCATTGGTGATTGAATTCAACCTCTAGCCACTCATTCCTTTCTGGAGTTGTGGGGGTGGGGGTGGGGACTGAAGTTCCAACCCTATAATCACGTGGTTGGTCCTGAGGGCAGCCAGCCTCCACCCTTAGGTGCTTCCAAGAGTTACTTAATTTATCTAACCAAAGGTACCTTATCACTTTCAACACTTAGAAAATTCCAAAGTTTTTAAGAGCTATGAGTCAGGAACATATATATATATATGAGAAATATGATTTTTTGGTTATCCAGACGACCATATATATATATTTTTAATTGATCATAGGGAACCATAACTGCTACATCATTGGGGAGCAACCATGAAAGAAGGAGAATATAAGTTGGATCTTGAAATGTTGTTATTCATTGTGCACACAATAAAGGTCTGTCCATAGGTAAGCAGGCATCATCTCATTCAGTGTAAAGAACATATAACCAGGTTGCAGGTATGAGCATTACTCCTGGAAATTCTGACTATGTGGGTTAATGCTGTAGAAGCTGGAGCTTACTTTTGCATCTAAATTTAGAGATTATCAAAGGGAGCAGTCCACGACTAGAAGTTAAACTATTTTCTGGTCGCTGGGGCAAAGACCCTTCCTTTTCAGGATTCAACTTCTGAGACTGTCAACTAGTAGAGGAATGTCTCTTGAATATCATCATCTCTTGGACATCTCTTAGAAAACCTTTTGGGATCATTCAAGGTTCCTGATAGGTGTCTTGTGGAAAAGCTTATCTTTAGAAAACTTTTTGGGATCATGAGTAGGGACAGTTTAAAGAGCAGTAACATGCAGCCAAACTTAGCTGTCTCCTGACTAAGCTCTTTGGCGAACATATATAGCGGGTTTCTAAGGAGAGAGAGATAGAAGGAAAATGAGTTGAAAAGAAAACATGTACTTCTATATTTGGTATTCTTAACCTGGGATCTGTGACACCCCAGTTTTTTTCCTAATAACAGCTTTATTGAAATATAATTCAATATTATACCATTTACCTAATTTAAATATCTAATAGTTCAATAGTCTTTAGCATATTCACAGTTGTACAACCATCACCCAATTTTAGAACTGGAATCACGTTATTTGGGCTTTTGCACCTGGCTTCTTGCCCTAATCTTAATGTTTTCAAGGCTCATCCATTTTGTGGCATAAATCAGTACTTCATTCCTTTTTTATGGCTGAGTAATATTCCATTTTATGGATTGATCACATATTATTTATCCATTCATTTGTAGATATTTATGTTGTTCTCTCTTTTTGACTGTTATGAATAATGCTACTATTGTAACTGGATCTTCCTGCAATTCTGTTGTATCTTTTTTCTGGTGCAGTTAGTCTGTAGCAATCTGATCTCTGTTCAGTACTTAAGAAATCCTTACTAAGATCAGTACTTTCACACATGCACAGGATGCTCTTCTTCTGACAGTCATTCTTTAGAATAATGTAACCTTCCTAAAAGGTTACCTAGCTTACCCTTCTAACTTCTGTGAAACCCTACTCCTCAAAGCATCCTGGGTTTTCCCTTTCTGTCACAACTCTTACAGTCACGTGTCACTTGACAGGGATGCTCATAGGGGAACAAAAATCTACCACTTCTGAAATATGTCGCTTTGACATAAGGATTAATCCTTATTAAGGAGTGACTCTGAGATGGGGTGGAGATTGCCTTTTTTGTGAGAGATGCTTGCACAAATAAAGGAAAATCTTCCTTTGTGCGGTGTCTCTGTCACATGCCAGGAAGACCTAACTGGCAGCAATTTAAATCTGCACAACATAATGCTCTCACCCTAGTTTGCTGGGCCTTTCCTGATGAGCTCCCATGACTGACTTTCCTTTCCCCTACCCCAAATCTATTTTTTTTAACTAAAGTTATTGTAAAACTCCCATAAGTTATTCCAGAGAGAACGCTGTGGCCAAGAAGATGGTATCAGCACAAAAATCTGAAAACTAGGGAGTCGGAAACACCCCAAGACACAGTAACTGGGTGGAGAGTCTATAATAAGCAAGAAGGAAGAAATTCCTGGCTTGGAATAAGTCTGGAGAAGGTTGCTTTGTTGCTGACTTTGAAATCTCTGTAAATTGTACCTCTGGACCAATGTGGACAATGAGTTATACACATTTATTTGTCATCGCCTGAAACCGGAAAACTATTTGAAAATTTGGGCCTGGTTTGAGCACAGGTAAGGGGGAATTATGAGGGTTCTATAGGTTGAAAACAGAAGTTATTTATTATTCACAGAAATTAATAATAGTCATTTTGCTTAGCAGGGCTTCTTTGACAATATTTAAATAATTAGATACAAAACTTCCTTTTGAAGGATGTTTAGCCTATGCAAGCTGTTGTCCACATGAATACTAGGCCTTTGGAAGCAAATGTCAATCTATTCGACTTGTGACAATAGTCTAAAATGTTCCCCTTGGGTCTCATAAGTTTGTCTTCCCAAAGAATCACAAAGCTCAGTAGCTGCTCATAGTATGAATAAAGAAAAACCTTACCACTCGGGGGCAGTATATCAGCAGAAATTGCTTTCTCTTTCACTGAATCCTTTCCAAAATGAAAGAATATCAAAGAACAATAAAAAATGTTAGTCCTTTCCTGCTCCCATTTCCATGTCCTTCTTACCCCCCAAATCTATGCAGTTGACATCTTCAGTTTTCAATTTTAGATGTTCTCCTTTAATCTTTTTCTCCTCATTAACATTAAAATAATAAAAAGATATATAAAACACATAAATTAGGCATTTAGGAAAATTAAGGTTTTTTTTCCTCTCCAAATATTTCTTTGGACTTTGAAGATAAAGATAGCTCTAAACTGTAAGAAGATTGTATCCAGTGGTCTTGACTTGGAATATGTAAAGATACTTAAAATTTCAGTTCCAGTAATTTCTATTTTCTCCCTCATGACTAAAATTCTATGCTTCCTCTCAGAATTTGAGGTGAAGATGAGAAGTATTTGCTAGCTCTTTTATGAAGAACTTTCATTTTATACCCCATTTGAATGAAGGGGAAACTCCCTGGAAAAAATTCAGTGAGGTAGGTACAATTTGAAATTTAACTTGCTTCCATCCAAAGCAGGCTTGATTCTAGGAAACAATTGAATTTAGGTGCTAAGAGTCTGGGCCTTGGAGACTAAGGCCCCTCCTGTCAGTTGGCATCAGGGGCCGGAACCCAAATGGCTTCTGGAGGATATTTGGGGACATGTAGTTAGTCCTGTCTCTGCCATTTTCCTTCAGTCTGAGCCATCAAAGTGTTGTTATTCTGGACAAGTATACTCAGATTCCAGCTTTCAGCATCATTTCCAAGATTCCTATTGACCAGATTCTTCTGGCCTGTTGAAAACTCCCATGAGTCACTCCAAAATCTCACTCATTAATCCTTTTTTCCATTTCTTGGGTTGGATGTTGTAGGGAAAAATATATCTTTGACACGAGGTTGATTTCATGGGAGGGATTGTGAAGTCTGGGTAGAGGTTGCTCTTGAGAAATAAAAACACCGTATCAGAGTGATGTTTGCTTCACAAAACATATTTGGAGCCTTTGTTTTCTTCAATTTGGGAAAGATTTTGGGACATTTAGGCACCAGTTTCATCACTGAAGTTTTTGTAGAATTCACTAGTCAAACCATCTGTTCTTGGACTTTTGTCCTTTTGGAAGACTTGTGCATACTGTTTCAATTTCCTTGTTTGTAATTGATCTGTGTAAATTTTCTCTTTCTTCCTAATTCAAATTTGGAAGGTTTTATGATTCTAGGAATTTGTCCATTTCTGCTAGATGATCCGATTTTTGGCATTAAGATGTTCATAGTAGTCTCTTAAGAGCCTCTGTGTTTCTGAGATGTCTATGTAAACTCTCCTCTTTCATTCCTGATTCTAGTCATTGAAGTTTTCACTCTTTTCTTCTTAGCTTCCTTTGGTAGACCTTTGTTTATTTTGCTTTCTTTTTTTGGGGAAGAAACAGCTTTTGGTTTCGTTGATCTTTTGTCTGTCTTTTAAATTTCAATTTCATTTATTTCTCCTTTAATTTTTATTATTTCTTTTATTTTAGTGCATTTGGTTTATTTGTTCTTGGTTTTCTAGAAGCCTATATATAGTTATATAGTTATATATAACTATATATATAGTTATATAGTTATATAGAAGGTATATAGTTAGTTTTTTTGAACTCTTTCTTGTTTCTTGATGTGGGTCTATATTGCTTTAAACTTCCTCTTTGCACTGGGCTGTCTTTGCTGCATCCCATAGGTTCTGATACCTTTATCTTTGTTGTCATTTGTTTCCAGGTGTTTTTTTAGTTTCTCCTTTGACTTCCTCACTAACCCAATAGTCATTCAATAGCATGCTGTTTATTTGAGCTGCTGCCTGTTTTCTTTCTGTGCTTGATTTGTTTTCATGGCACTGTGGTCAGAGAAGATACCTGAAATGATTCAGTCTTCATGAATTTATTGGCAGTTGTTTTGTGGCCCAACATGTGGTATCCTTGAGAATGTTCCAGGTGTACTTGAGAACAATGTGTACTCAGGTTTTGGTGGGGTGAAATGCCCTATGATGTCTATTAAATTCATCTGGTCTAATTTTTCATTTAAGGCTGTTGTTTCTTTATTGATTTTCTGTCAGATTGATCTGTCCATTGATGAAGTATCAACCTATGCCCCCAAATTATACAGAATGTTATAAAGCACTGTTATCTCAATTAAAAATAATACAATAAAAACAGAATAAAGACATTTACATTTACAGAATAAAGACATTTACAAACTTCTCTCTGTAAGAGGGTCTTCCTCACCATACTAGAGAAATGTAATGTCCTTATCTCTTTTCAGTGGAGAAGAAAGGTCTGAGTACATTTGTTTCCCACCCACACTTTCCTTGGTAAACTCCCTAGCTGACCTTCCCCTCTTTCTCTCCAATCTCCCCTTTTTTTTTTTAAACTAACCTGTTTAATATGGTTTCCGAGGCATGTGGGGGAGTAACTCAGTCATGCCAGGCTCTCCCATGTATACAGTAGTTATATGCCTGCTAGTATTAAACTTCTTTTTGACTTTTTCTCTAATCAATCTACCTTATGATTATTTGCCAAAGAGATTATTTGCCAGCCTAGAAGAACCCAGAGGGATAAGAGATGGTTTCTTTTACACCTAAACGTGTCTTATTTATAATCAAATTATGTTAGGTCCAAAAGAAAAGCACACAGTATGTGCTTGGCCATGTATCTAAAGGTAGATCAAGTAGGGGGTTAACAATCAAAGTTCAGAATGGCATTTACTCAGTTCTTTCATTTGTATCAAAAGAGACAAAGGTGTGTATAGGGATTTGTCTGTGTTTATGTAGATAATTTTTTGACAGATAACAGTGATAGTCAAAATATTGAACAAATGGTTCAGTATTGGTAAGCAGAATGGCTGCTTACCATTGCAATTAGAGGAACACTGAAGATTCCCTCTCCTCCCCCCAGCTAAGTTTTTAATAGCCTCTTAATGATAGATTGAAATTCTTGGGGGAGGGGGTAGGTAGAACTCCTGGGATTTGAAGCTTTGAATTTTTGCCAGCCTATAGGGAAATATTTAAGTATTTTAACAAACTGTGTGGTTATATATGCTAGCAATAACTGTTAAAAGGACAACCTTGATATAAAACGGGTTGCCTGGCTGTGGGTCCTCACCCGCGCGCTTAAAAGGGACTTATTAATACTCCACTACAGACACACACAAAAGGTTAATAAAAGGTTTATTTACAAGGGAAAGGGAATTAAGGAAATGTACAACTCAGGGAGAAAATAGGGAAATAAAGTCTTTAATGCGTCCTACCCGATCCGAGGACCTGGAAACACAAAGGCACTCTCAGAGCTGGCAGAACACTGCGAGCTGGTGGGGAGCCAAAATGGGGATCCCCTCCAAAGCCCACATGTCTGGCTTTATACCAAACCTGGCTGCTTAACCCCACCCTCAGGTCCCAGCCACCTTCCCTTTGGTGGTGATGGGATTTGGAATTCCCAGTGTCTTTTGGCTTTGGTCTGTAGTGGGGGTGGGGTCTACAAAGCCTGTATGGAATTAGCTTTAGGACATCCTTTTCCCCCTAACATAATCAGCTGCTTCTTCTGGAAAAGGGAGTGGAATTGAGGGCAGGAAGGACTTATTTTTCAGTGTGCTCTTTAGTACTGTTTAAAATGTTGTCTGAATTCTATTTACTCATGTACTCCGACATAGAATTTCATTTTGTTCTACTCAGGAAATAAGTCTTAAAATGAGAATTTGGTTCTGAGCATTTCCCTCCAGTCATCTAACCCAGTCTGTCTATAGCCTCAAAACCACTTTCTTTAGTTACATTTTGCTGGAAGCTACTCCACCCAGAGCTTTTCTTAAGCCCCTCTGCTCATGGGGAAGGAAAGCCTGGCTGAAGTTCCTGTCACTATCACTTAGTCTCTACTTCTGACCCCCAACATTGGCGCACGAATCTCCTTTTACTTAACTTGGCCCTCTTGTCTCTCCATAGACCAGACCTCACCACCATTACTAAATAGTATAGGCATCTCTCAACCTAATCATGTCCAGAAAATAAATGCTTTTGTATGTTCATACACTTTTGTGTATGTGGAACTTTCATTTCCAGAGGTGTTACACGTGCATCAGCACTAGTGGTAATAGCTTTTGTGTTATTGGTAATAACTCATATTGTTGAGCATGTACCTCCACCCGCCTAGTGCAGAACCACCCCTCCCTATAAGTCTCCCAGTTTTACTGGAAGATATGGTGATATCACCAGTGTGCTCCCTCCAATCCTTTTCTGTTCTACCTTGAGTTTCTTATTGGGGGGTGTCCTTGTCTGGGAGCCACAAGGGGGCAGTGTCTCATCTGAGCCACTGTCAATCTCAAGGTTGCTGAGACAGGGAGAAGAGCCCTTTTCCTCCAGCTTTTCCACATTCTTTCCCCACAGACCCCAAAGCAGCATGATCTGTGTGCGATGTCTCATGGTTTTCTTATTGGGGGTCCCTTCAATAAGAGGATCCCCCAATAAGAACCTCATGCCTTTCCACCTGCAGCTTCTTCCTTGGCAAGACTTGGGCATGAGTCTATGAAGGAGCCAGGGAGGCAAATTGGGAGACATGACATTGTTTCCTTCCCATCCCCCTTTCTTTACTTCAAGGCTACCTTTTCCTAGTCTCTTTTCTTCACCCCAAGGCTGCCACAAAACCATCTTCAAGCAGCCCTGTCTACTGCTTCTTCTGATTTATCAATGCTGATTCTTTTTTTTTTTTTTAAATATTTATATATTCACGCACACAAGAACTGGGATACAGACCAGAGGTGCGGGGGGTGAGAGGACCCACCAGAGACAGAGCAGGGAACAGAACTGGCAGACCGACCGTAACACACTGCTGAGGGGAGCAGTGGGAGAGTCAGGAGAGGTCTCCTCTGCCATGTGGGTTTGAACCAGCTGGGGATTGAACCCGCGCTGCGGTGGCCACGGACAGCCCCATAGGTCGCGTCTAAACCCCTTGTGCTACCAGGGAGGCCCTCAATGCTGATTCTTAATGATGGCCACAACTAGGCTCAGGCTGACACTTGGTCACACCTGTTCTAGTCATACTTACCTGGCCGCATGGTGATTATCTGTTGGCTTGTTTGTCTCTTCCCCTTAGACTGTGGGATTTTTGCATGAGAGTTCCTAACTGTGCGGTAGTCATCTTTGTATCTATAGCACCCAACCCCTGCCTGCTACTTGGTAGAGCTTGATAAATATTTTTGAAAGAATCAGTGACACCGTCATTAAGCACAGTTAAATCAGGAAACCTTTGTATTTACCAAAGGGATGCTCAGGCAACAAAGAGGGAAGGAAGCCTCCTAAGAGGGTGTCCTCTACCCTCAAGGTAGCCATTCAGCTCTGCAGGCTGGAGAGTTCCAGGCTTCAGGCAGCACTTCTGGGGGAGGTGTGAGTTAATCTTGTTATGATGAACAACTATTTGACTAGTTGCACTTTATTGTGTTCCTACCGATTGAAAAAACAAGGACAAAACCATGAAGGGTAGAGTATGGGAAAACATATTGATTGGAACAAGGACAAGTGGATGACACACAGGAAGAGAATATTTTATTTGTCACATTCCAAATTCAGAGAAATATTTAGCTCAATGCTTAAATGTTTATGGCAGAGTTAAAAGCGACAGACTGGGGCATGGATTTCTTCATGTTGGATATTGGGTGTTTCTTCTCTTATTATTTACTAGAAGCAAGTCTGATGTCATGTGAATGATCACTAAGTATGAACGACTGTTCAACTAAGAAAGATAACAAATTATCTAACTACCTGACTTTATTCTCTGAGGAACAAGCCCATGAATCATAGCCAAGGTAGACACTCAACTAATGTGTGAGACAAACCAAGGTATTAGTTATATTTATTGTGAGAATAATAATACCTAACATTTATTTCAAGGCATGGCATTTGCAGAAATTGGAAAAAATGAGATTATGACCATTCTATCGCAATATCATAAATAATCACAGTAATAGAAATTATTTCAGAGATGGGGAAAGACAGTTTAGTTTAAGAGACAGAGCGGGAGAGAAAGAATAAACAATATGTTGACAATCACAAAACAGGTAAGAAGTCTTTAATTTCAAGGTATGACCCCTTTCCTCTAACGGCAGTCCCTCCTCAGATGGAGAAAGTTATCAAGTAATCTTCAGATGAAAAACATGATTTTCATTCAATTTAAAAAATGACATTGCCTGGTCATATGTCTTAGTTTCCTGGTTTACAAACAGAAGGAAGGTAGTAGTTGGATTGATCATGGTGCCCAAGCCCTCTGTTACTCGGTTCCTTTATATGTTCCTGCTCCAATTCTAGATCAGTCAGTCTGCTTAAAACCCACTAGAAAATCAGTTTCCCAACTCCCCCACCCCCAACCCACCCATTGCCATTCGACATGCCAGCCAGCATTTGCTGAAGGCCTACTTTACGGTTCCTAGAACACTGTTTGGTGCTGTGGGACTTGCCAAAGCAGGCCAGACAGGGACCCTGCCTCCCTAGTGCTTGTAATCTAGGTGGAGAGACAAGACAAAAACAGATGACATAATCGCAGAATCTGACAGAATGTAATAAAGTGCTAAATTGTGTGGTACAGACAATTAGAGAACAAGACAGTATATAATAAAGTGCTAATTGTGTGGTACAGACAATAAGTATAATAGGAGTTCAGTGAAGGGATGGGTGAGTGTGGGCTGCAGTCTTCAGGGAAGGATTCTCATCATGTCATGCCACGTTTATCCAGGGCATGATGGGAAGCTGAATATGAAATCGAAGATGGATTCAGAACAGAAAACTGCTCTCTTCTTAGTCTGGATGAGGACAGAAAGATAAAGAATTCTTTGAGAGGTGGCATTCTCTATTGACAATGAAAATAAGATAGAGAAAATAAATACCTTATTTTCCTCATTGTGTTTTGGAAAATTTCCACAGAAACTTATAATCATATTTTAAAATATACTAACGGAGTTCAGTGTTGAAAGAAATGTTGTAAATCCTTTTTGTTAATGAAGAATAATTTTTCATGATAGATAATGACTTACTAGTTTGCACAAAATTCCTGAAAGCCCGGAAATAGCAACTTGTGTACGCTATTGCTGTGGTTGCTAAAACTTTTACAAGGAAATTGAACAGTGGGCACCTCAAATCTTGAAAATATGCATATTCTTCAATTCTAGTTTCACTTCTGGGAATTTATCCAAAGGATGTAATCATGGCTGATTATAAGAATAACTTTTATTTGAAAATAACAATCAAAGAATTGAGAGACATTGGGGACAATCCAAACACCCCCACATAGAAGACTGATGAAATAACACATATTTATAAAAACAGAGTGTGCAGTCATTAAATGCACTAGAAAAAACTATTTAATATGGTGGATAATGTTGAGCATAAAGATAAGTGAAAGAAGCAAAGTCTAAAACTTTTAGAATAAGATTCTGTCTTTTAAAAAAAACAAATTTTAAGTGCAGAACCATAGATGAGGGGCAAAGTTATATGTAATTTCTACTTTTTTATGCTTGTGTGAAATTTCCAGATGTTGTCCAAGCTACATGATTTACTCTGTAATAAAGTATGTATTATAATCCTGTGGTATCTGATTTAGTTATTTTTAAAGTCTGGATAGTCATAATTAAAAAAAAAACTTACTGAAGCCATATTAGTTTATAACATTATATAATTTTCAAGTGTGCATTATTATAAATCAACATCTATATAGTGCATTGCATTGACACTGAAAGTCTAATTCCATCCTTCACCATACAGCTGACCTCTTTTACACTATTTACCTGCCCTCCTCCCCCCATCCCTCCGGTCACCTCTAATTCACTCTTATAATTGAAAAGTTCATTTTTGCTTTATTTAGTCCATTTATTTTTTTATGTACCAAAAATGAATGAAATTACACAGTGCTGATCTTTTCTCATCTGATTTATTTCACTAAACACATTTCTCGGTCCATCCAAGTTGCTGTAAAAGACCAGATTTCATCTACTTTTTAGTTTTGGTTTATCATTGAGTAGTATTCATTTGTGTGTATATGTATAGTTACATATAGTATACACACACCCATATTCTGCATCTTCTGTATTCAGTCATGTACCGGTAGTACTTAGGTTGTTTCTAACCCTTGGCTATTGAGAATAATGCTGCATGGACAGTCATCATTTGCACTATTATCCAGTGAGTACTCTTTTTTTAAAATATTTTATTTTATATATTTCTTACATCATTTTTCATTATTGCACAATGTATGCATTTTCATCTTGGTTGTATTCCCCATACAATTGCACCCCCCTTATTTTGATCCCAATCCCTTCTCTCTCCGCCACCCCCCTACCGTGTAGTGTGTCTCTGGTTTATAGATGCTTATTGATTTTGATTTTTTCTTTATTGTTGTTATTCTTTTTCCTGGTCCCTTATTTAGGTTTCCTAGATTCCTGCTATGAGTGAGACCATCCAGTATTTTTCTTTTTCTTTCTGGTTTATTTCGCTAAGCATGATCCCTTCCAGCTCCATCCATGTTGCTGCAAATGGCATGAGTTTATCTTTTCCGATTGCTGAGTAATATTCCATTGTGTATATATACCACATCTTCTCGAATGCAAATCAAACCTACAACGAGATACCATTTTACACCAGTGATAATGGCACATATTAAAAAAAAATAGCAACAACAAATGTTGGAGAAAAAGGAACTCTCCTGCACTGCTGGTGGTGGGAGTGCAAACTGGTCCAACCACTATGAAAGCTGTGTGGAGAGTCCTCAACCTACTAAAGATAGAGCTTCCATATGATCCAGCAATTCCACTCCTAGGTATTTACCCAAATGACATAGAAACGTTAATTCAAAAGGGCACCTGCACCTCTATGTTTATATCAGCACTATTTACAATAGCTAAGCTTTGGAAATAACCCAAATGTCCAGTGAATATTCTTTTTTTTTTTTTTTTTTTTTTTTAAAGATTTATTTATTTACTTATACATACAAGCACTGGGTACAGTCAGAAGCATGGGAGGGTGAAGGAATTCACCAGAGCCAGAGCGGGGAACAGAACAAGGCAGAATGACAAAGTACACTGCTGAGGGGAGCAGCGGGCGGCAGGAGAGGTCTGCGTGCCATGTGGGACCCTTGCCTGGTGGCCGGGGATCGAACCGGCGCTGCAGAGGCTGTGGGCAGCTACCAGGCCAACGCTCAACAGCTGCGCCACTGGAGAGGCCCTACAGTGAATATTCTTAAAGCATGGTAGATATATCTCCTGGAGGGATTCCTGCAAACCCAGGGGATGGAGGTGGAAATGGGTTAGAAGGTGGAAATGGGTTAGAACTGAAGATCTCATGCAACAAGTATTATTCCATTCTCCTTTCAGTTCTAAATAATTCCTATTTAGCAAAATGTAAAATATCTTATTTTTACAAATTCATATCAGTGTAGGAGGTATGGGGTGATTGCATACTTTTAAGCCTCCTCTAATGTGATATTTGAGCAGGAAAGCCTGTCAGAGGAGGTGAAAATTTGAGGGCATTGATCGATTTCTAAAACCTCTGGAATACTGAAAAATCTTGTACCAAAACAGAGTTTCAAGCATTGTGGTCTATTTTAAAGCTTTAATTCAAACAAATTAATGCCTTTAATACAGACACTACAAAAACAGAAAGTAAAAATTCTTTTTGAGATTATGTCAGAAGCCTGAATTTGAGATCTTTGGTAAATGTCAGATCAGGTCAATTTAGGCCCTGCCTGGAAACCATGCAGAGGATGTGGAATTATGACAAAAAAATCAGGAAATACCTGGACAGGGTTTTGGAATTTTTGGTTCAAGGGATTTTTCCGTGTCTAACATGAAAACAAAACACTTTCTCTGTTTTGAGACCTTTGTTTAGAACTATTTTGAGAGGGACCTTTCTTTGAAGTGTTTCAATACATCAGCATTTTATTTTCTCATTCTACGATATGGTGTCTCCATTTTCTAGATTTTTAACTAGATTTTTAATTTCAGATCTTAAAATATACATGTTTCAACCCTTTTTAGTTAATGTCATCTATTTTTGTCTCTCCCTCTTGCTTCTCGTCTTTTAGATGGCCCAGTGAAAAAATGCATCAAAGTCAGAATGTTGCTTCCGTTTCTAAAGTCCACAAAATGTAGAGGAAATCCGTGGATAGTCAGGTTTTTGGGAAGTCAAACCTTAACTAAAATTGGGATATATTTGCTTCTCTTTGAAAAATCCACCTTATAGAAAGTTTTTGTTAAGGGGACTCAGGAGCACCAATTCCTGCATATTACCTGGTCTTCCAGCTCATTTGGGTGAATAAACCCCTCTGTGATGGGATTTTTATTGGATGGCATAGAAATGTGCTCAGTTGGAGAGTGAGGAGCATATAAAAGCAGTAAATTATTTCTGACAAATGGCAGACTGAGCTGACAAGGACAAGTCTTTCCTCCCACTGCTGTCACACAGAAACGCTACATGAAATGTGGCAGCAATTTAAAATATTTATATACAACCAATATTGAGAAAAGCAAGGGAAATATTCTAGGTCTCCGTATGAAAAAGAAATTCAGGAATAGAGTGACAACTGTAGCTAATGTTGCTGGACCTGCATATAAGTCCTAAAATCTGGAGGCTGGGATGTTGATATTGTGGCTTCAAGATCTATGGCTCAGACCAAGTTTTGAGGAATATTGTGGTTATGGTTGTCAGATTTAGCAAACAAAAATACAGGGTGTCTAGTTAAATTTGAATTACATGTAAGCATTGAATCATTTTTTAGTATAGCTCCAAAGTCGAATGGAATATACTTATGCTACCAAGAGTTTATCTGAAATTCAGATGTACTGGGTGTCCTATATCTCACTTGGTAATACTACCTGTGACAGAGTTCTGGCAACAGACCTTGGTGTCCAAATGGGTACCTCATCTATGAAGACTATACTAGAGAAAAGATTGATAATTTGTAAAGAAGCAGGATGGGAGTTTATAGTTTTTTCGGGGCCATGGGATGGCAAATGTAAGAGTCCCCCAGACATACCATGTATGGTTATATGATTCTAATTTGTATAATCTATAGGAAATAGAAATCTCAATCTGAGAAATTACCATAATAACTGGTCCTAGACCTTTTAATACTCAAAGTTTCACCAGAAACAAATTGCTGTGTTGGACCACATCGGTATCCATTGCAATAACCCATTCTTGGGCCTCCCTGGTGGTGTAGGGGGTTAAGCACAGCACTGTGAAGCTATCCGCTGTCTCTGCAGCATGAGTTCAATCCCCAGCCAGCCAGGCAGCAACCCACATGGCACAGCAGATCTCTCCTGACTCACCAGCTGCTCCCCTCAGCAGTGTATTTCAGTCAGTCTGCCTGTTCTGTTACCCATTCTGTCTCTGCTAAATCCTCTCACTCCCACACCTCTGGCCTGCATCCCAGCTCTTGTATGCATAAATAAGTAAATCTTTAAAAAAAAAAGAAAAAGGAGTTTGTTTCTAAAAAAAATAATAACCCATTCTGCTTTGAAATGAACTCTTAAAAAAGTTACAAACCAAATGAGGAAATGAATCACCCTCATTCATCCTAAGAATTAGGTTAACTTAAAAAATCTGAAAGACATTATGAAATAAATGACTTAAATATCAGAGACATAAAGAAAGAAACAGAATGAAACAGAAAAATAAGTACTAGGTTCTTTTGAAAAAAATGGAAAGTATAGAGATTAAAAATATATTTGCTGACATTAGAAACTCAAATGAATAGATTAAATAACTATTCTTGGCATCTTAAAAGAGCAAATGAATTGGAAGAAAGAAAAATGAAAATCACCCAGAAGGCAGTGCAGGAGAATGATAAGGTAGAAAGATAAGAACAAAAATAGGAGAAATGGAGGTTAGAATGAGAAAGATACGGATACACACACACACACACACACACACAAACACACACTGAGGTAGGCATAAGGGAAAGAATAAAGAGAACAGGGCTATAATTGTTAATATATAATAGAAGTGCTTAAAAAAAGAGACCCTAAATTAAAGAGGCCTGAACAAGATAGAAATTTATTTCTCTCCCATACCAAACTCCAGATATCAAAGAAGAGTGGCTCTATTATTTTTATTTATTTATTTTTTAATTTTATTTTTAAATTTTATTTTTATATTCCCCATACAACTGCAACCCCCTTATTTTGACTTATTGTTTCATTTATTTATTTATTTATTTATTTATTTTGAAGATTTATTTATTTATTTATACAAGTACTGGGTACAGTCAAAAGCGCGGGAGGGTGAGAGAATTCACCAGAGCCAGAGGGGAGAGCAGAGCAGGCAGATTGACAAAGTACACTGCTGAGGGGAGCAGTGGGCGGCAGGAGAGGTCTGCGTGCCATGTGGGACTCCCACCCGTTGGCTGTGGATCGAACCGGCGCTGCAGAGGCTGTGGGCAGCTTTGCCACCCAGCGCTCAACCGCTGCGCCTCCGGGGAGGCCCTGACCTATTGTTTTTAATGACAGATTTCTGTTTCAGAATCCCATATAGTTCTTTAGATTTGACCCTCAAGTCTGCATCCAAGGCAGGGATGGAGATGGAGGAGTATGTAGGAAAGAGGAAAGGGTCTCTCATGGCCATTTCTTTTGACAGAATATGCCTTATTTTCCAGAAGGCACACATGTCACTTTTCATATCACAAAGCCTGTAGGGAGGGTGGAGAGTTTCCATGTAGACATCCAGAAAAAATTTTGAGAGTTGTATTCTCAAAGGAAATAGAGAAAAACGGAGTTTTGGAATTGATCCCACAGATATGAAGTGTTATTAGAGGAGATCATGACTGGAGTTTTTAAGAATTTATGAAAGGGTCCTAAAAATGAAAATCAGGGCATGTTCAAAGCAAGACAAATAAGAACAAGCCACAGACTACTAAAGTAAAATAAGAATTAAAAACAACTAGAAAGAAGTCCCAGATTAACCACAAAAGAAGGGCAAGGTTATTCCTAGCAGAATTTTTATCAACCACAGCAGATACTTGGAAACAACGAAATTTCACCTTCAGGATGTTGACGAAGAATAATATTTTCTATATCCTATATCTGTATAGGATATATATCCTACTGAGCTGTCATTCAAGAATGAGGAGAAAATAAAGGCATTTTCTGATAAATAATTTTGAAAATAGACTCCTGCTGAAAGAACTAGCAAATATATACTTCAGTAAGGTGGACAGTGATGCAGAAGGAAGGTGTGGGATGTAAGAAACAATGGTGCTCTCCTCCCTGTTCAATATTCTTGAACTCAATTGCACTTAAAAATTTGCCTCAAAAAACATGAATCAAGAAAGTGACAGGATTATGAGGATGAGAGGTTCCACAGAAAGCGCATAAGATCAAAAGTTTGGGGTTATGACCTCTCCTTTGACACTTTCTCAGAAATTTAGCTTGATTAGATATTTCTATAATTTATTCTAACTTAAAAACACTTCAACTCCAGATTTATTAGCTTTATGACTTATCAAGGTGTAATCTTTCTGGTTTACAATGTGGCTTTGGATTGTGCTAGTCTTGGTCTTTGCTCGTGTCATTACTAACTTTGTGATCAGGAACAATTTAACCTCTTAAAGCATATGTTTCCAAGTCTGAGACATAGGGAAAATATTATATTATTCTATGTGCCCTTATTAGTTCTTTAAATAATCAAAGCTGACTTTTGCCAAATAATGAAAAATATTTTATTTTAAAGATATTGGGTGGATCACAGAACTGTTGTGTGTACTGGAAAACTGAGCTTCAGGATAAACCTTAAGAACAATACATTAAACCAAATCACAGATGTAATGGAAAACTGCTGCTGCTCCACAGATTCAATTCTATAAGAAACATACCTTTATAATCCCTGTGAAATACCCACACTGTTGCTGTTACCACAAAAAAAATCAGACACCTCTTCATCCCCGTCACCAGCAAGATGGAGGTCAGTGCAAACTCTCTTTCCTCTTGTGACCTACTCCTGCATCAAAGACGTATAGTATGATGGTATCCCTGATTGGCAATAAGTAATTCATGGATCCAAATCCTAGCTGCAAGGGAGACTGGAAACTTGTAATCTTACTTCTCTTTGGAGTGATTATAATCATAATTTGAATGATTCCCCAAATATAAGGCTACTAAAACATGATAGGTGGCATGAATAAGATACATGCTAATGCTAATGCTGATAATAATGGTTGGAGAATCCACCACTTCATGAATTTTTCTAGGTAAACCATCTTCATCCGACAGCATAAGTGAAAAATAAAGATCAGAAACATTTTTTTTAACCATGATATGAGACTTATTGTATTAACATGAGACTTAAACTCTATCCTTAGCTTATGATGTAGGAGTGAAGCAGAGACAGTTTGATAATCAAATCAGTGTCAGTGGTCTTGGAGACTATGACAGTCAGCAGCCAAAGTCCAGTAGTAGTAATGACAATGCGATCTGCAGCTAGCAGCTGTTATTATCACAATGAACATCTTTTTCCTCATCTAAACATGGGCACAACCCGCTCCAGAGGGTATAAGTAAGTGTAACATGAAAAAGTGTCATGTATGAAAAAGGCCTCTGAGAATCATCAGGGTGTGTGAATTCCAGCTATAACATGTCTTTTGAGAACATTCATTTGAAGCTCCAGATAAGGCTGATTCAAAAATTTTCTGGCACATTAATATTACTCTCAGTTAAAAAAAAAACAACACAAAAACATAAGACATCTCATTGCTAGAACCACCTGTGGCAGGAAATATGCAATTGATATACCAGGGTTTACATTTGGGTTTTTGTTTGTTTTTCTATCCACTTGGTGTTGTTTCTGTAATATCCGCACCTAACATTTATGTGTGTGTGTAGTGACAATTTCTTTTGTGTACCATTTGGGGTGGGGAGTGAGGACTAGGGGAATTTTCAGTCCTTTGGGAGCTCAGTAGGGGTGTGCTGGTAAGTTAGCTCTTGGAGAGAAAGACCCTAATTTACAGCATTTTTCAATTGCCAAGGTGTAAATGGCAATTTCTCATGAGGGCCAGTTTCAGACTACCAACGTGGTAAACATGAAGTTGGAAGGTGATGTTCAAAATCAGCTCTTGTACACCACTGGCAGTTTGCATCTTAAATGTTTGTTCTTAAGGTAAAGAAAGTTCACATAGTCCATAAATCACACATAAATCATATATATCAAAGTTATAATGTCCCCAAACCAGAAATCAAATATATATGTTTAAAAGATTTATTTTTATTTATTTATGCATACAAGAACTGGGGTGTAGGCTAGAGGTGCGGGGAGTGAGCGGATTCACCAGAGGCAGGGTGGGGAGCAGAATGGGCAGACCCACTGGAATACACTGCTGAGGGGAGCAGCAGGTGAGACAGGAGAGGTCTACTGCGCCTTGTGAGTTAGCTCCGTGGTCTGGGATCCAATTCATGCTGCAGTGGCTGACTGTAGCTTGATAGCACTGAGACTTAACACCTATGCAACCAGGGAGGCCCCAAATGCATATATATTTTATCCCAAGGAAACCTTTAAGTCTACTGTCCCTCTAAACTTCTTAAAAACTTCCTAACTTAAATGAAAAGGCAGCAGAGACATCCCTTCCAACCTTAGTGTAAATAAGGTAGTGAGGCCTCCATTCAGGTTGGAGCCCTTTCTGTGAGTTCACATGTGAAAGGGACTTTCCCAACTACAGAGGATCATTTCTAACATTTATACAGTACTTTGCCGTGTTCTTCATTTGATTCTCCATTTTAAAGAGGGAGAATTGGCTCAGCAAATAAAAGAATTAAGATATGATTCTTCTGATTCCAGATCTGGTGCTTTTCTGTGTGCCTTCCCAAGGCAGCCAGAGATTCCCTGGTTCTCCCCTGCAATCCAACTCAGACGGGATGTTGTCTTTTCACTGCCAGGAAGCTTCTGGTTTCATCATCTCTTTCCTACTTTCACAAGGGGAAGTTCCCTTGGCCTTTGATGGACTTGCTATTTTCAGTGTCTCTTCAGATCACATTCCAGCAAAGGCCCTTCTTCAGATTCTCCAATCTTGCAAACTGGCTCTGACTAACCACCACAATTTGCACTTGGACCTGTGACCTGTCCATGTAACGAACACTGGAGAGGTCTGGTCCGTGAGAGCTGCCTGAGGAAACAGCAAGATCCCTCTCTAGAGAGAACATGAACTGAGCAGGGCCCTGGGTGGTCTTAGTGATAACATTTATCCCTTCTGTTAACGATGTGAGTGATGAATTTTGTGATTCCCCTGCAGTCTCTGAGAGAGAGCTCAAAACCTGACCTCATTTGGCTTTAGAAGCAGCCACAGCAAAAGCCATCACTCAACAGTTTCAACAAAGAGGCAAAAATGCTGACTGCCTGGGGAGCTTGACAAGCTTAAATAACATTCATTTAATGCATTTGTAAGTTGACCAAATATGTACTGTACATCTGTTGTGTGCATAGTTCTATTGTAAGACCTGAAGGCTCTTGGGGGGGAAAGGATGGTGTTTGCAGTCCGCATATTTTTGCAGTGACAAGGCAGCCGCACACACTGATGGGCGTCATTGAATGTGATACAGTCTACAGTAGAGACAAGTGTAAGTGTGATGGAGGAGGTGGGTAACTTTGCCAGGGGAATGGAAGAAACTTCACAAGTGCTTAAAGCTGGAGCCAGGACTTGAAGGACAGTAATGACACCAGTTATATACATAAATATACATCCTTACTATGTTCCATAAACTGTCCTATTCTAAGTATTTTCTACATACTAACTTATTTAATTATCTGCAAAGGTGGTACAAATATCCCTTTAGGAGCCTCCATCACAAAGAAGTTAAATAATTTGCTCAATGTCGTTTAGCAAGGGAATCGTGGAGCTGGTATTTGAACCATTGCTGCTAAACTAAGTGCTATTCTACTTTGATTTGCTGTAGTTTTGGGGGGTTAGTTTTGGGGGTGTGGAGGGTATTTCAAGTTGTGGGAAGAGTATGGGCAAAGATCTAAAGATATGAGAAAACATGGTATATTTGTGGGTTTTGTTTTGAATTTTGATGGGGGGTGGGGAGACAGCACAGAAATCATACAAGCATTATTTTCTTTCATGACAGATGTTTTTCTGGAGATTAATGGGTAGGAATTTATCAATATTATTTCTTAAAATTTCAGTGCTTTTAAATGGCTGCTATCCAATGCTATCCAACAATGGAGGGTTTTTTTTTTTCTTTCTTTTTTTTAAAGATTTATTTATTTATACAAGAATTGGGGTACAGGAGAGATGTGCAGGAGGGTGAGAGAATTCACCAGAGACAGAGCAAGGAGCAGAATAGGCAGATGGATGGAAAACATTACTGAGGGGGGCAGCGGGCAAGACAGGAGAGGTCTGCTGCACCATGTGGGTATCTCCCTGGCTGGAGAGGCTGTGGACAGCTTCACAGCGTTGTGCTCAACCTGCTGTGCCACTGGGGAAGCCCTGAAGATTGTTTTAAATTAATCCCCAGGCAGATACAAATTTCTTGACTTCCTATGATTCCTAAAATTGATTTGTTCTTATGACTCTTGAGGCCAAAATGGCAAGATTGATGACCACAGGAGATAGTTAGCATATCCGGAAGAAAATTCTTTGGCATAACCGCAGAGGATGTTCCTGACCGTGGCTGAACTTCTTGCCAATGTCAGTTATGAATCACTATTGAGATGTATCTTACCACCGCAGGATATGTGATAAGTACCCAAATGCACATAGTTTAGTAGCAAAAGCAAAGTATAGCCCAGCACAGCACATAAATGGATGGTAACATATTTCTTGGGTCATTTTCTGCTGTTAATTCATCAGAAGCTGATTGCATTCATTCAGCAATTTCTAGGTCCTCCTATAATAAAAACCAATAATAATGATTTAACATTTAATAGAGCATTTACAATGTGGCAGGCATCATGCTGAGTATCTTAACATTATTTTTAATTAATTAAAAATAATTATTTCCTTTCCACTGGTTCTCTGGGTAGAGCAGGCTGGCGCTTCAGTTTAGCCCAAGTCACTTTCTTTCTCTTTGGCTTCCTTTTCTTTCTCATCATTTTCTTTTATGTGTTTCAGGAAGCTTTCTTGGCTCTTAGAGCTCTTAATATGAACATTAATTCTCTTGGCAAGAATCTTGCCCTTTACATGTTTGTTTCCAATTGTGCCAGTGCGTGCTGAGTAACAATGCAGACTCTTCCTGTTTGAACAGTGCCCATCCCCTTGATGTCCACAATATCACCTTTCTTGTAGATTCCATGTATGTGACCAAAGGAACAGCTCTGTGTCCTCTAAAAGGCCTGGAGAACAAACAGCAGGCACCTCTCCTTCCCCTTTGTGTTCATTTGGGTCACTTACTGGAAGATGGTGGTTTCAGCTGAAAGGAAGGCTATTATCACATTTAATCCTCGCAATAACCCCATGAAGTAAGAATATTATTATCCCCAGATAAAAAGATAGAGGGATTAGGAAACTTGTTCTATATCAAACCTTTTTTGAGCTGTCAGAGCTTGATTTCCATCCTGCATAGTCTTTGTCCAGGACCTTCTATGCGGTGACATCTCCCTAAGTCCTGGTCTCTATAGATGGCTCAGTTAGGGATGCAAACAACAAATGGTAATCAAGTCAGAATCAGACAGTTATAGACACTGGTTTCCAGTCTTTGGCCCACTGGTGGGCATGTGTGTGATGTATTCTCTGGGACAGCGGCAGCAGCATGCAGTATAACAGCATAATCCCTATTATACCACCCTCCTGTCCAGGAAAGGATAGTAGAAAGCACATGAGTAAGAATGACATGATTATGGCAATGACATTGAATCAGAATTAATTTTATGAAAGCAGTAAATCCTTTGCATGGTTTTGTACAAAAATATACCAAATAAAAATCTCAGGACACAAAGTTATTCAAGACATATATTTTATTTTATTCTTATAAATCAGCTCAGTGTTGGCACTGGACACCCAGACTCTCAGACTGACAGCACATTTAGTCTCTGTTATTCTGGGCTGATCCCTCCTCCTCCCCATGAGCTTGTGTTAAGATCCTGGATCTCATGCAGGGTAAACATGTTATGTTGGATAGTGACTTAGCCTGGTTCCACTGAGCCTACTTTTGTCTTCAGCCTGTGGAAACCCTTTGACCCTTGGGGCTGTGAAACTGATGGGAATCTGGGAACCCTGGGTGAGAACTCAACCCCCAATTTCCTGAGGTTTCACACGGTTTTTCCCCCTAGGGACCTTGGATCCATCTTTCTCCCTCCCACTAATTGAGACGTACCTCAGCACCACAGGATACGTGACAAGTACCCAAAGGCACATGTTCTTCTTTTTTAAAAGATTTATTTATTTATGCATACATGAACTGGGGTACAGGCCAAAGGTGTGGGGGGGGTTGAGCGGATTCACCAGAGACAGAGTGGGGAACAGAACAGGCAGATTGATTGGAATACACTGCTGAGGGGAGCAGCGGGTGAGTCAGGAGAGGTCTGCTGCACCATGTGGGTAGCTCCCTGACCAGCCAGAGGATCAAACTTGTGCTTCAGTGGCTGTGGACAGCTTCAGAGGTTGCATATCAATCCCTTTGGCCACCAGGGAGGCCCCAGGAGCTCACCATTTCTAAATCAACAGCTCACAGAATCAATTATCACAGTATGATGGTTCAGCCCGTTTTTTCATAGATCCAACAGTAGTGAAATTTTTAGGAAATTCAGATTGCTACTAATTATAAAGAGTGACTAGTTTTATTGGTAATCCAAGGGTCATTTTAGAAAATGTGGAAATACTCAGAGAACATTATTGGAAGAAATACCGTGAAATTCAGCAAGATGGAACATTTGCTTGGCATGGATTTTGTTAACATCTGCAAATACTTTCTTATCCTCTGGTTTTAGCTCAAATTGTTTTCTTTCAAGGCCATGAACTTTTAAGAACTAGTATTTTCCAGTTACCTTTGCAAATGAAATGAGTTCTCTGCTCCCCACTCCCTCTATCTTCTCTCTGGGGTTTAGGTGGTAAGAATCAAAAAGCCTTCCATAGAGTGTTCAGTGTAGAGAAGGAATAGAATGATGCATCAAGGCAATATTCCTGAACGCTGAGTTCAACAGACCATGATTAACGTCATCTTGCAGTTATATTGGCTAAGAATGTCATACCAGCTGCTAGTAAGCCCCATAAGATGATGGATGTCTTCCTGCTATCCCTACTGCTCTCTAGAATTTATCAGTTGAAAAGAAGAGGGGAGTGGAGAAAACTGGGGAAAGGTTATAACTCCCAGAGATCCCAAAATTCTTTTTGCAGCACTGAGTAGTGAAGGCTTAGGTGTCAGTTATGAATGAATCTAGGGACATTGGTGTGCTATGCCACGTGTCAGACCATGGCACTATAATTAAGAACAGCAGGTGGAAAGAGGGCTCCGGGGCAGATCCAGTGTCGTTCCAACCTGGTAATTTTAGCCAGTTGCAGCTGAGAGGAAAAATCTTTATTAATGTCAGGGAAAAAATAGCCTAACATCCTCACTCACTAAGGAGGCGACAGGGGATAGAAATCCTGCATGGATTCCCTCAGCAGGCGCTGGAGTTCTGGTGTCCTGGAGCTGGCTCAGGGCTGTGTGTGGGAATCCAGGGATAGCTGGGAAGAGAGGGAGGAAGATGAATCTGAGTCCTGGGTCTGCTCCTAATTTCCTTCCTTTCTCTTTCCTTTTCCTTTCTCCTAGTAAGGGAGCTAAGAATAAAAATGCTGGAACCTGCTGTTTTATTTTTCACTCAAGAAACTGATTAATGAGGGCTGCTGGGCTTAATCAATGGTTGTCTATTTCAGCTTAGAAAACACTATTTTGGGGAGTGGAAAAATATTGGCAATCATTCACCTCATGGAGAACTGCATTATTTTGCAAGAAGTTAAAGGAACAGACTTTCCTTAAATGTTACTATTGGACATAAGAGATCCCTGGGCTAGGATTTTTGTTCTTCCACCTGAGTTAAGATTTTTTAATAGCTGGGTGTACTTGAGCAATAAGTGTTCTTCATCTGAGACTTAGTCCCCTCGCCCAGGACATGGTAATAAACTACTACTTGCCTCTTAAATTTGTTGTGAAAATTGAGCAAGAGCCCTATATGTTGGATCACTGTTAACTCTCTCCATTACCTACCTATCCTTTCGTCTCTTCAGAAGTGAGATAGAGAAGTAAGATAGAGATGCATGTTTATAAGTATTTGGGTTCAGAGCATTTGTTCCTGGTTAAATGTCCTAGTGAGTGTTTGCTGAGCCCCTACTCATCATTATTAATCGGGAGAGTTAGCATCACCCTATTCTTTTCTGTCTGGAGCACTCCCCACTCTTTCTTGCCTTAGGAAGTAAAAAACGAACAGATAACAAATGGAAGTTTGCTTTGATTTCCTGAAGAGAAGATGTGGAATAATAGTTTGAATACTTTATCATTTCTAGAGCCTGGTCACTGCTAGGAACCCTTGCATAGTTGGTGCAGATAGGCTAAGAGAGAAAGATGTTCTAGGCTCCCAGAGTCAGCCTAGTATCCATGGGCAGAGTACACTAAATCCCAGCTATTGTATTCAGCCATAAAAAAATTAATTCAAGCACTGTACCCCTTTAACCTCTTATGGTCTATCTCTCTTTATCTGGGAAAAAAGGAAAAAAATTAGTTCGGGCTCAGTTCAGGAAGCAAAAATTACTCCTGGTACTTTTAAGTAGAAAAGGGATTGATATAGGAGACTGGTTCCCAAATGATAGCAAGGGTGAGGAAGAGTGGGCTTTAGACTAGGCCTCCAAATTGGCTTTTAGAACATTAAAGAACTGATCTTCAAGGGAAATGATGGCAGGCAGAGGTTGGAACCATCTATTTTTATAATACAATGGTCAGAAAGACAGGATTAAGAAGCTACCTACTGCTCTTCAACTTAATTGTGGATAATGGGTCCTAGTGATCTCCACTGACTAACCACCTCTCAATACCAGTGAAGATGGAGACTAGGTGTTGAAAACACTAGAAACTTCTCTTCCCAAAAGCAAACAGCAGTAACAACAGGAATACAGTTTGAATCCACTTCTACTTTCCAAATCTCTTATGAGTGCATCTAAGTAATGGAACTTAAAATTAAGTGCAACTAATCCCTTAACTAGACTTTGGAAAATGTAGCTTTTGGCTTTTGATGTCTGAGCCATGATCAACTGAATTCTGCCTATTGAGAATCTTAACCCCTGGTGGCTCAGGGGGTTAAGATGCAACCTATGAAGCTGTCCGCAGCTACTGAAGCATGAGTTTGATCCTCTGAATGGCCTTCAATTCAATATGGAGTCAGCAAAACCAAATTAGCTCACTGAGGAAGAGAGCGATTTTAACATGGCAGGCAAGTGTGTTAAACAGTCTACTCAAGGAGTGAGCAGAAGATCTGGGGTTAGAATGGGATGAAATGTGGTCCTTCAGGGGTTTCAGCGAGTCCTAATTGCTACATACCTCTCCCAACATGAGAATTGTCCTCTAAGTCGTATATGTGGAATAAGTGAATAGAGTGATTGAAGAACCACACCATTGTCACAATCTGACCCCAGGCATAAGGCCAAACACTTTGAGTTTACAAGATAACACATTAGACACAAAAGAATTTCAGGAGGGCGCTTTTTCAAACACTGCTTATAATTATTTTGCCTTCCTTGGTGAAATTTTCAAACTCTTCTCTCTACACTACTCCCATAAGACATGGCTTCATTGTTTGGTAAGTTATGTGAAAGTATGTTGTAAACGATAAAATGATATCAGGTGTTATTCTCATATATATCGTCTTAGGTATAATGGGTATATTTCACATTTTGCCAAATTAGCTTAATTGTCTCTCTCTTGTTATCTCTTTCTCTTTTAAAATACATTAATCTTATATAATGGTTGTATGTGTTATAATACATAACAATATATAGGTTTTTCTGAATCATTTAACAAGTTTCAGAAATCATTTAATAAAGTTTGTTTGTCCCTAAATACTCAGTATATATTTTCTAGGAAGAATATTTAACTATGACATACATTACAGACCTCACATTTTCCCCTTTGTTCTCATAATATTTTTTATAGCATTTTTTTCCCCTAGTTTAGGATCCAATTCAAAAATCTTACATCTGGAATGGCTTTCTGTCCTTTCTTTGATTTTCATGACATTGACATTTTTGAAGAATTTAGGCCAGTTATTTTTTGGAATGTCCCTCAAATTGGGTTTTGTCTGAAATTCCCTCATGACTTGAGTCAGATTATACAGTTTTGGGAGAAATATTAAATAAGTGGTTAATGTTTCTTGAGCTAAATAGAAAACACAACCTGACATAGATTCACTAAGACGTAGTCAGCCCACGTGGAAGCCAAACCCCAGGGTGGAAGTCAAGTTCTGCTCTTACCAGGTGATCTTGACTTACAGTAATAGCAATGGTGACAATGGTAATAATAATGACTTTATTTGGCAATATACAAAGTGCTTTTACCGTCACTCTTTTCATTTAATCCTTCAACAATCTCACAAGGTAAAAATTATTCTCTCTTTATGGATGAGGAAACTGAGTCCTGAAGTGATCAAGATCCTTACCCAAGGTCACACAGGTATTGGGGGAAGAACTAGAGGGCAAACAGGTTCTTAAAACCAGCTTCTGCAGCATGTGCTTTAAACCCACATGCCAGAGTGGAAGTTGCAGTGCCATGCTGGGTGTTCATCTCGCAAAGGGCAGGAGTGAAGAAAACAAAATGTGTTGGATAGAGCTTCCCAGCCTTGTAGCGATTTCACAAAACAATAAAAATAGCTTTAAAAATTGGGGAGGCCGGTGGTGCAGCGGTTGAGCGCTGGGTTGTGATGCTGCCCGCAGCCTCTGCAGCACCGGTTCAATCCCCGGCTGCTCCCAGGCCACAGGAGGAGGGTCCCACATGGTGGCTCAGACCTCTCCTGCCGCCCGCTGCTCCCCTCAGCAGTGTACTTCGGTCCTTCTGCCTGCTCTGCTCCCCGCTCTGGCTCTGGTGAATTCTCTCACCCTCCCGCGCTTCTGACTGTACCCAGTGCTTGTATAAATAAATAAACAAAACAAAACAAACAAATAAATAAATAAAATAAAATAAAATAAAATAAAAAAAGAAACCAAAAATTAAAAAAAAAAAAAAATTGGGAGGGTCTCCCCTGGTGGTGCAGCGGTTGAGTGCTGGGCGGTGAACCTGCTCGCAGCCTCTGCAGCGCCGCCGGTTTGATTCCCAGCCACCGGCAAGGGTCCCACATGGCGCGCAGACCTCTCCTGCCATCCGCTGCTCTCCTCAGCAGTGTAGTTCATCAGTCTGCCTGTTCTGCACCCTGCTCTGGCTCTGGTGAATTCTCTCACCCTCCTACGCATCTGACTGTACCCAGTGCTTGTATAAATAAATAAATAAATCTTAAATAAAATAAAATAAAATAAAAATTGGGGAACAGGGCCTCCCTGGTGGTGCAGGAGGTTGAGCACAGTGCTGTGAAACTGTCCGCAGCCTCTGCAGCATGGGTTTGATCCTGGCTGGCTGGTGAGATACCCACATGGTGCAGCAGACCTCTCCTGTCTCACCCGCTGCTCCTCTCAGCAGTGTTTTTCTTCAGTCTGCCTGTTCTGTTCCCTGCTCTGTCTCTGGTGGATCCTCTTACACTCCCGCACAGCTGGGCCTGTACCCCGGTTCTTGTATAAATAAAATAAGTCTTTAAAAAAATTGGGAAACACACATAGGGCTTGTCATACTTCATACTGCCAAGTAAGAATATTAAAATACAAAACAAATATTATCTAGTATTAGTACTGTTTGGTAAAAGAAAGAATGTTTTAATATAAAAATTTAGAAAAACCATAATCATAGAGTCAAGAAAATTCCTTCAAGATGGATATATTAGTTTTGCAACAACTCAGTATCTTGTGACTTTTCCTGCTTCACTGGGGCCTTATGGAAGTTCTGCCCAGAATAGACCATGTCTGGGGCCTGGCATTTGGGCATCCCTGTGTCTTTTTGCTCTGTCAGTTAGTGGATATTTGGACAGGCTTTGTGCACAAAGCCTGGTGGGAAGAGACTAGGGAGACCCACACAATTGGGGAGTGTTTATATTATCAACTCTTGGAATTTATGGGTGGCCTTTGGTTTCTCTTCCTCCTTACATCATAACCCCTGTTCACTACTTCCTTTCATATAGTTACCACTATTGCCCTTCCCCACTTTTTAACCCCTTCGTCACTGCTTTTCTCTCATATTTTCAGTTTCTTAGCCTCCACTTTTTAGAAGTAGGTGGGAGTCATCAGGAGACCAAACAGGACAACATCGTTTGGATTGTGTTGGAATGGAATAGCTCTTGTTTTGTGTCTGTAAGCTCAGGACTAAAGGTTCCAGAAGGAAGCTTCTGTCAGATATGTTTTGCATCCATCCTGTTAAAGAGCATATTTAATTTTATTTAATTTAATTTGACTCTGGTGCACTCATTAATACATTAAATAACAAGATCTTGAAGTGTGTCTAATAACTCAGTAATGTCAAAGTACTGATGATTATAAATAATATTCTGCAACATTACACCATCTGTGATGTGATATGAAAATAACTGTGATTTTCACAGGTGACAAAGTCACAGGTGTTGCTACTACTGAAGTGTGACACCTTCAATCATAATTGCAGGAAAGGCTAAATTTCCATTAGAGGTAAGTGACAATCAAGATGCAATTTTTTTCTCCATGTTCATGGATTCCTTGAATTTATTTAAGGACCCATTGGGAAGACATCTGTGGAAACCAGATTAAAGCCCCTGTTTTTAAGTCTATTTATTCTCTCTTCCCTTTTCCTTATCTTCTATTTTTTTTAAAGATTTTTTTTTTTTTAATTTATACAATAGCTGGGGTATAGGTCAGAGGTGCTGGAGGGTGAGAAGACTCACCAGGGACAGAGCTGGGAGCAGAACAGGCAGACGGACCAAAAGCACTGCTGAGGGGAGCAGTGGGTGCAACAGGAGAGGTCTGCCACGTCATGTGGGAATCTCCCTGGCTGACCAGGAATTGAACCCATGCTGCAGAGGCTGTACCCAACTCACTGTGCCACTGGGGAGGCCCTCCTTATCTTTTATTTATGTTTCAATTTTATGATTCATCAAATACCTGCTGAATGCTGCCCATGCATAATGTCATTTACTTTTTTTAAAAGTCATTTACTTGTCATTTACTTTTTTAAAAAGATTTATTTATTTATGCATACAAGAACTGGGGTACAGGCCAGAGGTGTGGGGGGTGAGAGGATTCACCAGAGACAGAGTGGGGAACAGAACAGGTGGACTGACTGAAATACACTGCTGAGGAGAGCAGTGGGCAAGTCAGGAGAGGTCTGCTGTGCCATGTGGGTTGCTCCCTGGCCAGGGATCAAACTCATGTTACAGTGGCTGTAGACAGCTTCACAATACTGTGTTTATTAACCCCTTGCGCCACCAGGGAGGCCCCTGTCATTTACTTTTTACCCCCGGCCCAGAGTCCCTGTTCCCACCAAAGCCATCAATGTACTTCCATATTCAAAGGTTCCTTTCTCATGCCCATGTTACTCCATCTCTGTGCAGCCTCAGGCACCAGACCTTTCCTTCCTGGGAAGCTTCATTTGCCTAGGCTTCTGCACTATCTTTCTCTCTGGTTGTTACATGGTGGTTTTAAACCCTCACAATGGTGGAATCACATAGAGAGTCTTTAAAAAGCTAGGACTGGGATTTTGTTCTCTGCTACCCTAAAGGAGGCTTGGGGTGGGACAGGGTCCAGACTACACAAGTAATTTCAATTTCTACCAATATCAAGCATCATTTCCTTAGTGATTTATGAGAGTGTAATGTATGTTTTATACTCACAACTATAATCATCATCATCATAATAATAGTCATCACCTTTGACAGGTATTTTTTTCTCTCCCACTGACTTCAAAGCATAGCTCCTACTTAATCTTTTTTTGGCTTTATTTTCCACTCTAAAGGTGAAAACAAAACAATCACAAAAACACCTCTTTTTAAAAAAGTGATGTATTTACTAATGAGGAAATGTCTGCAAAATGCATGTCTCACAAAAGTATTTTACAAGAACAAAAAATCATAACTTCTTCATTTTTGAAGCAAATTGGGCAAAGGCAGATAAGTTATAAATTCAAGGGGTGGTTTGCAAGTGCTAATTCATTGCCAGTGATAAGCAATGTTAGTAGTTCAAGAATGTGGGGCAAGCAGCAAGTAAGTGCTTGCAGGTGTGAGGTAGGTTTATAGTTAAGAAACAGGCCAGGATCATAGAATCTGAAACACTGGCTTTCAAAGTTGGAAGGAAATTTAGGAGCCTCCATTCTTTACCCCGTGCTTGAATCCAGTTAAAACATCCAGTCATGGCAAACCCTGGGTCCCAGGCACATTTGTTTTTGTAGGTCATTTGCACCTTACAAATATTTAAAATTATATATGTTATGATTGCATGGGTATAAAATTGGCTGTAATCTGGATTAGATTCATTATTTATATATTCATTTTATTATTATATTTATTTTTCTTCCAATTTTAAAAATAAGTTAAAATGAAAACATTTCTTGAGCCCTAGCTACTTGCCTCCTGTACCTAAAGGAGAAATTGGTTATGCTTTCATATGATGGTGTTATCTTTTGGGTTTCCCTAGCTGTCTTCTTAGAAGCCCTATAACAACTACATTTTTATTTGAACTAGGTTGAGTGGGTTTCTGTCTTTTATTTTTTTTTGTCACAATAAAACAAGTTACAATAACAGACATTCACAAATTTGAAAGTACCTATATGCTCCTTGAGACAGCCCTTCTCTTTGTAAAATACCCCCAATTCTATTCAGAGAGGGAACTCGCTATTTTATAAGCAGTCCACATATGCCAATTAAGGATGATTTTATTGGACAGAAAATTCTTTCTGAGCTGAAGCTTGCCCCCCCCCTCTCTTTCTCTCTCACTTTCTCCCCTCCCTCCCTTCCTAAGATTTCAATTCTTTTATTCCAGTTCCTCTCCTTAGAGTCAGTAGATACCTCTTTCTCCTGTTCTGTGTACCAGAGTCTGGTTATTCAAAGTGTAAGCCATGGACCAGGGGCATTAACATCATCTGAAGACTGATGAGACTTGCAGAATCTTAGATCTCACTCTGTATCTACTGAATCAGAAACTGTGCATTTTAAAGCTCCCCAAGTGATTAATATTCATGTTAAAGCTGGTCAAGTCCTATACTGGAAAGGATTCCAATAGAAAACAGATACTGTTACTATTTTAAGTGCTTTATGTGAATTGCCTAATTAATCATTTTAACAACCTTGTTTTTTCCTTCCATTTTACAGATGAGTCAGTTGAGGCAAAGAGAAGATGAGTAGCCTGCTCTGGGCTTTTTCCAGTGAGGAAGTGGTGTGCAGGTTTTGAAAGCAGGTAGAGTGTCTCCAGGATCTATGCTCTTCTCCTGCGTGTGAGTTTGCCCATCCTCTCTGCATCTTTTGAGCCAGGAGCACTTTTAAAAATATATTTATTTATTTATGCATACAAGAACTGGGGTACAGGCCAGAGGTGTGAGAGGTGAGAGGATTCACTAGAAACAGAGTGGGGACCAGAACAAGCATATTGAAGTACACTGCTGAGGGGAGCAGCAGATGAGACAGGAGAGGTCTGCTGAGCACTTTTTTATACTACTCACTTCCACTTTCTTGCTCTAGCTGACAGGATGAGGGATAGATTCCTGATCTATGGCCAGGTTATCCATAGCTATGCCACTACTTATCATTCAGGTGGTCAGCTAAAAAATAGTAACTAATAAGCTGGGTTTTGTTAAAATGAAACATTTCTGCTCTACAAAGTTAGTGTCAAGGTAGTCAAAGGGAAGACACAGATTGGTAGAAATATTTGTAAAAGACACACCTAATTAGAGACTGCTATCCAAAATAGGCAAAGAACTTTAAAATGCAATGATACAAAAAAGCAAAGAATGGACCGAAAACCTTCAGACACCTCACCAGAGAAGATGTACAGATAAGCATATGAAAAGCTTATCACCAGGGAAATGCAAATTTAAACAATGACATAAAGTGAAAGTGCTTCCTCTCATATGTGGAATATAAATAACCAAAGCCAATGAACTAACTGAACACAACAAAAGTAACTCATAAACTGTGAAATACGGTAGTTACTGGATGGAAGGGGAAGGAAGGTGGGAGGAAAGGATAAAGGGGGTCAGTGTGGTAGTGTGATAGCACTAGAACTTTGGTGGTAGGTGTGAGTGGGGCATACACACATTTAGATGTGTGAAGCTGTTTGCCTGAAATTCATATACTATTGTAAACTAATAAATTAATAAAATTTCATTAAAACAACAACAATGACATACTACTAAACATTAAAAGGGCCAAAATCTGGGCCACTGATAAAAAATGCTGCGCAGGATGTTGTTGGGGAGCAAAATAAATCATTCTGTACTCTCCTCTGGGTTCTTTTTGGGCTGGACAAGTGATCAAAACTACATCAGTAGGGTCAGCAAAGGAAAAATAATCAATTTAACAACATACATATGGAGAATTTACATAAATTACATTATTCTAGAGAATAATGAAATGGACCAAGAATATTTATCCTGCATTTTGGGATCTAGGGCATCCAGGACAGAGAGGGGGAGATTTCATGTGACAGACAAGGAGGTGACCTCATCCTTACTTGGTGAATAAAGATGAGATTCTGGGATGGAAAGAACATATTTTACTGATTAGCCTACAACTAGGTGAGATCCTTAAACTACATTCTTCTAGGTCATAAAAGGGAGAGCAGTAATGTTTTTTTCAACTAGCAAAGGGCAGAAGGTTTGTATGTGATGATCTCTTCCTTGATTAGGAAACTATGAAGAACTCAGGCAAGAACAGAAACTTCTCCTAGACTTCAGACCCTTACTGCTTTCCACTCAAGATAATCTACATTCTTTAAATACTGATCCTCAGTCTCCCAAGGGTCACATGTCTTAACTGACTCCTAGCTTCCATATCAAGTTGACAAGAGGCCTAATCTGGGCCTATTGAGAAAACTATCAGATCTCAGTGTGGAGAATGTAAAATGGTATAGCCACTTTGGAAGACAGTTTGAAAGTTTCTTACAAACTAAAATATATTCTTACTATGTGGTCCAGTTATATCACTCCTTGGTATTTACCCAAAGAAGGTACAAACGTATGTCTACACAAAACCCTGCACGTGGTTGTTTACAGCAGGTTTACGCAAAATTGTCAAAACTTGAAGTCAGCCAAGATATACTTCTGTAGGTGAGTGGATAAGTAAGCTATTGGGACCTTCAGACAATGGGATGTTATTCAGTGCCCAAAAAAAAGGAGCCGTCAAAACATGGAGGAAATTTAAATGCATATTATTAAATGAAAGAAGTCAACTGAAAAGGTTACGTACTGTGTGATTCCAAATACACAACATTCTGGTAAACTAAGGAGACAATAAAAAGATCCATAGTTACAAGGTATTGGAGAGGGGGTAGACAGAGCACAGAGAATTTTTAGGGCGTGAAAATATTCTGTATGATGCTATCATGATGGATACGTATCATTTTACATTTGTCTAAACCTACAGGATGGATATCAGGAATGAATCCTAATGAGAACTATGGGCTTTGGAGGATAATAATGTGTCAGTGTTGGTCCATCAATTGAAACAAATGTGCCATGCTGGGAGAGCTGTAGTTAGTGGGGGAGGCCGTGTATGCGCAAATGTGGGAGCCGAGGGTACATGGGAAACCTTTACCTTACTCTTGATGCTGTTGTGAATCTAAACCTTTCAAAAAAAATTAAATCTTAAGAAAAAAATTAAGCCAAGCCACCAGAACTCTCATTCAGTGGTATTTAAATGAAGCAACTTGGAAAGAATTTGCTAGTTGTGAAGCAGATGGGAAGTTTGCATATGAGTCACATTAAAGGTAACTTATCTATAAAAAGGCACTTGAGCTTCTGCTATTGTAGCATCTAGACCACCTTAAATTCAAATCCATTTTCCTCCCCCCTCCATTTCATCCGGAAGCCCTTGTCTCCCCAGAAGTCCTCCAACAACCGCATTTGACTTGAACTAGCTTGAATGGCTTTATGTTGTTTGTTAGCATAAAGTCAAACTACAACAATACACACTCACATATTTGAAAGCACCTGACTTTCCTTGAGATATCCCCTCTCTCACTCTAGTTCTTTCAGCTAATCTTTATTCCATGTATTCATTCATTCCCCTGGTCCTTCCTTTCTGGACCATCCAGGGTAGATGTCAGAAATGAATGACTATGAAGGCAGGAATTGGTAGCTACCTTTATGGAACAACTTGTAGGGAAGAGAGTGAGTCCCTCATCAGGTTCAAAATTTCCTCTTATCTCCTGGTGGCCTCTTCTGAGCACCTATAAGTTGGTTCTGTTTACAAGAGGGTCTTAAATGGATAAACTGGGGTAATGAGAATCAGCTGGGAGGAAGGCCCTGTGCCAGTGAATGCGAGCTGATCCCTTAAAGAAAAGCTAGTAAAAATCTAGGGACAGAGAGTTTTCCCTGAGCCTGTCCTGGCTTGAGGGCATTTCAAAGGAGAAGCCCTCGTGGAAGACTGTGTCCTCCAAGCTGTGGGGAAGGAACTGGTGTGCAAATTGGCGATTGGCTAGCTAGGAGCAGCAGAGAGCAACCTGGCTTATTCCCCCTTGTGGTTGTCGTGTTCAGGTCAGTACTAACTTTAGCCTTGCCGTCTGCGAATGGGGACAGTCCACTAGTGGATTAAATCCTCCTTAAATGACTGGAAGCTTTCAGCCAGAGATCAAAAGAAAGGGGAGGAAATTATTTCATCTATTCTCTGCCTTGGTGCACAATGACTTCCGGGGAAGCCATTCTCCAGTGTTTTACAGAATAATAACACTTTCTATTCCAAGAGCAGCAATCTCCTAGGAGCTCCAAGTCTTCTACAAGCATTTTATCAGTTACTCTTACCTGGTATACCTGGAACGGAGGGAGGAAGCAAGCATAACATTTGGTTTATTTTCTTCCTGACAATCACTCTCTTAGCTAAGCCCACAGTACCTTTGGAGAGAGGAGGGGGAAACAAACCTAAGGACTTTCTCATTGTGTGCACAGACTCATAGTGCTGACTCTGCGCTGGCTTCGCGCCAGGCATCCAACTACTCCAACTACCCACCACCTTGTAATTACCCGCAATCCTTCATTTATTTGCTCCATTTCAATGTGGAATAAATATCCTCATTTTGGGTTGGGGAAATTGACTCAGAGAAGTCTTTGATGACTTCTCAGGATAACTGAATACTCATGTCAGGACGTTGGCAAGTCCGAGCAAGTGTCATCATACGTTCGACTACCGACATTCTCCCCACCTTCTTCCTACTGCAGTGTCCAGGGGACTGACGCAGAGCTGAGTTGGACTGTGATGCTCCTAATGAGACACAGTAGAGGATAAGAGGGCGTGATGACTTGAGCTGGAAAGTATGACCCTAAGTTTGGTGGTTGACCTTAAGACCTTAAGCTCTCCTCGAACACACATCCAGTGAAATTCCCATCAGAGTAAGCTGCTTCTCTGGAGCTTGAACATTTCAAAAAGGGTGTTTCAAATGGTCTTTCAATGGTGCTGGGATATAAATAGCTCTTGCAGAAGAATGTTGCCTCAGTGATATGATGACTGAATCAGCGCAGCATTGAATTAGCAGCAATCTGGTTCTCTGGGTAATGGCATGATGGTAAATGAACACTATTACATTTTTACCCTGTGAATGAGTCCTTAGTATAAAAGACAAATAGCCTCCAGGTGTCTTGCCACAAGATTCAAACAACTGAGTCACTTGAGTTTGATGCAAGACAAGTGGCAGCTTCAAATCTCCTTATGATTCAGCGGCCACCAACTTGGATGGGCCCCAGTTCCTACTTTAGCATTTTTCTTTAGTCACTGTGCTGTGCAGTCATTTCCCTTTCTGTAGATGCACAATAGGAAATTCTAAAGAAGGAGACAAAGCTGCCATTGAGCTCTCCGACCAAACTTCCCCCCAAAAGCAGGCTACGCATGCTAGGAAAGGCTGTTCTGAAGAGGAACTAGTTGAGGACTTTCATGCCAGCAGCTTGATTATTGGTCCCACCAGAGTGCATTTGACTCCCATGCTGGGTCCTATGGTTGCCAAAGTAATCCCTCAAGAATGATCAGGTGGCTCAGCCAAGACTGCTGTAATAGCTGGAGGCAGCATGGAGTTGAGGGAGTATTGTTCTGGAAATCTTGTCTCTGTCATAGCTAACTATGTGTGGCATTAGGAAATTGGATCTCGTTGGGGCTTAGTTTTCCATCCATGAGGTTAATGACCTTGAATTGTTGGGCAAAAATTAGAGAGGATAAGCTCGAACTTGAATGCATAGTATTTTATAGTATTGTATAGTATTGTATAGTATTTTTTTCCTGCCTATTTTATAAACTTAAAGGCATTGAGTGCATTGATGATAACATTAAAAAGCTACAGTTGTTTGCTCATGGCAGATTTTAAGGGGCACAATAAGTCTACAGTTAGAGGAATCACTCAAAAGATGAGTTTGATGAAAGAACAAGATACTCCAAGGAAAGGGTGTCACCTTTTGTGACTGAAGGCAAAAGAAATATATACATATGTATAAACTTCAAAAGCAATCCAGCCTAAGATGTAGGGACTATATGTCTACTGATGATAGAAGAAAAAACAAACATCTGTTAAATCAGGGCTCTGAAACGATTGTTGATATTAAGAGGGCAGTGTTACAATGACAAGTGCCAGGGAAGGAGCTTGAAACAGGAACTTGGGAAAATGTCACTCTGTCTTCACTGTTGTCTAGGAAAGAGGGAAGACTGGTCCCAGTTCTTTAGATAACACAGAAAGGGAATAATTCATTAGGTCCCCAGAATAAGAACCCTTAAACATATTCCCCACCCTATGCAGCATTCCCCAAGCAACTTTGTGATCTGTGATTTCTTAGTCACTATTCATGAACATCACACTGTATCTGACCCTGTTTGCCACACTTCACGCATGTTATCTGTAATATATGACTCATCACAGCAACCTTTTGAGGTAGGTGCCAAGCACCCTATTTTTATTTATTTATTTACTTATTTTTAACAATTAAATTTATTTATTTTCTTACACCATTGTTGATTTTTGTACAATATAGTCCTGGTAGTTCTCCCACCACCACAGCACCCATGATCCATCACCGAATCCCTTGTGCTCTTCCCTCTCCTGGGTTTGACCCCTCTCCCTCCTCCTTCCCTGCTGTATGCCTCAGACCTATGGTCAGATTGCGAGTTTTATCTTTTTCCTGACTCTGTTCAATTTCCCTATATTCTATCTATAAGTGAAACCATCTGATATTTTCTTTTTCTTTTTTTTCAAAAGATTTATTTATTTATTTATACAAGAACCGGGGTACAGGCCAGATGTGTGGGAGGGTGAGGATTCACCAGACAGAGCAGGGAGCAGAACAGGCAGTCTGACTGAAATATACTGCTGAGGGGAACAGCGGGCGTGACAGGAGAGGTCTGCTGTGCCATGTGGGACCCTTGCCAGTCAGCCGGGATCGAACCCACGCTGCAGAGGCTGCAGACAGCTTCACAGTGCTGTGCTCAACAGCCTGTGCCACCAGGGGAGGCCCCTGATATTTTCTTTTTCCTTCTGGCTTGTTTCACTCAGCATAATCCTTTCCAGCTCCATTCATGTTGCTGAAAATGGCCTGAATTTATCTTTTTTGATTATTGAGTAGTTTTTCATTGTTTACATATATCACATCCTCTTGATTCATTCATCGGGTTTTGTGGCATTTATGTTGTTTCCACATCTTAATTATTATAAATAGTGCTGCAATAAACATAGGAGAAATGCCCCATTTTTAGATGAAGAGACAGACTAAGGATGGTGACATAATATCCTTAAAGTCACCCATCAGAAATGATGGAGCTGTTATTTAAATGCTGCTTGGACTGATCTTCAATGTCCTCTTCCTGTCAGTGTGCTGCCTAGTGAAAGGAGCTTCTTGGTGCTTCTTGCTTGTTTCAGTCTGGGACCAGAGATGTCTTTCTGACTGGAGGTTAATGTGACCACAGTTGGTAGGACTCAAGCTTCCTAGAGGGGCTCACCTGTGGATGAATTGTTATTGTGCTTGAATGAATGGAATGAAGGCATATCAGACTTGGAAAGTGCAATATTCTCATTAAGACAGTGTCTCTGGGCCTCCTTGGTGGCGAAGGGGTTAAATCTCAGTGCTATCAAGCTACCGCCAGCCACTGTGACATGAGTTCAATCCCCCGCCAGCCAGGGAGCGAACCCATATGGCGCAGCAGACCTCTCCTATCTTGCCCGCTGCTCCCCTCAGCAGTATGTTTCAGTAGATCTGCCTGTTCTGTTCCCCACTCTGTCTCTAGTGAATCCCCTCACCCCCCACACCTCTGGCCTATACCCCACTTCTTATATGCATAAATAAATAAAATAAATCTTAAAAATAAGACAGTGTCTCTGTGGTTCTGACTAAAGTAGGCTATCAGTTCTTCCCCTTATATTATAGTGTTGATTTACCACCGAAAGGACTTGTGAAAAGAAAACATTTGTTTTTTGGCATCTTGATAGGGGAAGCACACTGAAATTTGCTTTCTCTCCTTGGGAAAACTAAAGTAGATGGCTACAAGTAACTGGGTATTATGGCCTTTGTTTTCACAGCTGCTGAAACAACTCTGACTCTCCTGACTCCATTCATGATAACTTCTTGAAATTACATGTGTCTAAAGATAGGACATACAGGTCAGAGCTCCTGAATGCATAGAGTCCTTTGTTTAAATGGAGCCTGTTCATTTTAGCTCAAAACAATCCTTGACCCACAAATGAATGTGAAAAATCCACATGAAAGATTTCATGGACCATTATAGCTGCATAGTCTCAACAATGTATGTATGTTGTGTTTGCATTTAAGAGGTTATTTTAGCAATTAACAGAAGGCATGTATGGCCCTCCTTTCACTGGAAAAGTTCACAGCTCTGTGCAGATAAATGCTGAAGGACAGCAAGGAATTGCTTCAGGAGTGGATCATCAGCAAGATGGGGGTAGCACTGGTGTGGGGTTGCAGCAGAGAGGTTGAGCTTACTAAGTGGTAAGGTGGCTTCTGGGTTGGTTAGTTCAGGTAAGAATTCTAGGGAGACAAGCTTTTTGCAGATATTTGAGGGACTCACTTATCCTGGGCAGTATAAAATAGACCTGCCTTACCTGAGAGAACTTGGACTTCAAGAAGGTAGTCAAGTATTGTGGGGAAAATCTTTAAATTAACATATTTGGGGGGTTTATTATAAGGAATAATGCTTGCAAAAAGTTCATTTGGAATAAGGGGGGCTATGTCAGGTACTGATGGGTCACCTGCCAGTGGGATGCATATAAGCTGTGAAATTATGACAGCGACCCCAGCACTGTGAGAGAGAGTCACATCGATGACTTTGAGCTCCAAGCCAATTCTAAGAACTTAGCTCGTGGTTTGACTAGATTCTGATGCCAGTTGCTCTTGTGTGAGTCAAATGTGAGAAATGGTTTAACAATGTGTGTTGGAGAAGAGCATATTTATACACTAAAACCTCACTAATTTAAAATAATTGAAAGGGGAGATAATTTGGTTGGTCAAGTCAATTATGAAATGCTTGTCAATAATAAAATGCCATATTATAACTTTCAGGTCCATGAGTATATGGAATTATGTCTCTCAAAGTTGCCTGATCATGGTCCTGCTTTGCTGAATAGAGGATGATTTGTAATCAGCATATCAGCGCACCAGGCTTGCTAGCCTCTGCTTAGATTAGAATTACATCATTTGTAATTCAGAGTGTTTGAAAACAGTTGGTCTTTTAAGTAAATAAACAGTTCCTCCAGAATTTCAAGTATGTATTTGCTGTCATCTCTTTTTCACTCTTGATACTGCAATGGAAGTTACCATCCATCTCCTGTCCAAATGTCACAATTAAAAAGGAAACAAAAGTGCTTCATGACCAAACTGGATTTTTGCCATGCTACCCCCCATTACGTAGATTGGATACTAGATTGTTTAAACCTCATGGATGGAAATGTTTGAAGGGGTTACTAGATAACTAGCAGGTATAACAAATAATTTGCCGATGACATGTTTTCATTCAGTCATCAAAATTGTTTTTTTTAATTGTATTATTTTCGTATTGAGGCAATGTTGGTTTACAACACTGTATGATTTACAGGTACAAGTTCACACCTTTTCAAATATATGTCATCACACCACACCCACCACCAAAGTGGCCAGAATTCTCCAGTGGGCTGTCCATTGGGCTATAGTCTCCCTCTTGTTGCACATCCTCAATATCTCCCTCTGGTAGTGTCACATCTACAGTCAGATTCTAGGGGTTGTTTTGGTTTAGTTTTATTTTTCTATATTCTTTATATTAATGAAATCATCCAGAATTTGCCTTTCTCCTTCTGACTTATGTCACTTAGCATAAGCCCCTCAAGGTCCACCTATCTTGTCACAAATAGCAACATTTCATCTTTTTTTCATAACTGAGTAATATTCCCTTGTGCGTATATGCTGCATATTTTAATGTTAAAAAGACCGTATTTTATGATTCTAGTTATATGAAGTGTCAGGAATGGCAAGTGTTTAGAAACAGAAAGAATATCAGTAGGACTTAGATGGGGTAGGGACGTTTGGAGGGAAGTGGAGAGGGAGTGCTAAGGGGTCTGGGGTTTCTTTATGAGGTAACAAAATGTTCAAAAATTAATTGTGGTGATAATGCACAACTCTATGAGCACACAAGCAAAGCATTAAATTTTACACTTAAAATAGGTCAATTATGTAGTATTTTGGACCAACAAATTATACCTCAGTAATTCTTAGGTTTGTATAAAAGTCAGGGATTGTTTTGGGCACTAGAAATAGAACGTTGAACAAAACTAAGTAACTGCCCACATGGAGTTTACATTTCAATGGGAATCAAATAATCAACATGGGAGCAAATACGTAAAAACATACATTTAGGGGCCTCCTTGGTGGCGCAGGGAGTTGAGCGCAGTGCTGTGAAGCTGTCCGCAGCCTTTGTGGCATGAGTTTGATCCCCAGCCGGCCAGGGAGCCACCCACATGGCATGGCAGACCTCTCCTGTCTTGCTTGCTGCTCCCCTTAGCAGTGTATTTTGGTACATCTGTCTGTTCTACTCCCTGCTCACTTTGGTGAATCTTCTCACCCTCCATGACTCTGACTTGTTCCCCACTTCTTAAAAAAAAAAAATAAAACAACCAAAATACCCCCCATACGTTTAGGAGCAAGCACTCTGAAGAAAAATAAAGCAGGATAAGGAGAGACTGATGTGTGTGTGTATGCATACACGAATATGTGTGCATGCGTGTCTGTGTATAGAGTGTACCTGAATACATGTGTGATCTATGTATGTATGTGTATGTGTGCATTGTAAACCTCTGTATACACACACCTATTTTCTTTATTTTAGATATGGTGAATGGGGGGCATTTCTGGAGAATATAACTTTGAACAGAGAAATGAATGAAATGAAAAGACGGCCCATTCAGATAACTGGGGTAAGTATATTTAATGCAATCAAAAATCCTAATGGAGGAAAATTTTGGCATCTATGACCAAGAAGAGGAATAGGGAAATAACTGGAAATAAATTTGGAATGGTTGGCAGGGGTCAGGTCACCTAAGATAATAATCACGGTAATATTGTGAATTCCTTTTTTTAAGATTTATTTGTATATCCATACAAAAATGGGATACAGGCCAGAGGTTTGGGGGCAAGATAATTCACCAGAGACAGAGTGGGGAGCAAAACAGGCAGATCTACTGAAATACACTGCTGAAGGGAGCAGCAGGTGAGTCAGGAGAGGTCTGCTGCACCATGTGGGTAGCTCCCTGGCTGGGGATCGAACTTGTGCTGCAGTGCCTGTGGATAACTTCATAGTGCTGCCTCTTAACCCCTTGCACCACCAGGAAGGTTCCAATAATGTGAATTCTTTTAAGAGCTCACTCTTAGAACTAATACTCACTACTAACTTTGTACAACTTATTACACAGACCACAAGTCCTTTCCACAGCATTATCTTGTCCAATGCTAACAACAACAGGAGTAATTGCTACTCATCTTCTCAGTCTATAGATCTAGAAAATGTGGGAAATGGAGTGTAATTCCCTCTGCTCCATGACTCCGCTTCTCACTGTGGCCCATGTCTGGTAATGCTTATTTCCTCAATTCCTAAGTCAGTATGTGGTGCAAGAAACAGGCCCAATAAATGTTTATAGAACTGAGTTCTTTATGGTCACCAGTGAATGGACAGCCAAATCAAGACTTCAATTCTCTAGCTCCTTCCAAATGCCATTCTCTTTGCTGACTCACATGGCCAGCATGTGAATCACATGTGAATGTGATTTGAATCACAGAATGATGAGAATGACACATTCTTCAGGGGTTACTTTCCCTGAACATTTACATCCTCTAAGACCTGTGGGAATTTATGTAGTTTTATAGGACTCTGCAGAAAGGGTTTCACCAGCTTTTCTTTGAGCAATGAGTTAGTCTTCCTTAGCATTCTAGTAGGTAACTTTATCATAATTAATTTTTATTCAGACTATTATATTTCGGTAATTTTCATCTCTTCCTTAAAATCCCAGGCCCCTTTTTTGCAAATCTATTATATCTCATCTTTTATCTGTATAATAAAGTAGTTAAGGGGGCCTCCCTGGTGGCACAAGGGGTTAAACATCAGCACTATGAAGTTATCCGCAGCTACCCAAGTTTGATCCCCCGCCAGGGAGGTGACCTCTCCTGTCTGGCCCCCTGCTCCCCTCAGCAATGCATTTCAGTCAGTTCACCTGTTCTGTTCCTCACTCTGTCTCTGGGGAATCCTCTCACCCCTCACCCCTCACCTCTGGCTGACACCCCAACCTCTTGCATGCACAAATAAACAAATCTTAAAAAAATAAAGTGGTTAAGAACTTGAGTACAAATCCTGAAGAGAGCTTGCACAGTGACCCTATTCTTAATTTATGACCTTTTGACAACTATGCAGTCTGGGCCTCAGTTTTTTCATCTGTAAGTAGAGACAATAGTATTATTGATCTCACAAGACTGTTTTGAAAGTTTGGCGTGTCTGTAAGGCACAGGGCAGCACCTGGGACAGGCTAAGCATTTAGCGGATGTCTGCTATTACTAGTTAGTATGCTAATACCCCTTTCCAGTACCGCTTACTATAGAATTATGGCTAGGGAGGCAAGAAGTGAGATAATTGCTTGTCAGTACTTCTCAGCACACAGAATTGAGGATTTTATTATAGCAGGACACTTAGGTGGTAAAAACACCTCTGTGGATTGGAATACAATGTGTGCACAGATGGAAAGTAGGGTTGGAAACTAGGGAACCCCCTGAGCATTCTGCACTGGGATCGAGGGGACGGTGATTACTGAGTCTCCCCAAGTACACTATTTCATGTGGGTCTCTTGGTCATTATTAAACTCTCCAAATGAAGGTTATTTTTACTAGGTGATGATAAAAATTTGCGACTAGAGATTGGGGAGAGCAGTATGGGTGGGAATGAAAAGCCATCAATAAAAAGAGCCATTTGCTTCTCTTTCCTTCCCCTCTTTTAGATTCTGGAAGAATCTGCAATCTCTGGTCTTCAGTGCTGTTTCATCTCCTGTTAGCACTATTGTCACTGTTGCCAGGTAACGACTGGGTCCCAAGGTCTTCTGGGGGAGTGGCCTTCCTGCTGGCTGTGTGGCTGGGAGGGAGATACAAGGAAGAAGAGGTCAAGGGTGAACTGAAAGAAAGCATTGGTGCCTGGACACTCACCAGGACCCCTGAGATCTCATTTAGGTTTATGGGAGAAGGGGAGACCTGAAAACATGGAGATACCAAGGAACTCTTAGCACCTCCTTTTCCCATGCCTAATAATCTCTCACACTAATAAAAAGGCAGTAAATGTAAAATCCTTGGTAAACAAAGAAACAATCAATCTTCTTTTTTCTTTCTTCTTTTTAAAATAAACAATTCCTCATCAATTCCAGAGAACGTGTGCTGTGTTTATGACTATCAGGGTGAACACCCCCATGCAAAGCTCTTCCATCTCAGTGGTGAAAGTCAGGTGCCCCGGGGCTCTACCTATCAGCTTTGAGAAGAGACTTGTTACCAGACTCAGCAGAAGCCCCTTGCAGAGCCATCTTTGGGTCTATTTTTCTCTCACATATTAAGCTCTGATTCCCTTTCTCAATAATGTGCCAGTGCTAGAGAAGGAGAAGAAAGGAAAGCAATATAGCAGCTGACTGTACCAGCATATTTCATTGTTCATTTAAAAGCTGAGTATCTCTCTGTCTGCGTGCGGGGGAATAATTCATTTCACAAGCAGTAGCCGTGAGCATCAGCTGGAAGGGACCTGGGATTGGGCCAGTGTGATTCTCTATTTCAGGGATGAGGCGAGACCAGAGCTCAAGTGCTTATTAAGTCATAAGACTTGAGATCTTATCAGGATGAAAGAGAAGAGAATGTCCTCTGAATTGTCTGGCTTCCACATCTTTCAATGTCCTAACCATTTACCTTCTACCTCTTGTCCTACAAAATGCTTCTGACACTGTCTCACAGGCACTCGAAGTGATTGACAGCCTCTTCATTCTGACTCAGCCCCCTTGAAAAACTTGGCATCCATCTCTGAACTGTTTTCCAGCCTCAGACTTGGTTTCAAGGTCCTCTATTAGTTTATTCTTGTTAAGTGATTGCATCATCTATCTCTGTCAAATAAATGCTAAAAGTTTCATCTTAACCTCTTTATTCCTTCATTTTCTGATGTAATATTTTATGTTCACGATTTTTAATGGTTCATTCAGGTTTGACCATAAGTGGGGACCCAGAGGGCAAGTGGTGTGGCCCACAGAGATCGGGGAGTCTCACTGGGTATTGTCAGATTCATCTTTAAAGGTAACACCAAACAATTGACCTTGGAGAAACCATAATTTCATTGAAAATAATGCTAAATCTAAAATATATTTAATTCTACTTTGTTGTAAAATATTTATTTTCTAACGACAGTATAGGCTATGATTTATTGAGTTTTACTTCATGCCATTTTCTGACGTACATGCTTTGCACACATCATGACATATCCCTATATGCATATACATTATCAACAGCACTATTAGGAAAGTATCATTATCTCTAGCAGATGCAAGTGGAAGTAAGTCTCAGGGAATACCTTGCACAATGTCTTGCATCAGTGGACTTGTCAGAATACCAGGCTATCTCTGTGAAAAGAATAGTTTTGTTGGCTTGACTATCATTGCGATAGACATGAATGCAGTGAATTGGCCTTTTAGGTTGAGCAAAGCAAGTGCTAGTTATCCATTCTGTGTAACAAATTGCCCCCAAAGTTTATTGCTTATGTTAGCATTTATTACTATTATATCACAGGCTCTGGAATCAGGAATCTGTGCAGTTTACCTGGGGTCTCTGGCTCTAGGTAATATGGTGGCACTTGGGGCTTCAGGTGGGTTATGTCATCTCAAGTTTTGAATAGGGAAGGATCTGCTTCTGAACTTGCTCATGTTGGCAGGATTGAAGTCCTCACTTGCTGGGGATCTGGGCCTCAGTTCCTCCTTGTTTTTTTGGCTAAGAATGGGCTGATGTGATCCCCAAATGTATTGGTTCCTAATATCTGGAATCTTTGAATATTACCTTTAAAAAGTGAAACCAAAACAACTTCAAAGTTGTGGTAAAATACATATAGCACAAAGTTTATAGAAGGATCAATTTTTAATTGATGAGATTAAAGTTTTTGTGATGAGAAGATGATCCTGGGCTATCTAAGTAGGCCCTAAATGCTGTCACAAGTGTCCTTGTGAGAAATAGGCAGAGGGAGGTTAATCATAATGAGACCACAGAAGCAGAGAATGAATGGATGCAGCTATAAGCCCAGGGCTGCTGGAAGTTCCTCTAAGCAGAAAGAGGCAAGAAAGATAATCTTCTAGAAGCTCCAGAGGAAGCACAGACTGTCTCATACCTTGATTGTGGCTGGTGAGACTGATTTTAGATTTCTGGGCTCCAGAACTGAGGGAATACATTTCTGTTGTTTAAAACCAACAAGTTTGTGGTAATTTGTCACAGCAGCCATAGAAATAACTACATTGTCCTCATTCTCTTGCCACATAGAGAGGGTATCTCACCGTAGGGCATCTCTCCGTAGGGCAGCTCACCAAATGGCAGTTTTGAGATAAGAAGGGCCCTGGGATAAGATAATACTCAAGGAGAAAATTTTGCTGTTACACCAGTCTGGTAAAGGAGATGTTAGGGCCTCCCTGGTGGTGCAGACAGTTGAGCGCTATGCTGTGAAGCTGTCCGCAGCCTCTGCAGTGCCTGTTCTTTCCCTGCTGGCCTCAGAGCAACACACATGGCGCGGCAGACCTCTCCTGTCGCCTGCTGCTCCCCTCAGCAGTGTATTTCGCCAGTCTGCTTGTTCTGTTCCCCACTCTGTCTCTGGTGAATCCTCTCACCCTCCTGCGCATCCGGCCTGTACCCTGGCTTTTGTATAAATTAAAAAAAAAAAAAAAAAGCTTGATGACTGTAGATCTGGACACCTGCTGCCATAAATTTCCTTGGCTTATTTTTTCCCTTCCTTTCTTCCTTCCCTTCTTCCTCCCCCCTCTCTTTTCCTTCCTTTCTTTCTTTTACCATTTCTGAGCTATCAGGCTTATCATAGCTTATCAAGTTGACTGCTACAGGGGAAAAAAAAAAAAAGAGAGAGTAGCAGACCCAGAAACAAGAGTCTCAGACTTTAAGACCACACTGGCTCAATCTGGAGCTGCGGGCACACAGCCTCCAGATATGGTCACCTTGGAGATGGTCCTGTGGAGCCCTGTATGACCCCTAAGCTGCAGCTGATTGATGCTCACAACCAACAACAAAGGACTTTGGCTAAGACCACTCTCCTCGCTTTTGCAGTCAATAAAGTTTCATTCTTTTGTTCTCAAACTTTGGTCCTAAAACCCATAGAAGACCCCTATCCCTCACACCTCCTGCCCAGAGAGGGATCCCTGGTGCTCTCTTTCCTTGCTCTTTCACTAATCAGTAAACCTTGGCCTTTTGCCTACCCTCACAGGTGTCTGCGGAGTCCTCTTTTCAATCTTGACCAGAGAGTCTCAGAGTCCTTTCCTGGGCTTGGGAGTAGGACCCCTCCGTCCATCCCTCTGACTCCTGGTAGGTGGAGCCCTGAACAGTGGCTGGACGCTTGCTTACCTGTGTGTTTGGTGGGGCAGTCAGAATCAGACTTGGGATAAGGGCCCATTCCCATGTCCAGTGTCAATTTGTTTCATCAGCCTGAATAAGCAAGAAGAGAAAGAGAGCAAGGTGGAAGCCCCAGTTGTAGAACTGAATCTCAGATGTAACATCCCTTTTCTTGCTGTGTTCTATGAATTAGAAGCAAGTTACTTGGCTTAGCCCACAGCTGAGGGGAGGGGCTTACATGTGGCATGGCTACCAGGGGTCAGAGGTCCCATGAGACCACCTTGGAAGCACCCTACATGCAGCCTTCTCCAATGTTTGGTGTAAGATGAGGGGAAACCAGAAAGCAGCTCAAATTGCAGACAGGCCTCTGCTGAGAGTTTCTGCCTCTGATGGTTTCATCTGCTTAGGCAGCATTTACCTGGAGGGCTTTTGTTAGGGATGACTGTAGTTCCTATAAGATCCCTTCTTATTCATTCCACTTTCCTGGGAAAAAAGTCCAATCCTATAACCTCTCTCTTTTCCACCAACCTTAAACCTCACATCTTTCATATAGACTGTCTTGGTCAGCTGGAAGTTTTATATAGATTCCCAAGGCCCTAAATAAATATAAACACGTCACTTTTGTCTTCTGTGAACGGGAAAACACAAGACTCACACAGAGCGATTCCATCTGGGGCTCGTATATATGTGGTTTATTTATGAGTGATTTTGTTGCTGGATTTATGATGAAGTGAATAGATTATTGCCTTAAGCTCTTGTCATCTGGACAGGCACTGTCCACTAAACAGTAGAGTTGATAGAGATGATCTTTGGATTCTCCCCCTCTCCCCCAGCCTCCATGCTGAAATTCTTAACAATCTCAGGGTGCTAAATCCACGGCACAGTCTCATGCCTCTTACTGGATCCTGATGTTGCACCCCAGGATTTCTTGAAGTGTGCTTTGCTCACCAACTAAATCCTAATCACCCAAAGAATCTGATAAAAATGCAGATAGATATTCTGGCCCAACCCAGTTCCACTAAATTTACAAAATCTGGTGTGGGACCCAGAAACCTATATTTTAAATAAGTTTCTCAGGTGGTTGTTAGACATAATAAAGATGGGAGTGCTAACCTAAGCCCTATTTCCACAAGCAGTTTTCAGAGCTATTTGCCAATGCTATATGATCTCTGATATATTTTTTAAACAATACAGTGTTTCCTATTTAGTTGTAATTTTACCACTATTGCAGGCAAAAGGATTTTGAGTGCTAAATGTATGGCCATTTAAAATGTTAGCAATGGGTTTTAAAATATTTTATAGTATTTATGGTAAACTATACAATTTTATTTTTTAGTAGTCATGTAGAGTTTCCTTTTTAATAAGTATTTTTTAAAGAAAATATGTTAAATAAGTAACAGTATAGGTTGTATGCAAACCTGGTGGAAACAATAATAGGCAGAATCAAATGACTAAAGTTGGGGAGTCATTCTCTTAACCTAGAGGAAGTCTCTCTGAAGACTGCACGTATCCTCATGGGAAGTGGAGGAGGCCTTTTAGGGCAGAAAGGCCCTTTGTAGGTCACTTTTGTGTGAGGCAGATCTTGGTAATGTGTTTCAATCATGAAGCTGACCAGAATGAATAGACAAACTGTGCCTTCAGATGTGTTTCTTATGAATATAGAAAAGAGAGCCAGAGCAATAAGTAATTGCGAACAGGTGCAATAAGGCTGTAGAGAGGCATAACCTTACTCTGTATCAGGGCTGGTTCTTGGTAACAACGCAATGGAGATGAAGCCCTTCACCCCCTCCCCTCTCCCCTTTGTCACTGTCCTGGTGCCCTGTGCTCCCTCCTTCCTTCTCCCCCTGATCTCATCAAGTTCTGCTCTCCAAATTTCCATTATTTCAGAGCTATAAATGACCCATGTTATCCCAAAATATTGGATTTCAATTTCTTTTGGACTGAAGCATCCTACTATAAAAATAGCTAAAGGGTATCTTTTCTTGTTTTGGAGGTGAAAAAATACTTTTATTTTCTTTGAACAATTCATGGCAATACTTTTTCTTTAGCGATAGATGATTATAATGCTCCCTAAAAATGTAATGTAATACATGTTGAAATAATTGATGCTCTTGGAAATGACTTCGTCATACAATATATTAAATAAATATTTCCATTAGCATGTCACCACCTATGTGAGAGCTTAGAATTGTGCTGCCTTACACAGTAGCCACTGATATGTGGGGCTATTGAGCACTTGAAATGGCAAGTCTGAATTGAGTGTGTTGTCAGTGTAAAATATACACTGAATTTCAACAACTTGGAATAAAGAGAATGCAAAATACCTGATTAATAATTTAAAAATATTGACTGCATTTTAAAATGATATTATTTTAGCTCTATTGTGTTAAAATATACTATACAAATTACTTTTATCCATTTTTTAAACCTGTTTTAATGTAGCTACTAGGAGATTTAAAATAAATATATGGCTCATATTGATGCATCAGTGCCTCACATATTTCTATGAACAGCATTACCTTAAGAAATACTAAATTCACCTTGCAATAAATAGTCATCTTTTATTAACTTGACAATAAAGTGATCCTAGACCCTGAACTTCCTCCGAGTGCTGACAATCACAGTTATGATTCTTTGGTTCCTAACTTGGCTATTTAGGTCAATTCCCTTAACTCCTTAGTTAATATTAATAGATTCTATTATAGGAAGATCGTTTTGGTCAAGCCTAATTCTTACAAAACCATAGCTTATAATGACACAACATAAAAAATGCACGGGAAAGTATTTGGATCAACTACAAAGTCAAAAAAGGTGTAAGATTGTCAGGATATTAAAATACACTGATGACAAGTTCAAGGTTCCTTTAATTATTTTTTCCTGGGGTTTGTTGGTGAGAAATCTTTCAATTTTTCAACATAGGATGTTTGGACTTCATATGACTTTTTTGGCTGCAGATATCACATACTTGGCATTCAAAATCATAGCGATCATCATAATGATTAAGTTCTTTAGTTTCTGGTCAATATCCTTCTGTGAACAGTGAATCAGATCATATTGTGACTGACTTGCTTTTAGTTTACGCAAATCTGATACCAAATTAAATAATTTGGCCACCCTGTTAAACAGAATTTTGATGGCCTCAATAGAATTAATCTATTAGTCTGTCGATGCTGACTCTTCATACAATTCTCATTTTATTGCAGTGTTGGTGAACACTTGGTGCTGGAGGTAGATCTGCCTACCTCTCTTCATTACTCTCCTTTCCTTGTACTCTTGACATTATTCTTTGCTCTGCTAACTTTTCTTCCTTTTTTTTTAAGATTTACAATAACTGGGGTACAGACCAGAGGTGTGGGGGGTGAGAGGATTCGCCAGAGACAGAGTGGGGAACAGAACAGGCAGACTGAAATACACTGCTGAGGGGAGCAGCGGGCAAGTCAGGAGAGGTCTGCTGCATCATGTGGGTCACCTCCCTAGCCTGGGATTGAATTTGTGCTGCAGTAGGTGCGGATAGCTTCGTAGTGTTGCGACTTAACCCCTTATGCCACCAGGGAGGCCCCTGACTTTTCTTCCTTAATCCTCAAGCTGTCCCCCACTTTCTGATGCTCCAAGGTGGCCTCAGGTTTGAGAAATGGGTCACTTCAAGGCATGCCCCCCATCCTGCCCCAGTCCAAGTCTAGACCCAAATTCCAATCCTAGCTTAGTGCCTACCTGCTGGTTATGCTTGTCTTAACCTGACAAAATTCTTGGACATTTTGTACCTGTTTCCCCATGCCAGCTAACAAGTTCTAGCAGTTGACACAAACAATGAATAGATAGCAAATAGATATTAGAATGCAGCGCCATAATTCTGTGATCTTTCTTGAATTCTCCCAGGTAATTAACTCCCTGAACTTTGAACTTGGCATATCATTTCTTATTGCACACATTTGGGAATATCTGAAACACAGGACAAATAATCTTGTCACAAAGTTGTGTTGACATTTAATCAACAAAAAACACTACTTAACATGTGCCAGACATTTTGAGGAGTCATTGCTGATAAATATAGCTTTGATATCTGAACATCTATTATGAAATTCATTTGCCTCACTTGGACCTGTAACATTTAAATCCTTTTCACTGCAGGCTATGGAAGCATTAGATAGCCTAGTTTCTATGTTCAGGTGATCTGTATTCCCTATACATTGATATATAAGTTCCTAGAGTGACCTTTCAACTTGGTTACATTAAGCTGTGATGGCTTCACTTGGTGATTTCTAGGAAGCCACAATAACATTTTCTGTCTATCTGGGACTCCAGCTGAGGCATGTATTACAAGAAACAATTTTCAGAACTGCCAGGGTTAAAGTTGTGATTCCTGTTTTTCATCCTCCAAGAATCCCATGAGGGCTTCTACTCAATTAGTCATTCCTTGAACTATTATAACACATCCTTATCTGTCAGTTGTTACAAACACTTAACGTTCAGTCCTTAATAATAAAGTTTTGTCCAGCCCATGTTCTTCATAAGGACCACTGTCATTCACTCTTAAGTTCTCTGCTACCTTGATAAGTCTGAGAACACTTTTGCTGAAGCTGTCTTCTCCTGAGAGATTTTGGCCAAAGCACTTAAATTCTATTGATAAAATTTTAACATTAGTTATCAGGGGATAGAATTTGGAGTGAGTGGTATGGTCCTTCCCAGCTCTTAAATTTCCCCCATGTAGTTGTTTTCTTACTTGTTCATTTTTATTTTTTCATTTGAAAAGTAATTATTTAGTGCTTACTATTGGACAGGTTCTGTTTGAGGCACGGAGAACATAGCAGGCTAGAAGAAGACTCAGAACATTAAGGGAAGCCTAAGAACTGTAGTGCTGTGTGTGTGTGTGTGTGTGTGTGTGTGTGTGTGTGTGTGTGTGTGAGAGAGAGAGAGAGAGAGAGAGAGAGAAAACATACTTTCACTACTGATTTCATGTGATTAGTAGTTGTAGGCCAGCAAATACTATTTTGGAATAAGATTTATCAGGATTGGGCTGCTTACCTTAGAGCAAAATGTCCTAAATTTCCTTAAAGATGGAATTAGAGTTTTCACAGAACACCAATTTACATACTGGGACTACATCTGGGGAAATCATCCATGTCAGTCACAAGTATTGATTCTTTCTGAATTAGTCCTCTGTAGCTATCTCTTTCCATCCCCACTGAAGAAAACCTAGTCCCATCCTAAGTCTGCTCACTTGGGCCACTACAATAATTTCCATACTTGTCTTCCATTCTTAATTCTCTGCCAACACAATCCATCCTCTAGACCACACTGGTACTGGCCGACTTTAATTGAATATTCTATTTCAATTGAAACCAAGGCTCAGAGAGATTAGGCACCATAAGTGAGACCAGATAGGAAACAAGCGGCAGTGATAAGAAGACTCTCATATTGGTGTTTTTCAAACTCTGATTTGTGGAACCTGGAAGTCTAAGGATGTTCTTGAGTGCTCTCCGAGGATTTGTAAATTTTCTGTTTTCATTTAAATCTTAATCCATTACCATAACCTTCTAGGCCACCTCATTGCTGAAGACTATGACACCTTTAAGGGTCTATGCTTGCACTTACGGTAGTGTCCACTCCAGGTAAATCTAGTTTAGGGTTGGGATGGCAAGGGCAATGGAGGATTTTTTCAGCAGTGGTTTCAAGAATCTTGATCTGGAAGACTTTTCCATCTTTTTAGCTCTAAGGACATGTTTTTAACTGCAGTTGGGTGTTTGCCCTATTTCTTTTTTTAATTAAATTATTGTGATTGAGAGGACATTGGTTGACAAGACTGTATATACTTTAGGGGTATAGGTTCACACTGCTTCAAATGCATGTTATCACACCAAAGCACCAGTAATCTTCTACCATAGACCTTTGTGTCCCCTCCTGCCTTTGCTCCCTCCTGTCCCCATCATACCCTCACCCCCTGGTAGCCTCAGTTCTACAGATTTCAGGCATTTTTTTCATCTATCCCTTTGCTTTGTTTCCCTATATCCCTCGTATGTATGACATCATCTGGTATTTGTCTTGTCTTCTTCTGTCTAAATTCACTTAACACAATCCTCCAGTTTGATCTCTGATGGTTATTTATATTTTATATTTATGTGCTTATATTGTTGTTAATTTTTGGACTATATTTGATTTCTCCTCTCAGGTGTATTCCCTATAGCTTGCCATACAGGATATCAGGCTGTGGGAATAAGCATGGGGCTTATTTTATACTATCATATAAACAAGAAATGTGATGGACTCTAACTGCCTATGAGTGAACCAACAAGTAGCAAATTGGAGAAATTAAAAATACTAGCTTAGAGCCAATTTTGCACAGCAAGGTTTGTGGTTTGTAAAGATACAGGGTTATCAGGCTGGTTTCTAAGATTTCCAAAGGCTGCTAATGCCACTGAGTGAGCTTCCAGGTTATAAATTGACTAGTGCCTGCTCTTAGGGATTGGCAATGAAAGGTCCTTGAGAATTTTTAGGAACAAGTCATGGGTGAGAATGCATGTCAGAAAGAGCTTCAGAAAACCCATCCTGGTGGATTTCCCTGTAGCAGAGAGAAGTGAAGGTATCTCTAACTCTTTAATCATTTAGTTCAATGCAGTGATTTTCAAATGTGGGTCAGACATGGGTTATATCAGAATTGCTTACAGTCCTGGTTTAAAATACAGCTTTTTAGGGCTGAATCAGAATCTCAGAACTTCAGAGAATGGGACTGACTGGTCAGGTGTAGCATTCCAGAAAATTCTTAAGTTTGTTTATTTATTTATTTATTTTTTTAAAGATTTATTTATTTTTATACAAGAACCGGGGTACAGACCAGATACACGGGAAGGTGAGAGGATTCACCAGAGACAGAGCGGGGACAGAACAGGCAGACTGACGAAATACACTGCTGAGGGGAGCAGCGGGTGAGTCAGGAGAGGTCTGCCGCGCCATGTGGGACCCTCACCCGCAGGCTGGGATCGAACTGGCACCGCCGAGGCTGCGGGCAGCTTCACAGAGCGGCGCTCAACCACCTGCGCCACCAGGGGAGGCCCTTAAGTTTGTTTAAATACAGGAACTACTGGTCTAGGGATCTTCTTGGCAAGCAAGGAGTGAGCTGCTGGGAGGAGTCTAAAATTTTCTTTTTAAAACCTGGTCAAATTCTTTGCAAGAAAGAGTGATCATCTACTGATGTGATAGGATATAAACTTTACTACTGCATCGCCAGTATACTCTGGGCTCTTTTAACATGTAACCCTAGGATGGATAGCCCATTAAGTCCTGATAAATTAAAGTGAAAGAATTTCTTTTTTTTAATAAGATTTATTTATTTATACAAGAACCGGGGTACAGGCCAGATGCGTGGGAGGGTGAGAGGCTTCACCAGAGACAGAGCAGGGAACAGAACAGGCAGACTGATGAAATACACTGCTGAGGGGAGCAGTGGGCATGACAGGAGAGGTCTGCAATGCCATGTGGGACCCTTGCCAGCTGGCAGGGATCGAACTGGTGCTGCAGGGGCTGCGGACAGCTTCACAGTGCGGTGTTCAACCGCCTGTGCCACCAGGGGAAACCCAAAAGAATTTCTTATCAATAGGAAGAGGAACCTGTGATCTACAGTGAGTCAAGAGTGAAGAATTTGGGGGACAATTCAAGTTAAGAAAAAGATACTAAAGGATGGGAAATGAGATTCAAACTTCTTGGGCTTGCTCCCATCTATAAAGTCCTTTGCTTCCTAGCCTCACTGTCTTTTCCAAACCTGACCTTATATGCTGTTGCTTTCAAGTCAGGGAAACTTTTTTTCCCCTCATCAGCTCTTTTTGGACCTGTTTGGAATTTTGCCTAAACAAGGTCTGCCAAATCTGTTCCTACGTTATTTTTAGTATCTCCTTTGCATGCGTGCCCAAGGAAGTGAGATCCTCCGTGCATTCTTTCTTCTGAGGAATATTTGATTGGCAACCTTAAAATTTTTCTTTGTGTTTAAATTATAAACTCACTGCTAGCACAAGGCACCTTTCACAGTCTTTTAAACTACATGTCAATATGTGTTCTTGTGGAGCTATAATTACCTATTATTTCATAGCTTTCTGAATTAAATATTCATTAAACAAAAGCTGAAAATGGTATTAAATCTATGTAAAATTTTTAATGTACAAAAATTACTAATCAGTTCATTAATGTAGCTTTATCAGGATTTGACTTTTGTGGCAAGGAAGGACATTATATTTTTTAATAATGCTTTGCTTTTCGAAGTCATTCACATTTACAGAAGAATGCACATTTTCACAAAATAATGAATTATTATGTGACTGAGGGAGTTACAAAATGTAAATGAGAAACAATTTTCCTGTTCTGTCTTTGGAGAAAGGATGTGACTTTTAAATAAAAATGGAAGTTTCCCACTTTTGCTAATAATCAGAATTAACATAGCTAGCAGAGGGAACATTCTGGATGGATGTGGGCAGTAGCGCTGCCCTCTGATAGGGAAGAAATCTTTTCTGGACCTCCCCCAAGACACTGGTCTGTCTCAAGCCTTTTTGGGGAGAAGAGCGAGGATGGTTGACACAAGCCAACTTCTTCATCTTCCACACAGACATTCATGTCCCAGGGAAGGAATGTCTCTAATATCATCAGCCATTTCATTAAAAATTCTTGATCCAGGTAACACTGTAAAAGAATGATTCAGGGCTGAGTCAGAACTTCATCTGCAAATGAAAACAAAATTTTTATTTGAAATCTTTAGGGGATTGTAATTCAGCGACACAGCTGGTCAAAGTGTTCCTTATGGGAAGAAAAAAGAGAAAACTTAGGTAGGCAGAATTGCTTCCTATAGATAAAGTCATAGACTTTTTAGAAGAGGAAAGAAAAGAATGCAAAAAAGAAGGATGGGTTCATGGGGGTGAAAGATTGTTCTTGTGGAAATGAAGAGCTAATAGCATGAATCAGTCTTTGGGAAGACTTGGCCCCACCTTTCCAAACTCCCCAATTCCACGTGTCAGGATGCTGATTTGTTGGGGGAAATACATGTTGCAAATTCAAGTTACCAAGTGGTCCACCTCGGTAGATGGGCTTAAATTCTGCTCCCGGTTTTTTTTGACACTCCTTCTGTCAATTTAAATTTCATTATTTCTCAATCACCTCCACAATGAAAGTTGCATTTACAAAGATCATGTAGCAAAGACAAACTATAAAACTGACCCCTGAAAACAAACAATAGATTTGAAGCATCTAGGAAGAGGTGAGAGTGGGGACAGGGGTAGGTAGGGAATAGGGAGTAGGGAAGAAAGCACAGCAGACTATCGTGGAGGAATATGGGTGCTATGGTGGTGGGAGAACTTAGGTGACCACAACTGAGGGGAGAAATCCTATATTGTGAAAAAATTTACAAGGATGTGAAATAAGAGTATCTCCATAAAAATAAATAAAAAGCAAAATAATCATGTACAAAGCATAATAAAAAAAGCAACAGTGTGAGGTTTTACCCCATTCCTACTTGCCAAAGTCTACCATCTTTAAGGGACCCCATTTTTTGTGTTTTTTTTTTTTTGTAGTTGCCATTCTATTTCTAATATCTTTGTTCTGCTAATTTCTGATAGATTATTTTAGGCTGTATATATTGATTACCCCCAACACAAACAAATTCTCTTCTACTTTCCCTTTTGATTTTTTAAAAAAAGATTTATTTATTTATGCATGCAAGAACTGTGGTACAGGCCAGAGGTTTGAGGGGTGAGAGGATTCACCAGAGACAGAGTGGGGAACAGAACAGGCAGACTGAATGAAATATACTGCTGAGTGGAGCAGTGGGCGAGGCAGGAGGAGTCTGCTGTGCCATGTGGGTAGCTCCCTGGGCTGCCAGGGATCAAACTCGTGCTGCAGAGACTGCAGATTGCTTCATAATGCTATGCTTAACACCTTGTGCCACCAGGGAGGCCCTCCCTTTTGATTTTTAATGTAATTGCTGTTAGTTCTGTAGGTGTCCTTTGTTGAATCCTTAAAGAATATCCTTAAATTTCCATTTATTGTTCATTCAACTTTATACATTGCCTGCCAAAACCCTATCATGTGAGAGGATGTTAGCATTTATACCTCCTCTTTTCTCTCTCTCTCCCTGTCCATCTTCATCTCCTTCTCCTCCCTTTCTATCTCCATGGAGTTTTGGCTTTTGGATTGCATTGACATTTTCTGCATTTCTCAGTGTTTTTCCTTATATCTAACTTCTTTCACCTGTGTCAGAAATAGCGAGTCTATTCTTCAGATCTAAAGAATTCATATAGAAATGATTTGGATCATATTATTAACAAAGTCAAATATCCTGTTTTCTTATGTGTTTTGATGCTATCAGGAGTCTTTCGTCATATCTTTATTTTTAAAACTATTATCCTTCATGGCTGCAGATTATTCTAAGACATTAGAGACACACTGTCTTTGGCTTTGGTAGTTAACCAGAATATGCTGTTGCTAAAATAAATATATGTTTACACTTCATTGAGGGATTTTAAATGAGTAAATCACATAAAGATATTTTTTATTCCAAGTTACATCTAGAATGAAACTTACATAAACTTGAATATTTTAATATCCCAATACTCTGATAAGAATAAAAAATCCAAATAACATGATGGTAAAGGGTTAGTCATTGAAGCTCTGGTAAATGAATGCCTGCTTCAATATCATTCCTGACATTTCTGAATTTGAGTATGAACAGTGATTATGCGATTGCTTATTTACCACCATAAAATATATTTATGTAACATTTACATAGTGTAACATTTACAGTATAGCAATATCTTTAAGGTAAACATATCCTGTTATTTTGATTTTTTATTAAAATTGGAGCATTGGGATATTGAAATATTCAAATGCATGTAACTTTTATTCTAGATGTAACTTGGAGTAAGAAATATCTTTATGTGCTGTATTCTTTTAAATCTCTCAGTCAATGAAGTATAAACATTTATTTTTGCAAGAGTAAAATTCTGCAATAACTAATATGATTGTGAGAACTATCATTTTACATGCAAAAATATTACTAAGAATGTTCAGATAAGAACATCAATTAATATTCATAGTAAAGGAATGTGTTAGCTAGAATACTTCAGAAAAAGAAATGCTCTCTAAACCTGCAATACTTAAAATGCACTGTTCTGTATGTTTTCTCTATACAAACTCATTTAATTTCCCAGTGGCCCCACAAGGTATGCCTATTACTAGCCATTCTACAGATACATAAGTTAAGGCACAGAGACACTGAGTAATTTACACACAACTAAAAACAGTAGAGCAGAATTGGAACTCAGGCAGTGTGACATGAATCCACTATCTTAATCAAATTATAATCTCTTAAAGGAGATATACCTGGGAATTTCTTAGATGGGGCTCCTGGCACAAGGTAAGCAAGCATCCAGTAAAAGTCAGCTCTTCCCATCAGTGGGGTGGGGAGTGCTAGAATGAGAGAGAGGGAGGAGCTGCTGGGTCATTTATGTTTTACTGTCTCAGGCTCTAAAGCGTTCATGATCCCAGGAGTCAAGAAATCAGCTTTAACCATATGGGTTCAAGATCACAAAAATCCACATCATATCTGGTTAGAGGGTTCCTTGAGGTCAGGGACCCACTGCTTTGCATCGTCTGCTGTGGCTGGATTCCATCACACTTTCCTTTTCATTTAGCAAGAGTGAGCAGGAAGATGGCCAGTTTCTTTACCACTGGGTGTATTACTTTCTAACTTTGCTGGGAAGGATTATGGTGGAATGGAAATGACAATGAAGTGGCATCTTATCATAGCACAGGGTTTGAGGTGCTTCATCATCTAAGCTCTGTCCTTAGATGAAAATAGGGGTACTTAGGGTTGCTTGCAGGATACTTGTAAACAGTCTATAGGGAAAGCTTAGTGAAGTCCAAAATTGCTTTATTTATAATAAGCAAGGTTTGGAGACCTAAGGATTTTCTGGAGTTAGCATCTTGTAGGCACAGGTGAAATTCTTTCCTAATGACAATCAGTACCAGCATACTACAACTAAGAATTGCAAACTGTAAGCTCCTGAGAAGCCATGGAGTAGGAGTATGCAACCAGATTTTAAAGATCCAGAAGAAATTCAAACAGTGATAACAGCAGTTGTGGAAGCTGAGATAGCTGTTTCACTTGTGTCTAAGTATTCATAATTTATTAACTATCTTCTCTACAGTGCAACCTTTAAAGTGTGTGCAAATATTAGTAACTCATGAATTGTTAACACTGATGTTTTGTTACTTTAATGGGGTTATACTTTATTTTGAAAGTTCAATTACTCTTTCTTTTGCCTTGACTGAGGAAGCCTGACAGATTGAATCACAGTACCTTACCCTTGCGCACCACTGTGGTTGAGCCCACCAGAATTCTAGATATAGAAGCTAGTGGAAAATACACTACCTCTAGAAGGCCAAGAGTGTTAGTTGCACACAGTTGACCTTAAAATGAGAGCACATATCAGCAAACTTCATTTTCATTTTTTTCAAATTTATGTATGTATTTGTTTGTTTGTTTGTTTATACAAGAACTGGGGTACAGGCCAGAGGTGGGGGGATGAGAGGATTCATCAGAGACAGAGTGGGGAGCAGAACAGGCAGAACTACTGAAATACACTGCTGAGGGGAGCAGCAGGTGAGACAGGTGAGGTTTGCTGCGCCCTGTGGGTTAGCTCCACATGGGGAGAACACAGGCATAGTAGTGATAGCACTGAAACTTAATCTTTAGGCCACCAGGGAGGCCCATTTTTAGAGCCTCCTCACCAATCCCAGAGTTCAGGGGACCCCCTAGTTGCCCAACACTTCCTCCTGCTCCTCCTTATATGAAGTGCTCTTAGATCTCATTCTTATCACCCCCTCTAATTCCCATCACTGCATCTAATGTATTCTATCTCATAGCTCTAGTGGATGACCAGCTGGATTTGCTAATTTTGAAACTGGAAAAGGTTCCAACACTCCTTTTGTTCTTGGAAGCATACACAGAAGCATTAAGACCTGTGTTACAAGGAGTCAGCAGCTGTCCTCAGGGAGCACGGTGAGCATCTGCTGTATTTTTGTGTCTCTTTTAGTAATTAGTTTCTTGGCACACTTTGATAATATTTTACAATTTATAGTCACAAAAATTTCTTAATAAAATGCAAAGTTAATCTGGAATCAAAGTTAATCTAAAGAAAACTTAGATACATTTATAAGTTGCTGCCATACCATGTTGAGCTCCTTCTGTTTGTGGTAGGCAGCCTCCAAGGTGGACTCATCGACCTACCTCCTGATTTTCATTCCTTCGTGTAGTTTCCTCCCTTGTTGGGCCAGAGTTGGTTTGTGGGATCAGTAGCACCCATTACGGGTAATGGTGTGTCACTTTTGACATTAGATTATAAAAGACTGCAGTTTCTATCTTGGGTGCTGTCTTATTCATTCTCTCTCTCTCTCTCCCCCTCTCTCTCCCCCCCCCACCCCCAACCCCCGAAGCCTCTTTTATGGATCACTACTCTGGGGGAAGCCAGATTCTAAGTCATGAAGAAACTCATGTGGAAATGGAGCCAGGGCCACATGGGGAGGAGCCTATAGCTGTACTGCATCTTTATAAGAACCTGAGCCAAAACTATACCAGTAAATCATCCTAGAATTCCTGACCTTCTGAAATCATGATGTAAAAAAAAGAAAAAAATTAAAACCTGTTTATTGTTTAACATGCAAAATTTTGTATACATCATTGGTTGAAAAATGACTTCCCAAATCATGCTGAACTGGACCCTCAGAATGTGACCTTATTTGGAAATTGTCTTTCAAATGTGATTAGGTAAATAAAGGCATCTGGAATAGAATGACTCCTTAATCCAGTGATTGTCATCCTTATAAAAAGAGGGCACAGAGAATCAGAGGCAAGGAGGCCAAATATTAAAGGAGGCAGAGTTTGTAGGTATGTGGCTGCAAGCCAAGGAAAGCAGAGGGTTGTTGGGAATCACCAGACACTAGAAAGTGGCAAGGATTCTTTAGGAGAATTTTTAGAGGGATGTGGTTATGTCATCATCTTGATTTCAAACTTCTAACATCCAAAACTATGGGAAAATTCATTTCTGTTGTTCTAGGCCACCCAGTTTGTGATCATCTCTTATGATGACCTGAGGAGACTAATACAGGTAATTTGTGAGGCAGCAACGGATAGCAGGTGCAATTATGGGACCAAATTACTCCTATGCTATATTCATTGACTGTTCAATGGATAAATGTGTAAAAAAAAAAAAAACCACTTATTTCTTCAGGTTATTTGGTTTTGGTAATTTTTCAAAATTTTATCTGGGGCTGCTTCCTTCATCAAGCTAAGAGGGGTCAGAAATGCTAAGACATGCTAAATGGGATGTATAAAGCATGCAGCTTCATGCACAGAACCTGTGGCACTGCATCCAAACTGTGTCCTGCCACACAGCAACTCATCAGAGCAACTCATGTGATAAGGGAGGGAGGAAAACACTATTTTAAGATGATGTGGGTGGTATTAGGGAATGTATATTTGAGTAGTAATTTTGATTAGACATTAATGGAACCAAATTCTCTGCTTAGAATTTTGCATTTGTGTGATTGGAAGAACCTATAGGTGAGCTTTTGACTCTATAAGCTTCAAACTTTGCTTCTCCTCTATTATCCACATTCTTCCAATATCACTCACATTTATGCTAAGAACTTTATCAAGGGACGTCATGATGGGACTCTGACCCTGCTTCTCTGTTGGATAAACAGCACAGTGATAATAAGAGTACTCCTGAAAAGCTTTCTTACACAAGGATGCCAGACATGACATGAAAGTGACTGATAGGCACATGGGAATGCTCAAACTAAATGCATCCTTGGCTCAATTTCCCCTTAGTAGATACTTAAAATTCCCTTTTATCTGGAATAGGATGAAAAGAAAGAAGTGCTCCACTTTTTTTAATTTTAACATTTATCATTTTTTACATTTTTTAGACAATATTTGTTTTCCCCCACCCCCTCACATTGAGTCCCCATAGAATTTCCTTCCCTAAGACACCCGTGCACCATCACCACTGTCCCCTGTGCTCCTCCCTCCCTCCCTCTCACCCCTCTCCCTCCTCCTCCCCTGCAGGATGTCTCTGGTTTATAATTGTCTGTCCATGTTTTGTTGTGTTTTGTACTGTCATTATTTTTTTTTTTTTACACTGATGTCTTATTTGGTTCCCCTATATTCCTATTATAAGTGAATCCAATATTTTTTTTTTCTTCTGGCTTATTTCACTGAGCATAATTCCTTTTAGCTCCATCAATGTTACTGCGAATGGCATGAGTTTATCTTTTTTTGATTGCTGAATAATATTCCATTGTATCATTGCCCCTAGGGTGATGATGTGGGCATAGTGCTGCAGTGGCCATTTCTATCTTTCTGTGAAGAAATTCTACCAGGGAATGAATGAAAGAAGCATACCCAAGAAATGCAGAACTAAGTTGAGTATTTGGGACAGGAGGGGGAGATGTAGGTGGGAATGATGGGGTTGGGGGTGAGGGGCATGGCGGTGGGGAGATTGATTTCTGATGACATTCCTAAATGCACCTTTGATTGAAACCAAATTTACTATTTCAGTTACATGAGCCAATACATTCACCCTCCCCTGTGTTTTTGCTTCACTAAACTTGAACTGTCTGTCTTTTTCTACCCTCTACTTGGCTGCATCTTAAACTCATGGAACTTGACATATGATAAGGACTAAATAAATATTGGCTGAGTGAATGAGAAAATTGGGTTTCCTGCTACTTTAAGCCAAAAAAATCACATATTTAAAATAAATAAATTATAATTGGGGTAGAATTTAAGTACTGGAGAACAAATGCCACAGGCAGGTTATTTATACACATAAATGGTCAATAGAGAGGAAGGCAGGGTGCTCTGGGCATATTATAAGCAAAGGCCCAGGTCCAGGGCCCCTCAGAAGTCAGGAGTGCAATGGTCCCATGGAGGCGGTGAATTTTTGAGAGGGATGGGGATGCTGCTAAGATGGTAGGGCTAATCTCTAGAGATGGATTGATAGGTTGAAGAACTTGAAATGTATTTGGTAGCCAGTGGAGAATCAATGGATGATTTTTGAGCAGAAAATGAGATATTATTCCTTCCAAGGGTAGCTTCATTTTAACACAAATCCAAAGCTTCTAACTAAAAGAATAGACTCTTCCATAATAGGAATTTGAGGCCATAAAACAAGTTAGTAAAGAATTTTGTCAAAGAACTTTCCATAGTCTCAAATTACATCATGTTGTCCTCTGTTATTTTGTGACAAGCTGTGAAAATCTGGGATTAAATTCAGTCATTTCTTGAAAACCTATTTGCAACTTGTGGTACTCTGAAATAGAAATATGAAGGCTGGAAGGGAGATAAAGGAATGAAAAGTCAAAAGAAAAAAAAAGAAGAATCCTCCTTTCAGGTGATTCTTATATTTGGAAATATTTAAAATGATGAATAAAATATTTAAAATAAGTTTTCAGCAATGAGAAAGGCACCAGATCATTTTAAAGAGAAACATATGAAGAAATAGAAATTGCACAAATAGTTCAGAAACTAAGATCAAATATGTATGCCTTGCTTGAAGACTTGGGTAAGTAAAATAAATTCTTTAGGTATGGTCAAGTTCAAATTACAGTTTGGAGGAAAAAATGACAATTTTTAAACAATCTAATTAGAGTATGTAATATATTTTATACACACAGCTAACAAAAGTATCTGGGAATGGTATAAATACATTGCATTTATTTTGATTTCTCTGCAACATGTTTTTCTTTTTCTTTCCCCCATCATTGTATATAAATATTAAAAAAAGATTCTCTTCTTTTGATTTTGAAAAATTTGAGAAATGTTATATTTATGGTCTTAAGGGAGCCTATTTCCCCAACAACTATATTAATCTTCTTCTTTCTTATGGTATCTCTTATAAAAGTGCATTTATCATTTATAAATTATCAGCAAGCATCTAATATTTACTCTGTTCTCACTTAAAATTATTTTGATTTTTGTGATAGTGGAAAATGATCACAGGGGTTATATTTCCTTCCCAGAAAGAAGGCTACTTAGTGCTGCACAGCTCCTGGCCATTCTGCTGGTATGTACTACAAGAGATAAAAATGTAGAGGACAGAGGGCTGGGTATAATAATAATGAGATACCTGGGAAGCTTTGGGATTGAGGAAGAGTGGCTGAGACAAGGAAGAAACTCGGGGGGTGAAGGGGTGGGGAAATTCCAGCCACTTGTGAGGAAGTTGGAGTGGGGAAGTATGGTTTAAAAAAGGGAGTTTTGATTTGGTGTAAAAGATGCCATGCCCCCTGCCAAATCCCTTACATATTTCCATAAAACCACCCCATTTCCGTTTGATGCTCTTATAGTCAGATTGGTGAGTGTTCATGTATTTTTCTAATCTGTCAATGTGTTGAATTGGTTTCAAGGTGAGAGGAGTTCCTTAGGATGGCCCAGTTTTATTTGGGTTACTTTTTTTTTTTTTAAGATTACCGTATTATGACAATTAAAACTATAAAAAGAAGACCTTCTATAAATGAGGGTGACAACAGTTATAAAACAGAATTTTTGTTTTGTTTTGTTTTTTAAAAGATTTATTTATTTATGCATACAAGAACTGGGGTATAGGCTAGAGGTGTGGGGGTGCGAGAATTCACCAGAGGCAGAGTGGGAAACAGAACAGGCAGGTTAACTGAAATTCACTGCTGAGGAGAGTATCAGACGAGACAGGAGAGGTCTGCTGCACCGTGTGGGTAGCTCCCTGGCTGGGGATTGAACTCATGCTGCAGAGGCTGTGGATAGCTTCATAGGTTGCATCTTAACCCCTTGCGCCACCAGGGAGGCCCAAAATTTTTGTTTTGTAGTTCTCCAATTTCTCTTATTGTTGTGAGGTGCCTGATTCTGTGTGACTTAATTTGTCCTTATGAAATAGCCCTCTTGGCTATCGTGTGGCTCCACCAATTTTTTCCATTCTAGCCAGATGAGGCTGATTAGATGTCTCTGGCCTCTGAGATGTCAGGGCCACCTCTGTGTCACTGCTGCCCACTAGAGATTTCATTGTTGATATTCACCAAGACGTGGCTAATTCAGTGAGTGCTGCTAATGTCACACAAAGGCTTAGCTACCACTTTCTTATGAAGATCAGAAATTTCTGGTGCAGCAGACTGAGCGCAGCACAGTGCTGTTAGGCTGTCTGCAGCCTCTGTAGTGCCGTGGGTTTGATTCCCGGCTGGCCAGGGAGATTCCCATGTGGTGTGACAGAACTTCCTGTCGCGCCCACTGCTCCCCTCAGCAGTGTATTTTGGTCGCCTGCCTGTTCTGCTCCCTGCTCTGTCTCTGGTGAATCCTCTCACCCTCCCTCACCTCTGGCCTTTTATTTAAAATAAATAAATAAAATAAATAAATAAAATAAAACAAACAAACAAACAAACAAATAAATAAATAAATCTTTAAAAAAATGTTAAAAAATAGAAATCTCTGGTGCCTCATGGTACCAGGTGCCACTGATATCAGACATCACATCATCTTGGGCATTTCCCTCTGCTGGTGCAGATGTGGTTGTCTTCGGCAGCCACTTCATACACTCTGTTCCCTTTTGACCTTTAGGTCCTCTCTCTCTAGGACTCAGATCTGAGACCATGATTGTAGGACATACCAGGAGGCAGAACCTGAGCAACTTCAGAAATACTCCTGAGCACTGTTTTATCCTGGGATCTTTCTTAATAGGCTTTAACTCTCTTTTACCCTCGGACACATTCTGTCCCTGTGGCCCCCATGTGAGGCTGGCACATTCCAGTGATTAGACTGGTCTAAATATCAGCATGGAGTTCAGGCATCATCCCAGTGGATGGCAGTTTTTACGTTCCTTTCATTTGTTTGTCCTCCTTTTATGGAATTTTTTTTTTAAAGATTTATTTTTATTTATTTATACAAGCACTGGGTACAGTCAGAAGCGTGGGAGGGTGAGAGAATTCACCAGAGCCAGAGCGGGGAGCAGAGCAGGCAGAACGACTGAAGCACACTGCTGAGGGGAGCAGCGGGCGGCAGGAGAGGTCTACGTGCCATGTGGGACCCTCCTCTGGGGCCTGGGAGCAACCGGGGATTGAACTGGTGCTGCAGAGGCTGCGGGCAGCTTCGCAACCCAGCGCTCAACCGCTGTGCCACCAGGGAGGCCCCTGTCATGGAATATTAATAAGCAAACTATTAAGACAGTTGGTTTCTGCTCATACCCAATAAAATTCTACTTTATAAAAGATATGGGCTTGTCTCTATTATTTAAATAGCCATCATGTATTTATTTATTTATGCATCAATTTAACAGCCATTTAATTAGTAATCACTATACACCAGGGACTAAGGATATACCAGAAATCAAGACAGACAGAATTCCTTCTTTCTTGGAGTTTACCTTCTTGTGGTGGAGGCAGACAATGAATAAGTCCAACAACATTGTAATTTCAGAGAGTGGTAAATACTCAGAAGAAAACACAAGACAAAAAGGAATCAAGAGTGACATGGGGTGTCCTAGAGATAGGGTGGTCCATCAAGGTTGGCCCCTCAGAGTCTTTGAAACACCAGAACTTTAGTCCTTTTAATTGCTAGTAGGTCTCTTCTGGGGTGTCATCAATGAAAAGAGTCATAGACCTGATTCCAACTGTGTGTGGAGGTCAGAGGTGTAATTTTATTTCAAAGATTTCAGTTCAGAGTCATTGATATGTAAATGGACCTTCCACAGGGAAGTTATGGAAGTTTCCAGTAGTTTCTTCTGTCAGCCTCCCCGCTTCCACTCCATTTCCCCAAACTTAGCTTCAGCTTTCTATTCCTGTTGAGGTTGAATTTGAACATGATTTGTACTTTCTAGTGTGACTCTCATTTGATTGTGTGCGATTATAATGCAGTAGGTTATTCAAATTAAAAAGTGCATTAAGCAATTTTTCAGAGCTTATTGAATCTTTTTAACTGTTCTGTGCTGTAAATGGCCTCGGTCACAGAGCCACTCATATTAACGAAGTCCATGCAGACTGACTGCCTACTCTGTAACAGTGGCAGGTAAAGTACTCCGCCACACATTCACTCCAATTTTCCTGGCAGACTACTGACAGTGTGCGTATTATATATATGATGGAGGAAGATGAGATTAAAAGACAGCCACTTCTTCTAAGTCCTAAGTGTAATTTTCTGGCTGACACCAAAGTGCATTCACTTCCATTAAACTATGATCATTCACAAGGTGAATTCAGGTGGTGGCATTTGTATTTGACCTTGGGATTTCTTTCTTCTGAGGCACAGGACACCAGCAGGGCTGGAATTCAAACTCAGGCCTTTGAATTTCATCCTGGAGACTACACCTGAGGGGGGAAAAAGCAAACATTGTTTAAAAATGAACAATGATGTAAAATATATATAAATAATAATAATTAAAAAAAAGAATTGCATCCTATCTAAGAGCATGGGTTGTGGGAATCACACAGATCTAGGTTCAAACCTAAGGGGGGACTCAGCCAGGGAGAGGGAAGGTGCTAATGTTTTCTTAGCTAGTAGAGAGGTGCATGGGAATAACTGCTTCTTTGCAGGATGTTATTGCCTGTGGATGTAACATCTGGAACTGTTTCTGCCACTTGAAACTATGAAGAAGATGCTTTCTAAGAGAAGTAGACCAGAATGGTAGAAAGTATCAGGGTCTTTGTTGACTCTGTTGAGCTGAATAGCCAACCTGAAACTTGCTCTTATGTGCTATAATAAAATTGCTGATATTTAAGCCACTTTCAGTTCAGTTTTCTTATTTGCATCTGAAAGCAAACCCAGTGATATTCCCACATAACAGTTGTCTCTTATGTAAACCAGAGTTCTTTGGGATGTAGAAAGATTTGATACATTGAAAAAGTGGACTCTCATCACAGTAATTATTTACTGTAGTTTTCTCTAAAATATTTATATTTATTTACTTTTCTTGGTGGTGAGGGCTAGTGCACCCACTTCATCCTTCCTTTAGACTCAGAATGGACCAGGAAGAGGCCAAACACTTAGATGGTTGCTCATGTGTTCAGTGGCTTGGATGTTTGACTTCTGAATGAGATACATGGAGCATGAGGCACTTTGTTCATGCTTCAGCTTTATTTTGGTATTTTATGGAAAGCACTATTCAACAAAGCCAGCAGTAAAGGATTTATATTAGAAATAGGATCAGTCAGGAGCAATACTCGCAAGTTGTCCTGCCCCTATAGCAATTCATTCATTTGTTCTTTTCAGTCATCCAAAGAACTGACTATCTACCATGTGTGGGACATATGGATATAATTATGGCTTCATATCATAGATAAAGAAGTCTCCGTCTTTTGGAGTATAGCATTTAGTAGTGAGTAAGTGGTATATTAAGTTGACATGGAAGAGATTGGCAAGGTATTAATGGGGGTATTTGGTCACTTCACAAATGTTTATTGTGTGTTTAATGGCACCAGTTACTGTTTTCGGGCTGTGAGGTTTCAGTGATCAGCATGCTGAGCTGTGGTCTTTACTCTCTGGGAGCATGCAGTCTACTGGGAAAGACATGAACACTCATATAGATGTGCAATTCATAAACTCAGTGTGATGAAGGGAAAGTGCTGTGCTTTCAGAGAGAGTAGCTGGGATGATGGCATTTACTTTGGGGGAGGGTGGTCAGGAAGGGACTGTCTGAGGATGTGACATTTAAACTGAGACCTGAAGGGTGAGTGGGCGTGAGTGTGATTAAATGTGAGGGGATGAGGAGGAGGAAAGGTAAGAAAAAATTTTCAGAAAATGGCACTAGAATCAAGTCTCAGAAGTCAAACAGGTATGGTAGAAATATTTCCACGTGGGCACATAAAGGGGCCTGTGAGGAATACACCACATTGTTAACAGGAGTTTTCTCTGGGTAATAGGATTGTGTTACTTTTAATTTTCTTGATTCTGCTTTTCTTTATTTACTATATTTACTGTGTACCTCTTTTGTAATCAAAAAGTTACTTAAAAATCACCATGAATGAAGTAAAGAAATAAAAAATTTGACTTTAAGACAAAATTAGTAGTTATCAGAAGGTGGATAAATTGGATGAGAAGGTCAACTGTAAGGAGGATGGGCTTAGACTTTCAGTGGTGACCATAGTGGATTCTCTACCAACATCATTGATTCATAGTGATGCATGTCTGAAACCTATATAATGTTATACTACAACTTTATTTCAATGAGAAATTTAAAAAAAGTAATCATGAATTAATGTTTCTGTGTCATTTGGGTAAATACCTAGGAGTGGAACTGCTGGATCACATGGAATCTCTTTCTTTAGTAGGTTGAGGAATCTGCACCCCTATGTTTATATCATCACTATTTATAATAGCTAAGCTTTGGAGACAACCCTAATGCCCCCCCCCAAAAATAGATGACTGGATCAAGAAAATGTGGTATATATACACAATGGAATATTACTCAGCAATCAAAAGAGATAAACTCATGCAATTTTCAGCAACATGGTTGGAAGGGATCATGCTCAGCGAAATAAGCCAGAAAGAAAAAGAAAAACACCGGATTCATAGCAGGAATCTAGGAAACCTAAATAAGGGACCAGGAAAAAGAATAACTATAATAAAGAAAAAAATCAAAATCAACAAGCAACTATAAGCCAGAGACACACTGGGGTGGGGGCAGGGAGAGGAGAGATTGGGGTCAAAATAATGGGGGTGCAATTGTATGGAGAATATAACCAAGATGAAAATGCATACATTGGCAATAATGAAAAATGATGTAAGAAATATATAAAATAAAATAATATATATATATATATATATATATATATAAAGTAATCATGAAAGGGAAGAAAGATAAATAGGTGTTTTCCAATAGGCAGCGCTAGGGTCAAAATTGGGGTGCGTGTATGTGTGGGAGAGAGTTAGGGAATGGCTTAGGTAAAATCTGGAACATTTAAATAACTTCTAGTGGTCTGTGGCTTCTGAAAACTATACCCTAGCACTGGGTAGGACTGAGAGATGAGACCGGAAATCAGTTAACAGGTCATAATGGGAACAACCTGTGTCATCAGGGAGTTTCAAGTCCATTCCACTGTTAGTGAGGAGTAAAGCAATCAGATCTGCCCCAGTGTGAGACTGCGGCCATGCAGCCACAAGTAAGCAACTTTGGGTGAGGCAGGGAACTGTCATTTTAAAGAGTCACCTTCAATGGAGTGACAGGCTTATTCTCAGCTGTTCTGCAAGATTGTTAGTATCTGATAGTTCTTATCTGTGTAGACCAAAGTGGCTGAGCTGACAGATGAAAATAGCAACTTGTTCAATCTGATGCCAAATAGCTGGGCAGGTGAGGTTTTATGATTTGCACGTGTAGTATAGCCCACCTCCCTTTTTCCTGGTCTTGTGGTGGGTCCTGTGTGGATCTTTCGGGAATGTGTGTCCTTTTACCTTAGTGAGTGATCAGGATGACATAGCATCTGTAGGATGATTGATTTCTTGAGACACAAATGCCACTGAAATATAAACTGTCATTATTATTTGCTCTGATACCAACTTCGTGTGCAATTTTTAATTTTGTCTATTCGTTTTAACCAAATTTGAGGTCTCCATGACTACAATAGAAGAACAGAAGGAAAAGAATGCTTCTGTGTTGGAACATCCTAAATGGTCTTGTTTATTGTAGAGTGTGGATATTTTAAAGGATGCCCACATTTTTAAAAGGTGTAAATGCCGTTCATATGGTGTTCTAAGCAAGGGACATTTTTATGTTCTAGCCGTGGGTGATATGTGAACACATTGAAAAGATATATCATTAAGGACTCTGGAAACAGACTGAAATGATGGTAGAATTCAGACGCTATTTAGTTTTTACTTTGTTTTGGAGGCAAGGACTGGACTGTCTGTAACCTGAGTGAGGTCAAGTGTGACCATGGGTGAAAGTCCAAATAGTTGTTCCAGTTTGCACACTTGGAGTAAAAACGTCAGGAAAGACTGTTAGGTTTTCACGGGTCCTTCATTGTCGTACGACAAGCCCAACGCCCTTTTCTAAGATTCAGTGAGTGTGTTCAAGTCTTTGCGATTACATTTGAGCTCTAGCTTTATCATTTACTGTGTGTGTGACCTTGGATGAGTACCCAACATCCTAGACTTAATTCTCTCAGCAGTATAAGAGGCTTAACAAAGCCCACCTTGTAAGGGTATTGTCAGGGAATAAATTAAATTATATTTATAGAGTCTGGCATTTCTTTCTTTTTTTAAAAAAAAAATCATTTATTTAATATTTATTTATTTATTTATTTATTTATTTATTTATACAAGAACCAGGGTACAGGCCAGATGCGTGGGAGGGTGAGAGGATTCACCAGAGACAGAGCAGGGAACAGAACAGGCAGACTGATGAAATACACTGCTGAGGGGAGCAGCGGGCAAGACAGGAGAGGTCTGCCGCACCATGTGGGACCCTCGCTGGCTGGCCGGGATCGAACCGGCGCTGCAGAGACTGCGGACAGCTTCACAGCGCTGTGCTCAACAGCCTGTGCCACCAGGGGAGGCCCCTTTTTTTTTTCTTTTTTCTTTTTTAGAGTCTGGCATTTAATAAGCACTTTAATTGTTGCACTCACAGTTGTCATTTTTTATAATTTTTTTATTGAATTGACATTGCATTATAAACACTATATAGGTTTCAGGTGTGCAGCATTATAAATTCACATCTGTATACACAACATTAAGTTCAGCATGAAAAGTCCAAATCTGTCCTTTACTGTGCAATTGACCCCTTTTGACTATACTGACCCTTTCCTTTTTTTCCTTCCCTTCTGGTAACCACTAATTTTGTCTTATTGTCTAAATGTTCTTTTTTGTTTTATTTCATTCAATTGTTTTGTTTCCTTCTGTACCACATGAGTGAAATCATATGGTGTTTGTCTTTTTCCATCTGACTTGTTTGATGAAGTGCCGACCCTCCACGGTGTTACAAATGGCAGGATTTCATCTTTACCTTCAGAGATGCATGATATTCCATTGTGTATACACCACATCTTCCTTACCCAGTCTTCTGTCAACAGGCACTTAGGTTGTTTCCAGTTCCTGGAATATTAAATTATGCTGCCATGAACATGGGAGTGTCCTTACTGCTGTTATTAGGCACGCTCAAACTACAGATAGCCATGTATGCCGCTACTCAAGAATTTTGGTTTTCTGAACATAACCCAAATTAGAACTAAAAAGATAGGAGAAAGCAAAAGAGGAAAACAGGTTAGGATTTCCTGGTGTTCAAGAAGCTGAGTTCCCAGGCCCTGTGCAATGTCTAGAGATTTTTGGAATTTAGCCAACATCTGGGGCCAGCATATTCCTGGCTGGCAATACAGATATCACATTCTTGGCAGGCAGCGGTGAGGGTGGTGCCAGGCAGCCACCACATCACTTAGCTGAGTGGCCCATGGCTGGGGGAGGGGGACAATGCTGGCTGTCCCTGGTCCACTGAGTGTCTGTCTTGATATTTGGTTCCGTGTCCGTCCCCAGCTGCATCTCAGTCCTCCTTTTCTCCCTCTTGGGTCTTGTCCTAGTCGGGTGTTCTGCTTCCAGTCAGGTACCCAGCCTGTGTCCTATTTTGGTTCTCAGCTTAAGGAGACCAAATCTCTGCAAAGGTAAAGTGATTGCTGACAAGGTGCGACCTGTGTCATTTTTGAAAAGGATTCTCAGAAAGCAGAAGAACGACATTTTCCTGCCTGGAGGATTGTGACAGATTGATGTTTGGGGTTAGGGGCTCTGTCTAATATTTGTGATTGGATCACATCATGACTCTGTGGCCGTACGGCCTGCTTAGATGCCCATCCTTGCCAGAAATATTGGTTTAAACAATTTTTTTAAATTGCAGTAACATTGGCTTACAAAACTGTCTGTTTTAGGAGGACAGGTTCTCACCTCTTCAGATATGGGTGACCACATCACATCCACCACCCAATAACTAATAACCCTCCACCACAGTCCTTTGCACCCACCCTGGAGCCCTCTGGTAGCCTCAGTTCTGCTGTCAGAATGCAAGGGTTTGTTTTTGTTTTGTTTTTGCCTATTAGGTTGCTTTGTAACCATATATTCCACCTATGAGTGAGATCATCTGTTATTTCTCTTTCTCCATATGATTTATTTTTCTTAGCATAATCCCTGCAAGTTCTATCCATGTGTCACAAATGGCAAGGTTTTTTTTTAATAAAAATTATATATTTTTAAAATTCCTGTGCATATAAATACCACATCTTTTTAACCACTCATCCATACATAGGCACTTGGGTTGTTTCCATACTTAGGTATCATGAATAATGCTGCATAACTATAGGGGTGCTTGTGTCTTTTTGAATTAGCAGAGAGTGTTTTTAACTTTTACCTGGAGGAGGTAAACAAGCAGGGAGAGGCTGAGTACAGGGGCTGCTGGCTCATCACCAGTTCGCTTCCAGCCTGATGTATTTTGGGCTGACAGTGACTTTATTGATGTGCTGGTGTGATGTGCTCCTGGGGCCTCACCCACCTGTTCAACTCATGAATCCATGCAAGGGGGTGTCTGCCTGTGTCTTTGTACTTGCTGCCTTGGCTCCCACACCTGCGGTTGCCTTGACGATGCCTCTGGCTTCCTGACGCCTGTGGCTCTGCAGTGCCATGAAGACTTGGGGACAGGTCACAGAGGAGGGGAGTAAAAAGCTTGCCATCAATGTGGATAATGCTACAGCGGGAGATTTCTTTTCAGAGCCCTTGCTGATTTCCATGACAATGTGGAAATAATATTACTACTTTCTACATTTCTGGGATCCCTTTCAGTTTTTTCAGTCAGATCCTGTGTTAAGTACTCTTCATGATGTACTGGGCCTCGCTGTTGTGTTTGCTCTGCATTCCTCCTCATCTTCTGATAACAGCACCTGAGTTTCCTTCTTGGGATCCCCGTATCCACTGGGCATGCAGTCTTTGAGAGTCTGCTGTTTTATGTGCCTCCTCTTCATCCCAAAGGTGAAAGAGGGATTCCCTCCATAGGGTTATGAGACAGGTGGATATACATGATACCTGATCTGGGACAGAGATTTGGAGCTCTCTCTTAGTCACATATACTCACAGGTTAGGGACGAAAGACATTGTCCATCACACGCAGCCACATGGAGGTTCACTTGGAAAGAGTGAACAAGCAGGGGTGTGGGAAGCAGACTTTGTGGTATCCAGAGGGCATGGTGACTCTGGTTCTCAAGTGGCGATGTGGATGAGTTGTTTGAATACTCCTCCAGCTGGCAGGGACCTGAAACCTGCTACCTAGGGATAAATAGGAATTGCACTTGGGTCTGTTTGATGAGGCTGGTTAGGGGTCTTGCAGGAGCAGCGGGGAGGAGAATTTGTGGTTAGGCCACTTCAGTCCCTCCCTTGTTCCCCCAGAGGTCAAGACACATATATTGTGTCTTAATTTTAGATCTTCTACCATACCTGGGAATCCAGGTTCTGTGACTTCCACTGGTGATGAGGCCTGGCATGTGGCCTAGGAGTAGCTGTCACTTGTAAATATGATACTTGACATGGAGCAGTGAATGAAGTTGGGCTGTCCTGAGGAAATCGTTCATTTCTGTAACCCAGGGTCTTGGCGTTTCCTGGATCCCTGCCTTCCCAGGGATCTGGGCCTTTGGGTTTTTCTCTTGAGTCTGGGAGCAATCGTATTCCTTAAGTTGTCCAGAGTTGGAGTCTGTCACTTGCAGCAAAGAATGTCAGGTGTTTCACATCATTTGACACAATGATCCTAAAGCAGGTGATTTTTATTATCCTTATTTTACAAATGAGGAAACTGAAGCAAAGAGATTTTATCATTGCTTGAGTTCACCAGTCAAGTTAGGGGCAGGGATGAGATTTGAAAACCTGAGACTTAACTTGAGCATTGGCAACTTGGTATCTTTTTCCTAAGAAAGGGAGTAGAGAGCTTGTGGGAACTTTAAATCCAACAAAAGCCAGTGGGACAGCATGTCACCCAGTGGCAAAAGCTGGTTCATAGAATGTGCTCACTGAGTCTTGGACTTTATGGAGTAACTTGCAGCTCACCAAGAGCTAAGGAATCTCAGCCTCTGAATTCTAAGGGTGATTAGGTGTGAGGAGCCACAGTGATGTGGAGGCATAATCTAAGAAAGTTCCTTGTCTTCAACTGGAAATGACGAGATGCATATTTAGGCCCGAGTGTAAAGTGGGAAATGTGTGTGTGTGTGTGTGTGTGTGTTTCCTGGCCCATATTCTTGAGGCTTTTTCCTCACTAAGCACTTAAGTCTGATCTTTGGTGAGTGAAGAAAGAACTGAGGAGAGTGAAATTGCTTAAGTGGGGAGTGGAAATTGAGGAGGCCTGAGGTTTCCCCCGCTATAGAGTAGGAGCCAGAAAATGGGCCTCTCAGGGACTCTGCATCAGTGAGCAGCTGTCAAGAGCCACAATGTCTCCTTGGACTTGCAAAGGTCACCACTTCAGGGCAGTGGCCAGAGCGGAAGTGATTTCTTGCTAGCACGCAGCTCCGGAATGGGAGGCAAGAGCTAAGAGTAGCCTGAGCCATGATCCCCACTGAGGTCCAAATTACTCCTCAGACTATGCAAGTCTGCAGTTCTCATCGGGGTCCAAGGGTCTGGGTGCAGGACACAATAAGCTGGTATCGGAGCCAGCCTGTTGGCAGGAGAGATGGAGCTGTGCTAGGACAGGCAGAGCTAAAATTATCCTGCCCTTATTTCTGCAGCTGAAAGACACATACTGTGAAAGTCATGGGTATTATGCTGTCAGTCCATTGATGGCTTCAGACCCCTTGTCTGAGCCACTGTTTCATCGCAGGGCTAGGGCCAGGCATGCCTCTGTAGAGAGGGCTGCATTACAGTGCAGGGCTGACAGTGCCTGTGAGCCAGGTCTCATCTCTCCTTCATGTACCACAGGCTCCAGGCTAGGCTTTCCCTTCCACAACTACCTGGGAGGCTGCCTGGACAAACATGTTTTGGTCAGGTCATTGTACAGAGATGAGGCCCAAGTTAGATGCACAGAAGGCAGTAGACATTTCTGGGCTTATTACTTCATACACAGCAGTTCTTTTTTTTTTTTTAATAATTATAAATTTTATTTTTATATTCCCCATACAATTGCAACCCCCTTATTTTGACCCCAATCCCTCCCCTCCCTGCCCCCCACTCCTCATAGAGTGTCTCTGGTTCATAGTTGTTTGTTGATTTTGATTTTTACTTTCTTATAGTTATTCTTTTTCCTGGTCCCTTATTTAAGTTTTCTAGATTCCTGCCATGAGTGAGACACAGCATTTCTTCCTAAGGGTTGCTGCTGCTTAACTTGTTGGTTAGGAGTTTGGAGTCAGATTGCCTTGGATGAATTTCAGCTGCAGTACTTAAAGTCATGTGATCCTGACCTATTAACCTCTCTAAGCCTTAGTTTTATTGTTGTATGATGATGAACTTACCCCCTGAGTTGTGATGGTCAAGAGAAATAATCCACTTATGGGGGCCTCCCTGGTGGCACAAGGGGTTAAGATGCAACCTATGAAACTATCGACAGTCTCTGCAGCACGAGTTTGATCCCTGGCCAGCCAAGGAACAATCCACATGGTGCAGCAGACCTCTCCTGACTCACCCGCTGCTCCCCTCGGCACTGTATTTCAGTCTATCTTCCTGTTCTATTCCCCACTCTGTCTCTGGTGAATCCTCTCACCCCCCACACCTCTGGCCTGTACCCCAGTTCTTGTATGCATAAATAAATAAATAAATAAATAAATAAATAAATAAATATATTAGGAAGGACCTAATAAATGATGTTGCCTGCATGGTGTTCTTAACTGCCTTTGCCCTTGGACTTTTCCTAGTCAGCCTGAGATCATATGGACCCTAGTTAGGGGTAATTGGAATGATTCTGCTGGTGGGCAGAGTTGGTATGGGATGGGAAGAACAGGAAAAAGAAAAAAGCTTGATTTGATAATTATTAAAATCAAATTCTTGATGTTGCTGGGCATAACTTGCCCTGTTTCATTCTTGGATTTGGACTTTGGGTTCAAAGTCAGTTCAATGGCCAATGTTCTTGGAAAACCGGCTCAAATCACTGCTACCCCAGTGTCCTTAGTGGGCCAGAGGCTGTGATCCTGACCAGCTCTGAGCAAAGCAAAGTGCAAAGGTTGTTGTTGTTTCTTCAGCCTCCTTCAAGTCCCTTTTACAACAGCAGTGTCCTCCCAGGTGGGTGGTGACTTCAGGACCTTTTTTTCTTCTAGCAATGCCTAGCTTTAAAAAGGGATCCGATAAACACATGCAATTTGCAGCAACATGGATGGTGCTGGAAGGGATCATGCTCAGCGAAATAAGCCAGAAAGAAAAAGAAAAATGCCGGATGGTCTCACTTATAGCAGGAATCTAGAAAACCTAAATAAGGGACCAGGAAAAAGAATAACTGTAAGAAAGAAAAAGTCAAAATCAACAAACAACTATGAACCAGAGACACACTCTGTGGGGAGGGCGGGGAAAGGAGGGATTGGGGTCAAAATAAGGGGATTGCAATTGTATGGGGAATATAAAAATAAAATTAAAAAAAATTAAAACACTGAAAAAAAAATAAAAAGGGATCTGAAACAAATTCACACAGATATAAATGACTGATCGCCTGACTGGCTACCTCTTCAGGGGAGTTGGATCTTGACAAAAAATAATTTACTCCCACATTCATTTTAAGAGTTAGCCCATGGATGGGAAAGGCATTCTTGGGGGATCAGGTCTTCTTACCTAGATGGCTAATTACCTGCTCTCTGCTGCTCTTTGCACCTTTCCCCTGTAACTCAGCTCTAGCAGAAGGCTCCATTGAACAGAAGAGCCAAATGGTTGTTCTGATTTATAGGATGTGTTTCTGAAAAGTTTCTCAAGGATACTGGGGCACCGAATCTCATACTCTCCCTTCTTGACTTGTTCTTAAAACTTTTCACTTGATGGATAAGCAATGAAAGTAGTAAAGCCATTACAGCTGCTGAATTGGGGGTGAGGGGGAGCAAGAGGCATTTCTGGGAACTTGAAACCCGTTAGAAGGGTTGGAAGGGCCCACAGCTTCCTGCACACACAGCCTTATTTTCAAAGGTCCTTCATGCTCCACTTCTCTTGTCCATTTATTTATATTGTCATTTCCTTGTATGATATAAGTATTTGCTTTTACCTTAGTATTGATCCAGTGAGTGTGACGGATTTGTTTCTAAGCCTTTCTGCTTCATGCTTACCCACATCATGGTGTATGTTCTAGAGCTAGGAACCTTAAAACAAAATGGTGATACGAGTAAGAATATACATAATGGATGGGCCATTTCACATAGCAATACTCACCTTTACTCTGTAAAAATTAGTTGAGTTCTGAAACTGAGTCTACTGATTTCATGAGTGAGTTACAGTAGGAGGCCAGTACCGGTGTCTGCCCCAGCTGGCAGAGCACCCACCAGCAGGTGTGGCCAGATGCCTCTGACCCTTTCTGTGATGACCATGTTAGCCTGGTTGTTGGGGCCTTTGGTGAAATCCTCATTCTCATGAAGAGCAATATACCATTCCCAGCAATCTACCAAGGATATCTTGTGTCTGAGCTCAGGACTGGGGGCCATGAGGATGGGTCTGGCAGGTGACATACATAGGATCTGTGTTACCAATTCCTCTTACTACATTGGAAGCAGCAGAGATGGAGTGGGAAGGAAACGGTGTTAGGGGAAGCATCTGGATGCCTTAGAGTTGTGCAGCTACACTTCTGTCCCACTTTATATTTGGGCCCAGAGGGCACCTGCCATCTTACCTGCCCTTCCCAAATTGGTAGGTTTTTCTTCGATGGATGTCTGAATTGGACAAGGCTCCTGCCCCAGTTAACACAGATTCCAGGCAGAAGAATACTAACCAAAAGGCGGGCCTGTGCCAAGGCTTGCCTGGAAATGGTTTAACTGAGGACAATGAATGAGGCATTGAGTACTTGCTTCCTCAGTGATTAACGCATCAGTAAATCCAGACAAGCAGACTCAAGGGGAAACCTCTCCAACCCATTATTGTGAATGCTCATCCATCCTGGGAAGAGAGACCTCTGCTATTTTACGCAAACAGACCTCTGCTATTTTACGCAAGTCGTATTTTAGACAAGCAGAGAAACCGAAAATTACAGTTATGGTTACTGCAGGTTTTACTATTTGTGTCTCATTAGATCAAAAGCCACCTGGGCCTTGTGGATATTTGGGTTAAAAAATGCTATTTAGGCTCATATTTAAAGCTATAGTGAAATCTTGACAGTATAAACATGAAATCTTTATGTATTCTTGCTAAAAAGTTGGCAAACTTCTCTAGGGTAGAGACTGTATCTCATTCCTACTTTGTATCTCCTGCAAAAATCAAATGCCAGGCTATACCATTTGTTGATGTTCAATAAATATTTGTTAAAGAAATGATACAATTTGTGGTTCAACTCCTACAAATTTTTAGCTCAAACCAGCTTTTCCAACACTCAGCCCACTCTGTGTCGTGTTCCATCCCCTGACTTCCCAGGCAATGTGTGCTGAGGGGATGCAAACAAATCCTAATTAGGAAGGTAAATTCACTTTAGAATGCGCACATATAAACAAATGTAGGCCAAAGACAAATTTAAATGATTTTCAGAATTGTCTGTGGTTATTATCCATGACCCTGTGCTGGCCCAATTTTTACAGATAATCAGGTTGCGTTGCTATTGGTTCTGTATTTGCAACTTAGAACAGAGGGAAATGGTGGGAGGATGCTGTGAGCTTAGACGAAGAAGGAAAAACGTTATAAAGACCCTACAGGGGAGGTGAAGACCCCAGAACAAGAGATAATATATTTCTTAGCTGAAGTCTGTGCAAACAGACCTTTAAGCTACCCTTTTTAATGCCGCTTGCTCTCTCACTGGGTTCTTCAGGGTGGGGTGGGTGTGGGTGGTAGGTAGGATTTGTGAAACCAGAGCAGTCTGTTTTTCTGATTAACAAAGGAGATGACACAACTTCCCAGGCCCCAGGGAACAGAAGCAGTTTACAGTTTTGCTACTTTAAAAGCAGCACCCTCAAAAATTTGGGTGGGCGGGATTCAGGCTCATTCCCCATCAGAAGGCACAGGCAGGGAATTTATAGGGATGAAGTGAAGAGTCTGCAAAATTTAGGTCAGGTTCTGACTTCGAATCCTATATTTAGTCTGGACCATTTGGAAACACTATCTTGTCCGGCACTGAAGAGTGCAAAGCTAATAACAGGTCCTCAAAAAAGGCCAGCTCACTCGATGAAAAAAATGAACAGTGAGTTGTGGATGAACTTGCTGGAAACCATCAAAGTACTTCTGCTCTATTTCATCTGCCTACATTCCAATGACCCATTGCATCCACCAGAGGTGGTGACTCACTAGACTGTGGGCTTGCAACCATGTGGACCCTAGTCAGGCATGTTACGTGGGCATGTAAACCAAGGGGCAAACATTTTTATGTCCCTCACATATTGGGTTATCGCCCCATGACCCAGGCCTTTGACCTCAAGTTGTCTGGTCTGAAATTATCATTATTATCACTTAGCAGAGTGGAAGAATAGAATTTCTTTAGAAAGTCATGGATACTTGTAATATTTCTTTAGGAAGTCACAGATACTGTAAATATTTCGCCCAGGGCTGGATCTTTGACCCTCTCCCAGGTTAGCTGATTGATCCTTTGTTAATAAGCATGTGAGATCTGAGATGAGTGCTTTTAACATAGAGAATCCAGCAGTGATGGGGGAAAGAATAGAGGGTAGATGACAGCTCAAGGATTTCGGTTCAAAGAGGAGACATTTGTCTCTGTCTCTGTAGTTAGAGGGCTCTGCTTCCCAATTTCCTCTAGGTCTTGCCCCCTCCTAGCTGAAAGTCAAGATCCTTTGTAAGTAGCATTCAGCTTTCCAGGCTGCTGGATGATGACAGATGCATCCAAAGAGGTCAACCCTGTAATCTTAGCTCCTCCCAGGAGCAGCTGCTACCACTGATGTAAGAGCTACAGGAACCTCTTTATGGTATGTGTGGGAGTCTGGGGGGAGCAGAAGTTGCATTTGCACCAAAGGAAAATTGGACATGAATGTGGCCCCAGAGAGGTGATAAGTCTGCTCTGCCTATTTTATTTTTTTTGAGTCTGACACCTGGCTGCCATATGACAGTCCTAAACTCTGCCGCAGCTGTGGTCCACAGCGCTGGTGAGACACCCAATAGTGTCTATTGTCTATCTGCTCAAACCCCATCTATTCTGCCCTAGAGCACCGATCTCACTCATTTTATTTGCCTCATTTGGGACAGAGCAACAAGTAGGAAAAGAAGCACCCCACCTCTCACGTTGAACACATTTAACAGGTTTGTAAGAAAATATGACAGGCACGTCAAGTAAATTCACATGACCAATTCTTTCACAATGATTCACTGTATAGGTAATTTCTTTATTAAAGTGGAGAAGATTGGAAAGCACATTTGACTGGGATTCAGAAAACTTGACTGTGCATCCCAGCTCTGCAACATTAATCACAATAAATCCTTAGATAAATGAATTTTCTTCTGGTGTCTCAATTTCCTCTAAGGTAAATTAGCCCACTGGATTGGGGTATAATCAAATCAGATGATTGTGAAAGAGTTCTTTCAAATACAAAATTTTAAATTCAAAGCATTTTAGAATACAAAGACTCACCAGTTAACAAAATTAGAGGTTTCATGAATTTTTAAGTCAAGTGCTATTTTAGTGTTTTTTTTTTTTGTAGTTAAGAAAATGAGAAATCTACCACAAAATATTTGGTCTGAGACTGAATACAACCATGAGTCCCATTAAATCTATTTCATGCAAGTCAGATGGCAATGGCTTCTCTATCTTCTGCAGCCAGAACCCATCTGAGCTGAACCTGGGGTCTTGTCTGGATACCACCCTGAGTTGGTACTTCCTCTCTTTTGAAGGAGAAACTATGACGAACGATGCTTCTGGCCACATTGTGGGTGTATGGTGGTGGCCAGGGAATGGATGCTAAGGGGTCAGAATGGGTGTGCTCATTAAAATGTACAGGGACAAAGTAACCCCATCATTTTAGAGTGTATGAGGGGGTGTTCAGGGGGTCAGTTTGGGGTGAATGCTTACACCTGCTTCTTTCCATTTTATAGGGTAAATGGTTTCAGCTGCTACCCAGCATAGCCATTTCATCAAAGCCTTTGAGAACAGCTTTGAAAATGTGTCAGCCAATAGCTGGGCAGGACCAGGCCTAACAGCTGAGAGACCCCCCTGGCTGGAGCAGAGAATTGGGAAGGAACAGATGGAGGCCTTTCTCCCCTTGGCTGGCATTCAGGGCACATTGTTATGCACTCAGGATTCAGAATGAGACCCAGGCAGACCCTTGGCCCAAAACTGCAGAGGAGTTTTATAAGCCCCTCTGCAGTCTCCTTTGTGGGGTGCGAGGTACCAGATTCATCCAGGGCAGGCACCCTGTAAAGGGTTTGCTCTCCTATTAAATTTGCCTCGAGTCTTCTCATGTGTCGTTAATCAAACAGCTGAACCATGTCGGCCCTGCTGGAGCACAGGATTCATTAGAGTCCCCAGGGACACTTTTCTCTGCATCCCAGGCTTTTGGCTACTGGAATAGAGATATCCGTCCTGCCAGGAAGGCCCCAACCCTGCAGCACATTGCAGGTCACTCCTGGGACATTCCCCGCATCCCCATTGCAATCCCTGGGGTTCTGTGAGTCTCCTCGGATTCCTAAGGCCCTGCAGCAAGGAAGCTGGCTCTGGGGAGCCAGTGTGCAGGAAGAAGATCCTCCAATAGGAATCTGTATGGACATTTCTGAGCATACAGCAATGGCACGGTTTCCACTTTCCCTGTGGCAAGCACCATCCCCAGAGGCCAGGAGTTCTGAAAGTTCTCAGGCCTGATTTTCTTATCCCTTGCTACTGAGGCCTGGCTCTCCAAGCTAATCTTTGCTCCTGTGTTGGGGGCTGGGAGTCGGGTGGGAGGGTTTGGGAAGAGAACAGTGTCTGCAGAATCTGCTTCCCTTATCCACTATATCCCCTTTACACACCATGAAAACTCCCCCTTTGATTTCTGAATTCTGAGAGCCCTGCCAAAAACACCCATTCAGCCACAGCACCCCTTTCAATCTCTTTAATCTCAGATGGAATAAATATATTGAATGAGGGCTGTCTACATGATGTGGAAAACCCCGTGACCCAGGAATGGAGGCGCAGAGGGAGATGAAAGTACAGCAGGAGAGGCTGCTTTTAATATGAAAAGATGAATCAAAATCGCGAATCATAACCCCCTCCATGCAATGACCTACCTTCTGCTTTAACCTTTTCGGGATCATAAAACAAAGTCTAATTTCATCCAGATAAATAGTTTCTGTCTCTCTGGGCTTCTCTTTTTCAGACATAGAGTGAGTGTTTGAGCACTTCACAGACTTTCTGAATACATGTAACTACACGCTCACCCCAGAGATGCAGGTGCGCTGTTGCACACACGTTGTTCTTTAGCCTCTTGTTCTCATTTCTGCAGGGAGTTCTGTGCTTATGAAGTAAGCATTATTTCAGGGTTAAGCAAAATAATGACAAGCATCTGACTCCTGCTGAGATGACTCTGCCCTTCTCTTTTTCATTCAGGACTGGTGATATTTTGAACACTGATAAAAGGAATTGTGCGGTAGCATATTCACCCTGAACTAAATAGTGTTGCTGATCTTTTCCACTCACTAAAAGGAAAAGTCTTGCGGAGAGGCACACATGACTTTCTTTTTAGGGGCAAAATAATTCTGTATCAGAGAGAGACTGTACTTTTCTTCCAGGACTTTATAAAGTTACTTTATAAAGGTAATAATGATAAGGTAATAATAAGTAACTTTTTGAGCCTTTGTATATAGCAGACATTACTGCAAGTGTGTCAGTATCAACTCACTTATGATCCCTGTTTTACAGATCTGAAAACTGAAGCACAGCAAGGTTAAGTCAACCATCTAAAGTCACACAGCTTTTAAGTGGTGGAACTGGGATTCAAACCAAGGGAGTCTGGCTCCAGAGCCTTCCCTCTTAACCCCTTTGAGGGAGATAGTAAAACAAAGCAAGCAAGAAAACAAACCAAGCAATGACCAGATGATGCCGACTTCTTACTCAAAGGCTATCAACTCATTTGTAGAGTTTGTCTGGCCTTGACTTCACCCTGATTTTACTTTTTTCTCCATTCTGTTGTCCAATAGCCCCTATGCTGTGGGGTAAGGAACTCCAGTCTACTCACTTTCAATGCTCAGTCCCTCACTGTATGTCAAGTGAGGAAAGCCATCAGTTATCTGTGTTATCTTCCCAGTGTTATCTCTGACTCCCTGAGTCAGAGACATTGATACCTTGAAGATTTGGGAAATGTTACCAGTTCTCATGGTCTTACTTATCTCCTACTTTGGTTTGAATCACTTTAAAAAGCACTCAGTTTTCATTTGGTAATGCCAAGTGGTGGCCTGCTGCAAAGTTTTCTTGTCAGTTATAAGATCCCATCAATTTTTGGGTGAATTATGCTTTTAATTCAGCTTTATTTTTGGAGGGGCATTGACAAGAAAGTCACCAACCTTATCATATTGTAGATATAGATACATGCAGATCATAAGACATTTTGGCTAGAGAAATGTTAAAATGTGAGAAAAATGTGGTTTAGGATTGAGAAAATAAGAACATTTTATTTCTGTCTTTCAACAAGGAATAATCCTTGTTAAAGTGGCATTTTGTAAGGGTTCTTCTTATGTGGTCTGCCCTCTCTGGGTATCAGAATTTTGATTACAGTTGTCAGCTGGAGTTCAGGCTGGTTCAGATATCTATTTTTAACAATAGCTGAAGGGTTGCCTTTTTTTTTTTTTTTTTTCCCATGACAAGAGAAGTATTATTTAGGAATAAGGGAAATGACTCATGGAAGGTTCCTGGGCTTCTTTCTTGTCAGGAAGCTACTGGCTTCAGGGGTTGCCAACTAATGGGCTGGAAATTGAGTGGCGATTCTTATCTGAGAGAGAAGGTTTCAAAAAATGACATAGGTGAGCTGGGTTTGAGATTATCAGGACAAGTAGAGAGTCAAACTTTGGAAATAAATTCAGTTACCAAGATTGCTGTAGTTTCATCGTAAAAATGACCTCTAACTCTCTAACTCTCCCAGAATCCATGCCTTTATGGTGTGGCATTACAGCTCTTCTTGTCAAGACCTGGAGTCTGCTCTCAAATCTTGGTTGACTTGATGACTTGGTAATATATGCAGAATGAAGTTGTACCAGTGCCAGCCTGGTATTTTAGAAGTCTTTACACTTTTGCTATTTCTCTTAGGACTCTGCCTCTGCTCTAAAAAGTTTGACTACTCAGATGGATGATAAGAAACATGTGGCCAGTCATCCCTCCTCCTTCAACCAAGAGCCAAATGCCAGGCAAGTTAGTGAGACCATTTTAGACCAACCAGGCTCAGCTGATCCAATGACTGACTTTGGATCCATGTGTCAGTCCAGTCAAGATCAGCCACACTGGCCCAGGTCATCAAACCAGCCAGATATCTCAGAGATACATGATCATTTATTGTTGAGAATGGCCTTTTGACATCTCTAAGTTACCTTCATGGGTAGTGGTGTTTTCTTTACTCAGATGGGTTTTGACAGAGGGGCAGAAGCAGGAGAGAATGAAAAGTAGAGAATGAACTAAGATTGTTTTATTCATGGGGATATCCCTAGCAATGGTATCTTTAGCATAGGGCCTGACCCATAAGAGGTGCTAAATAGATAAAATTGATTAATTCAATAAGTAGATCATCTTTCTGGTAGAAGGTTTATCTGTTCAGTCTTCATCCCTTTGATAATTTTTATATTGAGTTCTGTAGATGGGTAACTATAAGTAGGCAGACATACATGTGCACTCATAGGGTACTCCTGGGTGTACTCAGACGTATATATTCATAAGTGGGCAGATGTGTGTGTGCATGCAAGAGTGTGCCTGTGTGATTCTGCAGAAGTTAAGAAATTCAACATCTACCAGACTAAACATTTATCTTAAGCACATGCATATGTACACCAAACTGTTGTGAGTTCTGATATCTACCTCCAAATCTCCTATCTCTAAGGACTGGGGGGCATGGATTAGGAAATGTCTCCTCTCTGAGGCAGAAACTCACTCTTTTCATTTGCTTCTGCATCATTTATTGACCACTTCTGCATCCCAGACCATGCATGTCAGATATTGGGCTGAGCTGGAGGGAATGCTTTCTTAAATGGCCATTTATGAGTCACTGCAGGTAGTTTAGCAGTTGCTAAAAATTTAGACTTGAACAGCAGAATACATCTCAATAGTATTCCTGAGCTCCAATAGCTGCACAGTGATGAGTAAATGAAGTGGAGGAAGCTTTGTTTTCTTTCAAAGTGCCCTGCAAACTGTGAGTTGCAGCTATTTATTACAACATGCTCATTTTTGTGATGCTGCAAATATATCTCACTTAGGATCTGCAAGAAGAATCAGACCTACTCTTGCATAGATTTCCAGATCATTCTGAAAAAAGACTAAAATTCCCTTAGTAGAAGTTGTGAATGCTAAGATATCCTGTAAGTGTACTTATCAAACATCTTCTCTGATGTATTTATTATGATTTGTTATTCTACCGAGCAATTGTTTCATGTATGCAATGATATAAATCAATGGTTCCCAAATCCAGTCCCAGATTTGGAGGGGTAGCATTGTGGCGGGGGGCGGGGGGGGGATCATTATTCTGCTGACCATACCCTCTAACTGTGCTCTTGCTCCCTCTCTCCCCAAATCCTTACCTCTGTCCCTTCTCTTCTCTTCCATCCTTCTTCTCCATGCCTCCATATATACTTTCCTTTTTTTCTTTCTTTCTTTTTTTTTGATCATCTACTTGTGGGAGGGACTGTGGTAGGCACTGTAGGCAATAAAAAGAAAAGTTAATTATATCCTTTGCCCTCAGCTAGCTTACAATTTAATGGGAGAAATAATTTCAATTAAAAGAAAAAGAAAAAAATAAAGGTGTTAGGGGGTATACATTTCTCATATGCCCAATCTCTTTGACCTCTCTCTTTCAGCCCTCAAAACTTTCCATCCTAAAACAAAAGAATCAACACTCTATATATTCACAAGTGAATTAATAATGGATTTTCACAATAGCAGAAGATTACTCAACCCCTACATCTACCAGATTAAATATATATATATATATATATATATATATATATATATATATATATATATATATGATAAGCCTGTGGAAATGCACCATAAACTACAATGTGATCTGATAGCCCTTCCAGTTCTTCCCCCCTAAGGAATGGGCGGCCCCCCTTGAGGGTGAGGGATAAAAATGATTCTGCCTTAATTAACATGGATTTCTTTCTTCATCTGCTTCTGTATATCTGTAGTCAACAGTTTCCACTCCACTCTCCAAAACAACCTCACCTTGAGATTTCTTTCCCTTACAGGGAAGCTCCTTTTCTTCCTCAACCAAAAGTCTCAGTTTAGCTTATTCAAACATATATGGCATCCCTATACATGCTAGATACTTTCTTGGTGCTAGGGATACAAAAATGAGAGACTTTGTTCTTGAAAGCAAAATGCTTGTTTGTTGCTTTGACATGGTTATCAACTCACATTTTGTTTCCCTTCATTCCCCTTAGCCACAGCTTTCAGACCTGTTTGCTGAACACACACTCAATGTTTGGGCAGTGTGAAGGGCCCCAGTACCATTTTCTCTGGAGTCTCATACAAAATATTATTTTCTGTGTATGTCATCATGACGTGAAAATCTGAGAAAACAATACAGGTGACCCCCGAACAATGTGGACTTGAACTGTGCAGGTCCACATCTATGAGGATTTTTTTCAGAAAACATATTGAAAAAAATTTTGGACAATTTGAAAAAAAGTCATACACATAATCGTGTAGTCTGGAAATATCAAAAAATTAAGAGAATGTGAGTTATGTCATGCATGCATAAAATATGTGTAAATTATAGTTGAGTTTCTCATTTGTGCTTATAAAATATATACAAATCTATTATAAACAGTTAAAATCTGTCAAAATATTCACATAAACACATACCATCTATGGCACCATTTGGAGTAGAGAGAAAGGTAAATAAAAACAAAGGTGTAGTATTAAATCCTGACTGCATAAAATTAACTGTAGTGCATACTGTATTACTGTATAATTTTGTAGCCACCTTCTGTTACAGCATGTTGTAGCATGCTTCCAGTATCCACTTAAAATATCTGCTTAAGTCTTGTGACCCTATGTCGTCTCTCTCTGGTTATAAAACAATCATTTCTCTTCTGTAAAAAAAAAAATGTAATATGAGGATTTTTTTTTAAAGATTCATTTATTTATTTATGTATACAAGAACTGGGGTACAGGCCAGAGGTGTGGAGTGTGAGAGGATTCACCAGACACAGAGTGGGGAGCAGAACTGGCAGATCAACTGAAATACACTGCTGAGGGGAGCAGCAGGTGAGCCAGGAGAAGTCTGCTGCACCATGTGGGTAGCTCCCTGGCAGGGGATGGAACTCGTGCTGCAGTGGCTGTGGATAGCTTCATGGGTTGTGTCTTAACCCCTTGCACCACCAGGGAGGCCCATGTTATATGAGGATTTTTGATTGATTAGGGGCTGTTCCTCTACCCACTACCCTCCAAAGGCCAATTATATTCCAAACCAGTAGAAGGGCTTAGAACACAGTAGTAGGGCCTAGACCTGCAATGTCAACATCACAGAAACTTTTTAGAGGTCCTCATTCTCAGACCACACCCTACAGGGACCTACTGAATTGGAAACTGGCAGTCTAGCAATCTCTGTTTTAACAAGCTCTCTGGAGGACTTGCGCGTTCCCTCAAGTTTGAGACTCACTGATCTAAATCACTTTCTCAACACTCACCCATTAGTCTGAAACCCCCAATTTGCCCTTAACATTGGCACCAACTTCCCCATGAATCCGACTCTTCCTTTTCAAAAGCTCATCTTTCCTAGCACGTATGACATTTCATTCCTCTGCTTTTCCTAATCTCTCACTCTCACCCAATCTCTGGCTGGGGCCAAAGTTCAGCCCTCAGGCCCTCTTTTCTTCCTGTGCTTTGAGTGATTTCATCTACTCTTATCATCTCACCTTCACACGGAATGCTCCCTGCTTTCTACTTCTTTGCTAAGACCCAACACTATATTTCCATCTTCACTTTATCTTCTGTCTTGGGGTATCAACAGGGCTCAACCCATCCCAAACCAAACAAATACAGTTTTTCTTTAACCTACCCAAACCTGCTCTTCCTTCTAGTCCCCCCGCCTTCAAAGCCAGTTTTCAAATGCCAGATTATAGCCATTTTCCCTCCCACCCTCGCCGTCTGAACTCCTCCACCCCTCGCACAGAATCAAGTCCAGCTGCTTCAGCCTTCTCTAGTCTCTGTGTGTTGTTCTGTCCTCTCGAGTCCATTATCTTATCTGGCTCTCATCATCTTTTCACCAAGGGATTCACAGTAACCTCGATTGGCTTCACTTTCCTCCAATCCCTCTCTGCTCAGTTTCTCCTCAAAACACAGATCTGAAAATGACCACGCTTTAACCAACGTGGCTTCATTCAATGCTTTTTGCTATCCTAGCTCAAGGTTCCCTTTAAATTACACCCTCCACTGTGACCACCTAGTTCACTTCCCTTTCTGCGCCGGCCTCCCTGGAAGGAGCCTTCAACTGTCCTCTCCACTAAAAACTCTGCTTGTCAGAATCCATGGGCGACCTCAGCGGGCAGGTCAGATGAGGCCTCTCTGAGAGCACGGCTCTGCTTCTTGGGGGGATCCTCTCCCTCCACTCCACCCCTGTCTGGGCATTTTGCAGCATTCTTGAGTCCTTAGCTGTCATGTCCATGCATTAGAGTCACATTTAAATCTCTCTCCTCCTCTGGAGCGCCCGAGACAGGGCAAGGAGGTGTCAGTCATCTCGGCACCCCTACAGCATACAGAGTCTCCAAGGCTTACCTGCCTGATAGACCTGGGGGTGTTGAATGGGTGTGATGTTCTGTGCAACAGTGAGATGGGGACCACCAGCATCTACAGAAGCAGGTTCATGCCCCGGGGATCTGGTGGTGCTTGTCGGGACTTCTGAAGACAGAAGGCCTGAAGGAAAAGAAGTAGCCTGTGGCAGGGGAAGGACTCTTCCCTAGAAATCCCTCGCTGTCTAGGTCTAGCCCTCCCCACCCCATTCTGTCCCAGCCCTCCCTCTCGAGAAAGCTCTTATTTTCCCTTCATTAGCCGCCTTGTGAGAGTTCCCCAGCTGCAGTTTCCTTTGGTCGTCTGCAGCTCCCACTGTTTGTTTATTTATTTCCCTGTCAGCCTCTTTCTCTGGCTGTGGTTGTAAATAGAGCAGGGGACTGAACGTCCGGGGCCTGTGCAGTGAAGCTGCCACATGTGGGTAGCAGGCGGGTAGACCCTGGAATCAGATGTGAAGGATTATTCTCCATGCTCAAGAGTTGCTCCAGGCACTGGCCCAAGCTGTCCAGATGGTTTTGCTCCTAAGCATGCAAATGGAACTTCACAGACAGAGCATCACATGACCAGCTCTATGTGTCCCCTCCTGGTCCTGGTCCTCTCTCCCCTTTCCGTTCACACCACCACAACCCCCCGATCACGGTTGGGCAGATGGCAGCGGGGCGTGGATTGGCAAGTGACACTCCACAGTATACTCTCTCCTGTCTAAATTTTGTCCCTTCTCTGAAAAAGTAAGAGTTGAGCTTGAGGGAAATTGCTTAGTTGTCCCAAATTCCTAAACTCGAGTGGCCTTGCTTATTGTTCTGGAAGGAAAGAGGCAATGTGGAGGCAGGTCAGGAACACGGGGCTTTGTCTTTTCCCCTATACCACCTCGTAACACAGATGCTTCCAGCTTGGTTTGTTTTTGAGCCAAAGCACATCGCCCCCTCACACCATGCCCGTTACCTTGTGTCACCTCCTTCTCTGCTGTGCAATCTGGGGACCTTTTCTCTCCCTCCTCTCTACCCTCTGCTGCCCCTCTGCCACCCCTCTGCCTCTCAGTGAATTCTCCAGAGTGGCCGGCTCTTCCAAGGCAGCTGCCGGTGAGGAGCTGTCAGCGGGAGAGCCACACAGGCAGTGCCATCCTGCTCCAGTCTGCGGTCCTCCCCCGACTGCGTGGCAGTGCGCATCATCTGTCAGAGTGCCCCCTCCCCTCCCCCTGCTCCCCACCCCCTCCCTTTGCTGCTCACTCGCTCTTTCCTTGTTCATGAGATGCAAAGCCGGAGAGGAGCAGAGCCAGTGGGAGCAGCGTGTTGCCGCAGCCCTGCTAGGGGCATCTAGGTGAGGCAGACCGCCCCTCCGCCCCCTCCCATGTACCAGCAGGTGGCTGACTCTGTCATTCAGGGCCTCACCAAGCCATGCCCAGTTGGGGCCCACGCCAGTTACTCCTTCCCAGCTGCGCTGCCAGCCGTCAGCCAGGTAAGAGAGAGAACTCCTTCCTGCGGGGCCGGCTTGGGTCCCCTAACTCGTCTCTGGAGCCAGGCATCCTCCTCCGAGGTTCAGGACAGCTCCGATAGAAGAGACGCCCTCCTGATACGTTGCTCCTGCATCCTCTAACAGAGTCCCTCGGTGCAGGCTTAGTCTGTAACTCTTGCCAGGGGCAAGGGTGCAGGAACATGGCCATCCGTCCTACATGGCACTAAGCTGCAAATGTCCCTTTTTGTTCTCCCACCTCCTTGATCCTAGCATCCCGGGGCCCCTGAAACCTGCTTTCTGCTCCAAAGGATGCTGTTTCTTCCCTCAGATCCTTTCAGGGGCTCTGGAAATATTGTAGGTTGATATCTGGACCATGACACTGTCTCTGTTAGTTTCATTCATGTCTGTGTCTGCCGTTGTTTCCAGCGGGTCTCCCGCACAGCAGTCTGGCTGCGCCCGGCTTCGGTTTTGTTTCCAGTCACAGTGTGGGTCTCGGTATTGCAGGTGACTAATGCTATGACACATTCCGATGCAGAAGGACTCACAATCACAATGAGTTGGAGGGAGATTAAAATACGTTGGCAGTCCCCGATTCCTTTCTTTTTTCAGCTTGATTGAGGTATGAAGCTCAAATTAAAAAAAAAAAAAACCTGCCAAATAAAATTGCAATATATTTAAAGTGCACAACATGATGATTTGATTGGTACTTCTACACACTGGGAAAGGATCCTCACCACCTAGTTCCTTCGCACAGCCATCAGCTGGGCACCCATTGCCTCTTCTGAACTCCCTTCCCCCCCAAATTTTATTATTGCACACAATGCTGCCATATCATTATAAATTTGTACCTGGTGTTTTCTTAAACATTTTCTTAAAACCAGATTTGCTGGGGTGAGGGTGAATTTTATATTTAAAAATGAAATATAATTGACATATAACAGTCTATTAGTTTTAGGCATAAGACATAATGGTTGGATGTTTGTGTGTAGTGTGAAATGATCCCCGCAATGTGTAGTTAACATCCGTCACCACACAGAGTGACAACTTTTTTGGCAGGTCACCAATTTCTAGGAATTGCATTGAGGGCATGGCATCACTAATTGAAAGCAATGAGTCCCCGTCACTAATAGGGGGCTCAATGGGTCCTTCTCAGGGCTGGGTAGGTAGTGACTTTTGGGGTGTCCAGGGAGGAGAGTGACTTTTCTGCATTCGTGTTAGAGTCACTGACAATCAACCATTGTCTTTCTACATTACCCAAAACCTGGCTTTGGATCCTTGCAGGTCCTAATCTTGGGGTGCTTTCAATCTAATGAAATAAGAAGAGAAACCTATCCCCTTCTGCAATTTGAATTATTTTTAGATTATTTGTTACTACAGTTTTGGAAAACTTCAGGGTTTTCTTGGAAGATGGGAGAGGTGCTTGGAAGTGAGGAAGTGAGATTACTGTAGTCATGAGGTCATACAACTTCTTGGGAAGACCTCAAAGCCCTAAACACATGCTGTGTTATCACAGGTGGCTTATATTATTATTTTGGGAATAGTCCTATGAGCTCTCAGTCCAGCAAATGAGTTTTATTCACGATTTGATCTTTGTTTATTCCTTAGAGTAAGTTCCCTGGAAGACAGCAGGTGGGAGGGGGGATGAGTTGTATAGTGTGGCCAGACAAAGGTAAGCCACTCTGGCTACTGGATCCTTCTGATGTTAAAAAAAAATTGACAGCTGCCTAACACAAAAAAATCTGAAAACTTCCTCATGGTCTTTTTTCAATTGTATTAAATGTACTGATGAAGCCAAAGTCTTTCTCCAATGGGTCAATGAACTCTGATCTAGTTCCTTAGCCACAATAACCTTCCAAAAATTCCAGGTATTCCCAGGGGGTTGAGTAAGAGTGCAGTTGGAATGGCTGAACAAAACCATCATATTTCCATTAAAAAAACCCCTTCAAATATGAATTTTGGGCCTCCCTGGTGGCGCAGGCAGATGAGTGCAGCGCTGTGAAGCTGTCCGCAGCCTCTGCAGTGCTGGTTTGATCCCCGCCGGCCTCGGAGCAACCCACATGGCGAGCAGACCTCTCCTGTCTCACCCACTACTCCCCTCAGCAGTGTATTTCGTCAGTCTGCCTGTTCTGTTCCCTGCTCTGTCTCTGGTGAATCCTCTCATCCTCCTGCGCATCTGGCCTGTACCCTGGCTCTTGTATAAATAAAATAAATCTTAAAAAAAATATATGGATCTCAGTGATGGGTGAGCAGCAGAAGCAACAGCTGCAACAAAATGTGCAGAGATATTATAGTGGGTGGAGACAGCACTGAGGGTCCTGGGTTCATGTCTCTCTAGAGCCATTAATTGACTTAACCCTGGGTCCTTCAGTAGCCTTAGGGCTACTGCACAGCTTTGGCTTTATAACATATAAAATAGGAACAATAACCAATGCCCAGTTTATCTCCACAGATTTTTTGAAGATCAACTAAAAGGAATAATAATAGTACCAGAGTGTCACAATATGCCAGGCAACTTGGCTGGGCACTTCCTTCCATTAGACTGTTTAGTTCTTTTAGCATCCAAGATCAGACTGAGTCTCGCCTAGGTTAGGAACCTTGATCACGTGCAGCTAGAGAAGGGGAAACACTATAAGTTGTGACTATGCAATATATATATGTAAGCTTTGCTATGTCTAATGCCTTCATGGCTTAGAATTCTTGTTCCATCCATCCTATCTCCAGCTCTGTGTTTTGTGCTCCCCCATTTCCTCTTTGTCCAAACACCTGTTTCTCCAGAGATGTCAGAAGTGCTCCTTTGCTTCCCTATTGTGTCTTGGAGATTTTTCACAATCCAAGAAGCATCAGTATTCTCATGGGGTCCTTTATCAGCATTCTTTCTGTAGAAATTTCAGAAATCTTCGAGGTTCTTCAGTGAAAGGATCTAGAAGGAAGAGAGGCTAACAAAAGCTGAATGGTGTAAGGTAGATTCCTACTCAGGCCTTGTCTCTCAAGGAGAAGTGTCAGAATTCGCTCAGCATCATTGTGCAACAGAGAGCACCCACACAACCCTGGTCCCTCCTCCCGCCCCCAGTGCAGACATGTGTGCCTGGCAGGGCCTGAAAGTAAGGCAATGCATTTCCCAGAGGGTTCAGTGAGGAAGGAATAGAACCCAGCAGGAAAGCTCTAAGGTCCAGCTCATTCCACTATTGCTCGAGCCAGACCCCATCCCATCCCTGGATATGACTGTGGAGTCTCCTTTTTTGCATGAATCTAATTGTCTGGCTAAAATGGAGCTGGAAGGAAGGATGTAAAAGTTTTTGGCTAAAGTCATTAAAAACTGAAGATTAGAAAGAGTTTATTTTCTATTCAAAGGAGGGGGAGAGTGAAGCTGCTTTCTGCCCACGGTTGTAGACCCCAATGGCAAATGTTAACACTTTGTTCCTGCCTGTGAGGGAGAAGAAGATGATAACAGAACCCTGGCCATGTGTGATAGCAGGAGAGAGCCACATCTCACTGGTGGCTCATGATTGTATCTCAGCCCCAAGGCTTTGCAAACTAGGTCCTGCTGCTTCTCCATCTCTGCTGTCCCTTCCTCGGGTTTGGAGTCTTCCTTCTGACTCCAGTGCTCTCCACATGACTTCACACTTTCAGAAGGCTAAAAAATTTACAGTTCATGTTTGCTTATATATCTTGTCCAATTCTTCCAGTTACACAGGAAGTTAGCACTGCCTTAGTAATTCTGATTTCAGAGATGAGAAAGCAAGATCTTGAGCCAAGATGACCTGGCCACGAAGGGGCAGAATTAGAGCTTGAACCCTTGTCATCTGCCTCTGACTCTCTTACTCCATGATGCCTTTTCCTGACAGCATCCTGCTCTGGACATGGTCTCCTTCATCTACCTGCTGGTTGGTTCTCCTAAGTTCAGCAAACACTTACTGAGCATTTTCATGGTGCCAGCCACTGTGCTTCGTGTTGGAGATGTAGAGATGGAAAATACACTTTTTACTTATGTACTGCATATCTCTGGTGACCCTGTGCCTGGTACATTGCTTAGCACAGAGAAGACTTGAAAGTTATTTGAATGAATGAATGAGTGGACACACTTTCCTGCCCTTAATGAATGCAGAATCAAGTTAGGAGAGGGGAGTTGTGGCATCTAATTGTGCCAGATACTGAGGCAGAGAAATATGACTAGAAAAAGGGCACTTATGGATTCTGGGTATGCAATGAAGGCTTTTGGAGGAAGTGGTCCTGAGTACAGTTTGAAGGGCCATAGTTTGTGACTTAAACATGTCCAATGACCCAATGGACCTGGTCCACGGGACATCTTTGCCACATTCGCCAGGGCGACCCTTCATTTCCAGCAACTCTACTCCACTGACCTCCATGGCCTTACACTTCCCCTCCCTGCCTGTGTGCAGGATGCAGCTGAATGTGACAAGGTAGGCAGGATCACAAAAATCAAAGGCTGCCAGGACGTGAGTTGGAGCAGTGGTAGAAAGAGTCAGGAGAAGGAGACAAATCTGGAAATGATGAAGGAGATTTAATCAATATGATTTAGTAATTGGTTGACCACAGGGAATGGGAGAAAAGGAATTGTCTCTAATTACTTCCCTGTTTCTGGCTTGAGTTCCTTGGTGGATGGTGGTGCCAGGAACTGAGATAAGGAATTTCAGAGGAAGCCAAGATTTGTTTGTATGTGTGTGTCAGGGGTGGGGGGTGGGAGAAATGGGAATGGGGTGGTGGAGAATAAAGTGAGTCAAGAAAAGGAGGGGATATGCTGTGCTCAATTTTTAGGCATATTTGCGTTGTTGTGACTGCTGGCTCTTGGGGAGGTATGTTCAGCAATCCATGAGCTATATGGATCTACATGGCTAAGAAAGGGCCAGAACTGGTGGGAAAGAATTGGAAATGATCAGTATAGCCAGTGTCGTTAGGGCTGCAGGCAAGGATGAGATTATGCAAGGAGCATTTAGGAGAGAAGGGTCAGAACCAGGGTGAGGTGCAGGGAATACCAGCACTTATGGTGTGGGCAAAGGAGGAGGCACCATTGAAGGAGACCAGGGGCAGGGCAGTTAGGGGCAGTGTAAGGCCAAGGGGGTCATGGAGTAGAGCTGTTGGAAAGGAAGGGTCACCTTGGCAAATTGCAAGGATGTCCACAGGACCAGGACCATTGGGTCAATGGACCTCAATGAAGAGGTGGATCCTTTGGGGGAGTGGTTGGAATGGGAGCCAAATTGTGAGGGAGTGGGGAGGGGGTAGGAAGAGGGGAAACAGGAGATCTTTTTTCAGATAACTCTGCTGGCAAGTTGGAGGACTGCCCAAGTGACTTTTTTTTATGAATTATTTTATTTTACATTATTCTTACATCATTTTTCTTTTTTTTTTTTTTTTTTTGGTGGGACCCTCGCCCGTGGCCAGGGATCGAACTGGCGCTGCAGAGGCTGCGGGGAGCCTCACAACCCAGCACTCAACCATTGCGCCACCAGCCACCAGGGGAGGGCCATTCTTACATCATTTTTCATTTTTGCATAATGTATGCATTTTCATTTTGGTTATATTCCTCATACAATTCCCACCCCCTTTTTCTGACCCTAATCCCTCTTCTCCTCCCCCCACCCCCCACTGTAGTGTGTCTCTGGTCTATAGTTGCCTATTGATTTTGATTCTTACTTTATTGCAATTAGTCTTTTCCTGGTCCCTTATTTACATTTTCTAAATTCCTGCTATAAATGCAAATCAAAACTACAATGAGATACCATCTTACACCACTGAGAATGGCACATATTAAAAAAAACTAGCGATTTTTTTTTTTAATGAAAGAGTATTTTCATTTGCAAGTATAGAATAATAAGGAGATAATGAAGATAGAGGAGAGAACTGATAAAGCAGACATGTGGGAATGGAAAGGTCAAGAACACAGGAGGACAGATTCACCTTGGAAATACATTTGAGAGAAGCAGGAAGGAAATAATAGTGTTGATGGGGATAGATTTGTGGGGGAGGAGATGGAGAAAGAAGGTGAGGTATTTCATACCTGAGGTCTCGATGACCTGATGAGACAGGAGACCAGGCTGTGGGTATATGAAGGACTGGGTGTTGCACAATTCCTCTTTTTCTCTACATTCTGGCATCCTTAATATTTCTAAATATTTCTTAACATTTCTAAATATAAGTCTAAATATTTCAGAGGCTATCTGTAAATAATGTCTCTTAAGAAAATATAATAGCCTTAATATCAACTTGCTTTGAGGAAGCCTTTAACCATTGGGAGGCTAAATTATAAAAACCAAGTATACTGCCTAAGGCTGAGATCACAACAGAATGGAGACTGGTTGGACGGTAAGTGACCAGATCATAGTTTGTATCCTTGCCGGGTGTTGGCTGTGTAGCTAGGCAGCTAGACAGTGAGACGGATGGCTGTAGGTAGAGCCTATCTCATGTGCTCTGCACTCGAGTTTTGGCTATGCACTGAAGAAATGTGACATTGAGCAAAGTCTTTGGAATTTGGTTTCTATAGGTGATAGCAAGTCATACTCACTCTAACCTTCTATGACTTTTAGCACCTGCTCCCAAGGAGTCAAATAATTGGTTTTGTTGAAAATGGATTTATTCACTGGGAAGAAAACTTACAATGAGAAATACACAGGAAATCATTTCCCATTCAAACCGCCTCCTTCTAAATTTTAGTTTCCTTGGATTAGTAGTTTAGACTTCATATGCTCATTTATCAAAAGTAGCACATATTGTCACAGGTCACAGTATTTTAAATGAGTTTTGCACATAACTTCAAATATACCTAAGTTAAGAGAATGGAACAATGCACCCCTATGTACTAACCCCCAACTTCCGCACTCCCACCTTAGATGATTTTGGATTCCCAGACAATAACATTTCAACTCTAAATATTTCAATGTGTTGCTAAATAATAACATGACTTAAGGGAAAAATCCTATTGAAAAAATCCTATTGATATATTAATATTAATGTCTAGTCAGTACTCAAATTTCTGCAATTATTGCATAATATACCTATGGTTCTGTATTTGAATCAGAATCCAAAATAAAGCCCGTATATTGCATTGGGTTGAAGTGTTGCTTAATTTTTATTTTAATGGTGATTATTAAGAGAGACCTCTAATGTCCCCTGATTTTATGTCACCTCCCCCAGTGTTAGCCCACCACTTAATTTTAGGATACCTAAAGAACAATTGTAGGTTTAGGCACCAAAACCTCCAAAGTTTGATTTTAAAATTCCTTCTAGACGCACTTAAAAGGTAAAGTGTAAAGACAGTGAATAAAGAAAAGAGGATTGAAAGAAGAAGAGGCTACAGCGAGTTGTAAGGAGACAGAGATTCAGGAGGAACAAAAGAAAATGAAAAAGATAAGAGACCTACACCCCCACCCCTCATCCACCAAGACACTTGAAACTTCTTGCAGATGTGTTTCATACTTTTATGTAGCCACCTAGGTTAGCAGACAGTAAATATACATCCTTTCAATAATGTTTTAGTTTGTGCATTTCCCCAGCTTATCCAATAGTTGAGCAGACATTACACAAGCAATCCTGTATTGAAGTAGGGAAGTAGTAGGAATTCCCATTCCCATTTTACAGATGATGAAACCCTTGATACAGTGAATAATAGCAGCTTGCACTAAATAGTGATTTGCCATTTGTCAAGCATTGTGCTAAACACTTGATTATGTGATCCAATTTAATCCTTATAACAAGCCTACGACCTTGTGCTATTATCTTCATTTTACCTATGATGGAAATAACACTCAGAGAGGAGGCATAACTTGCTCACATTTACAAATATGGAAAATTAGGGAGTAGAGATGGAAGCTTAGGGTTTTCAAAACTCTGGTTCCTGTTTTCCAGGTCAGTCTACTCTCCACAAAATTAGCAATCTTTTTCGTTTGTTTGTTTTTGCATCTACCTTCTCAGTGGCAAAATTCTATCTAAATAAAAGCTCAGAGCATCTCCAAATATAATAATAAGGTACAGTGTACCAGAATTTGCTATGCATTTTTCTTTCCACAGACCTTCCTTATTTCTCTCTTATAAACACCTTGAAAAATAGCCAGGGCAGGTGTGTGAATTTGGGTTTTACAGATGTGCAAATTGAAATGCAAAGCTCTTGCTTAGGCTAGTGACCACCCAACTAGGAGGGAGCGTTGGGAAGCCTCAGCAGAATTAGAGCCAGAGGTCCTTGCTTCTGATTTCAGGTCGGGGGCTACTTGGGGTCTCTTTTCAGACCTCATGAGCCTACACCTTCAGAAGCTGACTTGTCCCCTCTGATGTTCCTTGTGAGAAGTCGAGCAGACTTACTACAAATTAAATTTCTGGATGCTTGAACTGATGAACAGGAAATGAGGCTGCTAATGCTCAGAGGAATGAAATTGAGATGCATTTTTTTTAGAAGAATTTTGGGCCCAGTGGCCTCTTTCTGTCCTTCTCTTCCCTGTGTCCTTCCAGTCTCCATGGAAACCCCAAATCAATGCAGCTTATGTTGATTCATGTTTTTAACTGTTACTAGGAAGCTACAGAGTGGAAATTGCTTTTAAAAGATTTGTGGAAGGGCTTGAACGTGCTGACCAGAATTCAAATTTAATATCCAAATGACTGTTTTATTAAAAGCTTTTAATGTGGTATTATCTTAGGTGGTATGCTGATTAAACAAACACACAAAGGGGTATTCGGCAATAAACCTCTTCTTCCACTATCAAGGCTTTAAAAATATTATATTGCAGATATTAATTCCCTTTATCTTTGCTTTAATTACATTTTTGTGGTCTATGTGACAATGCCATTTGGTCCTCTTGCTCTTGATTAATTCTATCCTGCCCTAACTGGGCTGTTGAGAATGATAGTTTGCAAATTACTTAGGTACCTTGCACCTGCTCCTGAGTATCACTAGCATTAGGTGGACTTTAGTCTTGACCTGCAGACAGCAGAAATCTAACGTGTTTCTGCCTAAGGAATCCTTGATGATTTTTCAGAATTTTTTTTGTGAATTCAAAATTGAATTCAGCAGACATTTATTAAACACCTGCTCTTTATGTGAGGCAATGAGGATTGATAGCAAGTCTCAGAGTCTGCCTTTGTGGAGCACAGTCATTCGGGAGGATCAGAAAACATAAATCACAGGATAAACTACAGACTGTAATGCAGGATGTTAGAGAATCACAGCAATGTGGTAGTGTTGGATGTGGGGGCTCCTCCTGATTGAGGGAGTTGTGAAAAAGCTTTCGAGCTTTTAGCTTTTTAGCTTGGAGATATTGAGTGGAAGGAGGTAGGAGGCAGATCCAGGGTAGGAACATTCTTTCTGGGCAGAGGTATCTGACTGTGCATGTGCATGTATGTGGGCTGTGTGCCTTTGTGTGTGTGTGTGTGCAAATGTGTATGTTTGTTTGGATGTACTGTGTGTGTATATGTGCATGCATGTATGTGCATGTGCAATGGAATATAATACTGTATAGATAAATGGGACTGATTTATTAGAATGTCAGCAGGACAGGGAGCTGCAATATCCCATCCAAGGTGATCATACAATTGATCTGCTTTAGTATATCTGTCCTGTGAGCAACTCTTGTGGTATATATCTGAGGGTGTGTGGCAATTTGGGGATGAAATGTGGGCAGGAGATCAGTTGTTGAGGAGAACAGAGAAGGACATGCATTGTGCTGGATGTTGAATAACCTCTGACAAGGCATTACCGATGGGTGGGAGGGGAGGAAGTTAAGCACTATCAGAAATATAACAGCAAAGTTGAAAAATCAATTCAGTAATAGTAATGGAGAAAGAGAAGCCCAAAATACTTGTACTTATTTCCTTGGGGGCTAGGGTAGAATGATATCATAAACAAGCAGAGGGAACCCAGTAGGAATAGGCGACTGGGAGGGCACAGTGGTTGATGCCCATGCAACTAAGTCCACGGGATCTGAGAGGGTGGTGCTGTCCACTAGACCTCTGGAGAAGCAGTCTGAGCTCAAGAGTGGCAGGACCAAAGCACTGTTTCTGTAGAGAAGCAGTTACCAGTGACCAGAAGGGTAGGATTTCCCAGGAGGAGCAAATGTAGAATAGGAAATGTAGAACAAGAAGAGAAGAGGTACAGGGCAGCACCAGAAGTCAGAGCAAGGCTTGTCACTATTACTTCCTAGGAAGACCATGTGTGGGCATTGGAGGTGTGCTGTGCCCAGGTTCCAGCTGGTATTTCAGGAGCCGTCACCAGAAAAGTACCTGTAATCTTGGGGCAGGGCTCTCATCCTGAGGAAAGCAGAGTCCAGGTCGCTGAGGGTATTTGTCATGAGCACTGCAGCCCACTTGCCTTTTCTTTTCTTTCTTTTTTTTTTTTTTTAAAGATTTGTTTATTTATTTATACAAGCACTGGGTACAGTCAGAATTGTGGGAGGGTGAGAAAATTCACCAGAGCCAGAGTGGGGAGCAGAACAGGCAGAAGGACCAAAATACACTGCTGAGGGGAGCAGCGGGTGGCAGGAGAGGTCTGCGTGCCATGTGGGACCCTCACTCGGTGGCCCGGGGTGGAACTGGCACTGCAGAGGCTGCGGACAGCTTCGCAACCCAGTGCTCAACCGCTGCGCCACGGGGGGAGGCCCTCACTTGCCTTTTCTTACTTCTTCAGGATAGCCCACACTAGAATGCTTCCACTAGGTTCAACTTAATATCCTCTGGGGTTCTTTATGCACCTACCTCTATAAGAAGAAATGTCAAGTTGCTTCTAAAACTTGAGTGCTACTAGTTACTCTTTGGTTTTTAAGTAATGAAAGTTTGACTAGTCTTAATTTTTTTTTTATTATTCATGCTAGATGCATGTCCACACACCCTTGTCTTCCTACTCTTCATATTCTGTTCTTTCCTTTAAAAATTTATCAATGATTATATCTTTTTTTAACACTTTGGGTTCACCTATTGGCTTCCTGTGATGATATCATGTTGTTAAAGGCTAATCAAAGATTCTGAAGCCTGGTTAATACCGGTCAGCTTCCACAGAGATGGCCCTGGCTTATTTCCTCAGTGCCCTTAAATCCTAGATACCAAACTGGGGAGGGGTCCATGGTCCATGGTGGAGGATGACAGGCACTTTGGTGGTGGAGGTGCTGTGGCCACAGACATGTGTAGAAGTGTGATCTTATGTACCTGGTTACAGCGTTATAACCAATGCTACCTCAATAAAAAGTAATACAATAAAATAAAATCCTGGATGCCAGCCTGGGCAGCATGAGACTTGGAGGAGTCCTCTATTCCACCACCTTTGCCCTGGCATAGGGGTTCCAGGAGGACATGACCTTTATGTTAGAACAAAAGCAAAGCAGGTTGGAAATGCCAAGGTTGGTATCTGACACCAGCTGTGTACTTACAAAAGACTTCTCTGTTCTTCCCTCTGTGAAATGGGAATGATAAAGGTGTTGGCCTGTGAAGAGTGTGCAAAGAGTTAAATAAGATAACTGATAATTCGAGTGCAGTGTTTGTCACGGGGCCCTAAACATGAGCCAGGTGTGTGGAATCCAGGACTGGCCCGTCTTTAAGGGGTAAACATTCCGGGGATGTGCTCACCGATGGGCTTTGTTTCACCGGTTCTCCTGTGTACCTGTTTCTTAGAATGCAGTCGATCAGGAAAACGTCCAGAGGTAAAGGATTCCCTTGTGCTTGAATTCCAACCATGCCCCCACCTCCCCGTTACCAACAGGATTCCAGGCAGTGATTATGAGGAATGGAAAGCATTTTCTTCCACTTCATTTTATAGCTCTAAGTTCCCTTAGCAGAGGGGCACTGTGGACATTGACAGAGAGAGAGACAAAGAGTCACTGTGGAAGCAGCATCAGAATTTTTATTTCATTCTATAATCAGGCAATGTGTGGTTGCTGCAGAATCAATTCACTTCGAGGACACAGGATCTGAACCAATCAGCCTGCCAGGAAAGACCGGGACCCGGAGAAGTTCTGCTCTCAGAGTCTGAGCACACGCTCTGGTCCTTGTGTCACGTCTCTTTGAAAAAGCTACTTCTTTTCTAGCCTCAGTTTTCTCATCTGTAACACAGAAGTGATGATTAAACCCTCTTTAACTATGGCATGGGATTGTTGAGTGACAATACATGAAAATACTCTCTACGTTGGCATCTAGTGTCTTTAATACAAAGCAGTCACTTTCCAGACGGATCTCTGCTGTCTCTAGTGAACCCTGCCTTCTGGGTTTTGGAAATGACTTGCGGCGAAGCCCCATTTGGAGCCCGCTCCTGTGTGGAAACAGGAGACTCAGCCCTAGAGATCTAGAGCAGAATAAGGGAAGGGCAAGCTTTATTCCAGGGCAGAGGTCTGCAGACTTTGGCAAGCATCCGAATCACCTGGAAGATGGGGGTGGCCCCATCCTAGAGTTTCTAATGCTGCAGTCCTGGGGGTGGGGCCCGAAAATTTGCATTTCTAACACATTCCCAGGGGATGTTGATGCAGCTAGTCCAGGTACTCCACTCGGAGAATTCCTTTACTAGGGTAAGCAGGCAGAGAGAGTCCTCCTGGAACTGAACCAGGCAGCTTGAAGATTCATGTGGGTAAGGCGATTGGAAGAAAAATTCATGAGACAGAAAAATAGGGATAATGTGCAGATTGGGTAGAACAAAGGAAAAAGTCTCACTCGTAACAAATGCAAGTCGGGGGAAGTTGCTAGGTGATAGATGAGGGAGAGAGGTGAATTTCTACTGTAGGAAAAACCAGGTGAGAGGCAGGAGCAAAGTTGGAAATATGCATGTTTGAGGAGGCAGAGGAGGTGGAAATTTCTCATTAAGAAGTGAGGATCAGTGTGGTTGGTGCTGGGGGGATGGAAAGGTAGAAGGGCTGGGGGGGAAATTGCCTCAGTGGCTTTAGGGGGACTGCTGAGATGTGGCAGAGGGGGGTAATTTTGGGGCTGTGTGGTTTGACTTGGTAGTGCAGCACAATAGCAATTGGAGAAAGGGGGTGGAATTTAGATGTGTGACCTGCCCAGTAGCTTTCTTGCTCTCTGCATTTATCACATCACATCACACCCAGCAAGACAGCCCCCCTCCTCCTGGCTCATTAGGAGATTTGATTCAGCTTGGCTCCTGCTGTCAGCAGCTGTCTGGGGCAAGATCTTTATGCTCCCTGCTCTGGAGCTGCGACCAGCCTTCAGCCAGCAGTGGTGGAGCTCATTAGAAGAGGGCCCCCTGAACTCTTGATTTTCAGCTCACTGAGGGCTGGAAAGAGTTAATACCTGCGCCTTCACTGCCCCCTGCACAGCCTCAGGGTGCAAAGGGAGGCAGCTCTGGGCTGTGGGGACTTCTCCCTGAGCTGCAGCCAAAAGAGCTGGAAGCAGGTTAGTGAGGCTGGGGAGGAAGGTGCAGGAGGAGTTCCAGGCGAGCTCTGCTCAGGGGCACCTCCCGCATCCTGCCAATGAGGATGGGCGTGCAGACTGTGCCCAGGAGCTGAGCAGCCACCCGCTGGGTGTAGCTGCTTCAGTATTTACTGGATGTGGCAAGCAGAGAGAGGAGCTTTCAGCGGGGCTGCTTGCTGCCTGGCTCAAGTGGTGGGAGGTGTGTTGTGCATGCATGCATGCATGTGTATGTGTGTGCGCAAGCGTGTGCCTGTGAGTTATGCACACATGCCCTTCACCACCAAGGATTTGACTGCTAAGAGAAAGATCTTCTCTTTCCCCAGAGCTCCTTAACCCGCAGCCTCTCTGACCATTCAGTTGGCAAAGCCCTGCAGACCATGAAGACTGGTCAAAGACAGTGAGTATAGCTTTTGCTTTTCTCATTTCTCTCCAGGGTGCCTGTGGGGGCTGATTGCATTATTCATATTTAATTAACCTGCCTTCTATGCATATTGATTAATTTCTCCGCTGAAGCTCCCTGTTTCTCTTCTCCCCGTTATGAATCTTTGCTCTTTGCTTTTAACCTTTGCTTTTCCCTTGAGTATCCTTTTTCCATTTTGTCCCATCCTGCCTGCCCCAAAGTCACCTGTAACTTGATGTCCACCTATGAGGACACGTGTACTGTGGGTACAATCACAGCCTTGGCCTTCCTGGGCTCTGGGTTACCCCAAACTCTGTCCCCCAGTAGTCAAAGGCAAAATGGGCTGAAAGCCCCAATGTGCTGGGGTGAGTGAGAAAGTGAGGTGAGAGGCCCTGCTGATGCCTGTGTATTCAAACCTGAGATTGAGCCAAATGGAGGGACGGTGGTGGGTCTGAGGGTGATGGTGGGCAGTGATGGATTTGGAAGAGAGAGGTGGGTATTTAAATGTCTCAGGCAAGCCGTTGTGGGCTCGCTGTGAGAACAGGAGGAGCAGCAAGGCCCTGACAGGGGGCCCAGTGGCACCTGCCCCAAATGACCTTGCCTGCGTTTATGTAGGGAGTCGTCCCTGGTTCCGCTCAGCTGCAGGCTAATGAGGTTCCTGGCATGGACTTCCCTCTCCTGGGGCAACATCCCACAAGCAAGAGAAATGAGCCGTAGACGCTCCCAAATATTGATTTCCAGAGGCTCTAAGCAGCTGTAAAGGGTTTCCTGACTTTTGGGCAAGCAGGGAGAAGCATGGTTAGGACAAAGATTAAGAAAATATCCCCGTTCTCAGGGAATTAAAAAACTACTTTCCTGGGGTTGAGCCTTTACACAAAGTCAAAACGAAATTTTAAAAAAAAATTAACAAAGCAAACTTTATTTTATTCACGATGTAATGTCAGAGAAGTTATTTTTGAAAGTATTTATGACCTGTTCCAGGCAATATCAAAATAATTGAAATTGGGTTTCTGTTCAATGGATTCTATGTTTGGTATCATGAGTTCCCCAGGAACACTTTCTTCCTCTCAGTTCTCTTCTATGGGAACAAAAGGTTGGAAGCACCAAGAATGGGGTTCTCAGTCAGCCCCTAGCCTCAATGCCTTCCCTATGTCCTCCCTGCCTTGGGTCAGAAGTGGGCACGTCCCCTGGTAGAGGGAGGGAGGCCAGGCAGTGTCCGTATGGGCATATTTGTTTCCTCTCAGTCATACCCTCCCAAGTCTCTGCATTCCCACCTCCAGGATAATTTCTCCTCAAGGGGGGCATGACTCAGGACAGTCAGCCACCCAAATGATTTTGGAATCATTTTGGAACAAGTGAGACTCCCCTCCCCCACGCTTGGCTGGCTGGTCACTTGGGTCCTCTCAAGTAAGACAAAGAGAACAGTAATTTTTGGTTTGCCGGGCCCAGGCCTCCCTCTCATGGGATACATGTCCTACTTAACTGCTGATGGCCGGTGGTTGGGGAGCTAGAACTTCGGGCCATCAGCCAGTGATGGAAGGTCACTCAACAATTTGTTCTTGTCCATCGGGGTTTATTTCCATTGCTCACAGGAAGCTGATTTCTTGGGGGTGGGGTACGTGGGGGTAGGTATTCCACTGGGGGAAAGTCCTGTGAGAGTGTTTGTAGCACAGTCAGATAAGAGGGTGGCCCCCTCTTACAGCAAATTCTTTGATTTTAGGTGAGAGGACGTGAAAGGGTAAATCCCTGTGCCTCGCAGTCTAACCTCCCGCCCTGCCGTCCCTGCAAACCAGCCAGAGGGGTAACTGTAAGCGGGGGCCTATATGGCCGCTTTACTGATGCCACGCAGGTAACTGATGCTAACCTGTCTTCTTGCACTGCCCTGTCCTCGTCCTCCACCTTCCTACCTTCCCTGCTGTCTGCCCAGCCTTTGATGCCCAGAAGCAGTCCATTTGCATCTGTTCCCCCTGCCTCCTTGAGTGGGCTGTGGTGCATTTCCCAGGGTGCTTCTTGCAAAGTTGTGACCTTGCAAGCAGGACCTGCCTTAGTGCCATCCCCTCCTGCTGACGGGGTGACTTGTGAAGTGGTACTGTGCATGAGTTGCTGTTGAACCCTTGAGAGGTCTCATTGAGTTACTGGGACAGGGACAAAAGATGAGGGCAAGCTGTTTTGGTTTTTTTAAGTACCCATAACCCTTAACTCTTGCTTCTGCTCTCATGATTTAAGAACTAACTAGCCAGCTTATAACTCAGGTCTCAACTAGATCAGATGGAAAATTAAAACATTTTGCCCCAAAGAATTTTCGTGAAACAATTTTGCAAATGATTTGGGGTCATCACAGGTGTATTGGTTACAAGTAGCACCTTTACATGGGTCCTTGCTAAGCCTGTTAGGTGGCTGGTATGATGGGACATTTTTTGAAATCTCCCTAATTGCTCTTTGGGGACGTTGACCTGACTGTTCTATGATTGATGATACTGAAGTTCTGAGAGATGAGCTTCCTCACTGCCAGTCAGTTCTGGACTGGTTACAGCCTGAGTAGGACCTGTGCTTGAATTCAAGGGACGTGATGACTCAAGGGTCCTTCATTAGTTTCTTGCATGGCCTGATGTCGGAGCCCCCTGTGATCTGTGGGTGGACTTAGACACCCACTGTGGCAGGGGAAAGAAGGGCTGGGCCCAAAGTTTTGAATTGCCACAAGATTGATGGCCTCCCAGTGCACCCTGCTGAGATGAGAGGCGAGAGCAGAGAAATGCAGGCCCAGTTTTCTGCAGAAGAAGGGCTATTTCTGGGAACTTGGATGTTCCAGCCTTAAAAGGCCTCTCAGAGATGGGCTATGGAGTACAAATATTGTCCATTCCTGTCAAGTATAATACCATCTCCAGTGGATGTTAGTTGGATAAAATTTCTGTGAACAAAGACCAAAGTCAGAGATGAAAACCCATTTGAAAGGAAGAGATTAACTTGGGTGACCTCAGACATCTCTGTCCAGGTCCAAGAAATGTGAAAAAGAGGGAAGCAAAGCCAGGCTGCAATGACTTCCTTTTACTGTGGGGAATGACATCATCTAGGACTATTTCTGTGGCAAATTATTACCAATGTGCATGTGGCAGTCCCCTTTGATGTCACCCTGAAATCCTGAGGAGTTTATTCCAAACCCTTCCCACTTAACTTTGTCCTCCACATGAGGAGTTACTATGGTTAAACGTCAGGGGTCAGTAAATTCATTCTGCCAAGGGCCAGAGAGTAAATATTTCTGACTTTCTGGGCCATATGGTCTGTATTGGAACTTCCCAGTTCTCCTTGGTGCTTAAAAACAGCTTTAGATATTACGTGAACAAATGGGTGTTCTTGTGTTCCAATAAAACTTTATTTATACAAACAGGTAGCTTACAGGGCTGTCATTTGTCAATCTTTGGTTAAAGATTAAATCTTTGTTGATCTTTGATGAAAGGAGGTAATATTTGGAGCCAGAAAGGGGCATTAGCATAACTTTTCACCACAACCCATAAGTATTTAAGTGTCAAGGCCTTAGGAAAAGAACAAATAGGAAAATTTGAGCGTGCATGTTAAAATTTTAATCATGCAGTTTGTGGTGAGCCCAAATAGAAGTAAGAATAGAAGAGCTTAGTTCAGTAAGTAAAAGAGATGGCATTTGCTGGTTGTGCCCTTGCTCTTCTCCTCACCAGCAGGCATCATCCTTTCTGGTCTAGTCATTCAGGTAGGTCCCCAGGGCTGTGGATGAGCAGGCAGAACCTGAGTCAGAGTCAACCTACCAGGAAGCCCCCATTCTTTGTGCTCTGCGACTCTATGCTATGTAACCCAGGGGCATGCGAGCTTCCCTCTGCTCTCTGTGTGGTTACTACTTCTGGGGCTTTGCAATCAGGAGCTGCTGCTGTGGCTGCCACCTTATCCTCCAAGCAGGAGAACAAAATGTGGATTGTTATTTTGTCATCTCTGTGTTTCCTTTCCCTACAGAGAAGCCTAATTTAGAATGCTTCCCAGCTAATGACCTTCATTGACTTACCATCAACGTGTCAGCTTTAAAAAGCACTGAGCCTCTAGGGGTAGGGTACCTACGACTTATTCTGCTAGTCAGAAAGAGGGAGTGAGTAGCTCCCTGTCTGGGGTCGAACTCGTGCTGCAGTGGCTGCCGTGAGCTTCACAGCTTGTGTCTTAACCCCTCGCAACTCTGTCCTATACCCCAGTTCTTGTATGTATAAATAAATAAATCTTAAAAAAGAAAGAAAAAAAGAAAGAGGGAGTGAGTCTGTCCCCTGATCTTTTAGGAGTTTCTCCTCTTAATCAGGAAATCCTCAGGCGACTCCTTGGGTAGTGGGGGGAGGATGCTGGCTCCTGCAGCAGCAGCTCCAGGGACCCTTTCTAGAGCTGACAGCTGTTAGCGTGACAGTCCCCATCCTACCCTTTGCTTGTTGCAGGAACAAAGGGATGAGGACGCGACTGGGATGTCTCTCTCACAAGTCAGACTCATGTAGTGATTTCACGGCGATTCTTCCTGACAAACCCAACCGGGCTCTAAAGTGAGTAGTATGGACACATGACATTTCAGAGTCCCCCAGCCAGTGCCCACTAGGGGTTACCTACTCCCTTTTCCCTAGTGAGTTGTTGACTAGCAACAGCAAATCCCTGTCTCTTGACCAGCTTCCTTTCTATCTCTGGCTGTGAGTGAAAGTATGCTTATTTTCCTCTTCAGATGTATGACTTAATTCCTTTTACATTTAAGTAAACCATATTTTCTACCACTCTTAGAAAGCTTCCACGGTAAGTACTTATTGGTTCTATTTAATTGTCAGTCTATGTTCTCAATTTGGAAGCACTCTCAAAGCTACTTTAAAAATCTGCTGAAATGCAGGTAGGAGGGACTCAGGGCCCATACAGTGCAGGTACTGTGTTAAGTGGCATCCCAGATGTTACCTCATTGACCCCTCACACAGCTCTGTGGTGAGGACAGCATTATTTTCCCCATCTTAGAGGTGAAGGAATTACGGGACGAGCTTAATGTTTTCAACTCCGAGACCAGTTTCTTTCCATTGTTATCAAGACACATTAACACCACGTGCTCACTTGGCTCTGTCTTTTAGACTACAAGCCAATATCCTAAATTCACTGGCTTCCAATCTGGAGTTTTGTTGTTTTTTTTTTGCTCAGTTACTTAAGAATGTTCCTGTTTATGGAGTCAGGACTGCAGGATTCTGGGCGTAGTCTTCATTTGCCCCCTTTGCCCTGTTTTCCTAAGCCATCTCAGCAGTGGCTGCAGGAGAAGTCAATTCAGAAATGCTCAAGACAGATGTTTCTTCTTTCCCAGGAGACTATCCACAGAAGAAGCCACGAGGTGGGCAGACTCCTTTGATGTGCTTCTCTCCCATAAGTGTAAGTAGAATTCATGTTGCCATTTAGTGAAAAATGCACCAAGTCCACTTGACCCAGGTCTAGTGCTTTGGCCCCAGTGAGCCCCAGGCCCTGCCCTCATAGAGCTTCTGCCCAGAGGTGCATCATTGAACTGCAGTGGAAAGAGAGGACCCTCTCTTCAATTTTCTTGGTTGAAAGTACTGTCCTGAGGAGTTTCTGTGTTCTCAGCAGCTTTAGCAAGAGAGAATTTAGCTCAGGGAGTTGGCGTGATGGGCTCAGTAGGAAAGAGAAAGTGTAGGTTCCATCCCAGATCTGGTTTATAAAATTAAATGATCCCCCCACCACCAAGTCATGGAGGGTCTTGGGTTACTCACCTGTCAAATGAGTATTCTGTGCTTTTTGTCATTCACTGGAGTTGGCAGAGTTTTGAATTTTCTTATTGCTTTTTGTTTGGAGGTTTTACACCCCAGCTATATTGCACCCCTCAATTTCTTACTGGGTGCAAGTTTTATTGAGACACAACTTCTCTTATCTCTCTTCTTCCCTTTTCTTCCTTCTTTATTGAAAATACCTCTTGTTTCCCACGAAGACAGAAATACTTGTATATATTGAGGTGTGGGAAGGACACTTGGATGGTGACCAAACATTTCAGTTCTTGTGTTTTTTTACATCACAGGCAAGTCCAAATTCATTGGGTGCAATGGCACAAAATATGTGGAATGGGAGAGCAGAAATAATGGGGAGAAGAGGGCTTTTGAAAAGAAAGGAAGGTTTCACACAGATATTCTCTGTTCCATTTAACTTGTCTTGTGAATATTAGAAGTCCTAATTGATCTGGAAGCTGACGTGCTGATTTTAGTTTAGACCTATGTTTCCACTTAACCACTTATCAAATGCAAAAATGTATAGGCCTTGAGCATAAGGCTGCAAATTTTAATGCATTTATTAATGTTAAGCCACTAGAGACAGTGATGGTGGTAAAATTAGTGGATGGAAGTGTAGGGTATAAGACTGCTGGGTATAAGGGTATAAGATTACTTAACTGAGGAATGATTTTGTACCATGAAGCGAAGGCCTTGGCTGGGGGTCAGATCCCATGTGTCTTGATTTTCACTTGCTCTGCTACTTCGATAGTTGAGTGGCCTTGATGGACTCACTTAGTTTTCAGACGATGTCTTTAGAAGTGATTCTACTTTCCACTGAATGAGCAGTTCCCTCAGTTCTGACTGCCCCTGAGCCTAAAAAAACTAACAAATGTTTTTGAATAGATTTTAGAAATGAAATGCAAAATTTTAGAATAAGCACATATTGTAGCAAGTAATTTTGTGAGGCAAATAGTCATTTTAGTGTTGTATGGATCACACTTAGGAAGGAAGATAAAGCAGCATAGATCCAGCATGTACAACATATGGCGATACCCCCAACAGCAAGTGTATGTGCTGGTTTGCCAAGGTAATGGCATATGCACCATAATACTTAGGATTTGACAGCGAAGCTTGTGTTTTTAGATGAAGCTATTCTGACTTATTTTTCTGGAGTCACATTAAGCTAAATAAGTGTCACTATCAATTTATACCTTCTTCTCTGGCTGGATTTGATTCAAGGTCATCTTGAAGTGTGGTTTCTATTTCAGCCTTATGGCTGACTCACTTAATTCAAGTCCCTAAGGTTATTTCCTCATTCTAAAATGGGGATAGAAACACCTGTGTGCTGTCACCTGGGTGCTTAATAAGGGGATACCTTTAGATGGTTTTGGGTTCTGTATTCAAAGGTATTTTGTAAGAATATGCTGGGTTTTTTTTAATGGATGCTTTTGGATTATCAAATGCAAAAATTCATATGCCTTGAGCATAAGGCTGTAAATTTTATTGCCAATTATTAATGTTAAGCCACTAGAGACGGTGGTGGTGGCAATATTAGTGGTTTAAAATTACTTTTAAACCTGGAGGTAGTTGCTTCTGCTTCTGCGGGGAATGCTTGGGGTTTCCAGGAATGCAGGAACACTTTGTTGAGCTGGGGGTTCTACTAAGAGGTTACAAGCTGACACCAGATTGCTGGCTTGTAAAACCATTCCAGAAACAGACTTTTTGAACTTTGAAGTGCTGTGATCCTTCTTGGCGTCTGATGTTCTGTTTTTATTTCTGTTTAGCACCGAAATATGTCTGTTAGTACAGAAATGAAAAGCCAATGAAGTGGATGTCTGTGAGAAAGGGGTCTTTATATAGGGATTACTGGCAGAATTTCAAGCTTTTAGAACTTGAACTCTTACTCTCCATTAAGGCTTTGGAGGAGTAGAGCCCCGGTTACCTTGAAGGGTGTTGACAACTTTCTCAAAGTCTAATTAATTTGGGTTAGGATCATGACTCAATTAGGACTGATGAAGCGTTTCCAAAGGGATTGCGCATGTGCTGGTCCCTTAGGAGGAGCAGCAGTTGATCAGAGGTGTGCAATTAAGACAACAAAAATGTCCTAAAAAGCAGAGAGGAGAATTGCTGAATGACTGGACTCCAGAAGAATGCATGTGTATCTGGAACCTACTCCCTGGAAACGCTCCTCACCCAGGCAGCTACCCTCCCTAAGTTTTCTAATTTAGAAAATTCAAGTCATTATTTTCATTCCCATTCTCAGTCTACAGAGCATCATTCCCCTGCCTGTCCTGCCTAGGTGTTAGGACACTCACTTATTTTAAAGAGGTGAACTGAGTGCTCGTTATGTACACAATCTAAGCTAAGCAGCTAATTGGGGAGTTTGTGGGGGTGGGAGACAAAGATGTCCGGGACAGCCCCTTACCAGAGGACAATGTGGCCTGAGAAGAGGGACATGCATACAAATAACACCAGAGAAGGGGCAGTGTGCTGACTCCGGGACTTCAAGTTTCACAATAGAATCCTGCCCTTTGGTGTCCCTCTTAAATTTCATCTCGCCAATATTAGAAGTCCTCATTCATTTGGGGTGCAGAAGAGCTGCTTTCAGTTTAGAGCTCTGTTTTCACTCAATCAGCAAAGAGGCTTCTATGCAATTGAGTAGAGAACAAGGACTGTACTGGGGGACCTGGAATTCCACCGGACTCAGCTACTTCATAGCCCAGTAGCCTTGACAGAATCCTTCAGTCTCTTGGAAAAACTGTTTCCTCTGCTCAGCTGTGAAGGATGTGGAGTAGGGCGTCTCAGATGCTGGATCCAGTTCTGCCCCCTAGTTCCAGGGTGCTGTCTGTAGCACCCACCCACTGAGGCTTGGCAACAGCCAATCACCTAGGGCAGGTAGACTGAGTCAGTGCTGCCTGCAGCATTATGTAAACCTTCTCCAAGGCTGAGATGGTTCCAGCCAGAAGATGAGGGTTCAGGTGCCTGGGTGACAGCCTCTTCTCTCCCCAGCAGGTCCCCGGTGCAGCAAGCACCTCATAGGCTTAAATTTAAAACACAATAAAAGCAGCTTGGCTATTTTTTTAACTTTGGAATAAAAGGAAATCTGGAAAGCAAATACTGGAGCCATTTTACTCTTAATCACGTTTGCTGCAAGTGCAGTACAAAGCTGAAGAAGTACCCTTTGAGGTTTGGGAGATAACCACTTGCTAAATGCTTTTTTTTTTTAACTAACAAATGAAAAATGAAACTGCTGATGGCTTCATTAGATCAGGAAGAATTTCTACTGTGCGTTAATTTGGCATCTCTTTCTTGTTCTTCTGGTGACAATTAGATTTGGTGTCTGTGAGCTGAGCATGTAGTCTGCCCCCAAGGTGTACGTGTGTGTCCATCCAGAGATCGTTTTGCCTCCAAGCTCATACCCAGCAGAGTGAAGCCGCTCAGTTTGTGGGGGATTTTTTTCCTGTCAGATTGCTGGAGGCCAGGGTGTGTCTTCTGCTTTGATTTTCATGAGGTTCTGGTATATTCTTGTTATTTGTCCAGCTTTTAATGGGACACTCAGTTCCTAACTCTGAATCCATTCTCCTTTCTCCCACTTCTCTCTCTCCTCCCTTCCTCCCTCCTTTGCTGTGTTGACATAAAAGTTGGATTTATTCCAGTTTTAAGTTGAAGGTATAGACAGAGTTCTTTCCTCCTTCCTCTTGCTCTTGTCAGCCTGACCCCTGTCAAACCTGGATTTCTGAGTACTTAATCCTCCAGATCCCTTTAAGCCTTGACCTTGTATTGTTATTTTATTTATTTTTATTTTTATTTTTTTTTAAATAGTTTTTTTTTTTTTTTTTTATAGAGGCATGTTTTCTTTCTTTCTTTATTTGTTTGTTTGTTTGTTTATACATGCACTGGGTACAGTCAGAAGCGCGGGAGGGTGAGAGAATTCACCAGAGCCAGAGCAGGGAGCAGAGCAGGCAGAAGGATCGAAGCACACTGCTGAGGGGAGCAGCGGGCGGCAGGAGAGGTCTGCGCGCCATGCGGGACCCTCCTCCGGTGGCCGGGAAGCAGCCGGGGATCGAACAGGCGCCGCAGAGGCCGCGGGCAGCTTCGCAACCCAGCGCTCAACCGCTGCGCCACCGGGGAGGCCCTTGTATTGTTATTTTATAAGAAGCAGAGAGGGGCTATGCTGTTTTGTCCCCTCCCTCCCCCTAGGCCCTGGGAAGGCCAGGTTAGAAGAATAGAACTACAAAAACTCTTTTGCATTTGCTATATTTGTATCCATCTTGAAAAAAAGGAGACTGGGCCTCCCTGGTGGCACAGCAGTTGAGTTCTGGGTTGCGAAGCTGCCCGCAGTCTCTGCAGTGTGGGTTGGATCCCCGGCCGGCCGCCAGGCGAGGGTCCCACATGGCGCTCAGACCTCTCCTGCCGCCTGCTGCTCCTCTCAGCAGTGTACTTCATCAGTCTGCCTATTCTGTTCTCTGCTCTGGCTCTGGTGAATTCTCTCACCCTCCTGCGCTCCTGACTGTACCCAGTGCTTGTATAAATAAATAAGTAAATAAATCTTTTTTTAAAAAAAAGAAAAAAAGGAGACCAATAAAGAAACTTAGTTTTATTTATTTATTTTTTTATATAGAGGCATGTTTTCTTTCTTTCTTTGTTTTTGTTTATACATGCACTGGGTACAGTCAGAAGCGCGGGAGGGTGAGAGAATTCACCAGAGCCAGAGCGGAGAACAGAGCAGGTAGAAGGACTGAAGCACACTGCTGAGGGGAGCAGCGGGCGGCAGGAGAGGTCTGCGCGCCATGTGGGACCCTCCTCCGGTGGCCGGGGAGCAGCCGGGGATCGAACCGGCGCCGCAGAGGCCGCGGGCAGCTTTGCAACCCAGCGCTCAACTGCTGCGCCACCGGGGAGGCCCCAAGAAACTTAGTTTTAAAGGGCCTCCCCTGGTGGCTGCGAGGCTGCCCGCAGCCTCTGCAGCGCTGGTTCGTTCCCCGGCCACCTGCAAGGGTCCCACCAAAAAAAAAAAAATTATTCCCCTTTGGGATAACAATTGAGATATAGAAAATATAATGACTTAAGTGGGCCACACAGCAATCAAGCAGAAAATCCCAAACAAACACTATAAATAAGTACCAGTTCATGAAGCTCCTTAATCATTATCCACATGGTCCTTAGCTCTAAAATACTCAGATTACCAGTTAGATTTCCCTTGGCTGCACAGCCCTCCCCACAACCCTCTCTAAGACAAATGTTTCCAGAACTGGGTTACTCAATATGTGACCCAGGGAAGGAGCAACAACAGCTGCAGGGAATTGGTAAGAAATGAAAACTTCTTGCATTTATCTCAGACTTACTGAGAATCTGGGGGTGGTGGTAGGAGGCCGTCAGTAAGATTATCCCTCCTCCCCTTCTTTCCTCCCCCACCCAAGCTTGAGAATCACTGCTCTGAAACACAAGAAAAACCATGACTCTGGATTATTCTATTGAGGCAGGCGGCCCATGCTTCCCATGAAACACCCTAAAGATTGTCTTGCAGCTTCTCCCAGTTCTCAGGCAGAGCAGCCCTTTGAGGGCTCATTGCCACTTGTGTATTGCAGATGTCACATACATAGCAGGCATGGCAAAGGGTGTTCACAGCAAAGAAACAAACACAGCAGATGTGCTCTCTGGATGCAGGAGGATAAGGGTTAGAATGAGCTGTGTGAATGTGAAGGAGAGCTGGGTGGAAAAGAAACATCTCCTTGCCATCCTGCTAATTTGCTAGTAGTTTGTATTTGCACCCAGAAGTGTGGGTGTGTTTAGCCTTGATGGGTGTGTCTGGAATAGAGAAGGCAACTAGCAAAAGCTGGTTGTAAGAGACTTGAATGAAAGCGATTAGAGCGCCCTCCAATTCAGTAGTCTCAATAACCAGCTATGGGACCTTGGACAAAGTACATAGCATCTGTACACCTCACTTTACTCTTCTGTAAAAGGTGAAGGGGAGACTTGTAAAGGTGTGAGAATTAAAATGATTATGATTGTGAAATGCTTAACATGATGATGTGAACATAGTGAGACACATTAGAGTCCTTGGAAGCCCGCATTTCTTACCTCCTGTTTGCTAGAGATGTTGTCAGCTCCTTGTTCCCATGGGCAGCTTGAGATTGAACACGGGATAGAGAGGGGATTGTATTAAAATTATGGGTGGTCTTTCTCAGATTCCACAATGCCACAGCAGGGTCTGACATTCCTTTCTTATTCCTTCCCAATTTCCCTTCAATGTTTGTGGGAATTCCTTTGGGAATGGAGTTTTTAAAAGTCCAGTTGTTGAATCTTATATACTCTCTTAATTTAATATCCCTATACTATTCCTATACCAAATCAAATAGACAAATACTCTTGGATACTTAATTTTTTAAATTAAGTTTATTTATTTATTTTCTTACGTGATTGTTCACTTTTGTACAGTGTATGACTTCGCTCAGAAGTAGTCCCTGCAGTTCTTTTACCACCCTGGCATGGAGATCTATCACCACGGTCCCTTGTGCTCTTCCGTTCACTGTTTTGACTCCTTTTCTTTCCCCTCCCTTGTTGTATGCCTCAGATCTATGACTTTTGCAAGTTTTGTCTTTTTCCTGACTTTTTGTTCAGTTTCTCTATATTCCACATATAAGTGAAACCATCTGATATTTATCTTTTTCTTTCTGACTTATCTCGCTTAGCATAATCCCTTCCAGCTCCATCCATGTTGCTATAAATGGCATGAGGTTTATCTTTTTTTTGATCACTGAGTAGTATTCAATTATGTATATAGAGCACATCTTCTTGATCCTTTCATCTGTTTGGGGATATTTAGGTTGTTTCCAAATCTAAGCTGTTGTAAATAGTGCTGCAATAAACATAGGAGTGCTGGTTTCCTTTTGGATTAGTGTTTTTGTGTCCTTTGGGTAGATTCCCAGGAGTGAAATCGCTGGATCATATGGTAGATCCATTTTTAGTATTTTGAAGAACCTCCACACGGCTTTCCATAGTGGCTGGACCAGTTTGCATTCCCGCCAGCAGTGTAAGAGGGTTCCTTTTTCTCCACATCCTTGCCAGCATGTATTGTTTTCAGTTTTTAATATGGGCCACTCTCACTAGTGTAAGGTGGTCTCTCACTGTGGTTTTGATTTGCATTTCCCTGATAATCAGTCATAATGAACATTTTTTCATATACCTGTTGGCCATTTGCATTTCTTCTTTGGAGAAGTGTCTTTTTAGCCCTTCTGTCCATTTTTTTGACTGGATTGTTTGCTTTGTTTTTGTTGAGTCGGGTAAGCGCTTTGTAGATTTTTGATATCAGTCCCTTATCAGTTTTATGTGTGCAAATATTTTTTTCCTATTCAGTATGATTTCTCTTCCTCTTGGATACTTCATTTGTGAAAGCCTTTAGGCTACAGATTGTGTTACATGGATTTGATAACACGTCCTTGTATTAAAGGAATAATCTGTGAGTGCTGAACTCTCATCCTATCAGAGGGACATCCCCTTTGTCTCCCCTATAACAGAAAATTTCTTGCCAATTTCTTATAATAGTTGCTTGCTTTTTCTGTTACTTGACTCAGCTTCTGCCTGATAAAAAGGAAGGGTATCGGAGTGCTAAGACCCAGGCTCTCCTGAGTTTCTGTGATCATGTCCTAGGAATAAGGGACCTCAGAGCCTGTTTCTTGTTTCCCACATGGGGCTTCTTTGTAGGATCCGTAGATCCTTCTAGGTGCTAAGTCTTTAACAACCTTCAAGTCCTGTTACTATTCAAATCTATCATCTTACTCTATATACACTAACAAAGTGGAGTTCATTGAAACAAATGACTGATGTATAATTAGCATACAAATTGCTTATCAATAAATGTCAGTAACTGGAAATAGTTTCTTCTCTAAATAATCTTCCCACCTACATCTTGTTTAGCCTTGGCTATTTGTAAACACCTTTATTTTGTAGGTAGCAGCTACAAAAAGGCTGTGATTCTGATGCTATTTTCATCAGGAATTTCAAAGACCTGAACTTTGTTCTCAATCAAAGGTTTGGACTTTACCAGCAGTATATGTATCTGGATTCTATAAATATTTTTTCTTCTCCTCTCCTCTACCTGGCCTTGGAACCCATACATCAGGTTTTATTATTCTAATTGATTAGGGATGCTGGAGGACTCTGGTTTGGAGGACAGCACTTTGATAAACAGAGCGCAAAAGGAAAAAAATGTCTTTGTTGTAAGCTTGTATTTTTCCAGGCCTAGGGACTGATTTAGGCTCAAGCCCACCCCCGATGCCAGCTACATCAGGGCTCCTGGACCTTGAACTGTTACCTAAGCCCCCCTCCCTGCTGCACCAGCTGCACTGCTCATTCATGGCGACCCAGTTTCTTTCCTTATGTAAGCGCTCCGCATCAGAGAACGAGAGGGAGAAGGCCGGCAGCATGTGCGGCCACGGGTGTGTTCTTGGAGATTCTGTGCATGCTCAGGAGGATGCCAATATCCTGCCCAGAGCTTCAGGAATTTTGGACCCATGCCCCCTCCTTCCTGTGACTACATGGACATGAATCTCAAAAAATACGTGATGCTCTTAGAGACTTGACTTTTTACAGGGGTCACTATAGAAAACCAGAGAAAAATAAAGAAAAGGCAGGTGATTCCTGTTTCGCTCCCATTTCCCTAAACCGTTCAACTTTAAGTTGCCAAGATTGTTTTCTGTTTTTTTTTTTTTTTTACTATTTATTGATTTTTATGCAAGAGCTGGGGTACAGGCCAGAGGCACGGGGGGTAGGGGGGTGAGAGGATTCATCAGAGACAGAGTGGGGAGCAGAACAGGCAGACGACAAAAATACACTGCTAAGGGGAGCAGTGGGCGAGGCAGGAGAGGTCTTCTGTGCCATGTGGGACCCTCGCTGGCCGGCCAGGATTGAACCCGCACTGTAGAGGCTGCAGACAGCTTCACAGCGCGGCCTCAACCCGCTGCACCACTGGGGAGGCCCTGTTTTCTGTTTTTTGGAATCAGGCACAGTATGCTCACAGTATGCTCAGGCATAGTATGATTCTTGAAGCCACCCAAGTACAGGAATAATGGTTACTGTTTGCATGTGAGTCCGTATGCTCCTCTCCACTGGCCCCCTGGAGCAGGTATTGTTAGGATCTGTGATTCATAGGTAAGGAAACTGAGGCACACAAAGTTTTAGCATCTTGCCCAAGGTCACACTTAGCTAGTGTGTGTCAGGGTCAGGATACAGTCCCAGGCAGGATGCTTCAGGGTCGGAGAGAAGTGACTCTGTTCAGCTGTCTGAAATCTATGGGGTGGGGACCTCTGGTTGATTTCCTGAGTGTAGCGGAAGGGTTTGGGGTGCGCAGGCCCTGGCAGAGGAAGCACAGACAACTCAAAGCAGGTCATGCTGAAAGATGCCAGGAGGTACCAACAAGCCCTTTAGAGCTAAGCTGCATCCTGCACTTTAACATAACATACTACAGTGGATGAGCTGAAGGGAGGGAGAAAGTCCTGGTAGCGAGAAGGAGAAAGATGGAAGGATGTGGGACAGAAGATAGAAGAAAAGAGGAGGGACAAGGGTGATGCTGAGGAGTCAGGGAGGAAAAGCTCTTGCTGGGAAAAAGTGGCAGGTGCTAGAAGGGGGAGGCCAGGATAGAGAGGGGAAGATGAAATCCCTCCTGTTGGCTCTAGCCCCATAAATTCCTTTGTTAGGTCACAGAAGCAGGAAAGGTGGGCCAGGTGGGAACACATGGTCTGCGCATAGAAACCCTGCTGCCACATTCTCTGGTTATAGGGAGCAGGTCCTGCAGGCCAGGATGAAGGGGGTGCGGGGGTGAGTGACCTTGCTTCCATTGTCCAGGTAAAGTGTGTCTTTGCAAAGTGACCCTCCCCACACACCCCCTCCACCAACCCCTTCTTTGCTCAGAGCTGACCCTGGGGCTAGGAAATTGTGGGGGAATTAGGGCTCAGAGGGGTGGTGAGCAGGGCATAAAGGCTGCAGGCAGGTGCAGTCTGGGGGCTCTGTGAGCCTTTTGGGACATTCTTGCCAACCAGTTCTCCAGTTGCTGCTTCTCAGGGCCAGAGCCTCCCTGAAAGGATTCTAGAGGGTAAGGCTGTGATCGCCTTTCCCATTGCTTCTCAAGCTCTTGCTTTGAAATCACTGGCATATTTCAAGTGCTATCTTTTCCTTTGCTGCCTCTCCCTCTCCCACAAAACCTGCCTGGAAATGCACCTTTACAAGGTTGTGTCCCAGGCTTTGTGGCAGTGTATCTGGGCCATGGTTGTGCCAAGCACTTGTCCACTCTGTGACAAGCCACAGCATCGCTGGAGTGGCCCAGAGGGTGGGTGTCAGCACTGTGGGATGAAGAGCATTTAAGTTGAGTCCTGAGTACTGGTGGCACCTGGTGATCTCAGCTCACTACGGAAGTGATGGAAGCTGTGCTCTTCTGTAGAGAATCCCTGGCTCTGTGAGTCAAATGGTGCGTGTGCTCTGCTATGCATTCTTTTGGTGTGATGACCTGACTTGGAGTTGTTTGTTCATCCTTCCTCTGGAGGCAATGACAGTGTGGGACCTGCCAGCCATCACCAGAGGGAAGGCAGGCAGATGTGCGCGTGTGTCCACCTTCCACTTTCTACTGGCCAAGTGACCACAGACAGTTACCTTAAGCTCTCCAAGTCTCATTTCCCTTACTTATAAAACAAACTTCCAGTCGTTTTCTGACTGCTTCCCATGAGTTGCCAGGCACATTTACATGGGTCCCCTCATTGAATCCTAACAATCCAATGTGGTAGATCCCGGTATTCCCATTTTATGGAAGACTTGGGCTTTAAGACGTCCAGGCACTTTCCCAAGTCACATAGGATTTAAACCCAGTTTTCTGGCTGCAGAACCTCTGCCTTGATAAGAGGGTTGGTGTGAGGACGAAGTGAGTTGACTGAGGGTAATCTGGCAGTGTGGCACTTGGGCCGGCAGGAGTCCTCAACATATGAAGGTGTTGATGTTATCCAGTATCATGTTGCTGGATATGGGTGTGACTCTGCTCAGGTGCTATCCTCTGAGACAGTGGTGTCCCCTGGTGGGTGGGACAGGCAGAGTTCGGTGGGCTGTGTCCCTGAAGCTGCTAGTGAGCCTTGAGCTGGAGGTGAGCTGTCCACATATTTGGCCATCCATCCCCACTCAGCTTGTCTCAGTCGCTTTCAGTGTAATTCAGCTGAATTCTGCTGTTCCAGCCCTTTCTTGTCTTTATGTTCTGCTCTCATTTTTCCACCTTCCTCAGTGACATTTTCTTTTTCTCCTCACCACAAGCAGTTTCCTTCATTGCTGGAAAGGTGGCCATCCATGATGCCACTCACAGGCTCCTTGTATTATGATCAGTGGTCCTCCCCTCTTCCTCCTGTCAGCCCTCTCTGGTGTAGACATCCTCGGAGCCCACCATCAACCCTCTGGTGTAGATATCCTTGGAGCCCACCATCAGCCCTCTCTGGTGTACACATCCTCGGAGCCCACCATCAGCCCTCTGGTGTAGACATACTTGGAGCCCACCATCTTGCAGAGCTGGCAGCGGGACCACTGATTCATACAGATACTGCCTTCGTCATTTGCCATCCTTGACAATTACTTACCTTGTGCCCTCGAGCAACTTATTTAACTTCTCTAGCTTCATTTTTTTTTGCTATTACAAAATGGCCAAAATATCAGGACCTACGCTATAACTTTGCTATGAAGAGCAAGTACCACAGGTTTATATAGCATTGGGTGCTGTGCCCAGCCCAAAGTGAGACTCAGTAAATGCTTGCTGTAGTTATTAAGGTTTTTTCTCTAATTTCACCTTTTTTTTTTTAAATCTCCTGTTTTTACTTCTTCTCTTTATCTATATCCTAATGGCCAGGTTCTAAATCTTTGCTGTTCTCCAGCTTCAATGTTCATTTGCCAGCCTGAACTGATGGTCCTGTCTTTGAATGATGGACACACCCCAAAACTAGAAGTTCTTGTTCCTGGTGCATTGCAACCCTCTCCAGGAGCTGAGATCTAGGCCTTCATAATGGCTTGCCTGCTTCTGATGATCTTCCTATTCATTTTCCCTAAGTTATTTCTCCGAAAACTTCCTACTCTCTTGGATGTGTCCGCTACACATACACTGTACTTATAATTACTCAGTTATCTTAAATTATTGCTTTATGCACGTTTCACTAGACTTGCAAGATTGTATCATATCCTCAAAACCCAGTATCTGCAGGAGGCCATCTTCACAGGGGCTTTGCCCCGAATCAATAAAGATGAAGGTTGTTTAACTTGATGCACCATAACTATGCCCTGCTCTGATCATTTCTCTTTGTATTCATTCACTCCCTTTCTCTCTTTTTTATTCCCTCTATCTTTGTTGTAAGGAAAACAAGCTCTTTCACTTCTGTTTGGTTCCTCTCATTCTCTAGAATGTGCCTTTACCTGATAATTAATCTTTTGCCTTCTTGCTCTCTCTCTTCCTTTGTTCTTTCCCCCTTCTGCCTACGAACACATCTGGAGAGATCTTGCTTTGGAGTCATAAGGATTTGGGAGGGATACTTGGGTCTTCTTGCCAGCTGTGTAGCTGGGACTTTAATTCATCTCCTGTAAGCATTAGTGTTTGCCCATGGAGGATGATAGATCAGCATTGTTGAGAAAATAAATGAGCCGGTGTTTGTAAACTGCCCACCAAAAAGCACGGCATATAATAAATAAATAAATAAAATGTCCTGCCCGTTATGGAAATAAATAAAAATAAAATTCTACCATCCCTTCTCCAGCTAAAATGAGACAAAAACACCTTCTAGAAACTTCCCTGCACCTTTCTTCTCCTTCATAATTCTGTTCAAAGACCTACAAATCCTACCTTCCTAAGGGCACCATTTTATCAATTGTATTTTTAATTTCAATTCCTCTTGCTCAACAACACTTTTCTGGTCAGATCAACATTTAAACTTGTACAAGGCTAACTTACCTCAAAAAATCCCCCCCAAATCCTCTTTCTTGCTTCCTTTCATTTCCTTCTGGCCTCTCTACTCCCCTTCTTACAAGAGACATCTGAGTTAACTCTCCTTCCTCCTTCTCAATCACCACCCCACTCACCACAGTGTAGTAAGGACAGTCATCATCACACTGAAATTGCTCCTAGCACGGTCTGCTGGGTCTGTCTTTGCAGCTAATGAGCTCTTCTCAGGCCACAAGTAGCTTGACCTCTGTTTAGCACTGGATGTCGTGGCTGCTTCCTCCTTGAAATATTCTCTTCCCTTGCCTTTGTGGTGCTGTTACCCTTCCATGTCTCTGACCTCTGGGGATATGTCTATCTCGTAAGTGAGCTCAATAATCTTTAGCTTTATTACTGTTATTATTTATCATATTATTATTATTAGGCATCAGACTTTCTTTTCTAGTGAAAAAAATTATATTTAAAGTTATTCAGAGCCTCCCTGGTGGTGCAAAGGGTTAAGCACTGAACTATGAAGCAATCTGCAGCCTCTGCAGCACGAGTTCGATCCCCAGCCAGCCAGGGAGCAACCCACATGGTGAAGCAGACCTCTTCTGTCTCACCCACTGCTCCCCCAGCAGTATATTTAATTCAGTATGCCTGTTCTGTTCCCCACTCTGTCTCCGGTGAATCCTCTCACCCCCACATCTCTGGCCTGTACTCCGGTTCTTGTATGCATAAATAAATAAATCTTAAAAAAAAAATAAAGTTACTCAGCTTGACACAGTTTTGATGATCACACAACTTTTCTGGCAATATCCAAAGCATGGGAGTCAACAAGTCCATGGAACATTTGCCTTCTTCTCTCCCCAGGTCAGGTCAGGGTGTTGACCTTGACCATGTCAGTGTCACAGAGCTTCTTCACAGCCTGTGTGATCTGGTGCTTGTTGACCTTGGCATCCACCATGAACACAGACATGTTGTCTTCTATCTTCCTCATGGCTGGCTTGGTAGACAGGGGCAACTTGATGATGGCACAGAGGTCAAGCTTGTTTCTTCTGGGGGTGCTCTTCCAAGGATAACTGGGGTGCCATCAGAGCCACAGTATTTTGGGCTGTTGGAGGGTGGGTGGCAATGTAGAACCTTTTTCTTTTGTAGTTGTGGATGCACTGCTTTCTTGGCTTCAGCTCTGAGAGGGACAGGGGCTTCCTTCTAGTTTTTTAGCACCATCTTTGTGAAAAAGAGACCCTAGTCTTACTAAACTCTTTCTAATTACTCAACTAAACTTCCTGAATTCTAAGTCTTCACTTATGTGGTTCCCCCTTCCTGCAATTCTCTTCTCCATCTTCTCTTCCTTCTTTCATTGAGCTTCCTTCTCTTCAACTTTTATCTCACCTAGAAGCTTCTTCTTTCTGTAAGTCTTCCCTTTCCTCCTCAGGTCTGGGCTGGCTGCTTCTCCTGACTACTTGCACTCAGCCTATGCTTTTCCTATTATGTAACTTATCACACTGCACCACACTCGGGTTTTCTTGACTGGCTCTGCCCTTTGATCGTGAGTTCTGTGAGTCTAACTGTGTTGGCTTTTAGCATCTAGCAACATGCCTGGAACACATAAGAGTGAACAAATGAATGAATAAATGAAAGAACGGACATGGCATTCTTTTGTGTTGGACTGGGAGTTAGTATTCCTCATAGATATTTTCCCCTTCCCCACCCCCTCATCCTCATATATTTTGAATGTTGCCTATTATTTTTTTTTAAAAGATTTTATTTATTCATGCAAGAAATGGGGCGGGCCTCCCCGGGTGGCGCAGAGGTTGAGCGCTGGGCTGCGAGGCTGCCCGCAGCCTCTGCAGTGCCAGATCGTTCCCCGGCCGCCAGCGAGGGTCCCACAAAAAAATGGGGGACAGGCCAGAGATGCGGGGATGAGAGGATTCACCAGAGACAGAGTGGGGAGCAGAACAGGCAGACTGACTGAAATACACTGCTAAGGAGAGCAGTGGGCATGACAGGAGAGGTCTGCTGTGCCATGTGGGTGGCTCCCTGGTCAACCAGGAATTGAACACACGCTGCAGAGGCTGCGGACAGCTTCACAGCACTGCGCTCAACCCGCTGTGCCACTGGGGAGGCCCACATATTATCCTTTTTTATCTTTTTTTTTTCACATTTATCATTTTTTACATTTTTTAGACAATATTTGCTTTCCTCCACTCCCTCAGTTTGTGTCCCCATAGAATTTCCTTCCCCAAGGCACCCATGCACCATCACCACAGTCCCCTGTGCTCCCCCTCCCTCCCTCTCTCCCCTCTCCCTCCTCCTCCCCTGCAGTATGTCTCTGGTTTATAATTGTCTGTTTTTGCATTGTTGTGTTTTGTACTGCTATTACTATTATTTTTTACACTGATGTCTTATTTGGTTCCCCTATATTCCTGCTATAAGTGAAACCATCTGATATTTTTCTTTTTCCTTCTGGCTTATTTCACTGAGCATAATTCCATCTAGCTCCATCCATGTTGCTGCAAATTGCATGTGTTTATCTTTTTTGAATGCTGAGTAATATTCCATGGTGTATATGTACCACATCTTCTTGATCCAGTCATCTATTTTTGGGCATTTGGGCTGTTTCCAGGTTTTACCTATTGTAAATAGTGCTGCAATAAACATACGATCCAGCAATTCCACTACTAGGGATCTACCCAAAGTACACAAAAACAGTGATTCAAAAGAGCACCCGCATATTATTCTTACATGAGCTCAGTCAAACCACTTCTCTAAGAATCAGCTTTCTCATCTATAAAATGGGAGGAAGTAACGGAATATTCCTGAGAGTGTTTTGCAGATGTTCTCTCTCTTTTTGAATCCATTTGAAGACTGAACAAAGCTGAGACCTAGATGCAAAGAGATAATGTTTGCACCTTGTCTGGTGTGGGGTCAGACACAGTTTCCTTAGCAGAATGATCTTTACCAATACTATCCAAGAAGGGAGAAAGGTAATTTTCTTACTGTAAAATAAAATAAAATCTACAGCAGCAAACAAACTTTCCCATTCAAGGAATTTCTTTTTTTCTGATTTATGAACAACAGGTTCTTCCAAGTCACTTTGCATTTGTACTTTGAAATAAATGAACAGTATTTTAACCCCCACCCTTTTACCTCTGATCACAGTGGAAAATTAGCAGGGGAAGACCCTGGTCTGTGGTCTCCAGTCCTCCCTGTGTCCATTGATAACATCCATAGCTCTGGTCCACGTGAGCTGTTCCCCACTCAGAGCCTGTTTGCCTAACCAATCCCCTTGATCCTCATGGGCACCACATCTTCCTGAGGCTTCCACAACCCCAGATGGTTTCTTATCCAGTCTCTGCCTGTGAGCTGTGGCCCCAAGGGCCCCTCTGAAAACAGGGGTCACCTCCTGGCAGGCAGACTTGCTCTCAAATCGAGTTCCCTTGGACTCTGAAACCTTCTGAAACTCCTTTTGAGACACTGGGAAGCTGTAAGGTGTGGCAAGAAGAGCATCCACAGGGATTTTATGGGCTAGGATCTCATGATTAGCTCCCATGATGCTGAACAGTACTTTATATGGCAGTAGTTTAAAACAAAGATTGTGAAATTGAATGGCTTTTTCTCGCGCCATTTCTCTGCCAAACCATTGCCTGTCACGTATGCTCACTTTGATTCCAAGTTTATCTTGAGATCCTACTCCCTCTCAGGGTTTTGGAACCAGTGTAGGAATGGGGGTGGGAGGCCAAGCCCCCCTCTCTTTTGTATCTATCTATGTTACTCTCCCCTTCCTCTCCTACCCCTATCCTGCCTGATGGGAAACACTTTTCTATCATGTCCCGTTTTTCCATACTCCTTGATTTCAGGTAATTTATAAAAAAGCATTTTAAAATAAAAACATTAACTGGATGCATAGGCTTACAATGAATGTGATTTCCCTTTTCCAAATCTATGTGATAAGCCTGTTCATCTTATTCCAGTTGGAAGTTCTGTTAGGCAATATGCATGGCATTGAGTAATAAAAATGAACAGATGTATTAATCATTAAATCCTTTGCTAGAAATATTGTACTTTATGAAAACATATAATTGGATAGACAAAGTCTTTTAAAATAAAGGGTCTATAGAAGTAAATCCTTAGTATATAGAGACCTCAAAGACTTTTTAAGAATTGGGAGACCACGCTCATGTAATGGAATGGCATCACTTACTGAATTTCAGTAGGGGTTTACTTTCAGACATATTTCTGGTTGTTGTGAAGGATTTGTCCAGAAGCATTCTCATCCCTTTCTAGTTCATCTTGTAACATTTTTTTTTTTTTTTTCAGGGCGGTTGACTTGAACTAAGGCAAGGGATGGATTGATGCATTTGTTTGGGCTCATTTGGAATGTGGGCTCCCCAGTAGACTTGGAGGCAGCCAACTCTCCATTAGGGGACAGGCAGGACCACTGAAGCCTGGTTAGAAGTGACCAAGCTTTACTATAGTTGTCATTACTATGGCTTCCTAAACACTTCCTCCTAATAGCACTATGACTCTTGAAGAGAAGCAGAACTTGTTTCTGAGGTACCTGTGTGTCTAAGAGAATAGGGCTTCCGGAGGATGTGGAGGAGATGGGGGTTGGACACTCAGGGTCCCCCTCACCTTATTACTACCTTCCTCTCTTTCTCCTATTGTTCTTGAGCCTAAATGTCTTCCTATCTCTCTTCCTTCCCACCTCCCTCCACATCCACAGATGGGGTGGCTGCGTTCCGTGCCTTCTTGAAGACGGAGTTCAGCGAGGAGAACCTGGAATTCTGGTTGGCCTGTGAGGAGTTCAAGAAGACCAGGTCAACTGCAAAACTGGTCTCCAAGGCCCATAGAATCTTTGAGGAGTTTGTGGACGTGCAAGCTCCGAGGGAGGTGCGTTGGTAGTGGCGAGCATTTGTCAGACTTCTGTCCATGGCTCCTGACTCATATCCCTCTCCTCGTGGGAATGTGAACCAGGCTTGATGGGGGCTTCTGAACTGAGCCGCTCTACTCTGATGGCTTTTCATGAAAAAGGGATCACTTTTCAGGTGCAGAGTCCAGGATTTCTATAAAAGGAGTTCTACTGTCTGTCAGTTAAACCGGTACCAGCAGGAACTGTGTTTTTATAGAGAAACTGCAAGGAGAGAGGTCACTGAGTCCATGTTAGTCTTCCCAGTGGAAGGCAGCACAGCTAAGCATAACAAGCCTCTGCTTTGGAGTCTTGTTCCAATCTCAGCTCCACCACTCACTAGCTGCATAATCTTGGTTAAGTTACCTGGCCTCCTTTAACCATGTTTTCTACCAATGTTCTATACCCAGTGTAAAAGGGTATAGTATCACCTACCTTTCCAAACTACTCTGAGTATTAGAGATAAAGCCCCTATTGAAAATCTATCACTGCCTATTAAAAAATAAGTATATTCTTTATAATAATTATATAAAAATAATACTATTTTATGATAATGGATTATAATTATTTATAATACATAACGAATTTCTATATACTGCTGTCCTGAGTAATAAAACAGAATTTCACTTGGAAGGTATTGATGGAAGAAAAATATTTGCTACCTATGGGTTTAGGTTCATTACATACCTAGAGATCTCCACTTAAGCTTTGGCTTGGGATGCAGGTGCTCTTTGGCCACCGGCCAGGAATTTGTCGACTAAATACCACACTGGTTGGAACAGAGATGTACTTTCTAACCAGAGTCTCTTTCCCAAGTGCATTTGTTTCCTTAATGGTTCAAAAAAGACAAGAGGCCAACCATACATTTGGAAACCCACATTAATTTGTCTCTAATCTAATCCATTGCTTAACATGGTGGAGACCCCTGGACTGGGAGTTAAATGATTTGGGGCTTTGCCTTGGCTCAGTTACTAACTTTCCACACCACTTTAAACGAGCTTTTCAGTATCTTTTTTCTTCAGGGTCCTTATCTATAAATTGTGACAAAAATTACATGGTCTTCAGACCTCCCAGGATTCTTATTAAGATCAAAAGGGATGACTTCATAAAGACAGTTTAAAAAGCATGAATAACCTTGCACAGATAAGATGCTGTCAGTAATAATTATTACATAGCAAAGACCAGTTGCTCAGTGCCTTGGCCCTGGAGGGCCTGTGACCACGTTCTCTGTTTGTGTCTTTAGGTAAACATAGACTTCCAGACCCGAGAAGCCACGAGGAAGAACATGCAAGAGCCATCCCTGACTTGCTTTGACCAAGCCCAGGGAAAAGTGCACAGCCTCATGGAGAAAGACTCTTACCCCAGGTTCCTGAGGTCCAAAATGTACTTAGATCTGCTGTCCCAAAGCCAGAGGAGGCTCAGTTAGACCTCAGATGGGACTCTCGGAGATCATCGGCTTTCCCCTACCCCTTGCTGCCAAGACCATATTCTAATGTGAAATGTCATAAGTGTTCAAAAGCAGAGGCATTTAGTTTGGGAGGCTGGGAGAGCGAGAAAGGGGTGAAGGGCCATTCCAAAGTATGATCCTGCCACCAGAGCTTGGACCCTGTTCCATGTACCCATGTTTGCGTATGGTTAGTGGTAGCCCCTTGCTGCTGTCCACCTTCTCTGGGTCAGCCACTTGTCCTCCATAATGCCTTGGGTCATCTCCACTGAGAAGGCAGATCTGCTATGCTGGGCAAATTTGTAAATAATGCAAATGCAATTTCCACCATTCCCACACCCTCCTTGGTTAGGACTCCTGACCCTAATTGGTCCTGCATCTTTACGAGGAGCAGTTAGAAGATACTGGCTCATGTTTGTGATTTATTGTCATAATATAATGGCCAGTCCTAGGTGCTGGGCCCTCACAGTTTAGGAGAGAGGTCTCTGTGGAACTCTAGGTTTCCAGCACTGTCATTGACAGGTGGCCTCTGGGCAAAGGGGCCAGCTCCATGGAGTTGACTGTTTCTTTCCATTTCTATTAACCCAGTATGAAAAGCTGTGACCACTGCCCTTCTTAGCCTAAGAAATTCACGAGGCTCTCCTACCCTTGCAATTCCAGAAAGGGTCTTGGGAGACATCCCTCTTGACTTCTGAAGTGAAGCTGCTACCAGGAAAGACACAGCTTGCAAATCTTCCTCAATTCAGCTGAGAAGTTTTCCAAAAGTCAAATGACCAGGGAATGTAGTGTCAGTAGATTTTTGTGCAATGGGGCTCCACAGAACCTTCTTGTTGCTTAATGTATTCTATGCCCTTGCCACCCTGTGGCACCATGTATCACTGATTTCTTAGAATGAGACAGCTTGGCAAAGGGAGGTAAATCCCCCTAGTGCAGACAGTTCTCACAGTGCCTACTACTTTCCCTGTCTCTGCCCATCACCCATTCCATGCAGGTCATGTAGGTACGATGGGGGAGAATGGGAATGTAGGCTGTCACTCTCTTTCCAGCTTGCTTCCTGGGAGCATGCTTTCTTAGATAGGTTCCTCTAATGAGGACCACCTACTCAGCAGCTTCTTTCTTGATCTTTGACCTTTTGGGATTAAACATACAGCAGAAGGTGAGGCTAAGAAGAGCACTATGTACATCTGGATGTGGAGAACCTTCCTAAGATGCTTTCAGGGGACCCTGGGACTGCTTTTGGAAATGTGTTGGCAAACTCCCTTGGAGGATGAGTGAGACACATGGAACCTACTTTAGCTGCCCAGTCAAAGAGCTGACTTTGGCACAAGATTGCAGTATCAAGAAGATGAATCTTCAGTAAGAAGACCCGGAAGTGGATGTGGAGTCTGGAAGAGGCTGCTCTCCAGATGAACCGAAATCAAGAGAATGTGATGGTGGCCCTATGGGTATTTCCCAGCCCATGGATTTGGATTCACTGTAGATCTCCAAAACTTTCGGCTTAACACAGTGAGACAGCACATGATTAGCCATAAGCACTGGAGTGCAGGGTAAGATTTAGACAAGGCTGAAGCACTCTCTTCTGGGGGGCCGGGGGATGGGGCGGGGGGGATGGCTAGGCCTCTTTAGATGTGGCAGGCCCCAGTGTTTTTGTTCCTGTCCAATAACTTCACGAATCTCTTCCTTCCTTAGCTACAGCTAGATAAGGTCAAGAAGGCTCTCAAGTCCCAGTGGCTTTAGGGTCCACTGTTCTGTGTGTTGCATCGATGAGGGAGGATTGGCATGTTGTTGTGAACCATCAGGAGAGAAAAAAACACATGCAATTTAGTCCTCACATTGAAGAGAGCTGCGGAATTTCACATTCAAGAACTCTGTAGCCTTGAGTGGGTATTCCTTGTTAGATCAGGTAGTATTTTCCTGCCCCCACTGGCAAAAAACCATTCTTAGCTAAAGCTGCCAGAATTCATTTAATGATCAAATTCTCAAACAGGGTATTTTAAACATTGTTTACATGAGAAATGTGCATGTGCTGCCAACTCTGTTGAATATGAAATGCATGGAAATTGGAACAGCACAGTTACAAAAATAGGAAATGTTCTGGAGGGGCCTTTTTGCCACTTCCACTGTCCCCAGGAGAAGAGTCTGAACAAGGGTGTTGTGTGGTAGCCTCATCTGGGACCCAGAGTTCTTGCCAACAATGGTGGAATGAAGGCCGCAGATGGCAGTATCACGGTGCCTGGCGACTTCCTACCACCATGGGGAATGTGAAGGCCAAGCTCAGTATCCTCTCGGTATCCTGAATTTTGCCGCTAAGTGAAGGTATGTGGGCACATATCTGTGCGTAGAGGAGTGTGATAGCTGTATTTGTGGTACTCCTGTGGAGTGTGTGTGTGTGTGTGTGTGTGTGTTATCTGTAAGCATTCCACTAGCACACCACAGATGGTCTTCCCTTGGGGTGGGGCTTTCCTCAAACCCTTGATGTCCTGCTTCCCACCAAGGTACAGAGCTCTCTGCTCTGAGGCCGACTTTTCAGCACTTTGGCTGTGCCAACCCAGATTATGGTCTGTGATGAAACAAAGAGAAATGTTTACAACATCTAGAGCAATAGCCAAACATACCTCATCCCTGACCTCCATGGCCCCCGTCCTGCCCTCCCTCCTACTTCCTCTTCCATGAGCCCTCATCTACCTGGCTAGGTAGGCACCCGGTGCCTCTCCTGCACTGAACGTCTTCCTTTGCCCCTCCTGCTGGGTTTGTGTTGTGGGCTGCCTTCTGGACTCTCATCCTGGACCCTGCGAAGGCCCAAGGCAAGTCAGAGCAGTGGGTTCTGAGGGGCAGAACTATGACCTTTGGAATTGCTCTCCATCCCTGAGTGGCCTTTCACCCCCACTTGAGTGTTAATGTGTTTTGGGGCTGGTCTGAGATTTCCTGTTGCTCTCAGCAAACTAAATAAGACACAATCAATGACAACCATTCCTAGCTTCATGCAGTCTCTGGGGTAAGGAAGGTTCCTCTGAGTAGTGTGACCATTAAATGTTGGCATGCACAGGGCCTACTCAGAAACTCTCTCACAAATGCTGACTCCCAGATCTGCACTAGACACTAGTCCAATAGACCTGGGGTGGGGCCCAGAAATCTGCATTTTAAAGAAGCCCCCACATAGGTAGTGGCCTTTGGACAATTTTTTGCACAAGGACCATCTGAGATTGGCTCTCACACTTGGCTGCTTATTGGAGTCACCGTTGGAGTGAGGTGGAGTTTTGAAAACTGGGTTTGTGTCCCTCCCAGAACAGCTTGGGGTGGGGCCCCAGGCAACAGGTTTCCAGCTCCACAAGTGCAGGTGAGGTTAAGAAGCATTGATCTGAGAAGCTACAACTGAGCTTAAAACACAGCAGTGGTGTGGCCTAGAGGGCCAGAGCACCCCCAGGTGCAGATGAGCACAATAACCAGGAAGCTGCCCGTCCTGGAGTCTGCCTCTGGGGTGCTACCTCTGTGCTCTCAGTCTGACTTGCTACTGTTTTTGCCCCAGCTGCCTACATTTTTGGCAGTGGAAATGCCAACACTGGGGGCTCATGGGCTACAGGATGGATGGATGTTTGGCCAGGCCTTGGCAGCCTTGTTCAATGTGAGTGCTTCCTCCAAGCTTCCCTCCTGGATTACTTCCCCTGTTTGTCTATTTTCATGCACTCTTGTGTTTGGCCAGTTTGACATAGGCTGTGCCTCTGTACCCAAGGCCATGTAACATGGTGGTGGGAACTCAGGTAAGCAAGTAAAGGGCACAATTGTAATAATTGTGGTAACGCAATCTCCAAATTTCTCACTGCTAGAAGTATCAAGCTCTTTGAGGCTTTCCCAAGGCCATGTGGTGGTAGTGGTGGTGGTATGGGGGAGAAAGTTCCTGGTCTATGTCCCTCCCCCATTCCCTCTTCAGTCCCAGGCTGGATGGGCAACTGGAATGTTCCTAGTTGATTTTATTTTCTGGTGCTCTCCCCAGAACTTGCTGCTCTGAATCAACCAAAGCTGTAAAGTGTGTTCTGCCCAGGCCTAAACCCCGCCTGGGTGCAGACGTTGGGCAGTTCTCCTCAGCAGGGCCTGGTGTCTGGTCACGTGAGGCTCTGGACTGTGAGGGAAATGCATCAACACCTTATGAGAGCTGGGGGAGGGTGGGAACAGGGAAGACTGAAGAGGAAGGACCGGGAGGAAAGGCCAACAGTTAATGCGGGGTCTGCTGCTCCATAAACCAAGGGGAAAGTTGATGAGTGGCACATTTAGAGGCAGCTAGTCTCCCATCAACAAGTGTGCCCAGAACTCTCCTGACCCTGCCTGTGTTCACTTCCAAGCAAGGCCCAGGAATCAGGATTTTCCCATCTGAGATAGTCTTCCAATCAGCCAAGTGTCAATCTCTAAATATGCATCCCTCCAGGTTAGAAGCTAGAGGTGACAGTCACCCCTGGCACCAAGAGCCTGTGCTACTGTGTCACTTGGTATGAATGGTGGAGGAAGAAGTCAAGCGCACAGACGTCTTCCTGTCCCTCTCGCCTGACTCTACAAGTTGCTGTGGACCAAGATGGACAATGGCAGGATGGGCCACTAGCCTTCCAGGCTTGGCATCCAGGTCCTCTCTCTTAGCTGATCCCTTCTTGAGTCTTGCTCCCTTTGGATCCTTCTTCTCCCTCCCCTCTGCCAGGTGCGGACAAGGTGACTGGATTCGGTGTGCACTCCAACCTCGGTAGCCTTAGTTGAGTCACGCGGCGTGCACGACAGATTCGTAGCAGCTCATCTGCCATAGACACCGCTTGGCTGATGGAGTCCTCATTGAGTTATTTCATTACCGTGTAAAGTGGAATAATGTCATTCACCGTTACTATAAACAAGGCTGTGAGAACATAATAAACAATCTGAACATGCTGCCCTTCGCTCTCTGCCCACATTTCTGGCTGGCTAACTCCAGATGAGGAAATACTTCACATAACACATGGACTTCGGGGGTGGAGGGTGGAGAGGAGGTACACATGGCCTCACCACAACAGTGGCTGGCACTGGCACAGGGCTGACCACTGGGAGGAGAGCAGCGTGGGTGGAAAGGGAAGGGCTTGGGATGAGTGTGGGAGTAAAGAATAACTCTGGGAGATGAGAGCTTTGAAACTGTAAAGTGTTATACAAACACGAGGTGGTATTTTTATTAGTACCACCTACTGCTTGAAAATGCAGGGAGAGAAAAGACTGGGGATGGTTTGTGTATTTGTTCAGCTGGAGCAATCTGAAAATGGAATGAGTTGCTCTTGCTTATGATGGCACCTTGCTTTATGCAACCGGTGTGTCCCTAAAAAGTGTGCATTACTCATCCCATCTTTGTGTGTCTCTGATGACAGGGTCCTGTGGAGGGAACTGCAGGAGAATGAGGTGCAGCATCTGCACACAAAAGCTCATTATTCAAGTGAGGTGATAGGGAGTATACAAAATCTTTTTTTAAAGATTGATTTATTTATGCATACAAGACCTGGAGTACAGGTCAGATGTGTGTGGGGGGGGGGGTGAGAGGATTCACCAGAGACAGAGTGGGGAACAGAATAGACAGATCTGCTGAAATACACTGCTGAGGGGAGCAGTGGGTAAGACAGGAAAGGTCTGCTGCACCATGTGGGTAGCTCCCTGGGTTCTCCCTGAGTTCGGCCAGGGATCGAACTCATGCTGCAAAGGCTTTGGATAGCTTCATAGTGCTGTGCTTAACCCCTTGCGCCACCAGGGAGGCCCTATATAGAAAATCTTAATTCAAGTAATTAAAATGCATCAGAGAAAGTCTATTTCTAAAGGAAAGCTGATGTTTCCTCAGAGGTAAATGCTGTGGATGCAGTGAAAATGATCACCTCCCAAATTCCAGTTCTGTGTACTGAGCAATGAGTGGTGGCAGGTTAGAAACAGACAACAGTCCACTGGATCCCTGGGCATCAAGGGCCATGTGTCAGCTTCTCCAAGGGACCTCTACTCCTGCTCTCCTGGCTGTGAGAGGCAGGCACCCTCACCCACCTCCCCCTCCACTGCATTTCACTGGGAACTTAGAGATTTTTCTCAAACACAAAATCCTGCACAAATTTCCTTCGTAAATTCTCCCCAGCCCCCGACATTTTCTCTGTGGGACAGGTTTTGAGTGCCCCTCATTTGTCCACCATTCCTCCCTTAATTGTTTATTTGGTCTAGGGCCCTTTGGATCTGAACTCTCTCCTATACCTTGGCAAAAGCCTCTTGTAGATGGAAATCACTTCACCGTAAGTGGTACATCACTTTAACACAGTAAATGTGCATAAAAGCAACAAAGTCCCTTCTTGACTTACTATCTAAACCAAGAGCAGTGAGAGCTATGGCCAGAGGAAGACACGGAAGAGAGTATCTCCTTCTTGTGTGTACTCTTCATAGTTGGGGTCTGTCTTGGTTCCCTGTCCAGGGCATGAGGGATGCAGGTCCTGTGAAGGCTGGAGGGAAAGTTGGGGTCCATGCATGCATGCTCCCTCTCTGTTCATGCCTCACCCACAGCACAAAGGGGAGGCTAGCCCTCACCCAACTCCCCAGTCAAGGGATCAGGAAAGCCACCGCTTTTACCGGGTTTTGTTAGCACACTCTTACTGAGAGATGTGAGCTTGGACAATACACTATCCAAGTCTGAATTCCAGCCTTAAATCTGTGTGATCCTAGCAAAGTTGCTTCTGGGCTTCAGTTTTCTTATTTGTAAAACTAAAACACCAGCAGATTGTTTAACATGATACCCAGCCTGTAGTAGACATACGCTGTGTGCTGACTGGTATCCGCTGTCACTCTGAGATCGCTAAGAGTCCAGCCAGCACCTCGATGCAGAACTCACTTTGTTGTTGGTTGAAAGCAAAGGGAAGCCACTCAAAGGCAAGCGTATGACAGGATCCATGTTTCCTTCCCTGATCACTCTTGGGGGTCAACTATGTCTGTCTTGTTACTGGTCTAGACCCTAAATATACAATAGTGTATCAATATTGTTTTTTGATCACCTCAAACACAATAGTGTATCAATATTGTTTTTTGATCACTTATGAAGCACTTGGGTAGATTGGAAGTAGAGGCAAGAAACCTAACCCCTCACAAGCATTGACACAAATGAGAAGCACAGAGAGACAGTGGCTTTACATTCAAAAGTTGCAATACTAATACTAATACTACTAATAATAATATGGAAAAGAAGGGGCAGTAGCAATAAAAAAAAACACTTAAGAGCCTGGGACTTCATCTAGTTGAATACCTTAAATAAGTCTGAGGTGGTGTTTGGCTTGCTAGGACCTCCAAAAGAAAATACAACAGACTGGGTGATTCAAACAACCATCTCTATGGAGAATGGAAGTCCAAAATCAAGGTGCAGTTACAGTTAATTTCTTCTGCAGCTTCTCTACTTGACTTGCAAATGGACATGGTCTCACGGTGTCCTCACTGTATCCACGGCCCTGGCGTCTTTTCATGTAAGTACACTGCTCAGACTGGATTTGCGTTCACCCTACTAGCCTCATTTTGACTTAATCACTTCCTAACAGCTTATCACCGAATAGAGTCACATTCTGAGGTACCGGGGGTTAGGGCTTCAACAATTAAATGGGGTGTGTGTGTGTCACACTTCAGCCGATAAGAGGTTGATGCCATTATTTGTTTTTATCCCCATTTATGGATAAGGAAATGAAAGCACAGAAAAGTTAAGGAGCATACCCAAGACCATATAACTTTGAGTCATACCTGAGGTCTACATCCTGTAGAATCAGGATTAAGGATTAAGAAGCATACCCAAGATCCTAGAATCTGGATTTAGAACACTGCTATTAGCTCTATTTACACTAGCAAAGATATGGAAACAACCTAAATGCCCCAGGACAAATGAGTGGATCAAGAAGATGAGGCATGTACACAATGGAATACCACTCAGCAGTCAAAAAAGATAAACCCATGACATTTGCAACAACATGGATGGAGCTAGAAGGGATTATCCTAAGTGAAGTGAGTCAGAAGGAGAAAGATAAATACTGGATGGTGTCACTTATATGTGGAATCTAGAGAAACCAAACAAAGGATCAGACAAAGACCAAGCATAAGAATGACCCTTGAAAGCAGACGGTAGATCTGACACTCAGAAGGGGTGAGGGAGAGTGAGAAGGAAAGTAGAGAAAGGGGGGTGAGGTGTGGGGGGGGGCTTGGAGAGCATGGTGGAGTGTGATAGAGAACAGTGGGCACTTCGGTGGTGGGAAAACTATGATGACTGCACCTGAGGGAAGAGGGAAGAAATCCTATGTTGTGAAAAAATAAACAAGGACTTTAAAAACAAATATAAAAATCAAACAAAAAATAGAATGACATGCTGCTGCTGCTAAGCTGGGCTAGAAGGGAATGTGAGGCGGGTGCTGGGGGTGGGAAGTGCACAGATGGTGGGGGCAGGATTCTGGAGCAAAACTCCTCATAGGATGGGAAGGAGGTGCACTAAGCCCAACACAGAGGAAGGAGCTGTGAGGACAGGGGTTGGGATGGGGGTCAGTACTCAGTCTTTTGTTAGCTCAGAAATCTGGGCTCTTGACATGGAGGCCTGGTGGAAACAGCGGCTGAGAGGCATGCTGGCTGCAGAGAAATTGGATTAGTTAGTGATCAGTGGGAGCTGTTCCCTGGCTGGGAGTTCCAGGAGTCAGATGGCTTTGTTTTGTTTCTGCCTGGCCTTTGCTCCCTCTGTCCATTAGGACAATCAATCCGCTGTCATCTCCCACAGCACAGAGCGGCCACCCCCCTCCCTAATCCTCATAGCTCATCCTTCTTCCAGGGGAGGCTGGCTGGGGCCCCAACCGCAAACAACCAGGAACAAGTTTGCATTCCATGTCTCGCATCTGCCTGGACAAGTGTGTTCATGGGGTGCAGACTCCAGCTTCCCTTTCCCAAGGAGGCAAAAATAGCCTCATCTCCTTAGGCACTAAGACCAGCCATGCAGGCAAAGAGTCAGGGGCTTTTCTTCCAGCCACTTGGTGAAAGACCACGGGCTGGATGTCCAGGCCTGAGACCAAATGCTGACACTGTTGCTTATTCTGTGCGTGTGACCCTGGGAAGGCACTCAACCACTCCTTTGGATTTTAGTATTAACAAAATGGGAGAAATAATCCTCACATTCCCAGACATTGTGACAGAGGATTAGAGAAGAGATGGGGGAAGAACAAAGGCAGAAGCTGGTCTGGGGACTGCTCAGACAAGAGTAGCTTTAAATACCAGAGATCCAGAACCTAGTCTGTGAACCTCATGCCAAGTCTCAACTCTCTCTGGTGGTCAGACCTGTCATGGCGGGGCTGGCAGTAGAGAGCCTGTGGGGGAGTTGGAATAGAATCTGTACTTGCAGAAAAACGTGACAGGTGTCAGCTAAGTGCTCTGCCCTACCCAGAGCATTGGGCCAATGGAATGGGTAAACTGAGCTAAAAATAGCAGGAGTCACACTCTTGTCACAGAGGTCCAAGAGCCTTTTTAATGCAACATTCACAATGCAAATAATTTCACTGGACTTTGAATTGGCAGAGTTAACAAAAACATCCCTGTGTCTTTGAAAACCAGATGAATTTACCGGGTGCTTTGGGCATGCCCTTATCTAATTTATCCAGGAGCCAGCAATCTACTTTTGACTAGTGGCCTTGGGGGACACAGGGGAAACATAGCTGAGGGGGTCATTCCCTGCTGGGAGCAGAGTCTAAGTGCCTCTAGAGTAGATTCAATGGAGCCACTTTGACCACAAAATAGCTGGGGCAGTTTTGCTGGGACATTAAGAGAAATGATTTTAATCATGTGTTTTAAAAAAGAAATTGTCAGGGTTTTCCAGTAAGTACTTGATCAAGTCAACTGTAACCAATAAACAAGGGTGATTTAAATCTGCAACTCTGCAGGGCTGAGTTGGGTAGTGTTTCCCGGGAAATGGCAAGGGAGGGGTAAGAGAGTGGGGAGGGGACTTCTAGGACCTTCTGTATCTTTATCACATTGAAATCACAGAAGCCCCAAGACAGCAGCAGGCTGGGCCAGAGTAAACTTCCACTCCCTGCCTTCTAGGGTGGAAGGGCAGTGACTAGTATTCCCGTTCACAGAGCCTGGGCAAGTGGGGAGCGGGGCCTGTGAAAACTGAACCTTGTGGCCAGAGGGCAAAGAGATCTGATTCTTGACTCAGGGGCCTCAGTTGCTAAGAAACCAAGACTTATAAGGAAAGAGGGGAGAGAGAGATGGGGGCAGCCAGGGGTGTGGGGGTGGGTAGTGGGACCACCTCTACACCCTCCCCCTCCCCCTGGCAAATGACCCTTGCAGGCAATTCTGCAGAGACTTGTTTCAGTCTGGAGGAAACTTTCTCACGCACAGGGGCGGCATCTGGGCCTGTCTGCAGACATGGGGACAATCTTGCTTTGTCAAGGGAGCAGCTGTCTGCCACCTGCTCACCAGCCTGAGTTAAGCCCTCTTTGAGCAGGAGCAGGGAGCCTGGCCTACTGAATAAAGGAGTTCAGTGCTGCCTGCCCAGGCCATTAGCTTCTGAAGGTGAGCCACTGATGGGTGCGGCAGCCCAGACACTGTCACGTGCCCGCCCCACCTCAGGTCCCACGCACAGGGCCCCCTCAGCATGTTGGCAGCTATCCCATCTGCCAGCCTTTTTGTCTCAACAGCACCTGTCCCTGCTCTCGCTTCCCTGCTCCAGAGGAAGCATCTGTCCCAGGCCAGCGGCTTCAGCTCACTGCCCTTGCCTTTCCAGGAAGACAATGTTGCCTGCCCTGCAGGCCCCAGAGCAGAGCTAGCCACTTTTGGGGTGTCATTGCTTGTGGTGGGAGAGGTGTGGAGAGACGCTTCAAAATCGTAGAAGAAATTGTCCTGTGTACACATGTACTGTTCATCAGGACAGAGAGGAACGATAGTGTAACTCCTCCTATAATCATTGATGCAGGGGGTTGCTACCCTCCACAAGACATTTTCTATTTATTGCCCATGCTTTACTAACGCTATCTTGCTTAACTTTCAGCACAATCCATGAAGCAAGTGCTACTGAGCCATTTTCCCAGGTGAAGGGCAGGCTGGGATGGTCATGTTCTTAGCCGTGACATTCCTGAAGAGAAGCCCTCTCTAGACACCCTCTGCTAGTGATGGCTGAATCATTTATCTAATTTTTCTTCCTCTTATTCTCTCTTTTTATACACCAGGTAAGCTCTCAAAGGGCAAGAGCCATGCCTGATACTTCTGGGCAGGTTGTCTCGACCTAGGGCACTTCCGTGACACACATTGAACACCTGGATGCTCCCCCAGAGTCAGTGGCACCAGGCTGTCCTTCCTGTGTGACAGTGGCATCCCTGACCCTCTACCTGTCAGACTTCAAGAGCTGATAGTTTTTCTAAGTGGTCCCACTCTCTTTCCCCAAGCCTTCCTTAGAACTTTCAGCAAATTCCATTAGAAGGCAGGGTGAGGCAGGTCTGTGGCCTTAGGAAAGAGTGATGAGGGCTCTGTCTAGAGAACAAGATTTGTGCCTGGGAAGAGTTTATAGGCTCTGTATTATTTAACTCTACACAGATCTGTGAATGCTATAAGCCTGAGGCCAGTGAACAGCTGGTCTGCCAAGGGCATGTATTTGTCTGGTAATTCTAATTTTTATTTGAATGCCCATCTGCCCCATTACTGACATCACAGCACAGCTGTGGGCCTTGTTTTCCTTCCTGTTGCCTGTGCTGGTGGTGGGAATGGATGATTAAATGGCTCTGTGGGTGGCCTCACCGGGTAGTATGTGTGCATGGGCAGGGGGCCTGCAGTCAGAGTGGGGTGGCGATAGGTACTGCAGAGTCGAACTATAGGGGAGGTTCTGGTGTCTGTGGATACCATGGGGAAGATAGGCTTGGGAAGGGCAGAGTCTAACAGGCCCTCTTCTAATAGGAGGGCACAGACTCCCTGGGACCAAGCTGTTCTTAAAGATTTGCCACTTCTATAACAAAGTGATTGGCCCTAGGGATTGAAGGACCAACTGACTTTTCATCTACAGTTTCCCTAAACCTCTGGAGCGTCCCAGACTTAGCACAGGCCAAGAACACAAGGCATATAAAGTATTCAGTACATTCAGTAAATAGAATTATAAAATACAGTCTTTTCATTACTCTGATTTTCTCCTATTACTCTATTCTTTTGCCTCCTTTTCCTTACCATCTGTTCTTCATAGTAATCCTGGATTCAAATCCTGGGTCTGCTGTGAAGTCTTGAACAGTATCCTTAACCTCTCTGAGCCTCAGAGAGGAGGTAGCATTTCCACTCTCAGATATATAAATCACAACATTCTTTTATTTATTTATTTATTTATTTATTTATTTATTTGTTTGTTTGTTTGTTTGTTTGTTTTTAAAGATTTATTTATTTATTTATACAAGCACTGGGTACAGTCAGAAGCCTGGGAGGGTGAGAGAATTCACCAGAGCTAGAGCAGGGAACAGCACAGGCAGAGTGACAAAGTACACTGCTGAGGGGAGCAGCGGGCGCGACAGGAGAGGTCTGTTGTGCTATGTGAGACCCTCGCCTGCGGCCGGGGATCGAACCGGCACTGCAGAGGCTGTGGGCAGCTTCGCAGCCCAGCGCTCAACTGCTACACCACCAGGGGAGGCCCTCAACATTCTTTTACATGGACAGCAGAAGGCATGAACAAGAGTGTTCTTAGTGGCACTGTTTGCAATAGCAAAAGACTGGATATTACATACAAAAGGCCCTCAAAAAAAAAAAAAAAAAGCACAGGTAACACATAACCCATTCACCCAATGGGTTAACACCTCACTGTGAAAACGATTGGATTATAGTGAACCTACGGGTAACCGTTTTGGTGAATCTTAGCAAAATAATGCTGAACTATAAAAGCAAGTCCTTTAATTAAATACTAAATTAACCAAAATAAACTATGTATTTTCAGGTTTCCATATAAATGTAATAAAACTAAAAAGGAAGAAGGAAATTATAGGAAATAAATTTGACTTGGTATAAGGGGAGGTAAGAAGGGCCAGGAAGGGCATGTGGGTAGAGGAAGTCATACCAGTGTTACCAAGTGCTGGGATCACTACCCAAAATGCAGAAACTGATTTCTGTGACAGCAGGTTTGAGAAAAGAAAGAATTTTTTTTTTTTCAAATTGATTAGCAAGGAGGCAGGAGATAAACACAAATCTCTTTCCATTCAGGCAAAGGAAGCTTATATGGATTTTTGAGAACAAAGCAGTTAAATTTTATTGACTGAAAGTAGGTTGGGGCAAAGAAATGTGAACTTGGCTGAAGCTCACTGGCTAGTACAGTGCAGCTCATATGTGGAGAAAACTGAGAGACTTTTTTTCACATAGCTGGAGTTTTGGATTTTTGTTGGTAATCTCTTCATCTCTGGGTAGCTCCCTCCTGTTTCTGCAGAATCCTGGTTCCTGCCAGTCTTGAAGATTAGTTCAAGGTTAGTCCCTTCTGCTTGCTCGACTGTGTCAGATAAACTGCATCTGTGAACACAAACCTCAAAGAGAAAGTTAGATAAGTTGTTTTTTCTTTTGTGCTCTCAGGCCCCAGAGCAATTCAGCCATTTAGTCTTGCATTCATTAGTGTTCTAATTCCTGGGTTGGATGTAGGTTCAAAGGCATTCATCATATCACTAAAGTAAATGATTAAAAGAAAAATAAGTTAAGACCAAGCCTGGACCATTATGGATACCATGAATTGTATAAAAGATGATAAAGATTGATTCATTTTTGTTTACTGATGTCCTTTAAAAAATATGATTGTAAAGATTCCAGGATTACGTCAAATGAGATGTTTGTAGCAACCTATTATTGTACATTCTGGCATCCATTTGGTATTCAAGAAGTGAAGTTAATCTATTTGCCCCATTCACCAAGGACCTTATCTTGCTCCCCACATATCAGGATTCTTAGTGCTTTAGGGCTGAATCTTAAATCACTCACTAATTTCCATTCACTTGCTTCCTGTCTCTCCTCTCCTCTTTTGCAGAGCAAATAAAGATGATCTATCTTGTGTTACAGTGTTATGAGGACATCTATATGAGAAGGCTTTGAGATTATTATGTGTCCCCAGGAAACTATTGCTTTTTTTCATGCCCTGCATTCTCTCAGTGGATGGTAAGTGTGAGATACAATTTCTGTGCCTGCACAGTTTATGGTCCTTTGTAGAGTTTCACCTGCAGGTGGAGTGGACTTAAGGCCAGGCTAAGTGTGCTAAGAGGAGTGAGACTGATGGGATCTGTAATATTCAAGGAGGATGCAAGAAAGATAGTCTGGATTGCACCTTGAATGACACTTAGGGTCTAATGGAAAGGATCCTGAACTTGGCTTTTGAGCTGTAAACCTAGGTTAGAATCCTGCTCTTCCTGCTCACTGGTCGTCGGTAGACAAGTCACTCAGCTTTCCTCATCTGTACAATGTAACTTGGAATGAAAATTCAACACACACACCCACCATCACCATCACTACCACCAGCAGCAGCAGCAGCACCACCACCACCATCAAAATAATGCCTACCTGATAAGTAATAAATATTTAGAAACTGTGTGCAGGATCTGAATCCCATATCCTTGCCAAAGCCTGGTTTGGAATTGACACACTCACGCCAGCTTGGGTGAAAATGGATTAATCCAGATTTGATGAGAAAGTATAATTTTGAGGTTCAATGCTGATAAATTGGTAGTATAGATGGGTGACCTTTGCATGGTGTTGGAAGCTGTTTGTTGGACCCCATCATTGCTTCCTGGGTCCTATATCAGAGCAAGATGCCTAGAAAAGATAGGATGAGTCAGCTTATGGGCATTTCTTTTTTCTTTTTGTGTCAGATGGAACCACAGGAAGGAAACAACCAGAGTGGTCCTGGAAGGGAAGTCACTGGAAAGAATTCCAGAGAAGTCTAATGGTGATGGAAGCTGGGAGGAAGATCTGGGGATTCTGGTGCTCTGAAAACCCATATGCCTTTTCAAAATTATTAGGATTGGTTTGAGAAAGTGACCTCCCTTACTCCCTGCCCAGAGCATGATTAGGGCTTGGTCTGTGTGCTGGACAGGAAACCTGGTATGAACTATGCTACTTATTTTCAAAACAGATAGCCTGAATACCCGTTATGTGGTAGGCGTGATGCTAAGCTTTTCATATACTTAAAAAAAATCACCCCAGTGTCTGGCACTGGAATGTCTCCAAATACTCATTTTCCAGGTGAAAAATAGACTTGGGACAGTTTCTTGAGTCAGATGAGGTTACCCAGAGATAAAGAGTGAAAAAGTGGGGGCAGAAACCAACGTGTTGGTGGCAGTGGCTGCCACAGACAGGAAGTGAGGGCGGCCTGTGTTTCGGGTCTGAGCCGCCTGTCTAACTCACAGGAGGGGGCGGCGTCTGCAGATTTTGACCTGAGCAGTTAGGGCACTCAGGAGGGGCACGGCCTGAGGTCCTCGGCGCCCCAGCTGGAGACACCTCCTACCATTACTGACCTTTTCACACAACAGGTCTCATCAAACTACTTGGAAAATGCCAGGTGACTAGTGACTAATAATTGCCTGTCACCTCTGAAGCCTTTGCATTTAACGGTGATCAAGCCTCAGCCTGAAGGGATAGATGGTTGAGAGATTTTGAGTATCAGTTGGAATTCAGGGGGGCGGTGTGTGGAGGGCTCATAAGGGGCTCTTTGAGTCCCTTTGAGTTCTCATCATTCCAAAGGGGCAGACTTCTGTCCTATTGGGAAAAAAAAAATTCTGGGGTATTTACTTGTCTTTGTGAGTAAGGAAGGCCTTTGTACATTTAGGGACAATTTTTTTTTTTTAAATAAGGTATATGAAAGTGTTTTATAAATAGCAGAAGGTTACGTAAGTGTAAGGTGATGCTTGTCGTATGCTTCTGTGGAGCCTGCTGCAGGCAGAGGCTCTGATCTCACGCCCACTGGTAGTCTTCGTCCCCTCATGGGAGCCTGACCCAGATTTGAAGCCCAGGAAGACATCTTATGTAAGATTGGGCCAAATAGGAAATAGCCCCTCTTTCCATCAAAATTTCGTTAGACTATTTTAATTAAAAATCATTATTAAATGTTTCTGTGTGGTCTGCACTGTGCATAGCTGAGGATCTAAAGGAGCATAATGCAAGCATGGCTCCTGTATTCAAGGAATTTACAGTTCAATGCAGTGGCAAAAAAAAAAAAAAAGGTGGAAATATTTTCATTAAAGGGAACCTTAGTTAAAACCCGAATGTGTAAAATGAAGAGGGGATTGCTTTGTTTGAGGTGGAGACAGAGAAAAGAGGAGGTAAAGGAGGTCAAAGATCAGAGGTCATGTTGTCTGGACCTCACCACTTCCCCTCCAGGCCTTTCTAGGGTTTTTCAAGAGTCAGTTCAAAAGGCAATAATTTCCATAACGCATCTAGAAGAAAACCAGAGAATTTTTTCATGCCTTGAGAGAAGAAAAGATTTCTTCAGGCATGAAAAGCACTAAGTATAAAAGGATACAAATTAAATTAGCCTCGACCAAATTTAAAACTTCTGCTTATCAAATGACATTAAAATAAATAAGGGAGACAGACTGGGAGAAAATATTTGCAGCTGCCTACCTCTGACAATAAACTTGTATCCAGAATATGTAAAGAACTCCTACAAGTCAAAAACAAAAACCAATTTTGAAACTTGATCCAAAGACTTACACAGACACTTCCCAAAAGAATGTTCATCAATGACCAATAAACCAAATTAAAACATTGGTCCACAGTATCAATCACTAGTTTGTCAACAACATCTTGCTTTTTATGGTGCCAGCACTGGAAACAGAGCTTTGTGTTTGTAATAGCTCCAAGGATTCTCAAGTGTTTTTTTTTTTTTTTCTTATTTTAGTTATAAAACTTTTTCTTATATCCCTTCTCTGCCTCTACATTATTTTTATCAATAGCATCAAAGCCATGGAGACACAGAGTAGCTATAGAAGCCAAGGTTATGTAAGCCTCTACTTGTGGCCTCTGAGATCTCTTTTCTAAGTTCACAAAGAACAGATTAATATTTCTCTTTGCTAGGAAGCTATCTCCCAGTGGGCTACAGTTACCACTTGCTGTAAACACGCAGACCCACATCACTATTACTCTACTACCATAACAATTCTCTCCTGCCCATAAACAGCCCAATTGTGAAAGTACAAATGACAGCCAGAAGACTTGCTAAGAGACCTCTAAGAGGATCTTCCAGGGATGAGGGAACATTTGGAAAAATAATGTCAAAACCCATAGTGGGGGCCTCCCCAGTGGCACAGAGGTTGAGCGCTGGGCTGCGAACCTGCCCGCAACCTCTGCAGCGCAGGTTCAAGGTTTAATCCCTGGCCCCCAGGTGAGGGTCCCACATGGTGCGACAGACCTCTCCTGTCGCCCGCTGCTCCCCTCAGCAGTGTATTTCTTCAGTCTGCCTGTTCTGTTCCCCGCTCTGGCTCTGGTGAATTCTCTCACTCTCCCACGCTTCTGACTGTACCCAGTGCTTGTATGAATGAATGAATGAATAAATAAATAAATAAATCTTTAAAAAAAAAACCATAGTGGGGTTCCACTAATCATCAGTGGGTTATGTAAAAAGAAACTCCTGATGGCAACAAGGGTTGGATATGTTGTGGAATAACTGGAATTCTTTTTTTTTTAAACAATAAATTTTATTTTTATATTCCCCATACAATTGCAACCCCCCCATTCTGACCCCAATCCCTCCCCTCCCGCCCCCCACCCCCCCAAAAGTGTCTCTGGTTCATAGTTTTTTGTTGATTTTGATTTTCACTTTCTTATAGTTATTCATTATATTGTGTTGGTGTGAATGCGAAATGGCACAAAGCATTTTGGAAAGCAATCTAATAGTTACAAAGCTAAAAATGCATCTATCCTGTGGCCCAGCAGCTCCGCTAGCTCATGGGTCTGAAAACACAGATCCACAAAAAGACATATACATACATATTCACAATAACTGTATTCATCACACAAAGAAACTTGAAATAACCCAAATAAACTAGATAATGAGTGAGCAAATTGTGATGTATCCATTACGTGGAAAATACTACTCAGCAATGAAAATGAATGTGCTACTACTGATAAATATAACAACGTGGATGTCTCTCAAGAACATGTTGCGCAAAAGAATTCAGATAAAAACGCCTACATTCTTTATGATGCTATTTATGTGCAATTCTCTCACAGGCAAACTAATTTGTGGTTTTAAAAAAAGGACAGAAGAGTAAGTGTGTGGTTGGGCATTGAGTGGGATGGGCTAGAACAGGAAACTGAACGGGGCAGGAGGGAAATTCTGAGGTGATAAGAATGTTCTATACTCTAATAGTGATGCTGGTTACTTAGGTGAATGCATTTGTCAAAAATACTGGAGCTAAAACAGTTAAGATCGGTGTCTTTTGCTGTGCATAAATTATATATCAATTTTTAAAATGTCAGGCAAAGAGATCATTAGTTTCTAATTTCAAGAAGGCAGAGTAAAGTATCCTTCTAACATTTTATTTTTTATTTTATTATATTTTTTAAAGATTTATTTATTTATTTATACAAGCACTGGGTACAGTCAGAAGCACTGGAGGGTGAGAGAATTCACCAGAGCCAGAGCTGGGAACAGAAGAAGCAGACTGACGAAATACACTGCTGAGGGGAGCAGCGGGCAGGGCAGGAGAGGTCTGTTGCGCCATGTGGGACCCTCGCTGGTGGTCGGGGATCGAACCGGCGCTGCAGAGGCTGCGGGCAGCTTTGCAATCCAGGGCTCAACCGCTGCGCCACCAGGGGAGGCCCAAAGTACCCTTCTTCTAAATACAACAAGGAGAATCAGAAATAGCAAGATAAACTTGAGCTCAATGGAACTAAATTGCTAACATACAATTAATACATGGGAACAGGATGCAGATGGAGGAATGACAATTGGATGTGGATGACCAGAGAGGATGGAAGCCAAACTTGAGCCCAGAAGGTAGATGTGAAGGGGGCTCTGGTTGATTGACAAGAGGAAATTTCATTTGCTGGCAGAATGCTCGAAAGACTCAGATGATAGAAGACTCTGTGGAGGTGGGAGGATGCTGAGGTGGGCTTATTCAAGAACCTGGTGAGAAGTATTCTCTATACCCTACCCCACATCTCTAAGATACCAGTATTATGAACCCAGAAACCCCTTATCCTTTTGCTTTTCTGCAAACCTGAACCATTCTCAAGACTTAGGATCTGAGAAATCGGGAAAATCTGCAGGCTACTTCTAATTTTTCTACAATATTTCCTGACAAAAAGATGTGGAGTCGGGTATTTGCCTGTAGGCGTGAATGGAAAAGAGGAAATTATAGATAGGAAAATAAGGTCAGATAATATTGCCAAGTATCATCGAGCTACTCACACATGCATTATACCTTATGCGATATTTCCACAATAAAGGAATCTGTGAGGTAGTGCAGGCACTTGTCTCTCTTACTGATGAGAGCTGAGGCACAGAGAGTTCCCTACTTTCCAAGGTCAGAGCAAATGATGGATCCTCCTCCACATTCAAGCATGACTGCTTACCACTCTTCAAAGATAAGATGGGACAGACCAAAAAGAAATTACTGCAATTCCCTTTATATTCAATACTAGAAAATATAAAATAATCCATAGTGACCTGAGGGTGCAGCCTAGGCACAATAGAGGCAGAAGTTGCTAAGACTTGAGAGACTCGTGGAATGATTTCACTGGGGTCTCCATGCATCAACACTTACCCTGGTGGTGCAGACAGTTGAGCGCTGCCCTGTGGAGCTTTCCGTGGCCACTGCAGCGCTGGTTCCATCCTGGCCAGTCAGCGAGGGTCCCACATGGTGCAGCAGACCTTTCCTGTCTTGCCCGCTGCTCCCCTCAGTAGTGTATTTTGTCAGTCTGCCTGTTCTGCTCCTCACTCTGTCTCTGGTGAATCCTCTCACCCTCCCGCGCATCTGGCCTGTACCCCAGTGCTTGTATAAATAAATCTTAAAAAAACAAACAAACAAACACTTACCTGATTTTGCACTTTAAACATATACACTTGACTATATGTTGAATGTCCCTTACTAAACCTGTTTCAAGAAATATGTGAACAGAGATGAATCCATGGCTGGGTGGCCCTACAATGATTTCAACTTTTAAACCTCTGTAAAATGTCCCAAATATCTAGACATACAGAATCATGCAGATTCTGATTTCATGGGGCTATGCTGAAAGGAGAGGACATCAAATTAGGGAAGTAAAGAGAATAAACATTTATTGAGTATCCACTGGGGACTGTAGGTTTGAGTCAAAAATCACAAGTTGAAACTCAAACCTCTGATGGGATGGTATTAGGAGATAGGGTCTTAGCAGGCGATTAGATAAACATGCGGTCATGTGGGTGATATCCCCACATTAGGATTAGTGTCCTCATGACAATAAAAAGACTAGAATGCTCTTGGCCATGTGAGGACACAGTGAGGAGGCAGCTGATTCCGAGCCAGGAAGCCAGCTCACTACCCTGGTGATGGCACCTTGAAATTGGACTGCCCAGCCTGAAAAACTGTGAAGAAGAAATTTTTTTTTTTTTTGGTCAAAGCCACTCACTCTACAATATTCTTATTATAGCAGCCTCCACTAAGACAAATGCTAACATATTTTAAATTTTTTGATAAACAGTAAGCAGTGAATTTTACCATCATATCTAGCTTACTGGAAAGAAAATTTCAAGCTAGTAACATTTGGGGATTGAGGGAGTCAACTGCTAATACCCTTGCCCCCACTTACATAGGAGTCAAACATAGGATGGTGAAAATCATTGTTTCTAATAAAAGCTGGTTTGGAAGGCTTAGCAGAGAAATACTATCTAGCAGCCCTGCCTATGGGTGCTCCTGAATTGAACTTAACTTTTAAATTGACACCCCAAGTCTCCCCAAGTGCCACTAACAGAGTAGGGATTATGAGCTTGCTGGGAGAAGTAGACATGCCCAGTTCCTTTTTCCAAATTCACTGACTAGTGAGTGAGTTGCTACTTCCACAAGTCATACTGAGTCACGTTGAGGGCAACTTTGGGGAGAATATAACTTTAGGGCTTTTCCTTCACCTGGAACACACAGAATCAGAAATAAGAATTGCTGACCAGGGCCTCCCCGGTGGCGCAGCGGTTGAGCGCTGGGTTGCGAAGCTGCCCGCGGCCTCTGCGGCGCCAGTTCGATCCCCGGCTGCTCCCCGGCCACCGGAGGAGGGTCCCGCATGGCGCGCAGACCTCTCCTGCCGCCCACTGCTCCCCTCAGCAGTGTACTTCGGTCCTTCTGCCTGCTCTGCTCCCCGCTCTGGCTCTGGTGAATTCTCTCACCCTCCCGCGCTTCTGACTGTACCCAGTGCATGTATAAACAAACAAAGAAAGAAAGAAAGAAAGAAAGAAAACATGCCTCTAAAAAAAAAAAAAAAAAAAAAAAAGAATTGCTGACCATTGTCAAGGGGACTCAGACACATGCCCATGTGCCAAAGCATTTACTACATCAGCAGACTTCATTCTAGAAGTTGTGTAATGAAAATAATTTCTGTCCACTGAGTCCTATATTAAATGGACTCAGGGACTGAAGGAACCCAGTGGTGAGTTTGTCAGTCTGATAACTTTCCAGATATTTCCCTTCACATAGATACCTCCACATAGAGACATTTCCTGCACAAGTCAATGACCAGACAGGCTGGGACAAATGGCATGGTCCCTGTCTTCAGAGAGCTCCACCATTGCTCAGCCAGCCCTAAGTTACAGCTTAGTCTCAACTGTCTTTCAACAAATCTTCCACGGTCTATCAACACCAAATAGGATTACTATTCTCAAACCCATTCCCATCCTTGGCTTTTAGTTATTCATTTTGTCTGGGATCCAAGTCAATTAAACAATATTTTTTAAGCATATGCTGTGTTAGGATTGTGGGAGGTGTAACTATAAAAAAGGATGATATTGGATATTGCAAAACTTGGTCTTTAAATGTCTAAATCCTACCCATTCTTCAAGGTCCATTCCTCCATGAAATCTTCCCAGGTTCCTCAAACTGTCATGATCTCTGATTTTTTTTCTTGAAACATAGCTTTGAATGGTCCTACCTGTTGACTGGTGATTCCTCAAACATAACTAGTAAGGGAGCACAGTGGAAATAGACAAGAATTCCAAGACTTGTCTCCTTAGCAGAGTCCCTGAAATGCTGGTCTTTCATTCTCCTGCCCCTCATTTTTGTTGCCTGGCATATAATAGGCAGGAAAGGATATAGTTAATGGATGACTTTTTGGCCTTCCCCCACATCTTTCATGGCCACCTTCTCTTCACTCAGCTTTGGTGGCTTCATCTCCCTGTCACCATAACAATGGGTCCTGCCCACCTTCCCTTCTTAGGCCATCTCACAGCAGCCTCTGCCCCTCAAGCTTGAATAAGACCACCCATAGATGGCTTTACCTCCCCCCCAGAATGCATAGCCCCACTCTTTCCTTCCCATAGCCCAAGTCCATTCCAAGAAAACAGGGCTGCATTGGGTCCAGAACCAGCTTAAAACTCAGTGCATCCAGGGCCTTTCCTGTGGTGCAGCGGGTTGAGCACAGTGCTATGAAGCTGTCTGCAGATTTTGCAGCACAGGTTCGATTCCTGGCTGGCCAGGGAGATGCCCACATGGCGTGGCAGACTTCTCTCTCGCCTGCTTCTCCCCTCAGCAGTGTTTTCAGTCTGTTTGCCTGTTCTGCTCCCTGCTCTGTCTCTGGTGAATCCTCTCAGTTTGGGGAATATGGCAGATCTTTTTTTTTTCCCCCCCACTGCATGGATAGGAGCAAGGATTATCATAGGGCAGTGGGAAGTGGGAGGGAGGAAAGGAGACCTCTTCTATGATTGTACAAATATTGTTTACTCTTTAGCCATGTAATGTACCCAGTTTAATTACATATCTGTTCTTGCACAATTTTTTTTTGTTTTTCCTGGGGTTAATAATTGCCTTTAATTTTCATTTGTTTAAGTTTCTATCAACACCTGTTTAAGTCCTCCTACATGCTCCCACAGCTCTGTGAAACAATGCCAAGCCTGTCAGATAATCCCCCCCATTGCACTCCAGACATCTCTCCTGAGACCCCGTATTTAGGGATCAGTTACTCTTTCAGGAAGTTGTCTACCTACTGTAGCCCTTTTCTTTCTTTCCTTCTTTAATTTTTTTAAAAAGATTTATTTATTTATGTGTACAAGCACTGGGGTGTATGCCAGAGATGTGGGCTTGGGGGAGGAATGGGAGGCTGAAGAGATAAACCAGAGACAGAGTGGGGAGCAGAAAAGGCAGATCTACTGAGATACACTGCTGAGGGGAGCAGCAGGCGAGACGGGAGAGGCCTGCTCCACCCTGTGGGTTAGCTCCCTGAATGGCCAGGGTTTGAACTCATGCTACAGTGGCTGTGGCTAGCTTGACAGAGAAAACAGTAAGGCGGAGAACTGTCTTTAACCCCTGTGCCACCAGGGAGGCCCTGTAGTCCTTTTCTTTGTTGACTACCTGTTAATTCCTCTTACTTCTCTCTTGTCACATAATGTGTGCATTCTTCTCCATCCTTTTTCTGGTTTTTATTTTCTTATTTTTATTTTTTTTAAAGATTTATTTATTTATACAAGCACTGGATACAGTCAGAAGCACGGGAGGGTGAGAGAATTCACCAGAGCCAGAACGGGGAGCAGAGCAGGCAGAAGGACCGAAGTATACTGCTGATGGGAGCAGCCGGCGGCAGGAGAGGTCTGCGCGCCATGCGGGACCCTCCTCCTGTGGCCGGGGAGCAGCCGGGGATCGAACCAGCGCTGCGGAGGCTGCGGGCAGCTTCGCAACCCAGCGCTCAACCGCTGCGCCACCAGGGAGGCCCTTCTTATTTTTATTTTAACAGAATTTATTTTCCAATAGTGGCTTTCTAAGAAATGGCATGTGGGAGCTAATATTTTTTAAGATTTTTTTGACTGAAAATTTCATTTTGGGCTTACTCCTGATATGGATGCTGTAGAATTCCAGGTTGAAAATAATTTTCTCTTAGAATTTTGGAGGTTTTACTGTGTTTTTCTATTTTCAGTGTTGCTAGTGAGAGGACCAAGGTTATTCTGATTTCTGCTCATTGTTTATGAATTGTTTCCCATTCTCCTTCACCCTGGTCTTTCAAATTTTAAAATCTATTTTTTTTTTGTTACAGGGTTCTGAATTAACAATTATGTGAACATTTTGTAAGACTTGTCAATTTGGAGACTCATGCTTCCTTTTGGGGACAATTTGCTTATATTATTTCTTTAACAATTTCCTCCTTACTGTTTTCTCTGTTTCTTTTCTTTTTTATTTGTTTAATTGTTTTCTGGTGTTCACATTTGTTAGCAATAAGACTCCTTGCTTTCATTGTTTAATTTTCTTATTCATATTGTCCAGTCATCCTTTATTTTTTTTTTTTCTACCATCTAGGAGATTTCCACAACATTGCTTTTGAACACTTCTCTTTTTTCTATAATATTTTAACTTCGAATATCATGTACTTTTTCTCTTATAATACCTTAGGAAAAAAATTTTGTTCACATTTTATAGATACAGCATTTTCTCTTAATCATTTTAGGATAATAGTGGTGGGTTTTATTTTGTTTTAGTTTTCCTTTTATTCTCTTGCCTGCAGTGTTTCTGTTTCTCCTGAATTCCTTTTTTATTATTTGTTTTAGTCTTTTTCTTTTGTGCTTGAGGCTTTGCCTTAAGGTGTAAAGATCCTTTGTTGTTTGCTCAATTTTAAGAGTGAGGCCCTCTTGAAGTGCTCAGAAATTCTCAGTGCATGAGTGGGGTTTTAGAACAAATATCAAGTCTGCTTTCTGGAGTGGTTTATTCTCCCCATTAGTAGAAATTCCCTGAGGGCTGGGGCAGGGATGAACAACAGCTTTGGGGTTACCAAAGAGGAGAGGGCTTCCGACTTCCTTTCCAGGGGTGCCTCTAGGGTGACAGCAAGATCCAGAAGAAGAATGACTGGGAAGGAAAGGGGTCCACAGACAGTAAGTACTTCAGATGCTTCCTGTTTAGCAAGAGAAGCAACAGGGAGCCGTTGACCTTCATTGTAGATAGGAGTGTGGCTGTCCCAGCAGAAACCTGAATGCACAGATCACCAGAGACCACTCACCCCACTCTTCTAAATAACCTCCTGACAAAGTAGGTTAAGCTATAGGCAATACAGAAAATAGTTTTTCTAAATTTCTGCTATGAGTGAGGCCATCTGATTAGGGACCAGGAAAAAGACTAATTATAATAAAGTAAAAATCAAAATCAACAAGCAACTATAAATCGGAGACACACTACAGGGGGGGAGAGGATCAAAACAAGGGAGTAGGATCAAAACAAGGGGGGTGGTGGGAATTTTATGGGGACTATAACCAAGATGAAAATGCATACATTGTGCAAAAATGAAAATTGATGTAAAAATATATACAATTAAAAAATAATAATTAAAAAAAAGAAAATAGTAGTTCGTGAACCTGGATTCATACCTGGTATATGTACATTTGCATATAAAACCAATGTTTAGTGTACTAAATAATAATTACATAAAATAAATTCCTTCAGCGCAAATACAGGGCTTCTGGGAAGGATTTTATAGGCTCCCTGACTGTCCTTGTCTCTTTCTTGTAAATCTAGTCTGCATCTATCATTGGAAGAGGAGACTGAAGAATCACTCTACCCTGTATTATCAGGGGATTGGCCAACCCACCAACGGGAAAGTCAAATGAAGGCACCCAAAGTTGCTGACATTTCTGGAGGCAATTTCAATCCTTCAATTCAGCAGTCACATGTGTGTGCATACATGCACACCTGTTTTTACACATAGGCTAGGTTCTTAACTAATCAAGGGAGAGAGGTGCAGAGGTGGGAGAAACATGTTCATTTCTAGTCCAATTCCTGTCCAGGGGCTCCAAGGCTAAGCCCAGGGGCCCTGGAAATGTGGTCACATTCTTTATAAGTCTGAGAGATCCAGAAAGGCAGAGTGGAGAAGTGTCAGGGCATGAAGGCACATGCCCAGGGAAGATGGGAAGATGGCCAGGGGGGACTGGACCTGCCCCCCAGCACTATGGGAAGGAGTTGGAGTCCTCCTTCCCCTCTCTGTTTCCCCAGGAGCCCCGATGCCAAGGCAATGTGTCACCATATTTTCAGCAATTCTGCTAAGTTGTGTCTCAGAGAAGCAAAAGACAAATCTCCAGAGGTTTGCACGTTTGATTCACACCTAACATAGCAGCTGTCTGCTGCCAGGGGAAACACTGCTGTGCAGATTTCTAGCAGCAGCCAGAGCGTAAGTCTTCAACCATAGAGCCATTTTGCTTGTCTTGTTGTTCAGGCCTTGAGGGAAAGTGTGAATGATGCAATGCCAACCCTTCTTGCTAGGAATGACTCAGGAGCCACACTTTAGGAAAATGGAAAACTTGCCCAAGGGAGGGCACTGAGCAAGCAGGGCAGCAGCCCTTTCATCATACCAGTGATGAGAAGCCGCCTCTTAAGAGATGCTTGCAGATAGCATCCAAATGATACTTTGTGCTTATCTTCAAGGGTCTTAAAGAGAGAAAGCCTCATTAAAATCTCATGACAGCCTCATGAAATATAAAAAATTCTATGCTCTGTATTTCAAAGAGAGAAACTGAGACCTGAATGGTTGACTGGGTGGCCTGTGATTAACCAGTAGCAGAAAGGCCCAGAAATCCATATTCATTCTCACAGCTTCTCTCTTTCTCTCTCTCCATTCTCTTTGACCAGATTACCCCTTTGAAGGAACTCATCTAGGACTGCACGTATAAACACACACATACACGTACAAACATCCATATATGCGATCTGTTGAATAATGACCTAGAAGAGAAAAAATCCAACTCACAATATGAATATTTTAGAGGATGATAGTTATGAAAGAGCAATTTTTTCTCTTTATACTGTGATTCCCTTTGGAAATCCATTAATGGTGCACTTCCCTGGTACATTTAAATATCAGTTTATGGATCTTTACTTGCCAAGAAAAGTCAGGGAAGGCAGGAGGCAATGAAATTAAGCTGAAGTGCTCAGTTGTCAATGAGTGCTGAAGGACAGCTGGAGATTCACAGTGATTTCCGAAAGAGATGTGTTGCCCATGACTATAGACAGTCAATTTACAAAAAAGGCAAGTCCCACATAACTTTGGGTGACATTTGCATTTTGCAAAAATCAGCCCTGCCTACGGCAATATAGACCCAGAAGTGTAGAACCTCAGAGAAACTGTATAGAAGAGTGTGGGCTAAGACTCAGTGGGCAGAGGGGATTAGAAGGAAACAGAAATCCCTGCTAAGTGGTTTTGTCAAGCTCGGCTACCAGGGTCTGAAACAGCTGCTGTGCTGGGTCGTCCACAGGAGGTGTAAGTGATAGGACTCACTGGTCCTAAAACCATCCTGTTGCTTTTGATGCAAGGGCAGGGTTTGGGAGTGGAGATCACTTGTACACTGAAGATTTGCATGAATTTCAGTTGCCTTTGCGAATGGAGAGAGGATGAGAGAGGCTGTGAGAATGAATATGTATTTCTGGGCCTTTTGGTCACTAGTTACTCAGCATGTGTTTCTGAGACCAAAACAGCCCGGTTCAAATTTGGAATAGAAACTTCCTAGTTCAAAGGCAAGAATTTTCTCTGGACAAGATTTGTGATCTCTCTAAAGCATTTGATGCTATATCTGAACATGGAAAGAGTAATTAACTACCTCATAAGGAGGCAGGAGGTCTTAGAGGTGATGTCTGAGAAGGGTTTGCATGTAATAGGTGCATGATGTTAGTAGCTACATTCTTATTAAAGGAGAGGCTGAAATCCTTGGGGGAGGGGGAAGAAAGGCATCATCCTCTTAACTGAGGGGGGGACATCAATAAAGAATGGATGGAGAGTCAGCACTCCCCCAAGTCCCCTCCCCACACACACACCCTTCCCTAGGCTCAGGGCTGCATGTTTTGCAGCACTAAGACCTGCTCCTGAAGGAGCCCACCTGCCCAGCACAGCTTGGAACTTTGCATCAAAAGCAACAGGATGTCAATGAGTTATACCCTTCTGCGGCCTTGAGTCAGGAGCTGGTGATGCAAAGTAATGGGGTGATGGAGAACCCAGTTTGGGGTTAGTGGTTACAGTGGCATCCGGTTTCTGGGGGCCACAGAACTAGCAGGGTTGTCTGGGGAGTTCCAGTGTGGGCTGTGAAACAGATCAAGGCATCTGGCTCTTAGCTGGCACCTGTTAGACCCTCATCAGAGTGGTTTTATGGAGGGATTTTTGACTGCTGAGCCTCCCTTTGTTCTTGTCTGTGTTCTGAGACTTCTTGAAAATTCTGTGGTCTACCCCAAGCTCCCTTCAATAGTTTCTTTTTCTCTTTAAGTCAGAGAACATCTATTTCTGTTCTTAGCTATAGAAACTTGACTAGCACACATTTCTAAGCCCCTTCCTTACAGAAGTTCCCTACTTTCATCTTTCTTTTACTTCATTCATCATGTGGTAATTATTTTACCAATTTGAGACTTGCTCCTTGTCTGTCTTCCCTCCCCAAGAGGAAGCTGCCCAAGGACCGCCTCTGTTGTCCCCTGTGCACCTCCGCTGCCAGGCTCTGGAGGCTCCTGGCACAGGACAGTGGTTCTACCCACACAGGGTCAGAGTGCCTGGGTTTTAATTAGGACTCTGCCCTTGAGCTTTTGGACCTCCATGCTTCCCAGCTTCCCCAACAAAGCAGGGCTAATAACCAAGCTCCACATACTGTTATTGTGAGAATTAAACAAGTGCAGAGGTATGAGATGTGCCAATGCCTGGCACATTGTTTATGAATGAACAAACTTAGGGAAAATTCAAGTGAGATAATAGTAGCTTAGGACTTGTGCAATCTCTGTCCTATCACCTTAAGCTTCACATTCTGGGTGGGTCTTTTCCCTCAAGTCAGACTATACATTTTCCAGACGGGGATTTGGGGTTCTGCCTGGTCACAGGACACCATTTCTGTCTTCAAAGGGGCTCTCTACTTCAGAGTTCTTTATGCCACCCATGTTTTGTTACATAAGCACCCCAAACTTGGGAGCTCAGCGTCTGGGAAGTCAGTCTTCCCTGAACCCTTGAGTCATAGATGGCTCCCCCTCCCTGCCTTCCATGCACCCCTAAGACCACTCCCTGTCTTTCCCCAGTCCGCTGGGGCCAGTGGGACCAGGGAGAGTTGCTTCTGGGATGAATTACTCCTCTGGAGGATCCTCAGGCCTTGAAAGTACAGGAACATCAGGGTGCAGAGTCTCAAGGACAGGGCAGGGGCCAGGTAGCCAAATCAAAAACCACATTCCTGGATGATTGATTTTCTGTGGAAGTAATGTGTTTCTTTTTCCATGTTCTTGGCTCTTCCACAGGGTGCAGGGGCCATGTGAATTGTGTGTCTCCTGCATAAGTCAGGGATGGTGCAACCGAGACTGAGGCAGTGAGCCCAGACATTTGCTGCTCTATTTTAAGATTCCCAGTGCTGTTTTCCTGGCATTTGTCACTTGGTGAGAGGAAAGGGAAAGCTGGGAGGAAGTGGGGGTGGAGAAAATGAGGTCCAGCCCATTGGCACTCATTACTTTCTGCTGGGTAGAAATTCCCATTCTTCATTAAAGTCCCCCCTCTCCCCACATCCCCAGAGGGATGACTCAGAATTCTTCTCTTGTCATGGTCAAGGCCTTCACTCATTTTAATAACAAACAGAAGGATAGTACTGTGTTATTTGTATAAATATTTGATTTCCAGAACATGTTCATATACTTTCCCCCCATTTTCTGGGTAAGCCGGGCATTATTTCTCCCTTGCATTGCTTGCAAGTGAGAAAACAGAGGCACAGAGAGATTGATAATTGCCCATTGGTCACACAGCAATTTAATCACTGAAAAAGTCACAGAGGCTAGATTTCCTGAATTTTAATTATGTTCTGGCATTTAGTAAATGGCCATTCATTTATTTTCTTTCCCCATACTGTGGTGCTTCTCCAGTGTCCATGGAGAAGGAAGTATGGTGGTGGGGCTGGGGGTGCTGGTGTATGGTAACCACATGACTTCTGGTTCCTGTGGTTTACTGCTCCTCAAGTTCAGTCTCACAGGAAAGGATATCCATTCCCGCAGTTACTGCGGGTCTTCTGTGTCCAGCTGTTGTATTTCTGTAGGTTCATGTCTGTGAAAGAATAAGGCACAAAACACAAAATTGCAACAAAATGGAGTAAAGGGCTGTTATTGGCAAAAAACAGGATGTTACAGGGATATAGGCGAAGAGGTCATTAAATTTGTCAGGGGACAATGAGGAAGCTATCATAGATAAGGTGACTTCCCCCCTAACTTTAATTGTGAAAACTTTCAATTATAGAAGCTTTGAAAGACGATTGCAACTTCAACATTTGCCACATTTTTTCTCTCTCTCTTGGTCTACAGATAGGTGGACATAGATAGGCAGGTATGTCCACATTTATATAGGCAGATAACTGAGCATTGGAAAGTAAGTGAAGGGTCATGAAAATCCCTCTATGCATCTTTTTTTTTAAAAAAATATTTATACAAGAACTGGGGTACAGGCCAGATGTGCGGGAGGGTGAGAGGATTCACCAGAGATACAGTGGGAAACAGAACAGGCAGACTGGCGAAATACACTGCTGAGGGGAGCAGCAGGTGAGACAGGAGAGGTCTGTTGTGCCATGTGGGTTTCTCCCCAGCCAGCTGGGATCGAACTCGGGCTGCAGAGGCTGCGGACAGCTTCACAGTGTAGTGCTCAACCACCTGCGCTACCAGGGATGCCCCCTCTCTGCATTTTATATGCATTTGAAAAGGTGAATTTTGAGTTGGTTTTTGTCAAATGAATAGTAGTTTATTGGACAATTATGCAATCAGTTAGGTGGAGCCGATGGCTATGTGTGCAAAAGCAAGTGGTGGAAACGTGGAGTAGTTGGGGAAAAGTTATTGAGCAGATGGGAGAGGAGGTTGGAGTAACTGATAGGAAGCAGACTCTGGAGGACTTGGAATATCCTGGTTGGGGGTTTCAATGTGACCCTGGAGAGGTGCAAGTCAGTGAAAAAGACTGATGACATGTTCTTACTTATCATTACGTAGCCCAAGGTAGGTAAGGAGGGATGGAGACTATGGAGGAGGTGGACTAGGATGTGAGCTGGGGAGACAATGGCAGTGAGGCTGGAAGGGAAAAAGTCCATAGCTTGGGTTAGAGTAGACAAGGCTTGCAGACTGCAAACAGGAGAGATAGAAGTTAGGGATCTTTGATGGGGAGTGAGCTTCTTTCAAAAGCAACTGAATAGATGCCTTATTACCCTTTTATTTAATACCATTCATCTAGTCAAGAGTGGATGTTTAATCAGTTTTGGACAAGTTATGGACATCTAATACGCAGGTAGAAATATGTGTCTGGAACTCTAGCCAGGGCCAGAGAGGTGGGGTTGTGGTTGGGGTGAGGTGGTTCACGAATGGCTTGTAGACACTAGCAGAAGCTAGACTAATAGAAAACAGGTGTCGAGATCATACCCTGGGAAGCAGCTACACTGAACAGAGAGCAGACAAGGTGAGTAGTTCACATGCACAAAACTCCAGACTCCAGGCTCTAGGAGTTGGCAAATGGACAAGTCAAGTCTGGTTCTTAGGGACCTGAAACCATAAAATACATAGAAGGAAATATAGGCGAAACACTACGGGATTTGCACATCAAAGACATCTTTACAGACACATCACCCAAAGCAGTGATAGTGAAGAGAAAGATAAACAGCTGGGACTACATCAAATTAAAGAGCTTCTGCACAGCAAAAGAGACAATAACAAAAACAAAGAGAAACCCCACCAACTGGGAGAACATTTTTGCACCCAACACTAATGATAAAGGACTGATCACAAAAATCTGCAAAGAGCTGATGAGACTCAGCAACAACAAAGAAAATAATCCAGTCAAAAAATGGGCAGAAGAGCTAAAAAGAAACTTCTCTGAAGAGGAAATGCAAATGGCCAACAGACATATGAAAAAATGTTCAACATCACTTGTAATCAGGGAAATGCAAATCAAAACTACCATGAGATACCATCTCACACCAGTGAGAATGGCACATATTAAAAAAACTAGCAACAACAAATGTTGGCGAGGATGTGGAGAAAAAGGAACTCTTGTGCACTGTTGGTGGGAGTGCAAACTGGTCCAACCACTATGGAGAGCTGTGTGGAGATTTCTGGACCTACTAAACATAGAGCTTCCATATGATCCAGCAATTCCACTCCTAGGTATTTACCCAAAGGACACAGAAACATCAATTCCAAAGAGCACCTGCACTCCTATGTTTATAGCAGCACTGTTTACAATAGCTAAGCTTTGGAAACAACCCAAATGCCCAAAAATAGATGACTGGATCAAGAAGATGTGGTACATATATACCATGGAATATTACTCAGCATTCAAAAAAGATAAACACATGCAATTTGCAGCAACATGGATGGCACTGGAAGGGATCATGCTCAGCGAAATAAGCCAAAAAGAAAAAGAAAAATACCGGATGGTCTCACTCATAGCAGGAATCTAGAAAACTTAAATAAGGGACCAGGAAAATGAATATAAGAAAGTGAAAATCAAAATCAACAAAAAAACTATGAACCAGAGACACTTTTTGGGGGGTGAGGGGGCGGGAGGGGAAGGATTGGGGTCAGAATGGGGCGTTTGCAATTGTATGGGGGAATATAAAAATAAAATTTAATATTTAAAAAAAAAAAAAAAAAGTCTGGTTCTTAGGACGGAGGGACCTACTAGATGGACACACTAGATGGAGGTCCCGGGGCCAAAAGCTACTGGAAGTGACCGGGCTGTCCCTATAAATTGGCTTGGAAGCCAAAAGTTCTTTTCATGAATTCCCTTTCCCTGCTCGAAGACATGATGATCAGACTGAGCTGCAACAGAAGGCAAACCTTCTTCTTCCAAGTCCTCTTGGTGTAGAAGATAAGTGTTTTAGAAGTGTGGGCAGGAAAGAGTTTTCTGCAACTCTGGAGGGGAGGCAGGGGTTGAGGGGCAGTCAGCAGAGTGAGGGGCTACTGCAAGGATGCTGGTGTCAGATGATGCTGTATAAATGTATTTCTCTGTGCCTCAGTTTCCCCAATACTGAGAGCACCTCCTCTAGATGAGACAAGAACTAGAATAACCTTATATGTAGAGCACAGAAAATGCTCTCTAAAAGTGAATGAATTTATGTGCAGTCAGGGGGTTCAGAAAGTCTGGGGATTTGGATCACAGAAGGTTCCCCTGTGGCCACACTTGGAGCAGCACAGCTTGGTGGGGAGGGAGTGGCTCCCCAGGGCTCAGTCACACAGCTCACCGCGTGTCCTCTGTGCGCAGATGTGCGGGGCCCGTTGGGGGGGGCACATTTCTTTCTCTGCAAAACATTACGCACTCCCGCTGTGCTCTTCCCTCGTCCACCTGGGCCTGTTTCTAGGCCAGCTGCTGTGTCAGGGCTGATGGCCCGGGAGCTTGTGAAAGGCCCACCTGTTCCTATTGCTGCCCCTGCCCTCCTCCCAACTCTGCCAGCCCCAGCCCCCGGCTGCTCACACACCCAACCACGTTTCTCGCTCAGGTTTACAGGCAGGCTGTGCATTTCCTTGCAGTTTGTCACAGCTCCCACATCCAGTGTTGTTGCTCTATTGAACCATCCCCGTTTCCTGTAAAACTGCTTTTCCCCTGTATCCCTGCGTCGGCCTCCCCACCCCCACCTCCACTCCCTCTATTGAAATTGGGCTTCATGAAAGGTGACTCAGAGGATGGGGCGCAGGCCCCACAGAGGACAGGCCCCTAATTCCTAGGAGATGGCAGAGTCCCTCCTGTAGGTCTGACTCAATGTCCCTGCATGTGCATGTGATATTCACATGTTGGGGCTTGTTTGCCTCCTTGCGTCTCTGGGTGGTCCACATAAGTGCCTAGAAATCCCAACTAGTGCAGTGTGGAGAGACGACCTGAGATAGCAGCCAGGGTCCAGTTGGGAGCTGCTCAGATGCAAGAGGATAGTGCATTGAGTAGGCCTGGGTTAGGACCTTCTAGAGAGACCTGGTTCCAGTCCTGGCCCCTCTATGTCCTGCGTGTGTCCCTGTGGGTAGATGACTTACCCACTGCTCTCTGGTTTTCCATCAGTACTGCTGGCGTCAAGGTGCTGAGCTCAGTGCTGGATCCTGGCAGACCCTACACATGGCAGTTTTCCTCCTCTAAGACCAGGCTCAGAGCAGGGCCACATGCAGCCAGTTGTAATCAGTAACCTAGCCCACAGTTTTGCCCTAGCATGTGCCTGTTGGGAATATCTAGCAGAGGGGAAAAGGAAGGGAGGTGTGCAGGGGGCATTCCTTACTGAGGACCTTACTGAGGGTGCATGAAGTGGCACAGGCCCCATGTGTGCTTACTGCCCTGTTCCAACTCGAGCTGGGCTCAGGAGCCACTGATGTCAGTCAGCCAGACTCTTCCCCTGGCTCTATGCCAATCTTCCTGCACTAGGAGACTCCACACCACAGTTTGTGTGTATATGTGTGTGGTGGGGGAGGGGAGGGGGGCTAGGGAGAGAGCATAAACCATCTGTCTGTCACCCACTTCCAGAAAGTCATCTGGTTGAAGTTCAGCCAAGAATGCCTGTAACTCCAAAGATCCTGGGAGGCTGGGTTGACAATGACACTCCAAAAACATTCCCAAACCTGGAGCAGGATCCCGGCCTTCATTCCTCATTCAGTACTAAATGAACACTATCCTGTGCAGATGCTGTGCAAGGCACCAAGATTTGGGGCTCCTGGGGTCATTTTAGACCTGGCCATGTGAGCACCCAGGTCACAGAGGCAGCTTTCTGACCCAGGAGAGTCTATCTGCTGAGGTTTCCCAAGAAATGAGGGTGGGTGACTGATTTCGACAGCTTTGTACTCTCTGTGAGGGTGTTTCAGCCTCCTGCCTTTACACACACACATACACAATTTGACAGTAAAACAACGCCTCCTCCGCTCTATACTATATTCCTGTTCTCCCCTGGATGCAACAATAAGCACTTTTCAGCATCTCCTCAGAGAGCAGGAGATGTTTTGTCTACAAATTACAGGCCAGCGGTGGTGGTTTTCCTGGTTGGGGAATGTGAAGAATGCAGCAGAGGGAGTAAGCTGGTCAGAAGCCCCCCTCTAGTCCCCAGCGAGGGGGTGCTGGATTTTCCAGTGTTTGTTTCCTGCCTGGACAGAGGCACAGTCCAGTTCAATACCTGCCTGACTTTCTGGTTCTGGAAGCAAAAGCTGATCACTCCTCAGTCTGGAAAGAACAGGAAATATAGATATTACCTGTCAATCATTTGTAGACTTCTTCTCCTCCAATTTTATATATATATATATATATATATTTAAAGATTTATTTATTTATTTGTACAAGCACTGGGTACAGTCAGAAGCACGGGAGGGTGAGAGACTTCACCAGAGCCAGAGCGGGGAACAGAACAGACAGACTGACGAAATACACTGCTGAGGGGAGCAGCGGGTGGCAGGAGAGGTCTGCGCGCCATGTGGGACCCTCGCCGGCGGCCGGGGATGGAACCGGCACTGCAGAGGCTGTGGACAGCTTCGCAGCCCAGCGTTCAACCGCTGCGCCACCAGGGGAGGCCCTCCAATTTTATATTTCTAAGTGATTTCTCAGGACTATGGAGAATTATGAGGAAAAAAATCAAGATTTTGATAAACTTCATTTCTAAATCTCAGTGAGTAGAAGGGAGATACTCACAGAAAATGACATTCATGATAAAAGTGAAGAAGGGGATAGAGAGGGAAGAACTGTGGGAAAGAGGAAGAATTTTAGAAACCCAGGGTTCTTAGGTAATTCTCCTATTTTGGAATTGGTGGTACTAGAATGAGTTTGGGCCCATTTTTGGCCATTGACTTGGCTGGTCCTTTAGGGAACAAAGCAATATGGTGTCAGGAACTTTTATAGGTGAGCGCTGAGGCAGCCCAGGGCAAAATGCCAGAGGCAAAGACAAGCACACAAGGTGGGGGACCATAGGCACTGGCAGTAGGGGAGAATTCAGAAATTAGGGGGCAAGCAGGCAGTCTAGTTAGGGTGTGGGGCAGATCAATGAGGGCAGGCAGGCATGTTCACAACACACAGGGCGCAGGGCCTGTGAAAGAACCCAGTCAGCTTTGAAAATCCAGGAGACATACACACCAGCGGCTCCATGTGCAAGCAGTCAGACTTCTAAGAGGTTGAGGCCCACTACATTCCACAGACTATAGACGCCGAAGATGTGACTCCCTTGGAAATTTCTCTGGGCTTCTTCCTGGTGGGAACCAGTTTTCCATGAGCAAAGAGGTCTGTGGAAGCACAGCTGGATAGCGTACAAGTTCAAGAAAAAGCCATTGAACTCTGGGTTTTCCTGCCCACAGGGACGTCGGCAGAGAATGGGGATCTCCACAGTCATTCTTGGGAACTGCTTACACAAGGGACTGAGGGAGCAGCACAGTGTAGCACCAATGATGACAGAGCTGAGCGCAGAGACAGAAAGTGGAGGATGTGAGTGACAATGATGAGAGAGGAATGGAATGAGTAGAGAAGAGGCACGAGAAGACACAGGAAGAAGGCGTTCTTTGCCAAGGCTATGCTTCATTCTCCTGAGCAAATTCTGAGTTCTAGAAAATGCAAACTGGCACAGCCTATCCTTAAGGAACACAGATGACTAAGCTGGACTATTGAGCTCAAGTCCCAGCTCACCAACATACTTGCTTCATGGCTATAGGAAAGTCGCATTACTAATCTTTGCCACAGTTTATACAAATGTAAAATGAGGACAAGAGAGCACCCATCTTATGAGGTAATTGTGAGAATTGAAAGATAATTCAGGTGAAAGCAACTAGAACAGAGCCTGGCACATAGTATGTGCTCAATGAATGTTAGCTATTATTATTTGTATTGAAACCATCTGGCCAGCCACACACTAAACTGAGTGTGGTGCCAGGAGCTGAAAATAATAAGATGACCAAGGCAACAAGGAAACAAACTGGAGATCAGTTATTTGAATACAGGACAACAGGGGCTGGAGCGAGGCATAGGGAGGAGTTGATCAGCTTACTTGGGCATAGGGTGGGGGAATTAGGGAAGAGAAGGCACTTGAACTAGGTTGCAGAAATAAGTAAGTTCTAGCACTCGTCTTAGTCTGGTTCTAGGATTCAGGCCAGTGGTTGCTCTGATGGGCAGTGGGGTGGAGGGTTCACAAAAGTAGCAGGGAGGTTTCTGGAGTGATGGATAAAGAGAGTCCCACTGCAGAATGATGCTGCCCCTATATCCCCTCGCCCCTCGGCATAGGTATCCCCATTTATTTATGCGCATGCCCATGCTCTCTGGGCCTAGGTGTCCATAATTACAGGTGTGTGTGCAAGACCACATCTATGCAAGGTCATAGATGCTAATGGCGGAAGGGCGGAAAAAGCCTGATTTTACCCTACAAAGGTGAAGGGCGTGGCATCAGAGGTCTTCTGTGCCATATGGAGAAGTCTAGATATGAACATATTGGCTATGGGTTTCACTGAAGAATTTTAACTTCCCCAAGTGGCTAAAGTGAGTACAATCACCCTGCCTTGGAGGCTAGGGGTCCTTTGGCCCCCTGTAGGGCAGAGTGAAACAGGCCTCCCAGATTCCCAACCCCTCCAAATTCTGCCCAGAGAGGAGGGGAGGGAGACAAGTAAGCAGAGTACTGCATTTCCAGTGATTAAAGCCAGCTTGTGCCCAGTTCCCTGGGAGCAACTGGGGAGACAATCACTTCTTGTGCTTAGGCTGAGCTGGGTCAACGCCTGTAGCCCAGGAGGGACATGGTCTCCAGAGACTGCCTATTCTATGTCTTCTAGAAGCGACCTCTGCCTCTTTATCCGGCTGCTTTGGGACACACACTGCCCTGCTGTTTTATGCTGCTAACCCTAAACTGTGCATCTACAACCCAAGTGCCTCTGCCCACATGTAAGGAATTCCTAAAGCATTGCACCTTCGTTGTACTCTGAACCACAACAGGCGTTTCCTAGCTGTCTCCAACTTAAAGCATGCTCCCCTGCATATACCGTCATGTTCTGGCCAACTTCTGTGACAGCTCAGACCCCTCTCTTTTTTTTAGCATGGCCCACCCTCTGCCTCTGGCCTCCCTCCCTTGCCTGGACATCTGTTGTAAAGTCCGACAAATAATTTATTTTCACCATTCCCCCCACCCCCACGTGAGTTCTGACTCCCCAGCTAGATTCTAATATCATTGAAGTCAGAGAAGAGGCTTCAAAGCTGTCCTTTCTGCATGGACGGGGGAAATAGTCAATTCTCAAAAAGGATTTATTAGCAGATGGACGATTGAATTTGGAAGATCCAGACCACCATGGACCTTGTCTGTGTCCAAATCAGAGGTGGAAGAAGTGTTTTCATTTCCCCTAACAGTTTTCAGCAGAGGTACCCTCCTTGGGAGTGGAAGGTGTGCTGGGAGGCAGGGGGCTGAGGGGGAAGGAAGGCACAAGGGCTGAGAGGTTGTAAAGGCAGGACTGGACACTGAGCAGGTTTTCTAGGATCCCATGCAGACCGGGTAAAGGAGGAATCAGAGTCCTTAGTGGTTTTTTGCAGGTTTTTATTGGGATTACCAGGTACATGGCAGGCAGGGGTGCTGGGGGGCTGGGAGCAGGTCTTCACTCTGGGCTCTCCGGCCATCTCCCAGCTTCTGCTTCTCTTGCTTCTCTCTAGGCTTCTCTTTTGGCTTCCGCTGCTGCTGCTGGCGTCCCCGTGATGCCACCCTTAAAAGCCCAGTCTCAGCCCAGGTGAATCCCATCTACCTATGCCCACACCCTACTCCAGGTGCCCGCCATCAGGCATGCATTCAGGACCTCAAGGATCCATCATCTATACTGATGGCGGGAGGGCAGAAAAGCCTGACATTTTCTTTACCCTACAGACGTCCCGGGATGTTTAATTCTACCCAGACTTTGCCAGGATTGCTAACCCCAGATGACCTAGGCAGGGATCTGCATCCCCACACCCTGCACACGTCATAGCTAAGCTGTGTGTGTTGTCAAAGCCAGTGTGGGTCACAGGTGAGCTCAACTTGCGGGGTTTACTGCCACTGTGGAGTCATTACTGAAATTGAACTGACTTACCTGCTGGGAAGAGAATTTGGGATAAATTGTGAACTTCAAAAAGTTTCTGCCTGGAAACTGAAGAGGTAACCATGGCAACTGGGAGGCAGGCTGTGCTCAGAGAGGGCTCTTCATCTTGAGCAGGGAGCTTTGTGCTGTGGGATTTGCCTGTCTGCCACTGTGCACATCAATCCCTTTGTCTCTTCTGCTGTCTTTGTTGAGTGGGAGAGAGTGCTGGCTCAGGAACCTGGAGATTAGACCCAGGTTTCAGCTGTTTTCAGTTCCAGTGGACTTAAACCGAGGGTACCGTAAGCACTGTTATTTTGTTGTCTGCAAAATGGAAATAAAAACCATCTCTGACCCATTCACAGGGATGTAGAAAGGACAGGGTGATTTGAGGAGGTTCTTTGCAAAATGGAAATTAAAAACCATCTCTGACCCATTCACAGGGATGTAGAAAGGACAGGGTGATTTGAGGAGGTTCTCTGCATAATCCTTGCTATTGTTAGACTGTTGGGCTGATTGCAGTGCTGTGCTGCTGAGGGCGAAGCGAAAGTCATTTTTGTAATATGAAGAAAAGCTGTCCCAGACACCACCCACCTGGCAGCTGTATAATAAAAGCATGCTTTGAGGCACGAGCAACACCAGGTAAATGCAATCTCACATTGGCTGACAAAATCCTCCAGCAGAATGTGCTGACCACGGGCCTGGGGGGCTGGTAGACTGCACCCCCTATGGGTGGAGGACCATGCCGAGAAACACAAGCGTTCAGAAGGCATCCTTCCAGAGCCCGGTTGCATGCCACTACCCCCTCCAAACCCTGCCTACCTCCCTGCCCCACATCAACTTTTGAGAAAGGGCTTGTGAGAAAGGGAGGACAAGAGCCTAGGCTGGCAAGGTAGGAGGTGCTGGCATCTGAGCTGCTGCTATGCCTGTCACTGTGCCCCACTAACTACCCACTAATGGGCCAGAGGTTTGGGGAGAACTCCACTCTGGCTCCCAGAGTGCATTCTGTCTCCACTTAACTGGATCATCTTCGGCAGGCCCTGCTTAACAAGGGGGCCGCCTGGTCAAATGACCACACATTGTTCTGATTTGGACTCCCTGCACAGGCAGTGCCTCCACTTGTACCTCGCAGGCCTGCCTCTTCTCGTTCTCCGCTGTGGTTTCTCCTTTTCCTTCTCCAACTGGCTCTTCTGGGCCTTCTCACTGAGCTTATTCAGAGGGGGGAAACTCTGTAGGGTACATGGAAGTGATCAGGTTTTTTCTGCCCTCCCGCTATTAGCATCAATGATCGGCACCTGTGATCTTACATGGGTGCCTGGTGGCGGCGGCTGGAGGAGCAGGAGGAGCATGGTGTGGGCATGTGTAATGGACACACCTGAGCCAGAGACTGAGCCTATAAGGGTGGTGTCCGCAGAGGATGGGGGGAGGCAGAGAACCACACAGCCAAGTGCAATAGAGACCAGCAGAGAGACCAGGAGTGAACACCAGAGAACCCAGAAAGAGTGAAGATTGGTCAGGGGCTGGGAGTCCTGGCAGCCTCCCGGCCCCCAGGCCTTCTGCCTGCCCTGCCCCTGGTTGCCTCACTACAAATGGTGTAGAAATATCATTAAAAGCCTGAAAAAGCCACTGAGGGCTCCAGGATGTCTCTTACCCATCTGCCTGGATCATAGAGAACCTGCCCCTTGCCTTGCTGGCACTACAGCCTCCTTCTCTTGTTTTTCTTTTCTGACCCTTTCCTTCAAGGCCATGCTGAGGAGGAACAACTTTTAGATAGCCCCTCATGAAATAAAAACCTCAGTACACGAGGCACTAAACCACAACATTTCCTGGTGGTCGAGCCCTCCCTGTGTCCCTGTTGAGTGAAACGGAAAGTTCACACTTACTGAGAGCTGTCCGTGTGTTGACACTGAAGTCCCTTACGGGTTGTTGCAGGAGATGTGGCATACAACCCACACCCCCTCTTTGGGACTGAGGACCTCATCCCCTAGCCTGCTGACTGCTGGAGGCTTCTAGCAGTCTCTCCCGGAGTTGCCCTTGACAGAGTTGCCCTGCTCAAAATTAGGCCATCTTCTGGGGCAACTTCATTGGACAGAGTCACAGTGGGGTACAGTGGCCCACCCCCTTGCTTCAGTGGGGGAACTGCCCCCCTCCAGAGCATCCCCTGCACCAGCGTCCCTCTGTGTGGTAAGAGCAGGGCATTCAATTCCCTCTCTGCCCTGCTCTGCTTCCCTGAGAACTCTTCCAGCAAGTCTCTGCTGAGTTCCTGTTCCTGGGGACCTCAAATGAAGAATTTGCTTATTTAGTGCTCAGGACACCCTTATGCAATAAGCGTGTCAAGGTTCTCATCATCGAGAGAAGGAACTTGAGGCATGGACAGGTGAAGGTCTCCCATTAGTAAAGAAAACATGATTTGAAACCTGAAAATCTCACCATAGAACCCATAATCATAACCTCACAGGTGGCTTCTTAATAGCAGCCCCAAAGAGAACTGAGGCCGTGATGCCTTCAGGGGAAGGCGAGGGGAGGGGCACCACATGTATTACCTGGCCCAGCACACCGGTGCTCTGTAAAGTCTAGGTGTCTCCCCATAAGGCCTGCTCTTTCCAACTCTGTGATCTTGGGCAAAGTCTCTAACCTTCTGACTCGTTTCTCCCTCTGTAATATGGAGGTGATGGCGAGATGATGATAAATGGTAGTCGTCAGAATAATCACCACGGCTGCTGCCTGGGCTGCGCTCTGTGCTCCTGTCTTTCCCTCAGGACCCAGCAGGCTCACGCTCAGGCTGTGATCCAGCTGTGTGCCCCCCCTCCGCCCCCCTGCGTAAACCCTCCTGAAAACTCGCCACCGCTAAGTTGGTTTCCTGCTTTTACTAAAGGTTGATGGGGTTTTCCTGCTAAAGTGGGTGTGCGCTCTTCACCCCACAGTGACTTCTGGCCGCCTGGAGGAAGGGGCAGCCCCCGCGGGCTCCGGCCAGGACTGCAGGGGCGAAGTCGGCGGCGCGCGGCGTGTGGCGCCCCGCCGGGTGCGGTTCCCCGCCCCGCCTCCGTCTACACTCGGTTTTCGGAGCGCGACCCAGCTCCCCCATTGGTCGGCGGCCCGCGGCCCGCCCCGCCCCTCTCCGAGGGAATAAAAGCCGCGGTCTCCCCGCGTCGGCGTGTGCATTTTACAAATCTCTGGTAAGCCTGTCCCCCTTAGACCGGTGCCAGTAACTGCCGTTCCTCCGAGCTTGGAGCTTCCGTGCCTCCCCCTGGAGCCCACCACTGTCCTACACACGACGTGCTGCCCTGCACCCGCAGCCATGTGCCGGACCTTGACCGGCTTCCCCACCACCTGCCTGGAGAGGTAAGAGGAGCGTGTGCCCTGGAGCTTGTTCAGCTGCCTGGAGTAAGAAGTCAAGTCCCACTAACCCTTAGGGAGTGGAGGGGCAGCACCTGGGTGGACCAGAGAACGGGGCGCTACTGACTTGAGTGGAGAGGCATAGGTCAGCCTGGTTCCACCTTCTCAGATGCTTCCCTTGGAGTCTTCGAGAATTTCTGGGCCAAGAGAAGGGAGAAGGCAAAGCAAAGGGGGGCAGTGCGACCACTGCTTATTGCCATTCCCCATCCTCTGACACATGGCAGTCCTTCTCAGGTGACTTGCTGAAGATTCAGCTGCAGGTAGACCACATTGGCATCACCTGGCAGTACTGAGTGTTCCCCGATTTCTTAAGTACTTGGTTTTCATTCTGCTGCCCAGATCCAGGGGCACGAACCCCTCCTGCCCTGGGAAGGGGAAGGCAGGAAGGTGTTTTTCTGGGGGTCCAGTGGTAAGGCATGTGCTCATTTCCCAGGGCATTGCTCGGCAGCCTATAATCCCTGCTGGAGTTGGTGGCTGGGAAGGAGAAGGCAAAGATAAAGGCAGGAATCCATTTCCAGAAATATTCCTGACGAGCCTAGAGGGTGCTGGTTCTCATCAACAAGCAAATAATAGAGTGGAGAGACTTAAGAAAGAAAAACGTCCACATGTGCACTGCTGTAAACCCAGAAAGTGTAAGACTTAAAAAGTTTAAAAGCTCAAACATTGCTTCTATTGTTTCTGGGTTCATTTCACAAATGAGAGAAGCAAATGTTAGGCCCCAGGAGCAGCCCTGGCTTCCGAGGAACTGTTAAGGCTGGAATTTGGATGGTACCCCTCCCTGAGCTCTTCTAGCACCCCATAAACTCTCTGCCCTGACTGAGCAAATGGAGAATACTCACATGTTCATGCTTTGTTTTCCAGAGCCAAAGAGTTCAAGACTCGCCTGGGAATCTTTCTTCACAAATCAGACCAGGGCTGTGATTCCGGGAGTGCTGGCAAGTTCGAGCGGACCAGTAAACACAGCAAAGAGGGGTGAGTCCTGATGATGGGCCACAGACCCCTGAAGGGGGGAGCCAGATTTAGGAAAGGATCATACAAAGGAAAGCAGGAGGAGCAATTAGGACATGCTGGGGTGGACCTGTCAACCCCCCTCCCTGGAGATTTTAATAGGGCATTTTGCTGGTTTGCTATAACTGCTTGGCTCATGAGTGAGTGGGAGCAAGGAGTGTGGTGGTCCCGCTGGACCTAACATTTCTAAGTGCAGTGACAGAAGAGAACACCCAGGGCCTGAATGTCTAGTCACCACACTCTCCCCTCTTCAGATGTTGCTGCACATGTGAGCAGGGGTAGGCCAGGGGCCAGGACCACTTAAAAGTTTTAAATCAGTGACTCTCCTTGCATTAGCATGCACTATGTTTCAAGTCACTTTTATATTGAACATCAGTGGTGCAGGTACAGTGCTAGTAGACATAGAATAGCTTCAGTGATAAGTAGATATAACTTCAGTTCATCAGACCTGTATTTCCTTGGGTAAGTGTACAAGACAGAGCCCAGAGAGGTTGGGATAGAAAAAAGTTTGAACAGCAAAGAGGCAGCCCTAGAGATATTTCCTCAGGGCCAAATGATCCCTTCCTGGCTTTGGTTTCTGGTAACTGAATTGTCCTCTAGAAAACACCACTGTTTCACCCTCACCCGCCATGAGTTTGACGAGTCAGCTTTCATAATCACCAAGCAAGTGTTTATGAAAATCCGCACCTCCCATCAGAGTTCTGGCTAGAGTTTATGCTGTGTATTTGTTTGCTGATTTTTTGTTTGTTTTCATTAAAATTGTGGCTCTTTTGTTTTTAACAGAAACATCTCAGAAGATGTGCTGGGATGGAAAGAGTCGTTTGACTTGCTGCTGAGCAGTAAAAGTGAGTAGGACCCTGTTGTGTCTGCCTGTGGTGTGGATGGCACACGTGTCCCCATGTGCTTTGGATCCAGCCTGAGGGATGCTGAAAGCGTGGGCAAAATAATAGTAGTAATAATAATAATAATCACCATCCTCTAGTGTGCCAGCCTCTATTCAAAGCACAAAGGCAGGTCCTTGTTCAAGAAAATTACATCCCAAAAATAGAGCCATTAACTACAATTGCTGTCTTCACTTCCTTTATTCTCGGTGTCCCACAATCTGACCTGTCTCTTTCTCTCTCCCCTACCCCCAGCTGGAGTGGCTGCTTTCCATGCTTTCCTGAAGACAGAGTTCAGCGAGGAGAACCTGGAGTTCTGGCTAGCCTGTGAAGAGTTCAAGAAGATTCGATCGGCCACCAAGCTAGCGTCCCGGGCTCACAGAATCTTTGAGGAATTTGTCCGCAGTGAAGCCCCTAAAGAGGTCAGAGCTCCAGCATGTTCCATGGATACTCCGGACCCAACCAGTTCCTTCCTGGCTGAGAATTGGGGAGGGTGGCAGGGGCAGCAGGTGGAGGATTGGGTTTAGAAGTATAAGTAACTTTATTTGGCCCAGGAGTGAGTGAATATCTGTGGCCAGAGACTAGGACAGTCAGGACTCTCACTGCCCCTGGCTGCTATTTCCTCAGACCCAACCAAGGGCCCACGGCTTCTGTTTATTTTGTCTTTTGTTTATACCCACATGTGTAAGCTAAGCCCATTTTAGAGGTGCAAACTCTTTACACAAGTGGAAAGACAGGTCATCCTAGGCCCTCCTGAGACCTGGATCTGTCTCCTGGCTGACCTGCCTCTGCCAGCAGGTCTGTGGTCAGTGAACTTTCCAACCTGCTCCTGGCCGCCATTGTGGCATCTGGATTGCATAAGGACCATGGGGCCACCTTGTGGAGAGATGATAGTAATATCGTCCTTTGGCATTTTATTTTCTGAGCACATTTACTTATTCTATAAAAATGTATTGAACACCGTTTACTTGTAAGGCATTATTGTTGTCATCGGGGATACGACAGTGAACAAGAAGTGTCTACCCTAATGGGAGGGGATGACAATAACCAATTCAACAAACAAATATGTGCCAGCTGCTGCTGTGTGCTCTGATAAAAACCAGGCAGGCCACAAGAGAGAGGAGAGCCAGGCAGGCAGTGGTACAAGGTGGGAGGAGGCATTTCCATTTCATAAAGGAAGTCAGGGGTGGGCTGTCTGGTAAGGTGACAGATGAACAAAGACGTGAAAGAATTAAGAGAGGAATGAACATTCAAACACAGGAAGCAGCAAGTACAGAGGCCAGAGAACATCTGTCGTGGTCACAGAGCAGGAAGCGGGTTTGTATGGCACTGGCTAGTGATCACATCAGGGGACACCAGGTTCCTGACTCAGATCCTGTGCTCCCACACCAGTCAGTCGTCTCTAAGCCTGTGAACCCCATGTCTTACTCCCTTCTTAACCCACTCCCCTCACCAGTGCGCTTGCCTTCCCCACCACAGGTGAACATAGACCATGAGACCAGGGAGCTGACCAGGATAAACCTGCAGACCGCCATGGCCACGTGCTTCGAAGTTGCTCAGGGGAAGACGCGCACCCTGATGGAGAAGGACTCCTATCCACGCTTTCTGAAGTCACCTGCTTACCGGGACCTGGCTGCCCAAGCCTTGGCTGCCCCTGCCTGTCCGTCCAGCTGCAGCCCAGCTGAGCCCTCGCACACCTGAGCCTCCTGGCAGTGAGGAAGCCAGCCTGCAAGAGAGGTTGAGTCGCCTACCCCTAAGCTGCCGCCTCTGTGCAGGAGGCAGGGTCTTCCAAGCAAGCGGGAGAGGACTGGTGGGGAAAGTCACTGGGCAGCCTGTCTTGGGAGCCACAGCCTCTCCTCCAGATACTGTGGGCTGAATTCCATGCAGGAACTCAGGACCTTGGGGTGAGGGCTGAAGATGAAGGCTGTCGGGTCTCAGTGGGGAAAGCCACGGTGGTGTGAGAGTTCTTATTAGCTCTTGTCATTTTGAAGGGGACTCTTCCAGGGGTTTGGAAAATGTACATAAAAGGAAGCTTGAACAAGAAGAGGGAAGGCAGCCAGCTCAGCTGTGTGCCTAGTGAACTGTTGACTTCGATGGCACCCCGTTTTCCTATGTCCCAGGCTGTCCTTGCACAGAAAGGAGCCCTGGTTGTAGAACCTTCCCACTCTGTCCCTATCACCTGCCTCTGCACTGCCAACATTCCTTTGTCCAGCCTCGCAGTCCTGTCAAGGACAGGGAACCAGTGGGATGTTTTCCCTGTGAGATTTTTATACCTCAAGCACTGACCTTTGAGTCCCTTTCTAAGTCAGTAGAGAGTCCCCAAAAGAGGACATCTTGCTTGTGTGACATTAGTCTCGGCATTCTTGGTGACCTCTTGCAGGTGGTCCCTAATCCTGGGTTTGCAGCAGGGTCCACCTGTGAGCAGGGCTTTAGCTCTGTGCTGCCCTTGAACGTGGGTCTACGAGGAGAAAGGTTGGTGAGCGGGTGTCCAGTTCTCATGCTGGGCAATGAACCAGCATGTGGAACCAGGGGCAAAAGGACCATAACTAACACATTTCCACTTGGCAGTTCCCAAAAGTTCTGCTCAAATCAAGCCAATTTTTTTTGTGGGTATGAGAACAGGGGGGAAAGACACCCCAGGATGGAAGGGGAGTCTCATGTTTCTTTCCTGTGAATGTGAGATGCACTTTCTCTAGTGTGAGGGCAACTGGTACAGGAGCCAAGAGTTCCCTTGGACCGAACGCAGAAGCTGGGAGGGAGGCTGCTTGGAAGAGCAGACCCGGGGAGCAGAACCTGCTTGTCACCTCAGAATTACCACTGAACAAACATTCCGATAATGGGATTTCTGCAGGAGTGTAGGCTGGGAGGGCGATGAACCAGGATGCCTCTGACACCCCAGGAAGTGAGCACTGTTGTCTGCACTGTGAGCTTCTCCAGGAGAAAGTTATTTAAGTATAACATATTGTTAGTTTGGTGACAATTGTAGCATAGTATCTTGGTTTCTGTAGCTGTGTCGTTGCTGTTGTTATTTATTATTGTGAGCTCAGTTTGCCTCTCCTAGCCACTCACAACTGGAGCCGGCAGCCTGACTGTCTCCCTCTCTTGGCCAGACTCTACCTCTGCAGGTGCTGGGAACTTCTTAGCACCTGTTGGGAACTACTGTTAAAATATTTATTTATTGTTGACAACTGGAGCTGGTTTCCGAGATAAGCATAATGTATTCAACCCCTGTCTTCCTGTTTCAGCATGTAATATTCTTATAAAATAAAAATAAAGTCAAACATGAGATCCTGTCTCCAAGGACTGTGTGTCAGGGGAAAGGGAGTGGGGAAGGCTGTGGGGTTATGGGAAATTCCACAGGATGGGGAGCAGGACATGAGCTTGCCATCAGGCAGAGGCACATGTGAAAGACCCACGTCTTCCCAGTAACCAGTAGAATCAAAGAGCAGGGGAGAGGTTCTAATGATGGCCCCCGAGATTGGCAGCCTCCTCCTGCCGATGAGAGTCCCAGCTTGTGTTGGGCTGTGTTGGTTGGACCCGGCTCAGCCCGATGTCATTTCAGAGGCCACATCCTTTGTCCACCCAGCCAGGACTCAGCTGGAGCCATTCCCAAATCTGCCTGTGACAGCACAAGGGCCTGGTCCCCATCAGGATACTCAAGATAACCTGTATCATCCGTTAGGTGGGAGCTTCTGTGACATGTCACTTTTGCCTGCTTTCAATTTGCGTTAGTATTTTAGAATTTCATATAAATTCCAGAATTAGCATTCTTTAATAATTTCATAGAAATCTCTGAAATGAGCTAGGAGATGGCATTCGACAGGGGCATCTCCATGCCATGGGCTGAGTATTGAGCCCAGCTTCAGAAGAATTAGTGATGGTTGCCAGGATTAAAATCTCTGTCTCTTCCAATTGCCTACTTGTTTTTTTAAAATACGTTTTGTGCTGAAATGAATACATTTTGAAATGTTTGGGGTTAAATAAAATATTGAAATTATTTTTCATATATGATGACATTTTCATCACATAGCTCATTGATACTTATTAAACTAGTATTGGTTTACAAGATTATGTAGATTTAAGGTGTACAGCCTTCTGACTCAATATCGATATATATTACACTATGTTCGCCCCTGAAAATCTAGTTTCTCCCCATTATCATACGGTTGGCTCCTTTTACGGATTGACTCTTCCCCCTTCCCTCTGGTAACTGCTCTTTTGTTCTTATTGCCTTAAGAGTTTGTTTTTTGTTCTTCCATTTGTTATGTGCCACCTAGGAGTGAAATCACATGGTGTTTGTCTTTCTCCACCTGACTTATAAGCTTATAGCCTCGAGGTCCATCCATGTCGTTCTCCTTTCTCGTCTACTAATCCTTCTCATTTTTCCCTTATAACCACTATTAAAAAATAATTCTTCTCTGTTGAATGATCTATGTATATACAGACTTTCTATTGCCTTTTATTTTTCCTCTATTAAGTGAAGTGACCACAGCTGAGAGATCTACTACTGCGAGGAGACCCCAAGGAATCACACTCGAAGCCCAGGTCTAAGGGACAATTCTATGGGTGATGCCAGGAGGGTCTTTCAGTGTAAGGACCTGGGAAGGAAGACAAGGGCATGCTCTGAGCTCATTGATCCTTCTGACACTTCTGCAGGAGGGGTGTGACTACCCCACCACAGATGGGGAGTGTGGTGCCCAGGGCAGGCAGCTTGAGAGCCGCAGAGAGGTGATCTGAACCCAGTAATACTGTGGGGACTTCCAAAGAGCAAGGACTGGTGGAGAAATAGGTGGATGAGGAAAGACCGGTTCCCAGGGAGGCAGGCAGGTAGTGACACTAACCTTTTCTCATGACTCTGCTTTCCTCTTTTTGCCTTTTTACACACGTTTGCAATAAGTGAGTGCATCCCATTTGCCTGGCTGAAAACCAAAAGCAGTAACAGTACAATCAACTGCAAGTAGCCTTATTTAATATGGGTGAGGATTTTGAACATGTTTAGCAAGGCACAAGTGTGTATTTTCTGGAGTGAGATGGGCCACAGTAGGAAAAGGTGTAACCGTGAGTGATAGAGAGTCAACAGGGCTGGGGATGAGGAACAGCCAATGAGCAGGGTGGATGCTGGCACTTTGCTCCCACCCAGCCCTGTCACTCACATACAGCATGGCCTTGTCTGGTGATGGTAGGCACATTAGGGGTAAGGAGCAACTCCTTTCTGACCTATACAGCTCCCTGGTATTGAGAGATCCACAGCATATTGATTCTTTGAGAGTTTAAGTGACTCCCTGGAGGTGGCACAGCAGGTAGGGGGTTCCAATATCTTAAGGCTCTGGCTCTGCCTTCAGCCCTAGAGCACATTTGACTCAGCAAGGCAAAGTGCTACCTGAGCAGGTAGCTCTCAGCTCTTCTCTCTAGAGACTCCCTCACCTGACCCCTGAAAATAAGTCTTCCAGTTCCCAGATTCTCCCCACTATTTCAAGTTCCCTTGTTTTGCATACTGGATCACCACCCCACTGCGTCCCCTACTCTCATCATTGCTGTCTACTGCCGCCTTATCACATCTGGATACAAATTTCAAAATCTGACTCAAATGTCTTTCTGGGGAGACTTCCCTGAGCCTTTTGAGTCTGATTACAGATCCCTCTCCTTCCTGTCCCACTGAGCTGAAGCTCACCCAAATGACAGCCCTTAGGTAAACTCTGCCCCTAACCTCACCTCCCTTCCTCCACTCCTAACGCCACTCCTTCAACCCTCCACCCAATCTTAGCTCCTCAATCCCTTCACCTCCCTCTTATCACCCAGCAAATGCCTGGGATTAGGCGAGTCCTCTTCTCCAGTCTTCTACACCCAGGACCTGGCACGCAAGTGTTCAGCAAATGGCTCTTGAGTTAGTGATTAATTTTAATCTGGCAGGAAAAAGGTTTTAGATTACAATTTGCAACTGCCTACCTGAGTTCTCTCCCTGGATGTCCCATAGCCCACCATAGGGAACACATATAAAACCAAGGTCATCATCAGCCCCCTCAAACATTTACTGCCTCCTGGTTCCCTGATGTTGCTAAGTGGAGGGGCCCATAAATTCTCTGGGCTTCTCTGTCCCTCTTCCCCATCATGCTTTCTCTCCATCAAGTCCAGTCTGGGAAATGGGCTGAATCCAGCCTCTCCTTCCCAGGCTCACCAGGACTGTCATCCTCTCTAACCTCGGCTGATAAGCCACTTCCTGCCTGGTCTCCCTGACCCAACCTCCCACTGCAGCTCAGTAGGAGCCAGTCTTTTCCCATAAAGCACAGATCTGAGTCACCATGGTCAAAGAGAAAGTCCTGCTCTTACCTCAGCAGACCAAGCTCACTTCTGCCCAAGTCTCTCACGTGGTTGATGTATGTGCTGCCCAGGTGGTCTTTCCTTACAGTTTCTTTCCCAACCCCCTTTTGGGCCCCTGTGCATGCTGTTCTCTCTGCTTGGAATGCTCCTTCCTTTTTTTAATTTTTTCATTTGGAACTTGGAGAATGAGGAAGGGAACATTTTCTTCAAAATCTAGCAAAAATGTCACCTTCCCAGATGCCCACTACACAGAGTTCATGGCTCCCACTTCCTTATTTTTAGGACAGATGTTCTTACATTGATTGTCATCTGGCATGACACTGAAGCTGATCTCTTTTCTTCATAGCTCGTTTCTTCTGCTAGACTAATATTTACAACAAAGTCAGGAGACATACTATTTACCTTGATAGGATGGGACAGAACACCTCACACAGAGAAGTTCACAGTCCTGGCTGTGGAGTTGGAAAATTGGGGATACGATCTTGGTTTATTCACTGTATGACCTTGGAAGTTATTAAGCCTCGTGGAGGCTGGTTTCCAACATCTGTACTATGAGAACGAGAAGTCCCCTCATCAATAACATTGAATGTTGATGTCTCATTAGTAATTATCATTTGAGTCTTAGAACTTAGCACAGTGCCTTTTACACGGTAGCCATCAGTCAATGACTATTTACTGATTTTTTTGGATTCAATGGAAGAATTAAAATTCACAACTAGGATTGCAAGTCCACTTTTCCTTTCTAGTACAGCTGTTCCAGTATTGCATTTTATAGGATTTGAGGAGCATTCCAGATCAGCTGAGGAAACATAGGGTTGAGCCATTCAGTGAGCCAGTACATTACTGGGAGGAGAGGACTCATTCAGACCTAGGTCAATTAATGCCTTTTCCAGATCCACACCACTGCCCCACCTCATCACTCTTCTTCTGCTGCCTCCTTGTGGCCATGCCGACATGCAGACTTTTTCATTGCCATTGCCATTACTTTTTTTTTTTTCTGTATATTTTATTTTATATATATTTTATGTCGTACTTCCTTTTTGTACAATGTGTGCTTTCTCCGCTCAAGTGTAGTCCCCGCAAAATTCCCACCTCCAATTCACCGGTGCACCATCACCATAGTCCCTTGTATAAAAACACATTCTATCCCCTGTTTTGATCCCTCTCTTTCCCACTCCCCTGCACAGTGTCTCTGATCAATAGTTGCATATTAATATTGTTTTTTAATTTTTTTCCTGATCCCTTATTTGGTTCCCCTACATTCCTCCTATAAGTGAAGCCATCCATACTTTTCTATTTCTTCTGGCTTATTTCACTGAGCATGATCCCTTCCAGCTCCATCCATGCTGCTGCAAATGGCATTACTTTCTTATTTTAAGTTTGGTGTCTTTCTTTGGAATCCTATCCAGGATATATAATTTGTAGTTTTGCTTATTAATGCATTTTGATAAAGAGCTAAAATTTTCATGGAAATTATTACAACACTAGTAAGACAGCCCAGTGGCTGCAAGGGTTAAAACAAGATTTCTTTTAGTCAATAGGGCTGAAATTAACTTTAAACATCAAGCTCTTAGGTAAAGAGAAAAAGGTCATATTAACTGCTGAACTTAAAATATTTCACTGCCACTAAATTTTTTCATTTGGTCCACCTACTCAAATTGCTTTAGGAAAAAGAAAAGGAAAGGTTTGAAATTTAAAAAGATGAAAAATAAATAATGAGAATTATCCTAATAATAAGAAATGTAATGCAATTAGGTGTTAAATAATGGAGTTTGAGTCTCCACTTGCAATCCGCATCCTGGTATCCTTGGCCTTCCATAGCCTATTTTATTATTCTCTGTAGGATTTTCACCATAAAGCATATTCGATACAGTTTACTTATTTGTTCATTGTCCAGCTTGTCAACAAGAATGAGGGCAGGCAGGGCCTCCCTGGTGGAGCAAGGGGTCAAGCAATACACTATGATGCAATCCGCAGCCTCTGTAGCATGAGTTTGATCCCTGGCCAGCCAGGGAGCAATCCACATGGTGCAGCAGACCTCTCTTGACTCGCCCACTGCTCCCCTTAGCAGTGTATTTCAGTCAGTCTGCCTGTTCTGTTCCCTACTTTGTCTCTGGTGAATCCTCTCACCCCCTGCATCTCTGGCCTGTATCCCAGCTCTTGTATACATAAATAAATAAATCTTAAAAAAAAAGAATGAGGGCAGGCAACTTCAGAAATGTAGCCCCCAAGCCCAAGAACAAGGCACATTACTTAATCACTTTGTGCCTCAGTTTCCATGTCTGTACAATGAAGTTCAAAAATAGTCCTAACTTGTAAGATTTAGATTATATGATTTTATGTGTACATATGTTTCAGAATAGTTCCTGGAGGGTACTGCACAGCTATGTGTTTTCTATTATCATCACCATCATCATCATCATTTTTTATTGCTATTACTATAAATTTGACTAGCAAAGTGAGAGAGAATGATCCATGAGGAATAAAACAGTCAGAGCCCAAATATTAACCTGGAATCTTGTTATACATTGCATTTCCCAATTGTTTATGATCTGTTTCTTCCCGCTAGGATACAATTTCCAAGAAGAACTCTAAGAGGAGCCACAGTGTGGAAAATGAATGAATCTCAAGGATTTAAAATAATCACTGGCAGCATAGTCAGAATTCAATAAATATTAATTGAATTAATCATGGGTTAAGATATTTTAAAAAATATACTAAACTTGTTTCAAGTCTCATAAGTCCATTAATTGGAAAGTGTGTAATAAATCAAAAGCCCCTGCCTAGAGAATTAGATGTCATTTAGTTATTAACTTTTTCATTTATTTAATAGTTCTCCACTCTATGCCACCCTTGCCCCTGTTAACACCACTTGCCTGAGATTGAAAGTTAATAGAATATTGTCCATATTTTCAAGGCTCATGGTAGTTGGAGAATAGACACATGACTACTTAATTAAGTACTAAGTGGCCAACTTTACTTGTAAAGCCTTTTTTCCCTCCCTCCCCTGCCTTGTGTCCCTTTTCCTTCTCCTGCCTTCAGGTTAAGAATTTTTTTTCCTACATTTTTCTTTTTTTTTTTTTAATATATTTTTTAAATTTTTACATCATTGTTCATTTTTAAAGAATATTTGCTTCCCCCACTCCCTCAGGTGTAGTCCCCATAGAGTTTTTTGAAACTTGGGCCTCCCCCGTGGTGCAGTGGGTTGAGCTCAGCGCTGTGAAGCTGTTTGCAGCCTCTGCAGCGCAGGTTCTATTCCCGGCCGACAAGGGAGATTCCCACATGGCGAAGCAGACCTCTCCTGTCTCACCCGCTGCTCCCCTCAGCAGTGTATTTCAGTCAGTCTGCCTGTTCTGTTCCCCACTCTGTCTCTGGTGAATCCTCTCACCCTCCCATGCCTCTGGCCTATACCCCAGTTTTTGAATAAATAAATAAATCTTAAAAAAAATAAATTTGAAACTTGTCCTGAAAACTCTGATAAGTCAATGAAGCAGGTAAGACACTAAAGTAGGGGCTAGCAGCAAGCCATACATTTCTTGCAGTGAGCAAGGAAAAGAACTGAGGTTAGTCATTCTTTTGCCTATGAAAGTAGAGACTTGTATTTGGGGTGAGGCTGAAGATTGGAGCCATAGATGGGGTGCCTTTCATGGAGTTAGAGGAAGAGAATGTGGAGGCAGAGTTAAGGAGAGATGAGGGTCTCTGTTTGGTTCGTGTTCAAGATTTGTGGGTCTGAAGCTCAGCAGAGAGACTGATAGTAAGAGGCTTGGTAGTCATTGTGTTACAGGGCAACCCCAATACAAAACGGGGTGCCTGACTGTGGGTCCTCACCAGCTCGCTTAAAAGGACTTATCAGTACTCCACTGCAGGCACACGCGAAAGGTTAATAAAAGGTTTATTTACAAGGGAAGGGGAAATGAGGAAATGTACAGCTCTGGGAGAATAGTGGGAGACAAAGTTTTAAATGCGTCCTACCTGATCCACTGATCTGGAATCCCAAATGGCACTCTGAGAGCTGGCCGTGAGCCAGGAGCCGTGAAGCCAGGAGGCGAGCGAGAGAGAGCGAGAGAGAGAGCCCCGCAAGGCCCATGTGTTTGGTTTTTATATCCAACCTGGATGCTTAACTCCACCCTCAGGTCCCAGTCACCTTCCCTTTGGTGGTGGCGGGATTTGTTTTTTCCAATGTCCTGATGGCTTTGGTCTGGAGTGGGGGTGGAGTCCACAAAGCCTGCATGGAATTAGCTCAGGACATCCTTTCCCCCTAACTATTACCCCCTTTCACAATTGGGGCCTATTAGCAACACAGCCCTGGGTCCCGATGGTCCCATGCTGGTGAACATCACGTGAACGAGTACTGCTCCCTGCTCGTGACCCTCGGAAGTGTCTCCCAGAAAGACCAGGTAGCCTTGGAGGGCAGGAACACATCTCTCCATAGTATTCATATAGTGCACAGTACGCATCTCAGCGCTAGGAAAATGGACAGAAACAGAACTTCTAGAGTGGAAAGGAGCCTTAAAAATCATATTACAGGAATGAACTGAGGCCCAGTGTCTTTAAACTTCCACCCGATGTCATTCAAAAGAACAGTCACAGCACTGGCTCCAGAATCAGGTTTCCACACCTCCAGCGTCTGCCCACGCTGCGTCAGGGGGCTGAGTTGAGGGTTTTGGGTTGAATATGCTTCTCTCAGTCTGTTTCAGCAGCAGCAGGATAGCTAGGGCTTCACAGGTAGCAGGTCACATATGAACGATGCCAGGCACACAGTGGGTGCTTAATAAATGCTTATTTGGTAAAATTCAGTTCTCTTAGGAAGATAGAAAATTTGGAATAAGGTGGTAAGGATGGAGCTGATGCCCTCACTCCCGAGGCAAAGGTGAGTGGCATGATGTTGGACATCAAGTCAGTCCCAGAAAAGCCCCTCTTTTCTTCTAGAGGGTGCCTGGTGAGCTCAGCTTCCGGCTACTTGGTGCAGGCATGTGGGCGTGTGGGTCACCTCCCTGCTCCTCACTCCTCCCTGGGCCCGCCCACTGGCTTGCCCCTTCTCGGGGAGGAATGTTTCCCTGCTGGCAACAAACAGTATTTAAAGAGTAATACTGCCTGAAGAGTACTTCAGAGGAGACTGAATCTAGACGGTAAGAAGGGCAGAAGGAGGAGAGCTCGAAATGCCTGAGAAGTTGTTCCTTAGCTTTAGGAACTGGAGAGGAAATGGAGTGTGGAGCTGGGTGGTCGTGAAACCGGAGCCCCGCAGTGCACGCAGAGGGTCAGACCCGGAGGGTGTTGTGATCTTCAGCCTTATCCGAGGTTCTGCCACAATCCAACGTTTTATATTCAAGTCTGCGTTGATCAGACAGCTCTGGGCAGGTGGGGAAAACGAAACTGAAAGCAGAACTTGTCTGTTGCAATGCTTTTGCTGGGTGTGTTTATTCTCTACAGTTTTTGTTTTTTTTATTCTCTAATATTTTTCTCAGGGTTTCTGCAACTCTTCTCCTTTTTCTAGCAATTCATCTCACACCTGTTGTGGGCAACTGTCTACGTAAACACTTGGTTTAGAGATTTCATTGCCAGGCCATTGAGTTTATATTGCCCAGTGGATTACAGGGCTGTAGGTGGTAGGGGCTTCGAGGTTGTCAGGGTGGCAGATTGCTGAAAAACAGTTACTTTGTGAATTTCATGGCAGATGCAACTTTATAAATATTCGGGTAATAGTTTGGTGCTGTCTGATGCTTTAGTCTGTATCATTCAGCTCTGATGGAAGGGAGTTGGGTTAATTGACAACTCCACTTTTCCTATTTATGTACTATGTATATGCACATGAGTGGGGAGAATAGAATTTAAAAATGTTTTCCATAAGGGCACATAATTGGCTTTACTGTTTATTGAGTGCCTAATATTTGCCACACCCCCTACTTCAGTGAACTTTCTATGTATATATGAGTCACTGAAATGATCTTTGCCTCCATGGAATAAGAAGTGGATATAAGTTCTGGCTACACAATTAAGGAAGTAACAGTCTACTGATAAACAATTTGGGGCTCAAGCTTAGATCCAGCTGAGGAGGTCAGGGTCCAAGTTCTTTCCTGCTCGGTAAGCCTTGAGTAAGTGTACACTAAGCACAGGTAGGACAGGCACAGGGCCTGCAAACACGGAGAGGGATCAACCTTCAGATAGAATAAGAACTATGAATTGGCAGAACTATCTTCCTATTAAATGAAGACTCTGGACTTTAAATTTTTTCAATTTGATTTTTTTTTTTTATTTATTTATTTTATTGAGGCATGTTTTATTATTTATTTCTTTGTTTGTTTTTTTTTTTTGTTTATACATGCACTGGGTACAGTCAGAAGCGCGGGAGGGTGAGAGAATTCACCAGAGCCAGAGCGGGGAGCAGAGCAGGCAGAAGGACTGAAGTACACTGCTAAGGGGAGCAGCGGGCGGCAGGAGAGGGCTGCGCGCCATGCGGGACCCTCCTCCGGCGGCCGGGGAGCAGCCGGGGATCGAACCGGCGCTGCAGAGGCTGCGGGCAGCTTCGCAACCCAGCGCTCAACCACTGCACCACCAGGGAGGCCCTCAATTTGATTTTTTAACCTTATATAAAACATGAAACCTTTATATAAAAGATGAAACAGCTTTTTTGGTCATAACTAATTCTGCATGATTCTGCAGCTGCATCACCATTGAATGTGTTCAAGTTATTTTTTATTGTGTTCCCAATGTGTATATTTTCCATTTGTTTCAGGTTGGATAGCTTCTGTTGGCCTGTTACATAATCCTGTCATTTGCTGTGTCTGACGCTGTGTTAAATGCATCTGCTGAATTCTTAACTTTAGATTAATTTCAAGTTTCCTTCTAAAATTCCCATTTCATCATTTAAGATACCAAACCCCTGGTTAAATTCTCCTCTTTTAAAAATCCCAATTTTAAAAATATATTAATCATTCATATTCTATATCTATTCTGTTTTACTTTAATATCTAGCTCATCTGTTAATTTGTTTCTATTGTTTCTTTTTTGAGAATAGTGATAAAATACACATGATATAATATTTACCACTTTCACCATATTTTCTCCCACCACCAGGCCTTTATACCTCTTTGCCCCTGTCTCCTTCCCCCTCCCTCTTAACCCAGAAACCTCAGTCTGGTCATCAGTGTCTGAGTATTTATAATTATTTTACTTTGTCAGCTCATCTGCTTTGTTTCCTTCTGTTTCTCATATATATAAAGGCATCTGACATTTGCCTTTATCTTTCTGATTTACTTCATTTTTGAATAATCTTCTTGACTTCCTTCCATTTTGATATAAATCATAACTTTTCATCTATCCTTATAGCTGAATTGTATTCTAGTATGTGTATATACTATGTCTTCTTTTATCTGATCCTATCTGTGGGCACCTAGGTTGCTTCCAAATTCTAAATATTGAAAATAATGCTGCAATAAACATTGTGAACATATAATTTTTTGAGTTGCAGAATCCATGTTTTTAGGATTGATACCCAAGAGTCAGATTACTGGATTATACGGTATTTCCATTTTTAGTTTTCTAATATAAGGCCTGCTTTCTAATATAAGGCCTGCTTTCTAAAGTGGTTGCACCAATTGACACACCTACCAATAAAGTATTAGGGTTCCTCTTTCTCCACATCCTCTCCAGCACTTGTTGATGTCTTTCTGATGCATGGCATTCTCACAGATGGGAGATGCTATCCCATTTTGGCTTTGACTTGCATTCCCTTATTAACTGGCATGAGCATTTCTTTATATATATGTTGACCTTCTGCGTATCCTCTTCAGTAAGTTGTCTATTCAGATTTGTAGTCCATTTTTAAAAATTGGGTTGCTTGTATTTTTGCTGTTAAGTTAGATGAGTTCTTTGTGTACTCCTGTCAACCACACAACTGTTATTTAACTGTGGTATGTGGATTCTGTGACCTGTGGTCTCTCCAACCCCCACATACCTCCAGGGGTTTGGACATAGCAGAATGATCTCAGAGCAGCTTGTTTGCACTGTAGACAGGCTACTGTCCTGGTTCTGATTACAGGCATATGAGAGTGTGTGTTCTCAAGGTTTCATATGCCTTCTATACAAGACTGATTCCCCGTATACCTCTCTCAATCTTCCTAGCACTGGAAGGGGATTGGGATAGAGTCCCAGCCATGGTTTGTTTCCTTTGCCTTTCAAATACAGAAACTTGCCCTTGTCCCTAATTCTAGGTTACAGGTGCTTGGATCTCTGGTTAATAGTAGTATGCAGCATATACAGTTATTATCTGGAGTTGGCCCCAGATTGGGGATGAGGCAGGCATTTTGCATAATATAGCTGCACACTTTAGGGAAGAAACTCACTCTTCTTTATGGAGGCACCGGCAAGCCAATCTAACCTTCCCCACACCATTTTGGGTTCCAGAGACTCAAACCAACAGTCAGCACCTTATACAAATTCTACACCAGCTGTAGCTCACTGTCCTCAAGCTCCTCTATTCAGGGGTGTTTCACTCTCTGGCTCTGGGTGCCTAATTACTATCTGACAGTGTAGTGTCCACCTTTGCAGGGATTGGTCTACTACTTCATTGTTCTGTTGCAGCTCTTCTATTCCCCTACTCTTACAGCTCTCTGGAGGTAGAACCCTCCATCCAGCACACCAATTATGTTTGCTCCCCTTCCCAGCACACTCTCTGTGTTCTAACATCCCCGATGTGGGTGTGACCCCTCTAGTCAACAACAAGAGAGAGGCTCTGTGTGGTAGTCCCCCCACCCCTGTCTTCGGTTGTCCTGGCCTGGTAACACTGAACACAATTAAATTTCAATTTTCTCAGCCATTGGCCATGTAGTCCCTCTTTGTGCACACAGTAGTGATCTGGTCATCCCCCAGGGGTTGTCTTAATTTATATTTGTCTTAATTTTTTAATTTGGCTGTACATATGTGGAGGAGGCTAGCCCAGTGTCCTCACTCTTCTGACATGTTGCAGGAATCTGGGTTGTTTTTTAATGAGGCCATCTACTTCTAGTCAGAATGTGTTTATTTGACATTGAAACAAAATTGAAGATTAAGATTCATACCCTTTGATCAACCATTTAATTCTTTGAAATCTATCATGAGGAATCTTTTATAAGATCTATTACAAGCAAGCAGGCTAAAATAAGGTAAATTTGCTGCAACATTATTTAGATTTTTTTTTAAAAAATCTAATTAAAAAAATCTTGGCTCAAAGTAACTTAAAAAAACTGCTCAGCAATAAGGTAGTGAAAACAACTGTCTGATGGCATATTACACAGCCACTAAAAATGCTTTCAAAGACTTTGTAATAACAGGGAATTGTTTATACACTAGATGAAAGGAAGCAAGATACAATGTTACTTACATAGCATGACACCAATTATTTTAAAAAATCTGTAGAAACATACTAAAATATTAGCAATGGCTAGTGGAGCTCTTGATAATTTTCTTGTTTTTAATTTAGGTAGATTCATATTATATATTTTTTAAAGATTTATTTATTTATTTATACAAGCACTGGGTATAGTCAGAAGCGCGGGAAGGTGAGAGAATTCACCAGAGCCAGAGTGGGGAGCAGAGCAGGCAGAAGTACACTGCTGAGGGGAGCAGCGGGTGGCAGGAGAGATCTGCGCGCCATGTGGGACCCTCCTCCGGTGGCCAGGGAGCAGCCAGGGATCGAACCGGCGCTGAGGAGGCTGCGGGCAGCTTCGCAACCCAGCGCTCAACCGCTGAGCCACCCGGGAGGCCCGAGATTCATATTATATTTTTTAAAGTTTTATTTATTTATTCATGCAAGCACTGGGTACAGTCAGAAGCGTTGGAGGCATAATATTTTTCATGAAAATTTCTGCAAGAAATAAGTTGATGTATTTGAAAACTTGATAGTAAAATTAACTTTCCCAGTTCAAAATGTTTTCTCACTACAATAAAATTACAAAATACCTTTCTTGTCTCGAGGTGGCATGTCAGAAGACTCCAAGAGTATTGTCCTTTCTCGTGCTGCTGACCTGTAGTCAGACCAGTTTACCCTGACTGAGTTTCTGAGAGCTCCATGTCTCTTTGATTAAGGTCCAAAGAGATAAGTTTTCATTTTCTCAAAATAAAGGCAAAAGACTGTAGCCAGTGATATTTAGCATCATGGAGACCAACAGCTGTAATGACCCTCAGGTGGAACCCATGTCTTCCAGCAGAGAGAGGGTTACAGTGGAAGACAATCTCTTGTTGATAGAAGCTGTTCGAAAAGAAGACATCAAATTAGTCAAGCAATTGCTGGAAAGAGGAGCTAATGTCAATTTCCAGGAAGAGATAGGGCTCTGGGCACCTCTGCATGTCGCAGTACAGAACTGCAGGGAGGACCTTGTGGATCTTCTCCTTCATCATGGTGCTGACCCTTGTCTGAAGAAGAGGAATGAGGCCACTCCCTTCATCATCGCTGGGATCATGGGAGATGTGAATCTGCTCCAACTTTTCCTTTCCAAAGGAGCAAAAGTCAATGAGTGTGATTCTAATGGCTTCACAGCTTTCATGGAAGCTGCTATGTATGGTCACATCGAAGCCTTAAAGTTCCTTTATGAAAAGGGAGCAGACGTGAATTTGGGTCGAAAGACAACGAAGGATCAAGAGAAGCTTAAGAAAGGAGGGACCACAGCTCTCATGAGCGCTGCGGAAGAAGGACATGTGGAGGTGGTAAAACTCCTCCTTGAGGACATGAAGGCAGATGTCAATGCCCGAGACAACAGGGGCAGCAATGCATTGATCTACGCGCTGAAGAATTCCGATGCTAGCAAAGTGGAGGCCATTACTCGCCTTCTGCTGAGTCATAAGGCTGATATCAAAGTGAGGGGAGAAGAGTGGAAGACACCCCTGATCCTGGCAGTGGAAAAGAAGCATCTGGGTTTGGTGCAGTTGCTTTTGGAACAAGAACATATAGAAGTTAATGACGAGGACAGAGATGGCAATACAGCGCTGTCGGTTGCCGTCCAAAAAAACCAGAGTGAAATTGCCCGGTTGTTGTGCAACAAGGGAGCCTGCACAGATCGTGGAGATCTCATCATGATGGCAAGGCGCAATTATAACAGGCCCCTGGTACTATTTCTTCGCAAACATGGAGCTAAAGAAGATTTTGACCCTCCTTCTAAAGCCTGGAAGTCTCAGAGCTCACGTTGGGGACGGGCCCTGGAACAGCTCCACAAGATACACCGCCCTATGATTGGCAGGCTCAAGATATTTATTGATAAAGACTATAAAATTGCAGACAGTTCTGAAGGGGGTGTGTACTTGGGGTTCTATGGAGAACAGGAGGTAGCTGTGAAGCGATTCTATGAAGGCAGTACCCTGGGGCAAAAGGAAGTCTCCTGTTTGCAGAGTTGCCGGGAGAAGAGTAACTTGGTGACATTCTATGAGAGTGAGAGGCAAAGTGACTGCCTGTATGTGTGCCTCACCCTCTGCGAGCAGACACTGGAGGAGCACTTCAATGCCCGCAAAAGGGCAGACGTGGGAAACAAGGAAGATAAGTTTGCCCGGAAAGTCCTCTCTTCTATATTTAAAGCAGTCAAAGGGCTGCACCAGTGTGGATATGCTCACCAAGACCTGCAGCCACGAAACATCTTAATAGGTATGTCCCTGCTCCCTGGTCTTCTTTCATAAATGGCAGGTCTTTATTTACAAAAGGAATTGTTCTTTTGTTGCAGGCAGGAAAGGCTTGAGTAAATATTCAATTTGAATACAACAAGTTCATAATTAGGCCTGTCTCTCTTGCTACCAGTTATAACTCTTTGCCCCCCACAGAGGTCGTGGATGCCAGGCTAACCTTATGTTGCCTTTGGAAAATACAAATACGAAGGTCCATCTTAGATGGAGCCAGCTTCAGAAATTTGAATTTCTAGATTAGACTGAAAGTCAGAGAATCCTGAGGTGTGTTTCTTCAAACAAAGGTGGTGGTTACTGGTAAAACTAAATGGTAAAACCAAGGTCAAAATGGGGGATATCAGGACAAGATGTGACACAGTGAAATAGATACCAAGCAGGCAGAACAAGTGAGCATGCACTAGCCCAAACCCACCAACACACACGTAACACAAAATACACAAAAGCATCACAAAAGAAAGCAAGCTGTGTTGAGTGTGAAATCCCAGGAGGCAATGAACTGTAGAGATTTAAGAAAGAGCCTTGATTTTAACACCATGTAGTGTGACTTGTGGGCTAGTTCTATCATGTTGTAGCTTTGTAACCTCAGACTGGTCATTTAATCTGTGAGCCTTGGTTTCTTCATTTGACACTGACAGTATTTAGTGCAATGTGTAAGGTAGGCAAGCCAACTGTACCTTGTACACACTCAGCAAAGGCCAGATCCTTGTCTAGAGAGTTAAATGGAAGCAGATCCTGACTTGTAGACATGCATTGAAATTTAACCTCAGTGTAAGGGAACAGGCAAAAAGAGGGCTCAGGTATTGAGAGGCAAGGAACAGCCTTTAAGTTCCTGGGTATTAGTGGCACTCCTTCCTAGGTTTAAGAGACTTTGCTGGGGAAACTTAAAAGGATCAGTAATCTGTGCAACTTTACCAAGTAAGACAGAGACTTCAAGATTCAGCCAAGAGTGAGGTCCTTCCAAGTTCTAACTGATGGTTTTGATGCAAAAGGATCAAAGATCATTAACTGTACACTACCTGTTCACTGAAAGTTCTTTCTCCATACCTTCTTAAATTTGAACAATAAAGAATTGTGTATTTGCCTCATAGTGGCTTACCTAATAGATACTGAAAGTATTTCACTGCATTCACTTCCTAAAAGGATAGGAAAAGGTTTTTAAACAAATTCATAGCTGAGATCAAAATAAAAAGATTTATTACAGGTCAAAATCTTTGAAGAATCAGACACACTAAACATAGATACAACAGGATTGAAGGAAGACACAGGAACCCAGGATAAATGGAGATAAATACTATTCATCAAAGTGTCTGCCATGCAGAGAAGACACCACGTGTAACGGAAGGCAGAAGTAGGGGAGGTGGAAGGGTGAGCTAATAAGTAGATTGTTGCATCAGTAGTAACTAGAAACATCAAACCCTGTGCTTCTGGTCTTCCCCAAGGGCCCTGTCAAACATCTGTGGCAGGCGTGTCTGCAGACAGTATATTATATGAGACACTGGGTGGTTTGTGAGCTCAAGAGAAACAAAAACAATTAAAGACCCACATTGTCCCAACACATCCTGCTAAGTCACATGTCCTTTTCATCTCTGAGTTTCATTGAATAAAATGCAAGAAGGTGACTCTATAAACTAGGAACAGCATCCTCACCATGATCCTAACCCTGCTGCCACTCTGAGCTCTGATTTCCAACATCCAGAACTGTGAGGAGTGAATTTCTGTTGCTTAAGTCACCCAGTCTATGGTAATTTGTTATAGTAGCTGGATCTGATTAAGACAATAGGTAAGGGCCTCCCTGGTGGCGCAGGCGATTGAGCACAGCACTGTGAAGATGTCCGCAGCCCCTGCAGTGCGGGTTCAATCCCTACCTGCTTCCAAGCAACCAGCATGGTGAGCAGACCTCCTATCTCGCCCGCTGCTCCCCTCAGCAGTGTATTTCATCAGTCTGCCTGGTCTGTTCCCCGCTCTGTCTCTGGTGAATCCTCTCACCCTCCTGCGCATCTGGCCTGTACCCCAGCTCTTGTATAAATAAAATAAATCTTAAAAAAAAAAAAACAATAGGTAATTTATTATTGTCCACTCTTGATTCAAAATAAATGTTTTTAAGTATTCAAAGATTAAGGAAAACTTCTACCCAGAGATCCTAAATGAAAGAAGTGCTATAAGATGTTCCTAAAGAAAGAGAAAAAAAAGGCTTGGGAGAAAATAATGATGTATGAGAAGCAAGAATGAACAAAGAAAAATTATTTTTTTAAAAGTAAGCTAAACATATATTGCTGTTTTGATAATTAAAAAAATTCTAAATGAATTAATTCTAGATGAATCAGTGCTGGGAGCGAGGAACGGGTTAAGTTTGAAGAGCAGAGATAAAAGAGAATTGAAGTTCTTGATTCATTGGCAGAATTTGGAGTGAGTGGATTTCATTCTAATGACACCCATTAACTGTTAACTTTCTGTGATTATAAAAATACAGACACTGTGAGTGATTGTTTGAAAATTTTTGAGTAAGCATTTAAAAAATCTCACAGCACTTTCGCAATGCCTGCTAAAATAAAAATAAAATAATTGGGGCCTGTAAAAAAAATAAGTGTTGGAAGAGATGTGAAACATTTCACCTGAAGATTTAAGTAGCAAAAACCTCAATTCAAGGGTCCTCCCTGGTGGCACAAGGGGTTAAGACACAGCACTATGAATCTACCTGCAGTCACTGCAGCACGAGTTCGATCCCCGGCCAGGGAGGTGACCCACATGGCGCAGCAGACCCCTCCTGTCTCTCCTGCTGCTCCTGTCAGCAGTGTATTTCAGCCAATCTGCCCGTTCTGTTCCCTACTCTGTCTCTGGTGAATCCTCTCACCTCCTCCTCCCCACATCTCTGGCCTGTACCCCAGTTCGTATATGCATAAATAAATCTTTAAAAAAAAACTCCTCAATTCAAAGTGATTTAAACAATGGTGGGAAATTTTCAACTCATATAACTTAAAACAATCCCTGGTTTATCATCTTCTTCATTCTCACTTCAAGCCACTTTCTGACTTCATCTCTCTCTCCAGGAACTTGGGCTTGCTTTATATCAGAGCAGAATTTCCCATGTTCCTTTCTACTTCGGGATTTCTCATCTGGAATCCTCTCTTCCCAACTCCAATCACTGACTCAAACTGTACTTACTTTTTCCGTCTAGATGTCTGTCCCTTGCGGAACACTTCTGCCCCCACCCCACCCCACCATAGTCACATAGCTCTTCTTGTAATCCATTTTCAGAACATTCTGCACCATTGGCTAGCATTTTCAAAATCATAATTAATTTATATTTATATGTATGATTATTTCATATTTATCTCCTTGCCCAGAGGCTCTAAACTCTGTAGAGCACAGACTGTATTATCCTTCGTCACCATCATTTCCCCCTCACCAAACACTTGTGCAATAATTTGATGGGTTCTTTTTCATTAGACTGGGGTTTCCACACAACTTTGATGTCTGGGTTCAGGATAATAGGGTTCAAGAAGCACACCTTGCATTAGCCATCATCCTATCTGAGGCTACTGAGTCTTCCTTCTCAGACTCCTTTAAGCCAGATGCAGGGCTCACCCCTTAAAGGACATGTCACTGAATTTCCTCCTTCTGGTTTCTGAGCTCTCTCATCTATTTATCACTATTTCTGAAGATTCAGCGGTTTTCTTCAAGGGGGAAATATTTTAAGAGGACACAGATACTTGTCCCCTGGCTGAAAACTGATAATAATGTCAGAGTGGGTTGTGGCTCGTCAGGGTGATTGGTGGAACACCACGCTCAGATGGTCTTGGGTTTGGAGTCTTGTTGGCTAGTTTCTCTTTAGTCTTAGGATATAACCTTAACTTAGCTCTTTTACAAATTTGTGCTCTTTGCTCCCAGGGATTTCATAAATGAGGAGATAGCTAAATTTATTCCTATCCTTCCTCACTCCATGACCTGGAAAAAGTAAAAGTTAAGTCCTAGTCTCAGCAGATATTTAATAACTCAGTGAACATAGTGCACATGACAGTGTTTTGAGACACAAACAGCAGTGGATACATAGCATTATTATTGCCTTCTTCAGAGATGATGGATTTCATATTGTTTTACATATTTATTTAAAAGAATTATAGAGAATGAGGATTTTCAATGCACCTATACAAATTCTCTCATAGATTCCAATGATGCTATTTGCCTGGCAGATTTTGATAAAAGCATCAAGATGACTAGAAAACAGGAAATCAAAACAGATCTAAAGGTAACTAGAGTCATTTTACTTATGAACATTTCTGCTTCCTTATTCCTTCATTACCTTATTTCCCATGGCCAGGTGGAGGACATTTCTATTGTAAGTAAAAGGGAAAGCATGTTCAAGTCCTCCCCAGTGCTCACTGTTGTTGCTCCCTGTAGAAAACCGTATTTCCCTAGGTTGGTGTGCAGTTGGTTGTCCCCGTGACTTCATTCTCTGCTTCTCTCTTCCCCCATTAGCCAAATAAGAAAATTAATTGAGCATACTCTACATCTTGAATTACTTCTAGAAGGTATATACAAAATATTTCCAGAATTCTTATAAAAGTTCCTGCCTAAGGACAAAGTAATTGAGATTTCTTTCCTTACTCACTTCAAGCTACTAAAAGGACCAGATAACAAGTCCTCCAGAAGCACCTGGGGAGAGAGTTGATCCCTAGCTCAAAAGAGATTAAACCTGCCACAGAGTTTGAGGCCCTGAAATAGCTGTTTCTCCTGAGAAAAGACAGAGCCTATCTCTGCAGATTAAAACTCCCAGATTGTTTCTGACCCTGTTAAGGCAGATGTTTCCTTAGAGAGTTCTCCAGTGGGCCACGCTCTCCATCCTGTCTTTATGGTTTGGTGACTACAGTCAGGTGATACCTGACTGGTGTCTTGTCTGTACAGGGAGTTCCTGTGCTGATCATCTTCTTGACCTTTCTTTCCTGCTGTGACCTGACTCCTGGGACCATTCCTGTCTCTCACTGACCTCAGACTAGCTCTCTTTATCTGCTGCTCAACCTAGCACTGAGCCAAAGTCCCAGTTCCCAGAAATACTCCTGACATTCCTCTCATTTGAAATACTTTCCCTTTCCTTTATTTGTCTAAATTCTAACCATATTTTAAGGTCCAACTCAAATCTCTCTTCCTTTAAGTAAGCTACCATAATAACTCTGGATTACCACTTCCTCCTTGCAAATCTAAATTGTGGGGACCCTCTGCTGCCTTGAAGAGTTCTCTATGCACAAACCTGTGCTTTCTCTCTGCAACTAACTTCAACTCTTTAGGGTTCCTTCAGTCTTCATTTTGTTCTTGGCCTGCACCACACCCTGCAAGGTTGCCCCCAATAGAGTGATAATTCATGAGTTACTTTTTTTAAACTTCTGGCTTTTGTGCAGGACCTCGGACTACTGGTCATATATGTTGTAAAAAAGGGAGACATCCCTTTTGAAAGACTGAAGACTAAAAGTAATGAAGACGTGGTTCGACTTTCTCCAGATGTGGAAACTGAAAACCTCATTCACCATCTGATCTTTCCTAAGGAAGAATTTACAGACCTAAGTGGCCTGCTGGGGCATCCCTTCTTTTGGAGTTGGGAGAGGTAAGTAAACCCTGAGAGAATGTCCTAGAGCTCCAGAAGGAAGACAGTAGTGGATCAGTCAGGGTTCTCTGGAGAAATAGAACTAATGGAATGAATGCATCCATCCATACACACATATCTATACCCATAATGTGTCATATATTTTATATAATATTTATATTAGTAATCAATAATTAATATATACTACTAATTCCATATATTCTTTATATATTATTCTTTACATATGTTCTATGTCTTCTCTATCTACCTATATCTATAATCTATTATCTATTTATAAAACCAATATATGTGAATATATGTGAAGAAATTTAAGAACTGGCTCATTCAATATGGCAGATGAGCAGTTCCATGAACTGCCATCTGCAAGCTGGAGACCCAGGAGAACCAACATGTAATTTGGCCATGTTCAAAGACCTGATGATGTAGATTCCTGTAAGGGTCTGAAGGAGCACTGAGAGCAAGAGGGGATCCATGTTCAGGCTGAAGCAATCTGGCTCAGAGGGGTGAATTCAGCCTTTTGTTATATTCGGGTGCTCAAAGGATTGGATGACACCCGCACACATTGGGGAGGGCCATCTGCTTTACTGAGTTCACTGATTCAAATGTTCATCTGATCCAGAAACACTCTCATAGACACCTCACAATAGTGTTTAGTCTGGGAACCCTCTGGCCAGTCAAGTTAGCAGGTAAATTAAGTGTCACAGTGAGGTGTCATGGGGAGGTGTCAGGGCTCAGCAAGCCCAAGGTTATTCTCTTAACTTGGCATGGAGTGTTCACTTATCCACCTGGATTCTGGTTTTCTTTTCCCATGATGCAGATTTTTTAGAGACATGGTTCTACTATCTTTATCAAAAACCAAAATTAGTGGTTTTCTCTTTCTGGAAAGATTGGAAAGGTTGGAATGATCATGATAATCCTGTCATCCTCAGTCGCTATAGGGCCCTGAGTGAAGTGGGAAATGAAAATGACATCAAAATTCGAAAGCCTAATAGCAAGATCTTTCAACTGCTGGAGCCTAAATCTTCTGAACATTCCAAAAGTTTTAACCGCTGGAAGGCTAAGGTACGAACCCTTCCTATGATCTAGAGTCATTTCATGAATAGCTCTGTGTCATATGTTATATTAGTTTTTCTAACATTCTTTTAATACTATTTGCCTGGTGTAACCAAGGAGTGAAAGAGGGGATTATCCCTCTGAGTGTCAGCTCTCCTTTTCTGAAGCCAGACCCTCTCAACAGAATCTTATCTGGGCCTCTCTTGAAGGTGGCCTTGACCCACCTCTGGAGCTTTTTCCTTTTCTGTGCCTCTTTCCTCAAGCTTTATTCTCTGAGAAGGACCTGGATAATAATCCTGTTAGCTTTGTGGTCAAGTATTCAGCATACTCTTGCAATCTTTCCACAGGTTTCCCGCTACTGTCACACAAACATTTCTCAGCATAAAACAATGCAAAGGTTTAGGGGACTTGTCACTTTTTGTGGGTTCTTACCCATGTGCTCACAATTGCAAGACACCACACAGGCTTAGGATGCAGCAACAAATGGGGTTTATTAATAAGCAGGTAATTAGAAAAAAAGAAAGAATTTCTAAGGCCACTGATGGCCAGCCATACCACCCCAGATAGTGTCCACAGCGTCCAGTAGTCCAAACCAAAGATTGCTAGTGAAAGATGGATTGCCCTTTCTATGAGAAGCTGGAGCTGGTGGCATACCAGTTGTGGGTCTGCAAGGCTTAAAAGGCTGCTTAAGCTGCCATTCTGGCTATGCAGTTTGGCCTTTTCAGTACAAGGTCCATTTGGCCCAGTCAATCAATTATACCTAGACTTAAAGAATGCAAACTGCCGATTCTGCAAAGGTTCCTCTCAAGTTAAACAAGAGCAGGATGCTTAATTCCCTGGGACAATGAGTATGCGTCATGAGGCATGATGAGGAATGCCTGGGGAGGTGTAGACTTACAGGTAACTTTGCATGGCAGAGACTGATCAGTGGAATGCCTTGCTAATAAGATCAGAACCACTAATGGGGGTCGGAAGCTTGATTTCAATCTTCAAACATGGGTCATAAGACTAATCTGGATCCTCAGACTCATCTTTACCCAAAGCCTAGATAACCTAAGAATACATTCAATTCCTTCTAACTTTTTTTTTTGTTGTTGTTCTCCTGCCCTGAGTAATTGACTCTGTAAAATCATTTAATCAATAAAAAGGCCAGGTTTTGCCTTCTTGGCAGCATCCTGCCATAACTGTTTGCTTCACGACTCCCATTTCTTTGAGAGTGTGGTGTTGCCTGACACAACGCCGGTAAGTGGTAGACAGCTTTCAGAGGTAACTGAACACTCCAGTACCAGTCAGCATCAGTCAGCAGGCAGAAGTGCCAGAGGCACCCCAATGCTACAGCTCTTAGGGAGCTGTTGGCATAAGCCAAGAACAGAAAGCTCCTTTAGAAATACCATGCACATGAGCAGTGGTCCAGCTGCAGTGGAAAGAGGAGATATGATGCAAAGGTCTGTGTCCCAACGAATCTCTCTGATTAATGGGTTCCAAGCCCTCCAAAACCCTAGCTTATATCCCCATCAGAGTACCTGCCTTTCAAGATGATTTTAAAAAATGTTTACAGTTTCAGCTGGTCAATCTCAAATCTGATTGGTCTATTTACAATATTGAATGGTCTCAAAAACCTGGAATGTCACTGCTAGGCGGTCCAACCTGATTGGTCCATTTATAATTCTGGTGTGGTATTTACAAGTAAAACCCAGGCTGGCTGTCTAGACCTGAGCTAAGATGAGATCTGGCAGGAAATTATTGTCACCCCGGCTGTGGGAGTACCTGCCTGAGGGCTGCCATATTGCAGCACACGCTGTTGTCCTGGAGCACAGGTCTCACCCACAGACTGCATGCACCATGGGTCTCTCTCTTCATGAGGCTCCCCATGAGGCCAGCTCTCAAAGCCTGTTGTGCCCTGCAGCAGCAACAACCACAGTGCTCCTGTGGCATTTCTCACACATGTCTGCCCCTAACACACGAGAGCAGCCTCAGTGTTCTCCAAGTATCGATCTAGTCACCAGTTATTCTTCCTGAGGAATCCTCTGGCATCTTGGTCTTTCCAAACTCAAAAGGAAGGAGGTGTTAATAACCCTCCCTTCATCCACTTATAGACATATAGGGACAGGAGTTTAAATCAAAACAACTATATTCACTTTGGTGATGGCTGTCAGGCCTGATTTCATTCTAGACAGGTATACTTAAGGACACAGTGTCATCAAGTACAAATCTGGAAGGTTGCCACATGGAATAAAATACCATATAGTATTATAGACAAATTTCTCAGTATAGTAGCCAACATTTTCTAAGCCATGCTTTAATATTTTAATTCCTTTGAAAACAATTCATTGGAAAATCAATACACAAATTTGAAGTTACTTATAATCCCACACCCAAACACAACTGCAGCTGGCATTTTGATATACTGAATTTACTTTTTCTTTTTCTTAATATGCTTTATTAATTGGTGATAATTTTGATATATATTCAAACTTGTATTTTGCCTTTTTGATTTTTCATTCCATGTGAATTTGTTTTGTCATGTTTCTGCGTGATGTTGTTTAGATTGATGAGTATTTTATGAAACAAATGGATCAGTTTTACAAAAAAGACGGTAGGTATCAGAACACTGTGGGTGATCTGCTAAGATTCATCCGGAATACAAGACAACATCTTCATGAAAAAAAGAATGAAAAGTAAGTAATGTTGGGGCCTCCCTGGTAGCACAAGGGGTTAATTCACAACCTATGAAGCTGTCAGCAGCTGCTGTAGCATGTGTTCGATCCCCAGCCAGGGAGGAGACCCATATGGCGCAGCAGACCTCTCCTGACTTGCCTGCTGCTCCCCTCAACAGTGTATTTCAGTCAATTTGCCTGTTCTGTTCCCCACTCTGTCTCTGGTGAATCCTCTCACCCTCCACACCTCTGGCCTATACCCCAGTTCTTGTATGCATAAATAAATGAATCTTTGAAAAAAAATAAAGTACCATCTCCACTGTGCATTAAAAAAAAAAGAAAAGATGTTTTAAACCCAAATAAGGGACCAGGAAAAAGACTAATTGTAATAAAGAAAAAATCAAAATCAACAAGCAACTGTAAACCAGAGACACACTACGGGGGTGGGGGGGTGGGGAGGAGAGGGGAGACTAGGGTCAAAATAAGGGGGGTGCAAATGTATGGGGAATATAGCCAAAATGAAAATGCATGCATTGTGCAAAAATGAAAAATGATGTAAGTATTATACTAAATAAAATATATAAAAATATATGTAAAAGGCCTAATGTAATACTTATTACATGGTGGGTAGTAATTATAAAAATGATAAAGGGAAAAAAAAGAAAAGAAAAGTAACTATTGTTTTCATTTCCATGAGTCATACATGAAATGAGAATGATTAAAAAATCCAATTCTAAATTTATATCTGTTATTTGATGGAAAGAAGAAAGTTTATTTTGATGAAAGAAAAGCGATTCTTCCTCTCTGTTTGGAAAAGGATCATTACAATGAATGGTGCACCTGACCTGCGGGCACTCACCTACATTTTTAGGTTTTGTTGAGTTACTGAACAGATGACTAGTGACTCCGCTGTGTGACAGAGCACAGGAAGCAAGCACCTGGGTACAGTGAAGGTTGTGTTATGAAACTCTAAGACATACCCCAAACTCCCAACATATACACACCACCATATTAGCATTTCTGGCCAAAGTGTTTGCTGCCAATTCACAAAAACCATATTATTGTCAGGACTTGGGCCTCTGCAGGTAAGGGATTATGGAATTATATTATCCCAATTATGTGGATGATATAACCAAGGTTCAGAAAGATTAAGTTCCCAAAGTTTGCACAGTTAGTTGCAGAGTCAGGAAATGAATCTTTCTATGTCAGAATCCAAGTCCTCTTTCATTCTGCTATAGGAATCAAGTGAACAAAGAATGTTGTGAACCATAGAGATACTCTGGATCATATAAAAAGGGGGAGAGGAATTTGGAGCAAGCACGCCTAATCATTTATATTTCATTTCAGGGTGAAGTTGAGAATTGGAGAACCTTCCCAATATTTTCAGGAAAAATTTCCGGATTTCTTTTTATATGTCTATGAAAGACTACACAGCACTGAATATGGAAAGCATTTTGTCCAAGACTGACACTCCAAACTAGCTCTAGTGTGATGGAGACAGTGCGACCTGAGTGCCGAACCTTTGAGTTCAGGGAAGTGCTTACCAACTGTGTGACCCTGGGCTTGCTACACCTCTTTGCTAACCTGGTTGCTTGTAAGGGTTGAGTTGGGTAGCTGATCTATCTGTTACTGGCACAGGTCTAGTATTCCCCACCTGTTTGTGACAGAAAAAACACGTATGTTTTGACCGTAGTCTTTTTAAGAGTAAAGCTTTGTGGCAGAAGCTGGGAAAACATACTGCTAAGATTCCTCTTGTCAGTTGCACCAAAAGGGTAAGGACCTCGAGCTCTAATACTACATGCTTTACATCTTTTAGCTCCTGTAATTCTCCCAATGACTTTGCAAGAGAGGTTCAGTGTCCCCTTTAAAGAAATGAAGAACCTAAGATTCAGAGTTTGAACCAAAATTTCACTGTTTCATGGATATAATGTTATTGATACCTCTCTTTGGGGCTTAGAACTTACTAGCCCAGAGTGCTTCTGAATGAGCCCCAAAAGGAGTGTGTCAAAGCAGCTCCATGTGGCTCCTTCCTTCATTCACCTCATTCATTTTCTTTCAATATTTTATGAGCACTAATATATATTGAGGCACTAATATATGCATTCCTTTTCTTCTAGAACCACCTACAGAGGTCTTGTTTGGCACTAGTTCTCAACTGGGGGCAGTTTTATCCCCAGAGGTCATTTGGCAGTGTCAGGAGATGTTTCTGGTTGTCAAATCTAGGAGGGATCTAGTTAACAGAGATCAAGGATGAAGGCAAACATTCTATGATGCACAATTAATAGAGACCAGAGAGGCAGTAAAACACTCTGCAGTGTACATCCTACAATGCACAGCCACCACATGTGGGTTATTCAGACTGAAATATCAGGGGGATCAAGGTTGAGAAACTGCCTTATGGGTCTTGGGACTGTAGAACCTATGTAGAGTCCCAGACTCTGCAGTGTATGGACTACCTCATGGAGGAGAAATTCAAATTTGTTTTCTTGCTTTTGCATCTGTCATAGACAATTGCAGTGTCACCTCCTCAGGAGGTCCTTTGGTCACTGACACTTCCCACACCCCATCTGAGTGACTTTTCTGACTGCCAAGCATCCAGAACTATGGCAGAGCAGGCTTTGCACCCAGTTTTTCTTACCACAGACATTTCATTGAACATGTAGCTCATACTAGGTACTGTGTTGAGCAAGGTGATTCTGTGCCTGGGCACATTAAGGTCTTAGGATCACTAATAATATATATATATTATATATAATATATTTGATTTATATGGTTACTACTTACTAAAGTAGGTATGGTTACTACCTACCAAAGTCTGCCATACAGTGATGTTCAATAACTATTTGTTGAGTAATAAATGTACCCTCTTCATCTTTCAATGATGATACTAGCTTACATTTTATAATTTATAAATTATACTTTATATAACTATATTTTATAAATTACATTATAAATTATGGTGCTCTATAATTTCTAAATTAGGTTTGACTAAGTGTTGTTATACTAATTTTGCAGAGGAGGAAACTAAGCTAGGAAACATGCTGATTACCTCTTACACATTTGGGATGTCTTTGTAGAGAGAGAAGGAAGGAATAGGTCCTTTCATCCTCTGCTTTATTTCTTGAGGGTTTCTATTGACACTTTGCACATATTCTGCATTCAGTTATCATATCCACAAATATTTAATTGAACTTGCAGTTCATATTCGGTACTGTGTTGGGTAAGGTGGTTCTCTGTTTGGGATCACTAAGCAAAAGTGCCAATTACACAGAGAAAAGGGGAGCCTGCCCATCTAGAATGGACTGGGGAAGCCACATAGGACAGACAAATATGGTAAAAGCAATCAAGTCAGCAATTCTTGATACCTACTGCACTGCTTTCCAGTGCCTAAAGCTTTTAGGGATACCTAGCAGCACCCAGGATGATACTATAAAATGCAATTATTCCCAATTTACAGAAAAAGCAGCTAAAATTAAATGGGTATTCTGAGATGCATTTTACAATGTGTAGGGGTTCCCCATACCAACAAACAATGCACAGGACACTGACTGAGTGTACTTTGACTTAATTCTGCTCAGAAATAGCAGTAGATTCTACAGGTTTCTAGTTCACTTCAAGATGCCAGTCTTAAGCCCAGATTGTTACCTGTGCTTCTAACCAGCTGCTGTAAGTTAGAGAGCCTCAAAACCTCCATTTGGGTTTGATTAACTTGCCAGCGTGGCTCATAGAACTCAGAGAAACATTTTACTTACTAAATTACTGGTTTATTATAAAAGGATATAACCCAAAAATAACCAGATGGTACAAATGCACAGGGAAAGATATGTGGGAAGGGGTGGGGTGAACACATCCATACATGGAGGCGGGCATTAAAGGGGAGAGGACCTCTGTGATTAAGACCCTCCCAGACTTCATCCTTTGTATCTTCTTATCTGTATTTTTTAAAATCATATCCTTTAATAAACTGGAAAAGGTAAATAAATGGTCCCCTTATTTCTTCAAATATTTCTAGCAAATTGATTAATTGGATTATGGGAACCTCCAGTGTGTAGCCAAATTGGACAGAAGTTGTAGACTAGGGACTACATGTGGGTGGCATCTGGACTATGATGGGACGGGCGGCGGGGGGGGGCAGTTTTGTAAAGCTGAGCCCTTTATTTGTGGATCTAACACTATCTCCGGGAAGATAGTGTTAAAATTGTTAAGGTGTAGGACACCCAGCTGGTATCTGCAGAACTGCTCAGCATGGAGAACCCTCCCTCTCCCCCACCACATTTGAAATGCCCAAGAAATGAAGTGTGCTATGTGAGAAGGTAGAGGGGGGCACACAGAAGAAACACAGCAAAGAAGAAGTGAGTTTTCTCTTACATAAAGGAAAAAAAACAGTTTCCCCTTTTATAAACACTCAGATAGGGTTGTCAAATTGCCAAGTTCACATAGGTAGCAAGTAGAAGAGCTGAGATACAAATCTAGGTATGTGAGTCCATATGGGGTAGTATTTCAGGAGTGGCAAAGAGTTCAGGCTGGCTGACTGGTCACAGTCAGGGTGGGTATTGGTGTTTCCATTCATTCCTCCATTCCTCCCTTTTGAAGCTTAGGTGGTCAAGGTCACCCCATGGCCTTTAGAGTCAAATCCAGCAATTACTTCTTTTTTTTTTTTTTTTAAATAATAAATTTTATTTTTATATTCCCCCATACAATAGCAAACGCCCCATTCTGACCCCAATCCTTCCCCTCCTGCCCCCACCCCCCAAAAAGTGTCTCTGGTTCATAGTTTTTGTTGATTTTGATTTTCACTTTCTTATATTCATTTTTCTGGTCCCTTATTTAAGTTTTCTAGATTCCTGCTATGAGTGAGACCATCCGGTATTTTTCTTTTTCTTTTTGGCTTATTTCGCTGAGCATGATCCCTTCCAGCGCCATCCATGTTGCTGCAAATTGCATGTGTTTATCTTTTTTGAATGCTGAGTAATATTCCATGGTATATATGTACCACATCTTCTTGATCCAGTCATTTATTTTTGGGCATTTGGGTTGTTTCCAAAGCTTAGCTATTGTAAACAGTGCTGCTATAAACATAGGGGTGCAGGTGTTCTTTGGAATTGATGTTTCTGTGTCCTTTGGGTAAATACCTAGGAGTGGAATTGCTGGATCATATGGAAGCTCTATGTTTAGTAGGTCCAGAAATCTCCACACAGCTCTCCATAGGGGCTGGACCAGTTTGCACTCCCACCAACAGTGCAGAAGAGTTCCTTTTTCTCCACACCCTCGCCAACATTTGTTGTTGCTAGTTTTTTTTTTTTTTAAATATTAAATTTTATTTTTATATTCCCCCATACAATAGCAAACGCCCCATTCTGACCCCAATCCTTCCCCTCCCGCCCCCCACCCCCCAAAAAGTGTCTCTGGTTCATAGTTTTTTGTTGATTTTGATTTTCACTTTCTTATATTCATTTTCCTGGTCCCTTATTTAAGTTTTCTAGATTCCTGCTATGAGTGAGACCATCCGGTATTTTTCTTTTTCTTTTTGGCTTATTTCGCTGAGCATGATCCCTTCCAGTGCCATCCATGTTGCTGCAAATTGCATGTGTTTATCTTTTTTGAATGCTGAGTAATATTCCATGGTATATATGTACCACATCTTCTTGATCCAGTCATCTATTTTTGGGCATTTGGGTTGTTTCCAAAGCTTAGCTATTGTAAACAGTGCTGCTATAAACATAGGAGTGCAGGTGCTCTTTGGAATTGATGTTTCTGTGTCCTTTGGGTAAATACCTAGGAGTGGAATTGCTGGATCATATGGAAGCTCTATGTTTAGTAGGTCCAGAAATCTCCACACAGCTCTCCATAGTGGTTGGACCAGTTTGCTAGTTTTTTTAATATGTGCCATTCTCACTGGTGTGAGATGGCACCAGTGAGATGGCACCAAAACTACTATCTCATAGTAGTTTTGATTTGCATTTCCCTGATTACAAGTGATGTTGAACATTTTTTCATATGTCTGTTGGCCATTTGCATTTCCTCTTCAGAGAAGTTTCTTTTTAGCTCTTCTGCCCATTTTTTGACTGGATTATTTTCTTTGTTGTTGCTGAGTCTCATCAGCTCTTTGCAGATTTTTGTGATCAGTCCTTTATCATTAGTGTTGGGTGCAAAAATGTTCTCCCAGTTGGTGGGGTTTCTCTTTGTTTTTGTTATTGTCTCTTTTGCTGTGCAGAAGCTCTTTAATTTGATGTAGTCCCAGCTGTTTATCTTTGCCTTCACTATCACTGCTTTGGGTGATGTGTCTGTAAAGATGTCTTTGATGTGCAAATCCCGTAGTGTTTCGCCTATATTTCCTTCTATGTATTTTATAGCAATTACTTCTTTGTCTTCATTGACTCACAACAGCAACTGATTTGCTCAACACTTTTTTTTTTTTAAAGATTTATTTATGTATTTATACAAGCACTGGGTACAGTCAGAAGTGCGGGAGGGTGAGAGAATTCACCAGAGCCAGAGTGGGAAACAGAACAGGCAGACTGACAAAATACACTGCTGAGGGGAGCTGCGGGCATGACAGGAGAGGTCTGTCACACCATGTGGGACCCTTGCTGATGGCCGAGGATTGAACCAGCGCTTGTGGAGGCTATGGGCAGCTTCGCATCCCAGTGCTCAACTGCTGCGCCACCAGGGGAGGCGCTAGCTGAATACTCTTAATTTTGCACATGTCTCGTTTAATGTCTGCAGCACCACCCCCAGCGTTGCTTGACTTTGCCAGTGTCCTATGCCAGCAACTTCTCTGTCCAACCTCTATACATTAATAATCTTCAAGCAATTAACTTTCTTCCCCTTTCTTCCTGGATGATAGCTTCAGAAACAATGAAATAGGCAGATCCCAGGACTACTATAACCATAGATCAGAAGATATCAGGTTTTGAGATTTGGCTTCTCGCTATAGATGTTACCATTTTTTCATCTAATCACCCCAAATTTGACCAATCTATTAACAAGTCCTCTTGGTTCTCCAACCAAAATAAATCCCAAGTCTGTTCACACATTTGTACCTACCATTTGGATGGACACATGAGTCTCATAACTGACAATCATATTTCCATTCATGTCCCAACAATCATTTTTCCACAAACTGAACTTGAAAAAATTTAAATCAGGTTAGGTCACTTTCCCAATGACTTTCCAGTTAGGAAAAAAACCCAAATGGTTACTATCACATCCAGGCCCCAATATAAACTGGCAGAGTCTAAAAGACTGTGCTCACCCTTTTGCTGACCCCTCCTATAGGCTAAACTCCCACACTGGCCTTATCTCTGTTATTCAAGACTACTGAGACTACCCTTCCTTAAGGCCATGGCTTTTGTAGTCTCCTCTGCTGGAGTTTTATTCTGCCAGACTTTGCATGGTAATTCCTGCTCATCTTCCACAGTCCCTTGGTGGGATTTCCTTGTTCGAAGTTATTTCAATCTATCTTCATTTTTGATGAAGCCATAACACTAATCAATATCTGAAATTATCAAATTAATTTGTTCACATTAGAACAAAAATCTCCTTTCCCTTCATCATGATGAGAATATAAGCTTTATGATGGCAGTGTATTTGTCTGTCATGTATACCATTATATTCCATCTCGACAGCAGAATGGAGCCTAGAAAAAAGCAGATTTTAATATGTATTTCTTGAATGGGGGATAACTGTTTCTATGATTAGAATATCTCACTGAGTTACAATTATTTAGTTTTAAGATTTTCTTTGAAATATGAGAATCTTGATGATCACATTTTTTTTTTTTTATTCTTGTTCATTTTGCTTGGAATTTGAATAGGCGCTCACTATAATCTGTTGTATTTGGCTGATCCTCTCCTAGGTACAGTCATATTAATGTGGGTCTCTCATTGAATGAACAGTCTTTAAATTCCCTAATAAATTATTGAAAAGTGATACTATGGGTTTCATGGTGGGAGGTAGGGAAGTACATTTGGATGCTTTCTGGCATCTCTCAAATTATTTCAAGCATCTGCCTATATAAGAAGCAGCTCTTATTCCTTAACTACTTCTGCCCTAGAAAACATCTAAGAATTCAAGTAGCCAGGCTCTTGGACTCACAGTCTATTGTTCCTCTCTCTAACCCAAGTCCCTCTAAAGTTTCAGTTTCCAGAAGAAAGATTCTTTTTTTTTTAAATAAATTTTATTTTTATATCCCCCATACAATTGTAACCCCCTTATTTTGACCCCAATCCCTCCCCTCCTGGTCCCCCCACCCCCCCATAGAGAGTCTCTGGTTCATAGTTTTTTTGTTGATTTTGATTTTCACTTTCTTATAGTTATTCATTTTCCTGGTCCCTTATTTAAGTTTTCTAGATTCCTGCTATGATTGAGACCATCCGGTATTTTTCTTTTTCTTTCTGGCTTATTTCTCTGAGCATGATCCCTTCCAGCGCCATCCATGTTGCTGCAAATTGCATGTGTTTATCTTTTTTGAATGCTGAGTAATATTCCATGGTATATATGTACCACATCCAGAAGAAAGATTCTTTAGTGCTATCTTGCTCACCTTAAGGCAATAGCTTTATCTCATGTGCTATATTTGAAGTAGGTGGCTTTTACAGATGTTTTCCTAGAGCCTTGCATAGTACCTGGAATAGGTGTACAGATGACTCATTTGAATTCATGAAAATTGAGTAGAACTTTCCAAATTAGATGATGGAAGCTTTGTGCTACAGCTGCAGCCTGGGAGAGAGGTAATCTTGGAGCTGACTTCTAGCACACACATCTGTTCCCTGCTCCCTTCCACTTTATGAGACAGCAGACTTTCGAAATACTTTGGGTGAAGCACAACAGAACCTTGTTCCAGATGAGATCTTAGGAAATCCAAATTTTTATTCCCTCTCTCTGGGGTTTCCATGATAGCCAAATTGCCTAGCAAAGTGTCTGCTCTATGGTAGGTGCTCAATGTTAGTTGTTGGTGTTAATAACCTAGCACATATTTGACTTGCAGCAAATGTTTTACACCCCCCCTTTCTCTTCTACCAGAATTGGAAATAAGACACATTAAAAAAAAAAAAACAGTAAACAGTGCAAAACTCTCATCCTCCACATTGTTTTTCATCTGTATTGTGTTTTTTTTTTTTTTTATTATTAAATTTTATTTTTATATTCCCCCATACAATTGCAAACGCCCCATTCTGACCCCAATCCTTCCCCTCCCGCCCCCCACCCCCAAAAAGTGTCTCTGGTTCATAGTTTTTTGTTGATTTTGATTTTCACTTTCTTATATTCATTTTCCTGGTCCCTTATTTAAGTTTTCTAGATTCCTGCTATGAGTGAGACCATCCGGTATTTTTCTTTTTCTTTTTGGCTTATTTCGCTGAGCATGATCCCTTCCAGTGCCATCCATGTTGCTGCAAATTGCATGTGTTTATCTTTTTTGAATGCTGAGTAATATTCCATGGTATATATGTACCACATCTTCTTGATCCAGTCATCTATTTTTGGGCATTTGGGTTGTTTCCAAAGCTTAGCTATTGTAAACAGTGCTGCTATAAACATAGGAGTGCAGGTGCTCTTTGGAATTGATGTTTCTGTGTCCTTTGGGTAAATACCTAGGAGTGGAATTGCTGGATCATATGGAAGCTCTATGTTTAGTAGGTCCAGAAATCTCCACACAGCTCTCCATAGTGGTTGGACCAGTTTGCTAGTTTTTTTAATATGTGCCATTCTCACTGGTGTGAGATGGCACCAGTGAGATGGCACCAAAACTACTACCTCATAGTAGTTTTGATTTGCATTTCCCTGATTACAAGTGATGTTGAACATTTTTTCATATGTCTGTTGGCCATTTGCATTTCCTCTTCAGAGAAGTTTCTTTTTAGCTCTTCTGCCCATTTTTTGACTGGATTATTTTCTTTGTTGTTGCTGAGTCTCATCAGCTCTTTGCAGATTTTTGTGATCAGTCCTTTATCATTAGTGTTGGGTGCAAAAATGTTCTCCCAGTTGGTGGGGTTTCTCTTTGTTTTTGTTATTGTCTCTTTTGCTGTGCAGAAGCTCTTTAATTTGATGTAGTCCCAGCTGTTTATCTTTGCCTTCACTATCACTGCTTTGGGTGATGTGTCTGTAAAGATGTCTTTGATGTGCAAATCCCGTAGTGTTTCGCCTATATTTCCTTCTATGTATTTTATAGCAATTACTTCTTTGTCTTCATTGACTCACAACAGCAACTGATTTGCTCAACACTTTTTTTTTTTTTTAAAGATTTATTTATGTATTTATACAAGCACTGGGTACAGTCAGAAGTGCGGGAGGGTGAGAGAATTCACCAGAGCCAGAGTGGGAAACAGAACAGGCAGACTGACAAAATACACTGCTGAGGGGAGCTGCGGGCATGACAGGAGAGGTCTGTCACACCATGTGGGACCCTTGCTGATGGCCGAGGATTGAACCAGCGCTTGTGGAGGCTATGGGCAGCTTCGCATCCCAGTGCTCAACTGCTGCGCCACCAGGGGAGGCGCTAGCTGAATACTCTTAATTTTGCACATGTCTCGTTTAATGTCTGCAGCACCACCCCCAGCGTTGCTTGACTTTGCCAGTGTCCTATGCCAGCAACTTCTCTGTCCAACCTCTATACATTAATAATCTTCAAGCAATTAACTTTCTTCCCCTTTCTTCCTGGATGATAGCTTCAGAAACAATGAAATAGGCAGATCCCAGGACTACTATAACCATAGATCAGAAGATATCAGGTTTTGAGATTTGGCTTCTCGCTATAGATGTTACCATTTTTTCATCTAATCACCCCAAATTTGACCAATCTATTAACAAGTCCTCTTGGTTCTCCAACCAAAATAAATCCCAAGTCTGTTCACACATTTGTACCTACCATTTGGATGGACACATGAGTCTCATAACTGACAATCATATTTCCATTCATGTCCCAACAATCATTTTTCCACAAACTGAACTTGAAAAAATTTAAATCAGGTTAGGTCACTTTCCCAATGACTTTCCAGTTAGGAAAAAAACCCAAATGGTTACTATCACATCCAGGCCCCAATATAAACTGGCAGAGTCTAAAAGACTGTGCTCACCCTTTTGCTGACCCCTCCTATAGGCTAAACTCCCACACTGGCCTTATCTCTGTTATTCAAGACTACTGAGACTACCCTTCCTTAAGGCCATGGCTTTTGTAGTCTCCTCTGCTGGAGTTTTATTCTGCCAGACTTTGCATGGTAATTCCTGCTCATCTTCCACAGTCCCTTGGTGGGATTTCCTTGTTCGAAGTTATTTCAATCTATCTTCATTTTTGATGAAGCCATAACACTAATCAATATCTGAAATTATCAAATTAATTTGTTCACATTAGAACAAAAATCTCCTTTCCCTTCATCATGATGAGAATATAAGCTTTATGATGGCAGTGTATTTGTCTGTCATGTATACCATTATATTCCATCTCGACAGCAGAATGGAGCCTAGAAAAAAGCAGATTTTAATATGTATTTCTTGAATGGGGGATAACTGTTTCTATGATTAGAATATCTCACTGAGTTACAATTATTTAGTTTTAAGATTTTCTTTGAAATATGAGAATCTTGATGATCACATTTTTTTTTTTTATTCTTGTTCATTTTGCTTGGAATTTGAATAGGCGCTCACTATAATCTGTTGTATTTGGCTGATCCTCTCCTAGGTACAGTCATATTAATGTGGGTCTCTCATTGAATGAACAGTCTTTAAATTCCCTAATAAATTATTGAAAAGTGATACTATGGGTTTCATGGTGGGAGGTAGGGAAGTACATTTGGATGCTTTCTGGCATCTCTCAAATTATTTCAAGCATCTGCCTATATAAGAAGCAGCTCTTATTCCTTAACTACTTCTGCCCTAGAAAACATCTAAGAATTCAAGTAGCCAGGCTCTTGGACTCACAGTCTATTGTTCCTCTCTCTAACCCAAGTCCCTCTAAAGTTTCAGTTTCCAGAAGAAAGATTCTTTTTTTTTTAAATAAATTTTATTTTTATATCCCCCATACAATTGTAACCCCCTTATTTTGACCCCAATCCCTCCCCTCCTGGTCCCCCCACCCCCCCATAGAGAGTCTCTGGTTCATAGTTTTTTTGTTGATTTTGATTTTCACTTTCTTATAGTTATTCATTTTCCTGGTCCCTTATTTAAGTTTTCTAGATTCCTGCTATGATTGAGACCATCCGGTATTTTTCTTTTTCTTTCTGGCTTATTTCTCTGAGCATGATCCCTTCCAGCGCCATCCATGTTGCTGCAAATTGCATGTGTTTATCTTTTTGAATGCTGAGTAATATTCCATGGTATATATGTACCACATCCAGAAGAAAGATTCTTTAGTGCTATCTTGCTCACCTTAAGGCAATAGCTTTATCTCATGTGCTATATTTGAAGTAGGTGGCTTTTACAGATGTTTTCCTAGAGCCTTGCATAGTACCTGGAATAGGTGTACAGATGACTCATTTGAATTCATGAAAATTGAGTAGAACTTTCCAAATTAGATGATGGAAGCTTTGTGCTACAGCTGCAGCCTGGGAGAGAGGTAATCTTGGAGCTGACTTCTAGCACACACATCTGTTCCCTGCTCCCTTCCACTTTATGAGACAGCAGACTTTCGAAATACTTTGGGTGAAGCACAACAGAACCTTGTTCCAGATGAGATCTTAGGAAATCCAAATTTTTATTCCCTCTCTCTGGGGTTTCCATGATAGCCAAATTGCCTAGCAAAGTGTCTGCTCTATGGTAGGTGCTCAATGTTAGTTGTTGGTGTTAATAACCTAGCACATATTTGACTTGCAGCAAATGTTTTACACCCCCCCTTTCTCTTCTACCAGAATTGGAAATAAGACACATTAAAAAAAAAAAAACAGTAAACAGTGCAAAACTCTCATCCTCCACATTGTTTTTCATCTGTATTGTGTTTTTTTTTTTTTTTTTATTATTAAATTTTATTTTTATATTCCCCATACAATTGCAAACGCCCCATTCTGACCCCAATCCTTCCCCTCCCGCCCCCCCCCCCCCAAAAAGTGTCTCTGGTTCATAGTTTTTTGTTGATTTTGATTTTCACTTTCTTATATTCATTTTCCTGGTCCCTTATTTAAGTTTTCTAGATTCCTGCTATGAGTGAGACCATCCGGTATTTTTCTTTTTCTTTTTGGCTTATTTCGCTGAGCATGTATTGTGTTTTAATTGTCATATGGTCTATTTGAGAGATAAGAGACCACTTAGATAACCCATAAGTAGACTCCAGTTGCTGGCATCAAGAGGCAGTAGAACTGGCATCAAGAGGCAGTAGAACTATAGTTTGAAGGTCAAGCCAATAAGATTTGTAACTGCATAGGGGCATGAAGGAAAGAGAGGGTCCAGAGTGGGTGTAAGAATTTTGGCCTCTGTGACTGGAGGAATGAGACTATGGTAAATGAAAAGGAGTAAGTTTAGAGGGACAGACAGGACTGTAGTTTTGGGCACCTTTCATGAGAGATTTCCTAGGAGATGTTTAAAATGGAGATGTCATGTATAGTTAGATATGTGTATCAAGAAGGAACACAAAGAGAGTGGTTAGAGATACATTTGTGAGTCAGCTAAAGATAGTGTTCAAGGTTTTGACAGTCAAAACCTTGGGTAGAAATACTATTGAATCTACTATTGTAGTTGGTGAATTCAATACTTCTTCATTAGAAATAAAAAGATCTAGCAGGTGGAAAATCAGTTAAAACATAATTGATCTCAACACCATTGTGAAACAATTGGATGTAATTGACTCTATAGGCTACTTCAGCCCAAAGCAGCATAATACACATTCCTCTTAAGTTCCCATATTTATCAAGATAGGCCAAAATTCTAAGCCCTAATATTCAATAACAAATATACAATGTCTATTTTCAGATCGCAATGCAAATAAACTAGAAATCAGTAACAGAAAGTGGAAAACCCCAAATACACGAAGATAAAACAATACACTTATAATAATAGAGTCAAAGAAGAAATTTCAAGTGAAACTTAAAGATATTTTTGAACTGAATCAAAATTAAAGCACAGCTTGTGAAAATTTGTGACATCAGGAAAAGCAGTTCTTAGAGTGAAATTTATATCATTGAACACACATATGTTAGAAAAAGACAATTATTTAAAAGTCAGTAATCTGTTTCCAAATTAGGAAACTAGAAAGTAAAGAAAAGCAAGCAAAAAAACAAAATAAAAATTAGAACAGAAATCAGTAGAATTGAAAGAAAATTAATAAAGAAAATTAATAAAACTAAAAGTTCATCTTTGAGAAGACCAATAATACCAATAAATTTTTAACTAGGCTAACTAAGAAACTAAGACAGAAGATACAAATTACTAATATCAGAAATGAGAGTGGGGACATTACCACAGATCTTATGGACATTAATAGAACAATAATGTGAGACAATGAACAACTCTATGCCACAAATTTGATTACCTAGATGAAATGGAACAAATACTAGATAGACATAATTTGCCAAAATTTGTACAAGAAAACACAAACATATGAATGCATTATAATAAATAAATTGAGTTGATAATAACTTTGCAAAACAGAAAACATCAGGATTAGGTGGGTTTGCTAGTGATTTCTACTAAATATTTAAGGAAGAAATGTTATCAATTCTGTATAATCTTTTTCAGAGGAAAGTAGTATAGGGAATAGGGAATACTTCTCAACTCATCCGAGGCTAGCATTACAGTCCATCTGCCTCACTCTGGGTTATAACATAACCATAAAGAGGGAATTGAGAATGGCAGGGCCAGAGGCAGGGCAACACTTATTATGTGGAAAACATTTCTTTTAATAATACCTAAAGAACTGATTTCAGCCTAGAGACAGTTGACAAAAGAGATCAAGAAAAACAAAACTCTCTTGCCCATTCTTATTGCTACCCTTTCTCCTTCTTCAGCAATAACACATGACACCCACCAGCAGTTCTTCACCCTGGTTGTATATTAGAATCACTTAGGCCCCATCCTAGACCAATTAAGCTAAAACCTTGGGTTTTACATTAAACCAAATGTTGGTGTTTAAAAAAAAACTCCCAATAATTTCAAGATTCTGATTTATCATGAAAGAAGCTTAGAAAATTTTATTCCACCCTGACCAGAAGTAAAAGCCTGAATAATCTGAATAATCAATGACTCCTCTTAGATCCATCTCTGAGGTCACAGGGCAAACAGTTGTTCTCCAAATTAGAGAGACAGGTAGACAGAATCATAACTTACCGGAGCAAAACCCACCTGGGTGGGCACCTGAGTAGGAAAACTCCAATTGTAACTGATAATCTGCAAGAGGTTCAGTGTGGACAAGTCTGGGAGAGAAAAAACTCAAGGGAGATCCAGTCATGGGGCCCTCTCACACTTTTGTGACTTTTACTTCCAGAAACTCTACTAGATTCTCAGAGTGAAGATCAAGAAAAAAAAAAAATTGACCTTCCAGCAGGAGGAAGAAAAATGTAACCATTTTGAAATATGTCATAACACTCTGAGGAAGTTCTGACTTCAAGAGAAGCTGTTTTAGCAGACCTAACAGATCTAATTTTATCAGAGCCTAGCTGACTCAGAGGAGAAGAGAAATAGCCAACTTCAGCTTCTCCAGTCTTCCATGTTGGGGGAAGAAAAATCCTTAACCACAGACATCACTAGCCTTCTGTGTGGTCGAAGGCAAATATCACACCAGCCCCTATAGCCATGGTCTCACTCCTGGGGGGCGGGGGGGCGCAGTTATGAAATTGATAGTCCAGCAGCAAAGACTCACTAGAAGTCCAGAACTTAATCACAAGTGTTCCCTCCTCTCAAACTTACCATTATATTACAAAAGACTTATTTAGCACAGATCTTTTTTACCATGTATATCATGTCTGGCTTTCAACAGAAAATTACAAGACATTCTAAAAGGCAAAAATAAAGTTTGAAGACATAGACCAAGGATCAGAAGACCCCCAGATATGGTAGGGGTGCTGGAATTATCAGACTGTAAAGTTAAAACTGCTATGATTAATATGCTCTAAAGAAAAAAGCAGCCAACATGCATTGGTAATGTAAACAGAGAAGGAAATTCTAAGAAAAGATCAAAAAGAAATGTGAGAAACCCAAAGCACTATAACAAAAATGAATGCCTTTGACAGGCACATCGGTAGACTCGATGGGGCTGAGGGAAGAATCTAAACTTGAGGATTTTTTTCCCCATTTTGTCACTAGAGACCTCCAAAATGAAAAGGTAAAGAGAAAAATAAACTGGAAAAAGGAAAACAGAATATCAAGAACCAATTACAATAAAGTAAAAATCAAAATCAACAAGCAACTGGGCCTCCCTGGTGGCGCAGCGGTTGAGCGCTGGGTTGCGAAGCTGCCCGCAGCCTCTGCAGTGCCGGTTCGATCCCCGGCTGCTCCCCGGCCACCAGAGGAGGGTCCCACATGGCACGTAGACCTCTCCTGCCGCCCGCTGCTCCCCTCAGCAGTGTACTTCAGTCCTTCTGCCTGCTCTGCTCCCCGCTCTGGCTCTGGTGAATTCTCTCACCCTCCCGCGCTTCTGACTGTACCCAGTGCTTGTATAAATAAATTAGAAAAAAAATAAATCTTTAAAAAAACCAAAAAAACAAAAACAAACAAGCAACTGTAAACCAGAGACACACTACAGGGGCAGAGGGGAAGAGGGAGTAGGATCAAAACAAGGGGGGTGGGGTGGGAATTGTATGGGGACTATAACCAAGATGAAAATGCATACATTTTGCAAAAATGAAAAATTATATAAAAAATATATAAAATTAAATAAAAAAGAATAGTGAGACAATTACAAGAGTATGGCATACATGTAAAGGGAAGACCAGAAAGAGAAGAAAGGAACACAATAAATATTTGAGCATTAATGAGGAGTCCCCTGAAATTAATGCCAGACACTAAAGTGGCACCCAGGAAGCTCAGAGAACACCAGGAAGAATAATAGCTAAAATCTGCACTTAGTCACATTATATCAAAGATAAAGAAAAATCTTGAAAGTAGCCAAAGGAATAAAACACCTCACAGAAAAGGAGGAGCAAAGATATGAATTGCAACTGACTTCTGAGAAGTTGTCCAAGCAAGAAGCAAGAAGATTCTTGACCTCTAGATAGATCCATGAGTTCAACTTGTGAAATAAGTCTTGTAATTCCATCCCTGCTCTCACATAGTAGGTGCTCAATATGGGGTTGCTAATATTTTGAAGGGGTCATTAATCTCAAGGGCTCAGGGTGTGTATGTGCTGAAAACACAGGAGGAAATCTTTTTACCCCCTATTAACAGTAAACATTAACATAGAATCCTTGAAATGAGTATACACGCATTTGAAATTAAGTAGATTTGTGGATGTATCTCAGAGAAAACACATTCAGAATTCCCTCATGATTTAATTTGTCAACTCTACTACTCTTGGTCAATTACTTCCTTCATGTTCTGAGAAGTTTAGGAAAAGGGTGGAAAGGACAGCTAATGCCCGCCACCCCAATCTGAACTTGCCCACAATATCTTTAGTCCTCAATGAGGTCAACAGTATCATCTCCATTTCACACACATGTGAGTTAAGTAATTTTCTGGAGATCACAAAGTTACTCAGGAGTAGAGAGGGGACTTAAAACCAGTCTGCCTTGTGGAAAAACTTGAGCTCTAAAGAACGGCCGCAGAGTTTCCTGGTCTGGCCTCTGTTGATGAGGGTAGGACCATGGGTCAGAGTCTGGCTGGCCCATGCACTTGATCCATGATGGAAAGCAATATTTCTACAATCTATTCCATTGGAAATGACCTTGAGAGCCCTGGACCCCATTCTTTATATAGAAGATGGGAGACTCATGAGTTGTGTAGATAGACTCTTTATTCTGGCCAATGAACTGCAGCGCTGGCTGAAGTGTAGGGGTGAGGACTGGCTCTCCTGCACACATCCTGCACACCCGAGCTGCCCCCTCCTCTTCAGCAACACTTGGGTTAGTTGGAGGCACTCAGCATGAACATCAGATGTCTTTTTATACTTTTGTAGAAAGGAAAAGACATTGTATGTCTTCTTATACTTTTGTGTCACTCCCCGACACAAAACTGAAAAGGCTCCTGAGGGGGGGAAGACAGATCTCTTTCCGTTTTCTTGCTCTATTTTCCTCTGCATCTTTTTGTCATTCTTTAGTCTGAATGGGTTGTGTTAATCTCCTAAAAAAAAAAAAGTTTAATTTATACAGTTGGGGGGAAATTAATATTATTTAAATATCTGAAATGGGTTATAATTGTTTCATTCATTTAAAAAGTTTAATGAATTATGAACACAGTAAAATACCAGTATTGATACTAGTAATTTAATGTTATATAAAAGAGATTTTAAAAAATTAAAAAGTTCTTAAAGCATCAAGACCATGAAAAAATTTCAGAGTGAAAACCTGGTCTTTTCTTCATATTGTGCTAGTGACAACTGTGATTACTGATTACTGTGATTACTGACTTTCTGTTAAACAATGCTGTCTATTCTAGTTCACCATGACCTCAAGGTAACTGACTGCAAATTCAGTACAGCCATAGACATCACCTTCTGTTTCCTCCGCCACCAGGACCCAGCTCATGTCATTTACTCAAGCATTCAACATGTATTTATGGAGCAATTTATCTTATCTGCAATTCACTGAGTCAGGTTCAAAAAATGAAGAACATTGTCTTTGCCTGATAAAAGGAGATAGTGTAGTAGGTTAGGCAAAGTGTCCCCAAGAGGGGAGGGGTCGGTGCTGCAGGAGGAAAGGGTGAGAGATGAGACATGAGATGAGAAAGCCAGGTGGGAACACATTGTGAGGTCTCATATGACGCAGTGGACAAGAAATTCAAGGTCACTTTAGACATTTGTGTTAGTGGAGGGTACAATGCAATGTTGGGCAGAGGCAAGAAAAAAATCTGGAAACCTGGACTGAGGTCAGATGATCAATGTATATGCCACTAAGGAGGTGAGGCATTTTTAATAAGGAAAAAATATATAGGTTGGCAATCAGCCAGGAAATAAGACCTCAGTGTTATAAAGGGAAGAACAGAATTCTGCCAACATCCTGAATACACAAGGGCACAGATTCACCCAAGAGTTCTAGAAAGGACCACAGTCCTGCCAATTCCTTCATCCTATTTTCTCAAGTCCTGGACTTCTGACCTACAGAATGTGAAAGTGTGAATTTGTGTTTTAAGCCCTGAAGTTTCTATAAATTGGTTATGGTAGCAATGGACGCTGACTATTGGGACAGGAGGTGGTTTCCGCCCCTGGGCCTCCCTTGCCCTTTTCCTTAGATGCCAGTGGCCCCAGTGAGTCAGGAGCCAACTCTCTTGAATTATCTCAAGTAGAAGGCTCCTTTTGAACATGACAACTGTCATTTAACTCCTGATTTTTCTCCAAGACAAAAATGGGTCTTATCATGCTGAAACTATCACAATAGTTTAGACCATTAGCTCAAAAATTTTCTTAAAAAAAAAAAAAAAAAAAGAGTGTCTTTATCTATGGGCAAAAGAGCAGAACTCCTGGGAAGTATTCCTTTAGTATGAAAAGTAGGATTGATGGTGATGATAGAATGAGAACTGGCCGGAAGATGAAAAGAGGAATGTTCTAATTCAGTCTCTGTCATGGACAACCTAGTGATTTTGGGAAAGCCAATAACCTCCTGTGTGTGTTTATTTCTTCATCTAGTTAAAAATTAATGATTGGGCCTCCCTGGTGGTGCAAGGGGTTAAACACAGCATTGTGAAGCTATCTGCAGCCTCCGCAGCACCAGTTTGATCCCCGGCCAGGGAGCAACCCACATGGTGCAGCAGACCTCTCCTGTCTTGCCCGCTGCTCCCCTCAGCAGTTTGTTTCAGTCAGTCTGCCTGTTCTGTTCCCCACTCTGTCTGTGGTAAATCCTCTAGCTCCCTGCATCTCTGGCCTGTACCCTAGTTCTTGTGTGCATAAATAATCTTAAAAAATAAAAATTAATGATTTCTGACTGGCATTGTAAGGATTTGCTAAGACAATGTATGAAAATCATTGAATAATTTCCAGTTGTCCTTTTCTTTTGGCCAGGTAGGAGATCTAGCATTAAAAGAGCCCATCTGTAACTGTTGATAAAAACAGCACCCTGCTTCTAGAGTGTTCCAAGCCATCGGGACACATTTTCCATGTAATTCCTTCAAGAACCCAGGGCCAAACAGGCATATGAAAAAATGTTCAACATCACTTGTAATCAGGGAAATGCAAATCAAAACTACCATGAGATACCATCTTACACCAGTGAGAATGGCACATATTAAAAAAACTAGCAACAACAAATGTTGGCGAGGTTGTGGAGAAAAAGGAACTCTCCTGCACTGCTGGTGGGAGTGCAAACTGGTCCAACCACTATGGAGAGCTGTGTGGAGATTTCTGGACCTACTAAACATAGAGCTTCCATATGATCCAGCAATTCCACTCCTAGGTATTTACCCAAAGGACACAGAAACATCAACTTCAAAGAGCACCTGCACCCCTACGTTTATAGTAGCACTATTTACAATAGCTAAGGTTTGGAGACAGCCCAAATGCCCAAAAATAGATGACTGGATCAAGAAGATGTGGTACATATACACCATGGAATATTACTCAGCATTCAAAAAAGATAAACACATGCAACTTGCAGCAACATGGATGGCGCTGGAAGGGATCATGCTCAGCGAAATAAGCCAGAAAGAAAAAGAAAAATACCAGATGGTCTCACTCATAGCAGGAATCTAGAAAACTTAAATAAGGGGCCAGGAAAATGAATAACTATAAGAAAGTGAAAATCAAAATCAACAAAAAACTATGAACCAGAGACACTCTATGGGGGGTGGGGAGGGGAGGGATTGGGGTCAAAATAAGGTGGTTGCAATTGTATGGGGAATATAAAAATAAAATTTATTAAAAAAAAAAAGAAAAAGAAAATCTTGTGCAAAATGTGAATACCTGAACTGGTGAAAGAGCTGCTGTGGTTAAAAGAAGTGATGATGGCAAAGGTGAGGGGTTAAACTCCCCCCTTCAACCCTTCCTTCATGCCAACCACACACCTACACCTGTGAAGCACATCCATAGAGTACAGTTTGAAAACAGATCATCTAGAGAGCAACAGAATGTATGAAAAAATCAACAAGCAACTATAAACCAGGGACATACTACAGGGGTGGGGAGGGGAGGAAGGATTAGGGTCAAAATAAAAGGGGTGGGAATTGTATGGGGACTATAACCAAGATGAAAATGCATACATTGTGTTGGCGAGGATGTGGAGAAAAAGGAACTCTTGTGCACTGTTGGTGGGAGTGCAAACTGGTCCAACCACTATGGAGAGCTGTGTGGAGATTTCTGGACCTACTAAACATAGAGCTTCCATATGATCCAGCAATTCCACTCCTAGGTATTTACCCAAAGGACACAGAAACATCAATTCCAAAGAGCACCTGCACTCCTATGTTTATAGCAGCACTGTTTACAATAGCTAAGCTTTGGAAACAACCCAAATGCCCAAAAATAGATGACTGGATCAAGAAGATGTGGTACATATATACCATGGAATATTACTCAGCATTCAAAAAAGATAAACACATGCAATTTGCAGCAACATGGATGGCACTGGAAGGGATCATGCTCAGCGAAATAAGCCAAAAAGAAAAAGAAAAATACCGGATGGTCTCACTCATAGCAGGAATCTAGAAAACTTAAATAAGGGACCAGGAAAATGAATATAAGAAAGTGAAAATCAAAATCAACAAAAAACTATGAACCAGAGACACTTTTTGGGGGGTGGGGGGCGGGAGGGGAAGGATTGGGGTCAGAATGGGGTGTTTGCAATTGTATGGGGGAATATAAAAATAAAATTTAATATTAAAAAAAAAAAGAAAAAAAAAAGAAAATGCATACATTGTGCAAAAATGAAAAATGATGTAAAAATATATAAAATAAAAAAGAGAATGTAATGAAAAAAAATTAAAAAAAAAAAAGAACCCTGGGCCAGGGATTTACTCAAGGCCATGCAGCTGCAGAGTGAGACTCAAACCCAGGCCTCCTGACCCCAAGAGCAAGGTGTTCTGCTATATACTCCCAGTGGAGAGATGGTCTCCAATAGAACCCTTTAGCTTGGAGAGGGTGGAAGTTCTTCTGCACATACTCTCTGCCCACATCTTACCCACTGCCATCTAGTCCCAAGAGTCTGTGTCTGAGCTGTCACCCCTATGATCTCTCCACAGCAAATGGCACCAGGGCATTTCATTTCTGACCAGAAAAGATTCCATCAGCGTCAGGAGGCTTCCTAGAGATGATGTGCCTCTGCTGGGGGTCTGACTTGATTACTTCTCCTTTTTGATACTGGATACCTTTCTTCTAAAGGGAAAGAAAACAGTGGTGAGTGATCATGGTGCTGAGGAACTGGAGTTGTGCTCTCTGCTGCTTCATTGCCATCATTCACTTTAGGAAAACCAATGTCAAAACCCAAACCCAAACCCTTTGCCTGCAAGATAGAGTCCTCTACATTCTTTTTTTAAAAAAAGATTTGTGTATTTACGCATACAAGAACTGGGGTACAGGCCAGAGGTGCAGGGGTAAGAGGATTCACTAGAAACAGTGTGGGGAACAGAACAGGCAGACTGTCTGAAACATACTGCTGAGGGGAGCAGCGGGCAAGACAGGAGAGGTCTGCTGCTCCATGTGGGTCACCTCCCTGGCTGGAGATCGAACACGTGCTACAGGTGTTGTAGACATCATTTCCCCCTAACACAGGGACTGAGGATAGCTTCTTAGTGCTGCATTTTAACCCTTTGTGCCACCAGGGAGACCCTCCTCTACATTTTTATTTTCACCTTCTTCCCCAAGAGTTTATTACCTCTAAAGCCACACATTACCTTTCTGTACAAAGAGCTGCAAAGTACCTGCCTTGTCTCCCAGGCACCAGCACTGGCACATGTACCCTGAAGCTCCAAGTCCTCTCTGGACTTGCAGAAAGTGTGGAAACATTCAGCCTTGTCAGTTTCTTCATCTGTTGAGGGTCGCAGACCAAGCAGCTCTTTGACACTACTCTGCTATGTTTTCCAGTACCCTCTCAGGATTCTTCCAGAACCCTAACTTAGCTTCAGTCTCACTCTGATGCTTGTACAGAAGTAAGGAAAACTCAAGTCCATTTTGTTTTATTGTCAATATCTTGTCTATCACGATAGCTCCTCTTTCTTTCCCATCTTATATACCTTACCCTGAAGTACAGGAATATTAGGGGTGGTGACAATAAAAGCTCACCTAGGATGCTTCTCCCAGTAATAGTGTTCTACTGAAAGGTGGGTCAAGGACATCATTTCCCCCTAACAAAGACTGTGGTTTCTTAAAAGTGTCTGTTCTAGTGGGAGGTGGGCAAGAGTGCCCACAGAGAAACCCTTCCCGAACTACCCAGAGCACAGGCGTCTCTGGAAGAGCCAGGTTTGGTGTCTTCGTTCTGTGTGAGGAGAGTTATCAGCATGTGGAGTGAAGTCTTGGCCCTGGGAAGTTTCTCCCACCTCTCATTGTACACTTGGACAAACCAGCCCTGAATTAAAGTAGAGGATTTCCAGCTCATGCCTACCCGATGACAGGATACAAGTGCATGTTGGAGAGCCCATTTCTTGTCAGGGTCATGTTGCTTGATGAAGCTAAAAATAAACACAGAAAAAAAAAAGTGCATCAGAACTCAGGACACAGGTCATTGGAGGACCTCCAGTCTGGGAAGTTTCCAGGACAGTTTCCAGGAACACCCCCAGGGCAGGTGTTTGGAGTGTGAAGGGGAAGTAGCAATACTCCAGGGACAGCCAAGAGACCTGGTTTGGATGCTGCTATATTTTTTATCCTAGATGTTTTTTGTCATCTGGATGCAAAGGTGATGAAGTCAACCTTATAGACCCAGGGAAGTGAAAAGGAGTAGACCAGAGGGACACTGGAATCACAAGACTTCCTGTTTGGATCCTATGGATCGTGGTTTCATAGTGGGCACTCCCATGAAGTAAGAAGGGGACATATGTAATGCATGGGCCAGGCACGTTGGCATTCATGCCTGTGAGAGGCAGGATGCAGTCCTCAAACTAGAAGTAGAATTAGGATAGAAAGACAATTTAGATAGAAAGAAAAGTCTTGGGAGATATCATGTAGACGCAAACGCAGATTTAGTGCAGGCAAATGAGATTTGAATCCTTGAGGCTGATTATGGGGAAGAAAAAGGATATCACAAGGCCACAATATGGGAGGCTAGGACCAGAGATAAAAGATCAGAGATAAGAGATAAGAGAATTCTCTTATCAGGGATAAGAGAATCAGGAAGTGGGAGGTATGGGGCTGGGGTCTTGTTCAAGTAGCATTTGCTCTCAGTGGGAGGGGAAAGTAACACTTAGGATGGTATGATTTTCTTCTAATAAAGATATCCCAGCATACCTGGAAATGAACAAAGGACCAGTAGAAATATAGAGAAATCTAAGGCATTTGTCTTCAAAAGATTAGAAAAGAATCCCAAAGACATGATTATTCAGATTATTCAAATGAGAGCTATACCCAGGACCCTTCCCAATTCCTGCCCAGCCACTCATAGGCTTTGTGATACTGAACAAGTCACCTCATATTTGGGGGTCTCAGTCTTTTTCTGGTCACTAAGGATGTAACAGGGCAGTCCCCAGGACTAGGGGAAGTTCCAGGTTCCCTGCCCAGCCCAAAGTAGAGTGGAGCTGAGCAGGGAAGAGAAGAAGCTGGGGAAGAGACTGAGGAAGGAAGTAGGATGGAGAGCAAGAAGGAGACCTGGAGGAGGTGCATGGAACAGATAGACACGTGAAGAAACTGCACTTGCCTTTTGGTCGTGGATTGGTTGAAACAGATGTGGGTGAGAGACCCATGGGGAGGTGACAATGGCAGCTTTTATCTTGATTTTGATTTTCTCTTTTCCTCCAGACTTGTCTGGTTGTTTCTGATCCTTTTCTGTGGGTCCCCACTGAAAGATTCTTTAGACTGTGGCAGGCTTTTGGGCCTTGCTCTGGACCAATCCCCTTTGGGTAGACTTTTCTTTTTTTAATTTAAATTTTATTTTTATATTCCCCATACAATTACAACCCCCTTATTTTTACCCCAAGCCCTCCTTTCCCCGCCCCCCACCCCCCATAGAGTGTCTCGTGTTCATAGTTATTTGTTGATTTTGATATTTTCTTTCTTATAGTTATTCTTTTTCCTAGTCCCTTATTTAAGTTTTCTAGATTCCTGCTATGAGTGAGACCATCCGGTATTTTTCCTTTTGGGTAGACTTTTATCCACGAGGTGATGGGTGATTTTGGATGCTTGATTTAGAAACTATATTCTTTGTCATTTCTGTATTGTTTACTAATTGTGTTAAAGTTCCTTTCCATTAAAGTCTTATATGTTTTGTGTTGATGTAGTGAATGGCAGAACCCACTTAGAGCAGACAGGTTTGGGGGTTCTAAGGTACCCCTCTCCCTGCTCTGTAACAAGGAGATTGGCCAAGCTGAACTTAGAGTCACCCTTTTGATACTAGTTGTATTCGAACTCCAACTTACAATTTTGGACTGCTATTATGTCACGTTGTTGAGGCCGAAACCACTCAACCCCTCTGAGCAAGGTGAATCTTAAGATGGGGTTGTCTCCTGTGGAGGGAAAGAGGGGGTAAAAAAAAAAAAACACTTCACAACACCCAACAAAGTTAATCTAAGTAAGCAAGAGCACTTCTGTTTAATATTCCTTGAATTACAGGATGTTTGATAGAATGTTACTTAAATTCAAATCTCTGTATCTCACAATGGGAGTCTGAGGCTGAGAGGGAAATAAAATGCCCAAGTGCCCTTGGGGGACACCATGGTTCTCTAGGTCTGAAACCCAAGTGACCTGACCCCTCCACTCAGAGCATTCTCTTGCCATCTTCCAACTTTCAATACCAGAAAAGATTTGGGAGTTTGCTTTCCTTGAGCTCAGCATGAGAAATGAATGAATGACTGGGAGTTCTTGGCTGCCAATCAAAGACATTTTCTTGTTCCTATGAGTATCTTTGCCCACCCTGGCTGCCCACTTCCCTCCCCTTATCCTCTTATTATTCCGTTCTCTCCGCTACCTTGCCCCATCCTATTCACCCACAAGGACATTTTGAACCACATATGAAAAGACTGGAGTTGTTTTCCTGACTGTTCAGGAAAGCCAGAGATGAATTTAGGTCTCAAGGTTGAAACAACAGAAAGATTAGCTCTATCTTGGGAGAGTTTCTGCTGTTTTTAAGACTTCCTTCTTAGCTCTATACTTTGCTCTGATTCCTGCACTGTCTCCAGATTCACAGACCTGTTCTCTGTGGTTCCCGGAACTTTTCACTGTGAAAAAATCCAGTCTTGCTCTCACCAGGCTGCCCCAGGCACCATCCCCCTTTCTTTAAAATTCCCTTTTGTTCAAGTGCCTGTCTTAGTGCAGGTATTGGGAAAGGGACTGAGTTTAACTGCTCTGGGCTAAGAAAAACATGTATTTTATATACATATGAGTAATATATATTAATAATGCATCATTAATGAGCTGTTGGTGATAATTATATAAACTTTTCACCAGTAATCCAATAATCTAATTAACACTACCTTTATTTTGAAGATTTTCCCATGCTTTCATTAAAGTGATATATGTAAATACACACACACACACACACACACACACACACACACACACAGAGCAGGTCCTTAAATAACATCATTTCATTATAACATTGATGAGAAAAAAAATAAATGATTCCCAGCCAGGCCCATTGTATGGAATCAGCATGTTCTCCCCATGTTCTTGCAGGTTTTCTCTGAGCACTCTGGCGTCCTCTCCTATCCCAAAGATGTGTACTTTAGGTTCATTAGCATGTCTCTGTGGTCCCAGTTGCAGTAGTGTGTGTGTGTGTGTGTGTGTGTGTGAGAGAGAGAGAGAGAGAGAGAGAGAGAGAGAGAGAGAGAGAGATGCACTCTGGAATGGAAGAATGTCCAGTCCAAAATAAGGTTCCACCTTGTGCCTTGAGCTGCTGGAATAGGTTGTGGCTGCTCGAGACCCTGAACTGAAGTAAGCAGGCTGGAAATGAATGAATGAGTGAAGAATGAGTGAACACAAATGATTGTCTCACATTAGAAGTGTCTGGAGTCTTGATTAAGAAATGAGTGATGTTTTTGTGAGTAGAAATATGCTGTAGCAACTTAACTCTTGTTTATCTCAACTAGGCTATGGTTAAACTGGTTTCATTATACATCATTTCACTTCAATTTCTAATTTCCAAGAATCTACTGTTGACAAGTGAGGACACACTGTATGTACTACATTAAAATCATACTGTCAACTTTTAATTTTCTTGTTTAACAATATAAGTGTTTGTGTGTGTGTGTGTGTGTGTGTATTCATTTGGAAATAATTGTATCACATGAGTCTGGGTAACTAAAACAGTGCCAGAAGTTGTTGAGTGTTGGGCCCCAAGCATGTCCACACCACAATACTTAGAACATCCACCTTAACCAAGGAACTGGAACAAAGCCAGTCCACCTCAAAGCACCCAGAAATGAAATCATTGCTTCACTAACTTTTCACTTGATATGTGTATTATTGCACCAATAGGAACCTGACTTCTAGCCTAATTTGGATAATGGGCCACCAATCAGAATCTGACTGATTTCTAGCCTTACTCTGCATAACTGACCAGAGTGGAAAATATCACACCTGTTCTTTGTGGATATGAGTCTTACCACCCCCGTTAAGGCCCCTAGAAGACTGTGATCTGCAAGCCCAAGGCAGGCAGAGACCCCTTCTGTTAGCATGAAAATTGTCCATGAACCCTCACCCTGAGTGCTCTGCCCTCTGAGGCCTGAGTTAATGAGATTTCCACTCCAGAAAACACCTGTTGTGAAGCCTTTGTGAAACACCCTAGTGGTTGGGCCTCTGGCCCTCCTTTTCCCTCCGTGAGTCTTGTTTGTAAGAGGAGGGAGCTGTGAGTCCTGGTGGAGCTTACCTCCACTCAACGGAGGGTACTTGTACACAGGTTTAGGAAAACCTCTTCTCTCCTTGACCTTCTTCCCCCTGTACTGGAAATAAGAACGGATCGCCTTCCAGGAACAAAACCTGTGAGAAAAATGGCTTCTGATCATGGGGAAGGAAACCACCAGCTAAGGGGCTGGAACATGAGCACAGGGGAGCAGGCTGGGGCCCTGGCAGAGAGGACAGAGAGGGCCTGGCATGGGCAGTATATTGAACTTCCTACTGGAACCACACATGGACAGTGTCTGTAAAGCATCTGCTGTACCCAGACCTGGAGTGTGGTGAACACCTGGGGTGTGCTTGAGCCTCAGAGTATGAGTTTCCTAACTAACCTCACCTGATGCAGCCAAACCATTTGACTGAAATCCTCTTAAGACCCAGTCCCTGGTTTCCATCCTGTCCCTTACTGAGAGCCTTGTGCCTTTTATGTTATTCCTAAGAGCACTTTCCCTTGAGTAGAACCTGCTTCCTTGAATGAATTTAGAGTTGGCTGCACCAAGTGGTCTTGCTCTGCACATGACAGTATCATGAATTCTGCTTTTTTCAAGTGCACCTATAATTTGGGATATTGAATGGGAACAAAGTTTCCTTTATGCTTCTTAATTTCCCTGATCCAACAGGGTGAAGACTATATCCAGTAATAAGCAGGACTATGAATTAAATTCTCTGCCCAGGTGCAACAGAAGTAGCAGCTCTAGAGTGGGTAAAATTGATTGTTGTCTTGACTGAAGCCAACCCTAGCCCTAAGGTCCCTGGCCAAAGAGCTCCACTGGTTTTGTTCTGGAAACTATCAACCCTGCTGCCCTTCTCTTGGCTTGAGTACCACTGGCCCTCACAGATTCTGGGTGTTCTTTCCCATCCTCTGGTCCCACTGAAGGAGTCACAGTGGATGGGACTGTGTCTCAATTCCTTTTCCTGGGTGAGGTGGGGAGGGGTTACTCCAGGTAACCTTCAATTTCAAGTTCAAAAACAGGTTCTCCAGTTGGGTGAATTCAGATAACAGGAGTCCATCCCACAATTAGCTTGTATAGAAAACCAAACCAGTAGTCTTATCCAACTGTTGTCTGCCATTGACATCAGCCTTGGCTATGAATTAATTCTTTTGCCTGTGTATATAGCACAGGAAACTTTTCTACCTAGTACTGTCTTTGCTTCAAGGGGATCAGCCCCTGCTGTCTGTTTCTTGACTCAAGTGTTGCTGGTCTTCACAGCTTTCAGGTGCTCCCACTAGCCTCTCCAGTGAGATGTGCCTGAGAGATGCTCTCCACAAGCAAAGCTCTGACTCAAAACCTTTCTTGGGTGTGTGAGCAAATCAGGCTTAAGAGCTTGTCAAAATCCTCATTTGCCAAATCAGGCAGATCCGCATTCACTAAGGTCCCTCATCAGGGAACCACCAACATGGTTCTGCAGATGAGCAAAGCTGCTATTTGGGATTATCACTTGGGCACTGCACTCTGCCAAGATCCATCTGTAAAACTCCAATTGGCTGAGTCCTTCAGATTCCCCTCCAATCACTGTGGGCCAAGATCAGAGTAGGGGATCCCACAACGTGACCCACAATGCAGGGAGTGGGTACTGGCTGTCTTCCCTGGGTTCTCTTTTCTCTCTGGAGGAACAAGGGAGAACTTTCTATGTGGTAATGCACTGGCCTGGGGGAAAGACCATGAGGTCAACATGTCACAACTTTTCTTACCCTTCTAATGTAGTCACTCTTGGTCTGTGTGGTGCAAGGGGATGTTTTAGCCTCACCCTCCCACCCCCATGTTCTAGGATTTGTTCAGTTGTGTCTTGTTCTTGAGTAGCTGTTGGTATTCTTCTAAGGGGAAAGAGTAAAATCAGGGATGACCTGTGTTGTCATTGGTGACATCATGCCATACCTGGTTTCTAATACTGGCTTACCACTTACCAAGTAGATCCTAGGCAAGCCCCTTAGCCTCGGTTTCCTCATCTATAAAATAGAGATAAAAATACTTTGCCCCACCCACCTCAGGTGGATCTTATGAGCTTCATCTGAGAAAATATATGGGGATACAGTTTTCAGAACACAAAACTCTACATAAGTTATTTAGAAAAGTAAATGAAGAACCAGTTGCATGAGGTTTAGTAATTCAAAACCTCTCTGAAGCTCCCCAATGCTTCTTAAATAGGTAAAAAGGAGCACTGATTCAAGCCTATACTTCCCAGGAGAACCTTATCCTCCAGAAAGTTTAAAGATTAACTTCTATTTAGTCCTGACTAGGAGTACTAGACTGAAGTCTAGAAATAAGTGCTAGATAACAACTAACATCCAAAAGGCTAACTTTGTTATCTTGAACTTAGATTTTTATATTTAAGATTGGAGATTGGAAAGCAATATTTACATTTATATTTTAATACAGTAATATCTTTTATAGGAGAGGGCAACTCCTAAGTCAGGTATCATGCAATAATATAAATAGCTGGAAGAATTGAGGGCAGTCTCTCAACGTGATCCTTGCTGGCTAGATAGAAGCCCATCTGCCACAGGCTGTCTTTGTTCTGTAGGTTTCATTTTTGTTTTGTTTCACTTTTGTTTTCTGACATTCATGGGTTCCTCACCATGCTTTTGTTTTGAGTTACTTGCTACATTTGCCACTTTTATGTTAGAAGATATGATATACAAATCTGAATTTCAAGCTCCTCTTGAAAAACTGAAGTATCTAGTGACTGTGTCCCTAGTGGTAATTCTAGGTTTGGGGCATAATAGAGCAAAACTCTTCTGTCCTACTGTCCATGAAGTTTTTTTAGGCATGAGCTCATTTGCATTAGTTTGGATAGAGATGCTCCCCAAATAGCTGTGGTAGACCCTTACCTTTGGGTGATAAACCTATACCCAAGAAAATCTAACACCCAAGCACTAGGAAAAGGTGAGAGTCAGACATTCTGATCCCAAGTCTTTTATACTCTGATTTAATGTTCATGTGAGAGATGGAGTGTAGAAAGTACATGAAAATACACTGTTTTAGTTCCCAAAAAACTGGAAAACTGAAAAAGGACTAGAGGAAGACAGAGAACTCACTAAAAGTCACACATTTTCCTGATCTCATGGTCTTCAGGTGAGGGGAGATAGTTACCTTTTCCAGAAGTACATAATGACAGGGAAGAGAGACATGATAGGCCCGTAGAAGATGTTCCGACTTAGGTGGCCCTCTGCAATGGCAGCAAGGATGGCATCCTTCTGGGACTCAGAGATGTTCACCTACCCAGAGTGGGAGCCTGTCACTGGCAGAGGTTCCAAGGAAGGTAGAAACCTTTGTTGACCCCCAGGACCTTCAAGACCACCCCTTCCCAAAAGGCAGAAACTTTTGCAGCAGCTGCTTGGTAAAGGACATCTGGTAGACCCAGGATTTAGGACGTAACTGACAATTAGCTTCTGGGGTTCCTGTGGGCGTAAAATGCTCCTTGAAGAAAGGCTGGAGAGGAGTGGGAGTTCCCCTTACCCTCAGCTTTGGAGAGAACTCAGCATGCAGGTAGAGCTTTATGATGATGCTAATTTTGGACTTCATTAGGATCAAATCATTCTCATTGTATGCCCGGTTGACTTGCAGCACAAGTGCTGAACTCACCAAATTGTTAAATCTAAAGAGAAGCAGGAAGTAGGAGATCAGCAAGGAGAAGATGATAGCAGTGAGTAAATAGGTTTGCTGGCCAGACCCATGAGCGAGCCAGGTGACTTCACTCAGTCACGCATATTGTATCCATTAACAAATACTAGTTGAGCATCATGTGAGACAATAAGCTAAGTGTTTCTTCAAGTGTATTTCTTCATCATAAACTCACATATTTCACCTTCCCTTCTTTACCCATCCCAGATCTTGATACTCCAAGGGCAAAAATTATATTGCTCTTCCCCTTCTGTGCTTACGGTCTCATAATTATCACCACCCTCTGAAATAACTGATTCCTTTTCTTAAGTTTTTTATTATACTAAATTAAACATAACAAAAAATACCATTTTAACCCATTTTAAATGTGCAGTTCAGAGGCATATACATACATCCACATTGTAATCATCACCACTTTCCATCTCCAGAACTTTTTATCTTTCTAAATTAAAGCTCTATATTCTTTAGACTAACTCCCTATTCTCCTATTTCCCTAGTCCTTAGTAATGGCTATATTATTTTCTCTCTCTTAGAAGAAAATATTTTAAAATATTCTATTTTCTGTCTCTTCTATTATATTATTAGCCATTAATATCAGATACACTTTATCTTGATTTAAGCACAGCTTATTTTTCTCAGGCCATTTAAAATATTACTTATTTTAAATTGTACTGATAGAATACCAAGGTCTTTCCATTGCATGCATGTTTGTGTATCCAGTTACTTATGAAATCAGTTTATAAAGGGTCTATTCTGTGCTAGGTTTAGTTCTAGGAGCAGGGATTCAGAATGAACTCAGTAACACAGCCTTGTTTTCCAGAAGTTCATAATCGATGATAGGGAGAAGATATTTAAATATATACAGGAATAATTAAATATCCAGCAGAAATTTATGGAGACTGAAAAGGGATGATGCAGTTGGGAAGGTAATGGCTGTCTGAACAATGGGAAGCAAAAGACAGTCATTTGAAGACATCAGGACAAAAGATCCTTCCTGCGGAGGGAGCAGCAAGTGCAAAGGCTATAAAGCATTCCCCCAGTTCGCTAGGCATGCAGTGTCCCATAGCTGGACCATGGGGCAAGTGGTGAGTAGAATGAGCTGAGCCCCAAAAGTTAGCATTTATATAGGTCCTACTCATGCATGGTCCTTTCTGCAATGTGAGGAGGTTTGACATACATTGTTCCTGTGATCATGGGAAACCCACACTACATTTTAGGCAGAAGAGTGACAGAATCTGGTTTACACTGCTAAAAGGCTACTCTGGCTGCTATGCAGAGAACAGTTAGTACACTTTAAAAAATCCCACTAACCCTTACTCATCCTTCAAAATTCAGTCTAGGTGACTTGTCTCCCAAAAACTATACTTGAGGGCTCAGTTACCTAAATGTTCTTCCTGTTCCTGACTCAACCAGAGAACTTATCATTCCCCTTCCTAGTGCTTATATGTGTCTTCTCTGCCATTCCCATTAGTTTATGGGGATCTTGAGGACTAGAAAGCATGTCTTCAGTTGTTTTTGCATCTCCAATGCTAACTTCTGTATCCAAGAATGAGTAAACAATCAGGAAGTTTCTGTAGAACTGAGCAATTCCTCACTGGATTGCAGGGGAAAATCTCTTAACCAAATATGTGCAGTTACCAGGTGCTCTGTACTTGTGAAAAACACACTGACTAATGCCTCTAGCATGCCAACTGTATACACTGGTAGTGCATGCTCTGGACATGCGTTTCTCTAACTAGTTGATGCAGATATTTGCTGAGAATCATTCGTGTTTCTTCAAAAATATTGCTGCTTGTAGCACTTATAACAAGTAATTTGTAATTTATGAAAATTGACAAAATTTGAACATGAAAAGTAAAGGTATTTGCTGTTTCTGTGAAAACGTATTTGAATTCTTTGCAATGTCTCATTAAAAGCAAGTTGCATTTATTTATTTATTTATTCATTCATTCATTACAATCACGCCTTTTTATTTTATTTACTTCTTTACTTTCCATTTTATTTAAAACTGAGATAAAGCATTTAACACCATTTTTAGGTACTTGGAGGGTTACAGATTTAAACTTATTAAAAAATGTTATTGAGTTAGGTGGAATAAGAAAATTTAAAAAAAGTAACATGCGTAAAAATCCAGAGGGTTAAATTGCTTTGCAGTACTGTACTTTAAAGACATCAAAATTAGAATTAGCATATAGACTTTTGGGTATAGTTTATGGAAGAAAATTATATGGACTCCATCTAATTGGTAAGATGGTTTTGATTTTACATCAAAAATTTGACAGGTGAGTGAATGTACAGTAAATGTTTTAACTTAAAAATGTCTGCTGTACACACTGACACACAATTTTATTATCATAGTTCTTTAAAGAACTATTGGCCCAATGGTGCTATATAACAGGGTTTACATCACATTAATAAATAATAGGAAATAAAGTGCCTCACTTCCTGGGTTTAAGTAAGTGCATTTCAATATCAGGATCTCTGGAATTTTCGTCTGGGAAGACAGAGGAGCTTGCAGGACCCAAAGGGAAGGAGAAGTCAATGACCTAGCGACAGCATGCGGTAGGTCTCATGGAGATGCCTGCCAGGCAGAACAGAAATCCCCGCCACCTACAGACCATTCATCTTTGCCCAGAGCACTAAATAGAGAGAGCCACAAGGGAAAGGTAAAATGTGAAACTTACTTCTCCATTTCCGAAAGGAAATACATATCATTGATTAAAAAGTTGACAATGACAATTCTATGGCCAAGAATTCGACGCTTCACAAGGGTTATATCACCATTCTCCTGTTCTGAGACCCGGATATTTGTGGAAACTGTTGTCTGGCGTCCTGATACATTTGGTGAGGTGGGGTAATCTAAGAGAGAAAGAGGTAGGAATTAAAATCTAGTTATCAAGTCACTCTTAAGTCTGAAGCCTTCAATCTAGGCATAACTGAAAGGAAGAGAGGAAACTGTGGACCCACTTGGGGGCCTATTGAAATAGATACTCTGGGCACTGGGCTCAGCTTTTCACTTAGACTCGAAGGAGTGCTGACAAAGCTCTCTGCTTAAATGGTAGAATACCACACAAACTTAAATAAATAAATATCAACTGAGTACTATGTCCACAATTATAGTTGCATATTTCAGCATCTTCTTTGAAAAACAGAACAAGGAAAAAAATCAGCAAAGCTATAGTAGACTTGAACATTACTAGCCAACATGACCTAACTTACAGAACACTATGAGAGTGAAATATGAATTGCTTCCAAGTGCACATGAAATATTTGTCAAGACAGACCTGACTTTGGTTCATAAAATGTATCAATAAGAGATTTGGGTCATATAAAGAACATTCTCTAATTGTAATAGAATTAAATAAGAAAGAAATTAATGTTTTTGTATCCTTTGGGTAGATTCCTAGGAGTGGAATTGCTGGGTCACATGGAAGCTCCATTTTTAGTAGTTTGAGAAACCTCCACACAGCTTTCCATAGTGGCTGGATCAGTTTGCATTCCCACCAGCAGTGTAGGAGAGTTCCTTTTTCACCATATCTTTGTAAACATTTGTTGGTTCCTGTTTTTGCTTTTGTTTTTAAATATGTGCCATTCTCACTGGTATAAGTTGATATCTCATTGTGGTTTTGATTTGCACTTCCCTTATTACAAGTGATGTTCAACATTATTTCATATACCTGTAAGCCATGTGCATTTCCTCTTTGGAGAAGTGTCTTTTTAGTTCTTCTGCCCATGTTTTGACTGAACTGTTCACTTTGTTCTTATTGAGTCTTATCAGCTCTTTTTTTTTTTAAGATTTATTTATTTTTATACAAGAACTGGGGTACAGGCCAGATGTGTGGGAGGGTGAGAGGATTCACCACAGACAGAGCTGGGAACAGAACAGGCAGACTGACAAAATACACCGCTGAGGGGAGCAGCGGGCGAGACAGGAGAGGTCTAATTCACCATGTGGGATTCTCACCAGCTGGCCAGGATCAAACCCGTGCTGCAGAGGCTGCGACAGCTTCACAGTGAGGCGCTCAACCCCCTGCACCACCAGGGAGGCCCTCATCAGCTCTTTGTAAATCTTTGTGACCAGTCCCTTATCAAATAGCATATGTTTAAATAACCATGGGTCAAATAAGATATCAAAGAGACAATTGAAAATAATTTTTGAACTGAATGTAAATGAAAATATAACATCAACATTTGGAATATGTCACTAATTTAAGAGAAAACAATGCTACCTATGTATAATATTCACTATAAAACTACAGTGATCAACAGTATTAGTGTATAGATAGACATATGTATCAGAAGAATAGCACACAGCGTACATAAATAGACCTAATTAATTGTTTTAATGATAAAACTTCTAGAATAAAATCTTACTAAAGTGGATTAGGAAAATATTCATAAATAGAACATAAAATGCATACACTATAGAAGAAAAAATTGATTAAAAGAAATTTATCAAATTAAAAATTCTCTTCAAAGAAAATGAAAAGGCAAGTTACCAGCTGGGAGAAAATATTTGTTAAATATATATATATCAAAGAATATATCTAGATTATAGTCAGCCCTCTTATAGTTCAACCTAAGGTGACAATCCAATTTTTATAATAGGCAAAACTTTGGAAAGACAACTCACCAAAAAATAGCTAAAATTAAAAAGACTAATAGTATCAAAGTCTGGCAAGAAAGTAGAACAACTGAAACTTTGTTACATCAGTGGTATAAATGCAAAAATGATACAGTCTTTGGAAAAATTTGACAGTTTCTTATAAAGTTAGCATGCCCTTACCACATGACTCAATCATTCCACTCCTAGGAAATTCCATCCAAGAGAAAAGGTTTCTGCTTGAATATTCATAGTAACTTGAGTCATGATAGCTCTAGACTGGAAACAACCCACATGTCCATCAATTAGTGAATGGATAAGAATATTATGACAGGGCCTCTCTGGTGGCACAGGCGGTTGAGCCCTGCTATGTGAAGCTGTTCGCAACCTCTGTAGCGTGGGTTCCATCCCGGCTGGCCGGCGAGAATTCCACATGGAGCAGCAGACCGCTCCTGTCTCGCCCGCAGCTCCCCTCAGCAGTGTGTTTCGTCAGTCTGTCTGTTCTGCTCCCCGCTCTGGCTCTGGTGAATCCTCTCACCCTCCCGCACATCTGGCCTGTACCCCAGCTCTTGCATAAATAAAATAAATCTTTAAAAAAAATTATGACACATTAATTTGTAATACTACTTAGCTCTAAAAAGAAATGAACTATGGATACACACCACAACATAGTTGAATTTCAAAAGAGTTATATTTAATAAAAGAAGCCAGACATGAAAGACTATATACTGCATAATTTGTTTGTATTAAATTCTAGAAAAGGTTAACTATAGTGATAGAAAGCTGACCTCTGGTTTCCAGACTACACAATGGTGGTGAAAGGGGAAGGGTGCTGATTAAAAAGGAACATGAGAGAATTTTTTGTGGTAATGGAAATATTTTAGTTTGTCATTATGGAGGGGACCACATTTGTCAAAACATCAAATTGCACACTTAAAATTGATTAATATTATACATAAATTATAGTTTAATCAGATGAATTTTAAAAGGTAATTAAAAATTGGGAATAAAACCACTAGATAATTGGAGAGGAATGTGGAACTCCCCTCCATTTGTTCTATTCTACTTCCATAGGTTTCTCTAAAAATTTTTAACCTTTTCTTTAGTTCTTTACATCCTGTATCTCCATTATTTCTTTTGTTATTTTTTTTAAGATTTATTTATTTATACAAGAACCCGGGCACAGGCCAGATGTGCGGGAGGGTGAGAATACTCACCAGAGACAGAGTGGGGAGCAGAACAGGCAGACTGACTGAAAAACACTGCTGAGGGGAGCAGCGGGCGAGACAGGAGAGGCCTGCCACGCCACATGGGTATCTCCCCAGGTGGCTGGGATTGAACCCACGCTGCAGAGGCTGCGGACAGCTTCACAGCGCTGCGCTCAACCCGCTGCGCCACCAGGAAGGCCCATATCCATTATTTCTTAAAGGTTCAATTATCTTCTGTTCATTAATTTTATTTCTCAGGACATTCATTTATTTTTCTCATTTCTTTTCTCTTCTCAGCATTTCTGTTTTCTTCCATTTCTATGAATTTCTTTTTCATGGTAATTTTGAACTCTGTGTCTGATGGGAAGAAAGATCTCCCATGTCTTTGTATTTTTTTCCTGGAGATTTGTTCTCTTTGTTGAAAATCCCCTGAGGAATTTTTTACCACCTATCCAATACTTTCTGAAGTAGGTTGTTAAGCATTCTTGTCTTAAAGGTGCAGAACACCCACATTTCCAGTAGATGGCGCTATATGTCATGTAGAACTAATTTGTAAATGCCTCTAACCGCCCTGGGGTAGGGGCCTGAAGAGGTCCAGTCACTAATGAAAGTAGTGAGCAGGGGTGGCTTGTGCCTCCGTTATCACTTATACCTCTCCTTTCTGGGCTTCAGACCCATGCCTCTGCAGTGCTGGCTAACCTTCCAGAGCAGCTTCACGGTGTTTTCAGGCACAGCTTCACTGAATTAACCTGAGCCAGGAGGTGGATGGTGGAGGGAGCAACACCGTTTTTTTTCTTAGTCTTCTTGGCTGGGGACACTGTCCCCTGGGCTCATCCCAGCACGTTCACACGTATCTCCCCACTGTTAGGTTCATGCTAACTACCTCTGCCCTCATGAGACTGTCCCATGGAGGGAGTGTGTGCTGGCACTGCCGGTTCACCCCCACCACTGGCTCCAGGCACTTCTCACCCACCACCCAGGTCTTGCTGTACAGAGTTGAGTTTTCTCAATATCTCTTCTGTCCCACGCAGTCAGAGTGGGTCTCTGATGTCCAGGAGGTAATCTAGTTTTTGCCCCAAGTCACAGAATCCTTGGAGTCCAATGTGCCTTTAGACTGCTTTAGATTATCCTCCCAGGAGTGAAGTAGGAGACCTCCTCCGCTGCCCTGAATTCTCATCATTTTAAATTATCTTTTTATTAAAAGCATTTATTACAAGCAGAAAATGTTTTAAAGAATTCTTGGAGGACAAATGAACCAACACAGTGAAAGTTTTGTAAAATGCCCTAGCCTACTTGCCTGCCTCCTGGCTGGCTCACTGTGCAGTCACATCCTCTCTGTAGAGGGTGGACTTGGCTTTGCCCCAGGTCATGGGGTTTTTGCTAGCACCCAGGCTAACACAAGCATGACATACAGCTATAAGCTCTGAAGCTTCTTATCTAAACTTTGGCTAAACTTTGTGGCCAAAACATCAGCAGGTAAAGGTAATAAAGACTTACTTTCCTTGTTATTAAATACTTCCAAGCGAAGATAGTCTTCCAATTCCTGGCGCTTACTCGGATCAGACATAAATTTGCGGTATTTACAAAAGCTCCTGATGAAACTGATCAATTTCAGCCACCATTTTTTCTGAGAAAAGAGAGAGAGGTCTGTTACATTCATTAATATAGCTTCTGCTCACTGAGAGTCTATTTTGTGTCAGAAACTTGACCTTCCTTACATTTAACCCTACAATACCACTATCACAAAAAGGAATAATTGTTAGCTCTGGTTGAAAGGTGAGGAAACTTAGGTCAGAGTGCTTTTATAACTCTCCACAGATTAATCCAGCTGGAGGGTAGAAGAAAATTCTGGCTGAGTCATGGAAGCCTGTGGTCAGCAGAGACACCCTTTTAACCACAGTATTTCAACAGTGAAGATTTGAGATGATGTGATTGGAAGAGGCAGTTTGAGAGCTAAAATCAGGAAGAAACAGAGGACAGAGATGAGCCCATTCTCACAGGAAATAAATGATAGCTTGGGCACATTTTGAAATGTTGAAGGAATAAAGAAAAATAAAATTGCATGCAAGATGCATATACCACTTGCACGCACACCAGCACACATGCACATACGAATGCATTTTGTGTTTCTTCTGTTTCTTAACAGATGCCAAGTGACCATTCCCCAGTCATTTTACCCCTTGAAAAAAACTGACGTGTAGAGCCAGAAGGAATCTTGTTGATCTAGTTCCCTTCTCCCATTCTGCAGCGAAGGAGTCCCAATATAAGCATGGTTTGAGAGGCAGTGGTCAGGTGCAAAAAAATACTGGATTTGGGATCAGAAACTTTGAGTGTGGAACCTACTTTCTCCCTATTTTTGTAATTTGTGTCACCTTACTTAGTCTGCATATCAGTGTTTCTATGTATAAAGTGGAAAAACAACTGCTTTCATGGTTGCAATGAAAGTTAGTAATTATATACGTAAACCCCAACACAAGGGTTTGCCTCTGGTGCAAGGTAGGCGTGACATACATGTTGACTTCTTTTTATCTTTTCTTATCTAAGAATAACTGGAAGATCTGAAATTAAAACAAAGTGTCCCTGTTCCAGATGTTCTCAATCCTACATGGAAAAAATTTCTTACATGTCATGGTGCCCTGACATGGAATTCATTCAGGTATGGATGAAACAGAGAGGAGAAAGCAGGGAGTCCTATGTGTTTATATCTGGATTAGTGGAGCAACTGTCCTAGGGATGATTTGCAGAGATCTCTCAACATATCTTGGCAGTCAGAAAGAACTAGGCTCAAAGTGCACTGATAACACAAGCACTCCTATAGCACATTGAGCAAATGATTATATGAGGAGTTTGCATTTTTTCTCAAACCTTTTAAAGAGTCTTCCCTAAATAAGATTCCTATCACTTTTTTTTTTCACTTTTTCTCTCCTCCTATGGGAGAAAGAAAGAGTTAGATAATTCATGAATTTGGAAACCAGAATAAGGCATGCTCTGTGGTCATCCCATCTCTGTTAGCTGCTGGCCTGCAGAATACCTCTGTTCAGACTGGACCTTTGTCACACTGTAAGAAGCTCACAGAATAAGTGGAGGCCTAATGGTTCCACTATGATAGTGACCAGATGTGTGAGTAAATTTAAACTGGGTGCAAAGGAGATGCTCAAATCCACTTGGCTTCATGGCCAACCCATGTCCACTAGACTGGCCTTCAAGAATGCAACTGATTATATATTTTTAAAAGATTTATTTATTTATACATACAAGAACTGGGGCACAGGCCAGAGGTGAGGAGGGTGAGAGGATTCACCAGACACAGAGCAGGGAACAGCACTGGCAGGCAGACTGAAATACACTGCTGAGGAGAGCAGCAGGCAAGTCAGGAGAGGTCTGCTGTGCCATGTGGGTAGCTCCCTGGCCAGGGGATCGAACTTGTGCTGCAGTAGCTGCGGTGAGATTCATAGGTAGCCTCTTAACCCCTTGCGCCACCAAAGAGGCCCCTGCAGCTGATATTTTGATTCCCATGCACCTGAACCCTATGCCTAATAATTAATTCTAAACATAATAAAGAGAAAGATTTTCTTAAATTCCTGCTGTAACATTTTCTCTGAGATTCAGATTCCTCCTATGTAAAATGGAAATATAAAAACCTACCCCCAAAAACAGTTGCTGTAGTAGATAAATAAACTAACAGTGAATTTTTTTGTATGCTCAATGATACCTAGTGGTCTCCTTGTCCCCAAAATCTTGTCCTGACTGTCTTCCTCACTGACCTGGGATTGATGTAGATGGATTACTACTATCTTTGAGAGCTTCCTAGGTGGAGGTTTTATTTCGACTTGCATCTCTGAATGATGAAGTGGGAATAAGTCTTGGTATTCTTTAAACCTGCCAGGAGATTAAAGTTGCAGACATAGAATAAAAAACAATAGGAAACCTTCCCTCAAAGAGCAACCAGAAACCGGATAAATTTCTCACACAATTCACATCAGCATATCATCAGAACAAAACTGGTTGTCCCCACACATCTGAATTTTTGAAGGTGTATGGCCTGGAGCCCACAAAGCTGGCAGAATCGTGGCAGGGGAGTCATAATTGTTCATCAATGCAGCAGTGCCAGTCAGTGCACCAACCTGGGAGAGGGCAGAGACGTTGGGGGCACCCAGGACTCCAGTAAGTTTCCTTGTAGAGGTGACAAACCACAAAGTCTGAGACTAAGAAGGTTCAAGATGAACTTGCCCTCTTTTGTAAGACTGTTGTGGCAATGAATTAAGAGAATGGATTATAAGTTTCTGAGTAATGTGACTTGCAGAAGCCAATAGGCATCTCCAAAAAGAAACATTGCCTTCACCAAATAAGACTCACCACTTTTCTTCTAGAGATTTCATGACATAGGTCTGGAGCATAAACAATGTGGCTACGCTGACGCCGCGCTTATGAATGATTTCTCTGATAAAAGGGATATTGCACTGCAGCATTTCTTCTAAAAAATGCAAGACAGCAATAAAAATTTTGTCTATCATCTGAGGTAACTAAAGATTTTTTTTTTTAACCATAAAGTCTTACCATCCTTTATTCTCAATCTGGTTAGATAGCGAGTCCTTCACAATTTGCCTGAGAATCTCAAAAGTCTATTTGGATTGTTATGTGCAAATTCTGTCCTGGTTTAGTTCTATTAAAATGTCAAAGATGACTGCTTAAGGGGAAACAATATTTAAAGGATTGATTTCTGCAATTAGTTTGAAGTTTCTGATATAGGAAGTGAGCAGAAGAGTAAAATATTAAAGTTAAATTGCTGGAGAGATGGGGAATCCAAAATTACAAATAAGAAACATAAGGGCAATATGATTCTCCAGGTGTTCAAAGACTGTAGTGTTTATTAAATAAGACTTGAAAACGTGTCAAGGACAAGAGCTACATGCTCTTCTTTTTCTTCTATCTCATTCAAAACAGTGTACAGAATTTGATATCTTGGGGCCCAGCAAATTAATATCTCCAATAGGATTTATCAATGTTACCTCTTATTTTTCTTTCCTAAGATTTATAGCTTTATCATGATTTATCACAAGTAAGCAGCAAACACAAGAAAATTGCCAAACATCTGTTTCATCTCTGCCAAAATAGGAGGCTTTCATTGTGTTCCTATAGATTTGTTTAATTCAAGGATGCGCTAATGCTAGCCCCTTTTATTTTGCTCCAGAATTCTAAAGGTCAATGACTTTACTTGAAATTTCTGCTCTGGTAAAGATGAATTTATATGGATCAGAATTACCCAAGAAAACAAGACAAACTGTATGAAATAAAGATCTTTCAGTGAGACAGTTCTCCTTCCAAGTACAACTCTCTTTACACCCCAACAGTGATGGACACTAATGCTGAAAACAACAAGCTTTTGCTTTTGTATTTAACTCCAATCTAGTTGACTTGAGAGTCAAGCAACTTGAGTTTTAATTCACATTCTACCCATTGGAAAAGTTAGTTAACTCTGTGTTTCACCGTCCATATTAGTAAAATGGACCTCATAGGGAGTACCTCAGGGTTGACGAAAAGTTAATGAAAGGATATATTTCACATAGAAGTCCAAGTGTCTTGCACTGGCTTTCTTTCACTGCTATTATTCTTTGGAGTTTTATTGTTACTGTTGTCTGCTTTCACTCTCCTTCTCAGTCTTTATCTCAATACTGTCCCATGTGATCACTGCTCTGTTCTTGTCTCTTGGGGGCTCACGTGAGACAAGCACTCAGCAGTTGCCTAAGGTACTTGTGGGAGAAGAAAACATGAGAAAAGTATACATACCAGGAGGTAATCTGCCATGGAGGAAAGTCTTGACTATGTTTTCAAAGAGAGACTTTTGAATCTTTTCATTTTTCTCTGTACTGAACCTCTGTATGGCTATCAGGAGTAACAATGGGGTTTCTGCCTTTCGTTCTCTGAGGAACTCCCTGAAGCACTCCAAGTGGTTTGTATTTATGAGAATTTCTTCCATGCTTCTGGAAAATAAGAAAGCATCATTGGCCGTGAGAAAGAGATACTGATGCTGGATTCTACTCCAGCTAGGGAAGGTCATCTCCCAGGTTGTGTGTGAGAAGAGCAGCATGGATGGATCAGTTAATCTGTCCATTTCCTTGGAGGGAGGATTATGTATCCATCCTAAACTTGTTCCCATCATTTGACAACCTCAGTGGAAGAGAAGAGATATTTTAAAGGAGACGATTGTTTTTCAATGGGACCTTCTTTTTACATAATGGGTTCAAACAACTCTAAATTAGTGACACAGAGTATGATTGATCAGTTGTTATTGATCAATATTGAAAAAATTTCTTTGCTGGTTTTTTTCTTTCACTGCTCCTTAAACAATAGATGCTCCTAATGTTTCATCCTCAGTCCTCTTTACTTTTTCCTTATAATTATTTTTTCCTAGACAATCTTTGTCTCCTCTATACTTTCAATTTCATTTACACAGTAAAACTAGCTATAGTTTCCATGAGTTCCACTTCCAACTGCCCTTTGAACCTCATCTTTATATCACATGCACCCACACATCATTTAAATCTCTCCACATACACCCACAATCTCCCCACCACATCTATTTCACTATGTGTAATCTTAGCTGTAGGGTTTTTTTAAATAGATGCCCTTCTATTTTAATTTTGAGAATTTTTATCATTAATGGTTGTTGATTTTGTAAAATCTTTTTATGCATCAATTGAATGCATGTGGAATTTCCCCCTTATTTTAGTAATATTGTATTAATTGATTTTTTTGATTTTTTAAAATTTTTTAAAAGTCAATGGTTATATCCTCTCTTTTGATCCAGATTTTGATGGTCTGCTCCATCTCACTTTTTTCCCTTGGTCAGTATAGCTAAGTATAGCTAATAGTTTATCAGTTTTGTTGATGGTTACAAAACATGTGCTTGTCTGCCTGCATTTCCTCTAATTTTTCTCTTTCATTTATTTATTTCCACTGTAATACCCATTTTTTTCATTCTACTCCCTTTGAGTTTAGCTTGAATTTATTGTCCCACCAATTTTCATCACCATTATTTCTGATATGAAGTAAGCTTTATTTTTATGCATCCCTTGAATATAAGAAATCCTCCTACTCTTAAGTAATTAAAGACATTTCTCTTTTTCTCACAACAGCTGACTACTAGGTGTGGATCTCTAGGTGTGAGCTCAGACCAATTAGAATTCATTAAGCTTCCTGTATGTTTTGATTTAGGATGTTACTCTAACTTGGGAAATATTCAACTGTTATGTACTCAAAACAAATTTCTGCCCCCATACTCTCTTTCCTCTCCTTCTGGGATGACAATTATTGGTATGTTGGAGTTCTTTATATTCCTCAAGTCCAAGGTTCTATTTTTATGTTTTTATTATTTTTTCTTTAGGCCGGATAACAACATTTGAGCTATTTTAAAATTCAGATTCTGTCAACTCAAATCTCTGCTTTTGATTCTCTCTAACTATTTTTTTTTTTCAGTTATTGAATTTTCAACATTTTCCAGATTTTTATTTGGTTATATTTTACAATGTCTATCTCATTACTTATCTGCATTTGATTGCTAATTATCATCAGACTTTCTTTTAATTCCTTAAACATGGTTTCCTTTAGTTCAGAAGTTCTCGGTAAGTCCAATAACCAATCACCTCAGGAACAGTTTCTATTGACCAACCCTCCCTTGTACATGGGCCATAATTTCTTGTGTTTTTTTTTTCAAGGGAGGTGAAGTTTAAAACTGCTATTTTGGATAATGTAATTTATTGAGTTCTAAAATTTCTTTGATAGGTTTGTCCAGTTTTATCATTGCTTTTATGGTGAAATGATGTGTGATGCTCTTATGCCATCATCTAGATGGTTGCTTCTTCCTCTTCCAGTGTTTTTAAATTCTGTGTCCTCCTTTCCACTTCTATCCCCACTGTCTACTTCAGACCTTTAATATCATTTGCCAAACAACTGCAATGAATTTTTAACTATTATTTATGCCTTCAGTTTTGGGCTTCTGATTCCTTAGACAACCATTATTTCTTCCAGAGTAATATTTTTTTAAATCCATATGATATGCATTTCACTACCTGTATTCAAACAAACTGGAATGAATGCTCATTGTGATTTAACCAATACAAATTCCTTAGCAATTCACTCCAGACATTCTTATAGTTATTTGGTCTCAATCTGGCTTTCTAATCTTGTGTCTTATCCTTTCACCCCATACTATTCTTTGTGTAGTATCACTGGACTGCTTTCAAGTCTTTGAATACTACTTTCATGTTTTCCAAATTTAAATTTTTTTGACACTTCTTCACTTTAGAAGAGGCCCCAAACCCACAAAATACTCCCATTTCTTTGCAGTTGAGTTCTTACACATAGTTTATGGCCTTTCTGATGCTCAGACTTACCCTAATCCTCCCTCAAATTTTCCTTTTTTTCCCACCATACTTTCATAGTTATTAACAATACTTTATCAAAACATTTTTAGATTAGTTTTGTGGTTTTTTGGTTATATTAGATTAAGGGCAAGTATTGTGTGTTTTTATTTTTTGTACCATTAGCACCTAAAGCATGTCTGGGATGCAACTGATCAATAGTTGTTTATTACATTGAAATAAAGTTAAGGAAACGGTTAAGAGAATTAAAACTGGAATTTCCCTGGGCTGTTTTGTTGAGGTCATAGCAGATGACATGAAATTGGACTAAATTATCCTGTATATTCCCTCTAGAATTTAATGACCTTATGAATAAATTATTTAAAAAGGCTTATGCTCATCTTCACTCATTGGAAAATAAATATTTCTGTAAACATAATGGAGAATGGTAAATAGTACAATGGAAGAGCAAAAGGAACAATAAATGATTGAAACTCACAGAATAATTGCAGTTCTATGAAGGAAAGGCAGATCTAGACAGAATATTTAGAAGAGAATAGGACTTATCACGCTCAGAGACAGTTATAAAGTAACTGAAAATATAATTGTAAGAGCTTTTTTTCTAGCAAAATAGTCTATCAGTGATCACCAAGTTTTTATGTGCTAATATATATCTACCATTTATAAGAAGACTTTTCATATAGCTTGTAATTAAGATAAGTGCTTAGTGTTATATTTTAAGAGCTTGGTGTTTTAGAAGAGAGGAAAGACACAGCAGACATACATTTGGGGAATTTTTAATGTAGAGGTGGCATTTGTGCTATGTGGAAAGAGAGATGAGTAAGCACTCCAGAAAGAAAGGACCACAGCCTTTGCCTAGAAGTGAGACCTGCCAAGGCTGACTCTAGAGTGACTATAAGGTGGAGACATAAAGTAAGGAACCAGTTGGGAGCCACTAAAGTAATACATAATTTAAAAAACCACAAATAGATAAAAATATGTCACCTCGCAGGGTGGCAGCTTTGGTAGCAGCATGGAGAGGAGGAAAGATAACTAACTCAAAGTCCCAGTATGGCCAGTCTCACATTATTGATTGATTGACTGATTGATTGATTTTTGTCTTTCAATTGTACCTAATGTATTTGTTCATTTTTATATTTTAAATATATTTTTACATCATTGTTCATTTTTTTTTTTTTTAATAGAGGCATGCTTTATTTATTTATTTATTTGTTTGTTTGTTTTGTTTTATACATGCACTGGGTACAGTCAGAAGCGCGGGAGGGTGAGAGAATTCACCAGAGCCAGAGCGGGGAGCAGAGCAGGCAGAAGGGTTGAAGTACACTGCTGAGGGGAGCAGCGGGCGGCAGGAGAGGTCTGCGCGCCATGTGGGACCCTCCTCCAGTGGCCGGGGAGCAGCCGGGGATCGAACCGGTGCCACAGAGGCTGCGGGCAGCTTCGCAACCCAGTGCTCAACCGCTGCGCCACCGGGGAGGCCCTACATCATTGTTCATTTTTAGAAAATGTCTGCTTCCTCCCCCCTCAGGTGTGGTCCCCATAGATTTCCCTTCACCAATGCACCTGTGCACCATCACCTCAGTCCCCTGTGCTCCTCCCTCCCTCCTTCTGATCCCTCTCCCTCCTCCTCCCCTCAGGATGTCTCTGATTTATAATTATCTGTTTGTTTTTGTTTTGTTTTATTTTGTATTGTTATTATTTTTTCTCCTGATATATTATTTGATTCCCCTATATTCCTCCTATAAGTGAAACCATCTGATGTTTCTCTTTTACCTTCTGACTTATTTCACTGAGCATAATTCCTTCGAACTTCATCCTCTCACATTTATTTGGTATCAGATTCAGGGATGGTGGGCAAGTATGTGGAAGAATGTATAAAGGAATGTGCCTGGTGGGGATGTGGAATGGGGATGCATAACAGTCTGGCACAAGCTAGGGGATAGTCAATGAGGCTGCTGCTTGGGGGGGCTCCAATGTTGCTGCGAATCAAAACATTCTATCTCTAGTCCGTGTTTTACAGTTGACTTCCTGTCAACTTGCTGTCAAGGTGGTCTAGTTGGTTATGCTAATTTGGCCATAAAGTCTGCCTGCTTTTTCAGCAGATACTGGTTTTCCAGTATGTTCCTCATACCAAGACTTTTGTCCTGGTAAGAGGCCCCCTGCCTGACTCTACATTTTATTTATTTTTTTTTATTTTTAATTTTTTTGCACTCAAGTATATTTATTTTATACTTTGGATAATAATCAATATTATGTTATCTTTTTTTAATTTAAATTTTATTTTTTATATTCCCCATACAATTACAACCCCCTTATTTTGACCCCAAGCCCTCCTTTTCCCGCCCCCCCCACCACCACACTCCATAGAGTGTCTCTGGTTCATAGTTGTTTGTTGATTTTGATACTTTCTTTCTTATAGTTATTCTTTTTTGTGGTCCCTTATTTAAGTTTTCTGGATTCCTGCTATGAGTGAGACCATCTGGTAATTTTCTTTTTCTTTCTGGCTTATTTCGCTGAGCATGATCCCTTCCAGCTCCATCCATGTTGCTACAAATTGCATGTGTTTATCTTTTTTGAATGCTGAGTAATATTACATGGTGTATATGTACCACATCTTCTTGATCCACTGACTCTACATTTTAGCTTGACCAGCAGCAACTTTTGGCACCAAACAAAATCCCGAGCACAAGGGGGGCTGGGGAAGCCACAAAAATAGATGTGCAAAGATGCTTATTGTGGTATTATTTATGGTAATGAAAAATAAAGATAATGTAAATGTCCATAAAAAAGATATAGTGTAATAAGTCATTCTGCATCCATACTAAGGAAGAAAGTGGACCTATACAAACTGATGTGAAAGGGTATCCATGATATTAAGTAAAATAATTGTTTTGCATGGCACCAAGTTTGGAAATTAATACTTATTTAAAATACACAGTGTCTGTACATCTCTGTGTGACATATGGAAAGAAGTCTGGAAATCTACATACAGAAAGATTAGTTCAACATTAAACAAATTTGAGAGTAAAGACAGCTTGTGTCAGAAGATGTTGCTATAGTCAGATTCTATATCTTACTCAGGTCTTGTTGAGGGCTTCCTTATATCACCCTTTTTGACAAAGGACGATTTCCTAGACGAGAGTGAGATTATCCTTGGTTCTTTGATAATTTCCACTGAAAAATCTAATGAAAGCAATCACAAAGTTGGGGAACACCATGTTAGAAAGAACATTGCAGTGCACAAGCAGGGACAAAGTAACAAGGTCATCTAGCAGACATTGAGTGCATGTGGAAAAATCACTATCACTACAATTGCTATCTCAGATACTTAGTACTAAGAGAAGTAGGGATGATTTCCACCCTGACACTTATATCACCCTAAACCTTGTTATCTAAGTCTACTAGTCATAAGGCTTAGAGCCCACCTTCCCCAGAAGACTGCAGAGACCAAGCTCATTATACCTCTCCTTATCATGTTAATTGGCATTAAATGTTGTCCCTCCCCAGTTTTAACTGGACCACATGACATCCAATCGTAGTCCAAATGACTTCCAGTCTTCCTTGACACTCCTGCTAACCCATCCTACATCCTTCTACTCACCGTCTGGAATTCTTGCTTTGTCATCAGCAAACTCTCACAGATTCTCTACCACTTCATCAACTGAAATGTGTTTTAACTGAAACCATTCATTGTTATGATGACATTCTTCCATGAAAGGCTTCTTCTCAAATATCATTCTATCTCATACACAATTCAGAGTGGGTGTCTGGTCCCTGATTGCCATTTCAAAAGCATTTATTTCAAAAAATATATATTAAACATTGCTATTGAAAAATGGAGATCCCAAAGATCTCAATATTAGAAGAATTCTTTGAGGTTAATAGTATGGAAGACAATATAGAATGTCAATTCATTGAGGACAGAAATTGCAAGTTATTCATCTCACCACTAGAAATTAGGACATGGTATAATCTTATAGTTGATGATTTAAAATATTTATTAAGTAGAACGTATCTTAGAACATCTACTTACTATGTCCCCAGTAAGTAAAAGACTTGGGTCTGGAAACCAGTGGATGAAATTAGGAGTGATTTGTTTACTATCGGTATAAGAGACTTATTGAGGGTAATTTCTAATCTTTACAACTTTAGGGTCTGTGAGTCTAGACAAGCACTGACCAATAGAAATATGCAATTTAAAAGAGCTAAAAGGGAAAAAATTACCTTGAACAATATATTTTATATAGTCTATTTATTTATACTAGACATTCTGGTGCTCAATAGCCATATAGAGCTTGTGGCCCTGTGTGGACAGTGCCATTCTAGATATCCTAGATCCTGGAATGCTTCTATTAGGGACACAGTAGGCACTCAGTCACTTCAAACTCCTATGGCAAGAGGTCTCAGGCAAGCAAAAGAATCACTGTACTGATAAGGTGATGGACGGATCATCAGGGCCATGTTACACAGCAGAGGCAGAGAACTCCTTTGTCCTCCTCTTGGTATTCCCCAATCCAGTTCTGATGATAACTTAACAAGTGCATCAGCCACAATCCAAGGGTTATGTGTGCTAACCAAGGTTCAGGTCTCTTAGCGGTGAGTGTCTAAGTCATTCTTTATTTTTAAAGATTTATTTATACAAGAACTGGGGTACAGGCCAGAGGCACTGGCGGGTGAGAGGATTCACCAGAGACAGAGTGGGGAACAGAACAGGCAGACTGGAACGAAAACACTGCTGAAAGGAGCAGAGGGCAAGACAGGAGAGATCTGCCTCCCCATGTGGGTATTTTCCTGGCCAGCTGGGAATCAAACCCATGCTGCAGAGGCTGCAGACAGCTTCACAGTGCTGCTCTCAACCCCCTGCATCACCAGGGAGGTCCGAGTGTCTGAGTCATTCTGCCAGATATGCTCTTCCTCCCCGCAAGATCTGCAGAGACTTTAGCTGAGCATCAAGGGAATCTATGACAGATAGCAGAGGAGGGGAAGAGGAACATTTGTGTGGTCTCCAGATAGGTTACATTAATAAGTATCAGCCTTCTTTAAATTCCCCGAGGAAAGAAACCAACAAGACTTGGAGCTACACAATTTCCATACAAAGCAAATGAATAGTAGTTGGTGCCTTGGTACATGACTCAAATTCTCCCTTTAGGACCAAATTATTCATTCCCCAGCTTTTGCAGTGCTGGTTGCTTAGAGTTCATAGTTGAGGGCTTCCTCTGGAAACTGGCTTGGCCAAAAGTCACTGTCCCACCTAAGGTTATATTCTCTCTAAGGGCAGCCACATCCATTATGTGTCATTGTGGAAATATATAAGCTCCTTGTCTCAATGGAAGGGCCATCCTTTAGAGCTGTTGAGACCTGCTGTAACAACCTGACAGTTTTATATCTACCTTGGCCCAGTCCTGCTCTCCTCTCCCCCTTACAGGTGTTATTCCTAAGGACACACCCCAACATAGCTCCTTTGACAAATCTCTGACTCCAGACAACTTGGCAAAAGACAAATCTGCATTATTTTAAACCCCAGAGTGATAACTAGGTAAGGAGGTAGGTGTTCACAATTTTCATTTATCCTCATTCGTCAATAATTACATCTCATTTTCATGATGCCCTTCTCATATTTAGTAGGAGAATAAAAGACAAGGTCATTCTCCCTTGACCTCCCTCATTTTATTTGTTTTTTTTAAAAAGATTTATTCATTTATGCATACAAGAACTGGGGGTACAGGCCAGAGATGCGGGTGTGAGAGGACTCACCAGAGACAGAATGGGGAACAGAACAGGCAAATTGACTGAAATACACTGCTGAGGGAAGCAACGGACGAGTCAGGAGAGGTCTGCTGTGCCATGTGGGAGCTCCCTGGCCAGGGAACGAATTCATGCTGCAGAGGTTGCGTATAACTTCACAGTGACGTGTTTCAACCCTTGTGCCACTGGAGACCACTTGACCGCCCTCATTTTAAATGAAAGTTTATTTGTATTCTGGCTTATGCTTCTAGAGTCTGGAAATTTTTCTCTTATCCGGTTGTCTCAAACTTACCTAAATTTAAACACTTACCCACTTTAGGTGCTTTTTCACAATATATTTTGTAGTCATTGCTGATCTTCTCTATGGCCAATTTTGGATATTTATAGCAGAGCTCCTCAAAGGACATTTTCTCTGTATCTATCAAGGAAGGAAAAATGGGTAGAATCTAGTTGTCTGCTCTTGGTTCAAAGATTAATGTACTTTTGTCGAGAGTACTGTCTTTCAAATGTTAGTTTAAACTTAAAATCACTAGTGTTTTAATGGAATATTTGCACAAGAAAGACAAATTCTTATAGCTTCCTCTCTCCCATAGAATGGGAAGAATCTGTCCTTTTTGGGAAAACCTGGCCATGGAGATTCTCTGCCAGAGAGATACTAAAATAACTTTGAAACAGGTACTAATTGTTAAGACATAAACAAGAAGTAACTCATCCAAATGAATGTTGACCTCTTCAACGCAGCCAGCTGTTTTGAGGAGAAACTGCAAATGCATTTTAAACATTCTTCTAGTGCTTCAAAGACAGGAATAGTATATGCCAAATAATATGCTAGGGCCCTTCCCTCTGTTGCATCTGTCTTCGGGAATTATTTTCAGAATTGATAACTCACATATCCGAGTATCATCAGTATGACATTAAAATCATATTCCAAATGAGTTGCAAATTATTATCCTGCGAGAATGAATAATGTTTCCTAGAAATAGTGAGGCATTGTTTCCAGTCATGGTGAATTGAGAGGAAAACATTTTTGTTTCCAAAATGAGGTGGGACAGTAAGACTGAGAGAGTAAGAGCAGTTTGAACTGTGCAAAAACAGAAGCAGAACAGCAGCCCCTCGCCACCCAGCAAGGTGGACCATGCATTCGTGTCATGCTTTCCAGGGTTAGATTAAGTCTAACTGAACAGATCTTCTGGAATTTCTCAGAGTATTCCAGTAGTGGATTCTAGAAGGAATACTGAGATGCAAAACAAAAGTCTCAGTTGTTTTATACCAGTGTTGTCACTGTCATCTTTATCATTTCTCAGCCAGGGAATTGTGACCACAAACAATAGAGCAGTGGGTTGTTCCTGTCAGGAGTCCAAGTTTCTAGCCCTGGAGCAGCTTCCTTTTGCTGAGCAACCTTGAGTAAATCTTTTAACTTTGTGATGTGGGACTCAGTTTTTCCATCTGAAGCTGACAGTACTCTAGCCCTGTGAGCTTGTGGTGGTGTCTGAGTGGGGGCATAACCCCACCTGAGAATTACCTGGAAGTAAGGCCCCCAACTTGTGTAAATGCACAGAAGGTCCTTTATCAGGTCAGGCATGGGTTCCAAATAAGCATTAGTGGAGGACGAAAAGATGAGGGCTAGGGGCCTAGGGAAGGTGTCTCTATGGGGGGATGGGTTCTGCTCTTTCTGGCCACTCCTAACAGTCTCTGGCCACCACCGGAATGTCTGTTGCTCAATGTGTTTGTGTGGTGAAATTTACCAGTCATCCTTTCTTCCACTTTTCTTTTGATATCTGAGAGGTTCTGGAATGTTCTGGATTTATTTATTTATTTATTTATTAATATATTTTTTAAAGATTTATTTATTTATGCATATGAGAGCTGGGATACAGGCCAGAGATGTGGGGGGTGAGAGGATTCACCAGAGACAGAGTGGGGAGCAGAACAGGCAGAATGACCGAAAGCACTGCTGAGGGGAGCATCAGGTGAGACAGCAGAGGTCTGCTCTGCCATGTGGGTAGCTCTCTGGCCGGCTACAGATCGAACTCATGCTGCAGAGGCTGGGAATTACTTCATAGTGAGGTGTTTAACCCCTTGCGCCACCAGGGAGGCCCTGGAATTTCTGGATTTGGAGAGTAGGTGAATTCCTGAGATAAACAGAGGGGCTGTTCATGCTAGATTTATTTTTATTATTTTTTAAAGATTTATTTATTTATTTAAGAACTGGGGTACCGGGCAGTTGTGGAGGAGGGTGAGAGGATTCACCAGCAGAACAGGCAGACTGTCGAAATACACTACTGAGGGGAGCAGCGGGCAGGACAGGAGAGGTCTGCCTCACCATGTGGGCATCTTTGCAGCCGGCGGGGCTCAAACCGGCACTGCAGAGGCTGCGGATAGCTTCACAGCACTGCGCTCAACTGCCTGCACCACCAGGGAGGCCTTGTTCATGCTAGATTTAAATAACTTGTGTCTAAGCATAACCAGGAAAGGCAAGCCCCCAAGGCAGCGTGTATATGGGGAGTGGGCATCAAAGTTTTAAAGAACTTAAAACATTTTTGAGTGTAATCTAATAATCACTACATATCAAATATTCCCATACTGCAATCCTCTCAACAATCCTGCCATTGCCTCCATTCCGCAGATAAAGGAAATGAGTCTCAGAGAGGTGAAATAAATTGTTCAAGCTCAAAGAGAGAGTGGTGGAACAGAATTTTCAAAACTTTTGCTTATTCCTATTATACCTGTGTATTTCAAAGTGATGGTCATGCCTCAAAAATATGCCAAAAATAAGTTGAGTCATTGACAGCTCTTGAAAAATGAAATAGAGAATATTGGAGTATATCATCTTGTGTAAATTTATTTTTCCATAATATGCAACACACACACAGGTATGTATTTCCCAGGCCATAAATTCATGTGTATTTATGGTGGATCAGAGTTTGAGAAATACTGCACTACTCTGTCACAGCATAGATAATTAAAGCAGTTTTTTCATTTGAATAATAATGGTTCACATTTATTATTTTTTACTATTGCAAACATTGCACTAATAGCTTTCATAGATGATCTTGGGTCATCTTCACAACACGTTATTATTCCCAATTTGCAGATGAGAAAATCAGAGCTTAAAAGAGAGGTTAAATGCACTTCTCAAGTTCATCCAGTCAATAGTAGACCTAGGATACGACCCCAGGCTCTTGGGACAGCAGAGCCTTGTTTTCCTAGCTACTTCTCCCCACTGCCTGGATGCTGGTATGTTACATTGGGGTAGAGGGATGGCTGCTAATAGTAAATGCACAGAAATGCATGGGACTCATATCTGGGGAACATGTGGAAAAGAGGAACATGCTTCTCAGATGCACAAAAAGTATTCAGTGTTACTGTGGTGATGTCTGGTCAAACTTGAGCATCATGGTTCCTTACAGAGCCAGCAGGGGCTCCTATGACCAGTCAATCTGTATTCAGATCCTGGCTCTGCCACTTACTGTGTGACCTTAGGAAGTCACTTGTCCTCTCTGTGTCTATACTCAAGACTTACCTCATAGGTCATTGTGAACATCAAATTGCATGGTGCTGATGTGTAGTAGTAATCACTAAATGTTAATTATTAATATTTCCCAGTTTCCTATATGATATATGCCTATATCAAAAAATTAAGGTGACTTCCCTTACCTGCTAGAAACACTGGAGACTTCAGTTCTACCTGGAGAGACCCACCTTGCCTCAAATCTTCAGTAGCTATCTTTTGCCACTGCATAGAATCCATTCCCTCCATGTCAGCCAAACCCTGGCTTAACTCCAGAGATTCCTCAAACCTCTTATAAAGAAGAATGATCTCTTCCTTGCTTATACATTCTTTTCTATGCCAATTGGTTCTGATGAAAGGGGTCTGAGTCTAAAAGAAGGGGGTGGAGGACAGACATTATTTGCTACAGTAACTAGACCAGCAGCGGTTTTTTGTGCAGCCCAGGTCTCCTTTACCTCCTTTACTTCCCACAGATGTAGGTTTGTCATCTTCAGTTTGTTAAGAACCATTGCTACTACATACATCAATGCCCCCCTCTTCTAATCAAAACCATTTTCTCGCAGGGAGAAATTCTATATGACTGTGGCTTCTTCAAAATCAGTGTATATAACTGAGTCTTTGTTGAGACTCAATTATCTTTATAACATCAGGGGCAAAGGCAATCCCCAGTTGCCTCTGGGAAAAATCAAATTCCAATTACTGAACACATAAAGCATCTTAAAGAGCAGCTTCTCTAATTTCTTTCCTTCCCCACATGATTCCTCCCCAACTCAAAGCCCTTCTTACTGCAAAACTGAGAAACCAGTAGTCCTCTTCATCCAGGAATTCATCATACCAGCAGTTGAGCATCTGAAATCCAAAGAGGACACAAGTGTTATGAGGTAGTGCTGAGCTTGCTGCCTCTCTGCAGCTAGTGTTTCCTTGGGAGACCAGGAGCTGTAGATTCTGGATTCTCTAATATGGAGATATTGTGGAAGAGCAGACATTAGCCGTGATCAACCAGGAGGCCTGCCTATGCCTCTCAGCATCTCAGAGACTAGTCATTGATAATAACTAAGACGAGATAGGACAATTTTTTTTACTGAAGAACAGTTACTTATTTCTTTGTTCATTTCCAAAGTGCTCTCAGATGATTCTCAAAACGGTCCTAAGAACCAAGCATCTCTTTTCCCTCCCACTAGAAGATGCTACCCACTTGAGAAGCATATCTTATTTCATTAAAACAAACAGAATGTAATAACAGCAACTCTGCAAGTTACCGCTTAGCTAGGTCTCCTTATCCATACTCTTATTTTCATTCCTCCCTCAATAGAGAACTATGAGGTACAGAGTTTTGGGAGACCTCATATAAGAGTCAGTGTAAGGAAGGAATTTGGGTTTTACTGGACACAGAAAACTATTTTCAAGGTTCTCACTCATTTCATCATTTTCAGTTAAATTACACAATTTATGGCTGGTGTGGAAATGAACCTGCTGAGGGCTCCAAGCAAACTTAGAGGCATCAGCTGGGAAGCCATTGCTTCCCAATATGAGGAAGCCGCCTCACCAAAGTGGTCATAGCAAGAGGGGAGAATGCCAGATACTGGACAGATTTTTAAGATCAAGCCAACAGGATTCACTAATAGACTCAACATGGGCATAAAGATACTAGTTAAGGATGATATCAAGATTCTTAGTCTGGGAAGTTGTGACATCTTGACTTATCCAGACACAAACACTTCAACATCTTTGCTGAAGAATAAGCGCTGGCAGGAAGCCTTGCTGTGCAGGTCCTCAGATCCAGGAAGTGCAATCCCAGTCTAAGCCTCTCACCCCTTGATAAAGGTCAAGGCTGCCTTTGGACTTCCAGTATTCAAGTGCTGTGCAAAAGCAAATGTTAGCTATGGATCCACTGGGGCTGAGCCCAATGCACTACCCCAGTGTGCAACCACAATGTCCAATTATGCTGTATTGGAAATCATGTGGGTTTGAGCCAAAGACTTCTGGGTTCTGATCCTTGTGCCTCCACTAGTCTATTGTGTGCCTTTGTGTGAATCCATTTACACTCTCTGAGATTCATGTTCCTTAATTGTACAACAAAAGCAACAGTATCACCCTGTCTGCTCTCAGAGGTGCTAAGAAGTCTAAAGGAGGAAATGCGCATAAATGGTCTTTTTAAGACAAATCATTATAATGCACTAAACAATTTGCTATTTATAGCCACTTCCCACTCCAGAAAAATGTCCTACCATTCTTCATCCTGTTATGCCTTGGGAGATCAACCTGTGAGGACATCAAAACCTCCCTTGACTTCTGGTTGGGTTCATCCAGTGAGGGATCCTAGCAAGAGGAAAGTGAGCATGGGATATCTTTTTCCTTTGTTCTCTCCCAGCCAGATCACTGAGGACTGGCTATATCCCACTACTGACAATTATAATCCTGCCATGTGTCCCACTGCATACAGCTCTTTCTCTCCTGATTCTAGAAACTGCTTCATCCCCTCAATTCTTCAGACCTGGGAGCCCTACCCTCATGCCCATTCCTTTGAAAGTAGTCTCTTATTTGGCTCTCATCTGTTACCCAACTTGTTCCATTTGTTTTCTGCCAAGATTTTGATGATACAATTGTAAAGCTATGGCCTTACTTCTTAGGAGTCTTCAGGATAGTTCCATGCTTTTATCTAATGCTTAGGGATAAGAATAAACTCCTCCCACTTGGCAATTACCTTAATGACCAATCTAGGAAATAGAAACCCTGCATTTCAGTACATAATGTTCAGAACAGGGTTCTCAAAACATCCCTCAACAGAACACCCTGAGGTACATAGTTTTGAGAGACCCCATATAAGAGTGAACTGAAGAAGGAATAGAAGGTAGATATTGACCACACCTTCCCCTCAATTCTACTTTGGACTTATGACTGGTTCTTTGTAGTTTTCATTGCTTGCTCCAAAGAGACCAACCAACTCTTCAAAATGTGTAGGATTATGTGGATAATCAGACCATTAACTTAGCCAGTATAGATGATCAGACAAGACTTTTAGTTGGTTGTGATCTATTTTTCCAGATACTCATTTCAGTAATGACCTACCTTGCAGATCTCCTTCTGAGCTCTGGGAATCCAGGGGTTCACATCCCCAAAAGGGAGCAACTCCTTCAAACCTTGAATGGTTCGAGATTTGAGTGGTAGGGGTGGACCAATCTGCTCATTCAGATAAAGCTCACAGATTCTGTTGCCCAGCATGTGTCGAAAGACAGCATTCCCAGTCTTCCTGTTCCTCATCAGGACACTGAGGAAATGGTGCAGGTCCTGCCAGAGATCCAGGAGTTGGATCTCCACTTTCAAGTCCTGCTTCTTCAGGTGGTGACGGAAGGGACTCCCGGCACAGGCATCAGCACACAAGGCCCAGTGGATGTACCCCAAGGAGAAGTTTTGTTTGATGGCTCTCTTGAAAGTCACTGGGGTGGTGTGATTGATGATGGGGGTGACAGCCCTCAAGTGGGCCAAGAAGTCCTCCTCAAAGAGGCCCTCCAATTGGAGGTTACTCTTAACTTTCTTCTTTACATTGGACTTCCTGGCACAGGGTATATCCTTTTCTTGAGAGCTAATTTTTTTCTCCTTTGAAGAAACTACCTTCAAGGAAGTCATTTGTAGTCTCATCGTCTCTTGAGGACATACCTCCTGGGGAGGCCTAATGGTGGTGTTTGACTTGAGATCCATTTCCAGGGGCCAAGAATCATGGTCAATCAACTGCCTCATCTTCTTCTTGGTCTTCCTGCTTGAGTACCATTTCTGAGGGTGTTGGCAATTCTTTATGCTCATGCTCAGGGGGAGCCCTCCATCATGGGAGCAGCAAACACTGCACAGGCGAGTCTCATACTCCTGCATCAGACCCTGGCACGATTCTTCCTTGGCCATCATCATCTTGGCATGGGTGTAAAAGTTGGGGAGCCAATAGCTCTGGAGTTTGAACAGAGCCACTTTCTGCATGTGACTCAGAATTTCTCTCCTGGTGATTGACTGGTTGGGATGCCAGATAGACAGATTAAGGAGGGCCTCTGGAAAAAATACAGAGAGGTGAAGGCTGACATAATGAGATAATGGCAATGATGATGTTGGAGAAACTTTGGGATTTTTCCAAGTTTGTTTTTTTTTTTTGTTTTTTGTTTTTTTTTTTTTTTGTGGGACACTCACCTGTGGCAGGGGAACGAACCGGCGCTGCGGGCAGCCTCACAGCCCAGTGCTCAACCGCTTCACCACCATGGGAGGCCCTCCAAGTGTTTTTTCATATAACATTTCCTGCATTCCTCAGGCTATCCTGGGGTTTGGCCAGGTCAAATATATAGTGGACTTAGATGTAGGATTTACTCAAGTCATAATGACCACTTTCTCTAATTGCCTCCCTTCCTCCCCATTGATAAAAGCCATTTTATGGGATTCCTTAAATTTAGAATATTGAATGCTGTTATAAAGAAAAGCAAAAGGCATGAGGAAAAAGTGTTTAAGAACCAGAAGTATGTACTTCTTAGTTAGATTTCTCAATATAAGATCTGATTGGAGGAAGGGGTTTGTACTGGATAATTTGAAGGAATCCTTACTAACCCTGATTTTAATGTTATATATTCTAAATTACCCATATATGTGGAAGAATATGACTAATTCCAAACAGCGAATCTTCTGGACCACATCTATATTTGAGTTAGGAATGCTGCTTCACTCAATACATACATAAGTGTATTTGGATGCATCTGATGCTCTAGAGAAGGGGTTGGCAAGCTTTTTCTGTAGTGGGGCACATAATAAATACTTTAGACATTGTGAGCAATCTCCTCTTTAACCTTTAGAAATGCATATACATTCTTATCTCACAAGCCACATGTGCTACATTTGACCTGTAGGTTATAATTTGCTCTAGAGAATACTGATTTAAAAAAATAAAAAGGACAAACCACTCAAATTCAGAAGATGCAGGAGCTGTTCAATTATCCTGTCCCAATTCCTCTTCTTTCCTTCCAGCCAACTTTTGCTAAAAAGTAAATGTCACGAAGAGGTCCCTACTAAGGATAGCTGGTCTCTGTCAACCTTTTCCTGTAAAGGGTTGGGAATCCCACTGGCACTGATAGATAGAAGGTAGAGAGGGCAGCAGTCTGCAAAGCAGGAGACTGAGGGGTATCAGACACTGGAGTTTTGTTTGTTTGTTTTACTCCCTATAAGTTTCACTTCAAAGTTGCCTTATGACTCTTACTGATGTTCATGTTGCAGAGTGTCACCACCCGGGAGCCCTCCTGCAGGTGGGTGGCCTTCAGCACGAAGAGGAGGGACAGGTAGTGGTCTCTCACTTTCAGGTCCATCTCATCTATGCTCAGGATCTTCTCAGCAAGGATCCAGAAATCTACAAGCTCTTCACCTACAGATCAGAGAGGGCAGGCACGGAGCTGTCAATCTTGCCCTTCAGTGGTTGCACCTGGGTGTAGCTGCTGCGCCCACCTTGACACCAACAGCCTGCCTTACTATTTACTGTTGTTATTCTCTTAGGAGGGTTAAAGCATTGTCTGCAGGCATGTCTTAATGTAGGGGTGCATGGGAGACATGGGAAGAAGGGATTTATCAGATAGGGAGCTTTGGTGACTTTTTTCCTGTTGTTAAAATAACTGTTACTTTAAGGAAAATTGTAAGCCTCTGAGGATAGATCATGACATATTTAAATTTTGTCCAAAAAAAAAAAAAGATCAGGGGGAAAAAACATTTCCCTAGACCATGGACCCAGAGCAATCTGGAGAGGAACATCAGCGTCAAAAGGTGTCAAAGATGGTTTACATATTTCACAGTTTTTCCAGAGCTGAAGTCTCAGTGACAAACTGCAAGATAATCTGTGTTGTTCTCTCCTACCTGATCCCTGAAGATCTAGGATTTCATCCCTAAATGAAGGATCATTCCTGAATGAAGTTTAATGTTGCTGAATTGGACTGTCAGTCAGTTTTGATCAGCTAAGGATGCAAGAGAACAAAAACAGTGCATCCCAATCCTTTTGCTACAAGGTTTATTTATTAATGTATTATGAAAAAAAACTTTTTTACTTGTTCCTTATCTGTCTCCTCACCACAGTGACAGCATTTTAAAGCCAGGACATATATATGGCTATTGTCCACCTCTTACCCCACCTACCAGCAGAGTGGCTGCTTGGAGTGAGGCTCAATAAATGTTATTACGTAAATAAATGAATGAACGAATGAATGGGTCTCAGATTGCTTCTGGGCTAACCTATACTATGGATCCTAGTTTTCAAAGGTTTTGATCCAAATGGCATTACAAAACTTGTTTTATGTTTACCATAGACATAATCATCCCTAAGCCCTCCAGGGCACCCTAGACATTGTTAAGAACTTGCAAAGGCCCAGGAACAACTGTGAAACCCACCTGCGCTGCCCTTGAGGTACGTACAGAAGCGCCACATGCCCCTGACTCCACCGACACATTTCTGGAGTAGCCACTGGTCTGCCTTTTCCCATTTCATCATCTTGGCTGTCAGGAAAAGTTGATGGTGAAAGAGAGAGACAACAAGCTCGTCCCCAGCCCCTCTCTCAGTCTCAGACACAGTCAGACTCCCATGTGCTCAGTGTGAATGGAGAACATGGCAGCCAGTTAGATGAGTTTGGCTTGATTCTGTGGTATTTTTGGAGTTTGTGCCAGAACCTGTCTTGTGACACACAAAAGCCCCACAAGCAGCACACTATGCACAGATCAAAAACACCCTCCAGCCAGGGCTCGTGGCTTCTACAGTCCCCACCTGCCAGGGATCTTGCTAACCCGGTTTCCCTACACATACAGTGAAGGAGGGAGATGAGTGTAGTAGGTGATTTGTTTCAACGTTTAACTCAGGGGAAGCTCCTAAATCTTAACTTTCAGTTTCCTTTGGCCAGTTGAGCTGAGAATCAAGTTACCAACCCAAAGCTAGATGGACAGTTTATTCAGTCACTCTTTCAACAAATATTTATTACATGCCTGTCAACTGTCAAGCTCATTTCCAGGCAAAACTCTTGTCCTCAAGCTTATATTCTACTGAAGGAGACAGACAAATAGGAAGCATAATAAGTGTATTATCGAGCAAAGTGGAAGATTATTAGCACTACAGAAAAAAAAATGAAAATGAAAAGCAAGTAAAGCGGGGGCTGGGCATGCTAGGGTGAGGGCTGTATATGTGGACATTAGGCTCATTGATGTAGCCTTCACTGAGGAGGTGAGATAGGGAACCCTGTGAATTTTGGGGAGGAAAGACATTTCTATTAATGCAAAAACTTGAAGTGGGAAATATCCTGTATGTCTGAGGGATGAGGCTCATGTGGCTGGAATGTATGAGTGACGGAGGCGGGGGAAAGAGATGTGATCAGAAAGGACATGAATCCAGATCTCTCCGACCTTGAAGGTTTCATTTTAGGGGCACTGGGTTTCCCACTGAAGAGGAGTCATTGGTGCTGATGACACATTGTCAGAGAATGAACAGAGCGGTGACACGATCTGAATGGAGTTTTTAATGGTCCACTCTGGCTGCCATGAGCAGGAGAATGAGAGTGGAAGCAAGGAGACTAAGAGATGATTTCAGTGCCCAGATGAAAAATGATAGTGGGTTCCATCCGGTGGGAGCAATTAAATGATGAGCTATGTCTGGTTCTGGAAATATTTTAGATGATTTTGCCATGTTCAGTGAGACAAACAGCTCTGTCCACCTGACCCCTGCTTATTGCTCTAGGTACCAATTTTCAGTCTAAGAGTTCACCTATTGCCACTACACACTCAGCTAGCTCAGTCCAAGGGTATAAAGGCTGCCAACAGTGTACCTACTGTAGCTCTGACAGGCACCATACCACTGTGCAATCTGGTTTCCCTAATTCCTCCACATATATACCTTGCATGCTTACCTCCTTCTGTGGACTTAATGAAACTGATGAATTCCTGACAGAGAATGTAATGGAAACACAAGTTGGTTTTACAGAAGAAAGGTAACCGGAATTTTTCCAACCAGGTCAATAATCCTTTGTACTTTGCAATCTAGAGTATAAACAAAAGAGGAACAGAAGGAAGAAATGGAACTGAACTTCAAAGAAAAGCAGCTTAGCAAGGAGCAATAAATAACCTCACACTTGGAGTATCTGGTCCAGAGGCGAGGTGTGTCACTTAAAGACCATGTCGGAAGGGAATGGAGGCTTAGGCTAAGGATCCCAGGGGGGTGAATGGATTGGCAGGAAAGAAAAGGCTTCATCTGTCATCAGATAATCTTCCTTATTATCAAGGAAGTTGTTTAAGAAATTATCTAAATCCTGCTTCACAGAAAAGAAGCAGAAGAAATTTTGGTCTCTAGTGTCAAGTCATAACTCAACTATCTTCTTTGCAGACACACTTAAAATTTCTCATAAGCTCCCAATTCAAATCAGTGGCACAACAAGTGCAAAAACACACAACACAAATGTAACATCTCATAGAGCAGGAGATGGATCTGAGGAAGTGAAACAAATAAAATTGGGGGTTTTTTCCAAGGGAAATGAATGTAAGAATCCAAGTGAATTGTCTTTATCATCAGCTCTGTAGAGCCCAGAGAAAAACAAAACCTGTTGTAAGCAATACTTTGAGTGAGTTTTGATTCCACATCCCACTGGCAAGTCTAAGGTCTACATAGTGGATAAGAAGAATAAGAAGGGGGATGAGGAGAAGAGAAAGACAGTGGACAAGAACAAGGGGAAAAATAGAAAGAGTGGACCTCCTGGTGGCGCAGGGTTTAAAGACACAGAGCTATCAAGCTATCACCAGCCATTGCAGCATGAGTTCGATCCAGGGAGCTAACCCACATGGCACAGCAGACCTCTCCTGTCTCTCCTGCTGCTCCCCTCAGCAGTGTACTTCAGTAGATCTGCCTATTCTGCTCCCCACTCTGTCTCTGGTGAATCCTATCAGTCCCCACACCTCTGGCCCACACCCCAGTTCTTGTATGCATAAATAAATAAAATCTTTTTTTAAAAAATAGAAAGGCATCTGGAGGAGAATATTCAAGTGATGATAGGTATTGCAGAGTGGCACCTTAACCTTGAGCTATACCATGTATCACCACATGGCCCGTGGGTTGCCATTTCTTACCCAATACCCAAGGAATGCACTGCAAAACACTTCCCAGATTGTCTCTTGCTTATGTGTGGCCTTAGAGTTCTTCTCAACACAATCTCAGAGCATCTAATACTGAACAATCACAGTGGAGGTGAAAGATGGATTCCATTGGCTGACCATAGGCTAGACTATGAAGTAAAGGATGCACCAGCAATTGTTTGCTCATGGTAAAAATGCAAAAAGGAGGAATGTCTACCTGGAGTCTTGCTGTTTGTTCTACTCACCTGCTTTAATTTCTTTCACAGTCACTTTCTGGGTCTCTTTTCTTTCACTCTCTTCCAATTCACACTTCAAATTCTGCTCTCTCTCCCACCCCAAACTCTGCATCTTTCAAGAATCTTACTCACCAAGTCATATGGTAGTTCTGGCCACAAGCTCCACTCTGAATTTTCAACAGTGTAAAATGGTGTTTGACCAAAGACCTGCAAAAAGAAAGTTAGGAAACAGTCAAAGGAGTAGCGCTTGTCTTCATGAATGTCATGGTCCATCTGCAGCCACAGGGGGAGAGAGTTTCCATAGTTTTCCTATTTCAAGGGACATTAATTTTTAAATTCATGCACTGAATTTTGTGGGCTGCTTAAGTTGTGTTGAGAAATTGACTACAATGTCTCAAGATTACTTCTGAAACCTTTCATTAAGATGGCAGAGGCCTGTGGTAATATACACCTGAAGGTGTGATCTTACACCTCTAAATCATTTACAGTCTTATAAACCCATGCAAACTCAATTAAAAAATTAAAAAATAAGACAGCACATGCAATGGTATGAGTGAAGATCATAAACGATACCTGCTCTTGGAGATCTCTTTCCCCTTCCTTTTTTTTTTTTTAAACATTTTACTGATCCCACCATCTACCCAGGCACCCAGCTTGCCACTCTGATGCCTGCATTCTGGTCACCACCTTTCTCTGACATTCATGCTGACAAAGCCCAAGATTTTGCTTTGTAAAACAAAACTTTTTGTCCCATTTTTTCATACCTTTGCCTTTAATTCCTGTCACCTCTCATGTAGACACAGAAACAATCTCCTAACTGGTGTCGCTATTTCCACCAAGGTCCCGTGACACCCTGACTCATGGCCAGACATCTGCAGAAATAACTCTCTCAAATAAAAATCTGATCATGTTGCCCCTTTACTTAAACACTTCACTGAGTGTCACCTTCGGGGTGTGGTCCAAACTTCTAAGCATGACCTGCCTGCTCTTGGAGGCCTGGCTTAACCTGGGTATTCTTTTTTGATGTATTTGACTTTTTCTTCAATCTAATGAAGTTACTTAGAAACTTGGAATTTCCCCCCCAAATGTCCTAAGATTGCGCTACCTGGTGTCTTCACTTCCTTTGTTCTGCTGAAAGAGCTTTGCTTTTCTTGATCTCAGTCCCTCAGTCATTTCCTCCCACTTCTTTTTTTTTTTAAGATTTATTTTTATTTATACAAGAGCTGGGGTACAGGTCAGAGCCACGGGAGGGTGAGAGGATTCACCAGAGACAGAGCGGGGCACAGAACAGGCAGACTGATGAAATACACTGCTGAGGGGAGCAGCGGGCGCGACAGGAGATCTCCACTTCACCATGCGGGACCCTCGCCAGCTGGCTGGGATCGAACTGGCGCTGCAGAGGCTGCTGACAACTACACAGAGCTGCGCTCAACTGTCTGCGCCACCAGGGGAGGCCCTCCTCCCACTTCTTTATCCACTCTTCCCTCTGCATCTTCTTCCCCAGTCAATTGTCAAATATCCAGTTTCACTTCAAGACTTGCTTGTGTCACTGAAGCCTTTCCTGATTCTTCTAGGAAGGAGTGACCTCTCCCTTCAATGCACTTGTACCCCATGCTCCCAGAGATTTCCATGAAGTCATCCACAAACCTTTTTGCAATTATCTTAAATATCTGTCTCTCATATTAGACTGTTTTCAGGGATAGTATCATTAGTATCTGCATACTCAGTACTAAGCCCAGGGACTAGCACAAAGTGACCCCCCCAGTAAGTGTTTGTGGCATAATACAGAGTTTTTCCCCCCCAGTTGTATGAAATTTAATCTTTCAGCAGGTAGCATTTCATGGAAAGGGCACATGGAGATGAGCTACAATTTATAAGTTACTGAAGTTCAAATGTAACCAAAGATTTAAACCAAAAACACATGCAGGGATGGTCTGAGTTTGGGTTTAAGAATATTTTGATGTTTGGGCCTCCCCTGGTGGCGCAGGCAGTTGAGTGCAGCTCTGTGAAGCTGCCAGCAGCCTCTGCAGCGCCGGTTCAATCCCAGCCAGCTGGAGAGGGTCCCACATGGCGCGGCAGACCTCTCCTGTTTTGCCCGCTGATCCCCTCAGCAGTGTATTTCGTCAGTCTGCCTGTTCTGTTCCCCGCTCTGTCTCTGTTGAATTCTCTCACCCTCCCGTGCTTCTGGCCTGTACCCCGGTTCTTGTATAAATTTAAAAAAAAAACAATATTTTGATGTTTGAGGATTGTTTTAGTCACACAGATTGAGAAAATATATAGATTTTTCTTCCAGTCAACAATTACAATGTGCCAAACATAGGGAAGTAGAACAGAATGAAAACTCCATGGTTTTGTCCTCGGAATTCATACTCTCACAATGCACTGGGGGAGTCACACATATATGATACACAAAAGTTGCAAGGTGCCAAAGGGCACAGAGAAACTAAGAATTCCTTAAGGAGAACAGGAGTTAAACAGATTTGAAAAATGGCTGAGTCTTTAGTTGGTGGAATTACGGGAAGTAGGAACACAGTCAAGTGAAGGTGTTGAGGTGGGAGAAAGCCAGGTGTACTCAGGTACCAGCAAGAGGGTGTGATGGGAAGTTACTGTGGATGGGCAAAGGCAACCAAGGAGGCTGGGGATTCAAAGTCTGATTATCAAAATGACGGGAAACGCAAGATTTTAGAGGAGATCCTGGTTTTTATTAATTTGCTCAAATTGAAATAGTTTTGATTTGGAAAGAAGTTTCTTAAAAGACACTCAGCTTGGTAAGATCCACTATTCAACAATTAATGAAACATTTGAATTTAAGTCTGAGGATGCTTACCGGAAGAGAGAGAAATGTGTTGAAAAAATCAGCAAAGACTTCATCCTCTAGCAGAATTATAAGATTTGTAGAACCAATTATCTCTATATGGGGAGGAAAAAGCAGTACTCGTGAACCACAATTGCATTTGGGATAAGAAAATGAAGCAATTAAATGGACCATTTCACACAGCCCAATCTCAGCGTGATGGCAGTCTTTAAGGAGATCTAACTCAATTTTCTCCCCTTCACCAGGACTCTCTTCTGCAAGTCATACTGCTCAAACACACCCAGCTGTGGGGAGCTTGACATCTCACAGGACTGTCCATCCCATTTACGAAGACATAAAATGGTTCAGAAAGATTGTTTCCTACTGTGAACTGCCTTTCCTTATCTCTTTTCCACTCACAGATATTCTGCCCCCCAAAGCTTGACAGAATTCATCTAAGTCCTCTTAAATAGAATAATGCTCCTGTAGATTATGTAGCCACCACAACCTCTGCTTCCCTCCAACCCCTCTGGCCAGTGACCAAGCAGTTCCTCAATTATTCCTCATATGCCCCATGCCCCCACTTTTGTCTGGTTCATCTCTTGATGGCTGGAGTGGCACCCATATCTCAAGCCCTTGGCATGCTCCGCAGGAAAGAATATAAGAGAACCATTGCCCATAATCCATTTTATACTAGTGTGGCCAGAAATGGGGATGACTTTGGTGCTCTCATATCACACGATTGGCCCCATCATCCTTTATTTATGCAGCCACTTTCCAGAAACTAAGGGCAGGAATTTTCATTTATTCCATTCTGATTTCAACTGTGCTGTGGGCTACTGCAATGCTGTCTCTTCTTCCACGATCGGTCTTTGTTTGGGACTTCTGGACACTATCTGGGGTGAGATAGCTGGCCACACTTAGAAACTCTCCCTTTTCCCCAATCTCCTGTTTGTTAAATAAACCCTGTTGCTGTTGAACCCTGGTGTGGGGGTGAGAACACTGATAGAGACCTCTCGGGCACAATGGCATTGTCCCTTGGTCCTGGCTTGAGCACTGATTTAGTAGTGTTTTAGCTGTTTTCTACAAGTTCCATCATGCTCACTTCCAACTTCCATGCCTTTGCTTCTGCCTCCCCATGGCCTGAAATGTCCTCTTAACCCAATCTGCTTCATAAATTACGAGTCAGCCATCGAGAACTCATTTACATAAAATCTTCTCGATGAACCAAGAATGGTAGCATCTACCATGGGGTAAATCGATTCATTACTCCCCTGCACCATCATGTGCATCTCCTATCATTACAATTAAGGAGTCATTGTTCTTATCTAGTGATGTATCTGTCTTCCTCACCAGCCTGACCTTGTGAGCTCATGTTTTTTCCCTTAAGCACTGCAAATGTTTGCATAATGTCCAAGTTCTATAAATGCTGAATAAATTGCTCTTTCAAGAGATGATCTATCATTTAGGCTAATGTCAATTTCTTTGTCATTTGTAGAGCCTGCCATGAATTTGTTGAATAAAACTATAGAGAAAATCCACAGAAAAGTTAGGGTTTGGCAGAAATTTCTCAGTTGATCGTTTTCACAGTGTGTGTTAGCTATACACACTGCTGATGACAAGGGCTTGACTGTCATAAGGCTTCATTAATAAGACTGCCCTAAAACGTATTGAAGCCAGAATTTTTACATCCTTCCATTCTCTTCCCGGCCTATTATTACCCTTCCTGTTTCTCTATTCTTATCTGTTCTGCCTTTGAACTTCCTTATAACCTGGAATATCTCTAACACTTATCCCACACAATAATATTAATTTGGGAACAAAAGGAATCATTGGATTATCCCAAAGCTCATGCTAGACTTCTCCCTGAAAGAGGATTGGAATGTGAGGACTGGATCTGCCTTTTGCTCCCTCCTTCTTAGTTGTCCTCTCAGTTGCCTTAGTTGTCTTATGAATGAGACCCTGTCTTGTCATTCTAGATCTGGTAGCATGATATGGGGGGAAAGAAGAGATAAGGAAAACAAAGAGCATGAATAACATAAAAGCCACATGGGGTCTTCCTGAAAGATTCCCTTAACAATGTTAAGGGAAGCGGTTTGCCTTATTTGGGGGGCTCAATGCCCTGGAGACAGCCCTCTCAGAGACTCACCTACGTTGCTCATGTTACCATGTCCTTCCTGCCCCTGTGATTGATTAGGAGAGAATTATCCCCCAGTCAACAGAACCCCAGTTCTTGTGAACACACAGAGACACCTTCTTTAAGGGGTTCCAGATTCTATGAGGAAGTGACCTACTTATTTCTGGTGTAAACCTTAATCTGAAGATGTCTTTATGTTAGCTGATCACCTAGATTCCCCTGACTATACCTGACCTCTTATTTCTAGGTCGCTAGTCCACTAATTTGCATGTGTTATTAGGTTCTTTATAATTTTTGTCCAAGTATAGATCCTGAGTTTATGTTCTTTCTCTCTTTTCAACCTGACTTGTGCTTCAGGGGACTGGGGGTCTTCTCATTTACTTCTTTTTTTTTTTTTTTAAATTTATTTATTTATTCTTTCAAGAACTGAGGTACAGGCCAGAGGTACAGGGGGTGAGCAGAGTCACCAGAGACAGAGTGGGGACACAGAACAGGCAGACTGACTGAAATACACTGCTGAGGGGAGCAGCAAGCGAGTCAGGACAGGTCTGCTCTGTCATGTGGGTCACCCCCTGGTGGGGATCGAACTTGTGCTGCAGTGGCTGCAGATTGGTTCATAGGCTGCTTCTTAACTCCTTGTGCCACCAGGGAGGCCCTCTTCTCATTTACTTCTAATGTGTTTGTGGATCTAATATCCTTCCAGAATTCTAACAGGTACTCAGTGCATGTTTAAGACTTGACTTGTCTTTTGGATTGAGCTGGAAAATTCAACCTAATACCCAATGTTGTTTTCCATCTCTTCTCCTCCTTCCTGGATAGTTCCCTCGGGTTGGCTGCGGGTCACTTCCTTATCCATCAATTTTGAAAAAGAATAAAATAAACATTCTCTAAGTGCCTTTGATGAGGAAGAAGTTACATTAAGTATGTACATTTTGTCCTTACTTAGATTTCTGGTCTGCAAAATGGAGATTATCAACTCCTCCTTTTCACTGAAAGATAGTAAATGCAACACACAGATTCAACCTTTCCTATTTAATTCGAGAGCCTATGTTATTTCAAATATGCCAGTAAATCAAACCTTTTTTATATGAAAAATGCATTTTAATGAACTGAAAATAAGACTCTTGGGCTTTGCACCATGATTGATTTTTCTGTGTAATTCCTTCTACTACTTATGGTGGGTATCATCTGTTTAATTAAAATTTCTTTCCCTGCATATCAAAACTACAAAGAGATACCATCTTACACCAGTGAGAAAGGCACATATTAAAAAAAACTAGCAACAACAAATGTTGGTGAGGATGTAGAGAAAAAGGAACTCTCCTGCACTGTTGGTGGGAGTGCAAACTGGTCCAACCACTATGGAGAGCTGTGTGGAGATTTCTTGACCAACTAAAGATAGAGCTTCCATATGATCTAATAATTCCACTCCTAGATATTTACCCAAAAGACACCTGCATCCCTATGTTTATAGCAGCACTATTTACAATAGCTAAGCTATGGAAACAACCCAAATGCCCAAAAATAGATGACTGGATCAAGAAGATGTGGTACATATACACCATGGAATATTACTCAGCAATCAAAAAAGATAAACACATGCAGTTTGCAGCAACATGGATGGAGCTAGAAGGGATCATGCTCAGTGAAATAAGCCAGAAAGAAAAAGGAAAATACCGGATGGTCTCACTCATAGCAGGAATTTAAAAAACCTAAATAAGGGACCAGGAAAAAGACTAATTAATACAAAGTAAAAATCAAAATCAACAGCAACTATAAACCAGAGACACACTATTGGGGGGGGGAGGGAAGGAGAGAGGAAGGACTAGGGTCAAAATAAGGGGGTGGGGTACAATTGCATGGGAAATATAACCAAAATGAAAATGCATACATTGTGCAAAAATGAAAAATAATGTAGGAATTATATAAAATAAAATATTAATTAAAAAATAAAAAATAAAAATAAAGCAGAAAAAAAATTTCTTTCCCACTAATGACATAAAAGTAAATGATATCAATATGAAAAACAACTACTTAGAAATAGGCATTACATGTATCTAGGAATTCAACCAGAAGATTGAACAAAACCATTTATAATCATCATCATATGAAGAACTGATTTTCTGTAATCAATTTTGACCCAAATTTTTCTAATCCTGATCAGTTCCCTACTCAACTGAACCAATCTCTCTGAAAAAGACAAACTCAAGAAAAAGGAAATATAAAAAATAAATTATATTTGTCTTTCATTTTGTTTTTCTCAATACTGTATTGTACCCTTCAACTATAAATTGCATCATGCCTGCTTGTGGGTTATGATGATTAGTGCAGCCAGAACAAATCTCTTTATTCTCATAAAAATAGAGAAACAAAGAACAATCATAAATAATAAGACAAAAGAATTTTCTGAAATCTTTCCAACTTACCAATGTCTAAAATGCTTTTTGCAATTTGGAAATTTGAGACTCAGCATGAGTTTGCTCACAGATAATAAATTGTGGTCTGGCAAATATTTAGGATATTGCAATATCCTAAATTTATTTTTGTTATTATTCTTTATTGCCTTAAATAGGTGTGAAGATTAAGTTCTTTTTCACATTAAGGAGAGGTAAATCAAATTTGGGTATTTTAGGCTTTGGGTCTAATTTGGATCCCTCTTTGCAAAGTCCTAGGATACCTATAAGTTAGTCCAAAGAGCTAATAATGAACACAGAGCAGAAGAGGAACAAGTGCACTTAATAGCATCTTATGTTGTTTTGTATTGACTTGGTCACACAGTCTCTGGCTGTGCTTCCTATTTGGGGTAAAAAATAACCGTGTGAGCCTTAAATGCCAGAGGAGTCCCTCTTCTGCCCTGGCAGCAAGGACATGGTAATAATCAAAGAAATGAAATGAGATTATTAAGCCGTCCAGAGCTCTTCTCCCAAACTCTCTTAAGGGACACATGTGTTATGCTGATTAATCAGCTAATGGTTGATTGAAGAAATATGGTGAACCACAAACTTCTTGAAATGCAAAAACATAAAAAGTAAAGAATTTCTTACCAAAATCAGTGAAATTAGTCAGAAGGAAAAAGAAAAATATCGGATGGTTTTATTTATAGGAGGAATATAGGGGGACCAAATAAGGGATCAGGGAAAAATATTAATAAAAAATAAACAAAACCAGCTGGCAACTATAAATCAGAGACATTCTTCAGGGGAGGGGGAGGGAGAGGGATCAAAACAGGAGGTGGGAAGAGCACAAGGGACTGTGGTGATGGTGCACAGGTGACTGGTGGTGGGAATTCTATGGGGACTACACCTGAGAGGAGAAATCAAACATTGTACAAAAATGAACAATTATGTTTTATATATATATACACACACATATATATAACACATATATAACATAATTGTTCATTTATATATATCAATATACAATATTATTCATTTATATATAAATATAAATATTAAATATATATGTTTATATATAAATAAATAAGCCTCTATGCAAGGGTAAATATATAGTTATAAATAATAAAGTATCTGGTTTACATATACATTAAAAAAGCATCACACTTTTTCAAGTATAAGTATTGTTTTATTTAGAATTCATTATTAACAATATTCCTTCCAACTTAAGTTCTTTTCTTTTATGGCACAACAAGATTTTGTAGACATTACACAAGCTTTCAAACAATACTGAGATTTGTAAATTCTTTTAACCCTCTCTTGGATATGAAGTTTAATTACTGTGTCAATAATTTTTTTAAAAGATTTATTTATTTATTTATTTATACAAGTGCTGGATATAGTCAGAAGTGAGAGAATTCACCAGAGCCACAACAGGGAACAGAACAGGCAGACCAATGAAATACACTGCTGTGGGGAGCAGTGGGCACGGCAGGAGAGGTCTGTGTGCCATGTGGGACCGTCACCGGTGGCCGAGGATTGAACCAGCACTGCAGAGGCTGCGGGCAGCTTCACAGCCCAGCGCTCAACCGCTGTGCCACCAGGGGAGGCCCTCTGTGTCAGTAATTTTTTGCTAAATTTTTAATGTTTATGGGACTGATGGTCTTTCCTCTTAATGTTCACTTCCAGGGAGAAGGGGACAAGAGAGAGGGAGGGCTTACTTAGTGAGAAATCCAAGTGTCTGAAAATCCATCAGAAAAAGGGAATTCAAGCCTCTGGGAGATTGATATTTAAGTCAGAAGAATGTCCAAAATTGCTTAATAAAATAACATCAAACAATATAGTTTACACAATATTTGGGAGCTGAATTTAGCAAGGCCAAAGTCACCCCTAGGTACAACAGAGGATGGGGTTGTGTGAAAGGGCTTTAGAGCTTTGTTATTAAGCAAATAGAAAGTTGGGTAGTGGTGAAACTTCTCATTCTGTTCTTGTTAACTGACATCCAATTTTATCAGTAGAAAAATAAATCACATTAATTAGTAAGAAAGAACTCAGCTGAAAGGAAAGAGCAAAAAGGAGGTGAGGTATTCATCTTTGTGGCCCCAATGCCTAAAACATAGTAGGTGCTCAAGGATATTTATTCAATTCAGCCGAGAAATGGATGTAACAGTAATATGGATAACTTTAAGTTCTACAAAAATATCAAGTTCTAAAATTTGTCTAGCTGGATGGTTAGGATATTGCAAGAGTTTGAGGAGAGATAGAGCAACTAATGTAGCATCACCACCCCAGTGGAAACGTATAAAAGCTCTAGACTCAATATTGACAAACTTCCCTTGGGTACAACTGTGCTTCCTGATTCAGAACTCTGTTCTTGTTATTTCCAGTGACTAATTATGTGGCGAGTGACAGCAGATAGAATTTATACCTTGCCCCAATGGGTGTTATCTTTGCCAATACAGTAGATTTCAGTACAGGCTTCAGAATAGTGGTCAATGTAGTCACGTTTTAAAAATCAGGGGAGAGGCAATTTCAGCCTAAGCAAAGCATTCAAAATGTTATTCAAAACATATCAAGTCTTGAAGCAATTATTCTATCGTAATATAGAAAGTGAAAAAATCTGGAAAGTCTTCCTCTAAAATAATCAGTTTAATAAAAATTCTGAGTTTTACGAAGTAGAATCTTTTAGGACTAGTGATTGATTAATATTGTACAAGCATTAAAAATATAATTCATGGATATGATCATACAACAAAGTCTATCAGGCATTTGTAGGTTGTCCCTATTGGACAGAAACTCTTGGACTGAAAATATTTATGAGAATTCTGTGAGAGGTTGAACAAGAGCATTTTGGTGATTTTTATAGAGTTGCTAAAAATCAGCCATTTTAGCTCAAGGGGCATTTTGACATTTGTGTTTTTGAAATACACACACAGATCTATATGTCTATGTACCTATGTATAGATCTAAATATCTATCTTATCTATGTATATAGACCTACAGATCTCAATTCAATTGAATTCTGTTCGTTTTCATTTCCACATATTCAGTTTAACAGGAAACAAGACCTTCATCACGTTTACTGGATGTTGGGACGAGACTTGCCTATGAATTCTCTTCCCCTTCATCCCTTCTCTTTTTTTGAGTTAATAGCAAAGCAGCTCCTGCGTCTCTCTGGGTTCTTGTGAAGAAGGTGCCCTCTTGTGGATGATCATGAAAATTATATTTTTTCTCTCCAAAATTTCAATATGGTTTTTTTGGCTTTATTTTTTCCAAATCTATCTTCAGTTGGTCTTACATTCCAAGTGATTTCGATTGTTGTCAGGGTGCTCCTTCTACTGTGATATGCAGAGTAGAGAAAGATCCTATGCAACACCAGCCTTTCCACCACTATATCAGACCTCAATAATCATTCTTTACAGCTCCAAAGGCCCTTGCTAATATGTACTATTTACCTTGAAGATACATGCTGTGAAGTATAATATTTGGAGGCATTAGCTTACTACAAGAGTTCATAAGTATCTATTAAGAGCTCCAAATTACTGAGAAATGGGACAGTACTGTTAATAAGTGGATGTGGTATTGCTTCAACTTTTACCTTTGTAGAGGGATGATATCTTGAAATTATAATGTTTGGCCTTTGCTTTCTGCCCTCGTCTATAACTGTACCCAATTAGTGAAAGGTATTGCCACAAGATGAGGTCGGATTGTCACAGCCCATAAAAAGTCAATTTTTAAATTAAAAATATCCAAAGCTCTTAATATCAAGGAGGCCAGAATGAAGTAGAAAATGGAGTTTTACTATACCATCAGGAAAGAATGTAGGGGAGAAACAGCTTCCCTGGCACCCCAACCTCAGGGCAGTGTAGGAGCTTCAGCAAGGCTTCAGGAAGGAAGAACTGCGAGGCTGGGCAAGTCCTGAGAAGATACCAAAGTGGATGACACAGAGGGGTTGGGATCCAGAAGTGACTACCAGGAACAGAGCAGAGCCTACAGGGAAAACTGCAGAGCAGCACTGGTCACTAGGACCAAGGAGATGCCCTGGAGATGAGAGACAAGCCTGGGGGAACTTTGTTTCTGGGGCCCACTGCTCCTCTCCAGTGGAAGGCAGCATTGCTGCCTGTTCTTCCTACTGGTGCAAGCGGTAGCCCTCGTTGAGACCTGCCTGCCCATCACACACTGGACATCCAGCATGCACCACCCTACATTCTGACATTGCTGAGTCCTATCTCAATGACACTGGGAAACACCTCCCCTCTTTGCATAACTCAAAACGCTCACAGGTCTTCAAAAGCAGAGGGTGGAGACCCTTAACAGTAGACAGTAATTCCCCTGCTACCCCTTAACTTCTGAATCAGAAAACTGACAAGGAAGAGGAGCACCAGAACCAAAGGAAGAGGGGCACATTTAGTTCTCCGATGAGCTAGAAGCCAAGAGGAAACTAGAGGAATGAGGTCCCTCTGGAATCCCTTCCCCAGCTCCACTCTGTTTTAAGCCTGGGTAGTTTAGTTGTGACCAGGAATAAGGGGATCTTGACAATTCTTCACATCCTGGGGACTGCAGGGAAAAAAAATAGAATGTGTAACATAAAGACATTTTTTTGAGAGTCCCCAATAATTCATCCCCACTCGTCAGCATTCAACCCCCTTGACCCTCACTTATAGCATTTTGTGACATAGTAAATATCCGGCTATCTTAAGTCAGTTGATAGGATAGTCATCAAGATTAAAAAGGAAGCCATGTAGAATAAATAAGATTTTCGGGTACAAGAGAACCAGAATGACATGGATCCTGGCGAGTCTACTACTTGAGCATTGATGAAGTGTGTACAGAGAAAGATGCTGGTTATGTACTCAGGTAGGAGAGTCAGACAGAATACACTCAAGGGGGCAGGGATGGCGAAACCCCGAAAGCAGCCAGTCCTTAGAACCTCTCTATGTGCAGGGTGTTGCTCTGTTCTGTGGACCCCACAGAGGAAGCTGCCTTCAGGATTGTGGCGACACTATCACCTATGTGCCAACTTGTCCAGATGGATCTATTGAATATGTGCAATTTTTTGGAATAAAACTTATCTCAATAAAGCTGAAAAGAGAAAAAGGATCTGCTTTATATTTGATAAATCAAAGAGTAATCAAAAGAAAGTCCTCAACAACAGTTCTACGAGTTCTAAACAGTCAGCATAATAGTTTGGGTTTAGCATGAGTATTTAAAGATTCATAAAGAGAAAGAATGAGGAGGTGATTACTGTGATGTGCAAATTATTATGATATACTGAAGGTGACTAGTGGTCAGTATTCTATGAGGTGGGGTGAGGGATTCTCCTGCCAGGGGAATGCAGAGGGAGCAGAATGCCTGGGCTGGAGTTGAGGAGTGGCAGGTGGGGTGGGAGAAATACTTGGCGAGCAGAGAGCGAAGGTCATAGTCATTTATCTCTCATGTTTCATTTGCCTTTGCTGTGTACACATTCAGCAAATGGGACAAAGAAAACGGAAGTAGAGAGTGGGTGGGTCAGCCCAGCACGCTGCCTCAGGGTGGAAACTCTGAAAGCAGGCTACTGGTCCTCCTCGCTGACAGCTCACCTCCCACACCTTCTCATCCAAGTGCTCCAGAATGCACAATTGAGAGGGAACCACTCAGACTCATCTGGGCCCAGAAGTCAACGAATGTAACGAACCCACCAAAAGGAGAAGCCGTAGATCCAGGTCATCAAAAGGGCAACGAAAGCCACATGCCAGCAGAAGAAGGTGGTGACAAACATGATGTCGTGCTGGTCATCATCCATCCATTTGTAGCCAGAGATAGGTCTGAAGAGCATAAAACCGATCTGCATCAGCCAAGAACCAATTAGCATATATAGAAAGGCCTTCATCGCCCAGAGCTGAAGCATGTTGGGAGCCCACAGCTCTGCGATTACCACCACCGTCAGCAGGAACATGGCCTGGGTGAGCAGGATGTGCGCCAGCAGCTCCACTCCCTCTGTGTCCTGCATGTGCGACACCAGCAGGGGGAGGAACAGAAACAGGCCCAGGGCTTGGGCACTTTGCTCCACTGCAGCGCACCTCCAGGGCAGCAGGTTCTGACTCACCACGTCCACACACCCACTCAGGAAGAAGGTCATATAGAGGGTGAGATGCTGCCACTGTTTGCGGTAGAAAAAGTCTCTCTGATGAAAAACCTTGCTGATGAGTACAAGCTGTCCGTGGATGCTGTGCAGCTCTTGGGCCACTAAAATACAGGCACTCAATATCTTCACCAACCCAACGTAGTGGATTTGCTGCAGCCTTGCCCACCTTCCCTTGCTCCAGGGGCGGCGTGGCAGATACTGGACAGGGTGGTTGCATATCAAGGCCCTGGAGACAAGTCGTGCGTGATAAAGTCCGTAGAGGAAGAGAGACAGTCCCGGGTACAGATGACCCTCAAAACCTCCCATGGAACTGAAGGTCAGCCTGACCGAAGGCCAAGGCAAAAGACTCAAGATTGGCTGTTCACTCAGAGGCACTCAGGCTCTAGAATGTGGAAGGAGCTTCCCGATGCATGTTTATATCCTTTATCCAGCTCACTGATCCACATACAGAAGGGAAATGACTTTGGAGAAGAAAATCAAACTTATGGTGGGGTGGGTGTCATGGTTTCCGTTCTGACCGTCTACTATGGTTCATTGACAACTAACCAACCATTGCCAAATAATGAAAGGAACATATTCCCCGGTACAATGCCTGGACATCTGCCACTCTCAAAGGATATGGCTTGGGTCCTTTACCTCTCCTCCCACTTGTCCTTACATCCCTTTGAAATTCACAGACCATAGGAAAATTCAGAGAAAGAACCAGAAATGCACCAGGTAGGTATGCACTATCATATTCCTCACCAATCACTGCATTTAAACACGAGGCATAAATGCACTCTCCTGGGTAAAAAATAGTCTTCAGAGTCACAAGTAAGCATACAGATATACAGAGACCCAATTATTCTGATGCTGTTTGAGGATTGCCAGAAAAATGATTTATCCTGAGAAAAAACTGCTACTCTCCAGAGAGAACTGAGGCGCCACTAATCATCCAAGACCCCCTCCTTTGGATTGAAGCAGTGTTTTCCAAGCTAAAGTAAATCAACAGCGTCAGCTGGGAGCTACTGATTCAGAAGCTCCTGGGCGGGTGTCCTGCAACATGCATTTCATCAGCACCCCCAGGTAATTCCCAGGCACATTACACTTTGAGAATCACTGAGGTAAATGCAAGTGCTAGTTGGAAAGAGCCTATGAAACTAGTAACCTTAGTGTGAATTCGCCATCAAGAAATTTCTTTCATGAAATAGGCAGTTGTTTTACATTGTTATGGTCACATTACTTTTCAACAGCGTTAAGAACAGGGAATGTCTAAAATGAAATTTCATATTGAGTCTGCAGATTTCCATTTTGATTTGTAAATCATCTTTTGATGATTTGATCAATCATCTTTTGTTATTACTATGAATGGATATTCATTTTATAATTTTCATCTTATAATTTTTACCTATATAAAAACTATAATTTGATATTGCTCTTCACATTAATCATCATTACATTTACATACTGTTCTTAATAATTTTAAAATGATTAGAAAACTTAAATAAGGGACCAGGAAAATGAATAACTATAAGAAAGTGAAAATCAAAATCAACAAAAAACTATGAACCAGAGACACTCTATGGGGGGTAGGGGGCGGGAGGGGAGGGATTGGGGTCAAAATAAGGGGGTTGCAATTGTATGGGGAATATAAAAATAAAATTTATTATAAAAAAAATAAAATAGAAGGAATAACTATTCTAAAAATTCACACCTTAAAAAAAAATGATTTGAAAACGGTGATCTCCTTTTAGACATATTTTTGTCTTTTGTAAGCTTCTTTTCCAATTTCATTGGCTGGGTAAAATCTATTATTTCAGATAAGAAAGCTCCCTTCTTCTGAAAAGTATCCCCTCAAACCATGTGGGTTAACTGGGCATTGTCATCTTCCAAAAAAAAAAACCCTGTTTTCCTAGTCATTGTTCAGTCCCGAGATAGGCACCTGACCTAGATAGGCCAATTGAAGTCCCTCACCAGATCTTTTTACTTGAAATAACATTACATTTTAATTTTACATAGGTTTCAGGTGTGCATTATGATTAATTTCTTTATATACTACATTAAATGCCACTAAAAGTCAAATTCTATCCTCCACCATCCAATTGACCCCTTTTAGCTGATTTGCTCACTACCCTCCCTTTTTTTTTTTTTTAACCAAAGGATTTTCAATCTTTCCATTAACTCTATAAATTCTGCCCTCTGCAGAATTAAGTAGCATATTGGGATTTTATTTCCTTCTCCATGGCTCGGATATTGCAGTATAACACATGAACACAAATTTAGTGATTTTAAACACACTCATTATCTCAGTTTCTGTGGGTCAGGATGCAGGCCCAGCTTTGCCAGGGCCTCTGCACAATCTCTCAGGTGCAGTGATGGTGACAGCCAGGCTGTGTTTCATTCTGTGTCCTGGGGGGCTCTTCCAAGTTCACAGGGTTGGGTCAGGATTCAGTTCCTAGGGTTGCAGGTCTGACATCCCATTTACTTGCTAGTCATCATTCCACACCCAGCAGATTGACAATAATTGGCCTAATGATAGTTTGACAATGTGAATCAAGTAGAATAATTAATACATTGCTAGTGAAAACATACGCTGTCACCATCACTTTAGAAATTTGGCATTATATGGCTTTGTAAAGTGGAAGATATGCATCCTTACTTGTATGTATATGTATGTATATGTGTATGTGTATATGCATGTATGTACGCTGTATTATACTGTTACATGTACAGTAACTCACACCTGCACACAAGGATCATATTCAGAAATGTCCATAGTAGTACTGTTTAAAATTGGCAGAGAAAGAAATTATCAATATATTCTCCAATATTAAAATATATTAATAAATTTCTAATATACTCATAAAATATTTTTTAAAGATTTGTTTATTTATGCATAGAAGAGCTGGGGCACAGGCCAGAGATGCAGGGAGTGATAGGAACTACCAGAGACAGAGTGGGAAACAGAACAGGCAGACTGACTGAAATACACTGCTGAGGGGAGCAGCAGACAAGTCAGGAGAGGTCTGCTGTGCCATGTAGGTTGCTCCCTGACGGGCTGGGGATCGATCTCATACTGCAGACGCTGCAGATTGCTTCATAGTGCTGTGCTTAACCCCTTGTGCCACCAGGGAGGCCCATACTCACAAAATATTATACAGAAATGAACATAAAAATTATAGTTATATTCAATTACATTGTGGCAGTTAAATTTATGTAAATGTTAAATGTTATTTCTGGGTGTATCAATAAGATCAGCATTTGAATCCATGAATTTGGCAAAGTAGATTGTCCCCACAATGACAGCCTCTTGTCTGTCTACTGGGGTGGGACATAGATCTTCTCCTGCCTTGCCCAAGGGTTATACTCCTGGCTTCCCTGGTCCTCTGACTTTCAATGCAGAGTGGGATTATCCCACCAGGCCTCCAGCTTGGAGACAGCAGGTGATGGGACTTCTCTGCCTCCATGGCCTCATGAGCCAAGTCTCCTTTCTATACAGCTCCTGTTGGTTCTATTTCTCTGGAGAGTCATCATAAAAAACATGAACCTCAAAAATACAACTGAAGGTGAAAAAAGAATGTTGAATAATAATGTATATTGAACGATTCTATATCTGTCTATCTATATATCTATCTAAAATTTGAAAACACACAAAACTAAACAATGTGAACACATATGTGGGATTATAAATAGAATTCAGGAAAATTGCTATCTCTGAGAAGGGAATGATAGGATACACTTGAAAGGGACAAACAGGACATAGACATGATGACAAGATTTTCCTGTTCGTACAGTTGGTGGTAAGCGCAGGAGTACTGATGGTATTCGAATTCTGTAGAGTTTTTATGCACATTCTATAAATACCATTTTGTATTTACACAATATTTTTCAAATGTTTAAGTAAACAAAAGGGTAAGTAAAAATGCTATGTGGGTGAATGAAAGTTGATATTTAATAGGTCTACTTTAGGGTGAGAAAGTGGAAAAACATTTGGTTGCAAAGGGGATCTCCCAAGTGGCAAAAGGAATTTTCCTTCTGGACATGAATAGTAAAATATCTATCATTCTACAACTGGGCTGAGATGCTACTGGGGAGCTCGTGGCATGATTATCCTTCTGTTCCCCAAACTCACTTGGGCTACAATGTGGATTGAAATAGAAGAGGATTAGAACCCAGTTAAGAATTGTGTGATAATGCAGAGTTGGGGATACATAGATAAGGGCAGTGGAGGCCATGGAGATGGACAACCCAGAGAATTTATTGATTAACAGGTTGTGGTTTTTACATACTCATTCATGTAATGTGTTGGAGACAGAAACATTTTGTTATATAGAGGTCCTGCTCATTCATTTTAATGTCATTTTCTTTACTGAATCCCTTATTGATAGACATTTTGGTCTACCTGACTTTTCAATTTTTTTTATAAACAGTGTTGAGCAAATATTCTTCTTTAGGGTAGAAAACCATTAATGACCTTTCTGAGTCATATTTTATTCCTTTTTAAGTTTTAATGCATAGTGATGAATCTCTCTTCAGCAGAGCAGAGCCCATTTTCACTCACCCCCAAAACCTATTAATCAATAAATTCTCTGGGTTTTCCATCTCCACCACCTCCACTGCCATTGTCCAGGTATCCCCAACTCTGTGTCATCACACAGCTAGTTCCAATCCTCATCTATTCCTATCCACATTGTAGCCAGAATGAGTTTGGGGAATAAAATGCTAATCATGCCACAAGTTGGTTAAAAGTCTCCAGTGGCATCCCACTGCCTTGTGATTATAATCCATGCCATCACTCTTTCATCACTTTTTATTTACTGGGAAGTCTTTGAAGCTGGAGACCTTGTCCTTTCTTCTCTGCCTTTTTAGCCTCACGCCTGGAAGTGCTCAATGAATATTTGAGGGATGAATGGATAAATGAACTGTCAACTGAACATATTATGTCTACCAAAAAAATGCTACATAATCTTACTATGACAGAACAGATATGCAAATATGAGGCCAGATCACTCATGCTAAAAGTTAAATGCCAGGTGGGTGGAGCAAGTGATCTGGGCTATGCAATTGGAGGAGAGAACTCACCCAACTAAGCGAGCAGGACAAACATGATCACCCCCAATGGGCAAGTGGAGAGAATAACCTATGCGAGTTAAAATCTTATCTTTGACTTTTTCATCCTTGGACACAGGGGAAGCAGAGTCAAAAGGATGATTTGCTATAATTATAGCTTCTCAGTCCGAGACACAGACCCTTTGTATAAGGCAGTGTTCCTCAACCCTTTTCTCATTTGTATTCTCCCTAAGGAAGCTTTTTTCACATGTATTCACATCTCCTTGTGAGAATTTGACATGAGTGAATTCTGTGTACCCGTCTTATGTCCTTTGGCTTTTTGGAGTATCACAAACCATCCTTACATATAAAATCATAAGGTTTTATTCCCTGGGGGAGAGTCCACCCCAGTGAAAGCACAGAGTATCAACCAAGGCCTTAGTGGGGCATCTCAGACCTCATCATCAAAGGGTGCTTGGCTGTCGTGTCGGGCAGTGAGGCCCATTTAGCATGGCCACTAGGAAACTCAAGTGATATTAGAGGGACTTGAGTGAAAATTGCTCTCTTCTTCCTTCCCTCTAACCAGTAACAGAGATGACAACTGTAAGAGAGAAGGAAGTGTTATCTAAAAGGGTGAAAATGTAGGGTGTTTCTCTGATTTGGGGACTTATAGCCAAAAATAGAGGAACTGCAACCCAGGAGACAGAAGCAATCGAGCCAGACACACGACTAATAGGGTGTTCACCCGGATGGGGAAGAGCAAGAGGAAAACTTACTAACGGATGTTCTATGACCTACAAGTAAGACCTAAAGCTGAGACAGCCTCTGGTACTGCTGTGGGCACTGGCCACTCACTGCTTCATTCCAGGGGAAGGGTGTGGAGGGCACAGTTCCTAACAGAACCTTGCTACACCAGAGTCACCCTAAGAGAGCTTTTTAAAATGCAGAGTGCCAAGTTTCACCCCAATGCTACTGAGCGAAGTCCCTGGACTAGGGTCTGCATTTTGAATCATACTCCCCTTCCCCATCTCGGGTGATTCTAATGAGAGCTGTTCTTCACTGGATGCATGGAAACCACTAGACTAGACTAGAAAACACTACTCTTGTCATATCACCACACCTGAACACCATCTTCCTTGTGACTCACAGACTGACCCAGGAGTGAGCAACTTATACAAGGAGAATGCAGAGGCCTCCGTGGTGGTGCGGGGTTAAAGGCAAAGCACTGTCAAGCTATGGGCAACCACTGTAGCACAAGTGGCTGACCAGGGAGCTACCCACATGGCACAGCAGACCTCTTCTGTCTCACCCGCTGCTCCCCTCAGTAGCAGTGTATTTCAGTCAGTCTGCCTGTTCTGCTCCCCACTCTCTCTGGTGAATCCTCTCATACACAAACCCCACTCCCGCACCTCTGGTCTACACCCCAGTTCTTGTGTGCATGAATAAATAAATCTTAAAAAAAAAAATAAAAGGAGAACCCAGCAACAGTTACCAAGAGAGGCTTGTGCAGGAGGAGAGGGTGCGCAGGGAGAGAGGAGACTGAGAGAGGGGAAGGAGGGGAGCGTAAGTGAAGGGAAGGTGGAGGAAAGGGCAGTTGGGAAGGCTCAGAAAGGATAATGAGACTCAGCAGAAAGAAGACAAAGAGGGTGAGAGCTTCCCAGACCTGCGTGGGAGCTGCATGGGAAGGGGGAGGCGAGGGGTTGGAAGGCTGTGCGTTCTCTCCCAAGGGTGAGAGAGAAAGAGAAAGTTCTCCTTGTCTGGCTCTAGGAGACATTATCCGTTAATGATTAAGATGAGAAGTATGACGTAGGTCTGTTTGGGACCCAGTTGGGCCATTTGCTAGGGGAACATCTTAAAACAAAGTCTGTATTTTCTCTGAGACTCTTCCTTATAGATAAATGTGGAACTGTGGGAACTCCATGAAACAATGTTTTTGAAAGCAGGATATAAATGTTAAGTACTCTAAATTGGTCATTTTAGGGATTAGAGGCCAGAGAGTTTATTTCTTCTAAGCCCCTCCTTTCACAGGGGAAACTGATGCCTGGAAAGGAGTGACTCACAGGATGTCAAGTGGTTAGTGGGTTAGTTGGAAACAAAGTATATGCTGAGATTCTAAGTCACAAATCCATCAGCAGAAAGAACAGGAGAACTCAGCTCAGCAAAAAGCAGAAGTGTTAAGTGGGTCAAGGCTCCAGCACTTCATAGCAGTCAGATCCCCTGGCTGGATGAGATGTCCCCAGAACTGGGGATCAAAGAGAGTGAGCCTCAAAAGGGCAGACTTGTCTCTGCAGAACATCTCACTGAGTAAGAGATACCCGGGGCCACACACGTTCACCCGAAAAATGCCCACTGATGTAAGCTCAAGATTAGCTGGATGGAGCTGGTGAATTCTGATAGAGGTGGGGGGACAAGAGAGATCTTTACAAAGCAATAGCTATTTGCGTGGACATTTAAACTGAACAGGCCCATCATTCGGGATTGGGGACCACATGAGAGCAGGTGGGAGCATTCAGGTGTGGGGAAGGGGAAAAGCAAAACTGAGAATGTGTGTGGTGAGCAGGATGGGGTTCAGCGTAGACCACCTGTAGAGTCAAACCAGCACGGACTGAACAAAGGGCTCTCATGAGCTCCCGGTGTAGGATGGATGGTGCCACCAGCCTGCAGGTGCTTCAGCCTCCTTTGCCCTGACCTGGGTGAGTGGGTCCCTCATTCCCCTTGCTATGAGCCCTCTATGCAAAGAACTGGGGAGCACGTGGACAGGGAGAGACCTCTTCTCAACTCCTGGCCCTCACTGACCCCTCGGGGATGAGGGGCTGATGTTTGAAGTCAGCAAAGGATGCTGAGTTTCAGATCACATGCCAGGCCACCTGGCCCCTGGCTGCAGCTATACGCAGTGACCCTGTTAGGAAGCGATGCAGGGATTCCCATGGATCCCCATAGATTCCAGCAGCCCAGACAGCCTCTGTGGAGAGGGCCTCCTTTATTCAGGTTGTAAGGGAAGTTAACTCGAGAAAGTCAAGAAAGTAAGGACAGGAAATGGAAAGGAATTGGGGCAGGAGTCTGGCCCGGTCTTCAGCTGTCTGACCATAAGGAAGCCTCTGAGCCTGGACTGTAAAAATGAAAAAGATGGACCAGATGATTACTAAGTCCTCTCCAGGCCAGCACATTCCAACTTCACAAATGTCTGCCATGTTTCCCTTTTTCAAACTACTTAGACTCATTTGGAAATCAATTCCCAGTGGCAAAAGAAAAGATTCTTCTTGGGAACATGATTTCCAACCAATTTACAGTCTAATTTGAATTAGATTGTCCAACACAATTACATGTTAGGCATTAAGACAGACAGAGAGAGAAAGAGAGAGAGAGAGAGAGAGAGGTTACTGTTATCACAGTTTATATATGTAAGATATATATATCTCTATCTGAGATGCTTCTATGTGTATATATATATATATATATATATATATAAACTTGTCACAATAGAACCTATTATCTATAAATAATACCCATTTCATGGCATATGGATAGATCATAAATATAGATAGAAATAGATGTCATTTACTTCATGACAAAGTAGATATTAAACATCTACATTTGTCTTATTTGGCTTTGAGTTGGGCACTGAAGAAGCAGAAGTCTGGGTTCTGGCAAAAATGTTCTCAAATATCTGTGGAGAAGTATGACCCATCTTAGTAAAGAAGAAAGCAGTGGTAATTCCATAATAGAGTGTTCATTAATGATAAATGTTAACATTTCACAGTGTTAAATGCTTCATAGGAATCACCTTATTTATTCCACACAACTCTATGAAGCAATAAATGATTTAGTATGTTTTGGGCTGTAAATAAGAGAAAATTGATTCCTGATTCCACTGTTTAAGCAAGGAGGAACTAATTCGCTTGCTTAAGAATGCCAAAACCTGTAGCTTTGGGCAGATGATATCAGAGACTGAATGATGTCATAGAGAATCCAGATAACTGCTAGTTTTCTCTCTGCTATCCTCACCAGCCTTGTCCTCGGATAAGCAACCACCATGGCTTCAAGATGCTTCCAGACAGCATATCCTCATAGAATGTCCAGAGGTAGGGAAGAGCATCTTTATATACTTATACTTTTAGTACATTTCTTTCAAATTCTCTTTAATTGAAGTAAAATTAGTTTATAACACAATGTAAGTTTCAGGTATAAAACATCATAAATCTATATCTGTATAGACTGTATTATGATCCCCACCCAATGTCTAGTTTCCACATAGTTTATTTCTTTATGATGGGGGTCTCACTCAGAGACCCTGCAGCAGACTTCCCCTCTCATCTTCCTGACCTGGATTTCAGGCCCACACCTAAAGCCATCACCAGCAGGGAATCACTATGATTCCTGAGCCCAGCAGACCTCAGTCCCTGCAGTTGTGGCTGGCCTGGGGTTCACTCTGGGACACAAAGGGGAGGCAGGGTAGCTAGCAAAGTAGGGGGCTTTATGGGGAGAAAGAAGCAGGTGACTGTTAAAAGGGCAAACAAATGATTCATCCCATTTTAGTTTAAGAAACAGAGATTTCAGGGCCTCCCTGGTGGTGTTGTAGAGCAACCCCGATACAAAACGGGGTGCCTGACTGTAACAGGGTGGTCCCCAGGAAAGGGGGAGGTTCCAGCTTCCCTGCCCCACCCAAGGAAGGGTGGAGCGGAGCAGGAAGAGGAGAAGCAGAAGAAGAGACTGAGGAAGGAAGCAGGATGGAGCCAGAAGGAGACCTGGAGGAGGCGCATGGAGCCTAGAGACACGTAAAGAAACTGCTTGTCTTTTGGTCGTGGACTGGGTGACACAGATGTGGGTGAGACCCGTGGGGAGGTGACAATGGCAGTTTTTATCTTGATGTTGATTTTGCTCTTTTCCTTCCGGGCTTGTCCAGTTGTTTGTGACCCTTTTCTGTGGGTCCCCACTGGAAGATGTTTTAGACTTGTGGTAGACTTTGGGGCCTTGTTCTGGGCCGATCCCATATGGATGGACTTTTACCCACGAGGGGATGGGTAACTTTGGGTGCTTCATTTAGAAACTAGACTCTTTGCCTTACCTGTATTGTTTCCTAGTTTTATTAAAGTTCCTTCCCATTAAAGTCTCATGTGTTTTGTGTTGATGCGGCGGATGGCAGAACCCATTTAAAATAGGCAGGTTTGCGGGGCTTGGGCTGCCCCTCTCCCTGTCCTATAACATGACTATGGGTCCTCACCCGCGCGCTTAAAAGGACTTATCAATGCTCTACTGCAGGCACATGTGAAAGGTTAATAAAAGGTTTATTTACAAGGGAAGGGGAAATGAGGAAATGTACAGCTCTGGGAGAAAAGTGGGAGACAAAGTTTTAAATGAGTCCTACCCGATCCGCTGATCAGGAATCCCAAAATGGCGCTCTCAGAGTTGGCCGCCAGCCAGGAGCGGTGAAGCCAGGAGGCGAGCGATCACGAGCCAGAGAGAGAGCCCAAGGCCCATGTGTTTGTTTTTTTATATCCAACCTGGCTGCCCAACTCCACCCTTAGGTCCCAGCCACCCTCCCTTGGTGGTGATGGGATTTGTCTTTCCCAGAGTCTTGATGGCTTTAGTCTGGAGTGGGGTGGGGTCCACAAAGCCTGTATGGGATTATGTTAGGACATCATTTCCCCCTAACAGTGGTACAAGGGGTTGAGCTCAGCGCTGTGAAGCTGTCTGCAGCCTCTGCAGTGTGGGTTCAATTCCCAGCCAGCCAGGGAGATTCCCACATGGCGCAGCAGACCTCTCCTGACTTGCCCGCTGCTCCCCTCAGCAGTGTATTTCAGTGGATCCACCTGGTCTGCTCCTCACTGTGTCTCTAGTGAATCCTCTCACCCCCCCACCTCTGTCCTGTACCCTAGTTCTTGTATGCATACATAAATAAATCTGTAAAAAAAAAAAAAAGAAAGAAAGAAACGGAGGTTTCAAGAAAGTAAGTAAGAAGTAAGATTCTAGAACTTGTAAGCGGTAGGATTGGGATTCACAACAGAGCCCACATCCGGGCACATTCCAAGTCAGGTCAAAGCGACCTTCCTCTGCCCCTTTCCTGCCTTCCTCCTCCCTCCACACTGCGTTGGGGGAGGGGGGAAGTCAGAGGCTACTGGAACCCTCTTATGCTGCAGTGCACATGTGCCATTTGCTCTCCAGCCTCCTCCAAGACAGGGACTGATTTCATTTGTCTTTTTATTTCTTTTTTTCCACACCCTCTAATACCATGTTTACTTGCTCTGAAAATAAATCCGCATCTACCCCCCAACTTCACTAGATTGGATTTTCCTCTCAGTATAGAGCCCTTTTCTTCTGCCACTTCCTCAGCCTCACCATCACCCAGAACTCAGCCCTATTACTGGGGAGTGTTCACAACAGCTAAGGCCCAGATCGCGGACCCTAGCAGCCTAACTCAGTTTTAGATCTGCCACTTACTAGTCGTGTGACTCCAGGGAAATGGCTGTTCCTAGCTAAGCCTGAGCCTCCTCCCCATAAGATAAGGATATTTATACATGGGGTGATGGTAAGAATTGAAAGAGATCAAAATTAGCACAGCCCTCAGTAAATGGGAGCTATTTTTTTTAATTAGGTGACGTAGTAAAACTTAAAACTCATCAGCATAGTATATCACAGTTTGATATGCACAGATATACACAGTATATCATAATATATCACAGTTTGAGGAGTATTCCCTATGTTGTCTCATCTGACCCTCAGACCGTGTCAGGGGAGGTTGCTCCTTCCCTGTGACTGCAGGGGAAACTGAGTCTGAGAGAGGTTAGTGAAAGGTTCGGCATGGTAAAGAAAAGGAGAGCCAGGCAAAATTTCTCAAAGGGGGTGGAAATTTTTTGCGCCCCCAGGAGAAATTCACAGACCCAAGGTGGGGGTCAGTGCAGTCACATGCGTTGCCAGGGGGAGGCAGGCTTTTATAGGGTGAGGAGAGGTCAGGTGGGAAACTGGGTTTGCAAGGGAGGGCAGAGTTTGTAGGGGCAGGGAGAGGCTTATTGTCTGAATTTTCTAGGCGGGCTTCAGCATTCCTGGCCCCAGGTGGGCTTCTTGGTGGGTTTTTGGATTCTGGCCTCCTGCATTGACCTTTCAGTTAGGAGCCTTGTCTCTTTCAGATTCTTCCATTACGTTCTATGGCACATTCCTGAGGGGCTATTTCAGTGTGGTGTCAGCTGATGGATTGTCTCCATATGGGTTGAAACTCACAGGGGGAAGTCCTAACCTCAGAATCTGACCTTATTTGAAATAGGAGCATGTAGATATAATTATCAAAGTTAAGAAGGAAGCATGCTGGAATATGATGGGCACTATCCAGCATGGCAGGTGAGTTTGTAAAAAGAGGAAATTTAGACACACACACAGGGAGGACACATATGAAGATGAGGCAGACATCAGGGTGATGCTTCTACAAGTTTAGAAATGGATCAGAGTTCCTTCCAGGCTCAGAAGCAACCAGCCCAGCTGACTCCTGGGACAACTCACCTCAGTCTGTGAACAGCAGGAAAGTGCTGTTGTTCAAGTGCTATTGTTCACTCAGCTTGCTGTACTTTGTTAGGGCGGCTCTAGCAGACCAGCACAGCCTCCTGGGGCAGGGGACTAGACATTCAATTGTGAACCCACTTCAGTGGGGGGTGCTTAGGAGCTGTGCTTCTGCTGGGCACACCAGAAATGTCACTAGTCTAGTGCTGACTACATTTTACCTTAATTGTGTGACTTGAGATTCTGATGCCCCTAAATGAGCAGTGCGGATTCCAAGAGGCTCCAGATTGTCACCTACCTTATTTCATTTTCTACCCTGAGCTCCTAGCAAAGAGCAACTTCCTTATTTCCTGAGCAGGTGGGAGGAGTTTGTTGTCCTTATCCTGAAAAGTGATACTATCAGATCCAACCTTCAGGCAGAAATTCTTTTTTAATTCCCTCAATATCTCAGTCCACCCCTCTGTTCCCCTTGGCCAAGAAAACTCCCTCTTTTGAGGCTTCTGAGTCCAGTCCCACCCAGCCTGCCACAGGATCATGAGCGTGGCATGTAGCTCGGAGTTCCAGTTTATGTTGGATCACCTAAGGATTTGGGGATTCTTCTTTAATTCTTGGCTAAAGCATTAATCCTCTTGTTCTGAGACATCTGGTTTATTTTATCCAGCACATCTTTTCCTGTGGGGGTGGGTTTAGATCAGGGGCAGTGTTGCCAAGAATAGAGTATTATGGGCACTGCATCCAGCATGACAGGTGTCTTTGTAAAAAGAGGAAATCTGGACACACACACAGGGAGGAGCCGTTATTGAGGAGAAGCTTGCTTTCATGCACAAATTGGTGAAATTGTGAAGGAAAACAGGAATCTTAAAAATTGCAGTTCAGAGGGGAAGCAGAGTCCATATAATATGGAAATGTGCTCCCCGAATGGCACCAGGGGCTTGTGGTGCTTAGAGGTCTACCAGGCGTCTCACAATTATTTTGAGCAGCTGTGATTGATGGTAACTTGAGTGACAAGCACAAGCAGCTGTCTCTGTGCAGCTGGCCTTTTGCTTGGCCTCAGCCATCACTGGAGTTTGCAGTTGTCTGCGAGGTTCCCAAGAAGTGTGTTTGTAGCCACAGTTTCTATTGAGCCATAACGGGGTGGAGATGTTTCACTTCCTTTATGGGCTCTCTGGCTCCATTTTCAATTCCCTTGTAACTCCATCTGTCAGCTACTTCCACACTTTCTAGAGAGAGTAAGGGGGTTTCCATGGGGGTTGCTCTCTCATCTGTGGGGGGAGGGGCCATGCTTTCTTCTCAGGGCAGTGGCTCTGGACCCACCGAGTTGCCCGTGGTGCATGTGAGTCGGGGAGAGCACTCCACCATCTGGAAAGAATCTCCCAGGTAGCTGAGGTTACTCCCCCAGGGGGGCCCTGAGGTGGGGGACCTCTTCCCTTCCGCCTTCTTTTCTGTCAGGAGCTTTCAACACACAGAATCAGAGAACACTGCTGCAATGGAGTCCCAGAACACCTGAAAAGGATTTCAATCCTCACTCCCTATGCCCCTTGGGAGGGTGAACTTGGGGGGCCAAGCACAGAAAACCGTAACTATTAATATTTCCATCAGAATAAGAGCCATTGCAAATATCCCACTAAAGCCCTGGTCTGTGCTAATGAGCATACTTTAGAGGGACTGCCTATTCTCTTTTAAAATCATTTGCATCGTGAGCTAATGATACTAAGCCCAGGGAACAGTCCAGTTTCTCATGTGAGAGGACCGTAGAGGGTCTAATAGTAGAAACCCTTCTGAGGATCTAAGATTCTCCAAATGTTGCTAGAAATCCTGTCCACATCTATAAGGTTTGGCTCCACAGCGCTTCAGTCACTTAGTATGTTCAATATACCAGGAAGGTCACACCGAAGGTCAGGCCTGGGCCTCCATGTGCTTCTAAGAGGAAACTGGCTGAGCTCCCCATCAAGAGAAGTGAGAGCTTTGATACTGCAAGGGCTCCTCGGCCATCAAAATAGCACATCTCCTCTGACTAGCCGTAAGTATCAGTACTTTGGTTAAATAACCATCAGATATGAGAGGACATGCTCTTTTCCTGGTTTCCTGCAGATATAAAACTAACATAAATAGTTTTACACTCTTGAAATGAAAATAGAACTGGTTCCAGCCCCAATCTACCAGATCGTCAGGAAATGGATCCTTGTCATTTGCTGTGATCCGTCTCCTCTTCCTCCTGGAGCTCCATGGCTACCACAACCCTATAAGGGCTGGCAGAGAGCCTTTCTCAGAAGGGGAGAGATGTGATGTCAGGCTCTTGCTATTGCTATAGCCATGACACCCCACCAGGCCTGCTTCCAGGGGAATTGGTATCTCAGTGCAGCAGCCTGACCTGATCAAGCCAGCACGGCCTTCTGGCGGAGAACCACTCTGAGCACCATCCAGCCACTTTGGACCTCAGATGCCAGCACTCATTCTCTCGGCCCAGGCCCTGGTCTCTCACATCAATCCCATCAATAAAATTCCCCCTTCCTCTAATGGGGAAAGAGATGGAAACTTCTCTAGAAGGAATCCAGCTGTTCTCTCTGAGACCCTGCTCAGCAAGAGTGATTGCGTGACTCCTGGCCAAATCCTCCAGACTCCTGCTGTTCCCAGTCCCTGGGATTTCCTCCAGGGCCAGGTTGCTGCTCCCTTTCTAACTTCCAAAAGCCCAGAGGCTCCATCATGACCCCTTCTGCTTCCATAGTGTGTCACCTGGAAGGGTCTACATTTTCAGGACAAGACAGAATCCTGCCCTCTTGAGAGATAGGGGGATCCAAATGCAGGGATGCACAGTTTATTTGGCACCTGGAAGTGTAGTAAAGACAATACCTTTCATTCCTTCTAGAGAAGTTTCCATCTCTTTCCCCATTAGAGGAAGGAAGTCTTTTACAGCAGCAGGGACATGAGAGCGCACACTGAATGCACACACAAACATAGACAGACACACACACACAGACACACACACAAGTTAGAAGTCCGAGAGGGGCTTCCTGATCCACCAAACAGCCAGGTGGCTTACTCTGTCACACCAAACAATGCTGTGCCACAGCTTTCAGAGCTGACCTTTCTGCTGGTCCTCTCTGCTTAACAATGTATATGTAAAAGAATTAGTTTTTAGTGACAATAACACCTAAGTTTATTTGCCATCAACTTGTACAGGAAACTAGAATGAAAGTAGGGTTCATTTTTCAGTTTTTAGAAGAATTTTAGACATGACTAGTGCTAAGATGTATTGAAACATCTTTGCTACCATTAATAAGGGGTGATGAATATAGTTTGACTTTTTTTTAATGGCTCAGTTATCTTGTCCTGCTCACATAAGAAGGAATACTATGAGGTGGGGACAGATAATAGAGGGAGCTCTGTGATTATCTATGTTTATCCCCAAACTATTAAAAATCTCTTTTGTTCTGCTTTACAGAGGTTTTTATGTTTGTTTGGTAATTGTTTTCAGTCCCCCTACCAGGTAGGAGCAGAGCAGGCAGAAGGACCAAAGTACACTGCTGAGGGGAGCAGTGGGCAGCAGGGGAGGTCTGTGCACCATACTCCTCCAGTGGCCGGGGAGTAGCCAGGGATCGAACCAGCGCTGCAGAGGCTGCAGGCAGCCTTGCAACCCAGCGCTCAACCGCTGCGCCACCGGGGAGGCCCACCAGCTAGTTCTTATCTGTTCATATGTCAATATTTTTTTCAATGACTATACCACTACTAATCCATGGCTAGAAAATTAATCAGTAAGATAAAACCATTAACATTGTGTATAAAGGAAAAGTAAGTTGCTTCCTTCTAGATATGCACCTGTCCAATCTCTGTGTCAAAAGCTCCAGGGTCAAAATGGATACTGAGTCATAATCTGTTAATTTAAAGAATTCAGAAATTATTGCAATCTCCTATTAGTGCTTTCCTTGAAAACTATAAGATGTGGGGGGCCTCCCTGGTGGTAAAATGGGTAAAGTGGTAGCACTATGGAGCTACTCATAGACACTGCAGCATGAGTTCTATCCCCAGCCAGGGAGACACCGACATGGCACAGCAGACCTATCCTGTCTCACCCTCTGCTCCCCTCAGCAGTATATTTCGGTCAGTCTGCCTGTTCTGTTCCCTGCTCTGTCTCTGGTGAATCCTCTCACCCACCCCCCACTCCGTACCTCTGGCCTATACCCCAGCTCTTGTATGCATAAATAAATAAATCTTTAAAAAAAGAAAACTAGAAGATGTCAACAAAATAGTATTGCCTAGGAGTGGACTGTAGTCAGATAAGAAGATACATGCATGCTTACCTACATATGACGTACATGCACACACACATAGAGATAGCTGTCACATTCCACCAGAAAGTATTGCTGCTTTCCCCATAGTTCTCTGTTTACACCATCATTAATCAATGGCCAGAATTAGATGGCATTTTATAAAACTAAGGGCAGTCATAAACGCTCTTATCAACAAGCACTGTAGATAGCTAACCCTCACCTTAACCATCACCCTTATTCGATTTGACAGCTATAACAGCAGGTCACAGCTTGTCAAAAGCCACACAGACAAGAGGGGAAAATTTGGAATTTGAACCCAGGTCCAGCCGTGGCCAAAGTCTGGTGCTTGTGCCTAGACCTCACTGCCTCTGGTATCCACCTTCACCACTCATTCCCCGGGTAACCAGCCAGTGCTACACATGCCTGGTCAGAATCTCAACGGCATATGTGACCAGACAAATTATACTGGCACTAAAATACATCCCCACATTACTGCTGTCTCACCCTGATTCACAGAAGTGGGAGAGGTGTCAGTACAGCACTCACACCCTGCCTCAGAAGCCAGACCCTGCTGCCCACATCCAGCTGAGAGCTGTGCCTGGCCTTCCGCAGACACTGTATGTTTTAAAGCCAGCATCAGACACACTCATTCCAGAGGACCACTTCTGCCTGCCCCTCCTGAAACACCCAAAATGAGTTTTCATTTCCCACTCATCTTTAGCCCCCAAATTGTATTCCCACAATTGCCCTAACTCAGGGAAGAAAGTGAAGGTTGCAGTTCGCATACAAACACATGCTTCTCTTTAGATTGTCTGGAGCATGAGTTGTAACGTGCCGGACTTCAATACTTGAAATAGAAGCTTCTATAACACAATTAATGCTATACTTCCATATAGCCCTGGTTGCTCACAATTTCTGATTCTCTATTATTCATCAGACCCAAATGAATGGCACGATCTGATAAGCAAGGTCTTCTGTCAGCTGTGTCTCCAGTTCACTCTATTCAAGCCTGGTTACTCCCCCCCAAAAGCTCCTGGCTTGGCAGGCAGTGTGCCCTTCCCCCAGTTTACTTCCCATCTTTGTGACTTGGCTCATCCCCAAGAAATACCCCCTGGTGTCTGTGCTCTACCTCTAGTGTCATTGTTTCTTTCAAGACTCAGCAGAAAATACTCCAAGAAGCCCTTCCTGAGTAGCCCCTATGCCTACGTTTCTTTTCAGTAGACCATCATTTACTAAGCACCTCCCATGAATCATCAGGCCCTTCCTTGGCCAACATTTACTGAGTGCCTTTCTATGTGCTGGGCACTGTGCTACGTGCTTTGCATAACACCCTTTGCAGAAAACCTCCTCAAAGAAGTTGTTTATACTTGTGTCTCAATTCCTGTCCTCTTGTGATGTTTTTTGAAACAGCTTCAAACAGACTCTTGCCCCCACCCCTCCTGAAATTGTTCTTCTCAAGGACACTAATGATTTCTGTGCTGTTAAGTCCAATGGTCAACTCTATTCTTCACTGACATTTTAACAGTCTTTGATACAAGCATCTGAGTACGGTATAGCTTCCTATAATGAGTAAATTTTATTGAAGAGAAGTTAGATAATAGTAAACTTTTCTTCTTCATATTTGACATTATGAAATAAGAGTTGGATAGATATGTTTACAAACACAAAATCACTATAGTTATGTTAGCTACATTTGTAGGGTAAGCGTCCCTATTCCAATAGCTGGTATTGTTGTTAGCAATGTATGTTTTTCCCCTAATGGTGAATGACTCTTGAATCCCGAACAAAGTATTTAATGACTAAATAAATTATTCAAATTATTAAATATGAAGAGCATATTAATCTGTGCTTAGAGCATCTTATCAAGCGGAGACAGTGTCTAAGCTTAAATAATTCAAATTACTATAAATTGTTATTTTCCCCATTTATGTGAATGCTTGACAGCCCATTCAAAAGTGGGGGGGGGGCATTTGTGTGAGGCAGGAGAGAATTATTTTTGTGTGACATTCTCCCATGTACTGCAGAGTATATAGTATCTCTGGTCCCTCTCCATGAAATGACAGCAGTATTCTCAGTCATTGTAAAAATAAAATCTAAAATTTTATGAGGCTCTTACAGGTGATGCCATGTGGGAAGACAGTTCTCTACAGTGTCTTGCATTTTTTTCACAGCTCAAGAGCAGAGATTCTGACTGCCTTTACCTGGATTGTCTTTTCAGGGTGTTTCTGTAGCAGAACCTTAGAACATGGAGATAGTGTCCCCCTCAAAGCAAAGGGGAGACAGAGGCATGCTTGTTGGCCATCCAAGACAGTCAAGATTCCTTAGTCTGGGGTTCTTCCTTGTCATGCAACCCCGTTGTGTGCAGGTTCTCCATCCCTCTCCACATGGCCCTGGGGGGAATTGAGACTCAAGGAACTGGGAAAGAAAGGGCTTTACACTATTGCTGTAATGAAGGTCTTGGTCTAGGAGCTGGGAGTCACATATCTCCTGCCAATCTCCACCATGTTGTGGAAGGCTGACTTTGTTGGCTTGTAGATAGGGTAAAACTCAGACCCTTCACAGTTCTTGACAATTGCCCCACTGCAAATCACTAGAACTAAATGCTAACTCATAGATCTGTATTCTAGATTTGACCAACTGCTGAACTCCAGATATTTATAATCCATTGCCATCAACACCTGAACATCAAATAGGCATCTCAAACATAAAGCGTCCCAAATAACCTCCTTTTCTTTCCCCAAATCCTTTCCTCCTCAATAAATTGCTCTCAGTAAGATGCAAATTCATTTCTTTCAGTTCCTTAGGTTAAAAATGTTGTCTTTTTTGCTGCCTTTCTCTCACATTACACATCTCACTGGTCTCTAATCCTCTTAACTCTGCAGGAAACATTCAAAATCTGATCATTTATCACCATCTTCACCTGTCATCTTCTGGCCCACACCACCATCAACTGCTGTCTGATAACTGCCATGTCTTTACTAGTCTAAAGTCCAACCCTAAAGTCCATTTCCTTAGCAGCTCCTAGACTACAGGTGTTGGGCCGTGCTCACCTGTGTGGCTCTCACAGCTCCTCACACCATGTGTAGGGACACAGTGTGGTCCTAGCACAGACCCAGTTGCCTGAGTGAGCCCCTGCTGACTCATGCTAGAGGAATGTATTCTTTCTCACTGTTACACATCTGCACAGAGGAGCTGACTTTCTCAGTCACTCAGGTAAATAAAGACTCAGTCTGGTAATATCATTAAATAATCTATCCCAATTCATATATAATACCTAAACTTGAAGCTTTTGTCCAATTTAAAACTTCCACCTCCTGAGAAAAAGTGACTCTCCTACACTGCTGGTGGGAATGCAAACTGGTCCAACCACTATGGAAAGCAGTGTGGAGGTTCCTCAAACTACTAAAAAGGGAGTTTCCATATGACACAGCAAATCCACTCCTAGAAATCTACCCAAAGGACACAAAAACATTAAATCAAAAGGATACCTGCATGCCTATGTTGATTGCAGCACTATTTACAATAGGTAAGATGTGGAAACAACCTAAATAGCCAAAAATAGATGACCAGATCAAGAAGATGTGTTATACATACACAATGGAATACTATTCAGCCATCAAAAAGATAAACTCATGCCATTTGCAGCCATATAGATGGAGCTGGAAGGTATTATGCTCAATGAAATAAGCCAGAAGGAAAAAGAAAAATATCAGAAGGTTTCACTTATAGGAGGAATATAGGGGAACCAAATAAAGAACCAGGAAAAAAATAAACTGTAATAAATTAAAAAACAAAATTAACAGGCAACTATTAATCAGAGAAACTCTGCAGCAGCTGCGGGGGTGGGGGGGTGTGGTGAGGGGAGAGGGATCGAACCAGGGAAGAGAATGTGTTCTTACACAAGGGACTATGGTGATGGATGAATTGGTGATGGGAATTTTGCAGGGACTACACCTGAAAGGAGAAAGCATGCATTGTTCAAAAAGGAGGAATGGTGTAAAATATATATTAAATTAAATTATATTAAAAATCAATGAATCAATAAATAAAACTTCCACTTCCTAGTGTTGCTTCTTTAGGGTGAGAAATATGCTGCCTCTCTCCCAGCTCTGCTCCTCCTCCAGGTGACCACATTGGCCTCCTCTCAGTGTCTTCATCCCTCCAGGGGTGAGGAGAACACAGGCCTGCTGGCTTCTTCAGGGCAGATGCTCGACTCAGCTGCCATTGTCCTCCTCTTGCCTGTCAGTGGGAACGCACCTCACCTGTCTGGGCACCTCCCTTTCCACCAGCCCTCTGAGAGTCTCTGACTGCTGGTCAAAATTTGAGCCTGTCAGTCATCAAACTCCAGTGAAAACCTGTGTCTTACTCTTGACATAGCACCTTTAAAGCCCCTCTCACTTGACTTGAGGTGAGGCAGGAAAGCATCTTCATCTTCCCACTAACCTGCAGAGAATGTGCAGGACATTGGCGATTCTGACAAGAAATCCCCCCCCACTTTCCATTCTCTTATTAACTTCAGCTTCATACATCGGTAAGAGATGGGTGATGAGCAAGGACTGAAAATCTCATAGGAGCCTGCAGCAATGAGATTTCCCACCAACTTGATTGCCAACATCTGAAGCCTCTGTTGAAACTCAGAGATGGAAGGGTGAGTACAGTTAAGATCTTCTTTCAACTGTTTATTGAAATACCAAAAATGGTCCAAATGAGATCTACTGCTGAGACAAACCCTGGAGATCAGTTCTGCTGAGAATAGAGCATCTGATGAATTCCTGAGCTTCTTACTGGCAAACTCTTCAACCAGAAGATCAGGGAAGCAGTGAAAGAAATATCTTTGCAAGAAGAACCTTTTGGTGTTATAGGTATGGTGGAATATTTGGAAAATGCAGCAATGCATCCAGGAGTTTTTAACAAGGACAGAAACAGGTGGAAACATCCCAGGACCAGTTCTAACCAGGACGTGGGGTCCTTTTATGGCAAGGGAGACCTGCCCCTGCAGGACTGCCAGTGGCAACCCTAAACTTTTAATTAACTATCAGCATTGACCTGCAGCTTCTGTTTTGTTTTGCTCCCAAAACTCTATATTCCAGTAGCAATTCCTGGTGATCTGCTCTTTCCAAGCATAGGACTGGAATAAACAGGCATGAGATACACTTAACTACTGTTATTCAAGCACATACAGTGATCTACACCCTTATCTATTACAAGTCATTTAATCTCTACATTTATTCTGAAGAGTAGATAAAACTAGCTCTGTTTTACTGATGGGCTCATTGTGAGTCAAACTGAGTAAGAGATTTTTGCATGAAAACATAGATAGAAGAAACAGAGTAAATCCAACTTGCTCTACCCAGAACATTCTTTGGACTTCCTGCCAGTGCTCACGCAATGTGTTTCATATAAAAGACCACTGCTCATCCTTCCTGTCCAGGGCCACTGTTCTTAAGAGGGCAGCATCCATTTAACTTTCTACACAGAGCAGTGTTTGTTCCCTCTAAGATGGAAGTAATTGTTCCCTCCTCCATCTGATAGAACTTTGCACCTCTTTTAGGACAAGTCACAGTCCCCCTCCTTATGTGTCCATCCTATTTCCTCTTATAGAACGTAAAGTCCATGAGGGCAGTGACAACCTCTCATTCAGTTGGTATTACCCAAAGCTTTTACTAAAAGCAACTTTCTTGCTCACGGTAGGTATTCAGTAGATGTTCGTTGAATGAGGAACAGAGAGGTATTGCAAAAGATGGAATCTCAGCATTCTGGTACCAGAGCCCCTTGTTTGCAGCTCTGATGAACAAGATCTGAAGGTTTGCTATAATCAAAAGCAAACGCTGGCCCAGGTCCAGAGGGCATCTACCCCATCCTGGCTTCTGCTTCAAAGTTTCCCCTTTGTTCTAGTCGCAACCCTCTTGATCTTTCCCTGTATGCTCATTAGAGTTAATTTGGGACATGAAAAGATCCAGGACTAAATATTCCATTAGGCCAGATCTTCTTAATGCAGCAACTTCAGACAAACTGTAAAAAAAAGGGCAGAGGTTACTGTACAAAGCCAGTGATTGTGGTAGCTGTTTAGAGTTGGATTCTCTGTTTACATCCTGATATTCTCAGTCAGCTTAGTGGATGTGAAGAATAACAAGGGATGTAGGTCATGTCTTTTCATAGGTATATCACGAGTCTTCCAGGGGCTCTACAGCTTTCTTTCCCAGAGGATTAAGGAAGACAATTTGTGTGAAAACAATCTTGCCTCAGGTCCTGGGAGTGGACTAAGATATAATTATTATTAATAATATCAGTGTGTACGAGTTTCTGAATGCAATTCCAATGGGAGTGAATAGAGTGTGTGAACCAATAAGCAATTCTTGGATACCCAGCAGGAAGTCCAACAATTCAACTCAATTCTGATACTATCTACCAGGTGATAGCATCATTTACTGCAGCTTCAGGGCTCAGTTCCCCAAGACTGCCATTATTTCACATGCCAGTTGCAAGCAAAGAGTGCTTCTGATCAACTGGTTATAAATCAGAGGCTTCCAGGACACCCTTCTCCAGTTCAATCCAAATGCTACAGGGCTCACACAACTCAGGAAGTCTATCTACTCCCCTCCTAATCACTAAATCACAAATTGACTAGAAAGGATATAAATTAGGAACAGCTAGATGGAAGAGATGCTTTGTGCAAGGAGTGGAGAAGGGCATGGAGGGTCTATGCTCTCTCTAGGTGTGCCATCCTCCCCAAATCTTCACATGATGACCAATGTGGAAGCTCACTGAAGCCCCTTCTCTTGAGTTTTTATGGAGGCATCATTACATAAACATGACTGACTAAATCACCAGCAACTGGCAATTGAAATCAACTTTCAACCTCGCTTCCCTCTCAGAAAATCAGGGGACAGGACCAAAAGTCCTAAACTCTACTCATATTAGTTTCTCTGGCAACCGGCCCCCATCTTGATGAGTTTCCCAGAAGTTGCGTTCATTAACATAACAAACAGCAGGTTTTTTTTTTTTTTCCCCCCCTGCAGTACACACTTAGGAAATGCCAGGGGATTAGGTAACTATGAATGAAGGAACTATGAATGAAGACCAAATAGTTATGAGAAATAGATTTTGGTGATCTGAATAACCAAAATTTTCTTATGTCACCATTTCACAATCAGCTAACATTTTTTTTTAAAGATTTATTTATTTATTTATATAAGCACTGGGTACAGTCACAAGCACGGGAGGGTGAGAGAATTCACCAGAGCCAGAGTAGGGAACAGAACAGGCAGACTGATGAAATACACTGCTGAGGGGAGCAGCAGGAGCGGCAGGAGAGGTCTGTGCACCATGTGGGACTCCCGCCTGGCGGCCGGGAATCAAACCAGAGCTGCAGAGGCTGCTGGCAGCTTCGCAGGCCAGCGCTCAACCACTGCACCACCAGGGGAGATCCACATTTTTTTTTTAGTTATCCTATATGCCAAGGATTGTGCTGTGCTTTTTTTAAAAAAAGATTTATTTTTATTTATTTATGCATACAAGAACTGGGGCACAGTATGGGGGGTGAGAGGATTCACCAGAGACAGATTGGGGAGCAGAACAGGTGGATCCACTGAAATACACTGCTGAGGGGAGCAGCAGGTGAGGCAGGAGAGGTCTGCTGCCATGTGGGTTATCTCCCTGGCTGGGGATCGAACTCATTCCTCAGTGGCTGCCAATAGCTTGATAGTGCTGAGATGGATTGTGCTGTGTTTAACAGATAATCTCTTCTAGTCTTCAGTCACCCTCTGAAATGATACTAGTATTGTTCCCAAATTACTTATGAGGCATTTGGGACTTAGAGAAGTTAAATACTAAGTCTCTACAACTATTGAATCTCAGAGAAGATGATGAAACTGAGTTTCAGCTGAGGTTGAACCTCCAAACTGAGGTTCCTAGAAACCTTGCTGCTAATTGTCACCCAGCAGACAGAAGACTGACAAAGCAGTTTGCTTAATCAGGAAAACCCCTAAAGCTACTTGAAACTTTAGTTAAGGATTAGGTATGCATTCCAGTCCAAACTGCTTAAATCCTAAAACAACGTGTAGAAAGTTGCTTTAATTCTGACCTGAAATCACCAGCATTCATTAACATCCGTTTCATATTAAAATGCTCACCAGAGCCATGTGCTTTGCTGCCATTTTCTTTAAAAAAAAAAAAAAAGATTTATTTATTTATACATGAACCGGGGTTCAGGCCAGATGCGCAGGAGGGTGAGAGGATTCACCAGAGACAGAGTGGGGAACAGAACAGGCAGAGTGAGGAAATACACTGCTGAGGGGAGCAGCAGGCGAGATAGGAGAGGTCTGCTGTGCCATGTGGGATTCTCGCTGGCTGGCTGGGTTCGAACCCGCACGGCAGAGGCTGCGGACAGCTTCACAGTGCAGCGCTCAACCGCCTGCGCCACCAGGGAGGCCCATGCTGCTGCCATTTTCTTAACAAGTGATTCAGACAAAGGCATCATCTGATCAAGAAGCTACAGTGCTCCTGCTCAACCAAGATTCCAGACACCCCATCCGACTCCCACCCTGTCTAACTGCCAGTGGTCCTGTAAAATCCTAACTCCCTTTAGAAAGGGGTCACAGTGCTTTGAGAGAGATGTTTCCTTAATTGATTCAACTTTTTTTGCCAGACTCAAACAGCTTGGTCTGATGAATTGGTGGTTACCCACCAAGCAATGAAACCCTTGAGTCTGGTAACATAATCACCTTACCCTATATCTTCTTAGGATTTCTCAGAATGTTCTAATCCTTCTTAGAAAACACACTAGCTGATAACTATTGCTTCCAAAGGTGTTGAGGTACCAGCGATATTGTTAGGGGGAAATGATGTCCTGAGCTAATCCCGTACAGGCTTTGTGGACCCCACCCCCACTCCAGACTAAAGCCATCAAGACTCTGGGAAAGACAAATCCTGTCACCACCAAAGGGAGGGTGGCTGGGACCTGAGGGTGGAGTTAAATAAACCTTTTATTAACCTTTCGCGTGTGCCTGCAGTGGAACATTAATAAGTCCTTTTAAGCGCGCGGGTGAGGACCCACAATCAGGCACCCCGTTTTGTATCGGGGTTGCTCTACAACAATATGAGGCCTTGATTTTTATTTAGTCTCATATGTAAAAATTCATTTATTTGAGGCACAAATACTGTGACATGTCTACACAGTGTGTTGTGGGTTTAGATTCAGCACCACTGCTTCTAAAGTTATACAAGATTGGAGTTGGGGGGAGAGGGATGTTGGGAAAGATAGAAATCATGTATGTAGGAGAACAGAAATCTGTCATCCTAAAACACATCTTTGGCAAGAGTTTTGTTTCATGGGGGAGCCTCTGAAGGATGGGGGAAGTTACTTCGATTTTGATCTGAAAACTTCTCTCTGTAAGCCCTGTCCCAGGAAGAGCTGATCTCTTCTTTTTAATAGAGAAGACAGAACTTACATCTGTGGTCCTTCATTTTCTAATAAACACCCCACCAGAACTTCCCTTTTCTTCCCCACCCTCCCTTGTCTTAGCTGAGCTACTTAAGATGACAAGTCTACTCAGTCATGCTGGAGCTCTCCATATATACAGGAGGCACACCCGTTATTATCAAACGTTTGTAAGGTTTTTTCTCTTATCAATCTCTCTGATGTTTGTTTGATTATTTACCAGCCCAGGAGAGCCCAGAGGTGCATTGGATGATTTCCTTTATGCCTGACATGTCTCCAGTCCCAAGGTCCCCTAACCTTCATTCTCAAATATATATCTGCATTTCAGTGGAAATGTTAATTCTAAATGTAAGTTAGTCATTCCTGTGGAAATGTTTTTAAAGGTGGTACTGAGGTCAGGAACAAAAAGCAGAACATGAAGCATAAACAAAATGTTAAAAATAAGCCCAAATATATCAATGATCACAATAAATTTAAGTATCAATAGATTCCCCATCCAAGTAACACAGAATTTCAGATAGGATTCAAATCAAGCTATATGATTTTTCTTTTTTAAAGAGACTTTTTTTAAAAAAGAGATTTTTTTTAAACAGAGACTTAAAATAACAAGCCAGAGAAATTGAAAACATAGGCATAAAAGTATACCTGGAGACTATAAAAGAAAACAGATGTTAAAATGCTAATAATGACAGACAGAAGAGAAAATGAAAAACATTAATAATTAAAAGGGACAAATACTTTCCTCGTTCTTTTATGTCTACTGAGAAGATATAGATATGATTTTTAATGCATTTGCAACATGACATCTATGTGCACAAAATAAAAATTGATAGAAATAAAAAGAGAATGAACAAATTCAGAGTCATAGCCAAAGAACATGACATGCCCATGTCAGAAATAAACATCAGATGAAAATTTTCAGGAATATACGCTATTTAAATACTGCCGGGCCTCCCCGGTGGCGCAGCGGTTGAACGCTGGGTTGCGAAGCTGCCCGCGGCCTCTGCGGCGCCGGTTCGATCCCCGGCTGCTCCCCGGCCACCAGAGGAGGGTCCCACATGGCGCGCAGACCTCTCCTGCCGCCCGCTGCTCCCCTCAGCAGTGTACTTCAGTCCTTCTGCCTGCTCTGCTCCCCGCTCTGGCTCTGGTGAATTCTCTCACCCTCCCGCGCTTCTGACTGTACCCAGTGCCTGTATAAACAAAAAAACAAACAAATAAATAAATAAATAAAACATGCCTCTATTAAAAAAAAAAAAAAAAGACTTTAAAAAAAATAAATAAAAAATAAATAAATAAATACTGCCAATGGAACATTTATGAAAACTTTTTTTTCAGAAATAGCATCAACATAAAAAGTGGTATGTGAACATTACTATACAGAAACCCCACCTCACACTTGTGTCAATCAGAAAGCTACAGGACATGCTCTGCATCTTACATGAGGAATCATGCTGCTTCCCCCTCCAGAAGGAATGAGAGAAGGGCCACCAAAGGCTATACAGGGGGCTGTTAACCTTGGATTTGGGGAAAAGGACATGAGTTTTGCCAGGAACACATTTTTCAATCTATCCTTTTCTATTGTTGGTTTCCAAATAAACCCATTTTTTTAAAAGATTTATTTATTTATTTATACAAGCACTGGATATAGTCAGAAGCATGGGAGGGTGAGATAATTTACCAGAGCCAGAGCGGGGAGCAGAACAGGCAGATGGACGAAATGCACTGCTGAGGGGAGCAGCGGGCATGGCAGGAGAGGTCTGCACGCCATGTGGGACCCTCCCCGGCAGTGGGGGATCAAACCGGTGCTGCAGATGTTGCACAGCCAAGTGCTCAACCGCTGCGCCACCAGGGGAGGCCCCCAAATAAACCCATTTTATTGTTCAAGTAACTGATGGCTTTTGTTTACAGACAACGGATAATAAAAGAAAACAGGGTACCATTTATTTGAAAATTAACAGGAGCTCTTCTAGATAACTTTTGGGTTAAAAAGGTAATAAAACTAGAAATGGACAAATTATTCAAAAGCAAATGATAATGAGAGTATTCCATATATCAGAATCTGTGAGATGGAGCCAGAGTATATTCATAAAAAAAGAAGTGTTCTTGCCTTTCTACTGAGCCTTCAGCCTCCTTCCACTAGAGCTGTCCCATTCAAGACATCTGTCACTAGCCATATGGGTCTGGCTACATTTAAATTCACTAAAATAAAAAAATCAACACTGTCATTGCAGTAGCCATATTTCAAATGCTCAATAGCCATAGATGGTTAGAATTTATTGGATAGCACATATCAGAGAAAGTTCCCATCTTTGCAGAAAGTTCTATATTGCACTGCTCTTTTGGAACTTCGCCAGGGAGTTTCCAATAAGTTGTCTTCACTGACTGTTGGCCACCACTGAGTTCTGCTTTCAACCTGCCAACCAAGCAACCTATCTCCACCATTCCCAGATGCTCAAGCCACATGTTAAACCTAGGAAAGTGCATTCATATTGCTATATATGGCTTAATGAACACTTCAAAAACACCTTTAGAATTCATTCACACCCATGCTCCCCAAGCTCTTAAAAATACTGATTGTTGAGGTCTTACAATTCTTTAGCTAAATTGATTTCCAGATTGTCTGTGTGTTTGTCTGGCCTATATTGGGATCTACTTTTGGACATGGAGGTAATAAGAGTGGCAGGAGTGACTAATGAAAGGACCTGCATCCTCTTTAATGGAACTCTCCCTGGCATAGTCACTGCAATGTACCTAGGCAGAAGAAGAATCTCTTTCAGGTGGAAAGATAGGTATCTTCCATAAGGAGGGGGTGATCTATGGACTTGAGGAGGTCAAAGTTCTCATGCCAAATCTGAAGACCATTCCTTCCTCCAGCAGCCTGTCTTAGCATTAGCAACCGCCCGAGACACATTTAATTGGCCCTGCCACTCTACAACCCACACAAAACAGCACTAGCCATCCAGATCTGTCCCACAATTCTAACAAATGAAGGATTCTTTAAAGTTGGTAGAAAAGCTTTTGAAAGGCTCTGACCCTAAAACCTTCTCTGACTTCTTGGCAGAGTTTTAGGGCATGTACTAAGGATGATTCTCACTAACATTTCCCATGAATGACTCCTGTCATTGAAATCTTCTAAATGGCATTTTCCAATTTTAAATAATTCTGTAATTAATGGATAGTGTGTGTGTGTGTGTGTGTGTGTGTGTGTGTACTGCACTTTTAACTACATTGCAAGCTTTGCAAGGACATGGTTATCTCACCATAATCAGTAAACTCATGCTGACAGATTCTTGAAGACTTTCTTGAAAATTCACTTTGGCATTTTCTCCAGACAAGTGGCAGAAGCTGTCAGGGGCTCCCTAAGAATGTAGGGGTCTAGGGGTCTTCATGGCAGCCATGCCATGAAGGGGTTCCATGGGCTCCCATGGTCAAGCTCAGTTGCTTTCATGAAACATCTTTCCAGGTAATCAGGGTCCACAGACTCTGGTGCTGTCTGCCAGGTCAGCTAATCATTCACCACCTTTGGCTTCCTCCACAGCTACCTGTGGGCAGTGTCTGGTTTCTGATGGACATTTCCTCTCAAATTCCTCTCAGATTTCAAAGTCCTGAGACAGGATGTTCATGTTTTAATGAACAACCTGTAGCCTTGGTGCCTGGCCAAGGTGGAGGTGTGACCATCCCAGGTGGGACTTAAGAGGGATTCCTTGTCTTCAGATAGCCCACTTCCAACCTCACAATTGCTGTTGGGTCAGAGCTGCTGTTTTTTCACTTCCTCTGACCACTGGCTCACAGCTGCAAAGAATGACCAAGAGGTGAAGATAAATGTGGTGTCAGGAGGTGAATGGTACTTGTTTGTCCATCAATGCCCACTATCTCCTTTAGACCCACAGCTCTGAGTGCTGGAAATAACCTTATTAATGAGTAAAAAGAAACTTTTCTGACACCTGCATTCCATCCTAGGTAGAAATGGTCTACTCAGAAACATGCACTGGCTCTTTGTTGATTAAACACTTACTGGAACAACAGACTCTGCTTCATCACAGGCTGCTTCCCTTTCGGGGCAGCTCAATGATTTCCAGAGCAAAGACAAGAACAAGGAGTGTCCCAGAAGTTTCTCCTGTCTGGCTCACTCTCACAGTGGCACATTCTCCACTTCACTTTGTACCTTTACCCCCTGAACATTCAGTTCTTTGAAGTTTTCTGGGTGCTTTAACTTGTAGCTAAAAAGGAAAAATTGTGAGGTAATAAAATCTCTTCCTTCTATGCAACAGCCCTCATGTTTTCCTCCTTGCCTTTTCCCTCCTTTCTCTCTACCCTCCCTTCTCTTCCCCTCTCTACTGTACCCCCTCTTCCCTCCTCACCTTTGTCCTTCTCTGACAGGAAATGTAAAGTCCTGCTAATCTAGGGGAAATTAAGATGAATCCTGGTCTTTCAATTTTCAGTTGTTTTTTTTTTTTTTTCCATTTCACAAATGTACTAAAGCTGGGGTTTGCTAAAGCTGGGGTTCCACAGGGGCATGCTAGCAGCAATTATCACAGGTTTGTAATTGCAGGTGCTTATTTTTCTCTCACTTTTTGCTTATGGATTTTTTCCAAGGTTTTCTATATACCTCAGTTTTAAATTAGCTTGTGTAAATTAGCTGCTATAAAAAAACAAATGTGAACATTTCTATTGCTTATAAAAAGTTTATTCTTGCTCACAATAATGTGAAATGAGTGTTCTTGAACAGTGTATAGGCTTCCTAGAAAGAGTAATCCAGGAAATCTTTACCTTCCGTCATGGAGTTCCTCCATCTCAACAGCATGACTTTAATAACTTGTGATAGTGTGCACAAAACAAAAGGAAATAAAAAGTAATTTGGAAGCATATGTAAGGGAGGATATTGTGGGTGAGATTAGAAGGTAACATGTATCAATTCTATTCATATTCCATAGGCTACAACTCTGTTACGAAGACACATCTAACTGCAAGGCAAGATGGGAAAAGTAGTTTATCAGCATACACGGGAAGAAACAAAAACACATATGGAGAATTTCTAGCCAGTCTATAACCCGCCTCCATCAAAAAATAAAGTTGAAGTTAAAAATGGTATAAGGAAGCTTAGTTGCCCTGTACAGCAACCTTAAGCGATCCCTCCTACATTTCCCACTCAGATCTCCGTCCTCCCACTGACAAGATATGGCCACCATCCTCAAGAGCATGAACAGTGTAGATTTTTCTGATGTTAACTAGGCATAGGAAACAGAGATACTTGAATAGAGTGAAGACTCAGAAGCAGTGCTGTGACACGGGTGTAAATTCTCCTCCTCTCCTCTGGGGGCACTAGCAGAAAACAGCTATTGTCTCTTTGCCCCCAAAAGATTACTTGTAACTGGAGGACGAATGATTATGCAGAAGACTGTGATGCAGAAGACAGCATAGTTTGTGTTGAGTGATAAGCTTCCACTCCCCTCAGGACCTCTGACACCCTCCACCCCCACCCTGAGAAGTTCCTCTTCCATGGAGGATCTTCTGCAATGAGCCCAGGACTATCAGTGTGCTTGGGGCATGCCTCATATTCCCTATACCTTGCTTGCCACAATCCCCTCTAAACAAAGAATTTTGCCTGGATATTGTCCCTCATGAGCAGCTGACTCTCACCTACATGAGTTGGACTACATGCTTAGGACTACATGTATTGGATATGTAGTCAGTGATAATTAAGGAGAGAACAAGTTAATTCACATTAAATATTAGGGGCTCACTGAGCTTCTTGTCTCAACATATCTTCATTTCAATAACAAATTACATCTCACATTCCAAAATTGATCTCAAAGGGTGATTTTCCAGGTTCATCAACCACCCAGTAGAGAGAATGTTTATATTCTTCCTGAACATAAAGTTGTATGTTCAGGAAAAATGTACTTGTCTTTGATACCTGACCAAAGATATGAGGAAGGAGTCTTAAAGGATGCACAGGTGTATGCGAGGAACCCCTGCCTTTTCTGGATAAATGCCATGCTCTAGCCCCTCTGTACTGCTCCCCTGAGTAATGGCCGGAAGCGGGAGAAAGTTCACGAGGGCACACATTCTCACAGGTGTGTGGTTGGAAATATGCATCCTCTTTCTTTGGCAGTCATCTGCTGGCTCCCCATGTACTAGAAAAGAATGGAACAATGAGACCTTCCATACCCAAAGCGTAGGCTCCTGTCTAGAACTTTCCATTCTGTCAGAATGCAGTGGGCAGAGGTGGGTGATAAAAGTAGGTAGAAGATACCCCTCTTGGTGTACCCAAGAACTGAGAAGCCCTCAAGGGAGAAGAGAGCAGACTGAGCTTTGTTCTTCACTTCTTGGTCAGACAGAACTGCATTTCATGAAAAAATTCAATGGTCACTTCTACCCGGGGCTCTATCTTTTCTGCTATGGACTCTGTCAGGCAATGGTGGTCTTTCATGGCATGATGGTCAGGGACTCTCTCCTGTATCCTTCATGCCCTCCCAAGAATAAGGGAAGATGGGCCTGGCTGTGGAAAATATCCCATAGAGGTTTATTGAAGGTGGTGACTGGCTCCATCTTAGCGGTGTATGTGGTCTTCTGCATTGATGATGGGATGGTGCTACTGAGCAAGGAGACACCACCAAGATTTATGTACCCCCAAGAGTGGCAGCACCTCACCATGTTCCTCCTCCTCACTCTCAATGGCTGTGCAGACATCATAAGCAAGAACCTACTGCGTCAGAGGTGTGTGGTCCTAGAAAAAGCAAGTCAGGTCCTGAACTTCTACATGCTCCTGCTCCTGCTGGTGTCCCATAGCCAAGGCTCTGCGGAGGTGGAGCTGCAGGTGCACACGCTGCTCATCCTGGTGGTGTTCCTGCTGATGCTCGTGCTGACTGCAGGGCTGTGGGCTCCCGAGACCTTTCACCTCTCACTCATCGAGAACTTTCTATTCCTGATGATGGGCTCCTGGCTGATGCAAGCTGGCTTCATTCTGTTTCGGCCGGTCTCTGGCTACCCGTGGCAGGATGATGACATCAGGGATGTCATGTTTGTCACCACCTTCTTCTGCTGGCATGTGGTGATCAACGCCCTGTGCCTGCTGGGCATCTATGGTGCCTCTTCCTTTTGGCATCATTGCTATAGACCCAGCTCGAAGCTGACAAGATCCCGAGATGCCCCATGTTCCATGAGTGCTGGAGGATCCCTCTATATGTTGCTGCAGCAGGTGGAGCCGCCAGAGAAGGATGAGCATGTGCCCGTTCTTTCAAAGAGCTAGTGCTGAGACAGGGCCTAGGGTTCTTGGGGCATGGTCCACCCCGCCTTCCTCCCTGGGGGTTCTCTCCCACCAGGGCTTTGCACCCTCTTTGGTCCCGAGTGAAATTTATGGACAGGATGGTGCCTGTAGTTGCTGAGGAGAAAGGGAGTGAAGGACCTGGAAACCGGGCACTGACAGGACTCTGTGGATAAGCAAGTGGGACAGTGACATGAATAATGGAAGAAAGAACCATGTTGGGAAGAGAAGCACAGAGGGAGACCATAGCAGGAATGAAGGCCATGCTGTCACCAGCTGCTTCTCTGGGCTTTTATGGAGAAATAAAGACTCCTCACAAATCAAAACTGCAGTGGTGGGTATTTCTGGGTGCCCAGCAAAGTGACACTACCATGTTGAAAATAGCATAAGCAGATGTGGCACAATTCACTTATCCAATAACCAAGTTGAAATGCTAAGAATCTCATCTATTTTTTAATTAGGGTAGATTAGCACTGTTTCAAATTTTTCACATAGAGCGAAAATTAGTGCTTTCATATCACAGATTTTTTTCAAGTCTCCTTAAATCAAATTTTCATTAACGTCACCATATTTCTCATTCCTGACCTCTAATTCAGACAAAACAAAGTACTTAGCTGCTTCTTTATTTACCACCAGCCCCACCACCAATTTACTAGCTCCTCTTGTGCCGCTGCCAAATAATACTCTGTAATTTAGAAAAAGTCTTCGCCTGCACATTTTTACTCCAGCAAGTCAATTTATACCCAGTTTTAAATCTTCTGCATGACAGCATCCCCCAAGAACTTTTCCAGAAAATTCTCATTGTTTTCCTTTTATTTGGGACACTTCAGTGACTGATGTGAATCTGCTGTTATGTTGCCAGTGCTGCTGCTTCATCAACCTCTGTCCTGTTCCCATGTTGTTTCCTGTGAGAGATTTTGCTCCACCAGCTAAAAGCAGGTTCCTTAAGAGTGGGAATTTTCCATATCCTAGATTCCTAGTTACCTAATTGGTTCTGCATATTCCAGAAGAATATAACATTGTTGTCTGCACAGCTGATGTTTAAGAAAGTCTTGGTTTGCTTCCAGAGATTGCCTTTCCTCTCTCTTCTAAATGCAAAGTCCAGCTGCTCAGTGGACTCTCCTGGAGGCAGCGCTGTCCAAAGTCTGAGCCATGTAAGCAGCAGGTCCACTCTCTTCCTGCTTCACCTGCAACATAAACTCCACTGCCCTATTTAAAATGGTCTCTCTGTGCATCATTTTTACTCTACCTACATAAGGTATGCCCTGTTGGCTTTCCAGAAGTTGCCATAATTAAGACCCCAGTGGATTTGTTTGCCCAAAGACTCAGGGCTGGTCAGCATGGGACAGGGACTTCAGTTGGTCCCTATCTGAAGTCAGGCCTCTGCTTCTGTCATGTGGGCTCACTGGCTTTTCCGCAGAAATCCAGACAAGGAAATGAATAGACGGCAGGCACAAGGAGACCCTGTTGGTATAAGTATAACCGTGCAATTGTCCTCAGTCCTCCCAAGGGGTGTGGGCATGTATTACCGCTGTCTCTACCCCAGGCTTCCCTGGGTGGGGAGAGGCCGATGGGTCTGCACAACCCTGGCTGGGGCTTACCTGTCAGGGTGCAGGCCAGAGTGGAACTTAAGAAAAATTTCCCAAGCATGCCTAAGTGTTTCTAATCCTTCTTGTATCTCTCATTTCTGGACTCTTTCCTATTATTTTTGTTCTACCTTTCTATTTTTTACTATCACCGTTTTTGAATACAGTTGTGGTAAATGATGAAGAAATCCAGAAAACTCTGTCTCACTGCTCCTTCAAGTCCTATTTGCCCCATTCTGAACTGTTTAGTAAATCTCTAATAATAAATGAAATTCTCCCAGTATAATAACTCCTTCAACATATCTTCTGGATAACATATCTACCTTTACAGAATCCTATTTAAATTGAAGACACTCTGGATCAAAAAATTCTTAACATGATTTTAATGGAATTCAGCAAACCCATTTTAAATCATATCTGGAAAAAAATATAGAGAGAAGAACCTAAGTCAATTTTTCTAGAAGAAAAAAATGAGAACTATATTGCTCTACCAGTTTTTCATACACATTATAAATACTCAATAATTAGAATTGTGATGTAAGAAAAAGTCAGGACCAGAGGTCCCTAAATCCATAGTGTAATGTAATAAAGACTCCAGAAACAGGAATATGTAGTGTGAGTGTCAAATACAGCAGGTCCTTGAACAATGTTTGGTTAATCTTTGCCTATCATGTTGCTGAAAGAAAATCCCAACCAACACGGAGCTAAACAATGTTGTTCAAAGACTGCTCTCCTATGTCATTTCGTGTGAAATATTATTACCAATGTTATGTGAGGACTTACTGCCCATGTAAAGCTCGGCTCTTCAGTTAATATGAGAAATAAGTGGCTCTCCATTTCTGCGGGGGGGCGGGGAGATGGCTGGGAAGAAACCCACACAACACAGAAACAAAGAATTATAGCCAGATTGAAAAATTAGACATGAATAATAAGACCATAAAAGTTGCTTGACGGGAATAAAGGGAGATATTTTATAACAGGAGACACAAAAAGCTTTCTTGAGGAAGGAAAAAAACACTGAAAAATTAGACTTTCGATTTAGACTTCCTATAACTAAAAGACACAAGGAAAAAAGAAAGGGACACTATGAAGAATATTTTAAACATATGTAACAGACCAAAAAAATGCTGCTGAGAATCTATAGACATGTTTAAATATGAACAGACAACCAAATAAAAAGGAAGCCAACGACAAAAAATTGGCAGAGAATAAAAATGGCTGTCTCAGAGATGAACAAATTATGCTAAAAAGCATAAGAAAAATGTGCTAATCTAACCAAATTCAAGAAAAAACTAATTTAAATAAATAAATTTAGATAAAGTAGGACTTTTTTAAAATCACTATCAGGTTGTCAAAAATTGTCAAATATATTAAAGAAATTATATTATCCATTGCCAGTAAAGATTTAGGGAATTATAAGCTGTAGGCAGCTCTGCAAACTGGTCTATGTTGAAGTGAGTTTGGTAGTGTGTGAAAATATAAAGGTATATATATATTTTAAAAGATTTATTTATGCCATGCATACAAGAGCTGGGGTACAGGCCAGAGGTGTGGGGGGTTAAAGGATTCACTGGAGACAGTGGGGAACAGAATAGGCAGACTGAATGAAATGCACTGCTGGGGGGAGCAGAGGGCGAGTCAGGAGAGGTCTGCTGTGCCATGTGGGTAGCTCCCTGGCCGGGGATCGAACTTGTGCTGCAGTGGCTGTGGATAGCTTCAAAGGTTGTGTCTTAACCCTTTTGCCACCAGGGAAGCCCATTAGTACATATATTCTTCAAGCAAACAGTCCCCACTGCTTGCAGTGGACTTTTGTTATGTGAACTTAACCACATCTGAACCCCTTTCCAATATGTTGATCAGTTTCCATATTGTTTGTCCTGCCTTCTCTGGTCTGCCTTGGAGCTAGGTAGAATATAGGCATGTAACCAATTAGACTTCAATTCAGGCGTGAGCAATGTCAGGAAACTGTGCATTCAGTTTCTATTCTGTGGCACAATCAGTGGCAAAGATGACAACCTCACCTCTGTTCTTCACTGTCCAGCCACTTTGCCCTCATGGTCTGGGCCCGCAGAGGTCTCAACCTTATAAGCCCATTTCAGCTGTGAAGTTCTGGGAATTGTTTTTTCATACTTAACCTGGAACCCCTTTCCCTAGCCTGCCTTCTGATTCTGTAAGCTGACAGACAAGACTCCATTGTGACTAGAAAGGGAATTTATTAAAATACTCTTTATAAAATAAATAGTATTAGTGGGCCTCCCCTGGTGGCGCAGCGGTTGAGCGCTGGGCTGCGAAGCTGCCTGCAGCCTCTGCAGCGACGGTTTGATCCCCGGCCGCCAGCGAGGGTTCCACGGCATGCAGACCTCTCCTGCGGCGCCCGCTGCTCCCCTCAGCAGTGTATTTCGTCAGTCTGCCTGTTCTGTTCTCCTCTCTGGTTCTGATAAATTCTCTCACCCTCCCGTGCTTCTGACTGTACCCGGTGCTTGTATAAATAAATAAAATAAATCTTAAAAATAAATAAATAAATAAATAGTATTAGTAACAAGATGCTATTAAACAAGATGCTAGAATTACTCACACATCCACACAAAGAGCATGTACAAAAATAGTTACAGACACATTGTTTCCATAGGAAACTAAAAAATCAATATTCACCTGATAGAGGAGTAATTATTGAATTATAGAATACTATGCAGGAGTTAAAACAAGCAAACGAAAATGATCTGTATGTCTTGACAAGAATGATCTCCAGGATGAACTGAAAAAAGCTAAATGTAAAACATACAGGATGAATGACCTAGGTTTTGGAGACAGGTGTGTTCTTGTTAACTTCAGGAGCTCCTATGTTTCCTCCTCACACCTGTTAAGACTGGTCAGGCCTACAGAGCAATTAGAAGAGAGTGTGATGAATCACCTCACTCAACACACCCTAAAGCAAATTCTATTTCCGTGTAAATAATGATTCATTTGAATTTTAACCTATAACTAATGTGGCCATATAATTTATCATTCAAACATGGGCACCTGAGAGTGAAAATGGCAAAATTAATTCTTGCACTTGGACAACAGGTGAAAATCAAACTCCTCCAGGGGCCTCCCTGGTGGCACAGCGGTTGAGCGCCGCACTGCGAAGCTGTCTGCAGCAGCCTCTGCAGCGCCGGTTCAATTCCCCACCGGCCAGGGAGAACCCCACATGGTGCAGCAGACCTCTCCTGCCTCGCCTGCTGCTCCCCCCAGCAGCGTCCTTGGTCTGTCTGCCTGTTCTGCTCCCTGCTCTGGCTCTGGTGAATTCTCTCACCCTCCCGCACTTGTGACCTGTACCCCAGTTCTTATATAAAATAAATAAAATCTTTAAAAAAAAAAAATCAAACTCCTCCAGGCAATCAGGATTTAGGGGTACCCTACAAAGAGGTGTGCCGTCTATATTCAGTTTGCCCCTCCAAATCCGTCATTTGCCTCCTCCCTATTCTCTCCCCCAGGAGACAGAGGTGGTCTGCTGAACACCACTGAATTCTCTTATCCTCTGGCTTGTAGAGGGCTTGGTCAATGAGGAGCCCCAGCAGAAGAATGAACAAAATGCGCTTAGCACTTTTGCTCTCTTACCTCTGGGCTTAGCTCAAGCTGATAGTACCGTGGCACCACCCATATTGTTTTCCCAGGCTGCCATATAAATGACCACAACTTTGTTGTCTTGAACACAATGGAAATTTACTCTCACAGTTCTGGGTGCCAAAAGTCAAAAATCAACATGTGGGCAATACTGCTGCATCCTTCTTGAGGTTCTCCAGGACAATCTATCCCATGCTCTCCTGGTTTCTGATGACTACTGGCCATCTTTGGCTTTCTTGGCTTATAGATACATCATTATAAGTGAAAAAAGATCCAGAGCCTGAGATGAGAATCACAGCCTGGGCCAGTATCTCTGTGTAAGCTTGGTGAGATTCTGAGCAGAGGACTCAGTTAACTGTATTGGATTCCTGACCCATGGAACCTCTGAGATAACATGTGTTGCTTAAGCTCCTAGTTTAGGTTACTTTGTCACACAACAATAGAAAACTAAAACAGGTGGCTTTTTGGAGAAGGTTTACCCAGTCGTGGTCAGTGACCAGAAACAATGTACTCATTAAGATGTGGCCCTGTTTCTGGAAGCCTGCTTCCAAAAAAAAGAGAATCTGAGGATAACAGGAAGCTTCAGGACTTTCAAGTCCTTGTGCTCTCTGTGTGTCATCATCAGGCAGCCTTTGTGAACTAAGTTTCTTGGGCCCCAGAAACAGTGACCTTGGACTTTGTTTCTGACTGTTCTAGACTTTGAGATGCTGAAGGCAGAGGAGGGGTTGGATAGAAGTTATAAACTTCATCCTTCAGGTAACTTGTAACAGCAAAGTTGACAGACGGGTTGAATTTACTTGAGTTCCCACTGGCTTTTTGGGGGGCTTGGTAGACTGTATATTATTCAATGTGTATTAATTAATTAAAACAGATAAATGCTAGGGACTCCCTGGTGGTGCAGCGGTTGAGTACTGGGTTGCGAAGCTGCCCGCAGCCTCTGCAGCGCTGGTTCCATCCCCGGCCGCCAGGCGAGGGTCCCACATGGCGCGCAGACCTCTCCTGCTGCCTGCTGCTGCCCTCAGCAGTGTACTTCGTCGGTCTGCCTGTTCTGTTCCCCGCTCTGGCTCTGGTGAGTTCTCTCACCCTCCTGCACTTCTGACTGTACCCAGTGCTTGTATAAATAAATAAATAAATCTTTTTAAAAAATAATATGTTAAGACAAATAAATGCTGAATCTTATTGACTTAACTTGACAAGAGGTTATTCCTCCACACACATCAAGTCAACAGCCAGCACTCCTAGCTACTAGGCCTTATCCCTGGTCTCTCAGAAGCCAGACTCCTCCCATCTTGTCTGTTTTCCTCCTCTGGGGCCTCTCAGTCCTCTGTATTCAACCATCAGTTATGGAAAAAACAAAGGGTGGGGAATAGGAGGGAGGTTGCTATGAACCATGCCTTGAGGCATTGTAACTTCTACACTTTCCACTGCCCAAGTGTGGTCACTGAAAGGCTAGGCAGTGTGGTGCTGGGCATCCTGGCAATACCCAGCACCACTCTCCATTGTAGGAGAGAAGCGAGAGACTTTAGTGGTCAAAGATCTGTGGCTACGCAGAGAATTTTGAAATACAGAGTCCCCAAATTGCAGAATTCAGAATCCTGAACAAAAGGGAGCAAAGGTTAACTTCTAGTTAGGGGATAGAGATTCTGGTTGAGAAGATAAATGATCAATGGAAAAGCAGACCTGGGGTACTTGAGCCCCTCCGTCATGGGTATGAGTTCAGAGTGTAGTCATAAGGCAAAAATGAGTATGATAGGTGAGCCCATGTTTCCCCTTGCCAAAGCTTTCAGAAGAAAAGGAAATTTGCAGGGCCTCCCTGGTAGCCTAGAGGTTAAGTCTCAGTGCGGTCACCTCTGCAGCCTGTGTTCAATCCCAGCCAGGGAGCTAATCCATATGGTACAGCAGACCTCTCCTGTCTAGCCCACTGCTCCCCTCAGCAGTGTATTTCAGTCAATTCACCTGTTCTACCCTCTACCCTGTCTCTGGTGAATCCTCTCATCTCCCCCACCTCTGATCTACACCCCAGTTCCTGTATGCATAAATAAATAAAAACAAATCTTAAAAAAAAAAAAAAGGAAATTTGCGATTGGAAATTTGATAGTTGAAAAGTACTACAAATCAATTCTATAAACTGTGAAGCCTAAGTTATCATTATAGAATGAGGTATAAAGCTCAGAGAAAATTTTGAAGAGAAAAATTATGAGCTGATATGCCAGGAAAAATAAAATACATATGTCTTTTAAAATTAAGAAATTAGAGTGCTATTTTCTATCTCTTTCGAGCCTTGTTTTGTAAGTCAGTGACAATCCCCAAGGCTTAGTACCCCTTGCTTGAAATAAGATTAAAGTTAGGTACCAGAACAGATGGGCCATCTTTGACCTGTAACAATTTTCATGGTCCACTCTGTATGTCTTGCCCAATCCCCAGTTTTCTTCCTGTGGTCTATTTCTCCCATACACCCAGGTGAGTTGCAATCCATTTTTTAAAAATATTTATTTTTATTTATTTATGCATACAAGAACTGGGGTATAGGCCAAAAGTGTGGGGGTGAGAGGATTCATCAGAGACAGAGTGGGGTGCAGAACAGGTGAATCTACTGAAATATACTGCTGAGGGGAGCAGCAGGCTGCGCCATATGGGTCAGCTCCCTGGCCAGGGATCGAACTCATGCCACAGTGGCTGGCGGATAGCTTGATAGCTTGAGACTTTAACTCCTGAACCACCAGGGAAGCCCATACAATCCATTTTTGATGATGATGGTCATGATGATGATTATAATGATGATGTTGTTACTGACTGTCCCAAGCAGAAAGGAGATCAATTAAAAGATCCTTTAAGAAAGCACCACACTAAAACCCCTTAGCCATTAAGAGTTTAGAGTCTGGCTCTCTAAATGCCTTTTCTAATCAAACTTCTACTTCCTCCATGAACTGCTATTTTTTCTAAAACGTTAAAACCCATATTTCACGCAACATGTTACCCTACACTGTAAATCTCTCCATCCAAAATGGGCGCCCCTGACAAGAGGCCACTGAGTGCTTGTCATTTGGCATGTTTGAATTGAGATGTGCTGCAGGTGTATAATATATGCTGGAGTTTGAAGACTTAGTTTAACATAAGGGACCTAAAATATTTCATTTATTATTTTTATAATCATTACAAGTTGAAATAGTATTTTCAATTTACTGGATTGAATATAGTATCATGATGAATTTCACTGTTTATGGTTTTTAAAGTTGCAGTTAAAAATTTTAAATTACATATGTATTGTTTGATTTCAATGGATAGAAAACTTGAATGTGTGTGTGCATGTGTGAGTGTGTATATAGTGGCGCATGCCTTCAACTCAAACGCAAGCTCTTTGAGAGTAAGAATTAACACATACTTCTCTATGAGTTCTGTTATACTTAGTAGAATTCACAGCAGTGTGTAAATTCATGTTGACTAAATTCTTGAAGGCTTTTTCGAAGACTCACTTTGGCATTTTTTCCAGACAAGTTGCAGCGGATGAGCCGGGGGCTCCTTTTGAATGTGGGCTATATTTTGGGGGTGCAGGTCTGAGAGGAGTGTCACCATGGAGCAGCCATGCTATGAAGGGGTTCCATAGACTCCCATGTTCAAGCTCAGTTGCTTTCATGAAACATCTTTCCAGGTACTCGGGGTCCACAGACTCTGGCACTGTCCGCCAGGTCGGCTAATCATTCACCACCTTTGGCTTCCTCTGCAGCTACCTGTGGGCGGTGTCTGGTTTCTGAAGGACATTTCCTCTCTTCAAAGTCCTGAGACCAGGATGTTCATGTTTTAATGAACAACATACGGCTTTGGTGCCTGGTCCAATGGGGTCCTGAAGATTGCAGGTGGGGCCCTAAGAGGAGCTACTTGACCTCACATGTCCTATTTCCGACCTCATCACTGCGGTTGGTCCGCTCTGCTGTTCTTTCTCCTGCTCTGACCGCTCGCTCAGAGCTGCCAGGAACAGCCCAGGAGAGAAGCATAGAGGTTAGGAAAGCTCTGCCGCCCCCCTCGTTACTTGGACCCAGCCTCAGAGAATGAGGGGAATGTTAGCATGACCAAAGCAGCTCCCTTTGAGGCCTGTGGATATTTAGAGCACAAATGGACCTCATGTTTCTCCCAGAGCAGAGCCAAAAACCAAGAAAAGTCCCTCAGCTCCTCTCCGCCCTGATCCATGTCACAAGTATCACTCCAGTTTCCCCTTTGAATCCCTTCCCTCTGAGCACGAAGCTCCATGGTGCTCTCCAAGTGTTCCAATATCACACACACACACACACACACACACACACGAGAGCTAAATATGCTCACTTCTGTGCAATAATATTCATGCTTTTAATTTTCATTTTCACAGAAAATTAAGTGTTCCACTCACGTTTTTTCAGACAAGTAGTATGACTTCCAGAAAATCAAAGGAGAACTGGAACGAGAATCCAGATTTCTGACTTCCAGCCAAAGCATTTTTCACCTCTTTATGCTGGTTTGTTCATGTTTTAATGAACAACATGTAGCTTTGGTGCCTGGTCTTTCTATACCTCAGTGATGACGATGTCACTTCCAGGTTATGGGATTGCCAATGACGTCTAATTTTTTTTTTTGTGCTTATCTATTTTAGCTTATTTCCTACAATGATTATGTGTGGAAAAATCTAAAATTAAAATTTTAATTAAGCAAAGCAGATGGCTTTCAGAAAGCAGAATTAAGCTTTGTTTTTCTAACTTACATCCACATAAAATCTCCACCCCATCAGATCTCTCAGTTGCAAGAAGCAATGTGAGTTATTGTCATCCACAAGGCCAGAGAGATTTGATTTTTCTGGTGTTACAGTGAACTTGAGAAAGGAGTTATTTTTGCGGAGCAGCGCTGTCACCTGGTGTAACGCCTTCTCCCCACTGGGGGCGCTATCAGCAAGCATTTACTGCCACTGCGCACAGAATTGCTTTACTGGGGAACAGATGATATGCGGAAGACCTCATCACAACAGCATGCTTCATGATGAGGAATGAACCGCCTCTCCCCTCAGTACACCCAGAAAAACTCCTATTCCAAATACCCCCCTGCAATAAACCCAATGCTCAGGCCGTGCCTTGCAGTTTTTGCATTTTGCTCCTTGCCAGGCCTGTGTTATACAGTCGGCTATTACCTGATACTTGGAACTCTGTCCTCTGAGTTGCATTAGACTAGTCAAGTGACAGATAAATGAGGCTGATGCACTACTCCACATTAAACTACAAGTGGCCAAAACCAGCTCACAAAAGTCACTCCCCTCAGCTGTATCTGTGTTTTAAGGCCTACACCTTCATCCCTTGTATCAGGGGTGGCTCATGAAATTCATTTTTAAATAAAATTTTTAAATAAAAATGATTTTTAAATCAAAAATTAGACCTTATACATGTGTAGTAATGAAGTCTGTGAAGGCTGCTGCCTCCTAGCTTTGCTCAGGGGCAAGGCGACTTCTGGTCAATATGGCAGCACTGAGGACTAATTGTTAAGGCCGGTGCCCTTCACACTGAGTGAATCTCAGGGATCTGTCAGGCTGTTGGCTGTTCAAGGCTGAGGAAGTGATCCAGTGGGCCAGTCACAGAGTGCAGGAGGTGCAGTGCACCTGGCACCCCACACTTTGAGAGTGTGCTTAGGATGCTGCTTCACTTTCCCCTTCAGATTCTCATGCAAATTTCCTTGTAACCAACCCAGCCTGGAACAAACAGGGGAGGGGATTCTGGAAAAATGGCTCAAGCTTAGGTAGGTTGACAGACTACAAAACCAGAGGCCCTAAAATCAAAAGGTAGCTTTTTGGATCTATGTATCACCCAGCAGAGATGCTGAAGTGGGTGGAGTGGCTGGTGGCAACATGGGGGTCAGAAGGGCAGATAAAGGGAGACTTCTTGGTGATTTCCAGAATGTGTCTATAGAACAAAAAATCTGGCAGACTGACTGAAGTACCCTGTTCTTATATAAATAAATAAATCTTTAAAACAACAACAACAACAACAATGAATAGAAAATCTGTATCAGTGCTAAGCACATAGTATATAGTAATATAGTCAAAAGTTTGTAAATATGTGTCCATATAGAAAATGTTACAATTAATTCAAAGTTATTATTGAGCAGTACTGAGTGCCGGGATTCCTCTGGATACTAAGGCAGCTCTTTTTTTTTTTTTTTTTTAAAGATTTATTTATTTATTTATACAAGCAGTGGGTACAGTCAGAAGTACGGGAAGGTGAGAGAATTCACCAGAGCCAGAGCGGGGAGCAGAGCAGGCAGACTGATGAAGCACACTGCTGAGGGGAGCAGCGGGCGGCAGGAGAGGTCTGCGCGCCATGTGGGACCCTCGCCCAGCTGCCGGGAATTGAAAGGGCACTGCAGAGGCTGCGGACAGCTTCGCAACCCAGCGCTCACCAGGGAGGCCCCCCAAGGCAGCTCTTCGCCCCATCCCAGGTTGCTTTCCTCCTTCTCTGAGCACTCTTGAGGACAAAGGAAAGGAAGCCATGAGAGAAAGGGACAAATATGACCAGAAGCACCTCAAGGGCCCTACAGGAGAACCCCTAAAAGCATATTCACTAGCTTCCTTCTTTGGCAGAACCAGTGAGTTCCCGCTGTACCAGGATGGAGTGGAACAATGAGGCTTTACTCCCTCAAAGGTGTAGGCTTGTTTCAAGAAATATTTCCTCTCTGTGGGAGAGCAGTGGGTGGGGTGAGACAATAAAACCAGTGGAAGGCAGTTCTTTCTAAGGTCCAGATCTTGAGTGGACCTCAGAGTGGACGTGGCTGAGTTTCCCTCTTCCACCCTCCATTGGCCAGATCTGTGGTTCAATGGGAACTTTCATTGGTCATGTGTACCCAGGGTTGTTCCTAGTGACCTATGGACTCTATCAGGCCGTGGTGGTCTCCAGAGCTGTGATATTCAATGACTCCCTCCTGTATCCATCATGCCCCCCCAGGAACAAGGGAAGATGGAGCTGGCTGTGGAAAACATCCTACAGAGGTTTGCTGAAGGTGGTGACTGGCTCCATCTTGATAGCTTATGAGATCAGCTGCGTTAAAGGAGGACTGGTGCTGATGAACAGAGATCTGCCACCAAGATTTATGTACCCCAAGCAGTGGCAGCACCTCACCATGTTCCTCCTCCTCACCCTCAATGGCTGTGCAGATGTTGTAAGCAAGAACCTGCTGTCTCAGAGGTGTGTGGTCCTAGAAAAAGCGACTCAGGCCCTGGGCTTCTACGTGCTTCTGCTCCTGCTGGTGACGCACAGCCAGGGCTCTGCCGGGGTAGAGCTGCAGGTGCACGCGCTGCTCATCCTGGTGGTGTTCCTGCTGATGCTCGTGCTGACTGCAGGGCTGTGGGCTCCCGAGATCTCTCTCCTCTCATTCATCGAGACCTTTCTGTTCCTGATGATGGGCTCCTGGCTGATGCAGGCTGGCTTCATTCTGTTTCGGCCGGTCTCCGGCTACCCATGGCAGGACGATGACATCAGTGACATCATGTTTGTCACCACCTTCTTCTGCTGGCACGTGGTGATCAACGCCCTGTGCCTGCTGGGCATTTATGGTGGCTCTTCCTTTTGGCATCGTTGCTACAGACCCAGCTTGAAGCTGACAAGATCCCGAGACGCCCCATATTCCATGAGAGACGGAGGACCTCTCTATAAGTTGCTGCAGCAGGTGGAGCCACCAGAGAAGGATGAGCAGGCACCCATCCTTTCAAAGAGCTCGCGCTGAGACAGGGCCTAGGGTGCTTGGGGCATGGTCCACCCCGCCTTCCTCCCTGGGGGTTCTCTCCCACCAGGGCTTTGCACCCTCTTTGGTCCTGAGTGAAGGCAATGACCGTGATGGAGAGCAGTTGGTCTTCATCAGCTGATGCATGTCCTGTCCCTGTACCTGAGGTGATGAGAGAGGGGCATAAAAGGGGGGGGGGGTCTGATGGGCTCGACAGGGGGAGTAGGAAAGTGTGGGAGAATGCAGTGGAATGCAGGCCTTTGATGGGGAAGAGAGCAGGGCCCACTGGTCATGCTGTCACCAGTTGCTTCCTCCAGCCGTGCCTCCTGGTCATCGTCATTTCCCTGAAGGAATAAAGATTTTTCACAATTCTATAGGAATCATTCAAGTCTCATCCTGATAAAGAAAAGTGAGTATACTTCTCTTTGCTTTCCAAAGTGGCATCACCATACAGAGTGGCATAAACAGAATATATAATTCATTCACACAGGTTAAAAGAATGTTCTTTTTTGCCTCCTTTCCTCCCCTCAATTTTTTTTTTAAAGATATACTTATTTATTTATACAAGCACTGGGTACAGTCAAAAGCGCGGGAGGGTGAGAGAATTCACCAGAGCCAGAGCGGGGAGCAGAGCAGGCAGAAGGACCGAGGTACACTGCTGAGGGGAGCAGCGGGCGGCAGGAGAGGTCTGTGCACCATGTGGGACCCTCCTCTGGTGGCCGGGGAGCAGCCGGGGATCGAACTGGCTCCGCAGAGGCCACGGGCAGCTTCGCAACCCAGCGCTCAACCACTGCGCCACCGGGGAGGCCCCTCCCCTCAATTTTTAAGGATTGGCTGGCTTCACTTCAAATTCAAATTAATAAAGTAAGACCCTATTAATGCTTAATACAGTCACATTTCAAATTTGCATAATTCAAATTTTCATAGAATTCAAATGCTTAACTGTAGTTTTTACTCCTATTCTAGCCAATGCTTACCAATTTCACCATTATCGCTCATAGTCCTATAATTTACTGGATAATCTCCTTGGAGCTTTGCAAATTTTACTGCCCAGAAACCCACAGAAAGCTGTCCGGCAATCACATTTTTACATTACTTGGTACCAGCCTAAAAAACTGGCTTTACTCCTCACCCGACTGAGCAGCCCCTAGAGAGTTAGCCCCTGACTAACTCCTTTGTTCTGGAACTCACAGGCACTTATACTGAACTGGTCTGGTTAATTTGCTCCTACAGCAGCTACACTTTGCTTTGCCTGTTTCTGAAATAGTTTCTCTTGGGAAGATTTGCCCTCAGCACCTAAGGTGTAGACTCCTGAAGGATAAGGACATAATTTTAGGACAAATTACATCATTTCCTATGTATCCTCCAACTATGGCGCATAGGGGAGACTTAATAAAGGTTTATTTGCTTCCAGAATCTTTCCTTACCCCATCTCTGCTAAGAGTGTTGCCAGATAGGAACAAGGGTCTGTAAAGTACTGGAAGACACCCAGAGCCCCAAGCCTGATCACCAGCTTGGCTATAAGCCCTCTCTCTCTTCCTCATTCTTGGGATAACAAAATCCACTACCTGTTTCTGAATTGTTTGTGGTGTTATTTTATTTTAATCCTCACAAGCATTTCTAGAAGAAACTTTCAGAAAACCGAGACTCAGCCAGTTGACATGCCTAGGTCTTACAGCTTGAACGAGGCAAGACAGAAATTCAAGTACAGGTGGGTTGACTCAAGCCAGCACTGGGTCCCCTGGCAAGGACTGTGCTCTGGCAATGGAAAAGGGAGTGGTCCTCAAAATAAAAGTGTGCACACAATTAAAAAGAAAAAAAAGGTCAGCCAGGACATTCAGCTGAAGCAAGCAGCACTGGGTAAATACTCCAGACCCCTCAAGGGTATGTTTAGGTCACACATTCTGTCCACCACCCCCTCCCAGCCTCCACTTGGAGGGGGCTACACTCTGGTAAATGTTCAGTTTCTGACTGTCTTAAATTTCTGGGCTCAGATCCAAGTGAGAGCTAAGGAAAAGACCTTTTTGTGACCAAGTCTCCCAACTTTGCCATATCCACTTAACTCTTGGTTCCTAGGCTCTTTGCAAGTACAAGGGGGGTAGCCAGGGGGAGGGGGAGATCCTTTTCTCTTTACCTCTCTTACACATTGATGGGGCATGATGCTAAAGCACAAACACTCTACCTGCCCATTTCTAGTCATTTGAGGTTGAATTTTATAATGGTTAAAAAAAAAAAACCTGGTAATCAGTTGATTTCCAGAACATAATATCACCAAAACATCCAAGGAAACAAACTTGTCAGTAACTACTATAGATATAGAGAGAGGGCCTCAACCACGTTGATGACTCCCTTTGAACAACAGTCAAGAAAAAAAAAAATTAAGCGTTGGGGAAGAAGCTTGTAATTCTCCCAAAATTCCACCAGAGGGCAATAGGTTCCCACCACCCCAGCCAAACCTCGCACTAATCCGGTAAACAAGTCTCCTGAGAATGGTTTAAAAGAAGTGGGGGAAGGGAAAGGAGGCCCGGAAAAATACAGAACCAGCCTAAGTATTGCCCAAGCATCCAGAAAATACCCCAGGGCTGTTTGTTTCCCGTTAAAATTTGGCAAGTGACAGTGATATAAACAGGGATCCAAATCAGCTAATGGGATGGGGTGAGGGAGGAGGAACTAAGGATTCACTTGAAGATTTCTGTGGGAAAAGGACCAACTGAAAGACACACTCTGACCCCAATAATTTGTTTCACCACAATGGTAAATATCCTAAATGTTGTAATAAGCTTCAGCAATTTTCTAATCAATTTAAAGAACAAAGATAGGGCCATACCTAGAGAATAAAAAAACAGAATGTACATATGGAAATCTCAGACTCACAAAACAATGGAAGTAAGAACAGATTATTCCATGCACGCTGTGATCTCCAAAGGTCCCTTTAAAGGAAAGCTGCCTTAAAGCATGTTTTCCTGGTAAGCTGTTGACAAAGAATATATGGAATGTTTGCTCTATGTGAGGCCCTGGGGAAGCCACAGTGCAGCATTCAGGGCAACTGGTGGGTCTCTGCACTCTGGGAGGACAGAGGGATTCAGGTTTGAGAGGGGTGGCCCACGAATGCAGTGTCCATATTCTGGGGAGACAAGAAAGGGAAACAGATTAAGGCTCTCAGGGAGTTAGCTTTGAAAGCACTATGTGATTGCAGCCGGCAGCTACAAGTTGTCCAGGCTGCAGCTTCCTCCTCTCCTGGAATGATTTGAAGATCTAATTCTAGAATAATTCTCCCTGTTGTTAGCTAAGAAGAATTTAATTCTTCCCAACTCATCAAGCAATTTCCTGTAAGAGACAAGATTTGCAGTAGGGCTCAAACAGACCGAAGCCTTCAGTCATAAGGGAGAGTTGGGGAAATGGCTTCTCCCTATAGTCTCATGGTTTTAAGGGGATTCAAAAATTCAAGTCAGGCTAAAGCATCAGCGCTGACACTTAAACTTCTCATTTCCTAATCTGAGTTTGCGAGTATCAAACAACCAGAAAGGATATGAAGAGTAATTCCTCTCTGCTAAGATAGGTGCTGAATTAATGCAAAACTTGGTTTTTCCTTCTTTAATGGTATAGATTGAAATCTGAAAGTCTGGCCAACTGCAGCTTGTCTCCAAAATTTGGTTTAAGAATAATGACACCAACCTCCAGGGCTTTTTCTTTTCTTACTTTTACTTTTTGCTTTTTTTTTTTTTTTGCATGTATTTGTTTGTTTATTTATACAAGCACTGGGCACAGTCAGAAGCTCAGGAGGGTGAGAGAATTCACCAGAGCCAGAGCGGGGAGCAGAGCAGGCAGAAGGACCTGAGTACACTGCTGAGGGGAGCAGCGGGCGGCAGGAGAGGTCCGGGCGCCATGCGGGGACCCTCCTCCGGTGGCCGGGGAGCAGCTGGGGATCGAACCTGCGCTGCAAAGGCCGTTGCGCCACCGGGGAGGCCCTTCTTACTTTTACTTTTAAGAACTATATTACGGTCTATTCTTTTGAAAAGAACTGGTGCTGTTTTTAAAATAATAGTTTACAATTCGGGTTGGGTTTAACAGGGTGTTCTTCAAGACTAGGTCTCAGTGATGTTCCTTTGACCGCATGTAAGATTTTTAAGAATCACTCAAATACAGATAAAATTCCATTTCCCAATCTGCATGTTGAGGCTGAAGATTTGGGACTGTCGGGGTGGGGGTGGAGGGTCGTCTTCTCCCAAATCCTGGTCTTGCAAGCAGCCTCACTGCTCTGAGAAGTCACTCTCAGATCACTAGATTAAGGGCTTCCGACCCACACAGTGAGAATGGGTCCTTGAAAAGAGAGAGAAAGCAACTGAGAGGCTCACAGGTAAAGCTCGCCCAGGACCAGCCCTTAATTTTAGGCAGCCACACTCAAGAAATGCTTTTAGACCTCGCCATTTCTACAGATTTGGCAGCAAATCTTTACCTGTAGCATTGCTCTCCCACTCCACCCACCCCTTGGACATAGCTACTCCACGCTGGGAGAGAAAAGCCTGACTTCAAAGTGCACTTAGTAGAACCCCCTGTGGGCTTTGATACTGCATGTACCCAGAGACAGAAGAGTTCATGGGTTCAAGCATTCTGATGCTCTTTTTATGGAGGGGGTGGAAAATGAGGTGGGTGGCAATTTAGAGAAGAGGGAGAAAGATAACAAAGGGCAGCAAACACAGCAAAGTCAAACTGGATCAAACAGGCCATTCTACTTTCAACTTCTCTGAAAGCACACTCTGGTTTCTGGGGGCAAACCAGTTAGTTACGTGATTTTTTTTTTTTTCTTTCTACTTTTTCTTTCCTCATATTCTATGTTTTCCTGATCAGTCCTCACTGGGTCTCTGGTTCGGGGGGGGGGGGGTTTCAGTAAGTGTGGAGCCGACTCAGGACAAGGCCTTTTGCTCTTAAGTCTTAGAGGTCATGAATTTCAGTGCTAACTCTCACAAGGTGTACGCCTGGTCACAGGGACGGATCAAAGCAACCCATCCCCATTCTTGGAACAGCAGCTCAAAGCACAGTCTCTCTTGATGGTGCCGCTGTCATTTGTGTGGTCAACTAACACCATTTATTGAACATTCACCCTGGACCCTATTGGAGGGACAAAGTAGAATAAGCTGTCGAAGGAACTTGAGATGCCTAGCAAGGGAGGCAGGCACTCGCATGGCAAAGTCTAGTGCCATAAGCTTTAAGAACTGCCTTTGTGACTCCCTTGTCTATTTACTGTTAGGGCTACCCTCTGCCCTCAGCTAGTGATGACTGCAGAAGGCTCTGGTTTAATTTAGGCAGTTTTGCATATGGAAATTAACATCTTTTAAAAGAAGAGCATCACCCTTCCCCTCCTCGTTTAAATGAACCATTTAAATTCAAGACTTGACAGAAAGACATGGAATAAACTAACACCAGGTCTGAGCCTGCTTTCATAATGAACTACCGGTGATGCATTATACTCAATTAGAAAGTTGTACTTAATGGGTTGTTACGGGGAAGGAAATAATCCAGCCTCTTCTGATTATCTTGGCCCATAATTAGTCACTGTTTTGTAGACCTTTATTATGTTCCAGGTACTATCCTAATCTCCTTTGCATATGCATCACAATTGACCTCTGCAAATACAAAGTAGCTGTTACCCCAACTTTGTGGCAAAGAAGCTGAGGCTTCATATTGTTACAGGGCAGCCCAGATATAAAACGGGTTGCCTGGCTGTGGGTCCTCACCTGGCTGCTTAACTCCACCCTCAGGTTCCAGCAACCTTCCCTTTGGTGGTGACAGGATTTGTCTTTCCCAATGTCCTGATGGCTTTGGTCTGGAGTGGGGGTGGAGTCCACAAAGCCTGCATGAAATTAGCTCAGGACATCCTTTCCCCCTAACAATATGGTTAAGGAACTAAACCAACACAAAGCTGGTAAGAGGTGAAGCTCAAATTTGAACCTCTGTCTGACATGATGCCCAGTCTTTAACCATCACATCAGAATGCCTTAAAGCACAGCACCAAACTTCCATGGAATCCCTTATATTTGCAAGGTTCCTTACCCAATCTAGAATGTCACCTTGTCTGAAAACTATCTAAAACCAACTCAAATGCTGCCTCTGTCATTTGACAGCACCACAAGTGCTACACACTCTTAAAGGGAAGAGAGGTTGACCAAAGTAGTCAAGTTGTGTGTATGTGGCCACAGAACATTGTTTTTCCATATTTGTGGTACAAGAAATAACCAGAAGAACAAACTTCTTACTTTCTCTTCCAGAAGCACAGGAAGCATGACTTTTTGGTCTTCCAACAGAAAAAAACCTTAGGCTCAAATACTAGGGCTCCTGAAAAATGCCATAAATTTTAGGCAATAAAAACAGAATGATTGAGTAACAGCTCTGGGAATAATGAAAATACCCTTTGTGTGGTGCGTGTGTGTATATACACATAATTACTGGACACCTGTTGACAAGCATCCATTTCAAGATTGCATTCACACGCACATTTTCTCAACCACAGCAATGCTGGGCGTAGCAAGGGGTATATATTCTCATTATCCAGATTAAAAAGGCGCAAATGAAATCCTTGATAAGCAAAACCAGGGAAATTTGCTTAAGGAATTGTTTTTGTTTTTTTTTTTAACCTACCCTGGTCTTCAGAGGGGGCTTTCAAAGGCCTACTTTTCTTTCAGCTGCCCTTGGCGAACAGTGTGCACAAAGAATTTCAAATCTAGTAGGTACTCAAGGTTCTCCATTTGCAGAAGAGGAAAGCGCCCAGAGCGTCTGAGAGATTTGTCTCAGTTATGGAATCAGATAGGTCCCCGGGCTGTGTTTTCCACCAAGACCTCCCTGTGGAAAGCTCGAACACTGCGCGTGGACGCCAAATGTGAACTCTCGGACTTCAGTTCACTTCCCCAAAACACTGAGCCAGTAAGGGCTCCTCCAAGTCTCCCTGGGGCAAGCCCGCGCGGCCCGGCCAGTGCTTCCCTCTCAAACTCGAAGCGGGAGCCGGGAAGAGGGGTGGGGGACCGGGGTTCTCCAACAAGAAAAGGCAAAATGATGTCGCAGTGGGCGCTGGTGGGTCTACCGCACGGCCTCGCCAAGGAGATGCCTCTCCCGCAAACCTACCCAGCCCCAGAGCAGGAGGGCGTTTTGCCGGGCGCCTAGGGCCAGGGCTAGGGGCTGCGGAGACCGCCCCAGGCGGCAGGCGGCCCGGGCAGGCGGGGTCCTTCGCAGCCCAGCGCGCGCTCCGCCCGCCGCCCCGCGGCCCTTCCTCCCAGCCCTTCCCCCACGCGCCCCCTCCCCCACGGCCCTTTCCTTTTCTTTCTTTCCCTCCCCAGCCCGCTCGCCCCCACCCCGGCGCCCGCCCGGCTGCTCGCCCAATGGCCGCGGTGCCCCGGCGCGCATCAGCTGATCCTCCCGGCTCCCGGGCCGCCGGGAGCCAATCAGGGCGCCGGGGGCGGCCCGGGCCGCCGATAAAGGGCGCGGGGCGGCGGGCGGCCCTGCAGAGCCTAGAATGGGAGAAGGGTGGGTCGCCTGAGTAGTGCCGCCGGCCCCTCTCCGCTCCTCTCGGCGCCTCGCCCTCCGGCCTGCCTGCCCAGCCGCTCGCTCGCCGCCCAGGTAAGCGCCCACCAGCTCGCTGGGCGCGGGCGCAGCTCCTGGGTGACGGGGCCTGCAGCGCGGCCCGGCCCTGGCCCGCCTCTCTCCCCACTCTCCGCCGGGCCTCCGCGCGCATCGCCGCGGGTGGCTCCCGGCGCTCGCGCCTGGGGACTTGGGGCGCGCGCGTCACTCGACTGCTGGAGGGCGGGGAGTTGTTTTGATCTTCCTGGGGCTCCGGGCGGCCCAGAGCGCCGCCCCTTGGAGGCCGCTCGGCCGGTGGGGCAGTGCTGCGGCTGCCCGGGCTCCGCGCGTCTTTGCGCGCGGTGGATGGAGCAGTTGGATCCCGGGCAGGAGTCTGGAGCCCTGCTCCTCCTCGACCGTGGCTCTTGTCGGCTTCGGGGGCGCGCGCGCGTGTGTGTGTTGCGGGGGCGGGGGGGTTCTTAGTGATCATGAAGAGCGGCAGATCCTAGGCTGGAGCCAGTGGCCGTGAGCTTTGATGGCGCGCTGTCCCCTGTTGCGGGACCCGGGGTCCTTCTTCTGTGATTAAACAATGGGGCGCCCCAGCTGCGGCGTGGCCGGCAGGCGCGGCTGCGGAGAGGCCTGACCGCAACAGGCAGAGGGAGCAACAACGCGGGTCCATCAGGCAGACGCCTCGGCTTCCTCCCCTGCCCCCCAGCTTTGGCCCTCAGTGGAGGGGTATGCACCCCTGGGGCAAAGTCCTGAGATCCGGACGGGGGCCCGAGGGGCGGGGCGTCGACTTTGGGGACATTTCCGGGCGAAAGGGCTGCTCTCAAGGTGGATTATTCCAACTCGCCCGGGGGCGGGAAGCGGGGGTCCCACCCCAGCCGCAAGTATGCGCACACCACAAACGACGATGAAGATGACCAGGAGTCGCAGTCCTCGGGGACCCCCGCCAACTGCTTCGGCTTCGTCGCCTACTCAGTGAAATCCGGAGAGAAATCGCGATTCAAGTTCAGGACTTTAAACCCCCATCCTGAGTACTGCGGCACGTTGTGGCCCGAAGATCGCTCCCTAACCCCGTCACCATCTCCATCTTCATCTCCTTCGCCCAGAAAACTCCGCTGTGTGGACCAGCGAGAGCCGGGGAAGCAGGAGAAGCACCACGAACACCACTCCAAACGGAGAAGGGCCAGAGAGGGCCCCGCCAACGGTGCGCTCGACCTGCTGTGGCTGGGGTGAGTGAGGGAGCAGACAGGAGGACCCCCCCAGAACCGGCTGCAGCAGCAGAAACAGCTGAAAACTCAGCAGATCTCTTTTCCTCCATCGGCTGCACCAGTTGATTAGTGGACCAGACTGTGCGCGTTCAAGGCGGCCGCCCCAAGACAGCAGATCCCATATCGAGCCTTAAGGCAGAAAGTGGTTAGATGTTGGACTTAACAGGTTGGGGAGAAAGGCTGGAGATGGTTGTTGTAGGTTTTAGGCGGAATCAAAGGGTCGCAGATTTTCCTTGCTGACCTTTAGAGGTGAGGGTGGGCAGCGAGTTTGATCCTTTTTCTAGGCTCAGTAGACAAAGATATTTGTCTCCTCTAATTTGTCTTGACAGACGAAGTTCTCCTCTTCCCCAAGGGGAAGGGTGAGGCTGTTGGAGAGAGAAGCAGTTATGTTTTCAGCTGGGCAAACATGGACGGTTGCCCATAGAAACTTTGCCACTGTGCTTCGCAAAGTTGCCCAAGTCTTTGGAGGAGAACAATGTGTTCCCTTTCCAGACACCCTGGGCTGGGGGTGGGGAAGGGGAGGGATAGGGATGGGTAGGAAGTTTCCTCCTGTGTTGAGGCTGGTTTTGTGGCTTGGGGTTTGTCTTTCAGAGGTTTGGTTGGTGGTGGTGGCTGGGAGTTTAAGTTTTTGGTATGCCGTTTTGAAACCCCAGGTCTTTTTTCTTTAGAAGTGGGAATGTCTTAATTACTTGAAATTACTTGAAAAGTGTTTTAATGGAATTTCAGCATTCATTCTCAAACCTTCAGTTTACCTTCGGAAGCATTGCGTCAGACTCAGGGAAATTAATGGCAGTGTGATTCTCAGAATGCTTCTCCGATGTCTGTTTTTAAATCTTGGGGATAGCCAAGCTGCGGTTCTTACATTCCTTTTAGGAAGTTGCCAGCCTTTTAAATCGTCTAGGTAATCCCGTTTCATCCCACCCACCATCTAAATTTTATCTGTTGTTTTTTGGAGGGGTAAAGGAATTTCCACTAGGATCCAAGGCAAAGGGAAGCCTGGCCAGAAACCATAGTAGCCAAGCCTTTTGCTGACAGGACTGTGCTTTTGTATTACATATGTTGTGGAAACTGTGAATTTTTATACTTTGTTTTCTTCTAATATCTTAGTAGAAGAAATAAAACAACTTCTTTATCTCGACTGTACTGAGAAATTAAAGCTTAGTCTTTGAAATTTTTTGTCATATGGAACTTTTATCTTCCTGAAAGCAGAGTAAATAAATATACCATGGGGTGTGTGACTTCCAAAGGGAGGGCCTCCATTCCCACTGTGACTTCTTGATTTAATTTGTTGCTTTTGCGCCACTCCTTCAGAGGATCAATTTTGAGTTGGTGATCTTAATTTTTTCTCCCCTTTCCAGAACACCTTCCACCATGGCCACTTCAGCGAGCGCCCAGTTAAACAAAGGCATCAAGCAGGTGTATATGTCCCTGCCTCAGGGTGAGAAGGTCCAAGCTATGTACATCTGGATCGATGGTACTGGAGAAGGCCTGCGCTGCAAGACCCGGACCCTGGACAGTGAGCCCAAGTGTATAGAAGGTGAGATGGGGCTGGGATTACTAGCTGGCTGGGAGCAGTGTGCCAGTGGGCAGCAGTCTGAGAGCAAGCCACTACATTTGGCCCGTTACACTAAAGCTTTTCTAAGGTAGAATTTCAGACTTCCTGCACTGCCTGAAAGCTTAGCAACAATGAATCCCTTTATTTAAACCAATCTCACACATAAACTAGCCAGACCTTGAAGGAAAAAAAAAAAAAAGTCTGGTAGGGTTGGGGGGCTTTAGAGACTTTGCTCACTTGGGTGTCAATCCTTACTTAGCTGACTCCACGACACCCCCAGGAACCCAGTTTTAAAAGCACTGCTCTAACCTATGACATGTATTTTACATGTAGTTTACAAACTCATTAAATACTGTCTCATACTCCTGGTGCTGGAGTTTCAGATGCAAAGCAAACTCTCCCACAAGTGGGTTTCTAAATAGAACTAGTAGACTAGTATTTCATTTGTTTTTAGTTTATAATACTTTTGGAAATTCTGCAACTGTCAACTTGCATATCCCACTAAGAGCTAGAGTTGTGACCTTCATTTCTTGGTCTAGAACAAGCCATAGTCCTCCTGGGGGACCAGAGGAGAAAAACTCACCTCTTACCTACTTTTAGGCTAGCTTCAGGTTAACACTAGAGTGAACGGATGACTTTAATACAAAGAGTGTATTGTACTACCCACTGTGTGGCAAGTAGTCGACAGGCACTAGGAACTCAGAGTCTGGGTGTAGCTGTCAGATAACTCATAGAAAAGAAATCGGCCTTTAAAACATGGTGGGGAAAGTGAGTAAGTGATAGGGGAGCAGCGGCGTGAATTACAGGTGCCTTAGTGGGGGAATCAGAGAACCTGTGTCGTCTTATTTCAATATTTTCAGTGATGACTGACTTCCTGGAGATGTCAGAATATTTGACTATATTTAGTGGGGGGATCACGCTTAGACTGTGTTTACAATTATTATTTCTTTTAAGGAAGTGGGGCACTGGGAGCTCAGATAGGAGGGACTTCAGAGCGCAAGCAGATGGCAGGGTCTTCTGCATAGCAATGGTGACATCCGTAAAGCACTGTTTATTTTTTCCCTCCTCTTTTTTACTTAAGAATTGCCCGAGTGGAATTTTGATGGCTCTAGTACTTTCCAGTCTGAAGGTTCCAACAGTGACATGTATCTTGTTCCTGCTGCCATGTTTCGGGACCCTTTCCGCAAGGACCCCAACAAACTGGTGTTTTGTGAAGTCTTCAAGTACAACCGGAAGCCAGCAGGTAAGCCTGGTGTGGATGCCTCCCTCCCTGTCCGTGAATGCTGAAAGGGGAAGGGGAACATTTCATTGTCGACGTTGGGACACTAGATGGCCAGAGCTGTTTTAAGAGGGTAGGGCATTGGACAAGCATCTGTACCGTACAGAAGGAGTATGGCCCATTCTCATGGTTTCCACTCCTGGTTGCACAACATTGGATTTTTCAAAATCTGCTTGCCAGTGGAGCTCTCCTGAGACAGCGCTGTTGTCCGCGAGTAAATGTTAATTAAGAGCCCAGGATCTGCAGTTACCATGTAGGCCAGGTGTAGCTGGTGTGTCTGCTGGCTCTGAACTCAGGCACATTATTTATCCCCTATACCCATTACCTGATTTTAAATTAGGGAATACAGCAAAGTCATCACACATTTGTTTGGAAGATTAAATGAGCTAATATGTGCAAATAATCAATGATGTGAGTACATCAACTATCCACTCACTGGTTAAAATATGAGCATTTTGGTTCACTGAGAGCATACGTTTGCCTTGTGGTTTTATCACTGCACCTTTGGTTTCTGTCTGGCTCATCTCAAATTTTCAGCTAGTCATTTGCTTTACACTCTATTTAGTTTCACTTCTATGGAGACTTCCTACACTGTCAATGAAACTTTTTGACAAGTCACTTAGTGACTCTGGGCCTTGATTGCCCTTGTTTTGAGAGGCAACATCATATTGTGACGGCAGAGCTCTGAAGCCTGGTTCCCCAGTATCCGGTATCTCAGTTTCTCATTTGTAAAATTGGAGGCTTAGAATGCCCACCTTGGGGTTATTAAGAGTTGTGGGGTTTTATTAAATACAGAGGCTTTAAAGTGGTTCCTGCATGAAGCAGTCAATCTGTACCTATTTTAAAGTTCCCTTCTCCCTTGGAAATTGTTTCCTGTTGTACCTGTGTCACTTTGATGCTTTCTTTTCATGCAAGCTAGTACCATACAGCTTGAGTCCTATATATTCTACAGTTTTTAAGGTTGGGCTAGCACTTCCATCTTCTCACCAGGAATGTGAGGCTCCTAATCCACAAATGATTTTCTCAGTAAGGACTGTAGATTTGGCGCTAAATGCCTGTGAAATTAGGAAATAATTTTGACAACTTGAAGCAGCTGTCTTGTGAATAGAGGGGTTAGAAGCCTGACATTTGGTACTTGGGGTTTAAGGGCCTGACATTTGGTACTTGGGCTGGCATGCAGAGAAGGTAAGAGTGTGGTCTGTTCTGGCTCCTCTCCCATGTGACTTGGTTGGAGCCCACTTCAGCCCTGGGTTGTCTTGTGTGAATCTCTGTACAGAAGCTACTATGGCTTATCCCATCTTCCACTCCTAAACTGATGGGCACAAAAAGGTTTACAGTGGGAAAATTTCACCTTATAATCAACTCACCTGCGTAGAATCTAAACACCATTTTCCTATCATTACTGGGATTCTGTGTACACTTTCACATTATCTCTAATGGCACATTGGCTTTTTATCTAGAGACCAATTTAAGGCACACCTGTAAACGGATAATGGACATGGTGAGCAACCAGCACCCCTGGTTTGGAATGGAGCAGGAATATACTCTTATGGGCACAGATGGGCACCCATTTGGTTGGCCTTCCAACGGCTTCCCTGGGCCACAAGGTAAGTCTCTTAGTAAGAGATAAGCCTATTCCTCACATGCTTAATTGGCAAGTAAAGTCTCCCCAGAGATAGGAGTAATGCCTTAGAGATCAGAAAGCTGTGGAGCTTTGAGACTGTCTGAAATCATTTTGTAAAGAGCCTTGTGTTAACCACATCCAGATGTGGATGTTTATGCATTAACTTTGAGGGGAAGTCTTTGGTCCTACTGAGGATATGGCCAGAGGAGCCCCCATCCCTCCACCCCCACCTCTGGTTGATGGCAGGGTTAGTGGTTCCAGAGAACATGTATTGAGAGCTTTCTGATTCCTGGCTTGGGGCCACCCATCTTCGGTGGAAGGGGGTTTCCTGGGTTTTGTCCATTTGATGTTTGTTTCCATGTCCCTGCAGGTCCCTACTACTGCGGTGTGGGCTCGGACAGAGCCTACGGCAGGGATATTGTCGAGGCTCACTACCGGGCTTGCTTATATGCTGGCATCAAGATTGGGGGTACAAATGCTGAGGTCATGCCATCCCAGGTAAATGGCTATGGTCTGTTACCCTCCCGGCCTCTGAAGACTTCGGGGTGGGCCGTGGGAACTTTTGGTTAGCAAGAGCTGTCGAACCACTCCTTAACCCCAAACTTGGCAGGGGAGTAAAGGGGAGTGAGCTGGAGTAGAGATGAGAAAAGACAGGGTTTGAAGCTTCTAAGTGGGGCTAAACAAACAGTCAGCTTCATTTTAAACACTAACCTCTTTCTCTCCAGTGGGAGTTCCAGATAGGGCCCTGTGAAGGTATCGAAATGGGAGATCATCTCTGGGTGGCCCGTTTCATCTTACATCGTGTATGTGAAGATTTCGGGGTGATCGCAACCTTTGACCCTAAGCCCATTCCCGGGAACTGGAATGGTGCCGGCTGCCACACCAACTTCAGCACCAAGGCCATGCGGGAGGAGAACGGCTTGAAGTGAGTGCCTGGCCGAGGCCATTTTACTCTCTCTGCAGGAATTCTTGTCGCGGACCTGGTATCTTGGGGGTGAAACTTAGCTTGGTGCTTGTAGAAGACAGTGTAGAAGACACTGTCTTCTAATGTTACCACTTTGTTCCCATTTGGAAAGTATCCAGTGATCTCTCATGAGAGAGGGATAGTGACAGGGAAAAGGTGTCAAAGATTTACTGTTGAAAATATTTATTTTTTATTTTATTATTTATTTATTTTTTTAAAGATTTATTTATGTATTCAAGAACTGGAGTACAGGCCAGAAGTGTGGGGGAGGGGGTGAGAGGATTCACCAGAGACAGAATGGGGAACAGAACAGGCAGACTGAAATACACTGCTGAGGGAAGCAGTGGGCGAGACAGGAGAGGTCTGCTGCGCCATGTGGGTAGCTCCCTGGCTGGCCGGAGATCAAACTTGTACTTCAGTGGCTACGGATAGCTTCATTGGTTGTGTCTTAACCCCCTGTGCCACCAGGGAGGCCCTGTTGAAAATCTTTAGTAAGAACTGAATCAGTGGGCCTCCCCTGGTGGTGCAGGCGGTTGAGCACAGCGCTATGAGGCTGTCCGCAGCCTCTGCAGCGCCAGTTCGATCCCGGCCAGCCGGCGAGGGTCCCACATGGTGCAGCGGACCTCTCCTGTCGTGCCCGCTGCTCCCCTCGGCAGTGTATTTCGTCAGTCTCCTGTTCTGTTTCCCGCTCTGTCTCTGAATCCTCTCACCCTCCCATGAATCTGGCCTGTGCCCTGGTTCTTGTATAAATAAATCTTAAAAAAAAAACAAACAAAAACTGAATCAGTAATGGTACGGACCTGTGAACGAAAATTGAGGGTGTGAGATTCTGGTTCTCTGCCCTGAGCACAGGGCACATGGAGCAAGTTCAGGTCACTCTGCTCCTGGGTTGGTTCCACTTGGGCCAGTAGAAAGCAGAGTTTGGTAGAGGAGTCACTCCCTTCTCACTCCCACACCTGCTGTCTCCACTACCCTTGAGGGGGGCAGGTTTCAGGGACACAGGTGGATCTCACCTTCTCTGTCTCCTGTAGGTTCATCGAGGAGGCCATCGACAGACTGAGCAAGCGGCACCAGTACCACATCCGAGCCTACGACCCCAAGGGGGGCCTGGACAACGCCCGGCGGCTGACTGGATTCCACGAAACCTCCAACATCCACGACTTTTCTGCCGGTGTGGCCAACCGAGGCGCCAGCATCCGCATCCCCCGGACTGTCGGCCAAGAGAAGAAGGGCTACTTTGAAGACCGTCGCCCCTCTGCCAACTGTGACCCCTTCTCGGTGACAGAAGCCCTCATCCGTACGTGTCTCCTCAACGAAACTGGCGACGAGCCCTTCCAATACAAAAACTAAGTGGACTAGATATGCAGCCGTGAAAGCCCTCTAATTCTGCACCTCCTCCCTCTGCCACCCCTCTCTGAATTGTCCTAATAGCTGTAACTCAAAGGGTGGAATATCAAGGTGGTCTTTTCATTCCTCACGCCTAGTTAATCTCTCTTGCTTTCTTTGGCCAGGATAGAGGGGTCAAGTTCTTAATCTCTTCACACCCACTCAACCCTCCCTGCCCCTTGTTTCCCTATCACTGAAGCTTTAGTTAGTGGGGAGGGGGTTGGGAAACATAACCACTGCTTCCATTTAATCAGGTGTGTGTGTCCAGTAGGCGTAGCTGTGCAGACAGAGGACATAGTATTTGTGAAGGGAGGGGGAAGACTTTTTCTTCGAGGTAGCTAAGTGTGAGGGGAGAGGGTCACTGACTGAATCTGTTCAAGTTAGGTTCACCCCTCTCGGGAGTAGCTTGGGAAGTTACAAGGTTATAACCAACTTGCTATTAAAACCAAGAATAAGGAAAGGAGAGAATAGGTGGGAGTCTGGTGGAAAAGGACCCCTGCCTCATGCTCCCAGGTGGCGCCTCCAGGCCTGAAGACAGTCGAGCATAGACTGATAGATAGACCTACCTTTGAGGGAAAAGTTCTTACTGCTTGGTCCTCCATTTATAACACAAAGCAGAGTAGTATTTTTATATTTAAATGTAAAAAGAAAAAAAATTATATATATGGGTGTGTGGATATGTGTGTTTTTTTTCTAAAGGAGAAAATCAATCCGGTCACCAAGGGCCAAATGTGAGGGGGAGTGGTCTCGTTGGGCAGGAGGATCTCCTGGTTGGGATTGTGGGGGGTAACGCTGGAAAAGTAGGGCTGTTAGTCCTCCACTGCCACTTCCAGGGTTTCTGTGGCCATGCCCGCTGTCAGAGAGAGGTGGACACGGGTCAGGTAATTGCAGGAAGGAGGTCCCTGGCGAAAGGAGTCACCTGGGCCCATGACATTGGTCTCAAACACACATGGACTTGAACACACGAGCTTAATGATCTGAGTTGGCTGGTCAACTTGCGCATGTTGCTGACAAAGGGTTTTGGGGTTATTTTTCTGGCGGGACTAGCATGTCACTAAAGCAGGCCTTTTGATATATTAAAAATTTTTTAAAAGCAAAACAAGGTTAGATTTTAATCATATTTGTAGGGTTTCTAAGTCTTTGTTTTACAGAATTGCTTCTTTGCTTTACAGAATTGCTTCTTTGCTTAACTCGGTATCCCTGCTCTTTTGAGGAGCACGGGCTTGACTAAAGTCAAAACACTTGTAATTTTGTATCTTGGTGTGTCTTCTCTGAGTGTGAAATACTCTTTGTTAAGATTCCTGAGGAGTTATTTTTCCCTTTTATAATAAAAAGGCCCCACCTCATCCCTACCTTTCCCTGCTGTTCCTGGCTGTCTTTCTGTTGTCTACGGCAGGCCAGTTGCAGTTTCTCTTGCCAGGATTCCTGATGCCTTGTGCAGTATGTTCAGAGTTAACTCCTCGGTATAAACAAGTTGTGTTAACTACCCAGAGCTGCTCATATAAATCAACCTAACATTTATAAGATCTCTTCTGACTTGATTCTTTGTGATTCTTTGAAATCTCTAAGAGCCATTATTCAAAAAGGGGTATTTTTTTTTTTTTTTAATCAGCAAAGCTTTACTTGTCAATGGGATTTTGTAATACATATTTGCAATATGTAAAGCCATATTGCCTACCAGCTCTTCAATGGATGGGGTTTTTTTGTATTTCTAGATTAAGGCATGAGACAGCTGTATTAGGCTGTAGATACAAACTCCAAGCTTCTCATCCCCATGCTCCTGATCTTGGTGGTGGATTACCCTTACTGTAACACCACTGGCTTAATTTTATAGTGTCTAAAGTAATACCTAGCAGGTTTCACTATCCCTACTGGTCTTGATTTCATCCTCTGCCGGTGATTCATCTAAACAGCAAATAAGCAAATATTGACTTGCTGCTGTGGGTGGATAGCCTGGGTCTGGTGTGGGCTGAGGCAGTCAGGTCCAACTTACCTTTCCTTGCACTGCACCAGTGAGCTACCTAGGATTCCCCCGAAGCCCATGTGGACACCTCTGAGCCTTTGCTCCTGATCCCTTTACCTGCAAGTTCTACCATGTTCAGTTCTACCCTTTACCTGACTCATTTCCACACCAGGCTGGCAGGATCCCTGCTGCTCTGGTACTGTGCACATACCTAATGGCACTTAGCCTAATGTGCCAGGTTTTGCGGGCAAGAGTAATTCCTGCCTTTGGGAAGTAGTGTCCTCAGTTTGGAGGTAACTGGGACCTGCTGAAGCAGCTTGGAGGTGACACTGCTTCAGGCAAGTGTGCGTTTTGCCTTAGTCATAGGGAGTCCTAGGTGGAGGGGAGGGGGATTCTTTAGGAAGGTTGACCTCTGACATACTTTTTAGAATAGGATGATCTTAGATATTGGATAGAACTGTTTTCATTGGACTAATCTATATTTAGGTCTGAGACACTGATTTTAGGAAATGATTGAACAATTTGACTTCTGAATTGTTGCAACTTGGAAAGTTCCACAGGTGGCCTGTAGGGAAGCAAAAATATGCCACCCCAAGGCATGTCTTTGGAATAGGTTTATTTCATAGAAAGGGCTGAAGGCTGCGTGGAAATTGTGTATGGTATTGACATCTAAACTCCTCAATGGCTTTTTCTCATAAAAATGGGGTGATATTACCTGTTGATTTGCTGAGTATGGTCCTGGCTTGCACCTTTTTGCAGCCTGATGACTGAGTGTCCTCTTGCACTCCACCTTTTCCTGGTTTTGTTGATAACTCATGAGGTCACTCCAATTGAAGCTCTGCTTCCATCTCCCCAGCCAAGCTGGCTTCTTGGGGTCACCCCTACAGGTCTTGGTGGGGTATATTCTGCACAGCGCAACACTAGATTGAAGAGGCAATAATAACCTCAGCACTTTTCTCATCACAACCAAGTCACCAACGGAAAGTACGAAAGTACATTGAAACAAACTCTTAATACAATCAGAATGTAGGTGGAAACCAGGGTATTTCCTTCTCCACCCTCCTGGAGTTAGCTTTGACCTACAGGTCACAGTGCAATCCTTTGTATTTCTAAGGGTTATTTTTATAGCTCATTGACAAAACAGACACTGGGTTACTATCAGTGATAGATTAGATGAGACTGACACCCAAGCCTTCAACCTTAAAGAGACAGGCCATTATTCACAAGAGTTCTCCGTTTTAAGCAATTTCAGTTGGCTTAATTTCATCCTGCCACTTAGTTGAATAAACGCTAAATGACTACACGAGCTTACAAGGTTCCAAGTTCCCTGGGTGGGTACTGCTAGTAGCAGGTACAAAACCAGATACATGCTGTTGGATGCAATGGTACACAAATGAAGAAGAATTTCCTACACAACGCTTCTGGCTCCAGACAGCTCCCAAAGGTGCCATTTAGATAATCCCAGCTCCTGCTTGTGCTTATACCAATAAGGTGCAAAGTCTGAAAGTATCCCAAAAAAAGTGGGTGTCCGCATCAACAACATGAAGGCACGGATCCTGTTTTTCGTTCTGACCATTCTCTCCAGCCCTGTCACGGCTCCTGCAGTACTTGTCAAATTAATTATATCTAGGTAGCCATTTGGTGAGTCTTAAGCTTACAACACTTAAATTCAGCTTGCCCAGCTCCTCCACCATATATGGTAGAGTCAAAAGGAGGTCTTCGTTCTTTGGCTGTTTTAACTGGCTTTGGCACTAAGGTCAAGTTCTCTTTTACTAAGTTTAAGGCTCATTTTGTTTAATTCTGGCTGGAATCAGGCTGCCAAGAACCTTGAGTTGCTTACATTATTAGGACTAATATAAAGTGACAATTTATCATGTAATTCCAAAGACTTCAGGTAGGCTGCTCTGTAAACAATGTGAGCTGATTAATGCCTTACATTTTGCAGCTTTTAGCTCAATCCCAGCCTCATTATAAAGTCGTTGTTGATTTTACAATATGCAGGTACATACATACACAAACATGCATAATACAGACATACACCACATTTGTGAGCATATGCAAGTACAGACGCATTAGAAACACAATGCAGGTGTATTACATGGATCTTTTGCCCAAGATAAGGTATCACTAAGGAGACAGAAATCTATAACTCTCTCTTCCAGAAGCAGTACTCAAGATAATCACTGGACCCAGAATCTATCACTAGGAAAGGGAAGGCAGGACATGAAAGCTATGGTTCTTAAAACATGATTCTACTGCCAGCTCTGCCTCGCATGTTTCATGGACAGATGTTTCCAGTGCAATGTCAACTATGTGTCTCATTCACTGCCGAGAACCCCTCTGATGGATGGGGGTGGTGCCCTAGCCCCATGCTACAAAGAAGTGCCTATGCAGTGTCTATTGTCACTTGTTGAGTTTGTTTTGTGGGGCCTCGGATCTCAGCAAGTTGTCTTTTTCCTCATGGATTTCAGATCAGGTGCTTGCATTGTCTGAAGACTGCAATGAGTATCAACTTACTCAGCTCCCCCACTGTGTGGACAGCCAATAAATGTGTGACTTGAACTCCAGTGGACATGCAGGCTCACCCCAAATCTAATGTCTGCATTGAGACCTTCTGCATTTGCCTCTCAATCAAGGTGTAGAAGAAGGCATCCCTGTGACTGTGCGCTGCTCTGCTAACAGTAAATGAAGGGGGCATTCAGGATACCTCCAAAATTTAATAAAAGTTTGGGCCAGATAGGTACTATTTTTGGTGTTTGGGTGCAAACATATGAATGATGGAGTCAAGTGAAAGGAAATTCTGCTCTTTTCATATCTCACTTCCTTTTACAACTAAAAGAGAGCCATTGACATCACCTGTCTGTGCACAGCTTCTCCTCAAGCAATTTTGTGAACTGTTTTGGCAACTGTACTCAGCTCATGCCTATATGAAATACAACATTGTGCTGGTAGAGGGCAAGGAGAGGATTTTTTTATTTTTGAAAAAGTGAACAATTTTCTGGTCTCTGGGGAGGATCCTATGCTATATTAAGGGCTCAATTTAGAGAGATAGGAAAGTAGAATAATCCAGTTCTCCAGTGTTTCCTTTACAAGAGAAAGTCATAAAATGAATGTGCTCGGATTCTCCTCCCAAACAGTCTACCACCACATTCATTTCAAGGTGGGTTTAGGAGCCAAAAAGAGACAACCCACAGACATTTTATATAAATGCATTCTGGCCTAGCTCACATAAGACACTTAACCAAGTAAGCCTTCAGTAAATGTTGAATTAAGTTATCAGCAGAAGCTCACTATTAGTGTCATGGGCTAAGGGAGTGAATTCAAATCAGGGTGGGGGCCGGGGCAGTATATTCACATGCATTAATCTCAGAGGCTAAGTGGTTTGTGTACAAGAGCTGCCCCACTCTTGCAGTTAATCCCAAATTACCAGGTCCAGAAATCTCTGAGATGGCGAATGCAGGGACTTTGGGCATGATCATTGAAGTGGGTACATCCTGGAAGTAGCTTGAGTCTTTGAGGTTCCTCCCTTCCCATAGGAGAGGATGAAATTCCTTCCAGATTTCAATTCTGCACTGTGAACCATCGCAACACTGAAATGAAGCAGTTCTGGGTTGAACTTGCCTTCCTAGAGGATGAGAATGTTCTTCTTAGTGATGATTACTTATTGATCAAGGTTCACAGCTGTGTTTAGAAAGTTAGGTGTGTAGGAGAAGTATGAAAGAAATGAACAAGCCAGAACTTCATGCAGCATTTCTTTTGAGGAAAGCAATATAGAGTGACATTTTAGTAGAAGAGTGATAGCAGCATTTAACCATAAAGGGATTGAAACCTCATTTCTTCCAGGTTCCAGAGAACCAGGTGTGGTTGGCAGACTCCAAACTTCAGGCGCAGGGTTGCAAAGCCTGATAATAATCTTCCTCCTGGAGCTAAGCCTGGAGCTCTCTGTCCCTGAGGGATAGCTCTAATTGAAAATATCCGGAGTGTATTATCTATTGCAAGTCAAGTGCATGATGAATTACATAACAAATCACCCCAAGATGTAGCTGCTTTAAATGACAAATAAGTATTATTTCATGTAGTTTTCTAGGATTAGGAGTCCCGTGGTTCTGCTCCTACGTTTCTTTAGAATTGCAAAGGGGTGCAGTCTATGAAGATATTTTTTGAGGGGAGGGGGTAGGGGGTTCTGTTATTTTTTTCCTTTTATAAACTTTTTAATTTTCTTACATTGCTGTTCATTTTTTTTATAGTATTTGATTTCTCCCCTTAGGTGTAGTCCCTGTAAATATTCCACCACCACATCACCTGTGAACCATCACCATGTTCCCTTGTGCTCTTCCCAAGCCTGTTTTGATCCCTTTTCCTCCCCCTCCTCTGCTTTAAGCCTCAGATCTATAGTTATCATCAAGTTTTGCTAAGATATGGAAACAACCTAAATGCCCAAAAAACAGATGACTGGATCAGGAAGATGTGGTATCTATACACAATGAAATACTACTCAGCAATCAAAAAAAGATAAACTCATGCCATCCACAGCATGAATGGAGCTGGAAGGGACTATGCTCAGTGAAATAAGTCAGACAGAAAAAGAAAAAGATCAGATGATATCACTTATGTGAGGAATATAGGGAAATTGAACAAAGGGTCAAAAAAGAAAAAAGACAAAACTTAAAAAGATTTGCCTGGGACTGCAGGTACTCTTTCCAGCCACATTCATTCACTTGCCTGCTGTCAGGATACTCCAGTTCCTTGTACATGGGTCCCTCCATAGTGTTACTCACCCCATATCTTCCCAGAGTGAGTGGGAAGTGGGAGGAAGAGACAGAGACAGACAGACAGACAGACAGACAGACTTTTAAAGGAAAGGAGACCATAGTCTTTTTAAATCCTGTAAGTGGGGCCTCCCCGGTGGCGCAGCCATTGAGCGCTGGGCTGTGAAGCTGCCCATAGCCTCCCTCTGCAGCGCCAGTTAGATCCCCGGCCGCTGGTGAGGGTCCCACATGGTGCGACAGACCTCTCCTGCCATGCCTGCTGCTCCCCTCAGCAGTGTACTTCATCAGTCTGCCTGTTCTGCTCCCTGCTCTGACTCTGGTGAATTCTCTCACCCTCCGATGCTTCTGACTGTACCCAGTGCTTGTATAAATAAATAAATAAATAAATAAATATTTACAAAAAAATAAAATAAAATCCTGGACGTGATATCCCATTGCTTTGGCAATGTCTATGTGCTAGATGTATCACTAGGTTCAACACAACTTAGCAGAAGGAAACACTCTACCTCTTGAGCAAAGGAGTATCAAAGAATTTGTGGGCAAATCTTTTAAATTCACCGCAATGGGCAGCTTTGGCCCTGAGATCATAGTAAAGATTAAAGCATTATCCCAGGGAGAAAGTCTTTTATTTAAGGTTTCTGGTTTTCTCCCTTTGATTCCTGTTCTTAATTATGCCCACTTGTCCATCAGAGGTGCAATTAAACATTTCCAGTTCAAGTCTGCATTTAATTGGGTGTGAGGGATAATGTCAGTGACTTCATTCCCTTTCTCCATTCCCAGATGGCAACAGGGGCCAGTGGCAATCATTCAGAGAGCCTAGAACAGGCAAGAAGAAAGAAACAAAGTTTCCAGGGACAAAAACAACAACCCCGAAGTGTGTGTTTGTGTATAAAGTATATTCCCAGACTGGTTGCTTACTGGCTTTCCATTCCAGTGGCAACCTCCACATTCACATGAGCCTCACCACACCCCCAAGCCTGCTAGCTCCAATCAAAGATGGCCTTGATAGTCATTATTACCATGGAATCTGCATTAAAATGTTTGGAGAAGACACACCCACACACTGTGAGTGATTCCCTCCTTATTCTGGGTTAAGCTGCTTCTGATCCTAAAAGAAAATGACTTGATGGGTGTTAGCCCTTTGGAAAGAAAGAAAGGCAGGTACTCAGCAGAAAGACTACAAACCAAGAAACCTCAAAAGACTTCTATGTTCTTGCCACAGAGTTCCCAGGAGAGGCCCTCAGGGAACGGCTTTAATATTTCTACCTGAATAATCAGGACACCTCTGGGGGATAAGTCACTTTTAGGAGCTTGAAATTATTGTTAATGGCCTTGATGTTTTGTCTGTACAGCTATTGAAAATCCAAGAAACACTTCTGGGGCTACTAAGCTGCTGTGGCTTGTGCAATCTTTTTAGGAGAATCCCTGAGTCAGTGACAAAAGGTGGAAAGAATGGAAGATTCTGGTCCTAGTCCTCACATTATTTAACCATTAAGTCTCTCCCACTCCACACCCACCCTCCTTTGTCTCTGACATGTTCTTCCTCTACCTTTGAACAGATTGGAAGGCTCTAAAATCCGACCCAATTTGTTCAGACTTAGATTTTGTCTGGGCACTTGGCACATGCGAACCTCCTCTTGCTGATCCGCCTTGCAAACAGTCTAAAAAAGCCAGGAATTGCCAAGTCCCAGGTGTTTTCTTTTCACCCTGGGCTTCACCCAGCCTGGCGTGGCAGGCAGCAGGGTTGTTTTGCTTTCATAAGCCGTATTATATAACTCAGATCTCAAACACGGGTGCCGAGCCAACTCGGCGGTCACAACGAAGGGGAGGGGAAGATCAATCAAAGAAATGGAGAGAGAAGAAGGAAGGAGAGGGGAAAAATGGAGAAGAGTACAGGCAGAGAGAGACCACTGAATTTCCATGGCCTGTTCATATGTTCTTGGGTTCTAGGGATAGGATATGCTCTTTGAAAAGTTCTCCTGCCCCCAGTTTTGTTGTGCAGGAGGCCTCATTCGGTTCACAGTCTTGGAGGAACTCACTGGGTGCCAGCCAGCTGCCTGCAGGCCTCACTCAGAGAGGCACTGATATCCTTGCTGGAGGCTGCTGCCACCTGGCATCATGTGGCACTGAATGTTCTTGGGGGAAAACAAACAGGTGTGACGCTGTCTGTTTCCCCAAACTTTATCCCAGTTCCACACTGACCACCAGAGTCAGTAGACTGGTGAGTGGGGAACGCCCAAAGGGACCTGGAATCCTGAGACCATTTTCCTCTTCTGTATTTCAAAAGACTGTAGTCTTTTGAAGACAATAGTGCACTTTGCAGGACCTTAGATGTCAGGAAACAGTGCCTGAATCTGGTAGGCATTGGGTAGGGATTCTGAATTTACACCCACAAAACTCACATTGTTTCATTTGCTTTAATCAAATTAAATTTGAAACCAATACTACCAGGCTATATGCAACTTGCATCTATGACCCAAGCAGTTAAGGAATCTTTACTCATGGGTGATGCTCAATGGAAATTTCATTTACCTTTGTGGCACTAAGATGTTGGTACAATTCTTGAGCAATTTTAAGCCAGGACTCGAGTTTCTATTGAGCCAATTTCTTTCTCAGATTAAATATTCCCAGATACTTCTGTTCTTTTATGGCTTTAAGAGCCATCACCAGCCTGTTTGTATTCCTCTGAGAGTCTCTGATTTTCCATGCAGTCTAGAAGGCTGTTCTTCCCTGGCTGGTCTGATGGGTGTGACTGCAGAATGAGGACTTCTTCCTTCCTCCAGACACCAAATTTCTAATTGGTCAAAGAAAACTTTCACTAACTTTTTGGAAGTTTTATAACATCTGTTGCTTTGTAGTCCACTAACATCCTTGAGAGAATGGACAAATTGCTCTTAAGCCAACATAAACTTATGCTCTTGATTTTCAGGGCTTAATAAGGATATCAATTTTTACCCTTGTTACATTTTGTTTCCTAACTATGGTGCAACCTTTTCAGGTCATTGTGATCTTTGGTATTTTGTCTCGTTTTTCCTTTTTTGAGTTATTGATGATTCATTTTGATATATGACAGGGAGAGGGGCAGCCCAAACCCCGCAAACCTGCCTATTCTAAATGGGTTCTGCCATCCGCCGCATCAACAGAAAACATAGGAGACTTTAAGGGGAAGGAACTTTAATAAAACTAGGAAACAATACAGGTAAGGCAGAGTCTAGTTTCTAAATGAAGCACCCAAAGTTACCCGTCCCCTCGTGGGTAAAAGTCCATCCAAATGGGATTGGCCCAGAGCAAAGCCCCAAAGCCTGCCACAAGTCTAAAGCATCTTCCAGTGGGGACCCACAGAAAGGGCCAGAAACAACCAGACAAGCCCGGAAGAAAAGGAGCAAAATCAACATCAAGATAAAAGCTGCCATTGTCACCTCCCCATGGGTCTCACCCACATTTGTGTCACCCAGTCCACAGCCAAAAGACAAGCGCAGTTTCTTTACGTGTCTCTAGGCTCCATGCGCCTCCTCCAGGTCTCCTGGCTCCATCCTGCTTCCTTCCTCAGTCTCTTCTGCACCTTCTTCTCTCCCTGCTCAGCTCCACCCTCCCTTGGGTGGGGCAGGGAACCTCCCCCTTTCCTGGGGACCACCCTGTTGCAATTTGACTGTATTACTGTAAATTCTTCATTCAAGTAAATGACAAAAGTTGAGCAGAGGTAGAAAGAAGTAGAATATTCTGCTGCAAGATGCAGAGACTTCCTGCAGGCTGCAATTATCCATCCTCAGCACTCTAGCGGTATTGGCTACAGATAGATTCCAGCTGACTTTTCTTTATCTGGGTAACTTTTTTTCAGCTTTTAAAATCATCTTCTAAGAGATTTTCTCAAATGGTTTACTGAAAGTTAGACCATGCCCTTCCTTATCTACAATCTGGTGGACACCATCAAAAAGAAAATAGGAAATCTAGATTGTCACGACTTTCTCTTCATTGACCTATTTCTTTGCATTTTGCTTTTTACTTCTGTTGACTACTTGGTAATATTCTCTAATGATTTTCAGTACAATTTTGTTGGTATTAAAAAACCTACCAATCTTGTTGAGACTGGCTTTATCTCACCACTTGAGCTACAAGTGACGCTGGCTTTGTTGCTGCTGCCAGCCCCAGTGCCTACAACCTGTGGGTCCACCAGCGCAGGTTGCTCTGAAAGCAGCAGAAGCGGCAGGTTTTTCACCACCCAGTACAAGGAGCCCCACTGGTGCTCTGGCAGCCGGGCTCAGCAGCAGCCTCAACCATTGCCTGTGGGCAGCACCCAGGCTGCTCCTAAGGCAGGAGCTGGCCCTTGGGCTCTGGCAGAGCAGGCCAAGGCTGCAGTGCAGCAGTCCCCGGGCTAGTCCTGGGATGCCAACCATGGAGGCGAGGCAACCCCCAAACTCCACAGCAACTGGTTCATATCTGCAGTGAGGAGCACTGGGCCCTGCTGGGGCAGCTACAGTGCTGTGCTCCCTAGAGCTACAGCAGACAGGCCTGCATCATGCTGGGCCAACATGGCAGGCTCCCAGCCTGTTGCAACAGGCTGGGAGCCTAGAGTCACTGGGACCTGTATACCAGCATTGCTGCATGGCACCCTGAATTATTAAATCCATGTGCCTTTGGTCCCACTGAAGCCTGCTCAGTGAACCTGCCCTAGCCTCAGTGCAGATGGAGTCTGGGCAGGCACCCCTGTTATCCCTTTTGTATCTGAAACCATTTCAAATGGACCAATCCCATTGGCACTCTCCAGCTGTCAATCAAGGACTTGAGCTCATTATGCAGACTGAAAATGGAGCAAGTTTGACTGATGCTTAACAGGCACCAAATAGGAGGCTAGTAGGGTGGGGACCCTGAAGAGGATTTAATTGCCCCTTGATTAGGATCCTTCCTACTTCTCCAACCTCATCTCAGATAAGAGTGCCCTTACTCTCTGTGCTCTGTCTCACTGTCCTGCTTTCTGTGCTGTGAAAATACCAAGATGGTGACTTTGGAATCTACTGTTTCTTGAACCAGAAGAGGATGTTTCTCAAGTTCCAATCAGAACTGTCTGATTCTCACAGATCTCTGTGATCGCTAACTTTCCCAGAAAGCCTTCTCTAAACACTGTCTAAGTAGTCTACTCAGCCTCTGCTATATTCTACCACATTAACCTTAGAGTTTCTTTCATCTCAAGTATCATACTTATTACCATGCTAATACATTTCTTTGTGTGTTTATTATCTGTGTTCCTAATAATATTAATTTGCAACGTGATGTTTTAGAAAGAGTTTGGGATGTGGAATTAGATGGAAGACTTAAGTTAATTTTGGGTTCCACTACTCACATATTATGTGCTCTTGGCAATTTACTTTTCCTCTCAGTGCCTTATTTTCTCATCAATGGAAGGAGATTTACATAGCACTATGAGGTTGCTATTAGACATTGGAATCATACACCACTATAAACCAGTATTATCTCAATTTTTAAAAAAGTGAGATTGCTGTTAAGATTAATGAGCTGACTTCCATAATGTACTAAGCAAAGTTTCTCATGTTACTACATATTGGGCATGGGATTTCTAAAGATGTTCACTTTCACCAAATGACATCCCAAGTAGAATCATCTTAAGAATTATTTAAGATGTCTTTATAGAAATTTTTTACTGTAGTTCCTCTCCCATTTTTATGGCATGAATCAAGGAAATGCTCTGGGTACCATCATCTTGCAAAATAGTAGAGTGGATGCAAGACCTTTCACTTGTCTTTGTCCTGTAGATGACCTCTAAATAGTTCACTGCAAGCACTTTTGCCACATAACTCATTGGGCATAGGGCAATATTGCCGCAAAAGAGAAAATGACTGGTTAACAGTTTGGTGTCAACTGACACAATACTCCCATTTTTTTATTATATAAATCTTAACCTCATAGTGGTCTACACAGTAACAAGTAGACATGGGGTCTTAAAATAGTGGGTAACAACTCTGTATATTAACTTGATTGGAAAGCTTACTGGAAGGGTGAAATAAGAGGGTGTTAAACTAAATTGCATGCTAGAGAATGATCACATATCATTTTGCAATTCCTTCGATGAACATTCATCTCTCCTACCTGCCAACACCAGTTTACCAAGTTATGCAGAATATAAAGAGGCAGCTAATAATTCACTGTAGCCTGGGAAAGCATTAATGAGCAATTCTAATTGTTTTTCCCTTGGAAGCTGAAGCTGTCAGAAATGCTACAATCCAGTTGAACTCAATGGTTCACTAAATGTCATCTACTGAGTAGATGCTGAACATCTTGCAATCCCCCTGTGCTGTGAAGATGGTTGCATGTGTCGAGCAGTGTTTGGAGCACCCCGAAGTTCCCATGAGACATCTGGTTTTTATTGTGAGTGTCAGAGCCTGCCAGATGCTTGATAGGATGAGATTGTTAAGTTGCTAAACCTCTCATGTGCCCCAGTTCTGGCATCTCCAGTGTTCCTATTTTTTCGATGACTCCTCCTCCTCCTCCCCTCTCCCCCTCTCCCTCCTCCTATTTTTCCTCCCATTTCCAAATCCTGCAGACCCTGGAGTGTGTTCACATCTTTTGAATGATCCTATGTGCAGACAAATCCATTAGCTCAATGGACACTTGTAGGTTTTTACCAGGTGCCTTCTAGGGTATAGAGATCTCATCTCTCAACTCTGAGTGTTTCTTCCTATAGTCTCCAAAAGAAGACAATACAGGAGAGAAAAAGAAAACAGAGAGGAGTCATCTCTCTGCTAGATGGTCCCTGTTTTCTCTCTACTCCAGTTATTTGTTTATTTATTTATTTTTTAAAGATTTATTTATTTATGCATACAAGAGCTGGGGCATAGGCCAGAGATGCGGGGGGTGAAAGGATCCACCAGAGACAGAGCGGAACAGAACAGGCAGATTGACTGAAGTATACTGCTGAGGAGAGCAGTGGGCGAGTCAGGAGAGGTCTGCTGCACCATGTGGGTTGCTCCCTGGCTGGCTGGGGATCGAACTTGTGCTGCAGAGGCTGCAGATTGCTTCATAGCGCGGTGCTTAACCCCTGTGCCACCAGGGAAGCTCCCTCTACTCCATTTTAGTTAGTTTAGCAGGACTGAGTTGGTTCAATGGAAAAATATAAGATTTTAGCTGTTATAGATGCTAGTAAGCCAACTTCCTGTGCAATTAATGGCAGAACTCCACATTCTTCCCTCTTCCAGCAAGATCATTTCCTTCACCAAACGCTTCCACTATTACATGGTCCCACCAAATTTTCCTGTAAATATATGATATAAATGGAGGGGAGGGAGCCCTGCTGGACTAGTTTCTGAGGGGGCAGTCAAGTCTCCAAGGGAAAGGCTCGTGGGTAAAGAGGGAGAAATTCCACTATAAAGGGGGTGGGGGATGGAGACTGTGCGGAAGGCAAAGTCTGTCAGCTCCTGTGACAGCTGCAGGAGCTGGGTCTTGGCATGGCTGTGGAGAGGAAAATGTGCTAATTATGTTTATCTTTTAGATGTAATAGGCTTTGCTACAGACCAGAAAGCCTCTTGGTAGCATGCAGTTTTTCTCTAGCAGCATTTCTTTGTCCCTGAATTATGTTAGCACAGTAGGTCTATTAATAGTTTTGGGAATTCCTGAATCTACTCAGTCACCTACTTGTGACTATTGCTTTGAGAGGATCATTACCCATCATTCTCCATCTAGGTTGACTGAAGAACTGGATGTGCCAGGCCTCACCTTGGGTCCTAGGTTGCATGTTAGTAGCGAGTACCCTGACCTGAAAGTTGCCCATGAGGTCAGGCCCTCATTAGACAGACACCCATATCGTCTCGCGTTTTCTGGTTTTAAGGTAGCCATGACATGCACAGGCATTTTGAGTCTAAAGGCCAGAATAATCAATCCTTTAGCTACTTAAATACAAAAACTTATTCTCTCAGGCCATAGATTTTACCAGATTTATGCAATATTAGGAATTGGAGGCAAAAGAATCCAGCTCCTCCTATCTCCCCCCCAAACAAATGTGATAGTTTTGTGATTCCTGACGGCTCTAAGTTTCTTGAAAATAGTGAAAATTTTTGCTGCTTGATAGTGGAAAACATGATGTAGACAATTTTGATATAGAATCAGACTTAGATGATTAGGTAGAATGTAAGGAGTGGGCATGTGAGGCACATTTAAGTGCAGTCCAGAGATGTACTAGATTATATACGTTGCATGGAATGACTAGAGTTAGTGGTCTTCTGCATCTATTCACTTTACCTGCAAGAAAGTACAAAAAGACTTAAACAGAATATTTGTGTGTGCATATTAAGGAACTTATAATAATTTTAGTTTCAATTTTGTTAATTTTTCATTATGTCCTTTGAACTTAATGTCCTTCTTTTATTTCCCATGATTCTACCTTTAAAAAAAAACAATTATACTTTATGGCCAATTCATTATCATGCTAAGGTGCTTCTGGAAATACTTGGGGTAGAGAATTAGGCTGAATATACTGGGACCTGCTGTCAGTCCTGGAGGGCAGATATTAGCATGGGAGGCATAGCTTCCCTAAACCATATAGTGAAACACCCTGTCAGCCAGAGCAGCCCAGGGAGGTCCAGCGAGGGCAGTGAGGAGATCCAGGGGAAAGAAGGTAGGATTTGAAAGCAGCTCCACGCAAGTTCTACGCTTGTGAGCCTCAGAAATGGGGCTGGCATAGGAGCACTGGTTGTTTAGCGATTTGTTCCAAAATTTGATTGTTCTTTTCTTTTTTTGCTACTAGAAGATAAACTCCAAATATAGAAACACTCTCCCTTCTAATTCACTTAAATTTTAACTTTCGCCCACTTCCATAGACCATGTCTATGTGGAAGGCAGTTACACTTAAAAGGAAAAATAAATAAGCACTAGACTTAAAAAACAGAAGTCCGCACACTGGTTCTGTCAGGTACAGTGGAGAAAGAAGTGATGGATCTTTCTGGTAAATTGGCATCACTGGCAGTCTCTCAGATATTCTTAGTGAACGTGTAAATTGGAACATCCTTTTGGAGGACAATCTAGCAATTTTAATGGTTATTTCCAACACACCTATCCTTTTCACCTAAGTTCCCTTCTGCGAATGGATGTACTTGCATAGGTGCACAAAGACAAAAAGTTCATTGCCCCATTGTTATAAGAGCAAACTATTGGTACCAATTCCCCAGATCAATTTGGCCCACCCATATATAAGGATTATACAGCTGTTAAAAGGAATGAAGGAGAACTTCATGTATCAATAGGGAAATTGGAGCTTTATGAAGTGAAAAGAGTGAAAAGAGCACATTGTAGTCTACCGTGTGTGTGTGTGTGTGTGTGTGTGTGTACACACTTACGCTATATTCATCCTAAAAAGATTTCCAAGTACTGATGTTAGTGATTTGCTCTGGACAGGGGCAGGAGAGAATTGTTTATGGTTGCTTTTCTCTCTAGTTTGGAGGTTTTTTTTAAAAATCATTTATTTGAAGATCTTTTCAGAAAAAGCACCTATACTTTTTAGCACACCACGCTGAGTCTATAGAAGCAAGTCAGTGAAGGACAGATGTCTGAGCCTAATACTGTTGGCCAAGTCAATCTCGCCGAGATGTTTTCATCACCTCTTACATGGTGATAATGATGTACAGCCTCAGGATTAAGTCAGGCCGCTGTGCGGACGTGCCAAAGCACACGAGGAGGGAACAAAGCAGAGGGCCAACAAATGCCTGTTGGTCTCCCTTCTGTCCCTTCCCAACCATAGGTAGAGCCATTGGCACGTTTTCCCTTATGACTTAGGTTTCCTTTCTTAGGCCAGGAAAGTTGCTGCAGATGCCACAGTTATTTAAATCCACTGACCTTTCCTGCTGAGGCTCCAGGACACCTCTATCTTAGGCTGTGATGACTAAGGTTACTGGTGATGGGAGGTTGCTGGGGGTGTGTTGGGAGGTGGGGCAGGGGTGGGGCCCTGCCTTCATGAGAGCCATATGACCTACTGGCTCCCATGCTCCGTGGATTTCTCTAGATAGAGAATGCTTGCCAACCTGACTGGTAATCTCTTAGGAGGTAGAAATAGCAGGGCTCATGGCTCCAAACCCCATCCTCTCCTTGGCCTGAAGTCTTTCAGCTGTCAGGGTTTTAATTTCCTTTATTACCTGGGCTTCCTTAACCCCTCTCCTGAGCCTGGAGCTTTGTCAAGGCAGCAAGATTGGGCTGGCAGGCTTTCTAGAAATTGTGATCTAGAGAAATAGATGCAAACAGGACATTATTTCCTCAATAAGAACTGTCTGGGGGTGATGCTGTCACTGACCGGCAGGGTTCCTTCGAAGCCAAGTGACCCCACTGAGGGAAGTCATGTGATTTAACCCCCACTGCAATCTCTGTCAGCATTACACGTACCCTTCCCATACCAACTTAAATCCTAAACATTTTGCAATGTAAAATCCGGTGTGCTTGTTAGCCCCAGAGAGTAAACCATTCATGTACTCTACCACAAACTGCTAGAACTCTTTTTGGAGGTAAGTTAAACTTGTTCATGGTTGAAGGGCTGACGTGGCTTCCACAAAGCTTTACATAAATAGTGTCAGGGTCTAAGAAACAACTCACACAGAATGTCATGTCATCCTCATAGCCTTTATTTATGGAAAGTCTTTCAACATGTTAATTTTATGGATCAACCAGTGTGGGCCACAGTGCCTACTATTCTGGATGTTTCTGTGAAGATATTTTTGAATAAGATTGATACTGAAATTGATGGACTTTGAACAAAGCAGTTTACTTTGAATAATGCCGTGAGCCCCATCCAATTTGTTGGAGGCCTTCATGGAATAAAGACTGACTTCCCCCAAGCAAGTGAAAATTGCAGATCTTCCTTGAATCTCCAGTCCCCTAACCTACCCATCATATTCTGGACCTTCCAAGAATCTGCAATGAGTGAGTCAACACCTTAAAAGCTATCTATCTATCTATCTATCTATCTATCTATCTATCTATCTATCTATCTATCTATCTGTCTCTCTATCTATCATCTCCCTCCCTACCTATCTATATTTATAGTTTTGTCATCCAAAACTTAATTACATAGCTTTAATCAACATCTTACCACAATCACAGTCAAAACAAAGAAAATCTTGCTAGGGAAAAACTGGAAAATATTGTTAAATATTAAAATAAAATAGTTTATTTTATAATTGATTTTTCTATATTTTCTCAATAATTAATTTTGAGAAGGTATTGCTTGATAATGAAACCACTTAAAATCTATTTCTTAATAGTGAGATTTATGTTATAACAAAAACTACTTTTTAAATCAAAATAGATTTCAAAGTAAAACAAAACAACAACAGTGTGTTTCTAGTGACTACAGTTTCAAATCAAATGGCCCAGGTCTCCCTTTCAATCAGATACTGTAAGACCCTCTCTTGAGGAGTCCTGCTTTTGCTCGGGTACCCCTGAGAGCTGGGGGTGCATGTCTCCCAGATCGGCTGTGAACAGCAGTCTGTGGGCTGGCTTCCCACCAAGCTTGAGCTAGGTGCCCTTACTCACAGCTAGTTTTCATCTGATTTCCACATCTCGCCTATGTGAGAGGTGAAGTGGACTCTTCTCCCTTGACAAATGAAGAAACCGAGACTCCAAGAAGTCATGCGATTTGCTTAAACCCACACAACTGGATACACTGTAGAGCCTACATTTGAACTCATTCTCCTAACTTCAGTCTCAGCGCTCTTACCTTTATACCCTGGCTGTCTTTCCCAGGCTCCCAGAAGATGTGGAGGAGGGCAACACCCAGAGTCTGGTTCATTCCAGACCAACATGTACAGGGGTGGGGGGTGTGATGTGAAAAAACACACATGATCAAAATTTTGCAAACTATTTCCTCAAAATATCATCCTCAATTCTCCAAGTCTTCATGCATCCCACATTCCTGCTCCAGACTAAGAGAAAGGAAGCTGAGGCCATTTCACCCCTTGGATTCAGCAAGGCTCATGCTCAGCCTCATCCTGGCGTCCATGGTCATGGCCAGGAGGCAATGCCTGTCTTCCCTTTATTCTCCCTCTGTTGTTCTTTTCACATCAAAGAAAAGCAGGCCTCTCCTGCCTCCATCAGAGTGTGAGAGCAAGGTGTCAGAGTCTCTGTTGACAAGAAAGGAGGTAGCAGTGAGGATGGTGGGGAAGCTGGGGTTGGTGAGTGGTAGTGGTAGCTCAGGACAGTGGAGAAAAAGCTGATGAGGAAAGAAAAATGAATAAAAAGTGGTTAAGAAATGCATAGGTTTCCTTGAGTCAGATTATATGTGTTCAAATTCCAGCTCTGCCGCTTGCTGGTGAGTTACTCAGGTGAGTTTTTTTTTAATCTATCAGAGTATCTACCATGTAGGGTTAGTGTAAAAATTAAATAAGTTAATGCATGTAAAGTGTAAAGTACCAGTTATATAGGTTCTGTGTTTGTTGTTATAACCCCCAAGCTAGTTATGTGACAATTTGCTTTCCTAAAATATTTGGTTTTCTCATTTATAAAATAAAAGAATTGGATCAGGTGATCCAAATTCCTTTCTCACTCTCAAATTCAAGGCTCTGGCCTCTTTGTGACCATAAGGAAATTCTCTCCAGTTTCCAGAAACTACTCTATGAGGTGTTTATTTATTTATTTATTTATTTTAAAGGTTTATTTTTTATTTATACAAGAGCCTGGGTACAGTCCAGATGCGCAGGAGGGTGAGAGGATTCACCAGAGACTGAGCGGGGAACAGAACAGGCAGACTGACGAAATACACTGCTGAGGAGAGCAGTGGGCTAGACAGGAGAGGTCTGCTCGCCATTTGGGTTGTTCCGAGGCCAGTGGGGATCGAACAGCCACTACAGAGGCTGCAGACAGCTTCACAGTGCGGTGCTCAACCGCCTGCGCCACCAGGGACGCCCCTATGTGGTGTTATTTAAATGATTAAAGCTCCCCTCAGCAGTGTATTTCAGTCAGTCTGGCTGTTCTGCTCCCTGCTCTGTCTCTGGTGAATCCTCTCACCCTCCCGCCTCTGACCTGTACCCCAGATCTTGTATAAAAATACATAGATCTTTTAAAAAAGAATGATCAAAGTACCATTGTCACTCAGCATCTACCATTGTAACTATGACTTTGGTTCTTATGAATGTTTTGATTTTTTAAGATTGCCTAACTGAAGTTCATAGTCTCCGGGAGATCATTAAAGCAAAAAAGACAGAAGAACCCTAACAGCAAAAAAATAAATAAAAACGGAGGGAGGAGGAGAAGGGACAAAAGCTATCTTGGGAGGTAGGGTGTCGAGGGGGCATGGCTGCAGCCTGCCACAATTTAAAATTTCCACTCATTTTGCTCCTTCAGTCTCACTGGCTACTTCTTTAGACTAGACCAGCCCTACCATAAACTACTACCATATTTGTGCCTTCCTTTCCCTGGCAGTCTTCAGGAAGGGTGCTCCACCCCAGCTACCCACACTGCCCACCCACTTGGCCATACCCCATACTCCCTGCCCGCAGAGTTCAGGTACCTCCTTCTCAAAATGTCCCTCCCCTTTAGAGTCAGTGACTAACACTCCTCTCTGTTCTGCTCTTCGGTCACCTTTTGACTTTTATTTATTTATTTATTTTCTTTATTTATTTATTTTTTTTTTAATAGAGGCATGCTTTATTTGTTTGCTGGTTTCTTTGTTTGTTTTGTTTATACATGCACTGGGTATAGTCAGAAGCGCGGGAGGGCGAGAGAATTCACCAGAGCCAGAGCGGGGAGCAGAGCAGGCAGAAGGACCGAAGTACACTGCTGAGGGGAGCAGCGGGCGGCAGGAGAGGTCTGCGCGCCACCTTTTGACTTTTAAATGTCCTTCACTCTAATCTTTCTGACCTTTGGCTTGGGCTTGGCCCTTCACCCCTTACAGCCCCTCCCCCCACCAGCAAATTTCCCTTTCCCTTGATTGCTTTTGAAACAAATGTTCAGGGAGCTGCCCAGTCATGTTCAAGCAAACAGCTGTCTAAGCACCAGCCCTCCCAGCAGGCCCACTTGCTGCTGCTATAAGTGGAGTGGGATCTATAGCCCCTACATGGAGTCAAGTTGCAGACACTCAGCTCTCTAGCTATCTTCTGCCCTGTTTTGCTGTAAGGGATCTGACTGTGGTGGCTCTCTGGCTCTCCTCCATGTTTCCCTGTGTTTTTGGAGGGCCCTGTGCTGGCTGATAGTGGGTGTGGCTGGTGCAAACTCTGGGCCTGCTCTCCCAGCAGCAATTCCTACACATTTTCACAGCCAAGTTAGCCTTTCAGGCATCTCTGTTCTTTCCCAGGGAGGAGAAGACTCTCCCTTGCGTTTGTTAGACTCATTTGTCATCATGGAACCTGACTGGGCTTCACCCAAAAGAGATTAATTTTTCTCACACAACAAATAGAAAGTAGCTGCCAGGGCTATGCAGCTGTGCCAGGATATAATGAATAGACCAGATTTTTTGTTTTTTTAAAGATTTATTTATTTATGCACACAAGAACTGGGGTACAGGCCAGAGTTGTAGGGGGTGAAAGTGTTATAGGACAGGGAGAGGGGCAGCCCAAACCCCGCAAACCTGCCTATTCTAAATGGGTTCTGCCATCTGCCGCATCAACACAAAACATATGAGACTTTAATGAAAAGGAACTTTAATAAAACTAGGAAACAATACAGGAAAGGCAAAGAGTCTAGTTTCTAAATGAAGCACCCAAAGTTACCCGTCCCCTCGTGGGTAAAAGTCCATCCAAATGGGATTGGTCCAGAACAAGGCCCCAAAGCCTGCCACAAGTCTAAAGCATCTTCCAGTGGGGACCCACAGCAAAGGGTCACAAACAACTGGACAAGCCCGGAAGGAAAAGAGCAAAATCAACATCAAGATAAAAGCTGCCACTGTCACCTCCCCACGGGTCTCACCCACATCTGTGTCACCCAGTCCACGACCAAAAGACAAGCGCAGTTTCTTCACGTGTCTCTAGGCTCCATGTGCCTCCTCCAGGTCTCCTTGCTCCATCCTGCTTCTTTTCTCAGTCTCTTCTCCAGCTTCTCCTCTTCCTGCTCAGCTCCACCCTCCCTTGGGTGGGGCAGGGAACCTGGAACCTCCCCCTTTCCTGGGGACCACCCTGTTACAATCCCCCCTTTTAATTTTTATTCCACCATATCTATGGTGGCACAATCTCAGGGTGTAGTCTTAGGAGACAGTCTTTTTTAGGGTTACAATGTGTGTAAGAGAAGCAACAATTAGTCAGCAGCATTGTCTATGAATGTCCAGTATGACAGTTTTCCATTCTGAAAAATAGTCCATTATACTAGCCAAAAGAAAAAAAAATTGGAGCGTTAGCTAAAACAAGACAGCAAATATATCAAAATCACAGGGAAAAAATGTTAAAATGGTTCAACTTATGCAAAAACGAATTTTCTCAACCTTGATCCCAAACTTTAACAGCATAGCAAAAGTTTGCAAATTAAATTTATTTTTAAACCATTTTTCCTATTTTTGCATAAAATCACAGGGCAGAAATAACTAACAGCAATTTTTAGCTGGCTTTGTTGAAATACTCCATATAGGATCAGAGCGAACCATTGGCATCCAGTCGACGTAGGCTTCAGGTACAAAGTTAGTCTCATCAGACTCCACCTGGGCTTTCCTCTTCTTGAGGGTACCAGGGACTTTTCGTTGGCCGGGTTGTCCAGTCCTGCCAATGGAGGCAAGCTTCCTCACCTTCTTTGGAGGTCTCTGGAACCCTACAAACAAGGCAAACAGGTTCTCCTCTTCTTGGTTCAGCTCTTTTTCAACTTTTTGGAAGAACTCCACACAAAGCCACACAATCAAACTCGCGTCCAATTTTTTTGTTAAAACAGACAAAATCCCTATGGAAGTTATGCAAAAACAGACTAAGATAAGTAGCAAAAATTACTACCACTATTTGTATGCTGTGTTGGTATCAAGGGGAGAGAAAATGTGACAAGTTAGTTTTGCTGGAAAAAAAATTACAACCTTTCTGCAGATCCTGGTTACTCAAAACAAAACAAAACAAAACAAAAACTTCGTGGATTCAGGACAGAATGCATAAAAAAATTTCCAGTATGTCAAAGAAACCTTAGTAAATGTCAGGTGTATTTTCAGGTCTATTCAGTCCTTTGTAGGAAAGTTTTTTTCTCTCAACAGTTCCATCAATAGGAATCTGTTGAGACCTTTTCTCCCTATATTTCCGGAAACAATTTCTGTAGGTGTGAAACAATTGAATTATACAATATTACAAGGTGACAATCACCATTGACAATTTACATACATACCAGATACTACTGTTAACATTTTGTACATACCAAAGTTTTACCATTTTCCCAAGTGACAATGCTTCCCTTCCAGTTTTACTTCATTAGGTAAAAGCCAAATAGAACAAATTCATGTAATGTCTTCCCAGGAGGAAAAGGAGAAACTTCGTGGAGTGTCTCAGGAGCTCTACTGAGGTTCCACAAAATTTCCTTGTATCAGTCAAATGACAGGCTATCAAATTTGTATTTGAATTTAGATTTTTGGGAAGATTTGCCATAAATATCAGAAAATTAACAGAAACAACAATATTTAATTTCTGTGAAGGCACCGGCTTAGTTCAGTAGCACAATGTTGACAATCAAACCATAACTTTGTTTTTCTCATAACTGGAGACTTTTTTTTTTTTTTTTTCAACGTCTATGGGCACCATGTATACCAATTTGTCGATCACTGGAGGTCAGGACAGTTAGACACAAGGACATACAGACATACAACGTATAGACAAAGACAGTTTTTTTTTTAGTTATGCCACGTAGAATATGTTATGTAACTGCAGTTTTACTCCATAGGCTCAGAAAAAAAAATATCAAAGTCCAAAAAAAATGTGGAGTGTTGCTGGCAGAAAAATTTCCAGTTGTCATCCTGCAAACCTAAGACTTTGGAAATAGGAAGGAAAAGTTTTATTAATCACAGGAGTTACATGACCTTGTTTATCACCTTAGGGTTTTCAGTGTTGAAGACTTTTTGTTAGAAGTCAATCCTGGGGTATTATGTACAGCAACTGAAAGAATAAAAGTTAACTTTCAAGCAAAAGGAGTCATCTCTTGTTAGCCACCAAGCAGGCACTCCTTGGGTTTCCTGGAATAGAACCCGAAAAAGCAAAATCAAAATATCAGTAATTAACTTTCAATTAAAAGGAGTCATCTCCTTACTTCTGTTAGCCACTCTGGGACAGAAGCTGAAAGAGCAGATTAAACATCTAAGCACAGATTACACCTCCCCCACACTAGGGAGGGACAACAACAACACAGGTATGAAAACCTGGTATAGTTACATGATGCACCCTAAAGAGTGCTTTCCATAACAGACCTTCCTCAGTAGGAAGCATAAACTTAGAATCTTGTCTTACACCAGCAATTGAACAAATTCAGGATTCAAAATGGCAAACATGCCCAAAACAAATTGTGTAGACAAAATTCACAGCAGCAAATCCTTTCAGACTCAGACAAAATCTTGTTAATTTTTCTGATCCAGACTTTGCAAAAATTCAAGTTATCTCCAAGAATCCATCAAGGATACCAGCGATTACCAGTTACTGCTTAAGGCTACTCTTTCCTTAACACCCAGGCATACATTTGCTAATTTAAACACCACTGCTCCACAATTGGCTTGCAAAATCCATCAGGCAGAGAGCAGGAAGTAGCCAAAGACAAAGCAACATACCACTGAAGAACCATTATTGCCTTTAGAAATGCTAATGAGACAGTAGAGATTACAAAAAGAAAGAAAAAAAAGTTCCAAAGTCCTAGCAACAAGAAACTCTGAATTTTACAAGAGCCAGCCAAGTGGCCTCAGACGCCATCTTTGATCTGGCCACATAGTCCAATGTACTGCCTAATCTTTTGAGTAAAACTGGCACAGAACAATTTCCACAAAATCAAATGTCTTAGAAAGTCACTACAAACAAATTACATACAGACACACAGATCTTCACAAAGCCCAAGCCACTTTTTGAACAGCAAATCGACATGAAACAAACACACCGGAGAAACCAAAAATCACATTTGCGCTTATGGTAGCCAGCGCCACAGGGAAGCCCAATTTCCCCATGGGGCTGACTAACCACGGATGGCTCTGTCCTAAATCACGTTGGACGCCAAATCTGTTATAGGACAGGGAGAGGGGCAGCCCAAACCCCGCAAACCTGCCTATTCTAAATGGGTTCTGCCATCCGCCGCATCAACACAAAACATATGAGACTTTAATGAAAAGGAACTTTAATAAAACTAGGAAACAATACAGGAAAGGCAAAGAGTCTAGTTTCTAAATGAAGCACCCAAAGTTACCCGTCCCCTCGTGGGTAAAAGTCCATCCAAATGGGATTGGTCCAGAACAAGGCCCCAAAGCCTGCCACAAGTCTAAAGCATCTTCCAGTGGGGACCCACAGCAAAGGGTCACAAACAACCGGACAAGCCCGGAAGGAAAAGAGCAAAATCAACATCAAGATAAAAGCTGCCACTGTCACCTCCCCACGGGTCTCACCCACATCTGTGTCACCCAGTCCACGACCAAAAGACAAGCGCAGTTTCTTCACGTGTCTCTAGGCTCCATGTGCCTCCTCCAGGTCTCCTTGCTCCATCCTGCTTCTTTTCTCAGTCTCTTCTCCAGCTTCTCCTCTTCCTGCTCAGCTCCACCCTCCCTTGGGTGGGGCAGGGAACCTGGAACCTCCCCCTTTCCTGGGGACCACCCTGTTACAAAAGGATTCACCAGAGACAGAGTGGGGAACAGAACAGGCAGATTGACTGAAGTACACTGCTGAGGGGAGCAGCGGGGAAGACAGGAGAGGTCTGCTGCGCCATGTGGGTAGCTCCCTGGCCGGGGATGGACCTCATGCTGCAGAGGCTGCAGACAGCTTCGTAGGTTACATTTTAACCCCTTGTACTGTTAGGGGGAAGTGATGTCCTGAGTTAATCCCCTACAGGCTTTGTGGACTCCACCCTCACTCCAGACTAAAGCCATCAAGACTCTGGGAAAGACAAATCCCATCACCACCAAGGGAGGGTGGCTGGGACCTGAGGGTGGAGTTGGGCAGGAGGTTGAATATAAAAAAACCAAACACGTGGGCCTTGGGCTCTCTCTGGCTCGCGATCACTCGCCTCCTGGCTTCACGGCTCCTGGCTGGCGGCCAACTCTGAGAGCGCCATTTTGGGATTCCTAATCGGCGGATCGGGTAGGACTCATTTAAAACTTTGTCTCCCACTTTTCTCCCAGAGCTGTACATTTCCTCATCTCCCCTTCCCTTGTAAATAAACCTTTTATTAACCTTTCACGTGTGCCTGCAGTAGAGCATTGATAAGTCCTTTTAAGCGCGCGGGTGAGGACCCACAGTCAGGCACCCCGTTTTGTATCGGGGTTGCTCTACAACAGTTTGGCGCCCAGCGTGGTTTCCAAGTTACACCCCGTTTTGTATCGGGGTTGCTCTACAATAGTACTACCAGGGAGGACCCCAGACCAGACTGGTTTAGATGGTTTTTGCACCTCCTGGCATTATGCCTGTGTCTAGGCAAGAAAAAGGAATGAAGGAGGGCCTCCCCTGGTGGCGCAGCGGTTGAGCGCTGGGTTGCGAAGCTGCCCGCAACCTCTGCAGCACCGGTTCGATCCCCGGCTGCCAACGAGGGTCCCAGATGGTGGGACAGACCTCTCCTGCTGAGCCTACTGCTCCCCTCAGCAGTGTGTTTTGTCAGTCTGCCTGTTCTGTTCCCCACTCTGGCTCTGGTAAATCCTCTCACCAACCCACACTTCTGACTGTACCCAGTGCTTGTATTAAAAAAAAAAAAATTCATTTAAAAAAAAAAGGAATGAAGGAATGAACAAGGGTGAAAGGGATGAACAAAGCAAATGGATAGATAAAACAAAATAATATTAAACTAGTGAATGTGCACAACAGAACAGAGATTACTAGGGGGGAAGGGTGGGGGATGAGAGCAAGGGTGGAGGAGAGTCTAATGATGGTAGCATTTTTTTGTTGTTTGCTTAATAATTTTTTTTTTTTTGAAAGCTCTTGATGGAAAGAAAGAAAGGGGGTGGGAGAGAAGAAAAGGAGAAAAGAGCAAGGAGGAAGATGGGGAAAAGGCCCAAGTAGAAAGCCATAAGCTTTGGGCAAGCAACCTCTGCTACCAGACCACTTAGCTGCCTCTATATGCAAAGAAATTGCGAGTTTTCACTGAGTGACTTTGACATGGAGCCAATTCAAGTTTCTCCAATGAAAAAGAAAGAGGGCATGAGTATTTAGTAAGTGGGTAACCCTGTCTGCTATAACTCAGACTTCTCCGACAGCATCCTCAGCCAAGTTCACAACTATTTCTAAGCCCCAGCTTTTCCACTCCAGACCCTTATGCTCTGTCTATACTTAGGCTAGATGGCACAGTTGCTAAGAGTCTAGACTCCAGAGTCAAAAATCTAAGTGTAGAAATCCCTTTCTACATACACTGGCTTTATGAGCTTGGCCAAGTCACTCAAGGCCTAACACCTATAAAGTAAAGGTAGCAATTCTTCCCATTTATGAGGTTATGATTAGGAGTAAATGATTTTATGTCTCTATAGCCCATGGCACATAATAAGAACTCAACAATTGGTAGCATTTATTATTCAATCGCTGTACAGGCCATACTGAATTTTATTTTAACACATCATTTAAAGGATGTGAGCCTTGACATTGGCTAATGCAAGGTTCTTGAGGAAAGGTACTACCCTCTCTACCAACTTTCAAAGCAACTGTTTTTTGAAACAAGTGGTTGATAAATTCTCTTGCCTTGTAAAAATTTAAAACATCACAGAAAAAGTTCAAGACCCCTTGGACAATCCTCCATCTTCTCTGGCCCTCCCTTTCTCAGTCCTGGAAGTGACCATTGTTTTCTCTCCAGACCTTTTCCTATATATTTTATATGTGAAAAATATGTGTCCTATTGTATGGAACATCCTTCAACTTCCCTTTAAAAAAATCATCTATATATCTTAACGGTCTGTTCTATTATTAAATGTGTCTTTCCCAGGTTTTCATTTTCCAAACTGCTTCCTGGTATTTCCCAGTAAAGATATATTTTGTCATAGTTTATTCAGCTAATCCCCTACCAATTGACCTAGATCATTTGCAATTTAGGCTATAGCAAACCAGTGCTGCAAAGATTTTATATATATATATATATATATATATATATATATATATATACACACACACACACATACACACACACACACACACACACACACACACTTCTCTTGCCCACATAGATACCATAAGGGGAAATTTCTGGGTTTTAGGATGTGAGCATTAAAAATCTTCAAAGGTGCAAGGTGTTAAGCACCACACTATGAAGCAATCCACAGCCTCTGCAACATGAGTTCGATCCCCGGCCAGGGAGCTACCCACATGGTGCAGCAGACCTCTCCTGTCTCACCTGCTGCTCCCCTCAGCAGTGTATTTCAGTCAGTCTGCCTGTTCTGTTGCCCATTCTGTCTCTGGTGGATCCTCTCACCCTCCTATCCCCGCATCTCTGGCCTGTACCCCAGCTTTTGTATGCATAAATAAATAAATCTTTTAAAAAATTTACAAATCTTTAAAGATAGGGCCTCCCTGGTGGTGCAAGGGGTTAAGCCTCAGCACTATGAAGCTATCTGCAGCCACTGCAGCAGGAATTTGATCCCTGGCCAGGGAGCTACCCACAGGGCACAGCAGACCTCTCTTGTTTCACCCGCTCCTCCCCTCAGCAATATATTTCAGTAGATCTGCCTGTTCTGCTCCCCACTCTGTCTCTGATGAGTCCTCTCAATCCCTGCACCTCCGATCTATACCCCAGCTCTTATATGCATAAATAACTAAATCTTAAAAAAAATAAATAAATAAAAATCTTTAAAGATATTGCCGAGTAACCTGTCCTCACAGTCAGAGATACCTGTATCTAAGAATATGGTTTAGTTATTTTTTAATCTTTAACTCAGGTCTCTCTTTGGTCCTAGCATAGTCTAAGCTCAATAAATGTTTGTTACATTACACACTCCATCAAGATTTTGTATGGAGATTATTAATAAGGAATTTGTCACAATCTGAGACCTCTTTAGACTGTTTTTTATGTTAGAAAATTCTTTTTGTTGCATCTCATGTTATCTCTCTTTCTCCCATTACACTTTTGTTCCCTTTTTAACCCCAAGATCCAGGGACAAGGGAGAACAGCCTAATTCCCGTTTCATGTGATGTGCCCAGCCTGGGGCAGACTGAGAATCCTGCTGCCCTCACTGTGCCCGCTTTCAAAATTTTCAGGGTTTATGTGACGATAAGTGAGATAATCTTTGTGAAAGTAGTATGAGTTCTTTCCAAGGCTGGAATGTAAGTATTGCAACAATATGTCCCCAATTTTTTAGGACAGATTAGTTTCCATCTGATGAGTTCTTCAAGTTGTCTTTGAATATGTAATACATTCTGATGGCTCAGAACTCAAAAGTACAAAAAGATTCACATGGGAAAGTCTTGCCTCCGCCCTCCCCCTTTCAGGGCCTGACTTTGTCTTTGCCCGTAGATAATTAATTTCTTGGGTCTCATTCTCATTCCTTCTTTATTTTAGTACTTATGTATAAATAATTTTTTATGTTTTCCCATGGAGTTCTATCCCTCCCCCACACACACTGCTTTTCATTCTCATTATAACTGGAAGATATTTACATGTGTAAACATATTGCTTTCCCGTGGTTACTTTTGACTTCTTTTTAAAATTATGTAACATCTAAAACTTATACATGTGGGGACCTCCCTGGTGTCTCAAGGGTTTAAGACACAGCACTATAAAGCAATTCGCACCTCTGGCCTGTTCCCCGGTTCTTGTATGCATCATTAAATAAATCTTTAAAAAAAATATACATAGAAAGTTTAACCTTTCATATAATTTCCACAGTAATTGACAACTGGACAACTCTTAAATCTATCCTTGTGCTTTTAAACTTTTTGTGGTAGGATTTTGAGGTGAATCCCTGATAGCTCTCACATTTCCATTTTACTTTTTCTTTATTATTTTAGTGAATTTGCAGATATTCTATATAAAGAGAAATACCATTATTGATTTACCAGTCCATCACTGATGAAGATGTAGTTGTTCCTATAGTATGATCCTTTTTAATAAGAGGGGATTGCTATATATGTGTGTTTATATAGTTCTAGATATGAATTTAGCTATAGATACACACATACAGACATATTTGGTAGATAAATTTTTATTATTATTTAAAGACTGCATGTACATATATCCTCTAGTCAAAAAAGGAAATCCTTTCTTAGATCTTGATTTCATTTTGGAGTTCATAAAATATAATCACTGTGGAACCCAAGAGGTGACCCCAGAGCCAGAGTGTGGGAGGCCAGGCAGCATCTTTCCTTTTGCTCTTCTCAAGTGGCTGCTGGAGCTTTGATTTTAAGTACCTGCCTTTGTTAATTTTCTTCTCACATTTTCGTGATTCAGAAAGCTCTAGCTTTCCTGAATCCTAGCTTCTCTTTTTTCATTGCAAGATCTTTCTCAACTTAATCAGACTTCCTCCAAGGTTTCTCAATCTCAGCACATATGAACATTTTGAGCTGGTTAGTTTTCTGTTTTGGGGGCTTTCCCAGACATTATAAAGATGTTTGGTAGCTTCCTGGGTCTCCACCCACTGGATGCCAGTAGTACTGCCCTCTCCCGCCTCCATTTTGATTATCAAAAATGTCTCTAAGATGTTGCCAAATGTCCTAGATAACAATCTCTTCACTTTGAGAACGATTGCTTCAGGCTGCCAGCAAAAGGAGGGAAAATGGACAAGATGGCAAGTAACAGACACAGAAATACCTTCTGGTACCGACTACTGTCTAAATAAGAAGCACAGTTAGACTGGATTATGCTTCTGTTTTATTTTCCATCTCAGAGTCGGTTATTATTTGTTTATTTAACCAAGAATTTCTAACTTCCCAGCTTAAACTCGACTTGAGAATAGAATTAGGAGCAGAAAGGTAATGAGTAAATTTGTTCATCCCTCTTTCCAATCAATGACATTGATTGTTAATTCTTCTTAGTGACAAAACTCAGCATTATTTACCTGAAATATCTTATTTTGTATATTAATTTTGAGATTCAATGCCTTGTTTTCCATTGAATGCCTCAAAGGAACTATATGAAGTCAAAATATTTTTTAGGGGGCCTCCCCTGGTGGTGCAGCGGTTGAGCGCTGGGCTGCTAAGCTGCCCGCAGCCTCTACAGCGCCGGTTCGATCCCCGGGCCACTGGCGAAGGTCCCACATGGCACGCAGACCTCTCCTGCTGCGCCTGCTTCTCCCCTCAGCAGTGTATTTTGTCAGTCTGCCTGCTCTGCTGCCTGCTCTGGCTCTGGTGAATTCTCTTACCCTTCCATGCTTCTGACTGTACCCAGTGCTTGTATTAATAAATAAAATCTTTTAAAAAATATATATTTTGTTTTATTATTTTTTAATATTTTATTTTATAAAATACATCATTTTTCATCTTTGTACAATGTATGCATTTTCATTTTGGTTATATTCCCCACACAATTGCCCCCCCACACCTTATTTTGACTCTAGTTCTTCCTCTCCCACCTCTCCCTAATCCCCTCCCCGCCCCAGTGTGTCTCTGGTTTATAGTTGCTTGTTGATTTTGATTATTACTTTGCATTGATTAGTCTTTTTCCTGGTCTCTTATTTAGGTTTTCTAGATTCCTGCTATGAGTGAGAACATCCGGTATTTTTCTTTTTCTTTCTGACTTATTTCACTGAGCATGATCCCTTTGAGCTTCTGCACAGCAAAAGAGACTATAACACAAACAAAGAGAAACCCCACCGACTGGGAGAACATTTTTGCACACAACACTAATTAATGATAAAGGACTGATCACAAAAATCTACAAAGAGCTGATGAGACTCAACAAAAACAAAGAAAATAATCCAGTCAAGAAATGGGCAGAAGAGCTAAAAGAAACTTCTCCGAAGAGGAAATGCAAATGGCCAACAAGCATATGAAAAAATGTTCAACATCACTTGTAATCAGGGAAATGCAAAAAATATATATATATTTTATACGTGACTTGAATTTGTATGCAAATCTTGATTAATTTCTGCATCAAAAGTTTTGTGTGTTGGGTCTTGTGGCGCAGGGTTGAGTGCTGGGCTGCTAGCTGCCTGCAGCCTCTGCAGCACTGGTTCAATCCCTGGCTGCCAGCCAGGGTCCCAAATGGCGCACAAACCTCTCCTGTGGCGCCTGCTGCTCCCCTCAGCAGTGTACTTTGTCAGTGTGCTTGTTCTGTTCCCCGCTCTGGCTCTGGTGAATTCTCTCACCCTCCCACACTTCTGACTGTACCAGTGCTTGTATAAATAAATAAATAAATAAATCTTAAAACAAACAAACAAACAAAAAAAAAACCACAAAAGTTTTGTGTGTAGGTCTCAGAGTCTCAGAACATGTATTCAGTTTTCGAATTGGTCACTGTCTTCATATGAGAAAGTGGAAGTGAACTATGAAGGAGTCTCCTTTGCCCTTCTTTTTGAGAAACAGCTTCTTCTTTGTAGAAGGAAGAATGGAATAGAATTTTCTCAGCCGAGAATAGAAACATGCTGTGAGATGCTTAGAAATTCTCCCTACCTATCACAGATCAGCAAACTTGCTTATTCTCCTATAGAGCTCCCGCACCTGCCAGCAAAACTGGTCTGCATCATCCTATCTCCTCTGACTGCATTTTAAGCCTCTGCCATACATCATGGTGATGGGGGATGACACATATTCCCCTTTAGCTTGGTCCCTCCTTTTGTCTACAAGCACCTTAATGACATGAACCCATGTCTATGGGTTCTTGACTTATTCTAAAATTCAGTTTAGTTTGAAGTGATTAAATAATTGAACCCTTTCTATTCAAATTTTCTGACTGCTTGAGAAATATTTTTTTTTCTCCTTTTGGAGTTTATGCTTTTGGAATATTCCTTCTATAGCCAGTATATATATTCAGTAAAAGATACTTTCACCATCATTATCACCAATAAACACCTCTGATGTGCCAGACATTTTGTACATAATATCATCTGATATTTTGCAATTACATTGCAAGGTCTTACCCAAGGTTACCCAACTAGCAAATGAGCAAGCTAGAATACAAACTCCAATCTCTTGTTTCTAAATATCTGTTCTTTCTTTAGTGTCATTCCTTCATATGAGAGAGGAGGAGTCTGTGGAAACTCTGACGTGGATTAAAAGCTTTGGCTGATGACATATTTATTTTCTTCCTTAATAGGACATTCAGGCCCTTGGTGATCTCCTGTATTTCTCTTCCCCAGGAGAGAGGGTACCCTGTTAGGGTTAGCAAGACATGGGTCTCCTGCCTGGAATGAGCTGGCTCACAGTAATGCACTGATACACTGGAAGGGTCACCTGGAATAAGAAGAACACTCTGGCATGTTCCAAACTTATTTCCTCATGTCCTGTAGGTCACAACTCTGTCACTGTGCAAGGAAAAGGATGAGCATTTTGGAAGGGTGCATCTAAGGCAAAGTCAGCAGGAGAATTTGGGGTGGGCCATGCCCCAAGGACATCAAAGCCCTAACCAAGCCTTTTTCATGCCTATTGTTCAGTGACCTCTTGAGCAATTCTTTTTTTTTTTTTTTTTTTTTTTTTTTAATAGAGGCATATTTTATTTATTTATTTGTTTGTTTGTTTGTTTGTTTTGTTTATACATGCACTGAGTACAGTCAGAAGCGCGGGAGGGTGAGAGAATTCACCAGAGCCAGAGCAGGGAGCAGAGCAGGCAGAAGGACCGAAGCACACTGCTGAGGGGAGCAGTGGGCGGCAGGAGAGGTCTGCGCGCCATGTGGGACCCTCCTCCGGTGGCCGGGGAGCAGCCGGGGATCGAACCTGCGCCGCAGAGGCCGCGGGCAGCTTCGCAAGCCAGCGCTCAACCGCTGCGCCACCGGGGAGGCCCTCTTGAGCAATTCTTATTTGTAGTATTTCCACTCTTTTCTCCTAGTCTATCTTGGATAGGATGACTATATAACTTGTCCAGATTAAGGTACTGAGATACCAGGACTCTGCTGGGGAAGCCAAGGTATGTGGTCTCCTGTTTTGGAAGTCCTACTCATATAACATTTCAGAAATCTAGGGGGATGTACCTGACATCCTTGAACACAAAGCATCTGGTTGGGAAACCTCATAAAGTGGTTAGAATTGATGGGCCCTTTCCCAAGCTTCAAGCCTTTGGATAAACCAACTCAGCTTCCTCATCTATATGAGAGGCACAATGATATTTCTCTCAAGGGATTTACTGGGAATAAACAAGACACCATAGTAGTAGTCCCTTTCTCAGCTGGCTGTGCATCCTGGTGGCTGGTGGGGGCAGTGGAGACCAAGTTCAGGGAAACTCTGGAACCCTCGAGAGGGTTATTAGATTCCTGTGACTTTTGGATTCTTGGCTTAGTCTTAGTTGAAGGAAGTGGAACCCACTTGTTTTTACTGGCCAAAAAATCTACAACCACCAGCTGGGAATGAGGAGGAAAAAAAGAGAAGAAAGGACCTCAAAATGTGTTTCTTCTATTGCACGGAGAGAGGATTATGAAGAGGTGGGGGCAGGGTGGAAGCACTCCCACCATCCTATCCATGACCACGTGGACAGAGCATGGGGGCTCATCTTGTTTGTCATGTTTTCAATTTCCACCAGAATGACAAAGAACTAAAGGGAAGAGCTGAGACCCCAAGCTTAGGATTGGGAAATGCTTCAATTTTCACCCTTCATCTCTTTTCCTTGGCCTGGCAATAGGCTTGCAATCTCCTGATTGGACAATGATCCTTCAGGCTTCTAAGCCCACATAGCATTTTTCCAAGACTAATTAGAGTTTAAGAGAGAATATTTGGTTCAGGGATTTTCTATTGAAATGGCCTCTACCTTAGACTTCCTGGTCATGAAGGAAAGAGAAAGTAAAGTGTGTGCCCCTGAAACCTACTAGGTTTGATTAGAAAATAATGCTATTGAGCCTGATGCTTTCTTGGTCAGTCCTGACTTCATTAGCTAGAAGATGGGCAATGTGACATCTGTTCCCCTGACTAAACTGACAACACCGAGTAAATAATAGTCACAAATCCATCCAAAGGGGTAGGCACAAGGCTGGCTCAGGCTACAGTTGGGCCTGGGCTAGTGCCTGGAGGCAAGGAAATTGTCATATAGTCTTCTCTTCTGCCCCACATTTGAGCCCCTTCTCAAGGCCTGGAGTTGTCTCTGTTTTCAGTCCTTTGGGGCCTCCTTGCTATTCCCATGGGATGAGGAGCAGGGGTGCTGGAATAATTGAAGGCATGTGTCTGGGGTACTGTTTCTGGCTTGGGTTGAACGCAGAAGTCCTAGGAAGAATGTTTCTGACACTGCTTGTCTTTGAAAATCTGTGAGGGTCAACCACGGAAAGGGCTCTTGAACCCAATTACAATGCGGATGGGTGTAGAGTCTTCCCTACACCAATAAGCAATTCTTAGACACCTATTGGTGGCCAAGAATTCCGCTCAGTTCTGATATCACCTATCTAGAGAGAACATTAGATTCCAATCAGTCTCCCAATACTGCTTCCACATCAAATGCCAGTTCTAAACCTACGTGGTTACCTGGGTTTCTGACTGACTATGAGTCAGAGGGTACCACAATACCCAGATTAAGATACTGAGATACCAGGACTCTGCTGGGGAAGCCAAGGTATGTGGTCTCCCTGTTTTGGAAGTCCTACTCATATAACATTTCAGAAATCTAAGGGGATGTACCTGACATCCTTGAACACAAAGCATCTGGTTGGGAAACCTCATAAAGTGGTTAGAATTGATGGGCCCTTTCCCAAGCTGCAAGCCTTTGGATAAACCAACTCAGGTTTCATTAATTTGCCTGAGTGGCTCCCAGAACTCAGGAAACCCATTTACTCTACTCACTAGATTAATGACTTAATACAAAAGGATTTGACTCAGGAACAGTCAGATGGAAGAGAGGTATAGGGTAAGGTACCGGGAAAGGACGCAAATGCCCACTCCAGGCTCCCAGCTCCCCAACTCACCACATGCTCCGCAGCTTGGAAGCTCTCTGAAGCCCCTCCTTTTGGGTCTTTTATGGAGGCTCCATTAAATAGACGAAATTGATCAAATCACTGGCCATTGGCAATTAACTCAACCTGTAGCTCTTCTCTCCTCTCTGAGGTGGGGCTTAGGGAAGCGGGACTGAAGTTCCATCCCTCTAGTCACCTGGTTGGTTCTCCTGGCAACCAGTCTGGATCCTGAAGTGCTTTCAAAAGTCACCTTGTTGTAGAGCAACCCCGATACAAAACGGGGTGCCTGACTGTGGGCCCTCACCCGCGCGCTTAAAAGGACTTATCAATGCTCTACTGCAGGCACACACGAAAGGTTAATAAAAGGTTTATTTATAAGGGAAGGGGAAATGAGGAAATGTACAGGTCAGGGAGAAAAGTGGGAGACAAAATTTTCAATGCATCCTACCCGATCCGCTGATCAGGAATCCCAAATGGCGCTCTGAGAGCTGGCCGTGAGCCAGGAGCCGTGAAGCCAGGAGGCGAGTGATAGCGAGCCCCCCCCAAGGCCCACGTGTTTGGTTTTTATACCCAACCTGGCTGCTTAACTCCACCCTCAGGTCCCAGCCACCTTCCCTTTGGTGGTGACGGGATTTGTCTTTTCCAATGACCTGATGGCTTTAGTCTGGAGTGGGGGTGGAGTCCACAAAGCCTGTATGGGATTAGCTCAGGACATCCTTTCCCCCTAACAACCTCATTTACTTAACTAAAAAGAAAACCTTCATCACACTCAACACTTACAAATTCAAAGGGATTTAGGTAGTGCTCTTCCAAGAATCAGGAATTGTGGATCAAGACCAAATAAGAATAGTCTTATCTATTTTGGTTATTTGAATGTCCAGTAGTACAGGAAAAAACCCTGTCTGTGGTCTGTACTCATTCAGCCCAATAGATTTGACTACCCTGGCACCCAGGGGCTTGATGGAGGCAGTGACCCAGCACCGGAGTCCTCCAGGGGCTGGCTCACAGCAAACTGTGTCTCTGGCTGCTGTATTCATTTATTTATTTATCTGTTGTGCAGCTCTATTGCCAGACATTGTGCTGGCACTTGGCATACATAAGAGAACAAAACAGACTTAACTTTCTGTTCTCACGGGCTTTACTTTTATTAAAGATAAGAGAGAGAATAAATAGATAGCAAGTGTGATGTAAACAAAACGTAAATAAAATATTTAACCTTAGAAGATATTAAATGCTATGGAAGAGAGAAAGAATAGAGCAGAGTAAAGGGGGTTGGGAATGAGGTGGGGAAGGAGGTTGCAGATTTACACTGGGAAGCCAGACCAGACGTTACTGAGAATACTTCAAAGACATGGAGGAGGATGTGGTTAACTTAGCTCATATCTGAGGAGTGAGTGTTTAACGTAGAGGAACCTGCTAGAGCAAAGACCCCTAAAGAGGAAGATATCTGGAAGTCAGTGTGGAGGGGACAAAGAAAAGAATAAAGGAGGAAGGTATCAGACAAGGGATGATGGGGGGGGGGTCGGCCGGATTAATCCTAGAGGGCCGATAAACCACTGTAATTTGGTTTAATTTGTAATTCACCCAAATTGCCTTGTAATTTGGGTGAAATAGGAAGTCCTTTCAAGCTTTTTAAGAAGCGGGATGAGCTGACATGTTTCACAAGGATCCCTCTGCATAGATGGCAATAGCAGGGGTGGCATAATTTGTTTGTTTTTGATATTTCTGAATTCCACACTGTAACAGAGAGAAACCAAAAAAACCCTAGCACAACATTTGCTCAAAACTAGGTGACAAGGTACTCTCATGAACCATGAAAATAGAAGTAGACAGAAAAGAATGCCACCCAAAGTAGCAGCAGCATTGCAGAGGACCTGAGGACCAGAAAACCACAGACCAGTCAACAGTTGCCCACTGCCAGGTGTAGCAGGCCAGTTGGAGAAGAGCACCAGGCTGGTGGGGGAGGGCAGGGTCTGAGGTGAGACCGATGGGGTGAGAGCACTCCAGTCCCTACCAAACTGTTGGAATCCACCCTCCAGTCTCCCCTCCTGGGCACAGTCCTACTTGAGGAGAAACTGCTAGGCGTGGATTTAAAAGGGAAGCAGAGAGACTCAGAAGGAGCAGTTCCAGAGCAAAGAGGCAGAGAACAAACCAGGAAATCTCAGAGAGCAATCTGCCATGGTTTGTTTTGTTTGCTTTTTAAATATTACACAAAACAACAGAGGCGGAAGCTCTGTGAAATTAGAGAAGCCACCTGAACCAAGATGCCTTCTAACAGCTGGAGAAAATTTAGTTCACTAAAAGTGGGTAAAAGAAAAGTATGCAATTTAAATTCACATAAAATTTTGTTACTGAAGAGCAGATTAAGAATAAGATCCCTATAGGTAATGAAATTATGGCAGAAAGACATGCTTAAAAAAGAAAGACAAAACTACAGTACATTATTTCCCAATGAAATAAAAGATATTAAGAAAATGTCTTCAATAAGAATTAGAGAAACATAAATCAGAATTAGGAAGTTTAGAAATGATGAGACTCAAGAAATTAAAGAAAAAAGATCAAAATAATTATCAAATTGGAAGAACTATGAAACAATAAATAAAATAGAATAAATAAATCAAATAAAAAAGCTAAAATAGAAAATAAGGATTTGAGAAAATGTGACAAATATTTCAGATTACTAAGAAGGTACATTGATAACATAATGAAAATGTTAAAAGGAAAATTTGAAAAGTAAAACCAAAACAAGGTAAGCTCATAAATTCAAAACACTATAACTCAAGAAAATGTTCCTAAAATTCAAAATAAAAAGAAAGAAAAATACTTAAAACTGCATATCCAAAGAGCATATAATGTGCTGCGAAATAAACATACGAGTAAAATTCTTAGATTCTGAAGAAATGAAAAAAATCCCTTGAGACTCTCAGTGAAAACACCACGTGACTTATAAGGGAAAGATAATAAATTTATTATCAGACTTTTTGAACATCAGTGCTCTATGCTAGAAGCAAATGGAGTACCATATTGAACATACTCAAGGAAAGAATATGTGAACTAAATTCAGTTCAATTTACCTTAAGCGTAGAAAGGATATTGACAAAATTATCAAGGATCTTATTCTCTTGAGTCCTTCTTAAGGAATTTTTCTCAAAAATAGGCTTCACACAACTAAAATGAACTTGAGAATAATCAGTTTAAGGACTGTTGGTGAGTACGACCTATATATTTCATTGTAGAATTGGATTAAATAAGCATTAAAAAACATAAGGCATAGTATATATAATAACTGTCTGCTTTGAAAATGCAAATTTGGTGTAACCATTAAATAACAGAGAGAAAAGGGATGGCAGAAGCAAAAATTTTTGATCATGATTAGTCATTGTAGCATTAATGTTGTTATTTTGAGACTGTCATAATGTACGACAAAGCAAACAAGTAATTGTAGGCTATCCTAATTCTGTTATTTATAGGTCCTCGAGAAATCTGATGCTCGGAATGTGAATGGAAAATACCAGTTCTGAATTTGAATAGGAAATATCATCATGAATTTAGGAGACTCTTATCTTCAAATATATAATTTCCCCTTTGCTCTGTGGACAAAGATAGTCAAGAAACACTTCTGGTATGGGCCATAGAATGTTCAAGGTGAGTCTGGAGCCCCTTTCCATACTAAAAAGTGAAAAAAGTTACCAAAGCCTGTGATTTCATTTCCCTGGTCTGCCGCCCCAAAGTGCCATTAACTGGGATGCTAAAAACATCGCATACTTACTCTCCTGATGGTTCTGGAGGCTGAAAGTCTGAAATCAAGCTGTCAGTAAGACTGATTCTTTCTGGAAGCTCAGGATACTGTTTTTGGTGGGAAAGATCAATTCCCTTCATTTATAGACAACCTTTCTGACACATCTTATGGGGCTATGTGAGTGGAGGGGTTTGGGGAGGTGTTGCTGGGAAGTTGCTTGTTCAGAAGCAATTGAAGGGCATGGTGGGAAAATATTCTCACAAAGGAAAACATCCCCTTTCCACCATTTCTCAGGAATGTCTCCTACCATTGCCAGTCTCCCAATTTTCATCTGTAAAGTGTTGTGACTGAAAGGAGCTTTACAGCACAGTTCAAAAAGCCACCCACTCACATTTTCCCAGCCCACAGACTGTTTCCCTACCCAGGAAGCATCATCCTCTGTCACCATCCAGTGCTCTCCCTTGTGGCTCTAACAATACCCTGAAGACATAGCTTAGACAGTTCAGGAGTTCACATTTTTATTACGTTCCTCCTTTGCCACCTGTGTTCTTTTTGGACTGCCTTAACATTCCACAGGCCGTGGAGAATAGGCTGCCTGAGAATTGTGCCAGACAGATTTAAAGCTCAAGTTCCATGTCGCTGTTATTCTCTTTAATCTGTATCTATAATCCCTAGCAATTCTGCCAAGTCATGTGCCCTCTCAGTTTCCTGCTACTACAGTGGCATCCTGGCACCCCTAGTCTCAGGGTCCCCATGCCCTCCCGCTCCCCTCTTTCTTTCCTATCCCTGGAGCTTGAGCCCCATATACAAACACGCAGGATCTGTCCTGTTATGTAAGTTTCTGGTCCCTGAGTTTGGTGACTCAGCATGAGGTGGTGCCCCCGCTCCTTCCCAGCCTGGGGCAACATGTTGACCAGTGCCAGGTCAGCAGCAAATTAGAATGGAAAACAAGGCCTGCTAATGGAGTCCAGCTGGGTAGGCTTCGCTTCCCAGTGGTGTCTGGCGAGCCCAAGAAGCCCATGGGAGGCATCTGAGGGCTGTTGTGAGCTAACCCCTGGGTGCAATTCTCCATCTCCCTGCTCACTTCCTGTTTCCTCCTCATCTCACCTTTGGCTGAAGATCACAGAAAGCTCACATAGAGTTCTCCTTTGCCTTGGGACCACCACTTTCTGTTACCCTACCCACTCCCCACAATTCGTATGTTGAAACTTCAACCTTCCCAATGTGGTGGTGTTATAAGGTGGGGGAATTGGGCTTACATGAGGTCATGAAGGTAGGTTCCCCACGAAGGGATCCACGTCTTGTAAGAAGAGCAAGAAATCAGAGCCCGCCTTCCTCCACTCTGTCATGTGAGGATACAGCCGGAAGGTGGCCATCGGCAAGCCTGGAAGAGAACCCTCATCAGACCCCAATCATCCTGTCACCCTCATCTCAGACTTCCAGCCTCCAGAACTGTCATAAATTGAAGTTCTGGGGTTTAAGTCGCAAAGACTGTGGTGTTTTACTATCACTGCCTCTAATAGTCTCACCTATCTGAGTCCTCAGCTCTGAGCTCTCACAGGAAAGTGATGCTGGTGTGGAAGGATGTGTCCTTGGATACAGCCCATCCTGGACCCCAAATCTGTCCTCCACTCTGGGTCCCAAGCACAGAACAGAAAATCGCGTGGGCATACTGATCACAGAGGACAGCATTCAGCAGATTTTCTCTTGTGTCTGGTTCTCCCTCACTTTGTTCCTTGCTCACATTTCTTTGTGTTTTCTTTCCTTTCCATGACAGGGATGGGTTCTGCCCTGCTACCTATTGAACTCAGAGACCTCAGATTCTAGCCAAGGTTTTGCTACTAGCCAAGTGTGAGCCAATTTACCTTTACTCTGTGTTCTGGGACCTCAGTGAGGGACACTGGCCACAGAGTGCTGTCTGTTCATTAATAAAATGATTACTCATTAATAAAAATGAAACCATAATCCCATTGTGAGGTTGTGGTACAAAATAGGACATCATCAGCCCTGACCTCAGGGGGGCTTGCCTTCCTAGAGACAACTAGTAAGAAACCAGGTAAACAAGATGATTATTGATTGCGCCAAGTGCTCAGAGTCAGAGACACAGAATGTGAAATAGAGATTAACATGGAGGGTGGAGTAGAGTGACTTGGGGGAGATGATATTTATTTCAAAGTTTCCATCTGCAGGCTGAAGAGCCAACCCTGTCAATCAGAGAAGAACTAATGAGGCACTGCTTTAAAAAGTATGCAGTGCAACACAGACGTCAGGTTTCATATGAGTTAAGCTACCTGCATCCTCTGAGGCTTTGCCCCACATTCCTTCATCGAGCAAGCATTCGTGGCCGGAAATCAGTGTTAGGACCATTTAAGTGTCACACGGGACCCCACACGTGGGCTTCTGGTGGGAGGTGTGGGAAAATGAATGGGCTGAGCTCTGCTCGCATCGAGGATACGATGACCCAGTCTGTACAGAGAGACCCTGTTCCTTCCACAGCTTCTGTCCCCAAATGCTCTGATTCTCTGTCATCCTTTCAGCATTCATCCGGCGTTTATGGATCACCTGCTTGGAGATAGGGATGCTTCCCTCCTCAGAGCAGGAACTCAGGAAGTCATACCCACTTCTCCCTATGCTAGGCTTTGCGGAGGCCTGTCCATATTTGGGCCCATGTTTGGCTTAAGTCCATTTTGTTGGTTATTTTTCCTCTCCAGCTAGATTCTTTTAGGGAGCCAGTGGGGCTCCAAGCATGCTGTGTTTGTAAATGGATGCCGCTTACCACCTGGAGGGGCCCACTAGCTGGAATGTTCCAGTAGGTGTGTTCTTTCTCTGGACAAGGCCTGGAGGCACATGGGGCCCCCCTTGCAGTGCATCTCCCTGAGGAAATAACAGTAGTGAGGTTCACCAACAGACAGCTGGGACTTCAGATCAGTGGGCACAATGGGGCTTCACATTCTCTCCGGGCACATTTCCTCAGGGCTGAGAACACCTGACCTGCAGCCTCAAGGTCGGGTTTCCACCTCCTCAGCATGAGGGCTGGTCTGCAGCTTGACACCACTTGGCCTTTAACATTCTACAGTGTGACTTTAAGGGGCCACTGGTTTTCAAACTACAGCAGGCATCTGAATTTTCTAAGAGCTTGTGAAGATGCAGGTACTTGGACCTGCTGACCCAGTCACTCCTCATGCAGGATGCAGGAATTTGCATTTTGAATAGGCACAGAAGGGTGACTCTCAATTCAGGTAAATGGCAGTTGGAGAAACATGGCTGTCAAGTGGTTACCACCAGAGGGTGATTAGGGCAAGTCCTCAAGGGATTAACGGTGAGCCAGGAAGCCAGGCTGCCACAGTTGGGGGCTGGGGACGGCACATATGCTCAGTAATGTTGAATGAAAGAAGGATCCAGCTACTTGGAGAGATGTGAAGGGGGTTCTGGGTGGATTATTCTCTTTTTGAAAATTTTATTGTTATTAAAGTACCAATGTTTTATAGCTTTGCAGGTATTTTGACAATATTGGATTCCCCCCACCCATGTGTTCACTCCCACCGCCAAAGCACCCATAGTCCTCCACCGCAGTCCATCATGCTCCCCCCGCCACTCCCATCATGCTTCTCCTCTCTTCCCCTCTGAAAGCTGCAAATGGTTAATTCTAATATGTGCCATCAGTGTTATAGGGCAGGAGGAGATTCACCCTAGGAGCCCCAAACCTGGCTGCTCTAAATAGGTCCTGCTGTCTACCACATGAAGACAAAACATACTCTAATGTGTAAGACCTTCATGGAAAGAAACTTTAATACAACTAGTGTGCAATAGAGAGAAGAGAAAGAATATAGTTTAAAAGTTTTCCCATGAAGGGCCTCCCCTGGTGGCACAGGCAGTTGAGCGCTGTGCTGTGATGCTTTCCACAGCCTCTGCAGAGGGTCCCATATGGTGGGGCTGACCTCTCCTGTCTCACCCGCTGCTCCCCTCAGCAGTGTATTTCGTCATTCTGCCTGTTCTGTTCCCTGCTCTGTCTCTGGTGAATCCTTTCACTCTCCCGCGCATCTGGTCTGTACCCCAGTTCTTGTATAAAATAAATAAATAAATAAATCTTTTTAAAAAAAAGTTTTCCCATGAAACATCCAAAGTTACCCATCCCCTCATGGGTAAATGCCCAGCCAAACAGGGTTGACCCGAGCAGGACTACTGAGGCCCAAAATCTTGCCACAATTCTAAGGCACCTGTTGAGGACCCAAAGGAAAAGGGCAGAGGGGTCCAGGCAAGTCTGGAGAGAAAAGAGAGGAAAATCAAAATACAAGTCAAGGTAAAGGCTGCCATTGTCTGCCTCCCCACACGTCTCTCACCCACATCTCACTTTCCATGTCCCCCAAGTTCCTGGTACAAGCCTAAGGCCAAGAAGCAGGCACAGCTTTGTCACATGTCTCTCTGCTCCACTTGCCTCCTCCATGTCTCCTTAATCTCCTTCCTTCTCTCCTCTCAGTCTTCTCTAGCTTCTCCTCTCTGCCCAGCTCCATCCTTCTTTAGGGTAGGTCAGGGAACCTGGAACCTCCCCTTTCCCTGGAAATTACCCTGTTATACTGGAATGCAAATAACAGGAAAGTAGCAGTCATATTCTAAAGTATTCACTGGGTCTGGTATATACAGATCCTGAAAATGCTGAATGAGTTGAAGCCACCACCACCAGAGGACCCGCTAGGGCTACTCTGACTGAAGGATTTCCCTATTGCCCCAAACATCTGATTCCAACTCACTCCTGTAGGATCAGCATTGTGTGATTAAAAACTAAACTTAGGTTAGGGCATCAAGGAAATTTTGATACCCAGTGACATGACATCCACTGGGCATAATAAAGTGAGTCATGTAATTTCTGTGGTAGTGAGAAAGGATGGGATCATTTATTTCCTTTTCTTCCCCTTAAACACCAGGGTAGGGCAAACTGCCATTAGAAAAGTTGACTAAGAAACAGAACTCATTTAAGTTAAATGTTACCAGTTATTTAGTAAGCAAAACTGATAGTGGAAATCCACTGTACTCCCACCAGAGGGGCAAACGCTTTAAAACCTGACCATGGCAACATTTGCCAGGTGTTAGCATAGTTAATACTAGTGACTGCTATTGGTTTGGCCACTTTGGAGAAACAATGGGCATCCTCCAATAGCGATGCAAATGATTGTTTTATGACTCGGTATTTCTAATTCTAGGGAGCTGCTCAGTCCTTGCACATGTATAAGAGACACACTCATAGCAACTTTGTTTTAGATGACAAAACCCTGAAACAAGCAAACAAATGTACATTTAGGGAAGAATAAATAAACTTGTAGATACAATGGTAAACTATGGAGTATGAAAATGAATGAGTTGGGCGGGAGGGGAAGGATTGGGGTCAGAATGGGGCGTTTGCAATTGTATGGGGGAATATAAAAATAAAATTTATTATTTTAAAAAAAATGAATGAGTTATAGAACTGTGCAGCAAAATAGATGAAATTCAATAATAGAATATTGGTTGAAAAAAATCAAGTCACAGAAGAATATAGGCATTGTGATTACCTTTAGGTAAAGGTCAGTAACTACAAATGGTGCAGGGTTTCAAATTTGGGTAAAATTTTATTTTTTAAAATCTTTGTGATTTCTTTTCCTGGATTTCCCTTCCCCATTTTTATCTAGCTGAGATCTTTACAATCTTTCTTCAAGTTAAATTTGAAGTCACTTCCTCTATAATGGCCCCAGGTAGCGCTTTTGGTTCCCCCCTTTCCTAGGGCAAATATTGGCAAGGTCCAGGTCCACTGTGTCCTAGTAGTCACTAACTCTCCATGAGAATATCGGTCTATCTATCTATCTATCTATCTATCTATCTATCTATCTATCCACCCACCCATACATCCACCCATACATCCATCCCTGTCTGTAGATACAGCTATAGAAATAGATATTATAAACATGTAAGATAAATAAATATACTCTATCATTTAAGTTTATTATACATTTTACTTGTATAAAGAATGTATAGCACATAATTTATAAATAATAATAATAAATAATAATAAAATATACAATCACCATGTGTGAAGTCTATTGATTCTCACAGAATGTTAATTTTCTGCAAAATTTTGAATTTGTAGGCAGTTTTTAATTTATAAATAAGAAAAAATAAAACCAGAGCGTACATGAGAACTTCCATCTGTGAGTTAATGACTTTGCTGGAATGGATAGAAAGCTTTTGAGTTCTGGAAGACTATTTCCTCAACTTTCTGTGCCACTTACAGTGTAGTACAGACATACATACTTTGATTTTTTTATTTTATTGTAAACACTTTCTCCATCTCTTTCTGAAGTCTGACAGCAAACAAAACAACAAATAAAGTGCTGATTTTGTAGGAGCTACCTATTTCCATGGTGCAAATTCTAGTGCCATATACATAGTGATATGACTGAATGAGGTGGAAAGAGATGCATGGCAGCATAGCAGCCCAGAGTACGATGACCATATCATTTTACATAAATAATCACAAGAACAGAGATAAGAGTAAAATTGTCAGGCATCAGAAACTAATAGCTGATTACATCTTTGGCTCTTGCAATGCACCCAACATGGAGACCAGCCCACAAGTTTGCCTGCTCAGACTCCCACTTGCCAATGTTTGCATTAAGATGTGATAAGTGTCGTGACTGTCACACTGTGACATGATGAACTAACTAAAGATACACCAGGAAATGGGGAAATGAATCTACCTGAAATTTGATTACTGCCAACTAGGCCAACTGCCTAATAAATTCCTCCCTCTCAACTGTCTCTTTTGTCCTCTGATATCCCAGACTCTTCCTCTCCTCAAAGGCTTTGACATTGCTGTCCCTGCTGTCTGAGTCGTTCCCTTCTGACTCCTTAAACAGATGACTTCTCCTTCTTCAGGTATCATCTCAGAGGTCACTACTCAGATAACTACTGCTGATCTCTCTAGGTCTCCCCCCTTATCATCCTGCTACCTTATTCATTTCCTTTGCAACACTTACAGCAACCCTTTTATTTTGTTTGTTTGTTTGTTTATTGTTGGCTCTCCTTAAAGTAAGTTCTTTTTTGATTAAGGACCTTGTCTGTCTTCATCACTACTCCAGCCTTAGCCATCAGCAAATACTTGTAGAATGAATACATGAAAGTGTAAAAATAAAAGAGAATTCCTCAAGAGAGAGGCTCTTCAACTTCAACATGTAAAGAATCAACTGGAAGTTGTTTTTTTTTTTAAAGATTTATTTATTTATACAAGAACTGGGGTACAGGCCGGGGGTGAGGGGGAGGGTGAGATAATTCACCAGAGACAGAGCAGAGAGCAGAACAGGCAGATAGACCGAAAACACTGCTGAGCAGAGCAGCGGGTGAGACAGGAGAGGTCTGCCGTGGCATGTGGGCATCAACCTGTCCGGCCAGGAATCGAACCCATGCTGCAGAGGCAGTGGACAGCTTCACAGTGCTGCCCTCAACCCACTGCGCCACTGGGGAGGCCTCTCAACTGGAAGGTTTTTTAACACAAGATTGCTCCATCTTCACTCCCAGAGTTTCTGATTCTGAGTATCCAGATGGGGGCATTTCTAACAAATTTCCAAGTGCTGCTGGTTTGGAGACCATAGTTCTAGAGACACAGTCCAAAATCAAACCTAACCATTAAAATACATCTGTTGGCTACTCCTCCCAGGGAGGAGACCGGAAGGAGCGAGTTCAGTATAAGGTAAAGAAATCAAGGTGGGTTGATGTCAAAGATACTGGAAAAGGTAAGGGGCACAAGGACACTGATCAGCTCGCTCTTGCAGAGATTCTGGGCTTCTGAGATAAAAGGCTGTTTTTCCAGTGATGAAGGTGTGGTAGACAAACAGATCTTTTCTTCCTCAGCTACCAAAATAAGCAGGGCTAAATAATGATTCTTAGACTCCCAAACTGAATATCCATCATTCCACCATATCCTTTTTTCTTAGTTGTATTGAGTTAGAGTTGGCATATAATATTGTATTAGTTTAAGGTGTACACTGTAATGATTTGTATAGATTGCAAAATTATCACCACGATAAGTTTAGTTAACATCTATTACCTCACATAATTATCATTTTTTTCTTGTGATGAGACTTTTCTTGTGATGAACTTTCAAGATATATTCTCTTAACAGTGTTCAATGATAAAATACTGTATTGTTAACTATAGTCATATGCTATATGTCACATCCCCACAACCTGTTTATTGTATAAATTGGAATCTGTATCTTTTGACCCTTATCAGGCATTTCCCTGTCTCTCCACCCCCTACTTCTGGCAGCAACCAATCATACTTTTATTATGAGTTCCTTCTTTTTTTGTTGTTTCAGATTCCACACGTAAGTGAGACTATATTTGACTTATTTCACTTAGCATAATGCCTTCCATTCCATCCATGGTGTTTGCAAATGGCACGATTCTTCCTTTTAAGACTGAGTGCTATTCCATTGATAGATACCACATTATCTTTGTTCATTTACATTGTACTATTGAGTTGACTGTTGACTGGTGACCTGTGTTCTAAATCAATTTTTACTTCAACAACCCCAACAATACCAAAAGATCTAAGCTAGAGGTTCAAAGTGGGAAAAAGGGAAATTTTTAATCTTCATCCAAAGATTGCTTTTCCCAAAGCTCATTCTGAAGAATATTAGTTCCATTAATTCACACCATGGCTAAAGAATTCCACAGTCAAAGGGAAATAGAGGATGTGGAAATCCACCTCCCCTTCTCGAAGATTCACAATATACAACTGAGAAGTCTTCTAGTCAAGAAATCAGTTTAGGGTTGTTAAAATCAGTCTTTTGGAAATAGGACCAAAGAACATTCTTGCTTATAACACATATTCTACAGTACATATTTAGAGAAGATACTCTTCTCTCTTCAAAGGGAGGAATTTTGTTTTGTTCAGGATGGAAACTATGTGGGCATGCAAGAAAAATCTGACACACACACACACACACACACACACACACACAGAGTAGGTTGCCTCCAGCCTCAATTCCCAGATAGGGGAAGTGTCCAAATGACGGTTCCAGTTCTTTATCCATCCAGATGTGAAGCTGCCCCAAGGTATGATATTAGTGGCTGCCTGGGTGGAGCGGGGTGGGGGGGCTGCTGTCTAATGGGCAGTGAGGGTGAGTAGAAAAGGAGGAGGAAGCCTTCCGAGTAGGTGATAGGCAGCCAGGAAAGTGGCGGCCTAGGGAACATCAAGTGGAATTTTCCTCTGAAAATCCTTTTGCACTAAGTGGATTTGAATGTTGTACCACTGGTTGCCTAGATCCCATTGCAAAGTGATTTTGTCTTCATTTTCCAGTAATTATTAACATTGCTATAGCCACTATGGTTTGGGAACAGTTTGCCGCACTATGGTGATGGAAACAAGAAGGAAGTCCCTCCCCAAGTCCCTTGGCCAAGTCTGCTTTTCACTTCTGACAGTCGGTGGGGAGAGCAGTGACACTAAGATATTCCTGTGCTTGTTGTGCCTTAAACACTTCTCAGTATCTTATTCTATCCTTTCAACAAAACACCCACTTTGGGCTGTTCGACAATGTTTTCTTAGTTATTCTCGTCATACTCCAGAGATGGTATTTTCAGATTAGGAAGCAGAGGCCAAGTAGCCTTTGGGGGGCAGGAGCATGGAAAAATGTGGTGTCTTGTCTCCTGGGAGACCTCTGATGCCACCTGGCAAGTTGTCTCAACCCCACATTTCACCATGAATAGGCAAGGTGGATCAGATAACCAAGTGAGGTCACAGAGTCACGGGCATGGATGGAACGCCACGTATGTAGCCCTGCCATGCAGATGAGCCCCAGGCCACCTACCCCCAGCCTCCAGCCAGCTCCAAACAGCACAGCTTTGTTTGTGTGTTTTCTCTTGTTTGTTTCCAAAAGCTTTCTTTCTCCTACGTCCCTCTCTCCTTCCCTCCTCTTCTTCCTTCCTTTGTCCTTTCCTTTCTCTTAATGAAAAAGAAAGAATAATAAAATATATTACTCATTTGACAGAGATAGCAAATAGCAAGCCAATAGCCTCTGTGTCTGGAGCAATGAGAGAGCTTCCTATTTGGTGAAACAGTCAGAAGATTAAAACAAGAGAGATTTCGGGGATTGTTTTGGTCCATCCCCTTGAAGAAAATTGGTGGCCCAAAATTAAACCCCTGAATGGACACTTAATCACAATACTGCCTCTTTCTGCTACTCCAGGCTGGATGTGGGAACATTATTATGCAATTTCTTGAGTTCCACTCAAACTCTGTCTCTGGAGCTTGGAACTTTTTTGGAGGCTTTCAGCTGAAGCCTCCTCTGGTTCATGTGAGGTTCTGGTCTCTTTGGTCATATTTGTGGACTGACTGGGTGTGCAGTGGTAGAGATGAAAGGACCAAGCTTCAAAGAAAGCCTGCTTGTCTTAAACCTACAGGCATTGAAAACAGGTTTGATGTTTTGTGAGCATGTAATCAAAATTAGTTTGCCAAAATTAGAATGTTCAAGGCTTCAACAATGGAGAAAGTGAAATGGGGCAGGTAGAGAATGTCTAGGCTCAGGTAAAACCCACCAGTGCTCTGACATCACATGAAGTTCCTCTGTGACTCTGTCTCCCACACGGCGATTGCTGAATTTAAATCCTGGCCACTCAGTCATGCTGGGAGAAGCTGTCTCCTTATAAGAGTGGCCACCATGTAATTTGGGGCATGCACTGACCCTAAACCCACCCATTTCATTCCCTCTTCGAGAGAAATCTCCCTGTTCATAGTTTCATGTCATATGATGTTATGGTGTCATGAGGTAGACCGTGACAATGTCTGTTCTAGATATTTGACTCCTTATACTTTTGACAGAGGAATGGCCTACTATATGGACTTTTATGATGTGATGGGCTCTATTACCAAGTATCAATGATTTGTTGAATATATTCTAAAAAGTTAATAAGCAGTGATAGAAACTGTCAGTTCTATCTGTGACTATACTAATAAGCATTATTTTTAATGCATAAAGGCAGAGTGAGGGAATGGGCAAGGAGGATAAAAGCAAGTACAGGGAAAGAGACCTGGATTGAAAGAGAGAGAATTCTGCAGATGATGGAGGGGGTTCATCTTTCTGTTGGGCTGTGTTTGGGAATCTCTAAAATCTCTAAGATCTTGGCACTAAGCCCTCATGTAGTCTTGTATCTTGTATTTTCTGAGTGGAAAGTAATATTTTGAATGATAATTAAGAGGTCAAAGGTGTGGGTAAATATATACCCGAGAGTAGGGGTATGAATATATGGTTTGCAGCCTCAAAGTGGATCTCTCTGACTGGACTAGACCACAATGGATAAAATCCAACCTGTACATCCCTCCGTTAAAGCCAAAGAGAATGGTCACCATCAGGAACCTAAGATTGCAAGACATGATCACCAAATCCTTGGCTTGGGAAGACTTTAGGGTCATTCCTTTCTTTTCCCTTACTGCTCTCAATAATGAGTGACTCATTAGAAGGGGAGGAAACTTCTATCTCTGGTTTTGTCCTAAGAATTCAAGATATGAGGATGAGTTTCTAACTAGCTAGATGCTATCAATCTAATGTTTAATTTTAAGGAAATCCTGGTGTTTGATTGAGAGTGCTTCCTATCATGAGGACACATGATGTTATGTCTGCCACTGTGCTAAATACCACTCACAAGACCCCTTTATAGACCAAGAGGAAAGGGTAGCCAACTTACACAAGACCACATTTAGTAAGTTGCAGAGACCCAAATTTACCTGATTTCACAAATAAAACTCTTAACAGTACTATTTTTATTTCCCATTGGCAAGAAAGTTCTACTATGATGAAGTAGTTCTCTTTACACACTGCATAATTAGTTTCAATTTATAGGCCACAAGATAATTTATTTTCAAGTAATAAGAGGTTCATTTTATATATATATATATATATATAATGGAATATTACTCAGCAATCAAAAATATATACTCATGTCATTTGTAGCAACATGGATGAAGCTGAAAGGGATAAGGTGAATGCTAAATGAAATAAGTCAGAAGGAGAAAGACAAATACCAAATGGTGTCATTAATATGTGGAATATACAGAAACCAAACTAAGGAATGGAAAAAGCAAGCTTAAAAACTAACCCTTGAAAGCTGACTACACAACTGAAGCACCAAGGAGTCAGGGAAGGATAAGGAAAAAAAATAAAAGGAAGTACAATGTTTTGTGGTGGTGCACTATGGGGGATTTGGTGATTGGTGCTCTTCGGTGTCAATACCTGTTGATATTCATGATCCTAATGTTTCCTTAATTAAAAGAAATAATTAATGAAAAAAGAACCACTTTTTGTTCTTTGATTATAAAAGAAAAAGAGGTTCATTATTAAGGTTACCAGATTTAGCAAATGAAAATATAGAATACCAAGTATTTTTGAATTTCACATGGGAAATGTATAATTGTTGGGTCAGTATCATCCAATTAATTTAGTGTAAGTATATTCCAGACAGTGCATGGAACATTCTTTTTTTTTTTTTTTATGGATTTTGAGATTCTTTTGTTTGTTTTTCAAATATTTATTTATTTATTTATACAAGCACTGGTTACAGTCAGAAGTGCGGGAGGGTGAGAGAATTCACCAGAGTCAGAGCGGGCAGCAGAACAGGCAGACTGACGATGTACACTGCTGAGGGGAGCAGCAGGCATGGCAAGAGAGGTCTGCGCGCCATGTGGGACCATTGCTGGCGGCTGGGGATCAAATTGGCGCTGCAGAGGCTGTGGGCGGCCACCAGGGAGGCCCAGCATGGAACATTCTTAACAGTGAAAAAAAAAAAAAAACAAACCCAAAATACCCTTTTCTTATTTACCTGAAATTCAAATTTACCAGATATCTTATGTCTTATCTGGTATCCATCCATACTTATAGTGAAGGAGACTAAGTTGATAAGTTCCATCCCTCTGTAGGCCATCTAGTGTTGCCCTGTTCCATGACTGACCCCTGTCTCCAGAGAACCTCTTTATTTAGGACTGTCTGGGGACTGTAGGTCCCATGGTCCCTTAGTGTCTATGTATATCTTAGAAAATTATCTTTCTTATTTATTTATTTAATTTTTTATTATTAAATAGTTGATACATAGAGAAGAATACATGCAATATACTGTAGTTATCAATTGATGAATCAAATATTTTAGGCATGTTCAGCATTGCAATATAAGTTCAATTGTTTTCCAAAATGAAAATATTCCAATTATTACACTTCCATTGATAGATATAAATTTCCTTTGTTCAATGCCTAAACATGGGAGTATAATCAAACTTTCTAACTTCTGTTTCAGTAGTGGGTATAAAGTGCTCTCTCACTGTGATTTCAATTTCATGCTTTTGATTTCTAATGAGATTGAGGATCTTTTCATCAATTCACTGTCTCTTGAATTTGCTTGCATTTCAACTACTTACTGGGTCTAAAAGTCCTTTTTGTAAAGGAGGATATATAGCCCGATCAGTTAGGCAGAGAAGGCTTCATATCTAGAGAGCACATTGACCCTAGATGAGCAAAGTAAGCAAACTGGGCTTTGCACAGCACTACATGAAGCTGGGGATCCCTCAGTGGTTAACCACCACTCAGCTCCTTTCCATTGGCAACAGATCTTGTGGAATTTCCAAGTCCAATAGACCTGGATTTAAATTCTGACTACTTCCTTGCTTTGAGGCAGCAAGTTACTTTCTTTCTCTGATCCTCAGTTTTCTTATCTATAAACTGGAATGGAAAAACATGCCTTTCATGATTGTTCTAGGATTAAACAAGATAGCAAGTGGAAAAGACTGCCAAGTAGCTGCTTAACAAATATTGCCTTCTATGTGCGAAAGTGACTAAAAGAAAAACAACTCAACCAATATTCTGTTCCAATGCTTTAGAATAATGGTCAGTAATTTTGCACATAAAATCTCACCTGTGGCAAAGGTAAGTCTAGGTTTTTCCTAGAATCAAAAGAGTAGATGGATTTTGGACTCAGTCAATATGACTTGATGACCTCTTTCCCAACATCATCCAGATAGAGCTTCAGAGGGAGAATCTACCACCCAGATGCTGGTTGGTCTCACAATCCTTATATAGTTCCTAGTTCCTTCCGGTGTCTTATGGAACTTGTTCTTCCTTCAGTATCATTGTGTTCTCTTCCCATAGTGAAGGAACACTGTTATGAGACAGATATTCTAGAAGTCATTTGTTTCAAGAAAACATGCAGAGATAATATAGTAGGAAGCAAAGAACAAGAACTGGGCTTCAACTCAAGTTATCTGAGTCTCAAGTTTAAGATTTTTTCTGTTCCTTTTATTGAGGATCTCCTTTTACTGGGCATGTATCCAAAGGTAACCCAGAGTCCCTTGGGATCCTCAATTCCAGGGCCAATTTCAGATATCTTTGCCCTGAGTCTCAAGAACCTAGACCCAAGTTTCCTTCTTTTCATAATTACTCCAGTAAGAATGCAATGACGATAGAGGTTTTCTTTATGTACTTCTGAAAAGTGAAACTTCTGGAGTCTGCCTGAGAAGATGTAATGAATATCTATTTATACATTATATTTATTTTATAGCATAATATCATTATATATTGCATGTAAGCATTTAGATATATTATACTGGAGAGAAGAGTTACAACTTTTACCCAATTTTTAAAAAGGGGTCCAGGACCTAAAAAACGGTCTAAGTAATTCATTCATTATTCATTCATTCAACACATATTTTTCAAGTGCTTGCTCTATTGTGAAGTGATCTACTAGGCCAGGTAATATAATATAAATTAAGTAGGTATGATTCCTACCCTCGTAGTGCTTACATCCTAGTGAGAGAAGCAAAAGTAAAAAATAAAAGCACATGAAATAACATTTTATGACAGTCTGAAAGAAAAAAAAATAGGTTAAATACTAACTGACCTAACTAGACTTTGCATTTCTCCCTGACTTTATATTTAAGCTTTCATCTCCTGAGAAAGTTAAACTCCTCTAGAAACAGACTCAGATAAACCTCCTAGTTGTATTTTGAAGGTATGTAGATAAATCCCTAAATCCTCTGACCCTCCTCCACTTTAATAGTGTTGTTTTGGAAGCCAGGCTGTTGATTAGATTAACCCTTCATTCTCTCCCTGCCTCCCAGGCAGGCAGGATAATTCCAGTTCTCTAGAAATGAAAGGCAAGTCTGTTTGGCCAGGATCAGCAATGTACTTTCCCCTGCAGAATCTCCCTGCTGATTACAACTGCTGATTGTGCCAGACTAAATAATCCCCAAACCCCAGGAAATGTTGGTAAATTTTTAAAATTTGAGAATACTTATAATGAAGATATTGTTCAATATTTTAGTTGGGATCAGGTTTTTGTTCATTGTTGAGTGGATTTTTTATATGTGCTCATCTATTGTTTAAAAATGCAAATGATTTATACTCACAGCACTCCCCCCATCTCCAGTCCTTAACAAACCCACAGAACAATGTGACATTGTGCAGCTAGAATTGTAGTGATATTTAAATTGGTGTTGTCCCAAGTTCACCTAATGGGGGTGGGCTGTAGAAAGAAGCGGTGCCCTGTTGAAAGTCTCAGCTCAATAGAAGAGCTGAAATTTGAATCTAGGACACCTGATTTCTAGGTCTCTGTTCTCCAGGTGTTAGGGGGAAAGGATGTCCTGAGATAATCTCATACAGGCTTTGTGGACTCCACCCCCACTCCAGACTAAAGCCATCAGGACATTGGGAAAGACAAATCCCATCACCACCAAGGGGAGGGTGGCTGGGACCTGAGGGTGGAGTTGGGTAGCCAGGTTGGATATAAAAACCAAACATGTGGGCCTTGCTCGCTCTCTGGCTCGCGATCACTCTCCTCCTGGCTTCACCGCTCCTGGCTGGCGGCCAACTCTGAGAGCGCCATTTTGGGATTCCTGATCGGCGGATCGGGTAGGACTCATTTAAAACTTTGTCTCCCACTTTTCTCCCAGAGCTGTACATTTCCTCATCTCCCCTTCCCTTGTAAATAAACCTTTTATTAACCTTTCACGTGTGCCTGCAGTAGAGCATTGATAAGTCCTTTTAAGCGCGCGGGTGAGGACCCACAGTCAGGCACCCCGTTTTGTATCGGGGTTGCTCTACAACACAGGCACTAGATTAGAACTAATGGCTTTGCTGAGATAACACGTGCCTAGACCCACAATATTATCAGAGTTCCGTGGGGCCCAGTACACACCATGCTAGGGAACATGTCGTAGACTAAAAGACCAGTTATGATTTAGAAAGAAAACAGGCCCTGTCAATTAAACATGAATGCGTGACTTGGACACTTTGAAGTGAAAACACAAATAAATAAAATTAAAAAAAAAAAGATGTTGGGGAAAGTCATGGATATCACTTCGAGGGGGAATAATGAAAGGTTGAACTATTCTGCACAATCGAAGTTAGCGGTATCTGAAGTCCTCCTGGTTGTCCTAGGGGGACGGATTTATTTGAACTCAATCAATGGCTTTCTTTTTTTTATTTTTTAATAGCATTAATTTTATTGATATAACATTGATTTACAACACTATATAATTTGGTGTCTACATTTTCTTCTTCAGATGTATGATACCACTAGTTTTCTTTATTCATAATTTTTTTATAATTATCTGGAGAGGTATTTTTTATTAATATTATTCTATTTTATATAATTCTTACATCATTTTTCATTTTTGCAGAATGTATGCATTTTCATCTTGGTTTTATTCCCCATTCAATTCCCACCCCCCTTATTTTGACCCTAATCCCTCCTCTCCTCGATGGCTTTCTTTTCCATCACCTTTCTTTTTCTCTTCTTCCTTCACTCTGAATCTCTTTCCTAGTCATTGTGTCTCAGATATGGCAGGAAGATGATAGATCTTTCCCCTGAAAGTGATTTTGGGGATGGGCTCCAGGTCATGTAGTCTAGCCTTAGAAATGAGTTACCTTTTGACAATATTGTCCTCCACAATTCCCCAACAAAGACATAGGAAAGTATCAGAAAAACCTCAAGCTTGAAATGGAGAAAAAGCCAGGCTTCCTTCCCAGGCTATTTGTGGAAAACTGGCTATTTGTGGAGAACTTGGCCCAGGGTTTATACCCATTGCTCAGAATGCTTCATGGCACGGACTAAAAATAACAAGGCACTGTGCCTTCCTACTTCCTGAGTCCACATAGCGTGGGTTACTAGGCTCGAGTGGGTTATGGCAGCCTTGCACTAAGAGACAAGAAAGTCAAACTGAAGAGGAAGTCTTCAGTTATTGTGACTCAGTGAATCCAGGATTTAAGCCCAGGCCCATCAGGCCTCAAATTCAGTTCTTCCAGGAAATGCCATCTGCTTGAATACACTTATGTCTACACACCAAAAATGCAATTAAATCTCTTTTGATGTGGTTGCCATGTGGCCTGCCTCCTATTCCCCTTGGTGCAGCCAGCAGGGAGGAAGGGCAGGGATCAGCTATTTACCATCGCCCTGTTCTGCCTGTCACCGCAGCTCTCTCACACCCTTCACACCCCTGACTACCTCCCCACACTCAGCCAGACATTCATTTAGTTTTCAACCCACAGCCATGATTTAAATGCTTTATGTTAATTTTCAGGTACAGGGTAGTCTTTGTACCAAGAGTGTACTAAGGACTCAACATTTGCCTAGAGTAAACAAGGAAATGCTGTGAGGAAATTCGTTCTGTAGGATCTGGTTTATGTCTGAAGCTCAGCCAGCTCCTCTGGTTGTTACCATTGCCTTCTAGTGCGGTGCCCATGGACTTGCTTTCTGACTCCTGATTTTGAATGCATTGTTGCTTGACACTGACCCATAAATGTCTACTCTTTCTCAGAGGGACAATGTCATATGCCAGTGTAGGTCGGTTCACCTGTTCAGTGCTGTGAGCGATTGAAATAGAGCCACATTTTCAACACCTTTTTGACCCCAGTGTGCTGAGGAATGGGTCTCTGGAAAGGAGCTGGGGAATTCCTTAGACTACAGTGGTGCCCAGTCACAGGCAGGCAGAGAAGATGCTCGCAGCTGGTGGTTTGACACTCTGGAGACAATCCCCTATTCAGGGAGGCTGGTTTTCTGGTTTTCTAGCCATATCCCAAGAATTTCCAAGACTGGATGTGGGTAATAGAATTCTGGACCTGTGGCTGGAGACGGGGGAAGGAAGTCATGTGCTCAAGGCAAAATGGTAGGTGATCTGCTTTATTTCTCCCTCTGCTTCACCCTTCATAACAAATCTATTAGCAAGTCCCATCGGTCCTGCCTTTGAAGAAGGCTCTTAAGTCACATCTGCCCACTTTCATGAGCATCACATAGTCTCTGCCACCTCTCACTTTGTCAACCAGACTATCTCCTCCAACGAGTTTTTGTACATCTTCTCTTGCTGCTTTTAAATTCATTCCCCAGGCAGAAGACAGAAGGAATCTTTCACATTTGCATATTAGATCATGTCTCTTTCTTAATCCCCTCATGGACTCTTGCTCCTAGAATTACATCAGACTCTCTTCCAAAGCCTACACACCCACTGCTCTTGTTCCTGCTCACCTCCGCAAAACCTTCTCACTCCACTCTTCTTCATAGACATTGTTCTCCAGCCACACAGGGGAACATTCTGAGCCATGCATTTCAATGTCTTGGGGCCTTTGCTCATACAGTTTTCTGTCTACCTAGAGTGCTTGTGAACTCTTCTGTGCTCAAATGCTCCTTCCTATGTGAAATCTCATATAAAGTTTCAATATTCTCCATCCCTACTCCTCAGTTATTATTTATCAGTTATCATTTTATCACTTTTATTTCACCTCTATCATAATCTAAGATCATTTTATTTACTAATCTCTTTACTGATTTTTTTTTTTTAACTCTCACAGTAATATGATGATAAGAATTCTCACACTACTGAGATCTGTGCTGTCCGGCCTGGTGGCACTAGGCCCACAGGGTGCTGTTGAACACCTAAAATGTGGCTTGTCTGAACTGAAATGTGCTTGTATGTAAAATACACAAGATATTGAAGATTTAGTATGAAAATGTCATATTGACAAATCTATGCTCAGTACATATAGAAATGATCATATTTTGGATATATTATAGTTTATATGAAATATTTTATAAAAATGGATAGATTATTTTTACTCTGTTAATGTGGGTACTAAATATTTTAAATTACATGTGTGGCCCACATTACATTTCTATTGGTTAGGACTATTCTGGGTCCCCACAACTCTCCCATGCACATTTAATACGTGCTCGCTACGTAACTGTGTGTTTGTTTCTACTTTTTCTTTTAAGTTTACCAGATGAGTGGCTTCTGGAATTGTCAACTGTTCTTCATTTCCTTATTCCATGTGTTTTGAATTAGGAAAAAGACAAAGCAAAACTGAATACCAACAATAACATCAATGGAAGAAATTCCCTGAGCCATCCAGGCCCTAGCAGCAAGCCAGGGAAGGTGAGCTGGGACTCGGGGTGAAGAGGGTGACCAGAGTGCTGACAGCATGGGGTGAGTGGTGTTGGCAGCCAGAGATCACCCTTAGACCTAGCAGGGCACATGAATAGTGTCCTAGTACCATCTTGACACAAGCAATAATTTAAGTAAATGAGGCAGAACGCTACAGGAACCTGGCTGCAGTCAGTCTGGAGTCACGTGACTGCCCTTGTCACATGACTCTGCCCCAGAAGAACGTATAGTCAAGACGAGGGCCCTGGCCAGGAGGTCTCCTCATTCACAGATCCACCTGAAAACATCTTTTGGCTTGTATCGTGGGAGGAATTACAGATTTGGGAGAGCTGAGGTACCGTGGGGAAAGGGGAATAACTGTTGGGATTGAGAAAGTCCCCATGCTTTCTGTCCCAACTCTCCTTTTAAGGGCTCTGGACACAGATGGGGATTTAAACTTCAAACTAGAAAGTAGTAAAAACTGTTAACTGACTCATTAGCAGGATTTATCTGATTAGTCCGGGGGGAGCCCAGGTCACAATTCCATGCAACAAAATTTACTGACCTAAGGAGAATTAAAATGTTTTGAAGCAAGAGGTCTTATCCCTGTTCTATGGATGGGGAGATGGGTAGGGCAGGGTGGGAACAATGAGATAAGGTTAGAAGAGACTATACTAGAGATAAAAGTATCAGGAGAGTCCACAGATCAGGCAGAACTGGCCCAAGACTCTGCTCCTTTTACAGATCTAAGTCTCTCATTCTAGGCTTTCTTTCAGCTCCACTTATACAGTGATTCACTCCACAAATAGACCTACCATGTACTAGACCTTTATTAGCACTGAAGCTAAGTACAACATTAAACAAGATGTATATGATTGCCAACTTGAAACTTACATTTCAGAGAAAGAGCAGGTAATTAAAAAGTAAGCAAAACAAATATAAACCTAGAAGTTCTGTGAAACATTTACAGTGGGTACCCACAGAGCAAGGAAGATGTCTTTGAGGAAATGACATTTAATCCAGGATCTGGAGGGAAGAATCACTCACTGCTTCTTTCACAGCTTGGAGGTTTTATCCATGCATTTATTCATCAGTCATTCACTGGGTGCCTTTTATTGCCAGGCTCTTTGCAGGGCACTTCCAGAAAAGATGAATAAATCAGGGACTCTGCCCCAGAAGAACATATAGTCAAGAGGAGGAGACTGACAATTTGAGAAGGAAGCACTTACGGGGGGTAATTCAAGACAGCAGAGCTAAATGAGCTCTATGTCTAAACACTTTTTGTCTAATCAGTTCTTACTATATGCCCAACATTTTGGGTCTGCCCATTCTCTCCAAAGATTTACTTAATCAGTTGTAGTTACAAGGCAGGCATGTATGAAATATTAAGATCTTATAAGTCAGCCAGGTAATAATAGCAATTTATTCCCATATTCTCAATTAAGCCCCTATCTACCCAGAGAAAATATTGAAGTTTTCTAAATCCATCAGCTTAGCACCCCTCATGTAATCGTTTTTGGATCCCATCCAGTTTATGGCAAGATATACACATATTACCTTTTTAGTGGAGTTCCAGGAGAGGGTCTGGAATTAAGGTCCAGATACTATCTCTCTGTTACCTGCTATGAGCAGGACATCTCCCGTGTCACAGCCACGTCACGGTTGTGTTTAATCTACATAAACTGATAACTATTCTGAGTCATAGGGAGAAAGAGAACTGTCACAATGGAAAATTGGCTGATCTCCTAAAAGTCTCCAATGAAGTTGTTCTTGCCACATGTTTTTAGAGGTGCTAACTGTCCTTTCAGAAAGTATAAAGATTGCCCTTAAGATTTTGAAGTTGGGGTCCTCCCCAGTGGCACAGTGGTTGAGCGCTGAGTTGCAAAGCTGCCCACAGCCTCTGCAGCGCCGGTTCGATCCCTGGCCCACTGGCGAGGGTCCCACATGGCGCGCAGACCTCTCCTGCCACCCACTGCTCCCCTCAGCAGTGTACCTCGTCAGTCTGCCTGCTCTGCTCTCCCCTCTGGCTCTGGTGAATTCTCTCACCTCCTGTGCTTCTGACTGTACCCAGTGCTTGTATAAACAAATAAAAAAAAAAAGATTCTGAAGTTGGGAAGAAAGTGCTTCATCAAAATGATCAGGTAGGTAAATTCCCCACTTGCTCCAGATATCCCTTCTTTACTGCAATCTGCAATCCCACTCTATTCCTCTGATATTTTGCTGAAATTGCTTCCACTAAATTCTCCAAGGGTCCTTATTATCAAATCCACCTCTACTTGCCCTGTGGAATCCTGGCATCTCTTGAAATTCAGTCTTCCGTTGGCTTTCTAGGTCACAGATCCTCCTTGCTTTTCTTCCCACATTTCCAGTAGTTCATCTTTTAATCTCCTTCATCTCATTTGACTGGCCTTTGAGTTGGATGTCTCTCAGGACTCCTTGGCTTTCTTCTTCCCTCACTTTATTATAGACATGATCAGTTTTTGAAAAACTTTATCAGGCCCAGCTCATCTGACATTAATTACTGTCTGCTAGATGTCCATTGGATGAGCGTAACCTCTAAAGCAGTTTTCCTCTTAACCCTATCCTGGAGACCAACATTACCAAGAACTTACAGAGTGTCTCCATTTCAGCTCCCTGTCATGTGGTTCATTCAATAGAAACATTTTGATCTTTTCTTCCTGGGTTCTAGGCACTGGGCCATGTGCAGGGGTGCAGAGATAAATAAGATATACAGAGATAAAGTCAGATACATAAGTGATACTCTGGTGCCCACAAGGAACTCATAGTCTAGGAGACAGGTAATCATTCAAGAGAAATACACTGGAGGGCACATCAGAGGGATACATGCGATAATAGAAGCACATAAAATATGCAAGACATAAAGAAAGCACAGTAGAGGGACTGACTGGGAGATGGAATGTGAGGAAAGGCTTCCTTGAGCAGGTGATACCTCAGGAGGATATCCACAGGCAAGCGAGAAGGAATTCCTATCACTGACATGAGACCTTTGGCATTTCAGGCACTGGGAATGGCATGGAAAGGCATGAGCATAAGAAAACACGAGCTGTTAGATACTGATGGCATGTGAAACACAAGGCAAGGGAGATTTGGCAGAGGTGAACCTGAAGTAGTCCTTAGGGGCCAAACCCGTAAGAGTTCTGTGTAATACTGAGAACAGTAACAGCTACAATGAACAAAGTGCACTTCACATGATCACTGGCGTGGACCAGAGAAACTATGTGTATTGTATGGTTTAGCTGAATTTCATGCCCAGGATGATTTGCCTTCAAAGCCTAGGCCCTTTGCCACACACTGTGCTGTGTGTGCTTGGTGCTAACTGTCCTTACCTCATACTTTTAACAGTGCAGGGTGGAGAAGTCTGGAAGGTAGGTTGGGGGGATGAGAGATCTCCTCTATGCCTTTTGTAGGTCAAGGACTAGGATGAAACTGCCTTAGCCACAGCTGTTGATGGGTCTTGTCTGCTTTAGAAAGTTGCTAGCTCTGGTGGTGTACAGTTCTGAGGCAAGTCAAGAGATATTGACTTTCCTAATACTTTTTCCCCTTGACTTCTCAGACCCTCCCAGCTTGCTTCCTTTCCAACTCCTGCTCTGCAAATCATCTTCAACACCATTCAGATCTGATCTCATTGTTTTTCTGCTTAAAACCCTCCTGTGAATCCTCATTGCCTTCAGGATAAACCCCAACTCCCCACACTCCATTGGTGACCCACAAAGCCCTTCCTGGCACAGACCCCCTGACCACCAAGTTTGGTTCCACCTCTCCCCTGTAACTAGGCCAGGTCACACCTCACATCTCACTATCCACACTTCTGCCTCTTCCCGGGTGCTGAAATATCTGCCTGGAATGCCTTTTCTTTCACCTGCTTCCTTAGTCCCACAAGCACCCATCAGGATGAAGCACACCTCCTTTAGGAAGCCTTCCCTGACTTCCCCAGGGGTGAAGGCTCCTCTTTTGCACTCTCATCATACTTCACAGACACTTGCGGTCTATGCATTTGTTCTTACTCTCTTCTAATTTTTTGAGGTTCAGCAGCTTGGCTTCTTATTATTGGATCTCAGACATTTATTCACCTCTTGATACTTCATTGTGCTCATCTATAAAAGGGAGTGAAATAATATGAACCTCACCAATATGCTATGAAAATTACAGAAATTAAAAAAGGATCATGGGCCTCCCCGGTGGTGCAGCGGTTGAGCGCCACGCTGCGAAGCTGTCCGCAGCCTCTGCAGCCCTAGTTCGATTCCCTGCTGGCCAGGGAGAACCCCACATGGCGCAGCAGACCTATCCTGCCTCACCCGCTGCTCCCCTCAGCAGTGTCTTTGGTACATCTGCCTGTTCTGCTTCCCGCTCTGGCTCTGGTGAATTCTCTCACCCTCCCGCGCTTCTAACCTGTACCCCAGTTCTTGTATGAATAAATAAATAAATCTTAAAAAAACAATAAAAATGGATCACAACATCTATGAAATGTAATGTTATTTATACTATATATTATTATATGTCAAAACATGGTAAAATATATATTACAATGCTTTGCATAGTTTGAGTGCTAAATAAATGAAGCTGTTATTCTGGCTGCACTTGTTACTCATCATACCATACCCTCTGCCCCTTAATGGCAGTGACCTAATCTATATCTAATCTACTGGTATATTGCAGACATTCAGGAGATACTTGGATCTATATCTTTCCCTTTCTTTTTCTTTTTTTAATATATTTTTTAGAAGATGTATTTATTTATACAAGAACCAGGGTACAGGCCAGATGTACGGGAGGGTGAGAGGATTCACTAGAGACAGAACAGAAAACAGAACATGCAGACTGACTGAAAAACACTGCTGGTGGGAGCAGCAGGCGAGACAGGAGAGGTCTGCCACGCCATGTGGGTAGCTCCATGGCCGGCCGGGATCGAACCGGACAGGCTGCGGACAGCTTCACAGCACTGCACTCAACCGCCTGTGCCACCAGGGATGCCCTTCTTTTTCTTTTTTAAACTGAGTTTAACATTAACTTACTATGCTGTATATGTTCCAATATTACATTTTCTCAACACATGCACCACCATTCACTATCTACCACCAACCAATCGGCATCTCTACCCATGCCCTCCACTCTCCACCATTCTGTTGTCAGAATGTAAAAGTTGTTTTGTTTTCTTTATATTCCACAAATGAGTGAGATCACACAGTATTTGTCTTTCTTCTTCTGATTTATTCCACTAAGGATAATCCCTTTAGTGTGTTCCAATGTTGCAAATGGAAAAATTTCATCTTTTTTATACAGTTGTGTAATATTCCATTGTGTATATATGCCACAACATCTTTTTTTCACTTTTTATTAATTATTTTTTTCTTAGATGTTGTAATCCCCATAGTTCTCCAGCCACCATTTTACCTGTGAAGCATTGCCATATTCTCATGTGCTCTTCCCTCCCATTTTGGCCCTCTGCCCTCCCTCCCCAACCCTGCCTTGCTGTGTGACTCAGATCTATGATCAGCTTGCTAGTTTTAACTTTTTCTTGACATTTTGTTTGGTTTCTCTATATTCCACATATAAGTGAGACCATTTAATATTTATCTTTTTCCTTCTGATGTATTTTGGCTAGCAGAACCCCTTCAGCTCCATCCACGTTGCAGCAAATGACATGAGTTTGTCATTTTTGATCGCTGAGTAATATTCCATTGTGTAAATCTTTATCTATTCCTCCATCACTGAGCACTTGGCCCTTTCCGTATCTCAGCTATTACGAATAGTGCTGCAATGAACGTAGGGTGCATATGTCTTTTCAAGTTAGTGTTTTCATTGTCTTCTGGTGAATATCCAGAAGTGGGATTACTGCATCATATGGGAGTTCTATTTTTAATTTTTTAAGGAACCTCTGCACTGTTTTCCATAGCGACTGACCCATTTACATTCCCAACATAGGACAAGGGTTCCCTTTTCTCTCCTTTGCTACTTCAGAATATCAATTTGATTTTGTTTTGCTTTTTCTTAATTAAAAAGAAAAAATAATTGAGTAAAAAGACAAGAAAAGGAAAGGGAAAAAATGTATTTACTTATAAAGATTCCTCAGCCCTGGGCCATAGTCCAGACCTTAGAGGGTTGTGTTTCTAGAGATAAGGGAGATTTGGCTCCAACCCTGATCTTTACCACCCTACCTCTCTCCTCCCTGCAGAGACCCCTTTCCTGCCTCAACAGCCTCCTCTGTTCACCCTTCGACTCTCTGAAGGTTTTCAAAGAATGTGGTGGTAGTAGTGGTGGTGGCGGTGGTGGTGATAGTGGTGGGGTTATATGTATCTTAGTGCAAAAGATGCAAGTTTGTGAGACAGTCCCAGGTAAGATGAAGAAAGATAAGTTTGTATATATTCCCCAAGGGGCCGAAGGTTTGGAGCTCATTATCTGAACAGAAATTTCCATCTGATCTATAAGGCAGAGCGGATTTTTCATTCTTTCCCATGTTTTGTACACTATTTTGAAGTCCTGAGACTAGGGCTTAGGGTGGGTGTAGAGCTGGACTAAATGAAATCACTGTGACTGTATTTTCCATTTCACTATAGTATAAACTATGGCAACAAGAATTGTTTAAATCCTGATTTATGTTTCCATTTCTGTGAGAGCACACACAAAGCAATAAAACTGAGATTGCATTGAATGAAATGTCCTTATTAAAGAATATAATTATACAGAAAGTACTGCCAACAATATTTGTGTTTTGGGGCCTCCCCCGGAGGTACAGTGGGTTGAGAACACCTCTGTGAAGCTGTCCACAGCCTCTGCAGCACGGGTTCGATTCCCAGCTGGCCAGGAAGATACCCACATGGTGCAGCAGACCTCTCCTATCTCTCCTGCCTCTCCTGCTGCTCCCCTCAGCAGTGTTTTTGGTCCATCTGCCTGTTCTGCTCCCTGCTCAGTCTCTGGTAAATCCTCTTACCCTCTAGCGCCTCTGGCCTGTACCGCAGTTCTTATATAAATAAAATAAATCTTTTTAAAAAAACCAATATTTGTGTTTTAATATTTCACTATAAAAAGTTTTTTTTAATATTTATTTATGCATACAAGAACTGCGGTACAGGCCAGAGATGTGGGGGTGGGGGTCTGAGAGGATTCACCAGAGACAGAGTGGGGAGCAGAACAGGCAGATTGACTGAAGTAAGCTGCTGAGGGGAGCAGTGGGTGAGACAGAAGAGGTCTACTGCACCATGTGGGTCACCTCCCTGGCCAGAGATGGAATTCATGCTGCAATAGCTGCGGATTGCTTCATAGTGCTGCATCTTAACTACTTGCACCAATAGGGAGGCCCCTAAAAAAGGTTTAGTGCAAGTCTTTTCCCCACTTTTGCATTGACCATTGGTTTTTCTTCTTACTGATTTTTTAGGAATTGAAATTCTTCAGGAATTCTGGCTATGACACAATACTGGTTCTCATTTAGCTTCTTGCTGTTGCATTTCTTCAGTGGTGTCCTCTGATAAGCAGTACAATTCCATTTTAAGGAAGACAACTTATATCGCTCTCTTCCCTTATGGATAGACTTCTTCTGTTCTGTTTAAAAAGTTTTTCTCAGCCCTAAGTCATGACAGTACTCTATATTTTTTTGCCAAAAGTTGTATCATAAAGGAATGTTCAGATGGCTAATAAATATATGAGGAAATGCTCTACATCACCATTCACAGGAAAGGGCAAATAAGCATTGTAAGGGGATTTCTTTCTATCAGAATGGCTAAAACAAACAAACAAACAAACAAACAAACAAATAAATAAATAACCATCCAACACTAAGTGTTAGAGAGGATGTGGAACAACTAAAACTTTCAATCTGCTGCTAGGTGGATAATTAGAGCAAATTAGAATAATCACTTTGGAAGACTTTTTGGCAATATCCAGTAAAGTCAAATATAAGTTTATTCTGTGAGTTAACAGTTTAATGCCTAGGTTTATACTCAGCAGAAAGGTTTGCATTTGGTCACCAAACCCCAAAACTGCACACAGTAAAGCAATACAATATAAAGACTTGCTTGATGTTATGTATAATACAAATTGAATGATTTTTTTGATGATAAAGACTATACTTGAGCTTATTTTCAGGGGCGTTGACTAGGTTGACATTGACTTTGTATTTTTCTGTAGATAATATCCCAAATATTTGGATCTTGTGTTACATTCTATTTTTTTTAGATTTATTTTTATTTATGCATACAAGAACTGGGGTGTAGGCCAAAGGTGCGGGGGTTGAGAGGATTCACCAGAGACAGAGTGAGGAGCAGAACAGTTGCATCAACTGAAATACACTGCTGAGGGGAGCAGTGGGGGACAGGAGAGGTCTGCTGTGCCATGTGGGTCAGCTCCCTGTTCAGCAGGGTATCAAACTCATGCTGCAGTGGCTGGAGATAGCTTGATAGCACTGAGACTTTAACCCCTGCACCCCCAGGGAGCCATATCTTATGTTATACTTTTAAAAGAGTTTTTCCATGTGTTGTGTGATGTGCTACTTAAAACATGTTGAATGAATGAATGAGTGAAACAATTGGTTTTTGACAGGAAAAAAGAAAGAAGGAAAATAACAAAGCATATATGACTTCTTGAAAGTTCACTGTATATTCCTGGTGCAGGATCATAGCTATAGAAAGTTGGACCAGCTCAGTTGGAGCATAGTATTCTAGTAGGAGAGATTGACCTTAAACAAGTAGAGGCAAAGAAGTGCCAGGAGAGGGACATGCAGTCTGGTCAAGGGGGCTCAAATCAACCTGGAGGGTTGTAAGGAGTTCCCTAAAATCTGATATTCTAAGATAAGTATAAGGCTGCCAGAAAAATGAAGATCATTAAGGCCAAGGGTTAGCACATCCCAAAGCTACAAGAATAGAAGGCAGCTTGTAGCCGAGGTTAAAATATCCACTGGGTTGGGCAAGAAAAATTTGAGGTGAGATCTAGGAGTTATCAGATGTGGAGGGTCCTGCTCAGCTGATCAAGGATATTGAAATTCAACCTAGAGCTGAGGCCATGGAGGTTATTAGAAAGTACATTGGAAATAGGGCAGCTATCTTGTTTTGAGTTGCTAAGAAGAAGAGCTGAAATGAGAATGTCACCAGGGCCCTGGTCTCTTGTTCCCTAAGTTCTTTGATATTTGCTGGTCTCAGACTAAATTGAAAAGGGGAACTTGGTGTTATAGGTGAGCTTAAAAGCTCAGTTGGCCCCTTGTCTTTTGTGACTGGTACCAGGCTGTGCCTTTTATGCTGGAGAGCATGGGGAAGCCTGATCCTGTGTGCATTAATGGCAGATAGACCACTAGATGGAAAAACCCATCCTGGTGGGCTTACCCCCCCACCCCCTGCAGAACATTTTCATCCTTTTCATTGATTTTATCTAGAAATACTTCTTAGGCAAAAGGAAAAATCCCTCAAAGAATGGGTTCACATAAGGTCCTCTTGAAATTCTGAGAAAGGGTAAATGTTATCTTGGAAAGATATAAAAGTCAATTGTCTATTTCCAGAACACAGTGCTCACGGTTAGTGAATTGGAAAGTAGAGGTGTTTTTCAGGACAATTGGGTTTTGACAGGAAAAAAGAAAGAAGGAAAATAACAAAGCATATATGACTTCTTGAAAGTTCACTGTACGTTCCTCATTCTTACTCTTCAAATCTGTTAATTCCTGAGCTCTCAGGGATTGGTCATCTGATTCCTCTACTCTACTGAAATTGCTCCTTCCTTTTTGCAAATCCAGCAGCTTTTTTACCACTATTCAAGTCACCAAACTTGGGCACTGTATTCTAGAAACAGACCAACTTATTTGTACAGCTTATGTGTACTTATTTGTACATTTGGTACAGTACCAAGATGATGCCAATTTACAGAATTCCAAGATGACCTAATGGGACCCCTTAATTTGAGGGGATTTTGCTCTTTTCCATTTCATTCTGTTGACCTTCCTTTCTTCTGGAGAATTGAGGGAATTCTCCTTTCCATAACTTGGTGACACTCCCCATCCTAAGCTCTTGGTTTCTCTTGCTTTGCACATGATAACATGCTAGTATTCCAAAAGGTCCTAACTATAGTTTTTTCTTTCACATTTGCTGTGCAATGTCCTCTACTCCTATGCATCCTTGGCTGATGATTCTGAAATGTTTATTTCTTGCGATCAGAGTCCAAAAGATGTTTTGAGGAGCTATGGGTAAAAAGCAGAGCATCTTCTGGATTCTGCTTACAGGAATTCTTCACCTCGATGACCTAAAGGCATGCCACCTTAAACAAGTCTAGCTCCAAATTAATAACACCCAAGTATTGCCTTCATCTTCAGTAAATTGCTACCCTTGCAGCATTTCCTATTTCAGTTAATGGCACCAATATCTGTAGAGGTACTCACTCCAGAAGCCTGGGATTCCTCCTTGAACTCCTTTCTCTCCTTACCTAAAAGCTCAATATGTACATTCTGTCCTGATAACTCTACATCCTGTCCTGATAACTGTCCTGATAACATCTGTCCTGATAACTCTACATCCAAGATCTTTCTTTCTGCTATACTTCTTCATCACTCATGACTTGCTTCGAACACAGGATTCCTCTGTCTCAGTGCAGTTCTCCATGTTGCGACCATTGCACATGTAAAGCACACATTTTAGGATCTCTCTCCTCTTTTAAGACTATGACTTCTTTGAAGACCCCATCACCTTTCCAGAATAAAGTGACACTTATAGGAGGAATATAGGAGAACCAAATAAGACATCGGTGTAAAAAAATAATAACAGTACAAAACACAACAAAGCAAAAACAGTCAATTATAAATCAGAGACATACTGCAGGGGAAGAGGAGGGAGAGGGGTCAAAGGGAGGGAGGAGCACAGGGGACTGCGGTGATGGTGCACGGGTGCACTGGTGAAGGAAATTCTATGGGACTACACCTGGGAGGGGTGGAGAAGCAAATATTGTTTAAAAATGAACAATGATGTATTAAATAATTTTAAAAAATAAAGTAACACCCCTCACAGTGGCACATGGGTTTATCCACAATCTAATCTCAGCTTATTTCTCAAGTGTCTGCCCATGTATCTGCGCTTGAACAGGAACTGGTGCCTTGTATCCACTTTGGCCTTGCTACTGTCCTATGCCTCCATGACTTGGTCCTCTCTACCCACCTAGCAAACTCTTTTCCACTCTTCAAAGCTGTCACCTCCCTGAGACTTTTCTGATATACTTCTTTAATGCCCGGATAAAATAAACTATTTCCTTTGTTCTCACAGCACTTTTTCCTTGCCTTTATTTTTGCAATTATTGTATTATTTTATAATTATTTGTCTCCTCTTTGGGACCTTTTTCATTTATCACCATAACCTCCAAGTGTCTGGCATATCGTAAGCATGTAATAATATATAAATCTTAATGCATTCTTTTCTCTTTTGCTTCTGACTCATTTCTAATAAACCAATGAAAGGTCTACGTAGATAAAGGCCAACTCATGTTTTTCCCAGTTGAGCCAGTGCAAACCGACACAGGAGACCCTGAGAAATAGTCATTGAAATGAAAGATCAAGGACTGGGAGAACAAAGAACACATTGAGCTTTTGCAGTAGGGATGGCTGGGCCTGCCCCACCCCCAAGCGCTTACTCAGAAAATAACTGCAATGTCTTATCTCTAATTACTGTCTTACACTCTCCAAAGTGTAGGCCAGCTGATGTTAACAACATCATGGTGAGTGAGTCAAGTGGCGTGTGTGCATGTTGGTGACAGAGGGGAAAGTATTCTCTCTTTTGAGGATGTAGGAAAGCCTGGCTGGAAATAGACTACTGATCCTTTAATGCAGCGTTGACCCACTTTTTCTACCAAAGGCCAGATACTAATTATTTTTAGCTTTTGGATCATATGCAAAACAGCCATAGATGATATACATCATGACTGAATTCCAGAAAACCTTTGCTTATGGATACTGGAATTAGAATTTTTGTTTTTGTTTTTCTATTCTATATATTTTTTACATCATTTTTCATTTTTGTACAATGTATGCATTTTCATCCCACCATCCATTCACTCATGAACTGTCATCATGGCCCCTTGTGCTCTTCCCACCCTTGTTTTGATCCTACTCTCTTCTCCCCACCCTGCAGAATGTGTCTGGTTTATAGTTGCCTATTGATTTTGATTTTTACTTTATTATAGTTAGTTTTTTTTGGAATTGGAATTTGAAAATACTTTTCGCCTGTTGCAAACTATTCCTATTCTTCTGATTTCCACCCTCCACCCGAACACTTAAAAATGTAAAAACCATTCTAAGTTTTGAGCTATGCAAAAGTGGGTGTCAGCAGGCAGGATGTGGCACCCAGGCCGTAGCTTCTACTGCTGCCCCAAGGCTCAGTCTGTTGCTACCCAACATGGCGTTTCTTCACCAGTGGCTCCAGGGAGAACCCTGACCTATGCCCACAACAACCTCACTCTCTGAGTGCCAACTGGACAGGCGCAGTGCCTGTGTAGTGTGCATGCACTCTCACTTCTTTCTTTTTTTTTAAAAAGACTTATTTATTTATGCATACAAGAACTCGGGTGTAGGCTGGAGGTGCGGGGGGTAAGAGGATTCACCAGAGACAGAGTGGGGAACAGAACAGGTGGATCTACTGAAATACACTGCTGAGGGGAGCAGCGGGCAAGACAGGAGAGGTCTGCTGTGCCATGTGTGTCACCTCCCTGGTGGGGGATGAAAATGGTGCTGTAGTGGCTGCGGATAGCGTCACAGTGCTGCATTTTAACCCTTTGCACCACCAGGGAGACCCCAACTCTCACTTATTTCTCACAGTAGCCCTAAGAGGAGGAACTAGTATCATCCCTGTTTTACAGATGCTCAAACTAGTCCCCCAGTTTGTAATGGTCAGTACTGGGATTTTGGAGGTCTCTCTGGTTCTCCCCACTAGAGTCATGCTGCCCACTAGAGCAGAGTATCGTGGCCATGGAAATCATAAGTGATGGGTTATATTTTTGAGAACACAGGCATTTTTAGCGAAAAGACTCAATTTTTCACAAGCAAGACAAGGAAGTCTAAAGGTCAGATGTGCTCATATCCTGAAGATTGACTCAGAATCCCCCAAGACTTAATACACTTTTCTGAACCTGTTTTAGTTCTTTCCCTAAGGTGTCTGGAGGAATGCAGAGATAATTTCACTTTCCAGAAGAACTCTCCCCTCACTATTGCCCAACACACACACACAAACACACTCTCTCTCTCTCTCAAATGTGCACATTAAATTACCTACCAGCTTTTATTTGCAGTAATAGCTAAAGAACAGATGTCAATCTATTGGCACTTCCAGAAGGCTCTTCCAGGTGAATGCAAAAGCAGGCAATGTCCCCTGTAGAAATCACCAACCACACTTGTGCCTGCTCTTTTCTGCCCTCTGCTTTCACTGTTTCTCCAACTTAGACACCAAATTACTGTGAGCCCCATACCCCCCAAGGGTGCCTGAATGGTATGGCAACAGTAACGGGGGAATGGGGTAGGGTGTTCAATGACTTGTCTACACTTCAGAGAAGTTTATTCCAAGCTTTTCTCCCCACAAGCTCTACTTCCTCCTTGACCTCACAAACTAGTTCCTTTAGGGAGAACCCCACCCCCAGAAGCATGAGCGGCAGGCCCTGGAGAAACAAGTTCATATTGTTCCCTGGTGATAGAATTAAGCTGAGGGTGAAGGTGGGAGTTAGAGGTTGGGGAGTGAGATAAAGAGAAACACAAAAGGGAACTTGAAAGATCTGCCATTGAGTAGACTCTCGCTTGGAGCCAGTTGAGGGGGCAGGGTGTCCCTGAGCTGACTTGAACCTTGCCTACTCTGCCTGTTTGTCCTGTCCTTCCTTTCCCGCCCGCAGAAGTGCTTGGAAGTCTGCCAGCTCCTGCGCAGGGCAGTTTTAATTCTTATTAGATATCTCCTTCTTGACTCGATACCCTCATTCCCCTCCATCCCTGATGTCCTGCCTTTCCCATTTCCAATGTATCTTTTTGGAGCAAGCTCTGGGGATGAGCTGGGGGGAAGGGTGTAGCTGCTGACCTGTGGGGGCCTCTAGGCTTATCTATGGACTTGTTTCCTGCAGAACTATGTGCCTGAGCTAGCTCTCCTGTGCATCCTTCAATAAATGTGCACATTAAATTACCCTCAGATGAAGGTAATGGGCTTTGCCAGACATTCTGAGACAGCAGGAAGGAAGGCTGGGCCACGGGGTAGGAAAATCTGAAGAACTTTATATTGACTTCACTTGTCCTTTATCCAGTCTTCCTGATGAGGCTAAGTCAGAACAAGGCAATCTACATTTGAAAAACAATTTAAAAATGTATTTTTCTGGGTTTCCCTGGTGGCGCAAGGGTTTAAGCACCACACTAGGAAGCAGTGTGAAGCAGCCTCTGCATCACAAGTTCGATCCCTAGCCAGTCAGGGAGCTACCCACACGGTGCAGCAGACCTCTCCTGACTCTCCCGCTGCCCCCCTCAGCAGTGTATTTCAATCAGTCTGCCTGTTCTGCTCCCCTCTCTGTCTCTGGTGGATCCTCTCACCCCCCTGCATCTCTGGCCTGTACCCCCACTCTTAGATGCTTAAATAAATAAATCTTTAAAAAAATGTATTTTTCCCATCTGCTGTTACTAGGGTCATTTGCTGATGGTTAGGAACTTGGATAGCACAGAAGCGTATAGAAAAAAAGAAAGCAAAGATCATCTGTAATCCCACAATTTCGATAAATCTTTTGGCATTTTGATATATTTCTTTATTCCATGTTAAGACTTATCTTTGTCTCTATCTCTGCCTATCACACATGGCATCTGCCATCTGATAGTCTTCTCCTTCCCTCCTGCATTGGATGTTGTTTTGAATATTTTCTCATTAAAAGTTCTTTTGAAGTAATGATTGACATTTAATAATAGATATTTGCTTTCCAAGACCAAGACACTGTTTTTTTTTTTTATCCAGGAATTCATTGTGTTAAATATTTTTTAATGAAGTAACGTGGCATGATAGCATTACACAAGTCTCAGGTGTGCCTCATTGTAAGTCATCATCTGTTTATATTACTAAGTTCACCACTGAAAGTTCAATTTTCTCCCTTGCTATGCAATTAGACCCCTGATTCTGAATCAGCATTGATGACATTAACATCCCCATTTAACATCCCCATTAACACCTCCCCCCCCAATACACACATACCTCCTTCTCAGGCAGGTGGGTCACAATCCCATGCTATGAGGGACAAGCTTTCTTAGTGATATCTTTGGGCTTTGTCAGGGCGACAGGTTGGGGGTAGAAGGTGGGCACAGGAGATGGATTACACTATTCATCGTCCCTTTGGTGCACCACACATTGACCAGTGAGCTGCTTGTAGTATGGAGCATGGACCAGTGACCTGGAAGCTCAACCAGTCTCAAAAGTGTATGGTTGCATGATTTGAAGCTTCAGAAAGTGACATGAGGGCCTCCCTGGTGGCACAAGGGATTAAGTCTCAGCACTATGAAGCTATCTGCGACACGAGTTTGATCCCCACCCAGGGAGCTACCCACATGGCAGAGCAGACCCCTCCTGTCTTGCCCGCTGCTGCCCTCAGCAGTGTATTTCAGTCAATACACCTGTCTGTTTCCCACTCTGTCTCTGGTGAATCCTCTCACCCCCTGCACCTGTGGACCATACCCCAGCTCTTGTATGCATAAATAAATAAAATAAATCTTTTTTTAAAAAAAGAAAGTGACATGATTCAACAGGGTCTCTGCCAAAATAAAACTAGATGTGCTGCGGAGGGGGTTTCATCTGTTTTCCTGGGGTGCAAGTATTTGTCTCCCACATCCTGTTGATGGTTCCTGATGTTTCCCGGGTAGCTCTTCCTCAGACACACCCGCCAGAAGAGGCGCTCCCTATGTGTGGACATGGTAACCATCACAATCCATGTGCTTAGCCCCACAGGGCCACAGTTCTTGGTCATGTTTTGGGGCTAGCACAGAGCAAGAGAGTAGGGACAGGTGGTAGGAGGGAAGAACAGTCAACAGCCCCTGTGACCACACCACAAAGATGTCTGTCACAGACTTCAAGGCAGAGCTTCCAAGGCCTGGTGCTGAGGGCCGAGGTTCTTGGCTGGGCCTTGCAGGGACTGAGACCCTCCAGAGAAAGAAAGAAATGAGGGTAAAGAAAAAGAAAGAAGACAGGGCCAACTATCATGGGTGAGCATCCAGAAGATAAGGGAACCATTCATTTTGAAAAAATAAAATAATGTGGGCCTCCCCAGTGGCGCAGTGGGTTGAGTGTGGCATTGTGAAGCTGTCCACAGCCTCCTCAACACTGGTTCAATTCCCGGCTAGCCAGGGAGAATCCCACATGGCGAGGCAGACCTCTCCTGTCTCGCCCGCTGCTCCCCTCAGCAGTGTATTTCGTCAGCCTGCCTGTTCCGTTCCCCACTCTGTCTCTGGTGAATCCTCTCACTCTCCCGCGGCTCTGACCTGTACCCAGCTCTTGTATAAATAAAAATAAATCTTAAAAAAAAATTAAAAAAATTAAAATAAATAAAATAATGTTTCACATGAAGCATATATGCTTGCCAGGGTGGGGGCAGTTAAGGAGGAGAAAAAGAAAGTAATCCTTTCCATTTAGAAATGAATGCCTTGATTACTGTTAGTAATTAGGACCTCAACAGGCCCTGCCTGGGAAAGGAGGCTTAAGGAAAAGAAAAAGTTGCAGGATAAAAAGGGAGAAAAAGAAGCAAGAATGGTAACCATGTATGAACACGCATTCTGTCTATTTGTCTTTGACTGTGTGCTGGAAGCAGAGAATTACATTTTTTAAACCCTGCTTTCAAGGGATCTACACCACAGAAAATGTATGCCCGGAACCCCTGTTTCACTGATAGCTTCCAATAAAGTTCCATGCTTAAGCCATGTGGAGACAGATAAAACAAACGATCTCTATCTTCATTTAAACAGAATCTGGTCAGTTCATTCATTCATCTCTCAAACCTGCATTCCATCTTACTCTTAAAGGCATGGCTAAAAAGGATATAATTAATCATGTCTTTGCCTTAGCACTTTTAAACTCACATGAAGCTGTTTTGACAAATTTTACCTGTGGCATTCACTGTCTTATTAATAAACTTAACCGCAGGCTAAGTTGTACAAAAATGAAAAACAACATGAAAAAATAAATAATTATAAAAAAAATTGGGGACAACACAGGCCTCCAGGTGAAACCTCTGGGTTGACAGTGGGGGACAGACATGGGTAGGAGGTAAGAAGGTTGAAATTTCTCTTTTTAGCTTTGGATGTTATCCTGGACTCATCCCTGGGCGAATTACTGGAGTGTGCTTCAGAATGATGCTCCCGAATTGGTGTTTTGCACCATCAGCTGCCTTTACCATCAGGGTCATTTGGGGAGCTGCACTGTCACTGGGCACAGCCCAGGTGTCAGAGATGGAGAAGATGCAGGCCCTGCCCTTGGGTTATTGCCAGCTCAGCAGAGGAGACAGAAAGGCAAACAAGTGATTGGAATTTGAAGAATAAAGTGCATTCTAGATTGTGCAAGAGGCAGTGGGTTGTGGGAACTCAGAAGCCAGAGAGGACATTTCCTTTTGTTATAGAGTGGGGTGACCGTAAACTTCTTGGAAAGGGCCCTTATTTCAAGTGGGCTTGCAAGGATAAGTGAGATTTCACAGGCAGAAAAGATGGGAGGATGTCTTTGAGGCTAAGAGAATTGTAAGGGACTTACACGCAAAGGTTCCAGAGAAAGCAACTCTTCTGAGGTAGCTCGAAGAGATGGGGAGTCATGGAGGAGTGAAGTGATAGTCATGGAAAGGGCATCTAATAGACACACAGGTAGGAACTCAGCTACCTGCCCATGGATGTTCAGCAGGAGGCAGGTCATGCTCTGAGGAAGGGACACGCACCTAGATAATGACTGCCTGTGCTGTGCTAGTGGAGGTCACAGATCTTGGAGGCAAGGAGGCTGGGAAGGTATCAAGAAACAGAAGAACTAGGGCCTCCCTGGTGGAGGTAAGGGTTTGAGACGCAGCACTATGAAGCTATCCGAAGCCACTGCAGCATGAGTTCAATTTCCGGCCATGGAGGTGACACATGCGCAGCAGACCTATCTTGACTCACCTGCTGCTCCCTTCAGCAGTGTATTTCAGTCAATTGGCCTGTTCTGCTCCCCACTCTTTGTTTCTGGTGAATCCTCTCACCCCCTGCACCTCTGGCCTGTACCCCGATTTTTGTACCCTGATTAAAAAAAAAAAGAGAACTCTGAGCTAGACCTAGAACAGGGCAGACATTTGGAAAAGTAGAGAGGAAAGGAAGGATTGTGCTAAGTGATGGGAAAACAAAACAGCCACAGAGCAAGGTGATCTTAGGCTAAGGTCTGGTTTGATTGCAGAGGAGGTGTCTGGTAAGGCTGAGAGGCAGGTTGAAGTCAGATGATGCCAGGCCCTAGAAGGCTGGCAAAGGCCCTCACTTTCCATTGTAACTGATGTCTTCTCCATTGTGCACACCAGGACACACAGATATGTCCCTACCCAGACATTGCAGTTTTGATGCCACTTATCCATTGGTATTTACATACTGCCTGTTGTTATTTCTCCATTCAATGTATGTGTCACAACATACCCTACGCTAGATCATAAATATCATAGGCTAGGTCACATAACAACCTCAAGGAGATATGACTAAGGGTGGTGGTGTATCATAGAAGCTGAGAAGTAAAGGGAATTTGGGGTACCTGTGGAGAGGCTGGGGTCACTGCTGAGACGGCTTGTGCTAGGTCACAGCCCTACAACCATCACGCTTGACATTTCCCAATACCAACTTTCATGCTCTTGGAATTGCCTTGATGATTCAGAGCTCAGTTTGAGCAACGTCCCTATAGGCCATATTTGACATACGTCCATTTTATTAACACAGGGTCCCCAAAGGTAAGTGACTCTTTTCTGCTGAAAGGTCTTAGACTCCATAGGTTTTAATGTTTTGCCTGGTTGAGCTTCTTGATTTTGATGGAAAAAAAAACTAAAACCTACTAGAGTCTCATCATTTAACAAGAGAACCCCTTTGTACCCCCACCCCCAATCCTTCACCCTCTAGAGACCCCTGTCCTTTGAGAATACCAGTTGCCCTTTCTCTGCCTAATCCTGAAGAGGAAATCAACCAGGAACCTTGGGAATCAGGTGACTGAGGGCAGAAAGCAGAACTGCGCAGAACAAACACGGCCAGCCCGAATGTTTGCTTTGGTTTAAAGAGTTACTGGGGATCATATACTAACCTTTTGTTTTGTAGGGAGCTTTGCTTTCCTGGTAAATAGCTGTTTTTGAGTAGCAATTTCTCCATGTGGCCAAACAGATCCTTAAAACAGACCTGACTTTCTTCTCTGCAGATCAGCCAGAATGATAAGTGTGACACCTGTACCCGGTCCCTCCTGCATGCTGGGGCAGTGGTGACTCAGGAGTGCACGGGTGCCTTCTCAGTCCAGGGCACAGCTGTTTGGACATGTCACTGCCTCTGGAGGTCATGGCCTTTGTGGCCCTGACCACCACTGAGGGACCCAGGGGTGGATGCCTCATATGAGTATTTGCTGCCCCAGACAGTGCTGAGCCCCTCACAGTGGGACATGCATGTGGCCTGGAGTAGATGATTGGTTTATACTCTTTTTTTTTTTTTTTTTTTAAATAGAGGCATGTTTATTTATTTATTTATTTGTTTGTTTGTTTATACATGCACTGGGTACAGTCAGAAGCGCGGGAGGGTGCGAGAATTCACCAGAGCCAGAGCGGAGAGCAGAGCAGGCAGAAGGACCGAAGGACACTGCTGAGGTCCGCACGCCATGTGGGACCCTCCTGCGGTGGCCGGGGAGCAGCAGGGGAATCGAACCGGTGTCGCAGAGGCCGTGGACAGCTTCGCAACCCAGCGCTCAACCCCTGCGCCATCTGGGAGGCCCGATTGGTTTATACTCTTAAACCTGGTTTTACATGAAGCAAGGGCCTCTGGCTGGCATGAGGGTAGATGTGAGGGTCCATACACTGTGGTTTCTATAAGGACATGGGCAAAACCTCCCCTTGCAAGCAGTAGCCTGCTTGTGCTATGGTATGGGTAGGGGTTGAATGGGTCATAACCCAGTTCTCAAGGCCCAGGAGATGCTAAGTATCCTCAGTCTAATTTTTCTTCCCTTCTCCCTTTAAAAATACTTTCCACTGAGGTAAGACCAGCTCTTTATAGGACACACCAACTTACACACATGTTCCTTTTGTATTAGTTCTCTGTCCTTATGGCCATGCTGTTCTTTTTCTCCTCACAAAGCCTTCTCAGAATGTTCCTTTGTTTTTCTTCACAATTGGCTCCTGGCTTTCTGTCTTTATGTTATGTGGATGTTATATGAATATGTTTCATGTCCCTACAGCATCTGTGAACTCCAGGAAGGCAGAGGCCACGTTGGATTCTTTTCATATTTTGCCCACATTACCTAAAATAGCTCTCATTCCCAAGATCCCTTAGCCTCCCTTTGTCTTCACTTTTGAAATGCCCTTAGCTACTTCCATAAAGCTGGTGATTGACAAGTGCTTGCCAGTTGGTTGATTGGTCTATATTCTATATTAAAGAGAAGAAAATATAATTATTTATTTATACAAGAACCGAGGTACAGACCAGATGCGCGAGAGGGTGAGAGGATTCACCAGAGCCAGAGCGGGGAACAGAACAGGCAGACTGACGAAATACACTGCTGAGGGGAGCAGCGGGCGAGACAGGAGAGGTCTGCCTTGCCATGTGGGACCCTCGCTGGCCAGCTGGGATCAAACCAGCGCTGCAGAGGCTGTGGGACAGCTTCACAGTGCTGCGCTCAACCGCCTGCACCCCAGGGGAGAACCAGAAGAAAATATAATTAAAATGATAAAAGTCTCGGTGTGACTTTTTTATTTTGGATGCTTGAAAATGAGCATCTTGAAATATCAATGGCCCCTGCCCACAATTCTTTTTCATTTAGTTGCCAACCAAGGGATTCTGACTCCAGCTACTCTTGTTTAACTCAGACAGTTCAAATTAGCAAACATTAAATGAGCATCTGCTAAGTGCACCTCACTGGGTTGAACCCTGTTAAAGGGACTCAAGGCCCCGCTCCTGGACAAGAGCGCTTAGAAGTCTTTCATAGTCACCACCCACCTCTTTTCTTCTTAGCCCTGCCAGATAGTGATCAGGGCAGCTATGCATTGTTGTAACAGGCTGTTCAGGGCCAGGGGAAATTAGGGAAGGAGTTCTAATGGGTTAGACGCTGAAGTGGAAAAATGCAGCTTCAAGAACACAAACTGGTTGATTCTCAAAGTACTCGCCATGGCCTGAGGTGACTCTAATGGACAATTATGCAAGTGGCGGTCACCAGAACCAGATGAGACCTCCAAGCCAGCCCAAAAGCGGCCAAACCTTCAGCCGTCATGGAACAAAGTCAGCCAAGGTCCCTGAGAAGAGCTAAATATATCCAGGTTGCCTGAGGTGTTGAGGGCATGAACTTCAGGGGAAAAAGGGCAAATGAGGAATCACTGGTATACCAGGAAGAGAGACCAGAATAGACAGTTCCCAAGGCTGGGGAGGCACAGCAGCAAACAAAGGAAATCTCACCGGCGCCAATGGGGAGCAGTGCCTAGCCACATTGCAGAGTCTGAGTGTGGCAGGAATGTCTTTTACTGGGACCTTCGAACCCTCCTGGGCATGTAAGCATGACAGAATATTAGGGACCACACCAAGTTTCCACTACCTTAATGACTTACAGAAATGTAATTTTTTTTTTTTTCAAAGGACTTGGTAAATAGCTTACAAAGGCAAGTCAGCTCATACCCTGTGATGGGAGCATTCAATGCTCAGGGTGCAATAGCTTGGTGACATGACGGCAGAACCCCACCTACTAAAGCCCTCCAGAACAAGCTGAGATGGGTGTCAATCTGGACCATGTGCCTGATTAGTGAGGAATTGGGGGAAGCCAAGATTAAGTTATCTTGCCCACTCAAAGGTGGTTCTCAAGCACTTATTGGTATTTTCTAGCAAATATTTCATTCAGTCCTTTGAGGCAAGTATCATCCCCATTTTATTGGTGAAGAAAATGAGATTCATGGAGTTTGTTAACCTCTCACAAGGTCACATTGATAATTATTACAGTCAGAGTTCAAACTTAGATTGTCTATCTCCAAAGCCTTGTTTCCTTCTTGTCTATTTCCCAGCGATCTCTACTCCCTTTTGGATATGAAATCCTAGCCCAAGGCAGATGCCAGGGAAGGCCTAGCATCTGAGGCCTTGGGAATGACATCAGAAACTCCTTGCCATAAAACCTCCTTGGTCTTGGTCCAATCAAAAGCTAACAATCAACCAACATCTCTTCTCAGCCAAGCAATTCAATGCTTCTCACTTGAAATTTCTTTTTCCAAAGTGACACTTCTCTGAGAAATATACTTAACGAGGTGAAAGGTAGATGTCATTGCCTTTTTATTCTCTTTGTTTTAGCATAGGTTAACCTTGTTGGTCACAGCCCGGTCTCCTTGGTCTTTGATCTTAGCATAGAGAGAAAAAAGTGCAGGTTTGCCTAACCTTTACGCCACATGACTCTGAACAGAGAATGCTCTGATATGGATCAAATTTATCCAGCAGAGGAGTGGGTGGCTTTCTACTGGCCCTTCCAGGTTGTCCTCCCCAGGTTGTTAACTGTAACAGGCTAGGACGGGGCATGAAGGCATCAGCCTACTTCTCCACAAGAAGTCCAGAAATGGTCCCACCAGCTTCTCCAGGATGAGCCTCAAATGCCTTTGCTCACTTCCACTTGTCCCACATCCTTTTATCAATGGAAGGATTGGCCACACATTCCTGAAACACAGGTGAATGTTGGAGAACAAAGTAAGCAATGAGGGTCTCACCCCTCAGTTCAAATCAAATGCTACTGTGTTCTCCAGCATGCTTCCCATCCCAACACTGGGTTCCTTAGGGCTTTCATATGGGTATCTTCTCTTCTCAGGGTACTCACTCTCCTTGGCCAATGTCATTCTTCAGTGTGATAGCCATCACCAGCTAGATGACCCTGTCTTTGAAATCACTCTTCTCAGACCCCAGCACCTCTCTGTCCACTAGACATGGATATTTGGAAGACCCTGGGGACACAGTGAAAGCTCAGTAACTCCCTGCCGAAGGCACGGGCTGTCTCAACTGTAAAGGTTGGCAGCTCAAGCAGAGGTCACCTCTGCCTTGTTGGGTTTTGCAGCTTCTGTTGCTTTGTGAGGCAGATTGCATTGCAGGGGGATCATGTTTTAGAATTACAACTGTGTTCAGATCCTAACATCTATTTCTATTTAGTCATCTAAATGCTGCAAACTTGGAGGTAGACACACCCAGAATTCTAGGTCTGGTTCTAGTGCAAGGACTCTGGATGGCTTTAGACAAGTTGCTTTGCCTTTCTGAATCTCATGAGATAATTGAATTGTATTCTTTCTAGCAACCCTTCTAACCTCTTTCAGTGTGAAGTATTTCAGTACCTCTGGGTAGTGTGATTTTTTTTTTTTTTTCAGATTAACTAGCTGATATTTTTATTTTTTCCTGGGAAGATACTATAAATTTCAGCAACTTGGCAAATTTTGTACTGCATTTCCCTATCTTAGGTCAGAACTTTCCAAACAAGGCTGAGAAATAGTAGTGGGTTTAATACTATTAAAAATTCAGCTTTTCATAATCATCAAAACTGCATGGTATTGGAACAAGAACAGACACACAGACCAATGGAATCGAATAGAAAATCCAGAAATAAACCCACAGATTTATGGTCAACTAATCTTTGACAAAGGAGCAAAGAATATGCATTGGAGCAAAGAAAGTTTGTTCAATAAATGGTGCTGGGAAAACTGGGTCGCTATATGCAAAAGAATGAAGCTTGACCACTACCTCACACCATACACAAAAATCAACTCAAAATGGATTAAAGAACTAGATATAAGACCTGAAACCATAAAATACATAGAAGGAAATATAGGTGAAACACTACATGATATGCACATCAGAGACATGTTTACAGACACATCACCCAAAGCAGTGATAGTGAAGGCAAAGATAAACAGCTGGGACTACATCGAATTAAAGAGCTTCTGCACAGCAAAAGAGACAATAACAAAAACAAAGAGAAACCCCACCAACTGGGAGAACTTTTTTGCACACAACACTAATGATAAAGGACTGATCACAAAAATCTATAAAGAGCTGATGAGACTCAACAAAAAAAAAGAAATTAATCCTGTCAAAAAATGGGCAGAAGAGCTAAAAAGAAACATCTCTGAAGAGGAAATGCAAATGGCCAACAGGCATATGAAAAAATGTTCAACATCACTTGTAATCAGGGAAATGCAAATCAAAACTACCATGAGATACCATCTTACACCAGTGAGAATGGCACATATTAAAAAAACTAGCAACAACAAATGTTGGCAAGGTTGTGGAGAGAAAGGAACTCTCCTGCACTGTTGGTGGGAGTGCAAACTGGTCCAACCACTATGGAGAGCTGTGTGGAGATTTCTTGACCTACTAAACATAGAGCTTCCATATGATCCAGCAAATCCACTCCTAGGTATTTACCCAAAGGACACAGAAACATCAATTCCAAAGAGCACCCGCACCCCTATTTTTATAGCAGCTTATAATAGCTAAGCTTTGGAAACAACCCAAATGCCCAAAATAGATGACTGGATCAAGAAGATGTGGTACATATACACCATGGAATATTACTCAGCATTCAAAAAAAAGATAAATACATGCAATTTGCAGCAACATGGATGGAGCTGGAAGGAATCATGCTCAGTGAAATAAGCCAGAAAGAAAAAGAAAAATACTGGATGGTCTCACTCATAGCAGGAATCTAGAAAACTTAAATAAGGTACCAGGAAAAAGAATAACTATAAGAAAGTATCAAAATCAACAAACAACTATGAACCAGAGACACTCTATGGGGGTTGGGGGGCGGGGAAAGGAGGGGTTGGGGTCAAAATAAGGGGGTTGTAATTGTATGGGGAATATAAAAAATAAAATTTAAATAAAATGTGAAAAAAAATTTGGCTTTTTATCATAGATATACATATAATATGCTTAAAGATGAAGGTAAAAATAGCTTCATCCTGCACAGACATATTTTTGTCCAACTTGTCCATCTTCCTTCTTTCTGTAACATGGATTGGTAGAAGCAGTGGTTTCCTGAACACGCTGTCAAGTCTGTGTCTATACTGGTGACTGTGCAGAAGGAGCTATAATCCCAGGTTGTAAACTGCTTGATGAAATGCAGTACAGTGAGTTGTTATCTTTCCAAGGATTTACCTTGGTGGGTGCACAGGGACATCTATTTATTTCTAATGGTAAAATAATTTAAATTTTAATCAAAGTGACATAGCTTCTAAGTTGACATAAGTCAAATACACTAAAAACACCAAAATAGCATTCCAGCAGCCTCCTTATGCTGCCTCACACCCAACTCCCCAAAGGCAATTGCATTCAAGTCTTTCAGCTCTTTCTTGTGACATGAACGTCCATATTTTAAAATCATATGCTCATAGTGCTATCACTTAATAATTTGGTGTATTTTATTTATTTCACTGTAAGTGAGTTTTGGGTCTCATATACTCTTTTACTTTCCCCAGGCTTCCAATCCCTTCAACAGAAAATTAAAAAATAATATTCAGTGTTACAATTATTATGACTACTGAAAGATTATTCAAGCTAGACCAGATATTTGACAATGATTTTTCCAATTGTTTGTTCTTGTTTAAAAAAAACTATTTATTTATACATACAAGAGCTGGGGTACAGGCCAGAGATGCAGAAGGTGAGAGGATTCACCAGAGACAGAGTGGGGAGCAGAACAGGCAGACTGACGAAATACACTGCTGAGGGGAGCAGCGGGTGAGTCAGGAGAGGTCAGCTACGCCATGTGGGCAGCTCCCTGGCCGGGGATCGAATCGGCTCTGCAGAGGCTGTGGACAACTTCACAGTGTTGTGCTCAACCCACTGCACCACCGGGAAGGCCCCTCCAATTGTCTGTTCTTACAGGTAACTCATGGCTGCCTATTTCCTCTTCCTCTTCCTCCCTTCTTCTTCCTCCTCCCTTTCTCCCTGCTTCTCTCTTTCCTTCTTCCTACACCCTCTCCCTCCTCCTCCTTCCTTAGTTACTTACCTCTGTCCTTCTCTTCCTTCTCCTTTTGCTCCTGATCCTCCTTCCCTTCCTGTTAGTGCATCAGCAAGGGGTACCCAGCACCCCCATACGTGCATGCTCTAAAGGGGGCTGGCCATCCATGTGCATATTACTCTTAGTGTGAAAGAACTTTAATACAATTAGTGTGATAGAGAGAGAAGAGAAGAAAGGATATTTTGAATAAAACACCTAAAATTACCCATCCCCCATGGGTAAATGCCCAGCCAAAGAGGGTTGGCTTAAGGGGGCGCTGCTGAGGCCCGAAAGCGTGACACGAGGGGAGGCTAAGGCACCTTCTGGTGGGAAACTAGGGGAGGGACGAAAGGGGCCGGGCAAGTCTGGGATGAAAGGAGTAAAACCGAAATACAAATCAATATAAGTGACATTGCCAGCCCCCCTACTTGTCTCTCACCCACGTCTCTTCCAAGTGTCTCTATGTCTCTCTTCCATGTGCCTTCTCCAAGTCCCCCAAGTCCCTGGTGCGAGTCTAAGGCCGAGAAGCAAGAGAGCAAGACACACTCCTCCATGTGTCTCCCCAGAACCCACCTGGCTTCAGTGCTTACAGCGTTACCTGGACACAGTCCCCTGGAGCTAGTCCAAGGTGGCTGCGTGCTAACAGGGGCTGTGAACATAGTACCACCCCCTTTTATGGTGACACCTCTGTGATACCCCTTGGCCTCCTGCTCCTTCCCCTGCTCTCCCACCCCACTCGCCCTCTCCTCTTATTATTATCTTTGTGGCTATACCTCAATTTCCCCTCACCATTCAGCATCCTTTCTATATAAACTCCGCGTAGTCAGAGCAGGGGTCTGTGGAGGGTGGAGATAATTTGGGGTTCATCGAGAGGCTCACTGAAAATAGTTCCTTCTCTGCCCTGTAGTCTTCCTCCAGGAGCCTCTGCCCCAGCTCCTCCAGGGGCTTGCTCTCCGGCTCCCCTGCAAACCTGTCCACGTGGAACATTCCTTCACAGTTGCCTGGGAAATGTCCTTTACCTTTCTCTCCTGTTGCATCTCCTATTTCCTAAACCCCATATTTTCCTCTTTCTTGACCCAAACCCTCATTTTGTTGGGGCCCATTTTCTAAGAATTCCTGAGAAAGGGTAAATAGGCAGTAGCATTTTGAAATGTTTCTTGTTTGAAAATATCTGTATTCCATGCTCATGTTTACCTAGGACTTTTAGATAAAAGTGTTGGAAATAATTTTTCTTCAAAAATGTATGTTTTTTTTTTTTATCTGTCAGCTTCTAGTGATCATGTTGAAATGTCTGCTGCTATTTTTATTCTCCATTTCTTTGTCTGTAACCAATCCCCACCCCCCAGTAGCTTTCGTTATCCCTAGAATGTTAAAATTCTATGATTACATACCTTAGGTGAGTCATTTTTTTAATTCATTATGTTGTGTAGTTGATGGACCCCTGTAGTCTAGAACTTTCTATTTTTCTTGTATTATTTCTTGGATAATTTCTTCACCATAATTTTTCTTCCTTTATTTTCTTTCTACAACTATAATTGGTAAGAAAAATAACTCCCTGGATTGATTGTGATTTTTAGAAATTTTATTTATTTTATTCTACCTTGTTGAAGATTCTTTCAGCCTTATTTTTTGCATCTTCCATTGAGTTTATTGTGTCATTTCAATAAACTTTTATAGTAAAGCACTTTTTATTCTCATGGTTCCTTTTTGCTGTTGTTTTGCATCTTATTCTTATTTCATGAATGTAATCTCTCTCCTGTCTCTGGGAAGATAGCCATGGTAAAATTATATATTCACAGTTGTTTCTGCTTTCTGCATTTCCTCTATGTCCTCCAGGTTATTTTGTTACAGTTTATAAATATCTCCATCTTTCTTGTTGGAGCATTATGTACCTGATGTCTTCTAGTTGTCTGTTCTTATGTAAGAGTAAGGATTATCAACTAGTCAACTACCTTTTAGGAATATCAGGTGGCAAATGGACTTTTTCGCACACAGCTGGTCTTGTGTGGAAGATGGGAAATACTGTGCAAAGGTGAGGTCCTTGAAACAGGGGTCATGGATCAGTAGGCAAAAGTTCAGTGCTTTTCCCCCTTTCATTTAGGGGGCCCTGTTTTTTCCCTTGTTCATTCTTGAACTTTAGAAATCATCAAAAGGATTAGGTAAGTTATTTCCATCCAGAGGTCAATTCAGATGTTACTCAAAACTTAGAACTGTGGGCTGGAGGCAAGATGAAACTCTAGCTCATTGAACCTGAAGAGCTCCTCTGTGGTAATAACTGGAAAGAACAAACATCTGGAAAAGAAAAAGAGAAAGCTCCCCTGGTTATTACAACTACCCACAGAAATGGGACTGATGTGGTTTTGCCAAGCAAAAGAATGGGACTATTGTAAATACATAAAATTATAATATTACATGTTTGTTGTTTTTGACTTTCAAGGAAGTAGTTTCTTCCTTATCACCATAGGATTACTAGTGCTTGGAAGCTATCTGCAACAGGTCATTCATGTGGAAATAAAGAAATTACAGCTAATGCTATCTGCATAAAGTGGAAATGTCTTCTCCCTGTTCTGTGGGCAAGGAGTTTTCAGATTTTAAATGAAAGGTGCCGGATCTGGGCTCCCTCAGTCTTAGTCACAGCCAGTCCTGCAAATGCATCAAGTCCATCCCTGAACCTAAGAGGGATGCTTCCTTTCTTTCATCTATCTATCCATTTATTCATCCAACCACCTCTTCTTACCCTACTGATTTGTCAAGATCAAGTCTAAAACACTTTACCCAACTCAGTTCTCCTGTCTCTCTCTTCCTGAATATCGGCAGCACAGCTGCTGGCATTATTCATTCCAGCATGCAGCAACTCATGACTTGGGTTGTCCTCTGCTGTGTTCACAAGCACACATACCTCTCTAGGACATGGCAGGTCATGTCAATGGAGGCTGCTTCACAAGTCCCATCAAAGGAATCCTGGGGAAAATCATGGTCTGCAGAATGGACGTACAGTTGTCACCTGGCAGGAATGCAGGTCAAACATCATAGATCTTCCAGTTTCCAAGAGAAGCCAGATAGCCACATTTTTATATCATCTTTTTAAAAAAACATTGGTTCAATTTTATAAAAACACTGTGTAGGACAATCACAATGGGTGTCTCTCCAGATGGGCTTGCAGCTTCTGTTATGTTCTGTCACTCCATGTCGTGATGAGCTTCAGGAAGTAACTGTTTCTGAATTCCCCAAGGCAGCTCATATATAAAGCAGCATGTATAGTAGGTGCCTGAGAAATACTCGACTTTCCAAGCTAAGCAATAGCCTCAGTGGATCTACTGCAATCTGCAGGTGGTGCAAAGAGAAATCTTCCCCTAAAACTCATGGATCAAAGACACCCCATTTGCTCCCAAATTTGGTGGGCCTTTATGCATTTGCCTGGCAAGTGTGCATGAGATATCAGTATCTGTAACACCATATACAAACCCTCTTTCGTCATTTCTTTATAGCTCTCACTAGAAGTGCAAACTGTCTACTTCTTCCTCATCATCTCATTAGCTTCTCACTCCTACTCCCCAGCAAGCCCTCAGTAATGAAGCTACCAGTGACCTCTTGCATATACAGGGGTGAAACAACCCGGCCATGAATCAGCCCAAAACATGCGATGCTGTTGATTCTTTTCTCTTGAAACTCCCTTTTTGGTTTTGGGGACTTTACTTCCTCCTGAATTTTCTTCAGTCTTCCTCACTAGGTTTCATTGCCAGCCCCATCTCTAAAATTCAGGTTTTCTGCAGGCTCCTATCCAGTCCTCTCTCCTATCCCTCCACACATTTACCCTGGGTGACCTACCTTCCCTCGTGACTCCCCCTGCCTCCACCCCATGAGCGCAGTGACGCCCAGTTCCACCATCTCCACTGCAGACTCATCTAATCAGCTGCCTTCTGGCAGTGTCTGTCTCCATTGATACTTGAAACTCACATGTCCCAGGCTGAGCTCACCATTCCCACCCCGCCTCCCCTGGCTCTCCTCCTGCATCCTTGATCTTGGTAGAACCATGCCTAACACCTCGTGGCCCACACATGGAATCCACATTGCCTCCCAGTATTGAATTATCCAGGAAGCATGAAAAAGCATGCACTTCAACACCCAACAGGAAAAGTCAGGTGCCAAAAACTTATTTTTCAAGAATTCAGGGATTAAAAAGAGGATCCCAGAAGTTCTCTAAAAAAAAAAAAAAAATTAGAAACTTGTTGAAATTCCTTATTTTATAACTGGATAATAAATAATTCTATTTTGAGTGATATATATGGGGGGTGCATGTCACCTTTTCAGGGTACAGAGTCACTGAGTGAGTTTTTAACTGCAGCCCTCAACATCTTCTGCCACCCCTCTCCATACCCTATTAGTTCCTAAGCCCTGTTGATTTTGCTCATTGACAACAATTGAACCAACTCTAATGTTCTCTTAGATACTATCTTCTACCTGGATTGCTACAGTGGCCTCTTAACTGAATTTCTCTTCCCACCCATCCTTTACAGAGCTGTGTATCTGCTCCCTGTAGTCATGCTCCTTCCAAAAATCTTTCCAAGCCACTTAAGTCACTTCAAGGTTAGCTCCAAATTAGCCTGCCTGGCAAGCGCCCTGTGCCCTGCTTCTCCTAACTCACCCTCATCTCCACGCACTACTTCATGTGTCGCCTTCACTCTAGACTTCCTGTGCTCACTCCCGCCGGAGCCCCCACACCCCTGCAGCAGGGAAGAGAGCCTTCATGAGAAGTGAAATAAAGACAAAAGATCAGCAGAAAAGAAATTAACCCAACCCCCATGAACCCCAAGGTTAAAATCTTCCCAAGGAAGAGTCTAAATGTGTGATCAGCAGAAAGATTCTAAATGTCTGATCAGCAGAAAAGAAATTAACCCAACCCCCATGAACCTCAGCCAATAAATCATTTCCCTCTGCCTGTAGGATTTCCTTTTGTACTAGCTTTGCCCACCAAATGCAGGTAGATTCCTTGCCAGTGTCACATGCAGAAGAGGACCATTGTCTTCGTTCCCTCAATGCCTGGTTCAGTTTGAGTATCTTCGTGGCGCCAGCCAGCCATGAGCCAAGCTCTCAGCTGACAGAACCCGTGTCAGCTGTAAACAGAGCCAGGGAGAACGCTGTGTGAGCCTCCGGTCTGGACTCAGCCTTGGCATTACTCACTGGTGCCCCGTCCTCTCCTGTCTCCAACATTGCCCATTTTCACCAGGGGGCTAGAAGGGGGAAGGAGGGGGAAGTGGGCGAGCTCTGAGGAGTGGGGTTGTTTGTTTTCTTCTTTGTGTTAACAATACAACATCTGTTCCCCAGCCTGGCAGCTGGACTAAAGTGAAATGATGTGAGTATTCATTGCTCTCTGCATCAGGGGGTGGGGAATGGGGGGGGGCAGATGAGGGCCAGAGGCTCCCTGAACAACAACAGCTCGACTGTGATGAGAATACCTCCAACACCACTAGGCAGACAGGGCCAGGAAACCCACAGAACCTGTAACTAGAAGTTCCAGCAGATCCACATATTAACTAATGCACTGAACAGGGATCTGTGTGCCTTTTTAATAGAATCACCCAATTAAAAGGATACTGTTCACCGGGCAAATATCTATGTTGGCTCATGGACTTTGATAGAAAACTTCATTATTTACCTACAAGTGAAGCCAAGAGAGGTGGAAAGAGAGCAGAAAATACAGTGAGAGCTAAAGAGAGAACAGTAAGTGGAAGAAGGGCTCACATGCCCTGGCTGTCCCCCCTGACTCCTGTTCCCTCTCTTTTTCTGAGAGCTGATGTCGGTGTCTTCAGAATACTCAGTGAGCTTTGCCTCTGTCCTGGCTACACTCACCCTCAGTGCTTTCCTCCAGTTGAATGAATATCCTTACCATCTCAACACAGGCATACCCAACATTTACTCCAGCGTAAATCTAGCCTGTGAATTCCAGCTCATGTCTAAGTCCATGCTTATCATCTCTAATGGGATCTCTAAAAGGACATCCGGCTAAGCATTCTTTTTTTTTTTTTTAAAGATTTATTTCTTTTATACAAGAACTGGGGTACAGGTCAGAGGCACAGGAAGGGGAGAGAATTCACCAGAGACAGAGCGGGGAGCAGAACAGGCAGACAGATGGACTAAGGACACTGCTGAGGGGAGAAGCGGGCAAGGCAGGAGATGTCTGCTGCGCCATGTGGGAATCTCCCTGGTCGGCCGGGAATCAAACCCACACTGCAGAGGCTGCGGACAGCTTCACAGTGCGGTGCTCAATCTGTTGCGCCACCAGGGAGGCCACAGCTAAGCATTCTTAAAATGAGACTTGATGGCCTCTATCCTCAAACACTGCTCTTCTGTAGTCTTCCTCATCTCAGTGAATAACATCTTTTTTAACTCTTACCCTCAAATCCCACAATGAAACTGTTGACAAATCCCCTTGACCCTACCTTCAAAATGTATCCCAGAAGTTGGGCCCTGCTCCCCACCTGCACTGCTTGTCCCCCTGCTGCAAGCAAACCTAGTTCATGACCAGACTCCTTTTGGTTCTTCTTGCAACTCTTTGGCCCTCCCTCTACTGAGTCTATATGCAACACAATAACAGCAGCCCAGGGAACCTATAATGCTCTAATCTAGATTTAGTCACTCCTTTGCCCAAAAGCTGCAATAACTCCCTTCTTACTTAGAGGAGAAGCCATGGTGCTTACAAAGACCTATGAGGATCTCTGCAATATGGCCTCTTTCTATTTCTAGAATGTGCCAGGCACATTCCTAGGCCTCTTCCCCAACTACTCCTCTTTCTGATTTTTGTATAGCATGCTCTCTCATCTTTAGTCTTCCCCCAGCATTTCCTAATCAACTTATAAATTTATTTTTCTCCATAACTTATCTCACCTAACAAGTTGTAACTCCTACTTACTCATTTCATGTTTTGGCCTTCTCCCAAAGCTAATGCAGGCCATGCAAGGGCAGGAATTTGTCTGTTGATTCTCCACTGGACCCCAGCACCTGAAACAGTGCCTGGCACATAAAAGGCACTCAATAAATATTTAATGAATGAATGAATTGGTGAATAAACAAATAAGTGGGTACATGAACTCTGCTATTGTTTATGGCAGAATGGATAGTCAGTTAGAGGCTGGCCCCACGCCCTCTGAATCAATGAGAAAGTGTTTGTTGAGTGTTGAGTGTTTACCCTAGGTGTGACAGGTCTCCTCCTCAGATAAAATGGTGGGCCAGGAAGGCAAGGTAGACTCTTTAGGAGAAACAATATGTCTCTAGGGAAAAGGATTTCAGGCTACCTGTAATGAAAGGCATGAACAAAAGCTTAGGTTCCAGTTTGCAGAAATTTCTCCCACTCCTTCTAATAGATTGACTGTCATTGAGGACTCCTGGACAAAGGTAGAAGATTACATAGGCAGGTGACCTGGAGCAACTGTCACTCAGAGAGGCAAGAAGAGAAAGGGAAGGAGGCAGCTATCAGGTCTGGGCCCTCTCTCTCCAAGGGAGACCACAGCCCTTTTTTCTACAAGATTCTTGGGGCTACCTGTGCTTTTGGCTTTGCATCTTGACACATCAGCTTTACAATCCCTAAAGATCGGGGCTGAAAAAAAGAAAACACGACACAGTGTTTTTTTCCCCATGCTGACCAGCATGCCTGAGGGACGCACAGCATGTTGAGAATGTCTTTCTTTGTTCCTTGTGCATCTTTTGAGGACCATCAAATACAGGGAAACTGTGCTAATGTGTAAATGATCTTAAAGATAGTTCTAAAACAACATGAGTGCCATGAAATGTTAATGTAATTAAAGTAATGCCAGAAAGTAGTAGGCAGGGATTATTCCCATTTAGCAGATTAGAAAACAAATTTAAAGAGGCAGTTCAAGGATATATGGAAATTGCTTTGGGTTCTGGATCTGACCCAGGGTATTCTAATACCCGGTCCAATGCTCTGAAATCTACACTGTGCTATTCAGGGTGCCTCCTTCAGCACTTTATAAACCCATACTTGCTCATATCACACTCTCCATCTGCCTGATCTAGAAAAAACAAGAAAAATGGTGCATGAGATGTGTTTGTGTTTATTTATGTCTGACTGCTAAGGTTGGAGGCAGGACACAGACATCTTTGAAATTACATTAGGGCGCTAGCATTCATGAATTTAACCAGTTCTACAATAGTAAGTGACACTGGCAATGGAATTTAACCTCTCTAAACCTCAGATTCTACATTGGTTGTCTGGAGGACAGTAATAGTTTCTACATAAAAAGGTTGTTAGAGGGGTTCGTGAGCGTATATTTATAAAACACTGAATTGGTTTGCTAAGGATGCCACAACCTCGTTGTTACCAGAGATGGATCACTTAAAAAACAGAAATTTATTTCTCATAGCTTAGGAAGATAGAGTCCAAGATCAAGGTGTCAGTAGGGGTGGTTTCTCTGAGCTCCTTTTTCTTGCTTTATGGATAACTGCCTTCTTGCTTTGTCCTCATATGGTCTTTTCTCTGTGCACACTCACCCGGTATCTGTTCATATGCCCTAATCTCTTCTTGTATGTACACCAGCCACTCTGGACTAAGGCTCACGCTAACGGTCTCACTTTAACTTAATCACTCCGTTATAGGCCCTATCTCCAAATGCAGTCACATCCTGAGGTTCTAGGGGTAACAGCATGAACAGATGAATTTGGGGGTAGGTCATCACCCTAGTCTGTAGCAAGTGCCTAGAACAGTGCTTAGTACATAGTGTGCTAAATGAATGGCTCAGAATAAAATCTAACATCTTGTTTGGATCTCTACTGCTTCTTAAGGGTGTTCTACTAAATTCATTGCCATGTGTGCACTATAGCACTTCCTTTCTTGTTTTCAATGCATCTCCTGCAAGCTTCCAGAATGGTAGTGGGTCCTTGTATTTTTATACTATTGGACTATGGGAGAGTCTAAATTGACTCTCCTATGCTTAATGATCTTGTAGAGTTTGGTAATATCCCTTGTCAGCTTTTAGCTGTCCACTGAGTGTTTCAATGGCACAGGAGGAAGAACATGACCTGGAATCTGGAAACCTTGGTTTAAAGGTCCGTTCTACAACCAGCTAAGTTTGGACAAATCACAATTTTCTGAAGCTCATTGTCTTCCAGGTGAAGATGAAGGAGAATGGACTCAGAGCTATCACTACAGGTTCAGTGGTCAATGAATAGACTACAGTAGTGACGAGCATGGTCTGTGGAATCAAAACAGAGATGGGCTTGCAGGTGGATGTCCTTGTGTATCTTGCTTAACTACTTCAAGGCTCAGTTTCCTCATCTATAAAATGAAAAGGATCATGGCATTACCTTACATCTGAGGGTGGCTATGAGAATACATCAAATAATGCAGCTGAAGTCCCCTTAACACAGTCCTTTATGGCAGAAAGTTTGGATATCAAAAGTGTGCAAAGCCCCTGCGTTTTTCTCCTTTTCACCATCCTCTTCCGGACAGCTAGTACCCAGAGCCACCTGTGTGCTCCAATCCAGGGGTAGCATGATTCTGGCTTGATTTTGGGGGAAATTAACTTTTTCTGTTTTGTTTCTGGTTCATGATGATGTTCAGTGCTTTGCTTGCCTCCTTTGTCCAAAGTAGGTCATTCATCTCACACTCCCTGCTGGATCCTAAGTAGGAAAATTTATCAACAGACTGAACAGGCACACAATAGGAGATCACTCAACTAAGACCCCCTTCATAATCAGGATATAAAAATCATTGTGTGCATGCAAGATTCTTTTCATTGAATTTTCTTATCATGCTTTCTGTAGACTTTTATTTAGTGAAATGCCAAATAACTTTTTTCTTTTGTCTAAGCTTCACTGCAGTGTATAATATAATCAATATTGAAAGGTAGCCACATTACTCTTTTAGTATTAAATCTTTCATCCTTTCCACATATAGATCAAATGGAGAAATAGGAATGGTGCTATACCCCTGTTGGCTGATATAATGTATAACACAAAATCTCTTGGTCTTATCTGAAAGGTTGACAAACATCTGGTTTCTGAATGCTCCTCTATCTTAATAGTTCTTGAAAGGGCTGCAAGAGGAGAGAGTTGCAGGTAGTGGTAATAAAATGGCAGCTCCTTTAATACTGATTCAGTTTCAGATCAAATGAAGTAACAGTTAGGATTCAGCTGGGAGAACATTTTGACATCCCAGGTTTATTCTGCCTTAGTTGTTTTAAAAATAAGCTAAAATGACTTTTCTGAGTGTTTTTAAAATTACTTCTGGCACTTTGTGAAGGGAAAGTATATGCTTATTGCAGATAAAGGATATCAAAGACTCATTTGAATTTGATTACCAAATGACAGTCTGTCAAGTACCGAAGACAACAATTATGTCTCATAAAGTCTGGAATTTTCTTGGTTAAATATCTTTGCCTCCTGCAATTTTTTCCTAATGTGACAGAGGTGACCAATTCTGAATGTTTCATCGCATTGTTATTTTACATGCTTGTCAATCTGGAAGTGTGGCAGAAGAATTGAATTGAATCGAATTTACCACTTCAGATGTGGAGGGCCTGACCAAAATAAAGTGGTACCTCTACATTCTCTTGTGGAATTTTATACTTCTATTAATCTCACTCCCATTAAGCAATAGACTGAGAAACAATATTGTTCACTCTGTCTTGAGCCCACTAAAACCTCTAAAATATCAGTTGTTATTTCTTTCTGAGCAAGAGTTTTTTTTTTTTTAAAGATATATTTATTTATACAAGAACTGGGGTATAGGCCAGAGGGATGGGCGGTGAGAGGATTTACCAGAGACAGAGTGGGGAGCAGAGCAGGCAGATCTACTGAAATACACTGCTGAGGGGAGCAGTGGGAGAGACAGGAGAGGTGTGCTGCGCCATATGGGTCACCTCCCTGCCCAGGGATTGAACTCGTGCTGCAGAGTCTACGGATAGCTTCATAGTGCTGTGATTAACCCCTTATATCACCAGTGAGACCCAGTTTTTGAAAATGTTTTATTTTGAAATAATAATAGATTCTAGGAAGTTGCAAAGATAGCACAGAGAGCTGCCAAATAGCCTCCAGCCCCCACCCCGCCCCGTTCCCTCCAAGGATAGCCTCTTACTTATGTACAATACAACATTAAAACCGGGCAACCAAAATAGATACAGTGTGTGTCCTTTCTCATTCTGTCTGGTTTTAGACTTAAAAAAGTCTGACTTTATTAAAAGTCAGATTTTAAACCTTAAATCTCAGTGACTTTCTATATAATATGACTTGAATATCTATTAACATAGCACTGGTGGCAGGTCAAGGAATGTAACTGCTCTGTATAGAGCAGCTCATTTAATTCTTGCAACAGGTCTCTGAGGCAGATTCTAGAATGATCTATGTCTTAAAGGAGGGGGTTCCTATTAGAAAGAGGCTAGTGACTTCGCAAGGTCATGCAGAGAGGATGCAGAAGAGCTGGGATGAGGCCTAGGGCAGGCCAGCTCTCAAGTGCACACGATGCTGTCACTTTGTGCCTTGTAAGTCAGGAAGCTCAGTCTGCACTTAAGGGGTGGAGTGATGTCCCACCTCCTGGTGAACAGAGTATCTCCATAATTCACTTGGAATTATTCTGCGTGGGAAATTTGTCTCTTCTCTATTTATATATGTATATTTATATAAATCTATGACTTACTCGGTTATTTATAACAATATGGACTCAGATATTTATTTTACACCTTGGGCTATAATAACACTACTTTATTTTATTCTTTGGTTTGTTCCAGCTTTGGCCATTGGGAGCGCTTGCAGTTTGCTCCTGTGTCCCTTTCACACACTCCTATCAATGTGGGTAATTTTTTTTTCTGGCTTGGTTTTTGTTTTTGAGCACACGTGTTAATTTCTGGCATTACAAATGTTTCAAGCTTATCATCTGTATATCCTGCTCAAGAGCTAGAAACAGCGATTTCTCTAAAAAGCGTGCAATATTTGTAATAACATTTGATATTAGATTATACATTTATTTGTATATTTGCTTTTTGTTCCTCTTTTCTCCAACGAAACCACAAGTTCCACAGGGCCAGGATCTCTACCTTATTCAGTACTGTATTCTAGCCATAACATAGTGCCTACCGCGCAGTAGGTGCCATCTTCTGACCATGGAGTCAGTGGTCTTTTTTAACATTGAACTTTAATTTGTCCTCCAGAACTCGGGAGTATACACCTTACCATTTCCTTGTTTGGCTATTCATAACTTTTTCTTAAAGTTGTCATCTCTGTAATCTGATTGCCTTCATAATTGAGCAAAATTAAGTTTAGAATAGCAATTTTTTTTTTTGCTTCCTCAACTTTGTGTGCAGGAAATGAATTTAGTTCTGTTTGTAGAAAATAATGAGACTTGCAATAGATTTCCGGATAAGTGAAAACAATTTCTCAATATTTTCACATTTTCTATGTTGTGGTAGGGTAACATCATTCTCAGTTAGCCTGTTGCTATTGCTGGTTTTCCTTTGCTTTTTACTGGTCCTGAATGGTTCCCTCTGGGCTTTCATACTTGAGTTCATGAATAGCTATGACTTGCTATGTCTCCTAAGTCTAGCGAATCTGCAAAAGCACACCCTTCAAAGGCTCTGTTGTAGTCAGCAGATGGTGTCCACCAAGTCTAGAGAAACCACAAGACTATATTTGCATTCTTATACTGAAATTTCCAGTTCATTTTGTTATCTAAACTCCGGTACTTTTACCAAACTCTATTACATATGTTCTCTTCTTAGTCATTTTCTTGTATGGTTTTTTCTTTCCTACTCCTAATAACTTTTTGTAAAACCTGCTTTTATACTTTTTATCAGAGATGCTTTATCATTCTTCAAATGCGCTAAAAAACTCCCTGGTTGACATTAAAGAGTATCCTTTCTGTTCTTTTTTGTTACTTTTTAGTTCTTGTTAGACTTACTTTAACTTTGGCCAGAATTATTTTTTCCTGTTAGTTGGAAGTCAAAATGTTAGATCCTGTGGGCTCATATTTGTTGATGCTCTTAGTGAAGTTTTATAGGCATCTTTCCCCTTTCTACATTCTGAGATGGACTTGGAAAGTGGATAGTGTTCAGGTCTATGGCAAAAAGATAAAGCAAGCAAGGCATACATGAAATGCCAGGGTAGAGATTGCCATTTTAGACAGTATGATTGAGGAAGGCCTTGATGAGAAGGGCACTTTCAGTAAAATACTGAAGGAAGTGAGGCAGTGAGTCATGTAGTCTGGGGAAGAGCATTACTGACAGAGCAAGTGCAAAGGTCCTGAGGCAGTAGCAAATCTGACTTAATCTAGAAGGAACAAAGAAAACAGTGTGACAGGAGCCAAGTGAGAGAGGAAGAAAGCAGCAAGAGATAAGTTTAGGGAGATAAAGGGAGGAGGAGCAGGTCATATAGATTATAGCAAAGACCTTTTGCTTTTATGCTGAATAAGTGATAGGAGTCCTTTGGAGGTTTTGTATCTAGGTATATTTGTGTGTGTGTGTGTGTGTGTGTGTCATGAGGGGCATTCACATGTCTAGGAGGCTTTTGGCTGGAATGAAACTGAAAAGGTGCCCAAGAATTAAATTTTGCCAGACTAAGTATGATGAATTCTTCCTCTTGAGAAGAGAGTCAGGTCATTAGGCAGAAGAGGAAATGCAGGAGTGTGCAGTCATAAGACTGGCTTGGTTCTGTCCATACCGTGGGAATGGATTAAATTACTGTTGATTAGTTTATTGACAATTTTTAAATCTTGCAATGGAGAAACAGATACAAAGAAAGGTCAAGAGTAACCAGAAAAGTTGAACCAGGTCTTTTGACTGCTAGCGCTGCACCATCTTAGGTATGACTTTTTTTTTTTTAGAAATTCAGCTCTGATGAAAAGTACTAGCAGATCTCTTAACATGGAGCTGCCATCAGAATTGTCCAGAAGAGAGATATCAAAATGCATGTACCTCAGCATATTCTTAATATTTTCAAGTCAGCAGTTTTGGGGGAGGGACTCAGGTGATTCTGAGATCTATCTCTGGTCAGGTACCAATGGTCTATTTTAATGTCTAGAAAACATATATTAGTGGGTTTCTTGAGCTATTTTACATTAGCTATTTGTGAACAATGGGAATTAATAAATTGAGGAAATAGAAAGACAACGGACACTTGACTACCTTTAAATATAGTTTCTTTTCATTGGGAGAGAACATCATCATCATTCAAAAAAGCTCAGGCTAAAATTTTCCTCTGCCCCTTCTATGGACAGTGAACAAGTTGGTGCTGGGCTTTTCTGGGTTCTTTTCTCTCAATGTATTACTCTCATAATCCGAGTAATGGTCACAGCTCAGAGTTGTTATCATTTTGGAATGCACCTGCTGGCTGAGCACATTTTTATGTTCTTAATTTAAAATGAAAAAAAAAATGGTGCTTAGGAGTTTAGGTTTATAAATTTCACTCTTAGAGGGAAAAAAATTAAATCAAGTTGTTTTTATTTGTATGTACTGCTAGACTGACTCACGACTCTGTGGTGGATAACCTCCCTAGATGATTCTACCTGACTGATCTGTGGAATTATGACTTAGAGAAGTAAAGGAGTAAATACAGCTAAAAGATATTTCAACACAGAAGCTAGGAGCTCTGTTCCAGCACAGAGAGTTCTGAGCATTCTCTGACTCTCAGACATGGAGCAGCTTTGTGAATTGGACAGTCACAACAGAGATTATAAAGTGGAGGTTGTTCTCCACTATTCTCTTCTGGTTTGCAGGGAATAAAAGAGAACAGCACCTAAATCATAATAAGTCTTTAATAAATACCAACACTTACCATCTTTTCATAGATTCTAACATTCACATCCTGAAATCGAGTCTTATAATGAGGGCTGCCAGTCATTTTTCTTTCTTAGAGATACATAAGTTGCTCACAATCATCACTATCTTGGATTTGATGAAATAAATATTAATGCCTGCTAGAGTATGCAAGTCTTTAGCAAAATTTATACCTAATAGTTTATGAGTTAATTCTCAATGTTTTATTTGAATAACTTGAATTGATTCAGAAGACAACTGCTTATATTAGCAACTGTGTTAATGCATCTCTTCAATAATAACAAACACTTTCTTTAAAAGACACTCTCAAATGCTACTTCTTTATGAATTCTCTGGGTCTGCTTCCAAATAATGCAAAGTGGTAGTGTTTTTCGCAAGATTAAAATAATTTCTTAGGCAGACTATGGCAGTCAACTCCTAAGTGGATCTATTCAGAGTGGCATAATGGTCTTCGGTTGCAGAAACAGAGATTGAAGTCAGAAAGGAAGGAGAATTTGAAAATACAGATGGAGTTACACCAGTGGGCTCCCTCGCCCCCTGCAATGAGCTGATCTGACACTAAGAACCCTTGGAGAGTTATTTTATTTTGTCTGCTGTAAATGTGCTGCTATAGATAGTAGTCATCACATTAATTGGGGTCCCTTTTATGAAGACCCTTTTTCTAGTTTTAGTATCAACTTTTGTTCAATTATTCAACAATTGTGGCTTCTACCAATTGCCAGATTGTCCCAGTGTTAGGGGAAAAAGGATGTCCTAAAGCTAATTCCATACAGGCTTTTTGGACTCCACCCCCACCCCAGGCCAAAGCCAAAGACTCTGGGAACTCCAAATCCCATCACCACCAAAGGGAAGGTGGCTGGGACCTGAGGGTGGGGTTAAGCAGCCAAGTTGGTATAAAGGCAGACACGTGGATTGTGGGGGGTCCCCCATTTTGACTCTCCACCAGCTCGCAGCGTCCAGCCAGCTCTGAGAGTGACTTTGGGTTTTCCAGTCGGCGGATTGGGTAGGACGCATTAAAGACTTTATTTCCCTATTTTCTCCCTGAGTTGTACATTTTCCTTATTTCCTTTTCCCTTGTAAATAAACCTTTTATTAACCTTTTGTGTATGCCTGTAGTGGAGTATTAGTAAGTCCCTTTTAAGCGCGCGGGTGAGGACCCACAGCCAGGAACCCGTTCAATATCGGGGCTGTCCTATAACACCAGGACATCCTATGCTTATGGACCTTCTATAGTGGGAGAAATACACAAGAAGCAAAATATCAAATGAGTAAATTTCATATGTTCATGTAGTGATTAGGTGTTGAAACAAAAATACACAGGGTGAAGCAATACCACCTTGGGTTTGGAGGTAGGGAGGTCACCTTCAACTTCAGACACTGCTTCTCTGAGAATGGGACTTTGAACTGAGACCTGAATGACAAGAACAAGTTAAAAATATGAAGATCTGAGGATGGGGCATCCCAGGAAGAGAAAAAAAAACATGGTGCAAAATTCTCCGTGAGGCATGGCCTTAGTGTGTTCAAGGAACAAAAAGGGGAGCAATATGCTGAAGGGTGATGAGGGGGCAGGGTGCTTCTGGCTGCAGAGATGTAGGTGCCCTTAAGGACATGTGTGGCAGGTTTTCAGGTGGATGGAAGCTGCTAGAGCTTAGAAATGCACCTGGCCTGCTCTGAACAGATGCCATATTTCTCTACCAAACCCACAAACTGGAATATCTGAACTCATTTCCCCTTCTGACTTTTATTTGTACTTGTTTTATGCTGAATGTATTCCTGGTCACAGGTTTTGTTTCCTCTGTTTTTTCTGGGGTATCATTTTCCTCTGTGCTACCTCCTCTTCTGTTTTCAGAACACTGTGCTCTTTCTCAGTAAGGACACTTCAGTGTGGAGGGAGAGCTCACGTGTGGATTTTCCAATTCATCCATGAGCTCCAAAAGTTCTGCACCCCAGAATTACTCCCTGAGTTTTTATACCTGTGCTGTAAAAATTCAGTCCTCTTTTTGGGCCATCAAACCTGCATCCAGTCTACTCCACTCGTCATGAGAGAATAGCACACGTGTCATGTAACATGTTTCAGACACTTGGTGGATTTTCAGGTATATTTACCTTTGGTGATGGGCAGTCTTCACAGGTCATGAAGACTTGACTGGACATGAAGACTTGACTGTTCTGATTTGTTTGGTTTTGTAGGGTTTTCTGGGTCAAGTGAATAGACAGCCATTTTCAGAGATCACCTAAGGTCACTTATGGGAAGAGGAAGAGGAGGTATATTCTGGGGATCACTTTAAACAATGAAATTATCGAAGGATCACAAAAAATGTGGAAAATGTGGCACTAATAGATGGCAAAGAAAGACACTTGTTTACCATCTGAGCTGAAAGAAGACTGCAGAGTGTCCTCTTATTCAGTCAAGCTAGAGCATGCCAGCCCAGGAGTGCATATTCTCCTCCACCTTGCACTTGTCTGTGAATCAGTGGGAGAGTGCCACTAATATTAATTTTGGGATTATAAATTATTTTAGTGAGCCCAGTGAAACATGGTGGAGGACTATGGGAGCTTTGGTGGTGGAGACATTAAGGTAAATCACCCAAAAGGGAGATCTTATGCTTTCAACACATTAACAAGGATGTAAAGCATTGTATTTCAATTAGAAATTTTTTTTCTAGTCACTATTCCAAAATAAAACCCCAAATATTTTCATGAGTAAATGCATTTTCACAAACAGAAACTGAATAGTAAGGATTGACTTTGTTTTAAAAATGATGTTACCTTTAAGTAGAACTGCAATCTCAGTATTGTGATGTATGTTGGCAGGTTTTGGAGGTCTTTGTTCATTTATTGGACTGATGACACACTTGAAGAGTAATCTTTGAGGCATATTTTCCCCAATGTGAAAAACCAATTGATAGTTCAAGTTACATGAAGAATCTGAGGGTTTAGTCCCTGCAATAACTATAGTATTGGTATGTGGACTGTATTTTTACTACTTAGAACAAAAAGCCAACACTGTTGGGAACATTTAGCAGGTGAATTTGAAAACTTGTTTTTAATGGCTTTTCCTGAGAAAGTTAAAAAAACCAAAAGTATGATCAAAGTGGTCTGTTGGATCAAAGATTCCTTCAAGCACCATGGTCAAGAGGAGAGTAAAACATTCAGCCTTTTCTACAGAGAGGGCCCTTACCTTTCCAACAGTCCAGACCATACAAATAAACAGCCTGAAGGTGACCACCCAGATGGATGGAGTGGAGAACAGGAAGCAAGAGCTGCCCTTTCCAGACTGTTATCCTTCTGGATCTTCCCTTGGCCTATGTGCATCACTGCTACCATTTTTCCAGATATTAGTCTCATTTCTCCTGTCATGCTTGGTGTCCTTCCCCTCAGACTCACTGGTATCAAGTTCTATCCATTCTTTCTCTTGCATCTGAATCCTGCTTTCTCTGCCCACAGACACCATCTTGATCATGCCCTTACTGATGCTCTCCAATCTGTTAATGTTCAAGGCACCCAATATGCTTCTCCTTTATCCTCAGCTCCCTTCAAGGTAAATTCTTCCTGAAAGAACCCCTTATTAGAAAACCTCCTGTGACTCCCTCCTCCCTATATCTATTGATTTAAACTCAAAACCCCTTTGACTTCACCTCCTATACTCACAGTTGATTGACAGCCACCAGTGCTCCTGTGGAATCAGCCACATGGCTGTGCAGCTCTCTCCATCAGTTTACAAATTACCTGCATCTATAAGTTAATTTTTCAAGTCATCACCTCTTTCTCCTATACCCATCCCCAACCCCCAAAAAGTAGAGGGCATATTTACTTATTATTTTGCCTTTTCATGCCCCCCCTCACATCTGGCCTCTGCCACTTTGGCAGCAGAAGTGCTGACCAATCATGACAAAGCTTTCTGGGTGACACGTGACCTGGGTGGCAGCAATGACAGTGGCAGCAGAAAGTACAGGAAATCTCATGAGACAGTCTGTTCTTGAACACTTGCCAGGCTTCTTCTGCAGACTCATGAAGCAAGGAGAAGCGGTGGCCAAGTTACAAGGGAGGCAGTTGGAACAGAGTCCCAATTCTCAACTGTTTGATGTTCACCCATAAGTGGGAAAATGACCACAGGTCACAACTGTTAGGCTGCGGCCACAACCCGTGCTCATAGTACTACAGGTTGAATTACTTTAGACTCTCGTGGTGCCAAGTACCCAGGGACACCCTCAGTGAAAGTCACCAAGGGAGGCGTGCTCTGCAGGAGCCAGTGTGTCGGCTCACTGGACAGCTGCTGTGGAGTCCTGGGAGGGAGGGAAGTTCCAGCTGTTCTTGTGAGGCAATGAGGTAGCTGATTCTGTGGGGAGAGGGGAGCTGACTTTGATGGAAAGATCAGGATGAGACCTAGGATGCTCCTGTACATATCTGGACAATTTAGCTAACTGATCACAACCAAATGTGAGCTCTGAGATGAAGACACTGGCCGCAAGTCAACAGACTTCTGTAAGTTTCATCACTTATTGTGAAGAAAAGAGACCTGAAACAAATATACGGGTAGGGAAGATTTTATGGAATTGGGGAAAGTCTCCTGAAACAGAAGTCTTAAAACTCTGGGGAGGATCCAGAAGATAGTGTGAGTTGCTACTAGGATGGTTCCTGGAAGCATAAAAAAAAAATGTAGTGGTCCATATTGAGGGAAATTGCAATGCCAGAATTGTAGAGGTAGAAAGTAGAGGGAGGGATTAAAAGACTATGGGTCTAACACCCTGTGATTTCACTTATGTGTGACACATAAAGAAACCAAACAAATGAACAAATAGAATAAAAACAACCTTTGAGAGAGAGAAAGAGACTCTGATTTCCTGTGTCACATCTTTGGCAAATGTTGCTTCCTGAACCAGCAAGCTCTGTTCTTAGAAGTGACTGGGCTTCCCTGCCAGGGCTTGATGAAAGCTCTGTGCTAAAGTCAACACAGCAAGACTGGCTCCAGGCCGAGTGCTCTGATGCATCTAAGTCCACCCAGGCACAGGCCGAAATGCAGAACCCTTTGTTTTGTTTTCCATGCATCTGATCCTCTGACAGTGTACCTTGTGAGCTGGGAACTGCAGGATGGTGTGACTCTGTCTTACTTGCACCAAAAACACCAGGCCAGGCACAGGCCCTACCTTATATGAACCCAGTACCCAACTACTCTAGGCATGACTGGTAGGTATCCTACTCTGGAGGAAGAATGAGAAACAGGCTAAAATATGGCCAGACACCAGAGGCAGGGTCTGGACCAAATGTCACTTGTCTGAACTTAAGATTCCAGAAACTTCCTCTGCCCCTTCTCTTGACTGAAAGGGAACTCCTCCAAGGCTGGGAGTGCAAAACTAGAAATTAATTGTTCGAAGTTGGGTGGATCAAGTCTGGAAAACTGGAGCTGGGGTCCTGATGTCGCAGCTGGTTTAACATTACCATCTGACCAGTCCACTGTACATGCTGATAAGTCCCAGATGCTGGGGAAGGGGTGAGTGGGTTCTGAGACTGTTGATAATTTGGATGGTAAATATTGCATAATTGAATTATAAAATGCAGTTGATGATACATCTGCTCAAAACACTCCCTGGTCTTTCAAGAGAAAACTCAGATATCATTACTTTAAAAGGGATTTCCACCCCTTCCAGCACTCAACTGGCTTGGTGATCTGAATCACTTGGTGATCTGAATCATTGTCTCTTTTTTTTTTTCAATCTATAATCAAGCTCTAATGTGGACATTTCTCTAATAGATGTGTAACATTGAGATAAGATTACAAGTGTATTAAAAAACAAACTTTTCCAAAGTTCGGGAGTGAACAAGAGATTTAAGATAAGAAAGTGTGCTCAATTGTTTGCAGCAACATGGATGGAGCTAGCAGGGATCATGCTCAGTGAAAAAAGTCAGAAAGAAAAAGAAAAATACCGGATGGTGTCACTCATAGCAGGAATTTAGAAAACTTAAATAAGAGATCAGGAAAAAGACTAATCAATACAAAGTAAAAATCAAAATCAACCAGCAACTGTAAACCAGAGACACACTACGGGAAGGGAGGGGCGGAGAGAGGAAGGACTAGAATCAAAATAAGGGGGTGGGGGTTGCAATTGTATGGGGAATATAACCATAATGAAAATGCATACATTGTGCAAAGATGAAAAATGATGTAAGAATTATATAAAATAAAATATTAAAAAAAAAAGAAAGTGTGCTCAATTTATGCAGGGCAGGGAATGCAGGATTTTGATCATGGCTTCTTCCCAGAAAATGCTAAATGGTCAGTTCTCCCTGCTACCACCACCACCGAAAACAGAGTAACACACAAGAAGCCTTTCAGATTAATATTTTCTAATAAGTATCTATTAACCTTAGGGCTGTTGTTAAAAGTAGCTCTTTGTTGCTGTTATGTTTAAGGTAAAAGCTTCTATAAGTAATGCCCTTATTATGAGACTCTATTATCATCAGAATCAAATAAGAAAATTCCAGTCCTATGCCTATGGCTAATGCATTCCTAAATAATGTCCAGAGTAACAGTATTTCCAATAATGTTGGCATTGTATGATACTTTCAAATGAAAGAATCTACTTCTTATGAATTCATGAGATAAATTGGCCCAATTTTATATCCTCTCTTAACAGTGTGAGAGCGAGAGATATGGCGATCCCCCTACCAAGAATGGGCTGCCTCTCAGGGTCAGCGTCTTCCGGGTTGCCTCAACAGGCTTTGAGCCAGCACACTGGCGTCACATCCTTCTCATGGGGTGACTTGGTGAGGAGGACTTTAAAGTCCCCAGTACTTCAGCCCACCTCAGGAAACCATTGGGGGCAACACTCGCACCAGCTGCCAAGGTCAGCCCAGACTCTGTCAGATCTGCTTTGCACTTTGACTACTTACTCTGCCCAGTTCTGTACCTGTTTCCCCTCCTTTCAAAAGAGTTAATCCTTAAAAAATACCTGCACCCTAAACTCCAAAGAACTGTATCTGGGAGAATATAGGCCTATAAAGGAAAGGATAAAATAAAGTCTTGAGATTGGACTCCTCACACTCACTATCCAGGTGGCAAAGGGGTGCTTGTCCCTAACGATCAGTAGAGCACAGGGAGCCCGCAGCACCAGGTGGTGATTCAGTTGTGAAAACTCTAACATCTATGAATTGGGAGGGTATATCAGCAAAAGATTACACCCTGGCCTGGGTGATGCTCCCGGTGTTTATGGTGTGTGAAGGGGCGCTAGTGCATTGGACGGGTTGTAGTTAAGCACCACCGATGCATTGCATGGAGATGATCAACTGGAGAGGGTAACAGTCAATGAAAAGCTAGATGTGGCAGTTAGGGGGTCTCTTAGGTTGGTACAAAGAAGTGTGTACGTCCAATAAAGGAGGAATAGAGAAAGCCCAGGACCAAGTCTTAAGAGTGGCTGAACTTCGAAGACAATTGAATGCCCAACCAAGGCAGAACTGATGTGCTAAGTTCAGAGCACTGGTTAGAAAACACTGGGAACTTAGCACATTGTATGGGAAGATTTGTGTAGATGTGCCCTCCAAAGGACCCATCTCTACCTCCCTCCTGGCCTCTAAGTATGAGCCACAGATGGCTCAGCAGGAAAAGGTGCTGAAGCTGGTGGGGGAAGAGAGAGAGTATGTAAGTCACTGGAGCTAGAAGAACTGCACAGAATATACTGGCAGAATCCAGGGAACAACACATATAATAAAATTACAAGGGTGTTTGGTTCTCTTTCTCCATTTGGGGATTGAGCGCAAAGTACACACAAGGAAATTTGATCTCAGACTTCTGAGAAATATGAACAAGGAGTGTGATTATTATATCACAATTAGCTAAGGATAAGACAGGCCTCACATAATCAAGCTTAGGCATATGTAGAATCTACACTTAAATGTAAATTTATATTTGTAGTAGCTTAAAGAGGTAAAAGGAGGAGGAAGAAATACCTCCAGTTGCCACTTGATTGGTGCTAGAACATTAACATTTCAGATTGCAAATTGTCCTGTCCACAGCCAGGTAGGGGAGAATGAAAAGCTAAGCTAAGATCTGCCAAGACAGTTATTTAACTGACAAGAGCCATTTCTTGATTATGGAAAGAAAGACTGGTCTGAGGAAACCTGGTTTCTTTTCCTCTGATTCTGCAGGCTCTTCAGAACTACCAAGCTACCAGGAAAACATAGTCAAAACAGGCCAGGGACCCAGAGGTTAAATGCCCTTGTTTTCATAAATTCTTACAAAATTATACTGGCACATAAACATGAAAGAGTAATGATGAAACCATAGTCACTGTATTTAGAATAATAAACTAAGCTGTTAGTTGTGGTTTTCAACTTTGCCTTATAGAAGAAACACCTGAGGAGTTTTTAAAAGATGTAAATACTTGGGCTCTATCCTGTGACTCAGATTCAATTGTTCTTGTTCTGGTAGACATCTGCCTTTTTGAAATCTCCTGAGGATTTAGGGGGCAAACAGTGGCCTAGATTGTGGTCTAACACCAGGCAGTTTCTATTAGAAGAATATACAGTGGGGGCTGGGACTGGCTAAAGGAAAAGACCAAAATAGCTCCACAGAAACCAGGTAAATCAAAGCCAGTTTTCAATTTTAAAATTCAACAAAGATCCTATAAGCCTTTCAAATACGTTATTATATAAAGTCTGTTTCAAGTATTCATTCCAAATTGTTCGTTAAGAATTAAACTAGAAAATGCAAAGTTATTGTATTACAAGTACTTTGATTTGGTTTTGAGTCCTGTAAGTGGGCAAACAAATTCCCTCTAGGGTGTGCCCATCAGAATAAGAAGTCAACTGCTCTGCTGTTACTCTTGCAGAGGGTTTCCAAGACACCGCTACTGTGAAGAAGGACTATAGAGTCGACTATAGAGGTGTAGTTCACTGTAAGGGGTGAGTGTTTGTCCAGGAGCTAGGTCACTTGGCTCTCGGTCCTCTTTCTGCCATCAAATTAGTGAGTTATTTAATTAAGATTCTTTCTCAACTGTGAATAATTGTGCTTATTCCCCTGAAATGTAGTTGTGAGGCTAAATTAGAGAGAAACATTTTATAGCAAACTGAATGATAGCATTGTTATTCACATGTTTTTTTCTGACATTATTATCATTCCATGCGTGACTTGACCCCATGGGTCTCAGTCTTGTTTTATGAAAGGACAATTTGGGAAATTCCTTTTTATTTTAATTATTTTTCCTTACTACCAATGTCCTTACTCTTATTTTGGTTACTATCTTTCTCAGTAACAAAAAAAAAAAAACACAGCAGTGCTGAGTAGGTGAACCCAACAAAGTGATCTGCAGAGACAAGTTATTATAAATTATCATTCTATCCCAGATTATCTGATGGTTCTTTTTCTGACCATGTCCCTACTCTTTTTATTAATGGTGAAAAAATTTATATTGAGAATTAATCAGCTGGACCTGTCAGTTTAGATAATCCCAGTTTTGTTGGTAACCTCCAAATCTTCATCATCACATGCCAATGGAACATACACATTCTTCTCTCCACCAGGACTGATCAGGGTGTTGACCTTGGCCACATCAATGTCGTAGAACATCTTCACAGCCTGTGTGATCTGGTGCTTGTTGGCCTTGATTCTACCATGAACACAAGTGTGTTGTCTTCTCTCTTCTTCGTGACTGACTTAGACTTACAGCTGACAGGTTATCAAGTCTACTAATTCAAGGTCTCCACTCCATTCACTTCTAATCTAGGAAACGTCAAATAATTTCCAGATAGTCTTCACTGGATTTATTGTTCTTGTTGTTGTTGTTGTTTGTTAACCCCTGCAAGTTCTTTCTAATTAATTCAGGTAACATTTTGTCATGCATGTGTGTGTGTTTTTTTTTTAAAGATTTATTTATTTTTGGACCTCCCTTGTGGCGCAGGTGGTTGAGCGCCGCAGCACTGTGAAGCTGTCCACAGCTTCTGCAGCGTGGGTTCGATTCCAGCCGGCCAGTGAGAATCCCACATTGGGGCGGCAGATCTCTCCTGTCTCGCCCGCTGCTCCCCTCAGCAGTATATTTCGTCAGTCTGCCTGTTCTGTTCCCCACTCTGTCTCTGGCCTGTTCCCCACTCTGTCTCTCGCAAATCTGGCCTGTACCCTGGTTCTTGTATAAATAAATAAATCTTTAAAAAAAAGATTTATTTATTTTTATACAAGTGGTGGGGTACAGGCCAGAGATGCAGCAGGGTGAAGGATTCACCAGAGACAGAGCAGGGAGCAGAACAGGCAGATGGATTGAAAGCACTGCTAAGGGGAGCTGCGGGTTCGACAGGAGAGGTTTGCAGGGCCATGTGGGAATCTCCCTGGCCAGACGGGAATCAAACACGCACTGCAGAGGTTGTGGACAGCTTCATAGTGCCTGCGCCACCGGGGAGGCCCTGTTGTTGTTTATTTAATTGAGGTATAATTGACATAAACATGTTAGTTTCAGGTGTACAACATAGTGAGTAGATATTTGTTAATACTGAGAAAGGGTCTTCACAATAAGTCTAGTTAATAAGCCTTGTTATCTCATATAGTTACACATTTTTTTCTTGTCATGAGAATTTTTTAAAGTTTATTTTCTTCCCACCACCATCCTTTATGCCCCTTTGACCCTACCTTCCTTCCTTCTCCTGCTTAATGATTTCTCTGCATCTATTGATATTATCATATAATGTTTATTTTACTTTTGTTGATATAATGTATTACATTGATATGTTTGTGTATATAAATCATCCTTGTATCCCTGGGATAGATCCCATTCACTCATGATGTATAATCCTTGTTATATCCTGCTGAATTTGACTTCCTTTGTATTTTGTTGAGGATTTTTGCATCACTATGCATCAGTTGCTGTGTAAAAGCTTTTTAATTTGAAATAATCCCAACTGTATATTTTTGCTTTTATTTCCCTTACCTTAAAGGTCAAGACCCCTAAAACATCTTTATCATTGATGTCATGGAATATATGGTCAATTCTTTCTCTTCTATATATTTTATCATTGCAAGTCTTATATTTAAATCCATTCAGAATTTATTTCTGCATGAGATTAGAGAGTGATCCATTTTTTTTCTTTTATGTGTGACTTTAGGTTTTTTCAGCACTATTTGTTAAAAACTCTCCTCCCTATTATTTGTATATGGTTTCTTTAGCATGAATTAAGTATTGATGCGAACATGGGTTTATAACTGAATTTTTTATTGTATTTCATTGTTCCATGTGTTTATTTTTATTCCAATACCATATTGCTTTAATTATTGTTGCCTTACATTGGGTTGTTGGAAAAGTCATGACACATTTTTTCTATTCCAACAACCCAATAGTATAAAGTCAGATAATGTAATGTCTCCATTTCTCTCTTTTTCCTTAAAATTACTCTTGCAATGTGGGCCTAATGGTTCCATATAACTTTACTCATTTTTTTGCTCCATTTCTTTGAGCAATATGGGGATTGCATTGAATTTATACATTGTTTTTAGTAGCATAATCACTTTGATTATATTACTTCTCCCTTTCCATAGGCAGAAAATATCTTTTCATCCTTATGTCATAAAGTAGATCCTTTAATGATGCCTTGTGGTTCTCATTGTATAAGTCCTTCACCTCCTTGATAAAATTAATTTCTGGGTGTTTAATTCTTTTTGAAGAGAGTATGAATGGAAATTATCCTTAATTTATTTTTGTTTGACATTCCCCTATTTGCATATAAAAATGCAACATATTTTGTGTTTTGATTTGTTACCTGCCACTTTGCTGTATTCATCTATAGTTTCTAGTAGCTTTTGGTGGGTCCTTAGGGTTTTCTACATATAGTATTATATTGTCTGCAAATAATCATAGTTTTACTTCTCCTTTTCCAGTTAAGTTTCTTTTCATTTCCTCTTGTCTGATTGCTCTCTCTTTGGTACCTTTATTACCTTCTTGTCTTGTTCCTGATCTTAAAGGGAAATCTTTCAGTTTTTCACCATTAATTATTACTGATTGTAGGTATATGATATGTGGCCTTTACTACGTTGAGGTAGTTCATTTTACTACTATCTTCACAGTTTTTATCATGAATGGGTCCTGAATTTTATCAAATGCTCTCTCTACATCTCTGGTATTATCATATAATTTTATCTTTACTTTTCTTGATATATACATTGATTGATATACATACACTAAGCCTTCCATGCTTCCCTGGGATAAATCCCACCAGTATTATTGTGCTGTTGTCAATATCTCTCCTAAATTCTATGAATTATTGTTTATGTATCTTGGTGCTCCATATATATATATATGGAGATATATATATATATATATATATATATATATATATATATATATATATATATATATATAGAAGAGGAGGAGGGTAGAATTGTGGCCCATCAGAATTAATTTGAAATCAAGCCATACAATGGGCCACAAATAAAGACCATCATATACAAACCTCAGAATAACCATCAACTAAAAATCAATAGAAATAACATATTCATATATATTATATATATTTAGAGAGAGAGAGAGCACCAAGATATATAAACAATAATAGAATTTAGGATATATATATATATATATATATAGGGGGTACATATGTATTTATAAGTGTTATTTCTTCTAGCTGTATATTAATCATAATATAGTGTCTGTCACTACATCTTATTAACCTCTTTTATAAGATTATCTTACCATTTTATCTCTAAGTTTTTGTTTATCTTCAGTGGCAAGATGAGTTTCCCATAAACAGCAGAATGTTGAACTTTGTTCTGAAATTCATTCAGCACTCCCTGCCTTTTGATTTGTGAATTCAACCCTTTTACATTTACAGTGATTATTGTGACATAAATCTTACTGCCAATTAAAAAAAACTGCTTTAATACTGTCATTTTCTTTTAATTTTTTACGTCTTCCTTTTACGTTTTCTTTAGGCTCCATTTATAAGCTTACATTTTCTAAGGCTCCAGTCTTATATGTTACTTCTATTGATTTTTAGTTGAAGGTTATTCTGAGCTTTGTATATGATGGTCTTTATTTGTGGCCCATTGTATAGTTTGATTTCAATTAATTCTGATGGGCCACAATTCTACCCTCCTCTTCTTCGATATTGTTCAATTTGGGTGTCTGTTACCTTGTTTTGTTGTTGTTTTATATAGTTCAGTAGGGTAAATGGTTTTCAGGCTTTTCTGCCCTCCCACCATTAGGATGGCCCTGCCTGATGGGGCACCTGCAGTTGTTACATTGTTGCAAACTGTATTATTTACTTCTGTGGGCCTTGGAAGGAGTATTGAGAGAATCACCCGGAGAAGCACAAGCAGGGAGAGAGAAGGGGAGAAAAGAAAGCCAGAGAAGCCCAGAGTGAAGACTTGCGGCCTCCTGACCCCGCCCCTGCACTCCTGCCTGCCGTGTACCTGGTTGCTGTGATGCATGTTAAGCTCAATAAAAGCCTGAAACACCACCGAGGTTTCAAGGACTCCTCTTTTACCCCGTCTGCAGGATCAGAAAACCTGCTCTGTGCCCATCCGGCCCCTGCAAGCTCCTTTAATTCTTCTTTTGAGTCCGGCTCGTGTTGATATATTCTTTTAATTTTTGTTTTTCAGTGAAGCTCCTTACGCTTTCTTCTGCCTTGAATGACAGTCTGGAAGGATAAGTATTATAGGTTAGAAATCTTTTTCCTTGAATACATGAAATATCTCCTGCCATTCTCTTCTTGCCCGTAATGTTCCCACTGAAAAGCCCAATTTAGTAGGTAGTCCCTGTAAGTTACTCTTTTTTCTCAGCTGTACTGTTGGTATGTTTTTCCTCGTTATTAGCTTTCAACAATTTAATTATAATATGTCTTAGAATGTTCAGTATGATATTCTTTTGTATTCTTTTGACCTCATACATCAGGATGCCTGGCTTGTTTCCTGAATTGAAATGATTCTCAGCAATTATTTATTGAAATAAAATTTATGCCTTTTTTTTCTTTTTCTGGGCCTCCTCACATTATGGATATCCCAAACAGCTCTTACACTGTTTCTTTTTTTTTTTTTTAATTAATTTATTTATTTATACAAGCACTGGGTACAGTCAGAAGTGCGGGAGGGTGAGAGAATTCACCAGAGCCAGAGCAGGGAGCAGAGCAGGCAGAAGGACCGAAGTACACTGCTGAGGGGAGCAGCGGGCGGCAGGAGAGGTCTGCTCGCCATCTGGGACCCTCATCCGGTGTCCCGGGGATGGAATCGGCGCTGCAGAGGCTGTGGGCAGCGTCGCAGCCCAGCGCTCAACCGCTGCGCCACCAGGGGAGGCCCCACACTGTTTCATTTTCAAAATTATTTTCCTCCTTCTGATGCTATATGTGCATTCTTTACTACTGTGCTTTCAAGTTCACTGATTATTTCCATTACTTGCATTTGTCTATTTACTGAGGCCCTCTATTGTATGTTTTGATTCATGTATAATATTCTTATATCTATTTATAGTAGTCCCATACTTTCTCTGTTGTGTTCTGCTTTTGATTCATTTTTTCCCCTTAACCCAATAAGTATGGTTATAACTGTTACCCTAAACTCCGCATCAGGAATATTCTGCAGTTTAAATATTTTGTGATTTCTCTCAAGGTTTTTATGCTCCAACATTTATGATATATTCTTCTTGCTGTTCATTTTTACTTTTTATGGGTTGTCTTAGGGAGTTTCCTTTCCTTGTTTTGATAAATTGGCTTTGTACCCTGCCTACAGGTAGCTGGGTATAATCCTAAATGGTTGCTTTTTTAACCCAGTATCGTAAGTTTCTATTATTTCATAGGCCAATGCCACCTATTCAAATGACTGGGGAATGGGTACTTAATAGTGGGTAGTAGGTAGGGACCAGGGCAATAGGGCACTGCAAGATCTCCTCCAGTGAGTACCAAGGGTTCGCGCTTCCTACAGTGCTAAGGGTACCTAAGTTGTGAAGTGAGGATCCACAGTGACCTCCTCCCCTAGGCCAATGCCTCAGCCAAAAGTTCTAAGCTGTGTTTGAACAATACATGTGGCACTGGATGGGGATTATATTTGAGATCGACTCACTCTGGGAATTATTTTCTTTGCCTTTCAATTACAGAATCTTTTTTTTTCTCCCCAGAGGTAACCACAATTAATATTTTACTTTGAGTCATGTAGACTTAGTATGCAGTGTATTCATACACAAAAAGGTGATTTTTACAAAATTGTAGTCATAATGGACTCACTGGTTCTCATGGGCTGCCTGCACCCCGGGACATAATCACACTGCGTGCTTGCCCCTTATTCACTGTAGGTATCTTTGCTATCAATTCATATAGGCCTGTTTCATTATTTTCAATAGCTTTATAGTATTCCACTGTAAGGATTGGTAAACTAAGGTCTGCAAAGCACATCTGGCCCACTGTCTGTTTTGCAAGCTATGTTCTTGGTATGTTCTGCAAGCTAAAGATTCAAGTACGGGGCCTTATCCTGAGGTGTTTACACCTATTATTAAGGTCTGGGTGCTTTAAACTTGGTTTAATGAAAGTATTTGGTTTTCTTTGGCCCTGGGTGGGGTAAAGCAGGTGTTTCACATCTCACAGCCACACCTGCAAATAAAAAGTGATCCATTCTGGCTCTTCCCACCAGTTTGTACTGGTAGGAATTCTCATCCTCACAATCTCATCCTCACAATCACAACTCTGCACCCTCTCTCCTACAGTTCTCCCCTGGGGCATCCTCTGTTCTGCACACCAACTCTGTGCACCCCCTTCTCCAGTACAGCCCCTGCATTTTAAAATCAGCGCTGTGGGCATACGCTCTTGAGTAGAGAATACGGAGAGAATCCTTCCTCTCTCTGCCCCGATATCACTCCAAACACAGACTAATTAGTTTTTCTGACCCCTTTCTGCCATACCATCACTCTTGACACATACACTAGTCATCCATTCATCATTCAAAGGCCACTGGTTTTGTTTAGGTGTAATTTGTTTATAAATATGTGGTGGAGAGCCCAGCATATTCTCTGTGCCACAACACAGACTTCTTGTGTTTTTTCATTTAATGAATTGTATGTGTATTTTTTTAAGTTAAAGGTATGTGTGCATTTTTTTAAATTAAATTTTCAATTACAGAGAAAAGTAATATGTACCTTTGGTAAGTCAGAAACTCCTCCTGAATGCTCTAAGATGGATTAAATTTAGCCAGTTTTACAAATGCTTAGTCACTATACTCATATAATACCATTAATATAATTCATATTATTTAATAAAGGTAAATAATTGAAAGTGTGTGCTAGGAGGTGTAGAGGGTTGGGTCCTTTATTGAGCTTCTGGAACATTCCATAACAAGAGACTATCTGAGCCCCATCTCCCTGGAGCCAGTGGATAAAGTTGTTGGGCAGAGGGGGTGACCAGATTTCATGAAAAAATAGGAAATTTAACTTTAGATTTTCTCAGGACAAACCAAGAATAAATGAGCTGGAACAGCAGCAGAGAGAGAATAAAAATAAAAAAGCTCACTGACACGAACATTGTGTCATAATTGTCTTAGTGGGCGAATCTAATGATGACTAGGGGAGTAGCTGTCAACAAATGCACGATTAGGGTAAGGTGACTAGATGGAATGCCCTGGAATCCTGCTCATCTTCTGTGTTGATGAAGCTACACTCTATATGATTGTACTGAGTCACACTTGGAGCAGGGGCTTCTTGTAATAAATGCCACTAGAGAACCATCTAATAGGATCTTCCCAAATGAGTGCTCCTAGACAGAATCCCCCCCACCCAGCATTCCATTCAATTTAAGGCGTCCCAGACTTCCCTTAAAGCAATAGGCACCCAAAAGACCCTCCCTTCTCATGCATAGCAGGAGGTCTCAGTGCCCCCATCAAAGGTTGAGGAGTGAAAGGAGTCCATCATGTGTTCTGGGCTGCAACTTAGGAGACTAAGATCCTACCTTGAGTATGCCATTAATAAACTGTGAAACAGGATAACAGCTTAACTTCTCTGGGCCTCATTTTTATCACATGTATCATGAAGGGTTTTTTTTTTTTAATATAATTTTCTTTTTATTTTTATATTCCCCATACAATTGTGCCCCTTATTTTGACCCCAATCCCTCCCCTCCCCACCCCCCCACCCCCCATAGAGTGTCTCTGGTTCATAGTTGTTTGTTGATTTTGATATTTACTTTCTTATAGTTATTCTTTTTCCCGGTCCCTTATTTAAGTTTTTTAGATTCCTGCTATGAGTGAGACCACCTGGTATTTTTCTTTTTCTTTCTAGCTTATTTCGCTGAGCATGATCCCTTCCAGCTCCATCCATGTTGCTGCAAATTGCATGTGTTTATCTTTTTTGAATGCTGAGTAATATTCCATGGTGTATATGTAGCACATCTTCTTGATCCAGTCATCTATTTTTGGGCATTTGGGTTGTTTCCAAAGCTTAGCTATTGTAAATAGTGCTGCTATAAACATAGGGGTGCAGGTGCTCTTTGGAATTGATGTTTCTGTGTCCTTTGGGTAAATACCTAGGAGTGGAATTGCTGGATCATATGGAAGCTCTATGTTTAGTAGGTCAAGAAATCTCCACACAGCTCTCCATAGTGGTTGGACCAGTTTGCACTCCCACCAACAGTGCAGGAGAGTTCCTCATGAAGGGTTTTTGACTACATGACCCGAAGATCCTTCCTAGCATGGACATTTACAAGTCTATTGTAACCTTTGACCCACGGTCAGGTCCAGATAGTGCTGTCTCACTGACTTCTTCCTCTACTCCCTGTGAAATCTCTCTCCCCAGTTTCTTTCAGGGAATCCCCAGGGATCTCTTGCATGTGCTCACATGCTCCCGCACAGGATCAGCCATGTGCTTCCTCTTCAGCCATGCCACCCTTGTGGATGTTCACAGTCTGAGAAGTCACTTGAGGAACCCCCAGAACCACAGCTACCAGCACCCTTCGTGACAGTGCCGATGTCTGTATCAGAGCTGTTCCTCCAGTGTCTCCCAAATCTATAGGCAAATAAGCTATGACAGTCTCAGAAGACTTTAGTTTGCCTTAAAGGCTACAGTGTCAGCATGAAAGCAGACAGAATGTTCCTCCTTCCCACTTTTAGTTATCCTTTGTTCCTTTGGCATCACGATTGTGTTTTTATTTTTATTTTTTTATAAAAAAGATGCTTTTAATTTTTTCTTGGTGTGTTTAAAAGGCCATGAAGATCAGGTTATTTAATGTGAGTTGATTATTCTACTTTTTAAAAAATTGTGCCTGTTTTTTTTTTCCTTCGTATCCTTTTTATTTTTTTTAAAATTTTTTAATATTTTATTTTATTTAGAAAACCTAAATAAGGGACCAGGAAAAAGACTAATTATAATAAAGTAAAAATCAAAATCAACAAGCAACTATAAACCAGAGACACACTATGGGGTTAGGGGGAGGAGGGAGTAGGGTCAAAATAAGGGGGGGTGGGAATTGTATGGGGAATGTAATCAAGATGAAAATGCATACATTGTGCAAAAATGAAAAATGATGTAAAACGTATATAAAATAAAACAACTGTGTTTTTAAATGTCTCTTCTAAGTTTGAGAACTGACTGTTGTAACTCCTATTTACCATTTCTCTTGCCCTGGGCCCCGGGGGAATCTGCTGATAACTGAGATACTCAATCCCACTCCTGCCACATAAATCTTTTCCAAAGTGACTCCTGCCCACCTTTCTGTCACATACACCCATGAAGGCCTGAATTCCTGAAATGGTACTATTCCAGCTGATATGCTATTTAAAGAAAAAAAATAAGAAGAGAAATTACGTGACTCTAAAAGCTATTCATCTTGAAGACTATTCATGGAAGCAGGGAAATTAAACATGGCATCCTTGAATATATTCGCTCCACACCTAGGTTTGGGCTATTGTTTCCTTCATAATGACAATTGACCTCTGGGGGTTTGAGAACAGACCCTCACTGCTGCTCAGCACAATTGCAGTAGCTGTATTGGGTATTGGGAGGAAACTAGAACAAAGCTATATCATCAGGAAGCCTGAAAGCTGACCCAAATACAGCAGAGCTCCAGAAAATTCTTTTGTAGAGTATTTCCTCTGGAGCTGCCTGTGGTTGTTCAACCTAATCCTTTATTCAGAATGGATTGGGAGAGAAAAAACACTTGTCATTTGGCAGAGACGATTGCATGTTGCTATTCCATTAAGGAGAGAAACATAAAGAGAAAAATAAAGATAGAGGTGTAAATTACACTTTGGAGAAGCCCACCGTACTTTCACTTCTCAGGGCTCAAGTGGTCTTTTAGCTCAGGAGTCACTGTCAGCAGGAAACCCCTGGTTTGATTTAAACATACATCATCCTTTTACAGAGCTCTTACCTGTTTACTTGTTCAGTTGATTAATGGGGGAGTTGGTGAGGCTAGGAAATCCTAGAGGCAAGAGAGAGGTCCAAGATGGTGAACCTAAAATCTTTAGTTAGAAAATTGTCAAAGTTGAATCTATCCTGGGCTCTGTCATCATAAGATCTTTTATCCATCCCGCTTTCTTTGATAAAGGGACATGAGGATATGAGGATATGGGATATGAGGATATCCCAAAGTAGGTATAAATGCCCCACTAGAGAGCGTTTAGGGTTTTGTGAATGTATAGTTGAATCTGAGCAAGTTTCCATTTCTTAAGAATCACAATCTATCTGGACTTTCTCGCTGGATTTTTTTGTGACGTTAGTAAATAAATTCCTTTGTTTAAGAGTGTAGGTGAAGTGTGAAGGGATCCTACAAAGAGCATGCCTGGGGACAGAATTGCTACTAATGAGCTAGACAGTTCATGTCGATGAGAGATGGGTCTGGGGATTCATACATTCATTCATTCATTCATTTGCCCATCCATTCATTCCACACTGATTCACGAACCCCCACTAAGTGTTAAATGTTATTAATGTTAAAGACAGATCAGCAAACAAAATGGACAAGGTTGCCGTTCTCTTGGAGCTTGGAGCCTGGTAAGGGAGATAGACTAATATGACACAAATAAATTATGTAACTGCAATTGTGGTAAGTATTAGCAAGGAACAGTGCAGGGTGCTGTGAAAGCAAATAGCAACAGTGATGATGGGTCAGAAAAATTTCCATGAGAAAAACTGAGCCCTGAAGGATTAGCCAGATGAAAGGGAGGGGAGTTTGGGGAAATGATCTAAACAGGAAATAATAATATGAGTGAAAGGAAAGGCAGGTGAAAAAGTGAGTCTCAAAGAAAAAAAGAAACTACCCATAAAAACAAATGAACAAAAGTCAATCAAGAGAGGCAAAACAGATCAAAGCCAAACCACAATGGGGCAAAAATCTGCTCCAAAAAACCTGCCACTGAGGCAGGAGAGTGGATGCAGCGTCCCTTCCATCAGCCTCACTTCTGTCCACCCACATGGATAGTAAAAGGCATTTTGTGGAAACATGAAGTCAGGCTCTTCACTATCACATCCCCACGATGTTACCCTAAACCAGAGAGATGCTATGAATGCCTTGTCAGATTAGTATGGTTATCCAGTGACAGAATGGCCAAGTAGGAAGTGAGCACTGTGATGTGGCAGGCAGTTAGGCACTTTGTGTGTGTTAGACCATTTAATGTTGAAATAACCCTGCAGGGTGGGAGAGGAATTACAGCCCAGAGAAGGTAAATGACTTGTGGAAGAAATGCAAGATAAAGAAGAACCAGCTCAAGTTGGTCTGTCTCATGCCTGACATGTCCTCACTCTGCACGTTTAGATGAACCCACCGATCTCATGGTCCCAGCCTGTTATCTTGCACAGGGGACACAGAGCTCGCTCATATAAGGCTTTGGGATTAGTGGCCAATGTGGGACTAAACCTCTGGTTTCCCATTGTTGATCCCTACCATTTTCCCTTTTTTTTTTCCTTCTGTTTCATAAATGTAGTAAAAACACACTTTTTTGGTGAATTCTCATGATGCCAAAATACACATAATTTCATCTTTTTTTTTCTGAGTTACACACTTTTTTCTCCTGAAAAGTTCAGTATTGAAATACATATTTGGAATTTCCTACTGAAAAAAAAAAAAAAAAGAATCCTACTATAGGTGATATTTACTATGTAGCAATCACATGTGGTTTTTCATTTGGATGTTGACATTTTGAACTCTGTTGAAGCAGGGCATGCCTGATTAAGCAACTGATTTGTGCCTTTGACATAATGTTCTTTTACATTTATCTAATTAAATGAAATGCTTTAAATAGGGCATGGATAATTTATCAGCTTCTGTATTAAAATCTCATATGCAGAATAATATCTTGGCCTGTATATTGAATTGGTGAATCCATGCCATGGAACAGGAAGCAAAGGTAACCACTGCCCCATGAGAGAGGAATTCTATAACTGACATTACAGGGTTGTTTCTAATCATTGTTAACTTTAAATATAATCACGTCACTGTTTTGTTCTTGGAATTTGCATCTGGAAATGCAGAATTGAATCTGCATCTGGGAATTGAGGTATATGATGGTCTGTGTTGCTTGAACTTCAATGAGATCATGGGTCCAGTAGGTACATTCACAACTAGCCTGGCCTCTGCTTCTCATCAACAGACCCCCATTATTATTTTTAGAGCCGAGGCCCTTAACTTCAAATTCTAGTCTGTGGCTAGTTGGATTAGAAATCTCAAAGGAACTTCTGGTATTTTCAAATCCTAGGCCTGAGCGCCCCCTAGGCACACAGAGGTAAACTGTCATGGCTCTGAAATAAATCAGGACTGAGCTGCTAAGGTCAGCACCAAATCCCTGAGCTTTTTGTTTATTCTCTGAAGCAAGACTTGTTGGCTTTTCCTTGAGGGCAGGGAGGGAGCTCGGAAGGAAAAAAGGAAGTAGGTGGCAAGCTCTCTGTTCAATCAGACACTGTAGGGTCTCTATAGGGTTCTCCCCTTATAGGTATATACAAAACAGAGGGCATGAAATGCAGGCCCAGGAGATACTGCCCTGAGGAAGTAAGTCAATGGCCACATTGTGTGTAAGGGCCAAAGAACAATCAAGGAGCAAAAAGGTGCTGTTCAACTAAATAGGTTTGCCTAGAACCATCCAGAGGTTACTAGGCATCAATTATCTGTGTTGTTTACATTTTCCTATCCTGTAAAAATCATATATACATTTCAACAGATTTTCTTTTTGTGGTTATGCCATTTTGCTGCTGTTTTCTTTTACTGTTTTGCACCTCTTGTATTTATAGTATATATATCTATTATTTGAGACCTTTTATGATATAGCTATACTATACTCAGGCACTTTTGGAGAAGTAGTATATATGCATACAAAAGTGTGCGTGTGGTGTGTGCTCACTGGGTATGTTTGTGCACACACGTGTGGTGTTTATGTTGTGTGAGAGAGTGTGTAGTGTGTACACATGTGGGTGCTCTGTGTGTGTGTTTGTGTGGTGATGTTTATTGTATGGTGTGCATATTTGTGGGCATACTTGTGGCCTGTGTGTTGTGTTTCTGTGTGTATGCGGGGGTTGTGTTCACTCCTGTGTGGTGACCCGGGCCCCTCAGGTCTGGATCTTGGGCACCTCCCTTAGGTTTTAGCCCCTCAGCCAGAATGCAGACCTCCCAGGCCCTCAAAGAGATTGTGCTGAATGTCTAGAAAGACTGGGGGGAGCATTGTTCAGGTATTTAAAAGCCTGCACAGTCACCGTGTGCCCTGGGGGTGTGGTGAGCCAGCAGCTCTGCAGAGTCTGTGGTTATCAGCAGAAACAGACCACTCAGGAAGCCACTATCACAGGCACCAGAGTGCTTGAGTTTATGGGGAGTGTTTTTCTCTAAGATCATATTTTCATCCTCTATTAAAAAAAAAAGAAAACATCCTTGGGTGAATCAGTCATTCTCATTAGGCCCATCCAAATCAACATCCTCTAGTCTTCTCCGGAAGCAGGAAGAGGAGACACACCCAGGTCCACCAAAAGCCTTTCCTCCACATCCTGGGCCCGGTTCTGCTGAAAGTGCACCTGCAGCTCCACCTTCCCCCACAGGCGGTCACACCTCCGTCGGGACCCTGTCGTAGGCCTCCTGCCTTCCAGAATAGGGTTATACCCAGAAAGTGAAGACACTTTCTTTAGGCCATGGTATGCGAGGTTTAACCCAAGATGAATGCACATCTCTGATGTTCACTGAGCAGCGTGGCCATGCGCTGGGTCAGGCATGATGCAGCACTAAGCAGAGCAGCGGGGTGGGGGACAGCAGGGGTGGGCTCTAGACCTCCGTCTTCAGCCCTTCCTCTGACCCAAGAGAGAGAACTTCCTTCAGGCAATGTGGCCTCCTTTGTGAGACAGATCCTTATCTCCCTGACTTGCTGTGAGGTTGACCTGGCAGGAAGTACATGACTGGGGTGGCAGGACCATCTTACACGTTAGCTGTGGTGTGGGTGTTAGCTGTGGTGTGGGCGTCAGCTGTGGTGTGGGGCCTCACCCGCCTTCCTTCTGTCCTCCTTTCAGGTGGAGAGTTTGGGAGGTGGAGCCCCATGTTTCCTGTCTGCCTCAGAGTCTTGAGTAGAGATAACAGAGGTAGCCTCTTTCTTAATTCCAGAACAGTTCCAGGTGGTCACTCCCCTGGAGGATCATTTCAATATTGTTTTGGGAGCTTTTTCTGGAACCTAAGTCTAGATGCTGTTCCTTCAGCCCTTCAGTTCTTCTACTAACTTACTCCTTGATGAGAGCCCTTCCTACTTAATATGAGGAAATCAATTTTTATTTCCTGCACTGATTCCTGATAGATACAGCTATCATTATTATTTATTTATAAAATTTAAACAATAGCAGCTACCACATATTGGTTATACTATAAGTCCAGATTTTGACAGATGTTATCTAATTCCATCCTTGAGGATGGCTTAATGTGATTTAAGGGACCTAATCAGGTTGTGAACCTAGGTCGTTCTGCACTAATGTCTACACCCTACTGTTCCCTCTCTGTAGGAGCTCACAACAACACAGTAAGGATGGTATTCTCATCCCTCAGGTGGCTACCTCACAGTATGAGAAATGCTGAAAAGAGCTGTGGCCCCAGAGCTATAGGCGTCCAGGAGACACAATGTCTAATTGCCTAGGGCTCAGAAATCCAAGATGGCATCTACTTTCCACCTAGACAAGGGGTCATGACCTCCTGACTCCTTAAAGTATAGTGGGTCCCTGTCTCAAAACTCCTGTGGCCTATTTCTCAAGTTATCATGATTTAGAAATTTCTGTTTTGGATAAGTACAAAGGACATCTGTCTGTCCTTATGTCAAGGAGAATCAGGGCAAGGCCTGGGGTTCTCAGATAGCTTGGTGTGACATTCCTGGCAGCTGGAGAAGGTCACCAGGCCAGGGTTCAGCCAGCCTAAAGCAGGTGTGCACGCACCGTCAGCACAACTTTCTCCCTATTTCTCGCAAGATTCCTCTGCAGCAACACCTTTTTACTGAGAGTCCTTTGAGGTCAAGGACTTTCTCTTATTCAACTTATTAAGCTCAGTACCCTGGATTCTGATCCAGTGTAAATGCTCAGAGACAGACTGACTGACTGACTGCATCAATAAATCAATGAGTCAATCAGTGGAGTAGCTGAGTTAGGTTATCTGGAGAGCTGGGTCCTTTCCATCCTCTGCCAGGTCTTTTGCTCATGCTTCTAAGTTGCCCTGCTTCACTCTCTCATTTGCCCTTACATGGGCTCAGCATCTTCTCAGCATCGGTAAACTGGGGTTTGCCTTTGTTCAGTACTACCTTTAATGTTCATGAAATGATCTATCTTTTCACGGACTAAAATCATTTTTCCTTCTCTCCAATTAAAAGCTATGTGCAAATACAAAGCTTAGGACTTCCAATGTTGTTTCAGAACAACAACTAAAATGTCTGTTGTTTCGGAAACAAACTAGACCTCTATTCAGCTGAAGCACTGGTGAGAGTTTCCATCTTTAAACAGAAGGTTCCTCTGAGTAACCAGTTGTAGGTGACCTTCCCTTAATGAGCCGGGCTCTAGGCTGTAGGAAATATAATTCCCCTTGCATTTGTATGCTTGACAATGACAATTGGTTTTTTAATTAAGAAAACAAAAATGTTCCTAACTGTTCAAGATCTGCAGAGGAGGTATTTTCCTATTGAAAGAGTAGCTTGACTCCAGAGTCCAAACTAGTAAGGAGCAGTCAATTCATGACTCCAAATTGGTGTATTTTCCAATTTTCCTTGGAGCTAACCCTCCCCAGAGCTGTTGGAACCAAGGGCATGGACATCTCTTTTTGCTCTTCGGTCGCCTCCCCCAAGATGGAGTACAGAGCAGGTTCTGCAATCCCTGGCTGGTCACTGGAGCAGGAAGCACAGCCCAGCCTGCAGCCTCAGCCTGGATGGAGCAGATGCAGGGTCCTGTTGAAATACTCAGACTTCCTGGCTCTCCATTCTCTCATTTCCAGGATTCATTGCCACCCTCTCATTTCCAGATTATGATTCTTATAAAATTTTATAAATCGGACAGTCTGGAGCCTAGCCTGGAGCACATTTTCTGTTTCCTGGTCTCTGCATAGCTGACGCCTCTCCCTCCATATTTGACTCAAGGCTCAGTGGCTGCAGTCTCAGCAGAGCTCTGGACAGAGGAGCAGGGGATTGCAGGAGATTCTGGGCACAGGCAACTCTGAGGTGATGTTAGAGAAACAAAGACCACACCTGCAGTTCAAATAGTCCCAGGTCACACAGGACCTGAAACATCATGAGGCATGAAAAGAGAAGCTTATAAAGTACTCAGCTTCCAGAAAATGAGGTGATTGGAAGGAAGTTACAGTGGAAATGATAACGTGCTCTTAAAACAATGATCCCCAAAATGGCATGCATATATAGTACTTGACATTTTTGAATGAGGAAGTCTGAGATATTTATTATTTTAATTTTTAAAGAAATACAAGGATACAAACAATACTAATTAAAATTGTTAACTGGGAAAAGGTGAAGAATATTTTATTGTTGCTTTTTTAATTGAAGTAATATTGATAACATTATATAAATTTCAGATATGTATCTTTATAAATCAGCATCTGTATATGCTACACTAAGTTCACCACTGAAAGTCTGTTTCTATCATTCACCATTGTCTCCTTCACCTCAATTGCCCCCCCCACCTTTGTTGGTTTATAGTCTAAAAGTTTAATTTTGTTTCATTTCATTTACTCATTTGTTGACTTCTCTATATGCCACATATGCAGCTCCTGATATTTTTCAAAGCTCTCTCATATACATTATTGCATGTAATTCTCAAAGTCACACCCCTTGGAAGTAGGCAGATATTGTTATGCCAAAGACAATCAACCTGAAGCTTGAGTTTGAGGGCTTTTGATCCAAAATTCAGCTCCCTGGTGAAAATCAGGACCAATAAGTACAAGGTAACATCATTAAAAAAAGAAAAACTGGGCCTCCCCGGTGGTGCAGCGGGTTGAATGCCACGCTGTGGGGCTGTCCGCAGCCTCTGCAGTGTGGGTTCCATTCCTAGCCGGCCAGGGAGAAACCCACATGGTGCGGCAGACCTCTCCTGCCTCACCAGCTGCTCCCCTCCTCAGTGTCTTCAGTCCGTCTGCCTGTTCTGCTCCCCACTCTGTCTCTGGTGAATCCTCTCACCCTCCGCACCTCTGACTGTACCCTAGTTCTTGTATAAATAAATAAATCTTTTTTCAAAAAAAAGAAAAACTGTAGTTGGACTTGCCCTGTCCTGGCCAGCAGCGTATGCAGGCATCCGGCCTCCCTCTTGGGCATCTGGCATTCCATAGGCAGTTTCCCTATGAACTCAGCAACAAGGCCACTCACAGAAAGTGCCCCCTCCTCCCCCCCAGGGATTGCCCAGTCCTGCCCGGCTGTGTGCAGGTCATACTTGCAGAGGCCAGAGCCCAGCACCACCAGTACTCCTCCCTGGAGCTATGCACTTTCCTGCCTCTCCACAGGCCTGGCATCCCTGGCTGTGCCCACGCCAGGCACAGGTTGTCAGGGATGTCAGATGGGATGTAGTAGGGGCAGAAGAGGACAGTGGCTCCCTCTTCATGGTACTGCACTGTGTCAGAAGCCCCCAAGCAATGTCATTATGACTGCAATGTGAGATAGAGAATAATTTAACAATGATGTCAGCTTTTATGTATCCAAGGTAGGCTTGGAACTGGTGCATTGAACAGCCACAGAGTTCTACTATCTCCATTTTTACCTCTACTGTAGGGCTTGTCACTAGCCTGCCGTCATCAGTCAAGCAGAACTCAGGAACCCAGAGCGATGCAGTGCTTTTTTGGATAAACCCTTGGCATTCAAACCTGAGGAATCCAGCAAGTTAGGATAGCTCATTGTTTCTCAGTATCTAAGTGCTTTTATTGAGTTTTTTTTCCTTTTAATTTTTTTTCAAATTTCAGACAGTTTTTTTTTTGTCTGCTTGTTTTCTTATGGTTTTTTTTTTTGGGGGGGGGTCGCTTGTAGGAAACCCTTGTCAGGGGGCACAATTCCTGCTTTATTGGCTCCTGCAGCTGGCAGGTCAAGGTCATAGTATTAGATTCCTTCTTTATGTGGAATGATTTCTTTCCTGGGACACTTATCTTGATATCCTATTTATGCCTGTCCCCCTTTCATCTTTCATGCCACCTTCCAACTTGTATGTGAACTTTTTAAATTTTATTTTTATTCTGAGATGATACTAGATTCATCTAAGGAGAAAAACCAAAGGATGCCCAAGAATCTCAAACCAGTAAGGGGAAAAGCCCATACTGCCTGATGTAAAGGTCTGTGCTCACCTGTACACGTGAAAGCAAAGTAACCACTCTCTATTGTGCCCAAAGATAATCACCGGTGTTTAAAGGGAATCTAGAGAAGGAAAAGAACAGTGCGGGAGAAAAAGGTTTCAAAATATGGGTTCCAGATCAAACTCCTAAATTAACCATTCCTTGTAGGCAAATTGTTCCTGAACAAAGGGTCTAAAAACTGACAGCAGGTCAGAACCACTCTCACCAGCATCCAGCCACCTGCCACTGAAAATGGAAACAAAAGGGCTTTTGGTGCATCAAATAGAGAAAAAGAATTTTGCTCTAAACAACAGAGTAGAGGAAGAGGTAGAAGTAGCAGGGCAGAGAGGGAGGGAGAATGTCCAGATACCAATTGATGGTAGAGCTAAAACTGCAGCCACAGGAGCTGGCAGGTTGTGGCAGAGGCCGGCTGATGCTGAGATTGCCACCCTGGGGGTGGAGATGACTACCCACCTGCCAGCAGGACAACTCCTTCCTCAATAGCACCAAAGAAAAAGAGACAAAAAATCCACCTGCTCTTCCTTTTAGTGAGGTCCCCCCCAAGATGGCTGCTCAGCTCCACCCCTTCCCAGCACCTACCTTGCTTAGAGGACCCCAGGACCAGAGTCAGATCACAGCATTTCATAGGTGTTGTCCCCTCTGATTTGTGGAGTTTCTGGATGTCAGATGGCAGAGTTCTGCCCTTCTTTGCCCCTAGCTGCTCCAAGGAAACATTCAGCCAGACAGACAGGATCCGAAGCAGAGGCAATCAGAAGAATGAATCAAAGAAAATACAAGCAAGAGGTTGCACAGAGCCCAAAGGCCTGGGAGAGAAAGTGAACCAAGCTGCAAAATCTATCACTCAAGAAAAACCCACCACCAGGTCAAGAAGGAGATTGCCATGGTCTCTCAAGAGAGTGGGATTGTGCTGTATTCCTGGAAGAGAGCCTCTGGCAGGAGCCAGCTGAAGGGTGCTGAAGGAGTATGTGAGAGAAATGAGGGAAATGTGTGAGGGAAATGAGCAAAAGCAGGAGCTGCCGCCACCTCCAGAGGGACAGTAAAGCCAAAGGGTGTGCAGGAACAGGAAATCCTGAAAAGTGTAAAGTTCCCTTATGAATGTCTACAACCTCTGTCTTTAAAGTCTACCAGAGGCTCCACGCCACCCTTGGTTCAAGAAATCAGGGAGTGTTGGCAGGGGTGGTGTGTGGAGAGTGAATGGAACAAGTGCATACAAGGAAGAGCAAAAATGTAACATCCAAATAAAAATAAATTAATAAATAATAAATAAAATATTTTTTCATAAATAATATAGATAAAAATAAATAAATTAATTAGCTAATTAATTAAGAAAAGAAGTCAAGGGGTGAAGCAGTGAGACTAGCCACAAATTTCCCCCAGCTCTCTTTGGGGAGCTTGGAGGTATCTTGGGGAGATTCACCACTCTCTTACAATTGTAATAAATAATACAGAGTCATTCCTTATACCACTTACCTAGTCTCCCCTGGGGGTAACATCTTGCAAAACTGTATTACAATGTCACAGTCAGGATATACCATCGCTATAGCAACATATGGTACAGTTCTGTGTCCATCAACACCAGAAGGCCTCCTATCAGATATGTCTTCCCTGAGGTCAAATATCCCTTTGAGGGGCCTCCCCTTGTGGCGCAGCGGTTGAACACTGGGCTGCGAAGCTGCATGCAGCCTCTGCTGCGTTGGTTCCATCCCCAGCCCCCGGTGAGGGTCCCACATGGCGCGAAGACCTCTCCTGCCGCGCTCACTGCTCCCCTCAAGAGTGTGTTTCGTCCATCTGCCTGTTCTGTTCCCTGCTCTGGCTCTGGTGAATTCTCTCACCCTCCTGCGCTTCTGGCTGTGCCCAGTGCTTGTATAGATTAAAAAAAAAAAAAAAATCCCTTTGAGGCACTTCAGTCGTTATGCAGTTATTGTCAGCCACCATGCTATTATAGTTACTCCACCTCCTTCCCCATCCACCTCTGTCTCTGACCCCTGGAATTCATGAATTTGTTCTACATTTCTAGAATGTTGTTATTTTAAAAATATTATAGAAATAGAATCATAAAACATATGTGTTTTTGGAACTGACTTTTTTTACTCAGGATAATTCCTAAGTTGTCTAGAGAGTCACTGTGGTTGCTCTGTATATCAGTGCTTCATTCTTGTTTATCCCTGAGTAGTGTTCCAGGGTGTGGATATGCCAAGTCTGTCTAACCCTTCATCTGTTGAAGGACATCTGGGTTGTTTTTCGTGTTTGTCTACTATGAATAAAATTGCTATTCTGTAGGTTCATTGTGTGAATCTAGGTTCTCATTTCTCTGGAACAAAACGCAGAAATTCAATTGCTTAGCATATAATAGTTGCATGTTTAGTTTGATAAGAAATTGCCAGACTTGGGCCTCCCCGGTGGTGCAGCGGTTGAGCGCTGGGTTGCGAAGCTGCCCGCAGCCTCTGCAGTGCCCACCAGAGGAGGGTCCCACATGGTGCGCAGACCTCTCCTGCCGCCCGCTGCTCCCCTCAGCAGTGTACTTCGGTCCTTCTGCCTGCTCTGCTCCCCGCTCTGGCTCTGGTGAATTCTCTAACCCTTCCGCGCTTCTGACTGTACCCAGTGCTTGTATAAACAAACAAACAAACAAACAAACAAACAAATAAATAAAACCTGCCTCTATTAAAAAAAAAAAGTTAAAAAAAAAAAAGAAATTGCCAGACTGATTTCTAGAGCAATTGGACCATTGCACATTCTATATTCTAAGAGGGATCCAATTTTTCCATATCCTTACCAGCAAGATAACTTTCAACTGACTTCCCCATCAAGTCTCCAGACAAACCCAGATAGGTCAAAATCTACCAGGGGACACAACTTGAGGCTATGGGTTTTGGTTGCTGTTGTTTTTTTTTTTTTGGTTCCTCCCACCCCTTTACTCTCTTTGCAAGTCTGACCAGTCCTATAATTTCTCTGGACACATCGAGACAGGCCTAAAACCTTAACAGCAGAAACCTTCAGCTCCAGCTACAAATATCTGCATAGAATGAGATAGTGAGATGTGTTTGGGGAGGAAGGGCATTATCCCCAAAGTCCCTTCTAAAGATCACCTCTGCTCCATAACCAGCTGAAATGCAGATCCCAGAGACCAGTTTGTACCGGCCCACCTGACATGAAGGAGTCCCTCCAGAGTTTGGGTACTAACAAACCCATCTTTCTCTTAGTATCTGCTATGTCAGGCACTCTTCTGAGTGCTGCAGAAAAAGATTATGAACAATCAATAGGGCTCCTTCTCTTGTGAATCTTATGTTGTAGGAAGGGGAAACAGACAATCCCAAAACAGTGATTTCAGATGGTGATTCTCACTACAAAGACAATACACAGGCCGAGTGACAGAGTGTGAGAGCATAGGGAGACCCCTTCCCCCACCCCCCACCCTGCAGCTGAGCTTTCCCAGTGTCAGGATTCTTACAGGCCTCTTTTTCCCAAATTAATCATTTCCATTTCTTCCACCATTTTTTTTTTTATGTCATATCTTTTCTGATCTCAAGATACCATGGTCAACTTTCACTATCAACAATTTCTGTAGTTGTTCTAGATCCTTTTATAATGTGGTTCTTTGAATGAAAAAACATCAAATGTGGTTTTGAATTCCGTGTAAAGACAGACATGTAACATAGCTATGACTTTGGGGAAAGGCATGTGATTTTTTTTTTTAAGAGCTACAGAACCAAACACCATTAAATCATTTTCCCTTATGCAAAAGCACCCAAAACCAAAACAAAAACATTGACATTGTTTCTGCAAGTCATGAGGGAATTATGCTAATTAGCAACATGCCTCCTCCCTAGACAGAGCACTCCTAGTATTAAACATATATTTTTTAAGTGTAATGGTTTCTTTTTATTATTATTTTTTAAATTTTATATATTTTTACATCATTTTTCATTTTTGCACAATGTATGCATTTTCATCTTAGTTATAGTCCCCATACAATTCCAAAAGCAAGGGAGAGTTGTCGTCAAGTAAGAAATCAATCAAGTAATACCATCAAGTAAAAAAAGACAATAGATGGTTGGTCTGCTGAGGGGTGGGCCTTGTCCACACTGTTCAATTGGGGAAAAGATTGCCTTGAACAAGTTACTTAACTGTTCTGAGTTCCTATTTCCTCACTTAAAAAGTGAAGAGAATAATTAGACTTGTATATCCTTGCCTGTTATATGGAACATTACTTGAAAAGGTTTTATATCTACAAATGGCAATGGGTCTGTTATTGATCTGATATTGATGGTATAGAAAGCTTTGTCAAATACAGTAAAGTCAGAGTAATTCTTAGAACAAGTTTTCTCTTAAAAAACTTCTAGCCAATCCAAACCAGGTCTTTAAAAAACTGGACTCAGTTTGTCTGATGTTATGGCCTAGTAATGTTACATCTCTCCAAGGTAGAATAGCATATTTAGAAAAGCTTTGTATTAAAACTTGCCTGCAGAAGAAAAAGAAAAAAAAAAAAAAAAAAAAGAAAAAAGAAGAAAAACCTCAAATGTGGAATGTATGCTAAAGATACAGTGAAAATTCTTTCTTGAATACCATATTCCTAGGAAGATAGCCAAAGTTTGCTGGCCTTGGGCAGACTCCATTCTTGCCCATCCCTCCTGTTTTGTGAGTTAATTTTCCTGGGTCCTTTTCAAGTCCATACTGTAAAGTCAAATCACTCACACCCTGTACCAGTTCCAGTGATTTTTGGAGGCAAGTTATTTGCATAGATACATCAAACATGCTAGCCTCAGCCTGTCAGATATTTCTGCTACTTTGGGTCTGTCACTTAACATACATATCAGTCATCTCTTCCAGCTGCAGGTCATCTGTGAATGTGATCACGTGCTCGCTCAGGCCAAATCGCATGTTCAGATGTTGATAAGGCCAGAACACGGGCAAGTCTGGGCCCCTAAAGGTCCACAGAAGCCTCTTTGGATCTAGTGGTTTCATGTGTCAGGAAGACCTCTTGTCTTCCCTGCCTTGCCCATGAAAGTATGATGAGCGTGCTGTTAAAATGTTTTGCCCAGATGAAGCTATCTTTCCTGTGTGGTAAACCCATCAAAAAAGCAAATAAGAATTTGACATGACTTGTTTTGATGATCCTGGGTTGACATCCAGCTCTTTAGTCCTGTTTGTAACCTCACACCATCAACCTCAAGAAGTTAGCCCTGCCTTTGTTTTGTTCTTCCTGCTCTGAACAAACTAACACAAATAGCTTTGTTATCCTTAGGCTTTTTGCAAGTCTAAACTTTTTCCCTTGGCCTTTTGGAACCTTCTGTTCCATTTTTTTGTGCTCATCTGAGTGCCCTGAGTAGCCAAATCATTAGTTTCCTGTGATTATCTTCAGTGTGTTGTTGCATTGACACCTGGAAGATTGGGTGACATGAGTAAAAATATTATTTTTTATTTTTCCCCCATTTCCACGCCCCTTGACATGTCTGCCTTTTGGAGTCATAGGCCACAGATCATTCTCTCTTTCCTATTTATTTTATAAAATCCACTTTCCTAAAGATGAATGTGTCTGGATGATTCTTCCTAAAATTCTTTTTCTTAAATATACCATCTTAAAAATGCCATAATTACCTTTCACCTATCTTAAGAATCTTCACTAACAATAAGAATACTTGTCATGGGCCTCCCTTTGGCGCAGCGGTTGAGCACTGGGTTGCAAAGCTTCCAGCAGCCTCTGCAGCGCCGGTTCTATCCCCGGCTGCTCCCAGCCACTGGAGGAGAGTCCCATATGGCGCGCAGACCTCTCCTGCTGCCCGCTGCTCCCCTCAGCAGTGTACTTCGGTCCTTCTGCCTTCTCTGCTCCCTGCTCTGGCTCTGGTGAATTCTCTCACCCTCCCGCGCTTCTGACTATACCCAGTGCTTGTATAAATAAATAAATAAATAAATAAATAAATAAATAAATAAATAAATAAATCAATCTTTAAAAAAAAAAAAAAAGAATACTTGTCAGGTAAATCTGGGTCAAACTCCTTAGTCCTTTATTACTTGCTAAGTAACCATGCCCTGGTTAATCTCTTAACCCTCAGTCTTTTCATCTGTAAAGTGGGGATAGTTTCTTATGATTGTTAGAGGATGAAAGGAAGTAATGATTGACTCATAGCAAGAGCTCAATGTCAGCTTTTATAATTACTAATTAAAGCATGTATTACTTTGACTAAATCTGTTAAGGACTCAATAAATATATGGTAATGTTATTTTTTATTAATCTTATACATGAGAATCAAATCCAGAGCATCATTTCCTCAAGTTTTTGCTTTTTTTTTGCTTTTTTTTTTCAGGAAGGAAAGAATTAACCAGTGTGCTTTTGGAGTGTTAGTCTCCCTGGTGTCCAGATAAATTCCCTTCTCTACTGCTCTCAGGTTTCTCATTGCATTAGTTTTCTATCTACATTTACAAAATGACCTCTACATACTTTAATGCTTCCACAGTTGATACAGACCATTTTTCTATTCATTAATCCTCATCCAAAAGCATCTATTCTCTGCTTTACAAATGTCCCTTGTGGTGCAGATAATTCTATTATATATTGCAATTTTCTCACCCTTCAATTAATTGTGTGCCATGAATGCCCAATCACCCAATGTACACCCTAACAATGGGAGAGGACATATTCTAGCCTTGAATTACTTTGTTAGTCTCCATTTTAAAAGGATGATTTTCTTTTTATGTGAATCATCACCTTCACTTTTATTATCTATGCTTAGCTCATATCTGAGATCATATGTTTGCTACCAAACTTTTCCAATCTTCTTTTCTCCTGAGATCTGCTGAGACTCTTCACTGCTATTGTTCTTTTTATTGAACACCTGAGCCCCTCCATCATCTATAGTTATCAACTTTGTCTGAATCTTTTTCTCCCTCTTCATCAAATGTTAATGTAAAGCCCTCTTGATCAGTTTATGAACTTCTGCCAAACTCTCTCTTCCTGTTCTGCCTCTTGCCAAGAGCCTGTTGCTCTATTATTATAAGCCATGGTCCAGGAAGATAAAACCTGTTTTTCAATTTGTTTATGAAGCTAACAGTTCCCTTCCAGTATCCCCTTTTCTGTTCCAAGGTCATTATTTCAACTGTGATGAAACAATCTTCACTGCCTTATAAATGTCCATTTCCTGCTCATTATTTCACAGTCATCTGAGATGCTCCCTCAAATGTCATTGTGCTATATTTTCCCTTCCATGAAGATCAGTGGAAATGGGTGGTTGTCAGAAGGTTTGGCCATTCTTTTTTTTTTTTTTTAAAGATTTATTATTTATTTTTATACAATAACTGGGGTACAGTCCAGATGTGTGGGATGGTGAGAGGATTCACCAGAGACGGAAAACAGGCAGACTGACGAAATACACTGCCGAGGGGAGCAGCGGGCTAAATAGGAGAGGTCTGCTGCACCATGTGGGATTCTCACCGGCTGGCCAGGATCGAACCCACACTGCAGAGGATGCAGACAGCTTGAGAGTGCGGCGCTTAACTGCCTGTATCACCAGGGAGGCCCAGGTTTGGCCATTCTTGCAGAATCTCTTACGCTTCAGGAACATGTGTCAATAAGCAGCAAACCTCCTGAGTGTCTGGCTGGATTCTTCTTGTTCAGTTCCATTTCAGTCACAAAGCATCCTTGCTGGTCCTTAAGTGCACTGAGCATGGTTCTAACCTGAGGCCTTTGCACCAGGTATCTGCTGGGCTCACTGTCTCACGTCCTTCATCTGTGTGTCCATGTCTTTTGTTTCAATAAGGTACCTTGACCATCCTATTTAAAAATGTAATTGGGGCCTCCCTGGTGGTGCAGGGGTTAAAGACAGCACTGTGAAGATCTCACCAGCCACTGCAGCACGAGTTTGATCCCCCAACAGCCAGGGACCAACGCACATGGCGCAGCAGACCTCTCCTGTCTCCCCACTGCTCCCCTCAGCTGTGCATTTCAGTAAATTTGTCTGTTCTGCTCCCCACTCTGCCTCTGCTGAATCCTCTCACTCCCTGAATCTCTGGCCTACACCCCAGTTCTTGTATGCATAAATAAAAAAAATCTTAAAATAAATAAATAAATAAAAAGTAATTGGCACCCCTCTGCTCCCCTATATCATATTTCCATGTTCTTAATACAGTTCCATCTCTTTTCCCATGGCACATGTCACCCTCTAATATATTAGATAATTATTATTTGAGTTTTTGTTTATTGGTTGCTACTCCCCTTACTTTACTAGCATGTGAGGTCCATGGGACAGAGACCTCTATATCCTAAAAAACCTAAGATAGTGCTTTGCAGATACAGATGTTCAGAAATTATTTTGTGGATGATAGGTTCTCATAGTAACTTGTGGTTGGAATGCATGTCCTGTCTTATTTCCTTTTTTCATTTCTTTCTTTTTTTCCCTCCTAAAATAGATTCCCTTCACCTCCCCCCATACAAAAAAAAATCCTGCTCAAAGAAAAAAAAATCATAAATAGTAAAAACAAAATTAAACATATTCCTATCGCTTAGAGATAGACATTGATAATCATTGTTAACACTGAATATCTCAATGTCTTTTAAAACTACATATATTTGGATGTGTATTTATGCATATTTCAAACATAGTTGAAATTTTGATTTATATTATAAATTTTGATTTATTGGAATTTTGATTTATGCTATAGGAAAAGCCTATTTTCCTGTTTTCTTGGTGGCTGGCCTGCTCTCAAAACAATGTCATCCCATTTCTTTGGCCTCATTAGGGAGAAGCCTAACTTAATCCATAACTGTTCTCCTAGATTAGAGATTCTTCTCATGGGGTCTTGAGAGGACATATGATGGTATAAAAGCATTTTTGGTTTTACCATGAAGACACTTCTTCACAATCAATCTTTTAAATGGTTCTATTACATCTTATCATTTAAATACACCATGTGCCATAGAGAGAGAACATAATTTTTTTTTTTTAAGTAGCAGTTTACTAAGCTAAAGGAGCAGATGTCCATGCCTCCTTTTTGTTACTAAGTCCTGTGCAATGACATGCAAGCAACAGTTCTTCACATGACCCAAGGCAAGGCAGCCACAGGGCATGGTTGTGATACAACCTTTATTTTTTTCTTTTAAAATATTTCTGAGGGGCATCCCTGGTGGCATAGCAGTTGAGAGCTGGGCTGTGAAGCTGCCCACAGCCTCTGTAGTGCCAGTTCGATCCCCGGCCACCAGCGAGGGTCCCACATGGCGTGCAGACCTCTCCTGCCGCAACCGCTGCTGCCCTCAGCAGTGTATCTCATTAATCTGTCTGTTCTGCTCCCTGCTCTGGCTCTGGTGAATTCTCTCACTCTCCCGCACTTCTGACTCTACCCAGTGTTTGTATAAATAAATAAATATATCTTTAAAAAATATATATATTTCTCATTTTTTTTCTCTTTAATGAATCTTTTATGGGTTTTATAAAGAGAAAACCTTCATCTTGGTCTTTAAATTGACCTGAGGATAGAAGTCACTTTCTTGGATATTTGAACAGAAAGTTAGCCCTTGGCTACCTACTTCAGGTAGGCTACCTACCTACCTACACATCCCAAGAAATAAATATCTACCTTGTGTAAATAAGTATAATTTTAGGCATCAGTAAAATTCAATTCAAAATGTGAAGAGAACTTATCTATTTAGAATTTGATAAGCTGTTTTTAAATTTTATATGGAAAATCAAAGTTTCAAGAATAGCTAAGACACTTCTGCAAAGTGCTTATAAGATAATTATGAGACTATATACTTATTATAAATTGGAATATAGAGCTAAGTCAATGTGGTTTTTATGAAGACAGACAAGTTGATCAAAGGAAAAAAAACAGAAATTCAAGAAATAGAGCCACAAATATACAGAATCCTGATATACAAGAGAATAACATACTTCATAATAAGGGATATGATAGATCTTTCAAATCAACTTGGGATGATTTGGCTATCCAAATGGAGAAATAATGAGGGGGGAGCACTGTCTCACACTTTGTACAAAAACATCAATTCTTGACATATTAAATACATATATAGGAAGACACACAAATGAAATGTAAAAGACAGTAACAAAATTTGGGGAAGAAATATAGAAGAACCGTTAAGAGCTCAGAGGAGGGAGAGAGATCAGAAACAAAACCCAAACCCTACTAACTAGCAAAGAAAGATTAGAAATGAGCGGTCATTTCCATAAAAGACAATGCAAATGTCAAACACCTGATAACATGTTCAACATCATTAGCAAATAAGGAAATAAAAATACAGAACACCACTTTACACCCACCAGATTGGCAAAAATTAAGATATGTGTCAATGCCAAGTGCTGATGGGAACATAGAACAATGAGAAAGTTTAGACACTGTTAATGGGTGTGTAAATTGATACATCAACTGTGGGAATAATTTCCCACACCCATGATTCAGCAATTTCATTCCTAACTACATGATCTAAATATATTTATACACTTAGTCACCAGTATCCACTTTACAATAATATTCATAGTAGAATGGTTTGTCCTAGCTAAGATCTTATTGCAGAAAAGTTAATAAATCCTTGTGGTGTCTTTATATTTTGGATTACTATACAGCACGAAAAATAAGAACTTGAACTCCACACAATTATATGAATTAATTTTAGAAACTTGATGTTTAAGAGAAAGCAAATCCCAGATCTTAACACAAAGTATGCCCCTCCATTTAAAATTTTATTTTGAAGGCACAGTTTTAGGTTGATAGCAAAAACTAAGAGGAAGAGATTTCACTTATGTCCCTAAAACCCCTACATGCATCACCTCCCCTTTAATTAATATTCCTCACCAGAGTGCTCCATTTGGTACAATTGCTAAACCTACATGGAAACACCATAGCCATCCAGTCCATAGCTTATATCCGGTTTCAGTCTTGGTGCTATGTGGTCCATGGGTTTGGATAAATCTAAAATTACATGTATCCATCATTAAAATAATGCAGAGCAGTTCACTGCCCTGAAATCCTGTGCCCTGCCTATTCATCCCTCCTTTTCCTCCAACTCCTGGCAACTATAATCTTTTTCCCATCTCCACAGTGTTTATGCTTTTTAATCTTTATTAAAAAACAAAATTAAATAATAAGGGTATGTGTGTCTGTTTATAAGAGTGTATGTATATGTAAAGCAGAATAATAAATGCAAAATTTAATATAGCATTTAATGCAGGAGTTGGGAGTTAGAGAAATACAATGAGAGGTCTACATAGTTCAACAAAAACACTTTATTTTTTACTACACAATTTATTTATTTATTTATATTTTACATCATCGTTCACTTTTTTACAATGTTTGTTTTTTCTTAGATGTAGTCCCCATAGAATTTCTACCAGTTCACCTGTGCACCATCACCATAGTCCCTTGTGCTCTTCCCACCCTCGTTTTGATCCCTCTCTCCCTCTCTTCTGCAGAATGTCTCTGATTTATAGCTGTCTGTTTATTTTTGTTTTGTTTTGTTATTATTTTATTATTATTTTTCCCTGATGCTTTATTTGTTTTCCCTATATTTCTCCTATAAGTGAAACCATCTGATATTTTTCTTTTTCCTTCTGGTTTATTTCACTGAGCATAATCCATTCTAGCTCCATCCATGTGGCTGTGAATGGTATGAACTTTTAAAAGAAAACAGGAGAAAACAAGAACATTTATCAAATGCATTCCCCCTTTTCATCAAGATCTCATTTCTTTTAGTTTGTAAATAACAATGAATTATAGTGATTAATGTCCAAATGCTAACATACCTTGAGTTATGCAACATTTTTTCTTAAACAAATCATGATAAGCATGAAGCATAAGTGAAACACTGATAAAAAGAACTTCACCAAAACTGAAGATCTTAATTCTTTAAAAGATACTGCTAGGAATAATTCACTGACTGGGAGAAAATATTTACAAAACATATATCTGATAAAGGAATCTATCCAGAATCTATCAAGAGCTTGTAAAACTCAATAAAAGAATACATAACAAATTTTAAAGATTTATTTATTTATGCACACAAGAACTGGGGTACAGGCCAGAAGTGCGGGGGGTGAGAAGATTCACCAGAGACAGAGTGGGGAGCAGAACAGGCAGACTGACCGAAATACACTGCTGAGGGGAGCAGCAGGCAAGTCAGGAGAGGTCTGCTGAGCCATGTGGGTAGCTCCTTGGCCTCCGGGGATCAAAGTCACGCTGCAGAGGTTGCGGATTGCTTCATAGTGCTTTGCTTAACCCCTTGAGCCACCAGGGAGGGCCAAAACAAATTTTAAAAGAAGCAAATATATGAACAGTCTACCTATCAGAAGGAGATGAAGATGGCAAATAAGCACACAGAAGTATGTGTGTTTCACATATAGGGGAAGGACTAACATTAAGAAGATTGACAATTGCAACTATTGACAAGAATGCCACATGACTAGAAAGTTCCTATGTTGGTGGTATACAACTGTTACTTTAGAAACAGTTGGCAGTTTCTTACAAAGGTAAACATATACTTACAGAGAATTCCCACTCTTTCATATTTGCCTTTATTTTACTTCAGTTTTTTGAGATCTCTTATTTTAAGAGAAATGAAAACAAATATATACCCAAAGACTTGTGCTCAAACATTCATAGCAAGTTTCTTTATAATGTCCTGAAACTTGAAACAACCCAAATTTCCATGAACTGGACGAACAAATATGGCATATCTGTACATCACAATGCTTCTCAACAGTAAAATTAAATATACGTGCAGCCACATCAGTGAACCTCAGAAACTTCATGCTAAGTGAAAGGACCTAGACATAAAGGACTTCACAAGTTATTATTTCATTTGCTTGAAGTTCTAGAAAGGGCAAAACCATAATGACAGAAATCATGCCAATAGTTGCCAGAGACTAAAAGTAGGGGATATTTAGACAGTATATTTTGGGGGTAGAAATTTTCTTATTGTACTTATTCTCTTAATATTGTGTTTATGATGGTAATTATTGTATACACTGATAAAACTCATCTAGTTATATACTTTAAATTCTGAATTTTATTGACTATAAATTATACCTCAATAAAATAGATTTTAAAAATCGAGACAGAATTATTTAAGGGTGGGGTAGGTATTTGTGGGAATAGAATAAGAAAGACTTCACAGTAACAGTATAATATTGTTCTCTACTGATTTAAATAAGAATGTCACAGGCATTCAAATAATATTTAATTTTATCATACATGCTAAATTCAAGAAAAAAATTAGCGACATTATTTGAATATTAGTTGATAGAGAGAAGACAGAATAAGATAGTAAATATAACAGCAGAAAATTATGAGTGAGAAACAGAAAGAAAATAAAACTTACAGCTTTTAAATGGTGGTTCTTTTTAAAAATATCGATGAAATAGATAAACCATTAGTGAGCTAATCAATACATGAAAAAGCACAAAATAAAAAATTAAATAGGAAAATTTAAAAAGTTATATAAATAAATTTAGAGATCTAAATAACAAGGATAATATCCTATCAAAATGCTCTTCCAAATTTACCCTAATAAAGATAGAAAACTTAAACAGACAAATTTCCATAGAAGAAATAATTTTATCAAGAAACTACCCTAAAAAATGCACAAGGTCCTCATTATTTCACAGAATTTTCATCAAAACTTTATTTCTGGTTTTAACTCTAATATATAAGCTTCGGTTACTCCCAAACTCACAACACAAAATGGCTGAACAAACTGAAAATCCGCAAATATTCTTAGGCTCATTAGAAAATTTAAGTTACAGGGCAAGCCTCCCCCTAATCCAGAGAGACACAGGAATACACAGCTCACAGCCAAGACCAGTTTACCGGAAGCAGAAACCACTGAAGTCATTGATGGTAGGGACAGTTAAATGGCAATTTTGACTAATTTCTTCAGGCTGAGTGTAAATTAGTTTGAGAGTTAAAACCTCCTGGGGGCCCAATCTTATGGGAAATCCCACACTCTTCTGGGTTTTCACTTCCAGGTTCTCATGATAAAGATGAGAAAAATTCTGTGTTTCTAGCAGGGGGAAGGGAAAAGTAACCATTTCATAATATGCCTAAAGGAAAAGAAAACATTTTGAAATATGCCCAGAGCATTCTCCTAACAAAGACCTGCCAGGGGAAGCTTTTTTCCCAGAACCTTAACTGACTGGGAAAGAGAATAAATAGGTGAGCTTCAACTCTCTTTGGTCTTTCTATCTTAAGAAATGAATTATGAAGTTCACAGTGCAGGGTTGCTGGTCAATTCAAAATTCAAAATTTAATCATAGGTTTACAGAACAGTTTCCTCCTTAATAATTCACCACTACGCTAACAGGGGTCTGGTATAACAGTGGCTTAGTACAGAGAGAAATGTAAGATATAGACTGTTGAAGAGGTAGTTCCTAGGGAAACTCAAAACCAACAAGGCAGGAAAAAAATTCAAAGACCAGAAATTTCAGTGTTTCTTAAATTCTAGAACATAAAAAATTAAAGGGGGGGAGGAGAACGGGATTTCTATTTTACTTATACCTATACCTGAACTAATTCAAAAATCTTAAAATATTAATCAATAAACTTCTAGCACATTAGGACAATTATATATATATATATATATATATTAAAGATTTATTTATTTATTTATACAAGCATTGGGTACAGTGAGAAGCATGGGAGGGTGAGAGAATTCACCAGAGCCAGAGCGGGGAGCAGAACAGGCAGACTGAAGAAGTACACTGCTGAGAGGAGCAGCGGGCGCAGCAGGAGAGGTCTGTGCACCATGTTGGACCCTCACTGGTGGCCAGGAATCGAACCGGTGCTGCAGAGGCCGTGGGCAGCTTTGTAGTCCAGCGCTCAACCACTGCGCCACTGAGGAGGCCCACAATAATATATTTTTATCATGTATCTATTTTTAGGACCATAAAAATGATAAAATAAATGCAAAGATGGTTCATTATTATGAAATCCATTACTCTACCCCATCATACTATTTATTATAAACTGAGTATTTCATTAGCTTCTTTATAGATTACTAGAAAAACTTTTGACAAAATTCAACACCTATTCCTTATGGAAACAACCACTAACATAAAAATGTATAATGGATCCTCAAAATGCTAAAACATATAAAACTCACAAGTAAAGTTAGCTTCTCTTTCATAGAATATTTGTCCAACTCTCTCTAGGAAAAAGAGAAGGAAGCCCAAAATCCACTATTTAACATTCTAATGAAGTATTAGTCAATGAAATCCAGGAGGAGAAAATTATTAGAGACATATGAATTTCAGGAAAAGTAAAATAATCTATTTTCAGATCATATGATATTATACCTAGATACTAAAGAGAATCAATGCCAACATAGCTAAACAGTAAATGAATTCAGTATGATAGCAAGATATAAAATTAACATTTAAGAATCACACACATATAAATATTTATAAACAATAATAACTTTAAAAATAATGAAAGAAAAGCCCCTATTTATATGGCAACACAAAAGGTAAATGCTTAAGAACATTGCTAAAACCTACACCTGAAATATATAAGACAGGCTGTAAACTAAACTTACCTCAAAAAAAAATTAAAAATTAAATATTTTTTCACTTAAAAATGGAAAAATGCACATGTGGAAACATGAATCTAACCTATTAAAAACAGTACTCTTAACAAGAGTACTGAGAGATGTGGCTAGATATAGTATCTCAACCTCTCTTAATTAAGCTTTTCATAAATGGGATAACTTAGGGAGGTTTGATAACAATTGAGCTTGACTTTCTGGAAGGTGTTCTATCCTGCTAATTAACATAATGCCCATGTTTTATAAACCAGATAAGTAGGTGGGAAGGTAGATATTTACTATGGCACTAGAGAAGTCTACCAATACTCTTAAAATTCCCTAGGCATGAATATTTCAAGTCAAGTTGTCTAACCAGAGTAAAATACCCCTAAGACTTGGGAGAAATACCTCATTTCAACTAACACAATTTCCTTATTGGCCATCAGAATGAATTAGATATAACTGTATAATTCACTCACCCTAAGGAGTTATTGAATATCAATTAATTAAATCTTCCCCATCCAAGGACAATTATTTTGTTTTATTGTAGTTAATGTTTAACATTTTTCTGATTAGTGTAATAAAATCATGCTGTCTGCATTTACACTTGGGTTATCCACTTCAAACTCTGCTCTGATATTTCCAGAAATAGTCTTGATTTGGGCAGTGGAACTAGAATGCATATTTTGCAGCTCTATCCAGTGATTGACAATGAATACTTCTATGGCATAGTTCACAACCATAGGAGGACTCATTCTTCGTATTGTGTACATGTTGTGAATGTTCTGGAAACCTACCTCCCTAGCCTAAGCAGGCAAGAGAAGAAGACCATCTGCATAGGCTTTTTAATACACACACACACACACATTTATTACATCATCCTTCATTTTTGTACAATGTATGATTTCCCTTGAAATCCCCACCACCAATTTACACTGGCACCATCACTATAGTCCCTTGTACTCTTCCCACCCCTGTCCCAATCTTTTTCCCTCCTTCTTCCCTACAGAATGTCTCTGGTCTATGGTTTTATTTTTTTTTTTACAGAAAGTATGTATTTATTTATTTATTTTTAAATAATAAATTTTATTTTTATATTCCCCCATACAATTGCAACCCCCCCATTCTGACCCCAATCCGTCCCCTCCCGCCCACCACCCCCCAAAAAGTGTCTCTGGTTCATAGTTTTTTGTTGATTCTGATTTTCACTTTCTTATAGTTATTCATTTTCCTGGTCCCTTATTTAAGTTTTCTAGATCCCTGCTATGAGTGAGACCATCCGGTATTTTTCCTTTTCTTTTTGGCTTATTTCGCTGAGCATGATCCCTTCCAGCGCCATCCATGTTAATGCAAATTGCATGTGTTTATCTTTTTTGAATGCTGAGTAATATTCCATGGTATATATGTACCACATCTTCTTGATCCAGTCATCTATTTTTGGGCATTTGGGCTGTTTCCAAAGCTTAGCTATTGTAAACAGTGCTGCTATAAATATAGGGGTGCAGGTGCTCTTTGGAATTGATGTTTCTGTGTCCTTTGGGTAAATACCTAGGAGTGGAATTGCTGGATCATATGGAAGCTCTGGTCTATGGTTTTTAACTCAGAACTGGCTCACTTTCTGTTCTGTGAAGCAATCAGACTGGCATCTGCTGCCTGCTGGTAAACCATACTTTCACCCCAAAGAGTGAAGGAGCCAGGTAAAGAAAATTTAATAGGTGCCCAACCTTTGCATCAGGGAAGTAATTAAACCCTAGTATTTGATAGCATCAACATTTCTTTAGGTCAAGATAACAGAAAATTGAAAGATCAGAGCCTATAAGAAAACCAGAAACGGCCCCCCACCCCACCTCGCCCCACCTCATTCCATCCCACCCCTCTCCACCCTACCCCACCACCTGTCCAGAAGAACTACATTTTTTTCATGTTGATGACTCACTCTTCCCACCCATAAATGCTAAATTCAAACTTGTGATTGTTGGAGTAGTTCTTACAGAGTTAAACCTGCAGGACTACTTCTCAGGTTCAAATCCTGGTTATCTAACAAACTCTTTGTCTAATTATCATTGAGAATTTTATTTCAGTCAGCAATATTAACTGCATTCATAACAGATTTGCAAAGGGCATTTTGATTGTCTGATTGCATTAATGGGGGGAGGATGTTTCTTTCAAGAACTACCCTGTCCTTAGGGGATCTTTTACCACATAAATCATATCGGGTCACTCAGCCCTCAAAAATCTTTCTTGGTTTCTCATGATTCTTAGGTGAAATCTAAAATCCTCCACATGGTCCCTTGGATGTGCTCTGCCTCCTTTGCTTACTATCTTCTTACTTTAGTCTCATTTATGAGACTCTCTCATCTTTTTTTTCACCAGTGGACTTTTACCACAGATGTTCTTGCTGCCCGGAATATTCAACACCTCACTAATTCTCTCTTGCCTTCTAGATCTCTAATATTCTCCAGTTATCTCTCTTTAGTGTCCTCTCACACTAATTCTAAAATAGATTCTCTAGTTACGCTATCTCATGGTGTCCTCAAATTTTCCTTTGTAGCTTTACCCAGTTTTTAATTCTGATATTTATTTGAGTTATTCTAGCTTATCAGTGGATAACAACTTTTAAGTCAGAGGACTGGCTCCATCAGTCATCGTACCTAAAAAAATTTTTTTTATAGAGTAGTTTCTTGATCACCAATTTCAATAAAAGTTATAGCAAACATTTCTTCTACTAATCCATGCATGCTACCTGCAGGGAATTACTTTCTTCTTTAGACACTAGGAAAGGGGAAGAGGGAGGTCCAGGTATGAAATCCAGGGTGACATCTTATTATATCATGTAAGAGGCAGGGGTACTTCAGAAGAAGGCTAGGAAGGGAGATCAGGGACCAACTAACAGGGATCTTCATCATCCTGGTGCCGTCCAAGCCTGGCAGAGTTAGCAGGAGCCCAGCTATTCAGTGCAGTTGTAGGAAGACATCCATGAGATCTTCAGTTTCTTCATGAAATGAAAGTGAAGTATATATCTTACATATACTATATCAGATATTCATTAAGAGTCTTTCCATTTTAACACAATTTGAACAATATGACTCCAATAGAGAAGAAAGAAGGAAGGAAGGGAGGGAGGCAAAGTGGAAGAAAGAAAGATAGGAAGAAAAGTAGATTAACTTTTTTTTTTCAGGCATCAGGCTTTATTTGACTTTGGGAAATTCACAGAAAGTTGAGACTCTCCTTTGGAAAAAGAGATGTCAAGTATGATAATAAGTTGGAGAGATTTTTTTTTTGCCTTTATATTCTTTTTTTAAAGTATTATTATTTTAATTTTATATATTTTTACAACAATTTTCATTTTTGAACAATGTATGCATTTTCATCTTGGTTATAGTCCCCATACAATTCCCACCCCTTACTCCCTCCCCCCTGTTGTGTGTCTCTGGTTTATAGTTGCTTGTGGACTATTACTCAGCAATCAAAAAGATAAACTCATGCAATTTGCAGCAACATGGATGGAGATGGAAGGGATCATGCTCAGTAAAACAAGCCAGATAGAAAAAGAAAAATACTGGATGGTCTCACTCATAGCAGGAATTTAGAAAACCTAAATAAGGGACTGGAAAAAAGACTAATTATAATAAAGTAAAAGTAGATTAACTTTTAATGTAAAGGCTAGAATATTTGACGAGAATATTTGTCTGTGACAGAAAGCCATAAATAATGGTGACCAATAAATTTGAAGATTATTTTTCTCCCTTGTGAAAGCCTAGAGAGTAGCAACCTATGACTAGACTCAGGGGTCAGGACCCTGGCTCCTTCTCTCTCTGTGTTCTGCCCAGCATGGCTTCCATTGCCAAGGTCATCTCATGATCCAAGATGGTGGTTGACCATCAGTTTAAACTCCATTAGTGAGACCTAAATTTTATGAACACACCTACCTGTAAGAGAATCTATCAAATGTAGTTTTTATTCTAGATAGATGAGGGGTTCCAATTGCTGAGGAATGAGTGGAGTACACATACTAGGGAAATAATACCAGCCTCTGCTAGAGTGGGCCTCCCAAAAAAGGTTAATAAGCAAGATACTAGAAAATTATAGAGCAGAATAATCAAGATTACTAAGTCTGTTTTAGAGTTTGACCAAAATGCAAGTCAAAAAGAGCACTCCTTATACTTAGCATTTCAAGGGAAGGCAGAGGCTTTGGCTTGGCCTGGAAGGGAATGGTATAGTTGACACAGGAAGAGGAAATATATTCCTTCTGTAGACTTAGGAGGCAGCCAAAGAAAGATGACTGTGCCAGAAAATAAGAAACTCTGGCCACATGGCAGAGAGGAACCAGAATCAAAACAATCTCTAAATAAGACTGCGAGAAAATTTAAATGGCCAAAGCAGCTCTCCAAGTAAGCCTTAAGCCACTGAAGAGGTTTCTCCTCATTCACCTAACAATGTCTCCTGACCATGGCTGCATCCTCACTCTCTTCTGCAAGTCCTTTATCACGTCAGAGAATGAAGAGCAGAAAAAGAAAAGAGAGGAAAACAAAGAAGGTAAACATCTGAGTTAGATGTGCAAGTTGCTCTAATAGTTTAACTCAACACTCATGAGTGGGACAATGCTGGGAGCTGCAGTTTCTACCATCTTCAGCATGTGGCTGCCAGCATTACCCTGCTTGCATTGATATCTGGCAGGCAGATGGCGAAGAGCATGGGAAGTTACAAGCGGGAGTTTTTTATCAGCAAGCTTAGAGGTGGCACATGTCACTGCCACACATATTCTAGTTGTCAAAACTCAGGTATGTGGCCACATTTAACTCAAGAAAGACTAGAAGATGTGGACTGTGTGCCCAGGAACACGAGAGGATGAGTTTGCATCAGTGGCTTCCACCATAGGGAATGTGAGAAGGAAAGACAGGAAGTCCTAGGGTAGACTGTATTTATGCAGCAGTGAGAGTGCAAAGTTCATCTGGCCTAAGGAAGAATTTCAGACCATAAGGCAGATGAAAAAATGGAGAACTAGAATGATTAATTTTCCCTCAGTGAGTTATCTTACTTAATGCTGGGACTCCAGTGTTCAAATCAGAATAAACTATCAGTGCTTTGTTAGATGCTGGGATTCTTAGGGTTGCTAAGAACACTAATGATCCCAAAAATGCTTGAAATCCTCTCCGTGGTTCTTGACAAGGGACTACTGCAACATCTCCTATGCTAGGGATCTCACTCTCCTATAAGGCAGTCCAAGCCTTTAATTCATTAATTATTAATTATTTCCTCTGCCAGGCACTAGGAATATAATATGACAAAAACCTTGGCCCATTACTTGAGGATCTTATAGTTCAGAACAAATTTCTCTGCTGCTTCTGTTGCTGTTACTGTTTGTTAAGTAAGTGCACATACTTTGCTTCTGTTCATGGCACTAGTCACCCCTCTCTATCCCACAGGCCACCCAGCCATTTGGGTGAATTGCAAGCATGATACCACAGTCCTCTCCCAGGCCCCAATCAATCTCACCCAGTTATTCCTAGAGAAGTGCATTCCAGTTCCCCTGGGGCATTTAGAAACAGCTTACACAGCACTTTCCAAACCCTCTCCCCAGAGGACTTTTGGGGTCATTTGTGTAGTTGCAAAATTGCTTCCCCTAGCTCCTCCCCCCCCCTTCCCTTTTAGTTTTCTAAATTCTACCCCTGCATCCATTTCAAAACCTATAATTGGATCGTCCAGAGACTGAGCTTGCCGTGCCTTCCTAGTGTCCTTGTCCATATTCATGTGGAAACAAACCCACACCAGACTTTACTTTTCATTGCAAAATTTGTCTATGCTTGTTAGGTCAAAACCACTGCATCTGAAAAATGACCACCCGGTTTGAAAGCCACCTCCTACTTTATGTTGCCAATTACAAATATAGTTTGCATCTAGAAACCAGGGTGCTTTCAATATTCTTTTGGAAGATCTTCTAGAAGGTCAACTTAAAAACCACAGGATTATCTTCCCTGACTATGCTCCTGCCACTCCCTAGCTCTCTTCACACCTCTTCTACATCAGTCCACAGATAATCTTCCACTTCCAATCTTTGTTAATATGTCAAACTCCACAGTTTTGAGAAATGGGCATTGAAGGCTATATATATATATATATATATATATATATATATTTAGCAGGATGACCCAGAGATTAGCAGTTGGGATAAGAAAGGGTGCTTGGAAGGACCAGGTAATTAAAGGCCTGCTCTGGTCTTCTCCACTTTTTTCCTGACTGCAGACAGATGTGCTCCTGATTTCCATAAGCCAGGTGCTGCCTTGATTGGCGCATTATCCACAAGAGTTTGACTCGGAACACAGTCTTGCTCATGGAGGCCATTTAGACCCTGAATCGCTAAACCTTTTATCTCTTTGCTTCATTATCTCATCTATCACTGGGTCTATACGGTTCTGACCTCTCTGAATTTCAGCTAAAAATGCCAGACTTCCAGCTCAAGCCCTACCATGCCCAGAATTTTTCTGGGGTTTTCTGAGTCTTGCTATAGAGCAGATAAGACTTTGGAGGACCATCCATCAGCATTACCAGTCATAATGGAAAGGATAATTAGAAATGGAAAGAAAAATGTGTCTCTGAAGAACAAGCAAGGGTCCATTATGGATTATTCCAAGCTGACCAGACTGCTGTGAAAGAATGGCCAGTGATGAGGGGAGGCCTGGGCATGGCATAAAGACAGACAGCCCCTGTGAAACAAAGTCCAGGTGAGCTACAAGTGCAGATGCATGGCCTGGGGGAGCTCAGGTATGCACTTTGGGACCAGCTAGATCCGGGTTTAGATAATCTAATACCTGGCTCTTCCCTTGCTGGACTTGATTACAGCCTGTCAGTAACATAAGGATCACCGGAGCCTCACAGGGTGGCTGTAAACATTAGAACTAGTAGGCACGGGGCCTCCCCAGTGGCTCAGCGGTTGAACGCTGGGTTGCGAAGTTGCCCGCAGCCTCTGCAGCACCGGTTCAATCCTCGGCCACCGGGTGAGGGTCCCACATGGCGCGCAGACCTCTCCTGCCTCCTGCTGCTCCCCTCAGCAGTTTACTTTGTCAGTCTGCCTGCTCTGCTCTCCCCTCTGGCTCTGGTGAATTCTCTCACCCTCCCATGCTTCTGACTGTACCCAGTGCTTGTGTAAATTTAAAAAAAGAAAAAAAAAAAAACAGAAATAGTAGGCACAGTGATTTAAGCACACTGGAAAGGTCAAAAGGAGGCCGGGCCTGTTATCACTATTATTAAGGGAACTAGCTAGTATGAGAAGGGGTTTCTTCCTGCCACAAACACTCGTATTCTTCACCATGTTTCATATTGTTCTGCTTGTCCCAAAACTGGGGTATGAACGTTGGTGAGTTAGAGCTGATGATACTCAAGGGCACTAACATTCAGAATGAAGCAAGTCTCTGAAATTGAAAAGCAGCTCCTGCAGAGTTCTGGAAGTCAGCACTCAGAGCTTCAATGAAGAAGTTGCGCTGCCTACTACATGGGAATTTAGAAATTTAGAATTTAGAAAATTTGCCTTTACGCCACTCAAAATAGAGATGCCATTATAGCCCAAAGATGATTTCTAAAAGAAAGGGCTAATGAACCAACACTAGTCAAGGGAAAGAACAAATCAGACATGGCAAAAGTTGTCCAAGGGTAGGAGTGATATGAAGGATGAGAGACAGACTCTCCGTCACATGGGTGACTACAGCATGTCCTAGTTAATAATGCCTTTGTCCCGTATTATATAGAGAGTCCCTTTAATTTTCAGAGCTGTCCCAAGTGAATGAGAAATTCTTTTGTCACCCATCTATGGAATATTGCCGCGGACAGCCGATGAGAAGTTCTCAGCTACGAACGAAGACTTAGAGTCTAAATGAATTTGCAGCAGGGGGAGGCTGGGGAGAATGCCATCAAGGGTAACTCTGCCTTTCGCTCTCCCAGCCCAAGCTTTTATTAAAGACATAAACAAAGGAGCAAGAAAATAGCCTGTTGTGTTTATGCTTATACGAATAAGTTACTGCTGGAACAAGTTTTGCTAGTTAGTAGGGACCATGCACACAAGCCAGGGCATCCTCAGAGAAGAGGAGTCAATTCTGGGAATAAGTTCTGTTTGCAGAATGTCTAACCTCCTGAAACTCTGTGTGCAGAGTAAACAGGCCCGGGATATGTGCAGGTTGTGGGATATGTGCCCAATACTGTACAGTACCAGCACCACTTACCTCTGTGTTGATGATAGAAACCATCACGAGGAACATATTAGCCGGCATCATAGGCTGTCCCAACCTATGACACTGTCCAGTAGTAGATCAGATGTTTTCTTGATCTGACCCCATGTCATTGGGTAAGCCTTCTGGGTCCGAGGCATGGTAGCTCGGGTCCCTGATTGTCCCGCCACATTTAATCTCAGGCATTTCATCCCCCTACCACCTCAGGATTCATTGAAAGGTTTTATACTGCGACCTGGAACCCAAACACAAACATCTTTGATTTTAACACAAGCATTACCTTGCCCCGATGGTCCTTTCCCCTTGTCCACCCACAGGATCCTTCCAGTGTACAAGGGGTTGCTCTTTAGAGGCTTTTGAGGAAGAAAAGTGCCGTTGTGCTGGCGTAAGGCTGTCATCGCCCATTGTGAAAAAAATTTAAAGTAACAAGCTTGAGAGAATACATCCACTGGTTTAGGGGATACTCTTCCCCCTTTTTGTTTTTGAGTCATAAGCTTTAATATAGCATTATAATGTTCAACTATGCCCTGATCTTGAGGGTTGTAAGGAATGTCATGTTTAAGCCTCCCTCGTGGCGCAGATGGTTGAGCACCACGCTGTGAAGCTGTCCGCAGCCTCTGCCGTGACGGTTCAATCCTGGCCGGCAGCGGAGATGCCCACATAGCAAGGCAGACCTCTCCTGCCTCACCTGCTACTCCCCTCAACAGTGTATTTCAGTCAGTCTGCCTGTTCTGTTCCCCACTCTGTCTTTGGTGAATCCTCTCACCCTCCCATACATCTGGCCTGTACCCCGTTCTTGTATAAATAAATAAATCTTTAAAAAGAGAGAGAGAGACACCCCATAGGTGGAGAAAAGAAGCAAAGGCCTTAGACATATAAGCCGGTCCATTGTCTGCTTTAATAAGAGGCGGCACCTCCATAACATCAAATGAGGAAAGGCAGTGAGTGCATACATGAGTAAAGATTCTCCTGAAAAGCAGAGGCCCGTAAAAACTTAGAATGTGTATCAACAGTCACATGAACAAAAGATTGTTTTCCCAAGGAAGGGAGGTGGGTGACATCCATTTGCCAAAGTTCATTGGAACGTGGTCCCCAAAGGAAGGTTCCTGGGGAGACAATAATAGGCGGTAAGTGTGCACAAGTGCCTCAGGCACAGAGGATATGAGACGCGTGAGAGAGCAAGAGGCCGGGACACCAAACAAAGAGCGTGCATTTTTGATATAGAAGTGTGTGGAATGTAGATGCACGCTGAAAGACAGAAGCAACAAGAGTGTCAGCATGTGAGTTGCCTTCAGTGATTGGGCCTGGCAGAGGAGCGTATATGTGTAATATAAAAGAGAGAAGAGCGATTTCTAATGAGCCCCTGTATGTCAAGGAACAGGGAAAACAGTTGTTCATTGTTGGGATTTTTTTTAAAAGATTTTATTTATTTTTATACAAGAACTGGGGCACAGTCCAGAAACACAGGAGGGTGAGAGGATTCACCAGAGACAGAACAGGAAACAGAACAGGCAGACTAACTGAAATACACTGCTGAGAGGAGCAGCGGGCAAGACAGGAGAGGTCTGCCTCACTATGTGGGTTGCTCCCTGGCTGGCCGGGAATCGAACTCATGCTGCAGAGGCCGCAGACTGCTTCATAGTGCGGTCCTTAACCCCTTGTGCCACCAGGGCGGCCCCAGATGAGATGAATTTTGCCCCATTTGTTACCCAACCTTGAAAATTCCTTCTTAGCCAGTCACCACCAGTGACTATAGAGGGTAATTAGAGATGGCACTTAACCACACATAAGGTCTGAGGTTCCAGGGTTTAAGACCCTGTTCTGACACCAATTGCTGCAGGCAGTTGATGAGAAGTTCTCAGCTGTGAATAAAGACTCAGAGTCTAAATGAATTTGCAGCAGGGGGAGACTGGGGAGAATGCCATCAAGGGTAACTCTGCCTTTCACTTTCCCAGCCCAAGTTTTTTTAATAAAAACTTGAATAAAGTTTTTATTAAATAAGTCTTTTAATAAAAGACTTAAACGAAGGAACAATAAAATAGCCTGCAATTGTGTTTGTGTTTATGCTTATACAAGGAAGTTTATTTTGTTTATCTTTTTTGACTGCTGAATAGTATTCCATTGTGTATATATACTAGATCTTCTTGATCCAGTCATCTGCTGGAACAAGTTTTTCTAGTTAGTAGGGATCATGCGTACACGCCAGTAAGTCCACAGAGAAGAGGAGTCAATTCTGGGAAAAGTTCTGTTTGCAGAACTTTTTTAAAAAAAAATTATTTTATTTATTTATATATATTTTACATCATTGTTCATTTTTTAATAATGTTCGCTTTCCTTTCTCAGGTGTAGTCACCATAGAATTCCCACCACCAATTCACCTATGCACCATCACCATAGTCCCTTGTGCTCTTCCTGCCCTTATTTTGATCCCTCTCCCTCCCCCTCCCCTGTGGAATGTTTCTGATTTATAGTTGTCAGTTTATTTTTGTTGTGTTGTGTTGTGTTGTGTTTTTTTATTGTTATTATTTTTGCCCTGATCCCTTGTTTGGCTCCCCTATATACTCCTATAGTTGAAACCATTTGAAATTTTTCTTTTTCCTTCTGGCTTATTTCACTGAGCATAATTCCTTCTAGCTCCATCCACATTGCTGCGAATGACATGAGTTTATCTTTTTTTGACTGCTAAATAATATTCCATTGTGTATATATGCCACATCCTCTTGATCCAGTCATCTATTTTTGGGCATTTGGATTGTTTCCAAGTCTTACCTATTATAAATAGTGCTGCAATAAACATGGGGTGCAGGTATTATTTTGAATTAATATTTTGGTGTCCTTTGGGTAGATCCCTAGGAGTGGAATTGCTGGGACATATGGTAGCTTGATTTTTAGTAGTCTGAGGAACTTCCATACAGCTTTCCATAGTCGATTGGACAAGTTTGCATTCCCACCAGCAGTGTAGGAGTGTTCCCTTTTCACCACATCCTCACCAACATTTGTTGTTGCTAGTCTTTTTTAATATGTGCCATTCTTACTGGTGTAAGGTGGTTTTGATTTGCATTTTTTCATATACCTGTTGTCCATTTGCATTTCCTCTTTGGAGAACTGTCTTTTAAGTTTTTCTGTTTGCAGAACTTCTAACCTCCTGGAACTCCATGTGAGAGTAAACAGGTACTTTTCAGAGAACTCTGGCTCCCTTTAGGGCAGCAGGCTGCCAACAGAATATAAGCTATCTTTTACACTTGAATGTGTTTACTAGATCAACAGAGGAGGCTATGCTATGTGGACCACAGAGCCCCAACTTACCCCAGGAAAATGTCTATTAGAGAAGGAATTTCCAGAATTATGCTCTCTGAGTTAGGCACTCTTCAGAATTTTACTACTCCCCTCTGATGCTCACTGAGGTCCATCTGTGGGCTGGTGAGGTGGAAGTGGAGACTGAGGAAAAAACAGGGGACCCCAGGGTGAGGCAAGGAGGGCAGAAGAAGCCCCAGGAGTCACAGGATCATGGGTCAGTTGTTTTAGGTCATGCAAATGGGGAAATGGACTGAATGACTATGCTGTCTGCTGTGACTCTGTTTGTCTTTCTCTGGAAGGCAGAAGTACTGTTTAGAGGATGGCTGCCATTAGTCAGTGGCCTGACTTGGCCTGAGTCAGCATTGCCTTTGACACTCTGCTGTCCTGGGTTTCCTGGGAAGTGTCCAAAAGGAGGTCACCAGTTTTTGACCATTGTAGACAAGCACATCCAAGTTTTGGAGTTTTCCCAAGCCCCAGTGGGAGTGAGGATGTGGCTATGTGTGCCAGCGTGGCAGTGTGGTGTGCCTCTCTGATCCAGGAAACGCACAAAAGAACCACCCCCCCCCATTCCAGCCCCACCCAGCTGGCCCCTGAGTTCTATTTTAAAAACTCCAGGGTAGCCTGATATGAGGTCTGTCCACCCCAACCCCTCCTTGTTTACTGGAACATTGGGTCACTGCGGTGCAGCTGGAACACAGCTCGGGCGGTGCAGTAAGACCGAGGCGGGTCCTACAAGGCGTCATGTCATTACACTGTTTTTCCTTCCCTCCCACTGAGTTTTCTTGGAAGTTCTGAGCCAGGCACAGTGTGCATCTCCCGAGATGCATTCCAAATTTCCAGCTGCTTGCAACTCAGCAAGTCTCACTATTGCTCCCTTTAAAATCCAGGTGCCCTGAAAGGTTAGTGATGAGAAAGCACACAGAGGAGTACCCAGGATGCTTGATGGGTGAGCAGCTGCCTGCTGTCACACTTAGCTCAGCCATAGTTCCTCTTTGTAAAGAGCAGAAGAACAAATCTCCAGGAGATATCTCTGTCACTTGGCATACTAGGCTCTGGTCTGTGCAGCTGCCCCAGTGAAGGGGAGAGGGGCAAGGAGCAACTTTGCATCCCTTTTCCTTCCTGAGCACAGATTTCCCATGATTCTCTGCCACCTTGACCTGTGGTTGATTTCTCCCAGTTCTACGCTCTATTTCTCTCAGCCTTCATGCTCCTATTTCTTCCCCTCAGCCTTTTCTCTCCTCATCATGATTGCTTTGTCCCTTCCTGAGCTAGTGGAAATAATGTGGAGTAGGGCAAACAGAGCCAAACACATCGACTATGTGAAAATCATATTTGTTTCATTAAGAGTGAAAAAGATGCCTGTATCTTTTCTTAGATTTATTCTTGCTATTGAAGGCTGTATTGACTGTTTAGGGATGAGCCTTAGTTCTCAAAATATGCTCCCCTGACCACAGTAGCATCACCTGGGAATTGTCAAAAATGTGCACAGGTCACACCAGCTGAATCAGAAATTCATGTGGTGAGCCCTGGCGATCTGCATTTAAAAAGTCCTCCAGGTGATTCTGTCGTGTGCTAAAGTTTGTGAATTCCTGGAGTAAAGAATGCTCCCGAGTGCTGGCAGATGGTGAGGCTAAGGTTCTGTCTGTTCTCCAGGTGTCTGAAACATTGTGAGGAGGACAGAGCCTGTGTCACACTCCTCAAGGCTGACTCATGCCCCTGCTCTTTCAAGCCAGGCAGGTTTGAGAATATGAGGAGACAAGGGAGCAGGAGATGATGGGCCTATTAGAAGTCCTCAATGACCTGGATTCATGGGGCACCACTGGTCAAGGATCTCACGCTTCCTGTTCATGTGTCCAGCATCCCTCTAAGAACTTGAGGACACCTGATACTTGTTAAGTCATGGAGTAGATGCAATCACACTGCTTCCCATCTGCCCTTAGGCAATTTAGCCAACCAATAGCTATAGATGGGAAATGTGGAATTTATTCCTTTCATTTTTTTCTGGGATGAAATCAAGCAAATAACTATAAACATGGTCTTCATATTGCCAATTCTTTTTTTTTTTTCAATTCTCTGAAGAGCCCCCAAAATTATTAAGAAGGTTGGGATCTATGAGTATTGACCTGCTTTGTTGTTTGGTAGCTTCTAGTTACAAATGGACAATAAGCGATTTCTGAAACATGGATAGTCTGAACTGAAATTCAGTATAAGTTTAAATATACACCATATTGAAAAGACTTAACCCAGAGAAAATGTGTAAATTATTTCATGAATATTTAAGTATTGATTTCATGTTGAAATTGCAATAATTTGGATATACTGGATTGCAAAAAAGTTATTTATATTAATTTCACCCATGTCCTTTTCCTTTTCAAAATGTGGCTTGCTTTTTGCTAGGCTGCGAGGCTGCCTGCAGCCTCTGCAGCGCCGGTTCGTTCCCCAGCCGCTGGCAAGGGTCCCAGAAAAAAAAAAAAAATGTAGCTTGCTTTTTTGGCCAAATTTTATTTCCATTGGGCAGTGCTTGTCTGGTTAGCCTGGGGCTGTAGTCAAATATAGGAGTTTGAGGGCCTCTCTGGCGGGGCAGGGGATTAAGGCATAACCTATGAAGCTATCTGCAGCCACTGCAGCACGAGTTCAAGCCCCAGCCAGGGAGCTACCCACATGGTGCAGCAGACCTCTCCTGTCTTGCCTGCTGCTCCCCTCAGCAGTGTATTTCAGCCAATCTACCTGTTCTGTTCCCCGCTCTGTCTCTGGTGAATCCTCTCACCGCCCCCCCACACCTCTGGCTGGCCTGTACCCCAGCTCTTGTATGCATAAATAAATAAATCTTTAAAAAAAACAACAACAGGATTTTGAGTAAGACTAGTGGATATGGAGGAAGCAAATAAAAGGCAGCAGGTATAAACTAACACACGTACAGCATGTTCTGGCAAGGAAATGAAGCCTCACTTCATTTTCATCTGAATTCCAGGGTTCTGGCTAGTCTCCGCACTTACTTGGGCAATTTAACCTCCCTGAACTGAGTTTTCTGTTCTGTAAAGTGAAGTATGTTGGCCACTAACCTAAGCGGCTTTTGTGAGAACTAGTTAAGACAATAACTATAAAAGGCTTAATATATGCTGCAAATAAGTGCTGCAAATAAGCACTCAATAAATATTAATTCTCCTTAAATAAGAAGAAATTCTATTACCAGATGGTGTTAAATCTTTATATCTGATTTTTACATTCAGAGATATTCCATTCTATCTGGAATGGTTTGTGTCATCCTATTCCAAAGTATAGGGTGTCTGTGTTACCTTTCCAGTGCTCCTTCAGGTAAAAATTCACAGCTGGTTATGGACACTTCCACACAACTCCCAATAGTACTAGAGGTTCTTGAGGTGAAAACTGGATTACATAGAGGACTATTCTTGGACAAGACCTCCTGGTTTGTTGTGCTTAGAAAACTCAATAATTTATATGGCACAGGCTGTATGGACTCTGAGTAAGAAAAGTTAGCAACCTTACTGAATGAGAAGAATGGAATCTCTCTCTCTTTTTTAAAAGGTTGGTTTATTTATGCATACAAAGACTGGAGTACAGGCTAGAGAGGTCTGGGGGGGCGGTGAGAGGATTCACCAGAGAGAGTGGGGAACAGAACAGGCAGACTGACTGAAACACACTGCTGAGGAGAGCAGGGGGCGAGTCAGGAGAGGTCTGCTGCGCCATGTGGGTCACTTCCCTGGCTGGGGATCGAACTCCTGTTCCAGTGGCTGCCAATAGCTTTATAGTGCTGCGTCTTAACCCCTTGCACCAGGAGGCCCCACAATGGAATCTCTTAACTACCATATACTCCAGGTGAACAAAATCAAGTTTGGGTAGAAAACTGTGAGACAACTCTATTATCCTGGTTTAAGATTTCTGACCAGCCCCCAAGAGAGTTTTTAGCCTTCTTTCTATAAGATGGCACTGAGCATTTAGTGAAGATTCTTTCCAAAGAAAAAGGCAATCCTGACTCCATTTTGAAAGACCTGAAGAGTATCATAGTAGGGCATTCTTCCATGTTCAAGTCTGTGAGTGACCAGAACATTGACACCATGATAAAGGATGTAACAATTAAGTCATTAAGAAAAGATCCTGAGTTTCCACCCATGGAATGAATAACTACAGGGATGAAGAAGCAGAGCTCTTGCAAGCTGTTTCTATCCAAGACTGGGGATTTTAGATGTTCAACCTGGAGCATAAAAGAAATTGAGTGTAGAGATGACGTAGTTGTTGAGGAAGGGATTAAAGAGTCTTTGGTCTCTTTCTTGATCTACCACTTAATTTATCATCATCACCATCCTCATTATCGTCATCATCAAAGTCATGCTTCCTACATGCCAGACACTTTGCTAAGTACTTTTCATGGTTGATCTCATTTAATTCTCCTGACAGCTCTGAAGTAAGTAGTAGTATTATGTCATTTTTACAGATGAGGAACTGAAGCTTCGAGACGGTATGTGACTTGCTCAAAGTTACACCTCTGACACAGCTTTATGGAACTTCTATGCTCAGAAACTAGAGAGAAATGGAGAGTGCCTTATTACAGATCACAAAAGGAATCTTTAAACCAGAATAAGCAATCCTCACACCCCCAAGTTCCCTTTTTATAAGAAATATTTAATAACACCACATATGTTATACTAGAATGAAATTCATAGATTATGTTGTTTACCTCAGACCCAGTGTTTGAAAATTAATATTTTGTCAAGGAGACATAAAAGGAATACATCTAATGTACTATGTCTACTATTCTACATTTGTAAAATGTAGAACATTTATAGTGAAATTATCAGATGCTTGCACTTGCTTATATGATTACCTGACAAGGTTAGCATGCCTAGTAATGTTCTGAACAAAATAAAGTATAATTTTACCTTAGTTGTATTTGATTGTATTCTGGGAAAATTCAGTGTTTATTCCTCAAACACATGCATTGGACTTACATGTAATGTGGAGTTGAGTTCAGGTCACCTAAGTTTCTCAACTACAGCAAAAGGACATTCAAAAGGTTGGACAATTTTTCATTTGGAGTGAAATATCTATCATAGGTATGGTAAGACATTATATCCAACTCATATCTCTGCCAAGAAAGTGTGGGCAACACATTTCCTGCAATCATTGAGTCATCAGGATACATTGCAAAGTTCCCAAACTTAACATATTAGTTCTCAGCCTGGGCTGCACATAAAATTTACCTGAGGAACTTGAATGCAAGCACTGATGTCTGGACGGCCCCTGCTTTGCATTTGTGTAATTGGTCAGGGCTACTGCCTGAACATCAGAGTTTTTACAAAACTGCTCAGCTGATTCTCTTCAGCACCAAGATTGAGAACCATGCCCTAGGGAGGTTCTGCCCCTGTGAGCTTCATTGCTTTAGCTGAGTCAGTTCACCACACCATTGATCTGGCAGGCTTGCTGTTAGCCTTCTCTTTTTTTTTTTTTTTTTTTTTTAAGATTTATTTACTTATGCATACAAGAGCTGGGATGTAGGCCAGAGGTTGAGGGGGGCGAGGCAGGTGAGAGACAGACTTGGGAGCAGAACAGGCAGATTGAAATCAGCCTGAGGGGAGCTGAGGGCAAGACAGGAGAGGTCTGCTGTGCCATCTGGGTTAGCACCCTGGCTGGGGAGGGAATTCATGCTGCAATGGCTGCTGATAGCTTCATAGTGCTCAGACTTAACTCCTTGTGGCACCAGGAACCCCCCATCATTGCTTTCTACCTCAATGAGCTATTTCCTGTTCAGATGGAGCCCCAAGGTCTCTTTACCTAAGGAACAAAGTCTCTGATGATAAGGCAGAACACATGAGGTGTGGGCTCTAGGATCTGTAAAATCAAAACCTACTTTGAAGGTATCCCAGAAATTGACTAACTAATAGTTACTTCCAAATGCAGAACAAACAGAAAGACATAATTTAACAAAATCAAAAATGAAGCAACTGGGCCTCCCCTGGTGGCGCAAGCGGTAAAGCTCAGCACTGTGAAGCTGTCTGCAGCCTCTGCAGCACTGGTTTGATCCCTGCTGCAGAGGGATCCCTAAATAGTGACTGACTATTTAGGAAATGAATTTGTACTGTAGTATAGCTAAGAACCTGCTGAAAACCCTAACCATCCCTCCTTAAGCTTGACGTGGATCTTTAAGTTTGAAGGAAAATAATACATCCACTACATTTACTCTCCCAGGTCCGAAGGGATTGTCGTTGAACCCTTAAATGAAGAATTGTAAATACAGTTTGCTTTCCAGTGTTCACTCTAAATGCATCAGCCGTGTCTACCTGGAGGAGTTGAAATTCAGCCCAGGTTAATTAAAGAGTGCTACAGGAGGCTGGTTAGTGATTTTTCCCATTCCTCCCTTAAATTCCAAGATATAGGGGGAGAGGTATATTTTTGAAAATAATAAGTTAGCTGCTCAGTATTGGTCAACTTTTGAAAGCTGATGGAATTTTATCAACATTAACACTACCACCACCATCATCATCTTTACTCAGTGACAGTCTTCATTTATTGAGAAAGAGTCATATTGTTAGGGGGAAAAGGATGTCCCAAAGCAAATTCCATATAGGCTTTGTGGACTCCACCCCCACCCCAGGTCAAAGCCAAAGACACTGGGAACTCCAAATCCCATCACCACCAAAGGGAAGGTGGCTGGGACCTGAGGGTGGGGTTAAGCAGCTAGGTGGATACAAAAGGCAGACAGACACGTGGGCTTTGGGGATCCCCCAGTTTGGCTCTCCGCCAGCTCGCAACGTCTGGCCAGCTCTGAGAGTGACTTTGGGTTTCCAGGTCGTCGGATCGGGTAGGACGCATTAAAGACTTTATTTCCCTATTTTCTCCCTGAGTTGTACATTTTCCTTATTTCCTTTTCTCTTGTAAATAAACCTTTTATTAACCCTTTGGCGTGTGTCTGTAGTAGAGTATTCATAAGTCCCTTTAAAGCGCGCGGGTGAGGACCCACAGCCAGGAACCCGTTTAATATCGGGGTTGCTCTATAACAATATGTCATGAACTTCATGTTTATTAACTCAATAATCCTTACAACAACTCTACAAGGTAGGTATTTTCATCAGAGCCAAGCCACAGTTGGTAGAAGTAACTAGTCTTCAAGTCTAGGTTTGCCTGATGCTACTGTCCCATCATACTAAAAATGTGGAGCTAAATGTGACCTCAGATCAATGTCTGGAGCTCTAATATTCTTTTCCTTACATCCATATTCCCAGGATTCTTGTTAAATGGTATGAGATTCAACAAATATCAAGTGACACTACACATTCTTATTTCTCAACATTTCCTTTTCACTGTCTGGTATTGAATCCTGCTGAGGTATTTAAGCAGCAAATTTTAAAAATATAGTAGGGACATTCTGGCCAATGAAATTTTCTCTTCTTTGTTGAAAATATTTTTGAAGGGCCTCCCCGGTGGCGCAGCGGTTGAGCGCTGGGTTGTGAAGCTGCCCGCAGCCTCTGCGGCGCCGGTTTGATCCCCGGCTGCTCCCCGGCCACCAGAGGAGGGTCCCACATGGCGCGCAGACCTCTCCTGCCGCCTGCTGCTCCCCTCAGCAGTGTACTTCGGTCCTTCTGCCTGCTCTGCTCCCCGCTCTGGCTCTGGTGAATTCTCTCACCCTCCTGTGCTTCTGACTGTACCCAGTGCATGTATAAACGAAACAAACAAACAAATAAATAAATAAAACATGCCTCTATAAAAAAAAAAAAAAAAAAAAAAAAATATTTTTGAAGTGTTCATTCTCTTGACACTGCCCTGAACAATAGAGGGAATTAAGTTCATTGCTACAATTTAACACCTAGAAAGATGTTGGCGCATAATAGACATTTCATAAACATTTAGAATGATTTAATCAATGCAATTTGGCATTTTTGTGAGAGAAACTTTAATTTTAATTCATAAATATCCCTTTTATTATTTATCTCTTTTATGTTGAATCTAGAAACCTTTGCCTAACCCAAGATCACAAAGATTTTCTCCTATGTTTTCTTCTAGCAGTTTTATTTTATTTTATTAACGTTTGCATTTAGGCCTACAGTTCACTTAACTGACACTGTTTTTGATGACTAAGATTCTTGTGGACCTTAGGGTTGGCTATTTAAATACATCTTCTTTTACTTGAAGCACCTGAAGATACAGGTAAAGCAGTTTAAGAGAATGGCTATAAGGTTGCCTGTCTTAAAACAGGGTTCATAAGTTGTTTTTCCAGACAAAATCTCTCACAATAATGTCATATTTATCATTTCACTCCTCCTTCTAAGAGGGAATGTTTCCTTCGTCTTCTTTCCCCAACTCTCCCTTTCCTTCTAAAATCTCAAGAAACAGAAAACTCCTGTCTAGTTAGTGGTGTTCTCTGACATTTTTCTGTTTCAGAGTAACCTGTCCAAAAACCAGTGAAAGCAGTATTGCTGGATACTTTTCACCATTCATCTAAATAACCAGATAACAACCCTGAACCCCATTCTCTGAAGTAAAGTCTACATCATCTGCAAAATGGTCCGCAAGGAACAAATCATACATAACAAACTGAGGCCTGTGGGTGGGAACGAGAGAGAAATCAAATACCTACCACTCTGGCTAACCTTTAGTCATTCTAGCGTTGAACTGTAAATACCCCCTGAGCAAGACCTTTCTGTTTAGGGACTTGGGGTGGGAGTCAGGGGAGGGAGATGTGATTGGAAGGATCTAGCCCTCTGAACTCATATAGCTCTGGAGAAGACTTGAGAATGGCATAATGAGAATGGCAACAAAGATTTCCTTTTCTTCACAATTCTAATTTCATACTTACACCATATTTTTTATGCCTCTGAAATTCTGGAAAGGACTAGGACAAAGGAAATGGACCTCATTAGATCTTCATTAGATGTATGGGGACACCTTTGCTTTCACAGTTGGACTTCTGTTCTTCACTATTTGTTTCACATTTCCATGCTCACAGTCACTTTGTGGTGGAGAGAATGCCCCCTGATCTTGAAAATCCTACTTACCTATTGACCCGGACATAACCCAAGACTTTTTCTATGAATATAAGTATTTCGGCAATCTTAATTCAGCTGTTAAAAGAACACATACGCACTTAAATGCCCAGTACTCAGGAGACATGAGACATTCTGTCTCATTCAAGACAGAATACTGAGACCTAATTCACACCCACCAGCCTCAGGAGGGCTGAGCTACACTGATTGCTTATCAAAACACCAGTGCTGTGATAAAAGATGTGTCCCAACAATAACGGGGTGCAAAGCATAGTTATCTAGTAAAGACCAGGCTAGGCCAGAGTGTAGTATAGAGTCAAGAAAGACTTTCTGAAGGAGGCAATAGCTTTTGTTGAGTTTTGAGATCAACTTGGTATAAAATATCAATGGATTGATTGCAGGCAAACCTGCCAAAGCACAGTGGCATGAGAGACCTACAGGCAGCTGAGTGGGCATAACCAGCCTCTTTAGCTCACTATTAATTATATGCCCCTTTGGACAGTTGTCAAACTTTAATTGTGTTTGGAGAGGAGCTGTCTCATGGCAGCATGCAGCTGCTCTTTGAGCTGATCCAAGCCAGTCTATTCCTTGGCCCCTGACTCAATTAAACAATATTTTGCACTTAGGAGAACACACTCTCTTTAGAGAGTAATTCATAAATCTTCTAGTGTCACCTAAGATTTCTTGGGGAAGTCACTCCCTAACCTTCAGTTTCTTGCAGGACCTCACATAAGTTCCTCTCTCTGAGGAGTTCTGACAATTTGTTTTCTGACAATTCTGTTTTCACAGTCTTGCTAGAATTCCAGCAATCTTAGATATTGGCTTCCTGAAACATAGGCTGTAAGAGAAAAATGGCAAGAAGTGTAGCTAGGTGGAGTATGACTGGAAACCCAGATTATGAAAATCTTTGAATGCAGGCAGAAGGGCCAAAGGAATGTCAAGTTGTTGATATGTGAACTGAACCACACAGATGAAGCTTTATTTAATCCTAATTGTTGTAAGGTACAAGCTGGTCTCTCCTAATGAAATACACATATATTAAAAGTGCTGCCTACTATCCCTTTGCTGTCCTCTCTGATACTAGGCTGACACAGGTTGGAGCACATAAGAGTAGTTAAAAGTGTTAAGCAACCAAGAGAGACTGTATAGGTTTTTAAAAAATGATCCGGTACATGCATAGAGTCAGATTCTTAAAAGCAGAGAGTAGAGCCTATGTGTTTCCTGGTTTCCTGGGTTCTGAGGTCCTCCAATTCCTCCTGTGGATTCTAGACACTGTTTCTCTCAATTGTCCATTCTGTCCACTAGGAGGCAGCGTCATTCCCTTTGCCCTCTGGAACAGGGATCCTCTGTCCACTAAAACATATAAATACGCATGTATGTGTGGGTATAGATATAGATATTCCATCAATAATGGATATACACCTTAAACTTTGACCTTAATTGACTGGGAAAATGTTGCCTGGTGTTTTGGCCAATTGGCTCCAAAGCTCAAGACAGAGAATTCTGGATCATACAACTCTCTGACCTCCAACTGTCCCTAAAAGAGCTGCCTCATATACCAATAAAAATGACTTTCTTTGAAGTATCTGAACAGTAAATTGATTTTCTAAGCAACAGTTGACAATTCCAAAGATTACAGAACCCTATATTGGGTAAAGAAAATTTAGATGGAGTTGAGTTTTATGCAATCTTGTGTCCCTAAGAGAGTTTTCACAGAAAGTCCATACAGGGTATGCTGGCTTCTTGTGCTGTATTTTTTCTGTTTATTTCATATTGGTTGCACTCTAGTGCCACTTGTGCTCATGCCAGCAAATTGAAGCCTTTTAGCAATCTGGAAATGAAATTGCCCCAGCAAGTAGTCACGGCATATTTTTCTCAACGGCCAGGTTTTCAGGATGACCTTTGCCAGGGGTGATAGTAAATCTTCAGGAAAGCTGTTTAATGTGATCATCATTATCAATGGACTTGTTAAACGTTGTCTAGGTGTGTCAGGAACTCCTGGAAAAGATTTGCCAATCGGTTCAGCAGAACTTGTTGCATCAGAGGAGTTCAGATTACTCCTGAGTCAGAAGATGGGACAGCCAAGGCCAAGGACATGGTGAGCCTGATTTAGACATACAGCTTCCATCAAAGGAAGTCTTTAGTCCACCTCCTGCTTTAGCCTCCATAAGAGAGATTTTGTTTGACAAGTGACTGATGCAAAGACCACGATTATAAACTACAACATGTGGGGGAAGGCAGATACCATGCAAGGTTTTAGGAGGAAATTGAGCTTTTCTGCTTTCAAGCTTTGCTAAAGTCCCTCCAGAGTTTTCAAAGGCAAGGCCGGTGCTGTTTCTTCAATAATCATGTATTCAGCCTGCATTCTGCTTGGACTGAAGACACAGGTGGGGATAAGACTGGGGGTACAAGTTTGACCATCCCCTGTTGCAAATAAACTTGCACTGTGCTAAGTACAGGCTAAGACAAGCCTTATCCATGTGACATATTCATGGGAATAAAAAATAAAAAGAAAGGAAATAGGACTTTTAAACTTTTAAAACAAAACAAAAACATTAACTCATGTCTAGGAGCTGTCATGACAGTGGCAGCATCACACATGAATATAATGAAAGAGCTGATTTACAATATTAAAAATTGCCACCCATACAAGTACTATCTAAATTAATATGAAACTGCAGAAAAAGGTGTTGACAATAGTTTAATTCTTCCTGCAGGGAATTTGCAATAGTAATGATAGAGAAAGCCCTGATAACCATCCACCAGGAAGACAATGTCCTTGCTTCAAGCAAATCTGTTCATTTGTTTAATAAATATTTATTGAGCATCTTTATTTATTGAGCACCTTTGTTAGGTTCTTAGGATTCATCAACACATAAAGGGAAGAAGATCCCTGTCCTACTGTTCTAGCAGAGGGAACAGGCAAGGAGCAAAATTACAGACTGAAATCTTTTTTGTTTTACTAATGGGACTACTAAAAGCCACAGGAAATCATCTCTCCATCTGGAAGTCTTGCTAAAACAATAGTAGCAGACAGCATGTTAGAATAGTGACAGCTTTTTCCTCAGGGCCTGCTCCACGTGGGGCCAAGGCACCAGGAAAAGCCAAAGGCAGAGGGGGAGCTGGTCTGCAGAGAGTTCAAGTGTCTCCGAAGCACACTCCTGGCAAGGACACAGCAAGGATAGGCCCAGGAGTGATGACATCTGAATAGGAACCAAAAATAAAAAATCTCAAAGTGGAAAGCACTGCAACACCCTCCCCCGCCTCCCCAAAGAGTGGCGAAGAGCTGGCTGGTTAGGTGATTTGTCCCTCATTTCCCATGGCCCATACCTATCAGGCAAGCTGATCACAATAAAATTGGAGCTGATGTAGAAAAGCTCAGGGGGCAGAGGGTGGAAGAGTAGAAAATGACTGGAAGAGCAGAGACAAAGACTGAAGAGCAGAAAATGAGGCAGCCTATGTGTTTCCAAACTCCAGATCACTGTTACGACTTCTGCCTTATACCTTCAATGCTGAGGTTTTCCCTGGGATAATAATGTGTCCTCTGCTCTACAAGCTTGTAGTTTTGTGATTAACATTTTCTGCAAGCTTTTTGGTGTTTTCTACTTACCAGTTTCTATTTGGTTATTGTTTTTGTCTCAGTAGAAAACTTTGGCAGCAGGGCATTTTTAGCCAGTTTTAGGAAAGATATTGTCTTTAAAATAAGAAATTATAAGGCAGTTTAGGAAGGAAGGAAGGAAGAAAGTTCCAATGTACGTTCTGAGGAAGACTTTAAAATCAATGAAGGCCAGCAGGGTGCTGATAAGTGTTTAACAACTAACTGAAAATTAAATATTAAAAAATAATGCCCTCGTTTGCAGCATTTCCTTTTCAAACTACAAACAAGATGTCACTGAAGTTGGAATTGGGAAGAGATGTGTCATGGCTATTAAGAAGAGTTCAAGCAAGCTGGCCCCAGCATAGCTGCTGACAGAGGCCCAAAGAAGGTGGAACATTCCAGGTAGAGAAAACGTATCCTGGCAGTTCATAGACAGTTCTTGTTCATGGAGTGTCACATCAGTTCTGTGAATGGCATCACAAGTAAATGGCTATAAATACTATATTAACTTCTACAGTATAATCACCTAAAATCACCCCACTGATTCAGAAACAGTTTGGGGGGAGGGGAGAGAAATAGTAAACATATGTCCAAATTATTTTATTTACTAATTACAGTAAAATGTATCTCTTTTCACAGTCAGTTCTTAAAGGTTCTTTTTACTTTTGCCCTAGGGCAGCTATGCAAGGCCTTGCAGGGAGGAGCTGCTATTTGTGGGGGCAGGAGGAGGGGGGTGCTTGCTTTTGCTGTAAATATTTAATATTGACTTGGAACTTAAGGAATATTTAAAAATATCTGGGTTTTGTCTGCATTTCCTATTTGATTAAGCAGGCATTTTGCTTTTTCCTTAATTACATTTTGTAGGGAGGATTATTCGACAGTTACTCTTGAAAACCGGCCAGGAGATTTGACCAGAATCCGGCTTGAAGTTTCATGACAGCAAATGATTGAACTGAGGTTTTGCTTCCTCTAATTTCATTGTCTGTGTCTCAACAAAACCAAACTCTACGCAAGCCTGGAGGGCATTTGCTTGTTGCTTTACCAAAAAACATGAAAAGGTGATCACGCCTCTCCAGACAAACACATCCATTTCCAGTGTGTCATCTGAGCTTTTGCGCTTAGGGAAAATTTTCATTTCAAGGCTGACATGGGAACTAGCATTTCAGTGATGTCATAAACACATTTAGGGCACCACACTAAGTAAAATTCAACTAAACACCACATTTAGTTCGATTTGGAAATGGGGGTGGAGAATTCATAAATATGAAGACACAATACAACAACCCCAAAAACATAAACTTTGACTCTTAGAATCAACACAATGTCCTGTAGGTTACATTTTTTGCAGAGTGTCCACCTATTCTAAATAAATCCCAAATCAGCGGCTCAGTCATCATGCCAGCCACGCTCTATCCTCCATGCCTGGTACCTGAATTGAGGATATCAAGGATTCTCTGCTCACAGCCAGGCAGAAGGATGCAGCAAGATCATGAAAAACATGGATTATGTGAAGTTGAAAGTCTAATGTAACCAATACCTTTACATCTTGGACATCACAGGCAAAGAGAAGCCGAGAAACTGAAACAGTCCCTGCCTCCAGGTCTGGCAGCAAAGGAATTGAATGAACCAGGCATTCTGATAGTAAAAGTTAAAAAAAAAAGTTTTAAGAAAAGAGGTGCATCTGGTTTATATGGTAGAGGAAGGGGCCACTGGCCACAGAATGTGGGTAGCATCTAGAAGGTAGAACTTAGACCTGTTCCATTTAAATGGAGCACGGGTTCCCACAATATACTTTCATTCATTCAGAACAAGGACACAGATAGTCCTTAGAGCCTCTGGAAGGAATAAGCAACTGCTTGATTTTAGCTAGACACATGTTGGACTTCTAACCTACAAAACTGTAAGATAATAAAATTATATTCTTTTAAGTCACAATGTTTGGGACAATTTCTTACAGGAGCAGTAGGAAACTAATGCACATGGCTTCTCTACATTTTCCAATCTCTCTACAAGGTACTACAGGTGGGACCTAAGGTATGAGGGTGTAGTGCACCCTATCGGGTCCTCATCCCTGAGAGATGTGCCACACTCCCTCCTGCTGTCTGGACAGTTGAGGTCAGAAGGTCTGTAGAGGATTCCACACAGGCTGCATCCACACAGGCCACGGTTTGCAAGGAGCAAATTCTGAGTCACTCTTTGGTGAGCATAGACTGAGGGAGCTGCCCTGACCAAATGTAGAAGGGTAATCCCAGAGTTTCCAGATTTTTCCTGTTGCAGAGTGTCCACCTATTCTAAATAAATCCCAAATCAGAGGCTCAGGAACAATGTCTTTTAAAGAATTTGACATTTGAGGTTTTGAAAAAAGATCAACCTATTTTAATGGAAAGAGTCAGAACTTTGTCAGACATCCTTAGCCTTATTTTGTATCTTAGTGCCCTTAAAATTTCAAGTAACACTTAGGGAGGACTATAATCATTTCCATGCTTAAGGCTTGTGGAGGTCTTAAATCAGTTCTGCTTTCCTGGCCTCTGACACATTCACAGCTTCTCAGTTCATTGGTCATTAACAGGGTCTTCTAGCCCTTTCCTATATAAGCTCTCCCTTCCTGTAGATTCCATTTTTGTTCAGGGATTCCCTTTCCTAGGAGTACTTACCCACCCACTCCTCCAAGATCAGTTGAATTCCGTTTTTTTTTTTTTTTTCTAGATTTCCCAAGGAAGTGTCAATTTCTTCCTGTAAGAGCCCATTTCCCTTTTCGTACTACTCATTACATTTGTGTCTGCCCCTCCCCACCAGTATCATGCACACGTGCCCACTAAGTGGTAACTTCTAGAACTGGACTACTATTCCTTGCTCACTTTGCCCTCACCATGACTTAGTGCTCTTAATGGTTCAGTGCATTTGTAAATTTTAGTAAAATCATCTTTGGCTGGCGGGAGAGTTTTGCTTTGTTTTATTGTTTTAGGTGTGCTTGTTTTACCAATCAGTGTTACGTGATGCCTTTTAAATGGCCATAGACCTGTTCCATTTAAATGGAGCGGGGTTTCCACAATATACTTTCATTCATTTAAAAAAAGAAAAGCAACTCTGACACTACTCTATACCAGGGAATGTGCCAAATGCCGGAGCACTGTGTACCCTGTAAAGTATCCTCTGTCACCCACCGGGACAGCTGTGTGACACATACCAAGTGCACCTACCACACGCCAGGCTTTGTGTGGATGACTCACATCCACTGGAGGCTCTGGCCAGTCTCCCCTTTCCAGGACTCCTTCCTTTTCAGGGAGATGTAGCCTCCCAGCATCTGGGGAGCTGACTGCGCATCTGTTGTTTGTTTGCACATCAGGCTTTTTTACGTTTAGGAACAGGCTGTTCATGTCTCCTTGGCTCCAATCTCTGTATTCCCATACCATCATTTATGACACAACTTAGAATCTATTTTATAGAATTATACTCAATTCAGTTTTGAAATTGTGCAAGAGCTTTACTCCGCTCATCTTTCTGTTAAAATGCAAGAGGGGTATGTAAAAGCCATTTATTAGCAGACTCTGGGGCTTATCCCAGCCCATTATTTTGCCATTTCCTTAAAGTTTGCTGAGAAGGGTGGGGGAGAACAGGAAAGGAGAGACTTTTCTTTCCTGAGTGATTGTTTGGTCAATCCACAGGGACCCCTACTATCCTACACCCATCAGGGAAGTAGCATTCAGAGGGTCACCCCAGGGCAGGGCTGACTATGATGAATCGCCCACAATTTGGTCAACAACAGGGGAAGTGTAATAGGAGGTGATAATCACAGAACATTAGACTTTGAAAATAAGATCCATGTCTGTCTTATATTCCCTGCATAGCAACACAATGACTTCCCTTAGTAACTGCTCCATGACATTAAAATGGATATTTAAAAAAATGATTGAACATATAAATGCCGCATTCTGGCTTCCTTCTCCAAGCACTCTTTATAAAGGCATTTCACTCACGCTTCCTCTCTGCATCAGGAATTTGGGGAGGTATTCAGTCCTTTGCTCTGGAATCATTGTGCTAATCACACAGGCCCTAGGCTGCAGTGAGAGAGAACAGAATAAGATTTTTCCAGAGACTTTTCAAATGAGCCAGAGCCCCACTTCCTTGTATGGTTGTTTTCAGACTTCTATGCCATCCTCCCTACAGGTTAAAAGTTCTGTGAGAACAAGGAAAGGCCACATAGGACAATGCAGACTGACAACACAGGCAGTCTACAGCTCTCTATTCCAGGCTCGGTATTCCACTGACCATGGGGAAGTTACTTCAATTTCTCATCCCCAAAATGAGGATAATAATAGTATCTATCTCATAAGGTTGTTATGCAGATTAGTTAATCTATCATGCCCTTAAAGTACTCAGTCCAGTTTCTGGGACACAGTAAGCTCTGACTAATCAGAGCTATATTATAATTAGCCCAAAGCCTACCACACACAGCACTTCAAAGAGATTTTTGATTGCCTACCTGGAAGGGGAGCTAGCTTAGAGGAAGCAATGCAAGCCAGGATTGGATAGCTCTTCAGCATTCCTTCTAGATCACATTCCAGTTTAATTGCCTTGGCTTGGTCATTTCTCCAAGTGTTAGCAATTTAGGACTTTTCACAGTAAAGGAAGGGGGCATGTCAGTGGCAGTTACACTTACACTTGGAAGGGATGGTTTTTCAGGGAACTCACTCCTGACTACGTGCCTCGAAGACATTAAAGGGTGTTAAGTTATCATTCCTCTCAACTGAGGGCAAGGTAAGGGGGAATGGAACCCAGTGGCAGCTGGAGCATGTCTTGCTAGACCAGAAGAAATTCCTAGAAGCAATTTAGTCTCCTCAAGAAGGGCAGGTGAGGGCCTCCCCGTTGGCGCAGCGGTTGAGCGCTGGGTTGCGAAGCTGCCCGCAGCCTCTGCAGCGCCGGTTCAATCCCCAGCTGTTCCCCGGCCACCGGAGGAGGGTCCCACATGGCGCGCAGACCTCTCCTGCCGCCCGCTGCTCCCCTCAGCAGTGTACTTCGGTCCTTCTGCCTGCTCTGCTCCCCGCTCTGGCTCTGGTGAATTCTCTCACCCTCGCGCGCTTCTGACTCTACCCAGCGCTTGTATGTATCAATCAGTCAATCAATAAATTAAAAAAAAAAACACTTTAAAAAAAAAAAAAAAGGGCAGGTGATATGCTTCCCAGAAAAAAAAAAAAGTTATGAACTTTATTAAAATATAATTTACATCAAACAAAATGTACTAATTTATTGGTAGACTTTGATGATTTTTAATAAATTACTATCACAATGAATTTATAACACATTTCTCTGGGCCCCCAGAAGTTCCCTCATGCCTCTTTTTGCTCAGGCTCCCCCCATTTTGGTCCCCAAATAATCACTTATTTGTTTTCTATAACTCTCTGTTATTTTGCCCATTCTAGAATTTTATCTGAATGGAATCACATTCTTCTGTGGTTGGTGTTTTCTGCTCACCCATGCTGTTGCATGTGCCCTTGTTCATTTTTCCACTGATTAATATTTTATTGTGTGAACATAGCATAACCTCTTCTCCCTATTTACTTTGGGTTGTTTCCAAAATGTGATCATGATAAATGAAGACACATTTATTTAAAAGTCTTTATGTGTACATTTCCCATCAGTAGGATTTAGGAGAGTTCCAGTTGCCCCACATCCTCTCCAAAAGCTGGTATTTTTGATAGATAGAATAATAATCTCCCAAAGATATTTGTGCCCAAACCCTTCAAACCTGTGAATATATTATCCCAGCATATACATGGAAGAAGGGACTTTGTAGATGTAATTGAATCAAAATTTTCAGATGGGAAGATTATCCTGGATTATGCGGTAGAGCCAACGTAAGCCTCAAGGTCCTCAAAAGATAGGAGGAAGAGGCAGAAGAGGCAGAGGAGGAGATATGTGGATGAAAACAAAGGTCAGAGTGATGAGGCCTGGGCTGAGGAATGATGGCAGTCTCTAAAAGCTGGAAAAGACAGACACCCGATTCTCCTTTAAAGTCTGCAAAGAGAGGGCCTCCCCGGTGGTGAGGGTTGAGCCCAGCTCTGAGAAGCTGTCTGCTGCAGCGTGTGTTTGATTCCCGACCGGCCAGGGAGAAACTCACATGGTGCAGCAGACCTCTCCTGACTCTCCTGCTGCTCCCCTAGCAGTGTACTTCCGTCGTTCTGCCTGTTCTGCTCCCCACTCTGTCTCTGGTGAATCCTCTCACCTCCCACACCTCTGGCCTGTACCTCAGTTCTTGTGTAAATAAATAAACCTTTAAAAAAATTAAAAAAAAATAAAGTCTGCAAAGGGAATACAGTTCTGCAGAGACCTTGGTTTTAGGCCTGTAAGACCCATGACAGTACTACCAGTAGCCATGTCCATTTGAGAAAGGACTGCTGAGAATCTCTTTTGTGGCCTCTTGGGAAAGGCCAGAGCAGCAGTGATCACACTTATCAAGTGGCATTGTGGCTCCCTTCAGAACTAACTGTGATTCCCAAACTAATTTCTTAACTTCTCACAGACTCATTTCTCAACTTCAGTTACAGAAGCAACAGGACTGTTTTGTCCCTGTGTTATGTTGCTGGTTTTGAATTCTGACCCCATTTATTAGCTGTGTGCTTTCAGACAAGTTGCCTCATTTCTTGATGTTTAATTTCCTCATCTGTAAAATGGAGTTTTGAGATCAATGACCCCAGATGATGGTTGTGACAAGGATTTAATGAATTAGTACAGGAAAAGGTTATGAATGCCGCCTAGCATATAGGAAGGGCTCAATAAATCTTATCAGTTATAGGGCATTCATATGTGCCTTCTTCCTGCTTTAGCTCTAGTTGAAAGAAAAAAAAACATTAATTCCCTTCATCAAAAATGTATTTTCATTCCTTTGCACCACAATGTTAGAGCTTTAAATAAAAGGTTCTATAGAAGATTACCCAATTCCTTTTTATTTTCCTGTCCAGATCTGATAGCTTTTAGGTTAAATCATTAACTGGAAGGTATGGAGGGAACCCTAATATCATTTGTTGCTTTGTCTTAAACACATGGTTTGGTCCATTCATCAAAGGCTCAGCTGGGCCCCTAACCAGGTCTGCCTAGTTTATAACTTTACTCACTCTGCAGCTCAGCCTTCTCTGTTAGCAGTAGACACTCTCAACAGCAAGATGATTGTGGGTTTTGCTGACTGACATTGGGATTGGAGGGGGGGGTGGGGACAAGCGTATTAGGAGGAGCTGGGCTAAGAGTGCCAGAGCCAAAAGAAGATTTGTGATTCTCTGCCTGTGGACCACAGATGATTTCCACTCCTCTGTCTATTATGGGTCTTACTTATCTCAATATCCCTAGTACCCAACACAGAGCCTGGTAAATGGTCTGTGTTCCTTACTTGTCAAACTACTGTTGAACTGCATTGATTACCAACCATTCTAGTCCTGAAAAAGTTCAAGAGATCTGAGCTGGAACAAAGCTCAAAAATAATCGACCCCAAACTCCAACAGATATAGGAATTCCTTCCATGGTAAATCAGGGAGCTGTGGTTTAGACCATAAGATCTGGAGACAAATTTCCTGGTTTTGAGTCCTACCTCTGTTATTCCAAACTTTATAAGGCATATACTTAACTTTTACATGACTCAATGCTTTTCAGGGATACAGTAAGATTTTAACAAGAGAATATATGTAGAGTGTTTAAAACAATGCATGGCACATAGGAAGTGCTCAGCAATGCTGACCATCATTATTATCCATTATTTTATCAATGACAGGATTATTTTGAGGCAATCTTATGTTCCCATGATTCCTATTGATTGATCTCAAACTTGTGTTGACATGAAAACTTTCAGAGAGCCATGACAGCTGCTAGGTGCCTCCAGAGCCTTGTCTAAATGTCTGCACCTATACTTTACCCCAGTCATGCTTCTCTTTCTGTGGGGACTTCAGATCTTTTACCATTCCCTCGAACTCTAGTTCATGGGCTGTGCTGCCATTGAATACGACCCTAGTGCAGTTCTTTCAGAAGGAGAGTAGGGTGGGCTCATTCCTTCTCCAATCTAGGCACTGCTCCAACTCAAAGAAAGGTTTCTGGGTGTCTTAGAGGTTCTGTGAGGCATCCTCTGTCTCCCACCATGGCTGCTGTAACACTATGGGGCTGGGGGAGGGTGTGCAAAGTAGATTCAGACGCCCTGTGCTTCATCGAGGACCACAAAGGCCAGCTTCTATGCTTGGAGCAGGGTAAGGACTGTGCCAGAGATACCAGCAGAGTGATTGGGGAAATCCCCAGACCTTACATTGATCGACATGGTGAGGGCAGAAATCGCTGACCATGGAATCGCTGAAGATCTGAAAATGCTGAACTCCTGAACCCTGAATCCTGAATACCGAATTCCTGGAAACCCACTTCTGCAGTCTCATATTTCCTATCAGAATCTCCACCCTCACCAATGCTTTGTTCACATTTCCCCTGGGGCTCTCCATCCTTACCAGAACCTCCATCCAGGGGGCACCACCTGTAACAGTCTTTGGCTTCAGCCCCTAGTTACAAACCTGGGGGCCACTGGCTGGCTCAGCCAGCAGGAGGGACTGCAGGAAGAGTAGGCAATGCCCACTCTGAACTACAGCTTTGAGAGTTTGCCCCTGGTATCTAGACCTTCTGCATTCACCACTTCTATCCTGAACTGCCTGTTCCTTCCATCTGGCTTCCCTGTTGCTGACTCCTGCTTGTCTTTCTCACCCCAGGTCTCCCTAATCCTAATTCCACTCAATCATTTGTTTTTTTCCATATATTTTAGGAAAAATATATCTATAACCTCAGTCCCCTTCAGACCTTTTGTTCCTTCAATAATAATTAATGTTTACTACTTACCTGGTATAGGATAAGTGAAGTTATCAGGCTTTTTATGCCCTCCCACCATTGGCATCTATGTCTAGCACCTGTGGTCTTGCACTGGCACCTGTAATTACGGACACCTGGGCCCAAAGAGCACAGGGCATGTGCATATGTGAATGGGGACACCTGTGGCAAGGGGATATAAGGACACTGTCACTCTGAGATGGGACTGCAGGACAGACGAGAGGAGACAGCCAGAACTGAGAGAGAAAGCTGGTCTGTCCCCTGATTCAGTATTAAAGGCCTATACAAATCTACTGAAGGTGCCAACATTATCTTTTCATCTATAAGAACTGAAGATGAACCAACCCAGCCTGGGATGGTTGCAAAACACTTAGTGAAGTGCTTTACAAGCAATATGTCATTTATATTTTTAAAAGATTTATTTTATTTATTTATACATATAAGACCTGGGGTATAGGCCAGAGGTGCAGGGGTGAGAGGATTCACCAGAGAGAGAGAGAGTGGGGAGCGAAACAGGCAGATCTGCTGAAATACACTGCTGAGGGGAGCAGCAGGCCAGTCAGGAGAGGTCTGCTGCACCATGTGGGTCACCTCCCTGGCCAGAGATTGAACTTATGCTGCAGTGGCTACGGATTGCTTCATAGTGCTGAGACAACCCCTTGTGCCACCAGGAGGCCCAATATGTCATTTAAACCTGAAAAAGACTCTTTGAGGTAGCTAATGTTCTTGGCTCCATTTTACCAGTAAAGAAAATGAGACTTCAGTGGTTAAATATCTTATCCAAGCTCCCTCTGGTAATTAGTAAGCCCCTCTCTCAGAGAATCGCAGGATTCAAACAGGAGAGGAGAACCACCGTGCGCTACAGGAAAAGGGGTTTATTATAGAAATTAGAGAAATGAAGTTACAGGCGCTGAGTTGAAGGGACAGCAAGAGTAGTGACACAGCCAGGCGTGTCCCACTATGAATAAAGCTACCCAAGGAAGCTTGCGGGGATTCCATGGGAACCTGCACCCCACTGCCAAGCCTCTGGTGATAGACCTGGACCCTGCTGGTCAGCAGGGTCTAGAGTGTAAGGAGGTGACAGCAAGGACAAACTCGAATCTGCCAGCACCTGTTCATGGGTCACCACATATAATCGTGATGACTCGGAGTTCATCGTGTTTCCTTGTTTTAGCCCTCTAAACCTCATGCAAATTTTTGTGTTGACAACTCTAAGACAGTACCATACAGGGAATGGAATTCGGGGAAATTTACTTCCCAGAACCCTACCTGACATATGCTGACTATCCAAGTGACCTCTTCCCTTGTACTGCAGTGGGTTCAGCAGCCATTGGAGAGCCCAGACATGCCCCAGGTTCCTGAATGCACAAACATTCAGGACCTGAGGTCCCATTCAGTCACTTAGTATGTGGCTATTTTTCATTTACTTTCTTCTTCCTGTGTCAGAAGATTAGTGGAGGGCTTACATTTCAATCTTGGCTATTGCTTTAAAATGAAAAAATAAATAAACAAGTTAATTTGTAAAAAAAAAAAAAAAAATCACAGACAGGCAAAGTGACAAATTTTTCAAGCATTGGAGCAGAAACGACAATTAGTGCTGATATGGATTCCATTTAAAACGTCCATTTTTAAAAGGAAGTAAAGTTTAAAAAAAAAAAAAAGGCCTTCTGTAGTTGCATGCCAAGGATTCCAGCAAAGACAAAACAGCCTCAAAACACAAAATGAGTCATCTAATCTGTTTGCCTAAGTCTGTCCTGCTAGTCAGGGCTGTGTTCTTTTTCAGGGAGAAGTCCTAGTTTCAGCTTATTGGCAGCAATCACCAAGCCAGTAGCTATAGTAGCTCACCATCAAAAACAGCATGGACAAATGAGGGTGACCATTGGGCCCTGTTCATCTGATTTAGGGTATAATAATTTCAGTGGGACCCAGAAAACTGAAGTTCTCAGCTCTCCTGCTTGCCTCACTGTACCCAGGGTCCCGATATCAATCCATTCTCCATGCCTTGGTTCAACTTCCGTCTCATCAGTTTCAATGTCATCAGGCTAAGAAATTCTCTCCAGCAGGAATGCAAATTTTTCTCCAACAAGTAAATTCCCACAGATGCATAGAGGAGAGAAGCATCCCATTCACCAGTGTGTGTGCCCAGGGCAAAGGAGGCAGGTGCTGAGAGCAGTGAGCCCGGGCACTGTTCATCCACACATGTTGAGCATCTACTCTGTGGGTGCCAGGCACTGTACTAGGTGCCGTGGGGACGTGGAAGAGAAGATAGATGGCTCTTGTTTTTTTCCTAGACAATGCTACTACAAATATTCTTTCATGTTCTCCTTGAGAGTAAAGTTGCCTTTGCCTGAGGATCTGAGTCTGGAAAATCAAGGGACATGTGTATTCCTATTTTCTCATTTCATGTGCCATTGTCCCCACCTAACTCCAGGCCTTGTTTGATATTAGTAGTCACCTGGACGATTAGAAAGCAGGGCCTGTGCATCATTGCCTCTTTCCCTAAAATTTTTTTGTCCTTTACTTTTGCCAAGACAAGGCTGAGAGCAGCCTGCATCCTCCAGGCACATACCTGCTGCCTGCACCGGATCATGCCGATGCCTGCCTTTTTCACAGGCTCAGACTTTATTTCTTCTGGGTGGAAGCCCTGTGGTTTGTTTGTTTTTTAACTTAAAATTCTCCAAGCAGTAGAGATGGCAACATGGATTGATGTGGGCAAGCAGCTCTCACGGCCTCTCAGACCCGGGGATTGCGCTCTGTCAGAGTCCTCGCCACATGGTTCCATTTTTCACCCAGATGTTCCCAAATTCCAGGACTTTGCAGCACTGGTTGTTACATTTGGGTCTTTTCAGAAGGTCTCAATGACAGCCCACATGAATAGTCAATGAAATAAGTTTCCCAGCCTCAGCTGGATCCTCAATAGTGCCAGGTCACCCAACATTGCTTCAGAAACAAGCATCTTACCTTGGCCCTGAGGTGGCCGTTTCCAATCTTTGCCCTTCTGCAAGGCTGAAGCCTCAGCTTTCCTCCACTTCCTACTCAATAGAAGCTAGAGGGACAGAAACAAATGAAAAGCCCTTCAGTCCTCTGCCTGTCTTCCCTTCTTTTCCAAACAGAAGCGGTGTCCACCACCCCCACAGATGGTGGAGTCCATGTCCCCTGTTTGCCCCCCTGGTCTGCTCGAGGACCACGCATTGACCACCATCCTCTCTGCTGACTGCTTTCCACTCACTTTTTAGACATACTCGAATTTCTCCCATTTGTTAGAAACCCTCTCTGTCTATCCCACATAATCCTCCAGTTGTGCCTTCTCTCTCCTCATCCCCTTGGTGACTCGCAGTTTACAGATGACAAAAACAAAAACAGGAAAAAATGTTCCCGATCTCTCAGCCTCTTCAACCTCTTGTATAAGGTCAGCTCATGGTCACATAAAAAAAACCTTTGCAGACAGGTCCTTTACAAGCCCGGTGTGGGCAGCTAGCACCTCACTATGAAAAAGTGAAGTCCCATTTTGACATGCTCTTGCAAATGTGTCTCAGCCTTAATATTGCACCTCTCAGCACATACAACCGGTCTGGATTTCCTGAAATGCCTTTTCCCCCTTTAGCTTCAAAAATAGATTAGCCTCCTTCCTGTCTCTCCTGTCATTTCTCTGGATGCTCCTCCCAATGTCTTCATTGTGTCTTTCTGTGCTGCATGGGGGCAGACACCACCACCTGTCCTGTGCCCAAGCCTCTCAGATTGACCCTTGACCTACTTCCTAATCCCCGCCCATCCTGTTCACCACCTGTTGATCTGATGACCCAAACACCCACTTCTCTCTCCCTACAGCCCTTCATCCAGCCCAGTATCATTTCTCCTCTGGATTCTCCACCATCACTTCCTGCTGGCCTCTCTTCCTCCTGACTAGCCCCTCCAACCTAATCTCTCCATTATCACTGGCATTCAGATCTTTTTTTCCATGCAAAGTTTGTTTTTGTTTTTGTTTTTGTTTTTGTTTTTCCATCAAAGCCTTGCCCTAAGAACCCTCCTGTTGCTTCCCATCACCATCAGGATAAAGCTCAAACTCAACCCATGTTTCACCTGGCCTGGAATGTCTTCGCTTCTCCTTGCCTCTCTGGTCATCCTTCAGCTTTTTTTAGCATTGTGCCCCATGCTCTGTGCTTCTTTCATTTCTTTTTTTTTAAAAAAAGATTTATTTATTTATGCATACAAGAACTGGGGTGCAGGCCAGAGGTGTGGGGGGTGAGAGGATTCACCAGAGACAGAGTGGGGAACAGAGCAGGCAGAAGGACTGAAGTACACTGCGGAGGGGAGCAGTGAGCGAGTCAGGAGAGGTCTGCTGCACCATGTGGGTAGCTCCCTGGCTGGCCAGGATCAAAATTGTGCTGCAGAAGCTGTGGGACAGCATCACAATGCTGTGCTTAACCCCTTGAGCCCCCAGGGAGGCCCATTTCTTTCATTTCTTGCAATTTATCAAGCTCTTGCCTCTAGATCATCACACCCATATACTAAATCTTTCGTTAATGCCAATGCTCACCTTCCTCCCACCCTTGTCTCATCTTTTCCCCTTCTTCCAGGAAGTCTTCCAAGTCTTCCAAGTATCCTGGGTATGTGTTCCTGCACACACTGCACTTCTTCCCACAGGGATGAAGTCAGATTTTATCGGAGCTTTTTGTTGAATTGACTTCTTTGCTAGGTGGTGAGCTGGGAGTACACAGGGACTGCTTTGTTCTCTGTTGTATGTCTGCTCCTAATCAGGGCCTTTATACATGCTAGGCAGTCAGGCAGTCACTAACTGATCAGCTCAAGGAATGATGCAAGATCACAGAAACTGAAAAAGTGAGGCAAAAATCATCATAATTCCTGACTCTAATCGACCATTGTCATTTTTATCCTTTCTGTCCCTACTTCCTCTCCCAAAATTTTGGAATTGTGAGCAAGCTACTAGTTTTCTTCCTGTTTCTGGAAATAAGCATTTGTCCCCATCACACATAATGAAAGCCAAGCTTGGAGGTTTTATCCTTGTTGTGTGAGCAGCACTGGAACTGACTGCCAGGAGGAAGGCAAGCCAGAAGAGGAGAAAAGAACGATATGGATGGCATTGTTGCATTTATACTAGACAGTGACCTGCCCTCTTTCTAATCCTAGACCAGCAGGCATGGACTTTGTGTTTGGCAATATAAAACAAGAGAAAAATTCAAGCGGCCTATGAAAAACTTAGATTTGTTGTCTTCTAAATCTAAAAGCCCTCTGACTGGCATAGGTAGGTGCTTTCTGCATCAAGCAGGGACTCTGGAGTTAAGGGGATTTGGAATTTAAAGGTTGCTCCCCTGCTTACTAACTTTAGGAAAACCACTCGAATTCTCTAAGCATCAGTCTCCTTACCTGCAAATGAGGGTACTAACAGTTCCTTCCTCAACTTGGTGCTATGAAATTTGAAAGAAATGATTTATTTGAGTGCTAGCATAGTCATAGGCACATAACATACGCTCTGTGAATGATAGATGTTTTTGAATTTATTCAAAGTTGATGAACCTCCCCAGCTTACTCAGGAGGCTCAGGAAGTATTGTTAGATGAACAAATCACTGAGGTTTGCACACTATCAAGAGCTCTACATAAAAATGGCCATGCAAGAGCAGCTGGAATGCAAATCAAGACTGCACTCAGGATCACCTGTTCCTCCCTGTTTACTTGGGGCTCACGTTAAGGTCTGTGGCAGCATATGGTATGAGGCACATTTCCCTTTCACATTTCTGTGAAAAGACTGCTTATTTCCAACTTACTCAGCAAATTGGATAAAAGTCCTACCAGTCATTTTCAGTAATGTGACAGTCTTACAGACTGAACTTTTTTTTTCTTGGTATCAATAAGAATACTCTTCTCAATCAAATTTGAAATAAACACAACAGTGGCACACCTTGGAATGGTTCCTACCCCCTGTCCGTGGCTAGGTCAGTTTGCCATAACATAATTATATTTTCAGAGGGAAAGAGGATGTATGATTGGCTCTGCTTTAGCAGAGGGAAGGAAAATGGTGTCCCTTCTTTCAACTTGGTTCATTCATTTTTTAAAGATTTATTTATTTGTGATAACAAGAACTGGGGTATAAGCCAGAGGTGGGGGTGTGTGGGAGGATTCACCAGACATTGTGGGGAGCAGAACAGGCAGATTGACTGAAATACACTGCTGAGGGGAGTAGCGGGTGAGACAGGAGAGGTCTGCTGTGCCATGTGGGTTGCTCCCTGGAGGGCTGGGGATCCAACTTGTCCTGCAGTGGCTGGTGCTAGCTTCATAGTGCTGCCTTTAACCCCTGCGCCACCAGGGAGACCCCAACTTGGTTCATCCTTTGAACAGACACTTACAGCACAATGCACAGAGCCAGGCACAGCCCTGCACAACTGCATGAAGGGACGTGAGGAGAGCCCAGAAAGATCTCACAGAGAAGTGAGGGAGCCCAGGGCAAACTTGACACAGTCTATCTCCATATGATAAATGCTGTTTTCGGAGCCGGTGTAAAGTATACAGAGAACCCAGTTGAGAATGCTCCCATCTCATTTCAGTAATTGAACGTGCCGCTGATAATAAAATGCATCCCAACTCTCGGGAATAGTGCTGTGTCTCAGCATAGCACAAGGATTCTTACATTCACAAGTATTCTTACTCAAGCCAGGTAATTTATTAAGAAAGAATGACCAGGGGACCCCAATAAGAGAATGGGGAAAACAGATCAAGGAAGGGGAGGAAGTCCTTTCTGTATTGGTGGAAAGATCTCTAAGACAGGTTTACTAAATAGGATTGTATTATATAAACTTCTTGTAAATTGTCTTTTCACCTAATATCCAAGAAAGTTTTTTTTTTTTTCATGTTATTAAATGCTCTTAAGTAATGTCATGTGTAATGCTGCACGGTCTCTTACTTTGCATGGACAGGGATTTATCTAATCCATTTCCTCTTGTTCACTATTTGGGTTATTCCCAGTATTTTCCTCATATCAAAACTTTGTTAAAGTAAAGCTTTGTATAAATCCATGATTATGATTATAGCCTTAGAGTATATTTCCAGAAGTGATATTTCTGGGTCAAAATATGGTTTGAGGCTTTTTATACATATTGTCAAATGGTCCTCAGGAAAATCACAATTAATTACATTCTCCCAGCAATGTGTAAGTGTGCCAGTTTCTTCTTATTATGCTGACAAGACTTTGGAAAAGATGATGATTTGACTAGCTACAAATAGCACTTGACTGTCTTAATTCACACTTCCTCAAGGGCAAATGAGGTCAGGCATTTTTCATATACTTGTTCACTATTTCTTTTGTGAACTATTTGTCCTTTGCCAATTTTAATTGAATGGCCACATTTTCCTTATTTATTTTTAAGAACTATTTATATATTAGAGAAATGAAAATTTTAGTTTTCATATATTTGAAATGTCATCACTGATTTTTCATGTACTTTTAAATATAGCTTATGATTAATTTTTAAAATATGTGTATTACACATTTATGAGATGTTGCCTCTGAGGCATTTCATATGTAAAAATTTTATTATAAATGACACTTTCACATGACATTTTTGCATTTGTTATTTCCAGAACAAGGTATTGATATGTGTAGATTTATTTTCCGACTGACCCTTATCTGATGGTCTAACTGACCATATCTTTTATTTTCTTTTATTATTCAATAGGTCCTCTTTGACTTGCGATATAGAAAATTATATCATTTGCAAATAATAACAGTCATCTTTTCAATACTCCTCTCCCTTCCTGTTGACTAGAAGCTCCTCACCATTGTGAAGATAGCAATGTGAGGGCCTTCTCCTACAGCCTTCCTGGCTTTTAATATGAAAGCCTGAATTTTTCCACTATTACATGTGTTGTTGACTTTTGGGTTTGCACCAATATCTATCACTTATTAAAGATATAGTTTTCAAGATTCAGGTTATAAAGAGTTGGAGGAGGAATGTTCACTAAACTGTTATCAAATTCCTGCAGTCCCACCCCTATCCAAATCTTAGATCTCCACCACATAATTTTATTTCTTATATTACTCATGATTTTTTTTACTTCTAAATTTATCACTGGCATTCACCATAATTTTTTTACTCTTGTAGATAAAGTAAAATAAACAGAAGATAAAAGTGAATAAGCTGAAGAAACCCCAACTCTCCAAGGGACACCAACAACTGAAGTAGGCTCTAGCTCTAGAACAATCTTCTGGAGAATAACATTAAAAATCAATGACTTGAGTAGGTTATTTTATCCCAGGCATAGTCAACCTTCTAGGTACTTGTATGTGTGTGTTTGTGTGTGTGTGTAAGAACTGGGGTAGGCCAGAGGTTCAGGCGGGGAGGGTGAAAGGATTCACCAGAGACAGAGTGGGGAGCAGAACAGGCAGATTGACTGAAACACACTCCTGAGGGGAGCAGCAGGTGGCACAGGAGAGGGCTGCTGTGCCACATATGGGTTTAGATCCCTGGCCAGGCATAGAACTCAGGTGGTGATAGCAATGATACTTAACCCCTAGGCCACCAGAGAGGCCCTAGGTACATTTTATTTTCTTCTAATATTTAAAGACTTTCCTAAAGGTGTTAGCTCGCTGTACTCTCTCTATCTTATGTTTCTTCATTAAATTTTCTATAATCCCCATTAGAGTTTTACTACTTATTGAGCAAAAATACTTTGAGCACCTACTGTTTATTAGACTTTGATAGGACTCTAGGTAGTCCTATCAAGCAGGTGATACTAACACAGTCCTTGTTCTCTAAAATTTTATCCAGTATGGGAGGAGGCAAGGAAAGCACAGGGCACAGGCAAGAAAGTCATAGCCTCAGTGGGGTATGTTAAATTCTTCAACAAAGCTGTCAAGAGGCCTAAATAGGCATGGGGTGGGGAGCACAGAATGATGCCCTGCGGTTTCTGGCAGGGGAGTCAGGGATCATTTCCCTAGATGCCACTCAGTTGAGAGCATGTCACTTAAGATTACCTGTTTATCTGTCACTCCACAGATGCCAAACAGCAGCCACCCTCTTGCCCCTGCAAATAGAACTACAAGTCTTATTAAAAAAAAATTATCCTTTGCCATGTTTTTTTCCAGTAAAGTCAAACCGAGGCTACCTCATAACTAGATCCACTGTAAGTACCAATTACAGATAATACTAAGTGAAGAAGGAGAAAGATAAATACTGGATGGTGTCATAATATGTGGAATATAATGTAACTATAGTGCAACTAACTAAATTAAGTGTCAGATAAAGACATGCTTAAAAACTAACCCTTGAAAGCTGGCTACAGAACTGAAGCACCAAGGGGGCTGGGGTGGGGGAGGGGTCAGAACAAAGAGGGGAGGAAGCACAATGGCCTGTGGTGGTGGGATGCAGGTAAGCGGTGCTGGGTGCACAATGGTGATAATACCTGCTTGGGTATCCTAGTATTACCTCAATTAAAAATAAATAAAATAAGGCCTCCCTGGTGGCGCAGGGGGTTAAGCACTGCACTATGAAGCTGTATGCAGCCTCTGTAGCACAAGTTCAACCCCCAGCCCACCAGGGAGCAACGCAGATGGCACAGCAGACCTCTCCTGTCTCGCCCTCTGCTCCCCTCAGCGGTGTATTTCAGTAGATCAGCCTGTTCTGTTCTCCACTCTGTCTCCGGTGAATCCTCTCACCCCCCACATCTCTGGCCTGTGCCCCAGCTCTTGTATGCATAAATAAATAAATCTTTTAAATAAATAAATAAATAATATATTTAAAAAATCATCCTTTGCCATGTTTTTCTTTCAATACAGGCAAACCTTGGCTACTTCTAACTAGGTCCACTGTTAAGTTCTGGTTTATCAGGGGCTGTTCCACCTGCTGCCTCACATCTAATTGTTAATAGGGCCCATTCTCAAAAGGGCCCCAGTTTGGACAGGAAGTGACAAGGTACCCATTGATTTCTCTTTTCCCAGCCTTAATCAAATGTCAGTCTAATGAAACATCATGGAAGAATTACGTTTTAGAGGCAGACAAAAATCATTATCAGCAACTTCACTATTATTTCTAATTAAATCAATTTTCTATTTTTTCAAGTTAATACACGTGACAAAGTTTTAAAGGCAAATGGAACTACAAGTCTTACTGAAAAAAGAAAAACCCAGGAGTCCCCTTCCTGAGCCCTCTGCACCCTGTTTTCTGTCCCATGGGCAATCTCTTCTAACTCTTACTATTCCTTCTCTTTACCACCACTTTTCTAAACAATATGCTACTTTTTGACTTTACCATTTCATATCTTCTACTGATTTCTGTGATGGGCTCAGTTGTGTCCCCCTAAAATTCATGAGTCTGTTAAACAAGGTCAGGGCCTCCCAGATGGCACAAGGGTTTAAGATGCCACCTATGAAGGTGTCCACAGCCACTGCAGCATGAGTTCGATCCCTGGCCAGGGAGCTACCCACATGGCACGGCAGACCTCTCCTGTCTCACCTGCTGCTCTGCTCAGCAGTGTATTTCAGTCAATTCACATGTTCTGCTCCCCACACTATCTCTGGTGAATCCTCTCACCACCCCTTCCATGCCCACACCTCTGGCCTGTACCCCAGCTCTTGCATGCATAAATAAATAAATATTTTTTTAAAAAAGTTTAAATGAGGACAGAGGATGGGAGCCAATCTGATGGGATTAGGGTTTTTTACAGGAAAAGGAAGAGACACCAGCACACCTCTCAGAGCACACAGAGGAAAGATCATGGGTATCCTCAGCCAACATGAACCAAACCGGCCCACATCTGGGAATCTCCAATCGCTAGAGCTGTGGTAATGAAATGTCTTATTTAAGCTACTCAGCCTGTGGTGTTTTCTTACAGTGACCTGACTATGACAGCTTGTAGAGGTGGGATAAGACGGGGCAGGATCTCTATGATCAGAGCAGACGGGTAAAGAGGCGTCCTGGAGCCCTCAGCGGCTTTTGCAGGCTTTTATTGGGATTTACCAGGTACACAGCAGGCAGGGATGCCAGGGGGCCGGGAGGCTGGCAGGCCTCCTAGCCCCTGGTGTATTTTCACTCTTTCACTCTCCTGGCGTTCTCTCGTGGCCTTTCTCTGCTCCTTTAACCCTCTTCACTCTTCACTCTGCTGTTATTCCCCGTGATGCCGCCCTTATAAGCCCAGTCTCTCAGCCCAGGTGGACCCACCTACACATGCCCGCACCCCACTCCAGGGGCCCGCCATCAGACATGCATTCAGGACCGCAGGGATCCATCATCAGTCCTAATGGTGGGAGGGCAGAAAAGCCTGACACATTTAATTACCCTACACAGCTTCTTACTGTGAAGAAGAGACCTTAATAGTTGTAGGGTAAGGTAAAAATTATCAGGCTTTTCTGCCCTCCCACAATTAGGATTGATGCTAGAACCCTGCGGTCCTGAATGCATGCCTGATAGCAGGCACCTGGAGTAGGGTGCGGGCATGCGTAAGTGGGTACACCTGGGCTAAGACTGGGCTTATAAGGGCAGCATCACGGGGACACTAGAACAGCAGAGAAGCAGAGAGAACGAGAGTGAAAGCGAGAGCAAAAGAGAAGCAGATACTACGAGAGAACGCTGGCGAGCCCAGATAGAGTGAAGTCTTGCTGGGGGCTGGGAGGCCTGCCAGCCCCCCAGCCCCCCAGCACCCCTGCCTGCCATGTACCTGGTAAATCCCAATAAAAGTCTGCAAAAGCCACTGAGGGCTCCAGGACTCTCTCCTCCTTTACCCTGTCTGCTCGGATCATAGAGATCCTGCACTGTCCCTTCCTACCCACTACAATAGTCCTTCAACCTCCCTTCACACAAACACACACACCTCACACCTCACACCCTCCTTCTACAACACTATGCACATGTCTCACAGAGTCACACACCTCACACACACACTGCACACATAATAAACACCGCAGTCTAGATGGAAACATGGGATGCTCTCCACATGGAGAAAAAAAGAGAAATGAATTGTTGAACTTGGAGTTAAGGATAATATAAGCATTGGAATCCAGACCATGGAAAGGATGAGCAGGCATGATTTGGAGGAGGTGTGCAGGGGAGTAAAGGAATCCCAGGTGACTTGGAATAATATGTTGAGGGGGTTGAAAAAGGTGATCTTTAAACTTTCTGACCTAACTTCCTCTCTTTGGTTTTGATGTTTGTAGGGTAAGTGAAAATTGTCAGGATTTTCTACCCTCCTGCCATTAGTATTAATGATATCCACCTGTGAGCTGTCACGTGTGCCTGATGGCGGCACATGGAGTAGGGTGTAGGCATGCGTGACTGGGCACAACTGGGCTGAGAGACTGGGCATATAAGGGCGGCCTCACGAGAGAACACCAGACCAGAAAGAAACAGTGAAGATTTGCCAGGGGCTGGGATGCCTGCCAGCCTCCTGCCCCCCACCTCCCACCCCGCCTCCCTGCCTGCTGTCTGGTTGCTGCACTACAAATGATGTAAAAAGCTCAATAAAAGCCTGACAAAGCCACCAAGGGCTCCAGGAGCCTCTGCCCTTCTGCCTGGATGATAGAGAACCTGCACTGTGCCATGATGGCACACTACAATGTTGCATCCTGTGGCCTCTGATGTGGGTGATTTCCATTATTTATCTGGAAGTCATAATCTAGAGATTGCCCAAACGTCTACATGAGGGAGCACAGGGGCCCATGTCCCTTTCTATCATGAGGCACATCTGTGAGAGGGGGAGACAGAGGGAGCCAGCAACCTGGCTCTAGAAGCCTCAGATCCTATAATGCAAAGTGTTGCCTGACTGCCTTGAGCACTGATGCCACGCCAGGGAGTGTCCTGGCTTCAGCAGAGATAGGCATCGTGTTTAAAGTTAATTCTTAGTTTAGCTTCTGGCCTCTGGAAAATGTAAGTCATTTCAACATAATCTGCCAAAAATAATAGGTGTTTTATGGTGCCCAATACTTGTTGCAACATGGTGTGTGCTTTTCCACATGATCCCAGTCAATGTCAACTCTCATCCTGGATCAGACTGTAAGTGCTTAGTGGGCGCATACTTCTCTGGAGGGGCTGCTTTTTTATTTCAGGCCTCTTTGATACTCACAGGGAAAAAAGAAGGAAAAAGAAGGGGTGGGGGAAAAGCAGGGAGGGAAGGGGAGAGGAAGGGAAGAAGGGGAAATTAGTTAGAAAGGTTATTTCCAGTTCCCTAGGCAGCACAGCAAGAAAGATGTGGATGGTTAACTGGCTGCCCAAGGTTCTGAAAAATCCAGGACACACATGTGTTCTCAGACATGTTGTGATTTTTTTAATTTCCTCCTGAACAATTGTCGCACAGTTCATGCACACCCCTCCTTTGAAATGTTTAGCCAGACTCCAGTTTCCTGTCTTTGCCTTTTCTCAGTTCAGCCCAAATTAGATTCAATACGATAATTCCTTGCGGCAGTATCCAAGAAGGGTGGACTTTGCTGACGCCCCTTTTTGCTGTTTCTGCTAAAGGGCAGACACGTGATTCAAACTTCTCCTGCTGAGCCCTGTCTGTGGCCCGGGGCTCATGCACACACCTTGTGCAACTGGGTCCCGTGTTGCCACATCAAGTTTTTTTCCTTCTGAGACAGAAGAGGAGAGACTTGCCTGAGGACTCCTCTCACCAGCCAAGTATCACCTGGGGTGGACCCTCCGGAGCAACCGATTTAATGTGGCCTCAAAAACTGAATCACAGACGCACTGCAGTATTGCTCGGACTGCAGATCAAGACCCACTAGAGGGTCCTGAAACAAATGTTATGAGTGCGATCTACATTTTAAAGATGCCACAGAGTGAAAAAGAACTGAAGAGAAAAGAAGTAAAATGTTAGTGTTCTGCATGCAATAAGGGAAAGTATTATTTGGTGAAACTGTCCTTTCAGGTGTATGAATTCCACTATATAAAAGCACACATGATGTCATGATGTAAAATGCATTTCTTACCATGGGGTTGCAACTGAAATAATCTGGAAGCTACTGCAATGCTAAATTTAAATTTGATTCCATTATCTCTTGGGAAGTGACAAGTACATCAATTTACTTAGGGAACTAGAAAGAAATGCTTTTTTTAGTTACCTACTGCATAAATCCAGTGACTCTAAGCACCGGCATTTCTATCAGGAAGTCAGCTGCCTTGTGCTCTCCAGGAAAGTACTCAGTAGTTCCACGCTTCATTCCTGCCACCTCCTTAGCGAACCCCCAAGAGAAGCAGGCACTGGCAACCATTGAGGCAACTCAAGATGAAAGCATTTTCCACCATTGCCCCGATGACATTCACTGAAACATAATTATTGTAACATCCACCTTTATGGTTGGAAAGGGGGCACCTGGGCCTCCCTGGTGGCACAAGGGTTAAGATGTAACCTATGAAGTTATCCGCAGCCACTGCAGCAGGAATTTGATTCCCCACCCCCACCCCACGGCCAGAGAGCAACCCACATGGCGCAGCAGACCTCTCCTGTCTTGCCCGCTGCTCCCCTCAGCAGTGGATTTCAGTCAGTCTGCCTGTTCTGCTCCCCGCTCTGTCTCTGGTGAATCCTCTCACCCCCTGCACCTCTGGCCTGTGCCCCAGCTCTTGTATGCATAGGTAGATAAATCTTTTTTAAAAAAGAAAGGAAAAGGGGGCACCTAGCATATAAAAAAAGCTGGAGCGGGTCTGCCCCTGAGTGGGAAGTAGAACCTACATTCTCTACTCGAACATCATTTTTCTTCATACTTCAGATAATTTTCCTACTATGGTAAAATGGACCCATTCCATTTAACCACTTTTCATTTCATAGTTCGGGGCATTAAGTACAGTTACATTGTCATGCATACTCAGCATCAGCCATCTCCACAACTTGCTCATCATCTCAAACAGAAACTCTGTGCCCCTTAAAGAACAACTCTCTGTTCCTCCCTGCAGTCCTTGCAACCATCATTCCTGTTTTGAGGTACGTCATTTAAGTAGAATTAAATTTTCATATAAAATATTTGTTCTTTTGAGCCTCCTTTATTTTACTTAGGGTATTTTCAAGGTTCATCCATACAGGCGATATCACGTAAGTTCATTCTTTTTAAAGGCTGAATAATATTCCATTGGCTGTATATATTCAGGTGCAATTTTTTTTAAAGATTTTATTTATTCATACAAGCACTGGGGTACAGGCCAGAGGCACAAGAGGGTGAGAGAATTCACCAGAGACAGAGCAGGGAGCAGAACAGGCAGAAGGACCGAAGTACACTGTTGAGGGGAGCAGTGGGTGAGGCAGGAGAGGTCTACCGTGCCATGTGGAAATCTCCCTGGCTAGCTGGGAATCAAACTGGTGCTCCAGAGGCTGCAGACAGCTTCACAGCACAGTGCTCAACCTACTGCACCACTGGGGAGGCCCTCAGGAGCTATTTTAAGTATACTTTTGCTTCTCCCCTGTGTAAAGCTCATGTTGGATCAACAATAGAGGGAAGAATGCTATGAAGCTATTATTGTCCCAAGAAGACCTGGAGGTAGTGGCTCAAATCTCCCACAGCCAAAACAGTCTGGTAACTGACTTCTGATCTCTCTTTTGCTGACTCTGGAGGTTTTAAAAGGTTAGAATAACATTCTTCTATTTCTTTATATCAAACTTCAAAACCTGTTGAGATGTTCCCTTTGGTCCTTACTCTCATCTAGGAATTCACGTCTTTGAAGACCAGCTGACTCCTCTGTCTTGGGGCTGCATTTTAGCATCTATTCACAGGACACAGAAGAAAATGTGCCTGTTTTGATTCCTTTGTTTTACTCATTCAGACCCCCTCTTTCCCCCATCTCTATGTTTTCCTTAATGTAACTTAACCATGATTCTAGAGTAGATGTCCTGCTGTGTGTCACTCCCCTCTTTTTCTTACTTACCAAGGTTCTAGATAATCTAGATGATCAGTAAGATTGTAAACAACCAACAAAAGAAGGAATAGAATACTGCAACTATCTAAATAGTACTGCAACTATCAAAGGAATAAGTATTTTTTAAAGACTTTTTTTTTTTTTTACAGAAGACTATAAACAGGACATCTGTATAGAAAGAAATTGTTAGAAATGAGTATGGAATATGGCAAAGAATCCTTGTGTTTAGGTATCTGATGTTACTGTACCCAGTGGTTCAATGGCATGAATTCAGGTGTAGAAAGTTGCTTGGGTAGGAGATATAGACAAGGCAGGATCCCACCTGAGTGTGTCTGTGGGCTCTGAGCTATAGCTGTAGTCCTGAGCCCTTTGTTGATGAGTCAATCCAGTTCCAATGATCCTTCAACAATTGTAATAATAGTTAATATCAACTCTTACTGTGGGCTAAGCAATTTTCCAAATGCTTTACAACCATTCTCCCATCTACCTCTCACAGCAACCTTATGACAGAGTCTGTCATGAACCCCATCTTACAGATGAGGACAGGCCTAGTAATTTGTACGGAGTCATGCAGCTGGTGAACAGTAGAGCTGGGATTCCGCCGGGCAGTGTGGGTCCAGGACATGTACTCAGCACTCTTCTGTACCTTCTTCGCTAATTCCTCAGTTCAGAAGCCTAAGTGGGATCAAGCTCAGTTTTGCACTGCTTCCCAAGGATCCGCTCTGGCCAAGCTCTCTGGAGAGAAATCACAGACAGCACATACCCATAGTCAGAAGAAAACACTGCAGGTCTCTTTCTTTGTTGTCTCATCCCAGGGCGATATCCAATAAATAAAACCTGAAAATAGCTGGTGGAGACATAAAACCATCAACATTACTTCTTAAAGTCCACTGATGTACCTTGACTCTGAGCTCTTGCTCAGTGGCCAGCACAATGCTGGGTCTTATTATGGGTACAGAGATGTGACATATCTATACACTTTGCTAAAAACAGCCTCTGGGAATGAACCTGTACAAGGTAGTATAGAAGTGAGGCTTTTGTTTTCCAGTGTGTGGCTATCAAGCAGTGGAAGTGTCATTGCTAACTTAATGTAAGGACCAGCGAGTTTCCTCCACGAGTCCCCACTCACCTTTCAGAAGAGATTCAGTCACTGTCTACTTCATCCTCACTGTGGTTTTCTTGTCAATTTCTGTAAGACATTACAGTATTCCTGCACAGATTTCCTTCATTTCTTTGCTTTAAATAGCGGGGCAACCAAGGACCAGATGAGGCTCACAGCAAAATCGAGTCACACACCACACACACACACACACACACACACACACACAGAAAAAAAATCCCACTTAAAAGTAATCAGCGCTGAAGTGGAAAGCAAGGTCAATACAAACGTTTCCTCTGTTTCCATCACAAGAGAAATTCCTGCAAGTGTTTTGGTCATGCTCATTTCTGTCCATGTTCTGGTTCATTTCATGGGTCTTTCCCTGGGTCTTATTTGGTTTGCTAGAACAGGATGAGAAGAACTGAACCCACTATCCCTTAAGTCCAGCATTGCATGGACTGTGCTGTCCTTAGAGACCTTGGAGTCACTTCCAAGGAGCAAACCTTTCACTAAGAGAAGAATTAGAACCTCCATCTTTTGAAAAGTTTTAGTGTCAGTTGAAAAATGCTAAAGGATACTCATTCCAGTTTCAAATGGTCTGAGACGGACACCTCCTCCAGGGTGGGAAAGACCACTCCTTGCACAAAAGGACATTTTCTCCTTGCCTGGCCTACATCTGACTACATGCATGGACATCTGTTTATCCCAGGGCTTTAGTTACATTCCAAGCTAGGTGACCCCTGAGAAGAGCTTTTTAGTGTGTGTTCAGCATCCTTCAAAACCTGCACAGATGAGGCGGCCTGTGCAGACTCTGAAGTTCCACCCAGGACTTACTGACTCTGCATCTTGGAGGTGGGTCTGTGGTGAGACTTTCTTTAGCATTCCCAGGGTGCCTTTCTCTCTCTATCTGTCAGCCACTGAAAGGGCAGAGGGACTTCAGCCAGTTCCAATTTGGGTACAATATCGGCAGCAGAGTATCACTTCCAGTGGGCAAGAATGATAGCCAGGGAAGGGCCAGGAGGAGGTAGCAACCAGTGCCCTTTGGCTGTAAAAGAGTCTCAGGAAAATGCCAGAACTGGAAGTAAATAAATCACACACACACACGCACGCACACATGCAGCCTAGAGATCCACTGACTTTAATTTTTTAATTTAATATGGAAACCAAATTTCTTATTCCCACACCTCAGTACTTCTCCAGCCCCTGCACTCCCAGTGCCTCTTGTTCAACCTATCCTTTACCCAAATGGAAAGTTTCCTCTGGGAAGACAAGGGATGTGGAACTGGTTGCCATGGGAACACAGCCTGCTGCAGGGTCTGAATGGCTTTCTGTTTGCTGACGTCCAATTCTTTCGGGCCTGCCCTGGGGTTGGCAGGGGCCTGGGCACCGCATCCTGTGTCTCCCGTTTCCAGCATCCGGCCCAGTGGCATCCACCCCAACAGGTCTCCGGGTAGCAGGCAGGGTGTCCGGGATTGAATGCTTCCTCCTGACCTCTCGTCCTGCCGCTGCTGCCCTCCCCAGCTGGGAAATGAAGGGAAGCAGAGGGTGTTTCCCAACTCTTTGAAGAGAGAGTCCTTGTTTTCTCTGCATTTTATTCTTTCTTCCCCTGTCATCCAAGCACGAACCATTGGCCATTTGCCTGTCTCCCTGCTGGCCAGCTGTCCTTGCCATTCTCAGTTCTGAATTTTTATTGATCTCATAGGGACCCCAGAGCTGTTTTCATCCAGTGTGGCACACTGGGTGAGCTGCTGTTGCTGCTTTACTCACTTAAATGTTGCCTCCAGCTGCTGATTAGAAAAACTGAAATGACTGCCATGCAGATGGTTCAGGGAGATGCTCAAAGGTTTTAGCCTATTTGAAAGGTTCATGAGATCTAGATTAGGAATCACCAAGGCCTCTGGGTGCCTAGCTCATGCTGAGCGTGGAGTATATATGACCACTCTCTCATGCGAATCCCTCCAACCGCCTTCTGTGCTCACATCCCGAGTTCTTTACGTGAGCTATTCCATCTGCTTGGAAAGCCCTTGCAGCCCATTTTCACTTTGGGCAACTCAGCCCTGGATGTAACAGCCCCTGCTGTATGCCATGCCTCTCTCTTTTTCTTATTCACCTCTCTTCACCATGTAAACTTTTATGCAGTTGCTGAAATAGACTTGGCAGTTTTCTGCCTCAGTCTTTGCACAACCAGATTTCCTATTTGGAAAGCTCTTAGCTGACTTTCCCTTCTTGTCTTTCAGATCCTAGCTAACATCAACTCCTCAATGTGTTCTTTCTTAATCATATTAATGTACACCCTCCTACTTCTCTATCTCAGCACCTTCACTTCTCTTCCTAAGACATCGCTCTTTGTGACATTTGTTTATCTTTTATTGTCTAACTCCTGACCAAACTGTGACGACCTCTGAGTTAGAGATTTTATATTTCCATCAACTCTTGGAATTCCTACCACCCTGCCTGCTGCACCAGGTACTCATTAAATATTAAATTTTTCTTGCCTTCCAGATTCTACCTGGAAGTCAGTTACTTTCTTGTGTAAATCTTCTCCCCATCCCATCCCCACAGAGTCTCACCTCCCAGGTCTGCCCACACCCCTCCCCGGGCCCCAGACCTACCTCTCCATGTGTGTGATGGTGCTTCCTGGAATATCTCTTTCTTTAAGCAAATAGGAAGGGCAGAGTTGTAACTTTCTTTTTGTATCCCCACGATCTACAAAAGTGTCTGACACATAGAGATTGCCTGACTTGACGAATGTTGGCCAAAGGAAGAAATGAATGTTCAGTGGAATTTCAGAAATATACCAAAAATTCAGTGTAAAGCTACTACCTGTTTCAGAAAGAGATAGAGATAAGTTTCAGAAGAAATATCTGGTGTAATTATTATGTTTCCTAGTTCTTCATTTTGTCTAATGATCTAGATAAGCAACAATCTGGTAAGGTCTTAAAGATAAACCAAGGAGTTCTAACTCTTACAACTGAAGTGATCCTTTCATTACCAGACCTTATGATGCTCATTTCCAAATCTGGGAATCCTTGAATGGGGGGCTGAATTTCAGACACCTTTTTAATACTGTTTCCTCATTGTCATGAGAAGGATAGATAATGCACATCTCTAAAGAATCCTTCAGCTCTACCATTTCAGGATAAAATAAAAATTCAAGTGAACTGACATTGACCTTTAAATGCTTTGGAAGTTCCCCCTGGCTCTGGAGCTCACTGGGGATGTCCTAGGGCTGATGAGCATCCTGGCTGGGAACAAAGGCTTTGGCATCTTGGTTGCTGTTGTTGCTGTTCTGTCACCTTCTTTCCCATGTCATCAAGTGGGTCATGGTTCAAAAGATTGTGGAAAAAGAGAAGAATGTATGAGTTCATGCATGAGGAGAAAAGAAAGACTCAGAATATGGCGTGCCCCCCTGAGTGCAGCCAAGAGACATGATGAGGGGCAGTGACAAGCGCAGCTGCATCAGAGGGCAAGTGTGGGGTGTGTCGGGAGGTAAAGAAAGACTTCAAAGGTGGAGAAAGTGTGAACTAAGTTGAAATGAGTAGAGAGAAAGGAATATTAAGACCAATGAAGGAATAAGCGGGTAAGATAACAGGCAGCCAGTAAAACATAGCAGATTGTGAGTCCAAAGGTCAAAAGACCTTGTACTTAGCTCAGGATGACCACTAACTAGCTGGGTGAACCTAACAAATCACTTGACATCTCTGGGCTTCAGTTTCTGAATCCATAAACATGGAACTAATAACAACCTTCCCTTAATATGGCATTCTTTCAGACTGAAATAAATTTATGAATGTGAACACACTTGAAAAAAATTTTAAAAATGAATGAAGATAGACATAATTGGGTCAAAGAGGTTAAGAGCACAAAGATTTATGGAATAATACAGAGAAAGAAAAATGCTACCACATTAAAGAAATACTACCAGGAATTTATAAATCACAAGTAAATGGATCAAAGAGGTCAGGGAAATGTCCCCCTACCCCCACTGCCACTCCCCGCCAAAGGCTTGGTCATATTTTTCCAATTGTTTAAAAGAAAAAAAAATCATAAATGTTATCTTTATTTTGCCCAAAGGTAACTTTCAGGAACTGAAAGGGTTGGGCCAGGACAAGGGTGGAGAGGTCACCACATGCCTTTGATGGTGCTAAAACCCAGGTAATTACAGTCCTGGAAAAGTTCCCTAAACTGAAGGTCTTGGGTTAGCTTTTCAATCATCTCCATATTCAGCCAGGGAACAGAAAAATCTACCAACTGGAAAAACTGAAATCCAGAGAGGACAGCCTAGGTGAATGCAGCTCAAGTAATAGACTTTGAACAAGATTGATTAAACTCATCACCCTTTGAGAATGGATGAAAGAGTGATCATGAAGAGCAGAGAGCTGATGTTTCCTGTATTGATTTTAGTTGAGGCTCAAATCTAAACCCTTCACAGGTGAACGGGGCATACGTCTTGGCCAAATCCATCTTCTGAGCCCCTTGTTCCATGGGGTGTCATGTCTGACCCTCATGTAATATCCTGCCACATATGATGTCCCATGCCCCTGCATTGGGCCTGCCTTACTCTCCTTTCTGAAATGGCATCTCTGTCAGCACTCCATGTAGTTGGTCAGCTCCTTGAACCTCTCCTGTCCAGCCCCTCATCTCTTTGGATTAAGGCTTGCATTGTCATCCAACAAAAGCAAAAGCCAAGTCCTACTTACATGCAAATGGCCAAGGACCAGAGGCAGTCAGTTCTCCAGGAACAACTTCTCTGTTTTCTATTGTTAGAAGAGGTTGTCAAGGCTGGATGCTCAAAGCAAAGGTGGAGCCTTCCAATCTCCACGCCATTTCTGCAAGGTCAATATATCTGATGCCCTGCATCACAACACCCAGAATGCCATGAAATGGCCTACTGAAGTGGGGAGGGCTGCTGGGAAGGAGGAAGGAACACAGTCATTGTGGAACAAGGAGAGAAATTAGAAAACACAAGGGCAAATGAGTCTTCTGGTCTTGGCTCTTTTGCAGCTTTGCTGCATTAGTAGGTGAGAGAATCCAGCTTTGTTGAGCGACTATGGCAGCCATCTTAGCTCTCTGGTAGGTAGGGCACATTTTTACCTTCCTTCACTCTCAGCTGCCCACTACCTTAACCTTCCTGCCAGGAGGTGTATTGGACTTGTTCTCCCACTATCTTTGCTTTTCAGCCTTGGCTGCCTGGCTCTGGGCCTGTTACAGGGCAGGGTGAGGGGCATACCAGAACCCACAAAGCTGCCTGCTCTAAATAGGTTCTGCCATCTGCTGCATCAAGACAAAATATGCTCTAGTGCGTGAGACCTTTAATGGAGAGGAACTTTAATACAATTAGTGTGCAATAAAGAGAAAGGAAAGAATACTGTTTCCAAATCAAGAACCCAATGTTATCTATCCCCACTTGGGTAAATGCCCAGCCAAACAGGTTTGGCTCAAAGCAGGGTCACTGTGGTCTGAAAGTCTTCAAAAAGTCTAAAGCAACTTCTGGTGGGAACCCATAAGAAAGGGGCAGAAGGGACCCAGCATATCTGGGACAGAATTAGCAAAATCAAATCAAGATAAAAGCTGGGGCCTCTGCAACACGAGTTCAATCCCGGGCGGACCAGGGAGCAACCTACATGGGCGAGGCAGACCTCTCCTGATTCGCCCGCTGCTCCCCTCAGCAGTGTATTTCAGTCAATCTGCCTGTTCTGTTCCCTACTCTGGCTCTGGTGAATCCTCTCACCCCCCAGCATCTCTGGCCTGTGCCCCAGCTCTTGTATGCATAAATAAACAAATCTTTAAAAAAAAAAATCAAGATAAAAGCTCCCATTGTTAACGTCCCTCTGTGTCTCTCACCCACATCTGTTTCAACTAGTCCAGGACCAAAAAGCAGGTGCAGCTTTTCACATGTCTCCATGCTCCATGTGTATAGCGCAGGATGGCCCAGAGCAGGTTCTCTATGATCCAAGCAGACCGGGTAAAGGAGAGTCCATGAGCCCTCGGTGGCTTTCTCAGGCTTTTATTGAGCTTTACATATACAGCAGCAACCAGGAACAGGGCAGGCAGGGGTGCTGGGGTGGGGCGGGGAGCGGGAGGCTGACAGGCCTCCTGGCCCCTGGCAAATCTTCACTCTTTTCTCTCTCCTGTTCTCTCTCCTGCCTCTGCTTCTCTTGGGGAATATATCAATACTGCAACCATGGCCCACAAGAGTAAACAGCACAACTGAAGATAACATGTAACGAATGCAGGTGCCCACCATCAGACGTGCAATCCTAATGCTGGGAGGGCAGAAAAGCCTGAAAATAACTTACCCTACGATGTGCTTCCTCCATTCTCCCCTCCAGCTTCTTCTCCTCCCTGCTCAGTTCTGCCCTTCCTTGGGTGCAGCCAGTTACCTGGAACCTCCCCTTTTCCTGGGGACCACCCTGTTACAGGCCCAGCCGGTTTGGCTGGGCTTTTGTCCATGAGGGGATGGGTAATTTTGGAGTTTGATTAGAACTCCATGTTTTGAGATCCTTGACTCCTCTATTCCTCTCTCTATGCCCTTTGAGCTTCTCATTTATTAAAGATCTTTGAACATGCTAGAGTTTGATTACTTTGTCTTGATGCACGCGGGTGACATGAACACCTAGAATGGACAACATGGAATGTTCCCCTTAATGGTGTGTGGTCCCTGGGCACTGATGTCAGTTTGGAGAGGTGTTGGGTTCAGAGAGCAGGGTCCTTGGATTATCTTTGTGAAAAGTTTCATCAGAGCTCCCCTTTCAGTTGCATGCAGCAAATTTCCCCAGGTGAGTTTCCCCCACGAGCCAAAAACATTTAGTTCTGTTCAAAAGGGCAGGTTTATTATAAAAAGGGAAGGGAAGTAAAGGACACTTGTATAGACATCAGTAGCAGTAAGAGCTGCCCCTGAAAGGGACAGATTTGCTAAAAGAGAGGCCTGCAGAGTCACAGTGTAATCTGTGGCTTAAGCCAAAAATGGTTACAGGTGGTGCCCCCTGGAGAGGGGCTGGTGAGGATGGACAGCCCCAGGGAAAATGCAGACAAAGTATCAATGGGGGTGGAGACTCTGATAAGAAATATAAGGGACTGCGGAAGCAGTCCCAGGGATTCAGTGTTTGGGATGCTTGAGTTTAGGATTTCAGCGTTTTTTTGCATCTTCAGTGATTCCAGACTGAAACTGTTACAGGGCAGGGAGAGGGGCAGCCCAAACCCCGCAAACCTGCCTATTTTATATAGGGTTCTGCCATCCACCACATCAACACAAAACATATGAGACTTTAATGGGAAGGAACTTTAATACAATTAGGAAACAATACAGGGAAGGCAAAGAATCTAGTTTCTAAATGAAGCACCCAAAGTTACCCGTCCCTTCGTGGGTAAAACTGCATCCAAATGGGATTGGCCAAGAGCAAGGCCCCAAAGCCTGCCACAAGTCTAAAGCATCTTCCAGTGGGGACCCACAGAAAAGGATCAGAAACAACCAGACAAGCCCAGAAGGAAAAGAGCAAAATCAAATCAAGATAAAAGCTGCCATTGTCACCTCCCCACGGGTCTCACCCACATCTATGTCACCCAGTCCATGACCAAAAGACAAGCGCAGTTTCTTCACTTGTCTCTAGGCTCCATGTGCCTCCTCCAGGTCTCCTTCTGGCTCCATCCTTCCTCAGTCTCCTCTGTAGCTTCTTCTCTCCCTGCTCAGCTCCACCCTCCCTTGGGTGGGGCAGGGAACCTGGAACCTCCCCCTTTCCTGGGGACCACCCTGTTACAAAACTGTTAGCATTTTTGCTGCTGTTACAGCCTGGCAGGGAGGGCAAAGAACCAGAGCAAGCATCTTGCTAAGCTGCATTATTGTGGCCATTTGTTGTGTCATTCGGCCACTGCAACTGCTGTTTTGAGTGTTGCTTGTCTGGTGCTGTGCTGGGGCATCTTGGCAGCTCCAGTGAGCATCTCCTATTGTGTCTTTTGCTGTCTTTGTAAGTTGGATCCTGGCCTATAGTCTGGCTGCCACATGTCCCAGGCAGGATGACGCCATCTTGGGAGCTGGCCTTTTGTTTGGGATAGGAGCTCCACGCCTGGCTCCGGGGCCTCACCCTCCCTGCCAGGCTGTAACAGCAGCAAAGCTGGGAAGAGTCGCAGTCTCTTGGCTACTTGCAAAGCCTCTGAACTTTTCTTCTGTAAAGGTGGCTGCTAGAAGCCTCTCAACATCCTTCTGAGGCCTGCAACAGCCTTCTGGAAGATTGGCTTGGTGGGGGCAGAAATTGCTGACCCTGGAATTGCTGAAGATCTGAAAACACTGAAATTACCAAATACTGAATCCCGGGGCTGCTTCAGCAGTCCCTTATATTTCTTTCTTTCTTTCTTTCTTTCTTTTTTTAAATGATGCTGCCAGATTTTTTTTTAAAGATTTATTTATTTATTTATACAAGCACTGGGTACAGTCAGAAGCACTGGAGGGTGAGAGAATTCACCAGAGCCAGAGTAGGGAACAGAACAGGCAGACTGATGAAATACACTGCTGAGGGGAGCAGCGGGCGAGACAGGAGAGTTCTGCTGCGCCATGTGGGATCCTCTCCCGGTGGCCGGGGATCAAACCAGTGCTGCAGAGGCTGCGGGCAGCTTCGCAACCCAGCGCTCACCCGCTGAGCCACCAGGGAGGCCCCCTTTATATTTCTTAACAGAGACCCCACCCTCACTGATACTTTGTTGGCATGTCTCCTGGGGCTATCCATCCTCACCAGCACCCTCTCCAGGGGGCGCCACTTGTAACAGATTTTGGCTTCGGCCATGGGCTATAACAGGTTGGCAGCCTTGTGGGGAAAGCTGCTTCTGCTGCTTTGCAAAGGGAGGAGGTTGGTGAAGAGAAGCACCTGCATGATCACAGGTATAGGAGGGCTGCTGCGTTTCCCCAGTGCAGAAATTGCCCTAATAAGAGTCTTCTTTTGGGGAGGGGCTCATTCCTTTGTAGGATTGTTAACTGCTGTTAAATTATTTCTAGGGTTGGCGCCTAAGGATTATTTTCTATATTTGGTTTGACTAGGTCAATTGGGAAGGACCAGGGATTCTTTTACAATGGCCTTCGATGACCTCAGTCTGAGCCTCTAAATACTTTATTTTTCTATGTGGCTTGTTTAATGGCTGTGTTAATCATTTCTACCCCCCACTTCCAACTTCTGGACTTATGTGAGACAGTTTCTGGTCTTGTGATGTCTCCTTCCCAAATTGTCTGCTTTTAGCCTCATCATCCCCATTGGATGGGAGGAAAGCATCATTTCATGGGTGAATCAAGGTGCATTGAGCCCTACAGTTTGCTGATTTGCATATGCATACATATTCTTTCTTGCCTCCCAGTCTCATTTAAATAGGGTTTTGAATATTAATATTCAGGTTTTTGATGAGTGAATTCATGGGTTAACAGGGCACCCCTGGAAATGATAAGGGCCAGTACTGTCATTCCATGAATGATGATCTGATGGGTGAAGCATTTCCTGAAATATTGCAACTAGTTGGATAAGGACCCTTGTATTCTTGTATTATCAGCTTTTCCATCACACCGTTTATACCCAGGTAAGGGGTTCTAATAGTAAGAAGTAGGCAGGCAGGGTGTATGATGACCCCATAACTCAGAGAGTGAGCACATTTCTAGTCTGTCAGCCCTGCAGATTGGAATAACTCTCTCCAATCATTCTCTTCCATCACTTCCATTTTTCTCTTAAAATCTGGCCCCAGGATGGCTGATCAGAATCCTAAAAGGACATTTAGGAAATACAGTTACATTAATGGGTCTGAGATAGGGAGTTTGCATTTGATAAGAAGCCCTGCAGACAATTCTCCATGCACTTTGACCTTTGACCTTTTGAAGTGGCTTTGGAATCCTGATCTGAGAGACACACACAGAAAATTTCTTTTATATGGTAGGAAAATAGACTAGAAATGAAAGTGGGTTGAAAGCACTTATTTTGCAAGCACAGGTAATGTGATATGATTACAGCAGTAACTATTGGATCATCCTGGTTTCTCGTTCCACTGCGTACCTTCAGGTCTCCCTCAAAAGAGCAATTATGAATCTGAAGGCAGCTCTTAGGCTTTTGAATTCCCAGCAGATTGTGCCTTTCAGGGTTCTGTACCATATCACTGGGTACACCGAGTAGTTTTGAATAATAGTGCTCATCAAAATATTCCCAGTGGTGTGCAGGTTCAGCCAGTGCACATCCCAGGGGTCACCCCTGTTGGCAGTGGTGCATTTCAGCAAGGGCACAAAATCCAGGCCATCTCTTCACAGACTTTCAATATGGGAGGAGGTGAAATTAGAGTGCTCAATTTCTTTTGCCACAAAGTGTCTTTAATTTTTACATTTTTGTTGGTAGTAATGACAGAAGAAACAATATATCTGTAAGACATAAAATTTTAGAGACACACCATACTATCTTTATCTTGTATCTATGGTGGAATATTTTCAGAGTAAATTTAAGCAAAGTAATGCATTTAAGAGAAGAAAAAGCATTCCATTTTGAAATGACAAGCACAGAACTCCTACTTTTGATCTGGGAAAGGCCTCAGTCTTTCCTAGACTTCAAAGTGCCAATGCAATTTTAAAACACCAAGAAGATGTTGGACACGGTCAGATGCAAACTAGAAAATATTGGCTTAGCCTTATGTAAATTCATAGTCATCTATCACTTGGATGCTTTAAGCAGTTACAGTTATCTAATTCTGATAGGGAAATAGAAAGTTCCAGAAAAATCAAGATAAACCACTGATTTATATAATCAATAGATATATTTAATATATGAGTGTTAACCAGTAGAGTGATAGGGCAGCAAGGGGCACTAAAAACAGGGACAGTGCCCAAATAGTTTACTAGTCACTGTCTGAGTTCTTCACCCGTGCACACAATTACAAGATTACCAGTGCACACAATTAAAAGATTACTCAGGTACAGAGGACAATGATAATGGGATTTATTTCACAAACCAGGTAAAACATTGAGTCACTGAGGCCACAAATGGTCATTTACCTCACCTGAAATAGTGTCCAGTGTTTTAAAGTCCTACACACAAAGGCTTCCAAGATGGAGTCTTTCCACCACTGAAGACCTGGAGTACATGAGAGCAGACTATAGGCTGGGATCCAACTCATGAAGACAGCAGAAGAAACAACAGGAGATATTCACTGGAGCTGCTGAGATGCCTGGCACAGCACCAGACAATCAACTCTCAAAACAGCAGCTGCAGCAGCCAAGGACCTGACAAACAGCCACACTCAGGCAGCTCAGTGAGGCACCCAGCTCCAGTTCATTGCCTTCCCTGCCAGGCTGTAACAGCAGCAAAGCTGGGAATGTTTCAGTCACTCAGCTACTTGCAAAAGCCTCCGAACCTTTCCTCTCTGAGGGTGGCTGTTGGAAGCCTCTGCACTTCCTTCAGAGGCTCACAGCAAATCTTCTGGAAGATCATTGAGGTGGGGACCAAAATCACTGACCCCCAAAATGCTGAACCCCAAACGCTGAATCCTCAACTGCTGAATCTTCAAACACTGAATAATCTGCTGCTACTTCTGCAGTCCTTTATATTTCTTATCAGTTGCTCCATCCCAAATGTGATGCTTTTTAGTATTTCCCCTGGGGCTATCTCTCTTCACCAGCAACCCCTCTCCAGGGAGCACCACCTGCAACAGTCTTTGGCTTTAGCCACCAGTTACAATTCTCCAAGGTCGCACTTCTTTTGGGTGCCAACTGCCTTCTCTCCAGTCTTCAGTGTTCCCAAGTGCTGGTGTTTCTCCCAAAACAATTGAGGTATGTAAAGTCAGGCGAAGCCTCTGGGTCAGCTTTTAAAGGAAGATAGAAGAAGCGGAAGCTCTCTTCTATGGGAGCGTCTGGAGAGGAAGGCAGTCTCTTGGCAGGTGCTCCCTAAGGACCGGTGACAGAAGTCCTTGTGGAAAGATTCTTCGAGGGACAGTGGATACCTTTCTGAGAAATAAGCATACAGTAGCCATGGGGAGAGGCTGGAGGGACTCCAACTTCACTTTGCCATTGAGTCTTGTTGGCCCATTACAACAGATGTCCCCAGACATCATTCACTCCTGACACTGGAGCTCTGAGAAGGGGAGGGGAGAGTTGGCTCCAGCCCACTGAGTCATGGTAGTTAACTTTTTCTCTCTGTTCACTATATTTCTCTAGAGAGTCTTAACAATGCTTCCTCACAGCTCAACTTGGAGTAATACTTTAATTATAGAATTCTGCCTCAAATTCAGCATTTCCAGGCAGGACCATTGTGGCCTCCAGTAATGGCCATCTCTCCTACCACCCCTTGCTCTCTGTTTTCCTTGACTCCTGAGAGCTGTGTGCTTTGGTGATTTTCCCCTACAAGCAATTTCAACTTTCTCTTTTCATCCAGGTCAGCCATAGCTCCCTGTTATTTCAATTCTGCGGCAGCAGCCCTCCTGCTCGCCTGTGCCTACGCAGGCGCTTCACTTCACTGGCCTTCTCCCTTTGCAAAGCAGCAGAGGCTGCGCTCCTCCAAGACCGCCCACATGTGACTATGCAAGCGTCTCTTTTAACACACCTGTGCCTTTCAGGGGCAGCTCTTTCTGCCCGCTTGTGTCTCGCAAGTGTCCATTATCCTCCCACACCTTTTTTTTTTTTTAATTAGGAAGGTATTAGATTTATTTTATTTACTTTGTAAAATTTTATATATATTTTACATCATTCTTCCTCCCCACTTTTATTATATAATAAACCTGCCCTTCTGGATATAACTAAACTTCTCTGCCTCGTGGGGAAACTCACTGCGTGCCGCTGAAAGGGCAGCTCTGGTGAAATTTTTCTCAGAGGTAACCCAAAGACCCCACTCCCTGAGCCCAACACCTCTCCAAACCGACTTCAGTACCACGTAATATTCCACCACGAGGTCAAGATAATGACTGCTATTATCTCTGCCAAGGAGCAGAAGAGCCTCCCCACATGCCTCTCACAGATGAGTCTCTTCCCCACATATCTCTGTTTCCTTCTTCATTCTACCTCCATTATATACTATATCCACCTGGCTCCTCCCAGCTGCCCCATTTCAATCTGGTTCATAGCATGCTGAGAATTGTAATTCAAGGCAGCTGTGTACGGTCAGAGGCAGGAGAAATGGCACCCATTCACTGCACTGCTCCTCCCTCTTTCACGGAGATGCCTTCTCTAATACTATGACTGCACATGCTGACATATTTACTTACTCCTTTGAAACCTTAATTTTTTTAATTAAAATTTTTTAAAAGATTTATTTATTTATTTATGCAAGCACTGGGTACAGTCAGAAGTGCAGGAGGGTGAGAGAATTCACCAGAGCCAGAGCAGGTAAAGAAGAGACAGACTGACCAAATACACTGCTGAGGGGAGCAGCGGGTGTGGCAGGAGAGATCTGAGCGCCATGTGGGACCCTCGCCCGGCAGCTGGGATTGAACTGACACTGCAGAGGCTGCGGGCAGCTTCGCAGCCCAGCGCTCAACCACTGAGCCACCAGGGGAGGCCCTAAAATTTTTTTTAAAGATTTATTTATTTATTTATTTATTTATTTATTTATTTATTTATTTATTTATTTATACAAGAACCGAGGTACAGGTCAGATTCAATTCATGGGAGTGTGGGAGGATTCACCAGAGACAGAGTGGGGAACAGAACAGGCAGTGACTGAAATACACTGCTGAGGGGAGCAGCGGGAGAGCCAGGAGAGGTCTGCTGTGCCATGTGGGATTCTCACCAGCCAGCGGGGATCCAACCGACACGAACAGCTTCACAGTGTGGCGCTCAATCACCTGCGCCACTAGGGGAGGACCTAAAAATGTTTTTATTGAAGTAACATTGGTTTATAACATTATATAAGTTTCAGGTGTACATAATTATATTTCAATATCTGCATATACTACAGGTGATCTCCACCGGAAGTTTAGTTCCCATCCATCAACATACAGTTGACCCCTGTTACCATTTTATCCACCTGTAGTCCCTTTTCCTTCTGATAATCACCATTCTGTTCTCAGAATCTAAGTGTTTGTTTTTGTTTTGTTTGCTTTCTGAAACCCTAGATTTAGACCACAGCAAATGTTACCTCAAATTGGGCCCATGGTCCATTCAAGTCAGACCATGACAAATAGCAGCATTTATTCTACACATGGCACTTCTTGTGCATTTTCTTATCACCACTTTACAGATGAACCTGTAATTTAGGGCAATAAAATAATTTGCCCAAGGTCACATGTCTTGCATGCCGTGGAATAAGACTTGAATCCAGATCCAACTGAAACGCAAACTTTTAACCAGGTACATTCCTGGGGCTGAGGCTTTTTAGGGGAGAAGCACACTCTCAGCTAGGTACTAACCATCCAAAATGGGGTTGTACCCCCCCAAGCAATGTTCACCTCTCTCAACAACTATGAAGACTATGAGTTAATTAAATTCCTCTTGAATCTAAAATTTCTGCTTGTACAATATCTTCAGCAAGTGGTTTTAATTATATTATTAGGTGCAGTTTACTTCCTATTATGTAAGCTAATACTATTGTCTTCAATGTTTGAAGAGCAATCTTTATTTTTTTAGAGGTTTATTTATTTATACAAGAACTGGGGTACAGGCCAGATATGCAGGGCAGCAAGAGGATTCACCAGAGACAGAGGGGGGATGGAACAGGCAGACTGATTGAAATACACTGCTGAGGGGAGCAGCAGACAGGACAGGAGAGGTCTGCTGTGCCATGTGGGAATCTCCCTGGCCAGCTGGGAATTGAACCCATGCTGCAGAGGCTGTGGACAGCTTCACAGCCCTGCGCTCAACCGCCTGCACCACCAGGGAGGCCTGAAGAGCAATCTTTAATTCTAATAGTCCCAGACTTATAAATTGCAATTTCCCCTCATAGAAACTTTTGATTTTCTTTAGATTTATTATACTGTAACCAGTGGCTGAAGATAGACTGTTACAGGTGGCGCCCCCTGGAGGGGGGTGCTGGTGAGGCTAGACTGTCCCAGGGAATATACAAACAAACAGTTAGTGGGGGTGGAGACTCTGATAAGAAATATAAGGCACTTCAGAAGCAGCCCCCAGGATTCAGCTTTCAGGATTTCAGCATTTTCTGATCTTCAGCGATTCTAGGGTCAGCCATTTCTGCCCCAACCATGCTGATTTTCTGCTGTCTTCATGAGTTGGATCCTGGCCTATTGTCTGGCTGCCACGTGCTCCAGGTCTTCAATGGCGGGAAGATGCCATCTTGGGAATCTTTGTATTTAGGACTTGAAAAAAACTGAACACTGCTTCAGATGAGGTAAATGGCCATTTTTGGCCTCGGTGACTCTTTATTCGTCCCTGGTTTGTTAAATAAATCCCATTGTTGTTCTCTGAAACTGAGTAGTCTTGCAATTGTGCACGTGGGTGAAGAACTCAGACTGTGAGCGATAAACTATTTGGGCAGTGTTCTTGGCCAGTTTTAGTGTCCCTTGCTGCCCTGTATCAGAATGACAATAAAAATTACAACTTTCATTCTTCCTCAAGCTCATTCTGAGTTATTTGGAGGCCGTGGCCAAGGGCATTACACTGGTGAGGGGGATGGGTTAATAACAGTGTCCCTCCTGGTGACTTGGCATTGCACAGAAAGAAATGCAAGTATTGCCTCACTTTTATTTTTCTTCCACTCTGACCTCTTGTCCCTGTCCATCATCCTACTGCCCTCACCCTCTGCCTTAGAATATTTCCCAATAACCCAAGAACTTCCAGCATGACGTAGGAATGAAAGGGGGTGGAAAGTGAGATAAAACAGGCAAATCTTCCCAAAGCTGAGATTTCTAAGGGGTTCAATGAAATATTTGGGGTTTGGTGGAACATCTTTTTCTTTTAAATATTGTGAACATTAGCACTAAAAATAAAAACCAAACACAGCCCTCCTTCTTTAGCTTTCTTCCTGCTCCTATGCGCCAAGCATTAGAAAACTGATACTCCTTGAGTACCTACTATGTCCTAGACACTTTTCTAGATTCTAGTAAGATAGAGAAAAATCAAAGTTCTTACCTTATAGTGATGGTGCACAGGTGAATTGATGGAGGGAATTTTATGGGTACTATACCTCAGAAGAGAAAGCACGCATTGTACAAAATGGAAGAATTTGTAAAATATATATTAAAAAAATGTTAAACCCACCCCCCCCAAAAAAAATCAAACAAACACAAAAGGGAAATTTTAGTCAAAGAAACTTCCAATTGTACTTATCGTTTATTCATACGTGTCTTAGAAACTGACTATGTGCTAATTTGGTTTCCCCCAAACTTGGTGAATAGGCTAACAGGGGTGGTTTTTCTGGTACACAAAAGGAGATAGGAAAGGTGGTGGCTGCAGCTGAGGGGCAGGTTTTACCAGTCAAGAGAGGAAAAGGACAAGGAAGGAGGGAAGGAGTGGGTGGGCAGCAGTCAAGCAATGGAGAAGGCAAATGGTTTCTTTCAGGCTCTGGGGCCAATGGCCACTCTAAACACACTCCTCTGCACACCCAAGCCCCGTGCCCAGGCTTCTTTGCTTACCATCTATTGATAGGTTTCAAGGTAAGCTAGCCCAGCAGGAGTCCACAAGGAGCAGAAAATCCCAGCCTAGTGCCCTGATCTGAGTCCCAAGCTTCTGGGCAAGGCTAGGGCTGAGTTGCAGCCTCAGATTATACTATATCTCCCATAGAGGCAGGAGGACCCAGAGACAGAGTAGGCCATTGGTACTGATGACCAAATCTGAGTTCCAGTCGTGAACCCATGTTAGTGGTGTACTTGAGTCCCCGGCTCAAGTTTTCTCTGCAGAAAAATGGAGGCAAAGGGTCTAAGTCATGGTTTATGTTGAGAAGTCAATAATTTAATCCCATAGACTATCTGGTTAATTCTCAGTAAGAGGTAGCTGGCATCAGACCAGGGGCCCAGGAATGTGTCTTCCAGGCTGATTGAAGCATTCAATCAAGTTCAAATACCAGAAACTGTTTTTCATGATCTGAGCCACATGGTCAGAAGCTCATGTGAGTAGTAAACTCAAAATTGTTTTTGGTGTTATGCAGAAAACTTTGGAAAATAAGATAAAATAGCTAAATAATTATTTTTCTAGACTAGAATGTAGCAGGAAGTATTAATAGATGAGGGATCTATTTTCCATACTTTCCAGACATGGCCAGGTAACCCAAGACATTTCAAGACTAAATTTCAGAGACTGCTTCAGAAGGTCCATTAAAGAGAAGCCTGCCCAGATTTCTCTCATAGATGGTAGATTAAGAATAAGAGATCAGGGCCTCCCCTGGTGGCACAGGCGGTTGAGCGCTTCACTGTGAAGCTGTCCGCAGCCTCTGCAGTGCTGGTTAAATCCTGGCTGACCAGCGAGGGTCCCACATGGTGGGGCTGACCTCTCATGTCTCGCCCACTGCTCCCCTCAGCAGTGTATTTCGTCAGTCTGCCTGTTCTGCTCCCCGCTCTGTCTCTGGTGACTCCTCTCACTCTCACGCGCATCTGGCCTGTACCTCAGTTCTTGTATAAATAAATAAATAAATAAACAAACAAATAAATAAATAAATCTTTTTAAAAAAGAATAAGTGATCAAAACAAAATGAAAAAAAAAGAAACTTTTAGACTATAAAAAACAAAACAGTGGCAGAGGGAGAGGGGAGAAGGGTAAGTGAGGTAGAAAGTCTCCATTGCATGATGATGGATGGAAACTAACCTTTTGGTGGTGCATCTAATGTAGTGTATACAGAAGTGGATTATAAGGCTAACACCTGAAACCTGTATAATGTTACAAACCAATGTTACTTCAATTGAAAGACAGAGACAAAAGTTTGTTGCACAAAAATCACATCATCATTTTGGTTAAAATTGACTTCTAGCTTTAATAACCGAGCTTATCAGGGAAAGGAGTTTAATAATTTTTTTTGATTTTTCCGACTCTATGCTCTAGTGAGCAGCAATTTTAAATCCATGACTATTGTGAATGACGATACTGTGACAACTCATTTTGATGATAGCTGACATCCACTGAGGACTTACAAAGTGTATGACGGGTACTAAGGGTTTTGCAATAACTCATACAGTTGTCAGAAACGACTCTGGGATCAGGCTATTTTTAGCCTCTTTGACAAACAAGGAACTAAGACACAAAGAGGTGGAGAAACTGACCTGCATCTCTCAGCTTGGAAGTAGGAGCTGGAACTCAAGCCAGGCTCCTGCACCTCGGAAACCACCTCCTCTAGAGTCTTGTCGTCCTTACAGACTTAGTGCCTGGAATGGAATAGTCCTCTTTTATGGAAATACTCTAAACCATTTCATTTTTATCATTGAGGAACTTATTTTCATAAATGGATTAAATGTCTTGAGACATTCAAGGTGTCAAAAGTTAATAATGTTTAGCTGCCGTGGTTTCTTGTAACTTCTCTTTTTCAGCATGCTTTTTTATAGATGTGATACTGATTTTGCACTTAAAGTGAAACTATACAGTTTCTTGCAGAGAAAATTGGTTTACGTGAAAAAAAATCCACATCCAGGAAAGTGGTGAAATATTCACAGTCATGTGGGTAAGGTCAAAACAGGGCTGGTGGACCATACAGTCCAAACAACCATTTCTGGGGTGTGAACCCCTCTTGAGCTGGGCAGGTCTCTTCATCAGAGGACCCCAGGGTTAGGGGTGCTCTGCGGTTGGGGGTACCAGAGGCAAACATCCCCAGCCTGACCTCACCATGCATAGGAGGGCCAATCCTACCTCCTCCATGGCTAGTCACCTTCTTACTAACCCTCATGGAAATCTTGCTGAGGCCAGTGGGATGCCAGCCCTTCTTGGGATAAACATGCTTTAATTATGAAGTGCTTAATCTTTTTATTGAGAATATTTATTTTAGTGTTGTTCGATAAGAGTGAACACTTTTCAAGTACTGCCCTCAGGTGACTGCTCATCTATTGCTGCCAAGAAGTAGAAAGGAGGGAATAAAGCGGAAAAAGGTCCCAGGTTCAATAAACATTTTATTTCCTTGTTCTTTTAAATATGCAAACCATGCCTGAATCATCAACATTGTCACTCTGGTACTTTTCTATAAATTGTATTTTGTAAAAAAATAGAGTGAGCCAGAGCGAGAAAAGGGAGCAAGAGTGTGAAGAATGTGGTCTGGGAAGCCAGGGTGTTTACTAGTTAGAGGAACCAGAAGTTCATAGGGGCCTGGCTCGACTGAGAAATGACAGCTCAGCACAAGGAAAGGGGGGTGGCAGTGGGAACCTGCTGTGGCAAAGCAAGAACAAAGCACTTGAAGAGTTCTGGCTACGAGTGCTCTGCACACGTTCCTGTCCCCTTCCCCCTCCAACTCTTCCAGAAGCAGCGGCAGTGTGGCCTGGCTGTAGCAAACCTGACTGAAGCACATGTGCCCCGCCACTGAGCTGTGTTGGCTACTGGTGCATGGCACCCACTCCTTCCCACACACAGCCACTGAAGTCAAGCCACGCGGGAGGGAGGGTGAGGCCTGGAGCAAGAGAAAGACAACTCAGCTGGCTGGCCCTTGCCCCTGAAGAAAACAAGCAGAGGCAGGGAGGAAAACATACTGTTCCCTGCAATCTGATCACCTCCCTGCAAGCCTCTGGGTTCCACCCCCCAGGACGCTGAGTCCCAGAGGAGAAGCTGATTAGGCCAGGCAGGAAACCCCAGCGTGGTGACTGTTCCTGGGCAGATTGATTGGAAACACACTCTGGAGAAGGGGGGCGGTGGGGCAAGAGTGTGCAAAGCAGTCCCGCTGGAGGTGGGGTGAAGGTGGGGGGGGGCAGAGGAGAGACTGGGCATAATGCTCTGTTTGTGAGCCCAGAGTCCAGCTCCCAGGGTGGCCCCTGGCAGCTGCCTGGCCTCAGGGTGAGAAATCTACAACAACAAAGGCACTGGCACAAAAGGGGTCAAAGAGGCCTCAGGCTTTATGGGGCCAAAGGCACTTCAGTTCCGAGGGACACAATTTCACCCTGGTATGAGGTTGGAGGCAGAGAGTCAAATGGGGCTTATTGAAGAAAGGAGTGATATTTACTAGTCATTTAGTGGGTGAGGCACTATACTGGGCTCTTTTTACCTATTCCATCCATTTTAGGATCACAGATTGAAATTTTCATAGAATTGGAAAGAAAATAACTTTATTTTCCCCTTCAGATAGTGACAGCTAGAGTTGCCCACTATCACGAGTGCCCTTTGAAATGTCAACTAGCACCAACTGGGAATTTTGTCACTAAGAAACCAGTGATAAGGCCAGCCCAGCCAAGAACATTCAGGGGTGTGAAAACCAAAGTATGTCTTCATGTCCCCACCTCCAAGCTGCCAGTTCAGGAGCCCCAGGACCCTCACTTCCCCAAATTCCGCGTTCCCTGTCATTCCTCATCCTGGCTGAGCCACTGCTGAAGGGTCCCCACAGCCTCTGCTCTAGCGCCACCTGGTGGTCCTGAGCGCCAATCCATCATCTATATGTCTAGCCCTTATTTTTGAGACCCACCTGGACTTTGGTTCTGCCACTTATCTCTGCATCATTATCACTCTTTCCACATTCCCAGAGTGTGGGTCTGCTACTCCTAAGCGGCCTGTTCAGCCACCATTTTTTGTTACCCGCAAGGTCAGAACTGCCCGGTCAATTAGATATAGGAGCCCAACTCTGCAAGGTGCCTTTCAAATCAATCAAGAGTACAAAGCTGGATCACGCAGGGAAGGCTATGCATCACGAGATGTGACTGGGAATGCCCGGGGGGCTGATGACGGATGCATAAACTTACTCCCGACTTACACATCACGAGGTAAGACAGGGAATGCTGGGGGACCTTTGACTGATGTATAACAAGGGACCCCAGAAGCTGATCAGTGGAACACCTTGTTGATAAGATTGAAACCATGGCTGGGGAACTAGGGCTTGATCTCAATTACAATACCGAGTCATCAAGCAGATGAGAAGTGCCTGGAGAGCAGACTCACAATCCCTATTACTATAGATGACAGCATATTTTCTAGTTACACCCTTCCCTTTTTCCTTTTTCCCTCCTTCCCCTTACAAGTGATGTTGTGTGATTATTCTATCAATAAAAAGGCCAGGATCTTGTTTCTCTATCACGCAACACCATAGTTGCCCACTCAACACCATAATCATTGCCAATTTCTGCTGCTTCTCACCAAAGTTGCCTCCAGTGTTTTTTTTTTTTTTTTTTTTCCTTTCATGGAGTCCTCACAATCGGGAAAATTTTTCACTGAATCTTTTCTATATTCAGCATTTTTTAATTTAAATTTTATTTTTATATTCCCCATACAATTACAACCCCCTTATTTTGACCCCAAACCCTCCTTTCCCTGCCCCCCACACCCCATAGAGTGTCTCTGGTTCATAGTTGTTTGTTGATGTTGATATTTTCTTTCTTATAGTTATTCTTTTTCCTGGTCCCTTATTTAGGTTTTCTAGGTTCCTGCTATGAGTGAGACCATCCGGTATTTTTCTTTTTCTTTCTGCCTTATTTCGCTGAGCATGATCCCTTCCAGCGCCATCCATGTTGCTGCAAACTGCATGTGTTTATCTTTTTTGAATGCTGTATATTCAGCATTTTTATTGTGATAAAATATAAAATCTGCCACTGTAACCATTTTAAGTGTGCAATTAAGTGGTATTTATTATATTAACATTGATATATAACCATCACTACTATTTCTAAATATTTTTCATCCCCCAAATCAGAAACTCTGAATCCACTAAGCAATAACTCTCCTTTACCTTTCCTCCCCAGCCCTGCCCCTTTAATCCATAAACTGCTTTCTGTCTTGATAAAGTTGCCCTGTATGGGTATTTCATGGAAGTGGAACCATAAAACATGTATCCTTTGTGTTTCATTTATTTTACTTATAGTAGAAGGTTTTTAAGGTTTATCTATGTTGTAGCATCTATCAGAACTTCATTTATTTTTAGTGCTGTATAATATTCCACTTTCTATTTATCTGTTCTCCTATGTGTGGGTACTTGGGTTGCTGTCACCTTTTTAAAATTTTAATCTTTTATTCAGTTTTCTAGAGGATTCTTCTCACTTCCCCACACCAAGGATTTGGAACATGTGTCTGGGAGTTTGGGTTTTATCCTGTGTGAGTGATACAGTGCTGTATCCCATCAGAATTTGTTATTCCCACTCATACTCAATTGGCATCTACATCTGGGTCCTGAGACTTGGGATAGCAGCTCTGTCCAGTCACAGGGTGAGTCTCCTACCCACTGGGAATCCTCCTTGAGAGTGCAGGGAGGAGAGTACAGACTTTGCCCCATTTTTGACCAGGAAGCTCAGCTTGTTGTCTGATTCCAACCCATGGAGCTAAGTCAGCACAGAAGGAAAACCAGCCTTATGGACAATGACCATGGAGGCCAAGCTTGAGTGAGAAGACATCTTGTCCAGAGCAGCCACTGCAGATGTGCTCTGAAGGGCAAATGCCCGTTGCAACACAAGAGCACCCCCAAGGTTGGAACAGGGTCACTTTTCCAAGAGGCAGGGTCAGGCCAGGACGTAGAAGAGAGCAAGAACCAGAGAGGCGGGCCTCCCCAGTGGTGCAGTGGGTTAAGCGCAGCTCTGTGAAGCTGTCCACAACCTCTGCAGCACGGGTTTGATCCCGGCCAGCAGAGTAGATACCCACTTGGCATGGCAGACCTCTCCTGTCTCGCCTGCAGCTCCCCTCAGCAGTATATTTCGTCACTCTGCCTGTTCTGTTCCCTGCTCTGTCTCTGGTGAGTCCTCTCACCTTCCCACACATCTGGCCTGTACCCCGGTTCTTGTATGCATGAATAAATAAATCTTTAGGAAAAAAAAAGAACCAGAGAAGAAAGGAGATGGGAGGTTGGGTCTGGGGAAGCTGCACAAGAACTGGGAGGAAGCACAACTCAGCAATAGGACTTTTTATCAGGGGCCTGCTGGGTGCCATGGGTTCAAGTTCAAGTTTGTAGAGCTAGCCAAGTATACTACCCAAATGTCTGTTTACTATTTCTCCATATTGAAACCTCATATAACTAGAAGCCCTGACTAGCTACCTTTGGAACACATGCCCAAAATAGATACAGACTGCTGGTGTTCCTGGGTATCTGTCACACTGATGTGACACTGTCCACTGGAGTGGTAGGCTAATCAGTAGGGCCTTCCCTTACATAGGGCTTCATTCCAACGTTCATTTATTTTTTAATCATTATTCATTTTCATTCAACGAGTGTTTTTAATAGAATCTACTAAGGAGCTAGGTAGAATGCTGGGTGATGGAGTAGAAGACAAATAAGATAGGATCTTAGCCCGACAACTTACAGTTCTGGGTAAAGAAACATACCATAGTGGAATTATGGTGTCATCTCCCAATGGCTTCACAATAACCCTATGAAATATGGTGGGTGGGTGTTGCCATCATCACTTAGCAAAATCAACCAAATTTCTGATTCTATTTTCTCTTCTGAGAATGGTTTTTGGGCCAATTATATCAGTAAAAAGTGCTTAACATCATCCCTGGTGTATAGTAAGTGCCATAAATGTTAGTGCAATGAAAATGATGGCAAAGTTGAATGAAGCTCAGGAGGTAACACAACTGGCTGAGTGTTGTCAGCTACTAATGGAAACAATGCAGGCATAGAGCCTGGACATTCTCATTCAAAATCTGGCACTTCTTCCCTTGACTCCTTTCTCCTAGGAAGGTACTATTTAAGAGATCAACAGCCAGTCAGTTAAGTGTTTTTAACTTTTGCACTGTTGGCATTTAAACAAACAAACATGATATAGGAGGTAGGGAGACACATGGTTTTTGGCTTACCACATGTCAGCTGCAGGCGTGATACTACCAATGTCCTGAATTCACACTTGAATCAGAGATCACATAAAACATTTCTAGGCAAGAAGGCAACAGTGAATTCACTATGCTGTAGGAGAGTTCTCTTCTGTCCAGGCTAATTGGGGATATATCAACGGGTGGAAATACACGAACACACAACCTCTAGAGGTTTCATTCAGTAAACCTCAAAGCACAGGGATCTGTGTTTTTAAAACACTGATGATAAGCAGGCATGAGTAGTACTAAACTGGACACCTCTCTAAGCCCTCTGTTGTTCTGTAGCCTGGCCTCTCTCCAGGAGAGGATGGGTCCATTTGACTCAAAACAAGGCTAGGAAAGAGAATGGACTGAACCATGATACACAGAAGTCAGTAAGATGATGTACACTCAGAGGAGTGACTTGTTTTCTGGAGGGAAACTGCTAGTCCCAGTCCTCAAGTCATGGAGCCCTTCTTAGTTCACTCACAGCTTTGGCCAAAGACCAGTGCTCTTGATAAATGAGCAAAAAGTAGGTGTCTATTTGTCTTCTAAGTTCTCAGCTTGGTGTGGAGGGAACTGATCTAGGTGATTCTCACTAACAATTCAGTAAGATCAATTGTCTTAGGCAACATGAACTGGCACATGGAGAGGCGGTCGTGTTTGCTAATCTAGACTCTGCTCCAGGCTTCCTCATTCAACTGCTCAGTCAAATCATTCTTCCCAGGGTGCAGCATCTCAGGGATAGGAGCAGACACAGTTCTTGAGCTCAGTAGGTAAACAGCCAGGTTCAAGTCAGGTCACCAGGTGACCTCCCGCAACCCTAGATCACCATAGTGACCCAAAATCTGTTTCACTGTCAACAATCTCTAGGGCCCAGTGTCCTAGAATTTGAATGTCCAGGTAATCCCTAAATTGCTTAACTTTCTCCTTTCCTCTCTCTACTCCCACATATTGTGTCAGTCCACATGTTCAGGATTAATTGTCTGAGTTTCCCTCGTCATCTCTTCCTGTAGGGAGACCTACCTTGAGTGTCAAGGCTGATACTTTGCATAACTTCTGTCATCATTCCTCTCTAGAACTGGCCTTCACCTATCAATCCCAGCTCAGTTTCTAGTCTATGTTGGCTCATGTTTCAGAATAAATTCCTGCCTACCAGGTACAACAGGTGCTCCCTTATCCCTCCGCTCTGTCAGTGAGAGAAATGGCCATGCTATGCATGACACCATCTCTGGAGCACCCAACTGCCCTTTCTGGGCCAGTCTCAAATCTGGGTGGTCATTCCTGTTTCTCCCTCTTTTCACAATGGAAAAGACCTCACTAGATCTGGGTTTTCTTCTTCCTTCTCTCCCTTCTTCGCAGTCCTGGACATAACATTCTTCATTGCTGAACCGTCCTAAGTCACCACACCTTTTGTGCACTATAATAACTAGTGACAAAATGTCACTGTTTTGAAGTTTGGAGATAAAAGGGAAAGCAATTATCTTAAGGGGGATGTCTGCCTGGAAGCGTTTTGTAGAATAAACGTGGATACTTGACTTCTTACCACTTTGTATGGAATGATGAGGTGCCTTTAATGTATTGTAAGAAATGCCTAGAAATATACATTAATCTTTTCCAAAATCTAGATAAACTCTGAGTCTTCAACGATGCTTCTAGATTTATTAATTCAGACAACCCAGATATGTGAAGCATGTAACATGAAATAAGAGCCTTTGTCTGAAATCACTTCTGCAATTTTCTCGTCAAAGTCATTTATAGGTGTCAAATTCATGTCAAGTTGTAGACAGCTTGAATTCTGTCTGTAATGTTTTCATGCCCACAAATTGATCAACATGGGTCAACCTAGAAAAGCAGCCTAAGGAGGTATGCAAATGTTAGAACTCCAAGTAGGTGGCTAGTATGCAATCTATGTGGCAGGTCAGTGTTTGATGTTGCTGCTTCAGGCTTACAGTGCTGCATCTGAGATGACATCATTAGGATGTAGACCAAGGGCATCAATTAGTTCTATCTCATGTGCCAATTTTGATCAATTTATAATACTCTTCCTAGAGCATGAAGCTGAAAGAAGTTGGGAGACCCAGCTGGACTGAGTGGGGAAAAAATGCAATGATTTATTAGTGATGTCTGCCATGGGCAGGAAGATAGGTTAACAGTATGGGTATTGTAGTCAAAGAGACAGAGTTTCATGTTCTGTCTCTGCCATTTATTAGTGAGGTGACCTTGGGCAAGTTATGTAATCACTTTCAGGTTTGTTTCTCACCAGTAAAATGCGGATACATGATAGCACCTGTTTTGCAGGGTTATTATGAGGATTAGTTGAGATAATTCACGCCAAGTGCTTAGCACTGTATCTGGCACAGAGGACTCAATAAATATTAGCTCTTATTATCTTAAATATCACAGGCAAGGCAGTCTGTGCTTGGCATATCTGTCATTCCAGGTTCAGGCATATACGGATCCTTGTAGCGACTTGTGATTAAGACATGTTTTAAGGGCACTTGTAGAGGTAGAGATAGTTGGAACTTCTTTGTCCTTAGGATATTAACAAAACATTTTCAGTTGATGTTGTTATTAAGTTTTACTCTACCAAATGTTTTACCTGCATAAATACCAAGAGGAGTATCTCAGATCCTCATTGTAGGTAAATGCAGATCTGATTGGATCTTCTACTTAGATCCTAATTGTTTAAAGAACAAAACAAAATTCCCTTCGTCCTTGGCTTGTCTTAAAAGATTTACCCCTGGCTGACTTTCTAGCCCTATCTTCTGCTTCTTTCCTGAGCTCCAATCAGATCGTACCACTTATTTCCCAAACTGATTGTATTGCTTTGTCATGCTGTTCCTGCATAAGATGCCTTTCTCCACATCATCTACCTATACTCTACTCTTTGGAATAGTTTACATAGGATTGGAATGGTTTCCTGAATATTTGGTAGAACTTCCTAGTGAAATAATCTGAGACTTGGGTTTTATTTGCAAGATTTTTTTTTTAGAGATAACTATTTTGTTATCAATTTTCTTAGTTTCTTATATAAATATATGCATATATTCTTGAATCTACTCTAGTAAATTACAGTTTTAAAAGAAATTAATCAACTTTGCTATTTTATTTCATGACTACAATACTATCAAAATATCTGGGGAGACTCTTTTCAGAAAAATTGGAAAATTAAGAGTGCTAATACAAATTTGTATTTAACTTGGAAAATTCTAAAATGATGAGTATTTAGGTTTCTAGATATAAAAACATGACTAGTTGTTGACAAATTCAGAATTGCTCAAGATTTATGAAAATTTTCACCCCAGTAGAATTCTATAGTGTGGCAGATTACCTGTTAATCCACATCCCCTTCATTACTAGAAACAGAATTTTTACTGGGCTATTGGCCACTTAGCTAAAGGCTATCTATCCTGTCAGTAAAGGAGTTAACTGAGTGTTTACTTCCCCAATACCTTTTCACTTCGATGTCTTGGAGACAATGAGAAGTGGATCAGCAACTCCGGGCCCAATGAAGGACGTCCACCATGTGCTGAAGAAGACAGAGCCATCCACTGAACTGGACCATAACTTTTTTTTTTTTTTAATTTATTTTTATACAAGAACTGGGGTACAGGCCAGATGCGCGGGAGGGTGAGAGGATTCATCAGAGACAGAGCTGGGAACAGAACAGGTAGACTGACGAAATACACTGCTGAGGGGAGCAGTGGGTGAGACAGGAGTGGTCTGCAGCACCATGTGGGATTCTCACCAGCCAAGATCGAACCCACACTGCAGAGGCTGTGGACAGCTTCACAGTGTGGCGCTCAACCTCCTGCACCACCAGGGAGGCCCTGGACCATAACTTCTGGATCAATATATTAAAAAGAAATTAACTTTATCTTGTTTAAACTATTGCATTTTTGAGAATTTGCAAAAACTTTTTTTATTTTAACCATAATTTTGGGTCTACATAATTTTTTAAAAGATTTGTATTTATTTATTTATGCACAGATGAACTGGGGTATAGGCCAGAGGTGCAGGGGGTGAGAACATTCACCAGAGACAGAGTGGGGGGCAGAACAGGCAGATGTACTGAAATACATTGCTAAGGTGAGCGGTGGGTGAGACAGGAGAGGTCTGCTGCACCATATGTTGGTTAGATCCCTGGCTGGGATCAATTCAGGCCTTAGCGATGATAATGCTGAGATTAATACCTAGGCCACCATGGAGACACAGGGCATTTTTGTTCCCCCATATGTGCACATGTTTTATTTCCCTCCTCAAACTTCCCATGTCAATAGCAATTCCTTCTGGTAACCAGCAATTTTTTCACTAAGTCCAAGATTTGTTTTTGCTGAATTTTGCCATTATATGTTTTTGTTGTTGTTGTTATTTATATTCCACAGGTAAGTGAAGCCAATTGATACCTGTCTTTTACTTTATGATGTATTTCACTTAACATAACATCCTAAAGGTCCATCCATTTTGTTCCAAAAGGCACTTTTTCATCTTTCTTTTTTTTTCTTTTTTTTTTTTTTTTTTGAGAGAGCTGTAATTCCCTTTATTGTGTCATGTGTGAAAATAGCAAAGGCAAAACAAGCAAACAGAAAGAATAGAAAGGTAGGGCTGATGACCATTACCTTGTCATGCTTCACTGTTCTCTGGCCTGACTTAAAAATCTGAGTAGAGGAAGATAGATATTTCTTGTCCTAATTATCACAACATGTAAAATAATTACATGCTATAACATTTCTCTAGTACTTTTTTTTCTTTTTTCTTGAGATATAATGGCTATGTGATATATTAGTCTCAGGTGTACAACAGACTGACTCATTATTTGAGACTTATTTGCTGTAATTGATCCTGTAGCCTGTATTAGTCAACACACTTAACAATGGGTGCATCACAGGCATTGGTTTAAGGCTTCACAATGCACTTTTTTCTAGAAGTCTTTAATCCATTATAATTTAGTCGTAACCCCACTGAGACAGGTCAAAGGACAATTATATCTAGTTGAAATGCCTTATTGATTATGGATACAGCTCAGTCTTCTCTTTTCCTTCCTAGAATAGAAGGCACCTTCTTTTCTTTCAAGGGAATTAATATAATGTCTGCATAATGAAGATCTTTTCTTTGAGATAGGAAGCCTATGTATTTTTGTTTTAGGAAATACTAAGTTCCTTATTTTCTGTGACTTCTCTGTCTACTGAGACACCAGCATGCCATTCTTAAAAGGGGAATTTCAAATATAGTCAAGAACAGCGCTTTTGAAATTTTCTGTGCTAAAGGGTCATTAAAACTTTTTGTGCAACACATCATTTTGTAAAATGCAATCAGCCCATGATTTACAGGACAAATTAAATTAAGAACAAACAGACATAGGAGATACAATGTTCTTACTGAAGCCCATAGATGTAAAAATTACTGTCAAATTTCTATACAAGTTTTTAAATATATAACCTCAATTCCTGTACTTAATTCTTGCAAATAGATAACAAAAAGACCGGGGACAGGTACCAGTGCCCTGCAGAAAATGGCTTAGAACTAGAGAATCATTGCCTAGTTATCAGTTTCAGATTAGACTTTTGAGTTCATGGAGAGGAATGCTTCTGGAAAAACAGCATTTGTGGGATATAAAGAACTTTTTAAGTTTCTAAAACTTCCCTTATCAAGAGCAGAGTTTGGATATATGATCTTCTGGTTTTACTCAAAGTCATGGTGTTGAGGGAAGCACGATATGACCTGGGGTTCCCATGCTAAGGGAGGGAGAAACCTCTTGACCAGTTCCTGGAGAGTGGGGCACAGAGAGGATGGAAGGGGTCCCAATATGAGAATCTTTGCTTGGTACTTGAGGCTGAATCCACCTTGGGTCCATAGAAAAAGCCAAATGTGTTTGCATGAGCTCAAAGGACTCCTTCCTTGGGTCTAGCATGGGAGGTTGTGGGCTTAGCAGGGCTGTACCCCTCCTGCATAGCATCATGTCCATTGTGGCAAGAAGCAGGAACCCACTGTGGTGGAGGGAGGTATCTAGAGAGACAGTCCCAAAGACACAACCCTGGGATGGGTACGTGGTGTCAGCACATCCAGGAGTTCTGACATGGACGTACAGAGAGGTGTGTTGGATGGGAAAGAGCCTGGGAGAAGAGTGAGCAGAGGGCCCATTTTGCCACATTCAGTAGTGAAGTCCCTGGTGTTTGGCAATGTGAACCACTGAAACGTCTCAGGTACAGTGCTAAAGCAAGTGTCATTGCCTTGTTTGTTTCATTCTTAGAACATAAATCTCTGAATAGAGGATTCTGCTGTAGCTGAGCAGAATGGCTTCAAAGTTCAAAATATGAACACGAAGGACAAGATCTTCTAATTTGGGATCGAGAGGCAATGAAAATGAGGGCTCTGGAGTCAGGCTGGCCTGGCTTTTATTAATTTCTTTTTTGTTAATTTAATTTGAACAAAGAATATTGTTCATTCATTGGAAAGCCACAGGAATCACACTACAGGAATCAAGCAAGGTCATTCTTTCACTGATAGTGACTTCTTGCTTAAATGCTCTTCTAGGACTTTCCCCAAGCCCACATGTACTACTTCCATCTTTACTATTACCTTGCCCACAGTAGAACTTCTCAAGAGCACCCCTCACATTCCAGAGTTGGATTTAAACTGTGGGGTCACTGAATGTTTGTTTAGCAGTGGCCCTAACATGCTTGCAATTAAGAGGTGTTCTCATGCCCAGGATTTAATCAGAAGGTAGACTTCTGATCAATTAATCAGTCAGAAGTCAGAAGGTGACTTCCCTGAGTCTGCAGGCCCACACATGAAGTGGCCTCCTGTGGCTTCCATGGAAGACTTCATAAGCTGGGACATAGGCATGTTGTTCAAGTTATCAGGGCTAGAATGTTTTTAGGAGACATTAAACAGAAAAAAAAAATGCCTTGAATTTCACAAAATCCCCATCAGTGAATTTGAGTGCAGTCATTCAGCCACTCCATTCTCTTTCAAACCTGTGGGATTTTAACTCCATATAACAAGATTTGCAGCTAATGCATTGTTGTTCCCCAAGATGTTTTGCAAAGTCATTAAAGGAAGGAGGGGAGATTTGTGACCCAAACTAACAGGTGTACTTGGGGGTGGCCAGTTGCTAGGACAGAACATTCCAGTTTCCGCTAAGTAAATGATTCCAAGAGTCTTAAGCTGTTTAACAGTCAGCGAAGAATGAAAGTAGCAACACAAAATATAGGTCAACTTCAAGGTTAACCATGTGAAAAGAAACTAGCACATGCATAAGAAAATCTTATAAGCCAACTGGCAAGTTTTATAGGAACTAGGCAACCGTTTGGAAACATAATACCAAGGCCAGGGACGAGGCTGAAGCCAGGCATCCCCTGGGTCACCAGGGAAGCACTTCTCTAGTCCAAGAGGAGACCAACAGCCATGACCAGAAGGTCAATACAGCACCTGAGGTGAACTACACATTGCCAACTGCTTCCTAAGAAGCTGCCATATTTTCTTCTTAGTGTGAAAGTTCGCGTAGGTATGGCGACAGGATTTTAGTGTTAAAGAAAAACATAGCGGTCTCAACTTCTGATGTGCTTAGTTCCAGGTAGGGCAAGGGAGGCATCAGAGTGAAGGAACCTGAACAAAGTCATGCATCTAGCAAGCAGCAGATCCAGAAGGACCCAGAATACCTGCCCCAGTTCAGTGCTTTTCTTAGGACACCCTGACTCCTAATGTCTGGCCTCCGGAATACTTGTACCTCATGGCACCAAGTGTCAGGTGTGCTCTTGTCACAAATCCTGTTTGCAGCTAACAGCTGCAGGTGTAGCAGCCCACCTGGTATTAAGAACTGTCTCTGTAGTTTTATATTTCAGGCTGGACAGTGCAGGAAACTCAAATAAGTTTTCTACTCTTCTGTCGGTAACGCAAAATTCCTAATGCAATCGTGGTCCCTGAAGCTGCCTCTGGGGGTAGTGGGTGACATTCAGGATATTTGTTTAGTGTCAACAAGAAAATCATTTTCTCCCACTCAAAAACAAAGAGTTTACCATGTAGCCCAGGAGCTAAAGTTGACTCACACAGACAAGCAGTGACTTTTAAGACAGAGATGTGTGAGGTAAAATGATAAGCTCTGTGAAGTTCCTGGAAAGGGAGCTCAGTGAAGGTTGGAGGGGATCAGGGAAGGCCTCATGTGGGAGATGGGACATGTCAGTCTTCTGATAATGTGGATAGATTTATGAATGGATCCTGCTGTGCAAAGGGAAGGGAACATGGAGCGTGAAGCCTGAGACACAGCATGAGCAGAGCAAATTCCCAAAGGCTGGTCAAACAGGGGTTGAGAGGGGATTTTGAATAAGACTGAATGACATAGTTCCTGGTAACCCAAAAAGAAGATGCAAATAAGTCACCAGAGGAAATGGGAGCCAGTGAGAAATTCTGAGGAAAGAAGTGACATGAATATAGTCCTAAAGGATGGTTGGCTTGTCCTGGCATGTGGGACAAATTAGAAAACACATAGAACTGGAACAGGGGGACCAGTTATTATGTAAGCATTGTGAGATATGGCAACGACCTGAACTAGGGTGTACCAGTCCAAGTGGAAAAGCAGTTAGAGGTTTATATATGGAATATTATGTTATATAAATAAATGAATAGATATAAATCTATAAAGGCTTATCATCATTTATTTGATTTTCCAAAGAGTTCATCACATTAGATGAGGCTTAAAATAGTGGGTGCACTTGGTAGGGCAAAATGATCAGAATAGTTAATGCCTTTCAAATGACATCTCGGAATACCTTTCAGGTCTTTCTGTGCTCTCTCACAACAGATGGCATATTTGTCAGGATCCTTCAAATTACAAGAAAAAGACATACCTAGATTATCTTACGTGATAGAGGCTTGTTGTTGGAATGCACAAGGAAGTAAGGAGGTAGGCCAAATGTCCAGCAGCCCCAGTCAGTCCTGGTCCCATAGACTTTTCCAGGGCTTTCACAATGGGGCCCACAGTTGGTCTACCCAGGGAACAGCAGAAGAGTGTGACAGGCTGCTGGTGGCTCTCATGACCTACTTCTCTGTGAGAACCTCTCATGCTCCCCAACAGAAAGGCTGTGACTGAATTGTCACCAGTCAGTAGAGAGAACACCACTGGACAGAGTTTCTCCCCAGAGCACAACATGGGGGTATTCTACCTTATAGTCATCCCACACGACATGGCCTTTGACGGCCCCCATTCCTGTTGCAAGAAGCTAGAACAGGGGTGATAACGCTCTTTGCAAATGACATAAACCAAAGCCATTCAGGCAGAAAGGAAAGTCTTGGTCGTTCTTCTCAGTGGCGGTCCAGGACTGACACTCCCAAGATGGTAGTGATGTACATGGGAGAAATTATCTCTACCAGAGAGGAATGTAAGAGCTTCCTGAGTTTCTAAACTTAAGAAGAAAACTGGGTCTCAAACGGGCTAGGGTTTGTGTGTATTCAAACTTACCACCATACATTCTGCTTACCTCAAAATTTTCTCTTTTACCTCAAAATTTTCTCTCTCCTCCTCCACTAATGAGACAGGAGATATGGTCAGACACTGCACATATTGAGAACGTCAAAAACTTGTATATTTTATTGTGGTGCTTATTGGATATTAGACACCAGAGAATGAGAACTGGTTTTTTTCAGGGGTTTTTTTTTTTTTTTTTTTTTTTTTGAGTCAAGAATTTGTTTTGAACTAATCTGCCTGAGTTTAGTTTCAACAATTAAAGAGTGAATATTTGGTGGGTTACTACCATCAGCAGCACCAAGATACACACTCATGATTTTGTACTAGTATTCGGACTAGTACATTTTGATCTAGTTCTGACCTATGAGAGCACCTCCCGGAATGTCTGGGGTTGAGAAGGATCTTAGAGCTTGGACTACTTTTGGAAGGAAGGGAAGTCAACAGTGATTTATGACAGCTCCATCAGCACGGGGGGTGGGGATAGTCAACTGCATGTGGAATTCCCAGGCTTATACCAACCTGCACCCTCACATTATTGTCAATAGAAACTCTCTTCCTTACCCCATTCCCATTTGTTAGTCCTAAAACCTGGAGACTTCTTTAATGCCTGACTTTTTGTCTTCTTCACTTTCACTCAAGTCTGTATTATTAACAGGCCTTACTGAAACCTCGCTGTCTCTTTCCACCTTCTGAACTTCTCCTTGGTCCAGGTTGGATTTTTTGGATTAGCAACACCTTTGTCTTTTGGAGGGGCCAGTCCAGGAGGTGCCAACTGAATACCCAGAAATAGTCCAAGTTAGCAGATCCTTGGGAATCTCGCCATTCTGAGCTTTGGTGCCCCCCTCAGGTTTATAAGTTAAAAACACGATTGTGTCAGGGCCCCACTCAGAGGGGAATGTCCACACAGTGGACGCAGAGGGAAATGATTTCTGTGAATCAGTCACAGGAGACTTATGCAGAAAGTCACGTAACATGGACTGACCTTACAGTAAACTGGAAAGTTTTTTTATCTGCACATTTGTCCTTGGTGAGAAATACAATGCCAGTCAGGACATGATCTAAAGGGTCATTGGTGAACATGAAGCCAAGAGAGGGAGCTAGCCACGGGGTCTAGAGGGAATGACCCCCCTGCAGTCTCTGCTCAAGAAAGTCTGCTCTTGCTCCCCCTGCACAACTCTGGGAATGTGCTGTCAATGCTCCACCAGGGACATTGCTTTGGATGCTGCTGAGTTGCTCCACTCAGTTGGCTTGAACAACCTACTTTTTTATTCTGGGTATTGATTTTATTAGCAGAACCTTCACAATTTCAAGGCAGGGAAGGGTCACTCTCATGCCTATCTAGTTTAATTCCTAGCTGCTTGCCTAGCTCACCACCTACAGATTTCTAACCCCTTTGCCTATAAAACCCTCTAATCATCGAATGACACCTCTCCTCCGAGGGACCCCTGGTTGACAAAACCCTTCCACAGTATCTCACAAAGTCCTCACAATGTGCGTGGAAGTAGGTAGTACATGTACTGTCATGCCCACCCCAACCCAAGACTCAGAGAGAAGATACTCAAGCTCCTGCAGCTGACTTGTCCCAGGGCCAGGCCTGGACCACCTCTCCCAACATGGGGGTCCTCATTTTCTCTGCTACTCCCAGCCCCTCTACCCCATTCCTTCCCTACTGGAGATGCTGATAAACATTCCCAATTCCAACCTAGAGTGAAATTCCTAACGATGGGTGCTGACGTCTTGCTCCTGCTCCCCTAGATTTTTCATTCTACTCAATCATGCAAACCTTGTTCCTGTTTCCACTTGCCCCCCGCAAACACTTCAGTCCCTGCTTTGGCCACTGTTGAACAGAGAGAAAACGAGTTCAGAGTGTGCTTTGGGTCCCATCAGGGCGCCTTCCTCGAGCTACATGGGGTATCATTTTGGCAGGTCACCTTCTGCTGGCACTGGGCTCAGGACCTTGGGATGGCGAGGGTGGGGGATGGGCGGCGGGCTGAGAATGAGATATTCTCAATGCGAGTTTGATCCTCATTTCCATTCAGGGCTCCTCATTAGGCCACAGATGCAGCACGGACCTGTTCTTCACTGCGAGTTGGCAGGACCCACAGCCCCATTAGTGGTAACACACACCAGCAGGACTCCGGGAGAGGAAGAAGGCTGAAAGAACTGGAGTTTTGGATCCAATTTTTTAAAGAAAAGGAGAAAATGAAAGACCCATAAAACTGAGAAACACTCTCTGCCCTTGGCTCATTCACATGGAAATGCAAGTCTGATGATCATGGGCAGGGAGGTGATAGCCCCAGGAGCAAGGCTCAGAGCAGGTCCTCGGTGGCCACCTCCTGTGCCAGCAGGACTCACCTCATGAGCCACCAGTGCCAAATGGAAATGTCTTTGGACACTTGGCAGGAAGAACCAAGTGTGTTCCTATTAACAAACTAATAAGGGCCCAAAAAACTTTCTGATGCATGTACACCCAAGCATTGGGCGCTGGGGAAATTCCCCAACAAGCACAAGAGGCCCCTTGCATTACTAGGTTCATGTTAGGGAGCAGAACTATTGGAGCAGCAATGGTGTTGACAGTGGCCATCAAAGGCACCTGGGAGGGCTGGGTATGCTGGGAAGGGCGTGCTCAGGTGGGTGGATGTGAGGGTTCATGCAGGAAATGGAAGCGGTGGATCCTGTTCCTTGAAGCTTAAAGAAACAGGCACTGAAACAAGAGCTATGTTTTGCAATCTGATCTCCTGATGATGGGTGTAGAGCAGGACATGTCTTTGTTATTAGCACTCTGCTTGTTACTTAACCTATGAACCCTCATGTCCTGAGCAGCATCAGATATCCTACCCGGCAAAATACCAACCCTGGTCCCATCAGGGATTCTCAGCCTTCACCTTCATCAGGGATTCTCAGCCTAGCCTCATACTGCAGGGAGGGAGGGAGGCTGGTATTAACCTTCCCAGGGAGGCTGTTATTAAATTTCCCATCTCACACATGAAGACTTGTATCTCTGCATATAAATAATCTGCCCATGGTTAGCAGAGTTCAGACTTGAACTTAGGACTTGTGCCCAACTCCATGATGTTTTCCAGGAGTTCACTTTCTGGAGAGATCTCAAGCTAACCAGTCTGGTGTTGGGAAGGGGCATCAACTTTCAGACTATGATTAACTTTCAATTTGAAGATATGTTATGACACCTGGGCTTCCTAGAGACCCACCAGTTATTAGACTTCCTTCAAGAGACCTGAGCAAGCACTCCTCTCAAGGGACAGCCTCATGTTAATATCATCGAAGCAGACACACTATGCCCTTCAGCCCATGGTGTTGCCTAGGTTCTGTGTCCCAGCAGGAGCCAGTTTCACATTTCCCTTCCTGCTTGCTTGCTCCTCCTTGCTGAACTTTCTTTCCTTTCCTGGGGTATCCTGCTCTTCTTGCTGCCTCCCCCACCATGCTGTTTGTTGTTGGAGTCCTAACAATGTGTACCCTTTGGAGGAAAGAAGATTGAGAAAGGCACTCAATGAAACCACGAGTATGTTGGTGTCTGGCAAGCCCCAGAGATGATCAGAACCGCACCTGTGCATCTGGGGTGCCTGTCTCCATCAAATCAGAGTGGTGCTGTCGAGCTGCAGCAGCTAGTGTGTGACCTTGGCCTCCTAGAGTCCTGCCTAGGGAATGCCAGGTTTTGGAAAGTAGAGAGAGACTCGTTTACAATGGAAGGTGATTGCCCCAACGTTATGAAGTCACTCCGTGGCAAGACAAAGGTTCGTTTCCACTTGTGTTACTTTATTTTCTTCCTATCATTTTACATTTGAAGGACTGAGAGGAATACCCAACTTTTTTTTAGATGAAAACATCACTTCTATGAGTCCACATGGTCTTCTCAGGAAAGTTTGCTGACGGCTCTAAGCTGAAAGACTTACAGGGGCAAATCTTAAAGAAAAACATCAATCTATTCTCTCTTTTTGGAATGTCTTTAAATCAGTGCTGTACCTTTCCATTAGTTCCTTTAAGATGAGTAGGAAATGAATAACATGGTCCTATATCCTCAATATAAAGGGATTGTAATAACCTTCCCTAGTCTGAAGAACTGTAAGTACTGGAATTTTGCATCTGGGGTCACTTAGATGGAAAATTTTTTGCAATCTTAAACTTGACCTGGATTACAAAATACAGTGGCTACACAAAGTTCCCATATATAACACTTTTTAAAGAAAAAATTTGCTATGAAGTAACTTGTCTTTGTCTAAATTTGAGCAGCTTAAGGAATTTGCCTGCCTGTGTTTTTTCCTGAAATGACCCTGTTTTCCAACTTCAAAGCTGAGTCTTCAATTCTTCAATTTTATATTGTGAGTTAACTTATAGAGGAAGTTGTATAAGGGTATAAAAATAAAAGTGCAGTAAGCATCTAACACATTGATACTCAATAGTAGAAAATACATAAACCGTTGGAGGCCTTCAATCCATAATGCTCATTGCAATTTAGAGGGTGACTAAAATAATTCACATTGCTAGAAAAAAAAACTTTAATAATAAAAGCAAAGGACAACATGATCAGAACAAATGGCTCTCTTCAGGTATTCACGACTAAGCAGGGCCGAGAGAGGAGGGGATGGGCCATTGTAGACGGCACTTCCTCTTCTGGGATGGGGTGAGAATACCAGCAGCACCCAGAACACACAATTGGCACCATCATATTCTCTTAATTCTCAAAGTGACCTCCTTGCTCTTATTTCTGTCTTCTAAGTTGACCAGCCCTAGGGAATAAAAATTACAGAGAGGTCAGAAATGAGATGCGACTTGCCTGGGGTTCCCTAACCCATGTTCTTCATCCCACCTCTGTCCTTCAAGACTGGCCCCAGTATGGTTTTAATACACAGAGGACCAAGGACCAATGAAGATTTGAGTTCAGTCCTGAAGACCAGTGTGGACCGGCCTGGGTACAGGTCAGCAGTGGCACATTCCTTTGTTGCCTGAGACTAGATCAACACCACTGGTTTTGGCGTCATTCATCAGTTGTCAAAAATTAAGTGCATGATAACTTCCTTATATGACACACGTTGTAGTCCAAGTACCACACTGCTTCCTTTAGCACGTTCAGTAATGGTGACGTACTACCAAGTAATATAAATTTTGGATGGTTGCAAAACTTTTAAGAAATATACCCAGGGCCTCCCTGGTGGTATGAGGGGTTAAGGCACAACCTATGAAGCTATCTGCAGCCACACTACAGCACGAGTTTTATTCCTGGCCAGGGAGCTGCCCACATGGTGCAGCAGACCTCTCCTGTCTCGCCCACTGCTCCCCTCAGCAGTGTATTTTGTCAGTCTGCCTGTTCTGTTCCCCACTCTGTCTCTGGTGAATCCTCTCATCCCCCACACCTCTGGCCTGTACCCCAGTTCTTGTATGCATAAATAAAAAAAAATCTTTAAAAAAAAATCCCCAAAAGCCTTATACTAAGCATCTGACCCCTTTATAAAAACAGAAACAAAAAAAATCAGCTCATCCATGCATCCTCCTAACCTAAATGGATGATTATGAAAAACGACCACTGCCACATTGGCTTGTCGGTCTTAAATGACTGTTTTGATGGCTTGGTTTTTGCTGTTGGTGAGAAGAACTGACGGATGTGGTAGCCCCTCCGTCTCTTCTACTTGTGGTTCTAGCTGGCCACCTTCCTCCACCTGGCCTCCTCTAATACGGAGTCTGTCTTAGTTTCCCTGAAATGCAGGTCTTGAGGGGCGGGGAGAAAAGGTGTGGCTTCCAAAGCATTCTGTCCTACAGTCCCTGGTGCCCATGTTCAGAGACAAAGCAAGTCCTGTGTTCTGTCCCTTTGCCAAGCATCTGCTTATCTCTAGGCAAAGCAAATATCACTGGAATATTTCAAAGTGCTGTTAACCAAATGTCAGTGTAGTTCCAATCACTTGGTCAGGTGTACTGAGCACTCACCAGCCCTGACATTGACAAGCCCTTGTAGGAGGTCAACAGTTTCAAGAAACATAAATATCAGCTTTCCCTTTTGCCTTGAGTGTGTCAAGCTGACCTGCAAGAACACAAGCACTGTTTTGTGCTTTCCATTTTGTCTGTTCTTAAACACATTCCCTAGAACATGTGCGGCACTGTCAGAACAAGACCCAGCAGTGCCAGGGATAAGCAAGTACTCAAGGTGATTTCTTAAAATGGCGTCAAAGTCTCCTTGTAGTGAACAGGCTGGTGTTGAACTTCATAGGAATGGAATCATTTAGTATGTGCTCTGTTGAATATTTAAACTCAGCATGTGTTGGCAACTCACTATGTTATTGCATGTACTTGTCACTTGTCCCTTTTATTCTGTGTAGAATTTCATGTGTTAATATTTGCTTATCCATTCTCTTACTGATCAATGGTTGGTTGCTTCCAGTTTGGGGCCACTATGAATAAAGTCACCCAAAATAGTCTTATATAAGCTTTCTTGTGGACATTTGTTTTTATGTATCTCTGTGGTCATTTGGAGCAAAATTGCTGCATCGCAAGGTAGAGCTAACTTTATAACATTCTGCCAAATTAACACTAAATATTAAGCAAGACCTTTGAAACATATCCAGATAGGCTGCTCTTTCCTTTTCTCCACTGATCACAATAAAATCCATTTCACAGAATTTTACCTCCTCTTTTGTAGGTCTTCTCTGCCTCAACAATATCGTCAAAGATTTTGAATGTTTAACAAATACTTATTGCCTATCTACTAGGTTCCTTGTATTTTGCTGTTTGCAGGGAGGCTATAGAAATGGAAATCAGTCCTTGTCCCCAGGAAGTTCACCATCCAGTAAGAAAGACAGAAAGTTCTGATGGGGAGAGTGAGACGTGCGCAGGATGCTAAGGATTTCAGACACCTACTTTAGTCTATAAGGGCTTTTTAGGACTGGACACCTCAGTTGAATCTGATGGAAAATGAAGAGGACTTTCTGGGTGAAGAAAACAGCAGAAGTAAAGAGACATGGAATAATATACTTTATCTGGGGACAAGGGGACACCATGGCTGAGGCACTGGGTATAAGTGGGGGTCAAAGGGGCCAAGCCCTGGATCACAGAAGGTCTTGAGTGCCTGAGTAAGGCATCTGGGCTTTACTTTGGGAATAAAGCACTGATGGCCCTGGGGTGGGGGGGGGGTGACATTCTCAGAACCAAAAGCCCCGCCCACTTTTCCATAGCAATTGACTCAACTTTTACCATGCAAATTGTTTCAATTTTTCTCTTGTTGCTGTGGTTTGCACCTGTGCCTCCTCTCCATCCACCCAAAAGGTAACACCTGTGGATACTCATGGATCTCCATGGCTCCCAGGCACGTTTATTGTAGGCACAGTGTTTTGTGGGTATTTGGTACAGAGGGTTGAGTCCCAAATTCCTAGAGCTATCATTACCTTCGGGACTACCAGTCTGAGATTCAAGAAGGATATTCGTTTTCGCGGGGCCATAGGTCCCCTTGGTAAGGACCTAAGAGGAAATTTCCAAACTCTAAGATTGAACCAGAAAAATGGGAACAAAACACACAAATCTAAGAACTCTCAGTTGTTCCTGTCACAACCGTATCTGCCACCCACCCAGAATCCCTGTGAGGTATTTTGGGGCGGTTCTGCAGCAAAAACCTGGTTGCTTCTTTGAAGCTTTCTGGAATTTCCTTCCAGTGAACAGATGGCATTGTTTTCACATAAAGAGCAAAAGAATTTCATGTATTCAAACACTAACAGCTTGAGAAAACACACAGCACATTGGTAGGAATTATAATGGCCAAAGAACATGCTATGTCAACAGAGAGCTCGACTCTGTACAAAACAAGAGTCCTGTTGGATCCCGTGCCAGTAACTTGGACTCTGCAGGGGCATGTGTGCTAAGCAGGTGCTGGGTCAGTCTAGGGCCTCATTTACAGCAAGATTGAATTGCTCGCTCTCTCTAGATAAAGTTCTCATTAAATGGTTGGCCCTGGGAATTCAGAGATGAAAAGAGCCAGTCCTTTCCCTCAAGAGGCTTTTAACCTAGTAGTAGAGATAGAAAATGAGGACAAAGAGTAACCCAGCCTGGAGGGATTGGCCATGTCCCTAGGGATGATGACATCTGAGCTGAGTCTTCTGAGTTAACTTGGAGCTGACTAGGAGAGGGGTGGCAATGAGCAAGATTAAGGGCAATCTGGACTGTGGACAGTGTGAGCAACAGTGTGAAGGAACCAGGAGTTAGCCTAGCAAAGGGATGTAGTGGAGGCAATTGGGGTCGCAGAGTAGGGCAGTGAGTGGCAAAAATGTGGCTAGAGATACAAGCTCCGGGTTAGATATATCTGACAATAGGGACTTATCTGAACACAACATGATACAAGTCGATGCAAATTCCTTGCAAAACAAGGTGTATCCTATCAGTAAACCTGCTCATAAGGTTGAGTGTGTGGGCATATTTAGCAATAGAACCACACCACCAAGGTCAACTGATGACAGGAGGGAGAACTACCTGCTTCTTCATTCAATCTAAACACATCTGCCGAGCCTGTGCTAAGTACCAGTGCTGGAAGGCCCATGTCATCTACTACATTCCTAACAAAATGATTAGCACTGTACTTAACGCGCATACTCTAGAGACACTTGCTGAATGAATAAAGGATCAGTTTGGATCCTGGTCCCAAGAGCTCACGGTCTACAGAGAAAATTAGAGAGGCAAGCAGATGATTGTAATATCAAAGGAGTACAATGAAGATAGAGCAGGCAATTCATCCTTAAAATGTCTGTAAGAGCCAGAGAAGTAAAATAAGTCAATAAAGAGACCTCTGGGTGGAAGATAATAGGGACTGCTGGGGACCAGAGGCAATGGGGAGTGCGTGTTCATTCTAAAGGAAACAGTTGCTTCGCAGGCAGGTTAGCATCAAAAGAAGCTAGACATTTGTGTTTTTAACAAGTGAAACGTCCTGTCTAAATCAGTTGCTGTCATATGCCCAGGTTTCCAGTGTGATCAGCCCAATACCTACATGGAGGTGATGACATAGAAAGACAGACCTTTTTAGCTAGACAGAGGACCCGAAAAACTTTCTTTGTGGATGGACATAACATGGAACACAGTGACTGGCATAACCAGCAGGAACAGCCCTCATAGCCAAGAGGGCAGTGTCAGGATCCTGCCTGCAGGAGTCCCTCAGGCCCATGTGCCCTGGTGAGGGCAGACTTTAGGTCAGCCTCCCACCCTCCCAGGCTTAGGCTGGGTTCCAATGTGGTCCCTCCCCCAGAGGGGACCTGTGAGGTGATGACTGCCAATTCCCTGGCCATGGGGAACTTTGGGGGCTATTTGTTCTGCAGAAGGAAATAGAAGATTGCAGAGTGTCAAAATCCTACCCCTTCTCTGCACCCCCCCCCACTGCCTCCCCCACCACATGAAAGCTGCTGAACAAACAGAGAAATCAAAGATGATTATACGCTGCTGGAAACCCGCGTGCTTCCGCCTGGCTGCGTCCCCCTGCCAAACTGTTATGTAAGCCAGGGGCCAGCTCAGGCCTGGAGCCCCACTGAGCTGCACTGACAGCCTGTCCTGACCTGCTCATCACCCCCAGCTCTTCCCTGATCCTGTCCTACCTGTGGCAGACCTGCCTCCCCAGGGATGGCAGGCCCAAGGCACACTCTGTGGCCAAGAGGATGCTTGTACATTTGCTTTGGGGTTTCCCTGACTTCCAGCTAAGCGGTATGGGTGGGTCAAGACTAGGAATTTACTTTGGCTGGATTCCAAATGACTCAGGCATTTTATACTGGAAAACTCCAATTTTGCAATCTGGGGGAGTTCAGTGTTTTTCACCCTGCAAAGTGAATAATTCACATTGGTTGGTTAGCTACCAGAGTTAAACAAGTAACTCCTTCCTGGTGGCTTCTTGAGAATGGGCCTGACCACACTGCTCTGATGACCATTACTTATTTCTATTTAGAGACTCTGGACAAGTCCCTCAGCCCTAAACCACCTAAAGGATTTATACAAGCTTTTCCTCTGAGACTCCAGTGACCTGGGAAATGCACTGAGTTCTCAGGTTTTTATTTTTTCTTTCTGCATCATGGGGTTAGGAATACTCAATGGCTTTGTTACATTTTGGAAAAAAAAAAAGCAAACATTGTCTAAAACTGAACAATGATGTAAAAAATATATAAATAAATAAATTAAATAAAAGAAGAAAATAATACCAGTTTTCCAATTGCAATATAAATAAATAAATAAATAAATAAATAAATAAATAAATAAATAAAAGAGAGAAGTGGTGTGGGCAGGATGGAGGCAATACTGTTTAGTATCTTTCTCCCTCTATCCAGCTGCTGGCCTCTTGCATGACTGTACAAACTCAGACAATCTCCCTCCTAAACCCCTTCAGATATCTGCTAGAGAAAGGGGATGCACATTATAGGAATTTGAATAATCTTGACTAAGGGAATACGTGCTTCATAAAACATGAAGAAGATTCTCCTCAAGCTAGCTGGAGCAGGACAGAGAACAAAGAAAAACCCAAATAAAGCATCGACTCTACATTCACCATGCCAAGTGAACACAAGCTAAAAGAGGTGTTTATCACCAAAAAATGCTTTCTGCAGCCTGAGACTAAATGGAGTAAAACAACTGGCCAGCTTGTCAGTCTGGATTCATGAGATCAGTCCTTTGGATACAAAAATAACTTTTCTTCTTCTTCAATCCCAGGAGTATGACCGCTGTCCCACGGATCTAAGAGATGGACAGGGGGCCTGAGTCAATGCACTTGAACATGCAGTTCAAATAGCCCCAACTCCCGAAGATACAGATAACAACGTTAAAAAGTATGTGACACAATTTTTGTCAATCATGTTTGTCTATTTAAAAAAGTATCAGAAATCATCTGCAAATATAGCATAAGAATTAGAGAAATGCAAACATTCCAGTGTGCAATTCTCGAACTTCAGCTCTACATTGCAGTATTTAATAAGGGCTGCTCAGTACTATCTTATGTATAGTAAGTAAATCAATCATTTCTGGAAGCTTATAAGAATGAAAAGTCTTCTGAAATGTATATGTGGTTTTGGAGAATGAGGTTTTTTTTAACATATTTTGTTTTTTACAATAGTTTTAGATTTGCCGAAAAATTGTTGAGGACATTACATGTACCTCTCATCCAATTTACCCTAGGATAACATTGTTCCTCACTGTGGTACATTGTTTGCAATAAATAAGCCAGTATTGACATATTATTAGTAACTAAAGTCCGTACTTTAGAGAAAAGGGTCATAGAAAATTGGCACTAAAATTCTCTTCGGTTTTATGTGACAGGGAAATTCTTGGCTGACCTGATATCTCCCCCACCACCTCCTGCAACACTTACTCTCTGTTCTTTGCTCGTTTTTTTCCTGCAAGGGAAAACCTGTTTTCTGGTCTAAGAACTTGGCTAGCCACTGTGAAGCAACTCCCATACATCTTGTTTTCATTTGTTGTCCTTAAAATAGCCCTGGAGTAGAAGGCTAAAAGTAGAGGTTTTGGAATTGAACAACTTGAATAGCAGATCTGCCATTTGTAAGCTGCTCCTTTATCAAGAAAATTCAAAAGCACTTAGCACACAATGCCAGGCATGCACATATAGCCCAATAACGGTAACTATCATTAAGTTTAAAAGGTGAGCCCTTTAGGGGCCTCCCTGGTACTGCAAAGGGTTGAACGCAGTGCTGTGAAGCTGTCCATAGCCTCTGCAATATGAGTTCGATCCCCAGCCAGTAAGCTACCCAAGTGGTACAGCAGACCTCTCCTGACTCACCCGCTGCTTCCCTCAGCAATCTACTTTGGCCTATCTGCCTGTTCTGTTCCTTGCTTTGTCTCTGGTGAATCCTCACACCTCCCTCACCTCTGGCTCATACCCCAGTTCTTATAATCATAAATTAATAAATCTTTTTTTTAAAAAAAAAAGGTGAGCCCTTTAGAAAAGTAATTGTGGTCAATAGTTAATGATGATCCATTTAATAAAAAATAACTTTTCCAACACAGATCAGTTTCAAGGATCAGTAGGAAAAAGATAAATATAGAAAATGGAACTTAATTACCTGCAGAGTTCTCTTCAAATTGGCCAGAAGAATGTAATTATAGACACTGCTGATGTGAAAACACACAAGGAATTACCCACAGGCTTCCTCTGTTTTATCACTCAGGTCAAAAAATCAAAACATCATTTTGGTGTTTTGAGCAGTTAATATCTCTATTTAGGGGCATAGCTTAGGGAAAAAGATGTCTCAGGGATAATTAGCAACATCTGGCCCCTGCCATTATCTCCCGTTCCTGTTCACCATCTCACTTCACTCTGTCTCAGCAAGATTTCAGGCCGTGCAGCCACGTGGAACTAGCGCAATCTATGAAGCATGAGGGACCTCCTGCATTCCATGGCCTTGCACTTGCCCACTCCAGCATGGGTGCACCCCACACCTTCACCTGGTCAACACAGTCTTCAGGATTCCTCTTAGGTGTCACCTCTTCTGGAGAGTCTTTGCAGACCCTGCCATTCTGGCGAAGGAGCACTCCCGAGAGCTTGCAGGTGTCATAGAATGAATAGCATTTAGCCCACTCACAGCCCTCTCCCTCCCTCTGCTCTGAGTGTCACCAGGAACTCAAGTCTGCTTTGGCCCCTGAGGTATGAGAAGGGCTCACACAGTGTTGGTGAGTACCTATCCTTGACCTATAAACCCAAACTCTTGGGAATCTTCTCTTCAACTCTAGAGAAGCAGCAGGAAGGGGCCCCATGGATTTGGTGAAAGCAACATTTTTCACACATGAATCATAGTAAGGAAAGGAACTCACAAATGCCATTGTAGGATTAAACTGCAGCAGCTGTTTTGTGCAGTGGTGTCCAGGTCCCAGGGCATAAATAATGTTGGTCTTATGAGATGTTTGCTCATGAGGATTCTTCTGGTCACCTCTCTTGTGAGGGTGCTCAGTGCTGTGCGCAGGACCCCCTTGGCTGAGAAAGGCCTCAGAGATGGGTGCCTGCAGTCCCTTCCTCCAGCACTCCCAGGACTCACCCAGGTCTGCCCTGCCCATCTTGCTATAAAGTGACCATTGTGATTCATCAAGTTAATGAAAGTAAAATAACTTCCTCAAGGGCACATAACTATCAAGTTTTGAAAAGAGGATCCAGACCCAAATGGCTGATTCCAGAAAATTTAACCAGCTGGTACCTGGTCACATCAAACCCTGGGTGCCAAGAAGGACAGAGCCTCCCTGTGCAGGGCAGAGCCAGCAAGCGCAGATCCGTTTTCCACACATGAGCATCCCTGACAGGATGGCAGGAGAGCCCTTCTATCATCCAGGCCATGCTGTGTTACCTCCTCACCCTCTTCTCTTTATCCTCCGCAGTCCTCTGGTGTTGGGTGGGATGATAGCATTCCAGAATAGACAAAGGATCTTTAGACCTGAGAATATACTTACGTGCCCAAAGCAAGATCCATTCTGTACCTAGGATCTCAGTAATACGAATACAGCTGGGGCGGGGGCGGGGGGGAATCATTGCACTCTGCACACTGAAGAGCTCTTTAATTTCTTAAGTTGATACCAAGGTAAGGAAGATTTTGCTGGGGTTTGGGGATTTTATTAAATACATCAGGGTTATTTGTTATATAGTTGGTATCTTCTCAGCATGACATATAGTCTTATATGAAATGTTACAGGAACACATAACTTTGGGGTTAAATTTTCAGCATCTTGTGGGTTTTGTATTTTTTAAAGATTTATTTATGCATAAAAAGAACTGGGGTACAGGCCAGAGATGCGGGGGGTTAGAGGATTCACTAGAGACAGAGTGGGGAACAGAACAGGCAGACTGACTGAAATACGCTGCTGAGGGGAGCAGCGGGAGAGACAGGAGAGGTCTACTGCACCATATGGGTTTCTCTCTGGCCAGCTGGGGATCGAACTCGTGCTGCAGAGGCTGCGGATTGCTTCACAGTGCTGTGCTTAACCCCTTGCACCACCAGGGAGGTCCAGCATCTTGTGGTTTTTAAGCCAAGGCAATAATATAGCTACAATTGCAGCATAGGTCCCCATGCAAAATGCCTGGGACCAACAGCTCAGTATTTTGTGGTTGTGGCTGGAGAGCACCCAGGCCTATGTGAGCTGGCCCGCTGTGTCCAGGAAGGTGAGCCCAAATTCTGCCTCTTACCCTGCAGATGTTGTTATTTCTATGTCAGAGCAGTCATTTTGACCCACCACATATTTTCCCTTCAAAGTGGCAAGCGGGCACAGCTACAAAATATAAACAGATTCAGAAATGAAAAATCACAAAAAAGCAAGGAAAACAGACAAAAACATGAGGTGACCTTCCATCTCCTCCCATTCCTGCCATTTCTGGCCCACAACAAGTTATCCTTGCCCTTCCCTTGCCCGGAGATTGTTCTGTGGTTTTGGCACAAGATGCAACCTAGGAGAGAAAGCAAACTCTATGGATATGGTTGCCTTTTCTCCTCTAAGCCAACTAGTGCCTTGTTTTGCTGTGAGCCTGCCACTGTGGGAAAATTGCAAAAGTGTAAAGTTTCCCTCTTTGTCCCCTGCGCACTTCATTTACCAGCGAGCCAAGCTGGGAACAGAGCCGCCTCTCACACGGCTCATGAATGACTCCATTTTCTCAGGGCAGCCTGTGCCTGCCCATTGTCTAACTGTCATGCCCTCTTGTATAGGTGTTCCTGCAGTCGGGGCTGTTATGTAACGCCTGTGCAGGGAACATTGCGTGAGAGCAAGAGAGCGCAGAGAAGGGGGTGTGGGGGCGGGGGGAGGTGGCCCAGAGGGAACCAAGACCAAAATGTCTTCCTGGAAAAAGCAAAAAAAAAAAAAAAAAAAAACCAAAACGTTAGCCATTTGTCAGCTCTTTTCCTTTGGCTTGCTTGCCTGAATGATAAACTTTGATTGCAGGCTTACAAAGCCCCACGGCTGGCTCAAAGGAACGCCTCTGTTTACATACAGAAATTAGGACATCCTGAACCCTCATGTCACCACCTTGGTCTTCCCACGAGACTCGGACAAGAGAGCCTACCCTCTCTCCCTGGTGACCTGTGAGAAGAAGACTCTCTGCTGCTCTGTCACCACTTTCTAGTTCATTGTTAGTCCAGGGGGCCCCTTCATTGTACTGAGGCTTGTCTTGGGGCAATTTTCAGATGGTCTTGACTCTTCATCAGACTCTTCATCAATGGGCGACCATGAAGGGAGTCACTATCTCCCACACTTGCATCACCTACATGCCATGATCTTTACTTAAACGTCATCCATCATCCCTTTGGGTCACACTACCAATATGGTGATGAAATACCAGCAGGCAGAGGTCGTGATTGTCACTGTCTGCCTGTCTGTCTGTCTGCCCTATCAATTTCCCTAAACGTGTGTTACAGAATACAAGCCCTGGTGCCACAAGAAGAATTTTATGGCAAAATGAAAAGGATTCCATGGCCAGATATTTTTGTGGATTTTCTACACCATTTCTTGTATAGAATACACCCTATAGACTCCACCCCCCTCTTAGGAGGTTGCAATGAATTTTAGCAAAATAAAATCCTGAAATGTATGCAATGAAAAAAATCTGTATCAATTCAGTTTAACATTTCCTAACTTACTTGACTGTTAGTCCATAAATTTTGGTCATGGTTGAACTTGTCACTCACAGTCTTGTTGTAGGTGTTCAATATATGTGTTAAATAAAGTGAATTTAATCGAATCTTCTCTCCCAAGTCCTATTTATTAACACTCTACATCACTAATATCCCACATGACACACTTTGGTGAATGTCTACCCCATTCGCTAATTCTATTAGTTGCAATGAACAGAGAAGAACAAAAGCACAGGTAGGCCCACATATACCCTCATATAAGAATAGACTGTTAGAGGTTGCTCTGTCAATAGTCCCTTATGCATTCAGCAACTCCCAGGGACAGTCCCTGGGGAGGATGGCAGAGCCTCATCTCTGCTGCTCCCTGGACCTTATTTATGATGTATGTCTCCACCCACTCTTTTTTGCTCACCTTGGCTTTTTGAACCATAGCTTAGGGGACAGACTCACAGTAGATTCCTCTGATCTTCTTCCTTGCTATAAAAAAAAATCCATTAAAAAGAAACATAACAAAACTGTATCACTGTCTTGCTGGCTGAGACTTTGGAGTCTGAAAAACTTAGATTCCTTTTTTTTTTTTCCCCAAGATTTATTCATTCACTCATACAAGAACTGGGTGTAGGCCAGAGGTGCGGGGGTTGAGATGAAAGGATTCATCAGAGACAGAGTGGGGAGCAGAACAGGCAGATCTACTGAAATACACTACTGAGGGGAGCAGCGGTTGAGGCGGGAGATGTCTGCTGCACCGTGTGGGTTGCTCCCTGGCCGGCTGGGGGATCGAACTCATGCTGCAATGGCTGGTGATAGCTTGATAGTGCTGTGTCTTTAACCCCTGTGCCACCAGGGAGGCCCTGAAATACTTAGATTTCAATCTACATTCTGCTACTTACTGTCTATGAGAAATTTAGGAATTTTCACAAATATCAGAACCTCATTCCCCTCTCTATATTATCCAAAGATAATGCTCCAAACTTACAGAGTATTGTGAGGATGAAATGTGCATGAGAAGTCTCAGTACAGTGCCTGACAGGTAGTCAGTACCTGGCACACGGTTGCTGTGATTCAATTAATTTCCACTTTTGGCACTCAGCTGTGCCATTTGGGCACAGATGTGCCCTCAAGTAAATCTCTCCCTTCTCTCTACTGAGTTAGGCCAGGACACCTACACAGCAGGAATTCTGCGCCAGGCATGCCCTGTCTCTTAAGACTGCTCCTCTCTTTTCTCATCTCAGTCTTCATTAACCTTTGCATTTACCCTTTCTTTTACCACTTCTCATGTCTCCTCGAGCCACCCAAAGGAGAGGGTAACTTCATTAGTAGAGCATCTTATAGTGCATAAAATTCTTTCTAATACATCATCTCACATATGTTCACAACAATGCTCTGCTGGCAGACTTACCTTTTTATAGTGAGAAAAGAAGCAAATGAGTGACTGGCTTGAGATTACATAGCAATTGGGTATCACAGGCTGGATTTAAAACAGTCTGGCTTGAAGTAGAGCACTTACCACAGCTGCCACTGGGGTAATTGGAGGTTAATGGAAAGTAGAAGTCTACCCTCCTGCCCCCTGAGGACCTTGTCTTTGAAGCTCGACTTCCACCTCCAGGGAAGGACATGGTCTCCCACAGCCATGTAAGGATCTGGAGAGAAAGAGTATGGAGGTGCAGTAGGGGCAGACAGGTAGGTGTGTGGGGTGAAAAGGAAAGATAGACAAACTGACCCTCCAACTGTGTGCCCCACAGTCTGGTCCTGACCCCCAATCCAAGTGTTCCCAGCCTCTCCTTTCCAGGAGAGTGGCATGTGGAGCAACTAGACCTGCATCCAGTAACATGCAGAAGAAAAATCTGATTAGCAGTCTTTAGAGTCCAATGTAAGGACTGTATACACATCGTCAATGAGTAAAATACTTTAAAACCTTCTGTGATAGCTTGGTTAGTCCTTACTCTGTTGAGAAGAGCACACAAACACACATCTATGGTATTAAAGCAAAGAACAGAACAAACGGTGACCTTCTTTTTAGATTGTTCTTTATGTCATATCCTACAACAAAGGTACAAAATCTAATGACAGTTCCTAGACAGATCATCCAGGTGATCATCCAGAATGTCTTTATCATTATAAATTGCAAACGCTGTGAGTACCTGTGAAGTAATAAATCACATCAGGAGCAAGAGGTATCTGACAGGTGTAGTCAAATAGCCAGCACCATGGACAGTCACCCACCCTTGATCACTGAAGCCACATGCTTTAGAAATATAAAAGAGAAGAGAGAGAAGGTCTTACTTTTGTTTGGGAGAATTACACCCTGGAAAAAGTAACACCCCTATGTTCTTTTGTAGGGCAGTCAACACTTTGTTGGGGAGATTCATGGGACACAAGGAAGGAATGTAGAGTCTCCTGACCCCTAGCATGGAGATGCCAGGATAACATCACATGTTTGCCCTCTTCTGATCCACTTTAACTTCTTCTTTCTCCAACCTCCAAGGGACCCTGTAAAAATACCTCCTATGTTATTATCACACAACCGTAACTCAAAAAGTTTATAATCTTCTGACTTGTCATGCCATCCTACCATCCAAGGGTATTTCTGAGGAATGAGGGGAATGGTCCCAGAACACAAATATAAGAATTTGTTGGCAAGTGGAATGAATGAAGGCATAAAACAATGCAGGGTCCAATATTACTCTTAAGAAAGGTACCATATTAATAAAAGATAACTTATTAGTAAATGGAGCTCTATGTTACAGGAACAATAAAAAAAAAGAGTCTCTTTTTCATGGAATTGAAAATGAAAAATGAAACCAAAACATGTGAGGACCCTAAAAAGACAAAATGCATCCTCACTCCCAACACCCCCATCTGACTATGTAAAAAAAATACAAACCTTTTTAAATAATAAGAAACTAATAAAATAGTATATATAACAAGCCTTTAGAATATAATGTTTTTTTTTAAAGATTTATTTATTTATACAAGAACTGGGCACAGGCCAACTGCATGGGAGGGTGAGAGGATTCACCAGAGACAGAGCGGGGAACAGAACAGGCAGACTGATAAACATATACACAATGGAATATTACTCAGTGATCAAAAAAGATAAACTCATGCAGTTTGCAGCAACATGGATGGAGCTAGAAGGGATCATGCTCAGCGAAATAAGCCAGAAAGAAAAAGAAAAATACTGGATGGTCTCACTCATAGCAGGAATTTAGAAAACCTAAATAAGAGACCAGGAAAAAGCTAATCAATACAAAGTAAAAATCAAAATCAACAAGCAACTATAAATCAGAGACACTCTACTGGGGGTGGAGGGGGGAAGGAAGGACTAGAGTCAAAATAAGAGGGGGGGTGCAATTGTATGGGGAATATAACCAAAATGAAAATGCATACATTGTGCAAAGATGAAAAAAAGATGTAAGAATTATATAAAATAAAATAAATAACAAAAAAGAAAAAGTGGAAATTTAAAATGTTAAAATTAAAAATTTAAAAAAACATAAAAATAAATAAAATTAATGGTTAAGTTCTAAAAAAATAATACACTGCTGAGGGGAGCAGCAGGTGCGACAAGAAAGGTCTGCCTCGCCATGTGGGACCCTCACTGGCCGGCCGGGATCAAACCAGCGCTGCAGAGGCTGCTGACAGCTTCACAGCGCTGCGCTCAACCGCCTGCACCACCAGGGGAGGCCCCTAGAATATAATGTTTATTAATTTAAAAGTTGAGACAAAATAAAACTCAAGAAATAACATATCACTGATATTAGACAATGTGCATTGTGATGTTTATTAATCTTAAAGATTATTACCCAACAAATTCTTCAAGTTGAAGAATTGAGGGTCTATTGAGGTTATTGAGGATCTATTAAGTACCTCCACTAAGCTCAAGTGCCTTCAAATCTTTCACAGAGAAGTAAAAATGACAGAGGTAAAAACCATCTTTTTAATATGATATGTGTGTTTCATGGTTGAATTTGGCCATCGAAGCACACTAAAGGGTAACTGGCCTCACCTGGGGAAGCTGGGGAGTATGATTCTTGATGAAGAGATAAAAATAAAACAGGTGGAAGAAGTGAGGAAATAAAAGAAATTCATGCAAAACAAATAAAAGGAAGGCTCCGGAGCATAATATATGATTAATTTTAAACATGACTTTCAAAAAAAGGGAACAATGAAAATATGACCTTGAGAGTCAGGCAAGGGTCAAGTCGTAAAAAAAATAAATAAGTAAATCTTAGTGATGGGGGAAAAATAAATAAATAAAAATCACAATGACAACATATGAATTTACAATGAGAATTATTACTTCCTTTGAAACCAGATATTTGTATTGATCTGACTGTAACTTAGGATCTGAGTTGATACTTGAGGCAGATAAGAATCCATTATGTCTTTTTTTTTAAAAAGAGTTTTATAAACTGTGGCAAGGAGCTTAGATAGTTGGTGGATGATCGGAAAGTACAGAAGAGGTTTAAACAATGCAATGCCAATGAGTGAGCTCTCGATGGAGGACAAAGGGAATAGAGGTGAAACCAGTTAGGAGGTGAGTGCTGAACTCCAGGTAAGCAATGATGCAAGTCCATATTAAAACAGTCAGAGTGGAGATACCCAAGATAGGGAAAAAGCTGAGAAAAGTTTATGTCATGGACTCACCGAAGTTGATACTTTGGGTAGGATGCAATAAGGGATTACCAGTAGGATACTTATAGGCAAGTGGGAGGAATAAGTGGCATTGGTTAAGGCAGTAAACAAAGAGAAAGATGTATGATTTTTACATATCTTCTCCCATTCAGTAGAATGTCTTTTTCTGGGCTATTTTTCTGAGAGTACACAGTTGTAATTTGCCAGTGGCTTGTTCTACAAGTACTGTTGAGTTTGCCACATTGGTTTCTAGGTTATCAACCAGGTCACTCTATCCAATTCTTCTCCTCTTATTGCTTGAGATCAACCCAGGCAAGCCCTTAACTGCTCTTCAAGGGTCATCGATGATCTTTACCATTTTATGAGTAGCTTTTATTCAGTTTATTATTTACTGAAACATTAGTAAGAGTTTCATTATCTTTCAGATCATCTGTTATATTGGATTTGCTCTCGCTTGAATGATTACTCTATCTCTCTCTCTTGTGATCATCTTTCTCATCTCCCCAGCCTTCAATGCTGGAAGACCTCTCAGATCATCACTCAGTCTTCCTTTCTAACTACCACCACTCCTTTGCAATAGTTTCCAGACTCAAGGTTTCTAAGTCACAGAAACACTAAGGACTCCCAATTTGTAACTCCATAGAGAAACTGTCTCCTGAACTCCACAAGTGTATCCCAATGGAGATGCCTAACAGGCAACCACAATTCAACATTTTGAAAACCAAAATCCTGATATTAATCAAAATATGATATGCACACACTTTTCCAGTCATTAATGACAACTCCAAATTTTCTGGCATGGAGCAGTCCTCTCTCACTGGACAGCAGCTTTGATTCCCTTCATTCAATTCAATTATAACTTGTGTCCAGTCTTCCAGAAAACCCCATCATCTGTATATCAAAATATATCTAGAATCCAATCAATATATCCATCATTTCTAATTCAGTTGAAGCCACTAGAAATTTATAATTATCTAAAAGCCTCTTTACCTGTGTCAGTAGAGTGTTGCTATGACCTGTCTGTATCAGTATTTTTAATATCATCTTTGATAACTTTCCCATCTCTTATCCATTTCAGCCTTGCTGCCTCCTTATGCTCTGATCATTCATTTGCTGGTTCTCCATTTCAGGATTGTTTTCACTACAGTTATCAGCATGTTGACTTATTTGAATGAGATTTTTCCCTCTCTCTTTCTATTGCTGTGCTCACTCTTTCATGTCCACAGTTACCCCCATTGACCACCAATTCTCTAATCCTGAATTCAGTTTACTGACTTTTGCTGCTTAGTGATAATGAGAATATCATAAATCCAGTCATGGAGAGTAGTTCAGTTCTTTCTTGTAGGTATTTTGAAAAAATTGGAAAGTCTGTGTCCACAGTCATAAGCTGAGACAAGTCCATAAATCTATGTTCAACCAATTTTCTCAAATAAAGAAGTTTCATCTCTGCAAAAAAGGATAAGAAAAGGAGGAAGAGGGAGTAGCAGAAGGAGAAGTGTCAAATATTGAGATACCACTATTTATCCACCAGAATGGCTAAAATTAAAAAGACAGAAGATTACATATTGATGAAGATTGGTGGAGAAACAGTGCTGGTGGGAATACACCTACGTAAGGAACATTGTCATTATCTACTAAGGCAGGTTATGACCCAGGTATGCCACTCCCAGGTACATACCCCAAGAAATGCAAGACCAGTGGAGGAATGTTCATTGTAGCATTGGAGAAACCTAAAATGGGAAACAAGCCAAAAGTCCTAGCAATACAATGGATAAATAGATAAGGTTCTGTATATACAATGAAGTACTTGCATACAATAAAGATATGAGCATGAAGAATTCCAGCCATTATCAGTAACGTGAATAAAAGTTCATCAAGATAATCTTTTTTTAAAGATTTATTTATTTATGCATACAAGAACTGGGGTACAGGCCAGATGTGTGGGCCTGAGACAGAAACAGGGTGGGGAGCAGAACAGGCAGATCAACTGAAATACACTGCTGAGGGGAGCAGCAGGCGAGACAGGAGAGGTCTCCTGTACCATGTGGGTAGCTCCCTGGCCAGGGACTGAGCTCAAGCTGCAGTGGTTGTGGATAGCTTCATAGCTTGCATCTTAACCCCTTGCACCACCAGGGAGGCCCTATCAAGATAATCTTGAGCAAAAGAAGCCAGACACAAAAAGAATACACACTATCCATAAAAAGTGTCTTTTTTTTTTTTTAAGGTAAAACTGAGACATAACATTTGGAAGTTAATGCTTAGGTGGTAAAACTATAAAGAAAGCAAGTGAGTTATTTTCTTAAAAGCTGCGATAGTGTTTTTTTTTTTTTTTCCCCTTTTGAAGAGGAAGAGGGGTAAGAATTGAGAAAGATCACAAACATCATTGCTGGAATTCTGGGAACAACTGTTTCTTGATTTTACATGGGTATTTGTCTTGTGATAAATCACTGAACATCTTTGTTTTGTGCACATTTGGTAGGCGAGTTATAGGTTTATACACTGATATTTAACAACAACATATATGTTAAGCAAGCACTTATTAACATATGTTAAGCACTTATTAACACTTATTAACGTATATGTTAAACCCATATTTAACACCAACATATATGTTAAGCACTTAGCCTCATGCCTGCCACAGAATAGATGAGCAAAGTACATGAGATTTCTTCCCTCTCTCCATTCCTTCTTTCCAGCAGAAATATAAGCAAACAAGGAAAAGGTGAATTTTTATAAACATCTCACTTCCCAAGTATAGGGATCATCATTCCCCCACTCTTACAACAAGCTCCCCTCATTGCCATGGCAACTACAGTCCCAGGTAAAGCTTGTGCAGAGGAGGGAAGTGGGCACCTTGCAGCCTGAACTCGATTACCTACCTCCTTGCATGAAGAAATCCTTGCTAAGAACTCAATTGCTAAAGCCCTAAGCTGAAAGTGCCCATTAACGGATAATATGTTTGTTTGTTTTCCATTTTATTTTCCTTTCCAAAAAACAAAGCACAAGCTTTGTTTAAAGGCCTACCTTTGCCGCAGGTTGCAGTTAATCCTATAATCAGTGGGTGAATGTTTACAGAGCCAGACATTGTTTGTGCATCAGAGAAGCCAAGGGGTGGGCAGTGGAGGTATTGTCTTCTAAGGGATCTCCTTAGTGGGGCGGGTGCAGGGCAGGGCTGGGTGGCAGGCACAGCAGGCTGTGGGCTGCAGGGAGCTGCCATTCACCTGTCCCTGCCACAGCAGACTTGTTTCAGCCTGCATTCGCTGGGCTGCTGTCTGCGCCTACCCACCCGCTCTTGCCCACAGCCACATGGACACAGAACTGGGGAAAAGGCTAATGAAACTTGGGAAAAACATTTCAAATCTATCAGATGAGGAATCAAAGACATCTGACAAAAAGGAGATTGCCAAAGATTCCTCTTTACATGACCTCCCTCCAAGTCACAAGCCCTTACTCCAGCCCCCGTGAGGGGATTACCTCACACACACACACCTGAAAAATACCAATCTTGAAGAGATGAGAGAATGAGATTCCTAGGCCTAAAAGTGAGCAACAAGTCAGAGGGCCAATACTTGAGGTCACAAAGGAATGCAAAGGTTTATTTTCAGCCTATGTTGAAATTCTTTCTTGTGACCTCAAAGGAAATGCTGCCTTTAGCAGATATTTGTTCTGCAAGGGGGATCAGGCTGGAATTAGCTATACGCTGGGAAAGAGGTAAAGGACAAGGGAAAGGAGTCAGGAGAGGACAGTGGGAATGAACTTTCTTGGACCTATGGAATTAGACAAGAGGCATTTTGCTGGCTTGGTAGAAGCTATATTTTGTGTGTGTGTGTGTTTGTATGTGTGTGGCTGTGCTTGGTGCAGGAATTAGACTGGCCAGCAGAGACTCTGTCCCCCACCCCATGTGTATAAGGCCAGAAGATGATAGGGCTCAAAACCATCTATATACACAAGGGCATTGTGGGGTAACTGGCCTCAAAAAAGAAAGAAAAGGTAACTGGAGAATATACAGATCAGGATAGCCACCAATTCCTCCCATTTCTAGACTGTAGTAGTCTGGCAGGAGGGCAAGGAGTGAAGAAGAGGGTAGAATCAGAGGCCATCACAGATGACTTGCACTCACCTGTATAGGTCAAGATGTGGCAGGGGAATAGGGAAGGCAGGGATATGGTTGGGGGAGATTGGTCATCTCCACAATTACATAAAATATGTCAAGAACCAGGGAGGCCTGAATACAGCCAACTTGTAAAATTGTAAAAGCAATCGAGAGTAACCCCACAGACACATCTATCTTTTGCCAGGAGATCTAGAACTAGAGAGAAGATTTTAGGCTGACCACTCAGAGGTCACCAAGAAGGACTCACACTGCCAGTCTGCTCAGGGGTGGAGAGCTGAAGGGATGATGTTCCCAACCACCTGAGGGTTCAGGGAGTCACCCTGGGGATGAGTGGATTTGCCTAGTCATGCTATGGTTTCCAAAATGGAAGAAGCAGAGAGATCTGAAAGGAGATGACTTTTTGTTTTGATTCTGCAAAGGATTCCTCTGCATGACCCTTGCCAATCTTCTTTCCTCAACAACTTCCTCATTTGCAGAGCATCAAAAGCTCTCATTATAGTCATTCCAATCCCATTACCTTCGTCATGCTCACTGCCAAAATTTAATAGTGTAACACCAATTTATCCTCTATAATCCTTCCTGATGACACCATCTCTGGTATTTATAAAATGTTTTTAAACCAAATTACAGCAGGGACAATTGGACTTTAACATTCAGAGAGAGGGAGATTTGGTCCTCTCCTTCCCCTGCGTGATTGTGGCTGATGACCCAAGGGCCCTGTAGCGACCCCAACCAACTGGGAGTGCTGAGCAAAGCAGACCCCCTTTCAGCCCCCACACCTGGCAGGATGGCAGGACTACTATACACAGGTGTGCCCTCACCCCAGTCTGTCACGCTTAAACTCTTGAGATCTGTTAGTCTTTTCTCTACCAGTGGATTGTAGGACTATTGAGGACAGGGCTCATCATTATTTTTCTTTATTTCTCCCTCAAGATCTAGAATTAATGTTCACTGTTAAATTAAATTTGTGTTGATAGAACAAATTCAATAGACATCTATCAAAGGTTTATTGAATGGGTCCTGTTTGACTGGCACTGTGATGCAGTAAACAGAGCTCCTTGGTTACAATGAGCAGAGACATTGCTCTCAACCACTTAGATTGATATTTATCCTTAGAACGGCGGGAAGTGACAGTGAGGACACATTTCCTTTCTTCACACAAGCCAGCTCCAGCCCGATGTCCAAGACCAGTTAGGCCAATCCTTGTCCCAGTGATTCAGAATCTTCTACTTAGCTTGGCAGGCCAGAAGCAAATTACTGCTATGAGTTTCAGGGGCCAGTTGGGTTGCAAGATTCACTCAAAATATAAGGAAAGGAAGTCAGCTAAAGAATCCCTTCCAACTCTGATCGGGAGTTAAATTGCTTTCTGAGATTCTGGTATTGGGATTGGGAGAGGGTGGCACTGGAGGGATGGGGTATAGGGAGAATCAAGCAAGGTGAGAATCTCAGAGACACTGAAGCTTGGTTATGTCTTCTCGGGTGGCTGCTGGGTGATAGTGGTCCTTGCAAACTTTGTTCTTATGATAAGATGAATGGAGCAGAGAACTCCAGCATCAAGAAACAAATCTAAATGTGTCCCCTGAGGCTGTCCTGGTCCTTGCCCTACACCCAGAGTCTGACCTGTAGACACCAGAGCAGCCCCAAGCAGGTTCAGTGCAGGAGAACCTGTGCTTCTAGACGGATTTTCCAGGGAAGTGCACCTTCGGGACAATGTACTGAGTCCTCTCACCTTTATCAGTGTCCTAAAAGCTCAGACGAGGCCAGGGTCTTGCTATGCTCACACATATTTTCCCTAGAAAGCTGTTCTTCCTGCAGAATGCTGGCAGAGAGGGTCTATCACTATTCCTGGTGTGGCCTGCCATTCATTCCTGCATGGTATCCCAGGGCCAAAATCACCCTGCAGTTGAGAGTCACAGGGACGGTCAGTCTTTACCATGACCTTTCTCTGCCCAAACTGATAACTTTCTGCTAGACCTCTGAGAATTCAAACCTACCCTGAGCCAAAAATGTATTATGGCCTTGGTACAAGGTTGAATCTCTGAACCCCATGTGTAAGTAGAAAAAGACTTCATGCCCCAGTGTCCAGCGCTGCCCAAAACAGATTGGCTGTGAAGAGAGCCAGGCCCAAGAGGCTGCCGGGACAAGGTGTGAACAGCAGCCTCCCCATCCCAAGCCCTATGGGATGCTAGGGATCAGGGAAGCCTTCTTCCCATCAGCGACAGAGACAGATTAGAAATTTCTCCCTGAATTCTAATGCCCTGGAGTGTGACCATCTTACTAATTCTTATACCCAATCTACCCATAGCAAAGGGGTTAACATCTTGCGATCTCCTCCCTGGGGCTTTTTAACCTAGAGACAAAAATATCAAGTAATGTGGCAACTCTGTCAAACTTGAAAAAGTCTTAGGGTTGGAAGAAATTGTAGCTGCTATCCATTCTTACCCCCATAGAAATGAGTTAACCACTGCAACACCAAGGTCAAAGGGACACCAATTTTTTTCCTCCTACTAAATGGAATCATATTTCTCCTTTCTCTAAATTACACATTCTCAGTTGCTTAGTTCTCCTTATAAAATACGACACCAGAGACATTTGTGTGGCAGGCCACAATCCTTGGCATACAAAGATGAATGAGACAGGGTCACCAGGTAGGCAAATCAGTGAATGCCATGAGTACTCTGTGCAACCACATGCCAGGTGCTCCAGGGAGAGCAGGGCAGAGAGCTGTCCATGGCAGCAAACAGGATTCTCAGATGCCTGAGCATCCTCTCCCTGATGCTCAAGCTGGTGTTTTGAAAGATGAAAGGGGTTTACCAGATGGACAAATGGGAGGGAGGGCAACCATGGCAACCATGGCAACGGAACCAATAATGATGATTTATTCCTCCTGTCATACATTCATTCAACCAACATTTACTGAGTACCTGCTTTGTGGCAAGATCTGCCCTAAGTAGGAAAATAAGAGTGAAAAAACTTACAGTATATTTTTGGATCTAAGATAAAAAAATAAAAGGCAAAACTGACATACTGAAGTTCGACAAGAACAACACAGAGGAAAGAACAGGTGATTTGAGAGCCCACAGGAGGGCACTAAGTCTATGAGAGGAAGCATGAAGTGAGCCAGTTTAGTGAGCTCAGAAAATAACAGCCGAGCACAGGGTCCCCTGGCAGAGGAAAATGGGACTGCAGAGACAGGGGTATGGAGACGCTGGGGCTTTATTCCTCAGGCAGTGGGGGAAAGAACATGGTAGACTTTATGTATACAAGAACTGGGGCACAGGCCAGATGCACGGGAGGTGAGAGGATTCACCAGAGACAGAGCAGGAAACAGAACAGACAGACTGACGAAATATGCTGTTGAGGGGAGCAGCAGGCAAGACAGGAGAGGTCTGCTGCGCTATGTGGGCTTCTCGCTGGCCCACCGGGATTGAACCCGCACTGCGGAGGCAGTGCTCAACCGCCTGCGCCACCAGGGAGGCCCCATGGTAGACCTTAAATAAGTGGGTGATGGTATCCCATTTATGTTCAAGGAACAGGGAAAGCAGATGGGTGCAGGAGACCAGCAGATTGCTGTGGTTTTCATGGGTGCTGCTTTTCTCCTCTCATGCACCCTTCTATGTCAATTTCCCTCTTTAAGCACAAAGCTGGAATGGAAAAAAATACTGCAGGTGTGCTTTGCTGATACAGTACAGCACTTGACTGCCATGAGATAAGGAATTGTTGTAGATACTACTCTTCTGTTATTGCTGCCTGGGATGACATGGTTTTTGGTACCATGACTCTATACAAATTCTGGGGTCACTTTCTCATTTACTGTGGTCAAACTCATCTGATGTGTTCCCCTCATCTAATGTTTATATATTCAGTTCTTGCTACCAAAGTGTAGAAACTGCCATTAAATGTCATTTTGTTAGCTCTCTGCCTTCATCTAGTCCTGTTCTGACAGCCTGTCTGTGCTGCCTACCTTTGCAATATCTGCAGATTAGGTTCTCAAGTTACTATGATGCTTTATTTGAGTCCTTGATTTAATTTTGAACAGGTCAAGAGGAGAAAGGATAGATGTGCCCTTTATAAATTCAAATAAAACTGCTTTACAAATCCTATTTTGCCATTATGCTGAAAAATACCAGAAGAATCTATTTTTTAAATGCCATGTGGAAATCAAGGAACACTTTCTAAATAAAAGATTGTGCTTCATCTGGCAAAACCTGTTCTTAATCAATCTATCTTGAATCCTAGCCATTACCACTGGCTTTTTACAAGGATCCACTGAAAAGCCTTTTAAACAACAGTGATCATTACTCAGTCCCCATCGTATGCGTCCCTTCAGCAGGAGCTGACACAGTCCCTCCCTCCCCACCACGTCTTCATCAGCACCGAGGATGTCACCATCCCTGGGTTATCCTCCTACCTCTGCAAATGGCTGCACATTTTGGTCTCTCTGTGCTGCTTCCTTCTGTTTTCAACATGTCAGCATCAGGATGTGGGCCTCCCCAGTGGCACAGCGGTTGAGCGCTGGGTTGCGAAGCTGCCCGCAGCCTCTGCAGTGCTGGTTCGATCCCCGGCCACTAGACGAGGGTCTCACATGGCACACAGACCTCTCCTGCCACGCCCGCTGCTCCCCTCAGCAATGTACTTCGTCAGTCTGCCTTTCTGCTCTCCGCTCTGGCTCTGGTGAATTCTCTCACCCTCCCATGCTTCTGACTGTACCCAGTGCTTGTATAAATAAATAAATAAATCTTTTTTAAAAAAAAAAAAAACATCAGTATGTGCTCTAGCTGAGTCTGAGGACTTCCTGTTTTTGTTAGTTAATCACTTGTTAATTTATGCATTCTCATGGGTAGCTCTTCTACCTTGGCTGCTTCCAGACACACCAATCCAACTACCTGCTACATTTTGCTTCTTGGATGTCAAATAAGCACCTCCAATGTGACATATCCAAGAACAAGCCTCTCATCTTCTCCCGCCCCTCCCCCCAAGTACCCCAGGGTACTCCCAGAGCCATCCAATTTCAGGTAATGCGACGCCATCATTTCAGATGATCAGGCCAAAGTCCTTGGAAAAAACGATGACTCCTCTTTTTCTTTTTCTTTTTTTCCATTATTTGAAATTTTTTTTGATTTTTAAAATTTTTTGCATCATTGTTCATTTTTAAACAGTATTTGCTTCCCCCCACCCCCTCAGGTGGAGTCCCCATAGAATTTCCTTCCCCAAGGCACCCGTGCACCATCGCCTCAGTCCCCTGTGCTGCTCCCTCCCTCCCTCTGATCCTCTCCCTCCCCCTCCCCTGCAGGATGTCTCTGATTTATAATTGTCTGTTTTTGCTTTGTTGTGTTTTGTACTATTATTTTTTTGCACTGATGTCTTATTCAGTGAAATAAGTCAGAAGGAAAAAGAAAAATATCAGATGGTTTCACTTACAGCAGGAATATAGAGGAACCAAATAAGATTCCTCCTTTTCTCTCATCCTCATTCAATCTATTAGCAAAATCTCTGAGGATTTCAATGTTTTAGATTCCTCTAAGGTTTAAAATCACTAAAACCATTTTGACAAAGGACATGGTAGCAAAGTAGAGATGCAAAGGACAGATTTTCTGTCGTACGTAACACCCACTATTCACCCTGAGTACAGATCTAGGTTTCTTTCCTGTACTCAAACAAAGTTTTATCAAACCATTAATTTTTCAAATATCCTAGTTCAACATTCCTGGTTCCTTACTCTTACAGCTATACCAGCCCTTCAGATTTTTATTTTTTTTTTTTTTTTTGCCAACAAGCCTTCTTTCTTCCTTTTGTACATGATCTTTTTAAAAACTGAGTAGCCCCTTTTTCCTATTGACCCATGATCATGTTGATGGTCTGTTTTGACCCTCCCTCTCCTCTTCCAGTGCAAGAGCAGGTGAGATATCACTCTCAAATGCCTCTCTGTTGGCATTTTCACTTGGTTGATTCCACCAGAGCCATGCACCCTCTCCCCACATGGGGTTGCTGCTAGGAGGGATTTTCCAGGGGGGACTGCACATCCCAGTCCTACCTGAGATGGGAAACCTTCTAATTAAGTCATGCCAGTGGCATGTGTGCAGAAGCGATATGTGCGTATATCTCTATCTCTGTATCTACATCTACATATCATTCAGGGATAGACCAAAAAGTCTTTTTCCAGACTCTCCACTTCATCATCTACAAACCACATGTCTCCCTTCCTGTTGACTTTGGAAGTCGCCTGTCAAATGGGGCAGTGCCTCTGTCAGTTTGGGTGCTTGAGTTGAGCCCTTTGCCAGTTAGACTTTATGGGAGTAGGAATTTATAACATACAAATATATAATGTATTGTTTCCCTTTGTTTGAGGACAAAGAACAAAACCATTGCTAATCCTATCAGACCCTGCAAGACTTGACTCCTCCTTCCCGACCTAAGTGCCTTGAGTCCCACCTCCCACTTTAACACTCTCTGCTATACTATTTCTTTTCATTGAAAGTGCTATATTTTCCTGCCTCAGGGCCTTTGCATGTTCTGCTCCAAAGAATTTATATATTACCATAGCAAGTGTCGTCTTAGTTAAAACAACACCTACATGTTTTTCCATGAGCCCAATGAAGTCTTCTCTCTACAGTCTGGACAGTGTATTGAACCCATGGCACACGTTTCCTCCTCAGCCATGACAAGCTTTACAGGGAGCGGGATATATCCTCCCAATAGTCTTACAACTACTACTTCACAAGCATTTCTGCTCTCTCCTACTGAGGTCCACACCTCTTTCTTTCATCTCACATTTTACATACTGGGAGAGAAAACTGTCTAAAGAATAAAAGATAGGGACAGTTCTCTAAACAATGGGTGAGGTAAGGGGCCAGCTGGATCCTATTAAAAGAGAGAAGAGTAAGAAAAAAGTGAGTGTTGAAGGAGGAGGCCAGTGTGGTGGTTGTTTGAATTAGTGAACCTGGACCAAGCTCAAGACTATGTAAGAAGCAGCACTTGGCCCTCAGGCTAGGCCAGGCCAGAGGCAGACACTTGTCATTCCTGCTTGCAGGGCAGCTAGAAACAACTGGAAGGTCCTGCAACTGGTGCCTTTGTCCAGCCGATGTGCTGCAGTGGCAGCACAATTAATAGCCCTGCAGCAAGGAGAAAGTCAGAGAAATGAGTTCCCAGAATACCCAGGCCAGCCACCCTGGCACCTCACCATAGAAGGGACCTCACAGGAGGGAGGTTTTACAGCACCTATTGGCTATGTGGCTTCACTTTCCTCCCTGCATACAATCAGAATAGGTTTGCTCTATTTAGATGTACAGTTGACCCTTGAATACCATGGGAGTTAGGAGTGTTGACCCCCATTCAGTCGAAAATCTATGTGTAAATATTGACTCCCCCAAACTTAACTACAGTTAAGGAGCTGTGCTGTACTAATGTCGCTGGGAAACTTGATGACCACAGATCTCATTGCACTTGAGCTACAATATGCTCCACTCCTCAGGTTCGAAACTCTTACCTAAACATCTGAGCAGCCTGGAGTACGAGGGTAAGGCTGATGGTCAGGCAGACACAGCCTCTCTGGGAATAGCTGGCTTGTGCCACTCAATGACCAGGTGCGGGGTCAGTCCTGCAGCCCCTTTATCAGAGGGAATTTAGAGCATGCAAGTCCCTGGATTAGTGAGTAATCATGTGCGTGACTGCACTCTCCCCTCTTACTCCGAGCATGTTCCGAAAGTAAAGTTGCAAAGGTCTTTGTAATCATTACTTCAGCTGCTTGTTAGAGGGATAAGAGAATAGGATGTGAGTTTCTGGCCTCAAGAGACAAGATGAGAATTTGGCTGGTCTCTGGAGCTCCCACAAGATTTTCATGAATTCCACATTCACAGGTCATTTGAGGTCTCACCCTGTGGATGATTTTGCCCCCACTCCTGCCACCACTTGTCCAATGGGCCATTACAGTTCTCAGGGTCCCTAGTCTCTTGAGTGGATTCATGCTCAGCAGACCCTGCTCCACTACCCCCTGAGCCAAGGATGCACATGTGTCTGACACATATGCATTGAAGAGGGCTGTGTGCACAGCAGAGAGCTCAGGGTTGGAGAAGAATTGGTGGAATTGCATGTGACAGATATGTGAGGTTCCAGTCATGTCAATGTGTGCCCATTTAAACCAATACCCAGGACTGCACAGAGCAGAAATCCACAAGCTTCTGCTATGGCTGGTGTCTTAGAGTCTGTTCAGAGCCAGAAATGTCTCCCACTGCTTCATCTGGGCTCAGCTCATGAGGTGCAAGATCCGGAGTCATAATCCAGAATCTACAGAGCCAGTGGGTTTTCTGAGTGGGTTTGTCTTTAGAGGGAAGGCAGGGAGACTCATTTCTTTCACATACCCTATGATATTGCCAGTCCTTTCAGCTTGTCCTTCAGTGACCAAAAGGCATGGATGGGTGTGGTGGACCCGGCACTCTATCTTCCATAGAATTTGGCCAGCACTGTGCTAACCCCATCACCTCTGTCCTTCCTGATTCCCACCCTACAAAAGGGCATCAGAAGATGCTGACATCGGAAATGGCAAACCAGGAGGCGTGTGGAGCTCCTGCTCCCCTCCCAGCTTCTCCACATGGTCTTTGCTCCTGCCTGGTGACTGGGGTGGATGGGGGATTATTTTCCTCTTGTGGTTGCCCTCCTGGTTACCCAAGTGAATCATAGGGCAGAGGAGGCAGGGTGTGGCCTACAGCCAACTGGGGACAAAGAGACAGCTGCTCCAGATGCCCAGATTTTTATGGAGTGCCATGAGGGAGGGGCCTGCTCCCACATGGATGGAACTTGCCTGGTGTTTGGAGCTCAGCAGTGTGACCTGATCAGGATACAGGAAGAGGAAGGAAAGACAGGGAGAGACACATCTTTTTGGCCAGAGTCCCATCAGGTAGTAGGTGCATAAGGCACACTCTGTACTCCAGGTGCCATTTTCCCAAAAAACAGGGGTGAGGCCAGGCAGACCAAGGAGGGTGGAGGCTGCCTGGGTCAACACCTCACAGCTTCCACCCAGTTCCCGGCACTCACACCCACTCCCAGGGCCCGCAGCTGGGTGGCTAAGAGGGAAGCCCTAGATGAACCTTCCTTTGTCTTAGCAAACTCAGAAGGAAGAGCAACGAGTGTGGGGGAGCATGCAGGGTGGAGCTCACAAGGTTGACAACAAAGCTTACCCACTGAGGGTACCCCTTTCTCCATCCTAACTCTTGTCCTCTTCTAACTCTTGTCCTGACCCCATTAAGCAAAAACCTCAAATGTTTGCTGAAGAGAAGTAGGTTTTAACCCCAAAGTCTTGTGACACTTGCCCTGGGGGCAGGGAGGTGGAAAGGATAATGGAGGGACTGGAAATCCTAAACTCCAGCCAGGATGGTGCACATACAGGCCTCCCAAAGGTATGGATTCCACCTCTTGGGTTGCTCCCTCATTGATTTCAGGATGTGGCTTTGCTGGGTTGGTGTCAGGCACTGACCATGACTCTCCCTCAAGCACAAGGATACTCTCCCTCAAGGTGGAGTATCAGCTCTCAGAGCATTTCTGCCTCCACTTCTATCTCTGGCTCTGAACTTCATGTTCCTTCTCAGGGTGGAAGGTTTCCAGGAGATAAGAAGGCCTTGCCACCCAGGCCCTCCTCACTGCCTGGCCATTCCACACTCTCCAGGAAGCTATGCAGGGATGGACCAGAAACATCAACAAGATGTACCATTGACCATCATTGGCCTGCCCCACACATGGACCACTTCCATCCCACCAGGGTATCCCAGCTTCAACTTAAGAACAAAGGATGGACACCACAGCCAAACGCTTCCACCTAAGCCATGCCGTAGGACTCAGATCCGTTTCTACACCACGTGAAGACTTCCCTGTAAACTCCAACGTGCTATCATCTTCTCTTGCCTCCCTATCTATAGTCATATTTAACTACACCTCTGCTGGCTTCCTCCCCTCCTCTGCCCTCACGAGACGCTGCACTAAGCACTATGGGTGATGTGACATGGCACCCCCATCCTTCAGAGCTGCTTTTGCAATGTATGTGTGTATAGAAACAACCATCCCACCTAGTTTCATGAAAGAGATTCAGAGAAAATGCCATGGGGGTAGAGAGGGAAACAGAGCAAGGGGAAAACAGTAACTGACAGAGAATTCACCAAGGGCTTCTGAAACATCTAGGATTTCGAGGGCCGAGGTCAGTCTAAGAAAAGACATTCTGGCAGAAGGACAGAGTGGACAAAAGCATGGAGACAGGAAAGGGTGACAGATATAAGGCAAACCACTAGAATGGTCCCAGCCAGGCCTGCTCCTTCCAGCTGGCCCTGTCATTTGGCATATGGCTCCCTTCCTCCAGACTTGTCACTGGCTAGCTTCTGTCCCAGGTCACCTGCAGGCATTGAACTTGGGAGACTGCAGGAAGAAGTTAAAGCAACAATATGATCACGTGTTGTTAAAACCCAAACCTGGTCACTCCAGCCCAGATTTTCCCTGTATGGGTAGCTCTGCCAACCTGTCCCCTCAATCAATGCCAAGATGCCCTCTCTAGGCCTCAATTTCCTGAGGTACAAATAAAAATACTGCCTGCTGAGAGGTGATTCCCAGCTGACTACCAAACACTACTCAGCCATCCCGTTTGCTCAGCCATCTCTGGACATACCAAGGAGACCTGCCATTGGGGTGGAGCTCAACCAGCAGCAGAGTGGGCTGTGTCGGGCTGCAGCCCAGGACTAGACTGACAATAGAACAGCAAGCAAGGAGGCTGTGCCCAGAAGGCACTGCCAGATACCTGGAGATGCCTTGCTCAGCCTTCCCAGTTGAAGTTCTGTGCCAGGACAGAGGGGTAGTTGGGGGCACGACTGGGCTAGGCTTCCCTAAAGAATAAAGTCAACATTGTGGCTGAAGCCTGCCCTATAGAATCTAATCGCACAAACAAGAATTTGGCTGCCTATACCAGAATCACCTAGGAATGCCCTGGCACTGCCCAGGAGATGCCAACCCAGTGGTTCTAGGTGAGTTCTCTGAATCTTTTTATTTTATCAAATATATATATATATATATATATATATATATATATATATATATATATATATATATATATTTGTCAAGCATACAAAACCCCTGGAAGAAGGCTTGGGATTAGGGAGAATTGGATCCACAATTACTATGCGTATGTCTGCAGTATGGTAACCTTGTCAATCATACTCTGAGACTGTTCTGGAGAAGGACTCCTGTGACTGCAGCTCAGAACAGGAACATGTTTCCTTGCTGCACCTAAGGAAGGAGCGCCTCATGTAAGGGGCAATGCCACCACCTGCTGGTCAGTCTAGAAACATCGCCCATTCTCCAGACAATTGTTAGAAATAGTAGGAAGCCAGGCCCTGCCCACCCTCTCGTGCTCTGCCTTTGAAAGTCCTACTCTGAAAACTGAAGTCACCAGCACCCCCCCACCCCCAACTCCCCATCTTGTGCCTCCTTTGGTGCCTCTAATTTAGGCCTATTTTCCTGAGCATCCTTCAGTTAATGAGCAGATCCTGCTAACCCTCTGTCTTGCCCTGAATTCGTCTCAATTTAGCACACACTTGATGTGAGCCAGCTGTGGGCTGACTGGACAGAAGAAAGCAACTCAGGCCCCTACTTTAGCAGAGGGGATGGAGAAGTAGGAGCGATTTATGAATATGGATGACTTCTATCTAAGCTGATTTCTAGAGGAAAAGCTAGAGTCACTGCAGGATATGAGGGGAGATTCCAGCAAAAGAACTAGCAGGATAGAATGTTCTGGTTGTTTGCATGTAGAAACCCAAGTGTTTTAAATTTAATTCACTTTTTTGCTGCCCGACAAAGGATGGAATGCAAACATTTTCCATCAACTACGAGGCAGCTTTAAAAATTAAAAGGAAGGGAAATTAGGTTTTCAGTTCCTAAAATCAAATTGGGGAGGCCAGGGTGGGAGGGTCTCAGGTCTGCTGTGAATGTGCAAGAGGGAGGCCTGAGTTGGATGGAAGTAATCCTATCACCAGGGAAGCAGGAGGCAGAGAAGTTCTATGCTTCACCCCACTAGGAGTTCTCCTGGTCAGTGCGAGGAGAGGCTCTCAGCACCACCCCCAGCCTGCTCACCACAATGCCCTGAAAAGCACCAAGATCCCAAGGGCTAGAGCCACAAAGGGCAAGGATACCCTGTGCTTCCAGTTTTGCAAAGAATTTCCAGGTCCTGAAAGTGGCAGAGAGGTCTCCCCGAGCTGGAAGATCTGTGAACCCCATGTTGAAGAGCCCCCATTGGTCTCCATGGTAACCTGCGTGCACCAGACCTCTGGTTCCGCTGGAGGACTGATGACCTTGACTTAGCCCCGAGGTAGAGAAATACAAATCCAAACCACAAGGAGGAAACAAGGGGATGCGGCATTCCTGCTTAGCAGCAGATTCCTACTGGCCACGGAGACAAAGGAGGTCAAGCAGTGGCCTCAGAGCAAGGTGGGAACAGAATGGCGCACCTGCCACAAAGCTGGTCGATAAAACCGTCTGGGTGGTGGGTGGAGGCCGACAGTGCAGGACATTCTGTAGTTCTGCAGCTTCTGGGATCCTGGCCAAATGATCCCCCCACTGTCCCGGACTGGTTTGTGCCCCAGAGGCTGTGGGCTTCTGGATCCTAAGTGTCAGCTCCACACATGTTCTGGGGCCAAAGACGATGGGGCCAGCTCTGAAGATGTTCAGCTTCTGCTGCTGATCTCTCAGCTAAAGAACGACACAGTTTCTAAAAACAAAAAACAAAAACAAAAACAAAAAACCACACAAACCCTTCAGTGATCCCCAGGGCTCTCAGAATGGAGCTTAAGCACTCTCCTCTCCACAGTGTCACCCACCCTCTGAATTCTCTCAAGAGGCTCTCACCCCTCTTACCTAACTAACCCCTGCTCATCTCAAGCCCACCTTGCCCTGTTCCCAGGGCCTGCCTGCCTCCCCCCCCACCGCCCCTCCGGGGCTGAGTGAAGGGATTCTGCTGTGCCGTCCACGAGCTCTGGGCTTAACACACTCTCAATGGCCTTAGCATGTTCTCAAGCCACTGCTCACATCTTCATCTGCATCACCAGGCTGGGGGACTTGAGGCCGAAACTGTGTGACTGTCCTATTGCTATCATGGCACCAGTATAGCACCCCAATTTAAAGAGTGTTCTGGGAGACTTAGAGGAGATGACATTCAACATGAGACCTAAAGGATCAGGGTGGGAGTAGAGATGTGGTTTCAAGAAAAGAAATCAAGCCAGCAAGGGCAAAGGCCCTGGGGCTAGAAAGAAGTTGGTAGGTGCCAGGAACATGTTAAGGAGGAACGTTGTGACTGAATGTAGGGAAGGACTGAGCAAGTGGCACAGGATTAGGTCCCAGGGGTTCCAAGCATGGTAGAAAGTAACTGAATGGGCAAAGCTGAATAGAAACATGATTCGGTAGCCTCAGCTTTTATCTTCTCTTTCCCTTTCTTTTTTTCTTTTCTTTTTTTTTTTTTTTTTAAGATTTATTTATTTAGGCATACAAGAGCTAGGGTAGAGGCCAGAGGTGTGGGGAATGAGAGAATTCACCAGAGACAGAGTGGGGAACAGAACAGGCAGACTAACTGAAATACACTGCTGAGGGGAGCAGCGGTTGAGGCAGGAAAGGTCTGCTGCACCATGTGGGTTGCTCCCTGGCAGGGGATCGAACTTGTGCTGCAGAAGCTGTGGACTGCTTCATAGGTTGCGTCTTAACCCTTGTGCCACCAGGGAGGCCCTTCTCTTTCCCTTTCTACTGTCACTGAACACAGGCTCTCCTCTGAAGACAGCTCCCTGCAGCCTTCTCAAGTGGTGACATATTCTTCCCTCTGCATCCCTCCTACCACTGGGTGGGACCGATAGCTTTCTCATTTCTTCTTGCTATTTTGGGCCATTCTTCCTAAAAACTTCCCAGCATTGAATATCAAATCATCAGCAGCAAAGCTTTACAGCACCCACAAACCCCACCAACCCCCAATCACTTCTCTGCATCACTGGATCTGAGTGCTTGGCTCACTGTCACTCTCCCCAGCCCCACCCATCGTCATGTTGGGAAGCACGTAGCTGTTTTCACAATCCCCTGAGCAACTCCACCAAAGGTCTCATCCTCCATCCGATCTCAAATACTCACTCAAATGACCAGTCGAAAGTCTGACATCAGTAACAACCACACCCCCTCCATGATCTCAGAGTGGCGTGACTTCCTCCCTGACCAGCACCTCCCAACTTGCCAGTTGACTGTGCCGGCCGTGGCTGCTGGCTTTTTTAGCTTTGAACATATCCTGCTCCCCCTGTGTCCTCTCCCCATCTGACTCAGCCTAAATCCCAAGGTGTATTACTTGATTCCCTTCTTTTTTCATCTACCTTGATCTTCAACACCCCTCTTTTGCTTCATCATATTTGTTTGGTAAAACCCTGGTCAATGCCATGTCTGCACCCACACAGCTGTGTGGCTGGAAGAAAGCACACACTGTCTTCCCATGGTCTACCTCTAGCTCATGACCACTAACCTCAAGTGGGCGTGCAATGCTGCCTGGCAGTCATGGTCCATTCACTCTCCCCGATGAATATTTCATAGCTTCCTTCTCTCCAGACCTCTCATACCTCCTCCCTGACCCTCCACCCCAGTCCATGACCTTACTTCCTTTTGTACTGAGAAAAAGCAACTTTAGAAAGAACATCTCCTTATTCTCCCACCTCGACATCTTCCCACATGCCTGAGTCAGTGTCCCTGTCCTTTAACTACCATCCTGTTCCTGTGGATGAGCTGCCGGTGCAGACACCAGCACTTGCTCTGGCACTGGGTGCTCTTCTCTCAGTTTCTCAAGGACATGGCCCCAGCAATTTCCTCCACTCCCACCTCATCAATTCTTCTTTCTCTACTGGATATTTCCTCCAGCACACATACAATTCCTATTCTTCTGTTCCTTCTTACAGGAAAACTCTTTGAGTGAGCTGTTTATACTCATTACCCCTCTTTGAGGATAATTCTCTCCCCTCTTAAATCTACTCAAATCAGTTTTTGATATCTATGTGGCTAAATCAAATGATCAAGTCTTATCTTAGTCGTCGTTTCATATGGACTCGCAACAGCATTTTGACACAATAGATCAATTCTTTCTCCTTGAATTATTTCTCCCCTTCATCTTCAGAACATCATCAGCCAATTTCTCTTCAGCACCTTTGGTCTCTTTATGCCTCTTTCTCTGGGCCCTCTTACCTCTCCCATCAATTTCATGTTGGATTGGTCCACAGCCCAGTTTGGGGACCTCGTGACTCATGTAATCACATGGCTTTAAATGCAACCTAGGGCCTCCCCTGGTGGTACAGCAGTAGAGCGCTGGGCTGCGAAGCTGCCCGCAGCCTCCACAGCACGGGTTCGATCCCCGGCCATCGGCGAAGGTCCCACATGGCACGGCAGACCTCTCCTGCCTCACCTGCTGCTCCCCTCAGCAGTGTATTTCATCAGTCTGCCTGTTCTGTTCCCCACTCTGGCTCTGGTGAATTCTCTCACCCTCTTGTGCTTCTGACTGTACCCAGTGCTTGTATAAATAAATAAATAAATCTTTAAAAAAAATTGTAGAACATATAACTTAAAATAAATAAATAAATAAATAAATGCAACCCATTCATGGGTAACTTTCACATTTTACATATTTTATATCCTACGAAGAGCTCCAACTTGAAATCTAGATGCCTATATCCAATTTAGTGCCAATACCCAACTGTCTCCTCATTGTTTCTACTTGAAAACATTGTTCAAGACTAATACCCTCCATCTTTACCTTTAAAATCTGCTCCTCCCACACAATCCTGCTCATCTCAGGTAAGGGTGACAGCATCCTTCCAGTTGCTGGGGCCAAACTCTTAGAATCATCCTTGACTCTTTCATATCCATACCCAAATGTACAACCAAACATGTTAGCTCCAACCTCAAATATATGCAGAAATTGAGCATTTATCACATTTGTGGCTATTCTGGTCCAAAGCACCATATCTCTCACCCAGATTATTGCCAAGTCTCCTTTTTTGATCTTCCTGAGTCCATTGCTCTGGTCAACTTTCTTAAAACAGCAATCAGACTGATCCTGTTAACACATTACTTACAGTAAAAACATACTCCTTAAAATGACATGCAAGACCCTGTATAATCTGACCATGCCTTCATATCCTCCTTCTCTTCCCTGGCTCTATCCATCCACACAGGTCTCCTTGCTTCCACTTTCTGGGCATGCTCCCACCTTAAATGTTCTGTTTTGGTTCTTCTCTCTCTTGGCTTCTCCCAGATATCTGCATGTTTTGTTCTCTTGTACACTTCAATATTTTTCAAAAAATAAATCATCTTCTGGGTCTCCCAGTGGCACAGGGGTTAAAGACACAGCGCTATCAAACCATCACCAGCCACTGCAGCACGAGTTTGATCCCTGGCTGGCCAGGGAGGTGACCCACATGGCACAGCAGACCTCTCCGGTCTCGCCAGCTGCTCCCCTCAGCAGTGTATTTCAGTAGATTTGCCTGTTCTGCTCCACATTCTGTCTCTGGTTAATAATCTTACCCCCCACACCTCTGACTTACACCCCAGTTCTTGTATGCATATATACATAAATCTTTTTTTAAAAAATGTCATCTTCTTAATGCATTTAATGCATCTTCACCCATGCATTTTAAATTGCAGTTCCAATCCTTACACTTCCCAGTTCTTAACACTGCTGGTTTTTTCATAGCACTTATTCAATATCTAACAGACTCTATGATTTGCTTACTTATAAGGTTTTTTGGGGGTAGGGAGGAGAAGGAACTGGGGATTTATATTTTTTTTCTTTTTTTTAAGTAGCCATTTTTTTTTTTAAGATTTATTTATTTATTTATACAAGCACTGGGTACAGTCAGAAGCACGGGAAGGTGAGAGAATTCACCAGAGCCAGAGCGGGGAGCAGCGCAGGCAGAAGGACCGAAGTACACTGCTGAGGGGAGCAGCGGGCGGCAGGAGAGGTCTGCGCACCATGTGGGACCCTCCTTCGGTGGCCGGGGAGCAGCCGGGGATCGAACCGCTGGTGCAGAGACTGCGAGCAGCTTCGCAACCCAGCGCTCAACCGCTGCGCCACCGGGGAGGCCCTGGGGATTTATAATTTTAAAATCTTATTTCTGTCCCATGCTACATGTTCACCACTTGAGCCAACACTGAGGCTCTGTTCCTCATGGCTGTTCAGGGGTCAAGGGGACTAGACAATGGAGCTACCACCTTCTGGGATGTTACTGGGTGCCATGTGAGAGGGAAGAGGTTGCTCAGGCCTCAAAAAGCTACCTGCTAGATCTGATAGATACTCACACTTTGGCCAGAAGTGATCACACAGTCTCAATTAACTACAAGGGGCCAGGAAATTAAATCCTACCACAGGCTAAGAAGGAGGGAAGGGGGCAATATTTGATCAATATTTATTAAATAAGCAAATTAATCCATTTTGGGGAGTGAGTTAGAGGTCTTTGCATTTGGTGAGGCCTTACCTAGTGGCAATTGAGAAAAGGAAAGTAATATGATACAGGAGCCAGGACGAATCACATATGTCAGTGTCAGGAAGTCCAATGTGACTAGCAGAGGTCAGCATAGGTGAGTGCAAGAGGGATAATACAACTTTAAAAAAAAGCAAGAAAGTGGATGGGGCACCAGTTACTTCAGGTGCCCCATTAAACCCAGCATGTGTTTGTGCAAGGCTGAGAGGACTGGATTCCACCAAAGCACTTTCACCTGATGAGACCCAGCCACATGCAGATAATGACTACTTTTGCTTCTGAATGCAAGATTTAATTTTTTTTTAAGATTTATTTATTTATTTATTTATATACGAACCGGGGTACAGGCCAGATGCACAGGAAGGTGAGAGGATTCACCAGAGACAGAGCGGGGAACAGAACAGGCAGACTGACGAAATACACTGCTGAGGGGAGCAGCGGGCGAGACAGGAGAGGTCTCCTCACCGTGCGGGTTGCTCCGAGGCGGTTGGGGATCCAACCGGCACCGCTGAGGCTGCGGACAGCTTCACAGCGCTGCACTCAACTGCCTGCGCCACCAGGGGAGGCCCAAGATTTAAATTTTAATCTTGTTCATTTCCATAATCTGTCTCATTTTCAAATTTAACATAAAATTTGACATTTTATGTGATAAAAATATGCAAAAGGTGCCTTTATATTTTTGTTATCACCTATAATGTTGCTTGTGTTTCTCTCTCCACCCTTCACCCACACCCTCGGAGTGGATTGGACAGAGGTTTCCCGGGTCCTTCCAAAGAAGAACCAGGTCTTCTGCGGGGTGTGAGACCAACCAGTCCTCAGTTCACCCCAGCCAGGAGAATCCACAAGCACAGAGTAAGATTGCGTTCCAGGCGCTGAAAGGGAGTTTCTTTCAGGAAACTTGGCTTCACTCTCACGGCTAGAGCGTTCTGAGGAAAGGTTCTCTCCAGTTCTGTTAGAGCAGCCTTGAAAAAGGAAAGGGGAGGTATACGTTTATGGAAACCTCGAGCGCCTCTCCCCATCGCTGTGAATTACCTCTGTGTTCAGGAAGCCCAGCTGGACAGCTGCGAGGAAAGGCGTGTGTGTTTGAAGGGGACTTGGAAAGAAAAGGCCCCTTGTACCCTGAGCAGCAACTGTAGCGTGTGACACAGGAGTACTGGAGTACTGGGGAGTCAGGAGCCCCACAACCCCACAGAGGTCCAGGCCAAGATCTCAACTGCAGTGCTCAAAGGAGCCTGAGGGGGCGCCAGAGAGCAGAAGAGTCCAGGCCCACAGAGTAAGCTGCCCAGCCAGGAGGCGTGAGGGTGGAGGAACAAGGTGTGAGAATCCTGAAGGTAGCTGGGCCCAGCCCCACCCCTTCTTTGCGTGGCAAACTCAAACTCATCCTTAAATGACCAACTCAAAAGACATTTCTTGATCATGGACTCGGTGAAATAGATGTGGGTGAGAGACCCGTGGAGAGGATGACACTGGCAACTTTTACCTTGATTTTGATTTTGCTCTTTTCCTTCCAGACTTGTCTGGTTGTTTCTGATCCTTTTCTGTGGGACCCCACCGGAAGTTGCTTTAGAGTTATGGCAGGCTTTTGGACCTTGCTCTGGCCAACACAGGAAAGGCAAAGAATATACTTTCTAAATCAAGCACCCAAAGTTACCAGTCCCCTCGTGGGTAAAAATCCACCCAAACAGGATTGACCCACAATCAAAAGGCAAGCACAGTTTCTTCACGTGTCTCTCTCTGCTCCATGTGTCTCCTCCAGGTCTCCTTCTGGCTCTGCATCCTGCTTCCTTCCTTCCTCAGTCTCCTCTGCAGCTTCTTCTCTCCATGCTCAGCTCCACCCTCCCTTGGGTGGGCAGGAAACTTGGAACTTCCCCCCCACTTCCTCCTTGTCATCCCCACCATTGTGGCCCACAGTGGATTGTCCACAATGGTCCTGACTTCCCCATCCTTGCAGAGTTACAGGACCTGGCCTGGTTCTTCTGGATCCCAGGCAGCACAGTGCCTGGCCCAGCACTCTCTATACTCTCTGTAGGAGGCCTGGAATCATGCAGGGGGTTGTTAAAATGCAGATTCTGGTGTTAACCTGGAGGGTGGCTCTGAATCCTCACATTAAACCATATCCCTCGGTTATTCTTACACACAGCTGACTAGTACAAAAGACAGTGCTTACAAATGCTTCTGACCAAGAATCCAACATACCAGAGTAAGAAATACAGTTTTCATGGCAACCCCGCCCCATGTATGTATATAAAAGTATTGACATAACAAAAATTGCAGCAAACTAAACTTTTCCTTACCTTGTATAAGACACTGTGATACAGTCTAGTCCATTCTGTTCTGTTCCACTCTCTCCTATTCAAACAAGAATCTTGGCTGAATGCCCCTAAAACAGCTCCCTGTCTAATCCTCAGGATGGGTCCTGCAGTTTGAGGGGTAGAAAAATGACCCTCGCATACTCAAGACATGCTCAAGGAATGAATAAATGAAAGACAGAACAAATAAATGAGTACTGCATCTCACTGATTATAAAATTGAGAGACTCTAACGACGACTTCTGAGATATCTTCATTTAAAATCTGAGGCTGCTTGCTCAATTTCCAACAGCTTCCCCAAACCCCAGGGCTCTGGGATTCTTTAGTTAAAAGGATCCCTGCTGCTAGGAGAGTTCAGAGGGTTTTATTTCAATTTATTCATTAACTAAAGACAGTCAGGGCCTTCCCTTCTATTCTCCTCAGGCCTGGGGCCTGACATCCGCAGAGCCCAAAAGGACCAGCAAAGGCAAAGGTAAACCTAGAGTGAAGGGCATTGCTGGTATGGTCTCCTGGTCTTTCCTCGCCCTCTACAAGCACCCAGGGTTGAGGTGGAATATGAAGGAGTCACTGACCGAGCAGGGGAGCTATGGCTGTGGCCAAGGAAATGTGCTATTTGGCCAGGGGAGAGTGTTTGCATTTGAGTATTTGACCATTTGTACCCAGGGGTGGGGGTAATAGTGTCCTCTGGGAGTCCTGTCACAGCACAGCCCAGGGCTACTTGGGAAATTGAGAGCAACAGTAGTGGACTGTTCTTGGTGGTCCATGATAAAACAGTCTGTTAAGTTGCTCTGGAAGACATTTTAAGTGCTACTCTCTTTATCCCACCTCCCCTCCTACCCTACCTCCCACCCCCCCCACCCCCGCCCCAACCACAACCACAGTGCAACCTCTTTTGGAGAGAAATTTGTGATAGTTAAGGATCCTCTGGCCTGGACATGCATACCCACATAGCTACAGCATTTTCAGTTCATTTCAGGAGCTCTATATACAGACTTCAGGATCTGAAGCTTGTTCCAGTCTTCCAGACTCAAAAACCCAGAGACTTCTTAGCCATCCACCTCCTTCCCCTAAAACCACAGCCACAAAAACATCAAGGGGGGGCAGAACACCTTGTTTCCTAGATCACATTCTGAAGACACCTGTTCAAAAAATGTGTTAGGTGTCCCTGCTGCCTACAGGGTCACAGGGGTATAAAAAGAGGCCCAAGGGCTATGTTTGCTGGAAACAACATCAGTGCCTGTTGCCTCATGGGGCCACAGTGTTAAGAGCAGCGCGGGATGGAGGAGAGACAACTCGAAGTCAAAGTAGAGAGAGAGACCTAGAGGGGCTTACACCTCAGAGAGTGTAGCCCCGCTCCAAGGGCAGTCTTGCATATATGGGGGATCACGTTCAGGGAAGGTGGGCAAATACAGGAGGAATGTATGGAGGAAAGTGTGTGGTGGGGATGTGGATTGGGGATATATAATAGTGTGTATGTGGTGGGGATGTGTACTGGGGATGCATGAATGTCTGGCACAGCCTAGGGGGGAGTGAATAGGGGCTGTTGTCTGGGGGGCTCCATTGTTGCTGCTGATTTAAACATCCAATTTCTAGTCCCTGTTTACATTTAACTTTCTGTCAAAGTGGTCTAGCTGGCTGTGCTAATCTGGCCATACAGTCTGCCTGTTGCTTTCAGCAGATACTGGTTTTCCAGTATGTTCTTCACACCAAGACTTTTGTCCTGCTGAGAGGCCCCCTGCCTGACTGCCATTTTAGCTTGAACTCTGGGTACCAAGACAATAGCCTGAAAACAAGGGGGGCTGGGGAATCCACATGTGCCAATGAAGGCAGCTCAATTTTCTGGGAACTTACAATGTTCCAGATATGATACTAACCTCTTTACCTAGAGTATATTATCTAACCCTCCCAGACCGCCATGATGGGGCTGCCATCATGATTCCCCTTTCACAGACGGGAAGTCAAGGCACAGAGAGATTAAGGAATGCACCGAAGGCCACACAGCTAGTGAGCTGTAAGATTCAAACCTTGAGGTATCTGTGGTATCTATCCAGGAGAGTGCATAGGCCACAGTGGGGTGGCGGGGGGTGGGGGGGTCCATCAGTATACTTTTTGGCCACATAGGGATATCTCTGATTTTAATGTCCTGAGCATTCACCCTAATAAAGCCTAATAAAGGCCCTTTAGACTCAGGTGGGAACACATTCTAGACCTAGAGTCTCATATCCTTTCAAAATGAACCTTCCTGGGAACCAGCTCTGGAAGGTGGAGCGGGGTGCCAGGCAGAGCTGGCAACTAGATGAATAAGGAAAGGACACTTTCTTCCTGTACCCCTACCCCTGCTAAATGGACTCAGGAATCTTTGAGCTGATGACTGCAACAAAAACTTCTGGGAACTCCCCTGTTTAAAGCAGGGCTCTGCACAAAGTGGGTGGTAAAGTAGGGGAGATGGGAGTACGGGCTAAATTCCCTATCCTGATCCCCAGGGAGCTCACCTGGGACAAGTGGCACGTGGCATGTCAGGGAAGAACTGCAGGTTCTGCCCAGTGGGTGGAAGGAAAATGACCAGGAGGGATAGGGCCACCTGCAGGAGGACTAAGTGACCTCTCTGGGAGGCTGGGGGTGGAGTGGAGGGAAGGGGGAGGACAGGAAAGGAGGGAGGGAGGCGGGAGCAGAGGGAGTACAGGAAAGACTCAGGCAGTGAGACAGGGCAGCCCCACTGTACTTCCCAGGCTGCTGTCCAGATACAGCAGAAGGTTGAGCGTGTTGCTCTGGCCCCACCTCCCGAAGCACTCTCTGCAGCTGCTGGACAGGACACAAAAGCATGAGACAGAGACACCATCTCTGCTGAGTTTACCAAACTGCCCTTGGAGGCCACTGTGACAGAAGCCAGGGCAGGGGCCCCCCAGACTGCTGCCTGCCTTTCCCAGGTAAGCAACTATTTGTGCTAAATGAGGGGTGTGGAGCAAGGCTGTGGGAAGAGAGAAGGGCAGGAAGGGGCCCTGGGATGGGCTTGGTACAGTCTATGGAGGAAAGAAAGCAGCAGGACAGAGGGGGCTGAGCAAGTCCTGAGGTATCTGCGGTATCTATCCAGGAGAGTGCATAGGCCACAGCAGGGGGGGAGTTCCAGGAGGGGTTGTGCCTTGAGGCATCAGTGCTTGGGGAAAGCAGAGGGGCTACCACACGGTGCAGGAGACCAAGAATATTTCTCCAGACTTGTCAGGAAAACCAACCCTGAACTCGGCTTCCTCTCAGACTTCTTGGTGGTCGAGAGAGAGCCCCTGGCAGCTCCAGGAAGCAGGACATATTCATAGGCGATATGGCCGCAGGCAGAGGAGGGAGACCCCAGCCAAACAGACCATCTGTCAGGCTGCTGAGATGCTAGCCTGCAGAGGGCTGCCCCAGGCGGCTCCTCTGTAGCCCCAGGAGTGGGGAGGAGAGCCGGCTATATATAGAAGGGGGTGCTGTGAGCTGGAGGTGGGGTGGGGGGCAGGTGATGAAAAGTGGTCTGTGAACAGTTCCACATGAATGCAAGCACATGTTGTCTCAGGGAAAAAAAAAAAAAAATACCCCAAAGAAGTCAGTTTCAATAAAATCCAAAGTCCCTTTTCATCCCTGCTGGGGACCACTGTCCCTGAGGGGGCCTGCTGGCCTGACCTGGTTGTAGTCAGGTGGCCAGTGCTGTGTCCTCTCTGTTAACCGCACACATACATCCACTTAGATCCAGCCACACTGGGACCTGACCTGGGGTAAAGTGAGGAGTTTGGGGGCGGAAGTTTGCCAAACTTCATGGCGCACGGGAACATGAGTCAGACACTGAACCCCAGTTACTATGATATCCCTCCATCTAGTACCTCTGTACCCAAGTAGAAAATGAGGCTCCTTCCCAGGGCTCCCCCTCTACAAACAGTAACAGGGCTTCTGGGCAGCCGGGAGTTGGGGGAAGGACATGTAAGGGGATGGGGAACAGTTTAACTCTACCTGGCTTGATCGTGGGAACCCAGACTGTAGGACTGGCTACCTAGACACCCCCAGGAGGCCAGGTGGGGTGCAGCAAGCTCTCAGCAGGGGTTACCGGGCACTAGCCTTTGCATGTCAGCAGCCAGCACACAAGGACTTCCACAGAGCAGGCACTGAGAGTCATGGCTCCATTCTTCGGCTATAGGAGAAAGGCCCAGAGGTGCTGACATGCAAACATCCAGCGACCCAGAGACATCTGTCAAATGCATGGACATATCTCAGGGGGAGGAGGTGACACAGTGCCTCCTGCCTTAAAGAGGCACATTGGAGCCAGACCAGGTGCAGAGAAGGCTCCCTTCCTCCCTCTGCGAAGCTGGAAAGAGGAACTTTCCAACAGTAAACACTCAGTGACTCACACCCTTGACCACCCGGGGCAGAGATCTCTGCTGTAGCCTCACAGCTCCCTCGGAGGGCAGTTTGGGTCAACAAGAGCAGGGAGGAGCCCAGGAGTAAGGCTCTACAGCCCAGGCTCCTTGGCCCAGAAAACACAGGGGCTTTGATGCCTGTGGAGAGCAGTGGCTCTTCCCGCAGGGTGCTGTGGCTGCTCCTGGGCAAGGCCCAGACTCCACATGCCTCAGTCTGGAGGCTGCTGTAGAGGTGGCACAGCTCAGGGTTTAAAGGAATGGCCTTGAAGTTTAGCAAAACCCCCAGGGCTGCTGCTGTCTAGGAGCTGTGTGAAGGTGGGCAGACGAGTTACCCCTTTCCAGCCTCAGTTTCCCGGTCTATAAAATGGAAGAGTATCATTATAATGGCCTGGTCTGTAATATCTGCTGTGCACTGGGGTTCTCAGAAGGTTCCCACTGGACCACAGCAAACTTAGCCCTCTCATCAGAAATTGCCTTCCTCCTCCGCGAGAGTCCCTCATTCCAGCCACACCTGAGACATAAATCACTCATGCAGATAATCCTTCCCAGTCACCCCCAGCAGGCTTTCACTGTGTCATCAAGCCGAAATAAAATCAGAAAAAACTCAGTGGCTCCCTTGTCTCAGGTCTTTCTGTCAAAACCCTAAGGCCATGCTTCTCAAGTGAGGGTATGCATACCCCTGGGGGCATATGGGGCTTTGCCAGGAATATATGAGACCACATTAAATATTGTGCCTTTGGTGTTGTGGGGGAGGGATGGGGTCTTGGAGGGGAGAGGGTATTAAACAGTTAAACTGAAAGGAATTTCAGACTCTATTTTTATATTAAAACAAACAGGGAATGTGCATTCACGTGAATGTTTATGATGAAGCAGTATTTCAAAAACAGATCAAGCTTTCAGTGGGTGTCCCCTTACCCCCAGGAGTTAAGGAAGGACCCCAGCAATTTTAAGGGCTCTTCATTACAAAGGCCTCTTGTGCAAAGGCTTAAGCAGTGAGTGGCAGCTGGGAATGTTCTTGGAACATGCTGGGGTCTTTCTGACTTACCCCATTCTCCCAGGAGCAGCATCTTGTCTCTGGAAGAGGTGACCCATACAGCCCCGTGCCGGGGAGGTAATCTGAGCTGACACCATCTCAAGATGGCAGAAGGCCAGGCTGGTTGTCCTGGAAGGAGGATGTAAGAGACCTGGGGGGAACCAGGCCTTGCCTCCACCCTCTCACCTCGCTTTCCCCTATGCTGAGAGCATACACCCAGCCAGAAGTTAGGGTTTGAGTCCCCCAACAGAGCTGGGAACAGCTGGCACTCAACTAATGTCCTATTGTTGCCCTCCCTGACAGCGCTGTCCCCTGGGGCTTCTAGCAACCCGAAGGGATTAAGAATGGCAGTGTGGATGTTTCAACAGAGCCCAGCTCCATCCCCTGTAAGGTGCAACAATATGGCCGTTATGCCCTCACACATATCCATGGCAACTGACACAGTGAGAGCCGAGGCCCTGAGGTCATGAAGGTGATTAAGCACACTCTTAGTGATTTCCTCTTCAGTTCCTTTTTCCAGGTATCCTGAGCCCAACAAAGGTCCTATCCAGGAGGTGCAGGAACAGAAGTGCCTGAAACCATGGCCCAGGTGGATCCCCAGAACAGGTTGGGTGCAGTGTCTCTTCTCTGCAGCTTGACTGAGGAGGCTCATGCCCCCCAGATGCTGAGCATGAACTTGGAGAGTGAGGATGAGGATGGTGGGGAGACAGGAGACAGAGGGGGCAGCAGTAACCTTGATCACCAGCTTCCTCCAAGAGGCAGCTCCCAAGTGACAAATGACCATCCCAGTTTGCCATGGCAGCACGCACCTGGCAAGGAGGAAGAGAAATTTTCTGACTCCGTTAGTGCTGAGGGTTTTGGGGGAAACCTAATGCCGATGCCTGGGAAGAAGGCCAGCTGGGGAAGAGATGCGTCAAAGATCCCCCAGACCCAGGCCTTGCCAGGGGCAAATGCGGCTCCAGGTACCCTCCCCAGCAGCCTCTCACACAAGTTAAGTCAGAGGCAACCTCTTAGAGTCATGTTAGCTACTGATGGTGATGATGAAGACTTGAGGGCAAACCCGCACACCACCACGATCGTCCCATCCAGCTTGCCTGGTACCGGAAGGTACTTCTGCGCACAGAAAGGTGTAGGCACATCTCCAGACAATTCCTCTCCCGTGTGTTTCCCCAAGCCTGGGGGCAGCTGGAACCTTTCCACGCTGGAGACGCACACACCAGCCCAGAGATCGGCCACCTCTGCCAACATGGCAGCGGCTGCGATGCCCAAAACACAGACAAGAGGCTGGAAGGATCAGAACCCCTCAGGCACAGGTCAGGGGGCCCAAGGGGAGGCAATTGCCTACAAGTGCTTGCGGGACGGGAGGGCCTTGCAAAAGCCCAGCAAGCCGCTGAACCCAGCCCAAACTCGGGGCAGCAAGCCTTACGCTTGCGAGCTGTGCGGGAAGGCTTACTCCCACCGCGGCACGCTGCAGCAGCACCGGCGCCTGCACACTGGTGAGCGACCCTACCGGTGCCCCTTCTGCGACAAGGCCTACACGTGGTCCTCTGATCACCGCAAGCACCTCCGCACCCACACCGGCGAGAAACCCTACCGGTGCCCGGACTGCGGCAAGGCCTTTGTGCGCTCCTCAGATCTGCGCAAACACCAGCGCAACATGCACAGCAACGACAAGCCTTTTCCGTGCACTCAGTGTGGCCTGACCTTCAACAAGCCACTGTCGCTGCTGCGCCACCAGCGCACGCACCTGGGCGAGAAGCCCTTCCGCTGCCCCGCCTGCGACCGGGAGTTCGCAGTGGCCAGCCGGATGATGGAGCACCAGCGCGTGCACTCCGGGGAGCGGCCCTTCCCCTGCCCCACCTGTGGCAAGTGCTTCACCAAATCCTCCAACCTGCTGGAGCACCAGACGCTGCACACCGGCCAGCGGCCCTTCAAGTGCGCAGATTGCGGGGTGGCCTTCGCACAGCCCTCACGCCTTGTGCGCCACCAGCGCATCCACACTGGCGAGAGGCCCTTTCCCTGTGCGCAGTGTGGCCAGGCCTTTGCCCGCTCCTCCACCCTGAAGAGGCACCAACAGATCCACTCTGGGGAGAAGGGCTTCCTCTGTGCTGAGTGCGGCAGGGCCTTTCGCATTGCTTCTGAGCTGGCGCAGCACATCCGCGTGCACAACGGCGAGAGACCCTATCAGTGTGAAGACTGCGGCCAGGCCTTCACCAGGTCCAATCACCTCCAGCGACACCAAGCCAAGCACAGGTGCAAGAAGGAGCCCATTCTTGTTTGCTCTGACGAGTGAAGGATCCACCAGAAAACTCTCAGGGAAGGTGAAGACACTCTTAACCTCAGTGCCTGGAGCCCTCCTCCGTGAATGAGCTGCTTACACGATGTTGCCAACTAGTCTCTCCTCCTTGGAGGTCACCAACCATGTGGTGGTGCCTTTGATTTGCTACTTGACCTCTCTGGTGCACAACAACTGGAGGCTTGCTTTCTTTTGCATCTCAGAGGCCGTATTTAATTAGAAAAGTATAAGACAAAGTAGGGAGAGCAGCTCTCGACGCCACCCCCTTGCTTGCAGGATCTCAAATCAATTGGAAATTATAGAATTATAGGATGGATCCTATCTTGGGCACAGGAAGGGAAAAAATGGTCATGTCCTGTCCTTAAAGTCACAAGCTTTAAGACACAGAGCCGTGTTTACACGCATAAAGAAAACCACAGAACATTCTCTGTCATAGAGAATATCTATCTTCCAAAGCTACAAAGCTCCACCCAGAATAACTCAGATTCAGCCAGCTAGCCCATCTTTTTTTCCTTTCCTACGGAAATGACTTTACCCTTGGGGGATGTCTTTATAAGTTTTGGCTTTGAAGTAAAGACCTTTAACATAAAGACAAGAGAGATTTATGACCCATGTTTAGGAGCCAGTTACTCTGAGGTCCGGAACAGCCTGAGCACCTGCTGAGGAAGTCCGTTCCTCTTCACAGCGGCTCTGGTAACTGGAGCTAACCTGACTCTCACCCACAAATGCACATGTGCCTCCTCTCTGGACACCTCTTTTCCTTTCCCCACCCGGACAGGAATATTAAGTAATAATATTAAGTAAATATTAAGTAATATTCACCAAGGAATCATCCCACTTATGTATAAATTTCTCCATTTGGGCTTAATATGGTTCAGGAAAACTTTCAGTTCATTTAAACTTTCCAGGATCACGAACTCTGATTTCAAGTAAATAACACAAAGTAACCCCTTGCTGAACTGCTTGTTTACTTGGCTGTGTTTCAAAGTCCTTAGAACCAGGTTGAAAATCTATGTGACTCACAGTTACGCTCTAGTGAGCTTACTGGAAATTTGTTTTACCAACAAGCATTCTTAATATGTATCGATACATGCATTGATTTTATGCAGTTTCAAGTCAGTGGTTCTTCGCTTACACCTCAACTATGAGGAATCCATGACTTCAGAGGAAGAAATGATAGTCTTTATTGAGGATATCTTTAATATATTCCTAAAATTACCACCAAAGGGTGCCAAATCTAAATTTCTTTTGGATGATACCTGATTCAAATCCAGCGTGACTACTAAGTAGCATTCACATATCTGATACAAAGAGAAGTGATATGTGTTGACATGCTTTCTTTGGTAAAGGTAACCTTAGGGCAAGAGATCTGACTACATGAATGGAGGTTTTCTATGTTAAATCCCTTAAATACAGCTATATGTCCAAATGAGTTAACTTATTGTCACAAGACTGAGAGGCACCCAGGGATCCCTAACTGTTAAGGGGTGCATATTTAAAGGGGCCCAGCCATCTACGACACAAAGCAAAGGAAGCAGACTCCTATTGTGAAAGATCTTTAAAAGAATGAGTGTGTACAGGGAGAGAAGAAAGGCTATTAACCCCCCAAATTACCCTTTTCCTCATGGGCAAATGCCCAAACAGTGTTGGCAGGATTGCTGGTGCTGGAAAATTTGACACAAGTCTAAGGTTGCTTTTAACAGGGCATCATAAGGAAGGAGTTAGGCAGGTCCCCAAATGTGGGGACTGAGGAGAGATTTAGAATTCAAAATATACCAAATAATCCATCATGAAGTCTGAACAGTCGCTGTCATCATCTCTGCCGAGAACTAGGAGCAGCCCTTCCACCATGTGTGTCTCACGCACATGTCTCTTCCAAGTATTTCTTCCAAATGTCTCTCCTTCATGTGTCTGTTCTTAGCCTCCTCAGAAATATCAGGGTACAAGTCAGAGCTGAAAAACAATGTCCCAACCCACATGTGTTCACTAACTCCACCCCTAGGTCCTAGCAACCCCCCCACTCCATTCAGGAAGTCAGATTTATGGCATGCCAAGGTGACTGCATGTAAATGGGGCCAGGAAAAATGTCACCTCCCCTTCATTGAGGTGTATCTGTAACAATCTGGTTCTGGGTCTGGCACAAGAGAAGTGGCTATGTTCTTAGTCCATCCCCATCATCTATCAGGGACAGGAAGTTGGGCTTCAGCTTTAGCTTATGCATTGGCAAAACCAGAATTATAATAATGGGGTAATAGAAGGAGTCATCCTAGCAGAAGAAATTTGATCATTGCAAAGGCATTAAATTGGTAGAGAAGTCATAAGAATCAACCATAACCTTGTGACTATGAACAGAGTAAAAGCTAATATTTTTTTTCTGGGTAAGCAAGGAAATATTTGAAGACTGGAGTTATGCTCTTTCTTTGTATTCTTTTTTAAATGATGGTTGTTAGTACAGTTTTTAGTAGTTTAAGGTTTTGGTTTGGTTCTATAACTTTTTTGAGACAGTTCTTAGAATGACATAGAAATTATGTGACCTGTTAGCCTTAACACTTGCTGAACTCTAGCCTTGAATATTGACACAGGTATGCAGTGCATCTTGGAACCTAATTTTAGAGCTTATCGTGTGCTCTCATGCACAGCCAGGTTGGGACCAGAGGTGATGATTAAATTCTATCATTAGTAAACAGATGATATAAGGGTAAGAAAAACAGACAATTTGAATGATACCACAATAGATCTACTAGAATACTTTCTGACTTGGATATGGTGGATTCAAATTAACAAGTAGGTCTTGATGAGGTCCTATAATCTCATTTCTACAGATGAAATGTAGATTCTAGGTATAGATTTCAAGTGGGTTTCCCACTGAGTAGAGAGTGAAAATACTTCTTGTTAGTAGGCAGAAAAACTAGATTACCTTTGTGCTGGATTTAGAACTGTACAATATATTTCTGGAATGTAAAGGAATAGAATGTAATTATGACATAACAGTGATACTGCTATTAGATATTTATCCAAATAATATGTAAACTCTAATACAAAAAGATTTATCTTCACCTATGTATAATGCATTACTGTCCATAATTGCCGAGTCGTGGAATCAACCTAAGTGCCCTTCAACAGATTTGGAATATATACTCAACAAAATACTACACAATTGTGAAAAAAGATGAAATAGTGGCATTTGAGATAAAATGGATGGGCCTTGAGTGATTATGTTAGGTGAAATAAGTCAAAAAGTGAGTTTCACTCACCTGTGGAATATAAATAACAAAAAATTATACAGTCAAAATACAGTAGGAATAAATCTTGAACTCAGTGAAAAAATATAATGCTTAACAGAAGGAATAGGGGAGAGGAAGAAGGGGGTGGGAGAAGGAGGTAGATAGGATATTGGTATGGTGGTTTGTGGTGGGTAAATGGAAATGTGCACATAGGGAAGAACAAAAATGTAACCCCAAAAATTAAAATAAAAATTGAAAAAAGATTTTTAAAAAGAATGAATATACGATCACCTTGCTCTTTAAAAATATTTAAATATTAATGATTGTAACTGAGAGTTTTCGAATAAGCACAGACTATTTTATACCACCAATATTTTTTTTAAGGTTTATTTATTTATATAAGAACTGGGGTACAGGCCAGCGGTGTGGGAGGTGAGAGGATTCACCAGAGACAGAATAGGGAACAGAACAGGCATACTGACTGAAGTAAACTGTTGAGGGGAGCAGCGGGCGAGACAGGAGAGGTCTGCTCCGTGTGGGTATTTCCTTGGCCCGCTGGGAATCAAACCCGCGTTGCAGAGGATGTGGACAACTTCACAGCGCTGCGCTCAACCCATTGCGCCACAGGGGAGGCCCTCACCAAAAAAAAAAAAAAAATAACTTAAAAAAGCATTACAACATAATACATCGACTATATAATATATATAATGTATTGAACATATAATATAATGAAGAGAAACTCATCAATCCTGCAGTACCTATCACATAATCAAGTTACACTTTCAGGAAAATTGTCTTACTCTTTTCTGCAAATGTCTTGCTGAGTAGATACTAGGGGGAAGCAATCGCCTCGCTGTAGTCAAAAGTCACTGGACTAGAGCATGGGGCACAAGTGGATGGCAACAATAAGTGTACTGAGCAAGAAAAGCCAGCTGTAAGGTAACTTGGCATAAATTCTACCTGAAAAAGTCTGTCTGTCCAAAGTGGAGACACTTGATTTCTCTTTTTCTAATAGAATCAGTGCTAGAATACAGGTTATCCTGACTCATATTTTTACCCCATATAATACTGAGCTACTTTTCTATAAATACATTGCATATCACAGCAGACAATCTTATGTCCCTGTTATGTAATTAGAAAGCAGAATAGGGGGCCTCCCTGGTGGCGCAAGGGGCTAAGAAACAACCTATGAAGCTATCTGTAGCCACTGCGGCATGAGTTCGATCCCTGGCCAGGGAGTTACCCACATGGTGCAACCGACCTCTCCTCACTTGCCCACTGCTCCCCTCGGCAGTGTATTTCAGTCAGTCTGCCTGTTATGTTTCCCACTCTGTCTCTGGTGAGTCCTCTCACCTCTCACACCTCTGGCCTGTACCCCAGTTCTTGTATGCATAAATAAATAAATCCTTTAAAAAAAAAAAAAAGAAAGCAGAATAGGGCCTTCTTTGTGATAAAAAATTGAAAATTCCCCCTTGGACTAACGCTGTTTTCATAGTTTAGTTTGCCAAAACTCACTTAGATAGACCCAGTAAAAATGCTCATTTCTAAGTTTCTACTAAATAACAATTATCCTGGTGTATTTACAAGAGACTACAAATATCTGGATCCACATCATTTAGATAATAATGATAACAGTTCACACTACATAGTGTTATTGGATTCTGGAGCTGGAGCTCTCTGAGAAATAGAAATAATGGAGACTTTAGTCCCACAGCTATCAAGCAAGAGTTTATAAAAGCTTACACAATTCAGCATGAGGGGATCAGCATCGGGTACAGGATCTGTATTACTGCTTCTTGAAAAAGAGGTGGAGGCTCTATTTAAGTAGTTTTAACTCAGCATAATTAAAGGTTTGAGGTCCTTTCTTTGTTCTTCTTTCCATGAGGTCTTCCATCTCTTGAGCTTTTAATTTCCTTGTTCCTGGGATCTCTTGTTTTGTCTTGATGAATTCCAACCTAAAGATGTTGTTAGCAAAGAGGGTTTGTTAGTGGTGAGAACTTTATTTCATCTAAAGTGTGTGTTGGAGAGAGCTTCCTTCTTAGAGATAGGGAGTGTCACTATCAGAGTGTGGGTGGATGATCTTGCCTTGCATTTTCAGTGGAGAAAATGCTACTTTCTATTTTATAATAACATGATCAGCCTCAGCCTGAGTTAATGACCAGTATCAGGGAGGATCCCAAAACTCACAAGACCCTATCTCCTGCTTAATACAACAGTACCCATTGTGTTAGAAACTGTTCTATGTGATTTACATATATTGATTTTATTTTTTTAAAGCAAACTTATGGTGATTATTATCCCCATTTTAAATATGAGGAAATCAAGAAACAAAAAAGTACTCAGAGTGTTATAGCTAGAAAGTAGTGTTACAGGGCATCTCCAGGGGAAATGGCATGACTTGGTTGTGAGTCTTCATCCACACACTTAAAAACTCGGGACAAGACCCAAAAGCAGACACACAGAGGGAAAAATTTTGAAAAGGTTTATTTACAAGGAGAATGGGAAGAGGGAGTAGAGAGAGAGAATGGTTAATTGATCAACATGTCCTACCAGTACCACCATCTGAGCTGAGACACCAGGGTTTTAGTTGACAGCCTGAAAAGCAAGAGAGGCCAAGCCTACATGTATTCAGTATAAACCAAGCAGCACTACCCCCATTCAGGAAGTCAGAGTCACGACATGCTGGGAATTGTAGTCTTTGGCACCTGAGAGCTCTTCAGATGGAGATGGTAATGGAATCTGTGAAAAACATCAGGGGGTAGAGTTCATTCAGGGTGTCACTCACTGGCTCAGTTTATTCCTTCCTCCAGTAGTATCAAACAAATGATTTAGATTTGCTGCCTTCAGAGACTCTGTTATTTACTACTGAGCTAACCACCTCTGTTCGGTATATAGTAGAATACTTTGCAATACTTGATGACATGCTTTTTAAGAGTCGATGATCATAATTTCAAGAGGATAAAAAGGTTGAAATGCAGCATAGTGGGAAACAGGACATGGCTCGAAAGACCTGTGAATTACTTAACGGGTCTGGGAGAGCCTCGGTTGGCAGCTCTAAACCATTAATTTTATTTGAAAAATAGCAAAATTCACAAATTTAGAGGTCTAATTAGCTTTTTAATGATTCATGCATCAGGTAGCATCTTCAAGAGCTAACACAAAATAGAAGGATTTTATGGACACAAAAATATCCAGAAAGATGTCATTATAAGTGGAATCTAAAATAATCAAACTTATAGAAACAGAATAGAATGGTGGTTACGAAACTGGGGGTGGGTGGAGGAACTGGGGAGATGGTGATACGAAAGGGGAGACATTGGCCAGTGGATACAAATTTTTTATTATAAGATGAATAAGGTCTGAAGACCTAATGTAAAACATGGTAAATATAGTTGAAAACAATATTGAATGACTAAAGTATTCTAAGAAAGTGGAACTTAAATGTTTTCATCAAAATAAAAGGTGAATATGTGAGGTGATAGGTGTATAACTAGATGGGTGGAAAATCCCTTCACAATGTTTTTGTATCACCTCATCACCATGTACAGTTTAAATATCTTACAATTTCATTTCAAACATACCATAACAAAGCTGAATTTTTTAATAAAAACTGTTGAAATAAAAAATATGCCAACAAATTTTTTGACAATCCCCCCATCAAGAGGTGGAGTGGATATCATGAGTAGACTTATAGAAAGGCCCTTGTGGCAAGTTGCTGAAATCAGCCAATAGCCCCATCAGTGAGTTTGTAGGGATCCCTCCCTCCAGATGACTGCAAACCTGGCTGCTGCTCCACTGAAACCTCATGAGAAACCTGAAGCCAGAAACTTCCAGCTAAGCTGCTTCCAAATTCCTGAACCTTGAAAACTGAAATAATAAATGTGTTTAAGCTGCTGAGTTTGGGTTGGTAATCTGTGATGCAACAATAGCTAACTATGATAACAGACAGCGGCTTGCTCCTAATGAGGAAGAGCAGTCACTAGATGTCACCGTGAGCCCTGATTTCTGCCCTAAGGAATTAAAAGAGAATTGGAGCATATCTCTGTTTCCAATTGCTACATCCTCCCACTCCTCACTCCTGCATACCCCAAACCTCCATCTCTACAGCTCTCCATATCCCCTCTCACCCCCTTGCATGGTCAATATAAAGCTATTTAGGTCGGTTGTCAGACAGCTCTTCTATTCACCTACCCCACTTTCAAGTGAACCATCCTAGCTCTAGTGCCCAGGGAGAGGGACCCTCTGGGAAGGGGGGGAAGAAGAACTGTGGGAAGTTTCTCTACATTTGTTATACACTGATAATCCTGTTAATTTCTTCTTCTTCTTTTTTTTTCTTTATGGCAATTCCTTCCCCATGGGATAAGGGAATCAATGTGAGGTTTCTCCCAAATCTGAAATGTTCTAGAATTTGGAACATAACTCTATGAAGGAGTATTTTATCCCCATTTTGCATATAAGGAAACAAAGGAGCAGAAAGATTAAGCAACCGTCCAACTCAAAATTTCTAGTCACATTTGCAAAGCCCCCTTTTCCCCAGAAGATTAACACTTACAGTTTCCAGAGATTAGGATGTGGTATCTTTAGATGGCTATTTTTCAGCTGACTACAACACAACAAATTGTAACAGGCGGCATCTCACAACTGTGAATATCAAGTGATAATCACTTATTTTCATTCAAGTAGCTGAAGGGACAATAAAAATATAATTTTTCCTGTCACTTTTTTTTTTAAGATTTATTTATTTATGCATGTAAGAGCTGTGGTGCAGGCCAGAGGTGCAAGGGGTGTATGAGAGGGTTCACCAGAGACAGTGGGGAACAGAACAGGCAGATCTACTGAAATACACTGCTGAGGGGAGCAGCAGGCAAGATAGGAGAGCTCCCTGGCCAGCTGGGTGAGCTCCCTGGTCAGGGTTCGAACTCATGCTGCAGTGGTTCCCACAGCTTCATAGTGCTGAGACTTAACCCCTAGCACCACCAGGGAGGCTTGCCTGTCACATTAAAGAAATATTTCCTGTCACTTAATGGAGCTACAGTGCACCTTAGAGATCATGTATATTGCAGCAAACAAACTGCAAATGTCCAAGGAGAAAAGAAAACATCCGTGAGAAGTCCAAGAAAATCTAAGCAACTCTACCATATAAAAGGTAACAAAATACACACAACAGCTAAATGCAATCACTGACCTGATCAGAAAAAAAAATTGCTAGAAAGAACTTATTGGGGAAAAGTGATGAAATTTTATAGCTCTATGTCAATGTTACATTCTCTGAATTTGAAATTTGTACCAGTATTGCATAAGAAAATGACTTTGTTCTTGGGAGCTACGTATGGATTTCTTAGGACAGACAAGTCATAATGTCCACAACCTGTTTTGCAAATGTTTCAGGAAAAATATGTTAATAAAATATAAATATATATAAAGGGAATGAGAGGAAGTAGAAAGAAGAGAACTAGGGAAAGAGAGGGAAAACAAATGTTGTGAAGTATTACTCATTGGTGAATCTAAATGAAACTTATGCTACAGGTCATTGTACCATTCCAGTAACTTTTCTGCTGGTTTGAAATTTTTCTCAACATAAAATGTTAAAACTAATTATCATGTAAAAGTTAGGAAGGATGTAGACAAGTGGAAAGTTTTGGACTCCGCTAGGTAGAAAGCAAAGTAGTATAGTTATCTGGATAATAATGTAATAATACTAATGTGATATTATACTGTATCTGCATATTAATATAACAATATAAGTAATATAACAGCAATAAAGATATGATAAACAATGAACATGTCTATATCCTATAATCCAGATATTCAAATGGTATTAGAAGCAAAAATAATAGAACTTTGTATTTATTTCACCTGCTAAGAAAAATATTCACATTTTATAATGGATATTAATAGTAGTATGATGGGACATTGATATATTTATAAATAAAGAAGGAAATATTGGGAATAGACAGTCAAATTTTGTATTGATAGGGCAGCTTAATCAGTAAAGTAGAAAACCACTGCTCTTAAGAAAATCAAACATGCAGGTTTCCCTGCTCTCCACTCTGTCTCTCAACCCCCCACCTCCATACCTCTGGCCTACACCCCATCTCTTGTATGCATAAAATAAATAAATCTTAAAAAAAGAGAATCAAACATCCATAAGGAAATATGTATATATAACTACAACATGATTTGCAATAGCAAAAAATTTGGAACATCCTAAATGTCCATCAGTAAAAGAAAAGATAAACTGTTTTATCAGTATGATGGGATATTAAATAGCACATAAAAGGAATGAAAAGAGTTTTAAGTATCTACATGGTAGATTTAGACAATGTTGAGTGAATACAGCAAATTGCAGTACAATAAAGAAACACTGCTAAACAGTACGCATTCTGTGAGGCACATACCTGGGTGCTTGCTCTATTATTCTTTGACATTTTCTGTTACTTTTTTCCCAAGAAGCAAAACAGACATGATTTTTTTTTTTCTCTGATAACTTGCAATTCCTATACATTAAGCACCTGACAAGTCAGATGTGTTCCTACAAATTGCCACGTGTCTCAGCTTATGCCTACACAAATGCAACTTTAAATCAGAGCTTCCAAAAGAAATGCTTATCAACAGAAAATCCATGTGTCTTATTTTCAAAATACGTGTTCTTAATTTTATAGAAATGTAAACTTATCACTGCTGAATATCTAATTATCACTTATGGTTCCATATATTCCAGATATTCTGCAATGATAAGTTGTTGGTCATTTAAGCAAGGATTTCCAGGATACTGGAAATTCTCTCCAAGATTAAAAAATAACACCAAAGTTGTATGTTGCTGAGTCATATATATTAAAGTTCATTACAACTTTTATATAAAATTATAAAGGTCTTTTTAATGGCTCACTTGGCTCAATAGTTCAAGTTATGCCTATATATTGAAAGAACTGTCAGTATTCAGGGACTAACTAATTTAGATTTGTGTAATATTTGACTTCCTCATAGCATTTTCGTTTGCACCTGTGCCTATTCTATCTCTATTACAGAGAAAGAGTGGTAAAGCTTAATATTGGTCTATTTAACTATTTTGGGGAAGAATGAATTACGCTTGAGTGATTAAAAAACAACAGACACTATTCATTTAAAGGAGACTCAAGGATTACCCCCAATGTTTCACTGTAGGAACTTCCTTTCACTCTCATTTGCATTAATGTTTAGGAGATGTTTCCCATATTATTGCTGCCCAAAAATCTGTAGGACAAAAATTTCCAAGGGCAATCCATGTTCTTTCCAATAGACCTGTCCATTATTTTAAGTGCTGAGCTGGAAAAGCTGGGGAGTGGGAAGATAAGATATCTGTTTGAAGGAGTTTGTTAGGCACTCCTCTTACCATTATTTTTTTTTAATGTGTGCAGGATCCATAGTAGTGTCTCTTTTCTATCCTTACATTAGATATTTGGTTTTCTTTTTCTTTCCCTGAAAAGTCTCATCAAAGGCTTATCAAATTTTATTAGTCCCTTTTTTATTTTTGGAAATCTATTTTTTATGTTTGTTGATTATCTGCTATATCTGTTTTTTATCTCATTATTTTCTTTTCTTTTTTTTTTTTTTTAAAGGTTAACAAAAGGTTTATTTACAAGGGAAGGGGAATGAGGAAATGTACAACTCAGGGAGAAAAGAGGGAGAGAAATTCTTTTTTTCTTTTTCTTTTTCAAAGATGTGTTTATACATGCTGGGGTACAGGACAGAGATGTAGGGGGTGAGAGGATTCACTAGAGACAGAGTGGGGGAACAGAACAGGCAGGCTGAGTGAAATACACTGCTGAGGGGAGCAGCGGGTGAGATAGGAGAGGTCTGCTTCGCCATGTGGGTTTCTCCCTGGCCATCCCAGGACTGAACTCTGGCTGCAGAGGCTGCAGATTGCTTCATAGTGTGGTGCTTAACCCCTTGTGCCACCAGGGAGGCCTGGGAGATAAATTCTTAAATGTGTCCTACCTGTTCTGCTGACCTGGAATCCCAAATGACCCACTGTGACCAAACCTTCCTGGCCAAGAGCACAAGCCAAATGTGCCAGATCCCACTAACATGGCTGGTTTTTGTTTACAAACAGAGAAAATGGCTGCTTAACTCCACCCTTAGGTCCTCGCAACTTCCCTTCCCTTCCCCCCTTTCACTTTTTGCCACCATTTCCAGGGTGTTGAAGATCAAATGTATGGATGCTGGAGTATAGTCTCAGATGAAAATTTTTCTCAGGGTTCCCATTGGAAAGCAAACCAGTCTCTCCAGGTATTGTCCATTGTGGAAAGCAAAAGTCCTCCATTCCTGGGAAATAGTTTATCAGATCAAGCCAAAACAAAAAACAAAAAATCATACACACACACACACATCTGGAGGCATTAACCAAAACAAAACAGCAAAGATATCAAATCACAGGAAAGAATATTAAAATTGTTTCAATTTATGCAAAAATAGGTTTTCTCAACTTTGATCCCAAATTGTTTCAACAGCGTAGCAAAAGTTTGCAAACCAAATCTACTTTTAAACCATAGTACCTATTTTTGCATAAAATCACAGGGCAGAATAACTAAAACAGCAATTTTAGCTGCTTTGTTGGACTACTCCATAAAGGACCATAGTGAATTCTTGACATCTGGTCCAGGTAGGCTTCAAGAACAAAGTTGGTCTCATCAGACCCCACCTGAGCTTCCTCTTCTCAAGGGTACCAGGGCTTTTTCTTTTTTCAGGTTGTCCTGCCCATGGAGGCAGCTTCCTCACCTCCCTTGGAGGTCTCTGGAACCTACGGACAAAGCAACAGGTTCTCCTCTTCTTCGTTCAGCTCTGTTTCAACTTCCTGGAAGCTTCCATTCAAAGCCACACAATGACACTCATGTCCAATTGTTTTAGTTTAAGCAGACAAAATCCCTATGGAAGTTATGCAAAAATAGACTCTGAGATAAGTAGTAAAAAATACTACCACTATTTTCATGCTGTGTTGGTATCAAGAGGAGAGAAAAAGTAAACACAAGTTAGCTTTGCTGGAAAAAATAATACAACATTGCTGCAGATCCTAGTCACTCAAAACAAGAAAACTTTATGAATTCAGAACAAAATGCAAAAAAAAAAAAAAATACCAGTATTATGTCAAAGAAAACTTAGTAAAAATCAGATGTATTTCCAGGTCTATTCAGTTCTTTGTAGGAAATTTTTCTCTCAACAGTTCCATCAATACGAATCTGTTGAGGCCTTTTCTCCCTATTTTCTCTAGAAACATTTTCTGTACACTATACAATATTTCAAGGCAACAATCACCATTGACAATTTACATACATATCAGGTACTGAGAGTTTGTATACATGTTTTAGAAAATCAAAGTGAACATTTCTGTACATGTCAAAGTGTTACCCTTTTCCCAAGTGACAATGCTTCCCTTCCAGTTTTACTTTACTAGGTAAGCCAAATAGGATAAATTCATCTACTGCCTTTCCCAAGAGGAAAGGGAGAAATCTTGTGGAGTGTCTCAGGAGCTCAACTGAGGTTCCACAAAATTTCCTTCTATTAACCGAATGACAGACTACCTAATTTTTACTTGAATTTAGATTTCTGGGAAGCTTTGCCATAAATGTCAGAATACAGCGGAAACAATATTCAATCTCCATGAAGGCACCACCTTAGTTAGTAGTACAATGTTGACAATCAAAACATAACCTTTAATTTTTTTTCTCTTTTTCTTTTTCTTTTTTCTCTTCTGGCTTTACTTATTTTCTGTTCTTATCTTTACTATTTCATTTCTCCTACTTTCCAGTGATTTTTAACTTCTGTACATGAATAGAATGCTTATTTAAAAATGTTCAGTCTTGGGCCTCCCCTGGTGGCACAGTGGTTGAGTGCTAGGCTGTGAAGCTGCCCGCAGCCTCTGCAGTGCCAGTTCCATCCCCAGCCTCCAGCGAGGGTCCCATGTGGTGTGACAGACCTCTCCTGCCGTGCCCGCTGCTCCCCTCAGCAGTGTATTTTGTCAGTCTGCCTATTCTGTTCCCTGCTCTGTCTCTGGTGAATTCTCTCACCCTCCCGTGCTTCTGAGTGTACCCAGTGCTTGTATAAATAAATAAATCTTTAAAAAAATAAAATAAAATAAAATAAAAATGTTTTCTTCATTTCCATTATATACCTTCAAAGGCTATAACTCTTCTAAGAATTTCTTTAGCTAAATTATGCAAATTTTTATATATAATATTTCCATATTGCTCAAAATACTTTAAAATTCTGTTATGTTTTCTTTTTTGACCATAGGTTATTAACATGTGCTAATTTCAAAATATATAAGAATTTCTAATATCTTTAATTATTAACTTCTAACTTAACTCCAATAGTCCATAATGTATTTTATTTAGTTGATATGCATTCAATCATTTGAACTTCAATACAACTTGCTGTGTAGTCAAATTTGTGGTCAGTTTCTGTAGACATTTCATGTGTACTTGAAAGAAAATATATTCTGAAGTGCTTGGGTAGAATGTTCCATATTTACCCATTAGGGCAAATTTCTTGACTATGCATTCCTGGTATTATATCCTTTTTAAGATTTTGTCTCTTTACTCTATAAATTACTAAAAAAAATATGTGTATAAAAGCTCTCACAATGATTCTGTACTGGACTGTTTGTCTCTATTTTTGACCAATTTTACTCTATATATTTTAAGACCATACTACCTTTCCACTGAAGATGTAGAGGGGAAGGGAGAAGGAAAATTGCTTGCAAAGATAACCCCAGCTCCTTCTAATAAATCCAAAGCATTGTTGGGCCAATAACATTGTAGGGCATTTTGATGTACAGTAACATTTAATGACATTTGTTATGGCTATGCCCTCCCAAAGAGATAATGTTGGAGTCCTTACCTTTAATACCTCAGAAGGTGATCTTATTTGCAGGTAAGGTCTTTGCAGATTTACTAAAGTGATATCATTAAGGTGAGTCCTACTCTGATATCATTAGTGTTCTTATAAAAGAAGGACAGAGAGTCCCTCTTATAAAAGAGTCAGATAAACATAGGGAGGATACAGCCTTCTACCGGCTATGGAGAGATTTCCCTTCACAGCTCTCAGAAAAACCAACTCTACAGACATCCTTATCTCAGACTTCTAGTCTCTACAATTATGAGACAATAAATTTCTGCTATTTAAGTTGCACAATTTATATTTTCTTGTGGTAGCACTAGAAAACTAATAGAAAATTTATAATAAGATAATTTTATTTTTTTAATTATGAATTCAGCAGAGAATAAAGAAATTTTCTACCCTTAAAAATGTAAAACGAGGCCTTCCTGGTGGCACAAGGGGTTAAGCACTGCACTATGAAGCAGTCCACAGCTTCTGCAGCATTAGTTTGATCCCCGGCCGGCCAGGGAGCAACCCACATGGCACAGCAGACCTCTCCTGACTCGCCCACTGCTCCCCTCATCAGTGTACTTCAGTATATCTGTCTGTTCTGCTCCCCACTCTCTTTCTGGTGAATCCTCTTACCCCCTGCATCTCTGGCCTGTACCCCAGCTCTTGTATGCATAAATAAATAAATCTTTTTTAAAAAAAGTAAAATGAGTACCAGAAGTTAAGGAGAAAAGCTAATCCGCTATTTAGTAGAATGAGCTTTTATATTTTAACAGGAAAGTTAAAATGTTTTATTTTATCTGGTATCAAGAGAGATTTTTAATTTTTTTATGTGGTATCAAGAGAAACTTTTGTTTAATAAACCTGGTAAGTCAGTCTTATTGAGCAAAAGAAAACAATTCCCATGTCCTCAGAATTACTTTTCATGATTTCCTAATTAAGGATGAGAAAGGCAATTCCCAAGTTTCCTTCAGAGAAAATTGGTGCAATAAACATAATTAACTCTAATAGCCTTAATAATAAATTACCAAATCTCATGAGCATAATAAGTACAACCAGGGAATTATTTTAATATGGACATAATGGAATCATCACAAATTCAACTTCTGATCAGTGCGAATTACAAATATAGTGTAGATATATTAAACTTTACTCAAAGTCATATTTTAAAGAAGCTAATTTTCTTAGTGCAGATCTTGAGTCATGCTATTTTTAAGGTCATTTATTATTGGAAAAAGAAGGGTGTGATAAATATACAGCCTTAGCTGTCTGAAGATAATGTCAGCAAGGATAACAATATCCTTATTCAAACTCTTCATAGGGAAAATTGAAGTTGAATAAAGCTCAGAATATGAATACAGCCTGAGAGAACTTCTTTAAGACTATCTGTAGGATTTTGTAAACACACACATAGGTTTTACTTGTTAGCAATATGCAGATCTCTCTAATTCCCTGAAGTATGCTGCTCGGATATTGTGAGCATTTTGAGGCTCTTGTCTCATATATTCAGACCTGTTCCTGGATATGCATCTGACAGATGCCAGCTGATAAATAAGATGAGACAGTTTAATATGTTTCCATCTTTATTGGATTCATAGACCCGGAACAAGTGGCATATTTGCGCATCAGTTGCAAATTCTTGACTCTTACATCTAATCTGACATGACAGATGTATAGAGAGTTGACTAGATCAATGAAAGTCTGATTTAAAGTACTTCAGTTTAAATATCTCCAAGTAAAAATTTTGATAAAAGAACAATTAATTCTTTTTCTAGTTCACAGTTTCTTAGAAATGGGGAAAAAAAGTCTTGGGTATCATCTTCAATCATCAACTTAATGCAGGAAACTCATGCAAATGACCATCTAGCCTCTTCCTAGATACTTCAAGTGACTTGAAAGTTAGAAAGCTCACATATGCATTAGATATTCCATTCTACAATCTAACTTCTCCTGTTATTAGAAAATTTTCCCTAGAGTAAGCCCCAAATTGGCCTGCATTTAAGTCTACATTTAACTTTGCCTTAGGAAGATATAAGGAGTCCATCTTAGAAATGACAGCTTTTCTCTAAGAGAGTAACCATGTCTCCACTATTTCTAATTACAAAACAAACACATTTCTCTATTTCAGTAAATACCTGGGATACAGATAATTTTCAATGATGGGATTAGAGATAAGTAGAGGCTGGGGCAAATGATTTAATTGCAGAAACTTCTTCAAAGAGATTTTTGACCCTTGACTCCAAGTTTGTAGAATCTCTCTAGTAACTCATGTCTGAGCTAAGTTTCATATACAGAGAGTCCAAGGGACATCTCCTGAAGGAAACCAGGAAGGCACCTGCAAAGAAGGAAGTGAAAGGAAACTTCAAAGGACATACAGAAAGAAAGGTCTTAGACAATTTTATAGTTTCTTCATGATGTCTGTTGTCTCTTTCCTAATATTAATATTTATATCCTTTTAAATTACAGGCAAAGAAGATCATTATTTTTTAAATAGTTATTTTATTTATGCATACAAGAACTGGGGTCTAAGCCAGAGGTGCGGGGATGGTGAGAGGATTCACCAGAGACACAGTGGGGAGCAGAACAGGCGGATCAACTGAAATACACTGCTGAGGGGAGCAGCACACCAGTGGCTGCGATAGCTTGATAGTGCTGAGATTTTAACCCCCGCGCCACCAAGGAGGCCAAAGGAAGATGATTATTAAATCATTACTAACACTAAAACATGAGATGTTGCCTCAATTCAGCCATGGTTCCTTCCCTCAGTGGTAAACAGGATTTGTGCATTGTCCTGCAAGTCTATTCTTCCCAAACTTAGTTCCAGTGAAGAACTCCAAGAAAGAAAGCGTGCACACTAGTTTCTATTAATTCTTAATTTCTGTAAAATCTTATCTCAATCTTTTAAGGTTTGGAGGCTAATCCTAAAAGGCAAATGTCCTGAGAAAGAGAACTGTAATAGCACATAGGGAAGAATTTAATAAATAGAAATCATCTTTCATTGTTTTAATTTTTATTAATAGCAATCTCTCCTTATATGTACATAATAATAATTATTCCCTCAAATCTTCAGTTTCGATATGAACATTTTATATCCAGATTGCAAAATAAAGATTAAAACATTACTATTCTATGCAGATTTTTGTGATCAGTCCTTTATCATTAGTGTTGGGTGCAAAAATGTTCTCCCAGTTGGTGGGGTTTCTCTTTGTTTTTGTTATTGTCTCTTTTGCTGTGCAAAAGCTCTTTAATTTGATATAGTCCCAGCTGAGACTCAACAACAACAAAGAAAATAATCCAGTCATAAAATGGGCAGAAGAGCTTAAAAGAAACTTCTCTGAAGAGGAAATGCAAATGGCCAACAGGCATATGAAAAAATGTTCAACATCACTTGTCATCAGGGAAATGCAAATCAAAACTACCATGAGATACCATCTTACACCAGTGAGAATGGCACATATTAAAAAAACTAGCAACAACAAATGTTGGCGAGGGTGTGGAGAAAAAGGAACTCTTCTGCACTGTTGGTGGGAGTGCAAACTGGTCCAACCACTGTGGAAAGCTGTGTGGAGATTTCTGGACCTACTAAACATAGAGCTTCCATATGACCCAGCAATTCCACTCCTAGGTATTTACCCAAAGGACACAGAAACATCAATTCCAAAGAACACCTGCACCCCTATGTTTATAGCAGCACTGTTTACAATAGCTAAGCTTTGGAAACAACCCAAATGCCCAAAAATAGATGACTGGATCAAGAAGATGTGGTACATATATACCATGGAATATTACTCAGCATTCAAAAAAGATAAACACATGCAATTTGCAGCAACATGGATGGCGCTGGAAGGGATCATGCTCAGCGAAATAAGCCAAAAAGAAAAAGAAAAATACCGGATGGTCTCACTCATAGCAGGAATCTAGAAAACTTAAATAAGGGACCAGGAAAACGAATAACTATAAGAAAGTGAAAATCAAAATCAACAAAAAACTATGAACCAGAGACACTTTTAGGGGGGCGGGGGTGGGAGGGGAGGGATTGGGGTCAGAATGGGGGGGCTGCAATTGTATGGGGAATATAACAATAAAATTTATTAAAAAAAAAAAAATAAAAAATAAAAGTCAGTAGCCTTCCTATACACAAACAATAAATCTGAAGAAGAAGAAATCAAAAAAACCATCCCTTTTTTTATTGAAACAAAAAAAATCAAATATTTGGGAATAAATCTAACAAAAGAGGTAAAGGACCTATACAAAGAAAACTATAAAACACTGTTAAAAGAAATAGAAGAAGACACAAAGAAATGGAAAGACATCCCCTGCTCTTGGATTGGAAGAATAAACATTATTAAAATGGCCATGCTTCCCAAAGCAATATACAGATTCAATGCTATTCCAATCAAAATTTCAATGTCATTCTTTAAAGAAATAGAACAATTATTGATGAAATTCATATGGAATCACAAAAAACCCCGAATAGCCAAAGCTCTACTGAAAAAAAAGAAGGGAATGGAGGCATCACACTCCCAGAAAAAAAAAAAAAAAAAAAAAAAAAAAAAAAAAAAAAAAAACATTACTATTCTATAATGTTAATTTTTTTTGTCAAATAGGACCAAATTATCTTATGCTTCTAAGAGTCACATAAAGAATGGGAGCAGGAAGCAATAGAAGGAAATTAAGGCCACATTCCTGGTGGCATAAAAATAAGCCCATATTTATTCCTACACCTGCCCTGGTCTTTTCCATGCTGGCTCACCTTACTTCTTGATGCAATTTCTGCTAATGCTTCCAGACTGTCACATGTGCACAGCCATAAAACATACTGCAAACCCTTTTTTCCCCTCTCCTACCTGTGATTATCCTACTTCTTACTAACCAGCCTTGCCCCAGCCTGTCTAAACCAATATAATTGTGATTAGCATGAGAAAAATACATCCCCACAGCAGCCATGTCTTTTGTGAAAGAGATTGCCAAAGTCTCAATTAGGTAGAAACACCAATTATACTGCTTGATGTGATAGAGACACTCTTTCTGATGGTCATTACAGAATCAAAATTATTCAAAAAGTAAAGGCAGAAAAAGAAAAATAAAGACCCAAGAAAAAAAAAATCTATCAATTACCAGATGGTAAAAGTCTTATATATGAAAACCAAACTCCTATTAAAGAAACCAAATCTCTAAGGTATACACAATACCTACATATACCAGTGAGTTCAAGGAACATATTTGAATATATCTTTAAATATATAAAACTCATATAGTTTGTAATAAATATATACTGGACATTCAGAAGCACAGATACACACAGATCCATTGGTTGAAAATAAACAGTGAAAACTTTGTGGGGTGATGGTGATATGCCATCTTGATAGAGAACAGAGCTCCACTGAAGTGTTTAGCAAGTCTCATTGAATGACACAATTAAGATTTAAATATTTTATACACACACACCCCAGATCTATCTATACACACACATAGGCGTGTGTGTGTGCTAAGCAAAATAAGTCAGAAGGAAAAAGACAAAATGGGATGATTTTACTCATATATGGAATATATAAAACAAAGCAAAGGAATAGAGAAAACCAAACCAAAACATATGCTAGATATATGACTGCAGAAATGAGGCTTCCAGAAGGGATCCAATGGACTATGCTGGAGGATTATTGGGCTTTGGCGTGATGGCATATATTTTAGAGCTGTGAATGTGTACCCCTAAGACATATACAGTGCTGTAAACCAATGTTACTTCAGTAAACATAATTTTGAAAAATTTATTCATTTGCTCTGAAAAAACCATGAGTAAACATTGAACTCTAATTAATGTGCATGCTGAAGTGTTGGGTGAAGTGCATAGATGGTGGCAACTTACTTTCAAATATTTTAAAAAATAAGATGGATTATTGGAAGTCCAGGTGGTTATGTATGTGAATAAAGCAAGTGTTTTAAAATAGTAAGACACATAACATGCACATATACACTTAAGTCAGGGCGTTTTATTAGGTACCAAGTGCACAATGCTCTCTTGTCAACAAGAAACATGGAGACTTCACTGTTTATTACAGAAGTGACATTTATTTCTAGGTCTTACTTTGATTACCTTTAAGTGGTAAATTGTCATCTGTATAGTGAAGTTAGAAAGATAATTTTTAAATGTTATTTGATCTAAGAAAAGTGAAGAAAGTATAACTAGTGACTTTTCCATAAGTCTGGGTGATGTGGCAATAATGAGCTCAAAAATCTTAGCAGCTCACAACAACAGTTTTCTTTCTCACACGTATGTGGGTCACGTTCGACTCAGCATGTTTTCTTTATTCTAGAACCTGGGATGAGATAGAAGTCACTATCTAAAACATTTTTTAAGATTTATTTATTTATTCATACAAGAGCTGGGATGTAGCCAGAAGTGCAAGGATGAGGATTCACCAGAGACAGAATGGGGAGCAAAATAAGTGGATCTACTGAAATACACTGCTGAGGGGAGCAGCCAGCCGGCAAGACAGGAGAGGTCTGCTGCACCATGTGGGTTAGCTCCTTGGCTGCAGTGGCTGATGATAGCTTCACAGTGCTGAGACAACCCCTTGTGCCATGAGGGAGGTCCATAAAACATAATTTTTCAATATTGGTTCAGAAGCATGCAGCTTGACTGGAGTTTAGCTGATCTTTAATGTATTCAACTGGGCTAAAGTGAGCTCAACTAGATTCAATTGGCTGCAGGTTAGATTTGATGTACTCTACATGATTCATTCTAGTGGCAACAGCAGAATTTCAAGATTTAGGACTTCTGTTCTTATCATGACCACTAAGCATTCAATATGTCGGAAGGAGAGTAGGTGGGGAATAACCACAAAATAGCTCTCTAAGCTCCAGGTAAGAAGTGGGACTATAATGTCCAGTCATGTTTCAACAATCAAAGCAAATCACATGATCATGCCATCTTCAAGCAGAGACATATCATGCTCCCATAGGCACAGTATGAGCAAAAATATAATCATTATAAAGTGTTATAAGTTTTAAATTTCATTAGACACATATTGAACTTGTGTCACCTCCAGGGGCGGCAGCATTGGGAGCTGCGTGAGATGAGAGATTATTCAACGTCCATGTGGAGCAATGAGGAGCCTAGAAGGGCTGCACCAGTGTAGGGTAAATGATTGTCAGGCTTTTCTGCTCTCCCACCATTAGATTAAATGCATGCCTGATGGTGGACACCTGGAGTAAGGTGTGGGCATGCATTGGTGGGCATACCTGAGCCAAGATACTGGGCATATGTAGGGTAAATGATGATCAGGCTTTTCTGCCATTCAGCCATTAGGATTGCATGCCTGCTGGCAGGCACCTGCATTTTGTTACATTGTTATAAGTTGTAGTGAGTGTTTTCTTCTGTGGGTCATTGTTGCCATATTGATGTATTCACCAAGAGAAGCAGAGGCAAGAGAGAGAACAGGAGAAAAGGGGAGAATGCCAGAGGGCCCAGTAAAGAGTGAAGGCTCACCAGGGCCTGGGAGGCCTGGCAGCCTCCCCCACAACCCCACCCCGCACCCCTGCCTGCGGTGTACCTGGTTGCTGCACTGCATGTAAAAGCTCAATAAAAGCCTGAGAAAGCCACTGGGCTCCAGGACTCTCCTTTACCCATCCGCTCAGATCAGAGAGAACCAGCTCTGTGCCTTCCTGGCACTAACAGCATATAAGGCCAGAACACCAGAAGAGAACTACTAGAAGAACACGTGAGAGACTGGAAGAGAACCAGCAGAGAAGCAGAGCCCATGAGAGAACTCCAGAAAGCCCAGAAAGAGAGAAGACTTGCTGGGGTCCAGGAGGCTGGCACCCAGCACCCCTGCCTGCTGTGTACCCGGTAAGCTCAGTGTAGGGTAAAGAAAATGTCAGGCTTTTCTGCCCTTCCGCCATCAGGATAGATGATGGATCCTTGTCCTGAATGCATGCCTGATGGCGGGCACCTGGAGTAGGGTGTGGGCATAGGTAGATGGGATTCAGCTGAGCTAAGACTGTGCTTTTAAGGGCGGCGTCACGGGGGGACGCCAGCAGCCCCAGCCAGCAGCAGCAGAACCGAAAGAGAAGCCGAGAAGCAGCAGAACGAACGCTAGAGAGCCCAGATAGAGTGAGGACTTGCTGGGGGCTGGGAGGCCTGCCAGCCTCCCAGCCCCCCAGCCAGCACCCCTGCCTGCCATATGCCTGGTGAACCCCAAATAAAAAACCTGCAAAACTACTGAGGACTCTGACTCCTCCTTTACCCGGTCTGCATGGGATCAGAAAACCTGCACTGTGCCCAGTCCTGCCCTTACACTCAGTAAAAGCCTGAAAAGCCACTGAGGGCTCCAGGATTCTCCTCCTTCACCTGTCTGCATAGGATCATAAAGAACCTTCTCTGTGCCTTCCCGCTAGAACCAGGAAGTAATGTGCAGCCCCCATCCAAAGGCAGTCTTGTATTTATTAGCATCAAGTACAAAGGTAAGGTAAGTATTCAGGGGTGGGGGAAACAATTATTGGGAATGCAAGCTATTGAGTGACCAGGGGCTATTGCCTGGGGCCTCCATTATTCCTGCCATTCTAAACATTTTGTCTCTATTCTAATATCTGCCTGCTTCTTTCAGCAGCTACTGGTTTCCCAGTATGCACCGTATACCAAGACTTTTGCCCTTGGTGAGAGGCCCCCGTTTGACCCTACACCTAGCTGACAAGCAGGAGCTCTGTGCACCAAGACAATACCCCTGAGAACAAGGAGGGCAGGGGATCCCACAAATTTGTTTATTGAATTTATGTGCTGGTACTTTGTAAAGGCAGGACTGGACACAGTGCAGGTTTTCTGATCCCATGCAGACCAGGTAAAGGAGGAGTCAGAGTCCTCAGTGGCTTTTGCAGGTCTTTTATTGGGGTTTACCCGGTACACAGCAGGCAAGGGTGCTGGGGGTTTGGGAGGCTGGCAGGCCTCCCAGCGCCCAGCAAGTCTTCACTCTATCTGGGCTCTCCGGCCTTCTCTCTCTCTCGGCTTCTGCTGATTCTTTCTCAACTTCTCTTTTGGCTTCTGCTGGCGTCCCCGTGATGGCGACCTTAAAAGCACTGTCTCAGCCCAGGTGAATCCCATCTACCTATGCCACACCCTATTCCAGGTGCCCACCATCAGGCATGCATTCAGGACCACAAGGCCAGCAATCATCTATCCTGATGGCAGGAGGGCAGAAAAGCCTGTCATTTTTCCTTACCCTACATACTTCTATAATTAAGGAAATAGGTATTTAACAAATGTTCATTGAGGAATGAATGTTTCTGTATTGTCTCTCCAAATTTCTAAAGGAATCACAAATTACTCAATAGGATCCAGGAAAAAATGTAAAGAAGTGAAACACCAGGTTTAAGAGAGCTTGGAGTAGACTCCAGGAGTACAAGAGGGAGTACTTGCTCTATTCTTACCATCTTGCTTTGATGTGGTATCTTTATTGTAAGTGGTGAACCAATATTGAAACATTATTAGCAGAAGTTAAGAGTTTGCATGAGGGCCTCCCCTGGTGGCACAGCGGTTGAGTGCTGGGCTGTGAAGCTGCCCCACAGCCTCTGCAGCACTAGTTTGATCCCTGCCGGCTGGCGAGGGTTCCCACATGGCGTGCAAACCTCTCCTGCCACCCTCTGCTCCCCTCAGCAGTGTACTTCGCCAGTCTGCCTGTTCTGTTCCCCGCTCTGGTGAATTCTCTCACGCTCCTGTGCTTCTGACTGTACTCAGTGCTTGTTTAAATAAATAAATAAATAAATCTTGTAAAATATATATTTAAAATGTTTAAAAAAAAGAATTTGCATGAGGGTCCATTCTTTGTGTTATACAGTTTTAGTTCGCATTATACAGTTTTAGGTTGCATCACCACAAAATCATACAGAATAATTTAGCTGCCCTGAAAAGACCATGCTCCATGTATTCATCCCTCATCCCACAGCCTGAGTGTCTGGCAAACTCTATAGTTTTGCCTTTTCCAGAATGTCAAAAAGTTGGAATCATACAGAATGTATGTAACCTTTTCAAGTTGACTTCTTCCACTTAGCAAACTGCATTTAAGCTTCCTTCATGTCTTCTGAAGGCTTGATGGATGTAGGGTAAGGAAAAATGTCAGGCTTTTCTGCGCTCCTGCCATCAGGATAGATGATGGATCCTTGTGGTCCTGAATGCACGCCTGATGGCGGGCACCTGGAATAGGGTGTGGGCATAGGTAGATGGGATTCACCTGGGCTAAGACTGGGTTTTTTTTTTCTTTTTTAAAGTTTTTTTGTTTTTGCTTTTTTTTTTTAAAAGATTCACCTTTATTCATCTATACAAGCACTGGGTACAGTCAGAAGCGCGGGAGGGCGAGAGAATTCACCAGAGCCAGAGCGGGGAGCAGAGCAGGCAGAAGGACCGAAGTACACTGCTGAGGGGAGCAGCGGGCGGCAGGAGAGGCCTGCACGCCATGTAGGACCCTCCTCTGGTGGCCGGGGAGCAGCGGGAATTGAACCGGCGCTGCGGAGGCTGCTGGCAGCTTCGCAACCCAGCGCTCAACCGCTGTGCCACCGGGAAGGCCCAAGATTGGGCTTTTAAGGTCGCCATCACGTGGACGCCAGCAGAAGCCAAGAGAGACGCAGAGAACGCCGGAGAGCCCAGATAGAGTGAAGACTTGATGGGGGCTGGGAGGCCTGCCAGCCTCCCGGCCCCCCAACACCCCTGCCTGCTGTGTACCTGGTAATCCCAATAAAAGACCTGCAAAAAGCCACTGAGGACTCTAACTCCTCCTTTACCCGGTCTGCTGGATCCTAGAAAGCCTGCACTGTGTCCATTCCTGCCCTACAATGGCTCATTTCTTGTTATCACTGAATAATATTCCATTGCTGGATGTGTCAGGATTTGTTAACCCACTCACCTCGTGAAGCACAACTTGGGTCAATTCTGGGTTTTGATAATTATGAATTTAACTGCTCTCATCATTTATGAAGGCATAAGCTTTCAATCACGTGGGTAAATACCTATGAGCATGATTGTTGGATCATATGGTTAGTCCATGTCTGGCTTTAAGTATTTACTTTTCTTGCTCACAAAGTTGCAACTTGACTGGAGTTTAGCTCATCTTAAATGCATTCAACTGGGCAAAGCTGGGCTCAACTAGATTCCATTAGAGTTGGATTTAGGGTTAGAGTTAGGTTTGATGTACTCCACATGATTCATTCTAGTGATCCAGGATATATTCTTCTCATGGCAACTGCAGAATTTCAAGAGGCCAAGCTAATCCATCAGATTTAAGATTTCTGTTCATGTCATGACCACTAACAATCCATTTGCCAGCAAATACTTGGCCAAGACTAGTATCAGTAGGTCACAAATCAATATTCCAAGTATTCTACTAGACACTATTGCAGCGTTGCTTTGCAGCATTTTGGAGGAAGGGCATAATGAACTGGGAAAAATAATTCCATCTACTGTGGTGATTTGTGTTACTACGAGAATACCAAATAGCTCTTTGGGTTTTAGCTTCTTTAGCTGTAAAATGAGAAGAATTTCAAGTAAACTTAAAAATCACTATTACAATCTAATGAAATTGTCTAGACAAAATATTTCCCAGTTTTATAAACACATGTAAGGCATTATTACATAACAAAGCTTGTTGCTATGAAAAGTACTGTTTTCAGGGACCAGAAACACAGAAATCAACTGGCTTAGTCTATACTAACAACACAAAACTTTAGACAATGTTCAAAAATAATCATACTAGTGAGAATTTTCATAATGCATATTATAATCATTATCTTTTTACTATTTGGACTAGGAATTAAGAAAAGTATTGGAGACAGAGAGATGGAAATGTTAGCAATTCCATTAGACACTAAGAATATCAAGCTAGTATTATCTTCTTACAAAGTGGCAATTCTTAACATTAGTTGTTATCAGTTATTTTCCAGTAGGAATAGTGGTTTCACCAAATCATCTTCAACTGTCTCACATCCCTTCCCATCAACCTCCTGGAGATCACATCAAGATCACTCCTAGGTATTTACCCAAAGGACACAGAAACATCAATTCCAAAGAAAACCTGCACCCCTATGTTTATAGCAGCACTATTTACAATAGCTAAGCTTTGGAAACAACCCAAATGCCCAAAAATAGATGACTGGATCAAGAAGATGTGGTACATATACACCATGGAATATTACTCAGCATTCAAAAAAGATAAACACATGCAATTTGCAGCAACATGGATGGCACTGGAAGGGATCATGCTCAGCGAAATAAGCCAGAAAGAAAAAGAAAAATACAGGATGGTCTCACTCATAGCAGGAATCTAGAAAACTTAAATAAGGGACCAGGAAAATGAATAACTATAAGAAAGTGAAAATCAAAATCAACAAAAAACTATGAGCCAGAGACACTTTTTGGGGGGTGAGTAGTGGGAGGGGAGGGATTGGGATCAGAATGGGGGGGTTGCAATTGTATGGGGAATATAAAAATAAAATTTAAAAAAATTAAAAAAAATCTTTTAAATACAAAAAAAAAATTAAAAAAAAATAAAATGATTTAGCTAAAAAAAAAAAAAAGATATTCTGGTGTTTCCCCATCAGAGTGTCCATCAAGACTCACTCTCCAAACAAGTTTTACTTCAATCTACTCATTCATCCATCCCTCTCCTCCCACCAATATTGTCCACCCTTTTAGTTATCTCCTTACTCGCCTGTACATCCATCCATCATCTATCCATCATTCAACATCTTCACCTCTATAAAGTATCCGCTGGCACTGAGCCAAGCAGAGAAATACTGAGACAAAGACATCACCACAACAATTTAGTACAGAAACAAACAGAAAATTACATCACAAGATGAAAAATGTCACCAAAGATAAGCATCACAGTGCACTATGATAGCACAGAGGTAAGGGTTATACCTGGAGAAAAGAGATGGGAACTTTCTAGGGGAGATGATATTAACAGAATTGTGAAGGAAATCTAGGCCTTAAAGTGAAGATGGAACAATATGTAGAAAGGCATAGATATAAGAAAGCAAGGTGAATCTGGTGAAACCGTGGCCTGGCTGGAATGTAAGATGAATAATAAGAGATGACTCAAAGAGATGGACACAGACAAGAACAGATTCTTTCCTTCAGTTATGGTTTCTAATCCTATGAAAACAGCTGCTGAATTTCTATCCACCTACATACTTTTAATCACCTTATATGCACCTATTTCATACCTATGTCAAGGGGGAAGGCTCTAGTTGTATTAATGAGGAAATTAAAAATTACTGCACATTTCTAACTGGTGGCTTTAACATCCAGGCTGTGGTTGAACACTCCGTGGCGTCAATGGACTGCTTCTGAGTTGTTTAGGTGGATTCTATCACCTGAAATATATCAAGAAACAGATGATGTGGCCTGCAGCCCCTGTGGAATGAGGGGAAGAGAAAACTTCAGCGCAATCTCTCTCTGCTCAGATGGAATTATCTTTCCTCATGTTCCCGTATTGACTCCAGAATTCTGCTTTGGTACTTATTAGTTGCCAGCCTATCCACTCGGAGGCTTCCCAGATCTGTTAAGGAACTTGATGAAACTCCATGGACCAGCAAGGAGCAACAGTGCTGGCTCTGAAAATCTGGGTCAGCAGTCCAGAGCTTCAGTGGCGTGTTGCCGCAGGCTCTACTCACAGGTGAGGCAACTGACCTACCCCGAGGAGGTGCTACCTGCGCTGTGCTAGGGGTGCCTCTGGCTCCGAATACTCCACCCACCAGCCACTGACTGCCAGCCTGCCGAGAGCCTGGGGCTGGAGAGCGGCTCAGGGGCCACTCATCGCTGCCTGGCAACAATGGCAATTCCTGCCCCGCCCATCCACCCGAAGAAAAAGAATGATGTCCAGTCCCTCCGCGGGACCCCCAGCCGACCAAGATTCAAATGCTCCTCCTCTAGCCCCGACTCCCTGGCCCCACCCACATTGAGGCCCACCCCCTGCGACAGGCTCCGCCCACAGCAGGCTTTGGCTGAGGACGCAGGAACCCTACAGCTTATTCCTTGAAATGCTTTGAACACCTATTGATGCTAAAGGCTAGGTGTGGAATGAGGGTGGAATATGGGGGCAGAGTGTGGGAAGAGCACAACTTCAGCCCATCGAGAGTGCAGGTTTCCTTTATAATTAGTGTTTTTGTGTTTTTTGGGTAGATACCTAGGAGTGGAATTGCTGGTTCATATGGAAGCTCCATCTTTAGCAGGTTGAGGAATCTCCACACTGCTTTCCATTGGTGCTAGACCAGTCTGCATTCCCACCAACGGTGTTTAAGAGGATTTTCTGTTTTCTCCATATCCTCACCAGCACTTATTTCTTATCGTTTTGATATGGGCCATTTTCTGGTGTGAGGTGGTTTCTCCTGGCGGTGCTGATTTGCATTTTCCTGATGATACTTTTCCCTGTTGTGCCTGTTGAGCATCTGTATGTCTCCATTGGTGAAGTGCCTATTGAACACATCTGTCCTTTTTTGATTGAATTATTCATTTGCCTTTTGCTGAGTTGTATGAGCTCTTTGTAGATCTGGGATATTAGTCCCTTATCAGAAGTATGGTGTGTACATATTTTCTCCCATTTCAGAGGATGTCTCTTTGTTTCAGTTTATGATCTCTTTTGCTGTACAGAAGCTTTTTAGTTTGATGTTGTCCCAGTTATTTATATCCCTTTTTGTTTCCCTTGCTATTGGGGATGAACCACAAAGACATTTTGCCTATGTTTTCTTGTTTGTATGTTGTGTTTTCAGGTCTTGGATCCAAGTCTTTTATGCATTTTTGAGGTGATTTTTCTGTATGGTGTGAGATAGCAATCTATTTTCTTTTTTTTTTTTTTTTTTTTGCATGTGACAGTCCAATTTTCTCAGCAACATTTATTGGAGAGGTTTTCCTTGTTCCAGTGTATACTCTTCACTCCTTTGTCATAGATTAACTGTCCATATGCGTGTGGGTTATTTCTGGACTCTCAGTTCTATTCCACTGGTCTGCATATCTGTTTTGAGTACTGACCCATTTTTGGATCATAATTTCTAGGTTTGAGTCTATTGGGAAGAAGGTTTGATTTTGTAGCACAATCCACCTCAGAAAACCACAGTGGTGGTCTCAGGATTCCTCCCATCAATACCCTTGCATCTGGTATAATGCCAAACATATATGCAATGAATGTGGAATCAAAGTCACCCATGAATGCACTATAAAAGAGTGGTAGAGGGCCTCCCTGGTGGTGCAGCAGGTTGAGCGCAGCGCCATGAAGTCCACTGCAGAGCAGGTTCAATTTCTAGCCAGCCAGGGAGAAACCCACATGGCACTGGCAGACCTCTGCTGTCTCGCCTGCTGCTCCCCTCAACAGTGTTTTCCATCAATCTGCCTGTTCTGCTCCCCACTCTGTCTCTGGTGAATCCTCTCATCCTCCCACGCCTCTGGCATGTATCCCGGTTCTTGTATAAATAAATAAACCTTTAAAAAAAAATTTTAAAAAAGAGTGGTAGAACCTGAGAAGACCTCTTCACCAAAAGTTCTTGGTATGTAAATCGGCTAGTCAGATAGTGACAACCAAAGTATCATTTTAATAACTGGTTTTTATTTTTCTTCATTTTTCTTATTTACTATGTGTCAAATATTATACTAGATATTTTTTTCATAAGTTCACTCAGGGTTATCATAACAACCTTGCAAAGAATGCACTTTTATTCTCACCTAAGAGATGAAGGAACTGAGTGTTATGTATTGAATTGTATCCTCCTCCCCTTCAAAAATGACATACTGAAGTCTTAACGTTGAGTACCTCCAAATGTGATCTTTTATTTGGAAATAGGATCACTGCACCTAATAGAATTATTTTAGGCAAGATGAGGTTATACTGAAGTAGGGTGGACTCCTAATCCAGTATGACTGGTATCCTTATAAGAAGACAGTCATGTGCAGCTACAAAGACGCAAGGGGAATGCCATGTGGAGACAAAGAATTGTAGAGATACACCGATGCATCTCCAAGTCAAGGATACACAGAAACCAAGAATTATAGAAGGCTTTGAACAGATCCTCCCTTAGAATCTTTGAGAATGTGACCCTGTGGACACCTTGATTTGGGATGTTTAACTTCTAGAATGTTGACACGATGCATTGCTATTTATTACTGTTTTAAGTTACCCAGTGTGGGGTACTTTGTTGTTATAAGAGGTTTTAGGAAACAAATATACTGAGACTCCAGGAATCTGACACTTGTCCTTGATCACCTGGCTAGTTTGGGACAGAGCCAGGATTCAAACCCAAGGCTCTCTGGCTCCTAAATCGATGCTCTTTAGATTACACTTGTGTGAATCAATCTTTGATTCTACTTTACTATGATGAAGTGATGTGAAATCAAATACTGATTCATATCAGAAAAATGATTTGTTCTCTTCTATTCTTGTTCTACAATATTCCCTATGAACAATATTTCTTTGTTTAGAAATCTCTACCAATACTGTCTTTATAAATGTTTCTACTACTGTCCTTTATAGTCACAAGTTGTAAGTTGTACTTTTCACCCTCCTCTTGCCCCACCCTATTCATTTTTTAATGTTTTTTAACTTAAATCAGCTTGACCCATCTATACTTGGCATATTCCTCTTTAAAAACTTGTCTTAAAAAAATACCTGGATGAGGGCTCGCTGGTTGTGCAAGATGTTAAGAAGCAACCTAAGAGGCTATCCACAGCCACTGCAGCATGAGTTTGATCCCCAGCCAGGGAGCTACCCACATGACATGGCAAACCTCTCCTGATTTGCCCGCTGCTCCCCTTGTAACAGGGTGGTCTCTAGGAAAGGGGGAGGTTCCCTGCCCCACCCATGGGAGGATGGAACTGAGCAGGAAGAGGAGAAGTGGCAGAAGGGACTGAGGAAGGAAGCAGGATGGAGCCAGGAGACCTGGAGGAGGCGCATGGAGCCTAGAGACACGTGAAGAAACTGCGCTTGTCTTTTGGTCGTGGACTGGGTGACACAGATGTGGGTGAGACCCATGGGGAGGTGACAATGGCAGCTTTTATCTTGATGTTGATTTTGCTCTTTTCCTTCCGGGCTTGTCTGGTTGTTTCTAACCCTTTTCTGTGGGTCCCCACTGGAAGATGCTTTAGACTTGGGGCAGGCTTTGGGGCCTTGCTCTGGGCCATTCCCATATGAATGGACTTTTACCCATGAGGGGACGGGTAACTGGGTGCTTCATTTAGAAACTAGACTCTTTGCCCTTCCTGTATTGTTTCCTAGTTTTATTAAAGCTCCTTCCCATTAAAGTCTCATATATTTTGTGTTGATGAGGCAGATGGCAGAACCCATTTAGAATAGGCAGGTTTGTGGGGTTTGGGCTGCCCCTCTCCCTGTCCTATAACACCCTCAGCAGTGTGTTTCAGTCAGTCTGCCGGTTCTGTTCCCCACTCTGTCTCTGGTGAATCCTCTCACCCTCCTGCACATCTGGCATATACCCCAGTTCTTGTATGAATAAATAAATCTTTTAAAAAAATACCTGGATAAAATTCTCTTAAATATAGTCAGTAAAGGGGCCTCCCCAGTGGCACAGTGGTTGAGCGCTGGGTTGTGAAGCTACCTGCAGCCTCCGCAGCATCGGCTGGATCCCTGGCCACCAGCAAGGGTCCCACATGGCGCGCAGACCTCTCCTGCAGCACTCGTCAGTCTGCCTGTTCTGCTCCCTGCTCTAGCTCTGGTGAATTCTCTCACCCTCCCGTGTTTCTGACTGTACCCAGTGCTTGTATAAATAAATAAATAAATAAATAAATAAATAAATAAATAAATAAATAAATATTTTAAAAAATATATATAGACAGTAAAAATTTTAAGTGATATTTCCTGGAATTGAAAGACGAAAGGTGAGAAAAAGTAGTAATTGCTCCTTTTAAAATATTTTATTTCCAATTCTCATTCCAAGCCTGTGAGGCAAACATTATTAACCCTAGAAAAGAAACTTAGATTCAGAGAAGATTAAGAAATCTGCTTAAGGTCAAAGTTCATAGATAGTAGAGAAAACGTTTCTCCCAGATCTGTCTTCAAAGGCCATGTTTTCCTCAGATTACCTTAGTCCCATATGTTATCTCCCCTCCTTCCCTTGTCTCCATGGCACTATTTCCAAATTAACAATAGCTTTTTTCATTTCCTTCTCAAGGAGTATCTTGGAGATCTCATTTTCCATAGTCACATACATCACTGAATCCTTGCCTCCTTTTTCCAAAATTGGCCAGAATCCATATTGTGAAGTATGCAGAAATCCCATTAGGCTTCTTTTATCTTTTGGTCATTTGGAAAACATTAACAAGCTCTTATGTAATACATTGGAGATTGACAATCATACCCATTTTTTGGTCTTTTACTATATATTTTAAAGGCTGAGGTGTCCTATGTCATTTATGAGAACTACCCCTCCACCTAGGGCCTCAATCCCATTCCTTTCAGAATCTCCAGGGGTCTTTCTGTTTCAGAGCTGTATCTTTCATCACTCCTTCCCCAGCTGCTTCCTCTCAGCTTATTAATATTCCCTTTTAAAAAGAAACCCTTCCTTTACCCCCATTTACCCCTTAAAGACACCATCCAATGGCCCTCTTTCTATTTCTTTCTTCCTAGCCCTTAAAAGTGTAGTCTACAGTTGTCAGCTCCATTTCTTCTTCAACCTACCAAATGCAGTCAGATTTTACCCTTACCCTCCACTAATCCTGTTCTAAGATTACATAAAAGCCTCTTATATATCAAAGTTAATGTATGATATGAGGTCATCATCCTGCTCCATCTCTCAGCTGTTGTTTCCATCTTCCTGTTCTGCTTGAAACGCTCCTCCTTTGGTGTCTGGAATATCGCATCTGTCTATGCCCCTTGTTTTTCCCCCTCTGCCTTATAATGTGACTCACTAGTTGTCTCTCATTTCGTGCTGTCCTGAGAATTCTTCCACTCTGATAGCTTCAACCAACACCTTTATGCAGTTTTGCACCAGAGGTATATAACTGATCTTGTCCTCACCTGACCTTCTCTTCAATGTATTCAAAGAATTTACTTTTTCTTAAAATGAGTTTTGGAGAAAAAGAAATTTGCTATCATACATTGTAGAGAGAGAGCATGTTTCAGATGAGCAGTTACAAAACCATATGCAGAATAAAAAGAGAGGAAAGATCCGGAGAGATTGAGAAGGTTGTAATCAGTTCAGTATTGCTGTTGTGAAGTGAAACTGAGGGGGAAAAGAGGGATGAGAGGTGAGGCTAGGCAGACAGGCAAATGAAGTGCCATGCAGATGGTTTGAGATGTTGTCCTCTGTATGGTGAGCCATTGTGGCATTCTGAGCAGAATACCATGACTGGCTTTGAATTCTAGAAAATTCTTTCTGTTAGGACAGAAAAGAAAGGATGAGATTGGAGGCAGGAGACCAAGGAAGCTGCACTATCATTTAAATAAGAGATAATGATATGATAAGCTAGGACAATGGAAGTGGTTCAGGGAGGAGGGATAATTGGCTTTCCTAAAGTGGAATCAAGGGTATTTGGTGATTAATCCACTAAAAGTATATGTAAGAAGATAAACTCTAGGGTGATGGGCTTCCTCATTTGGGTAATGGGGGAAAGGAAAAAATATTGAGCACAATGGATTAAAGAGCTTGAAGGAGACTTATTGGTCAACAATCATTCACTCATTCACCATACAGATATTTACTGAGCATTTTCTGCATGCTGGACACTGTGCTTAGACTTCTAATGATTTACATTTTGGGCATAAGTTTGAGACACTTGGAAACATTCAGGTTTTAGATATCTAAGAAACAGGTAGAGAAAAGCATCTAAAACTCAGGAGACATGTTCATTGTGTTGCTATTATTAGTAACCATGTGACAGGTGTTCTTGTAGGTACATTTTTCATATAATGCTTAAGTAGCTTTTCTCTACTAACATTAGTGATATTGGTGATATCTACAATCCATTCCATATTATTGATATTAGTTTTTAAATAATGTTTATCTGCATCCTTATGATTAATATAATTTTCAAAAAACCACACATGTACACCTGTATGATTGGGCAGTGTTGACTGGTTTCTGCAAAATTGATGTCAAATCAAAGGTTAAAAAATCCTCTTCAAGGAAATGCAACTGGCCAACAGGCATATGAAAAAATGTTCAACATCACTTGTAATCAGGGAAATGCAAATCAAAACTACCATGAGATACCATCTTACACCAGTGAGAATGGCACATATTAAAAAAACTAGCAACAACAAATGTTGGCGAGAGTGTGGAGAAAAAGGAACTCTTCTGCACTGCTGGTGGGAGTGCAAACTGGTCCAACCACTATGGAGAGCTGTGTGGAGATTTCTGGACCTACTAAAATAGAGCTTCCATATGATCCAGCAATTCCACCCTAGGTATTTACCCAAAGGACACAGAAACATCAATTCCAAAGAACACCTGCACCCCTATGTTTATAGCAGCACTATTTACAATAGCTAAGCTTTGGAAACAACCCAAATGCCCAAAAATAGATGACTGGATCAAGAAGATGTGGTACATATACACCATGGAATATTACTCAGCATTCAAAAATGATAAACACGTGAAATTTGCAGCAACATGGATGGCGCTGGAAGGGATCATGCTCAGCGAAATAAGCCAGAAAGAAAAAGAAAAATACCGGATGGTCTCACTCATAGCAGGAATCTAGAAAACTTAAATAAGGGACCAGGAAAATGAATAACTATAAGAAAGTGAGAATCAAAATCAACAAAAAACTATGAACCAGAGACACTTTTTGGGGGGTGGGTGGCAGGAGGTGAGGGATTGGGGTCAAAATGGGGGGGTTGCAATTGTATGGGGAATATAAAAATAAAATTTATTATTTTTAAAAAAATCCTCTTCATAAGCATTTTTATCACCCTTGAAAAATTGCAAACTTCACCATCTTTTGGAGTATCCTTTCACTTTACAACATTTTATATATGGTCACTACTTATTTGTTGGTGATAATCTTATGAATAAATGCAATCTTTTTTGAAAAATGGACAAACTTTAGAATGAGTTTAAATGTATATATCTATACCTTTTGAACCCATGATACTACTTTTGGGCAATTCAACTATTCTAAAGAAATAACCCAGGCAATGGAAAAAGCTGTATGATGATGATGGTTATCATAGCCTTATTTATAATTTTTAAAGAAAAGAAAACAACCTTGGTATCCATAGGAGTAAATTATAGTTCATTTATATGTGCTCATTACAATTATGGTTAGGGAAATTATAGAAACACATTTGAAAATGCATATGATTGAATGGTAAGAGAGAAAGGGCAGCAAAAATGTTTAAGTACACTATAATTACAATTATGTAAGAAATATATGGGGAAAATAATGGAAGCAAATTTTCCAAAATACCGATAATAATTATATTTGAATGGGAAATAAAGGGCGATTGTTTTTAAATTCCAAATCATCTGTATATCAGAGATTTATCACTTTTGTTTTCTCATTGACCACTGTCCTTTTCCCAGTAAAAGTGCCCTGACTCTCTATGGATAATTGTTGGTTCCTTCTCTAAGTTCTTGTGGTTTTGGTGAGGTTGATGCCACCCCTTCCAGACATATAATCTAAGCCCAGATCCTCAGATGCAATTAGACAACACTAGAACTTTTATTGGTGTTTTTGGAAAGGATACAGGCTCTTTTTCCACTGTGATTGACTAAGAGGATAGGATGTATGTCTGCGGTGAACTCTACTTGCAAAAAAAGCTAGTACAATGGAAACCATGGATATGTGATGAAAACTGGAGACTGAATCCTGGGAAGCCTGTTTGGACCCTCTGGGCTGCTCATAATCTCTTGTGAACAGTCTTTGAAATTACATGAGCCCATAATTTTGCTTTTGCTTAAGGCAGGTTGATTTTTTTCTCTTTTAATTTATAACAGGAAGAACCTTATTAACTGAATAATCATAGTATGTTATTTTATATATTTTTAAAAAGCATATGTAACAATTAGTATTCTAGAGCTTTCTACACATTCTAAAGTTGGCATTCACTTCTTGACAATGCTAAAAATGTGAATGAAATATTGATATTAATTTCAGGGATTCTAGAATTTCCAGAAATCTTGATGCAATTTTGTCACATTGCTCTTGTAAAGTTAGTGAAGGTTTTAATTGGGGTAGAGGGTAAGTAATTTGGAAGATCTTATTATAGATTGGAGCAGTGTTTTTACTTTCAGTAATGGACGTCTTTTTTTTTTTTCTCTTTAGGGAAACCCCCTTCCCCCTACTGCTATAGCATCTGCTACTTCTTTTTGGGAACTATTTCCCTTTACAACTCTGCCAGCATGGGCAACTTATCTAAATTGGGTGTCTTGGGACCCTTTTGAGTTTTGTTCAAATAGAAGTTAAGGAAAAAGTTTCTCTTTTCTCTGGCGTAGAAGCTGAAAGTTGCTGGTGTCCATGATTCTAGCCTGTTGAAATTCCTGGTCTGAGGGAAGGAAGTGAACTTGCTGAGGAAAGCAGAGGCAAGAAAAAGAGCCCAAAAAGCAGATTTATCAAGTTCTAATCATCCTTAGAACATGGTAGCTACATTCCTCCCCAGCCCACAGTTTGATTAGATAAGCCAATAAATTCTCAGCCCCTCCCCACCACCACTAAGGAATTTCTCTTGGATTTGTGTGGGAGAGCCTGGATTAAACATATCTCTGGTGCAATGCCCCAGTAAATCTAGTTCAGAGCCTGCAATTTGGCCTAAAGGCCAAGGATTCTTATACAAACATAAACCTACACACACACTTTTAAAGGAGACATGGTTTAAGAAGCTATTCACTATAATACATATGTAAAATATATGTCATATAAGTTTCATTTAAAATTATGAGGGAAAGAATAAAATACATATTTTACAAAAAGTAAAATATCCTGTTAAGGTAATTATTTTACCTAAAGTACAAAATCTTTCTTACAATTTTAAAGATCAATTTATTCAAAAATTTGAAAATTGCTATAGATAAAACAGTTATTTTGTTCCTCCGTATGACAGATGTTGAGAATATTTATGCTTAGTTTCCAAAAACAAAAACCTATGAAAAGTGTCATAGACAGCTAATTTATTTCAGTACATAAGTGAACATGTTTATGAATCTTGCTGGATTATTGCATATTGAAAGAACTAAGAGACAATAAATGTAATGATTTTTGTGTTTTTTTAAACATATTGGTTGAGTTGTAGAAAGTTTTCCTGACCAGAATTCTGGTACTTTAATTCACCTCTAATTTCCAGCTTAGTGGTCTTAACCTAGAATTTATCTCTGAACGCTCATCTGTATATAACCTTCCTGATAATTTGGTTCTACCCTGACTTCTGAGCTTCTTCTATTTCATCTCTTTGGTTCCCAGCATCCTCCTTTGCCTCCTCCAGGAACTGCCCATCCTGGGCTCAGTCCTGAGGAATCTAATCTAGCCACAGCCATTCAGTTGACTGTAGTGGCAGCTGGGAGCAGGGGTGAGAATGTGGACATTTTGTCTAATGTCTGTAGTTATGAGGCACTCTACCTGTTCCTGTGACAAAATTAATTTACCCATTGGCATATCCATTTTCAGTTTAGGAGAAACGTGATGCTATGGATAGACAGTGTTCCAGAAACAGTTGCTCATACCTTTGGCTCAATTAGCAGAAATGATGAAGGTGTGTTACCACAGCTTATAAACCTTATGCATTTTTGCCCAGTATGCCATATACCCTCCCTGGGTGTGTCAAACAAATAGCCACTTCTCAGGAAATGTTATTTTTTTCCTGGGCAATGGAAGACTTGCCTCACAGACATACATGACAGAGCTGCTGATTTCATGCTCAGAGTCTTTCTGAAGCTGTGACATTGCCCTTCACCACTATACCACATGAACTTCCACAAAGTTCTTTGGGTCCTTAATTTTCTCCTGAAAAAATAAAAGTATCTTCATAAGAATTAGTGGAGCCATAATAAGTGTATCCCATGTCTCCTCTGCCCTTTGGGGGAGCATTTGGCTTTGATGCTACACATTGTCCTGACTCAAAACTGTGCCCGCCAGCTAGAAACCTGGAAAAATATTATGTTTTACCCTTTCATCTCTGGTTCTGTCTTCTAAATTTGATCTATCCAAATGTCCGAAGTGAGCACATCTTTTTTTCTCCTGAAATATTTGTGATTTGATATTTTGTTGTGTTCTAAATTTTAACTATCCAAATATCCAAAGTGAGCCCATCTTTCTTTTTCTGAAATATTTGTGATTTGGTATTTTATTGTGAAGTCCCTTATAACAATTCCCAGTGATTTTAACCAAAGGTATTTTGTTTTTGTTTTGTTTGGTTCTGGGAATTTTATGGGGACTTTTACTTGAAATAAGTGAACCACAATCTAGGGCATGGAAATTTTGTGCCAAATTTGGGTTATATGAAGACTGACCTGGAAAATCTTTAAAAAAAATAGTTTGTGAAATAAACTGCCCACCTAGTAGAACATGGATTCATTAATTTTAATTTCCAATAGTCGTTATAAATAATTTTTTTAAAAAAGAAAACTTTCTTAACTGGAGTCAGACAGAAAGTCAAAAGAGCCCTTACAGTTTCAAAACTCAGAGATCCTTCTGTTCAAGCTCAATTCTAGTCTTCCCTAAGGGACTATTGGAACAATTAGTGATGTAAATATACATGTACCTTATGTAAAAGGGTAAGACTATTAAAGAATTATTAATACCATTAAGAATATATTAAAGGGTAAGACTTGAATCACTGAGAGAAGACAGGAGTAATAGGTCGAAACCATAAGGAATGTAGGTTTAACTCAGTAACAGAATGTACAAGCAATACAAAATTTCACAAAAAGAGGATACTAAAAAAAAGCTAATAAACATATGAAAAACAGTTCAAAATTATTAGTCACCGGAAAATGAAACTTAACACCAAAATGAGATACCATTAGACATCTACTAAATTGAGTACAATGAAAAAAGTCATACAATAGCAAGTGAGAGTGAGGATATGGAACCTTGAAATTCTCATACTCTGCTTGTGGGAGTGGAAACAGGTATCATTACTGACCAGTTGAGTTCTGTTACCCATCCAACACCCACGCAAGCCCAAAAAAAGACATTCTAAACAACGGTTCAAGCAGCAGTTTTTATTCATTTGTCAAGGAATAGACAAGGGAGCTAGAATGCTAAAGACCTTCTCCTTGAACTGGAGAGAAGTAAGTACTTACATGGTAGAGTCCAAAAGAGGGTAAAAGGCTAGAATCAGAGTCAGCAAGATTTAGGGAAATAGGTGAGCTGTACTAGGAACTGATTTTATGCCCTTTTTTCTTCCAAGTTTGGTGTTGACCAGATCTGTCTTGGTGCTGGTAGATATGTTTTGTTTTTTTATTGTTTGCTTACCAGGGTAATGAGAGCTTGGATTAACCCTGTTGTACCTCTACCTCCACAGAATGCACAAGCAATACAAAAATGATTATATCCCCACAAAAGTCTCAGTCTCAGTGGGCCTTACTTAGTTTTCTGTGGGTTTGTATGCAAAAAGATAAACAAACAGGGAAGGGAGGAACTTAGAATTACTGGGCAGGTGACACTATAAATACTTTGGAAATGCAATAGTATTCACTAAAATCAAAATAGGCAGCCCTGTGTCCAGTTCAGCAACTCCACTGCTCTTTACAGCTTATAAGAGGTTTACATATGTAGATGTAGAAATAATACTAGTAGAAATAATACTCATAGCATAATGTTCAATATAACCCCCAATTGGAAACAACCCCAAATGCCTATCAACATCTAGAGTAAATAAATAAGTAGTATATTCATGACTTAATGCTATAAAAAAATGACAAAAGAACAGACTATTGCTACATGCAACAATATGAATAAATGGCACAAACAGGATATTTATCCAAAGAAACCATACAAAAAGAAGACATACCTTAAGAAAAGAGAGAACTAATCTATGAGATAGAATATCAGGATAGTAATTTCATCTGTACAAGAAGGTAGAGATTAGGAGGGGACATGAGGAGGCTGCTTGGATATTTATAACTCTCTATTTCTTGATCTGGGAGGTACTTACATGGGTACGTGCACTTTGTGAAAAGCCATAAGTTGTACACTTAACATAAATGGTTTGTTACACTAAGGAACATTTTTATTTTTTTGCTATTATTTTATTCATTTTTTACATCATTCTTCATTTTTGTACAATGTATGCTTTCTCATCTCGAGTATAGTCCCCATGAAGTCTCCACCACCAATTCACCAGTGCACCATCACGGTAAGGAACATTTTTAAATTGATATTTCATCTATAACACATGATAAGATACGTCAAAGGAATGGAATGCTCACAGTTACCCATAACTATTCCTAAAATTTGATTGGCTTTCTACACTCTCTGAGACTACAGGAATAGGGAAGGTGTTGGCCAAATTCAGAGACAGCAGTCCAAGCAGAGAGAGAAGCAGGAGAAACAGCATAAATGTGAGAAAGTTCAGGTCATGTTAGTGACTAGTGAGGCCGGGGAAGGAGCCGAGGGAGGATTGGGGTCATGGTGTGGAAAAGTAGGCAGGGTTTGTTCTTAAATCTCATAGGCTATAGAGCACTCATAAGAGTTAAAAGAAGGAAGTAATATTCCCTTTCACAATTCTGTATACTTTTCATAGGATGAGGGGTGGGTAGGGTTTCTGAATTTATCCAAAAATATTTTTTTGTCTTAGACTTTCTCTCTTTCACACACACACACACACACACACACACACACACACACTACACTTACGTATAAAATGATTATATCCCCACAAAAGTTGAAAGGGGTGGATTACTCTTATTTCACACATCAGTCAACTGATGCCTAGAAAAACTAAATAACTTGTCTGAGGACAACAAAGTGGGCCTTCTGTCCACAGGGGACAATTTTCCTTGCTTGAGTGACCCCAGGAAACAGAACCTTGATGGATTCAGCAAGGGATTTATTCTCTGGGATCAGAGGTGGCAAGTCGAGAGAGGAAGCTAAGGAAACTCACTGCTGTCTGCACAGGAGGCCACCCTCCAGGGCAAGTGGTTTCCATGGCAATAGATGCCAGCCTAGGAAGCTCAGCCCTTGTAGTCCAGAGAGGCAGTTTTGATGATTTCACTCAAGCTGTGGAGTCAGAGCTACTCAACCCTGTGTCAGCTCAGGGCACTGTCTCTAGAACAATATTTTTTATTTCAGCAGGTCATTATTAATAATTTTTCCTTCTTGTCTCAAAAATGTTCTCCTGCTCAGTGATGTTCTGGGTAAATGAGTGTTTTTTGAAAATTTCCATCCCCTTCATAGCATTTAGATTTGCTTTATGTGAAAAAGAGTTGAAGTGGAAAATTTTCTTTCCGCACAGTAAGATTTACATCACCAAGAGTCTCCATATATGTGAATCTGTGACTGACACTTTCTTGTTAATGTCCAGCAGTAGCTTTAATGTCAGTTGCTAGTTTGGGTTCAATTCTCAGACCATCCTTTCCTACTTCTGTGATTTGAAGCAAGCTCATCGACCCCCCAGCACCTTCATTTTCTTATCTGTCTTATGGAATACTTTGCTAGGACTTGCTTTATGAGAAGAAAGTGAATATAAAGTGTTTAACACATAGCCAAAAGCTAAATAAATTAGGATTACCCTCTTGTCTAGACTGGTTTTCTTGCCTTTCCATTACATAATGCAGTATTTAGTACTATTTTTTTTTCCTTTTTTAACAAATTGAAGTAACATTGAATTGCATTATAAAAGTTTCAGGTGTGCATCAGTAAAAATCAATAGTACTAATTTTTAACACTGATTATCCAAAGAAGCTGGGAAATGACATGCTCAACTAATATTACCAATAACTTAGCTGATATGTGAAGGATAGAAAAGGTCTCACACACCCCCTGTGAGGAGGACAGTAGCGTTTCTGTGGACAGAGGGCCACTTTTGTTGTCCTCAGACAAGTTACTTGGTCTTTCTAGGCATCAGTTGACTAATTTGTGAAATATGCAAGAGATGGGGACCATCACTTTGTTTCAAGGACCCAATATGGTCAGGCAGGTCTCCAGGTCTGGGAAGAGTCTTTTACCTACAGTTTCCTATCCCTTGGCAAGAGCGAGGGAAGGTAGTTCCAATGAGTCTGGAAATTGGAAAGAATGATGGGGAGAAAAGCAAGCTGTAGGGCAAATGGAGTTAACAGGCTGTTTTACGGCCCCCTGCTGCAGGCATGGATGCCTGGGGAGGGGGAGAATGGAGAGGGGGGTGCTTAAGCACGGATGCCTGCAATTAGGGCCACCTGGGTCCATTGCGCATGTGTGAGTGTGGGCACTTGTGCCAGGGGCCAAGGATAAACAGGCAGTGTCCCTCTGAGCCAGGACTGCAGCAGGAGGCCAACTCTGAGGGGAGACCTGGGATCAAACAACACTGAGAATGCCAGAGAGAGGCCAGAGAAGAGCGGGAAAAAGCACCAAGACTCACAGGGCGTAATTGCCTGCCTCCCTCCCAGCCCTTCTTCCTCCGCCATGCCTGCCGCCTTGCATGCCAGCCCCCTGCCTGCGGTGCCTGCATACCTGGTTCCCTGAGAGCGCATTAAAGCCTGTTATCACCATCGAGGGCTCCGGGACTCTATCCATCTCCGGAATCAACTGTGAACCTCTTCTGTGCCTGCTTGCACAAGACATGCATACCTAATTCGAGGCCCCCTCTCCATCCAGTAAGGAAAAACCTTAAAAATCCTATTGCTTTCCTGATCAGTGCACCTCTCCCGCTTCCTGAGACCACACTCTGTGTCTTAGTGTTCTGTTGCTTCTAATAGACTTTGATGCTGGCTTCATTCTGGTGCTTTATGATATTCTTGGCTCCAGAGACATCAAAGACCCTCGGACGTCGCGGTTCTCACACATCCACGCTGACAACATCATATGAGACTAAGAATGTTTAGGGACTAAGATTCACAATTATTGATATGCAAGAGGCAATATTTTCACAAAACACTTGAAAGTCCAGATGTGAATCCAATTCACTAATTCCAGAGTCATAACGTTTAGGTTTCCAAAGATAGGAGCGTAAATACTTAGGCTGAGGTATTCCTTTTCCTGTACGAGCTTCTTACACCTGGAAACGTGGTCCCTCCTTACGGAACCACGAAAAAGTCATTGCAATGCTCAAGATTAATTTTCCTTTTATGAAAACAATCTTAATACCTTTTATTTGGGGGTGTTTTTAAGTTTAAACGAGACAATGAAACAGCTTAGCAGACCGTGTTTATTTAGTAGATCTAAGTGGAACAGATTCTCTTAGCGCCTCTGGATCCTCTATACGGCTGTTTGTGTAGACTGATAACAATCCACAGCTGTCCCCACTTGACAAAGTAGCCCTCAGCCAAACACAAGCCTCCTCGCCTGGGAGAAAAAGTCTCCCAAGGCCCAGGGTGGACCTCAGCCAATGGCAACAGACTTAGTGGTACAAAAGGCCTCCCCAGGCATTAACCTTGCAGCGCAACTTCCGGCCTCCTGTGGACTCTCACTGAAGCAGTAGACAGCCAGACCACAGTCCCTCATGCACTTTCTACTCCTGTCTCAGTGGACTTCTTTCATGCCTCTTATGCTGGGAACATGTTCCCCATCACTTAGAAAAGTCTTCAGCCTAGGCCTGGTTGCTCGTGAACCGCATTTAAGACAACTGGCATCGTAAGTGGTCTTAGGAAGCCGACCCTGAGTATGGGATTCTGGAGTTGACTTGCTGACTGGTCATCTACGAGGATGCCTCAGCTGAAGGTAGGTGGAGAATTGGTTCTCCTGGTTGCGGTGCCCAGGTGTGAATGCTAAGATTTCCATGTACTGTGCTGGCGTGGGTCAGGTGCAAGGAGATGTGCTCATTGGTGCAATGTCTTTGGCATCTAAGAGGCGTAACTATAAGGTGTCTGGAACTGGTTGGGTAATTGAGAGAGAGAACAATAGATGCAGATTTATTGGTCAAATATTAAAGTGAAGCTTTAATCAGGAGGCCTGAACTCTTGCAGCTGGGGCAGGATGGGGTGGAAATTGCTGAGGGCCAGGCAGAGCCTAATGGCAATAGTGCAAAGCTCAGAGAAGGCTGAGTTCTCAGCTTACACAGGCATCTTATATAAAAGTCTGTTGGGGGAAGTGTGTGACCCTGAGAAGTGGGTTGAAGATATCTCTGGCTTTATCTCTTGCACTTTGAACTTTGATTGCCTTAAAACTTCTAACCCTAAAAAAGTGACCTGCTTATCACTGTTGAATATTATAGCCTATCACCACCTTGCTTGAAGACTATAAAGCGACTTTATAAGTCTTTATAAAACAATACAGGGTCCATTTCAGGATATGTCCTCACTTCCCACCTGGCAGCTCAACCTCCTAACTAGCATCATATCTCAACATTGCTCAATCAGAAAAATACTAGGCCTACCAAGGGGGGATGACACATGTTGAAGGAGCCTCAGGACCTACAGGAAATTGATTTGAAGCAGCTGGGGGAATGGATGTGGGGTGCCTAAGAGTACTTGGCCAAGGGCAACAGAATATTAAGTTAGCAAAGGGAAGGTTGTGGCTATGAGGCATTCCACCACAGCCCAAGCAAGAAGGCATCTAGGAGAGGATCTAAATTATGGTTGTAATAATTCAAAAGATTGGAAAAATCGATGACCTGCACAGAGTGAAGTAAAAGCAGGTGAGTGCTGTAGCAAATGTGGCAGGAAGGACTGACAAAGTGCAGAGACGTGGCTGTATTGGGTTGGATCTGTTTTACAGACCAGAAAACACACTAGCCAACCAAATGCACAGGGGCCCAGAGGCCACTCCATTCCACCAGGCACTGAGGAAATGAATGCTATGTGGCCTGGGACTTCAGAATTGTTGAGAATCTCAGTAGTAGCTATCATTTGTAGACTAGCACAGGTGGGCACACAATTGAACTCCCATGAGGCAATGGGATGGAGGATTCTGGCAAAGCAGGGACCAGGTGTCGGGTATTTAACAAAGCCAAGGTGGGTATAATTTGATAATAGGCTATAAGGTAAAAATGGCCTAGAGACCTCAGGAGACTTCAAATTTAAGGGCACAAGTAGACTCAGTGGAGGTGTGGAAAAGGATATCCCATGCAAGCAGAGGCAGTTAAGAGCTACTTCCTTCACTGCCTCAACCTACTGTTCCCCTCCTGCTGTTTGTGGCCTGGTAAGTTATGTGCAAAGATGGTGGCATCTTAAAGGGAACATGGATTTCTGAGTAAAGACAAAGAGGAACAGCTTTTGTTTGCTTTGGATTTGGCATCAATGAGAAATAGACCTTAGTTGTCCTAAGTCATTGAAAACTGAATGTTGCTACAACAGAACCTGTTAGATTTTAACTAACACACCACCTTTTTCATAGCACTGTCTTGTTTCATGAAGGTAATATTTCGCTTCTCTTAGGATGTTCTAATAGTTCCTCTGGTCTTTGTTTCTTTACTGACTCATTTTTTTCCATTTGTCTAATCTTCACTTTATAGACTCTCACAAATATCTTATGATTTTTGACTATTTGGTTTTAAAACAAGGTAGTAAAACTTCCGTATTAAGTTTTATATACATGTATAGTTTCTGTGGGCTATCGGGTTTCCCCATAGTCAATCAGGGTTTAGCTCTTCATTGGGAAATCCACTTGTATCAGTACGTGACCAGCTTTTTAGAGGGTTCTCTGATATCCCAGTAGAGGAATCCTCCAGTATCTTGTCTGAAGGGTAAAAGCACTCATTCTGGGCTCTGTATTCTAGGATTAAGGCAGGGAAAGGAAACTGAGGGTCGCATTGTTGAAAGTGTAAATGTTCGCTCAATTCCCCACCAGTGCCTGGTGTCCTGGAATTCTTTTATTCAATTCAAATGGAGAGTTAACTTCTAATCTTTTGTAGTGGTTGGTCATTTGGTATGTAGTTTTGGAAAAGGAATCTGGGAGGATCCAACTGCTCCTTAGTTTCCAACAAAGCTCCTTACACCCATTCCTGCATCTCTGTGTAGTACCTGAGTCTGCAATTGCTAAGTCTTTTCAGAAACATACTGGTCAAGTGACCTTTTGCTTGGCAGGCACATGGGCTGCTGCCTCTGTTAGGTATTAAACTTGATTGAAATGAGATCTCCCCATACTGCCAAACCTTAATGGTTTCCTTCCATTTTCTCTTGTTCCTTGTGGATTTATATATTTTCATTCCTCCACTGAGACTTTGTGTTTAGGGACAGGAGAGATTTATTTTAAAAGTATATGGTAGGGCCCCCCTAGTGGCGCAGCAGGTTGAGCGCAGCACTGTGAAGCTTTCTGCAGCCTCTGCAGCGCTGGTTCAATTCCCGGCCAGCCAGGGAGATTCCTACATGGCACAGCAGACCTCTCCTGCCTAGTCCAGTGCTCCCCTCAGCAGTGTACTTCAGTCCTTCTGCCTGTTCTACTCGCTGCTCTGTTTCTGGCGAATTCTCTCACCTTCCCACTCCTCTGGCCTGTACCCCAATGCTTGTATAAATAAATATTTTTTTAAAAAAAGTATATGGTAAACCACCTTGTTTACCTGGCAGTAGATTGCCTCTATAATGGAAAAATCTGGAACAAGAATGATAGAGAAATAACACTGCCATGTGTAACAGAATAGGTACAGCAAGAAGGAGACAACCTACATGATTTATTTGACCTTCCATTCTTCTCCCACCAATATCAACAAAGTTCTCACAGTGATGTAGGTGCTCATACGGTTCTAGGTACTTGGAATATTTAAGTTTGGTGAATTGATTTCATAAATAATGATTGATTGAGAAAATCACATTGAACCCCTTTTCCAGAGTTGTTTTCTGCAGATTGGTACAAATGGTGCAAGTAGAAATTAATATTTTAGTTATTGCTTTGTTCTTTGGTTATTCCTCCAAGTAAAACTGTAAACATGAAAAATTGACTATTTTGGAGGAAAAAGGAATGGCTATAAAAGTTATCATTTGGATGTATTGTATTGTAACATATAACCCCAGGCATATTAAGTGTTATTCATGTCTTTATTGTACCTTAGTTCTATTCAAGTTCTTGTTTCATAAGGTTAATTTATTTCTCTTCATATTCAACAGTGAGCCAGAAGCTGCTGATTCCCTGATCTTCCAACCCCCTTGCTTGTATCACCACAAAAATAAAAATAAAATTTGCCTACATCCATCCTAAGGAAAAATTCAAAACACAAGCCATTAGGCATTAAGATAATCACAACAATCTTATTTATAACAGAAAAAACTTAGAAACACATTTTTTCTTCACCTAGCATGCCTGCATGCGCACACTTACGCACACTCGCACACACTCCCCCAGTCAGAAATTGTTACCTGCACTGGAATCTGGTTTTAGAGAGGAGCCTGGAGTTCATCTTTCCTAACAGGAGGAAAGGTGTGTGTGCATGTGTGCAGATGGTAGGAGGTGGGTGGGGAGCAAGTGGGAGTTTGTGGAAGTGTTCTTGTGATTATTCCACTTTTGCAGGAAAGTAAGAACAAGGTCATCTGTTGAGCATGCATGGGAGCAGAGATGTTGTATAGGTGACAGAAGGTGCGAGCTAGCCATCTCATGGAATGGGCTCCATTGCACCTGGGGCACAAATTTAAAGGAAATGAGCTCATGATTGTGTGTTTCCAACCACTTCCAGTTTCACTGAGCTCATAGGCCAGTGTGGCAGAATTAGAAATAATCAAGTTTGGAGTTTAGCCCAACAGATATGATGAAATGAGATATATGGGAAATGCTTGAACTACACAGAGGTTACTAGGAGTTGGCTGTGAAATCTAAGACAGCTACGGAGGGGTGTAGTGGAGACATAAAGTAGGTGGGAACAGTGAAAAGATGGTAGGATCACTAGATTGTGCATCCAGGTGGGGTTAAGGGAATTTTTGGACCTGGAACTCTAGAGGGAGGTAGAGGAAATTTAGGAGCTAGGGGTCAGGGAGTAGGTATGGCATTTGTGAGACGGAATAGTTGCAACAACTTGTTCCGACAAAATCTAGGGCTTCACCATGGGAGCGGGGGTCCAGAAAGGATGGTTAAAGTGGGACATTGAGTGAAGTTAGTGGCAAGAATTGATAAAGCTTCATTTTCTGGTCTACTGAAATCAAAAATTAAGACAGAAGTCACACTGGAGGGAATGACAATGAGCCAAATGTCCGTTTGGGTAGTGGGTGACATAGGCCAATGATGTTGATTCAGAGCAAGGGTCACTGGGAAAGAGAGAGGGAAATTGAGCTGAATAAGGAGCAAGGAGGACCAGTACCTCAGCCTGCCTTCCAGAGAAACGTCTGAAGGTGTGAAGCAGCCCCTCTGGGATAGAGGTGTGTCCTCAGGGAAGAGCCAGTTTTCATTAGAGCAAGAAAGGAAAGGTCTGTTCAGAGAAGGGGCAGGGACCTAGGGGATTATACCAATGATGGACCATGAAGTCAAGAGAGCACCACCATAGGTGGTTTGGGGAGCCAGAGAGGGATGACATAGGGGAATAGAATTGGGGTTATGCAGAGACCCATGTGGGAATGAAAAATGAGGAGGAACCTATGACTTTGAGGCTCCTTGTGGTGACTGACACAAACTGAGGTAAAAGCCATAGTAAGATTGGTTTGGGTGGATGCAAGGCAGATGCTTCATTATTTACTAAGCTGATGTTTAAGCAACTTTGAGATATCTATAAAAAATGTTTGTTTTAAAAAAATAAAAAATTGTTTATTTAAGACATACAATTGGATGGGCCCCCCAGCTTTGAGATATAATTGACATATTACATGCTGTAAGTTTAAGATGTGCAACTTGTTGATACAATTAACAAAGTGACACAGCATAACTAAGTCTGTGGGGACTGTAGCACCAGTTAACATCTCCATCCAAGGTGTCATATAATTACCACAATTTTTTATTTTGTGGTGAACACATTTAAGAGCTACTGTCTTAGACATTTAAAGTATACAATGTAGTATACGTAGTATTAATAATAAAGTATATATAGTATTAACACATAGTATTACTAAATCATCCTATCCTACATTCAATGCCCAGAAGTATGTTTTCTAACTGGAACTTTATACCGTTTGACCAACAATTCTCCATTTCCCTTACCCTTGATGTTTCCATATATATACATATCTGTCTATCTATATATATAGATAGATAGATATCTGTCCATATATATATCTCTGTCTATATATAGACAGAGATATATATATATGGATTCCCCGATCTTCCAACCCCCTTCCATGTATCACCATATCACTACAAAAATATAAAATTTATATTTTATTTATACATGTATGTTTATATTTATATATACATATATACACATATGTATACGTATACCTTTATATTATATATACATATTTATATGTGTGTATATTTATGTGTATATATTTATATATACATATATACATATATAGCACATATATTACACACACATATATATTTATAGATACATATATATTTATATATATGTACATTATGAAAAGGTCCCCAAAATAAGATAAATAACTTCTCTAACACCACTACCATTAGTTACCATTGTGTGTGCGTATGTTGAAGATTAAAGATCTCTCTTCTTAGCAAATGTCAAGTACACACTACAGTTTTGTTAACTGTTCTCACCACGCTGTGCTTTAGATCTCCATAAATCATTCGTTTTGCCTAACTGAAATTTTCTGCTCTCTGATCAGTATTTCTTCACTCTCCACGCACCCCTAGCAAGCAACATTCTATTCTGTTTCTGTAAGTTCAACTGTTTTAGATTCCATATATGTGAAAAAATCAAGTAGTTGTCTTTCTGTGTCTGTTTTATATCATTTAGTACAATATCTCCCAGGTTCATTCATGTTATCACAAATGGCAGGATTTAGTTTTGTTTGTTTTTTTTTTAAGGGCTTAGGCTAGATTCAGTTGCACATTTTCTCCATTTATGACATGTGGGCAAATTCTTTTCATCAATTTATTTTTTTATATATTTATTACATCATTTTTCATTTTTGCACAATGTATGCATTTTCATCTTGCTTATATTCCCCATACAATTCCCATCACCCTTATTTTGACCCTAATCCTTCCTCCCCCTCCCCATAGTGTATTTCTGGTTTCTAGTTGCGTGTTGATTTTGATTTTTACTTTATTATAATTAGTCTTTTTCCTGGTCTCTTATTTAAGTTTTCTAAATTCCTGCTATGAGTGAGACCATCCAGTATTTTTCTTTTTCTTCCTGGCTTATTTCACTGAGCATGATCCCTTCCAGTTCCATCCATGTTGCTGCAAATTGCATGAGTTTATCTCTTTTGATTGCTGAGTAATATTCCATTGCGTATATGTACCACATCTTCTTGATCCAGTCATCTATTTTTGGGCATTTGGGTTGTTTCCAAAGCTTAGCTATTGTAAATAGTGCTGCTAGAAACATAGGGGTGCAGGTGCCCTTTTGAATTAATGATTCTGTGTCCTTTGGGTAAATACCTAGGAGTGGAATTGCTGGATCATATGGAAGCTCCATCTTTATTTAGCAGGTTGAGGAATCTCCACACAGCTTGCCATAGAGATTGGACCAGTTTGCACTACCACCAGCAGTGCAGGAGAGTTCCTTTTTCTCCACATCCTCACCACATTTGTTGTTGCTAGTTTTTTTTTTTTTGTTTGTTTTAGTTTGTTTTTTAAAGATTTATTTATTTATGCATACAAGAGCTGGGGCACAGTCCAGAGATGTGGGGGGTGAGAGGATCACCAGAGACAGAGTGGAGAGCAGAACAGGCAGACTGACTGAAATACACTGCTAAGGGGAGCAGCGGACCATACAGGAGAGGTCTGTTTCACCATGTAGGTAGCGCCCTGGCTGGCCAGGGATCGAAATCATGCTGCAGAGGCTTCAGATTGCTTCATAGTGTGGTGCTTAACCCCTTGTGCCACCAGGGAGGCCCTGTTGCTAGTTTTTTTTAATATGAGCCATTCTCACTGGTGTAAGATGGTATCTCATTGTAGTTTTGATTTGCATTTCCCTGGTTATAAGTGATGCTGAACATTTTTTCATATGCCTCTCGGCCATTTGCATTTCCTCTTTGGAGAAGTTCCTTTTTAGCTCTTCTGCCCATTTTTTGACTGGATTATTTATTTTGTTTTCGTTGAGACTCTTCAGCTCCTTGTAGATTTTTGTGATCAGTCCTTTATCATTAAGTGCAAAAATTTTCTCCCAGTTGGTGGGCTGTCTCTTTGTTTTGGTTACTGTCTCTTTTGCTGTGCAGAAGCTCTTTAATTTGATGTAGTCCCAGCTGTTTATCTTTGCCTTCGCTGTCACTGCTTTGGGTGATGAGTCTTGAAAGATGTTACTGAGGTGTATGTCATGTAGTGTTTCACCTATATTTCCTTCTATATATTTTATGGTTTCAAGTCTTATGTCTAGTTCTTTAACCCATTTTAAGTTGGTTTTTGTGCATGGTGAGAGGTAGTAGTCAAGCTTCATTCTTTTGCATGTAGCAACCCAGTTTTCACAAACCATTTATTGAACAAACTTTCTTTGCTCCATTGCATATTCTGTGCTCCTTTGTCAAAGATTAGTTGATGTAAATCTGTGGGTTTATTTCTGGATTTTCTATTCAGTTCCCTTGGTCTGTGTCTGTTCTTGTTCCAATACCATGTGGGTTTGATTATTATGGCTTTGTAGTATAGTTTGAAATCTTGGAGTGTGATGCCTCCATTCTCTTCTTTTTTTTTTTTTTTTTTTAGGAGAGCTGTGGCTATTTGGGTTTTTTTTTTTTTTTTTGTAGCTCCATATGAATTTCATCAATATTTGTTCTATTTCTTTGAAGAATATCATTGAAATTTTTATTGGAATAGCATTGAATCTATAGATTGCTTTTGGTAGGATGGCCATTTTGATAATGTTAATTCTTCCAATCCATGAGCAGGGGATGTCTTTCCATTTCTTTGTGTCTTCTTCTGTTTCTTTTAACAGTGTTTTATAGTATTCTTTGTATAGGTCCTTTACCTCTTTTGTTAGGTTTATTCCCAAGTATTTGATTTTTTTTTTGTTTCAATAATAAAAGGGATAGTTTTCTTGATTTCTTCTTCTTCAGATTTATTGTTTGTGTATAGGAAGTCTACTGATTTTTGTGTGTTGATTTTGTATCCTGCCACTTTACAAAACTGATTGATTACTTTCTCTGTGGAATTTTTGGGGTTCTCTATGTATATTATCATATCATATGTGAATAGTGATAATTTGACTTCTTCCTTCCCTATTTGGATTCCTTGTATGTCGTTCTCTTGTCTTATTGCTCTGACTAGGACTTCCAGTATTATATTGAAAAGCAGTGGTGAGAATGGACATCCTTGTCTTGTTCCAGATTTTAATGGAAATGCTTGCAGCTTTTCACCATTGAGAATGTTGGCTGTGGGCTTGTCATATAGGGCCTTCATGATGTTGAGGTATGTTCCTTGTATCCCGAGAATTTCAAGGGCCTTTGTCATAAATGGGTGTTGTACTTTGTCAAAAGCTTTCTTAGCATCTATTGATATTATCATATGGTTTTTATGTTTCTTTTTGTTGATGTGTTGGATTACAATGATTGATTTTCCAATGTTAAACCATCCTTGTGGAATAAATCCTGCTTGGTTGTGGTGAATTATCTTATGGATACATTGTTGGATTCTGATAGCTAAAATTTTATTAAGGAATTTTGCATGAGTGTTCATTAGAGAGATTGGCCTGCAGTTTTCTTTTTTTGTGTTGTCCTTGTTTGGTTTTGATATTAGTGTAATGTTGGCTTCATATGTTGGTATTATCCCTTCTCAATTTTTGAAAGAGTTTATGAAGGATAGGCACTAATTCATTTCTGAATGTTTGATAGAATTCATTTGTAAATCCATCTGGTCCTGGGCTTTTGTTTTTGGGGAGGGTTTTAATTACCATTTCAATTTCACTGCTCGTAATTGGTCTTTTTAGGTGTTCTATTTCTTCTTTATCTAGCTTTGGGTGATTGTAGAGTTGTAGGAATTTGTCCATCTCTTCTAGATCGTTGAGTTTGTTTGCATATAACTGTTGGTAGTAGGGCCTCCCTGGTGGCACAGCGGGTTGAGCAGTGTGCTTTGAAGCTGTCTGCAGCCTCTGCAGCACCAGTTCGATTCCCAGTTGGCCAGGGAAAAACCCACATGGCGTGGCAGACCTCTCCTGCCTCGCCCACTACTCTCCTCAGCAGTGTCCCCTCAATGCTGTCCCCATCTGCCCGTTCTGCTCCCTGCTCTGTCTCTGGTGAATTCTCTCACCCTCCCACACCTCTGACCTGTACCCTAGTTCTTGTATAAATAAAAACAAATCTTTTTAAAAAAAGAATCTATAAAAAAAAACTGCAGTAGTTTCTGATTATTCTTTTGATTTCTGCTGTGTCTGTTGTGATTTCTCCTTTTTCATTTGTGATCCTATTTATTTGTGCTCTCTCCCATTTTTTCTTTGTGAGTCTGGCTAGAGGGTTGTCTATTTTATTTATATTTTCAAAGAACCAAATTTTGGTTTCATCTTTTGGATTCTTTTTTTAGTTTCTATTTCATTTATTTCTGCTTTGATTTTTATTATTTCCTTTCTTCTACTGGTTTTAGGGTTTTTTTTTTGTTATTCTTTTTTTAGTTCTTTGAGATGTGTAATTAGGTTATTTGTTTGAGTTCTTTCTTGTTTGTGGATGTGAGCCTGTATTATAATATATTTTCTTCTTATTACTGCTTTTGCTGCATCCCATACATTTAGGAAATTGGTGTCCTCCTTGTCATTCAACTCAAAGTATTTTTTAATTTCTTCTTTGATCTCCTCATTAGTCCAGTGGTCTTCCAATAGTGTTGGTTTCAATCTACATGAGGTAGGAGGGTTCCTTCCCTTCTTTTTATAATATATTTCTAGTTTGATGCCTTCATGGTCAGGGAAGATGGTTGGTATGATTTCAATCTCGGTGTATCTGTTGATGTTTATCTTGTGTCCCAGTATGTGATCGATCCTGGAGAATGATCCATGTGCGCTTGAGAAAAATGTGTACTCAGATTTTTTTGGGGGGGGGTTTAGTGTTCTATAGATGTCTGTTAAGTCCATGAGCTCTAGATCCTTATTTAGAGCTTTAGTGCCCTTACTTATTTTTTGTCTCATTGAGCTATCCATTGTTGATAGTGGTGTGTTGAAGTCTCCTACTGCATATGTGTTTTCTCTGATGTCTGTTTTCAGAGATGATAATAGTTGTCTGATATATTTTGGTTCTCCTTCATTTGGTGAGTATATTTGTTAATGAGTGTTATGTCTTCTTGAAGTATTGTCCCCTTGATCATGATATAGTGACCGTTTGGGTCTCCTTTTACCTTTTTGAGTTTGAAATCTGTTTTATATGATGTAAGTATAGCTGTTCCTGCCTTCTTTTTTGGTCCATTTGCTTGTAGGATTGTTTTCCATCCTTTTACTTTCAGTCTATTTTTATCTTTTGTAGTTAACTGTGTTTCCTGGAGACAGCAAAAGGTTGGGATTTGTTTCTTAATGCAGCCTGTGACTCTGTGTCTTTTTATTGAAGAGTTTAGTCTATTTTCATTTAGAGTTAATGTTGATATGTTAGTGTCTGTATTTGCCATTTTGTTTGTCTTTTCTCTGGTTTCATTTTTTTTTAATTAATTTTTTTTGTCTTGTTTCGTTCTTATTCATCCCTCTTTTGGTTCTGGCTTTAGGACTCCTTGTATTTTTTGGAGTGGGGGTTTAGTCATAATGAAATTCTGGAGTTTGTTTGTCTGGGAAGGTCCTTCTTCTTTATTCACAGAGGAAGGAAAGCTTACAGGATAGAGTATTCTTGGTTGGCATTTGTTGTCTTGGAGTTTGTTGAGTACTATGTCCCTCCACTCTCTCCTTGCCCAAAGTGTTTCTTCAGAGAAGTCTGATTTCAGCCTGATTGGTTTTCCTTTGTATGTTATCTGTTTCTTCCCTCTTGTCAGCTTCATTATTTTTTCCTTCTCTTGGATTCTTGGTAGCTTTACTAGTATGTGTCTTACTGTATTTTTCCTTTCATTATGGAAGTTTGGTATTCTTCTTGCTTCTTGTATGTCTATTTTCAGCTCCTTCTTCATGTTTGGGAAGTTCTCTTTAATTATTTCCTTGAATATTTTCTCTGTTCCTATGTCTCCCTCTTCTCCTTCTGGAATTCCTGTAACTCTTATATTTCCTTCCTCATGGAGTCAGATAGTTCCTGAAGTCTTTCTTCATTCCTTTTCCTTCATACTTCTCTTTCCTTTTCTGTTTTGGTTCTTTTTATTTCTGTGTCTTCGAGAGTGCTTATTTATTCTTCCATTTCAGCTATTCTGTTTCCACTGCTTTTCCCAGAGTTCTTTAGCTCCTCAATTAATCCTTTTATCTCCTGCATTTTTTTCATTTCCCTCTTTAGGGACTCAATTTCATTCTTCTGATCATTGATTATTTTTCCTGTATCATTTTCAACTTTTCAGCTTTTTAATCATGGCGATTTTAAATTCTCTATCGGAAAGGCTTTCTGGTGAATGAGTGATTTTCTTAGTGGTGTGTCTTTTCCTTGAGGAGTTTCTTGGTTGCTTGTATTTTTTCTTCTCCCTGCTGCTTGTTTTCTAATTTGTCCTATGCATTGGGACACTGTGTCACTGGTACTGGCTGTCATCTTTTTGGTGTGCTCTTTCTGGGATGTAGGAAACTGGTGGTCCAACCGAGTCAAAAACTGTTATGCCAGAAGTCCAGTAGGGAAGTGGTACTATGAATATGTTAATGGTCGCTGTCACAGAAAATCTCTTCCTTCTGTGTTTGTTTAATTCCAGAGGCGGGTCTTGTGGTCCCGCACACTGCCTTGGCTGTGACTGTATTGCCCACTGGGCTCAAAATTGCTGGATCCCCCTCTGGGCTCCTGCTGGCAGCCAGATGGGGCCCGGCTTGTGGGGGATTGCAGCTCACTTCTGGCTGTGGGGGCAGCCCTTTCCCAGTTCCACTCAGTCTAGGTGGTTCTGGATGCAAAGATACCTGGTCTAAAATCAGGATTTTCTTTTATGTAATACTGTATATTATTCCATTTTATACAGACCACATTTTCTGCCATTTTTTCCCACTCATCCATTACTAGACACTTAGGTTGTTTCCATATCTGGCTATTCTGAATAATCTGAATAATGCTGAAATGAATATGGGAGTTCATTTAGCTCTTTGAGATTCTGCTTTTTTCCCTTTGGTTATAAACCCAGAAGTGGGGTTCCTGGGTCATATGGTAGTCCTATTTTTAATATTTTGAGAAAATGCCATATTGTTATCCATAATGGCTGTACTAGTTACATTCTTAACAACAGCATATGGTTCCCTTTTCTCTATATCTCGTCTTCCCCAACAGGAATCCTTGTTTTGTTTTTTAATAATAGATATACCCACTGGAATGAGGTAGTATCACATTGTGGTTTTGATTAGCATTTCTCTGATAATTAATGATATTGAGCGCCTTTTCATGTGCCTGTTGTATATTTGTATGTCATCTTTTTTTTTTTCCAGAAAAAAAGATGTAATAATCCTTATCTAAAGTAATTCTCTTAGGTTTTAAATGCAGCATCAGTATCTCCATAAAGATTTCTTGATTAAAGATTTCTTGAGTAAAGTAACACTCATTCTTTTAGGGAAAAAATTATCCAGTATACAAAGACTGTATAGTTCATTTCTTGGAAGATAAAAAGGTACCTCAAGAGGAGATGCCAGCTACACCCAGAGCTGATAGATTTGTAAACCTGTTTTTTTTTCTATGCAGAAGCACTTCCAGAGACATACAGGTCTGGTGAAGAAGCAGGCTGCTACCTACACCCACCTCAGACAGGTGCCCGTGGGAGTCACTACAGTCCCAGAGGGCGGGGCCTGGATGTAAGGGAAGCTGCCCCACTGTGGTTACTGAAAATGGGAAACAGTGTCCTGTTTGCTGTTGACAGAGCAACGTTTCTTTGCTAAGCCAATCCTGTTACAGGAAACTTTGCTTAACTCACAATATCAGCTAAAAAGTATTTAAATCTGTACTTCAGCAATAGTACCACTGATAAAGTCATTTTAAATATTATCTATTTAATTTGTTGTATTTCTTATTAAGCAAAAAGGCCCAGAGGCTTTTACAATTTGCTATCAGTGATTTTCAGTATCCTCTTGTAAGTAACAACAACAAAAAAACCAAAAACTGAAACTATATGCTTAACATCAATCCAGAGTGTCAGCCTGTTTACTCCAACAACCTTTGGTAGCAGATTTTCTAAAAGGTAGGCTCTGCCTCTCCCTTCAGGGCTCATGCCCGTAGACAGTGGGATGCACGTGATTAAAGGAGGCTCTGGAATTCATAGCTATTTTGCAGGTGACTGGAGTGACCAAAATCTTAGCAAAGTTGTCCTAAGGACACACAGTTCAAAATGTTAACATCATCTTTAAGAATACCGAAACCACCCGGCCTCACGAAGGTGACAGCTCCTTCTTACACACGTATGTCATCTTTTAAGAAGCATCTATTAAGGTCCTTTCCCCATTGTTAAAATCAGGTTATTTGTTTTTTTTGTTTTTTTTTTTTTTTGCTATCAGTTGTATGGAATGGAACTCAAATATTTTGGATATTAGCATATTAGCCCCTCCAGAGAGATATTTGGGAGGTTTTGAGTATCAGGCTGTGAACATTTGGGGGGTATGGATACCTGGAAGATTCTGTTGACCCCTGCCTGTCATGGCAGGTAGAAAGTCGGGGGTCCTAGTGCTGGGACAGAACTTAGCCTGTCCCCCCTTAAAGAGGGAGGACCCTGATTTGCAAGTTTGGGGCTCCCCTCTTACCCTTGTTAATAGAATTAGGAATGGTTGGAGAAGTTAGGACTTAATTCAAGCATGCAGGATCCCCTTGTGACTCCCAAGATGATGGTTTCCATACCCCTTTATGTTCTTACTAAAGATCCTGGTGCCCAGCAAGTTAATCTGATAAATGCTTACTGATCTGAATAAACACACTGTTAGAAAAATGGGCCTAGTGCTAGAGGAATTTTGTCTGGGAGAAATAATTATCTTAAGGTCTTCAGCATAGGGGTGGTGGCTAAAGGGTTGGCAGTAAATAAGCTTTCCCAGGAAAATTATATAAATTATGAATTTTTAAAGGGCAAGGTGGAAATCTGGCTGGGAGAGGTGACCCAGAGGTGACCCCTTAGAGGTCATAAAGAAAGATGGAGAAGGAACAGAGTAATGATCTAGAAACTGGAGGTGGGACTGGTCCATGTTTCAAAGAGAAGATGAGTCATCTTAGTGGTAAGTATCATTGAAAGGTTGTGTGAGTGCAAGGGAAAATTCCCCTATCCCTCTGGATTCTTCTCAGGCTGGCTGAATAAATTAATGTCAGAGAAATTAGTAGGAGAAGAAAACCACATTTAATTACATACATACTAAGAATTTACATGACTAAATTTTAGAGAAAGTGGGACAAACTGAGGATTTATACCTTGAGCTAAGGAATGGGATAGGGAACTGGGGGGCTCAGAAAAAGAGCATGTTGAGAAGATGACTTCATATGACAAAATCTTGCCTTCAGATGTTTGTCCTGCTTTAAGATAGTTTTGGTTCATAAAAAGTTGTTTCTGGAGATGACCCTAAATCTGGATAATCTTCATTCTTTAAAGTAATGGTACCAGTTTTCTTTTGAGAGCCATAGTGCTTCAGTTGACCCTATTTCCACATACCAAGGTGACCCATCTTAGAAAATGCTTATCTGAACATTTTTGGTGCTGCTAACCTACAAAATCAAGTAAAATAGGTTGAATGGAGTTCTCTGGATCTGACCATTTTGAAGGTCATTGGTGACCTGAGCAGAGATCATGACTAGGGGATGGAGAACTGATTAGGTGTTGAAGTATGTGTGATTCAGATTGTATTAAGACTTTGACCTTGGAGAAGTGAAACAGGGTAATAGGAAATACAAATCTTATATGAACAAGTTTTAGACTTATTTATGTAATGAGGAGAATACAAAATATAAAAACAATCAATTGAACAATGGCAAAGTGAATAGGATTGAGGTGATAGTTAGATAGTAGGAAGAACTAATAATTATGGAGTGCCTTATTTCCAGGGACTGTGGCTTTACTTTCATTTGTGTCATGTCATTTTAAACCTAACATCTCCACAAGCATTGTATTTATACCTTATTTTAAAAATGAAAAAGCTAACCTTGGCTCAGAGAAGTTAAGTTACTTTCTCAAAGTCACACAGCAAATGAGTCAAGATTCAAAACCCGGGCCTCCCTGGTGGCCAAGAGGTTAAGTTTCAGTACTATCACCACCATGGCCCGAGTTCAAGGCCCAGCCAAGGAGCTAACCCACATGGTGCAGTAGACCTCTCCTGTCTTGCCCACTACTCCCCTTAGCAGTGTATTTCAGCAGCTCCACCTGTTCTCTCCACTCTCTCTGGTGAATCCTCTCACCCCCCTGCACCTCTGACCTACGCCTCAGTTGTTCTACACAAAATAAAAAAAAACAAAAAGACTCAAAAACCAAGTCTGTTTTATACCCAGATTCCTTATCTTTCTTCTGCGTAATACTGCTTTACCTCTTTGCGATAAATGTGATTGAGGTAAAATAGGTAAACCAGGAGATTATATTTTTAGGATGGAGGAAAAGTTGAAATTTACACTTGAAGGCCTATTTGTTTATTTTCTTCCTTTTTAATTCAGATATTCATTTTTTGGGTCCTTTCTGCCTCTCTAAATGAGATATCATTCTAAACTTTGTGAAAGCCTTAAAGCTTCCCCAGATTTTTATCGCTTCTCAAGGGTTGGCAGTTTCATGGGCTCCTCTAGGTCCCCATTATGGCGTTCACTAAATGGACTCAGTTGAGGACCTCCTTTCATCCTGTGTATCCTCTGATGTCTATGCCTCAAATTCTACAAAACAGCGTTTTCACGTCATTGTATTTGTGGTAGACTTTAGAGGCCTTTTGTGGGGACTGAGGGAGAAGTATTTATCCTAGCAACACAAACAGCTTTCAGTGGAACATAAAACACTCTTGTTCTTAAAAGCCTTTTTGTTTTCCCCACTGGGGTTTCCAGTGGCTTCATCACCCAAGCATATCAGGCTACTTTGATCAACTTGTCAACTCCTCCCTTTTCTTCTCTCTCTCCTTTTTATTACCTCTCTCCTGTGTTGTTTTCAGGAGTGCTAATATTTCCTCATTCTAGTATGCCAAGCAACTGTCCCTAGCCCCTCTTCCCTTGGCTGGCCTAAGCCTTCCTTTGCAAATGCAACTTCATGGAGCTTCTCCAATAATTAAAAGCAGTCTTCACTGGAACAAGATCTGTCTGGTTTTGATTTTATATTGCCGTGTATAATTAAAAGTGAGATTACCTGCTGAGATGAGGAGCTGGGCAGGGGATGAAGGAATAAGAAAGGTCTAGGGAAAGCAGGTGAAATGTAGCCTCTTCAGGGACAGGACTACCAGGGATTACAGAAGCTTCAATTGGAGAGAGATCTTTGGATTTTTCTCCAGCAACCAACTAGCTATCCAAGCAGACAAAAAGTGGAAAGATAACTGGACTTGCTTGGGGTTAGATGTTTGCAGAGCCATTACTCGATGACCTTGTGAGGCAAGAGATGCACAGACAGCATTGTGTAAATGTGATGGGATGGTCTGGGGGGTGGGGGCCAGTGAGGAAGTGGGTCCTAAAGGGATTGGGGGGGTAAGGGGCAGAAATGAGGTTCAACAAGAGAAAAATGGGTGGTTTGAGGAAGGGCAAGAGGGAGCGAAGGCAGCGCTCAGAAAGGGGATTTATAGTTCCAGCTCAGCAGCTGGAGGACCCTCCTGCCCCTCTTGCAGCCTGGAGGCCGGCATGCTGGCATGGCATTCGAGGGGCAGGGCTCCTGGCTTCTCCCGTTTTGCCCCTGAAAGATGTTTCACTGCCAAAATGCCAAAACTGAAGAGTCACAAAGACACCGTTCCCCCCTCCCCCTCACTGCAGCAATCTGGGATGAGAAAGGCTCTTTAGGGAACCTGAGTCCTTTCAGGTGCATTCAGCGTCTTCAGGGGTCTCCCAGTGGAGGACAAAGTATGGGGCTCAATAGCTGCGATTTCTCCCCCCACCACTTCCCTCCCTAACAACCCACTCTTTTTAGGGAACAATGTTCTCTTTTGCCTGCTGTTAGACATACGGGGGTGGGGGAGTGGCCATTTCAGTTTCAGGTCTACTCTTGAGATCCTCTCCAACCTGCACGCGCTTTGGGTTATCATCTTGTGAGCCTGTTGCACATACGTGTCTTCCTCATCTTCCTCCCCACCCATAGTCTCCCCACATCTTTCATTTTTCTTTTGTTTCTATTTTCTTTTTCTTTTTTGCATTTTCATTTACCATCTTCCAATCTTTTGTCATCTGTTAACACAAAAGAGCAGAGCAGGCCAGGCTTTCTGGGTTCCATGAAAGGTGAGCTTCTGGTTCGGAGCTCTTCCACCTGCCTTGGCGAGCCATCTGTCCTCCACGTGTCCCAGAGCAGCAACTTTTCTGCCAGCTTTTTCTCTCTTTAGCTTCTGCCTTCACGTTGTGTCACTGATAGCCCGATGTCATGTACTGTTGTGCCGATGGCACAGTTAGGGGCCACTTTAAAGCTGTAACAAATGTCCTTAGTCATGGGCCATATGGAGCCCCTGTGGGTGGTACCATTAGCTGTAAAGCCTGAGGCATATTTGCAGTTGCCTTATCCAGGAAAGAGAATTCCAAATTGTAGAAATGTTTTGATAAAATAGACCGGAACAGATTTTAAACCACTCCACTATCAAACAAATGTCTTTCTGTCCTCCATTCAATTTTATTTCCCTCAAATGATTTCAAACATGACAGTCATGGACAGATGCCCCTGATGCTATCAGCATGATTCTTGACGACGTTGCCTTATCCTATAACGCCCCATAATTGGTCATGGTTCTCCCCCTGAACCGGGAGCACACTCTCTCATCCCAGAATATGGAGGATTCTTTGGAAAAACTGTGACAGTTTCACATCAGTATTTTCCCACAAATCCTCATTTCTAATGAATGCACAAGGTAACAATAGAGGATTTAGGACCAGCACCTTGGCAGGCAATGAATTTGACTTTTGAGGCACCTGCTCACCTTTCCAAGTATGACATCAGCTAATTAGGCAGCTTGCTCTTCTATTACACAGACCAAAACAGACCATGACTTTCAGCAGCTTGCAGGTGGGCCCTTGCCTCTTCTCACTCACCTGGCACATGTTTGGCAAGAAGCAGGCAGAACAGAGCTGAGTCTGGAGCTGGAAGGAGCCTGCAAGGTCATCTAGCACAGGTTTCCAAAGTGGGTTCCTTTGAACATTAGGAAGGGGGTATAGAGGCTTTTTCATGGCTAAAGGAGTTTGGAAAGTGACATGATCAACAAAAGTGCTTTTATTATTATTTTAGAACATACTGAGTCTTTAAAGTACTTCTGAACCTGGTAAATGACTAAAAGAAGTGAGAGAAGTGTTGAGTGTGAATTTCCACTGGAGTCAGTGTCAGCGCAACCCTCTCACTTTATGGTTGAGGAAAATGAGGCTGAAAGAGGAAATTACATGCTCAGAAACATAACTTATTAGTAGCACCTCTGGGATTAGAGTCTAGACTGCTTCCTACTGTACATTTTCTATGCGGTATCTCCACACAGCCCCCTGCATCCTGGTTATAGGGAAGAAACAAATGAATTGGTGTGAAACAAGGATCTGATGCCAAGTGCTTGTTTTCAAGTCAACATTTCAAAGATAATGCCTTGGACTATCAAGAATCACCCCAAACCTCCTAGACCCCTAGAGGGGTAACAAATTTCCTTCATGAATCATGCAGTTCCCCCATTTCTGATAAGTGTAAAGGAATATCAGGCCTGCTTATATTTTATTCATGTTAGTCCAAGCCAACACTTAATCTAAAAAAAACAAACAAGCAAGAAAAAGAAAACACCAGGCAAATGACCCTTGCAGAAAGGACTTTTGGAGACAAATGCAAGGCCCTTAGTTGAAACATGATAGAAAAAAAGAAAATGCCAAGAACAGCTGAACGTGCGGGAACACTAGGCAGAGAGGTGTGCATGTGATGGAGTGGGGGTGTCCTCTGAATCATTTCCCTAAATTTAGCAATGCAGTCTTTAAAAAAAAAAAATGAGCCTTTAAGATCTGCTTCCCAGCAATCCTGTTATTTCTTTGCACATGTCTTATATAAGTCTGTGCCACAGGCCTGCAGAAGAATTTGATGGGGGCGGGGGGCACAGCCCTATTTTGAAAGAACCACTGAGAGAAATCTAACAGAACTTGAGAGGATAAGAAACTCAGAAACTTTTGCTTTTTCTGTCCAGGCAGCGGTGAGGGTGCCATCTCTGGGAAGTGACATCTATTAAGTGCTTCCCACCTCAATGTGATGGGTTTCAGATGGATTCATTTCTTTCCTGAAGACAGCTGTCACTGTGGTGGTTAATCATTTCTAAAGTCTTTATCATCACTCTTACTAAATCCCCACAGGAGCCTCTCTGTCACCCACCCTTGCCACTTGCCCCTCCCATTTTCCTTTTAGCAACACCACAAGAATGGTTCTAAAGCATCAGGACCCCAGAATTTTCCAGAATGCAGTCTTTTGATTCCTCTTCCAGCTTGCATTCAGTATTTGCTTACATGGTTCCTGTGAATTTCCTCTTGGCAAGTAGTATGGAGGGATGAGAATCCTGATGGTCAGGAAGGACTGCTCTGTATACCACACAGGTGATGTGATTGAAAGCTCATGTTTAATTTGGAGCCAAGACCCTAGTGTTTCTGGTGCCCCTCTGCCTACCTCTGGGAATTCTGTGTTTGGGGTCAGCTTTGAGTGCACCAGTGCAGAGAGTGAAAGTGGTCATCATGGCCAACTAGCTCCCCTCCAGAGCCATTCAGGCTACCTCACTTGCCTCTACCCACTTCCAGGCAATGTCTTCCCCATGAGGCTCTCTCTTTCCCCTACATCCCCATAACAAAACCTGTACCCATCTGCCATCCTTTTTTAATCATCTTGTTTCCCCCCAGAGCTAGTCATGAATCCCTGCTAGTTGCTACTCTGGAAAGAAACTGCTAAACAAATTCACAACTACCTATTGCTAACTGATAATAACTTCACAAATTTCAAGCCTAGGATACTTCCCATTTTAAAAGGTGAGAGCTTGTTAATTCACAAAGTTACTGAAGAGCCTCCCAAATGCCAGGCCTTGTTCTAGAGGTCCGTTCACACAAGGAAGATTCCTGGTTACACTCCAGTGAGAGAGACAAACTAATAAGAACATTTGTGATAGTAAAAAGTTCTGTGAAGAAAATAAAGCCAGTTAACAGGGTAGTTGTTTGTTGAGCTGGAGTGAGCAGGGCAGGTTTTTGTTGAGAAAATGTAATTTGAATCTTCACCTGCATAAAGAAAAGGAGCAAGATTTGGGGAAGGATGTCCAGGCTAAAGGAAGAGTTCCTGAGTGGGGAACAACTTGTATGGGAACAGGAAGAAGGCCAGTGTGGTAGTGAAAAAGGAGGGAATAGTGATGGGAAGGAAATGAGGGAGCAAGTCACGCGTACTTCCTAACCTATAACGCTAAGTCTGTAGTTGCAATGGGATGCCGTTGGTTTACAGAAGGGCATTGCCAAGATGTTTAAGTCTTGGAAAACTAGGCTCTAAGTTAATGGAAACACTCTGTACTTCAGATCCCCTGAATAATGTCATTTCCTTCCATCTAGTTTCCCCATAATGTTGAAAAGAAAAAGAATCCCAACCATATTGTTAGAGGCTCTGTTACCATTCTTTGTTGTTTCGTGTAAAGTCATAGTTTCTAAGAATCTATTGATAATGTAATCTATTGATAATGTTTCTAAGAATCTATTGATAATGAGAACTACTACAGTTGAGGAACTTTCTCAGCTATATTTTCTAATTTTCTTCATGAGGAAGAAATAAGGAAGGATGAGTTAAGAGGTGGATTCAGGGCCTCCCCTGGTGGCACAGCAGTTGAGCGCTGGGCTAAAAAGCTGCCCGCAGCTTCTGCAGCATCGGTCCAATCCCCTGCTGCTGACGAGGGTCCCACATGGCACGACTGACCTCTCCTGTCTCACCTGCTGCTCCCCTCAGCAGTGTATTTTGTCACTCTACCTGTTCTGTTCCCTGCTCTGGTGAATTCTCTCACCCTCCCATGTTTCTGATTGTACCCAGTGCTTGTATAAATAAATAAAGCTTTAAAAAAAAAAAAGTGGATTTGGGAAGTTCCGACACTGGCCCAAACAACTGGCCAAGCTACTTCACCTCATTTACTTCCAAGGGTTTCACATAGAACATGATTAGGACCAGTTAGCGCTCCCAACTCTTTCCACATGTAACACATAGGAAATCCTATTTGTGAAGCACCCCTGGAAATAAAGGAGGCTCCTCAAGATTTCCTCAAGGGCTGAGGCATGCTCAGATACATGGGGTAGAGATATCTAGACTAGATCTCAAAGGTCCTCTCAGTCCTATTTTAAGACTTCATAACATTTCCTTATGATACCCCTCAATCTGTAATAGAAGGGCAGTACCAATCTAGGTGATCATGATTAGTGTGTCCTTCATTACATTTCCTAAGCATCAAACCCCATCCTAAACGATCAGCTATCATCAACCAATGTGCTCTCTGCTCCCAACCATGCAAATTTTCCAGACTCAACATGTCTTAATTCCTTCATCTCTGCCATTTTAGTGGCCAGTTCCTTTCTTACATGGCCAGCCCAATTGATAGTTTCAGAATCTTCTAGTCAATTTATATTTCAAGCTATGGGACAAGACAGTCCACTACAATGGCTTATTGAAGTGGGGATATTTATCATTTTTTATCCTCTTTTCCATAGTCCAAAAGAAAGTTCTGATAGAATAATAGCAACATCTGATGTCGTAAATAAAGCATGGAGACTGGAAGATAACTGTACCAGAGGGTCAGAAATCACTATACTGCACTCAAAGGCAAGTGTGCAGAGATAGCATGGCGTGCCTTCTACTTATGCTTCTCATCCCCTCATTTGCTTGACATTAACTAACAGTTATACATTTCTTCCTCTATCCTATCTTTTAACACAAGCTACAATTCTTTGTTTACATGTCTTCTCCCTTTCAGAGCTTGGACTGCTTTCAGCACTAAAAATGTTTCACTTGACTCTCTTCTTACTTGTATGGTTTCTGAAGAGAAGTCTAATTCACACAGCCTCCTTTCTCCACCCGCTCCCAGCTTGTTTCAAGACTTTTTGTTTGATTTTATTTAGTTTGAATATGTATCCCTAGGTATATTTTTTTAAGATTTATTTATTTATGCATACAAGAATGGGAGTGTAGGCAAAAGGTATGGGGGACATGAGAGGATTCACCAGAGACAGAGTGGGGAGCAGAACAGGCAGATCTACTGAAGTACACTGCTGAGGGGAGCAGCGGGCGAGACAGGAGAGGTCTGCTGTGCCATGTGGGTCAGCTCCCTGGTCAGGGATCAAACTTGTGCTGCAGTGGCTGGTGATAGCCTGATAGCATGGAGACTTTAACCCCTGCAATAGAGATTTTGGAATTGCCAAACCGATAAAGTTAAAACAAGATTCCTTCATAAGAATTCTAATGTAAAAAGTAGACAACATTTAAGAGCAGGTGGGTAATACAAGAAGAGAGACAAACTCTAAAAAACAGTCAAAAGGAAATGCTAGAAATAAATACTATAGTAGAAAAGAAGAATGTATTTGATTGTCTCATCAGTAGACTGAACACAGCTAAAGGAAGAGTCAGTGAACTTGAAGATATGTCAACAGAAACTTCCCAAACTGAAAAGCAAAGAGAAAAAGTGAAAATAAAAGAACATAATTTCTAACAAGTGTGAGAAAGGCCCCCTCGGTATAATTTTTTTTTTTTAATTACTTTGTTGTTTATCCTGCATGGTGTTCTCTGAGCTTCTTGGATCTGTGATTTGTTGTTCATGCTTAATTTTGGAAAATTTTCAGTCATTATTCAAATATTTCTTCTGCTTTCTTTCTCTCCTTCTGATATGCCATTTATCTGTGTGCTGCCCCATTTATAATTTCTCACACTTGTTAGAAATTATGTTCTTTTATTTTCACTTTTTCTCTTTGCTTTTCAGTTTGGGAAGTTTCTGTTGACATATCTTCAAGTTCACTGACTCTTCCTTTAGCTGTGTTCCGTCTACTGATGAGACAATCAAATACATTCTTCTTTTCTACTATAGTATTTATTTCTAGCATTCCTTTTGACTGTTTTTTAGAGTTTGTCTCTCTTCTTATATTACCCACCTGCTCTTAAATGTTGTCTACTTTTTTACATTAGAATTCTTATGAAGGAATCTTGTTTTAACTTATCAGTTTGGCAATTCCAAAATCTCTATTGTTTCTGAGTTTGGTTTTGATGCTTATTTTATCTCTTTATGGCAGAAGGAGGGGGGATTTTTCCTTCAATCTTTACCCCCAAAACCTGTGATGCTCCTAGAGGTAAAATTTATGAAAATCTGAGGTCTCCTCATAATGCTCAGATCCCAGGAGTTTTTTAGCTTTAAAGTTAGTCCATATTCAGTGTCCAGCAAATCATCAATCACTATTAAATGTTTCTAGCTGGCTTCGGTAGCAACTCCTGTTTTCAGACAGGAGTTCTGTCTTTGCCATGCCATGTCAAAGCCATGGCTCTGTCTTTGCCTGCCTCTCCAGTGCTCAAGAAGGCAGTTTGCCCTGTGACCTCTATTCTCTGATCAATGTAAGAGCAATGGCTAATTTTCAATTTGTTTGTTTTCCTGTGAGTACAGGAGCAATGACTTCCAAGCTCCTTAGAAGCTTAGAGATGGTCAGCTGTAGACTTCTTATTCATCTTGGCAGTTCTCTGTAATGGCATAGTACCTAGAGATAGCAAATATTCAACAAATGTTTCCTAGGTCAAAGTCTAAAAAGAACAAAAGAAGGAAGCACTAGGATTATTATTCAAAAGATATGATTTCTTTGTAGCTGTATTATGAGAAAAGGATCTTCATTTCTTGATTTTGAACTAAGATTATGTTGGAGTTTTGTTTTTGATAAGCACTAAGTTCTTGCCAAACCTTCTGACCCATAATAAGATCCCAGCTTCTCAACTTACTCATTACTCACCTTAACATCAGTAGGTACCAGATTTTAGGATCTTATTGGCCCTGTAGAATTCCCAAAGAGAATTTGTAATTCTCAGCTTCAAAAGAAGAACTTGTATCTTATTTGTCATCTACCTTGACCTCCCTGAGTTTTACTTTCTCTCAGTCTTAACATTTATTCTTCTCTTCCTTTAACTAGGTAACATTTATTGAGCAGAATAATAACATTAGGTTCTATGCTAAGTGCTTTTCATAGATCTCATTGACTCCTCATAATTATAAGGTGGGTGTAACTTCTACTTCTGAAAGATAAGGAATTCTAGCTTAAAGATACTAAATAAATTGCATATCTCAAATAGTTAATAGGTGGCAGTGCTAGAGGATTTTGAGTGTCCTCTTTGTCCAATCTCAGTGCACCCATCCATTCTACAGCAATTATTGAGCACCTGCATGTTATGGGCACAAAACTAGATGCTTTGCTGTATAAAAAGATAGGTTACATGTTCTTGCTTTTAAGAGTTATGATCCCTACTTGGAAAAGTGGATAGAAGAGGATGAAGAAATAGTGGAAAGAGGAATAGGAAGGGTAGGAAGAAAGGCCGTTTATCCATAGACACCTGTTCAGTGCTTCCAATACAAATGATTATTTCTCTACTCCAGTAATAGACAGGTTTCAGACTTAGCTGTTTGGTTCTTAAGAATTTCAAGCTAGGGCCTCCCCTGGTGGTGCAGAGAGTTGAGTGCCATACTGTGAAGCTGTCTGCAGCCTCTGCAGCATCAGTTTGATCCAGGCCGGCCGGTGAGGGTCCCACATGGTGAAGCAGACCTCTCCTGCCTTGCCGGCTGCCCCTTCAGCAGTGTATTTTGTCAGTCTGCCTGTTCTGCTCCCTGCTCTGTCTCTGGTGAATCCTCTCACCCTCCCGTGCATCTGGCCTGTACCCCGGTTCTTGTATAAAAACAAATCTTTAAAAAAAAAAAAAAGAATTTCAAACCAAGTGAGAATATCAAGAATGTCTTCAAAAGATGCTAATGAAAGTATTCCCCTCTCCAAAACTTATGCTTACTAAACCTAGTCAAAGACAGAAAGGCAAAGTTGGGAGAGAATATCTTAGGCCACCTCCTCCTCCAGCTATGTTTCCAGAAAGAGTCACTAAACTGTGACCAATTCTGGGAAAGTAGCTTCTGAAGCTGCCAGCTTTGTAGCCTGCTTGGACTCCTAGCAAACTTGAGATGAAGCAGACCAAGTAAGAGAGTTAAAGAACTTGTTTGTGTGCACAGTCAGGAATTAGCATTTTTATACCCTACTAGCTTTTTAAAGCTTCATATATGTCTAATTCTGAGTTGCAATGATTTATGTTTAGGGAACATCTCTAGCAAAGGATGAATATAAATGATAGAATAGGTAGATGGGTGAGAGAGAGGGGGGTGTGGGAGAAGGAAGAGGGGGTAGGAAGGAGCTATGACATCTTGGGGGAAGAAAGGAACCATAGAGGTCATTGAGAGTCACCTCCCCCACCCCAGCCCCCACCCTCAGCCTCAATTATGAATTATTGAGTGAGCCTAACAAGATCTCAGGAGCTATCCAGTTCTGCTCTGAAAGGATAGGTAGTAGTAGTTGACTTTCTAAGATATTTAATTCCTCCCACCGGATGAGTGGCTGACATACCAAGAACAGCTTTTACCTCTTGTTATCTTATAACCCATCTGCTACTGCTTTAAAAAAAAAATAACAAAACTGTGGACAAATATAACACCTGTCTTCTAGCTTAAAAAGAACATTTCTGTACAAAAACACCCCTCCCTGAGATTCCTAATGTGTCATTCATTTTATAAGCTACGATGTTTTTATTTTTCTACCACCCATACAGAAATAGCCTCTTGGATTCCTATCTCTGATATTTATTCTCTCTGTGTCTCCTGGGTTCTTTCCCATTTCTTCACCATCTACTTCCCTTTTATCTGAAGGCTTGGGACAGACAGACCTCCCCTGGCATGCCTGGGATGTCTGAAAGTGGACATTTTACTTAAAAATTGTCCTTTTCTGAAAAATAGGTTTCTGTAGTTATTATCAGATTAAATAAGGATAATGTAGGTAAGATCTATAGCTCAGTTTCTAGAACATATAAGAACATAACAATCGCTAGCTGTTTTATTTAGCCCTTGTCATTGTTTTGTTTTGTATTCATTCCTATTTCCTAGTCTCCTCATTTACTCTTTCCTATATTCAGAAAGCCATTTCTTGCTTTCCCCAGACTTCTTCTGTAAGGCTGCCCTTTTGACAAAATCAGAGATGTGCTCATACATTAAAATGTTTTCAACCTATGTTTGGAAGTAGCTATGACGAAGACAGATACCATAATGTTCTGACTGGGAACACTGAGACGTCCTTTGTAATTTCTTCCAGCACAAGATCTATGAACTGTTGACTGACTAAAGAGGCACCTTATTACCTTCTATCCCAGACTCCATGGGCTTTGACCTCTGCTCTCAGTTATTATTTGACACAGGCAGTCTAGAAGGGCCCCTCATGGGATTCACGTTACCACATGGGTCCTGACCCAGAGCAGAAACAAGGAGGACTTGGAAACAGTCCTGCCAGACGAGGCTCTCAGATGGTTCCAAGGGTGCCTCTTGAAATATGTATAACCTCAGTCACTTAGAAATACATCTCATTAAATGAGATATTTTTTTAAAGAATGGGAAATAATTTATAAAGATAAAAATAACTCAGACTTGCCTCAAAAGTGCAAAAATAAATTCTGTACCTTCTCTGCCTGATTCAGGGATAGAGAAAGGGGAGAGGAGAGAAAGAATATGAGACAGAATATATTGTGATTGAAACTAGTAAGAACAGAAACTTGGTCAACCAACAAGGGTGCTCTGAGGCCCAGGCAACTTGGGCAAGAGAGTGGAGGGGGACTGAATTAAAAAAAAAATATTCCTTAGTTTAGAGCTCAGCAAGTCATTCCCAGCATGGTGCTTTGTTTCTAGATAATGGTACACCACAGGGGTACAGATCCATCCAACTCTGCCCAACACCTTTTAATTATAGGGTTCTGAAAACACATAATAACAGAACTCTCAGAAGGTCCTTTCAGTTTTTTAAATACACTGTATGGTGCATGTTCTGGTTCTCACATGATCTCAACTGCTGTGAGCCTGTCTCCCTGACCCCCATTATCTGCACTTGCCTCACTGCTCCTCATGTGGCTCCTTAAAAACAGCAGCTATGCTCCTGCCTCAGGGCTTTTGCACTGACTGTTCCATTTGCCCTCAAGCCAAAAAAAAATCTGCCCAGACAAACTTGGGCATCACCTCTGATTACTAATTAGAATAGTCCATTCAGAAAAAAAGATTACAGTGAATAACAGTAGCCCCACTTGTACTTTTAGAAACTGAAAATGGAATCACATACATGGAATCCTAAAGCAGTCTTAAAGTGACTTTTCCCCCTCTACTTATTTATGTCCTCTGCCTAAGGCCTAGTCAACTGCAGGCCTGAGGTTATAGGAGGTAGGGGCATTGCTTGAAGATTCTGTGCAAAGCCCCATCATTTCTCAATCTTTGTATTCTGTCCCATACTATCACAAGTTAGTAATTGTAGTTATAGTAATGCATGGTTCTGAGTAATTAATGCACTGTTGGAAATCTATCTTTCAAGTTGTCATCACATGCTGGGAGGCATCCTTCCAAAATCAGAGTGTGCTTGAAGTACACCAGTGAGACAAGCAGGTGACTTTCATGCCTTAGACCCATGTCAGGATATGTGGCTGAAACCCCTGCTTCTTGGTTCTGTAAGATTAAGAGAGTGCTTGAAGGTATGGTCAAGTTCATCTCTGAAATAAGATCACATTACTCACCCTGTATTCCATTGCGTCTTAATAATGGTTAACATTTATTAAGTTCTTACTATATACCAAATGATGCTAAAAGTTGTGTGTCTATTTATACATAAGTTATGTTAACATAGTTAACATGGTTAATTAAAATAACAGTTATGTTAAAAATCATTGGGCTTTACACTTTAAACTTTTGTACTTCATACACATACAATAAAGTACAAAGTCTTAAGTGTAAAGTCCGGTGATTTTTCCATACAGTTCATAATTGTATATATAGTTCATAACTTGTGAAAGCACTATCCAAATCAAAATACAGAAATTTGTTAACACTCCTGATAACATCCAAAGGCAAGTTCTCTTTGTCCTCATGAGAATAGATTAATTATACCTATTCTTGACCTTCATAGGATTCATTGCGGGATGCATTCCTTTTTTCCTGATTCATTTCATGAAGCGCTATGTCTGTGACATTCATTCATATTCTATGTAGCAGTAATTTGTTTTTACTCCCGGGTACTCTTTCAGTATATGAATAAATTTTTTGTTGTTCATGGACATTTGGATTATTGCTAGATGTTGTTATTATGCATAAAGACTCTATGAAAGTTCTTGAGCAAGTCTTTTTGGGGACATGTTTTCCTTTCTTTCGGGTATGTCCCCAATATCGAAGGTGCTGTGTCATGAATTTATATTTATCTTTAGTAGAGATTGACAAGTGGTTTCCCTATTTGATTACATCAATTTACCCTCCTACCAACAACATATGAGAATGCCAGTTACTATTTATCCACACTAACACTTGGTATGGCCAGTAATTTTTTACATATTTTATTATATAATTCTTACATCATTTTTGCACAATGTATGAATTTTCATTTTGGTTATGTTCCCCATACAATTGTACCCCCCTTATTTTGACCCTAATCCCTCCTCTCGTCCCCTGGGCCCCATAGTGTGTCTCTGGTTTATAGTCGTTTGTTAATTTTGATTTTTTTCTTTTTTTTTTTTTTTTGCTTTTTTAAAAATTTTTATATTCACCATACAAGTGCAACCCCCTTATTTTAACCCCAATCCCTCCTTCCCCCCCCCCATAGTGTGTCTCTGGTTCATAGTAGTTTGTTGATTTTGATTTTTTCTTTCTTATAGTTATTTTTCCTGGTCCCTTATTTAGGTTTTCTAGATTCCTGCTATGAGTGAGACCATCTGGTATTTTTCTTTTTCTTTCTGGCTTATTTCACTGAGCATGATCCCTTCCAGCTCCATCCATGTTGCTGCAAATTGCATGTGTTTATCTTTTTTGATTGCTGAGTAATATACCATGGTGTATATTTACCACATCTTGATCCAGTCATCTATTTTTGGGCATTTGGGTTGTTTCCAAAGCTTAGCTATTGTAAACAGTGCTGCTGTAAACATAGGGGTGCAGGTGTTCTTTGGAATTGATGTTTCTGTGTACTTTGGGTAAAAACCTAGGAGTGGAATTGCTGGATCATATGGAAGCTCTATGTTTAGTAGGTCCAGAAATCTCCACACAGCTCTCCATAGTGGTTGGACCAGTTTGCAATCCCACCAGCAGTGTAGGAGAGTTCCTTTTTCTCCACATCCTCACCAACATTTGTTGTTGCTAGTTTTTTTAATATGTGCCATTCTCACTGGTGTGAGATGGCATCTCATTGTAGTTTTGATTTGCATTTCCCTGATTGCAAGTGATGTTGAACATTTTTTCATATGCCTGTTGGCCATTTGTATTTCTTCTTTGGAGAAGTTTCTTCTTAGCTCTTCTGCCCATTTTTTGACTGGATTATTTTCTTTGTTTTTGTTGAGTCTCATCAGCTCTTGGTAGATTTTTGTGATCAGTCCTTTATCATTAGTGTTGTGTGCAAAAATGTTCTCCCAGTCGGTGGGGTTTCTCTTTGTTTTGGTTATTGTCTCTTTTGCAGTGAAAGACATACAAGGAACCCAAATAGGCAAGGAAGAAGTCAAACTATCCCTGTTTGTGGACGATATGATAATATACATAAAGAGTCCCAAAAACTCCACAGAAAAACTAATTAATAAATCAGTTTAGTAAAGTGGCAGGATACAAAATCAATGCACAAAAATCAGTAACCTTCCAAAACACAAACAATAAATCTGAAGAAGAAATCAAGAAAACCATTCCTTTTATTATTGAAACAAAAAAATCAAATACTTGGGAATAAACCTAACAAAAGAAGTAAAGGAACTATACAAAGAAAACTATAAAACACTGTTAAAAGAAATAGAAGTAGACACAAAGAAATGGAAAGACATCCCCTGCTCATGGATCGGAAGAATTAATATTATCAAAATGGCCATCCTACCAAAAGCAATTTACAGATTTGCTGCTATTCCAATTAAAATTTCAATGTCATTCTTCAAAGAAATAGAACAAATATTGATGAAATTCATATGGAGCCACCAAAAACCCCTAATAGCCAAAACCCTCCTGGAAAAAAAAAAGAAGGGAATGGAGGCATCTCTCTCCCAGATTTCAAACTATACTACAAAGCCATAATAATCAAAACTGCATGGTATTGGAACAAGAACAGACACATGGACCAATGGAACTGAATAGAAAACCCAGAAATAAACCCACAGATTTATGGTCAACTAATCTTTGACAAAGGAGCAAAGAATATGCACTGGAGCAAAGAAAATTTGTTCAATAAATGGTGCTGGGAAAACTGGGTCGCTGCATGCAAAAGAATGAAACTTGACTACTACTTCACACCATGCACAAAAACCAACTCAAAATAGATTAAAGAACTAGGCATAAGACTTGAAACCATAAAATATGTAGGAGGAAATATAGGCAAAACACTACATGACATGTAGCTCAAAGACATCTTTACAGACACATCACCCGAAGCAGTGATAGCAGACCTCTCCTGTCTCGCCCGCTGCTCCCCTCAGCAGTGTATTTCATTGATCTGCCTGTTCTGTTGCCTGCTCTGGCTCTGGTGAATTCTCTCACCTTCCCAGGCATTTGACTGTACCCAGTGCTCGTGTGAATAAATAAATAAATCTTAAAAAAAAAAAGATCACCTAGAAGCAAATTGACATCTTAATAATATCGAATATTTCAATCTGTGAATATGGTATATTATTCTATTTAGGTATTCTTTAATTTGTCTTAGAACTTCTGGGTATCTTCTGTTTGGTATCCTGAAGAGGAAAAACTCTGCTGGTGTAAGTACTTTGTTTTTCTCATTCCCTAACTGGCATGATGTTTGATCCCTAATTTGTGCAGTAGATACATGCTGAAACAATGGTCCAGTCATAATAGTAAATTTTGTTAGCACCAATCATGTCTTCTTAAAATAAGTCCTCCATAAGCAATGATCACCATGGCTCAGCAGAAATTTAGATACCAGTAGCTTAAATCCAAAAGACAAACTAAACTGCCTATTCCAGAATTTAGAGGGGAGTGAGAGCAAAGAATGTGATCTGGGGAATTAGTCTCTTTTGGAGGATTCCTCTTCTCTGATGTATTTTTGAGTCACTGTGATGCTGTTTCTGTGTTGGCATTCCTGTTTGCTCAGTGGGTGTGCGATTTAGCCAACACTGGGTCATAGATCAGGAGGAAAATTATTTCAGGTCTTTATAAACTAAAGACTTTTTTTCTGTTAAAATGTCCAAAACCTACACTTATGGAAGACAGTTTCTTTCAGAAAAAAATATAACAAAACTCAGTGCTAGTAACTCATGGGAAGGACTCTTTGTGTGACTTTTCGAGAGGGTTAAAGGGTTAGGATTCAAAATTTAAAAGAAATATCTACCTAATCACTCTTAGAACTGAAAGTGCAGTTTCAGACATAAGATGTTTTAGTGGCCTGTGAAAATTTTTGCCATCAAAGCAAGGAAAGGATCCATAATAGTTGTCATGTTCAGTTCACTACCATTTACCCATGGGCCAACAGTGGAGAACCAAAGGAGAGAAACATCCAAGTTTTAAGGAAACAACTCATTTCTCCACTGCTTTTGGATATGGTGTATATAGTAAATATGGTGGCTAGGGTGCATATATCCACACACGCATATAGCTTCTCACTATAAATTTGACCCATAAACACCACAAACACATGATATAATCCCCTCATTCATTTTTCCTGGCAGTCTCACGCATTAATGCTTGCTAAGATAGAAATAATATCTAAAGGTGGAGCTGAGGGGCCTCCCCAGTGTCACGAGCAGTTGAGCGCAGCACTGTGAAGCTGCCCACAGCCTTTGCAGTGTGGGTTCAATTTCCGGCCAGCCAGGGAGATACCCGCATGGCACAGCAGACCTCTCCTGTCTCGACCGCTGCTCCCCTCAGCAGTGTTTTTGGTCTTTCTGCCTGTTCTGCTCCCTGCTCTGTCTCTGGTGAATTCTCTCACCCTCCCGTGCCTCTGGCCTGTACCCAGTTCTTGTGTAAATAAATAAATAAATATTTTTTAAAAATAAAGGTAGGGCTGAGAATCAAAGGAATAGAGGGAAAACTTTGTAAATTTCAAAAGATTGCAATGCAATAAATGTAAAAATGATTAACAAGTCTCTTTGATTTAGACATATTATTCCCCAGAAAACTCTAGCTTAAGTATGAAATATCCATTGGCTTTTTCTTCTTGAATTAGGAAAACACCAAGAAGCATAAGGAAAATGTATCTTTTTGTATTTAGTTTATGTTCTGAAGATGGATCAATCTTAATAGATTCCTCTCTGAATTTTTCTCACCAGCCCTCTGAAGTTAATAAACTATTGACCTAAAGAAGCACATAAGAGAATAATAATTAAGGTAAAAATAATAGCATTGATAACCCACCTTAAATTTATTCAAAGGCTTTCTTCTATCAAATGCAAGATGCTCCTCATACATCTTCACATTATTGCTCACATAAAATTTAAGCAATTTAGGAGCCGAAGCAATTAATGTCTTTACAAATGGGATTAAGTTCAAATAAGTCAACTGATGCACTTAACATTAGTTTCTCCCTATGAAATAGGTCAGATAATTCCCAATTCCTTCCTTAAGCCTCTTTCAAATAGATTATACTTTTCTCCTCTAATATACTTCTGTGCATTAATGTATTTTCTACTCTAATGTGATATGAAATTAGGCAACATGTCTTTTCATATTGTGTTCTCTATTATTACTGCAGCAAGTTAGAAAATATCTGGTGAACAAATGATAGAACTTAAAATATACTGCCATCAATTAAGGTAGTTGCAAGTATTGTAAATATTTAAACAAAAATACAGCTTTTGGGTCTATTTAGTTATTGAAACTTCAAGCGTGCAGTGTGATCACTCAATTTTATTCTTATTTTATTAGCTCTAAATTTTCTTATGGTGGCCCTAAGTGCTTATTCCCTGTATATATACCTTTAAAATGATTGCCTCAAGTGGAAGTTACAGTTGTGTAAATGATGAGTCTCTATAAAAGGAGATATCAAATAGCATCTGGGAGGCTCACAGGGTGAACATATATTTGGGGATAATCTCTTCCAGGATTTAGAGACCTCAAGAAACCACTCAACCTCAAAAGGTTGAGCAATGTGAACTCTATGAATTAAGGCAAGAAACTCTTAAAAGGGAGCTAAGCTGAGATGAGACTAGTAAAATAAGGTTAAACATAGATAAAAGATTAGCAAAGAGATTGCAATACAAGGTAAAATTACCTTGCCAGACATAAAGAGTAGAACTGAATTTACAGAGAATTGAATTAGTGGGAAAAATTGGGAAGAGTTTCAGAATTCAGATTAAAGGAACAAACAGAAAAATGCTGACCAAGAAAATGATATATATGTGTGGTAGGGAATGGAAAGCCCAGTCTAGCATATAATAGGTGTTCTTGGATGATGGACCAGAGTAAATGGAACCAGTGCAACTGGCCAGGAATTAAGAATTTTTATTATCCAAAACAGGGAAAAAAAACTCTGTGCTTACATTTGGACTTTAGGCAAATTAATAACTTTAAGAGGAAACCCATACCTACGTAGAGCCTAACTAAAACCTTTTTAATTAAAAAAAAATCCTAAAGGTATCAAAAACAAACTAATAAATTGGAAAACAGAGTAATGGCAAAGACTTTTTTTTTTTAAACTCAGGCCTGGGGGTTAATTTTCAGCAATAATAGGCTGGGCTATTTTCTCTCTTAAGAAGAACAAAAAATCTACATAATTTATTTGAAAGCACTGGAGAGATTCTAAAGCAGGGAGAATTTGTGAGACTAAGATCCTCAAGGAACGAGGGAAAGGAAATAGAGGGAAGACCCCAGCATTTCAAGTCCCTTTCAAGGCAACTTTCAGGTTCAAAATCAGCTGCTGAGAGAATAGAACTGAGATTTCTATTTAGACCCATGGGGCTAAGGGGATAAACATCAGAGTCAGGAGCCCAGCCCCCTGTGGGCTCTGAAGGGTTAGGTGTGAACATGTTACTGTGAATTAGGGATAGATCTGCTCACACAGGGACACAAAGCTAGCTCTGAATCACCTAAACACCTGATGGCAATAAATGATCTGGGATGGAGAGCCTCCCTGGTGGCCTAGGGCTATCACTACTAAGGCCTGAGTTTGATCTCTGGCCAGAGAACTAACCCATATATGGTGCTGCAGACCTCTCTCACCCCTGCCTTCCTTAGCACCATATTTCAGTGAATCCGCCTGTTCTGCTCCCCACTGTGTTTCTGGTGAATCCTCTCACTGCTCCCTGCCCCCTGCACCTCTGGCCTAGACCCCCCAGCATTTTTACACAAAAATTAAATAAATTATCTGACATTGATAGTACTGCTAGCCTAGCCAACTGAAGGAGGAAATTGTCTTCTGGAAACTCAACCATCCATACAAGTTTTACTAACAATGTCCAGCACTCAGACAAATATAACCAGTATGTAAAATCATAAGACGACTGAAAAGCAAGAAAATAAAACCAGGCAATAGAAAGAGATCCATGGGACATTCAGATAAGGGAAGGAAGTTATTAGGAGCTATAAATGAGTTTTGATTATTACATTGAAGAAATTAAACAAGAGGAGGGATTTATGGCAGAAAACTAGAAATTATTAAATACATTCTAGTGGATATTCTAAATGGGGAAACACAACTGTAAAGTATGAATGGGTTTAGATACAGCTGATAATGGAAGGTAAATCGGTAAGAAGAAAACAAGAGTCAATTAAAGGGAAAGTGATAAAATCACAGATGAAAATGAAAAGACATAGGTTATCATGAAAAGGTCTGACTTTGTAATTTTAATGCCGAGAGAGGGGAAATGAGGACAGAAGCAATATTTGAAGAAATAATGACTGATAATTTTCTAAAACTGAAGACCTTCTGCCACACCTACTATAGAATGAACTTCAAGCCCGATGAGCACAGAGAAAATTACACCCAATAACTTCAAAATAAAGTGGCCAAAGTTGATAATACAGAGAACATCTTAAAAGGAAGCAATGTGTGTGTGGAGGAGGCAGGGGTGGGGAATAGGCTCAATCAATCATAGCAAAGGAAAAGAATAGTGCGAAGAGTTGATAGATTTTTGTTACATTAAGACCAAAAAATATTATGTGATCAGAACATCAAGAGTAAATGAGAATGTAAATGGGAAATGAGAATGTTCTTAACATATGATTAAAAGTACTGATTATCTTCACGAGTCAGGTAGTACTCCAAATCAGTAGAAAATAGGGAACTTGTAATAAATGTTTGACTTAGACATAAAAAAATGTGATTGAAAACAGTAAGATTTCATGTTCATTTATTGTGTCTTCAGTATAAAAAAATCAATTTTGGGGCCTCCCCGGTGGTGCAGCGGTTGAGCGCTGGATTGCCAAGCTGCCCGCAGCCTCTGCAGTGCTGGTTCGATCCCTGGCTGCTCCCCGGCCACCGGCGTAGGGTCCCACATGGCGCGCAGACCTCTCCTGCCGCCCGCTGCTCCCCTCAGCAGTGTACTTCGGTCCTTCTGCCTGCTCTGCTCCCTGCTCTGGCTCTGGTGAATTCTCTCACCCTCCCGCGCTTCTGACAGTACCCAGTGCTTGTATAAATAAATACATGAATAAATGAATAAATAAATAAATCTTTAAAAAAAATCAATTTTGGCAAGGAGGTAGGAGAATATGTACTCTCATCACAGTCAGGGCAGCAAATTCAGACAAATTTTCCAGGTGGCAATTTGGCAATGTGTTGAAAGCTATAAATGTTCCTTTATCTCCTTGCGCAACCATCTTTTAAGGTTTGTTTGTATCTGAAGGAAATATTTAGACAGATATAACAAGGTACATTCAAAATTCTAATTGCAACATTAAAAAAATAGCCAAAATTGTGAACAACACCCATGCCCAATTGTCATTTCAGATGTATTTCTCAAATGTTAAGTCTTATTTTTCCGAATGCATGCTGCAGTTGATAGTAGAAGACAATCTAAATTGTTCAGTAGCATAGTAAGTTATGATGTAGTTGTCATTGCTTTCATATGTGGGGCTCTGACTCGAGACCATAACTGTGACCCAAGTGTCATTTCACTTGAGATAGTTACCTTCGTGTGACTCTAAGCGTTGCCTTGGGATAAGGCTGTCAAATCCCTGGTATGTTAACGTGCACAGAACGCCTTTGTATTATGACAGGATTGAGGTCTTGCTATTGCCAAATATGGCACATTGACTATTGCAAGATGAAGGAATTTGTGAAATGACAGTTCAGGGAGGCTTTTCTGGCCTTTTTCTGAAATGGATCATAAGATCCTCATGTGAGAAACACTGTGCAGGGAGCATCCCTATCTCCCAAGACACAGGGACACTCGGGAGGAATCTGAAAACAGGGAGGCCTTGCTGTTTTCCCCAGTTTCCTACCTTCAACTTACACCTTTTTTTGGTCCTATCACATTTTCCCATGATTTTTTTAAAAAATACTTTTTTATATTTTCTTGCATCGGTGTTAATTCTTGGACAGTATTTTGAACAGTGTCAGGTGTAGTCCGCATAGTTCTCCCATCACCACAGCACCTGTGATCTGTCACCCTAGTCCCTTGTGCACTTCCCTCCCCTATTTTGACCCCCTCCCTTCACCTTCCTTGCTGTGTGCCTCAGATCTGTGGTCTGCATGCAGGTTTTGTCTTTTTTCCTGACTCTTTGTTCAGTTCCCTTATACTCCACAGATAAGTGAAACCATCCTGTTTTTTCTTTTTCCTTCTGACTTGTTTCACTCAGCATTATTCATGCCAGCTCCATCCAGGTTGCCGCAAATGGCATGAGTTTATCTCTTTTTATCTGAGTAGTAGTCCATCACACACACACACACACACACACACACACACACACACCCCACCCCACCCCACCCCCCACTTCTTGACTTCTACTCTTCATCAGACCTTACATCAGGACACCAGGTTTCACCACACCTTTGGGTCTTCATTTTTTTTTTTAATGGTTACAAAGATTGGTTTTATTTATTTATTAAAGATTTATTTATTTATACAAGAATGGGAGTACAGGTCAGAGGCATGGGAGGATGAGAGAATTCACCAGAGAGCAGGGAGCAGAACAGGCCGATGGCCCGAAGACACTACTGAGGGGAGCAGTGGGCAAGACAGGAGAGGTCTGCCATGCCATGTGGGACTCTCCCTGGAAAGCTGGGAATTGAACCTGCGCTGCTATGGCTGCGGACAGCTTCACAGTGCAGCGCTCAACCTGCTGTGCCACCAGGGAGGCCCTGGGTCTTCATTTCTTTTGGAGGATACTGTATCACGTGAAATCTGTTTGCTTTTCTCCTGTTAATAAGAACTTAGAAAGGTTGGTGAAAAAGATTTTTTTTTCTTCCCTTCATCTGCATAGAATGTCCTAAAAAGTATTTCCATGATGACGGTATTGAAATAAAAAGTTGTCTCATCAATAAGAGGTTGCATGTTATAGCTAGGCTGAGCAATACCAGCAGGTACTGTCAAATTCCCCTGTACTAAGTGAAGTTTTCAAGCCTAGAAGAGTTACGTATGACTAATTCATGTATCTGAAAGAACTACTATCACTCAAGCTCTGTCAAATCATAAGATTTTTAAATGACAAAAATTCCCAAATGGAAAACATAGTCAAATTTCCTGATATTCCTTGATTTGCTTTGAAATTATCTATTAATCCTACCGGTGCTAAATAGATCAACATTACAAATATAGGTAAAAAAGCATACAATTAAAAAAGCATAAAATTGGGCCGCCCCAGTGGCGCAGCGGTTGAGTGTTGGGTTGTGAAGCTGCCTGCAGCCTCTCTGTAGCACTCGATCCCCGGCCAACGGGCAAGGGTCCCACATGGCACGCAGACCTCTCCTGCCACGCCCGCTGCTCCCCTCAGCAGTGTACTTCCTCGGTCTGCCTATTCTGTTCCCTGCTCTGGCTCTGGTGAATTCTCCCGCACTTCTGACTATACCCAGTGCTTGTATAAATAAATAAATAAATCTTAAAAAAATTAAAATAAAAAAGCATAAAATTATTGTACTTTTATGCATGACAGCTAATGAAAATGTTTCATCACAATCTTTAAATCTTAGATTAAAACTTTGATTTTAATGTTAAAAGAAACAAATGTGGCTTTAATGTTAAAAGAAACAATTAAATGTGTCTGTTAGTGAAAATGAAGACAGAAAAACAACTTTTATATCCTTTAGTGTCTCTTTTGCCCTCCCCACAAAACATATTAAATTAATGGCATAAATTGCAATCAATGTCATCTTAGAAATGGAAAACAATATCATAGATGTGAGACAACCTAAAATTATTAATGTCAAAGCACTAGATATGTTTATTGTTGGGTAATATTTGTGTACTTAAATTTTGTGTAATGATAACCACTTTCATTGCAAATTCCATAAAACAATGAAACACAATGTGGAAAATTACATAACCTAAGGACTTTTATATACAGGCAACCTTTCATTCTTTGTATGTGAACAATACATAGATATTCTTAAATGTTTAGGAATTCAGAAAAGTTCCTACTTGTGTATACCTCATTTACTAACTACTTAATGATTTGCTCAAAATGAGGGAGCAAAATCAAAGTTGAGATTAGGAGAGGATGACATAACTGGAACAGTAGTGATTGCTTAATCTAGTTAAAACAGGGATGTCAAAACACTTCCTCTGTATCAGACGATAAAACTTTATGAAAGTGTAAAGCAATTGTAAAAATACAACAAAGAATATAAAATAATAGAACAATAACAATGCAGACATAAATTATTTTAATTAGTGTTATTTACAAAGACCTTGAAGCTGGTGATGACTGTGGTTTTGAGTAGGAAAAAGTGATGTCAGATGAGGGGGATTCAAAAATATTGTTGAATTCAGCACTCTAATTTTAAGGAATAGGTTACAGAATACTTTAGAAATCTTTAGGAAACCAACAGTACATTCAATAATTGCTTATACAATATATATATATATATAATTATGAACTACTTATATACCTCCAAACCTACAAATCACAAATGCAGAGAAAATAGTTTATCAGAGGGCTGAAACAACAAATAACAAGAAAATACCTTTTTTAAAATTATAGAACACCCCCCAAAAGAAAATGATGAAATTTATAATTTACAGAAACATGTAAATTTATAAAGAAAAACTAAAGAAAATGGAAATTAATTCTTCTATTAAAAGAGTAAAACTTCTGTAAAAAAAAATTGCATTAAAAAACCCCTGAACACCTGGCTATATGCTATATATCAGAGACTTATTTAAAGCAGTCATAATAAAATTTATTTCAAACCTGACAAAAGCATTTTGTGCAAATTCAACTAAAAACCAATGCCAGCATCAGTGATAGTGAACAGTGTGAATATCACACAGAATTTCTTCTTTACAATCATTTTTGTACAAAGAATCATTTTATTAATAAGAATATAATCTTAGTAGAGTTGAAACTATTATAAAGCTTTCAGTGCCAAATAACACTACCCCAAGTGTCGGGGCCAGCCGGGCAGATCAACATGGTACCCGGGGGAGGAAGCAGGGGCTAGGTAGGACAGGGGTACGCAAGGAGTGGAGACAAACCCAGGATCATTGCTAGTCTCGTTTATTCAGGAATGTGTACAGTGTTATATAGGTTTAGAAGAGGAGGTCTCTCGTTATCTCGAACAGGGAGAGACCACCAATACAAATGAGCCACAACGAGCAAGCAGGGGGCAGGGTTTAATCGTCATAATAGGAAACTTGAAACTTAACTTGGGCTAACATTCAGTATCTGCTTCAGGCAAGAACCCGGATGTTCAGGTCGGGGCCCTTAAACCCAAGACAGATGTTAGCAATATGAGCAGAAACAAACACAATAGTAGTAAAAGATTTTGACTTATTTTCAGTTTTTAACCAATGAAATAGGTAATTAGTAAGCAAGGCTGTAAGTTAAAATGCATATTAAAATGTGTACATTATGTATCATTCAGTATTCTCCGGAGGAAATTAAGTCTTATGTCATAACTAGCAAACATAGCTTTTTCCCTTCTGTAATTGATAAACTATTTCATTGATTACATATTAAACTGCAATATAAAACACAGTAAATTCTAAAATAAGACCACTCTCTCTGATTGAAATGCAATGAACTCAGCACCATTAGTCACTAGGAAAATGCTAGTCAAAATTATAGTGAAATACTCTTCACGCCCACTGAGATGACTTAAAAAAAATGTTGGCAAAAATGTAGAGAAATTGTTGGTGACTTTGTAAAATGATGCAGATGCTGTAGAATACACTCCTCAAGCATGTTCAGCAGTTCCTTAAAATGTTAAATCTGGAATTAACCATGCACCCCAGCAATTATCCTCCGAGGTGCATACCAAAGAGGGTACAACATCTGTCAGTGGAAAAATCTGTGCACAAAAGTTGGTAGTAGCATTCCTAATAATAACCCCAAAGTGGAAACAACCCAAATATCCATCAGCTAGCTAGAGAGAAAATGTGGTATATACATAAAATGGCTTAGTGTTCAGTGATAAAAAGGAATGAAATACTGGTACATGCTACAGTGTAGGTAGGCCTTGAGAAGACTATGCTAAGTGAAAAAAATGCAGTGGAACTAGAAATTAATAATGAAGTTTTTTTTTAATTAGAAGTGAAAAGGTATGTTCTCAAACAAAATTTGATAGAAAATATTAAATGTCAATCATAGATTTAGAATTCTCCTAAAATTAAAACATTACATGTAAAAACTGACAAGATATAAAAGAAATCAGTTTTAAAGCCAGTCCACCACAAGGAAAACAAATTACTGACCTAACAACCAGTGGAATTAATAAATAACTGGCACAATCTGATGTTTGAAAGGTCAATAGAATAGACAAACATTTGGAGAAGCAGGGACTTTTAATTCCAGGCTGGTCTCCTATGGTTACTTCTGGATGCTGATCACATTTTTCATGTAAGTCCTTTTATGGACAAGACATGGTATAAATCACACTTTTAAAGGTCATGAAGGATTGCTTTTTTTAACTTTAACGTAATGAAAATGGAGATTTATTGGATTTCTCCATAGTTCTGAAAGGGGCTTTGAATTAAGAGAAATGCTGGAAGGATTTAAAAAAAAAAAAAAAAAACAAAAACTACCTCTTCCTTCTCTTAAAGGAAAGGCAGACCAGCATGAGGACCCCAGAAGCCTTATATCCACATTCAAAGACTCCTAATCTGTGTGGGCCAGGCAGTGTCACAGAGATGTTTGAAAACTTGATAAAGTTAAATGCCTTCTCCTTGGAAAAAATATACCCCTGTCCTTTGTGTCCTATGTCAGAGAGGTCGTGGTCTCCCCTGTGTGCCCTTCACGACAGATGTGATGGCAGGGACACTGTGACATTTCAGTTAAGTGTGATGGTTCACTCATGTTTTAGTCCTATGCCCCCTTACATTCTTGAAACTACAGAGGACCCCAGAGAACTCTGTTCATGTCAGTAGACAATATTTCTCAATATTGAACATTTTCAAAAATTAAAAAAAAATTAAATGACAATAAACCCTTGATGTGGTAATATAGATAATAACAAAAAAAAAGTTTACAAAACAACAACAAAAATGAAATATGAGTTGTTTTGTGACTTTTGCCAATAGGCAGCTTATATCTGACCATTTTGTCATGGGTGATGTAGCCCCTGGAAAACTCCAGTGTGCAATCAGGAAAGTGGGAGAATAAAAAGGCAAATAATGGCGTAATATTAGAAAAATCACTTTGACCTTGAAGACCCCTCAAAGACTTTTGGGAACCGCCCCCCCCATATGGGTACCTAGACCACACTTTGTGAAAATTTTTTCATGAAGTTCCATAGAATACTTATCATTCAAAAGGTTAGCATATTAAGAAATCAGGGGAAAATAATAATAAAAAATAACAAAACAAAAATAAACAGATAACTATAAATCAGACAGGGGATCTGACAGGGAGAGGGGGGGGGAAAGGGATCAAAGATAGGGTGGGAAGAGCACAAGGGACTATGGTGATGGTGCAAGGGTGAATTTGTAGAAATTCTATGGGGACTACACCTGAGAAAAGAAAGCAAACATTGTAAAAAAAATGAACAATGATGTAAAATATATATAAAATAATTTTAAAAGGTTAGCATATTAAACAAATAAGGTAGCATATCCAAAGACTTTGGAAAAACACTTCTATATGACAGGATTTCTGAGACTTCAAGTTCAGGATAGTTGGGATTGCACTGCCACAGGAATATGGAGGCTCTTCTGCATTTAACAAGATGACCACTGGGTGGCACTGCCGTTCCACTCTAGATCGCGTAGATGCATGTTGGCATCTGGAAATGTTTCCTAGTTTGAGAAAGCCCAAATTCCCTGGAAAGCCAGAGGTTTACACTGTTCTCTCTCTCCTCTTAAGTATTGATTAAAAGTTGCCACGGATGGCAATATAAAGTCATTTCTTCTCAGCACAAAGGACATTTTTCACTTCACCCCAAGCAGGAGGCTCTTAGCTTGCCGAATCAGCAGTGAGGTTTTGGGAGGAACTCCTGAATTCTTGACTTGATTGGGAATATGCCAGGGTCAGAATGTGGAGGTGACACGATCCTGGACCTCAGAACTCACCCAGAATATAACTAAGGGGACAGAGAAACCAGAGTGTTCTCAACCAAGATCCCCAGATCTAGCTCCTGCTCATTTAGTTTTATAGGAGTTCCAAGTCAGCTGGACTGGCTGCGTGTGTCTGCACTGAGAAAGGGCCAGCAGGTGCAACCACATTCCTGAGGGGCCAACAGCTCCATGGAGTGAGGGCTCCCTTGAATCCGGTTGATTTGGTCCAGCCGATGTCTAATTTTACCTCCTCATCCTTCCTCATTAATAAAGCGGGAAATTGCCCCAAATTGCTAGTGATAAACCTCAACTGTGTATAATGGGAGCCTGAAGAAGGCGGGAATGTTCCTACAGTGGGAAGGGGACCAGGGAGATGGTGTAATGTAACAGGTGTTTGTAGGGGTCTTGACCAGCTGAGTTTGTGTTGAAATTATCATGTGGGGCTGGGAGCAGGGGAGCAGAAGGACTTTTCAAACAGAAATAAGACCAGTCTGCAAAGATACCCAGGAGATCTGTGTCAAAACTGCAAGTAGTTCCCTTTGCACAGAATCTAAGGAAATAGTGGCCACAAGTAAAGCTGGACAGATAACAAATGAGCAGGTGAGGATGGGCTGGATGCTCCATGTGGAGAAATGAGGCTTAGATTGTTAGAGTCTGTCCACTTTTCCAACTTGTTCATACCATTTAGACACCTGCCTTCTCCATTCCAACTATTTTGGGGGTGGGGGTTGCAATACTTAATTTTTTATTTTTTTTAATTAGTGACATTTTACATCTTTGTTTTTTTCTCCCAATATAGGATTTCTCCTCCCAAGTGTGGTCACCATAGCTCTCCCACCACCAAAGCACCCACAGTCTCTGGCATCCCATGGACTTCCTCCCCACCTGTTTTTCTCCCCTCCCCCTCCTTCCATTCCAACTATTAATCAAACTTTTCAGTTTGGAAAGCACAGGGATTTGATAAAAATGCTACCATCCAGTTCATGGTGAATCACACTGACTCGGGACAGAAATCACTGAGGGCTGAGGCGTGAGTGACCACCACTGCTGGTGCTCCATTGGGTTCATGCTGTCCCACATCCACATTTCGCCCATGAGGACAGCAGAAAGATATATATTTAATTGAAATCCCCTGTGTGCATGGCTTTCTCTTGGTCTCTCAATCTCATAACCATGCTGGGTAAAGATGAAATATTATTTTGGTATGACAGCTTCATGAATTTGTTGATTTTCTAATCACCATTCTTTTCTTCTCTAAAACCATCCATTTGAAAGCCCATTCTAGAATTTAACCAACAAGCCCTTATTCTATGGCATGACCACCTCTTTCCTTTCTGGAAACTACATCAACATTCGTCCTTTTTAAGGTTCTCAGCTGCTCCTCCATTATCCAGGTACAGCAGTCTAATCTCATGTTTCTCCCAACACCCTGGAAGCTGATCTACCTGAATTCATGGCAAACAAGGGTCCTTCATCACCTGGATTCTGCTTACCTGTCCAGAATCTCCTCTGCATCCCAGGGCAACTTTCAGCATGCCCCACGCTGTGTGTCTCCAAGCTGTTTCTTCTACCTTGATGATATCTTCCTTCTCTGCATCTGGGAAATCTTATTCCTTTTTCCAATTTAAAGTATATGTAACCTATAAAGTCAAATACTTATAAGCCTTAGAATGAAAAATTTTGTCCCCTGAACTTCCCCTACTCCCTCCTTCATTCCCACTTTCCAGCAGCAACCATTGCCAATTGTTCTTTGGGGATTTACTGCTAAATCCATGTTGCTAAATGTATTTCTACTACCAACTTTATGATTTTTCAGTCTTGGGAATTACCTATTGAATTCTCACTAGGGAATATGAAGCTTTTGCTCTCTTTAGTACCTCCTAACCCACCTCCACAATTTCCTGGGTCTCCCAATAGACTTAAATCATCATTTTTAGTTAAATCAGTATTCAGTGTTTACATAATTATGACTATGTTCACAGCATGCCCATGTAGGAAAGCATGATTACATTTCCTTTCTTGTACAACTTTTAATTTTCCCTGGAGTTAGTAATTGTCTTGTTTCTTCATTTGTGTGGGTTTCTCTTCACCTACCACTAATTCTAGTACCTAGACATTCTGCCATGGGTGTAAGTTTCCTCTCAATATATTCCCACACATCAGGTAACCCATCAAGTTCATCTTCCTGGACATATTTTCCCCTCCATCTGTACTCCCTACCCATAAAAAGAATGACAGAAACAGAAACTATCAAATAATTCAAGAAAAGTGTTTGGGTCTGGAAAACATGAACTTCTAGTGTATAAAGGCACATCAGGGACCAACACAATGGGGGTCTCACACCAAGCACATCGCTGTAAAATTTCAGAACATCTGAAATTGAGGTCTACTGAGCAGCTGTCTTCCTGAGTTCTTTTCCTTGTCATCCTAGAATTAATTATTTTTCTCCTGTGCTGCATCCCTTTCTTCCTGGATTCCATATATTCTAGCCTTTATTATTCCTCCCCGTCACTGGACAGTATTCTGAAATAGATTCTGAAGAAAGCATGTAGAGGAGGTCAATTCTTTTAAGACATGCATGGCTGAGAATATGTTTCTTCCATTTATGTTTGGCTGCTAGTTTGGCCACATATAGAATTCTGGATTGGAAGTTATTTTTACTGAGAACTCTAAAGGCATTGTTTCATGTTTTCTAGCTTCCTGTGCTGTTGCCAGTGGGTTAGTGGTAAGTGCAGAGAAAAAAACCTAAGCAAATTTCATGTCATTTTGGTTCTTGATCCTTTGATTGTGACCTACTGAACATTAAGGTCTTCTCCATCCCTGATGTTCTGAAATTATTTGTGCTATATGTGTATGTACAGATTCCTATACTGGGTATGGTGCCCTTCCTCTCCTCCCTAGCCCCTGTCACAGAGAGATGAATGGTTCAATTGTCCTGTCAGTAGAAAATCCCTAAATAAACATCTTTTCCTCACTCTTATTTCATCACCCTTAGGGAGAAGTAGTAGCGAAATTGCAAATGTAATGTCTCTTAAGGAATTGCCTTCAAAAATGGACCATGCAGAGGGCTTGTCACTTCCCTCAAGAATGGGATGTGGTACATATACACCATGGAATATTACTCAGCGTTCAAAAAAGATAAGCACATGCAGTTTGCAGCAACATGGATGGAGCTGGAAGGGATCATGCTCAGTGAAATAAGCCAGAAAGAAAAAGAAAAATACCTGATGGTCTCACTCATAGCAGGAATCTAGAAAACTTAAATAAGGAACCAGAAAAAAGAATAACTATAAGAAAGAAAATATCAAAATCAACAAACAACTATGAACCAGAGACACTCTATGGGGGTGGGGGGCGGGGAAAGGAGGAAATGGGGTCAAAAAAAGGGGGTTGTAATTGTATGGGGAATATAAAGATAAAATTTAAATTAAAAAAAATAATTGGATGATAAGGTTTGGAACTAAGGGCAATTTTGGGTCAGGACAAAATGGATTGTTTTGGTTGACAAGTCAGACAGGATAAGCATACCATCTTGGTTCTGGAAGGACTGGTGTTCATGATCACCCTCTCATGGGCAGATGGGGTGTGATTAGCAGTGAGTGTTATAGCCTCAGACTTTCTTGAATGTTCCCTGGCTCCAGAACCCCCTTATCTAGATCATTCTAAAGAAGGCAAAGTCACTAAAACTGGGCTGGATTAAGCCTCTTAACAGCTTATAAGACCTTTAGTGACAAACTAAGGTTTTAGGTTCAGCTCTCCCTTCTGGGAAGGCAACTAACAGTGAAGGAAGGTGTAGGACACCGCATTGTATAATTCAGTCCATAATTCTTCCTTCCCCCCTCTGGGCAGTAAATCGAGAAGCACAACCTGGTGAGTTGTGCTACACAGATTAGCTGGAATGTGATCTTTCAGTTGGAGAATCTACATTGTAGCAAGTCAACCTGGGGCAGCAGCCTTGGCCACTGGGATGTCCACTGAGTTAAAAGGACTTTGGAAGCAAGTGAAAGTGAGGTAGGGATGGAGGGAGGTGCATCTGGAAGCTCAAGCAGGCAGTGCCATTCTGTGTGGCAGAATCAAAGCTGAGAAGGACCAGAATCACAACTAGGGGCCAATTTTGTGAGTCTGATCTGAGAAATGAGATGTGGATGGGATGAGATGATGTTTAAAAAAGTTGGCTTGGACCCAACACCTAAGAGTTGGCAGTATTTCTCTCTGATTAGCTACTGTGGCTTCACGAGTGCTGTTTAAGATCCCAGCTCCTGTTAGCAGCTGATGGCCCCTGCGGTTTGACACTTCACTCCGTGACAGCTCACCACTCATTGTGGTGACAGTGTTGAGGCAGGACATCTCTAGGGAAGGAGAAGAAAATGAGAGAACAAGTGAAGGGAGTGGGTGGGATCAAACATCTGTCTGGGGAAATAAACCTGTCAGGAGTATGTTGGCCTATTTGGGTCACTGACATGATGTGAAATGCTGACACGGAATCTGGGCAGCCTTGTGGGCTGATGACTGACTGTATTGACATCATCAGATAGGCGCACGCCAGGAGGAGTAGGTTCCCATGGCCACAGCAGCCACATTAGGAGGAAAAAAAAATTGCAGCTCCAAAATGGACAGGCATAATCCTCCTCCCTGTCTCTTCTTCCTTTGCTTATTTTCCTTCTTAGAATGGGTTTCAACAATAAATGAAATTTGGGCATGGATCTGGTAAATACATCAGTTACCCTTAGAAAACCATGAGACTCTCAAAGATAAGGTCAAATGAGGCCAGAAATTTTCCAAGTGGCCTCTGAGACAATCTGAGTCCTTATACTCCTTTCGGTGAAGAAGACACTTGAGTGTCATGATGAGAACGTGGTGCAGGCGTCAAGCGTACTAGACTCAAGTCCCAGCTCTCCCTCCCCTTAGCTGTGAGCTGGGACAGGTGAACAGGCCTCTCAAGGCTCTTGTTCCCACACTTAGAAAAATAAGGAAAATGTAAGACTGCCTCATTGGCTGGTTATGAGTGTTGCTCAAAAGCCTGTGACCAACAGGTCTCACACAGCCTAGCACAGAAGGACCCCACAGGGTTTATAAACAGAGGGCTGATATTAACTTTTTTTTTTTTTTTAAAGATTTGTTATTTATTTATACAAGCACTGGGTACAGTCAGAAGCGCGGGAGGGTGAGAGAATTCACCAGAGCCAGAGCGGGGAGCAGAGCAGGCAGAAGGACCGAAGCACACTGCTGAGGGGAGCAGCGGGCGGCAGGAGAGGTCTGCGCGCCATGTGGGACCCTCCTCCGGTGGCCGGGGAGCAGCCGGGGATCGAACTGGTGCTGCAGAGGCCGCGGGCAGCTTCGCAACCCAGCGCTCAACCGCTGCGCCACCGGGGAGGCCCAATATTAACTTCTTTTTGAGGTAACATCACATTATAATAATAATTTACAAATTTCAGATGTACATCTTTATAATCAACATGCAATAAGTCCACCTCTCAACATCAGATAGCATCCTTCACTTTGTACTTGACCCCTTTTAGCTGATTTACCCACCACCCCCTGCCACTTCCCTTGTGGGAGTCACTAATTTGGTCTTACAGCCTGAATGTTAGTTCTCTCTTATTTAGTTCATTCATTTATTTTGTGTCTCTACATACTGCATGCAAGTGAGATCACTTTGTATTTGTCTTTTTTCTGTTGACTTGTTTCACGTAGCAGAATTCCCTCTAGATCCATCCACATTGTTGAAGATGGCAGGATTTCATCTCTTTTAAACTGAGTTGTATTTTATCCAATCATCTGTTGATGGGCGCTTGGTTGTTTCCAGCTCTTATCTATTGTAAGTAACTCTACAGTGAGCAGAGGAGTGCCAATATCTCTTTGGACTAATGTTTTTATATTATTTGGGTAAATATCCAGAAGCAGATGACAAAATTGTATGAAATTTCTATTTTCACTGATTTTAATTGAGGAATTGTTGGTTTACCTCGTTGTTTGTACTTGGCAAGTAGAGAGTCCCCCCTTCATGTGGTGTGACCATAGTGTGCCCTCCACAAAGGCTCCTGTGAAGCTTCTCTTTGTAAATTTTTGAGGGGTCTCCACACCGTTCTCCATGATGGTTGTACCACTTTGCACTCCCACCAACAGTGTACAAAGCCCCCCTTCTAGAAAGCACTATTTTTATCACCATCGTCATGACTACAGGGCGATGATGGGCCACCTGGTTTGCACTCTACCTGGGAGCAGGCAGCAGGAACCATTCCTTGGTCACTCTGAGGACATGATCTAAACTTGGCCAAAAAAATAAGTCTTCCAAAGGGGGTTGGGGCAAGGGCAGCCTCCTAAAGTTCTAAGCATCCCAGCAAGAAATACCTATGAAAGCATTTCGTGAATTCTAATTCTATTTTCTGGGAAGTAATTCACTGGCATAAACAGGACATAGACTTAAGGCTACAGCAGACATGGGTTCCAGTTCCAACTCCCTTCACTTTGGACTTGAGGTACTGCGACGTCTTCACCTGTTGAAATGGTGCCATCAATACTTTCCTTGCAAGATGTGGCTAGGATTAAAGGAGCCATATGTGTGGAAATATCTTGCCTAATGCCTTGTGCTTAGAAGGCATTCTGTGATGAATGCTGGTGTCTTTCTGCCTGTGGTTGCTCTTCTGTTGCCTCTTCAAGAAGCTCTAATGCATAATTCAGAACCCAGATACCAGGGCAGAGAAAAAGATTGAGATGAAAGATGACAGAATCAACATTAAATAATATCTAATAGGTTGGCACTGCTCCGAGGCTAAAAAAAGTAAGCTAAAATGTAACAAGGATAGCTGTGAAAACTGGCATTTTGTTTCCATATCAGCTTAGTGCATGAAGGTATGAGGGATTGGTGTGTATGTGTGTGCACATAAATGAGTTTGCATGAGCACAGTTCACATCTTAGTCCTTACTGAAATTGCCACACCCCAGTTACTGGAATTTAGGGTTCCATTGTGGCCAGAATGGTCAGACCATCCCTAGGGGATTCTGTCATGTCAGGGGGTTCTCAGATGGAACTCTGATACATCAGAGCCTCTCTGGGGACATGAGTGGTGAGTATCCTGAGGAATGACTGAAGGAAAGATGGAACTTTTGTATGAAATATAAAAGAATAGGGGGAAACATAGCAGCTATTTATTTAGTTAGTTTAGGGACTACTTTATGAAAGAGAGATCAGATATAAGAAACAGCATGAAGGTGGAAATTTCCAGAAGATAATTTTGACTCCTAAAACTTTTATTCACTCCTGTGTTCATTCTCTCACCCAGCAAACATTGATTGAATTGTTTCCTCTGGGCTTTAGACATCATTACCTATGGGCAGGGCTATGCTGGTCAATGTGTAATGATCAACTCTCTAGAAGACAAGGTCCTGATTTATAGCACCTGTCAATATCTGTGGTGTAAACACTCCTGCCAGCACTGGCCTACAGGCCACTAACATTAAAGTGGAATTGGGAGGGGGGTGTGCAGTGGATTCTCTGAAACTGAAGCGGGCTAGATTCAGTACACCCCTTCCTGCAGTTCTGAGGATGGAGATCGAGGCACAGCTTTTGACACCATGGAGGCCTACAGTTTAGTGGGGGAATCCACTTGAATTCAGCCATGATCTGGTGTATACTTGGTTCTAAGAGAAGACCCAAACCTGGTGGGGAGGATGGGGCTAATTGGGATTGGTTGAGAAGAAAAGCAGAGGAAAGGGCGTCTGACAGAGGAGCAGCAGCTGCAACATGCAGACATGTGGGGAGACAGCAAACATGCGGTTTTGCAAGTTGTCTGGTTCAATGAGAGTAGAGAGAATAAGGTTCACCCAAGAAGGCTGACGCTGGAGATCTGCCATGGCCAGAACATGATAATGAATTTTAGATTAATTTCAAAGGCAGCAAGTATGAAAGTTTTTTAACAGATACTGTGATACTTGCATTTTAGAAAGTTTAATTTGAGGATCGGAAAATAGATTGCATTAGGTCAAGATGGGAATAGAGGCGGCAATTAGAAACATACGTAGGTAGCTGGCACAAAATGATGATGATATAAAGGCAGTGCTAATGGCAGATACAAAGGAAGATACATGTGAGAGTGATGTCAAAAATATTAGAATAGATAATAGCTGGGACAGGTGATGAAGAAAACATAGGCATGATTATGATGGATTTGCAAAGCAAGGAAGGAGAATTAGGGAGGATGAGCAAGTGCAGGGATTATTGGTAGTGACATTCATCTGGTTTGGAAATACTTCTTCCAATATCTAACTTGGAGAGCTTTTTTAAATATAATATCTGGACACTCTCCCTAGAGAATCTGACTTAACTTGGAGGAACTGGGTCCATGACTGCATTTTGAAAGCACCGCAGGGGAGTCTATTGGACCTGGCTCTCATTTACCTCCTCAACAGATAGCTGTATTGTGCCAGGCCTCACCCTTTATCTTGGAATGCTTCAGGGAATGAAACAAATTCCCTGCCTTTGCAGACCTTTGAGTGGGAAAGATCAAAAAAAAAAAAATTAAATGTATACAATAACATTCAGGAAGCAATGCAGTCAATAAAGGAAACACAGGATAAGCGGATGAGATTTGAGAAAAGGTGGGGCTCAGATTGCTGTTTTAGATAATTGGGGAACTTTCTGAAATGGTAACATTTTAGGTAGGGCTTAAAAATAAGTGAAAAAGTTAGAGAAATACTGAGTTATAAAAATAGAGGGAAAGTAACAATATAATGTAAAATGGCAGGGATGAAGGTGGCAAGTTCTGTTTTGGACATGAGATAAAGCTCTCTGTAGACAGCTGAGTGGAAATAGCCAATAAACTGAATATGTCACTTTATAGAGTAGATCTGGGTTCAGCATGTAGATTTGGGGGATGGTGCTGGTTGCCATTATGAGAGTGTGGGGAATGAGAATGGAACTCAGAACAAGGTCTTTTTGGACAAGTAAAGATCCAGGGAAGGAAAACCAAAGGCAACATTTAGATAGGAGAAAACAGTTTCCAGGAAGGAAGTCCAAATTGGCTCAAGGGCTGCCCAGAGGCCAAATGAAATAGGAGAGAAATCTGCCATTGCATTTGACAATTGAATGACTTTTTTTTTTTTTTTAACTTAAGACCTTCAGTGGAAAAGAACTTAAATGGAATTAGTGTGCTATAGAGAGAAAGGAATTCATTCCCCAATGGAAAGCCCAAAGATACCCATCCCCTCATGGGTAAATGCCTAGTCACACAGGATTGGCGCAAAGGAGGGCCACTGAGTGCCCAAAACTTACTACAAGTCTAAGGCATCTTCTGGTGAGGACCCATAGGTGAGGGGCAGAGGGGCCGGGCAAGTCTGGAAGGAAAGGAGTAAAATCAAATTATGAGTCAAGATAAAGGCCACCATTGCCAGCATTCCCATGGGTCTCTCACCCACATCTCTTCCAAGTGTCTCCTTCAAGGTCCCCTGAGTCCCTGGTGCAAACCCAAGGCCAAGAAGCAAGTGCAGCTTCTTCCCATGTGTCTGCTCCTTGACTTTTTATCTCGAGAGCAATTTCAGAATAGTTGGGGGGAGGGGTGTAGTGCAAGAAAATTGGAGGCAAAAAGTGGAGATAGTTGAGGCAAAGCCACTCATTAAAAAGGCTGGTGAGAGGAGAAATCCTGGAGCGGGGAAAGAGGACCTAAGCTGAGGGAGATGTTTTAAGACGGAGAGTCTTGGACATTTATGCGTATTAAAGGAAAAGAGAGAGACAGAGAGACTGAGAATGAATTATGCAAACAACACTGTAGAAGGAGAAGGGAGTTAGATTTCTTCCCCTCCAACTAGATGAGTACATGTGCAGGGACCCTTCTGCGCAGGTTGGGGAGACTTCTGTTGCTAGGAAGTGGTAGTTAAAACTGCTTGGGAAGAGCTGGCTGGGCATGTAGTCCAGAGGTACATGGCAAAGGGATGAAACGCTTGTCCTTGTGTTACAGAGCAACCCCGATATAAAAGGGGTGCCTGACTGTGGGTCCTCACCCGCGCACTTAAAAGGAACTTATTAATACTCAACTGCAGGCACACACAAAAGATTAATAAAAGGTTTATTTACAAAAGAAAGGGAAATGAAGAAATGAATAACTCAGGGAAAAAAAAGACAGAGATGAACTCATGAATGCGGCCTACCTGTTCCACTGACCTGGAATCCCAATGGCACACTGAGAGCTGGTGAAGAGCCAAGAGTCGTGAGGCCAAAAGAGCAACCCAAGGCCCACATGTCTGGTTTTATACCAAACCTGGCTGCGTAACCCCACCCTCAAGTTCCAGCAGCCCTCCCTTTGGTGATGATGGGATTTGTCGTTTCCAGTGTCTTGATGGCTTTGGTCTGGAGTGGGGGTGGAGTCCACAAAACCTGTCAAAACCTGTATGGAGTTTGCTCAGGACATCCCTTCCCCTTAACACTTGGAAGTTGGTTAGTAAGGATATTGGCATGGGAGTAAGGATATTGGCATGCCACATCACGATGGCTGAATGCAGTTCAGCTGAGTTAGCACTACTGCTTTTGACTTACAGCCGAGTGCCTGGGTTTGTGTGTCTGCGAGTTGAGGTCTGAGGGCACTTTGGGTCCTAAGTAGGGGGGCCAAGAAGGAAGAAATTGGATAAATCTAGTATTGGGGTTCCATCCATGAGTTTGGAGAGAAAATTAGCAGTGCAGTAAAAGGAGATTCTAGTGCTTCTGGAAGGAAAGCTTGTCATGGGAAGACAGCTTTGGTCTGCTCTCCCTCGAGGAGGGTCTGAGCTGTTCTGAGACCAGCTTGCATCAGCATCCCCACCAAGTCTTGCTGTGCAGTGACTCTGCCCTCTCCGGTCTTAGGGGTTTGCGTTTTCACAAGATTCTCAAGTGATTCCAGAGTGTATAAAAGCTTAAACATTTCCTGAGGTCTAAATTCCTTTAACAAAACCCAGCTGAGTCTCTAGCCCCATTAAAATGCCCCCAGATAGCTACTGAGGGAATGTCCACGCCCACTAGGCAAAGCAGACGTCAGAATTTCAACTTCCCCTAGCAACTCCGGCAGCTCCCATGCCAATATCAAAGCAATAGCAAGAGGGCAGCCCCAGCTCTGGCATCCTCCCGCCCAGACCCCCCACCCGCTCTGCCTTGCCCAGGCCTTCCCAGGAGGCCTGCAGAAATGTTGGGACCTGCTCCCTGGAGAGCTGGGAGGGCTCCCACTGCTGCTGCTCTCCCAGGAGCCCTTCTGGGTGAGCTGTCCATCCTCCTGCTGGCTCTGCCACCTTTACCAGCAGCGCCTGGCGGGTCCCACTCCCCCGCAGCTCCCAGATGCCCCTTCACGGACTGAGAGCGGGAATTTAAGAGCCAGAATTAATTAGGCAAATGTCAGGCAGGCATGAGTCACCACAGCCCAGAGTATTTTAGTCGCTTACAAATGGGAACCCGCACAGCTAGGAAGAGCCTGCAGCACTGTCAGCCGCCCCCACAGGCGCTGACTTAGGAGCGGCATTAGGGGGCGCTACTTCACGGGCGGGTTTTAGGTCTCTGCGTGGTGTGGGTGTCCGTGTGGGGAGGGGCGATGTAACTCTCTGAGGGAATCCTTGCCGGGGTCTGTTCAGATAGTGGACACTGATTGATGCAAATATGCCAAATTGGAGGCCCGTTTAGGCTATAAATCCAAAGGAAATTCTCAGGGAATTTTAGGAATCAGCAACCTGCCCGTCTTGAATGTCTTTTTAAATTTTTTTTTCTCAGACTCAATGAGCCAGCTTTGCACCTTATTATTATCTAAGCTGGGGCACACCAGGAAAGTAGCCGCAGTTTCTTGTAGGATGTCCTAGCTTTTAACAAGGGATGAGTCCTTCTTCCCCACCTAGACCCCAAACCTCCCCTTCCCCCAGACCAGATTGTTAAATAAATGTAAAAACATGTGGGGGGTTACCAGGTGCATTTTCTCCATCTCCTAATGAGTTTCATTCATTTATTCATTTGTTTATTCAAAACTGAAATGGTATTATGTCCCATACTGTTTGGTAGCAGACTCTGCCACAGCTCTTGGTGATTTAATCTATGAAGGGAGTCAGGGACATGACCCCTTAAACTATAACACAAGGAAGAGGGTAATCAAAGTACCATAAGAGATAAAGTAGATTGCATCAAATTGGGAGGCTAGGGAAGGCTTCCTGGAGGAGTTGGCATTTGAAGCATTGGCTGGTAAGCATAAGCATAGAGGCTGGGCCTCTTCTCTGAGCTCAGAGGGTTAGTGAGCAGCAGAACAGGGCCCAAGGTGGAGCTGGTGTTTCCCAAATCACTTGTGATGTTTAGCCAGTACTCAGTAGGTTTTCCTCCAGTAGGCACTTAACCTAACAAAATTTATGAAGTATTTGTGATATGCAGTATTAAGCTGTGTCTGGTGAGGTGTCTTTCCTCAAAGAACTAACAATAACACCAACAAACTGGGGCCAGTCAAAACTCCTTGGTCTTTCTTGTACTAGTAATGGAGCCGTCTTTTCCCTGCCACACAAGCAAGGCCTTTAGAGTGACTCTAAACTCTTTACCTCCTCACCCCTACTTCTAATTGACTACCAATTCTTGTTGGTTCTGCCTCATTAAAAATCAATCAATACATATTTATTAGACATCTCTGTTAGGTTCTGGGAAACACAGATGAATACAGTACAGTCTCAGGAAACCCATGATTAATGATGGAAGCAGACTTAGAAACCAAAACTAGGGTTTAATGTATTGCATGAATAATTTTATGTCCAAAGTACTGTGGGGGCACAAAGGAAGACAAGAGCTCAGCATGGTGGGGTTCAGGGCAGGCACCAATAAATGGCATCCACTGCACGCCCAGTGCCACAAGTCCCATCAAACTCTGTAAGCTTAACTGAACAATTGCAAAGGCCTCAGTGTTCCCCTGGTCTCTGAGTTGGCCTTCTACCTATATAGTTTCCATTCTGCTGCCAGATCTATTAAAAGCAAATCCATTGGCATAAATTCTCCCCCCTATTTAAAGGTCCTCAGTAATGTCTTGTGATTTCGGCTAAAACCCAAACTCCAGGTCTAGCATACAAGGCTAGTAATTGATATGGCCCCTTTACCTTCACCATTCCCCAACCCTCCAAAAAGCCCTGTTAACTTACTTGTACTCACCTTTGTACATGTTACTCTCTTGCTCTAGAACCACCTTCTGCACATCTTCCTGAGGAAATACTGCTTTTCTTTTCACACTCCATACGTGCTCACCTCCCGGGCCCTACCCTGTGGTCCTCAGGCAGACTTACTGGCTCCATGTTTGGTCTTGGTACTTGGTGCCTTCTCTCCCATCTCTTCTCTTTGCCTCGGACTGCATGATCTGTTTGATGCCTGTATTCATCACCTGACAGATAACACTCTGCAGGCAGGAACCACATCACACTCACCTTCCTACCTGTGCTGCCCAGAAGGGTGCCTGGCCTGTAATGGGCACTTGATAAATGTTTATCACTTAAATAAAAGTACATATTTGGAAATAGGTGCATTTACAAACAGAACCTTTTTTTTTTCTTTAAAAATGTATTCATTTATGCATTCAAGAACTGGGGTACAGGCCAGAGGTATGGGGGTGAGAGGATTCTGAGAGAGTGGGGATCAGAACAGGCAGATTTACTGAAATAACTGGGAGGGAAGCAGTGGGCGAGTCAGGAGAGGTCTGCTGTGCTATGAGAGTTGCTACCTGGCCAGCTAGGCATCAAATTAGTGCTACTGTGGCTGACAATAGCTGCAGTAGCTGCCAATAGCTTGGTAGCACTGTCTTTAACCTCTGCGCCACCAGGGGAGCCCTGCAAACAGTACCTTTTAAGAAAGCCATGTGCAAGTTGAGAAGAAAATTCTGTTGAAAACAACTCTGCAACTGAAAGTATGTAAAGGTGACTTGGTCTTGAAATTCCCCTAGTTTTCAGACAAAGACGATTCCTTCAATTCAGTTTCCTATAATGACTGGCCACACCTGTGTTGGACTCCCACTTTGAGCTAAAATAAGTAGTTGGGTATCCTCATGCCTCAGAGCATCCCCCTGAAATCTGTCCTCTGTCTCTGCTCTGGCACATCTTTCAGTGGCTTTGTGATTTCAGTAAATTTACCTCCTGGAGTCTCAATTTCCTCATCTATGTAATAGGAATGTTAACAGGCTATAGTGATGAGTTGAAAAGTGGTCCCCAAAATATATGTCTGTTTGGAACCTCAGATGTGACTTTATTTGAATTAGAGTCTTTGCAGATAAGATAAGGATGAAAGGATGCCAAAGTCACCCTGGATTAAGTTGGTGCCTAAATCTAATGGTGGGTGTCCTATGAAACAAAGAAAAGGAGATGTAGACACAGAGGAGAAATCCAGAGAGAAAAGCCATGTGAAGACAGAGGCACGCCTGGGAGTGCAGTGTGTGTAAGCCCAGGCACCCCGGGGACTGCCGGCAGCCACCAGAAGCCAGGATAATGGCACAGAACGGGCTCTCCCTCAAGTCTGTGGAAGGAGCTACCTCTGCTAACACCTTGACTTTGGACTTCTAGCCTCCAACACTGTGAGCAAAGAAATTTCTGTTGTTTAAAGACACTGCTGAGGTGTGATCATTTGTTATGACAGTACTAGGAATCCAGGGCACAGCCTTCCCTAGCCCACTGATGTTTTGAAAGCAAATGAGCACATGTCTAAGGTCCTTCAGTGTTTGGTGACTATCACAGTGCTAGACCACAGGAAGGGGCGTGTGACTCAGACACGGCTCTTGTCTGACAGGACCGCTCAGACCTCGAATCTGAAGGCAGCCTATAGCCCAGGTGATCCTGTAGCCTAGGTAACCCTGCCTCTGCAGAGACCACTGGGCCCCTGGTGTTGCCTGAAAAATAACTCTCCTTTTTGAAGGTACTTGAGTCCCTGGCCACAGATGCCATGAAGACAGAGGTCCGCAGGCCCGAATCTATCTGCTTACTTTTCCAGGTTGTTTTCTTATATAGCTAGTTTCTGGCTCCTGGGCCTTGGTTAAATTTATTCAGTTTATACCAATTTTTTCCTGGCTGCTCAGGAAAAAATGTGCCCTTCTGTGTGCTTTGGCCTGAGATGGCGCGGGACCTGGCGGCCTCCATCCCCAGACTGATTGAGTTTGTGTTATTATATATAGCATCCCAGACTCAGGGAGCAGACAGGTCCTCTATAAATCAGCACGATTAGTACACTGCCTCCCTGCACCCCACAGAAGCCTATTCTGGTGCCAGTCTGGGCTTGACCTTCAGGGTCAGACTGAGGAGAAGCATCTGCCTCCCATGGTGCCCAGTCAGGTCAGGCACTGCCCCCACCCCCAGCATGGCTCCTCATCCTCTGAAGAGGATGACAGGTCTGTATCTGGGTCCACTTTGAGTTGAATAAGGAAGACACAGCCCACGACAAAGATTTCCTGTGTCACCTCTACCCCAAATGTGCCAGTTCCCTCAGCAGCAGCAGAGCTGAGAACCTCGTCTCTCCAATTTCAGGTGTGGAAGAAATCTTTGGACTCTTGATGACTGTGCAGCCTGCCCCAGACTGGGGGGCATCTACAAGGTCCTCCAGTGCCCTTAGAGACTTCGATGTAGGATAGGGCCTAACTTTGAGAAACATATTGATGTAAAGACTGTGTCTTTTTTTTTTTAAGATTTATTTATTTATGCATACAAGAACTGGGGTACAGGCCAGAGGCATGGGGGCGAGAGGATTCACCAGGAACAGGGTGGGGAACAGAACAGACAGACTAAAACACACTGCTGAGGGGAGTAGCGGGCGAGACAGGAGAGGTCTGCTGCGCCAGGTAACTCCCTGGCCAGGGATCGAACTCGTGCTGGAGTGGCTGCGAATAGATTCATAGGTTGCATCTTAATCCCTTGTGCCACCAGGGAGGCCCCTAAAGGCTGGGTCTTAGCATTGACATCGACCAAGGTTTGAACAACAACTCAGACACATAAGTCCCCGGAGTCTGGGCAAATTCTTTAACTTCCCTTAGCCTGTTTCCTTATTTTAATACAAGGATAATGCTAGTGTCCAATTTATATAGTTGTTTTCAAAGACTAAATGATTTTATAAATATGACCTTAACAGAGGTTCTGAACACATACTAAGTTCTCAAAAATGTTACTGTTCCTTTTGGAGCAGAGGGCGGGCAAGCAGGAGACAAGACAGATACCCCAGTGAGTAGGGGCAGCCTTGATGAATCCTGATTCCTCATCTGAGACATGTTTTTCAGTAATAGGACCTGAGCTGCCACCAGGATAGAAGTTCTGGTCTTAATTCCCTAGAGGGCCTTGCAAGGACATTGCAGGAGGCTCCAAGGGCCAAGAATAGGAAACTGGGGTGAGGGCTGTGCCTGTACAGTTGAGTTGTCATACATTGTACAGGGCTCTGCCTCTGTAAAAACCTTAGCCAGGCCAGGCCCAGCGACATGCCTTTGATATGCAAACTGGCCACACCTCCTCAGAAGGCCTGATAGTCCTGGAGGGGATATGGTTAACAGTGCCATTCACAGCAACAAGAATGGAGCTAGAAGGAATTATGCTCAGTGAAATAAGTCAGAAGGGAAAAGAAAAATGCCGGATAGTTTCACTTATTGGAAGAAAATAGGGGAACCAAATAAGACATCAGAGGAAAAAATAATACAAACAAAACAATAACAAACAGACAATTATAAACCAGAGACATCCTACGGGGGAGGGAACGTGAGAGGGATTGGAGGGAAGAGAAACTCAGGGGACTGTGGTGATGGTGCATGGGTGAATTGGTGGAGGAAATTCTATGGGGAAATACACCTGAGGGGGGAAAAAAGCAAACATTGTTTAAAACTGAACAATGATGTAATATATATGTGTGTGTGTATAAATAAAAAGAGGAAGGAAGGACAAAAAAGCAATGCTGTAGAAAATGCTTTCTACATCATAATATGCTTAAGGGATTACTACTGCCACCATTATTTGATGGATTGTCAAATATGTATTTTGGTGCTACAATAATTGAGATGACTTACTGATACACAACACATCCTGTATAAGAGAATCTGAAGATAGCCTCTCAGTGACCTTCAGAAAGCTCATTTAATTCCTGCCTGGATACGTCTGTTTCCCCAATGATCATTTCAGAAACTTAATCAAGGCAAGAGAAAACTATAGTTGTAATGAGGGGTTAGCCATAATCAGTCTTTAAAAGTCCTGCCAAAATAAATCTCTGAAAGAGAAGATTCTGAAAGAAACATCTGCTAAGGCACTTCAGCATCCGGGTGTGGTATTCCCTAGAGACCATTACCCCACCCTCCACCCTGCATTTTATGGGCACTTTGAGGGTTCTTTCCTATTACTTGTGGAAACACACCAGGCTTCATCTGACTTGGGAATCACTGTAGTTGCTTATCTCAATAACCTGAGTGCCAAGAGATAGGCCAGCGATCTGGGGCACCTACAAAGTACAGGTGTAATGGCCTAAAGTCAGATTCCTCATCTCCTCCTGGCATTGCACTCAAAGGCTCTTAGTAGCTGAGCCCTGGCTGGACAGTAGATCTCTAATTTCCCACCAGAATGTCAATCAGAAGTGACAGCATGCCTCTTGGAATGCATCTACCAGAGCCTCCAACAATCTTTTTTTTCTCAGAGTGAAGCGAATAATAAGATATTCTTTCAGTCCAGTCTCATGCATCTATCAAGCCAGCATATCAGAAGAAGACAGACAATTTTGGGTCCTTAGAAGCTGGGAAGCAGGATGTAGCAGACACTGAGTGCTCTGTACCAAACTTCTTTAGGGCAAGAACTGATGTAAAATCAGCATCATTGCAAATTAAAACAAAATCTTAATTTGCATCACCCCTGGGTATTAACTGGCCATTCTGATGACCCACTGTCAGGTTGTTTGATGATTCTGTGAGAAGTAGAACAGTGATTTTCAAGCCTGGCTGAACATTAGCATCACCTAGAGAATTTTTAAAATTATTGCTTCCCAGGCGACATTCTCCAAGACTCTGATTTAATGGTCTAATGCAGGGCTCACATATTGGTGTTTGCAAAGCTCCCCTGATGGTTCTGATTTCCAGCTGGGTGGAGAACTTGTGTGAAGAACACATGCCTTTGGCTTCACTGTTGTAACTGTTAGGATGACCGGTGTGACTGGCTGCTGTTGGGTTTGATTGATTTCTCAGCAGCTGACCCACACTGGTTGGCTCAATTAGTTATTCATACATGACCTAATGATCCATAACCCCATCTGCAGTAGTTTACAGAGACTTAAACTTCCTTCTTCGAAAGAGGAAGTTATGTTTGATCCAGAGAAACCAGCTTCACATACAAAGATGTGTGTGTTCCAAGTCCACTGCTGAATTTAGATTTTTAATTCTTAGATGCAACTAAGAGAAAATGGAGTGTTCCAGGATGAGTCAGAGCCCTACAGTCTGGTAGAAGGCACTGAAGGAAGGAACTTGGGAGAGGCAGCAGGGAAGAATCCAGCAGCTCCCTCTGTAAGAAGCATAATTCATAGTTTCTGTACTTCATGCTTTGACATCTTGGGGCCTTGCTGGCCCCAGAGGGACTCTTCCTCCCAGGATCAGCCAGTTCCTAATGATGGGAAGGGACTTGCCCTACAAACCTAACTTTCTATGCAAATCAAGCAATCCAGAGCCCATATCTCCAGCCCTCTCCTTTGTTTCTCTAATCTGGGCCATGATTCCCCTGCCCTAATGGCTCAGGATCAGGTACTAGATTAGTAGAGACAGCCCTTAGTCCCAGAGCTGCCAGAATGCCTCAAACCTGCTTAGCCTCCCATACCACCCGGCCCTGCCATGGGGATCACAATAAAAGCTCTGGCTCATGTTTCCCTGCTGCTCCTGCTTCCCAGTGTGGCATCCATCTTTTTTTTTTTTTCTTTCAAGATTTATTTATTTATATAAGAACCAGGGTACAGGCCAGATGTGTGGGAGGGTGAGAGGATCCACCAGAGACAGAGCAGGGAACAGAACAGCAAACTGACGAAATACACTGCTGAGGGGAGCAGCGGGCGAGACAAGAGAGGTCTGCCCCACCATTTGGGACCCTCACTGGCTGGCCAGGATTGAACCAGTGCTGCAGAGGCTGTGGACAGCTTCACAGTGCAGTGCTCAACCACCTGTGCCACCAAGGGAGGCCCGTGTGGCTTCCATCTTAGCTAAGCTATAGAAGATGACTTCTGAAACCATAGGGGTGAGTTATTCAGTTTTGCTGGGTCATTCTTGTTATCCCCATGGTGATTGTAGGGGGCCCACACCCTTTGTAAAATGATGATCTTTGTTCAAATTTGTTGCATAACTTTGTGTTCAAATGATAGGTTTCCCACCTTGAATATTGATTTCTAGAGTTTCTCCTCATTAACATCTGGGATCAAGTTGACATTTCTGTGCCTCATTCTCCACATCTATTAAATGGGGAATATACTTAACTCCTCCCTATTAAATGGCTTTACAGACATAAAGATTAAGAACAGTATTTTGTATTTGGTAAACATTCAGTCAATGTTAGGTCTCATTAATCACTAAGAAAGTTGTTAGGTGATAAGTAATTCATTTGATTTTGTGAAGTTAACTATTCTTGACCCTGTCATGAAAGTGATCAGGTTCTTGGTCTTAGTTTCAGGGATGCTTAGAACCTGCCCCATATGTCTCAGAAGTTCAGGAGGGAGTTAAAATTGGATCATCAGCACTTATCTTGTCTCCCAGAAGCTTTAGTCTCCTCTCTGACTAGAAGCTTCCCCACTCTTTCAGAGGGAGCCAGGTTCTGAGAGCTCAGAATCTCCAAGCCTGGAACCCTAATATTTGGTGGATTGGAAAGACATAGGGTTCTCAATCATACAGAGCCAGGCTCAAATCTGTTGAGACATAGTAATTAGCGTGGGACTGTCTAGAAAAGTGCTTTCTCTCCCTTTGTCTGACTAACACTTCTGCCCTTCAGAACGAGTTTCACAGTCACTTGTTATGTTTCTCCTGTTAACATGTCTGTCCCTTGCACTGAGTTGCTTTGATCAGGAGCTCCTCAAGGTGAGGGACTCTGTTTCATCTTTTTATTCCCAGTGACAATCAGATCAGAGTGCTGATACATGAAAGATGTGATATGTATACACAGTGGAATACTATGCAGCTATAACAAAGAAAATCTTTTGCCATCTGTGACAACATGGATGGAACTGGAGGGGATTATATACTAAGCGAAATAAATCAGAAGGAGAGTGACAACTAGGGGATGATTTCTCTCATGCAGAATATAAAGAAAATAAAGCAAAGGATCACACAAAACTAAACCAAAACAAACCCTAGAGATCTAACTGTAGAATTGAGGCTACTAGAGGGATGAGCAGCAAAGGGGGAAGGGGCCCAGTGGACTGTGATGGAGATTACGGGTACTTTGGTGGTGGGTGTGGTGTGGTAATGTATGTCTGCAGAAGTATGAACCTATGTCTCTAAATCATAGTGTCATAAGCCAACGTTACCTCAATTAAAAAATGTATAAATTTTAAAAATGGGAATAAGAAAAGCAATTATGAAAGAAAATAAAAAGATATAATTCAAATGGTCCTACTACAAAATGGAACTGAAGATTGTGTTAGATGTGCTAGTAGTCATAGGAGTTATAAAATACTGTTTGTTTTGGAAAAAAATAAAAGCTAAGGAAATGTGAATGAATGCAGTCAGGAGATTGCATTGGTTTCAAAGTGGAAAAAGTTTGTATTCTTCGCAGCTTCACAGCATTGTTGCTTGGATTCAGGGAGAGACTGCCTGCAATTTGTACAGGATAATCAGAGCTCAGATTCATCCTATGTTCTTGGTCTGCCACATGGAAACCTTCCTTCTCCCAGAATTCCCTGTGGCAGTGGTTCCCCATCAGGTCTCCACTCACTCTTCCAGGGCCCCTCTGGGGTCTGTAGCCCAGTGACCTGACGGCTGGCAATGCATCATTGCATTGGTCCTCCCACTTTGCAAAGTCTCTCCTTCTGCCACCCTAGGCATCTTTCTTAGACTCCTCAGTCACAGTTGCCCAGAATTATTGTCTGGCACTTCATGTCTTATGGTTCCTTGGTGAGGATTTTCTCAGGACTTGCAAAATTATTTTTTCCCCAAAGCTGAATCCCTCCCTCCCCCACCTCAAATTCAATATTAAATATTTTGGTGATGCCTCAAATTAGGCAGACACTTGTCAGCTCTAGCATCACCCCATGTGGCACACCTTTTGGCTCCAAGACTTCTAGGACAGAAAAAATAAGTTAAAGTCCTTTGCTTCCACCAGAGAGCACCCTGCTACTCTGTAGCTATTTTATCCTGTCAGAAACATGGGTCTTATTCTTTTCTCCCTCTCCACCTACCCTCTTCCAATCAGACCAATTTTTTTTATGATCTATTCAACCTGGTCACCTGTCATTCCTGAAGACACAAGTGACCTAGCTCCTGCTGAGGGGAATGCATCTCAGTCAGATATCAGTTCACCCAGGAAGGAAAACAGGGCTTGTATCAGGCATGGCGGTCTGTGGAAAAATCTCCATAATGGTGCCCCTGGGTATTTCCGGACAATCAAGTACACTGCAGATGATTCTGCGCTGGGGTCTATAGCATGCTCCTCCTGGCCTTACGGGAAATCTCCAGCCTCAGCAGCTCTGCAGGGAGACCTCCACTGGAGAGCACTCTGCCTGCAGTTTGTTGCAGGCTTCCCAGTGGGCTGCAGATGGTGTTGCTGATTTGCAATCGCACCCACACAGGAAGATGCCACGTGCTGCAAGATGCTGCAAGACGCTGAGTGCGCAAGAGCTTTCGAGTTCGCCTCCAGGCTCCAGAGGAGAGCAGAGTGATTGATTGTAACACAGCCAGGCAACCCCAGCGTCTGCCGTGCACCAGTGGGGGCTGCTGCTGGGTGATCACGTCATCAGGAGTGAGATGGAAACGGAAACGCCTCCCTAGGATCCCGGGGCACAGTGCAGAACCGGGCTCCCGCACCCTTGCTGTGTAGTTTAACATGTGTGTGGTAACGTGTGTGCTGGCACCGTCTCACAGATCGATTTTACAAGGGAACCCCCAGCCCCAGAGCCACCCCCCAAAACCAACACATCATGCTCCCAATACTGTCAGCTGTTGCTGAGATTGGCTGTCACAGTCATCAGCCCAGAATTTAAGTCAGTGTTGATTGGAGGCTTTAAGGAATGCCTAAAGAGTCATATTTTGGACCTAAGTGTTCTGAATCCAAACTAACCTTTTGAATATCTGAGCCAAAAAGAAAACAGAAGAGCCAATAAAACAACAAATGATGAAGTCAATTGGTTGTGACAATAGCTGGAAAACACAGTTTGAAAACATTTGGTTCTCTTCTGGAAAGTGCTTAAATAGCTCTGTGTGTGCGTGTGTATGTGTGTGTGTGTCTGTGTCTCCCACACAATAAAAACATTGTTATCATCCCTTTAGAACAAGGTTTGCTAGCTACAGCCAAATCGCTGGTTAATTTTAGTAAATCCTTTTTCCTCCCTTAGCTCTTCTTTCTCTCCATTGTCCCCAGTCTCCTGCTTTTAAGTTGCAAAGAGATTTCTAAAGGTTCAAAAATGTCTGGCATCAAAAGCACTACCATAAAATAACAATAAAAAATTGGGCTTCACCAAAAATACTGCTCTTGGAGAGACACTGTTTATGCGGTAAACAAGCTACACGTTGGGGAAAATATGGGCAAGGCACATAGCTGATAAAGGACTTGTAGAATTCTCAAACTCAGTAACAAGAAAATAAAATATTTTTTCTAAATTTTTAATTGAGGTAACATTAGGATCCCTCATGAGAAATCGCCACTGTAGTGCCCCCACCCTCAGATCCCCCAGTCACCACCGTGGTCCTTTGTACTTCCTCCCCTTACCTCCCCCGACTTTGGAAGCAGAGGGTTGACAGTCAGCTTTCAAGGGTTAGTTTTTAAGCTTGTCTTTCTCTGACCCTTAGTTTGACTTTTCTATATTCAACATATTATTGATGCCCTTTGGTATTTATCTTCCTTCTTCTGACTTATTTCACTTAGTATTATCCTCTTCAGCTTCATCCATGTTGCTGCAAATGGCATAATTTTATCATTTTTGGATCACTGAGTAATTTTCCAGTTGTGTATGTATTCCACATTTTCTTGATCTCATCTGTTTTGGGGCACTTAAGTTGTTTCCATAATTTGGCTGTTGAAAATAGTGCTACACTGAACATAAGAATATAAGTCTCCTTTAGAATTAGTATTTTTAATTTTGGGGGTATATTCTGAGGAATGGAATTATTGGATCATATGGCAGATGCATTTTTAATCTTTTCAGACACCCCCATCCTGCTTTCCGTAAGGACTGGACCAGTCTGTATTCCCACCAACAGTATAGGAGGGCCCCCTATTTCTCCACATCCTCACCAGCACTTAATAAAAACATATTTTGAAAGGACAAAATATTCGTACAGACCCATCACCAGGAAAGATATATAGTTGGCATTTAAGCATGTGAACAGATGTGCTGCACCATTTCATTAGGGAAATGCAAATTAAAACATCAATGAGATCCCACAACATGCCTTTTAGAATGACTAAATTAAAAAGACTGAGCAAGCTAAGTCTCAGCAAAGATGTGGAGAAACTAGAACTCACACTGCTGGTGGAAATGTAAAATGGTGGAATCATTTTGGAAAACAATATAGTAGTTTCTTAGACAATTAAACATAGCCCTACCCTCTGATTCAACTATTCTACTTCTAAAAATTTTCCCCAGAATTAAAAGCATATTTTCATAGGACTTCTTCATTGATCATATGCAGTTAACTTGCAATAGCCCCAAACTGGAAACAACCCAGATGTCCATCCACAGGTGAATGGGTAAACAAATTGTGGTATATCCAAACCACAGAGCACTACTCAGTAATGAAAAGGAATGTGCTATTAATACAGATGGTAACAGGGATAAATCTCAGAATAATTATGTTGAATTATAGAAGCCAGGAAAAATAGTATATACCATGTGAATCCATTTGCATAAAACTCTACAATTTGTCAATGACTATGTAGTGACAGAAGCAGATTCATACTTTCTTGGAATAAAGATGGGGAGGAGGGTGCAGGGGAGAGATGACAAAGGGGCATGAGGAAACTTTTGGGAATGAAATTTATGTTCACTATCTTGATTGTAGTGATGGATTCATGAGTGTTCAAAATGTTAAAATTTTAATTTATTATATAAATTATGTGAATTGTACCTCAGTGAAACTGCTAAAAATTACCAGGCTCATGGAGCATCACATTGGGACAGCTCCAGAGTATTCTGAGTCTGGGGTTGGGACAGTGTTTGAGCTAAAGGAGTTATCTGTGACATTATTTTTCAATAGCTCATGCATCCAATCTAGTCCTGGAATTAGTGGTCATGGAAGTATGCTTTAAAGTCAAGGCAATTCTAGTCCTCACAGGAACTTACAAGTGTAATGGAAAAAGCAAATCAGTCTCAGCGTATAATGTAATGATTCAATATAAAAATTAGATCATATAGTAGATTTCAATCTTAGTTCAACTCCATGACTTGATTTGGAATTATATCATTTATAAAAAGATTTATCATCCGTAAAATGTAATTATCCCATCTTATCCTGTTCATTGTGGAGTTGTTCTAAGCATCAAATTGTTTTAGGAACGTGTGATAGCTACTCATGTCAGATATTATTAAATGCACACAAGGAGAGGCAAGAGGGGAAGCCTGTAGTAATTAAAGATTGGCAGGCTTATCAGGTAGACTCTCCCAAGGTAAGTAGGGGAGTATAGGGGACCAATGGGGTTGCAGAAGGCACTTAGCTTGAGAATTATACCAGTGGAGAACAGAAAACCTGGACCCAACTTATTTTACTTTTTTTTACTTTTACTTTTTTTTTTCATTTTAAAAGGAAAGGTTTATTAGGAAAAAGTAAAAGGGAAAAAGAGGCACCTATGTAGACACAGGTGGAGAGAGAGCTGCCGCAGGTCCCAGCTTATTAACATTTGAGATCAAGTAAGTGGCAGATGTGTGTCATTTCTGACTGCTCAGAAGCTGCTCCTCTTCCTGAAAGCATTTACATTTCCTTAAGGGGCACGAGAGTTCTCCATGTGGTCGGTATTCTTGGTGGAGAGGCACCCATTTGCCTGCCACTTGAACCCAAAGGGGCTGAGTGTCCAACTGTGTGTCCAACATTCCTCCCTTCCTACAAGACCAGCATCTCCGTTTTCCTTGGAATTCAGGTGCTCATGTAGTTGGCAATAGGGAACTTCCTCGTGCTCATATAAGTCACCTCCATGGTGTTTACACTTTAAAGTCATATTTGAAGTGGCTTTAAAAGGAGGTACTGGCCCCAATCAAGACTATCAGGGTCTTTCCCAGTTATGACCCACATAAGCTGGCATTGGTGTAACAGTTGGTCCTCTGCAGGTAGAAGCTATAAAATATGAGGTTTGGGCATTGTCAGCACATGCAGTCATGTGGAGGAAGCCAAACTGCAGAAAAGAGGAGAGAGAGGGAGAGAGAAATCCCTGCAGATGCATTCCTGACCCCTGTGTGCTTTGTTCAATTGACTCTTTCGTTTACATGAATTATTTGTGTATTTAAAAAAAAAAAAACAACCCTCACCTTTTTGCCTAACCAGCTTGAGTTGGGTTTATGTCACTTGCAATGAAAATCTCTGCTTAATAAAAACAGAACATGAATTATGAAGAATTTTGAAGTAGGTTCAATTTAATTAACAACTGAGAACCTACTCTAATCCTATATTTGCCTAGTGCTTTCACCTAGAGGTAACTAAAACTGAGAAAGGATAACAGATCCAGCAACAGGGAATAAATCCAATAACAATGAGATTCAATCAAAATTTGTTGATTCCAAAGGCATCCACATACTTTCCTTTATACGTTGTGTCCTGTGAACACAAGCTCTACCAGGACCAAAATCATCTGCCCTAGTTCTCAGGACTATGAAAATTTCTTGTCACCTAATGACTGTCTTATACATGCCTGTTGAGTAAGGGAAGTGTTAAGTTTAGGTAGAATTGTTCTGAATTCATTGAACTAGGATAGGGCTAAGCAAGATTTGATAGTCTCTGCAAATAAGGCATTTTACATAATTGATGTATTACTCAAAATGAGTCTAAAATTAAGTTTCCCTGAACCTAGTCATATTTTAAATACACAGAAGAACTTGTTCCCTAAAGGAAACTATGATAAATCTTTTTGAACAACAATTATGCCTCATTTTTATTTCTGCATAAATCTCGATTTTCCTATAGTAGGTTTATTTAAAGCAGAAGTTGCAGACAAGATACCTCTGGTTTAAATTTGGACAAAGCCAGAGAGATTAATTAGTCAATATGTCTGTCTCAGCTGAGACCCCGGGTGCACTATCAAAGCAGGAAAAGTCCAATGAACATAAATGCCCGTGTTTGGTTTGCTACTCCATAGCTGCTAAACTCCACCCTTAGTTCCAAGCAACCCCAGCCCCTTTCATGAAGACAAGAGTCGTGGCAGATTTGTGGTGTGATGAGAGTTGTAATCCTTGGTGCCCGGGATCTCTTTGGCAAGGAGGCAGTGGTGAGTGGAATGTGAAAAACATATGTGGTTGCAGTTCATTCAGTTCATTCTGTCCCTCCAACATCTCTGGTTGTCTTCCTGGCACAGGGAAGGTACCTTTCTTACTAGAACTGTGTGACCTGCATTTAGCTATAAATAGGGAGGTAACCTAGCTCATCCTATATCTCCTGTTTCTCAATTGCTTATGCTCAAAATAATCAATATGCCAAAGTGGCATATTTTGGGGCTCTATATTCTGATCTCTTCTGAATGGTTTTAAATTCCATTTCTTCTAATTGTCTCCAAATTGTCTTTATTATAGTCAAAGCTCAGGGTCTAGAAATGTACACAATGCTTCAGGTATATATAATCATCGTAGAGTCTAGAAAAGCTGCTAAATCCATCTCTCAAATACCACAGCTTACGTCATTGCTGCAAAAGTTGAATCAGTTCCTTGATTGTAGTTCATGGAATAGACTCAGCTTCAGCTTCTTGTCACATGAGTCCTAAAGTGTCTGTCCATGTGCTCTTGCTAAGCTCTTTCTCCTTTATCCTCACATATGCTTTTTTGGAGCATAGAGCTAACTCTGGCACTTCGATGGGTGTCCTTAAGTGTGGACTTTTATTAACTTGTTCTTTCATTCAATTTTTATGAACCCTCCTATCCTACCGTCAGTCTTTTGAAAATATAATTTGATGAATATGGTAGACACAGTACTTGTCCTCATGAATATTTCAGTCCAATAAGGAACAGAACAATTAGTTCAATGGGTACAATTGAGTCAGATAAATGTTCTTGAACAGAAAGTACAGGATACTAACATAGATTTGGAGAAACAAAAAAGGTTCTGTGGAGGAAATTATATATTACCTAATTAGTAGTGTTGGTCAAGCAACAAGAGAGGAATAGTGATCTCCCAGAGAAAACAATTTGAGCAAAGAAGACAGACTCTGCATGGAGATTTTGAGGCATTGATCATATTACAAGTATGTGATCAAAAAGCAGCAGTAGAGAACAAGACAGTAGAGGTAAGCCATTCAGGAGCTTGAATTTCTACTTAAAAGAAATTGGGAGTTAAGTGATATAAAGAGGGGAGTAGCATCAACTCTTCACTCTAGAAAGAGCACTCTGGCTACAGAGTGAAGAATGAACTGGAAAGACAGTGTTGAAGGCAGAGAGACCGATTAGCTGTTGCAGTACTCTGATGGGAGATGACTGGTCTCAACGAGGGTAGCAGCAGTGGTTATATCGAGGAGTAGATGGTTGCAGGAGATATTTTGAGGTAGAAATGACAGGACCTGTTGGAAGATTAGCCATAAGGGTGTAAGTTAGGGTGGTGGTAAGAATAAAACCTGGGGTTTTGACTTTGAATATATGGATATAAGCACCTGGCATATTCACTGAGAAAGAGAATCTAGTTGTTCTTATTGTTTATTTGTTTACTTAGGCACAGGATGAGTGATAAATTCTGTTTTGCATGTGATGAGTTTGGAGATGTCAAAATGCAGCTAAATACATGAATGTCCCTCTGTAGGGCGGATCCAAGTTTGAGTAGAGATTTGGGAATTATCAGTGTGTTGATGATGTCCTAATAGTAACTGTATTGTGAAAGCATACCTCGTCAAATAACTAGTTGAAATCCAAATGCCATATGATTCATGCATTCTCTGATCTCCTGGGGTAGCAATATCTATGAATGATTTTCTACTCCATGTTAGATGAAGTGATTAGAATTAGGTTTGAAACTTCTCAGTCATTTCAATTTCAGCCATGTAATTCAGTCCACAGGTTATCTGCCTTGCGCTGGCTGTTTTTGGTACTAGAATACCATGATGGTCAAAACAGACAAGATCTCCGCTACTCACAGAATGTGGGGTGGGGTAGTAATTAAGAATTTAAGATCATGAAGGAACAAACACATCATCGTCCTTCTCTACTTCCACCTAAATAGGAATTGAGGAGAGGAGAAAACACATAATTATTTTATGGGTTATTGTAGGTTATTTCTGCACAAAAGCCAAAACAGCAGTTTCACCATTCTAAATGTATCCTCATCTGTTGCAGTGGGTATGTTTAGAGGACAGATGATATCCTGATCTGTATCTAGGCAACTCTTCTGTGACAGCACAAAATTGAGGAGCGACAAGTGAGATCATAAGAAACAGAAACATTATGCTAAAAAAAAAATCTTAAGGTCGAGTGGTATTGTCAGTGTCTCCTGGCAAGGAGGCAGGTATTAGAGCTGCCTTGGAGACAAGACTCCACAAGGCTGCTGTTGTGATGTTATTGTCAAAGGGAGCTCATCTAAACTCTCTGGGAGAGTCAGCAGCATTCCTTCCCCAAGGTGTCCCCATTTAAGTTGGTAGTGCTCTCCTCTCGTTTATGTAACTTTTTTTTTTTAAAAAATGCATCTAATTGGACCCCCATCACAGAGACTCTCTTATTTCAACAAATAAGAGTGATTGACATTTAATTGACATACAATGAGCTTAAACCTATTTAAAATGCACAGTTTGGTGAGGGTTGACATGTAAACATCCATGAAACTGTCACCCAACCAAGAAAATGAACATTCATTACAAATAACAATTTTCTCCTGCCCCTTTGTAATTTTGCCCTTACACTACTGGGACTCTCAGGCAACCACTGATACAATTTTTGTTACAATATATTAGTTTGCTTGATCCACTCTTACAGCAAATACTACTCAGTGATCAAAAGAGATAAATTCATGCCACTTGCAGCAACATGAATGGAACTGGAAAGGATTATGCTAAGTGACATAAACCAAAGAGGAGAAAGATACCAGATGGTTCCACTTCTATGTGTAATGTAGAGAAACCAAACAAAGTGTAAGACCATCACAAACTTTAAAACTGACCCTTAAAATCTGACCGTAGATCTGAAGCAATCAGTTGGGGAGGGGAGAGAGAGAGAGGAGAGTCGGGGAGGAAACAGTCTGTAGCCTCTTTACAGTCTCTTAATAGTATCTTTCAAAGAGAAGCCTTTTATTTTGCTGAAGTCTAACTTTCCATTTATTCCTGGATGGATATTACTTTTGGAGTATATCTAAAAAGGCTTTCCAATGATGCAGAATTGTTGCTCTCTTTTTACTCTAGAAGTTGTATTGGTTTTACATTTACATGTAAAATTCATTTTGATGTAATTTTTGTACACAATGTAAAAATGGATTAAAGTTCACTTTTTCTTGGAATATGGGTATCTAATTGCAAATGATCTGATATAATTTATATAAAAGACTTTCCTTTCTCCACTGAGTTGCCTTTGCATCTTTGTAAAACAATCAGTTTTGATAGATGGTAGTAGATGGTGTAGGTCCATTTTTGGACTTGATATTCATTGATCCATTTACCCTTTTTGTTGGATAAATTTATCCTATATTGATACCAGTAAAATATTGTCTCAATGACTATTGTTTTATAATCTTGAAATCTTAGTCTTCTAATTTGTCCTTTTATTTCAGTTAAATTTGTGTTCTAAATTCCTTTGCATTTCCTTATGAATTTTAAAGTAAGTTTGTCAGTATCTACAAAGAAACTTGCTGAAATTTTCACTTGGATGGCAATTAATCCACAGATAAATTTGGCAAAAATTGGCATCTAGTAAAATTGTTTTCCTATCTATGAGCATGACAAATCTCCGTTTAGAGACTTTAGAGATAAAATGTTTTGAGTAGTTTTCATGTACAGGGTGAAATGAGGGTCCAGTTTCATTCTGCATATGTTATCCAGTTTCCCAACACCAATAATTGAAGAGACAGTCCCTTCCCCATTATGTGGTTTTGACACCCTTGTTAAAGATTACTGATGGATGCATTTCTTTCTGGACTCTCTGTTCCATTTGTCTTTGTCTGTTTTTATGACAATACCACACTGATTTGATTACTATAGTTTTATAATATAGCATCAGGAGTGTGATGTGCTATCTCCAACCTAGTTCTCCTTTGTTCTTGCTCAAGATTTCTTTTGTGACTCCCATTGAGTTTTAAGATACTTTTTCTATATCTGTGAAGAATGCCACTGGAATTTTAAAAAGATTGCATTGAATCTATCACTGTGGGTAGTATGAGCATCTCAATATTAATTCCTGCATCCAGAAACATAGTCTATCTTACCATTTATTAGTGTTTTCTTTAATTCTCTTCATGTTTTAAAATATTCCGTATGTAAGTCTTCTACCTGGCTAGTTGTTTATTCCAAAATTTTTATTATTTTCGTGTTGTTTTCCTCTCAGATAGTTTATATAAAGTCATGACTGATCTTGTCTGTTGATTGTGCATCCTTTACTGATTTCATTGATTATTTCTAACATTTTTGTTGTTGAGTTTTTTGGGTATTATATGACCTCATCGCCTGCAAGTAGAAATAATTGTACTTTTTTTTTCAGTTTATATGCTTTTATTTCTTTTTTAACATAACCTTGCTCTGTTATCTAGTATTATGTTGAAAAGAATTGGTGAAAGTGGGCATCCTTGCCTGTCACCCAGTCTTAAAGGGGAAGGCTCTCAGTTTTCCCCCATTGATTGTGGTGTTAGCTGTAGGCTTGTCCTGTATGATCTTTTTTCTTTAAGACAGGTTTTTTTCTTATGTTCTTTTTTGACAGCATTAATCATGAATGGATGGGTATTCTATTGCTAGTTATATATTCTTTGCTATTAATATATCCCCTTCATCTTTTCATTGATGTGAGCATGGTATTGTTTTGTCCCCTTCATTCTTATGCTGTCTATGTCCTTATAGGATATTCCTTGCAGTCAGCATATAATTGGGTCTTGCTTTTTTATCAACCACCACTGAGCTTTGCTTTTTATCCAATCACATAATCTCTGCTATTTATTTGTGCTTTTTGATCATTAATAGTTAATATGATGTTGACTCAAATTGTTTATTTCTTTTCTTTTTGTTCCTTATACTCTCCTCATTCTGCCTATTGAAAATATTTGAATAGTTTTTATATTCCATTTATTAGCTTATTAACCATAAGGTATTTTTTTTATTTTGTTGCTTGCTTTAGAGTATATAATATGCTCCTGTACCTTAACAAGACTAACTTGAAATGATATTTAAGCACTTGATGTGTGCCAGAAGAAATTTACCATAGTATATTATTTTCTGGACTTTATGCTGTTTTGTCAAATATTTTATCATTACATATATACAACTCTAATGAAGTAAATAGTGATTAGTATTTAAACAGTTGTCTTTTTAAATTAATTAAATAGTATGAAAAATCATAGCTGTTTAACTGTAGCTATCATTTCCACTGTGCTTCCTACCTTTTTGTAGATCCATCTTTTGCCCTGGTATCGTTTGCCTTTTGCCTTAGAGACTTCCTTTAACATTTATGATAGTTCAGATATTCTATTTTTTAAAGGTTAATAAAAGGTTTATTTACAAGGGAAAGGGAATTAAGGAAATGTACAACTCAGGGAGAAAATAGGGAAATAAAATTGCAGTTTTGAAAAATTATGTACAATCAAAAAAATTTTGCTGGATCTTGTTACTGAAGGGTGTGAACATACTGCCAAACATTCTGGGATCCCCATCGCTCCCTGGTCTGGCAGAAAAGAAGGCAAAATCAACTGTATGAACTGAAAGTCAGAACAGGCTCCATTCTGCAGGCTGAGCAGGAATCGCTGTCAGATGGGAAAGCAGCCTTAGTCCTGCACTAATGACTGAAGAGCCAGGTGAGATTTTCACAGTGGGTACCTGGCCTTTGCACCTGACAGTGTATTCTTTAGACATCAGGACAGGACAGTGATTCAACTCCCTTGAAACCTTTTGCCTTCCTCTGCCCATTACCATATGAACAGCATTACCATATCTTTACATTTTATTTTATTTTTTATAATAAATTTTATTTTGATATTCCCCATACAATTGCAACCCCCTTATTTTGACCCCAATCCCTCCCCTTCCCACCCCCCATAGAGTGTCCCTGGTTCATAGTTTTTTGTTGATTTTGATTTTCACTTTCTTATAGTTATTCATTTTCCTGGTCCCTTATTTAAGTTTTCTAGATTCCTGCTATGAGTGAGACCATCCGGTATTTTTCTTTTTCTTTTTGGCTTATTTCGCTGAGCATGATCCCTTCCAGCGCCACCCATGTTGCTGCAAATTGCATGTGTTTATCTTTTTTGAATGCTGAGTAATATTCCATGGTGTATATGTACCACATCTTCTTGATCCAGTCATCTATTTTTGGGCATTTGGGCTGTTTCCAAAGCTTAGCTATTGTAAACAGTGCTGCTATAAACATAGGGGTACAGATGCTCTTTGGAATTGATGTTGATAGTTCAGATATTCTTGTAAAAATGTCTTTCTAGTTTTTTAATCTGAAAATGTAGTCCATCTTTACTTTGGAAAAATATTTTCTTTGGGTATAAAGTTCTCAATTGATGTTTATTTCTTCAAATTATGATTCCACAGTCTTCTCAATGCATTGTTTCCGGAGACATCTGTTTTATTCCTTAACTTTATTCTCTGCAAATCACTTATATTGTTGCTCCTGATTTTCTCCTGATCACTGGTCCTGAAGTTTTATTATGGTGTGACATTGTGTAATTTTCATATAATTTCTTCTGTAGGATTTTTAAAAATCCTTGGAAATGGTTTTATTATGTTCATCAAAATTTTAGGACATTTAAGTCATTCTTCAAATATTTATTCTGACACCTTCCTATGCATTGTGTTCTTCAATTATATATTAGGCTGCTTGAAGGTACCCACAGTTTATTGATGATTTATTCATTTTCAAAAATTATTTTTTATGTTTCATTTTTAATACTTTGTATTGCTGCATCATCACTGTTTGATAATCTTTTTATTTTGCTACATCTCTGGTCTATTAATCACAATCAGTAAATTTTTGTCTCAGACTTTGTAGTTTTTCTCCCTTCAGTTTGCTTCACATCTTGTTTAATATTTTCCATGTTTTGAGTTTTAGTTATATGAAATAAAGCATATAAATGTTTCAGTGCCCTTTTCCATTAATTCTAGTATCTGTGTTAGTTCTAAGTTATTTCCAATTATTTGATTTATCTCCTCCATATGGGCTGCTTTTTTCTTTCATTTTTATGCCCAGCAGTTGTTTTATTAGATGATAAACATTATGAATTTTACCTTGTAAAGTGCAGTATGATTTTGTACTCCTATACTTACTCCTGGGCTTGATTCTGGAACATAGTTAAGTTACTTAGAAACATTTAGATTCCTTCCTGGTTGCTTTTAAGATTTCTTCGGGAGAGCTGAAGCAGTCATCAGTTTAGGACTAATTATTCCCCACCACTGAAGCAAAAACCTTCTGTTTAATCTACCCATTGCCCTTTGAATCTTGAGATTTTCCATACTGGGTGCTGAGAATAGACACTATTTTGGCCCTGTGTGAGTGCTGGATGCTTTTATTGCTAATCTCTTCAGATGTTTTCTTTCCTCAAGCCTTAGATAATTTTCTTACATATATATGTGTGTGTGTATATATATATATATATATATATATATATATATATATATATATAGGCTATTATTCTGAAAAATACTCAAGGGGAACTCTCTGCTGAGATCCAAAGCTCTCTCTCTCTCTCTTTGTAGATTTTTTTCTCTTTGGTACTCCCCCCTGAGCATTCTACCAACTTAATTCCACCAGATTCCCAGTTGAACTTGTTCTCTGGATTCCACATATGGAAAATTTATCCCATGGCTCAGAGACCACCATCCTTTGCTCCCTTATGTTGAGTATCTTGCAAACCATTTTTTCCAACTGCTTTGTCCATTTGGGAGGCCTATTTTCAATGGGAGATTAAACATGGTCCCTGTTTCTCTATTTTCCCAGATTGTTCCAGAGAGTCTCTCTTCATAAGTATGTGATTAGACTCAGTACATAGCTGAAAATCAACCAAGACTGAGAGTAACTGCTCTAGACCAACAAATAACCCCAGCAGAAAATTATATCTGTACTTTCCATGGTCAAATATACAATGCAGTTCATGGAAATCCTGTTTTTCTTTTTCCATAATCAAAAATTGGAAGTGATTTCCTTCCTACTACTATGGCCTTTGTCTAATCAATCTTATGTTATTTTCCTCTACATTGCCCTCTCCTTCCCTAACATAGAGTTACTGGTCAAGCCTACCATCACCCTGTGAGGAAGCTACATTGATTATGTTATTTGTTACTCTACTTTGTGACTGAACAGTGGAGGCACAAAGGCCTGTGAATGGTAGAGGGTCTCCACCCCAATCAGAGGCAAATGCAACAAGAAATCTTTGGGTTCCCTGCGAGTCCATAGATTTTAACACTAGAAAGAAGGCAACCCTTAGGGGAGTACCCAGTGCTGTCAACCTGCCGCCTGAGACATGGAGACTGATGTCCCTTGTAATTTTTCCCAGACAAGTGCTGCTACAAATGCTATTATTGTCCTCAGGGCTCTAATTTGAGATTAAAACACTTGTCTTCTTGTCTAACTATCTTTCCACTTTAGCTCTCACTGGAATTCCAGTTAGAAGACATCTCTTTTTTTCACCCTCATTAAACTTATGGGAAAAAGGGACACCCCAAAATGGTTTCAACATCTTCTCATGGCCTCAGAATTCCAGAATTAGCGGAATCCACTAGATAAATCACTCACTCAGGCTCCTACGGTAAGTGCAAATGATATATTATCCCATTTTATGAGTGTGGAAATTGAGACCCTGAAGATTTTTATGGCCATGGGTATGTGCTGCATTAAGGAGAACTAAGTGAGTGCTTAGGACCTTGAAGATTCAAAACTTTTGTCTGTGGCTTCACATTAGACTATAACACAGATAAAATCAAAGCACCCTACCTGGGCATCTCAGCACTGTCATGTAACTGCCAGAGAAGCTATCAAACTCTGCCCTCTTATGAAAGGGACTCTCTGCTGGTTAAATCAGTTATAGCTCAATCAAGTTACGTGAAACAGAACTCCAGGATACTTAGCATAGCTGCAATCACAGCATTGGGCTGTTGCTGTCATTTTGAAACCACCAGAATTTTTATAACATTGTTTATACCATGCGATATTTAGATTTAAGAAATGTGATGTATCTGTAAGATCACATTTAGTGAAATATCAAACTTAGGTTATCATAAAAAATGACTACAAATAGAAAGGAATGTGCTGAGAACAGAGAATTTGATCATGCTATGCAAAAACACAAAGAAAGAATGGTCTCTAGAAGATGGTTTTCGCTCCTCTGACTTTTGCCTGAGTCCTGACCATGACTTCAAGTTATTTCTAATCATGTCACTAGTAAATATGAATAACAGTGATCAGGGATCTTAGTATTTAGTTGGGTAGCAGCAAATGCACATTGAATGAATTACTGAAAAAAGAAATGAAGTACCTTAACATGATCTGGCCTCTATAGGGCTCCTGGTCTTCTCACCTTTTGTTCTTAGTCTTGAATACACTATCTTTCAGCCACCCTGATTTTCTTATTCTTTTTGAAGCATGATCTGCTCATTCTTTGGTCTTTATTTTTCCTTTGACTGAAAAAGTCCTTCTCCAGATCTCAAATTGATACTCTTTCTTATTGACCTTTCCTGACATCCTAATATAAAACAGTTCATTAGATATCATATCACTTTCTCCTTCTTATTTTCACTTTCATTTTATCACCACTAGGTGTTTGTGTATTTGTTTTCTATCTACTGCTGCATTAAAATGCAAGCCCTATAGGGCCTCCCCTGGTGGCGCAGCATTTAAGGGCTGGGCTGCGAAGCTGCCTGCAGGCTCTGCAGCACAAGTTTGAACCCCAGTGGCCGGCAAGGGTCCCACATGGCATGCAGACCTCCTTTGCTGTGTCGGCTTCTCCCCTCAGCAGTGTATTGTCATCAGTCTGCCTGTTCTGTTCCCCGCTCTGGCTCTGGTGAATTCTCTCACCCTCCTGCACTTCTGACTGTACCCAGTGCTTGTGTAAATAAATAAATAAATCTTTAAAAAAAAAATGCAAGCCCTGTAATAACCAACATTTATATAGCCACATGCCCTTGCACCAGTCTAGGTATTTTGTGTGTAATAACATGCTTTATTCTAATAACAACCCTATAAGGTTTGCTATTTTTACCTTCATTTTATAGGTTATGAAACTGAGGCAAAGTCTAAAATGAAATTGCTAGAAAATGACAGCAGGGCCGCACTCCGAGATGAGCTGACTCCATGCTCTTCACTGCTCCTTTCACCCCTTCCTGCAGAGAGTTGGGGACTGCAGTGGGGCCTCCCAAGAAGCAGACACCAAGATGGAGCTAGACATGCAAGACACTACTTGAGAAACCCCTTCCATTTATCATCATGTATTCAAAGTAAGGGAATAGGGGAAAGACACCAGGAAAAGCTGAAAAAAAGATTAGACCATTGTGGAATTCTGATTGTTGTGAAGGAGACAGATAAGGAGGAAGATAGGAAGAACAGAGGAAGATCTAGATTGCAGAATAATCTTAAGATTGTTTCACAAAGGCCAGTCAGCATCACCCATCGGAGGAACCCTATGTCGTTCAGGGCCTGCCTAACTTAGTACCTTTGCATGTTCACACATTAACTGGGAGCAGCCTGTGGGAAGCACGGCCCCAGCAGGGATATGGTGATGAATTTCTGATACATTTCCGTATCTGACACCTAGACCCCTATCTAACACCTAGCAGGTGCTCAATAAATATTTGTCAACGAAATGAATTACCCCTTGGAACAGCAAAGGTACTCAGTGATTATTAACTATGAACAAATAAATGAATAAATGATCACACAAAGCTAAGCAGTCACCTAAGTCCTTTATGATTTTTCATCACCTTTGCTCCTCTGGCGAAAAGGAAGCATGGGGGCACTGGCAGTTAGGGTCACAAGAGACACTTTAGTTCCCCCAGTTCCCTGGCAGTACTGTGCCTAGGCAATAATTTACAAAGACAACTTCATTCCCCAAAGGAAAAGAATGACTCTTGACTGTAGTTTGGGCAGATGTACTTATGGACACTTCAGACCTACACATTTCAAGCACTTAATCCATATAAAATAATGGCCATTCACCCTCCTGAACCCATTCCAAGCTGGCTAGATGTATGATGCCTATTACAGAAGCTTCAGAGCTGGCTCTCAGGCTACAATTTCTTTTCCCTGTTTACTTTCCTTTTTCCCTTAAAACAACAAAAATGTATTCTTCCTCATAGTTATGAAGGCCAGAAGTCTGGAATCAAGTCATGTTAGTAGGGCTGTATACCTGCTGAGGGCCCCAGGGGGGTCCTCACCTGCCCCCTCCTGGCCTCTGCTGGTGACAGGAGCTCCTTGGCTTGTAGCTGCATCTCTCCAGTCTCTGCCTCCAAGAACACCTGGAGCTCTTGCCTGAGGAAATCCAAATTTTCCTCCTCTTTATTTTTATTTTTCATTCTGTAAAAGATATGTCACATACAATTTATCAGCTTAACCATTTTTTAGTCCACAGTTCAGGGGCATTAATTACATTCACCTTGGCACAACTATCACCACATCCGTTTCTGGAATTCTCTTGGTCTTTCATCACTGATATGCCACCCCCATTAAATACTGACTCTCCATCTGCTTCCCCTGAGAAGGCAGCTTCCTTGCTCTCTGACTTGATGAATTTGATGACTTTAGACACCTCAGGCGAGTGGAATCCTACAAAATCTTTTGTGATGGGCTCATCATTGAGGATCATGTCTTCAAGGCCCAACCCTGTGACAGCAGGTGTCAGTATTTTCTTCTTTTTGATGCTGAGTAATATTTGTATTTGTGTTTTAGGGTTGCCATTACAAAATGGAACAGACTGAGTGGCTCAAAGACTAGACATTTATTTTCTCATAGATCTGGAAAAGTCCAAGATCAAGGTGTCAGCAGGTTTGAATTCTTTGAGGCCTCTGCTGGGCTTGCTGATGGCTGCATTCTCCGTGTGTCCTCAGTCCACATTGTGTGCCCCCTCAGTCCACATTGTGTGCCGATCTCTCCTTTGAAGGACATGAGTCACATGGCTCTGGGGCTACTTGCTGGAGATCAGCTCTGGAGAACAGGGTTGAGGAGAGCAATCTGAAAGAACTGAGGAATAAAGATATGAGATACAAAATAGTTTTAAGAGAAACAGGACCCAGGGGACGCAAGACTTCTCCTTTCAAGCTCAACTGTCCCAAGTGCCCAGTGCAATTCATTTTTATTGATACCACACCCCTCCCCTCCTTGTTAGTTACTAGACAATGAATCATTCTCTTAGTATTCAGCCTTGTCCGGGCACACAATCACTGCCAAGGGTCTGTGTTATCAGGTATATTCTACTCCCTTTATAATCTGGCCTGTTTCCCAGACTTACCTTTGCCGACACAGAAAAGAACATTGTGGTCTGGACATGGGCCAGTCTTCCAGCCTGTGTTGACTAGTCTTCCAGTCATGACCTGGACATTCTCCCTGTCTCAGCAGCTAGGGGTCCCCAACAGCTACCCATAAAACTTCATTTTACCTTACATCTTCCAAGGCCCTCTTTCCAAATAGTCACTTTATAAGGACCTGGAGCTGAGAACATCAACATGTGAATATTGGGGGAACTCAGGTCAACCCATAACACTTGGATGATACAATTGTCCAAATCAGGGAATAAGCTTTGATACAAGTCTGTTACATATTCTATGTACTTTATTCAAACAATGCCAATTGTCAGATTTTGAAGTATGTTACTTTCCTGATGTAGGGTCTGTCCAGGAGTCACACAGTGCCTTTGGCTGTCTAGTTTCTTTAGTCTGGAATAGTTCCTTGCCTTTTCTTGTCTTTCACAACCCTGGCAATTTGAAGAGTATGGTTCAGTTATTTTATACAGTGCCCCTCAGTTAGGATGGTAAGTCCCCATGATTATATTTATGTTACGCATTTTTTTCTGTCTTATTCAAATAGTAATGTTTTATTTTTTAATTAATATTTTATTTTATATAATTCTTACATCATTTTTCATTTTTGCACAATGTATACATTATCATTTTGGTTATATTCCCCATACAATTACACCCCCCCTCATTTTGACCCTAGTCCTTCCTCTCCCCTTCCTTCCCCCCCCCGCCCCCGTGGTGTGTCTCTGGTTTATAGTTGCTTGTTGATTTTGATTTTTACTTTGTATTAATTAGTCTTTTTCCTGGTCCCTTATTTAGGTTTTCTAAATTCCTATGAGTGAGACTATCCGGGATTTTTCTTTTTCTTTCTGACTTATTTCACTGAGCATGATCTCTTCCAGCTCCATCCATGTTGCTGCAAACTGCATGTGTTTATCTTTTTGATTGCTAAGTAATATTCCATTGTGTATATGTACCACATCTTCTTGATCCAGTCATCCATTTTTGTGCATTTGGGTTGTTTCCAAAGCTTAGCTATTGTAAATAGTGTTGCTATAAACATAGGGGTACAGGTGCCCTTTGGAATTAATGTTTCTGTGTCCTTTGGGTAAATACCTAGGAGTGGAATTGCTGGATCATATGGAAGCTCTATGTTTAGTAGGTCAAGAAATCACACAGCTCTCCATAGTGGTTGGACCAGTTTGCACCCCCACCAGCAGTGCAGGAGAGTTCCTTTTTCTCCACATCCTCGCCAACATTTGTTGTTGCTAGTTTTTTTTTTTTTTAATATGTGCCATTCTCATTGGTGTAAGATGGTATCTCATAGTAGTTTTGATTTTCATTTCCCTGATTACAAGTGATGTTGAACATTTTTTCATATGCCTGTTGGCCATTTGCATTTCCTCTTTGAAGAAGTTTCTTTTTAGCTCTTCTGCCCATTTTTTGCTGGATTATTTTGTTTTTGTTGAGTCTCATCAGCTCTTTGTAGATTTTTGTGATCAGTCCTTTATCATTAGCGTTGTGTGCAAAAGTGTTCTCCCAGTTGGTGGGGTTTCTCTTTGTTTTTGTTACTGTCTCTTTTGCTGTACAGAAGCTCTTTAATTTGATATAGTCCCAGCTGTTTATCTTTGCCTTCACTATCACTGCTTTGGGCGATGTATCTGTAAAGATGTCTTTGAGGTGCATGTCATGTAGTGTTTCGCCTGTATTTCCTTCTATGTATTTTATGGTTTCATGTCTTATGTCTAGTTCTTTAATCCATTTAGAGTTGGTTTTTGTGCATGGTGTGAGGTAGTAGTCAAGCTTCATTCTTTTGCATGTAGTGACCCAGTTTTCCCAGCACCATTTATTGAACAAACTTTCTTTGCTTCAGTGCATATTCTTTGCTCCTTTGTCAGATTTATGGTTATACATTTTTTTTAAGAAAGCCACAGTAATGATAGTCCTTCTCTGTGTATAATTTTCAGATGCACATATGTTGACTTTTCCACTACTGGTGATGTTATGGTTGACTAATTGGTCATTTGGTTAGAGATCTTTTGGGCTCCTCCATGGTTTTTTTTGTCATAAGTATCTAATGCGAAGATATGTTGACACCATGTAAGTAATTTGTTTCTTGCCAACTTGTCAACCAGTTTAGCTCCTACTGATGACTCTTGCCTGAATCTCTGTCACTAATATTTGCCAAAGGGTGGTTTCCCCTTTCCAGTATTCCTTATACATTTATTAGCTGGAGTCTCAAGGAAGAAATTTCACTTATTTGTATGGATTTGGATTTGATTCTGTGAGTTACAACCCAACACTGCGGTTACTATTTTGCTGCTCAAGTAGTTCTGCATCTGATCACTGGGAGCTCACTGATTAGGTGTCCTTTTGTGAGAATGTGCTAATCTTTGATCTCACAAGATGTTCCAGCTTTAATGTTCCCTGCCCAAGCCTTGAAGTGCTCTTTCTTCAGAGAGTCTGGATTCCTTTTATTGAGAATCACATTTTATTGAATTTGTTCTGTTTGCTGGAGAAAGAGTACTAGGTATGTTCATTGATATGGAGTTTAACTGTATCTGGGTTTTCTCAGGAGGCAGAACTATGAAATATATGTATGAACACATACACACACATATACAATATATATATACACACTTCTTACTATTTCTATGTACCTCTAAACCCTCCAGCTTGTACTGATGCCTCCAATTTCAGTACAGTGCCACAGGCCTATTCGGTCTCCTTTCCCTATGCACAACTCCTTTCTCTGACAAAGAGTAACCCAGCTCTCATGATCCACAGTACGTTTGCTGATTCACAAAATACACCTGGTTTCAGAATAGCTAACTAATATCCTGGCAGAAACAATCCTACTGGTGAAATTACAATATTTGTGTACAGTTTATTATTTAATTTTCTTTTTCTCAGACTACGTGGTCAAACTGCCATTTTCCAAAGTTACTTTGTCTAGTTTATTTACCATTACCCCCTGCAGTGGTTATGTTGTTGGTAATAGGGTGATGTTACCCGCTTCAGTGTAGTTACATTATTGGTAAAAGATCATTTTTTTCTGTTTATATTTCCTTTAGGGTCTTCTTCCCCACCATTCATTTTTATTATATATCTCTGGTTTGACTATATGAGATATTAATAGAGTTCTAAGTCACAACTTTATCTTTAACTCAAGAAGTGTCACATTGCCTGCAGTCCCTTCTACCAAATTCCCTGTGTTCACCCAGTCTGTCCTCTGTCTTGGGTAACCAGTCTTACTACAGTCTAGCTCATCTTTTCAAATTCTTTTTTAAAAATATAAATGAGCACATTGTATATATTTTTCTATTTTTGCTTTCTTATACTCAATCAGCTTGCTGTCAGCAGGTTGGTACTTGTTGCTTCTGTTCACCTAACATTATACCCTAAAATTATATTTAGTTCATGGATAATTTAATTTTCTCATTCTTTTCTGCAGTTGCATAGTACTGTATTATGAGGCTGTATCATAGTCACTTTGTAATATTTAAGTAGTTCCTAGTATTGTGAAATTACAAACTTGCAGTGAAAAATCTTGTCTGTATATTTTTATATTGCTGAGAATGTATTAGGGTAAATTCCTGAGGCTACTTTAGCAATTACTTTGACCCTTTCCCTAGGTCAATAGGTGAGAGCATGCATATTTTTAGTTATGTAATGCCAAATTCTCCTCCAAAAGAGTTGCTCTAGTTTATATTCGTACCAGCATCATATGAGAGTAAATTCTTTCTCCATTGTATCACTAACAAAATGTGTTTTCGTCCTTACTGCTGGATAAGAAATGGACTCTCTGTAATTTAATTTTCATTTGCATTAATTTTCATAAAATCTAATTGAGTGAGTTTGAACATCTTTTCCCATGTGTGAGGGTCATTTTTTTTAATGTTTTCGTGAATTGTCTATTCATAACCTGCCTATCTTTTGATCAGGTGTTTCGACCTCTTTTCTAAGTTTTTCTGAGTATACATATTGGGGGTATGTATACCTTTAATATTTTGTAAATATTTTCTCCCAGTGTATCAGTTCCATTTTGTTTGTTTCTGGTGGCTTTTTTTTTTTTTAAGATTTATTTATTTATACAAGCACTGGGCACAGTCAGAAGTGCAGAAGGGCGAGAAAACTCATGTTTCTGATGGCTATTGCTGAGCAATTACTGTTTGATATATTCAAATTTATCAGAAAGATAGGTGATTTGAAAACTATGTCTTATAATGTGGTTAGACATTTCTAGGGAAGAGCTTAAGGCAGATCATTATCAATATTTTTCACATATTTAAATCACTCTTGTTTGGAAGAAGGAGTAGACTACTCTGTTTCTTCCTGGGAAAGAATTAGTTTAAAAGAGTTGACATTAAAGGCAGCAGCTTTAGTTATAATGCAATGAAAACTCTTCCTAGTGATGCATGGACCTTGGTTTCACAAGTGGCTTGTCCTGTATCACTGGGGGAGTTAAATTAAAGGTTCCCGTCATGGTGTGTGTTCTTCCAAAGGTCAGCTATTAGATTTGGTACCAGTTAAACTGGAGAAGTGAACCCAAAATGGATTGTCAAAGACAGGAGTGCATTAGAGAAAATTTAACATTAAGCCACAGAGCCAAACAGATTAGATGGACCAGTCCTGAATATGTGAGTTAGTATTCTTGATTTTTTGAGTTCTTGCTGCATACCCATCAAGGTAAATGGAGTCAAAATGAACCATACTAATAGATGTGCTGGTTAATTTGCATATTCTATAAATATTTATTGATTCAAGCCACTGATACTGTTAGATATTCTAAATATAGCAGAAAAGACCATTTCTTGGTTTTGCAAGGCATGCAGTCTTAGCAACAGTTGCTTGCTATGTTACATATTTACCATAACATAGTCTCAGGTCAAATTACTTCACCTATCATATACAGATGTCAATAAATGTCATCTCACTGAAATTCAGGTGACTTATCTGGCTATGGATTAAACTGAACCAATTACATACCCATACTTTTCATTCCAGATACTTGAAATATTTTATATGATTTAGTCATCATGACTCTTCTAGGAAAATTGTGAGTTTCAAAAGATTGAGTAAGGTCTGAGAAACAATCATCCCCAAGTAGGCAAGGCATCCGAAGACCCAAAGCAGGACCAATGAACTCACTCAAAACTGCCACTCAGTGGCTAACTCCCACAGCATGACAATCTGGAATCCTTATACTTTTCTTCCAAAGCAGCATATAGAGAGGTCCAAACAATCCATGCACTTGTGAAAAATTGCTTGAGACATCAGGCTAAGTTTTACTCTAAATAGCTGTATTTCTCTCAACCTTTGATTTCAAGTTAATGGACCTCAGGGACATGTAATAATTAGATGTCATTGACATCTAAGATTCTTTGCAGTCCATCTGCTCTAACCTCTCCCATACTATGATGACTAGGATTTGTGAAGAAGTCTTCCCAAGAATTTTTATTACTGATTAACATTATTTCAGCATCTCCCACACTGACTTCTGTGTACCCTATCTTCATTTCCTGATATTTGCCCACATTTCTATACTTTTCTGAACATCCTTCCATTACTCACATGTATGATAATGCTCTTTTGCCTCTGAGTCTTGCACATGCTTCCCCACTGTTTTTCTCCACTGTTTCATTCTCCTTTATCTTTTTCTGGCTAATTCTCACTTAATTTTCTGATCTTAGCTTATCCCTTAGACTAAATAAAACTCTCCTCTTTTATATCCTGAGAGTCCCCTTTGTATCTCCCTTGGAATGCTCAACACAACCACAATTCCATATTTAATGTTTATCTTCCCCAGTGCATTTGTAGGATAGTTTCATTTTATTCACTGCTGTCTGTCTAGATGCTAACCCAACACTTTCGCACATAGTGGTTCAAAAAATGCTTGTTAGGGCCTCCCTGGTGACGCAGCGGTTGAGCGCTGGGTTGAGAAGCTGCCCGCGGCCTCTGCGGCACCGGTTCGATCCCCGGCTGCTCCCCGGCCACCGCAGGAGGGTCCCGCATGGCGCGCAGACCTCTCCTGCCTCCCGCTGCTCCCCTCAGCAGTGTACTTCGGTCCTTCTGCCTGCTCTGCTTCCCGCTCTGGCTCTGGTGAATTCTCTCACCCTCCCGCGCTTCTGACTGTACCCAGTGCATGTATAAACAAAACAAACAAATAAATAAATAAAACATGCCTCTATTAAAAAAAAAAGCTTTAAAAAAAAATGCTTGTTAGGTTAAATGGAAACCAGGACACAAATTTAGTTTTTCTGGCTCCAGTATCACACTATTTACACACTGCAGTCCTGATTGGACATCCCTTTCTATGGAGGTGTCAGGCATATTGACAGAGTTCAAGTATTTACTCTGAGGATCACACGGTTACTTGTGGTACTTAAAAAGTTTACCTGATGAAAGAAAGAGATTTGAGAGATTAAAGTGACTCAAAGTTAGGTGGATATGACTTCACATTAGATAACAATGTCAGCAAGACAGTTTTCCAGAATATAGGATTAAAAAAAATGTATCAGAGTGTCCTGGATTGTCCAGTCAGCAAGGTCAACTATCAGGCCTGGCATTTAAATTTAATGGTGTGATCATTTGCCCGTGTAGCCTTGAGTTCATGTGAGTTCAGGAATCCTTGAGGAAATTTAAGAATAATTAGGGGGGGAAAGAACAAAGGTTAGTTTGTTTATGGACATGTGTAATGTCAAATAGTCTTGTGTACAACTAATGTCAAATATTCTTTTTTAAAAATATTTATTTATTTATACAAGCACTGGGTACAGTCAGAAGCGTGGGAGGGTGAGAGAATTCACCAGAGCGGGAAACAGAACAGGCAGACTGACAGAATACACTGCTGAGAGGAGCAGCGGGTGAGACAGGAGAGGTCTGCATGCCGTGTGGGACCCTCGCCGGTGGCTGGGGATTGATCCGGCGCTGCAGAGGCTGTGGGCAGCCTCGCAGCCCAGTGCTCAACCACTGCGCCACCAGGGGAGGCCCATGTCAAATATTCTTGCCTACAACTAATAAATGATTAAACTGAACAAAAAAATTTTAAGTAGACTATTTCTTTATGTATTTTCTATTTAGTTTTCCTTTATATGGAAGTCATAAATAATGTAAGTTAATAAGAATGGAATTCGAGATCATTTTGTTCATGCATGCATTTTAGAATAGAGTGAAACAAGGTCCTGAAAAATTCAGTAGACTTGGCCTATGGTCACATAAATATTATTAGAGTCCTGCTGATTTTCTCTCTCTTTAAAATGCTGCCATAGTGGTATGTTTGGGAATATGTGTGGATTGAGATACACAAGAGGCAAAATCTTTTAAAGAAGGGGGTTTCACATTTAGACATGTATAGACACTTACTTACACATGACAGTCAACTATAAGCACACCTTGTTTTGTTTGATGTTAACCCTTGTACATAAATTGTCACCACAAACCATGCCCATGTGTAAGATGGCAAACTTAGTAAATGATATGTGTTGCTGTTGTTCTTCATACAGCCATTCCCTCATCCCCTCCCCCTCTCCTCAGGCCCTCCTATTCTCTAAGACAGAGTAATGTTAAGATTAGACTAATTAATAGCCCCACAATGCCCACCAGGTGTTCGAGTATTTAAGTCAAAAGCTAGAAATGATTAAGTGTAGTGAGAAAAAAGGTCAAAAAGCCAAGATAGTGCAAAAGCTGAGTCTGTTATGCCAAAGCATTAGCCAAGTTGTGTATGCAAAGAAGCAGTCTCTAAGGATATTAAAAGTGCTACTCCAAGGTGAGGGTGAGGAGGGAGGAAGGGTCAAAACAGGGCAGGGAAGATCACAAACGATTGTGGTGGTGGATCACAGGTTGTTATGATTGTGGGAGAACACCAGAGGGGAAAGATCAAATGCTATTCAAAAATTAACATAGTTGTAAGAAAATACCTTTCAAAAATATACATAATTAAAAAAGAAAAAAAGAAAAATAGCTCTACTCCAGAAAGCACATAGACATAGTCACTCCTTATTTGCTGACTTGGAGAGCATTTCAGTGGTCTGCATAGTCAAGCCAACCACAACATTCCCTTAACCCAAAGCCTAAGCCTGAGCAAAGCTCTAACTCACTTAATTCTATGAAGGCTGAGAGAAGAGGAAGTTATTGAAGAAATGTTTGAAGCTAGCAGAGGTTTAAAGAAAGATGTTATTCTCCATAACTAAAATAAAAGGTGAAATTATAAGTGCTGAAGAAGCTACAGAAAATTTTCTAGTTGATCTAGCTAACATAATTGATGAATGTGGCTACACTGGACAACATTTTCAGTATAGATGAAATGATATTAGTGTTCAAGTTTTATTATTGAAGAAGTACATTTCATAAGGCTATGTCCACCACAGATAGTGATTCCCCTTATGGATCTGGGCAAAATCAACTGAAAACATGGACAGGATGGATAATTCTAGATGGATGGGTACTACAATTTTGTAAGAAAAAAAAATCAATAAAATTTTTAAAATAGTTGTGATTCATGAGGCGAAGTCAAAATGTCAACATTAATAGCAGTTTGGGTGACTTTGAGGTTTCAGTGGAGGAAGTAACTGCAGAGGTGGTAAAAATAGCAAAAAAAAAAAAAATAGTATTAGAAATGGAGCCTGAAGATGTGACTGAATTACTGTGATTTCTTGATAGAACTTTAATGGATGAAGAATTGCTCCTTATGGATGAGCCAAGAGAGTGTTTTCTTGACATTGAAGCTACTTCTGGTGAAGATGCAGTCACAGATAATTATGTGCAACAAAGGATTTAAAATATACCATAAACTTAGTTGATAAAGCAGTGGAAGGGTTTAAGAGGACTCACCTGAATTCTGAAAGAAGTTCTAAAATGCAGTCAGACATCACATGCTCCAGATAAATCTTTTGTGAAAAGAACATCAAACGACATGACAAACTTGATTGTTGTCTAATTTTAAGAAATTGTCAATGCCACCCCCCTGCTAAGTCAGCAGCGATCCATCCACATCAGGACAAGAAACTCAGCTAGCAAAGATTGTGACTTGCTGAAAGCTCAGGTGATGGTTAGCATTTTACGGAATAAAGTATTTTTAATTAAGGTATATGCATTGTTTTTTTAGACACAATGTCATCATATTAAACAGACTACAACATCACATAAACCATAATTTTCAAAACCACGATATGCCTGTGTATTTGTGATACTCTGTGGCTCTCTGCTAACAGGGACCTTTTAACCTCATCATAATCATCAGTTTATGTTATAGTGCTGGTTATCCAGTGTTCTAGAAATCAAAATCAGGAAAGTGTTCTAGAAATCAAAATCAGGAAAGATAACATGTTCAGGTGAAAAATTATGATGGCTTGTGGTTTCCTTTGGAAGAAATCCACTTCATTTTCTTCTGAGTATTTTCATAGAATACTATGGTTAACTTGATACTCTTAGGTATTAATGGGGAGAACTGTTTATAACTCCAGTGGCAAATCTTTCAACCAAAAAGGTAGTTATTGGCCCTAGGCATGATTTAGGTAATATTCAATATTTCCAAAAGTACTGTTCTGCCATCCCAAAGTTCATCAGTTCTGAAGTTGTTCCAACAAGCCCTGAGGTCTACCTTTGATTTATCAACCCTCCTTTCACAGAGAAAACAATTTTAGTGTGCTAATAAGATTTCTGAGGGGATAATCAGTCTGAGGCTCCTGTTTTCTCTGAGACAACTATGTGTGTTACTTTTCTTAAGCACATCAGAAGTGCTGCTTGAGGGTGGGAGAGAACATGCAGTTTTTAAAGCCTACCATGTTGGTGGAAGTTTTGAGGATTATTTTAAGTTTTGAATAGTCAAGGTATTTTTTTTTTAAGATTGATTTATTTATACAAGCACTGGGTACAGTCAGAAGCGTGGATGGGTGAGAGAATTCACCAGAGCTAGAGCAGGGAACAGAACAGGCAGACTGATGAAATACACTGCTGAGGGGAGCGGCTGGCGTGGCGGGAGAGGTCTGTTGTGCCAGTCAAAGTATTTTAAAAGTAAGAGTCATGTTTTATTTTTTAAGTACCTTTATTTTTTCATAATGGAGGATTCCTCCCCTCAGGTGCAGTCACCATAGTTTTCCTTCCCACCACCAACATGCCAACAGTCCTGCACAATCCATTGCATTCCCCTCCCCTGCATTCTCTACTCTTTCCCTCTCTCTCCTTCTCTCCCTCTCCCTCGTCCTTCCTCTCCCCTCCTGAGCAGCTCAGATCTATGGTCTGCTTTTAAGGATTTTCTTAGGTAATATAAAAATGTAGTATGATTCTAACATTTCCAGAATTGATCCAACCTCTGTTTGGCTTTGTCACTTAAAATTAAGTTTCCTCTAATGCACTCCTGTCTTGGACAGTCCATTTTGGGTTCACTTCTCCAGGTTAACTATTACCAAATCTAACAGCTGACCTTTGGAAGACCATACACCATGACAGGAAACTTTAATTTAACTCCTCCAATGATATAGGACAAACCACTTGTGAAACCAAGATCCATGCATCCTTAGCTTCATTGCATTGTTTAAAAAAAAAATTAGGTTGGATATCCTTTTTTTTTTTTTTTTTGAGGTAACATTGGCTTATAGCACTGTTTGTACTTTGTGCTTTATGCTTTAATGGTCTAGGATCCTGCCTTCAGGTGTTTCTACTCTACTGCTCCCATCACCAAAGCACAGATGATCATTGTTCTCCTTCCTCCCCTCTGGTTGCCCCATTTTTACAGTCAGATTTCCAGGGTTTGTTATTAGTTTGTCTTTATCTGACTCATCATTTGGTTTCTTTATATACTACATATAAGTGATACCATCAGGTATTTTTCTCCTGCCACTCAGGTTACTGCAAATTGCAAGAGTATATCATTTTTTAATATCTGAGTAGTATTTAAAATTATGTGTATATATACCACATCTTCATCCACTAATCTGTTTTGGGCATTTAGGTTGTTTCTATAGCTTCATTATTGCCAATAGTGCTGTAATGAACATAGGAGTACATGTTCCCCTTTGAATGCATGTTTTTGATTTCTTTGGGTAGATACCTGAAAGCAGAATTGCTGGGTAATATGGTAGATCTAGTTTTAATTTTTTGAAAAAGGCCCATACTGTCTTTCATAGTGCTAGACCAGTCTGCATCACCACCAACAGTGTAAGAGGATTTTTTTTTGTCAATATCCTCACCAACACATGTTTCTGGTCTTTTTCATATGGGCGGCCATTCTTATAGGTATGCTATGGTGTCCGATTGTGGTTTTGATTTGCATTTTCTTAAGAACAGTGATGCTGAACAGTTTTTCATGTGCCTGTTGGCCATCTCTAGAACTTATTTGGAGAAGTGCCTATCTGGCTCTTCTGTCCATTTTTTGATTTTTTTTTATGTTGACTTATATGAGTTCTTTGTAGGCATCTTGACTATCAGCTCTGTCTTGGATGTGTGGTGGGCAAATACTTTCTCCCTCAGCAGGCTATATTTTTGTTTTAGTGACAGTTTCTTTCTCTGCACAGAAGTTTTTTTAGTTTGATGTAGTACCAGTTGCTTGTATTCTTTTGTTTTCCTTGCTGTTGGGAATGAATCCCACAAAGACCTCTCTGAAGCCTACATCATGGAGTGTTTTGCTTCTGTTTTTTTCTATGTGTTTTAAGGTTTCAGGTCTTACATACAAGTCTTTTATCCATTTTGAGTTTGATTTTATCAATGTGAGTTTGAGTTTGATTTTGAGTATATAGTATGATAGTGGCCTAGTTTCGGTTTTCCCAATACCAATTTTGAAGAGGCTGTCCTTCCTCTGGTATATGCTCTTGTTTTTATTGTTGTAGCTTAACTGTTCATACAGGTGTGGGTTTATTTCTGGACTCTCAATTCTGTTCCGTTGGTCTGTGTGTCTATATTTGTTCCAGTACTGCACTGTTTTGTTATTATGGCTTTGGAATATAGCTTAAATCTGGGAGTCTGGGGGTGTGATTCCACCATTCTTACTCTGTTTCAGCAGGATTGCTTTGGTTATTTGGACTCTTGTGTGGTTCCATATGAGTTTCAGTAATGGTTGTCTATTTTTTTCAAGAAAGTCATTGAAACCTTGATAGGGATTGCATTGAATCTATCTATTGCTTTGGGTAAGATGGTCATTTTGATAATATGAGGAGGGAATCTTTCCATTTTTTGTGTCTTCTATTTCTTTTAGCAATGTTTTTTATATGTGTAAGCTCTTTACCTCCATTGTTAAATTTACTCCTAAGTATTTCATTCTTTTTGATATAATTGTAAATGAATTGTTTTTCTTGATTTTCCTCCCTCCTATTCTAGGTCATTATTTGCATATAGGAATGTAACTTATTTTTGTATATTGATTTTGTGATCTAACACTCACTGAATTGATTTATTGTTTCAATTAGTTTTTGTTTTTTTTTTTAAGATTTGTTTATTCATTTTACAAAAGAACTGGGGTACAGGCCAGATACACGGGAGGGTGAGAGGATTCACCAGAGACAGAGCAGAGAACAGAACAGGCAGACTGATGAAATACACTGCTGAGGGGAGCAGCAGGTGAGACAGAAGAGGTCTGCCCCACCATGTGGGACCCCCGCCAGCCAGCCAGCCAGGATCGAACCAGCGCTGCAGAAGCTGCAGACAGCTTCACAGCGGGGCGCTCAACCACCTGCACCACCCGGGGAGGCCCTGTTTCAATTAGTTTTTTAGTGGAATTTTTAGGATTCTTTCTTTATATTACCATGTTATCTGCAAATAATAAATTTACTTCTTCTTTCCTAAATTGGATTCATTTTACATCCTTCTCCTGCCTAATTGCTCTAGCTAAGACTTTCAATACTATTTTAAATAGTAGTGGTGAAAGTGGACATCCTTGTCTTGTACCAGATTTTTTTGGAAAAGCTTTCAGTTTTTCACCATTGAGAATGTTGTTAGCTTGTGGATCTGTCATATATGACCTTTATTATGTTAAGTTATGTTCAATCTATCACAGGTTTTTTGAGGGTTTTCATTTAAAAGGATGTTGAATCTTATCAAATACTTTCTCAACATCTGTTTACATGATCATATGATTATCTTTTTGTGATATATGGTGAATTATATTGAGTTGGTTTTTTTTTAGATGATGAACCACCCATAAGTTTCACTTGGCCACATGTATAATCCTTTTAATGCATTGTTGACTTGGTGTGCTAAGCTCTTGTTGAGAATTTTTGCCTTCTTTTGAATGTATTGAACATTTTTTTAATCATTCCATTTTACAAATTGTTTTTGTCATTTTAGAGTTTGCCTTAGAACTTATTGTATAATTCCTTAATTTATTACTTTTCTATTTTCAAATATTATACCACTGCTCATAAACACTATTTTTTTAACACTAAAGTATTTTTAATAGTATACTTGTATTTCACTCTTCCTGACCTTTGTGCTATTGTTGTCATAAATTTTGCTTTCATAGATACTATAAACCAAAAAAATATATTATTGCTTTTATTTCAATATTTATCTGTTGCAAAAAATTACATAATTAAAATATTTTATATTTCTCCATATAGTTATTTCCAGTGTTTTTACGTGTATGAATTCATATTCCATTTGGTGTCATTTTCCTTCTACTTGAAAGCCCCCTTTAACATTTCTTTCCATTGTTGATATCTTCGGTCTTTATAAGTCTAAAAGAAACTTTATTTCACTTTCATTTTTTAAGAGATATTTTTCTTGGAGAAGGAATTCTAGGTTTTTTTTAAGTTAGTTTTTTTATTGGCCAAGTGTCTTCCCTCACATTGCTTTTCGTAAGAAATCAGTTGCTCTTACCTTTGTTCTGTGGGGTTTTTTTTGTTTGTTTGTTTTTTGTTTGTTTGTTTGTTTTTAGGAAACATTGATTTACAATACTGTATTTGTTTCAGAGGTATGTTGTTTTTTTTAAATTTCCAGCTGTAACAAATTTGACAGCTATAGTAATTTAAAACAGCAGAATTATAATCTTACAGTTAAGAGGTCAGAAATTTGCAATGGTTCTCACTGGATGAAAATCAGAATATTGACATGGCTGCATTTTTTCTGTAGAATGCATTTGCTTGCCTTGTTTTACCTCCTAGTAACCTCTTGAATTTGTTGTCATGTGAGCTCTTCTTCCACTTTAAAAGTCAGCAATATCAGGCTAAGTCCTTCCTGCACTGTCATCTCTCCACTTCCCTGATCTGTCTTCTTCTTTCGCTTTTGAGGACCATTGTAATCTTTGACCCCTTCAGTTAATCCAGGATTAGTTCTCCATCTGAAGGTACCTGATTAGCAAAGCTTATTACATCTTCTTTAATCTCTTTTGTCATATAACCTAACATATTCACAAATTCTAAGGATTAGGACATGGACATTTTGGGGAACCAGTTGTTCTGCCCACCACAAGTTGTATGTATCATGTATTTTTCCTCTGGATGCTTTTAAGATTTCCTTATAGCATTGCTTTTGAACAATTTTACTTTGATAGTCCTTAGTGTTATTCCCATTTCTTTAATGTTTTAAGCTTATGTTTTCTTTTTAGTAAATGTAAATTCTCCTCAAAATTGTATCTTTTAAATTTTTTTCTCAAGCTTGCCATACACTTTTCTGAAATCACTGTTTATATCCATTCATATATATTATGTATTATAATGGTCTCAGGGAAGTTAGGGATGTGAGGGTTATTGGTGCCATCACCAACTATCCTTAATTTTTTTTTTAATTGACGTAAATTGCATTATAACATTATACAAATTTTAGGGGTGTATCATTAAAAATCAATGTCTATGTGTCTTACATTAAGATCACCAGTAAAAGTTGACTCCTTTTACCTGATTTGCTCATTCCCCTTCCTTCTGTTAACCACTATTTTGTAATTTCAGTATAAGAGTATGTTTTCGTGTTATTTAGTTCATCCTGTTTTCTTGCTATACCACATGTAAGTGAAATTACATTGTTTTTCTTTCTCCGACTCACTTATTTCACTAAGCATAATACCCTTTAGGTTCACCATGTTGTAGTAAGGGCCAAGATTCCACTTTTTTTTATACAGCTGAGTAATATTCCATTGTTTGTGTATATCACACCTCCTTTATTTAATTGTCTGCTGAGGGGTTATTGAGTTGTTTCCATACCTTGACTATTGTAAATAGTGCTGAAATAAACATGGGGTGCATATATCTCTTTGAATTTGTGTTTTAGTATTTTTAATATAAATAACCCAAAGTGGGATAATTGGATCATATGGAATTTCAACTTTTAATTTTTTGAAGGCCTCTTGATATACTCCTCTTCCATAATGGCTGCACTTATTTGCATTCCAACCAACAACGTACAAGGCTTCCCTTCTCTCCACATCCTTTCCAACACATTGTAAAAAATTACATAATTAAAATATTTTATATTTCTCCATATAGTTATTTCCAGTGCTTTTATGTGTATGAACTCATATTCCATTTGGTGTCATTTTCCTTCTACTTGAAAACTCCCCCTTTAACATTTGTGTTTTGGATAATAGTCATTGTGCAGGTATGAGGTCATTTCTTACTGTTTTAATTTGCACATCTCTAATAATAAGAGATGACAAACAGTTTTTCATGACCCTGTTGGTCATCTGCATGCCCTCTTTATAGAATTGTGTTTAGAAATACTTCCCATTTTAAAAATAGGTTATTTGTAATTTTGTTAAGTTTTATGAGTTATTTATATATTCGAAAACCCCTTGTTGGATGTATGATGTCCAAATGTCTTCTCCTATTCTGTAGGGTGTTTTTATTTTTTTCATTTTTTTAAAGATTTATTTATTTATACAAGCACTGGGTACAGTCAGAAGCACGGGAAGGTGAAAGATTTCAACAGAGCCAGAGCGGGGAACAGAACAGGCAGACTGACAAAATACACTGCTGAGAGGAGCAGTGGGCACAGCATGAGAGGTCTGCATGCCATGTGGGACCTTGCCTGTAGCCGGGGATCCAACCGGTGCTGCAGAGGCTGCAGGCAGCTTCGAGGCCCAGCGCTCAACCGCTGTGCCACCAGGGAGGCCCTATTTTTTTCATTTTGATGAAAGTTTCTTTCACTGTGCAGAAGCTTTATAGTTTGGTATAGTTGTATTTGTTTGGTTTTTGCACTTATTATCTTTGCTGCCAGAGTGGAGTTCCCAAACACATCTCTAAGGCCAAGGAGTGCATTGCCTATTTTGTCAAGGAGTGCATTGCCTATTTTCTTGTATGTATTTTATGGTCTCATGTCTTACATCTAAATTTTAAATGATTTTAAATTATTTCTCTTGGTTTGGTGTTAGTAGTCTATTTTCATTCATTTGCATGTGGCCTTCCAGTTTTTGAAACACCATTTAACGAAGACACTATCTTTGCTCCATTGTATGCTCTTGATGAATTATTGTACATTCATCACTTACATATGTGTGGTTTTATCTTGGGGCTCTCAACTCTATACTATTGCTCTGGGTATGTATTTATTCCAATACCATGGTATTTTGATTACTATCATTCTGTGATATAATTTGAAGTTAGAGTGCATGGTCCTTCCATTTATGTTCTTTTTCTCACTGTTGTTTGGTTATTGAGGGTCTTTTGTAGTTCTAATTAAATTTCATGATCATCTGTGTATGTCTGTGAAGAATGCCATTGCAGTTTTGTTAAGGATGTATTTCTTTATATTTCTTTAGGTAATTCAACCACTTTAACAATGCCAATTCTTATAATCCATGAGCAGGTAATAACTTTCCATCTCTGTATTTTCTTCTATTTCTTTTAACAATGTCTTATAATTTTCAGTGTGCAGGTGTTTCACTTCTTTGTCCCAAGTGTTCCAAGTTATTTAGTATTTTTGATGCAACAATTCTCAATAGAATACTAGCAAACCCAATTCAAAATAAACCAAATTGAAGAGAATCATCCAACATGATCAAATGAGATTAGTCCAGGATACAAGGATGGTTCAACAGCCACAAATCAGTTGTGCCTGTTGTGACGTACTACATCAACATAAGGAAGGACAAAATGTGTATGGTCATCTCAATAGACACAGAAAAAGCATTTGATGAGATTTAACATCCTTTGTTGATAAAAGCCCTCAACAAAATAGGTATAGAAGGTACATACCTCAACATAGTAAAGGTCACATATGACAAATTCACAGTGAAATCATAGTGGTGAAAAACTGATACTTGTCCTCTAAGATCAGGAATAAAAAAGGATATCTATTCTCACCACTACTATTCAGCATCATGTTAGAAGTTCTAGCAAAAACAATTAGATAAAAGTATGTAGAAGGTATCTAAACTAGAAAGGAATAAGTATACCCTATTATTATTTGCAGACAACATGATAGAACTAGAATTCCAAAGACTCCACTAAAATATATATTCTAAATAATAAAAACAGTGAAGTGTTAGGCTACAAAATTAATAAAATTTTGTTTCATTTCTATACCAAGTAACAAACTAGCAGAAGAGAAATCAAGAAAATATTTACTGTTTTTTGCATTTATGTTTCATATAAAATAGTTATTTGGTCTATTAATAGAGTTTTGATCAATTTTAGAAAATGTTCAATTTTTTTCTGTAACCCCCTTTTTAGGGATTCAATTACACTTTTATTAGGCTGCTTGAAATTTCCTCACAGATTACTATTACTCTATTTATATTGTTAAAAATTCTTCTTTCTCTCTGTTTTTTTGGGGTATGTTCTCTAGTTTACTGTGATTTCTAGTTTACTAATTTTTCCTTTTGTAAAATGCAATCTATTAATCTAATTCAGTTTATTTTTCATTTCACACTTTGAAATTTTTATCCCTAGAATCTTAACTTTGGTCATTTTTACATCGTCCGTATAAGGGACCAGGAAAAAAAAATAACTATAAGAAAGTTAAAATCAAAATCAACAAACAACTATGAACCAGAGACACTCTAAGGGGGGGCGGGGGGCGGGGAGGGGAGGGATTGGCATCAAAATAAGGGGGTTGCAATTGTATGGGGAATATAAAAGTAAAATTTATTAAAAAAATAAAAAAGAGATTTTAAATACATGGAACTTATTTTAGTGTAATAATTGTTTTAATGTCTTTGTCAGGTACTTCTAACATCTGTGTCTTTGAGTCACAGCTGATTAGTTTATGTTTTGTATGGTTTTGTTTTACTGGATCTTTGCACCCTGGTATTTTATTGAATGCTATGTACTTTAAATCCCCTTGTGTATGCTGGCCTTGTAACCAAACACATTACCACAAATGCTCTTGAGCTTTGTTCTGGATTGGAGATGCAGTTCCTGAAAGTAGTTTGATCCTTCCAGTTTTTTTTTTTTTTTTTGAAGATTTATTTATTTATGCATACAAGAACTGGGGTGTAATCCAGGGGTGTGGGGTGGGGGAAGAGAATTCACCAGAGAGAGGGGGGAGCAGAACAGGCAGATCCACTGAAATACACTGCTGAGCGGAGCAGCTGGTGAAAAAGGAAAGGTCTGCTGTGCCATGTGGGCCACCTCCCTGGCGGAGTACCAAACTTGTGCTGCAGTCTCTGTGGATAGCTTCATAGTGCTGACACTTAACCCCTTGCACCACCAGTTAGGCCCCCCTTTTGGGGTTTTGATATTAAGATTTATAAGGCAGTTATCATTCTATGGCTAAATTATCCTTTGTTACTGAGATAAGAGCCTTTGGTATACCTTACCCAAGACCTTCTAAATCTGTTTTTTAAGTCTGACTCATGGGAAGAAGCAGTATTCACAGCCCTGTCTGGTCATCAGGCATTTTGGTTTTTCTTCTGTCTTGGATTATTACCTTATGTGCATTTGCTGATAAGTATTCAGTTTAATACTCAAAGGCAAATCTTATCTTCAGAGATCACTCTCTGTGTAGCTCTGTCCTTTTCTAGTTATCTGTTCTACCAGTGTGAGCTGACTTGGTTTCCTACAAACAATTTCTTTCTTCTCAACTCAGGAGTTCACTAGGCTGTTAGGGTCCCCCACCACCATTACCACCACCCTGCCCCATGACCTAGAAACTTTCTCAAAGCAGTACATGTTGGCAATCACAGTGTTCCAACTCTATAGAGAAAATGGTGTTTCATATATCACCTTCCTTTACTGCCTGATATTCAGCATCTTACAAACCATTGTTTCATATATTTGGCCCTTTTTTAAAATTGTTTCAGATAATAGGATACATGGTTAAATATGGTTCCTCTTATATCTCGGAGAAACTGACATTCCTGTAGCCTCATTTTGATAGAATTATTTTACAGTAGTGGGAGAGGAATGGAATACTAGAAGTCATACTACTTGTCCTAAAGGATTTTACATTCCTCCAGCAAGTCTCAGCATTAGACATTTATCACATCTGTCATTTTCTAGCACATTCTTTAGTGTTGAGACTGGATCCTCCATCTGCCTTTGTGTAGCTGTAGTTTTCAGGAAATCATTCTTCCTGGGTGTGCAAATTAGAGAGAAAAGTGACCCTAATATCGATAGCTGATGATATACCAACACAGTATTTCAGTATAAAACAATCTCTAGAAAAATTTTTAGGAACATCACTTAGAAACATGTTTTTCTGATAATCTGGTCTATACAGATCTAACTCATAGATGAAAAGATCATATTATTGTGTTTTTATACTCCTCAGTCTCTCTCCTTCCACACAGTAGTTTATTCAATGAATCATAGTATTTAAAAAGTATGACCAAGGAAACTTATTTATCATACATTAATCCACTTGAAATTTATTGGGTACCTACTATGTGCTGGTTAGTTGACACTTTGACTATCTTAGGTTGTACACATGTGCCTTTCTTATGCACTTAATATTTTATCACTCTTTGTTATATCTTAGAATTATGTATATAGGGCCTCCTCTGGGGGCACAGGCTGTTGAGCGCTGAGCTGTGAAGCTGTCCACAGCCTCTGTAGCGTGGGTTCGATCCCGGCCGGCCAGCGAGGGACCCACATGGTGTGCCAGATCTCTCCTGTCGCGCCCGCTGCTCCCCTCAGCAGTGTATTTTGTCAGTCTGCCTGTTCTGTTCCCTGCTTTGTCTCTGATGAATCCTCTCATCCTCCCACGCATCTGGTCTGTACCTGGGTTCTTGTGTAAAATAAATAAATAAATCTTTAAAAAAAAAGAATTATGTATATAATGTCAGTTACCTCACCTGATTTATTAGCTTATTTCAAAGTCTTTATCTTAGTTGACATCTACGTATCTCTCAAGACACTTGACACTTTTTCTAGGATCTAAAAAAGGAATCCATGAATGATTTTCATTTTGAATGAAATTTTTTAAATTTATATATATATATATATATATATATTTACATCATTGTTCATTTTTGTACAATGTATGCTTGTGTGTTTTCTCCTTTTAGGTGTATTCCCCATAAGATTCCCACCACCAAAATACCCACGAACCATCACCCATAGTCCCTTGTGTTCTTCTCTCCCCTGTTTTGGTCCGTCTTCCACCCCCTCCCTTGCAGAATGTCTCTGATATATGGTTGCCTACTAATTTTTTTTTCATTATTATTGTTATATATTTTTTCCTGATCCCTTATTTGGTTCCCCTATATTCCTTCTTTATGTGAAATCATCTGATATTTTTCTTTTTCCTCCTTTTTCATTGAGCATAATCCCTTCTAGCTCTATCCATGTTGCCGCGAATGGCATGGATTTATCTTTTTTGATTGCTGAATAGTATTGAATGAAATTTTAAAGGAATGTGCATTGGTGTATTTGAATATAGAGACAGATACTCTGTGCATTCCCTGCTTATTGCCTTGCAGCTTTCAAACAGAATGCAATTTAAAGAGACAGTATATTTCTTTCTAGAAGTCATTCTTTCTCAGCAGTAAATGTTGCTGCCAACAATTTTGCTCAAGGGGAGAATCCACTCCACCCACAGAAAACCATGGCTGTTGATTTTAGAAGGAAGAAAAGATTTTTTGAACATGAATACTTATTAGAGGAATATGTTTGAGTATGATGCTGCCAATCATTTGTAGAGAGGGGACACACCATCCTGTGGATGCACATTAGCTCTGGGCTCGGATGGCAAGGGTAACCCAGACATTCACAAAGAGTACCTGCTGTTTCATTGCTTTTGACTCAGAGTAAATGGTAATAAATAAGGGCTTTTAAAGGAAAGTTTTCGGCAGAGTTTATTTTCAGCATTATTTAGGAACTATTGACTTATCCATTTAGTTATTTTGTGTATTTTACCAAGACTGGGAATTGGCTTGTGGTTTATCTTTATATACTCATCTGCACACATTTGTGGCTGATTCAATGGATCTTTGTTGTCCTAATCTCTCAGGCTCACAGGGAAGGCTGATCAGTCTTGAGGATGAAAGGACTTTAGGGAACACCCGGATGGGTTTATTGCTCATAACTAATTCTAAATCTGTGAAGATGTGGGAGCATGTCAAAACTTCCCTCAAGGCAGAGTATCTTTTGCTTACTAGTTCAACCTAATTTTTAGAAATGGCAATATTTACCTAGAGGCCAAAGAGAGGCAATCTCTTAAAATCCAAACAGTAAAAATTTCCTTTTTATGCTTTCAAAATAATACTAAAGATGCTAAACCACATTTAAGTTAAAAGGATGAGGAACATAAACTCATATTTTGCAAATTCACTCTTTACCTCATTTTCTTTACCTATTCTTCTTTATTGATATTGTATGTGAACTTTCTATATACATGGATGAGTCAAGATGAAAACTTTAATATATAGCAATGGGTTAAATAAAAAGTTCTAGCTGGACTTCTGCTTAAAATGATGATGAAATAACAAAATTAGAGCAAATCTCCCTTCATAAACCACTGGAAAAGTAGACAAAAAAAATATGTGTCTTAGTCCATTTGGGTTATTATAATAAATAAGCATAGACCGTGGATTTTATTTAAATTTTATACATTTTTTACATCATTTTTTATTTTTGCACAATGTACGCATTTTCATCTTGGTTATAGTCCCCATACAATTCCCACCCACCCACCCTTGTTTTGATCCTACTCCCTGTGGATTTTAAACAAAAGGAATTCATTTCTGGGGGCTGGGAAGTCCAAGGTTAAGTAGCACCAGGTTTGGTGGGAGTCTACTTCCAAGTTCACAGATGGCCATCTTTTTGCAGTGTTCTCATTTGATAAGAGGACAAGGGAACTCTGTGGGATCTCTTTTATAAGGGTGCTAATCCCATTCTTGAGGATTCCACCCACCTGAGCTAATCAGCTAATCACCTCCCACCGTCACCTTCACACTGAGCATCAGATTTCAACATATGAATTGTGGGGGGTGGGGGCATGACTATCTATGGCAATATGAAACAACCATCTTCAGACATTGTACAGTAGTCAACACAAGAGTATGATCTCTATAGCAAAGTGGAAAGAAATAAGTAAAAGCTAAATGAAATAATTACTTTGGATTCTGCATGGAGGCAAATTCTGTACTGTGGCATGAGTAGAAAGTGTATGTGAGATCAACCCAAAGAGAGTCTAGTGACCTCAATGAATTCAGGAGATAGTAATTTCAAATTTTCTAATTTCTAAGGTAGCTGGACATTGCAGTACAGAATATCAGAAAAATGTGATCTGAGCAGAAAAAGAACTTCAGAAGACTGAATAGATCTTCATGAGTTGTTGCTGAGTACAAGACTGAATAGATCTTCATGAGTTGTTGCTGAGTACAAGCTACACATTCATAGAGGAGAATTCTACAAAGTGAGGAAAAGAATGCCCAGAAAGCTATAATCAGAATATTGAAGCTAGGAGGAGGTATTCAATCTATGACCAAAGAGCTAGGAGAAAGCCATTGGTGATCACTCCAGGGCATTCAGCAGAGACCCTATGGCTTAGCAGTAGACTGAAGATTATTTTAGATCTGATCTAGAAAAGCTCAGGATTCAAAGGAATCAAACAGATTTGCAAATTACTTAACTGCCTCTCCCAAACTCTCTACATAAAGAATTTCTGCAGACTTCTCACTGAAAACTATACAACCCAGAAGATAAAAACAGCTGTTTTAAGGGTTATGAAAGGAAAAAAAAAACTGTTAATCTATAATTCCATATTTAGTGGCTGTATCTTTCAAAAATGAAGGTGAAATGCAATTTTTTTTCAGATAAACCTAAGCTGAATTTGTCACCAGCAGGCATGCATGATAGGAAGTAGTAGGAAATTCTTCACAAATAAGGAGAATAAAAGGTAGATACAAATTTATACAAAAGAAAAAAAGACCCCACAAGAGTTAAATGAGTAAACTTAGCTTTTCCCCCTCATTTTCAACATTCATTAAAAGATAATTGACAAAAAAATAGTCAACTCTTTAAAAATAGATTATTTCATGGCATTTGTAACAGAAGTAGAAATAAATTACATTATAAAAATGGTAGAAGAATGGGACCGAAAATAGACTTCTATCATATAGGGCTATACACGAAATAATACAATGTAATTAGAAAATGAATTGTGAAAGGTTGAAGGTGCATTTTGCTAACATTAGCACAACCATTAATTTTTTAAAAAAAATATTGCTTTTAAGGCAAGACCGGAAATTAAATAGAGTAGCACAATCTATATACTTAATCTTTAAAAGACAGAAAATAAGACACAAGGGACAAAGAATCAATGAGACAAATAGGAAGATAATAGATTATTTATTACATTGAGTATAATTATATATTCTAACTAAAACACAAATATTGTCGGATTTAATTTTAAAAGAAAAAAGGAGAGTAAGGTTCAACTATGTACTTTTTGTAAGATACTCATTTTACTTTAAGGGAGAGAATATGAATCCTCTATAAACCTTTTCAGAAAATAGTGGAGGTAAGAATACTTCCCATTCATCTTATAAGGCTGGCATTACTCTTATTAGAAAATATTACCAAAAAAAAACCTATAAACCAGTATTTCTCATGAACATAAGTGTAAAAATCCATGTTTTATTAGAAAACTGAAATAAACCCCTGAAATTTATAAAATCATTCCAGCAGTGCATAAAAGGATTTATTGCAATCAAAATCATAATAGACAATTGATAAGGAAAGTGACAAACTGATTCTAATATTTATGTGGAAATACAAAGCACCTAGAATATCCAAAATAATTTTGAACAGAAAAAGTTGGGAATCTCACACTACCTACCATTAAAGTTTATTATAAAACTTTATTCAAAACAGAATGATAACAAAAAAAACCCAGAATGGTGACAGTATAAATATGGACATACGGAATAATGGAATATTATAAAGACTCCAGAAATAGACCTACATATACATGGTCAACTATTCTTTGCCCTGCTGACATACAGTATAATTTGCAGGAGAGAGTGTAGTCTTTTTTTTTTTTTTCTTTTTTAATGGTCCTGAAAAATCCGAATAGGTATGGGGAAGACAAACTTTGACTCTGAACTCAATGCCATAAAAAAATTAATACAAAAGTTTGTCCTACAAAAAAAATAGGAGAAAAATCACCATGAGAGGCAGCCTTTTATAGTAGGCAGAATAATGACCCTCCAGGGATGCCCATGTCCTAATCCTCAGAAGCTGTTGATGTGTCAGATTTTAGGCAAAGTTAGTTGCTAATCAACTAACCTTTGATTTGGATTATCCTGGTGGGTCCACTGTAATCATAGAACCCGTAACTGTGGAAGAGGAGGCACATGAGAAAATCAGACAGATATTGACTTAGAAGATAGACAAGGGGGCCATAAGCCAAAGAATGTGGGAGACTTCTAGAAGCTAGAAAAGACAAGAAATTGCCTCATTTCTATAGCCTCCAGAAAGAAATTCATCATGCTGACATATTGACAGCAGTCTAGTGAGATGCATGTTGAGTTTGTTTTATAGAAGTATAAGATAAATTTGTGTTGGTCTAAAGCACCACATTTTTCATAGTTTGTGATAGCAGCAGTAGAAAATGAACATGCTCCTCCTGAGGATAAAATCTCTGGCAGATTCCTACATTGACATGGCCACATGCTGTACCATAAGATGCCTAATCTCAATTTGGCCACAGCTAGGTGGTACATGGAGGACATCTTACATAACAGCAGCCATTCTGTAGTCAAGCTAGTGGCCCATCCAGTGCAGATTGAATTGCATTAATACAACTTTTTTTTTCTTGAGCCTTAGAACTAGAGATATAGGAGAGTCAGAGTTCAGCAGAAAAAGAAGTGGAAAGACCCAGATGGAATCAGCAAGGGAGAGAAAAGCAGTCATGCTGATGGTGCAGTGTGCTAGGGTTGCCTTGAATGGAGGCCCAGTTCTGAGTGGTCAGGTATTAGTGGTGTATCTGTCAATGCATCAGGACTCTGCAGTACCATGAAGTTCTTCCCAGATTTGCTGGCACCTGGATTTGTAGTCAAGAGCACTGTTATTCTTAGGTCCAGATGTAGTCCTATTACGTTCCCTCTGGTACCAGGACTCCCTTTACTAAATATAGCTCTTCCTAGCAAGAAGTAGAGTTGAGGTAGTCCTAGTGCCAAGAGTTTCAGGAGTTCTGATAATTGTTATCTCCCCCAGAAATGTTTGAATCCTCAGGCTTTGTTTTGTCTTTTATTTTAGTTAAGGCATGACTTAAGTAAAGGTTACAAAGAGGCCCCAAAACAGAGGAAGTGAGCCAAGTTGTATTCCTCTCTTAACAGTCCAAAGTCAGGTAGCCAGTCCAGGTAGGTCAGACAGTTCTATCCCACATCCAGAAAACTAGGTCCCTTTTATCTTGGTGCTGAACCAAGGTGGTTCGCTGTTTCCACATATTTCAGTCTGTCTTATTAGTAACACAAGTACCTTCAAACCCACCCCACACTCCCAAACAGGGAAAATAGATGGATAGCAAGCACTTCTGTCTATGGCAGTATCTCATATCACTTTGCTTGCATTGACTTGGTCACTGGCCACGGCTGGCTGCACAATCAGTTGGGAAATATTTTCTCAGACCTAGTAGTCATCTTAAAAAATATTAGTGTAGGGAGAATACTGTTCTTGAAAGAATAAGGCAGTGGGGGAAGTATACTGGGATGTGATCATCAATGACTGCCCAATTTATAATGTTCATCTGAACATTACTATGTGCATGGCCAAGGTTGTGCTAAGTATAAACTATGTTAAAACATGAGCACAATTTTTTTTAAAAGATTTATTTATGCACACAAGAGCTGGGGTACAGGCCAGAGATGCGGGGGGGGGGGGTTGGTGGTGAGAGGATCCACCAGAGGCGAACAGACAATGGGGAACAGAACAGGCAAATTGACTGAAGTATACTGCTGAGGGGAGCAGCGTGCAAGTCAGGAAAGTTCTGCTGTGCCATGTGGGTTGCTCCCTGGTGGGCTAGGGATCGAACTCGTGCTGCAGAGGCTGCGGATTGCTTCATAGTTCAGTGCTTAACCCCTTGCACCACCAGGAAGGCCCCATGAACACCATTTTAGCCCCTTGTACTGCTTACATTCTCATAGGGTGGACAAATGATAATTTGGTGTGATTCTCTGCTATGGCGACAATGGGAAAGTGACAGGGTTTTATGGGGATATGTGGTAAAGGCACTGTACCCTTACTCGACTCATTGGGTTATTTCCTGCTGCTTTTCTTCCTGAAGATTAAGTAGGGGAGTAGACAAAACGTAGTTGGGAAAGATTTTCTAAGTAAATAAAAGTGTGCTTATAGACTTAGGCATGCTGCAGTGTGGGAAGCTCAAGAAGGTCAATGATTCTCTTTGGTCACTCTGGTACATTCTAAGTGAATCATTCTTTTTTTTCCATAAAACATTTTTAGTGTAAAATAGTTCCAGTGTTATAATATATTTTAGGTAACTATTGTGTACTAGGTGGCATTTTGGGCTCTGAAAAACTGGAATAAGAGGGACAAGAACTTATTTTTAAGCCAAGAACTGCAAATTCCATAGCTATGTGAACTTGGGTGACTAAGTTATCTCTCCAGGCTTTCCCCCCTTCCCCTTTCTATTCATTATATAAGACTATTCCTCATTTCCTGGGGACTTTATTTACAACCATGACTCTCAATACCTAGTGAGCCACTCAATACCTAGTGAGCCACTAGAAGATTTGATGCCCAAATATAAAATCTCATGCTCCATATCATCGTGAAGGGTTATCCTGGTGGAAGGAACCTGGTAGAAGTCTTCTGTAAAATAATAAATTACATAAATGATAATAAGATTAACAGGCACTGGTGTGGAACCAAGCTCTGTTCTAAATGCTTTATATGTTAATCCATATGAGGCAGGAGCAATTATTTTTCTCATTTTATAGGTGGAATAGATCCCCTAAGGTCAGTAAGAACCAGGATTTGATCCCAACCAATGCAGTCTTTAGCTACAATATACAACACTGAAATGTGTGGCATATGAATATCATTAAAACAATGGCATTTGCTCTATGAGGTTCATTGTTCCATTTTGTTTTTTTTCTTATTCTTCCATATTGAGTTCCTATAACACCCAATACCTCAAGGGTCTCACCACATAGAATGAATGTTTTGTGAATAAATGACAATAATTTGGAAATGAATTGATTGGAATAATGTTTAAAATTATGTTTTGGGGCTGATGAAGATGTTCTTAAATGGATTGTGATAATTGCACAATTCTATGCGTATCCTACAACCATTGAGTCATAACTGTAAGTGGATGCACTACATGATATGTTAAATTTATCTTCCTATAACTGTAAGATAAAAAGAATATGAAAGCTCAGTTCATAAATAGTGTTATTGAAAAAATAGTCTGCATGTGTTTGAATCATGTGCAATCCAGCTTGGAGGAAGTTGGTCATACCAATGATCAGAGTGGATTATCTTTACATCTTCATGTGACTTGAATTTATTGTCCCCTCTATTAAAACAATCTCAGTCTATTCCTCAAAGGAGGAAGGCATAAGTGTTTTCTCCCTCCATCATCTGGATTGTTCCCTTTTCACAAACTCTTTTTAGTCTTAGAAATCTTCAAACCTCCAAGTGAGATATATCACCTCCTTTTTACCTTTCCCACCCTGTTCTAATGATGGATGCTGGTGAGAGGCCGCAGGAGAATACTCAGGAACAGGGTTCATTTTTGCCTGACAGTCTTTAAGAAGACAATAATATTCTGGATCACAGCTAGAGGAGGCATTTGCTAAGAGGACACCTGAATAAATTAGGGATGTTTAATCTGGGTCGGTTGTGATAACTCTCTTCAAATATTTGAGAAATTCAAAAATGTTGAATTTAACTTAGGTAGCTCTGGAATACAGGTCTATGAGCAAGAGATGAAATATACACAGAGGGGCAATAAAATATCATGAAATTGGGTTCATCCCAAATTGCCACTGTCTTAGTCAGAACCAGTTTTAAAAACTGCTCCCTTAAGTTTACCTTTGATATTTAAGGATTGGTTCTACCTGGTGTGGGCAAATCAGAGATGAGGTACACTGACATGAAATGCCCTGGTGCAATGCCATAGAGTGCAAATTTGAAGATTGAATTAAGGGAATTTTTTTTTTTCTGGTGTGTGTGTTTAATCCCAAATGCCTTTGTAATTAATATCCCTTATCTCAGCTGAGTCCTTGTGAGGTCTCAGAAATTCATATAGGAAAGTGGTTCAAAACTGCTGGTGCTTCTAAGACTTTCCTCAAGAAGAAAAACAAAACCTCATGGATTCTTTTTCTTTGAAATTGACCTACGCTACTCTCAAAAAAAAAAAAAAAAAAAAGTCAAACCCTGTAATAAGACTACATCCAGTGAGTCTCAGTTTTCCATTTTTTGTCAAAATTTTTCTCAGATGATACTTTCTGGAAGGACAATGTAATAGACTTTTGCAAAAAGAAAGGGCCTTGTGGCCTCCAAATGCTGTAAGTGAAAGGAAACCAAATATTAACAAAACATGGGCATTCAGAAAGCAGAGGCAGAGCCAGGGAATGTAGAACTGCTGCAGAGAGTCTGTCCTCATCCCTGGGCCATAATGGGATTCCCCTCCTGAAGCCAGAAGTCCCACTCTGGTCTTTGGACCAAAAAAGGTATTTTCCTTATGATAAGATCTTTTATCTCCTAACTTCTTGCATTTTTCACACACACAAATTAACCACCAGGGTCACAAGGTAAGTATGCATATTGCCCTGTCTGAAGATTACCATATGCACCCCCCAAAATGGTACAGGAAAATGGGTTCTTTGTTTCCACCTTCTGCTTGTCTTAATGAAGCCTCCTTTGCTGAGAAAACCCCGCCCTCTCTACCCCCTGTATAAACAGGCCCGACCTGGAGAGTGGAGTGGTGGTGTTGAAGAAGCAGCTACCCTGAGACCTCTTTATACCCAGTCTCTTCTTTCCTGCTTAATCCTCAATTTGACCTCAGAGAATAATTTTCTCCCTCTATACATTGCTGTGTATTATTAACTGTAAAAATAATTTCGGACCAGGAAGAGAGTGTATATTTGAGGTTTTATTTTAGGTGAGGTTGCATTGGCATAGTGTGACCCCAGGAAGCCCAGGGTTCTTATCACTAAGATGAGGGATTGATATTAAATCCCTGTTTCTCAAACATGACTTCTTGGACCACTTGCAAGGTCAAATCCTCCAGAGTGCTTATAGAATGGAAAAATATGGATCCCCCTCCAAGACCTGCTGGATCAAAATTTCTGGAGGCAGAACCCAAGAAACTGCATTTTCAGTAAATAGCAGGGTTGGGGGCAGTCTGATGTGGTGTTAAAGTTTGAGAATGACTAAAAATGATAGTTACTAATATCCCTTTCATTTTGAACATTTTCTCATGCAATAATTTTTCTGTATGTTCACTGTGGAGAGCGGGGAATGCCTTTTAAATACAGATTTGTGAAGCTTACCCTTTATGAAGAAGCTTTGAATGGTAATGATTACTTTGCCCAGGCAAAGGGGATTTCCAGGATGCAGGATTTTCATATTGCAAACCAGGACAGCCCAGGGAGAAGGCAATGTTACTTATGGGGAAACCTCTAGATGAAATGGGTTGCCTGACTGTGGGGCCTCACCCATGCATCTCAAAGGGACTTATAATAAGACTCAATTACAGACACACACAAAAAGGTTAATAAAGGGTTTATTTACAAAAGAAGAGGAAATGACAAAATGAATAACTCAGAGAGAAAGAGAGGGAGATAAACTGGTGAAAGCATCCTACCAGTTCCCCTGAGCTAGAATTTCTAATAGCGCACTGAGAGCTGGGGGAAAACCAAGAGACCCCTACAGCCCACATGTTTGGTTTTATACCAAAGCTAGCTGCTTAACTCCACCCCCAGGTCCTAGCAATCCTCCCTTAGGTGATGATGACATTATGGGATTTGTAGTTCTTTTTTTTTTTTTTTTTAAAGATTTAATTATGCATACAAGAGCTAGGGTGCAGGACAGAGGTATGCGGCAGGGGGTGAGAGGATTCACCAGAGACAGGCAGATCTACTGAAATACACTGCTGAGAGGAGCAGGGGGCGAGACAGGAGAGGTCTGCTGTACCAGGCGGGTCAGGTCCCTGGCCAGCAAGGAATTGAATTCATGCTGCAGTGTTTGGCAATAGCTTGATAGCTCTGTCTTTAACCCCTGTGCCACCAGGAAGGCTCTGGGATTTATAGTTCTTAGTGTTTTGGATATCTTTGGTCTGGAGTGGGGGTGGAGTCCATAAAACCTATTTGTGGAGTTTGTTCAGGATATCATTTCCTCCCAACAGAAACAAGTTGGTCCCCTGCTCCAGGGATCCAACTACAGCTGTTATTTTACTGGGGAGACCTCCCCATTCTATAGAGATGCCAGGACTTGCCAGCTACAAGTATACAATTAAGAGAATTCCTGGCACAGTCAGGAGAGGGCCAGGGAGCCTTCATGCTCCTCTCTGGCATGAGCATCAGCTCAGAATCACCAGTACCCACACTGTGGAACCATTTGCATGGCCCCCAGTAAAGATGGTAGAGGTGGGGCCTTCAGTGTCTAGGGAGTTGGCAGGGAGACTGGATCCGCCGCTCCCAGCCATCTGCACATCTCACAAAATGAGCTACCCACTGTGAGTCATCCCTGCACAGGGCACAAACCACCCGTGGGGAGTCCGACCTCGCCTATTTCTAGAGAGGCATTTAACGAAGACTGACCTAATTCAAGCAAAAATAGGTCTCCATAAGTGTGTGACTAAACCTGCTGATTTTTCTAATTACAAAAGAACCTTTCTTCCACGTTTGCCAACTAGATTGTGATGCTAAGAAATGGTCAATTTGCACTTCAGTTGTGTTAATACTTACTTTTTGTCCTCTTCCTCCTCTTCCTCCCTCTCCTACCTCTCCTTGCTTAACTCCCTGGCCCAAGGAAACTCAAGCTGCTGGTGACTAATCATGACTCCTGAAAACTCTGAGTCCCTCCATCTTGCAGAACTGTGGCCCTAGGAACTCCAGTTATTATTGCCCAAGGTTCAGAACACCCCCTCCACGTTCAAATGTGAGTGGCTGCTGATAGCTGCTTCTGTACCCTGGAGCCCCTCTTGGGATGCAAAGGCTGTGCATGGATTGTCTCACTGGGGAGCCAATCCAGAGGCCCACCCAGTGCCAAGGACCCCTTGTTAGCTCATCCACCATTAGCACCTGACCTGGAAGGCTCCCCAGTGCCCCCAAGTAAGCAGTCAGGTCCATGCAAGACGACTAATTTTGAATTGATTCTAGAAAGTAAGGATATGTTTAAAAATTTACTGAGACTATTCATAATTACGATCTATTTATAAAGACCTTCTCTCCACCTTTACTAACTGTCCTCTAGTCACAAAGCAAAAAAAAAAGGGATTGGAAAAGAGTCTCTGACAAAGGGTCTCAATATTACAAGTAGGAGGGCCTCCCCGGTGGCGCAGTGGTTGAGCGCTGGGCTGCAAAGCTGCCAGTAGCCTCTGCAGCATTGGTTTGATCCCCGACCACCAGAGTTCTCCTGCAGCACCCGCTGCTCCTCTCAGCAGTGTATTTCATTTGTCTGCTTGTTCTGCTCCCTGCTCTGGCTCTGGTGAATTCTCTTACCCTCCCATACCTCTGACTACCCAGTGCTTGAATGAATGAATGAATGAATGAATGAATGAATGAATGAATAAATAAATAAATAAATAAATAAATCTTTAAAAAAATATTACAAGTGGGGATTTCTAGTAGAATTGGTTAACCTCAGCAATTCCTTTGCTTTTCTTGAAACAAACATTTGAGGTATATTTCACTTTATATTTAAGGTGTGCTCCTCAGAGTTTATGGATCAGTTTATGGATCAGTTAATGATGCAAAGAATGCTTTGACAACATCAATCAGACTTCTATAACATAATTTGACCTCTAGTCACCATTCTGACATTGGATTTTCTTACCTGAAAATGAGATTCTTGGTCTGATTTCTTTGGGTTCTTATCTCACCCTGTGAGAAATGTTCTAAAGAAGCTGAACATGTAAGTGATGGAGCTGCGGGTGCCATGAAGTCATCCTGCAGAGGGTCAAGCTCACAGTCTCCCACTGGGAGGTACCAAGATGTGGTGCACCTGTTACTCTCGGAAATGAAGAACACCTTCTATGTTTCATTGAAAAATTGCCCCTGCAGAGTGTCCATTCCTAATAGCCAGAAAACATAAATGTTACCTTACATGGGAAAAAAGACTTTGTAGATGTGTAATTTAGAGATGTTGAGATGGAGAGTCTATATCGGATTGCCTGCATGAACTGATGTAATCATGACATTTCTTACCTGATTAATGAAGGAGGAGTTTGTCAGAGAATACAGTGTAATGCTGGAGGCAGAGGTTGTAGTGATACACTTGGAAGGAGGGGGCTACTAGCCAAGGGATATAGGTGACCTCTACAAGCTAGAAAAGCTGATACTTTGACTTTAGCCCAGTGACACTTGATTTTGGATTTCTGACATCCGGACTATAAGAGAATATGTGTACATTGTTCTAAGCCATGAAGTGTATAGTTTTATGCAGTAGCAAAAGGAAAATAGGGGGCCTCCCCGGTGGCACAGTGGTTGAGAGATGGGTTAGAAAGCTGCCTGCAACCTCTGCAGCACCAGTTTGATCCCCGGCCCCTGGGCTAGGGTCCCTCATGGCGAGACAGACCTCTCCTGCTGCCTGCTGCTCCCCTCAGCAGTGTACTTCATCACTCTGCCTGTTCTACTCTCCGCTCTGGCTCTGGTGAATTCTCTCACCCTCCCACACATCTGACTGTACCCAGTGCTTATATAAATAAATAAATAAATCTAAAAAAAAAAGTGCTTTAAATAAAAAAAAAAAAGGAAAATAATAGGCCATCTCAACTAACTAGCTACTTCTTCTAAAACACAAATTCTTATGTCAGTGCTACACACTAATCATTCACAAATCCTGCCCATTCCACCCCAAGCTGATCTCCATTCTGTCTACTGCTCCCTTTTCATCTCTGCCGACACTAGCCAGGGCCTTCTCACCTGCTTTTCTACAGTGGATTCTGCCCTTAGATCTCATTGTCCTTCTTTCAATGTTTTGTCTTGTCTTTACAAATCCAACCTACTCCCTCAGTGGCTGCTTAGTGCCCTCAGGACAAAGTTTGGGCCATAAAGAGTATCACAGGCCAAAGGACTTCAGGTTCCTTTGCACTAACCTCAGGATTGACTTGAACTGGATGGTGTTGGGCTAGGGAGCCATGGGTGATAGAGGTGGCTGCTGCCCGAGGGGTGGGCCCTGCACAAGTCCCGTCACCGAGTGTGACTTCAAGATTGAAGACAGATGTACCGGCTGGGACCTACCCCGTCCTTCTGATCAACCTGCACCAATACAGTTCAGCACCATGATCATGAGTGAAACCTGGAGGAGATAGTTGACCCTCACAGGATCCCATGTGATCCTTGCTCACTCACATTATCATTGTTAGCTCTGTAACCCAAGTACAGAATTTGGTGACCAGAAGCATCTATTTCTGTCTCTCTTGGAGAATGTATTCTGACTCTACAATCTAAATGGATTATGCTGACTTTCTATTTTATCCTTCAGGTAAACAAACCTGGTTTGGTTTGCCTATTGTGACATCTGTGTCTAGTCTTTTCATGATTTAATACTTTCCTCTTCATTGGCCAGCACAGGGATTGTATGAAGCCTAAACTCTAATCATGGCTGATAAGCTCTCCCAAGGCTAGATGCACCAGCCTTGTTCCCTAAGATATCCTCCCAAAGTTCTGCCTTTGACTTACAGCAAGTACTTTCTCCCACACCTCTACCCAGTACTCTTTTCCCCATTCTGTGACCCAGCAAACCCCTATCATTCTTTAGGCCTCAGCTCTAATGCCAATTCTCCCAGATAGCCATCTGTGACTCTCCCAGGTCACTTCTAGGGGCTTCCATGGTACCATGTAGGCACCTCCATCCCCACAAAAATCACACTGGCTTAGGGGTTGGTTTCTTATATGTAGCTTTCATTACACTGTGACAACTCAAGGACACTATTTCACCTGGCATGTTTGATACCATAGTAAGTGATTAATAAATATATTTACTAAATGAGTACACAGTTTCATGATAATGATCTTATTTTATTGATTGACTTTTATATGACCAGTACCATACTAGATTCATTCTCTCTCTCTCTCTCTCTCTCTCTCTGCCTGCATGTGTATGAATGTGCATAATCTCTACTCCTGTATATAACTTTGCAAGATTGGTCTTGCTATCCTAACTCTATAGTTGAGAAAAATAAGGGCTACATGACAGGGGGCACTATTCCATGCACAAATCTGGAATTTGGACCCAAGTCTACCTAAGCGTATGTCAGCATAGTTACTGAGCTGTATTTATATGAGACAACCTGTCTGTTCCTCAGCTTTCCCAGCCAGCCTCGCTGTACTCCCATCCAAGTCAGCCCATTCAATCTGGAGGCAGGGCTTCCAATACTCCTGGACCTCAGCCTGGATTCTATCCTTTATTTCCCGACTGGAATAGGTTGATCTGTCTGGCACTTCTTTTGAATTCCTTTCGAGCAAAAAGCTGGGCCTGGTCTTTCCCTACTGTATCCTGAGACTGTTGCAAAGGGTATAGTGTCTGGGGGTGGGGCTAGAGGATGTTTGTGTTTTTTTCAAGGGACATAGCTTCCATTAGGTCTCAAAGGAGTCTTCCACACAGTGAGCAAAAGGACCGCCAATAAATATTTTTGAAAGCTTTATTTATTTATGCATACAAGATCTGGGGTGTAGGCCAGAGTCGCAGGTGGTGAGAGGATTCACCAGAGAGAGAGTGGGGAGCAGAACAGGCAGATCTACTGAAATACACTGCTGAGGGGAGCAGTGGGTGAGACAGGAGAGGTCTGCTGCACCATGTGGGTCAGCTCTCTGGCAGGGATCAAACTCGTGCTGCAGTGGGTAGCAATAGCTTGATAGCCAGAGACTTAACCCCTGCACTACCAGGGAAGCCCCTCCAGTATGTTTGGATTTTTTTCCCTCTCTTCTTGTTTTTGGTAGGCTGTGCTAGGGTTGTTGGGTCTCCTGAAGAGCCTACTTCGTCCAGATTTACAGGAGACCTCCTTGACTTCTGGAAATGCTAAGAGTTTTTCTAAATCTCAAGTCCTTCACATATGAAATTGAGTGGGGTAAAATGGACACCTCATTTTTATCCCTTGCTTTCATATGTTGGGTCCAGTGGTTCCTGTGTGTTACAGAATCATTTAACTGTCAGCACATGGAGGTTACCATTATTTTTATGCACACATGGAGTCTTCCACACAGGAGAGGCCAGAGGTCCAGAGCAGTGCTGAGCCAGGGAGTCCTCTTCCGGGGTAGGTTCAGGCCCTGGCTCATGTCCTTAGCCATTGTGGTATCCTGAGCCCCACCCCAATTCCCACATTGCCCTGCAAAGCATCACACCATTTATTTATATTCAGAGATGATGCCTTAGCTCTCCAATGACCACATAGGAATGGCCTTTTTAAAAGGATATTCCCTCCTTTAATAGTGTAATAACTAGGCCATTGATGCTGAATTTACGATTCAGTTACATGTGCCATTAATTTGTGAGTTGCTTGATATTTCAAATTGCCTTGAATATTGCTATGTTTATATGTATACAGTATTTTTAATGTTGCCATTAACTTTATTGCTACTTTTATTATCTCCCACTAATGTTCCTCTCATTTTGTTATTAAATGAATATGGAAATTAAAAGCAAAGAATAAGCAAATTAAGGGCTTGTTTCTTAGACGAGAATGGAGGCATTATTTAAAAATAGATATATAATAATGATTTGCTTGCTTTTTAAAACTAATTTATTCCCTTTTCTTTAGAAATTTGAGAATCAGATTGTCCTTTGTGTTTTCCTAAGAGAAGGGGAACACCTACCCAGCACACTTTTCCAGTCTCAATGTGTCTCTGAAGGATTCATTTCCTCTGCTGTAGGGGTGGGGGTGTATTTTTATGTGACCATACTGATGGGGCTAACTTACTTTCACCAATTGCCTATTTAAGGATAGGCCCTGACTGTTTCCTTTAATATCAGTAACTTTGTTCACTCCATACAACCACCCTATGAATTAGTTGGTACTATTTCCATTGTAAAGTCATAGAAAATGAGCTTTTGATTACGTGGCCGGCTCAGGGCACACTGTTAAATCACTGTTGGTATACAGAGCTGAACTCAATTGTGTCAGACCCAGCACTTGCATTTATGGTTTCTAGTCTCTTCCTTCTCTCAGTTTCCTCTTATGTTTAAGGTGTTCTAGAATTGTAGACTAATCCCAAGACTTTTGTGTTTATTGAAGGAGTTGCAACCTTGCTTGAGGAATTTTCCTAGCTTATTAGCAAAGGAATGTGACATATGAGTAAAGACAAGTTTGTAATATCCTAAAGGTGATATTTAGATTGTGACACATGGTCAGGGTAACCACCACATGCTCAGAGGCATAATACAAACACCAGAGAGAATGTTAGCTTAGTGTCTACTTCCCATTGTATGTATCTCCTAGTGGGAAATAAAGGGGACCTAAGGTTTAGATTAGAAGGAAACTAAAAAAGAAACTCATCAGTCCACGGGAAAATTCCTTTGCCCAAGCCAACCATCAAAGTACAAAGTCAGGCAGTTGAGCACCGCACTGTGAAGCTGTTCACAGCCTCTGCAACACAGGTTTGATTCCGGCCGGCTGGCTAGCCGGCAAGAATCCCACATGGTATGGCAGATCTCTCCTGTCTCCCTGGCTGCTCCCCTCAGCAGTGTATTTCGTCAGTCTGCTTGTTCTGCTTCCCACTCTGTCTCTGGTGAATCCTCTCACTCTCCCGCACATCTGGTCTGTACCCCGGTTCTTGTATAAATAAATAAATCTTTTTAAAAAAAGTACAAAGTCAGGGAAACAGCTGCTCAAATTCCATCCTTCCTGCCCCAGCGGTGATGGAAACCATTGCAAAATTACAATTTGTGAAATTACACACAATCTGAGAGGTGGAGGCAATTTTAGAGATTTCTGAGTCAGCCTCCAAGGATCTACACCACGTGGCCTCCCACTACAATTTTGGATGGCTTCAATTATCAGCTAACTCTTCCATAATAAAATCATCTATCTTAGGGTTTGTAATGCTATCTTGATTGAATTGCAGAAATGGAGAACTTATCCTAGAATGCTGGCTTCTATTTAATTCATAAAAAATATTCAGATTAAAATAATGAAACCAACACTAGGACTAGAAATGTTTCCAGGAGAATCCATGTCCCAAGCCCCAACTACTTCTTTCTTTCTATTAAGGGTTGAAGGACAAGTGACATGGGCAGAAGGAAAGAATGGACAATGTCTCCTGAAAGTTCTGGGGAGTCTGTTCCTTCCTGAACTTGGAAGCTGATCTGGTGTCCCATAATCCTACCTATTTAGGAGAGGAAACGGATTATACTTCTAGTCATGAAGCCCAGTGTTCCATAAAGAGATTCTCTGCCTATTTTGAACTTCTCACCTGGAGATACTTTTCTGATTGGAACATCTACTCAACTCTTTTTTTTTCTCTTTTCCTCTAAGACAAAGGACGCTTTGAATAAAATTTTCCAGGGTCAGGATATCTTAGACCTCAGAGAAACTCTGGAACTGCACATAACTAGTTGAGCTGAGCAGACCTCAGCCAACCAGCCACATGGAGGAAGAGTGCTGTCAACATCCCCCAGCTTCTCCGCAGGCTGCGCACCCATAGGCTCTCCTTTTTGGTAGGAGCAAAGAGACATCGCGAGTGAGGGGAACCAGGCTGATTCTTTCTTTACAACAAGTTTTTATTTATTTTCTTTGACCCCCCCAAAAACATTATAGTTCTTTCTTTTGTTTTTAATGGTTTTCCTTTTGGATCCAAACGAGCATTTATATTACAGGGTATCCACCTGGCCAACATGCAGTGCTGAGCGCTGGCTTTAGGAGTGATGCACCGATACTCTGGACGGGCCAGCACTGTGCCATTCAGCAGTGTTACTGGAAGGGGCACCCGGCTGGCTCACGCCATGGATGCTGCCCATATGGAAGTGTCCCATGCGTCGTGACTATCATGTTTTGTAATGCAGGTGGCAGCGTTTTAACATCCAGAAGCAGAGCGCCCAGTATCCCTCTTGACCCCATCTGACAGGCTCATCCTTGAGGAGTAAACCACAGAGCGGATGGCCTGACCTTAGGTCCCAAAGGACATAGGGCAGACCTAGACACCCTGTGGTCCATACCCTCTCGAGGTTATCCTTTGGGGCCAGTACCGGTGCACCCTGTGAAATTTAAAATCGATTCCTGATAAAGCTCGCCCTTAGTCCCACTTACCCCTCTTCCCTCCCAGGATGATTACACCACTAGGAAGACCTGAAATCTCTCCACAATGGCCACTACCCTATTGAAAAGTCAAGATCATAAAGATTGTCTTCCAGATGCTTTAAAGCAAGAACCACCTTTTTCTCCATCTCCCAGATATGGATACATTTTTCAGGGACCTGTTAAACCTCTGAGGCCTTCAATTCTACTATTTTAGGTGAGTTTCATGGAAAGAACCCATTGGAATCCAGTATCATGCTAACATGATCCTAGTATAAAAGTCAATGCCAGGTGAGGCACCCATGTTGAAGCCCCCCCTTCTTGGGCCTCGCTGTTGTCTTCAACCTCAACCTTGTCTTAGTCCCACAGCTTCTCTTCCCAGCCTTTACCCCAGCTGTCCTTGCTAGGACATTCCAGTCACACTGGTGTATTAGATTTTTCTCCTCAATTTGTTTTTCTGGATGCCTTCCAAATTTTGGACTGTTTGAGTGAAGTTGGACTGCTCTCTAATGTCACCAAGAGGGAGGCCCCTCTGCAATTGCAGCACTTAGGGTGGCTTTGTATAAATTTTGGCTTGTTCACAAAACACCAGGATAGAAAAACACTGATTGAAGTTTGGCTTGCAGGCTAAGTATATATCCCCATTGGTAGCCATGAAAATTCAATACGAATGTTTTTACTAAATCTGCTGGGATCTGCTTAATGTTATACAACTCCGTATCAAATGTAACTAAGACCAGAACTACTATATACTTTGATTGGCAGTTAGAGTACATTGGTTAGCCCTCATTGCCTTTTACCTTTATTTTTAAAAATTGATTAATGGCACTTCAAAATTTTGGAGTGTTTTTCCTGCTCATCCCTTCTAGAGATTTCTAATAGGCCAGCTTTTTGCAGTATAGGCTATCACTATAAGAAATCAAAGTCCTAGAAAGACAACTAAGTGACAAATAAGGTCAAATTTGGATCTGGCAACTTTGATTTACTCTCCTCTTCTTTGGGGGGCCCCTCTCTATGTGAACAGTGGAAGAAGTGGTACCACCTTATACAAATTCTAGAACTTGGCTCCAGAATACAGAAATATGTCCATTCTTAGCTCTGACAAGCAGACACAACAAAAAAGAGAAAAGACTCATTCAAATTTCCATACTGGGAGGGAGAAGAGGTCTAAGTGAGGATCCTAAGTGTGTGTTTGTAGTTATTTTGTCTCAGATTGGCTTAAGAGTCCACCTGGAAAAGATACTGAGAAATTCTGAGCATGAAAACTCAACTTCCTTCCTGAATTAAAAAAAGTATTAAAGAGATAAGAAGGAGAGGAAGAGAACTTGGGGAAAGTAGTCTGGAATTCAAGTAAATCCCGGATTCAGGTTCTATTAAATTTGAAATGTCTTCAAAAAAATTAAATGCTTATAGCAAGGCCAAGAATATGATACATTCTAAGTGGGATATAAAGGAGTGGAGGTTATCTAAACTAATTTGTGAAGACTAGGTACTTTAAATGATGTGTTGCTTACAAACATCTGACATACCCACCAGCTAGCCAAGTGCTAGTATTTCCATCTTCCTAACAAGGGGAAAAAAGGCAAGCAATGGAATACCCTCTCTGAAGGCACAAGTTAGTACAGGAGGCTGGAATATAACGGATTAATTTTGACTTCCAATAATCTTCATCTATCTTAAAGTTTCTCATTAAGACATACATTTCATAGTCATTGGTTAAAGACATTCTGAAAAGAATCTGCATCCATTCTATTACTTCCTTCACTTTCACTGAAGTCTCCAGGCAGTTTTTTCATTAATCCAGGTTATATTTTAAGTCCCTAGGAGAAGACACCAAGATATGAACTGAGAAACAAGAAACAGAGGCTGACTTAGAAGAAGAAAGAAGACAAAAAAGAAACCAGAGAGAGAAAACAGTACTAGGTAACCTCAGATTTTTTACTCAAATAATGTATCATTAAATGTGATGGAATTTGTTTCCCAAAAGATTGCTGATTCAGAAGTTCCTCAGAGCACAGATTGATCTTTCTTTGCTTTTCTAGGGCAAGTCTGTTCCCAAAACCCTGCACCAAACATAAGACTGCCAACAGAAACATAAATGCTCTTAACTCTTTTTATGTGACCTACACGATTCTTTCATAACCCCAGAAGTAATAATTCAAACCTCAATAATGTATTTACATAGAAGCATGGCTTATTATAAAATCTTTTTGCAATTAGAAGATCAAGAGACTAGCCCCCCCCACCCCACCATGGAAGCAAGATGACAAAAGTGGAAGGCAGTTTGCTCCTCCCCACCTCACCAGCCCCCATGAAACTGAGGTGAGCCTCACCCATACTTCTCCACCAGCTGGCTGGAGAGAAGCTTCCCAACCCTTCAGTAGTTGGGGACCATCTATGGATGTGGTTTCTTTGGTGTGGAGTGATTTCTGGGACGCAAACACCTCTGACAGTCAAAGAGAAAGGGTTCAATGGCAGAGAAAGATGGCCCCTAGAAACCCAAGATAGTTCTTTCTGATCCCAAGCTTTGGTTCCCACAGGTGACATGTCTTTTACATGCATGTGGCAGCACATGGCAGCTGAAGGTCTCCTCAGGAGTCTGTAGCTGGCCTGACCCTGTGGCCAGAAGCCAGCAGTTGTAGCGCTGCTGTGGCAGACCTGGCCCAAGGCAGAACAGGGGTGAAACACAAAATTAAAAGACACAACTATGGGCACAGGCAGTTCTTGTTCATGTGGAATCTCTGATCTACCTCACAGACAGGATAGTTCCTGGCTCCTGAGTTACCTTTGTTAGGCTTTTGTTAAGAGTCTCAGAGTGGTGATGTTTAAGTGATCAATGACTGGAACAGGGACCAATTTCCTGTGGAGCACTTGGCTGGGGTTAAGCCATCACGCCTTGCCTGGCCACATATGAGGAGCTGCTTTCCTCGTTTTCTGCATCATAAAGTCCTCTCCTGAACCCCCAGGGCAGAGCACAACACCCTGGGCCCCAGAGGGAGGGAAGAGGGATAGGACAGATGAAAAGGAGAGAGTCCACCACAAGGTAGGGACAAGCCCCTCCCATCACAACTCTTTGCAGCACCAAACCTTGGAGGGTCTCAAAATGTAAAGCCTTGAAACTGATGAAAACAAAAAACAAAACCATAAGTGGAACTTTCTTAACCTTCAAGTCTCACAAGATCCCTGCAGGGTAGGTGACTATCTGTTCCTTTCCCGCTGTCCTATGTGCCTCTATATACATCCTGGCAAATTTATCATTGAGCAAATCCTTAATTAAAACTCCTGATTTGTCCCTGGCTTGACCCCATAATACTTGGGCCAAAAAATGAATATCCAGAGCAGACTTTAGAAATAGGGTGGAATGAGAGAGAGCTTTTTCTTAGAACCAAATTTTACATAATTTTGGTTTTCTGTTATGCCTGCAGAGAACTTTCTCCTGCAGAGGATTTTTTTATGCAATCTGTGCACATTTTGTCTATAATCCCCCTCTCAGTCCTGTGCCTTTCATTCTTCTTCAGATCATCTTGTGATTATCGCGTTATGAATTCCCAACTTTTTTTCATGAGAAGAAAGTGTACCCCAATAGCAGAGAGCACAGCAGAGGCAGGCAGGTGAGCAACTAAGCTGGGATCTGATGGATTTAACCATCTTGGGAGTTGGGTCAGAGGTACATGCAGCAAAACAAGGGCTGGCGTGGGGACAGAGGGTTCAGCATGTGGGATGTGTAGGGGGCAAGACAGGAGGCTGGCTGCGTAGAGGAACATGGAGTTTCTCTTGCCATTGCCAGAAGCAAGGGAGGGCAAAATTTAGAATATCTGAAGTTCAGCCCCAGAGAAATGTTGTGTGTGATCTCAGCACCTGGGGGATGATGAGAGAATAGTTTCTTCAGCTAGAACAGACAGGCCCATACCGGGCAGTTGTGTTTATGGCTCGGGGATACTCAGGGCACTGTCTCTTTCTGGTAGAGATAACTCTTTCCTGACCTTGGCCTAGAGTTGAGGGTGCTGGCCCCCATTGTTGAAGGCCAGCTGGTGCTCTGCCCTCTTGGTGACAGAGAGAGGGACAGGCAGGAATTCCCCACCAGAAGTCTGGGGCCTTAGGTGAAGGGAGAGGTGAATGCAAACCCAGTTGAACACCTGCCTGGGATGGTTTTCTTTCCCTCCTCTTTTTCCACACCCTCCCTCCATTGCTTGTTTAGAAGAGATGCTGAAGATTAACATTAGCAAAGCCAACTGGACACAAAGCTAAAGATTCCTCTGAAGAACCTACTGTACTAAATGTTATGTTGTGTATCTAAGGCTTCTTTTGCTTTGAGGGGCTTAAGATGCTGTCATATTTTTGAACCCAAAGAGGGTTATTCTGACATCTAAAGGGACCTCTTTTCCAGAGATGAGACAAGGTGGTTTCTGGTACCTAGAGGGGCTGCCCTAGCCACTGCTGGAGGGGAGGTTGGAATTCATATCTATTCAGAGATGGAAGGAGGTCATTACAGTATGAGATCCTTGACTTAATAGAAAATTCGTTTTTACTTTCTGGTCTTCATAGAAGGGTAAGTGCAGGCTAAGGGGTGAGAAACCCAATCCCTTGGGTCAAGGAAACGAGTTCATAACCCAGGTGGTCGGTCAGGGACCATGTCTGTTGCTTTATATCACTTTATTCAGGACTCAAACACTTGTGTCTGTGAGTTTAAGGAGTTCGGGCGTCTAAGGAGGTTTCCTAGCACAGTCAATTTACTGTTCGTAATGTTGTGTGCAGGCAAATTCCACTTCTGGTAATTGCTCTGCCAGCCTAAATTTCTCCCACTATTGAAATGGCATAAGGTATCACTTCAATTCTCTTTCTCAAAACACAATGCAATAGACACGCTGGCTCAGAATGGCCTTCCTGTTGCAGGCCTTTCCCTAGGGAAAGCTGTATTTCCAAGGTGGAAGAAAGCAATTTTGTGCACACAGAGCAGCCCATAGCAGCACTTTGGCAGGAGATGATGCTGAGCAGAGGAAACCTTTCCAACACTACAGGGCCCAGCATCTGAGTCTTACGTAACTATCACGTCTGTTGGGATCGGGGTGCTCATATTCCCAGCTGCCCTCCGGCACACATGTGCTAAGCAGGAGAGGAAAGTAGAAGAGGGCTTGAGAGTGGGAGGCCATTGTCTCTGCCTCGTGAGTCTCCTGCCATGGGACGACTTTGGTTTGGGGGCTGACCGTGGGTCATGAAGCTCCATCACTATCTAGAAGGTGGGGCCATGATGAATGGTGCTACAGCCACATGATTGGATTGGGCTTTTGGAGGCTGATGTAACTGTTTCAACCCAAACAAAAAAACTACAAACCAAAATTTCCTCAGAAAAAAAGAGGTCTTCTAAGATAAATAGCAACCACCGACTGCTCCTACTCCAGGGTCTGTCTGGGCTGGAGGAGGATAAAAAAGGTGCCTAGACACTGTGATCTTTGTCCTGGGCCTCTGAGTCTCCCCAGGGAGGGTCCTGTGAGGCAGGTTCCACTGGTCCTTGTCTGGGAAAGGGTGGCCCTTCCTCACCTCTGGAGAGTGAGGAGGGACTTTCGGGAAAGGTGCCTCTCCATCAGAGAAAGACAGTGCCATGTTTGAGCCAGTGGATAATCTAGACTGAAGGACACTGATTAGCTGAAAGGTCCCACTTTCTGAGTTTTTTTAGGGGGTGAGAAAGGACATAGTGGCCTCAGGCTGTTGTCTGTCCAGCTCTTACTCTGGGGAAGGGTAAAACCCAGTGCTGGCCCAGGGCCTCATTACGTCACATTGCGTGATGAGGCCCCATCAGAGCCTGCTTTGCTCGAAGGAGCAGTCCAGGCTGAAGCTGAGGTATATTTACTAATAACCTTAAAAGTATCCTGACAAACTGACCCGCAACCACAAATCAGCTGCAGAAGCTGCCACCATCAGTCCTTCCTTGCAGGAGGTCTTAGGGGAGTGCAGACTGACTTTCATGGAAGCTTCTCTTGTTTCTCTCTCGGCCTTGCCCATTTCTGTAGGAGTCCCTACTAGGCGACGTGTGACCTGCCTCGGGTATGTGTGTGGCCCTCTTGGGGGAGTGGCAGGGAAGGCTGGGCCTCTGGCTGCCCGGTGGAGAGGCCCACTCTCTGGGCCAGAGTGTGGGCTCTGACACTGAGCCATTGTGTGCTGGGGCAACTGCCGCACTGTCCACAAGCAGAATGACTACTGTACGGGCTGGAAATGGACGCTGCCTAAGTCCCCCAACCGCACTTAGCTCACCCTCAGTGTCCCCCCCATGACCGGTAGCTTTGGGTCAAAGGCCTGACCTGGGGCTCCAGCAGTAAGGCTGGACTCCACTCTCTTCAGCTGGTGCCCTGGCTATAGAGCTATTAATGCTTTTCCAAAATGATGCTTAGCAGAGTTGTAGGTGCCTCTAGGGCCCCCAAGTACCCTCAGCCTCTTCTGGTGCTCACAGCACCTACTGTGTACTAACAGACCTGCTCCCCCCAGGACCACCCTTTCCTCCATGGCGTGGCTGCTGGGCTATGGCTTTGCTCATCCAGACCAGCCCTTGCTGCTGCTGCCACAGCACTCTGACCCCTTCCATGGCAGCTTGTCCTCCCTCCCTGGCTTCCCCCACCTTGGCAGCCGATGCTCCTGAACTTAGCCTGTGCTTCTTGGGGGCAACAAGTCACAGGAGGAAGCATGAGATGCTGCTGTAGCGCCTGGCGGCAGTGGTGCGGTGGAGGGAGGAGGGTGCTCTCCCACAGTCTCCATGGCTCCCCAGTGTAGAGCCAGAGAGTCTTCCAGGCTTCTCGGGGCAGTACGCATAGACACAGGCCGGCTCGATCCCGCCACGGCTTGTAGAAAAGTGGGAAGAGGCCAGGGGAAGCATAGCCATCCTCGTGTCCCTTCTCCTGTGGGAATAACCCTCCATGTTCTTGGAATTTCTTTCCCCAGCAAAGAGGCAGAACTATGGCAGTGCCTATCTTGCAAAGGGGAAATAAAGCAATTTGGTGGGTTTGACTGGTTTGTCTTTTCCTTTCTCTCCTCTGACATTACATGGTGTCCTTGCTTCTTCCTCCTCCCTCTTCCTCCCCCCCGGGCCTCACAGGCTTCCCAATTCGGTCTTGATTTTCTCCATGTGAGAGAAGAGCATGCATCGGAGGGGGGAGCAGCCTCTAGCATTTGTCATCTTCTTCCGTGTCACTTAGGAGGTCGCTGACAGCGCCGCACATCATGCCTGGCCCAGGCCCCCCACGCCTCCGCCGCCGGTAGTGCCCATTGGGCATCTGCCAGCTGTGCCGCAGGGGTGGGGCCGAGCCAATTGTGTTGGAGCGGCCCAGGCTGGTGGCCACCGCTGCTTCGAAGGTGAGTGTCTCCTCCTCACCACAGTCCGAGGTGTGGGAGTCTTCGTGCAGGGCCAGGTAGGGCTCGGAGATGTAGCGCTGTGGGGAGGCATGCTGGCCCTGCTGTGCGTGCCGGGAGCTGGAAGACTCGGTCAGGCCGGCCTCGTTGCTCTCCAGAGCTTGGGAGGCCAGCGGGGAGCCGCCCTCGCTGCCATCAGCGGGGGGAGAGACGCTCCCTGTGTGTCGCATCAAGGAGCTGTAGGAAAGGAGGGGCCGAGGCTTTGGAGGGACCGGTGGGAGCTGCCGACGACTTCGCCTTGGGGTGCTGGTGTCCGAGATGGAGGGAATGGAGCTTTCGCTCAAGGAGCCCGTGCCCTGTGCAGTGCGAGAGACACAGCCGGTTTAAGCTGGGTTTGGCATCATCCCTATTTGGGACCCAATCAAGACCCCTAATGCCTCCGAGAGAGCTCTTGGTTTGAAGCCCAGTGCACTAGGGGACAGAGGTCTGAGCTGGAGACGCCTCTCCTATAACACACATCTACTCAGGGGTGCGGGGATTAGAGACGGAGAGCGGTCAGCGTCATCTAAACTAGGGCATGGCCACTGCCAGTATGCTGATATGTTCAGTTGCAGATGCAGGCCAAGGAGATGTGAGTGAGGCTCAAGATTCTGCATTTCTTTTTTTTCCTTTTTCCTTTTTTTATTTTAACATTTATCATTTTTTACATTTTTTAGACAATATTTGCTTCCCCCCACCCCTCAGATTGATCCCCAGAGAATCTCCTTCCCCAAGGCACCCAGGCACCATCACCACAGTCCCCTGTGCTCCTCCCTCCTTCCCTCTCCCTCCTCCTCCCGTACAGTATGTCTCTGGTTTATAATCGTCTGTTTTTGCTTTGTGGTGTTTTGTACTGTTATTATTATTTTACACTGATGTCTTATTTGGTTCCCCTATATTCCTGCTATAAGTGAAACCATACTCCCAGGTGCTGCTGTTCCATGGAGCAAGCTGTAAGTAGCAAGCTCTAGAAGCTCTAGCTACCTAACAAGTGGCACACTGAAAGGTAAGTTTTTTGGAGGTACTCTGCTGGGAAACCTTTCTTGGGGAGGGAAATTGTAAATACCTTCCCTCGCCTTCACTTCAGCCTCTGTCTGCAGTGGCTTGCTGAGGTTAACTCAGCTTCTGTACCTCACATGCTCACCTGCTGGTTCAGGTCTTATCTAACCTGCTCACCTATTCCCCAGGGAACCTGAGGCAGGTATTGATAAATGGACCTTATAAATCATCTGCTCAGAATGTCCCATATACAGATATCTTGGTTTTGCTTACAAGTGGGTCTCACTACGGAAGTAGAATATTCTTGAAGTTCCAAGAACATGTAGTTATCACAAGCCCTAGGTGATTCTGCACTGTGTCCTCCCCTCCCCCTATTGCTGTTGGACACCATTTCTGGACTGAGCAGCAGAGGTGGAGGTGCAGGGGAAGACAGGGCCAGAGAATGTTTCCATACAGCTCTAGTATTTCAGTAAAAGGCCAGACCCCATTTTTTCTTGGGATGGCCAGAAGCTAGGTAATGAGATTGAATTGCTCTATTGTAGGGATCTTAGATTGAGTTCATTTTGCAGCCCCACTAATACTAAGGCCCATGCAACTGACTAAAGATACTTCTCTGGCTCCAGAACTATTCTTTCCTCCCAAATCTGCCTGAGACATTTTGTGAATTTACTTGTGGTGACTCTGCCTCTGGAGCCTAAGGACTGAGATGGAATGATCTCAGACACCATCATCTTTCTTAGGGGATTTTTTTTTGTGTGAATTTGTATCATTTCTGAGTACAGAGCATTAAGGAATAGAGCTCCATGCAAAATGGGCACAGTTTCCTGTGAAACAGTTTGTGTGGGTTCAAATCTTGCTGTGGGGTACCCATAGTGTGCACTTTGGATTGAACAGACCACCCTCTCTCTGCAGAAGGCTCGACTTCCCTGTCCCCGCTCACCTGTCTGTTGGGCGTCTGTGACCTGCCCTCGCTGGGAGACCTTGACTGGCGGCGCTCTGGGGACTCCCAGTCGGCCTGGGTTCCCCGCTCCTCTGAATTGCAGCGGGAGACATCAGGAGAAAGAAGATGCTTACGCTCTTTGGACCGCCCCCGTTCTCTGCCCCCTGAGCGGTGAGTGTCAGACTTGTGGCCTGTGAGACGACAAGAGCAATCATCACAACCCAGCCTGCACCCATTGTGGAGGACAGAGATGTCTCAGAGCCTGGAACCCTCTCCCTAAGGAATCCTGGCTTCTCTGGCATGTCAGTGGGTGGTCTGAAAAGGTGGCAGGAGACAAAGGCTGAAAATGCCCTTTTGTGAAGAAGTGAGTATGCAAACTGCCATGGAAAAGATGTACATGCCAAAGGATGTGGTTGTTTCTTAATGCTAAGGCATGCCTGAGATGGATTCTTTGCCCAAGAATTCTCTATGTCCTAAACATGGGTGACACTTGGTGGGAGGGAGGGGGGAGATATTCCAGTAAAAGGGAATTAAGAAGTTGCTAAGAACTAAAATAATGACACAGCTGGCATAATGTCAGCGATGAGAACCATGGCATTTGTTATAGTCAAAGAACTTCAGTTCTAGTCCCAATTCTGTCACCTATTGGCCTGAGAATATGGGGCACATCACTGCTTTTGATCTTGGTTTTCTCATCTAGTAACATAAAGAAGTTGAACCAGCTAATGATTTTCTAGCTCTTGACCAATATGACCCTTTTTCTTTAATTCAAGTTTCTGAGCTTTGTTTTTTAGTGGAGCTGGTGGTTAAATCCCAGCTCCTGCTGGGGATCTCTGATACCTAGGGAACTCCAGTGGCTTGACAGAAGGCCTCTGAAAAGTCTCAATCCTAATTTCTGTAGCCCTACTCTGGAAGAAGGGAAACGTAGCCGCCTTTACGATGAATAGCAAGGGCTTTGGGGACCTGAGTCAGCTATGGAATCCCCTTTGCTCTTTATCTGAATTCTGTTCCAGTGATTTCCAATGCTTGCTGTTGGGTCAAATAGGGAAGCCGCCTCACCTGAATCTGAGTTCAGGCGATGAGCTGACAGCCGTAGGGAGGAGTGGTAACTCCGGCGGCGAGACTTGTAAGTGTTTTCGCTGCTTCTCTCCATGGAGAACTCCTCCAGCCATGAAGAATTGGAACGCTTATCCCGAATAGTGGAAAACGATCGTCTCATGGAGCTGGGGTCTGTCACCACCTAGAAACATGAGCCCCCAGTGGAATACAGGTATGGATTAATTACCGAAAGGATTTAAAAGTAAAGAAATGGGGCTGAGGTTGTTGAAGAATAAAAACTGTAATCCCTACAAACGTAACACCCCTTGAATCCCTCTTTTTCAGACTGTAGCTGGAGGAGGCTGTGCTAGAAAATGTCTTTATGTCATATTAACATAGTTACTGGGGACTGACCCAGTCTTCTCTTTGTGCTCAGGAGAGGATACCCCTCCACACAGAGCCATGTACAACGGGGGTTCAGCCAGGCCCTGCAGTGACCCTTTAATCTCTCTTAAATATGTGAGGGCAATTGAGAAGGTCCCACCCTATATCACTGGAGAAACAGGAGAACCTATAATTTAACAGCTACTAAGAATGCATTGCTCTGCCTTATCAGTCCCACCTTGCGCTGCCTTAAGTCTCCCATTTTGATTTGCTACAACTGTTAATACAGATCCACAAAGTTCTTGTCTCTGTCAAAACTGGATGTAAGACAGACAGACAGAAAATAGAAGCCAGGAAAACAGACAAAGAAATGAGGCGTGGCCCGCACTGGTTAGGACAGACAGTCCTGACACAGAGGTGCATAAGTAGGTGACTACATATTTGCTGAAAGAGCCAGGAAAAGGGGAAAGGAAGGAAATAGACCAGGGAAATCTAAGAAAATAGATCTGATATGGCTAGTTGAGTCTTGAAGATGTTGCTCTCAGGGAGGAGGCGCTGTAGAGAGTTTCATGTACCAGATTTTGCTTTCTTTGGGGAAAGGGTGAGAGTAAGTCAAGGGCTCACCTGAAAATATCAGATGTTATTTTATAACCCACCGATTCAATACAGTCTAAGGATGCCACTGCAAGTGGTAAGTGGTGGTTGCTTTTTACCTGGGGATCCATAGTCAGACGTGGCATAGAGGCTGCCCTCCCAGATCCCGCATGCTCCTGGGTGTCCGAAGGAATGTAGATGCCATGGTTAGAGGGCTGCACGCTTTTTAATTCACTAACCTCTGGCTCCTGGAAATAAACACACAGCCAAGCTTGTGGGACTTGGTTCCATCTCATTGCTTCTCACTTCCAGTGGATTATTCTGCCTCCTCCATACCAAAAATGGCTTTTCGAAGAGAGACATCTTTCACATTGGTTGTATGTTTGTGTCTATGTGTGCATATTGGTGATACACGAGATGTCCCAAGCCAAAAGCTCAAACTGGGATTGAGAGGTAAAGATCACCTTTTCTAGTCTTGTATCATCTCACCACCAAACGATACTTCCTATTTTATAGTTCTGTGAAACAAACACTACTGGTCATAAAACTTTTTCCAATATGTGAAGTTTACTTTTGGAGAGTTGGTATTGTTGGGTTTATTTTAATCTGAAGAAGCCATTTATCAACTAAATAGGAATCAGCAGTCTAAGCAAAGCCACCAATTCCAGATGTCATATAGCTTCTTAAACCTTAAGATATGGTTTTATTAACTAAGAGTTTTCTTATAGTTGAAACCATCCCAAAATGGTGATGGGTGGCCATCTCTTGAAAACTATATAGTCTAATAGAAACATAGTGCAAATGACTTATGTAACTTAAAGAAACTCAGGAAATTTATTTAACCCAATATATCCAAATATTCTCGTGCCTACATATAATCAATACCTAAAAATGAATGCCATTTTGCATTTTTTAAATACCAGCTCTCTGACACTGGTTCGTATTTTACACTGACAGCTCATCTCAAATTTTGAGCCATTTTTCAAGTGCTCAATTGGGACATTATATGGAGGCTGTTATTGAACTGGCCAATGCCCCTCTACAGAGTTAGAAGATTGGATTAGAACTCTCTAAGGTCCGGTCCAATTTTGTTGTTTTCCTGATTAAAGAATGTTAATTGCAAATGCACATCCTCTACAGAGCTAGCTAATGTCACTGCATAAAGAGTGGAGCTGACTTAGAAATATATTTAAGTGGGCCACCAAGTAAAGAACATCTTGGAGGTTATAGCAGGGAAGAGGGAAAAGCTATTCTCTGCTATTCTACATTTAGGAAATGATACCCTAAAAACACTGGTATAGGAGTAGGGCACTGCCAAAGGAAAAGGTGCCCCCCCCTAGTCTCCATGACCTTTTGGTTAAATGGTGCTGGTGTAAATGGGGGGCTGCCTTCCCAGGACATGTGACGTGTGCACTGAAGGAAGTCAGTGTTTTGCGAGGACATGCTTTGTAGAGCACACAGGTCTGACTTGAAACACATGTGGTAACACATACCCCATATGCACACACACACATTATGGCCACGCCTCAGGACGTGGAGCAGGGGCCCCGAGGGATGGGCAGGAGCACACAGTGGTGAGTGTGTAGCACAGGCTGACACTCGGATTGAATTACAGACACCAGTACTGACAATGAGATGAACACACATCCAGAGTCCTGGCACTACGGCTCAGCCCTGGGGACCCGAAGAAAGGATCATGGAGTAAAAAAGGCTTCCTGTGAAAGAAAGGACACATTATTGAGCTTTTCCCCCACCAGGCAAACAAGCTGTAAAATGCTGAGAGGCCCTTTTATGAAACAAATGACCTGTGCCAATTAGTCCCTGGGCCTTGGTGAAAGGTTCCTCAGTGGCAAGAAGGCAGAGAATTACGCCAAGGTTGTCTGCCCACCTTACTGAGAACACCCTCGGGCAATTACATGGTGGAGAGGTCCGGTCTAGCTGTCTGCCCAACACAGCACAATTTCCTGTGTCAGCAATCACTGGGGACGGATCCAGCCATTAATGCTTGAATTACTGAAGTAATCTGTCCCTCTGAAGGTGCCCACTCCATCAGACATGCACGCCACAAGCTGGCTGCCCCTGTCACCCATTCAGGATGGCCCTGAGATACCACAGGAGTGGAGAGGGGTTGGAAGATAAATCACAGATGAAATATAATCAAAGCAACGTGGAACTCATTGGGCTTTTGCTTATGTGGGGCTTTGTCTTTTTTCTCTCCAGGCCAGTGTACACCCAGCTTTCATTTTATGCTCAGAGGGGATTTGATCTCATGGCTCCTGAATGAAGAACCATGGTAAAGTTTTTCTGTTCTGAGAATCACATCATCCTTGTGTTAGCAAAATCTAAAGTTCCATCTGCCCTGTTTTCCCCAAGCTCAAATTGGTGCAATTTGTTGTTCAGGAATTTTACCAGTTACACTATTGCCCACCTTTAGGGACTCCTTAGAATGTATTTGACCTTACGGAATTGTGACCAAAAGGGTCAGTTTGCCTGCACCCAAGCACCTGCTACTTGAGGTCTCTAGGAGAGCTGGCTTGGGGGCATTCCTGTGTTCCCACAAGTAGCCCAGTTGGTGCCACTTAGTCTATGATTGATCCTAAGGCTCCCTACATCAAAGGCAAGATCTTATTTGTGACTTTTGCTTCAACAGTCCATGTTAAAGGGAAGCAACTAAAAAGTCTGGGCTGGAAGCAATATATGTCCCTGCAGCAGGTCAGGGGCTTTGGGACTCTAGTAGTTGTACAAGGGAGCATTTGTCAGAAGCTAATGGGAGCTCAGTTATGAAAGGGGGAGGGAAGGAAAGTCCCAGGGTAATTGGTTGGACTATTAAAAAGGGCCCCTGATCGACCATGGTGATGAAATAAAATTTGAAAATGCCAGCGGGGCGGGATCAGGAAACCCTCTAAGTATTTTTGAGGTCATGTAACTCATTCATTCACCAGAGATTGCTGTTCCTGGAACTGTCCATCATCAGCTGGGTCCATACAAGCCAACTGGAATATTTCCTGGGGGGAGAGTGGACTCATCGACGTGTATCCACTACGGCCACTCCTGAAAAGCAAGGTCAAACTCAGAGGTAATGTGTACATACGAGATAGAGAAATAGTCATGGCAGCAGCCACCGCCAATCCCACCCCAAACTAGACTTCCTTCCCGGCAAGGGCAGCACCCATCAACCTTGACTGGCTTGTAACCCTGGTGCTCCTCTGGAGAATTAACAGGTTGGGGTGGAAATCTACGGTCCTGTGCAACTATTTTTCTGGTTACTGGGATATAGATTAGGTTACTGGTCCTAGAATAGAAAATTAAAAAAGAAAAACAAAAAACAGCATTGGAAAAGAGAAACTACTGCTTTCAACCTGCATATGGAACCACTCATTCTGCTGGCGACCAGCATATCTGTGACAAATGACATCATTTGTCACACTGAGCCATATGGAAGACCAATGCTAGATTGTAAACTTGTTTCTGCTCAGTTTCTCCAATTCGGCAGAAAAATGCCATAGTTTAAACAGTGAACAGTTTGTTTAAATATTAAGTAGGCATGGTCTTTCAACAAATTTCCTCCACACTCAGTAAGAACAGGCATTTATTTTAGTGTCACTGTATCTGGCCAAACTGAACACTTAATATCATGGACATTTAATGTCTCTGCCAGACACTGTGTGTTGGTTTGTGACCACCAGAGGGATGGTTTCAGAAGGGTGTCGAGGAGGTAGCAACATCTGGATGGAGGGCTCTGTGGGAAGATGCTTAAATGGTGATAAGTGTCTAGAAGCCTCTGAATGAAAGAGATGGAAAGTGTCGCCTGTTGTTAAACCACTGACTCTGCCAGACTCATAGTCCAAGGCAGAGCCAGCCAATCTTCACTGAGAGTTTGCTTGCTGTTGCTTCTGGGATAATAAGTTACTCTTGACCTGCTCAGGAGTGCAGAGTGAGTGGTCGGTGCTGGGCAGCAGCTTCCTCTGGGTGGTGTTAGAGTTAGGAGGGAGAGACAGGACACCCTTTCTCCAGTGTCAGACTTCTGTTCCAGGGAAAGCCATTTCCTTGTGGAATCTGGTGCTAATGGAAAACTCAAAGCCTGAGCAAGGATTGCTAGTTACTTAGCATAATCCACAGGTACAGTGGCAGCACCTGGAGTGGGTTCACAGGGAGAGACATGAACAACAGAGAATCCCCGAATCTGTGCTGTTGCTGCCAGTGAGCTGAATTTTCACAACTGCTCTAGAGGAATTGACCTTCAAGCAGGTCATTTAAAACCCAGTCATCTACCTCAGTGTGCCTCTCCTGAGAACCACTGGGAATGGGCGAATACTGTGATATACAAAATGAGTAACTGCAGAATTACCTCCTTGGACTCACTGAACAACCACCTAGAGTTGAATAACGGGCACTCAGAGCGACCTCTTGCTTTAAAAAATTTGAAGGGCAACAGGCGAGATGCTGAATGTGGCCTTTCTGAATGGTCCCTGCCTCACCAGCCACCCCCATGTATTGGGTTCGCGAGGCTTCTTTCTGCCTCAGACACAAAAGCCACTTCCTAAGGAATCTCCCCACCACTTTCCCCATCACATGCACTGAGGTCATGCTGCACTTTTTTCTTCTTACCACTTTTCAGAACTGTAATTAGATCATTGAAAATGACAAGTTTCCTCTTTCCAATAACGGGTTCCAGAAACAAACCCTGCTGTTCCACTGGGCCCCTATTTCAGAAAATGTAGCAACAGCCACTTAAAGGCTCAAACCAGAAACCCAAGGGTGATCTTTGACCCTCTTCATGTAGCAAATCCGTCACCAAATCCCATCCACTCTAGGTATTAAATATCTACGTCTGACTCTCCCCACTTCTGTGAGTCCAAGTCATTAATAATTTACACAATTGCCATCACCTCTTAAAAGTGTCTTGTCACATGAATTGCTCCCTTCTGATCTACCAAGTCCACACTGGATTCAATGATCTTGGAAAGCCCCAATTTGGTCATGTCGGTCTGATGTATAAAACCCCACATCTCTGGAGGAAACTGAGCAAATGTGTCCTGCTTGTAATACCCCTAAGTTCTGGCACCTGTGTGCCTCTCAAAAGTCATGACCTGCCCCCTCGGCTGAGCTCTCACAGGTCCAGCCATCTTGAGAGTTTACCTGTGAGTCCCTCTGCAAACCAGGGGTGCTGCTGCTTTTACATCGCACTGCCATAGCCTGCCCTGGTGAATCTTCAAACCCTCCTGTGGATCTGGCCTGTACCCCAGTTCTTGTATAAATAAATCTTTAAAAAATGTATTAAAAAAAAAAAAAACATTGACGGGGTAGAGGACCCATGGCCCCTGAGGCTCGCCCCATGAGCTCTCTGGATGGAAAGGTAATGCTAGGAGGTACGGGTGCTACGATCGGTCATTTATAATTAACAACCAGTTTGGGATTCAGAAGAATTTGGTCCTTAGTTAAGTTTTTGCTTCTACTTTCTACGAAGGTTTTTTCGTGTGTTCCTGATCTAAGATTTCTTTTGTTCATTACAGATCCAGTGCAATGGCGAGACTCTAGACTCAGAAGATAACAGACTTGAATTCCAGTTCTGCCTCCTGCCAGCCGTATGGCCTTGGGCAGCTTCCTAAGCCTCCATTAACATGCTCCAGCTCCTACATAAAGTGGTGATACTGACAGACTCTATGTCATTTGTCCATTCACACTGCTCCCTGTGCTTTCTCCCCTTATTCACCGAATGACCATCTCTAGATGCAGCCGTGGAGAAAGACTCATTCAGCTCAGAGCTGTAATTTCTTGGGCCCCTCAGGGTGACTGGTTTCTGGGCCTGCACGAGGGACAGGAGGGCTGTAGACACTCTCATACTCACAGGCCTGGGTCCTGCTGGAGATAAGGCAGGGCTTTGGCATTAGCGATGATCTCCTGAGGCAGGGAGGAGGGCTCCATGCGCTGGAACATGGGTGCGTTTTTCTGTGTTAAAAGTGGGAAGGAGAAAAGAGGAAGTCAACTGATTATAAAGGGAAATACTGCTTACTGTTGGGGTACAAGGAACATGATCCATACCTGGTATGATCAGTTTAATGTTTTGACAAGCTGGGATTTTCATCCCATAGATTTTAATCCCCCAATCTAGGAAAGTTCCTGAACCCTGCCCTTCCCCACCTGAGCTCTGCTACAGACACTTCTGGGCACCATCCACCTGGGATGTACAGGCCTGTCTCTTTGGGGCCCTCAGAGCCCACCCACCGTGCTGTCATCGACCCTCACCTGTTCCTCCAGCTGCTGCCTCTGCTTCTTCACCTTACTCTGCTTGTAGTAGTCCATGATCATCATTGCTGCATAGATTTTGCCCACAGTCAGGTCAGAGGCTAAAATCACAAATGTGGCATAGAAGAGAGAGAGTGAGGCGGCCTCACAGCTTCCTTCCCACTCTCTGAAGCAAGATCCCCCCCTCGGCCACTCATCCACCTGAAGGCTCCCTCTGTGCCAGGCACAAAGTAAATGGGTCTCCTACTCCCACTGCCCCCCAGTGCTGGTGCTAATGTAAAGTGGTACACTTGTAAGCATCATCTCCCAATGGCCTAGATTTCTACCTGTACATAACAGCACCCTTTTCCTAACTGTCTGAGGGCTTGCTGAGCAGTATCAGATGGAAGGAAGAGAGCTAAACTTCTTAGGTAAGAAGTTTACCTGCTAGCACAGTGACTAATCTTCAGAAAATGTCTTTCCATTACCAGTATCAAAAGGACTGATCTTGAGAAAATGTTTTTCCATTACCAGTATCAAAAAGGACTTAATGAAGGATTTAAGTTTCTTGAGGACAAAAGAACAATCTCCCCTTATCTCCTTAATCACTGTGTCCTCCCCACCCCAAAGATGCAGCCTTGGGGCATGCGACCTTCAGTGACAAGGATACACAGGAAGAGACCCCACACCTTTGGGCATGGGCACCAGCAGATCTAGCATCTTCTGGGACAGGTGAGGCCAGATGGCCAGGGTCTCCTTTTGGAGCTCTGAGTCTAGCTGCTGCCTGTCCGCACCACCTAAAATAAGAATAGTTTTTAATACACACACAGAACAGACGTAGAAATACCAAGCACTGAGGAGCAGGTCGGGGCAGGAGCTGAGTCGGCAGGGCACCTCATTCTCAGAGGAAATCTTGGCACTTGGTGACGGTGGATCTTGCCATGCCAGGCCTTTCTGCTGAAGCAGCAGAATGCACCTGGCTCCATTTTCGGTGACTCAGCCAAGGCCTCCTGAGACCTGACATCAGCTTTCCCACCAGCTCCCGAAGCCTAGCAGGTGCTTAACATATTAGAGGGGAAAACGAGAGCGGGCAGCAAGCCTCCCTGTCTCACTGTATGAACATCAGTTCTTCTAGAGACTCTGACTCCGTGGTCTGAGTGACCTAATTTTTGAAAGGATTTGGGTCAGGCATGAGCAGGAAGGCTGGAGGTCCATATAGAAGTAGTAAACCTTTTCTCTGTTAAAGCACTGACTTAGAAAGCAAGAGGAGCAAAATACTACCATACCAGGGTTCGCCTCAGAAGCCTCCCAAGACGATGACACAGGAAGAAAACGATGAAATTAAAACTCGTGTGTTCAGGAAACAAATTATTTCCACAGCGCCTGCTAGGTGCCAGGTCCTGACTGTTTAAAGGTGGAAGGAGCTTTAGTGATGGTCAACCCATCCATTTTGTCAGGTAGAATCTCAAAGAAGAAAGCAGGATCCTAGTATTTGATCTCTGGGTCACAGCATTGCTGGACGCTTCACAGCTCATCCATCTCCTCCTGCACCGCCCTGTTTGGATTGCTCCAGAATCTCCCTTCCCTCCCAAGCTTACCTTTGGCAATTTTGATGTCCAGGGCTGTCCGAATCAGAGCCATCAGCGTAGAGGTGAAGTGGACAGTCATGTCCTCAGCTACAGGCATGTTCATCAAGACCAACCTCTGTGTGAAATAGAGAAAAGCAGCAGCGGGAGAAAAAAATATCGAAAGAAACCTTGGTGAGAAGGGAAGAAAAGTGCAGAGGTCAAATGCAGAGACAAAAAAGAAGGGCAAGGATTCCCCACCCCCCTCTCCCAATCCTACTCTTCCCACATCTCACTGAAGGCTCATTTGTTGCTGTTTGGTTCTGTTTGGTTTTTTCCTAAGGGGTGATGCCAAATTGCAAGGGAAGGGGGGGCAATCATTCTGCAGGACTCCGCCATGGTCCTCAGAATGTCTGTAATAGCAAAGGGAAGTGACTTCTAAAAGCAGCGGCTCCGGGGAAGGAGGCAGCTCTGGGAGGTGGCCCCTTCCCTGTTTCAAGGCTGCTTGCTATTAGCACTCGTCCCGCAAACACCCCCAACTCACATGGAAAGACAGTGGGGGCAGAGATTTTTCTCTGCTTTTCTGACTTTAAAGATGCATCCTGATGCCCCCTTTTTGAGTCTTTAAAGATGGAATTTGCCAGCACGTGACTGAACATGCATTAAGTCCAACTTATCCAAAAGGATGAGGTGGAACAGGATGGAAAAGGGGGAGAGTGCAGACAGGGTCTCGGGGAGGAGGGCTGGGGACAGCAGAGAAGAGAGAGGGGTGAGCAAGGCAGGAGCAGAGTGGGCAGGCCCCGTTTCCCCACCCAAAGGAAGGGATCGAACTGAAATGGCCAAATCCACTTTCCAGAGAGTATCTTGCTTTTGGAATCCATGTACTTTTTCCTCTTTACCCCACACCCCTTCAAGCTTCCTCCTAGAAATTCAAAGAACTCAGGGCCACATTCTACCACCTGGCTCTTGGATGTGGCCATCATGAGCAAAAAGGATGCCAGCCCCTGAGCTGTGCATGAGCCGTGTACGGGGGTGAATCAAGGTTCCTGATGGCTCCGTTCCAATGAGATGCTCCCTGTGGCTACACAACTTGGTGGCAGCAGGAGTTGGTCCTCTGGCAGAACCACTGGTCTGGCCAGGAGGGACATGTGTCTTCCCAGGCAGGGTCTCAAATATGCCACTGGGAGAGCTCGCCTGTCGTGAATCTCCAGATCATCTTAGAGTGTAAAGTCAGTTTCTCGTTTGTATCTGAGTTCCAGCTCTCTCCTAGTCCTCTGAGCTGTGCTGTATTCCTAGGTGAATGAAGAGCTCCTAAGTTCTCAATAAGTCTAAACACCAATGGGGCACTAAGCAGAGGCACTGATCTGTGGAGACAAATGCAGGCCCCAAAGCTGTGAGCACCCTAACGGTAACTGACCCTCAATGGGCAATATTGCTCTGAGCAAGCCATGGGGACTCCACTGATAACTCGGCCACGCCGGCCATGCCAGTAAGACAACTCAAGTGCTGTCTGCAACTTCCGCCCATTGTCACCCTTTGCCCCGAATCTGCAAGAGAAATAGGATGCTGGGATAATGGGGCAGGAAGCGGCACCACTCATCAGCATCATGGCATTGAAGTCATGTTCCTCTTTTATCCGATACCCAGAAGGAACTATGCTGTAGTCTTGTCCTACACCATAGAGGAAACTCATTTTTTAAGAGTTTCCCTCCTAAAAATTTCTCCTGGAGTTTTGTTTAGAGGAAATTCTGTATGATCTCTTTTGCTTGTCTGGTTGAAAATTGATAGATGTGTGTTTGTATGTGTGTGTGTATGTGTATGTATATGTGTGTGTGTATACACACACACATATATACATATATACATACACATATATATATATATATATATATATACATATACATACACACACACATATACACGCACGTTCTGGTAGCTGTTTTTCTGTAGGCTTCCTTCTTGCCCATAGATACTATTCCACAGGCCACACTCTCCCTCCTCCAAAGGAAATGCACTAAACATTCCCTTGCTAGTGACCCACTCATGAGAAGCCAAACACTTGCAGAAACACGGGATAACACGTGAAAAAACCCACATGGAAGAGCAGAGCAAACCATCCCTGTATCATTTCCTGGCTTACTTCTTCCTGCCGCCTCCGTCTCATCAGCTCTCATTGCTTCCCTCCTCCTCCGCCTCCCCAGCCCGGCTTCCTCCCCATGTTCTGGCCTCCCCACAGCTGGACCCCAGTTTCCTGTTGGTCTGTAGCCCGGAACAAAGGAAGGGGTGGTCTACCTTATATGCCACTTTGGAGGGACATCTCTTGCCGAGGCCTAGCGGTGGTGACATGAGAGTCAGCATTTCATACATCTCAGTGTAATGGATGCGGCCACTGCTCATGGAGGGAGGGGACATTGGGATGGGGGCAGGGCGGCGGGGTGGGGGGTGGCAGGGCAGTTGGGAGAAGGATGCAGACAGGTAGGAGGAGATCAGGCATTCCCAGAAAGCCAAAAACAAACAAACAAAATAATACAGAAAAACAAAATGGACAAACAGGAAAAGAATAGGAAACCTGTTAATCAAAGCAAATCATACACGTGACTCCATCCTGATGCAGATTTATATCACGCCCCACACAGACCCGGGAACACGGTGGCAGCCTTGGCTCCCTCTGTCTGCACTGTGTTGGGGGACTGGTTTTCTCCTCCTCCAGGATTAGCATTCCTGCTTCCCTGTTCACGCCATCGGTCCCCCCATACAACACGAGGAGCTTGTTTACAATTCCCAGGGCTGTGTGTGAGCGGTATAAACCGGATAGACGGTGCCTCAGCCATGGGTTCAAACTTCTGGCCCCAGCTAGAAGGGGTGCTGGCCTGGAAGTCAGGCCTTTGTCCGCTGAACCCACAGGCGGAGCGTCGTGTATCCCCCTGTGGTGTGTGTGCAGCAGGAGGCTTTCACTTGCACTGAAAGTGGGGGGCTGTGGCTGCTGGTGAGTCGGCCCGTTGCTTCCACCTGGCTCTGTGGAGAGAGAGCTCTTTATGCCCCGGCATGCCCCAGGATCTTGGCATGCTGGGGACAGAAGAAACAAAACCAGGAGGAGGAAGAGCCTCTTGCATGCCATGCTGCCCTCCCTGGCTCTCCCCACATGCGGCTGCAGGTTCACCGGGTGGAGTTTAAAGAGTCTGAGCAGAGGCAGCTGTTAGGCCTCCCGAGTACAGAGTCACTGTGTCACCATCCCAAGTCAGTTCCTTCCCATGACCCAGGCTGGCATCTTCCTGGGCCTAAGTCTTCTTCAGCTGCTGGCCTGTGCCAGGCCCCAGAGGCCCCTGCTTCCCTCCTACAGCACCAGGAGAGGGGCCTTATCTAGCAGGCCTGGGATAAGGCTTGGCAGATCCACTGGGATTTAGAATTCCCAGGTCTGGCAGACTTAGAGAGGGAGGTCTTATATGCCCCTGAACCAGGTCCTTGGTCTCTCAAACAAGCAGTTCTTTGGAAATTACCATAGCTCCCTCAGCAATAAACGGTAGGACCCTCAGGCAAGAAGTCTGCTAGGGAGTCCCCGACATCTAGAGGCCTTCCTAGACCTCTGAGCTATTGAATTCTTCCAGACACCACATCAGTCCTCTGACCTGCTCGCTCCTCTCACCTCAAAGCTTTATTGTTTCTCACCTCCTGTCTGTCCTAGACATCATCACTTCTGGCCAAACTCTCCAGGAGCTGGAGGGTAGCAGAGATGGGGAGGACCAGAGTCACATTGTGCTAGGGTCTAGATGGGATGAGAAGGATATTTTGCCAGAGGAAGGCGTCTGTCTCCAGCAAAGGGAAACCAGGACTCTTTGCTAGATTGAAGGGATGTCTGCATTCTCTGGAAGAGGGAAAGTTCCCTCTGATTAAATCTACAGACTCTAAGATGGAATAGAGGGGAGAGTGTGTACACAAGTGAAGGAAAATAGAGAGGTGGGGTTGGCCTTCATTACTAAGTCCTTAGTCCTTAACTCTCATTTTCTGCCTTCCCCACCCCCTCCCGCGCCCTTCTTCCTTGGGGAACAGCTGCTGGTTCTGGGAGGATCTGGACCTCTTTAAACTCAAAGGAAGCAACATGAAGGTCCCCTCATGTGGCGTGGTGAGTGGTGGTGGCGCGGAGAGGAGGGGTTCAGAGTTGCATCCCACTGCCGGCGCGGCTGGGGACTGGGAGGCAAACCTTGCAAGCCACCCTGTAGGGGCAGTTCTCTCCCAGGCCCAGAGGCGGCGAGATCACCCGCACTAATTTGTACATATCCTTATACGGGATCCTGCCGCTGTAAAAGAAGCACAGGTGGGTTAATAGGACACTCAGAGGAGGGTGGGAGAGAAATGACAACTTAGCGATGAAGGAGACAGTGGAAGAGGAAGAGCAGCTTCCTTCCTTGGGCCTGGCAATGCCAGGTCAGGAGAGACTAACAGTAGGCATCAGAGAACCATCGCCCTGCCAAACTACACTGCCCTTATTGCCAAAGGAAATCAGAGCCCATCCAGTGCCCTAAGGGACGGCCTACTGAACAGGGACACCCCAAGATACCTATCTGGCTCAAGTTAGATCCCTGGAACAAAGCCTGCTAATTCACAAATGCCTCTGTTGGCGGCTGGGAGGTGGAAGCAGAGCTGCTCACTTCCACAGATACTGAACACACACTCAGACCTGCTGTCAAGGGCAGTGGGGAGGCAGTGTCTTTCTGCAGACTGCAAGAGACAAATTTCCCATTAGGCTAATGAACAAGGAGCACAGTTGGTAGGAGGGAACACAGCAAAAGATTTGTTTCTCTTTGTGGCAGATTTTTCCTAGAGGTTAGCTTGAGCAAAAATCTTCTCTGCTTACAGGTACCTGCTGGGACCCATACAGCCAGGGTGGGAGCCATGGAGGTGAGCTCCCCCCATCCCAGCCCATCCCATCCCACCCCACCCCAGCTGCATTCCTGCTGCTCAGCCCACAGGCAGCTTGGTTGGATCTAGTCAGAACTGCAGGAACCATGTGACATTCCCATGAACCCACTAGACTTCTGATCACCTGTGTAAAGGGAACAGAATCAATAACTGATTCATTTTTCAGGGGCTTGAATATAGAAGCAGTGGCCAGGGACCAGAAGGTCTGGACACATCTCTGGACCAGAGTTTCCACTGGGAATTATAAACCTGCTTCTGAGCATCCAGTCCTTTTCAGCTGCCATAGGCTTCCTTTGTCCCAGTTCACTCTTTATAGCCTTTTTTTGATTTTGATGTCGATTTGGTGTCAGTTCCTCCTTTTCTTCCAAATAACAGGTCATCCGTACTTCCAAGCCTCTTGACTTGGAAGGAGGCTAACTTAACAATTTGTTTCTTCTTTAGACTGGGATGTGGTACTCTCTATAGCAGGTTCTTGGCAACCTGGACTAGTCATCTTGTTGAAGATAAAACTTTACTTTGCCTTGGTTAGTTTTTCCCCTCCTGCTCTCAGAGAGAAGGCCCATGAAACTAACCAGAGGGAGTTACAGGGATTTCAGTGCAGACAAGGAGCTTCTCCTTTGTCTTTTCACTCTTTCATAATTCATGTGTCTGAATCTCATGATTAGTCTTCATGAAATCATTTCTTCCCAGCAGCAGGAAGGAGTGGGGAGGCACATGTTTAATGCACATAGCATATGGTTCCCCAAATAATGTGAAACCACAGGAAGCTGGAGTTTCCAAGAGCCAAGGACACCTGTGTGACACTAGGCGAGCAGTGCTCTGATCTGTTGGCAGTTGGCTTCTCCTCTTTCAGCTGACTGAAGAGATCCCGCCATAGGCTCCCAACCCCTTGATACAGATGCTGATTTTACACACTTCTAGTTGCAGTCCCATATGGTCATTGTCAGTTACAACATGGGTATATAATTTAATAAGTCCTCACAATCACTTTGCAATGTGAGTGGGTATAAAACCCCTCTTTTGCAGGTGGAGAAAGCTTAGAGTGGCTAAGCGACTTGCCAAAGCCATGGAGCTGAGAAGGTGCGGGCCTGGAGTGGCCGCGTGGAACACACTGCTTTCTGGGCAGGCTGTCTGCTAGAGGGTAAGCCCAGGGAGTAAAGCCATGGCTCAGTCATTATAACAGGAACAGATTTTGAGAATGCTGGGCCCTAAGTCATTAATGGCTACCGAGGGGAAGAGGAATTCAGATTCACTCTTCCAACTTCTAAAATTGTGACCCAAGTTCAACAGTATCCCAGGGGGACAGATTTTGGGAAGAGTCTCAGATTATGAAGGGTTTCCAGGTGGAAGCAACGTGGTCCATTCCTGTGAAGGATGGCATTTCTTGTAGTATTTTCAGAGGGGGGCAAGAATGGAAGTTGGTGAGGTAAGACCTAAAGCTACAATGGCCTGGACAGGGTGGTTCCTATGGCATACACATGCACAGAACTCTCACCCTATCCTCAACCACGAGAGCCCAAAGTGTTGCCTTTGTATTAGAAAGCAGGGACCAGCTTTTTCTATAAAGGCTCAAACCTAAGGAACTTACTGTCTTTGCCTTGTAGTGTGAAAACAGCTGCAGATAATACATGAATGAGTGAGTGTGGCTGTGTTCCAATAAAACTCTTTGCAAAATTAGGCAGTGGGCCAGATTTAACCCATGGGTTACAGTTTGCCAACTCTTACTCTCAAGCCCAGAGGGCACAACGTTACTGGAGAACTAGTGGACAGAGAGAGAGAGACCTGGGCAGGTTATCCCTGCAAATCCCTGGCATTTAACTAAGTTCCATGTAAGAAAAGCCCACTGCTGTTTAAGGGATCAAGTGGGAAGAACAACTTGCTTGATTTTTTTACGTAATGTTAGAGTCAATATCACACTGTACCTTTTGAGAGGAAGGAGAGAGATGAAACACTAGTGCCCTGCCCATGATGGCCAGCTGACCCACAGACCCACGTCAACCCCCTTGGTGAATCAGAGTCTACTAACCACTGAAGGGAAAAGAAAGATGATGGGAGGGAACTCTGGGAATTGAACCCAGACACCCTGAGTGAAAACTGTGGGATGAGATTGGCAAAGAAAGGGAAAAGCCTGTCACAGAAGGAGAGAGGAGAGGAAGATAGAGATGCCAGAGCCAACCTGAGCACCTGGCTTCACCCATGAGCCACACCATGAGGAATCCCCTCTCCTTCTGTGACAGGCAAACAATTCCAACCTCTCCCTTGAGAGCTCCAGGGGCCCTTAATATGGGTCCTAGAGGGATGGCAGAGAGGCCTACACACCACGCAGCTCTGTCATATTCTGCCCAGACACGGACGAACTCATCCAGGTGATGAGGCCCCAGGATGGACGAGTCCCGAGTCAGGTACTCAAAGTTGTCCATGATGACAGCCACAAACAGGTTGAGCATCTGCAGGACAAAGGGGGAAAAGGATTTAGGGGAGATTGAAGGCACAAAAATAGGCTTCTCAAGGCAAAGAAAGAATCCAAAAGTCTGTAAGGCTGACGCTCTGAACTAAGGCACTGTTGATCATACTTGAACATGATGCACTTTCATTATTTGTACCACCCATTTTATTCTGTGGGCATTATGATTTCATTTTTCTATGCCAAAGTACTCCACAGTCGCTCTTATTATCTATTCAATTTATTTGTTAGTGCCGCAGCAGGGGCATTATTCATGAAGACCAGAAAAAAATCAAGGCCTGACACCAAGTCTCCCTTCCCAGCCCTCTCCCATCCTCATTCACAAAACAAACCAGCAAGAAAACCGGCCAGATGTCTTTGATCTGAGTGCGGGGACACAGAGTATGAGAACCAGACCCTGTCTGTGGCTCTTGTGTGGCTTCCAAAACATGGTCCTCCTGCTTATTCAACAGCATTTCCATGCACCCACCATGTTCCAGGTACTGGGGCTGAGACAAAGAGCTCTTTCCGGAAACAAATCCCCCTAGCACAATGCTTAAAGCACAGCAGTCCACCATCAGATATGGCTTCTTGAATATTCCTAAAGACTTATTTAATAGAATAGAAATTGACTTATAGGAAAGCATGCAAATGCCATTCTTTCTTTCTTCTTTTTTTTTAAGAGCCATGAAAGCAGCATATACAGGTTACAGTGGGGACAGCAAGAATGAAGGCAGTTACTCCTGACCGAAGGTAAAAGTGTCTAAGAGCACTGATGTTTTGAAGTGGATCCTCACAGACCAAAAACTGTTTATCAGACAGAGCTGGGCACAGAAGATGGTGGTTTATGGAGAAGAGCCAGCAGGAAGAGCACAGAGATATGCAGGGCCAGGAACACTCAGGCAGCCACAAGGAGATGGTAGGAAACTCTAATAAGAGAGTCTAGAGCTGGGTCGGTGAACTGGTCAGAGAGCAGATATTGTAGACTTTGCCAGTCATACAATCTCTGTTGCAACTATTCAGTTCCACTGGTGTAGTATGAAACCAGCCAGACAATATGTATCAGAATGCATGGCTGTGTTCCAATAAAGCTTTATTTATGGACACTGAGATTTGAATTTCATGTAATTTTCATGTCATGAGGTGTTACTCATCTTTTGATTTTTTTGTAATCATTTGAGAATGTCAAAACCACTGCAAGCTTGTGGGCTAAGAGTAGGTAATAACTGGCCAGTGGGGACAAGGCTAAGGAATGACAGGAGGATGGCCACAGAACTGAGTGTCCACAGTGAACAGCACCATTCTGCTATTTCTTGGCTTCCCAGTACCCATTTGTTGTACTTTTGGGGGCCCATCCCATGTTTAGTCCCAGTTAATAGTGTTCTGTGAGGTATCACCTATGACCCAGGCCTTACCAGGTACTGAACCCCTCTCCCTGAGCCACAGTGATTGATGAGCCTGACATTTTTGAGCAGACTTCTCGTAAGGACTGAGGTCTAGAGATGCTGCCCCAGCTCTCTTGGAGCCACAGGATGGGGGTGTTTGGGAAAAGAGCTCACAGGAAAGAAGATGGCGGAAGTGCTCCATAATTAGAGAAAGAGACCTGGTCCTGTCATCTGAGTACCAGAACAAGCTTTGCTTAAGCCTAACCTGCCCCAGACTCTTCATTCATATGAGCCTATGAAATACCTTTTTGTTAAGGCAAGATTTAGCAGGGCAGACTTTCTGTCATTTGCAAGTGAAGGTATTCTGCCTGATAGAGACGACTGACTGGGGATGAGGGAGGAGGAGCTCGGTCGCTAATTCCCAGGTCAAGTGGCTGACTGGACAGAGGTGTAGAGAGGATACGGAGAAAGTCTGCAGGAAGGAGCTGGTTGGGGCCCGCCCTGAAACAAACTGCTGACTTCATCCTAATAACCAGGTTCCTTCCTCCCTGCTAGAATGCAAGTAGAAAGAAGCTTCAAGGTCTAGTCATCCTCTTCCCATGATGGTGAGGGGATCTCCCTGGAGGTGATGGAGCAGGAGGAGCCACCATTACAAGCCTGAGCTGCCTGCTTTCAGATGTCACAGACACACGAGGGAAATAAACATCCTTTTTGGTTAAATCACTGTTATTTGGGGAGTTCTGTCACCAGCAGATAAACCTAATTGTAACATGGGCCTTTCTTTCTGCAGCTGAGATTGGCACCAAAGTGATTTTACTCAATTACCACCAGGGTTCCAAAGGATTTTTCATGTGTCCACACATTTCTTCTACAGCCCTTCCATGGTATCTCTTATTAGTGTTAACAAACACTATTAGTATTCTTGTTGCTTTACACCTGTATAATATTTCATAGTGTGGTGTGACATTCACACCAATTCTTTTTTTTAATGCTCCTCTGTCCTTGGGAGGCAGGCTTAATTACCATACCATGTGCCCTTCAAGGACACAAGTGCTTCCTATGAGCATCTATATTCATAGTTCCAAGCACCCAGCTGGCTGGCACACCACGGGGCGGGGGGTGTCTCAGTAAATCTTTCTAGAGCCATTGGTTTGAGTTGAGAAGCTGTGTGACTTGCCCAAGGTCACAAAGACAATCCCATGTAGGGCTGAGATTTAAAAGCAGATCATCTCACACTGAATATAGCCTCTTTAAAAATAACATTAATGTGAATTATGCAGCACCTTCCATCTCAAAATTCTGAAAGTACCTTTAGAATCTCTAATTAATTTTCCAGTTATATCTTTAGTTTCTTTTAAATTATTTATTATTAAACACTTAAACCATGCAGGGTAAAATGGAGATGTCTCCATGCTCATCTCATTTCACCCTAATCAGTAAGCCTTTCTGATACCCTATATGCCTTCCCCCCTTCGCTGCAGGTGACAGAGGGGCTGTACCCAGCTGACAGCTAGATAGCAAGGCCTGTCTTGGCATAAGCCTTTGAATAAAATGTGCAGAATGCACTAAAAATGTGCAGAATGCACTGTATGTAACTGAACAAGTTTAAAATGCCAGTTAATATAACCTTAGATTTCCTTTCAGTTATTTCCACTCTACATTATACTTCTATATTTGTAAATAAGATACTGTTCTGTATTCTCTTTTTAACCGAAAAAAAACACAAAAAACACTTCAGGCCTATGAGATGGAGGTACATGAAAACACACGTATCAGCTCACGGTGCAAAGATGCTCATTATCAAGTCATTTCTCTTCTCATTTTACAGAAACCACAAAAGGGAAATGTTCTAGACAAGACAGAAGAGCAACAAAGCCAAAGCCACAGTGCGGGCTACCGAGTCTTCCATGAGTTCACCCCCCACCCTGCTACATTAACCTGCCCCCGACACTTAACAGTCTAACTGAGGGCCCCCTCCCCGCACCGGAGAGCTGCACATGTGGCAGGTGCCCTGGGAACACTTTCAAGAGGCAGAAATGCGAGGATGGAGACAATTGTTTCACCTCTGGAAGCACAGCCATGACAATGGCCACATTTTGGTGGCGTTGCTTTAGCATTCCATTTTTATATAGTCGGTGACTTTAGCCATGAAGCATCACCAGAAAGACCAGACTGAGCTTTGACTGACCTGGAAGCTGCTGGCACATTATTGTTTTTCACGACTTGTCTGATAGCACAGGATACAGATTTCTGGATGGTGTGTGCTGATTCTCCCAAAGACAGAATGAAGAAGACACCTAGGGTGTCTCACCATTTTACAAGTGGGTGTGTGCCACATATATTACTCAATATTTACTAATGCCCGAAGCAATCACATCCCGTCATGGCTATCAAGCCGGCCAGTTGTCATCAAACATGGTAGCATCTCAAGTCAAGAAAGGAGCAGCTCCGCTGCATCGCATATGCACCACCCTCCTAGTCAAGCCTCTGTGGTCAAGGTGCCATCCGCCAAGTGGTTTAAAGGCCTCCAGAAGAGAGAAGATAGCCCTACTTTGAAGATAAGATGCATGAGGTGTGGAAAGAAAGGATCAGTCTGGGGCAGAACAGATCCAACAGGAAGCTCAGTGCTCTGTTCACAGACTTCTCCATTCATTCATCCCTTCACACAACCACCCTTCCTGGGAAGCGGCAGAGGTGGTCTCAGCCCACTGTGAAGAGTCACCCACTCTGGACAAGCATGCCGGCCCTCGGGAGTGCTCCAGGAGGATCAATTTTTTTTTTTTTTTTTTTTTTAACGAGAGCAAGAGCAAAAAGGCAGAGGGGGAGAGGAGAGAGAAGGGAGATAAAGCAGAGGGAGTGATACATCTCGTCTCTATCCGCGGCTCAGGGTGGCTGGGCCACATCCCGAGCCAAACACGCAGCGCAGCTCACCAGGAAGGAGCAGAAGAAGATGAAAGAGACAAAGTAAACGTAGGCCAGGTCGGTGCCACAGCGCTCGTTCTCGTTCTGCCCAGACGGCGCCGTGGTGTCCGGCTCGCAGCCCTTCTCTCCGAGGCACGACAGCATGATCTCCTGCCAGGCCTCGCCTGTGGCGCTCCTGAGCCCAAAACACACATCGTTAGCAACAGTGGGTCTGCGTGGCCTGGCCTGTCTATCACCCGTTTTCTCAATTCTCACATCCCTCGCCGTGCCTGCAGCCCGGCAGGTCTCCTCCTTCATGCTTTCCACCCAGGGATGGAGACACCAGTGAGATCTGTCTTGGGGTCTGCTAGCTCAGCTGATTCACTGCTGGTAGATGTGGACAGCAGCAGGACCCCTCTAAAACCCCACGTAAATCTGACTAAGGTTTCATCCGTTAAATAGAAGCTGCTCATGAGGAACTGCCCTTGCCTCCTCCCCACCCCCAGCCCTGGACCAGGAGCTAAAGCTGTGACTTGCAAATTAACTCCTGAGTCTAAGATACTGAGGAACTTTTTAACAGCATCAGGGCATCACCCTCCACCCAACCTCCACTGTCTCCCCTGACAGGAGCAGAATGAGCAGGATGAGAGACACAGGGGACCGGAAGGAAAAGGCAGACCAACTCTGTCTCCCCGGGTAGGAGAGTTCCGGCCACGACGGTGGGGCCTCCGGGTACCTGAAAAGAAGCATGAGGGACCCAAAGAAGCTCCGGAAGTTGTTGTGCCGGTTGATGTGACTCTCCTCGTCTAATTTTATGTTTCCAAACACCTTAAGGAGAGAGCAAGAGAAAACCATGAGTGTCACTGAGCAGTGTGACGTGTCCTGCACAGGGATGTTAGGAGCGCTGGCAGGGCTGGTGAGCCCAGGTACATGGCTCTGCTTGGTGGCCCAGTCCTGGAGCAAACAGCTCAGGCTCAAAGGCTGTGGCCCCAGGCTCTTGGCCTGCCAGGCAGGAGTCACTGCATATTCCCTGGTCCCGAGCTGCAAAAACGATGGGTGTGAGCAAGGACCATAGAAGGCAAGATCTTCTAAAGTCATTCTGCTTGTATGTGTTTCCTCCCACACCTAATCAGGTCTTTTTATTTCCATCGTACCTGTCACCATGGTACTCGAACAGTTTGTCAAGGACATTATCCCACAATAGGAGTGCAGGGAAGCCTTGACCCTTCTCTTCTATCTCAGGCAGTAGTGATGGGAACATCTGTATTTGTGGCTGTGATTGACAGCTAGGGCAGATGCTGCTCTGGACCCTGGGAGTCAATCAGGTCCGAAAGAGGCATCTCTATGTTGCTTGGCTGTTCTTATCCCAAGAGTCAAATCTCACCATGTCAGTGCATCTATAATTTGGAGCCACAAAAGGAGGCTCTGGTTAATAGGATGAAGAAAGGCAGGACAACCTGATACTTGGAAAAGGAAGAAGACAGATTTGGGCAGATCTGGCTATAGAGCGAGGTTTACTTATCTACTATTAGTCACTGGGCTCAGAATGTGGTAACAGTGCAAATTCACATGAAAAAAAGAGAAAATTCAGGATCTTTATCTGTAACGGTGAAAAATGATGGCCTCTCCAACAGTCAGCCTCAGTGCCCTTAGATGAGAAGGGGGTGCTTGCACATGCCGCTCCTCCCCCAGCCATGCTGGGGACACCAGGATCTCTTCTTAAGTCAATGTTTGTACAACTGAAAGCTCACAGGTCACTTTCCAACCACTGTAGACAATTGTTTGTCTATATTTAACATCACTTTATCTAATATATGCTAAATGGAACACATTTTCCCCTCTAACAGTTTTTAGAATGTGCAATTGAGGAACAATCTCTGCCCCCAGCTATTTTGCTCAAATAACTCCCACTGACACCTGCTTTGGGAATTTGTTCTCAACGCTGTTTTTTAAAACCCAAATACTACTTGTCTCTCAGGGAGAATGGAGGTGGCAAACAAGGCAGCAGGGAAGAAGGAAGAAGGGAAAGAGGAAGGTAAGAAGGCGGAGGACCCTCAAAACAGACATATAGTAGCACTAAGAAAAATCCCACCTGAAAAAAGCAAATCTAGATCCAGACACTCCAGGGGCAAAGCTTTCTCTTCCTTTCACTGTCTTGGTTCAAAGTCCATGATTTATCCCTGATTCATTGCATAAACACAATCTACAGTGTTGATCCTCCCTGTGGCACTCCTGAAGCCACCATGGCTTGTCCTCATTAAGGTTTCCTCAAACACTCATCCCATTATCCACTGGTGGGAGGGCATGCTATGATGGTGCAGGGGGTATCTGCGTAATAGTTAAAGGAACCAAAGCTATTCTGAATCTACCTTATGATAATTTTTAAGTTCAAAATTTAAATTTATTGTGACATTGATCTTTGAAAGATTTTCACTTTTTAAAAAAAAAGCTTTCACATAGTCCTTATCACTAATCCAAATCTCCACCATCAGAAGGATATGGGAAAGAAAGAAAGTATATCAAGACCCACCAGAAAAGTATAGGCTCAATTCTTGTTGAATTCACAGAATTTAGAACTGGAAGGCACCTGTGAAGCTACCTTCCCAGCTTTCTTGTCCTGGTCAGGGTGGTAAGGCCCAGAGAGGCTCAGTGACTGATCAAGTTTGCACAGCTGGTAAGTGGCAGAGTTGGGGATGAAGGCCTCACCTGCTGTGAGCCTGTAGCCCCAGGTTTCTTTCCCAAACCCAGCCGGTACTCCTTCCTTCTTCAGATTCCTTTACAAAGTTCTGAGCTTCTGAAAGCTGAGAATAGTGGTTGATCTCAAAGACACAGTCTGTTGCTATTTATATCTTTCCAGTGCTGGTCTCCTGCCCTTTTCTCTCCCTGAGTGTATGGATCCCTCTGCTTTGTTGTCACCACACTAGACACTATCTTTGTAGTAACAAGCGCAGGTGTCTGCTTTGTGCACAGTGCAGGGTCCTCTCAGGAGCCAGGATGAGAGAGGCCAGCTAAGGGCAAATCACAGAGGGAATGCCACCTCAGTTGCTCTGGATTGGGAGCAGTGCACTTATTTTTTGGAAAGAATTCTAAGGGCAATTCAGTGTTAACCATGATGATGATCAGAAAGATCACAATTTCATAAATGAACAGCTCCCACTTCCCACTAAAGAGGGCCAAAGAAATACTTGTGTTTGCTCGTTGGTGTGAGGAATGACAGGCCAGAATTAAGAACATGGGTTGTAGAGTCATCAGAGCTGAGTTTAAATCTCAGCTCTCCCATTTACTATCTGAGATTTTGGGCAGATTTAAACTATTTAATGATGCTAAATATCAGTGCAGACAATGAACCCACATATAAACATTTTCACATCACCCCTGAATTCATTAGTCGTATATTTTGTATATGTGTATGCACACTTGCAAGGAGGGAGGAGGGGGGCAGGGGAGAGAAGAGAGCAGAGTGGGGAGCAGGGTGGTGGCAGGCATGCAGGAATTTCAGTAATGGTAAATAGCATTGTCCTCATTATCGACAGTGTTACTAACAGGTTAGTTTTGGAGATGGTGTTATTCTAGTTTATTTTGCTTGAAGAAGAGAGTGAGAACTACTTTAAACACAGTCAAAATAAAAAAGCTAAGTTGATTAGGTTTTCATGTAGCTACTCAAAAACATTTAATTCTATAATCAAATATGTGGAAGTTAGAAGGGACTTTGCAGAAATGGGGAGAATGGGGCGAACAAGCCCATCTTAAACTTCGGCAGGGAGCCTGCTTATGACACATCCTGTATGGCCTGAGTGTGTCTGTGCTAAATGCTTCTGCCCTCCTCCCTTTTTCTTTCTCTTTTTCCCTCTCATCATCTCTCTACTGAAATATCCTCAGTGAAGGGGAACTCATTACTTCTCAACCTAGACCCACACTTTTTGACACTTGACATTCTATTGTATTTTGGGAGAACAGTCGTGAGGTTAGAAGATGAATAAAGTTAAGCGCAGGCAAGGGAGAGGAGCAAAGGCAGGAGACATTTCAGTGTGGCTCTGGGAGGGTGGCTGCTGCAGCAGGCCTGGGAGCAGTGTGTGGGGGTCCAGATGGCCCTCACTGTTGAGTGACAGCCGGCAGCAATAGGACAGTCAGCCTGCCTGACTGCAGGGGATGGCCACTTGGCTGACGATCTGCACTGAAGTTCCGTATCAATGTCTCCAAGTCAGAAAGTTAATTTCCCCAAGACAAGCAGAACGCCTCGGCACCTGTGTACATAGTTTCTAGGGATGCCTAGCTGGCTGTTTAAAGTAGGAATCCACCCCCACAAATGAAAGTTGCCTCTCTGCTCAGTGGATCTCTGGTTACCTGCATGTGTGTCCAGGGTGGGAACCTGATCCAGTTCTCGGTTCAAAACCAAAAAACGATGTGGTAATCCAACAGCATGGGCTGGCAGGCTGCTGGAGAGGAATTAGCTAGAACACAGGTCTCCCTAAGAATGGGCAAGTGGCCAGGAACTCAGTGGTTCACAGCAGAGGATACAAATCACAACTACTAAAGACATAACTCAGACACATTTTGGAGTCACTGCATCCAGGACTTTCTTTTAGGCTCTGTCCAAGTGTGGGAGGTACTGAGAAATGGATCACCAGGAGCCTCACCTCCATTCTCATTCTCATGGGGAGGAAACAAAGGTGTCATCTTTGCTTTAGCCCTGTTGTGCCATAGAAGCCCAGCTGCTTGAAAGTGGGCCTGTCACATGGAAACCTAGGATGAAGCCCATGCAGCAGACCACTCTGATTACCTGGGCAACCCCCCGGTCATGGTGCAACAAGACCTTGGAAGTGTGCTCAAAGCACCCTTAACCATGAATGTTCAGGCTGGTAAGCCGGGGACAAGCTGAACAAGAGTGCCCTACCCGGCCCAGCCCCAGCTCACCTGCATCCCAATGATGGCATAGATGAAGAAGAGCATGGCAATCAGGAGGCAGACATAGGGAAGGGCCTGGAAGGAAAGCAGAGACATGGCCATGAAGTCTAACATCAGTGGGCTTATCAATCTGGCCACCCAGGAACTGCTGTCTGAAAGTTGCCTCACACAGAGGACTAGTACTCTTTAATTCCCTGGTGCTCTTCTGTTTTGGAGTGCCATACTTATGCAGATGTTCATATTCTCCAGCAGATGTGAAAGCTGTTGGTCAACCATTCAGAGGTTTGTAATATTTACCTTCTGTCAAGAATAGGCATTCACCCAGAGTATGACCCCAGTCTCTAAGAAAAGCTGGGAGAATTTCCAGGGCCAGGGCTCCATCCCACTTTGCATGCAGAACATTAATAACCTGGGCAATTGTGATACAAATGACATGGCAAGCATCTAGGTTGGCTCCCAGATCCTTGCATTACCCCCTCCCACTCCCCCTCGCTCAATGTGAAGCCCAAAATCTGGCAGCAGTGTGAAACAGCTGGGGTCTCAGTTGTTTTTCAGTTCCTAGAATGCTCTCATCCTCTGAAGAGACACCTTTTCCCAAAGTTGAAGCCTCCATATGCTTCATTAAGTGATATGCAACATTCCAAAGAGCCTGTTACGTGTTAGCCCTCACAAGACTCCACCGTGAAGCCGGTGGCCTGCAACTCCACACCATGCACGCTTATTGCCACATTGGGTTGACAACATTTCAATTATGGGGGAAGGTTCAAGTGAATTAGACACAGAGCAATTTGGATTTGAGGCCAGGGTGGTTACTGTAATCCTGGGGTGATCCCAGTGCTGGCATGGAAGTTTGTCTTGCATCGACTTCCTGTGAAGTCTGTGGAAGAGGGCCCCCTGGGAGACAGTGCAACTGAGTCTTTGTTCCATCTTGAGTGTGTACCACAGGCATCCCAGGAGCCCGCTGCAAGCTTTCAGACTGCCCAAGCAGGGCAAAGTTTATCAACAGAGCTAACTAAATGAAGAGCTGTGGGAAACTTTTACCACATGAATAATGGATAAAATTAAGATGCAAATAAAAGTTGATAGAATCCCCTCTGCAATGAAGTGCTGGTTTCTAAGGTCTATGCTGAGGAAAGGCTGCACATCAAGGGCTGATGTGAAAGCTTCCTCTGCTGAAAGGAGACAGTAAGAAGGCAGGTTTCTTGCCCCCTGGGGAGCTGCTTCCCTCTATCACCTTCTGTGATTTACCTTGGCCCTTATTCTATCTTCTCCTCTCTAGCATTTCTGATTCTGGACCATCTCTCCTACCCCAGCTTTGGAGAGGGGAACAAAGATGCATTCCTCTCTCTTTCTTGTCGTGATATAAACTCTAACACAACACAAGAGAAAAGAGGGAGAAGTGGCTTGGGTAGGGGGCAGTGATGGAGAGCTGGGTGGTGCCAGGGCTGGGTGAGAGACAATCAGGCAGTGACAACGCTGTTCACACTGTGGGGCTCTCAGGTGTATGTTTGTAGAGGCAGCCTTGGTTAAATCATCTTTAAGAAAACAACTTCTGTATCGTGTTCCAGGTCTGCTGCTAAAAGGATACGCCTGTCCATCAGTGTCATCTGGAGGCAAGTTCACCTGTCTTCACTTTTCTCTCTCTAGTCTGGAATAAGTGAACCATTTGGCCATCATTTTTTGACATTCTTTTCTTTGTCCTCAATAGTAGAGAGTTTTTCAGAGAATTGGTGATGATGATAATATGACAGGCTGACACATATTCTCAAGAGATTCACAACTGTAACTTGTTGGGCAGGCCTCTAAAAAAATGTGGGGAGGTGAGTTTCAGAGCATTTTGTGTTTCCAATTTTAAATCCAAATTCATCTGAGACTCAGATGGTAAATTCTCGCTCAGGTTTTAGAATTCTCCTCTGTCACTAGGCTGTGGAAAAATAGTTTACAATGAGATGAGGCCTCTTTAGGAGTTATCATCCCAAACAATGACTCAGGATACATTAAAAGATGTCAAGAGGTTGCTCTTAGGAGTCTGAAAATCCTTATAGCTGGTTTCACATCTCAATCCCCCAGGTCCTCGATGGAGAACTATTAAATGTTAATGACAGTAATGATGGCATGGGGTGAATCCTTTTCAGAAAGAGAAACTGAATTCACTGGCTTGTTGTCTTTAGTTCAATTTGTAATTAAATATATGTAAGGAATCAAAATAAAGACAATTCAATGTATCCACAATTTCTTGTCTTCGAATAAAATTAATTTTTAAAACATTCACTGATACTTTTTTTTACTAAAAGAACAATAGTAAGCATGTGAACAGCGCTTAGGCCCTCCAAACCTTCTGAAAAATGAGTATGAATATATGCTGGAGTCTGAAATTATTTAAGTATGTTTGGAAAGCTTCTTTTACTAGAAGTCTCTGCCATGAAAGTGGGTCTCAGATGTTTTTTGTATGTTTCACTCATATATCTCACACACACACACACACACACACACACACACACACTCTCTCTCTCTCTCTCTCTCTCTCTCTCTCTTCTGTTCAGCCCCATGAGGCCCTCACTGTATTTACCTTGCCCAGAATCCTATTTGTTTGTAGTACATGGGTGCCATATATTCAGTGCTTCAGCAAACACACAGTGAAGACAACATGGGGGTGGGTAGGGGAGCTAGTGTGAGTCACCTTGCCATAAAACACAGCTTAGGGTGTCCTTTGCAAAGACTGTTATATAAAATAAAGAGACTGTCAAGTCTTTGAGTATGCAGAGGACATGTGACTACAGGAGGCTGGCTGGCTGGACACAGGGGCGGGCTCACTCAGGACGCTTTGGGATGCCTTAGGAGGAAATCACCTCACAAAACAAGCCTCCTGTCTCAGCAGACAGAAGATCACTGAGATGCCAAGTTGCAGTGTTTTTCAAGAATGAGATTTTATCTTATTAGATATAAGCGGACCACTGCCCAGTCCAGTTATGTGTGACCAAGGGGAGCTGTCTTTGAGACTTCTGACACTGGCTCCTGTGTATGTGATGGCACTGTCACCTGATGTGCTGCTTGATAGGACAGCCTCAACCCTCAGTTGGGGAGCCAGAGCTCTTACCTTGAAGGACTGCACAAATGTCCAGAGCAAAATACGGATGGTGTAGCCCTGCCGCAAGAGCTTGATGAGGCGGGCAGCACGAAATAGCTTCAGAAAGCTCATGTTAAAGCCACTGGTATTCACCAGCTGGTGGACCAAAAGGAAACATGTAATTAGTGACATTATGGCCATTTTGCATTTTAGTATTTTGCTTTTTCAGCTAATAAAAATGGACATGGATTCTGTCTTTCATTCTCAACCCCAGCTCCAGCCAATGGGCCAGTGAGGTCCAGCTCTAAGCCTTTCCGGGCCTGCCCTCAATTCCCAGGTAAAAGGTCAGGAAGTCTGGTCTCCCTACTTACTGCACAGGGTCCTCACTCTGCACTGGGAGGCCAAAATTTAATAATCCCTCTAGCACATGATGACCCTGCAATATTCAAGGAGAGTTACAATAAGCTCTCCAAGTCTTCTTGAGGATGAACAATTTTAGGGAAATTATCCAGGTCTATGAATTTGAGAGCAAAGATACTACTCATTCTATTTCCCAAAGAATCTCACAGAACATGGCACATAGTCGGTGCTCTTCTGGAATGTTCTATGCCTTGCACCCCATTATATGCCTGCTATTTGAATCATGCAAATGTAACAAAAACCTTCCATGAAATCCAGTGTCTAATATTAGCATTTTCTGTCTAAAGCTCTAGTGTGAGGAAGTGAACGCCCAACACTTGGAGGACTACACACATGGTTTGAAGAGTTAGAAAAATATATAAAGGATTTTTTTAAAATGCTATTCCAGGGCCAAGCTTAAAGACAAGGATTTAGGAGCCACTTACCTTGCTGTCTGTCAGAATAATTTCTGTGATACTGCCAATGACGGTGATGAAGTCAAATATATTCCAAGTGTCTCTGAAATAGTTCTACCAAGTAAATTCAGACACAGGAGCACCCCAAAAAGGGGGGAGAGAAAAGAAAGAATAAAAATGGAGAAAAGACATCTTTCATTATATAACTTTGCCACTTGGAATTAAAACTTGTCAATTCATGTACAAGTTCATTCTAACTTTGGCTTCATTTTCTTATTTCTAACTAGAAAAGCTCTTCCTCCTTACTAATTTAGGAAGTTCTTGTTTGGGAAGCAGTTCATCATTATTTGGAGACCTTGTTTTTGAAGTTGTCACTAAAAAGCTCCTATGTAAGAAATACACTGATGACCAAGGGACGTAAGTCCAAAAACCAAAGCTCATCAGTCACCCAGAAGACAATATCATTATTTACAATATCACTCTAAGGTTTTATGCCATGAAAATGTTACATTATCTATATCATGTCCCCTATAAATACACAGTTCCAACTTTCAATTATAATAAAAGTCACAGAAATCCCAAGTGACTAGAAATCATGGCTGTGTGAGGAACTGCCTTCAAACGAAGTACATCAAGCCTTTTCAAAACAATGGTTGATTGGCAATAGGTTGAGCAGACATCATCTTTCCTCTTTCTCTGCTGTTATACCTTGTGAGGAGGAGTCACTAGATAAAATACAGGGAAGCAGTAATAAAATGAGTGGGCTTAATAGAAAGTGGGCTATAGTCCCACGTCCAGAGCTCAGGTGAACACAGACCTTGGATCACAGTCCTTCAAAGAAACTGGACACTGGGTCTCCAAATAGTTACCACTTGTTTGGGAGAGCACCGCCCACAAAAGACTCCCAGAGCCAGGAAGAAGTGCTCCCCTGCCCTCTGCACACCAGGCTTTAGTGAATCCTCACTACATGTGCCAGACATGGGACCAGGTTCTGGCATTCTTTCAATTCATCGATTCTTTCCAAGGATCCTCTAGGTAGTGATGCAAACCCTATCTTCATAGCGTACTGAGTGGAAGGGCTAGCAAGTGGGGTAGGGAGAGAAGCTGAACTTCCTGAGCATCTACTCAGAACAAGATGGCCCGGATGCCTGGGCACACTACCTACCTGGCTACACACTGCAGAGCATCTAAGGTAGCTGTCATTCTTCTCATTTTATAATTGAGAAAAGCGAGGCTTAGTGGGGTATTTGCTGGGCATATAGTGAGCCCGACAGTCTCACAAATTCACATCTGTTAAGGATAAACGCCTCCTCTTTCACAAGTGGGGCCAAGTTGAGTCTGTGAGTTTTTCAATTCTCAGGGGGTCTTCTATTCCCTCCCTGGGGAGAGTTCCTAATTCTTGGTTAGTTCCCACATAGTACTGCGAACACAAATATAGGTCTCAAGAGGATGCTCTAGAATCACATACAGTTTAAAATAGCACAGCACAGAGCATACTAGTAGATTGTAGTGGAGAGAGAGTGGACTTCGAAGGCAGATAGACCAGGATCTGAGTAGAGCTCTGCTTTTTATAATCCTGGGCAGAGACTAGTAATCCCTGAGCCCTGGCTCATCCATAACAGAAAACAATAATGCCTATCTGATAGAGACGTAAAACATCTGGTACTTAATAAGGATAACAACATCTATTCTCTTTTTCTTCTCCCATTTAATTCCCCTCCACTTTCTAATTCTACAGCCTTTTGTCATATAATCTGTAAAATGATGTTTTTTTTTTTTTATTTTCAACTCCCTCATTTAAAATAACAATCATGATTTTATCTACCATGACTATTTTGGTCACTGAAAGAGTTTAACAAAGCAGAGTGTATCAGAGTAGCCTAAAAACCTAGAGTGCTATGTCACTGTTCAGACATTCAGGACTAGCAGTGCCTTTTATAGCTTGAAAATGCCTCCAAACCTTGAATGAAAATGTGCGGGTGAGGGTGGGAAGGAGGCAGGCTTGGGGCCGAGTCATCTAGTTAAGCCTGTAAGTATACAGTCAGCATTCACCATAATTAGACACATAATTGGGGAGTTAAGTCACAGACAATGTCAATACCACATGCAAGTAATCAAGAAGCATAGAAAATCTTTCCCTGTAATGGCACCAGCTTCTCCCTGCCCCTGCTCAGGGCTACACTGCATTTATTATAAAGAATCTTTGCTGGTAGTAGTTTCTTCTAACTTTTTTTTTTTTTCAAATTTCCCAACATTTCAAGACATTCAAAAGGGAGTCAAACAAACAATATCTGCAATGGTTTGCCTTCAACTCTCCTCCCTAAACCATCAAATCCAGGACTTTTCGAAGAACCATTAAGAGACCAAAAGCTAGCCTGAAATCCTTGCTCCCAGTTCTCAAGCCCAGCCCAGAGTCCCTGCTAAAGCTGCTACCAAACAAACCCTTATTCACATAATAAGCAAAGTTTCTCTTTTTGCAGGAAAAGCTACATACACATATAATTTGAAATGGCAACTCACACATTAAATAAGTGTGAAACAGCTGTCAAGTGGATTTATCTGCATCCCACTGATCTTGCTTGTAAGCAGGGCAGAGAAATGTTGGTGGCAGAGGGGGGCTATTTTGTTTACAGGACACTGGAGCAAAGGGCTAGGTTTACTGAACACTCTTGAGGGCAGATGCAAGAATTGGCCAAACAATTATAATTAGTAGCTGAGAAGTAAAAGGAGGATTCACACCAGAAAAATACACCCCAACCTCCCCAAATCCAATACCAGAATGCTACCCCTTCCTTCCGCCCCTCCCCTACCCTGCACACACCCTTTGAAGGTCATTAACCTTTGTAAGCTTAATAAATATTTTTTTGCTGTGGGTAGAAATTATTCTTCATGTGGCTAATGGGAAAAGGGTAATTAGGTAACATCTATTATTATGTTTAAGATTATGAGAGACAAGGTATTTTCCCATTTGAGTTGTGAAATTCTTATAAATAAGAATTTAAGTAAATAAGCACTCAAGGTTTGGGAGCCCAATCCTTATTTTGTTCCTTAATGACACAGACACTGCAGATCTTATAAGAACCCCTGACAATCTCCCCTCGACCCTGGCAGCATCTGACAGGACCAGAGCTAATGGCTTACAGGTATGGGCTGGGTCCTCACACATCATCTTGTTTCCACGGCAGGTGTGTGAACCATTTCTGGGATAGTGATAAGCACCCCCCTTCCAACAAAGGCTGGGAAGGTACCCCAAAAGAAGGGAAGACAGCTTAACACTGGCGTAGGCTCTGTGACGTACCAAGAAGCCGAAGGCGATGACCTTTAGGACACATTCCAGGGAAAACACCATGGTGAAGGCGATATTCAGGTACTTCAAGGCTAGCTCATAGGTGCAGGGAGCAGAGTAGTACTGCCACAAAGAGAAAAGAGGAGAGAAAGAATCACAGGCTTCAGGTGAGAGGGGCGTTCTGTGCCACCAGGGCAAGCCTTCTCTTACGCCTGCCCTTGGGGACACTCTGGTACGGGGTGTAGGAGGAGAGATGGATGTCAAGCCCTGGAGAGGGGAGCTCCGTACTCTATATGGCAAAACAACATTGAGGCAAACACAGACTGTGCTACTTATCAGCAAAGCAGCCAGTCTTCCTGGAGATGAAGGTGGGTGGGGCGGGAACAGTTTCTAGAGTTAATTACTATTTAGTATTAATAGGACCAAAGCTCTCGGCACGCGCCTTTAGAACCCTACACTCCTCTTTCTTCCCACTTGTTCCACCCTTGACTGACTCTGACTGCCGGCCCCCAACTGTGGTCTTGGCAGCTGCTGGACGGGTACACTGCATTTTGCCCCAAAGACCCAGAGACTGGGCTGTTGAATGAGACAATATCAAAAAGAGATTCCATGACAGGAAAGCAGGTAAGGAGGCAGCAGTGTTTCCAGTGTGTCAGGCGTCCAGGCCATGGTGTGTGAGGGCACAGCCCCGAGAGCCAGCCGCCTGAGCACCTCAGGCCACCGGCTTCTCACCTTCATCATCAGCACCACGGTGTTCAGGGCGATCATGGCCATGATGGTGTACTCGAAGGACGGGGACACCACGAAGTGCCAGACACGGTACTGGAAGGTGTGCCTGTTCTGAGGCATGTAGCGGGTGAGCGGCTTGGCGCTGATGGCGAAGTCGATGCACGCCCTCTGTGGAAAGTCACAGTTGTGAGCTCACGCTCGTGTCCCTCAGCCTTGCACACTAGGGGCTCTCCATGAGATGGTTAGAAAAAGAGAATGGCACATGAGGGAAAAAAAGGGAGGACTGGACAAGCAGAAGTAGCAATGACAACAGGGATCATTTGGACAAAAGTATGTGTGAGAAATGCAGAATACAAAGCAATGGAGGGGTTCTATCACATGGTCACTCAAGGTGTCCCTTTTACATGGCTGAGATGTACAGGCAGGAAGTCTTACTTGTTGACTCCAGTTAGAAGTGCAAATCTGTCTCCCTGTGCATCCCCATAGCTCTTAGCATTTCTCTTATAATCCCTGAGTTTCTAGTTCATTTCCATTACAAAAATACTGAACACCAGATTGTGCCAGAACTATGCTTGTGGTTAGAAAAATAGTAATAAATCAATCATATTCCCTGCCCTCATAGCAAATACACACTGCTGAGGGACCCAGCCAGGTGAGCGGACATCCTAATATTATAATGTTCATGCATCGGTACCCCTACTTCCAGACTCTGCACTGAGCAACGGAGTTGATGGCATCATAAATACCTGATGTACTTTCTGGTTCTCTGTGCCTCCTGCCTGGGGGCACAGATCATGCCCCCAAAAAATGTTTATTTAATGACTGAATAGTTAATGTTCCCCATCATCTCTTCCTAGTTTTAATAAGAAAATTCAGGCTTCCTTCCTAACACCACTGGAGGTGGCTGGCCCCACCAACCCATGCTCAAGACCCCTTGTTTTACCTCATTCTTCTCCAGGCTGCACTCCTCCATCATCTTGTCCCCTTGCTCCTGGAAGGTGATGATGATCAAAGCCACAAAGATATTGACAAAGAAGAAGGGGAAGACCACAAAGTAGACCACGTAGAAGATGGACATCTCCATGCGATTGCTGCGGCTGGGCCCTCGGTCTTCCTCTGTCACGTCCACGGAGTGCTGCAGAACTCTGTGGGATGGGGGCCCCCCGGAGGGTGGAGGCAGTGTCAGCAGCTGCTCAGACTTGAGGCTTCATTAGAGGACTGCCACCTAGTCTATTTTCTGATCTGACTTCCTTAACTGCAGATCCTCCAGTAATGTGGGGAGGGAGAGTTCACAAGCAAGTTGGTGAAGATGCAGTGAACCAAGGCACTGCTCCTTCTAGCTCCTGTTCCATCAGGCATTCAACTCCAAAGAATCAGAGTGACATTATTATATAGTTCAGGTTGTCACACTTAATACCAAGAGACTCGGGATTTCAACTGGCATTTTATGACCAACTAGAGCATGCTGTTGCCCGACAGGGGTGCCTTGGTAACTGCCAAGTCTGAAAAATCAAACTTCAGCTACAGGCAGCACAAGAAATTGCATTCTGCTCTCTTCCTCCTAAGAGGTGTGATCACAGAAAGTGTCTCTGTGTTCTGCCAGCTCATTCTTAATCCTCAGTCTTCAGGTGCAGGGCCAAGTTGGAGGGAAAACCTATCTAAAACAACTCTAGGGACTCTCCTCAAGGGTGGAGAGTTGTTCAAGATTTATGTGTTCTAGAAGAGTCAGATGGCTCCACTGAAGTTCTCAACAGTTGACTAAAACATTAAGGGTTTCAAATATTTCACTGACTTTGTTACCTCCCTCTTGATTTTTGCCTTAAGGATTTTCATTCTCCCTCTCTTCTGCCTGTCTCACCCACTCACAGACACTTACTTTCCCTGGTACAATAACAAGAGGTGAGCCTTGTTTAACTTGGCTCAGCTTCTCAAGGCAAACACGTGAGCAGATCCCAGTGTACAGAAAACCATGTCCACCAATCCCAACACTCACTGCGGCCACCCTTCTCCTGTGGAGACCGTGAAGAGGGTCAGCAGGGCCCAGATGATGTTGTCGTAGTGGAACTCATGGCGCTTCCACTCCCGGCCTTTTACTTCCATCTTGTTTTTCTCATGATCAACATAGTTGCCTCTAAAGCCAGAATAGAAATGAAAGAGCATCTTTTCATTACAGCTCTTGGGAGAAAAGTAGACCCTGTGAGCTTCAATAATGTAACGTAGTGGGCCTCCCCTGGTGGCGCAGCAGAGTGCTGGGCTGCGAAGCTGCCCGCAGCCTCTGCAGTGCCGGTTCGATCCCCAGCCACTGATGAGGGTCCCACATGGTGCAACAGACCTCTCCTGTCTCGCCTGCTGCTCCCCTTAGCAGTGTATTTCCTCTTTCTGCCTGTTCTGTTCCCCACTCTGACTCTGGTGAATTCTCTCACCCTCCCGCGCTTCTGACTGTACCCAGTGCTTGTATGAATAAATAAATCTTAAAAAAAATCATTAAAAAAATAATGTAATGTGGAAATGGTTGGCGTATAAACACAAGGGAAGAGGAATAAAAATGGGATTTGTTACCCCATAGACATGGAAGATTAAGCCCTAATCCTTTCACAGTTGCCAACTAACCTTGAGCAGCTGACTTAAATTTTCTGAGCCTCAGTTTCCACATCTATAAAATGCAGATAAAACCTATCTATGAAGGTCATTACAAAGATTTAAAACTGAAATACTGGGCACAAGGGATTAAGCACCACACTATGAAGCAATCTGCAGCCTCTGCAGCATGAGATCGATCCCCAGCCAGGGAGGTGACCCACATGGCGCAGCAGACCTCTCCTCTCTCACTCGCTGCTCCCCTCAGCGGTGTATTTCAGTCAGTCTGCCTGTTCTGCTCCCCGCTTTGTCTCTGGTGAATCCTCTCACTGCCCCCCTCACCCTGCATCTCTGGCCTGTACCCCAGCTCTTGTATGCATAAATAAATCTTAAAAAAATAAAAATAAAAAATAAAACTGAAAGACTGAGTGTCAGACCAAGTCTGACACACAAAAAAGGAGCTCCATAAAAGGTTAGCAATTTCCGATGCAGACCTAGCCACAGAAGATGAGTGGGCCTCCTTGGAGCACACTTTAGCAGAATATCAAATGGTAGGTGCACTTACATGCACTCCTTCTCTGTGTCCTTGGAACTGTCTGTGCAATAAAAGAACTTTCCCTTGAAGAGCTGAACAGCAATGACAGCAAAGATGAACATGAAGAGCTTGTAGACAATGAGTATGTTGAAGACATTCTTCAAGGAAGTCACCACGCAGTCGAAGACAGCCTGTGGGGAGACAACAGACCTGCTGAGCCTGTTGTCCGTGAGGGCCTGGGTGCTTGCCCAGGGCTGAGTCGGGACCACTTCAACATCAAGAAGTTCCCCCTGCAGGTTCCACCTCACTAAAAAAGTAACAGTTATAGGATTCAGAGCTGCCTTCCTTACTGGTCGTAACTGCAAGGACTTAGCTGCTTGCCATGAATCTGAAAGCAGACTGAAATCAGTAGAGGGCCTCAGGCATAAAGGGAGCTCTTTGTAGGGTCCTGGGAGGTGCACTTAATGTGAAAGCACAACTACTGGCTGCAGAAAGGGATCTTCGAGCTCATTTAGTCCATTTTAGCCAACAAACACCATGTCCCTGGTCTCCCACGGATCTGGCAACATTCTTCGACATGGTGTGTATACTGGTTTTCTCGTTACCTTTCTAGGTGGATTACAGTGATCTGAATGGATCAGAAGGTAATAAGAACCTATTACCTTTGTTCATTTTAATAAAATTTGTAGTGATTTCAGACACATGCTCCAGTTAAGTTCAATACTGCATGTCAACAAACTCCATTTAAATCTGGTTCTCCAAGGGATGACACTTAGCAGGTTTTGTGGGAAGGAGTGAGAGCAGCCCTCCTGTCAAACAGGAGAGATGGCAGAACCAGGGACTTGTACTCCAGGGAGAGGTGACGGGCCTCCCTCTAGGCAAATACATTCTAGATCCTAAGCCATCAGGAGTTACATGGAAACTTGACACATTTCAAGCCATTTTTAGGTTATTTTCTAGGTTTTTAGGTTCAGCTCACTGGAGAGTCTAGACCCATGGTGAAGCTGAATTTGTGCAGTTGCTTCTTCGCAGCGGGCTGAACATTCTGGTTTAATTAGTTCACCACTGCGGGGGAATGTGAGTGACACGCAGGCTTGTGGAATCATCTCAGCCACCTACATTTCCCTCAAGTTACGGAGCTGCAGAGAGAGGAGCCAGCCCTTGCTAATTAAATGGAATTAAACAAGATTGCAGGTCGCTTTCTCCAGCCTGTTAACTAATGTCATCAGGCTGCACTGCACTCTTTGGGACCCCAACACAGCCCAGAAGAGAGGGGCCCCTGAAGCCTAGAACTGACAACAGTGCTCAGGGTCCCAGGCCTCCTGGCCAATATTTATTAGGAGCTGAGGCAGAAAGGAGTGACCATTTATGGGCTGACCCGGGACAGGAGCAGGGCTGGGCCTGTTACTGGGTGGAAGGGTGGGTTGTAATGAGCAAAATGTGAATGGCTTCAGGACAACTGGATAATGCCACCCTCCAGAAGGGCAGGTCGGGCAGTGAGGGAGGAAGTAGCACAAGGTCACCTCCTTTGAAGCCTGAGTGTCTCCTCAGGAATCCACTGGGAAGGACTGGGCCCTAGGCTCTGAGAGGAAGCCATGTCTCAGTCAGTTTGGCTCTTTAAGAAGTGAGTTCCTTTCTGTCTCAAGTCTTGGAATAACTTAGTTAATGTCACCTCCTTGCAGAGCCAGCGGGCTTATGGGGAAACAGGATCCTGAAGTTAATGTGGTGGAATGGGGAGGGTTGGTGGAAAATATCAGAGATGACTGGAATCCAGTGGGAAATGGAATTGGGGAAGGTGTGGCGAGGGTGTGTGGAGGGGCAGCAGGCAGCATGCTACAGGGGCTGCTGGGTCTTCAGACGGGGACTACTCACACTGCCCATATCGCTAATATGTGAGTTACAATGTATCTCCAGTTTCATTTCAAAGAAAGTCAAAGAATAAATTACTAGCTCCAGGCCCCAAAGGCCCCAATTCTCAGAGCTGGGTCTGATGCTCAAATGGCTTCTTTACCATGTGAATAGGGATTCTCAAACTGTACCATAGTACAGGCATCTGGCAAGAGGTATTAAAGGCACATTCCAAGGGCTCTGTTGCTCTGGGCTGGACCCAATAATTTGCATTTGAAGAAGCACTAAGTGGTCCTGATACAGGTGGCTGTGACCCACCCTCTAGAAGACTGCACTGGTCCAAGTGTCTCTGCAAAGTGGGAACTCCCCTCCCTGGTGGTGGTTGGCTCTCATTCACAGGAATTCAGGGAGGAAAAACTTTTCTCAGGAGGCCTCAGCTTCCATTAATAGCATTGTATGTATAGGGGAGGTGGGTCCAACACACCAGCAAACAATTCAAATGGTAATGCTCACCCTGGCAGCGGGAGGACTCCGGGAATGTCCTAGGGGTGGATGAGCAAGGGGTTGCACAGGAAGGGTGCTGGCCAGGATGGAGAGACCCTAGGTAATAAACCTGTTAAAATGCAGGTCCAGGGGCCTTCCTGAACATATCAAGGGGTTAAGGGGCTAAGATGCAGCATTATGAAGCAATCTGCAGCCACTGCAGCATGAGTTCTCTCCCTGGCCAGGGAGGTGACCCACATGGCACAGCAGACCTCTCCTGACTTGCCTGCTGCTCCCCTCAGCAGTGTATTTCAGTATATCCTCCTGTTCTGTTTCCCACTCTGTCTCTGGTGAATCCTCTCACCCCCCTCCCCACACCTCTGGTCTGTACCCCAGCTCTTGGATGCATAAATAAATCTTCAAAAAAAAAATAAAATGCAGGTCCAGGCAACTGGAAGAACTTCATTCATCTTAGATCTACTTCCCCCAATTCTCTACTCTTGCCCAAAATCACTCTGTGCTTCAAGAACACGAAGAGTCGGGGCTAGGGAAGTCTTTCTTCCTCTTGAATGATTGAGGAAAGAAAATTCCCCAGGTAACTTGCCCTGACCCAGGGTGCAGGCAGAAGACACAGGACTTTGGCAGCTTCCATTCTGGAGCATCAGGGGCAACTAATGGCACAAAGCCTCCGGGACAAAGTCACACAGGTTTTTTCCTGCAGGCAGGCGAGACCAGGGAGTATAAAATTCCATCTGGTGGTCTCAAGGGGCAAAAGCTCCATGACAAATTTCTTGGGATGTTGTTATTTTCCTTTGAAACTAAGACTCTTAGTTCAGACAAATGAAAAGAACCTCAATCCTGTGGGAGAAAGAGGTCCATTCCTAGGATGAATTCTCCAGAAGGAGACATACTGTGACTAAAGAGGAGGGTGAGAGAGGGAGGCTCGATGCCAAGAAACTGACAAGTGTTACCTTGAGCTTGGGCAGACGTTTGATGGTCTTCAGTGGCCTTAGGACCCGCAGCACCCGCAGGGACTTGATGGTCTTGATGTCCCGCCCCTTGTTGGTTCTTCAGGGGAAGGCCCCCAGGGATCAGATGATGGGGGAGAAATAAAAGTGACATTCACAGGGATGCATTAACAGGAGAGTAAGAGGGCAGAGAGGTGGGCAAGTAGCCAGAATGTGGATCAGAGTGACGCCCCCCCACTCCCCCGAGTACACACTCATGTGTGCTCATCCCTATAACACACACATACCCTTGTGCACTCACAGAGGAGGGCACAGGCACCCATGCACACGCAACTGAGGGTCTTCCTGTCCCTAACAGCCTGAGTAAGGCGGCTCAGCGTCACCTGGTGAAATTAAAATGGAAGACAGATCGACGGAGGAGCATGGCCAGCTGTCTACCTTGGATGCAGACCATGCCTAAGCCAGGGCTTCTTTAGTGGTAGCCTCTCAAAAACATTCACTGAGCTGACCAGACACCCATGGTTGAGAGTGTGTCCATCAGGGACTTGACCCTGCCCTTCCTTTACCTCTAGAATTGTCAACTTTGCAGAGTTCATTATAATGTTCAGGGGGGACAGCATTTGGAAGGGAGTGGGGACACAGCCCCATTGCTCTGCTGGGCCGCCTGTTCCGGGAAAACATGCCAGACAGGCTTCTTGCAGGGACCTTGGCTCATACCCCAGTTACCTATGTGGCTGACTCTTCCCAAGGCCCCTCCCCATTTCAGCTGCTGTACTTATCACAGGCTGCAGAGACCCATACACATAGTTGGAGAAGGTCCAAAATGCAACCCTGCCCACCCTCATCCTTGCTTCACAGCTATGGCTCCCTATCCACTCTTTTGCGAAAGTTTGCATCTAATAGATAAAACATATTTCACTTTTTATTTTTATGAGAGAGATGAATAAACCAACCTGCATTTCCCTCTCTACTCTGCTCCTCCCCTGAGATCTTTGCATTCAGCTCAAACTATTGCAATTTGTACAACTAACAGATGGTGGGAAATGAGACACAATAGTGAGCTCAGGCTTAGTTCTTCACTCACTGGCCCAGATCAGCATCACACTTACAGTCTGAGGATACGCAACACAGGACATCAGATAGGAACTCCCAGGGCTTCCCCCCAGCATGTTCCAGCCCTTTCTGCCATTCCCACCTCCCCGGACAGGGGAAGAGATGTCCATCTACCCTTCACAAAAGGCCATGTGGGAAGAAATTTAGTATAGTTCAAAGAATGTTGACTTTGTCCTGAATATGAATTTTAAGACCCTCTTCATGCTTATAGGACCAGGAATTTCAAGTTAATTTTATTCAACAATAGATCTAAATATAGATAACCAAAAAATATTGCAACGATAAGGTCTTTTAAAACCAGGGGCTGCTATAAATTTATATTTTATCAATTCTTTTACTACATTAGATTTTGATCTCTTGGACATCCAAGAAAACTTCCTTAGGAAGTCACAACCCCTTTCTCAATGGGCCAGTTCCCCTTCCCTCTCAATCACACTTCTTCCAAACCACTCCCAATATATTTTACTTCAAAGAAAAATCAAAGAAAATATTTACCCCAAAGCGTTCCTATGGAGCATCCCAGCAGAAAGCAGTAAAAAGGAAAAAAAAGGGTGGATGGGGGGAGAAAAGGGAGGCTCTCAGAAAACTTCAGGAAGGAAAGATATTCTTGTAATGACAGGAAACTGGGGAAGCCCAGACCCAAGGGACCCTACTTAGAGGCACGGACAGACCCACACCTTCTGGGGCAGGAGGGCGAGGCACCATTTGCTCTCTACACACCTCTCCAACCTGCTAAGACCTTTTGTGAGCACCAGCGAAGCTGCCTCGAGCCAGGTGGCATATGGGTATTGTCCTTTCTTCCTGGAAGCCTTGTTCAATTGAAGTTTTCTAAATATAGGCTTTTACTTTTACTTCCTTGGTAGTCTTCAGACAAGCTCTCTGTTTCCAGTGAATTTATAAGAAACTAGAGGATTCATGCCACTCTGGGGCAGAAATGACCTCTTGGGAAAGGTGTTTCACATCATGGGGACATCTTCCTGCTTGTGCAGAATTTCATCTGAAGAGGGACATGCAACCACTTTGAAAAGTTGTTCTGACATTTCCCTGAAGGGCAGAGGAGCCTTATAAAACTACTTCAAAACATGGGGGAATACATGTGTATTAAGGTCCTGATGTCCCATACGAGGATGCCTTTTGATGAGTTAAATGATCAACTTTCCCATTAGCTATTTACTCTGCAGTGTGAAGCTCTACTGGTGAGGCTTACCGCAGTAACAAAGGGCAAGAGCATATATATTTCGAGACAGAAATAACAAGAGCTAACTTTTTGAGTGTTTATTCTTGGCTAAACTAAGCCATTTTAGTACAACTCTTTCTTTAGACCTTCTGAAAACTTTAGAAGACAGGTACTGCCATGCCCATTTCATGGCTGGGATTCACAAAGGCTAAGACCCAGTGCTAGCAGAGCGAGCTGGAACTTGAATCCAAGTGTGCATGGTGCTGAGTTGGGCTATTGAGCCTCTACACTGGCAGGTTTTAGTTCCAGGCTTTGTCAAGTAGTTCACCAGTTCTAGAGCTAGGAAAGAATTCCAAAGTCCACTTAATTGCAAGGGAAACTGAGGCCATGGGAAGATGTGCCCAGGATAAGATCAGTCAATGAATGAACTGCAGATGAACCCACTGCCCTGAGGAAATGACAATCTGACTTCTGTTCTTAGTTGTTGGTTGTTGTGAATGTTACTGTTTCTCCCTATCATTCCTTACGTTTCATTAATGTACCAAAACACTATGTTATACCACCATATGCTATATGCAAAGACTTCTAATGACCAATTTACTTAGGAAATGATCCCATACTCAAAATAATATTCATTTCTACTGTAAAGGCTAAATGAGTGGAGAATGAAACCCAAGCCTTTTAAGTCTTAAATCCCTTGTGTGATAATCTCCAAATGTTCAGAGAGCAGATAGAATGTTTCCCCTTGAATTCTAACAGCTTCTTTTCACACTTGAGAGTTGGTAGGTCAGCCAAACATAACTTTATCCCAATTAAACAGCATTGATGGAGTCCTTAACGGATATCAGGTATTCTTCCAGGTGCTCAATACACCACTGTGAACAAATGAGGTCCCTAGCCTCTCGGGAGTTACCTAGTCTACTAGGAAGACAGGCCTCAAGTAAACAAACAAGGAGGTATCTGTTCCTTCTAAATGAAAGGAGCATGCCATGCTAGGTGCCACAGGAAAAACAGAATTCATTTGATTGAAAACTTTACCAAAACAACAACACAGATCACCCTCCACTTTCGAGGCTGCATTCACCTAGAAGAAAAGCTAAGGGACATTCTTGCATATCTCTCAGATAAGAGGGAGTAAGCTCTACCACCATGAGAAGGAGGTCTAGGATCACACATTCCCACCTTCCATGTGCTGCCAGCCCAGGTCCTTAACACAGACCTTTACCTCCAGTAACACTTGAGTGGTTTCTCAGGGGTTCCCATTGACACCCATCTCATACACCTGTTCAATTGTTCTAGTTAAATCACTATGCAAAAGGTAAAAGGGGTAAGCCTTGCTGTTTAAAGGAAGGTATACTATTTGTTGTTCCTCACATATCTGGATAAAGGGCAGGATTTGCAATTAATTTTGTCTCAGAATCCTAGTATACAGAACAAAGGAGTTCTCTGACCTTTGTGTGTGTGCACACATGTGTGTGTGTGTTGTGTGTGTGTTGTCCCTTGTTTTGGAAAATGGGGTTTCTTGATGGTACACTCTGATCTTAACTGACTGAGGCTGCCAAAGTACAGGGTGGGAGGCTGTCCATCCCGTTCTGCCTTTCACAAATTTGAGCCAGGAATAGTAATCAGACAGAGACCAAAAGTGATATAGAGATTAGTCATTGCTCTGCACATCTTTCAAACAGGTCTCTTACTGCAGAGAGCCCCTGGAAGCTACAATGCTGAGCAGTTGCAGAAGAGCACACTTGTAGTCTGTTTTAACATGTTCAGCACCAATTTGAGAACTGCCATTTGTAATGAAGGGAATACTGGACAGCAAAGCCAGAGAGTCAGGAGAAGTCCCGCTAATTTAAATGTATCATAACTTACACATGGGCTGGGCCAAACTTCCTTCCTCAAATGCATGCATATGTCTTATTTAAGCCATTGTCAAAGGCAATAAGAGCAAGAGAGATGTTTTATCAGACCAAGAGAACAAACTCATTAAGTCACCTTGCTTTAGAAATAATTCATGTGGGCCTCCCTGGTGGCGCAAGGGGTTAAGCACAGCACTATGAAGCTATCTGCAGCCTCTGCAGCACAAGTTGGATCACCGGCCCACCAGGGAGCTACCCACATGGCACAGCAGATCTCTCCTGGCTCTCCCATTGCTCCCCTCAGCAGTGTATTTCAGTCAGTCTGCCTGTTCTGTTCCCCACTCAGTCTCTGGTGAATCCGTTCACCCCTTGCACCTCTGGTCTATACCCCAGTTCTTGTATGCATAAATAAATCTTTTTTTAAAGAAATAATTCATGCAATCTTTACAAATCATTTAAGTATAATAATTTGGTAACACTTTGCTAGTCTTTGCTGCTAAATATATAATCAGGATTTTTTTTACGCTGCCTAGCTAATTACTGAAATTTTATCAGGTTTAAAAATTGACTCTAATGTTAAAATCTAAGGAAAATTTCACAAGCTCGGGTGCACTGGTCCCACTTTAATGGGGAATCAATTGGGCCACCCATTTTCCCATTTATTCCCTACTTATTTGGTAAGTTCCTGGCTACTCTCCAGGAAAAAGTGCCTCATTTCTCTTGTATCTCATCAGTAAAAGATGAGAATTTTCCAGCTCAATTGTCAAGCTTCTTTTCAGCTTTTCCTCATGTTTCATTCACTGCAATCTTGCACTTCAGCTTTCTAGTCCCACTTTTCTCAAGACATGCTCCCACATTAATTTCTGCTAGGAAAGGACCCTCCTTCCATGGGGAACAGAGCAGGGACAGCAGGTTCTGAAGACTCCTTCCTCCTTGAAATGGAAAGGCCTTCTGCCCTCCCCATGGGCCCCCGAGGGAACAGCACAGAGATCTACAGAAATCCCTTGCACTAGGGGGATGGACACTCTGGTTGCAGTGTAATGGGGGCAGGGGTCATGCTGTGAGGCGCCTCATGCCCCTTGCTAAAGTGCCTGGACTACTACTTGGTAGGCGATAACAACTGTCATTTAATTTGTACTTACTAAGTATTTGGCACTATCCTGGACACTAAATGTATTTTACCATATTCGATTCCCACAATACCAAAATAGAACTATTTTTAATTTTTACTTACAGGTGAACAAGTGTAGGGCCAGTGAGTTAAGAGAGTTAATGACCAATAGGGCTGGAATTCAGACCTGCGTTTGCTGACTCTGAAATCCATGCTCTTACTTCTGATGTGACTCCACCTTTTCAGATCGGAACCACGGGCAAGTTTTAAGCAAAGAAGGAAACAGCAAAATAATCCAGTATTTCTGAACTCAGACACTGAGCTATCTACCCTAGAGCCCTTAGCCAGTCTAGGGTCTATGAGGGTTCATGGGAAGAAAATGGCGCATCAGGACTGATAAGGTCATGGATGCCCTTCTCTTCCACCTCTCCATAGGCCTGGTCTGCCTCCAGTTGGAGAGAGAAGGCTTTGCAGGCTGAGGGGAGAGCTAGACCAAGCCACCACTTTTGAGTTACAGGGAATAATGGAACTAAGTAGAACACTGTAGGTAGAATGCAACTTAATGTAATGAAGAAAGCACTGAACTTGAAATAAAAAAATTTCTGTTGCTTAACAGTGGACTTGGTGACTGGCTAGTCAAATGAGTCAAACCTCAATCAATCCATTTCTCAAGTGCAAAACAGGACTGTGTGATGAATGAAATAGAAATAAAAGAAAGCAAAATTAATATTCTCAAAATTCTCAGTATTCTCAAGACCCATGTAAAAAGGGGAGGAAATTTTCCCTTTACGTTGAAAAGGGTGATTTGTATAGCTTGTCTTGAGAGAGAGAATTCTCTGGAACTTGGTAAGGCTAGTTCATTTGTTTGTGTGAAGAACCGAATTCCTCACTTTGACTTTGCACTGCTCAGCTGCTGCCACCAGGGACTATTTCTTCCTGACGCATACCTCAGCATCTCTTTGGGTCACTTACGACCCACCACCTTTCTTTGCTCTGAACAATTATAGCCCTAGCACGATGCTATGTGGTAAATAATTAATCCTTTTCTTGAGGCACATGGACCTTCACAAGCTCCCATTACACAATCATCATAACCTTAGCAAATTTTCTCCTTGACAACACATAGCACCATAATGAAGGTATTTTTATCCAGGCACTGGGAAGCAGGAGACAGCAAAGCATCGATCCATCTCCAAGCAGTTTTGTTACTCAATCTGGTGAACAAGTGACCTGATTTGTCTTGTTTCTTAGTTGTCTTCTTGCACACATATCCCCAAACTCCTCATCTGCTGGAACATTCTAAGACAGCTTCGGTGCCGGCTGAAGTCCAGCCAACAGACTCCCCCAGCTGGAGACTAGTCTGTAATGCCAGGCTCCGCCACCATGAGTGTGGATGAAGCAGATGGCAGGCACATCACATGATCTAAACTGATACTTCCTGAGACCCATCATGGACTCTTCTGCCCCGAGTGACTCCAAAACCTTCTTTTAAATCTGGAGGCCATGGTGATGGGTTTTCTACTCACCCTGCAGAACTGGGCTCTTCCTGCAGCTGTGAAGGTTCCTCTCCTAAATCGGGCGATTTTTGCATGTGGGCCTGGTGAACAGACTTTTGGGTTGGCATGTGTATGGAGCCATGTTCCCTAACTGGATCACTTCATGTTGCTTGGTTCTGTGGAGATCCCTTTCACATCTGACCACCTTCCAAATGTGCCACTTGTGGATAAAGAGAACCCTGGGGGACTCACATCCATTGTGCCATATGGCTAAGGTCACCAAGTGCACACTCTACAAAGGGCTCCCCAAAAGCAATGTATTTTCCAGTGTTCATGGAAAGACATAGATGCTGGCGCTTAATGCCAAGAGCAGGCAGACTGGAAACATCTCTTTCATATACTCCCTCCATGTGGCTCCCACATTATCCCTCCATTTCCTTCCCAAACCCCATTTTCAAGGCAGTTAGAGGATAGTACTACAGTGGGTACCCCAAGAGTCCATGGCCAATAATGATCTTTAGGGTCTCTGGCTGGACACAGAATCAAGGTGACTTTAAAGCTGGAGTCATGAGGAATCACATCCTTCTATCTGCTCATTGCTGGAAATTTCCAACCCAGTTCAGCCAGCATCCTAAATCCACAGTTAATGGGGTACCTGATGGCTACATTTAATTTTAATCTTCCTTTCTCTGACACAGAGCTGTGGAACAGGATGACTTGTCCAGCTCACAGTAAATGGGTCTTCTTTGCGTGAGGCATGACCTTGTCCACTGTTTCTCCCCTCATAAGATTAATGTGCAGTCAGTCTGCTTTGGGAGAGTCCCTTTCAGTTCTAGAAGAACAGGGTCTGTCAAAATAGAAGCCTCAAAGCAAAGCTTGAGGTTTGAAGGGACTACCTCAGATACCAGCAGGCAGTACATATACAGGAGAGGCATCAGTACCATAATGAAGGAGACATGTATGTTCTGCTATTGCAAGGCTCTGCAAGTGTGAGCACGTGCTAGCAGGGGGCTCTGAGTCGTTGTTCCGTTCTCACCTGTGCACACTTATACCTTCACATCCAAGCCCCAAGCTCTAAACCAGAGCCATACTACCACATTCTATGGCTCCTGAGGGCCCGCCTAAATCTAATGTCATCTGTGCCTATGCATTTCACTGAATGGATTCCGAACCAGCTCCACCCCTGCAGCTGTCTGTTTCTGGATGCATTCAAAGCACGGCGTCCATCTCCAAGACACGGGCAGTGTCAAGTGTCAGGAAAGTGACACGCTTCAATAAAAAGAATGTAATAAAAGCTAATGTGAGAATTCCGGTTCCTTCTGGCATCAAGAGGCAGATTGACTCATGTTTCTCTTTCTGGCTAAGGGCTGAATATTGAAAGGCCAAGCACGGCTGTGATCCAGATCCCCCATGTGCCAGGGAGTCCTGACCTTACCTCATGCCCTGCTACTACAGCAGACAGCCGTGGGGAGCTTCAGCATCAGCTGCAGAGAGCTCACACAATGCTGGATGAGGCACAGGCCCCAGTGGGGGAGGAGGTGAGAACAGAAGAGCCAATTATTTTTCTTTGAAAACTGTTTGTGTTGACAAGCCATTAGAAGTGGTGAATTTACTATTTAGAATCCAGCCCAGAACAGCTCACCTGGTGACTTGATTTGAGCCCATCCAGTTACATGTGGAGCAGTAGGAATGCAGAGGTGAGGGGCCTGGAGAGCAGGGGTGCATGTGTGTGCACACAGACACTCACGCCTGTCCTCTCATGCATTTCCTCCTGAGCTGCAGTCCCTGCCCACTGGCCACCTTCATCCCTTCACTAAACAATGCAGATGTGAATCCTGAGAGTCACAGTCACCATACAGCATCCTCTAGAAGGTGCTGAATCTCATAAACTGGCAGTCACGTGACTCCCCTATGAGACAGCTGGCTCCAGGTCTCCCCCACCCCACATACCCTGCTCCCACAAATGAGGGAATATGCTTGGAGTGCAGAGACCCAGGAATGCCAAAGTTGAAGCCATCTCTGCTTTTTCGTGCAGGAAACCAGGAAGCAGGAATAAGTGGTACCAGAGTGTGAAGAAATTAGGAAAAGCAGCTCTGGTCCTCCCATGGAAATAATTATCAGAAGAATCCCTCTTTTCCACAAAGGAAAAGATAATTAAAAGATTTCAGAGATCCAGTGACTCACTAGATTTTTTCTTGAAACCTCAGAGAGGGAAAGGCACAGCTTGAGGCATTCATAGTTGGCAAACACTTGGTGTCTCCATATAGCCTCAAAAGCAGGGGCTATATGGTGAGGACAAGGAATAGGGAAGGCCAGACCTAACCTCTGCCCACTTCCCTACACAGGTATTAGGCTTAAGGAGACCTGAGTGTTCTTATAAATGCTTTATAATGCACACTCAGTGTGGACCTCAGAATCAGAGGATTCTTGGGGTACCCCGCAGAATACCTGATCTGAGGACCAACAGAGAGACTTCAGCTTTGTGGCTGCTAAGGCTTCACCTGCCATCAGCACCAAAACCACCACTGCCATGTTTCATAGGGTACAGAGTAAGAACAAGACAAATGACAGCCCTCCAGCCTGTCACCACTGCTCTACATCTGAGGGGGACCGTGGGACTTGTGGAACGAGGCAGGCACGCAGAGACTGCCTCAAAATGTCCCTCCTCCTGATGGCACCCTGACACCTACCTAGTACCAGCTTAGGGAAAAGACTGATGACACGCCTGCCTCCTGGCTATCCCCGGAGGACTAAGAGAGCCCCTTCCTTGGCTGGATTCAGTATGGAAAATCAGAACGTGGGTGAAAACCTGCTACAGCTGGATCAATATTTGAAAAAATCCCCTAAGTATAATGAACCTGGTTTACTGTTACCTGAATAGGTGAAGGCTATTTTTTCGAAGTCTGTTATCCAGGAAGTTTGGTAACGTCTTTCCTTCTAGAATGAAACATTATCAGTAACGTGCTTATGTCCCTGGAAGGACTCACACTGAGGGAGAGTCCTGCTCCCGGGCAAAGAACGTCCATGCTCAAATTCTGTGAGCCTCAACTCTCCATCTTCCTTTCAAGCTGATCACTGTTTGACAGAATTGAGAAATGGAAGCGCACACCCCTAGATCCCTCCTGGAGACCACGGTGGCACTGCCCACTCTGGCAAGCACCTACCCGCACGCACTCATGTACAAGAGAGGAGCTCCAGGGCCTCTGAATTCTCCCTAGCTACTATCCCTGCTCCTCCTTCCCTCTGTGAACTAATGTGAGCTGATGCTGCAAGGTTCTTAGGGGTAGGTTTCCAGGCCAACATTTTTAGTTCGACTCTGAGTGAATTACTTTTCAGGCTGGCCCTGGAGGAGGCCTCACATCCGCCAGGATCTCAGGAAGTAGGGAGGGAAGAAAATTGAATATAAAGAGAGAGTTACTTACGCCAAAGCGAAGGCCACCAAGGCACCAACCACCACCACAAAGTCCAGGATGTTCCACAGGTCTCGGAAGTAGGACCCATCCTGCAGGATCAAGCCCTGGTCTATCATCTGTGGGACAGGGATGTGAATAGCCACAGATGAGCCAGGAGGTAGTGGCAGGGCACACCCTGAGCTCCAGGGTGCTTAAGGTGACACCTCCATAGCCAGCGTCATCTCCAGAACCAGCCCTTCCCGGGATGTGTAGTGCAAGAGGACGCAGGTCCCATGGGCTCGCTGCACAAATCTGTGAGCCCGGGGCCTCTTCTCAGAGCACTGGGGTGCAACTAGGTTACCTGGAGGTCACAGAACACTGACACCTTTCAGCAGTGACTCAGAGCTCCAGGCACAACCTCTGTTGCACAGAAGGGCAAAACCCCATATGGGAGTGAATTAGGGTGGTGGGGAACAGACTGGGGGGTAGATGGGACCAGATGGTGTCCAGGGAGACTCATCCCTATCTAACCCTTGACATGCACCAGGGGGCTCAAGCCAGGGGGCACATGAGGGAGGCAAGCCCCCAAGCCTGACTGCACTCTCTTTGCCAGCCCAGCTCCTCCCTGGGCCATCTCCACAGCCCGATGCCACTCTTCAGAGATTTCAGAGGATCCCCAGACCTGAGGAAGTGGACACTGAGGTTGGCATTAGCCGGCTGGTGACAGCATGGGGGAAGGGTTCTACAGGAGAGGAATGGGTGACCCAGCTGTACCGGAGCCCAGGTTCTCTCTGGGGGATTTTACCTTTATAACCATCTCAAAGGTGAACACGCCAGTGAAGACATAGTCAAAATACCTCAGGACCTGTAAGACACATGTAGTGGGGGGATAGGGGTCACGGGGGTCCCTCAGCCTACACACACTTCCACCTGCCACAAATACATGCAGGCTGCAGGCACACCCAACCCTATGCATTTCTGCCTCAGGCTGAATTGTCACGGCTGGTTGGACGCAGGATGCAAAGTAGCCTTAGGTCCTGCTGGAGTCAAGGACCAGGTGGTCAGTTTCTGGCCTTTCTCTCCTTGTACCCCACACTTCTCCCCCTGAACAGTTCTGGCTCAGGACCGGGAATCCTGGTCAGTTTCTACCCTCCTCCCTCCTACGTCTGTGTACAGCCTCGGGCCCTCCAGGTGTCTCAATTCTCCAAGGACATACATGTCACCCATCAGCTGATGTTAGGCCCCTCAGGCAGCTGTGGCCCTGGGTGACTCTGTATAAGGCCTGCAGCTGAGCCATGAAGCTGTGCAGTGTCAGGGAGAGGGTTTGGGCAAAGGGGGTAGTCTTAAAAAGGTTCACCCTTCACCCTGACAGCCAGAATGGGTGACTTCGCTATCCGTTCTCATTCCCCAGAACCTTCCTCGGTTCACCTCTAATGCTGGAATGGACACCCACTTTGTTGCGCTCCGAGTTGGTCAGGACTGGGTCCTCAGCTGCCAGGGCAATGCTGCTGGCCGCGATGACCAGGAGAATACACATCTCAAAGTAGCGAAGGTTCACGATGTAGTGGCAGGCCCTGCGGATCCTGCGGGCGGTGGGTTGGGGGGCGGGGGTGTGCACAGAACAGGGGAGAAAGAGATGTTCTGCTGATCTGGCTGAGTCTGCTGAGTTGGCTGCTCCTGCCCTCCCCACCTCCACCTCCACGTACACCAGACTCCTCCAGACAGCCAGGCCCTCACGAGAAGGAGCCTGGGGAGAGCAATTTAATTTCTCAGGCACAACCCTTGATTTAAAGCCCCAGTGGGGGAGGTAATCAGATTGGTTAGAGCTGCAGTACGTAAGCCAAGATCCATTATCTGCAAGCACATCAGACCAGGGGCAGCAGTCAGCACCAGGCCACACGCTCAGGGGGGCTACCTGGTCCCTGGTCTCTCCCCCATCCCACCCCACTGCTGTACTCAAGGTCCACTCCCCCACTGTATGGAAACTGGGATATAGCAATGATAAGAACCAAGAAATAGACCTGGATTCTAACATCACTGATGAAAGCAGCAACAGGTTTGCACGAGCCCTGGGCGATCTAGTAAAGTGATGATATCCATAGACAGCATTCTGGCCTCAGGTGGCCTGACACACCTTCACCCAGGTGCCTCCTTTCTGGACTCTGCCCAAACACTGGCCATGCAGCTAAGGAAAGGCTCATCTCTGGAGACTCAGAAGCTGGCCTACGTGTGCATCATACTCACTTCCAGAGCAGAGGCAGCTTCTCTTTCAAAATATCATCTTTCCTGAATCTAACCTTCCAGACACTTCTCAGCCACTCCCATCTCATATCCTGACCTCTGCTCGAGGGTCCCATTTCAGCATCATTATCTTGCACAGTGGGACCAATACTCTTAACCTCCAGGGAATGCTCTGCCCATTCTGGGTTCCATGCTCTCGACTCTGTCCACCTCTAGAATATTCGGGGACATGTCCTCAAGTGGTCTTCTTTCTTGACCACCCCGCCACCGTCACCCATATCACCCATTACTAGGTGAAAGATCCTGTACTGGTGCTTTCCTGTGCTGAATGGCTCCCTAGACCATGGGCACAGGAGTCAAAGGAATTTTAAGTTCATGACCCATCTCACCTGCTAGCACCTGGTGCTTCACATGCCTGGCCTTCCCCCACCCAAAGAAGAACCAGGAAGCTGACCAGACCCTCACATCACTCTGTCCTGTGCTCAGACCCTGGTTGTGTGCCCAGCACCAAAGGCGGGGGAGGGGATGTCTTACGGGTTGGTGGTGCTGAAGATGAACATGGAGCTGTGGGGCACCATGGCTTTGCCTGTTTCCCGCTTCTCCTTCTTTTGCTTCTTCTTCTCCACCTCCTCCTCATCCTCTTTGATGTCTGCCTCCTTCAAAGGGCTGGCCTCACCATCAGTCTTGTTGCTAACTGAAAGAGGGACATTTTGACACCATCACAAACCTTGCAACATGTGCCCTTCTTCCCCCCCTGGGGACAGGACAGGTGATGGGAGTGTGCCTGCAGAGGCCTGAGAACATCAGAGTTTTGTTAGATGATACTGAGTTAAGCCCTTGCTCTCCTCACCTTGAATTTATGTGGGATAGTTTTGGGCTTTTTTTTTTAACCATATAAATGACAGTAACCATGTTTCCCCAGGTAACAGAGCGGTAAACAGAATGGTTGTTCCTGTTGTAAAGTTTACCAAGTTTAGATTTTATATCTAAAATCTGGATTTTTTGTATATCTTTACTTCCTGAACTTCCACATCAGCGCACCCTGAGAGGTAGACCAGCATTATTCTGTGTGTGTATGTGTGTGTGTATGTGTGTGTGTGCATGTAAGTTATATATATATATATATGTGTGTGTGTGTATATATACATATATATATACATACACAAATATATATATATATATGTAAGTTATAAGTTATATTGCATATAACTGGTGTTCAGGGGAAACAGGAACACCTCCTAAGGTCACATAGCTACCATGGGCTCCCAATTCAAGATCCTAAATGCTTTCAATAAAATCACATAGCAGAAGATGTAAAGAAACCATTACTCTGTTCGTGGCTGCCTTTCCAGCTGCGCTTTATCCAGCCAGGATTAATGAGTATGCAGTGGTCCACGGAATGCAGATCTGGGACTGGGAGGTGAAGGCGTCGGAGGCTGAGTGGGGCTCTCAGAGGGGATTCTCTGTCTCCATACCCAAGTCAGCATGTGGAAGAAGCTGAGGCCAGCAGAGTGGAGTAAGGGGCCCAGTCAACTCTTCCCACTGCTCTGTCAACACACAACTTCCCTAGACTCTGTGTGAGCAGACCTCTGAGTTTCTGCCCATTCCAGATCCTTCCAAAAGGTAAGTCATGTCAGTAACCAAATGCCCTCTGATAACCTGCTCTGATAACCTGTGACCAGGGCCATAGACCAGCCCCAGTGAGGACAGGGGGACCAAGCTTTCTTATTGCTTTTCATAAAAGAGCATCCAAAACATTTCTTACTTATAGGCATATAAAATTAAGCAGACACCACCCATAAAGCTTGTGAGCCTGAGATCCCGAGACATACCCAAGTCACAACCAGTGCACTGGACATGAGAAATTTTACTGTTTAATGTAGTGTTGGCATTTTCATGTAGAGATGGGATGGGGAGGAGATGGAGCAGTAGACAGGCACACAGGGAGAAAAGATTGCCCGGTGAGAGAGAGATATGGAAAACAGTCAAGGAGGGGGAAAGCAAGGGCGTGATACTGTGGTCAGGATACAGTGGCCTTGGGGCAGCAGGATTAATGCTGGGATGGGGCGTGGGGTCAGGCAGGGATTGGGTTTAGGTTGGAGTGATGGTTGTAGGGTGTGGGTTAGTACGGGGTGGGGTATACAGTTTAGGTTTGGAGTAGGGCCTGTGGGGTAGATTAGTGTAAGATGAGTTGTGGGGTGGAGTGGGGATGGGTGTGGGGTCAGGGTGGGTTAAATGCTTTCTTGTTGAGTTTTCCTTTAAGGTCTGGTAGACTTTCACCATTGCCTGAGAGAAATATGAGAGAAAGTGTGATGAAAAGCTCAAAGAAGGAAAAGAACAGAGTAATGGATTCATAAAATGTTAGCACAGGGAAAGACCCAGAGATCATCCAGTTCAAAGCTCTCATGTTACAGAGGACCCACTGAGGCCTCCAGAGAAGGAGAGTTCTTGGAGGCACACACTGAACAGAGGCAGAGCTGGCAAGTCCCCTGATATCCCCTTCCTCTGGGGTTCGTGACGTGGCACAGCACCTGGGAGGTCCCAGAGTAGCCCATTAACATAGTCATGTGTTGTATGTCAAACATAGTCATAAGTCAAACAGCCGAACAGCAAACTGGGTCGAAATCACAGTCATCTTGTTGAAAACTTAAGGGTAGTTAGAGATCGACAGCATAAGGAAATATTCTGGGCAAAGTCTAATATTGAGAACAGTGATATTCTGACTTATTTTTCCTGCATGCTGGCATAAACTGCCACTACTTTTACTTGTGTTATGAGCTTGTGCTGCTGGGCGGTTTGCAGCTTTACTGGGAAGGGTGCAGAGTCCCTGACTCCCCCCAGTCATGGGTGGCCTGTGAAGTTCAGGGGAGGGAAATAGGGATTGTGTTCTCACTGTGCACCACAGTAGAATCCACCAAGGGGCCCACGTCGGGGATGGCAACAGCGACACTGGTGCTCTCCGTGGTGGCCTTGTCCGTGTTGGCTGTGACGCAGGAGAGGTCAGGCTCACTCTGGCTGATGACTCGGCCCATGTCCAGCTGGACATCTCCCAACAGGGCTTGCTCACTGCTGCCCTCTGGCTCTGGCTCCGTCAGTGCTGCCTCCTTCCCAACTTCCAGCTCTGGCTGGGGCAGGACTAAGGGTGTGTCGGCCTCATCAAGGGCTCCGGCCAGCCCGGAGCCTCTGGACACCATCAGACTGTTGGTCCTGTGAAAAGGGAAGAAACAGCTAGTGTTTAGATCTTAAGAAGCATCTGGTAAGAGGGAAAGGAGAAGGCAGCCTGAGGAGCTCTGCTGTCCCCCCTCTCCTAAGCAGGTAGAAAGGAGCCAAGGTCCTAGGGCAGCGTCCACTCCTTTTTCCCATCCATCTGTCCGTGGTCTGCTCCTAATAGAAGACACACCCAAGCAGACCTTGGTTTTCAGGGGCCAATTCCCCTTGTTAATATTATTTAGAGTCACTTCCATCTCACAAAGGTGGCAACTGAGGCTTGCAAAGGCATATATTCCAGATCCCTACCACCAGGCCTGCGAGATGCCTCCAGGGTGATTTACCTTCTTAAGTCTTGGGTTCTTTCTTCTTCCTGGATTGTGGGTTCCTTGCTCCCATGGCTGCTCCTGGATTCAAGCTCTTTCTCCCCCTCGGTGGACACACCTTCATCCAGACTCCGCTCTTGGCTGGCTGACCGGCTCCGGGAGGAGGACGAGGCAGGCTCCTTGCCTTCCAGGCGAACACGGCGGTGCCGGCTGCGCCGCTGGCTCTGCCTGTGCCTGGCCCTGTCCTCAAAGGTCACCACAGTCTCCCCTCCTCCAGCCTCCTGCTGGGCTGGGTCACAGTTCCCGTGACAGGGCCTGGCCAGCCATGGAGGCTCCCGTTTGCCCAGGGACAGGGGGCTTCGCTGGTTGTCCAGGGCACTGGACAGGTCCCCTCTGTCCCCTTTGAGGGACCCTCCACGGCTGACGCGTTCTTCCTCACACTTCTCCAGGCCCAGGGAGAGGCCTTCAATGGGCCGGGGTCTCCGGTAAAGGCTGGGGTGGGCGTTGAGGGGGTTGAGGGGGCTCAGTGGGTTGAGAGGGTTGAGGGGGTTCATGGGTGGGGCCTCCTCCTTGTTGAGGGCCTCCTGGCTGGACATCTGCATATGCCTTCTCAGCTGGCTGGTACGCTGCTCCCACACAGACATGTGGTGCCGGCGCCTGCGCTCCCTCCTGGTGAAGGGGAAAGGGCCACAGTCAAAATTATGTGTCTGGAGGCCAGGGAGGGCTGCCACATGAGTGCAGGCCAGCCCTCGTGGCCATGGGCAAAGGGCAGGATGTGAAGGGGAGTGAATGGGTGAGCCCAGCCCAGGACCTGCAGACAGGAAGCACAGAAGACGCAGGCGAGCAAGTGGGCATGTGGGGATGAGTGGTTGGACTAGGGCCCCCAGTCCATGAGGTCTCATGCTCATCCCTGCTCTGCAGCAGCAGAAGGCTGGGCTGGGGAGGGACCAGCCCTGGGGCCTGCAGAGAGTAGAAGACCTTCCAGTTGTCATCCTTGCTCCCCCTGCTCTATCTCAACCCTCTGTGTCCAGCAGTGGCCTATCCAGGTCAGAGAACTTTCTTCCCTTGCGCACTCTCTCCTTCCCCTTGCAGACTGCAGCCTAGGATAGCAAGGGCTGGGGAGTACAATGGTTGGATACTACCGAAGGGTGATGACGATGGCGAACCATGTTATGAAAAGGTTTGGCCTCACCCTCAAAACATGAGTACTGGGTATCTGTCACAACAGCTAATAATAACCACAGGATGGTGTGTGCAGAGCACACCAGCAGCTCATGCTCAAAACTGTTTAGGGGGCCAAAAAGAGCCTTCGCGTGGCAGCAGAACACACAAACGTGACACACACAAGAGCACACCCAGAGCAGACTTGCACGGGAAGGGTGGTCACCTGCTCCTTCACACACATGTGCCTGCGGGCACACACCTGCAGCTGTTCAGGGGATACTCACATGCCCGCACACAACCTTACAGAGGCCCATACATAGCTGCACACTACTGCCTGCACAAAAGGCGTGCTCGCTGGCAAGGACGCCCACTCGCAGGCCACACAGCAGAGGGACGGCACACGGGGTCACGGACCTTAGACACACACTGAGAGAAGCACGTGCTGAAAGGCACAAGGGGCACGTCCACAAACCTTGTGCACAGAACACACACACACACGCACTGGCCCCACACATGCTGACAGCACGCCTAGTGCCACACCGTCCACAACAAGGACAAAGACACTGTGTCCCCACACCCACACATGACCGCGCACACATACAGGTGGCTGCTGCGCGGCTCCCACATCGACATGTGGTGTCTTCTCCTTCTGTCTCTTCTGGGAAAGAAAAACGAACAGGTTCAGTGCATCCTGACCTTTCTGAACCGCAAGCCCCACAGCCACCTGTGACTTCGGGGAGAGGCACAGGGCCCCCCAGGTGCCCATGTGCCTTCTGTTGACTCCTAACCTTCAATTCTCCAAGGGAGTGGATTTTGATTCTTTGATTTGTGCAAACATGGGGGTCTAGTTTTCCAAGTCTCAGGCAGAGACTCAAAGGACAGACCATCTCTCACAGTCACACACTCACACTGCATGCTCTCGCACTTTCACCTAGAAACCCGTCAGACGCCTACGTGGAAACCCTGCAACCCTGAATGAAGATGTATTTCCCCAAGTATTTCCAGCATATTCACAATGGTGTATGACTCCGATCTCACAAGTCAGGCAGGGAACACGTGGTTGGTATACATACCACCAAGGCCACAAGACAGTGGCAGGGCCAAAAGCAGGGCCACCACATCCTGCAGAACGTGAATGGCACCCTGTGCTTATGGAGCACAGCAGCCCTGGCTAGAGGCCATGGTGGTTTGGCGGCTCAGGTGGGTAAAAACACAGTATTCACCTTCTTGGTCTTGCCCAGGGAAAATTCTCTTCTCTACACACACAGGCTGTGTCATTTTGGACAAAAAGCCAGTGCAAGGTCAGAGTGGCAGGGGTGGGCGTTCCTCACAGGGGTGGACATGATGCCTGGAGTAAAGAAGCTGTGAGCGTAGGGTCAGCCTGCTCCACCAGACTGACAGCCTCATCCCTTGGGCCTTCCTGGACCTGGAAGGGTGGCAGATGCTGTTTCCTCCCCTGACACCCACCAGCTGAGAACACTCCTGGCAGACAGGCTCTGCTCTACCACCGCCTGGAACTACATCCACAAAGGAGCCTGAGACCAGGGTGGAGCCAAGGGAGCAGAGCAGCTGGTCTGAGTCACATTCAGTGTCTGGAAGAGGCGCTCTGTACCTGGCACCCATGGGATGGATGCAGATACCATCATGGGGTTATCTGTGAGCTCCCCAACTGAATGCACCTCTCAGTGTTTGCAGCTACAATGCCAAGTGGTATGTGCGGGGTGGCAGTGCCATGAGGCAAGGGTAGCACAGAGAAATAGAAGCATGCATTCCAGACAGCATGCACACCCACTAGAAAAAAACACTTTATACCATCTATTTGCAAATTCTCAAATATTCAAAAAGTCCCCCAGGAGCATGTGTGTAAGAGTCTAAGTGAATGGAAGAATCAATCTCTTTCTCTCTTTCTCTCTCTCTCTCTCTCACACCCTCTCTCTCTCTCTCTCTTTCTCTCTCTCTCTCTCTCTCTCTCACACACACACACACACATCCAGCAAATGAGAGAACCAATCTCTTAATTCTCACATAAATCAAATACACACCTCAAACTTTCCTTTACCTCACTCACACATGCCAAGATCCAAACTCAAACCTCATCAGAATAACAAACAAATGTGCAAACCTAAATCACAGAGAAACTAACTGCCTCCTATCTCCAACTCAGGCACATGTGCCCTCACGCACACCCACAGTAACCTTGTGGAGCAGGAAGGGCAGTCGGGATTCTTCCCATTTCAAAGTTAGGAAACAGATTCCAAATCCTCCATGGTCCTCTGCAAAGGCCATAGAGCATGAGACAGACTGACTAGCATCAGGCTCTCTATTGGGGACAATGGCGTTTCCGTGTTCTCCCATGGACAGCTGTGTTCTCACTTGGTTACACTGTAGTCCTGAAATCAGTGGTCAGGCCTACACCCCTGAGCAGCATGTACCCTGACACAGCTCCCGCCTACAGCATGTGCACCGCAGCCACAGCCTCATGCTGTGAGGATCCTGCAGCCTGATGCCTGCCTACAACATTCCATTCATTCTTTCATTCCACAAATAGCAAGTTCTACTCTGGGCCAAGCATCCACCAGACTCACATCTCCAAACCCACTCCTCCCCCAGGCTTCATCTCAGTAACAGAACCGCTCGCTCCCAGCAGCAGCGAGCCCTCCCCGTTGGCACGTTCGGATACCTGTGTGTATTTTTAACACAAACTTGTGAGTTTAGAAAGGTGGGATAGAAACTACTCAAAGCACAGAGAATATTTTAGAAAAGGAGTTGTTTTGCCTTTTTCCATCAATCTTTAAGGAATGGGATTTCCTCCCTTACAGAGCAGGGTCCCAGATGCCAGGCCTTTAGTTTTGAAAGGAAAGCTCAAGATAAAAGCTGTGCAGAGCCTTTGTGATTCCAGAACATCCCTACAAGGCGAGGCAGATGGTACCCCAGATACCCACATGGGAGCTCTGGAAAAAGAAGGACTCCTCCCTCACCAGGTTTATTTGGTTAATGACAAGGTCTAGTGCCAGGATAGAGTTCCACCTCCCAGAGCTTGAGACCCTCCCCACAGATACCCCAGGTCACTCACACAGTTGGTTCTGCAGCCCAGAAACAACAACAGGAATTCAGGGATGCTCTTTTATATCATGAAGAGATGAGCCCCTCATGCCCTGGTTCTACCTGCAACCCCAGACCCAGGCTGGATCCTGAAGATTCTTTACTTACTACTCTATCACCTGCCCCCATTTTCTCCCCAAATCACTCCAACTGGATGATCTTCCCACCAGGCCATTGAAACCACTTCCCTGAAGATCACTAGAGCTTTCATTTTGCCAATGCTGATGGGTGCATTTCTATCCTCATCTGACTGATGTTTCAGCAGCATCTAGCACCACTCTGACCCTCCACCTGGAGGGTTTTCCCCACTAGGTCTCCAGGATGACACACTTCCTGGTTCTTCCTCCCACCTCCTGGCTGCTCCCTGGCAGGTCCTCAGCCACACCATAATACCTGCTTTTCTCCACCAGACCCTCCCTGGGTCAGCTCACCCATGTGGGCAGCCTAAATACCACTCATATGCAAATAGCTCCTCCCAAAGCTTTATTTCTAAGCCCGGCTTTTCCTCTAAGCTCCAGACCCATGTAACCAACGGCCTATCAGCATCTTCATCTGGATGTCTTATAAGTACCAAGATTCAATGTGACCAAAACAAACCTTCGGTTTCCATCATCCTCCAAGTTTCAGCATACAGCACCATTTACCCAGTTGCTTGGTCTCAAACCTTAAAACCTGGGAGAATCATTTGTTTCTTCTATTTTACAACCCCACCCCATTACATTAAGTCCAGTAGCTCATCCCACTGGTTCTCCAGACAAAATAGAAATGGACAGGGATGACTTTCTTCCCCTACAGCCACCACCTGTTCTAAACCAGCCTCATCTCTCACATACCCTACAAGAAGAGTCAACTTTTTCTCCCTGCCTCCATGCTTAGTACCTACAATCCATCCTCCAGAATGCAGAGTGACCTTTTAAAAGGGTAAAGTATATCATATCAATCCCTCTACTTCAAACCCTCCCGTGATTGCAATTAATATAAAAGCTAAACAGGCCTTCAGGACATCCCTGAGCTAGTTCCTGCCTCCCTCCCTGGCCATGCCTCCTCCTAGTCCTTTGCTCCCTACATGCCCACCTCACTGGACCTTGTCCTGTTAGGAAGGCCTTTCCTTCCTAAAGTCACATGACCACCTCCACCTCCTACACATTTAGATCTCTGTTTAAATATCCACTCTCCAGAGACTCCGTCCTGGATTGCCGTAAATTACTTCACCCCACTGTTCCCCTCTGCCTTACTGCCATGTTTTAATTATTTTGCAACAGTTGTCACTGTCATAAAATTATGTTCTCCTTGAGAACAGAGATGGCTTTGCTCAGCCCTGTACTTGCATGGGCCAATAGTCATCCTCTGCTGATACAGTTTTAGTTGGTGAAATGGCTGCTAGCACAGGAGTGCAAGGGGCAGTCAAGGGGGAACAGCCAACTCACTCGAAAGAAGGCAAGTTGGGTGCAGACATCGGGCTGACCTCCTTGGCCTTCTGCAGTGCATGCTTCTGGTTGAAGGCTTCCTCTTCCTCCTGCTCATCCTAGACACGAAGCAGAGATGGTTTTGCCTGTGATCCCCACCAAGGAGAGGAGCTTCCCTTAGCTCTCCCCAAAGAGCTTGGAAGACCAGGTGCAGTGAGGCAAACAGGGAAGAAGTTTGACAAGGCAATGCGAGGTAAGGTCGACTCAGAGACTTCAGACAATCAGGGAGGGCCCCTGGGAGAGAGTGGTGGAATTCTACCCTACCCTCCAGTCCCAGCACAGCTGGCCTTCTGGCCTTGGCTGAGGAGGTCAGCTGTAGGAGCTAACTTCTCACATGTTCTGCGGTGTCTGGAAGTGGGGGACAGGGTCCTTCTTGGCAGAGCTCTCTGGTGTATGGTGTATACCAGGGTGCACCAGTGGCCCCACCAGAGAGCTCAATCAGGGACCTCCATACCGTCACCCACATCCCTGCTTCTGAGTATCTCCATTATGTGAAGACACCCAGGAAATTCAGTTCATGTAAAAGAACCAGAGTTACTAAGAATAATTTCCTTGGCAATCTCTCACTGTCACAAGTTGTATTTGATTGATCTGCACGGTAATCCTGGGAAGTACACAAGGCAGATACATCATTCCCACTTTACAGATGAAGAAACCGATGCTAAAGGAGATCAGAGACCTAGCCTAAGCCGAGGAGCTGAGTCATGGTAGAGGTGGGACTCATGTCCAGTTTTTAGGAAAATAAACCAATGTTTTCCCCCCCATGCCATGCAGATAAGGAGACCTCAGGGATTAGGAAAGAGCAAGGAACAACACAGAACACACAGAAGAAGGTCAAAAACATCACAGGGACATAAGCCTCTCCCAACCAAACTTGCACTATGTGGGGGAAAGTCTTCCCTCATCTCTCTACACCATCTTACTGCAATTAGTATTGCCTTCGCCGCGAGGGAAAAAATCAACCAGAGGAAAGAAGTAGCTCTTTGAGAAATATAGTTTCTGCCTTTACTGAAACTTCTCCAAGTTGACCATGGGCACTGGAAGGCCACAGCAGAACTGTGATGCACTGGACCCCTTTCATACCCAGAGCCAGGGGGTAAAGCTACATGGTCAAGGCCATACAGCCATAGTTCACAGGAATACTTAAATCCAGGGTTTTAGTGTTTTCTTTTTCCTCCATGTCATAAATCCACGAAGTGTACCTCTGAGGGTTTGTGGTGATTGAGCTGTGATTTCTATATCACATGAGAGACCCAGGCTGGTTGAAAGCTCACCACTCAATAAAAGTAACCAGGCTGCCTTCATGGATGTGTGGTTCTCCAACTGTCCAGAAGCTCCCAGTGGGGCCTTCCTGGCAGGCCTGAGCTAGACAATGCAGAATTTCGGAGGAAGCCCCAAAGGCACAAAGAACCATCAGGTCCTCAGAGAACAGGGCTTACCTTGGTCAGCTCCTGGGCATTGGCCAGATTGTCCACAGCGATAGCCAAGAACACATTCAGCAGTGTGTCTGGGGTGATGAGTTAAGGGTGAACAAATAAGAAAAGTAAATCATCAAGGCTGAGAGGGCACTGTCATGACTTGCCTGCCTGGGACACCATCATGAATAAAAGTTACTCCAAAGATTCACTTAAACAGAGGCCATGGGAGGAGGGACGAAAACGATGTGGGAGTCTGTTAGAAAGAGTATGTTTTGGGCCTCCTTGGTGGTGCAGGTGGTTGAGCACCGCACTGTGAAGCTGTCCGCAGCCTCTGCAGCGTGGGATCTGTCCCAGCCGGATGGGGAGAATCCCACATGGTGCAGCAGACCTCTCTTGTCTTGCCCACTGCTCCCCTCAGCAGTGTATTTCATCAGTCTGCCTGTTCTGTTCCCCGCTCTGTCTCTGGTGAATCCTCTTGCCCTCCCTTGCATTTGGCCTGTACCCCGGTTCTTGTATAAATAAATAAATCTTAAAGAAAAAAGAAAGAGTATGTTTTCTCTCCTTTCAAATACCATCTCTTTGCATAGAACAAATAAATACACAAATCAAACCACCAGAGGGTCCAGCTGATATGAGGAAGCCTTTGGACAGCTACAGCCTCTCCTCAAAGCAATATTGAACAAGGCCATTACTGAACAAGATGTGTGGGGGCTTGAGGTAGGAGCCCATTGCTCCTTTTGGGGAGCCTGGAAGTGAGGTATACCTAGACACACTAGGTTATTCTGTCCTTGTAGATAAAAAGGAAATGAGATTCCTCAGCCCTGTCACCAGCCAGTTCTCAAAAATGTTCACTGGCTTCTCACATTCTCCTGGTCCTGGAAGACTCCGACGTTTCATTGAACAAAATGACACAGAACACACACCACTGTTATGGAAATCTTTTCTGTTCCACACTCTCACCTCTGAACTCCCAGTTTTCCAACTGTCTTTGAGGCCTTCCCATGTGGAACAGAGAACTGGTTCTAGTACAACAGCCCAGCTCTGACACTCTCTGCTCAGGGCAAAGGGGCGACCTGGGGTCACTGTCACGAGCCTTCCCCTTCTGTGACTCACCATACTGCTTTCCTCCTATGGCCTTTTCTGGTTTATAGTTCTGCTCAGGGCCCTGGATGGTTTCAGGAAAGGAGCTTATAGGAGCATCACTTCTCTGTCGGATGATGAAAACTGCAAAACTATGGTTACCTCAGGTGGCTCTTTGTTTTCACTCTACCAGCTCCAACCCAAGCAGGCACTATACTCCCCCTAATTTCTTGTCCATGTTCGCAGCTTAAAAGGTGCATTCAAACAAATCACCTCATTTATTATTCACAGCAACAAAAGGAGATAGAATATCACTGTCCTCCTTTACAGAAATGAAAATTAAAAGTTTAGAGAGATTAAGTGAGTTTCCCAAGGCCACACAGCTGGTAAGCAGAGCTGCTGTCGCAAAAACCTACATCTTCTTGTGCTAGATCCTGTGATCAGGCATTGGGTGTCTTGTCAGACAGCTGTGGGCTCCAGTCTTCCTTTTCAATGTAGAATTGTTTGGCTTTGATCAAGTTATTTCTCTTATGTCTTACCAGGTAAGGGCCAAATGAAATAGAGCCTATAAACCACTGGTACAGCACAAATACAATCAATAATTAGCTATGCTTCATAGTGTTAGCAATAACCATAATACTAATATTTTTGAAGTCTTACTAAGTGGGTGACTCTGTTCTGTACTGACATGTAATTAATTCATCATAATGATAATCTGGCCATGATCTCATTCTACAAGTGATTTCTGGCCTCTCATTTTCTCCAGTTCGTAGTACCTCTAACTAGTCAATATAACAGATTCATAGTCCATTATCTGAATAATACTGTTATGGTGTTTATTTATCTTCTTTACCCAGTGTACAAGTTCCTTAAAATTGGGGTCCTTGTATTCCCTCAGTCTGCTGAGCAGTGTCCATCTGCTCCCCAGCACCCCCCACCACTACCACCACCGCCTCCTCAAATGTTCATCCAGGCAGGCAGGCAGGCAACACAAATAAGAACACACTTAAAAGGATACAGTTGCCAAACAAGGTGAGCACAATGAAATAGATGGCTGACCACATGCCTGAGCTGACCCCGCCCTGGGAACGGATCCCGTTATACATCACCTCATTCCAGTCCTCACCTGTCAGGATCTACACAAAGCATACAACAACCAAGTCAGAGACAGGGGCTGGCTGCGAAGACAGTGCCAATATAAACGGGTCTGGCCTTTTCCATTCGCCCCCTGCTTGGCCATTCCACCAGTGAGGGGGGAAAAAGTCACTCCCCATGAATAATCCTAAACTTTCTTTTAATATGGAAAAGAATTTTAGGCATTGAAAACATAAGGAAATTATCAAAAGGAAAGATCCTATTCCTCAAACTACCCTTCTTTACCACCAGCGTTGCCAGGCCTACTGGAATCACATAGATCAGGTGGTCTGATGGTTCAATGACTGTCCCCAGAGTTGCTAAGATGTAGTTCCTGAGGCAGAAGGATTACTGGAAAGAGCCTTGGGGCTCCAATGCATGAAACCAGAGGTCTGGTTCACCCTCAGGTTCTGGCTAAATGGTACTTTTGTTTAGCTCTAAGACATTATCGATTTTGAATTTCCCCCAGGATTTAAAAAGGTGGTATTTTGGGGGGGAGGGAAGTTGGGGGGCAAAGAATGTAAAAGATACTGCATTAAGTAGAAAAATGGGTTAGAAGACATTCCCAATTTCAGAAAACCAGGAAGGCAATTTGTTACTAAATGCCTTAGCCTTCCAACTCTTGGAAACTCATAAGTTCAGAGAAGGGCAGTGAGGTCATAAAAGTGGAGATCTTTTATTATTGTAAGATCTGAGCTACAGAAATCTGAGGAATTGACGCAGAGGTGGTTACTCAACAAGCAAGAGAGCACAGTTCTCTGGGAGGAGCCTGGAGAGGAGAAGCAGGGTCTCCTAACTATCATTATTTTGCAGTGTGTGGTCCAAAGGATCCAACATATTTTTAAACTGCCAGTTGGCCTCTTACCTGGAATACAGTCATGATGGCTGCAGGGAAGGTGTCAAAGTTTGCCGAAGGAGTACCATCATTAAAGTTAAACCTGAAAGGGGAATTCGGAGAGAAGACTGGAATGGAAACCTCACACACCAAGTTTCCCCTCCCTAAGAATATACATTTTTCATTGCTTCTTTTCCCCTTTCTACATCCTCCTCTTTCTAATTTTCCCATTCCATGGAACTTTCAAAGATGATATTAGTGACTGCTATTGATTTTGAAGGGTATGGGGAATGAAACGGGGTTTAGACTAATCCTGAGTTACAAGGTTCCATGCTATAAATTTCAAGTATTGCTCCAAAGAGGGCGGGGGAGTCCCTGGAACAAAAATCCTGTAAATTGTGAAAAAATTAAAAGCAAAGGTATTTATTCCACATAGGCACTTAGCTTCCAATTTAAGCCACGGAAAGATAACATGGTGATCAAATGAATGACCCTGGTGCTCACAGGCGAAAACTGGGTTTTAAATTTCCTTTGGCTGAAAGCCTGTTGGTGCTTACCTGCCTCCAAACAGCTGCATTCCTAGGAGAGCAAACACAACGATGAAGAGGAAGAGGAGGAAGAGCAAACTGATGATAGACTTCATGGAACTCATCAAGGAGACCACCAAATTCCGTAGTGATGCCCAATACCTACAAAACCCAGATGGTGGTAAACACTGAATCCCAAGTTATCCCCAATTCCAGCTGGACAGTGGTATGGTGGTCTGGGAACTAAGGTGCATTTGTAGACTTGTAGGAGGGCGAGATGGCAGTAATATGTGGCCTGGGATCTGGTGTCATAAAAATTCTTCTGGTTGGCTCTTTGGAGGAGGAGGAGAAACTGAAGAATGGATTGGGGGTGGGGCAGGGAAGTGGAAATGTGGTAAGGGGGAATAGGAGACACAAGGAAATATAAAGCGGAAAGAAGTTTTCATTCTCCAGGGTGCTTGGAAAGAGTTCCAATTCTGATCACTTACTTGGTTATCTTAAATATTCTTAGAAGCCGGAGAGCTCTCAAGACACTGATTCCAAAAGATGTTCCTGGTCTGAAGATTGCCCAGACGACTTCAAAGATACTGCCCACTGTGACCTAAGGAGTCAAATCCGGCCATAGTGAGAGGAGGAAAAGAAGGTGTTCAGGGAGCCATAGCTCTCATCAGTCAATTTTAAGTTCCTCTCCCACCCCAGCCCACCTCTAACAGGACTACCTATTTGTGAAGGCTACCAAAGAAAAGTAAGACTCTACCACTTCTCTCCCTACTTCTTTCCACTAACGTTACATCCTGCAGATTGGTTTGCTGACTCTTGTGCTGGTAAAGAGTTTAATAACCAGTCACCAAGTCTGCACAAATTTGGAACAAAAATCCTGTACATTGTGAAAAAATTAAAAGCAAATGAATTTATTCTACTTAGTCATGGAACATCTTACATTCTAGCAAGCAGACAGAGGAGTGAGACCCAGAGCCAGAGAAGTAACTGGAATGAATACAAGTTGTATTCCATCACAAAAATCTCTCAGGGGGTCTGCAACTTGTCATTGTCTGAGAATCTAGGGCTAACAAGGATGCTGCTGCAGTCACCTGTACATTAAATATCTTTCAGTCATGTGGGCCCCAAACCCCTCAGTATGATATCCCAGCCTGGTGGCGTGGATTCTGACTCTAATGGGAAATAGCAATTTCACATTAACAATCCATTTTTTGTTTCAATGACATATTTATTGAATGCTGGCCATGTTCTACAAAAACAACAACAAATAACAAAAATTAATCCTCTCATCAATAATGAAAAATATGTCCATGCGGAAACTAAGGTTAAAATGGTTCACTGGCTGTTATGCCTGAAATTTGCCTCTACCCAAAACCATATGTTCCGAGTTAAAATGGAGACTGGCGAGTACTCAAAACTGTTAGCACCTAACTGCAAATTTGGCAGAAAATGAGGTGGGTTTGGCAAAAAAAAGAAGTGGTTCAGGAACCCAAAGTTTTGCGATCTAGTTCTGCTGCTGGTAGACTGTGTGACTTGCATGTGGTATGCTGTTTACTCCTGCATAAGTGGGAGGCTAACCCCTGGTATATGATGAAGTGGACATGACTCTTGCAGCAGCAAAGGTCAAAAATGGATGTGACAGCACCTTGAAATCTTAGCAATGTACATATATTTACATGTTGTTATTGCGTAGAAGAACATGGATGCTGGAGGAGAAATTCTATTTCAGAACTTGTTAATATAAAAGCTTTGGTGTCCGTGTGTGTCCACATGTGCTTGTTTGAGGATATGGCTAGGCAATTTTAACTAATTTTTCACTGCAGTAAAAAGATACATTAGCTTCTCTTTCTATTGAACAACCTCTGGAATTGAGTTATTTACCCTTCTCACCCAGGCTTCCCCCAAGATAGTAAGTGGTTCAAATCCTGGCCCTGACAGTTTTGTGAAATTCATTGAGTTATACACTTAAGTATGCACTCTATGGTATATGTGTCATACTTCAACAAAAAGATTTAAAAGAAAGGAGCTTTGGAAAAAAAAAAAAAAACCCTTGTATGGATTCATTCCTGAACTCTTTGGCAACCTTATCTATCCTCTGTTAATAAGTGCTGATTTCAGAGCTGCATGCTCAGCAATGGAGCAAGCTGCTTATCTCAAACTGTGGCATATCAACACAGAGCAGAAAGACAGGAGGCTCTGAGCACTTACCCCAAAATCAAAGCAGTTGAATGAAGAGTGAAAATAAAGGCGAGGCCCCATGCCATACATCTTCAGGGACATCTCCAAGAGGAAGAGTCCCAGAAACAAAAATTCTGCATAGTCTGAAAGCAGTAAAAACAAAAGCATTTGTTACACAGTGGGGACTCCTGCACTCCCCAACCCAACATGTCATCTGCAGAGGAGCCCTCACGCTGGAGTAGGACACCCACACATAGGCACCATCACTAGGCCAGCACCAGGCGAAATCTAACGTGTCTGAATGTGCTTCCACTCAGAGGAGTTCCAGACCCATGTCACAAGACACAAGAGGTGAGGGCCTCCCCTCGTGGCTCAGTGGTTGAGCACTGGGCCGCGAAGCTGAGCTGCCCGTAGCCTCTGCAGTGCTGGTTCGATCCCCGGTTGCTGGTGAGGGTCCCACATGGTATGACAGACGTCTTCTGCCGCGCCCGCTGCTCCCCTCAGCAGTGTATTTCATCGTCTGCCTGTTCTGTTCCCCACTCTAGCTCTGGTGAATTCCCTCACCCTCCCACGCTTCTGACTGTGCCCAGTGCTTGTATAAATAAATAAAATCTTTAAAAAAAAAAAAAGACACAAGTGGCAAGTCACTGCCATTAAAACAGGTGGCAGCTCTCAGGAGAGGAAGAAAGGCTTTCCCATGGCTTGCTGACAGCTCAGAATTCCCCTACACCTAGCAAGCCTGGAAACCATAGCACCTGGAGGCTCACTCACACCCAGTGGCAAGCTCACCCAGAGCTGACCTCCAAGTTCATCACCCTAAGAACTTTCTCCAGGGCTTTGGTGATCCAGACTCTCCAACCACTGAATCGTCTTAAGACACAAAGTGTACTACTATCTTCTTGACTCATCAGCAGAAATTTGTACAACTGATTTAATAATGATTGAAAAATTGGTAATGCCATGTGATCATCAGAAACCCTGAGGACAACCTTGGCTTCCTTCCCAATGGGCAGAGGTGGTGTGCTCTGGGCTGGCCCAGCTATGGGCAGGCCCAGCGTCATGTTTTGCTCTCGTGCACTGGCATCCCAATCATGCTGCCCCCATGAGGTCTGGCAGTCACCGCTCACTTACAGAGGAGGTGGGTGAGCCACTGGGGCTGATTGTGATGGACAATGGCAACACAGGCGGTGTTGAGAGCCACAAGGCTCAGCACGATCCAGTAGAACACCTGGGATTTAACCATGTGGCGGATGGAGATGCGCAGAAGCCTTTCCTTGTGCCGGAAATAGGAAGCCCCATCCACCTTTGCACTTTTGATGCTGGCTCGGGCAAGAGGTGTGCCTAAGGGGGGAGAAGTAAGGAGGAAGAATAATAGATACCCCTTCATGGCCAGGGGGCATTCAAAAGACCAGGTGGGCAGCTTCAATGCTAGAGTTGGGTGACTGTCATCATGCAGGCACAGGGATCCCCATGTCCTGGGCTAAGTAGATACCAAAGCATAGGTCCCTGTTTTTCATCACTGGGCACTCTCAGTCCGAGGAAATAGAAAAATTTCCCAGGCAGACACCCAGTGCAGAGAAGCCTAATAAGATCATGTTTATGTTTGTAACAGATTGGGATCCTCTCTGGGCTTTCCTATCAAATGTGCTTTAAACCCTGGAATCATTCTGCCACGTTTGTAATAAATTCCACCATGGGCAGCCTAAAGCAGCAATGGCTCTATAAGTCTCTTGCTTTTAGGGATGAAGAGCAACGTCCCTCTTTCTGGAGAGGAAAAACCTGCCATCAGTCAGAATTTCTAAAAGAAGCTGGGACTGAGCACCAGTGATGGCAAAGGGATGTCAGCAGGAGCTGAAGTATCAGACACTAGAAGTTGGTGAGCGCCACCATAGTCAAGCCAATGACTTGAGGGTCTTGCATGGAGATCACCAGAGGCAATAGGTTCTCAGGACCCTTGAACAATTTCTCATTATCCCATCCAGGACAGACAGAGGGCATAGACAAATGGGTATATTTGTCAGACCTGAAGACACTGGGATGGACTTTGGCCCATCTTTCCTCTAATCAGCTTCTACTGGCCCATTTTTTACTCTAGGTCATTGTCATGTGGATTAAATTGGTGCACTTTCCCCTAATTACATCTCCAACTTCTAGATTCTTCAGACTCTTCTTCTTATGGCACTGTTCAAAAGCCTTTTTTTCTGGGAGATTCAGAGAAGAGCTCGGCCCCACTCACCCACAGAGGAGATATCGACACAGTGTTCATCGCTGGAGTCACGTGTCATGGCCTCTGTCCGGCTTCTTTTGATGGTGGCCCTGCGAAGCACTACAAGGGGGCAGGAAGAGCCAGTGAGAGAAGACAACAACAGCCAGGTCATTTGGGTCAAAATTGATGACTGTGGGTAAGAGTTCCCTGCCTTTACGTAAGTGCCTGAGCCAGGGTTCTAGAAATTGCCAGCGTCTACAGAACATGACTGTGGTTAGTAGCACCTGCTGAAATGCAAGGGCTCCTGAATCCTGGAGCTCATCCAAATGCAGTAGGTAAACAGGCACTCTGTATGTAGTTGTCCTGGCTCTTCGTAAACAACGCCACTTCCTGGTAGAGAAGTGGTCCCAAGGGATATTCAAAGAAGATCCCTTAATATGCCATTGGCTGCATCACAGCCAATGCACAATATCAATCACTTGCCCTGGAATACAGCAGCCCAAGGATTTCATTTTCATCACTTTAAAAGCATTTAAATTTGTGACTCCATCCCCTTCATTTTAAAGCATGAGGGATTTTATGACAGAGACACTTAAGTTTCAAATCCCAAGGTGCCCCTTTTTTCTTTCTGTCTCCTCTCTCAATCCAGAGAGGTTGCCACTGCCTATTAGGGTGGGGGAGAGGGAGAAGCTTACCTTCTAAGGCTGATGTTCCAGCATTTTTATTTTCTTCAGCGAGCATGACTTCCTCTAGATGGAAACAAATGGTTTAGTAAACTATCTGTAATGGCAAATCATTCTGCAAAATGAAACCCTCCCAGGGACAGTTCTGGCTCCAGGGCAACAGAGCGAGAGGACGGAGTTCACCGCCTGTGGTGGCACCAACAGCAGAAAGCAGCCAGGGGTCAGGGTGGACACTCCAGAGCTCTGCAGAACAGGAAGGAAGAAGTTGATTGAGGGGGCCAAAGGGATGGTTGGTATAATTCATCTCTGTGTCTGAATGCACCCTATTTTGCAGGAGGAAACCTGATTTTTTTTTTTTTTAACTACAATCATCTAAATGGGGAGGAATGAACAATTTCCTTATCTGGTTTTCCTTCTACCTAGGTTCCTTAAACCTCCTCCAGTCATGGAATTTCTCTGAGCTACAGCCCCCAGCTCAAAACACTTAACCCTCTCTTAGGAGGAAAGACACTTTGGGGGATCTACAGGACTGGGTGGAAGAAAATGCAAACTGCCCTCAAAGAGCTTCAGCAGCTGGCGAGCTTGTTCCTCCAGGCCTTACCACTCCACCCTCCTGGCTTGAGCAGCACGTCAGCTGAAAAGGATTGGGACATCATGAATTTGTTCCCATGATAAAAGAAAAAATATGTGGCTTTTGGACCTCCCCTGGTGGCACAGAGGTTGAATGCTGGGTTGCAAGGCTGCCCACAGCCTCTGCAGCACCGGTTCATTGCCCAGCCGCCAGCGAGGGTCCCACAAAAAACAAAACAAAACAAAACAAAAAACAAAAATGTGGCTTTTGTGTACCTTTCTGGCACAGAGCTCCTAAAACCCTTGAAATTTTGTATGCCAGTAGGATGACTCATGGGGGGAGCATCTCAATACCTTAAGGAAGGGGGTTCACAGGATTGGAGGGTTCTAACTTCCAGCCTCACCCTGCTCCCACCTCCTGGGAAGGGAGAGGTACTAGAAATTGCTCAGGCACCCCTGGGAATAATTTAATCAATCCCATCTTATGGCAGCTCTATGAAAACCCCCAAACTTCAGGGATCAGGGAGCTTGTGTGTTGGTAAGTACAGCCCGGTGTTGGGTGGTGGCATGTGAGTGAGGGCATGGAAACTCTGTGCTTGCGGCCCCTTTCTTCCACATTCACATCTTGCTTACATTTCTCTTACATTTGGCTGTTCCTGAGTTGTAGCCTTTATAATAAATTGGTACTAGTAAATACAATTTCTCCCAAGTTCCATAAGTCATTTGAGCCAAATATCAAATCTGGACCCCACCTTTCACCCCACCCCCACCCTCAATTTGCAGTTAGTCTAGCAAAAGTACAGCTCATCTGGGGGCCCACTTGAAGCTGGTGTCTGAAATAGGGACAGGCCTGTAGTTCGAGCCTTCAACATCTTGGGTCTGTGCTAACTTCAGGTGGTATTTAGTGTCAGAATTGAATTGAGATTGTTGGATACCCAATTGGTGTTGGAATGACATATTTGGTTGTCAGTATTTGGAAAAGAAACACATATTCCCTCTGATGCCTCTCTTTGTCTCCCCAGGAATCGTCCTGTGCTCCACAGAAGTGTTACCATCTCTATTAACATCGTTTTCTACTAAGACTTACTAGAATAAGCCTCACTAGCATGCTTCATCTGGATTCTGAGTTCCCCATTGGGAGTGATGTGGAGCAAAGTCTAACCCTCACTGTCACCTCTGCCTACAGGCCATTGAGTTGGGGACCTGAGCAATCTTTCTCTACAATCCCAGCTGCTGGGGAAAAGCTGGCAGCAGACCTAATTAGACAATGGTTTCATTTAAGCACTTGTCACAAATAAAAGGACAACTTGAGGAGGGGTAAAGTCATTACCATAATTCCACCTGCATATAAAACTGAGAGTATGTCCTGTATTTGTTAGGGAGGGAACACTGAGGCTCAGGAGGTACTACACAGAATGGCCCTTATCCCAAATCATAAATGTTTAGCTTTCCTTTTTAAGTGTAGCTTCTGGCGAAACTAAGAGTGAATAGATTGTGTGTAGGATGTCCCTTTATGCAGACATAAAATGTTTCAAAGTTATTTGATAGCCCAGGTTGTTCGGAGGGCATCTCTTAGGTATTTGTGACACTACCTCCTAGCAATATGAACTTCTTCAGCCAGAGAGTTGCTTTTGAGATCTGCAGTGCCTGGGGTCTAGGACAGGCAGATCTGAGGACACACACCCCGCCCCCCAAGGCAGATGGAGTGGGTGTGGTACTGCTGAGTCTCTCTGGGAATTGCTGGAGGGCTCTGGAAGCAAGGAAGGAACCCCCCTCCCCCAATGCCTCATGCCAAATTCGCTTTCGAACTGGAGTGTGTCTTTCCAGGGAAATGTAACCCATATGTCTCTGATTCACTCATGCTCCATTTGTAAAGGAAAGGGCCAGGAAGCACAATTTGACGTAGCAGTGCGTCTTTTTTCTTAGAAGGAGAGCAGAGCGCTGGCTTTGCCAACTGGAAGAAAGAGGCGCCTGGGAATCCTGCTTGAAAAGCAGAGCCAGGAGAGCTGCATCTGAGACATGGGAGGGGGCATATTGAGGGCAGGGGGTTCTTTTCAGGTTCTACTACTAATAGGCTCACTCAGGGGTCTGTGACATGGCACCTCCCCCGAGAAAGCCAAGGACAGTTGGAACTTCAAGCTGCCTGCCTGGCCTGCAGGCAGGAAGGCTGGGTTACCATTCTGGGAAGAGGGATGCACATGACTCCCACAGGAGAGCCTTGGAGGAGAAAGGGCAAAACACAAGTACAGCCAACAAGCACTTGGCTCTTGCTCTAGGGGTGGCAAAGAAATGCAGACAGTCCCAAAGGGGGAGCGGTTTTTCTTTCTTTTTTTTTTTTTAAGATTTATTTATTTATGTGTACAAGAACTAGAGCACAGGTCAGAGGTGCAGGAGGGTGAGAGGATTCACCAGAGACAGAGTGGGGAACAGAACAGGCAAACTGACTAAAATACGCTGCTGAGGGGAGCAGCGGGTGACAAAGGAAAGGTCTGCTGCGCTGTGTGGGTAGCTCCCTGGCCAAGGGGGATCAAACTCATGCTGCAGAGGCTGCAGATAGCTTCATAGCGCTGACACTTAACCCCTTGCACCACCAGGGAGGCCTGGTAGTGGTTTTTCATCTGACTCTGAAATGGCATAGTCACAGGCTCACCCACACCCTTATAGATGATCAAGAGTAGACTCCAGAGCTGACAGTTTTTGTGTGTCAGTGGTACAAATAAGAGGCTCACAGACTCATTACAGAGCTCCTACAGAAGAGTAAGGCCCAGGTGGCTAAGCATCAAATTACTTCCCAGCTTTTTCTAGAGAGACCTCACAGATATGCTACCAGAAATACAGAAAAGATGCTGACTATCTTGTATTTTTTTTATTATTATTAAAAAATATAACTCTCTCTTCAGGAATAAAATGAAGATCTATAACACCCCAGCTTTCAAATAATAAGGAAAGCAAATGTATCCTTTTTACTGACAGGAATGAGGTGATCAATGTGGCTCATGCGCAGCTGAGCTGCAGGCAAACTTGAATTCCCTGGCTCTGGGTCAATGAAATCATGAGCGGTCTGGACCTATCCCCAGGGATGTGCAAGAACTATTCCTGATGCTGAGCCACAGCGGGGGGCATGAGGGCAGCTCAGAGACAGGGGAAGCCAGTTGTCCACCAACTACTACCTGCCTATAGCCACAGCCTCACAACCGGCCCTCCTGATGCTGGCCTGGTCTTCCTGCTGTTGATTCTCAGTGTTGCGACCAAGAACTCCTTCAAAACCCTAAATCAGAACATGTCACTCCTCTGCTCAAAATCCTCCACTAGATCTTGCCTCCCTCACAGTTCAGCCCCAACCCTCATGATAGCCGGGAGGGTCATGAAGGATCTGCCACCTGTCACCCCATAGAATGCCCTCATCCCTTCTACTGCCCCCACCCTATCTACTGCCCCAATCTCACACTAGAATATTCTTAGCCTTGGAAAATTATTCCCATAGATCTTTCCATGGCTGACTCTTTGATGTGAGGGTACCCCCACATCAGTGTACCCTAACTTCCCCATCGAATTTGCAACTTACCCTGTACTTAATAATCCTACTTCGATGGTTTCCATTATACCAACAACACTCTTGTACTTCTTGGCTTATTGCTACCTTCCCCAACTAGTAACAATGAGTTCTTAAGAGAATTTTGGTGACTTACTGATCTGTTTGTCTCACTGCAGTATCCCCGAGTATCTAAAACAGGCCCCTACACAAATTAAGTCCATTTAATAAATATCTGTGCACTGAATGTAAAGTGGTCCCCAGGAAAAGGGGGGGTTCCAGGTTCCCTGCCGCACCCAACATCCACACATTTGACCTTCATCACCATAGAAATGGTGACAAAAAGTGAAAGGGGGGATGTTGGGGGGAAAGGAGGTCCTGAACAAATTCCACAAATAGGATTTATGGACCCCACACCCACCCTAGACCAAAGAGATCCAGGACACCAAGGACTACAAATCCCATAATGTCATCACCACCGAAGGGAGGACTGCTGGGAACTGAAGGTGGAGTTAAGCAGCCAGGCTTGGTATATAACCAGACATGTGGGCTATGGGGGTCCTTGATTTTTTTGCCAGCTTTCAGTGTGCTTTTGGGGTACCAGCTTGGCAGAACTGGTAAGACACATTCACCAATTTCTCTCTCTCTCTTTCTCCCTGAGTTATTCATCTCTTCATTTCTTCATTTCCCCTTTTTTGTAAATAAACCCTTTATTAACCTATTTGTGTGTGCCTGCAACTGAGTCTCATTATAAGCCCCTTCTAAGTGCGCCAGTGAGGACCCACATTCAGGCCAACCCATTTCACATTGGGGTTCCCCTGTAACAGATGTAGGTGTTATGAAGCCTATAGACAGTCGCACTGTCGTGGTCTGTCATGTCACAGGCCAACCTCAGCTCTAGCACTGGGTTACCTCACCTTTTACTCAGTCTACCTTCTAAAAATGCCTGCATCATGACAGATGTTTGGTACAAGGACAGGTTCAGTAAAAGCCTAGAGGAAGAAAGAGGAGCCAGCAGGGAACCCCAAAGCTACCAAGGCATCCAGAGCTTCTCTCTGCTCTGGTTTTAGCTGCCCCTTTGAATAGAACTATTGGGAATAAGAAGGACTATGTGGCCGCCCTGCCCTTGCCCCTGCCAGGTTCACCTGCTTTGTCTATCCAGGCTCGGTAGCCATTCAGCTCACGCTCGATCTGCTGCTGGCGCCGAAGTTTCATGAACGCTCTTCGGTTCTCCACTCTCTCCCTCTCTTTGGCAAATTCCCTGTGGACAAGATGGATAAGATTCTTTTAAGTTTGGATGGATATGATGGATAGATTCGGTAGTGCCAGGGCTGAGAAAGAGGGTAAAGCAAGTAAAAGCGAAAGCGGAGGGCTTCGCAGGCACTGCTGGATGCCCTGTGTCCCTGTTCCTTTGTCCCAAGCTGCGACTGATCTCTTTATTTTTTTTTTTTTTAATAAATTTTATTGTTATATTCCCCATACAATTGCAGCCCCCCCATTCTGACCCCAATCCCTCCCCTCCCACCCCCGCCCCCCTAAAAGTGTCTCTGGTTCATAGTTTTTTGTTGATTTTGATTTTCACTTTCTTATAGTTATTCATTTTCCTGGTCCCTTATTTAAGTTTTCTAGATTCCTGCTATGAGTGAGACCATCCGGTATTTTTCTTTTTCTTTTTGGCTTATTTCGCTGAGCATGATCCCTTCCAGCGCCATCCATGTTGCTGCAAATTGCATGTGTTTATCTTTTTTGAATGCTGAGTAATATTCCATGGTATATATGTACCACATCTTCTTGATCCAGTCATCTATTTTTGGGCATTTGGGTTGTTTCCAAAGCTTAGCTATTGTAAACAGTGCTGCTATAAACATAGGGGTGCAGGTGTTCTTTGGAATTGATGTTTCTGTGTCCTTTGGGTAAATACCTAGGAGTGGAATTGCTGGATCATATGGAAGCTCTATGTTTAGTAGGTCCAGAAATCTCCACACAGCTCTCCACAGTGGTTGGACCAGTTTGCACTCCCACCAACAGTGCAGAAGAGTTCCTTTTTCTCCACACCCTCGCCAACATTTGTTGTTGCTAGTTTTTTTAATATGTGCCATTCTCACTGGTGTAAGATGGTATCTCATGGTAGTTTTGATTTGCATTTCCCTGATGACAAGTGATGTTGAACATTTTTTCATATGCCTGTTGGCCATTTGCATTTCCTCTTCAGAGAAGTTTCTTTTAAGCTCTTCTGCCCATTTTTTGACTGGATTATTTTCTTTGTTGTTGTTGAGTCTCATCAGCTCTTTGCAGATTTTTGTGATCAGTGCGACTGATCTCTTTAAACGGCTGCACAGAAGTGCGCTTCATGCAGCCCCAGGCAGGAAACCCTCTTGAGCAGTTTTATTCCAGTCAGTATGAACACCCTCTGCCTGCTCAATTTTGAAGGAACTTTCTTAATCATGTGACAAAGTAGGTTTCAAAATGTTGTGTTCCATTTCCCAGCCACAGGGGATGCCCTTATGCCTCTAAGGGGCACAGTCGCCCCTCTGGCTTTTAATAACAGTGATTAATGCATATTGAGCAAGTATTATGTGCCAGCTCTGTATGACGTTTTTCAGAACCATTAACTCACTTAATTCTCACAACCACCCTATAAAATAAGTTCTATTAACATTCCTATTTAACAGATGGGGACACCAAGGCTTAGGAGACAGAAGTAGCTTGCTGAACTCTAATCACAGTGCTGGCTTCCCCTGGTGTCCTGCATGCTCTGGCGTAGGGAGTGACACTGACACCTTGAAGGACTGACATGCTATTTGAACGTGGCAGGTAGAGGTGATGCAGGAAGGGATATGAGAAAGGCACATGTATAGACAATGAGAGAAAGGATGGGAAGGAGGGTAGCAGACAGTAGGGATGTCAAGGGGCTCAAGATGGGGACAGAGTCCACCGACAGGCCACTCAGTAGCACAAGATAATAAAAAGACTAAAGGTCTCCCAAAGAAAAGGGAGAGAAGAGGAATGAGGGCTCCTTGAGAGAGAAGGAGAGGATCAAGTTCAGTGGGGAAGCAAAAAAAGAAATAATCATTTTGGTGTATATACACAATGGAATATGAATCAGTGATAAAAAAAGATAAAACTCATGCCATTTGTGGCACCACAGATTGAGCTGCAAGGGATTATGCTAAGCGAAATAAGCCAGAAGGAGAGAGAGAGAAATATCAAGCAGTGTCACATACCTGGAATAGAGAGAAACTAAACCAAGGGGCAAAGACCAACTTTTTTCTAAATTCCTGCTATGAGTGAGACCATCTGGTATTTAATAAAGTAAAAATCAAAATCAACAAGCAATTATAAACCAGAAACACACTACGGGGTGGGGGCGAGGAGGGAGTAGGATCAAAACAAGGGTGGGGGGGTGGGAATTGTATGGGGACCATAACCAAGATGAAAATGCATACAGTGTGCAAAAATGAAAAATGATGTCAAAATACATAAAATTTAAAAAATAATAATTAAAAAAATCAAAATCAAATCAAATCAACCCTTGAAAGCTGACCATAGACCTGAGGCTTGGGGGGGAGAGGGGAGAATGGGTGCAGCAAAGGATGTACAGAGGACTATGGGTACTTAGGTGGTGGGAGAGCTACAGTGACCACACCTGAGGAGAGAAATCCTATACTATCAAAACATAAACAAGGATGTAAACCAGAGGTACTTCATTAAAAATTTTTTAAAAATTAAATACTAAAAGAAAGAAAGATTTGCTTGCAAATGGGCCCCTCCAGAAAACCACCTATACACCTTTTGCATCACCAAGCACCCTTCCAACTAGAATTCCCCTTCCAAAATAGTCCCCTACTGCTCTGGAAGCTGTCCTACTTTTTCAAGGTGGTTTTTGCAAATAAAGGGTAGCAGCTAAAAGATGGGGGAGTCCTGCCAGCTACTCCCTCATATCCAAGAAGACAGGAATGAGTCAGGGGCTGAAGAGACACTCCAGCCCCCACACATAGAAAGGAAAGGTGCCAGTCTACCATGATGCAAACAAAAACCAGCGTGGTCCTCCTGCCAAGACAAAGATGGGTTTTCAGGACACCTTACAGTGATCAGAGCCAGGAAGAGGGCATGAGAATGAGAGAGACGCAATGAAAGAGACAGTATCCTGGGTTTGTCTTCAGGAGTAGCCAGTTCTAGGATCATAGTGGGGGGGAAATGGAGAGCGAGATAATGAAGAGAGACCAGGGTCAGTTCAAGTCAGGATAACAGAATCCAACCCCCAGGGTACCTGCTTTCCTCAAATCAACATTGTTTTCTAGATTTCAGCAATTAGGAATTAACAAGAGGCCAGCGTGGTTTGTGGCATCATTATCTACCAAAGATCTTACCAGTGGCTTTTTATCATCTTTCCACCCCTCATATCATCTTTCCACCCCTCATATACAACAGAACCGCATATCTGTTGGTTCTCGCTCCAAAAGGCATTTGGATCTACCCTCCCTCTTTGTCCTTGCTGCCCTGATCTGGGACCGCCTCCTTTCCTGCCTGGACCATGGCAATAGCACCTACCTGGTCTCTCCATCACCTGTCCCTCTTCCCTTATTTCAGCAATCCCACAGCTATTAGAGCTCTTTTCCTAAAACATGCATTTTACATGTTTCACAAATTTTACATTTGTGGAACACATTCTGATTTCCAAGCACCTCCACTTATTTTGTTCATTTAAACTTTGTGGCCATTCTGAGAAGGGAGAACAGATATTTTCATCCTCAATTTAAAACTTTGAGAAGAAACAGGCATGTTTGTACCTCAAACCCATATGCCCCCAAGCTTGAGCTCCTTGTGGCCCCATAGCTTTTAGCCCAACAGCACATTTATATGCTGCTTCCTTTAGCTTTTCATACATATGAGTCTATTTTTCATCTGTGATCTGGAAGGGTCCAGAAAAGTCTAACAGGCAGTAATATTTCAAGTAAGACCTCGAAAAAGTAACATTCAAACAGGCTATGAATGGAGGAACACAAGAATCCTTTTGCAACAAGGGTGAGCACCATCATCGCCACCTCAATTTTCCAGATCAGAAAACTGAATCAGAAGGGAGCTAAGTGGTTCCTCAAAGGGCAAGTGTCCAAGGACACAGGCACTAAGAGGAACCAGGATTCTTGGATCTTCCAAATTCCATCCACTTTCTATCCTGTGCCCCCTCCCCGCCCCATTACCCCCTGCTCAATGAGGCACAAACACCTCAGAGAGCCTTCAACGAGGATAATCTGTGGAAATATCTTCTCTATGTGAGGAACGCATCTTTATTTGCAGAGCAAACACAAAGTCATCTCCTCAGCCTTCCCCAGCCTGATGCTAACCTTTCTCCCGCAAACCTTGCTTTCCATCATCTCTTACCACTCCACTCCCTGCCCCCTGGTCTCGCTCCACACACAGTGAACTCCCTGTTCTGGAAAGTGCGATGTGGGATTTCAGGGCTCAGTGTCCCCTGCTTCTTACCTGCCTGAGTCTGCAAAATCTTTCTTCCAGACCAGGTTGAAAGGTCACCCCTTCTGGCTAGCTTTCCCATCTCCCTCCCCAATCTCCTAGCCTCCCTTCTTCCTTCCTTCTATCTCTTTAGAGCAAACCTCACAGGCAGACTGTTACTGTGGTGAGTTGTACGTGTGACTCTCTCTCCCTTCTGGGAGAAAACATCATGTGACTTAGGGGACTTTGTATCCCCCAGACTGGACTAGCCTGGCACACAGTATGTATGTTCAGATTTTATTTTTTATAGTTTTTTTTAAATATTTATTTATTTATACAAGAACCGGGGTACAGGCCAGATGTGTGGGAGGGTAAGAGGATCCATCAGAGACAGAGTGGGGAACAGTACAGGCAGACTGACGAAACACACTGCTGAGTGGAGCAGAGGGCAAGGCAGGAGAGGTCTGCTTGCCATGTGGGACCCTCGCCAGCCGGCCAGGATCGAACCCACGCTGCCGAGGCTGCGGACAGCTTCAGAGCTGTCTGTGCCAACAGGGGAGGCCTCTAGTGTTTTTTTTTTTTTTTAAATTAAAATAAGCAGGCTCACTGGTAAGCATACTGACATACTGGTAGCTCTGTCCTGGTTCCCAAAGACTTAAAGGAAGGAACGCTCCATCTCTGTGCTGACCCACAAGCTGGTCCGGTGGATGAGCAAAAGGTAATAGTTTCCAGTAACTCCCAGACACACTGCCATTATTTCTTAGCTCGGCACTGCTAAACTCTCTGTAGGATGAGTCTATGAAGATTGTAGTGTGATGGATGGACATCCCCAAGATGTACAGATAGGCTTTTCCCAAGATGTCCAGAGCAGGCTTTTTCCAATATTTGTCATCTTAGCATACAGAGCAAAGGTTAATCAAGGCCCTGTGGGCTTTAAAAGCAGCTTTTACCTGTATCTTAAAGAATGAAGATGGGGGCAAGGGTATCATCCAGGTGTAGGATTATCTATAGAAACATCTCTTTGAGAGACACATCTTTATTTGTGAGCAAACACAGTGTCACCCTCTCCACATCACGTGAGACCCCCTCTTCTCTCCTTGACAACCCAGGCCTTTATCCCATTCCTTAGCTCAAGAGATAAATCCTCAATCTGCCTCATTTATTCCAGAATGTACAGCCATGTAAATCTCCATTTATGCAATTAAATTTGCTCTTTTTCTCCTACTAGTAAGTTCGATATTAATTTGTTCACTGGACCAGCCTGTGATGAACCCAGAGAGGTGGGGGAATTTCTCCCCCTGGGATCCTACCACCGTCAACTCCAACTGGGCCCAGGATGATCTCATAGCATGATTTCCCAGGAAACAGGCCATCGTGCCACAGTTTAACTTTTCCATGTATTTGGAAGTTTCCTGGTGCTGACTCTCACCAGCTGGCCTCCTTGTTCTCCTCTGCCATTGTGGGTTCCGTTCCCTTCAGCCCCCACCACCTGGCATCCTTGCTGGGGTTCACAGGCCCTGAGCCCAACAAATCTGGCCTGTCCCTCTTGACTAAAAGAAGTAAAGCCAATTACATGCAGTAGGGGCTAGGCCCTGAGCAGCTCCTGCCACTAAGCTGAGTGGGAGGGCTGTGGAGATGGCTCTCCTGTGTTGCTTACCAAGTAGTCTTTTCAGTTTTGTTTTGCTTCCCCATTGGGAGCTCAGGGCAGAAAGAATGACACCAGTGTTCTTCACGACACATCTTAGCTTCTTCTTCCTTGGTGTCTGTCATAATTGTGTTCATGGCTTATCTCCCTGATTGGACTCCATAAGGTCAAGCAGAACCTATATTGGGCCTCCCCCAGAGGCACAGCGGTTGAGCGCTGGGCTGCAAAGCTGCCCGCAGCCTCTGCAGCACCAGCTCGATCCCCAGTGCTTGTATAAATAAATAAATCTTTAAAAAAAAAAAAGAACCTATATTGCATCATATTCCAACAAGGACCCGAGAAATTTAGTCTAAGACCTGGCATGATAATAGATTCCATAGATTATGGAAATCAAATATCAAAATCTAAGAGTCCTATAGCACTTTTGGGAAACTTTCAATTTAGAAATAACTTTCAAGTATATGATTTTGCTTTATTTGCAAAAGCCCTGGGAAATTCAAAAACGTTCTAGCCCAAGATCACCCAATTAGCAGGAAACTGAGCCAGAACTCAAACTAATGTCTTCCAATTCCAGGTTAATGCTATTTCCATAGTCTCAGCTGTCTTCTGTGCTCTCTAGAATCAGCATTTCAAAACTAAAAAAGGGACTTAATTTCAGCCCAAGGCTGAAGAAAATAAAGACATAAAAACATAGTTTTTTGTTTCCTTTAAAGAAACTTATTTTTTTTGTAATTTTTTTAAAGATTTATTTATTTATAAATATATAACTGGGGTACAGGCCAGATGTGTGGGAGGGTGAAAGGATTCACTAGAGACAGAGTGGAGAACAGAACATGCAGACTGACTGAAATACACTGCTGAGGGGAGCAGTGGGCGAGACAGGAGAGGGCTGCCGTGCCATATGGGTTTCTTCCCGGCCAGCCGGAGTTGAACCCATACTGCAGAGTCTGCGGACAGCTTCACAGTGAGATGCTCAACCACCTGCACCATCAGGGAGGTCCTAAAGGAACTGTTTTTAATTGGACAGCAACATAAAGTCCATTGCTCTATGTTGGGCTATTAAAGACCTAGAAAATAAAAATCATGGCAATAGACAAGCTAGTGACATGCTGCTTGACTATGTTCATATCAGAGCCACCACTTAATTATATGCATATTACATTCCAGAGAGAACAGCGACAAATGGGATTCAGCACCAGGACCTGCCAAAAACTGGTGACTATCCTAACCTCACATTCAAAATGTCCTGCTATTTTGTGAATATAGGAGTACATGCTTTGCCAGACCCAGGCAAGGGAAGGAGGCTACTCCCACCACTCCTCTTCCCTTAGCCCTGATATCTCCCCTTTACTAAAGACCCTGGGGGTCCCTCAGAGGTTGATGCTTTTGCAAAGATAAAGCAAACTATGCTTTCTGTAGTCATCCAGACGACATCTGCCAAGCTTCCCACTGGAAGGTGCCTCAGAGAGCGGCCCGATGAATATCTCAATTTATCTAGTTCTCTTGGATCAAGTAACAGCGTTTAAAAGGAGAAAATTCGGCCTCAGTGAATGAGGACTTATGTCACCACACCCTCTCAGCATTGGCCTGTGGCTTAAGATGAGAGGATGGGAAGTGAGTTCCTTGCCATTTGCTTCACCCAGTGTTTCGACACCCACCGAGGAAGCAAACTCAAGATGGGCTGCATCCAGATTTCAGAATTCCAAGCAAGAGGGACAAAAATAAACTCCATATGATGTAGCAGAAATACCACCAGGAACACTATTATCTCAGAGGTAGGTAACCTCCGTCGCTCTGTCTCTGGTTCCTCTCTGGTCAGGAGTGATTCAAAAGGACACAAAAGGATTCAAAAGGACTCACTCTGCTCATAACCAGAGAGAGGACTAAATCCGGTTTAGTAAGGAAGGTTCCTGACTGGGTTCTTGTAAGAGGCAGAGTAAAGATAAAAATCTAAGTCATGTTGATTTTGATTTTTTCTTTATTATAATTAGTCTTATTCCTGGTCCCTTATTTAGGTTTTCTAAATTGCTGCTATGAGTGAGACCATCCGGTATTTTTCTTTTGCTTTTTGGCTTATTTTGCTGAGCATGATCCCTTCCAGCTTAATCCATGTTGCAGCAAATTGCATGAGTTTATCTTTTTTGATTGCTGAGTAATATTCCATTGCATATATGAGACGCACGGGGTGGGGGGAGGAGAGGAGGGATTAGGGCCAAAATAAGGGAGGGTGCGAATTGTATGGGGAATATAACCAAAATGAAAATGCATACATTGTGCAAAAATGAAAAATGATGTAAGAATTATATAAAATAAAATATTTTAAAAAAATCTAAGTCATGTTTCGTTATAGATACTTCTCGTTCTGTTACCAAAAAATTGGCTGGGTACTTTTTTTTTTTTTTTAGTCTGGGAGGATAATCCACATTTGCCTTCCTGACACAGCTCTCACACAGACAGGAGTAAGGTGAGTTGGAAACGAGTATGAATGAGCCTCTATCCAGTTATTCATACGTACATAGTTGACCCATAAACAGCTTCAGACTTAGGGGTGACAACTCCCTGCACAGTCATAAATCCACAGATAACTTTTGATTCCCCCAAACTTAACTACTAATCTCTATTGTACAGAAAGAAGAGTTATCAAAAACAGCCAATTCACATATCTTTTGCACAGTATATGCATTATATACTGTATTCTTATACTAAAGTAAGCTAAGAAAAAGAAATGTTATGAAGAAAATCTTGAAGAGAAAACACACTTATAGTACTGTATTATATTTATTGATACCATAAGTGTACACTGTCTCTATCCAAGAAATCTGTGTAAGTGGGCCCACACAGTTTGAAACCATGTTGAAGTTTTAGGTTTCTAAATTTTAGCTATGGGAAAGGAGAAAGAGGCTGATCTTTATACTGCATGGCTAAGTACAATTTTCTTCTTCCATCCTAGTGAATTTGCATTTTACTGCTTTTGTTTCTAGCAGTTTACCCAAGAGGTATAATTTGTAAAAACCAAGTATTCACACACAGTCAACCCTGTATTATTCACAATTGGACAAAGTAGAATTATGTAGATAATCTCAGATGAAGTATAACACTCAAAAAAACATGGGTGATTAGGGGGAGAGGGGAGAAGATAGAGTTCTTTTTCAACTCATATCTATGTTAATAGCGAAATTGATTTATATTCTGTGAACTTCTGGAAACACAAATCCATAGCCACAGAACACTCACAAAGTAGCTGATCTGTATGTTGAAGTTTTAGTCCACAGAGTGAAGGGAAGGACTTTGGTCATTCACAGTTCTAGAATTTACCTTGAGGCTCTAGCTTTTGGGGACTAGAAGTGAGGTCATCTGAAATTCCTGCCCACATTATGTCACCTCAGAGTCTCAGGGCACCTGGACAGTTGTTTCTATGTATCTAGTGAGGAAGATGTTCTCGTAGATTCGCTGTGATGAGAAGCATGCTGCTGGGGGACTGTCTCGCTCCTGTCTCAGCCTGTAGCCCCCTCCCCGCAGCACACAGGGAGGTTTGTTTACTGATGCGGAGGCCCTTGCCGCTGTCATGACAACCAAAGGAAGACAAAGCCTGCCAGGATGGGCTGGCCCTGGGTGACTCAAAGATCTGTTTGCCCACACTCCTGTACACACTTGTACACTTCACCACACACACATTGGCAGGGATACACATGCTCACACTGGCATACAGAAGCATATGTAGACAGACTCTGCCAAGCACACAAGTGGCCACCTGATCATATTACCATTAATCTTCAGAGCCCATAGTGTTTCAATGTCCGCAAAGAAATCTCACCAGGGCCCTATAAGATATTTGCTTTGGAAAGGAACAATTTGAGTTAGTCATCAAGAAAAACCTCTGTGACCTGCAATGTTCTGAAACTGAGAGAAATCGGGGGAGTCAGATAGGCAGATGTGTATTGGCAGTGATTTAATTTTCCAAGTGCCTTAGAAAAATGCACTGGGGGATGGAAGGAGAGCAGGAAAACAGCTTTTCCGTGTTCTCGGTCACCTGGGGAAACTTTTCTCCCATTTTTCAGAGGAGCAAACACATCCCAAAGAAGATAAACACTTACTGAAGGTCACACAGTTTAGTCTTGTTACAGTTATTTACATCTTACCCCTTGACTTGTTCCAGAAAGGATTTAAGGAGACTCAGGTTGTCAATAAATAAAGGCCAAAACTGCACCTAGTCCTCTAAATGCCATTCAGTGTTGACTGTAATAACAGACTAGCTGGGCATCCGGGAGGGGAGCGGGGCCATAGATGGCACCGCACTGTACTGTGTAGCCCTGACCTCTTTAAAGGTCAGGGCTTGGGGAGGGCTCCTCCCATGAGCAAAAGTCTTTCCCTAAAGAAGCTAAGGCAAATAAACGGTCTTACCCAGAGTGTCATGGTCTCACACCCTACGGCACTGGGTAGTGAGCACCTCAAAGTGGCCACCTGTCCGAGTCTGGCATTGCACCATGGGGAAACTCAAGCACAGAGAGGTCAGGCTGCTGGCCTGCCGGGAACTGCAGAGAGGGAGGCCGACCAGAAGCATCTCTTTCTCCGAAGTACAAAGCCGGTGTCATTCCATATCTTCTGCCACCTCAGTTATGACAACTCCAAGGAGAAGATTCTTTCAGGATCTTGGGGAATGAATGTGTCTTTTATTTTTTTTTTCTCTCTCTCTTTTTGACATTGAAATCTCATCTATTTGTTTGAGTAGATGCAGGGGAAGGCCTGGCAATTCACATAAAGGGGATAACAAAGGAGTTGGAACATATTCCTGTTCGAATATGTTAGCCTTGAATATATTATCCAGACTACTAAAGCATAGGGGTTAAAAGCTCTGAAACTGGACCAGACTGGGTTTTTTTTTTTTTTTAAAGATTTATTTATTTATGCATATAAAAGCTGGGGTACAGGCCAGAGGTGTAAGGCGGGGGTGAGAGGATTCACTAGAGACACAGTGGGGAACAGAACAGGCAGATTGACCAAAGTACACTGCTGAGAGGAGCAGCGGTCGAGTCAGGAGAGGTCTGCTGCACCATGTGGGTTCCTCCCTGGCAGGCTGGGGATCAAACTCATGCTGCAGAGGCTGCGGACAGCTTCATAGGTTGCATCTTAACCCCTTGCACTACCAGGGAGGCCCCAGACTGGGTTTAAATCCTGGCTCCATTCCAGTATGAGCTGGTTCAAGGTCTTAACCACAGTCTCAGTTTCCTCGTTTGTAAAATAGGCAAATACCATACCTGTCTCACATTGTCATAAGGATTAATTAATAGGTGAAAGCAATCAAGTATTTTATCAAGCACATAGTATCTAGCACCAAATACATGTTCCATGTGGCTATTAGAACTGACACTCCTGAGAATATAACATCTTACAGATATTCTGATATTAGGTGATCTATGTATCTGTCTGTCTGTCTGTCCATCAATCCATCCATCACTCATTTTCATTCTGCCTCCAAAATATAATTTATGGAGTGCCTACCATGTGGTAGGCATTGTTTTAGAATATGGGGTACAACAGAAAGCAAGAGCAAATCTTTGTGCCCCAAGGAGCTTACATTACACACTGACAAAAATGCTAATGGAAAAATAAAATACAGGAAAATATCTGTAAGTACAGGGAGGGAGGCTAGGACCTTGGGTTAGTGGCCAAGAAGACCTCATTGAAAAGACTTGAGAATTAACAGAACATGTGAGGAGTAAGACTGGCAGACACATGAGGGATGGCATTCCAAGAGAGGTGACAGCAATGCAAAGTTGTGGACAGCAGGAACATTTCAGAGGTTGCAGGATAGAAAGGACATCCTGAGGAAATGGAAAGGGGCCAGCGTGGTAAGGGTGAATGGATTAAACAGAAGATGAGTGAGATGAGGTGAGAGTGGGTGCCAGGCCCCACAGAGGTGGAAATAGAGCATGGAGGGTCATGAAACATTACAATGATGTGACCTTCACTGGGAAATCTGGAAACTGTTATAGAGCAGCCCCGATATTGAACGGGTTGCCTGGCTGTGGGTCCTCACCCACGCGCTTAAAAGGGACTTATTAATTCTCCACTACAGACACATGCAAAAGGTTAATAAAAGGTTTATTTACAAGGGAAAAGGAAATAAGGAAAATGTACAACTCAGGGAGAAAATAGGGAAATAAAGTCTTTAATGCGTCCTACCCGATCTGCTGACCTGGAAACCCAAAGTCACTCTCAGAGCTGGCCGGACGCTGCGAGCTGGCGGAGAGCCAAAATGGGGGGATCCCCAAAGCCCACATGTCTGCCTTTTATATCCACCTGGCTGCTTAACCCCACCCTCAGGTCCCAGCCACCTTCCCTTTGGTGGTGATGGGATTTGGAGTTCCCAGTGCCTTTGGCTTTGGCCTGGGGTAGGGGTGGAGTCCACAAAGCCTGTATGGAATTAGCTTTGCTTTATGGTGACCAACACAAGAAAAATTACTTTGGGCTGGTCAACCACGGGTGAAACTTGCAAAGCACGTTGGGCGCCAAGCTGTTATAGAACAGCCCCGATATTAAAAGGGTTTCTGGCTGTGGGTCCTCACCCGCGCGCTTAAAAGGGACTTATGAATACTCCACTACAGACACACACACAAAGTTAATAAAAGGTTTATTTACAAGAAAAAAAAATTAAAAAAATGTACAACTCAGGGAAAAAATAAAAAAATAAAGTCTTTAATGCGTCCTACCCGATCCACCGACCTGGAAACCCAAAGTCACTCTCAGAGCTGGCCGGATGCTGCTAGCTGGTGGAGAGCCAAAATGGGGGGATCCCCAAAGCCCACATGTCTGCCTTTTATATCCACCTGGCTGCTTAACCCCACCCTCGGGTCCCAGCTACCTTCCCTTTGGTGGTGATGAGATTTAGAGTTCCCAGTGCCTTTGGCTTTGGCCTGGGGTGGGGGTGGAGTCCACAAAACCTGTATGGAATTAGCTTTGGGACATCCTTTTCCCCCTAACAAAACCACTGGTGAGCTCATAACACAGGAGTCACAGGACTAGATTCAAGTTTTCAAAAAAGGTCTCTTATCACTCTTTTGAGAACAGATCGGCAAGGACTATGGGCAGAAGCAGGGAAACCTTCCAGGCAATAGCCTGACCACTGCAGCCTTAGCCAGAAGGTAGGGGTGGGATGCTGAGAAATATCAGGGCTCTGGATAGTCTGTGAAGATAGAGCTGAGAGGCCCTGAGGATAAGAGAGGACTCAAGGATGACTCTCAAAGGTTTCTAGCTTGAGCATACAAAAGGAATGAGTTAAATTAACAGAGATGAAAAAGACACTGGGAGGAGCAGTTTTGGGGGAAATGGTTAGGAGTTTGTGTGCGTGTTTGTCCACTGGGTTCCTTGACACACATTTATATTAAAGATCATTAGGTTCTAACAGGACCAATTCTCTGCGAGCCACATAAGATGCACCAGCTGCTTCAAAGATCACCTGTTGTTTATGCAACAGAGTCACCTGGTCTATGTCTCCACCATCCTACCCACCTCTCCCTGCCAGCAAGTTCTAGAAAGATGTTAACTGGTTTTGTGGCAAGATACAATCAAGAAATTGTTGCTATTGCTGCAAGCAAAATTAAAAGCAAAACACAATTAATCTCCCAGAGATTCTATAACATTGTATAATTTCATGCCACTACATCATTTCCATCATCAGGGGTGACGGTTAACAGTATGTACTGTTAAAAGTTCTGAGTTCTCAAATGCTTGTCCTTGCAGCCTTTCAAGAAGAGGACAGGGGACACACTTGCATCCCTATTGTGTTGATCCGGAAAAACATAGCCCCCAAGAGCCAATGTGAATTGTGGAAACACACAGTTACAGAGTGCATTCTGGTCTCCCTGCTCCATTTCATTCCCCAGCTCGCTGAGCACATAGACACCATCAAGGCTCGAACTCCGGGACACACACGCCGCTTTCTCTCTTGCTCTGCATATAATAGTGTATGTTTCAGTCATAATATTGCAATGGGTTCAAAGCCCGTGGTGTAGGAAGAACGAGCTGCAGGGAAGAACATTTCACATTCTTTTTCTCCATTTCCACCCCCCACAGCACTAATTACAGTATGACAGAGGCATCCTGATGCAGAACAAACGGCTGTTCTCTGGCAAGAGACACTTTTTGCACTCCTCTGAGAAGCTGCCACAATTGTGCCCTCCCGGAAAGGATTGGAGGCACCAAGGAGTGGGTGCGGCTGTGTTCAAGGTTTATTACCAAGTGCAGCCATTATGTTCTTAACACTGTGTGGGCATTTTTTTTTTTTTTTGTAAAAAGCTTTCAAGTTTCCAGAATCCTTTGTTTGACCTCCCCAGATAATTGAAAAATGAAAGATTCTTCTCAGGAAGGTAAAGTCTTCATTGTTCAGTCTCAAAAGATTCTTCCTTAGGAACACTAGCCCTTTCTTCTAAGTTGGGATGAGCAAGTGGATCCAAACTGAAGGCCCGATGCTGACAGAATGAGAATGGTGGACAGTGGCGAGAGGAGCAGAAATCTGAAGGCAAGAGAGAAGAATCTGCTAGGCGAAAGAAAAGCTGATGAGGAGACTCCCAAAGGAAAGGGAAGAAAGTGAAAACGTGGTGGAGAAAATGGCACTGAATTTGAACCCCGGACAGAAAGGCTGGTTGGTTGTCCTCTGAACACCCCAATGATGGGCTACAATGGGTGTTTTCACTCACACTTCCATTCAGTCACATCTTCAAGGGTATCAAAAGCCCCTCAAACTCTGCCATTTTTTAAGAAAATCAAGGCTGAGAATAGCTATTAGACTTTCCCAAATCAGCTCATACAAGAAGCAGTTGTACTCCACATGGAACTGTCCACCTACCCATTGGTACTACTTACTATGCTTTCAGCTCTGTAATAACAGGAACTGTGGAGACTACTCAGTTACATCCAGCAGCAGAGCTTGGCTGCTCAACCACTGTTACAGAGTGGATGGACTGTCTCCACATAAAAGGCACCAGCAGTAAAGGGTGTTTCGGGTTCTAGGGCTAGGGAACAGAAGAAGTCCAGCTCAGTGGGGAAAACTTTTGCTCTGTGCCTCAGTTCTGACTATGTGGGGTCCAGGAAATGCAGGGTCAACAGAAGGTGCAGGAGGGTATGTGAAATGTTTTTATTCTAGCTAATTTTTTCCAGGACAGGCTTCTCCTCCCTTTCTATTGCTTCTCCTCTAAACACTGGAGGGCCCCAAGTCCCAGGCTCAGGTTCTCTTCCTTAGGATCCACCTCCTAGGTGAGCTCACATGGGACCATAGAGTCAACACCATCTTCATGCTACAGATGGCCAAGGTTATATCTCTAGCCCCAAATAACTAGTAAGCTGCAACTCCCTCCAGGCAAGTGCTTACTTGATACCAGCCACTGGCAAGTCAAACAGGAATCTCAAATTTAACAACGCCAAAGCAGGATTTTGGATTTCTCTCCCAGACTGCGCCTCCTCTAGTCTAGCCCACGTAAGTACCACCCAAACTAGGCATAATTTTCCATTTTTCCCTTTTTCCTACTGCATCCTCAATGCAATCTAGAAGCAATTCCTGGCAGTGCTACCACTGCCTTCTCCCAAATCAAACCCACTGTGGTCTCTAGTCTGAGGCTTCCTACCTACAGTAGTAGACAAAACTTTCCCAAGTGACTTCGTATTTCCAGTCTTGTCCCAACCCTCTTACTTCACTTGGAGAAGGAGAATAGGGAATGATTTTGTAAATATTTTATTTTTACAAAGTAGGGTTACTCCCTACTTAAGACTCTCCTTTGATATTCCACTGTTAATATCCCACTTGTTGTTTTCTAGTATTTTTTTTTTGAAGCAACATTGGTTTACAACACTGTATATGATTCAGAGCTAGATGATCATACCACTTCATATGTTTGTTATTGCACCACACCCACCAGCAAGGCACCCATGGTTCACCATAGTCCTGTGTTCTTCCCTGCCCCTACTCTGTACCTTTCCCCTCCCCACTCTGTAGCCTCAATTGTACAGTCAGACTTCTAGAATTTGTTATTGGTTTAGTTTTGTCTGACCCTTTGGTTTCTCTGTATTCCACATGTAAGCAAAACCATCTGGCATTTGCCTTTATCCTTCTGACTTATTTCACCTAGCATAATCCTTTTCAGTCCCATCCATGTTGTCACAAATGGCATGAGTTCATCCTTTTTTATAGCTGAGTAGTATTCCATTGTGTACCTATACCACACCTTCCTAAGCCACTCATCTGTCTTAGGACACAAGTTATTTCCCTATATTGGCTGTGTAAATCACTCTGTAGTCTAAAAGACCCTACATGCATCTAACTCATCTATCTCCCAACTTCAGGGGGCTGTCACTGACCCCAGAGACAATCCTTAAAACCCCACTGTCTATCACAATTTACTACAAATGTCTTCTTTTTTATAGCATTTGATCTTAAAAGTTTACCTTGTTGAACTACTGGGTTGTCACAAAAGTCATGATATATTTTTTCTATGTTTTCCAAGCAAAAATGTGTCATGACTTTTCCAACAACCCAGTGTTTGATTATTTTTTGTTTATACACAGAATGTAAGTTATGTTCTTGTGCCTGTTCACTACTATACCCTCAGTGCCTTTGTGCTTAAAGTACCTAGTGCTTAAAAGATACTTGACAAATATTGGTTGAATGAATGCATAACAAGATATTCAGATCTATATACTTTTACCTCTATGAGTATTGGCTGACACAGATCCAATCTATGAATAATATGGTCAACCCCTCTGCCTCCAAGAATTAATTCTCAACCCAGCAATCTGAAAACAAGCCATGCACCTTCAATGTGAACTTTCAAAACCACTCCAATGCTCTTGTGTCATCTGGGCAGGGCGCTCTTTAGTATATTCAGCTTCAATATTTTCTGCTGCCATTAAGACCTCATCCCTCAGTAGTTTCACTTAAGTTGGTGGCTATCTTTTATTTAGAAGTTGTTCTTAAGTCAAGGCTTTTATTTTAACCTGTCCTACAGTTAATTTAAGGTCTTTATTAAAATGTGATTACTTATTTTTCATAAGTAACATTATGTAAGTTTCAGGCAGCATCATTAAAGATTAATACACATACTACATTAAGTTCACCACCAAAGATCCCATTATTATAAACTCACTGAAAATCACAATGTCTGTTAAAGACTAAGCTATAACTGATGTACAAACTCCTTCTGAAGGGCACACATGGAGGAATCCCTGCTTAGGATTGTTGCAGGCTATGTACTATTCACTGAGAACTTTGTAACAATAAATACACAATGAAAGTAATAAGTTGTGGGCCTCCCTGGTGGCGCAAGGGGTTAAGATGCAACCTATGAAGTTATCCATAGCCACTGCAGCAGTTCAATCCCTGGCCAGGGAGCTACCCACATGGTGCAGCAGAACTCTCCTGGCTCACCCGCTGCTCCCCTCAGCAGTGTATTTCAGACAGTCTGATTGTTCTGCTCCCCACTTTGTTTCTGGTGAATCCTCTCACACCCCACACCTCTGGCCTGCACCCCAGTTCTTGTATACATAAATAAATCTTAAAAAAAAACAAAGTAATAAGTTGTGACGAAAGTTAAACTTCTAGTATAGTAAATAAGAACTGTACTGGAACTCAGCAGGCCTAGCTCTGAGTCATCGGCCATGGGCAAGTCATTTAACCACTGTGAGGCTTAATTTCCTAATAAATGGTTTTGATGAAAGAATCATTTTCAGTGAACCGTTCTGTCAATGGGTTCATAAGAGTGAAGAGGATGGAAGTGCCTAGCATGGGAAATCTAAGAGTTGAATTTGAATCTGAAGGCCCAAAGAAGCTGGTTCTCTCAAATTTTGAAGCATGGTGGTTGGCTGACTTCTGCTATTTTTATCACCTTAGAATATTAACTCAAAGCAGACCTTTGGGCATCAAGAACAAATCTATCAAGACCATAAAGAGTAACAGTAAAGTTCAGAGAGGAGGAAAGGACATCTTTTGAGAAGTCTATGTTACTGAACATTTGTGGATGACCACAAATAGGTCCAGAGAGGCCAGTTTGAAGTCAGGGGGCCTGTGCCCGATGGCCTTACCATATTGGCAGCACCCTACAATGTCTCTTCACTGTATCTTTTCTTTTTTCCTTTCTGCATGTCCCCTTCCTCTGCTTTTTATTGTTATTTTTCTTTTCCATCCATAGGTCTTCTGTCCACCCACCTGCCTCTCATCTGCGAGAAAAGACTCAGCCAGAAGGACTGAACCTGAGGTCACACAGCCCCTGCACTCTGCCCTAGTCTACTCAGACCAATGAGGGGATGAAGTCATAGGGAGTCATTCAGTTCACATTTTCATCATGCGCAGGAAATAGGAAATTCACATTTCCCTTTTATTAATGACAGTTAAGAGAAAAGTTCCAATTTTTGATAGCATGGATAATAGCTATATTCTCTTGCAAATAAACATGCTCTGCTAATAAATGCTGATCATTTGTAGATACTCTGCATTCAAATATTACAATAAGTATTGCTTTAAGTATTACTTCTTTCCAAATCTTTCAAATCTGAAAATACATCTTCTTTGAAATATCTGAGCATACATGTGGCTACATTTATAGTCATGAAAAAGTGCGTGCGTGCATACATACACACACACACCCCACCTATATTGTCCAATTCTCACCATGCCAATGCTTTTCCGCAGCAGAAATTGAACTTTTTTTTTTTCTTTTGCAGTTTTTACTTCTGAAGGGTAAGTAGACAGGATTTGGCTAATAATTTTTTTAGGTATAAAATAAACCAGTCACTGTGGTGGTGTAACCATATTTTCATCTAATCCTGCTGAGAAAATCCTTGCATTTTACAAGAATCTGCAAAGTCAAAGAATTGATTTTTAAATGTGGCAGAATAATGTACTAATATTCTGAAATGCCTTTTATACACAAAAGGTCCAGATTCTTGATAAATCACAATAAGCATGCTAATGAAGACATTTGTAAGTTTATAGGAAAGTAACAGAAATCTCCACAAAAATACACAAAACCCTCCAGACACATGTTAAATATTTTATCCCAAGTCTGTGGTTTTTTCACATTCATTTTCTTAATGGTGATTTTGATGAACAGATTTTTTTTTTTATTTTGAAAGAGTCCAATTTATCCATTTTTTTGCTTGGTTTATTGTTTGTACTTTATGCATGTTGTCTAAGGAATATTTACCTACCCTGAGTATGCAAAAATATTCTTGAATTAACTGAATTAATTTGTATGGGATGGGGAACTTAGATTCACTTTGCTAGATCCCAATACCCAATACATCTAATATGATTTATTAAAAAGATATTCATTTGCACACTTGTCGAAAGTCAACCAATCATATAGAGGGGCTCTCTATTCTGTTTCATTGATCTGTCTATCCTTATATCGAGACTATATCATCTAGATCACAGTAGCATTATAAAATCCTAAAATCAAATAGTGTAATCCCTACCAACCTTATATCCTTTTTCAAAATTCTCATGGCTCCCTACACATAAAATTATTCATACTATACCCATATTATCTAGGGCCTGTTAGATTTGTAGTAATGATCCTCTTTTTGTTCCTGATGCTAATAACTTGTGTTTTCACTCTTTCCTTGAAATTTAAATTTCAAAGGTAAGTTATACAACAGAGCAGGCAGTCTTGAAGAAAATGTCAATGAACTGTGATATTGTTTTTAATGCAGCACAATGAAAGAAAGACATGCAGAAATTGAGGTTAATAAAAGGATATTAATAGAAATGTTAGGCTTGAGGTCTTAAATAAATCAAGCCAGAGCTTCTTAAAATGAGATGAAATACTCAAATATAGAATATAGTAAGCATAATACTATAAAATCAAGACAAATAAAAATGACATCCATAATTAGAACAATCAGAATAAAACTACATTACACCAAAGTCTTTAAAGAAGCCTAACAGATTTTAAAAAATAGTTATCACTTATTAAGGAATGATCGATCTCCTTGACAACGATGGAAGCCAGGTGCCAGGGGCTGTATCTTTAGAAGGCTCAGACAAAATAATGGTCATCTTTGAATTATGAATCATGGCAAATTAGCTTTTGAGAATGAGGTCAAAATAAAGATATTTTCAGATAAATACAAACTGAAGGAATTTGCTAAAGGAATCGTTGAAGGATGTACTTTAGAAAGAAAAAACGAACTAAAATGAAACTCCCAACATGGAAGAATGGTAAGCAAAAAAGTGTAAACATGTAGGTAAATCTAACAAAATATTTGTTTAAAAGAAAAATTATGTTTAGATTATTAGGTTAAAATATAAATTAGAACTGCAAATTGGTCAATAGTAGCCAATAAGCTAGAAACGGCAGTATGAGTCACTGAATTTTTATACTGTGCAGCAATAGCATTAAGACAACAAAAATTTCATTAATTTAAGGATGGCTGGAAAGTTTTAATTAAATCATTGGCAAAATTAAACCAGCACAAATCCTAGAAATTTCACTGCAGAAATTTAGGCTAAGAGAGGGAGAGTCAGAGAGGGTGCAGAGCAAAGGAGGAAGTGCCCAAGGAACCATGGTAGAGGACTCTGGGTGCCTTGGTGGTGGGTGGGGGGTGTTGACATACATCTGAAGAGGTGGGACCCTACATCAGTAAGGCATATACAGTGCTGTGAGCTAATGTTACCACAATAAAATATACAATTAAAAAGTAAAATAAATTTAGTCACTAAAAGAAGAGAAATAGAACGCTAATTCAAATTTGATAAAGGGTGTAAAGAAGATAAGTGGGAGGAAAAGAACAAAAATCCATAATTTACCAACATAAAGACTTCGTATTGAAAAATCCAAAGAATCTATATTTTAAATTTTAAAAGGTACCATTTGTCAAAGGAACAAAAATCATGAGGTATATAGGAATAAATCTAACAAAGATTTCCAGTCTTTCTGGAGTTAGGAAATTATGCTGAAAGACATTAAAGAAGACACACACAGTGAATGCTTCCATCTATAAATGGATAGACTTTCTATTGTAAATGTCAGGTCCTCATAAATTGCATTATAGGATACAAAGCATTCCAATAAAAATCCTAACAGAGGTTTTGTAGAAACCTGATAAGGATGCTAAAACTCATATGGAAGAGAAAAGCACCAAGAAGAGCCAAGCTGTTTTCCTATAAATGGTGAAATGGTGCTGGGCAACTCAATCTATGGAAAATAAATGAAAATGGGCCCCTATCCCAAGCCCCCTGCTGCCCCAGTACATGCAACACATACACACACACACACACACAGAGTAGGCGTGACTTACATGTAAAAAAAGGAAAATTCCATAAAATTTTAGGAAGTGAATGTAATATATTTAGAATCTTGGGGTAGAGAAGGATTTTAAACCAGATTTTCAAAACACAAATAATGTGATAAACACAATTAAAACTTCACAAACTGTTGTTCATAGAACACGACAGGGCAAAATGATGGCATGGTACAATTTGAGAGGCATTACTTCAAGACAAAACTAACAACAAAAACTAATGTTTATCTAAAGTATGGGGAGAACTTCTAGAAATCAGTAAGGAAAAGATAAGTAAGCCAAAGAAATGTAGATAAAAGATGGAAACAGGTATTTTACAGTAAAGGAAATTCAAACAGCCAAGGAACATCTGAAAATATGTCCTACCACATTAGTAAGCAATAAAATACTGCAAATTAAAACTCATAAGTGATGAGGGTGTTATCTTGAATAACTAAAAAAATTCTGAACTGGAAGGAGAAAAGCAAGTTTCTGGTGCCAACAGATACTTTAGCTATATAATTCTAGATAAGTCACCAATTAGTCTCAGTTTCCTATGAATTGAGGATTATAATTTTTCTGAAGTTATGGCAGGAATATAAAGAGAGAGAGAGAGACAGTGTGTGTGTATATATATATATATATATATATATATATGCATGTATTCTGGAAACTGCAATAAGCCACTGTAGGGTAAGGTAAAAAATCAGGCTTTTTCTGCCCTCCCGCCATCAGGATAGATGAGGGAACCCAGTGATCCTGAATGCATGCCTGATGGCGGGCACCTGAAGTGGGTACACCTGCGCTGAGACTGTGCTTTTTTAAGGGCGGCGTCACGGGGACGCCAGCAGCAGCAGCAGAAGCCGAAAGAGAAGCCGAGAAGCAGCAGAACGAATGCCAGAGAGCACAGATAGAGTGAAGACTTGCTGGGGGCTGGGAGGCCTGCCAGCTTCCCAGCCCCCCAGCCAGCACCCCTGCCTGCCATATGCCTGGTGAACCCCAACAAAAGACCTGCAAAAAACCACTGAGGACTCTGACTCCTCCTTTACCCGGTCTGCATGGGATCAGAAAACCTGCACTGTGGTCCTTCCTGACCCTACAGCCACCTATTGTCATAGATGAATATAAAGACCTTAGACACAAACAGGAAATTATTTTTATTCCATTTCAAGAAATTGTGACTGTCAGCTGCATTCTCTTACAGTTGCCCAAATGTCCTTCTTTCAAAAACACATAAAAGCCATCGGAAATCATCTTGTTAACCCTAACCAAGTGCATGCGTGAGCCTCCAGGGCGCTCAGGCCTCACTGCCTAGTAGTCACTTGGCTAGAACCCTAGGCAGGTCATCCCTCTCCACACCCCACTGTGCACAGAACCACATGCTCAAAGACCAAGCTCCACAAGCCAGAGGTTAGCATGGTGGGGTAACTCTAGCCATTTAAGTTGGTACACAGCACACCAGACTTTCCAGTTTATCCTACCCTGAGTGAGCTCCAGACCACAGAACACAGAGCCCCAGAATCCAGAGCTCATTACAGGAGCAATACTCATTACAACCCAACACTCTGGATCTTTCTCAAGGCAATTTATGGGAGTGGCAGGTGGCTTTCCCTCTACTATTAAATGTCCATCAGGGCCTATCAAGCCAGCCACTCCATGGCTGTATGCAAATGAAGCCCAATGTTGTAACATCCAATTGCTCCTGGGGAAGAGAAATTTCGAGAACTAGCATGTAGGGGATGAAGAATATTCAGGAGAAGGTCAAGTCAGATGAAATGCAAAACAATTGCGGTATAAAATTAGTAAGCCTTGAGAAACCAGGAGTAATCTACAGGATACAGGTGAAACGTTCTAAAAATTCTTTTAGATAAAGTGTGAGAGGGTCTCCTAAAAGTCTATTTTGTGCTTTTCCCACAGAAATTAATGTAGTACCTAGCTCTGAGTAGAAACTACAGCTGACCCCTGAACAAAGCAATGATAAGGGGACCTGGCCCCTTACAGTGTAAAATCTCCAGATAAGCAGCTTCCATAGCCAGGGGTTCAGTCAACAGTCAGCCATGGTTTGTTGAGTCTGGAAACAGGAACTTGCAGCTAGAGAAAAGTTCATGGGTGCACACAGTTCAAACTCATGTTGTTGGAGGGCTAACTACGTATTTATTTAATGAATGAGGCCAGGGCTGAACACATCTGAAAGGGGTTTGTTGATATCATTTTCACAAATGTTAACACCTGGTCAAAGCATGGCCATTTCTGACCTTGAGAGAGTCAGAAACAGTGGGGCAGGTCAGTGGAGAGGTCTTAACTGTCTTCCAGGAAAGAAGGTGCAATGAACCTGCAGTTAGTACAAAACAGGCTGCACCAGGTTATCTGCCACAGCGTCAGCGCTGTTGCCCTCGAGACACACACCAGAGCCTCAGAACACAGTCCTGCCAGACTTGAGGGGCTGTGGCTGCAGAGCAGCCTATTGTGAGGACAACATGAAATAATAGATGCAAAGGTAATTTAAGAAGTTAAAAGTGGGCTAAGTGCTACCCAGCTAGGCAAAAGATAATACCCCTCTAAAAAAACCAAGCCAAAAAACCCCAAAAACATGTTCTTTATGAGCACACTCCTGGGGGGGGAGAAAGTCTTCATTTGTTCATCAAATTCTCATTTGGCATTTATTCTGCATCAGACAGGGCACTGCACATTCACTAGAACCGTGTGTGTGAAGCATAGTACTTGTAACAGCAAGCAGCTTTGCAGGTTGTGGAACACTTTCAAATAGAAGATCTCAACAGTAACTCCAACTTTGCATATATGAAGCTCCAAAGCCTTATAGACTTAACTCCAAGGCTATCAAATTGCAAACTAATTAACTGGTTTATTCCTATGGCATGACACTAAGGGGGGGGGCTGAATAGGAATATCGTATCATCATCAAAAGAGAAACAAATAAAGCAAATCAGCAAAACCAACAAGGAATAGAGGAAGAAAATCTAGTAAGAAATACGTCTCCTAAGCCCAAGCACAAGACCATGGAGCACAATCCTGTAAGAAACTGAAAAATCACAAGCTGAATAAAATTCAGCAGAAAGTGACTGTCAACAAGAATCAGTCCTAGCTTTTGGTACCAACTCTGCTGTTTGTGTGGCTAGAGAACTGCCCCCTCCCCCCCAAAAAAACAGGACCAATGGATCCAGTGCCATATGATATATCAGAAAATATAAAGAAGTATAAGATACCATTCCAGTACGCCAGTACATCTAAACCTCCAGGAGACAGACAAGTAAACAAAAAATGGCAAATACTTTAAATGGAATCTGGATGAAAGAGTGAAGAGAGAAGCTCTAAGTCTATGGAAAGCAGCAGGAAATATTTCCAGAGAAGAAGACATGGTGCTTGGAGGTTAAGCAGAGAATAAATGCTAACACCAGCCACTGAGAAAAACAGAGGCTGACTGGTGGGATTTGCAAGGAAGGATAATGCACGTGCATGTGACGGGGTTGGGGGGGGGTGAGGTGTGGATGCTGAGTCAAAGATGCCCAGAAACACCAGCTGGGGCTGCCTTGCTCTTCTGGGTCACTGGGTTTCCTTGTCCTTGAAGAATAGAACTAAATGTTTGCACCTCTTTTAGTTAGAGCATCTTTGAGGGTTTATTCTCGGCTTTAAAGTAGTGTGTGTTCTCTTTTGACAAAAAACTGATAACTTGGCAGTTATGGTCACATAAAATCCCTGTGCCAGAGCTCATCAGCCCAGGAGACAATCTGAAGGACATGGCCGGGAGGTACATGCCACGGGGTAATGAGGTAATTATTAATGCCATTCCTATATTTTTGACTTAGTCCTGCACCTTCTCAGCCCCTGAGCACACATGACCAATTCTGCCAAATATATTTGAGGACAAATATCTCACTGTGAGGTAGGAACCTCCAGTGCCCTGCGATGGTGCAAGAGAGTGTGGCTGAGGTGGACAGGCCAAGGGACAGGAGGAGGTGCCGAGGTCAGAGAATGGCTACCCAGCAGCACAGGTTCTGGAGGAGAACAGTGAAGACGTGGCACTGAGCCACAGACAACTGGGTGATGGGCATGTAACCTGAGCAAAAAGTAAAGCAATTTTGCAGAGCAGGTAACAGCACTTTGTTTTAAAAGATTGGAAAACAGAGAGTCAAAGATATTAAATAACTTACTTGCAGTTAGTGGACTGTGGACCAAGATTTAAATCTTTGTCTGGATCTGTTCAAATACAAGACCATTACCCCAAGGATTTGATGTGATTTACTTTATTCTTTAGGCTGCAGGAAATTCAAAAAGGTTTTTTACATAAGGGAGCTACATGATTCGGTCTATTTTTTTAAACCAAAAATAGCTATGTTTTTGCCAAAGACTTAACATGGGGTGGATTAACTCTCTGGTAAGGATGGCAGAAACCTGGGTCGGACATGTACTTTACATGTTGAAAGTGTAAAGGACAATGGCCAGATCAACAGACATTTAACAGTATAGGAAGGAATCTGTAGACCAGATAACAAAGAAGAGGCAGGAATCTCAAAAGCCCCTAAGAAGGCTAAGTGGGCGTGTTAGTGCAGAGGAGGTGGGGATTTTGGTACAGGAAATTAATTTGGTTCGCAATGTGATGTGCTTGAAGTAATTCATTCAGATCTATCACACAGTTGAAAATACAGCTTTACAGCGCAGGAGAGAAAGGCAACAGTTGGGGATGTGCATCTGAGCATCATAATGACAAAGCCCATAACTATGGAAATGAGACCTTCCAGGAAGAGCAGGGAAGTAACTGGCTCAGAATGGCTCCCTTTGGCAACAAAAGATTCACCAGGATCCAGAGAAAAAGAAATGGGCAAAGACAGTGGGGTAGGCATTATGACACACACTTTTCTCCAGTTCTAGGCACACAGTAGGTTGCTTTTCTCCCCCTGGACATTAGACAAGACTTTGTGACTAGTTCTGACCAATGAAATGTGAGCAGAACTGGCCTGTGGCTCTTCTGTGCTAAGCATGTAACTGTCAGCTTGGTCTCTGAAAGGCCTCAATGACATGCAACTTTGACCTTGCAACTGGAGCAGAAACTTGTATTAAGCTACTGAGATTGAAGGGCTGTTTGTTTTGGCAGCATGGGCTAATGCATACCAACTCATACAGAAAGAGAATGGTTAGAAGTGTAGGAAGTGAAACCTAAGGGAAGAGGCAAGGGAGGTCCCAATGAAGTTGTGGATGTTTTCAAGGGCTTCAAAGACCTGAAGCAGCTTCAATGACAAGAGATGATAAATTTGGTCACATGGAGACATTAGGGATCAAAGAGACATGGCAAAGTTTGCTGTTGAGTGGACTTATGTGGGAAAGTGTAGAAATCGCTCTCAGGAGGGTTTCTTCAGTTCTGGAGGCAGGGAACAGGAGCGCTGGGTTGGCTGGGCTGGCGCTGGTTTGCATGTGCAGTAGAGAATGTGAGCTGGTGGAACACACAGTTCCTTGACTCTCCCGGCCCCTTTGGTTGGCAGCGTACACATTTCTTACTGTGGCAGTTTCCATTTTTCAAGTCTATTTGGTTGTCACCTCTTTAGCTTGTGCGCTCAGCCCAAGTCAAACATTTTATCCCGATGGCTGGAGGTTAATATCCATCAGAGAGCCATCAGACCTGACTCCTTAAAAAGTGCCCACCACACCTCTACAAGAAAGACACAGAGGGGCCTCCCTTGTAGCTCAGGGGTTAAAGACAGCGCTATTAAGCTATCACCAGCAGCTGCAGCACGAGTGCAATCCCTGGCCAGGGAGCTAACCCACATGGTGCAGCAGACCTCTCTTATCTCGCCCACTGCTCCCGTCAGCAGTATATTTCAGTAGATCTGCCTATTCTTATCCCCACTCTCTCTGGTGATTCCTCTCAAACCCCCACACCTCTGTCTTACACCCCAGTTCTTGTGTGCATAAATAATAAATCTTTTTTAAAAAAGACACAGGAACCACATGAAAGGCCAACATTTCGCCAAGGGGATATCTCCAGGACTCTCCCCCAGATGTCCATGTTGATCCTCTTCACTCCCTGTCCCCTTCTTACCCATTGGTTCCTCCAGCCTATATCCTGACCTATGTTCTCTGTTTAGCTTCAAAGACTAGGATCCAGCTTTAGCAGCACATTTACCCTCAGTCTACATAGATTTGTCACCCCTGCACACTGCTATGGCCTCTCCAAAGCTTCCCAGGCCACTGCCTGGTGAGGCTTGCTCTTCCTACAGAAACCAATAGAAAGAGAATATTGACAAGACCTTGTAGAATATGAATCCCCTACAGCACTGTTCTGATGGGTGATGTGTTTTGGATATGGGCAGGGGTTCAGTCTCTGTCTCCACCGAATCAAATTATCCCAAAGGGACAGTGAAGTAGAAAATATGAGCGTATACCTTCCCTCCACTTCCTCTGCTCCCCATTTCCTAGTTGAACATGATTACATGCTTAGATTGGAATGTCTCTTCCATGCTTACATTGGGATGTCTGCCACTATGACCTTAGCTTCCCCAGGACCCTTGGCCTTGAGCTTCCCTGCCTCCAACAGCCACCAATGCCCTGTGTATTTCCCAAGGTTCAGCAGAATATATGACAAAGTACATGGGTTTTGGATTAAGAGCAACCCAGCTTCAAATCCTCACTAGTTGGAAATGCTTGGATAAGTTACTTAATCTTCCATAGTCCCTACTTTCCATCTATAATATGAGGGGGAACATAACCTATCTTACTGAGTGGTATGGATAATCCATAAAATTGTCCTACTATATGGCAGATACTACTCAATATAAATTAATTTTCCTATTTTTTCCCCCAGATTCTTTCATCTTTTACAACTCTACTCCCTAGCTATTGAAATGATTCTGTCCTGCCTGAATCCCTCTCTCATGAGGCTCTGTCATTCTAGGTGCTAATAAATGAATCATACAAAGGTGTTAAGGGAGAATAAGGGAGAAAATGTGTAATTTTCAACATATGTCATATTTTTAGTTTCTTAGAAGCTCTTACAAATCCTCAACTCAATGATACAATGAATAGAAAAACTATTACTCACAGGAGGCCAGTAAAGGAGACCCCTTAATAATAACAGCTGTACCTTATTATCAGTTACATGCCAAGCACTGTGCTAAGCCCATTCCTTATTTCATGTAATCAACATCATAAAAACCCCTGAATTATTATGATCCCATTTTATAGTTTAGAAAACTAAAGCTGATAGAGATTGAGAAATTTTCCCGCAGTCATAAAACTAATTAAATCAAGATAGATTTTAAGTCTGAGCCTTCTGAACTCACAAACCCCTGCCTAGACTGTCTCCTTTCTTCTAAATCGGGAACTCCTATCCCTTACTTGTCTATATATGCCCTGAACACTTAAAAATCCTAATGCTTGTCCTTATGAGATGCACATGTTAGACATACAGCAAGCACAGTAAGGAAAGCCTTGCTGTGATGGAAACTCTTTAGAAAGTGGAGCAGGGCCCCCCTGGTGGCACGGGGGGTTATGTCTCAGCGCTATGCAGCTACTCGCAGCCACTGTAGCAAGAGTTCAATACCCGGCCAGGGAGCTACCCACATATGCCGCAGCAGACCTCTCCTGTCTTGCCTGCTTTTCCCCTCAGCTGCGTATTTCAGTAGATCTGCCTGTTCTGCTCCCTCCTCTGTCTCTGGTGAATCCTCTCTCACACACACACACACCCTACCCCCGCGTACCTCTGGCCTACACCCCAGCTCTTGTATGCATAAATAAATCTTTAAAAAAAAAAAAAGAGGGCCTCCCCTAGTGGTGCTGCCATGCTGTGAAGCTGTCCACAGCCTCAGCAGTGACGGTTCAATCCTGGCTGGCCGGCAAGGGTCCCACATAGGGCAGCAGACCTCTCCTGTCTCGCCCGCTGCTCCCCTCAGCAGTATATTTTGTCAGTCTGTCTGTCTGTTCTGTTCCCTACTCTGTCTCTGGTGAATTCTCTCACCCTCCCGTGCATCTGGCCTGTACCCTGGTTCTTATATAAATAAATGAATCTGAAAAAAAAAGAAAGAAAGAGGACTGGCTGTTAGTGACATCACTTTACTTCGTAGAGCCCCTGCTACCTCTATCAGAGAGTGGTCTGTTCACAAGTGAAAGGTAAACTGTTTCTGGTTGTTCATTTTTTTTTTTTTTAATGTCTGTGTTTTGAACTATTGTACATCCTGGTAGCCATTATGAAATCTCAAAGCAGTGGTTTGGTTGATATAAATACTTTCTCAGTCCTTTCAGATACAACCTAAGGTCTGTGCCAGGCATGTCTGTCCACATTTCAGAGTGGCTGAAGATGGATAATGCCATGGTCCTTGTGCAGAGGCAGCACTGAGCTCTTAGAAGATGGAGTTGGGGAGGTGGCATGGGACCAAGATAAGCAGGTGTCCTTGCCCATAGGAAAGGTCTTCAAGTTAATCTTCCTTAAATGTCAAGTCCCGTGGAGCCATTCTCTGTCCTCTCCAGTACCACAATCACTCACCTGCCCTCAGGATCAAGCCTTTTTGTGAATTGCTCCATCATTGGGCCAGACCCAACTAAGGCAACCTTGTTGGCATCAGTCAAATGCAATGTCCTCTCTATCTGACAAATAAATTAGGGTCTGCATCAAAGCTGGGGCTTATCCTGTACTCCTTCCCTGGCTTATCTAAATTCTAGCCACCCTTCAAAGCCCAGTTCAAGTCCCAAATCCTCCCCCAAAGCTGCCCAGAGTTGAAGTCACAGTGGGATCCCCAAACGTGGAACATCTACTGCAGTGATGGCCAGCAGGGAAGAATGACAGGTTGTAGCTCCCTGTGAGGAACACAAGGCCACCATGAGAAAGAGACAGTCCTCATACTTCTGCATTTTCCTGGTCTGGGTGTTCTGAAGGTCACACAAGGTCAAGTATGCTATAAACATAATTTCTGTTCTCAACTGGCCTTTAACACAAATATTTACCCAAGGTCTGTGCCCTGGAATTTCCAGGTTCCTTGGATGTAACAAAAGTCACATCTGATATTATATTGTATCATTTAATGGGAAAATTGACTATTAATCAAGCCTAACAATACCATGGGGATCAATATATTTATTCTCCTCCTGATTATGGAACCAACCGACAGAAACACAATTTTCAGGCATCAGAAAGATGAAGACAAAAATACCAGCTTTGTTTCTGATAATGCCCATTGGGAACCCTGGCCTTAGTGCTCTTGCTAATGGCAGCCCCGCACTGAGTCATCTCTTCATGGCCCCAACCCTTGAGACATTGTTCCTGTAAGCTAAGGGCAAAAAGGAGCAGGAGATACAACACCTAGAGGGCAAGCCTGTTCTAAACAAGAGGATGGAATGAGAGGAGCTTCTTTTAAGTTCTAAGTTTGGCAATTATGAGTTGGATAAACCAATGAAGATGGGGAGAGGCACCTTGTGTTTTCTGGGGCAAATTCCTCCACATGGAAAAACGAAGGCCGGAAACAGAAGACCCACTAGTAGTTCTAAAACACAGACAGTATTATGTAAATATTCAATGTAACTTGCTATCTGATAATGACTGGAAAGTGAGATTTTTCTTTGCTGACCCAAAGAACTCACTCAACGATTTGCTCACATCAGTCGATCTGCTGCCCTCCTTAAGGATACTGGGTCAACTATTGGTCATCTGTTGAGCTTAATGTAGATTATTGCCAAAAAGCCATTTGTTAGACTCTAGCCTGAGCTCATCTGTTAAGGAGAGTCTGACTTTCCCATTGGAATCTAATGGGCATTCATTCATTCAACAAACATATACTAAGCAATTATTGTATGCCAGCCAGCATGCTTGATGGTAAATAGCACAGTGTGCAAGTCAGACACAGTCTAGTGGGTACCAATTCAAGCAAGCACAAGGTGGCAGCAGGCTCCCCAAATTCACCCAGTTCTAAGAAACAGTATGTTAACTCACAGATTAGTTCACAACACTCTTACGCACTCATTATGTGAGGGAAGGCTATGAATTGCAATGCCTGCAGCTATTCTAATTGAGGAAACGACTAACAATATTTGAACCAGGGCAAGGGAGTACTGAAGGATTTCTTCATTAAAATCCATCTTTTAAGGGTAAACAATTCCAAGACGCTTGAGGTGTCTTTCCAATTTGAGTGTAGTAGACAAACAAAACATTACCTACACATTCTTCTTGGACTCACATCTAATGCTTCTAAATGTTGTCTTCCTTTGCATAAAAGCCCATGAGCTTGGGGGCACTTGGCTGGGGAGAAAAGCCATCGGGGTCCAATAAGGGCCTAGAAATGGGAACCATGTTTCTAAACTACTAGTGACAGTACACACTGTCACAGTGAAACCTGCTGAAAAGGAGTGAAGCTGGGCTACCTGAGGGGGTGGGCAGGAGGGAGGAGGAAGAAGCTGAGCAGGCAAGGCTGGCTTCTAGAGGATTTCCACACAATAAGCCTCACACATAATGCACGGTTTCTTTTGTCAGTTTCCTCAACTGTGCATTGTCCGGAGCCCAGGAGGTTGCAAAAAGCATTCTACCCCTGAAAGGCATGCCCACAGTCATGGCCACCGTCAGCCAGGAGCAAGTTGCTGTGACGGTCCAGGACCCCAGGGAGTGATAAGAACTGCAAACAGTCTCTTCAGATGTGTCCTTTGTTTCGTGATCACTGTTTTATTAATTTTTTTTTTCATTTTAATTCTTTCCTTCTGGGCTCCCCTGCCTTCCCAAGCAAAACTAGTTCAGAGATGCCACTTTTGGAGCTCATTATGTTGTCATGGCAACTAGAATTTTCAAAGTTTATTTCTCCTCCTCTTCTCCCCTCCATGAACTCCCTTTCCCTACTCCCATCTATTGCCATTTATATGTTTTTGCAAAAGAAACGAAACGTGAAAGAAAATAAGACCAATGTTGCCACCAGGTAAATGTTTCTCACATACTCTCTATTTCAGCACGGCATGTCCCTAAAGGATATTAGAAATGGCTCCTGTTCTCCCCATATCAATTAATATTCTTAGACTCAAATTCCCACAATGCTGGGGAGCAAGGTCTTGGTTAAGAGCCACAGCTTCCTTCTTTCTCCTCTCCTTGTCTCTTCCTGCAGAGAGAAGCAGATAAATTCCGTCCTGCTTACATAAACCATGAACATGCTGTGCCTTATTTATCATATGTTAGCCCTTGAAAACAGCATTTAAAACAACAAGGACTGTAGATGAAGGAGAATGAAAACACCTTTGTGTATTTCACAGATGATCTCTGGAGATGAGAGGAGCTACAGTAGCCAAAAGGAAAGGAAATCCCTAGATGAAGAAAATTTGCTAAGTTGATTGTTTAATTAGAATATTAACATTTGCTATCAAAAACTGAATGGAGCCAAAGGGGCTCCATTTAGTGCCTTTGAGCACTAAAACAGGAAAGAGAGTGCCTGAACTTGAATATGAACACAAGTGATAGGAGTAAGGCTGACAGCTAGCTCCCACCTCTCCTTCACCCACAGGAGGTGGTGCTGGTACCTGGCAGGCCATCTGCCGATAAAACAGCTGTGTGGTCCACATCGCTACTAACAAAGCTGATCCCCCGGGATCTCTGCTCTAGCTCCCTAAGCTGGTGTCCAAGGGTCCAGAGAGGGATGGTCAGAACAAGCACACGCACCACAGCCTGCAGTAGAGTCCTTCCTTCCTCCTCCACGGCCCCCAGTCTCTGCTGCTCTCCCCACTGGAGGGAGTGGGGGTGCGCAGAGAAGATAACAGAGGTCAGAGAAGAAAAGAATTCTGAGCTGAAGTAGGTGTGAAACCCACAGCTGGGGCCTGACCCAGATTTTAGGGTCAGTGACCAGAGGCTCTAAGATTGAATGACCGTCTGGCTACAGAGGCCCAACATTTTTAATGTATGAACCCACTGAGTTTGAGATGAGACTGTGATGATCAATGAGTATTTTAAATGAGCCTCTGCTTACTTATGCTGTTCACCCTGGGTAACTTAGGAGATCCCCAACTGCTTAAGTCACAGAAGCTCCAGACTCCAGCATCGCTTACAATGGCCCTCATAAGGGGACTAAACAATGATAATGGTATGCTGGACTTAGTGGTGAGGAGGAGGGTGAAGGGCAGGAAGACTGAGCAGGACAAGAGCACAGTGGGGATAAAATGGAGCAGCAGATACACTGGGGAGAGGAAATGGTAGAAGAGAGATGAGTGATGACTAGAATGGGTGCTGGGGTATGGACTGCTGAGTACAGTTGGAGGGAGAAGTGGGCTATAGGAGGGGGTGCTCAAGTTGACCTCCACTTTCAGATCTGTCGGCCTTGTGGACATGAAAGGAGTGTCCTGCCTGCCCAGCCATGGCTCTGCCACAGCCTCCCTACCCCAGAGCATTGTCTCTGAGCCACTGGGGGATGCCTGCATTCTGGACAGTGGACCACCAGCTCTCCTAGCCTACCATGTCTCACTGCATGCTGCTTTTAGCTTATGCACACACTAACCTTGGAAAAACTGTTCTTGACACATACTAGGTGTTCAGCAAATGCTGAACAAATGAAATCCTCACTGAATAGACAGTAAGCAGTGCGTCCTCTGCATGCCCCACCTCCTGTCCCCTCAGATCACATCCAAGTTGACTAGATCCCACAGCGGACCTACCCTGGACAGATCCTGTGCCCTCTGTCGGTGGGACAGTGCCCACCTCGAATGCCCACACTTTTGTTCCTCAGCCCAAGGGACTCCTTCAATCCCCCAGGGATCTGCCCAGCCCATCAACTAGGTGGTCCCAAAGTAATCATCACTCTCTTTCATTATATGTAAAACACAGAGAAACCAAACAAAGGGTCAGATCAAGACAAGCTTTAAAGCCAACCCTTGAAAGCTACCAAAGATCTGAGCATCCAGGAGGGCTATCCTCCCTACGGGAGGGGTGAAAACAGGGGGATGGGGGAATAGCACAACAGACTATTGTGGAGGACTAATGGGTGCTTTGGTGGTGGGAGAATAACAGGGACCACACCTCAGGGGAGAAGTCCAATACCATCAAAAAATTACAATGTAAAACAATGGGACTTCATTAAAACAAACAAGCGTCATCACTCAAGGTGAAACAGAAACTAGTGGGCCTCTCTGGTGGCGCAAGGGCTTGGGCACCACACCATGAAGAGATCCACAGGGAGAAACCCACATGGCGCAGCAGACCTCTCCTGTCTCGCCTGCTGCTCCCCTCAGCAGTGTATTTCACTCAGTCTGCCTGTTCTGCTCCCCACTCTGTCTCTGGTAGATCCTCTCATCCCCTGCATCTCTGGCCTATACCCCAGCTCTTGTGTGCATAAATAAATAAATCTTTAAAAAAAAAAAAAAGAAAGAAACAGGAACTAGTGAGATCATATGTAAATATACATCCCAATCCCAGTGATGCAATTCTGACTACGTGCTAATGGTTCCTGAGAAGGTTCCCAATGGCTCAAGCCTCTGCAGTACAGGCTGGTAACTCTCTCAACTGGCAACGTCCTCAGAAAACACATGGGCTGTGACTTCTTCCGCTGCTTTCTCAGTTTCCCCACTCTCCCTTTTGCAGCTGGGGCCTGCCTCCCAAATAAACTTCCTCTGTCCACTATTTCTTAGGGTGTGGGAAGCCAGACCAAAACACTGTGAACTAGTAAGTCCATCAAGTCATCTTTATCCTTGACCAAAAGGTGGGCCAAGAATGGAATGACACTAAGCTGGGGGAGAGCCAAGGTGTGTGACCTTAACTCCAAATGTCACCTACTTTTCAAATCTTGACAGGAGCCAATCTTGACCATGGTTGAAAGATTAAAAGGATAAGCAATTCCTAGAAAGAAAGGATCATTTCTGTTTAACTTACCTGTGCAATGACCAGCACAGCCAAACCTAGACACAACAGCTTGCTACTGTTTTTGAGGATCGTGCTGAGAAAAGGGGCCAGGAATGAGTGACTGAATGAACAGCACGCCTCCTCTCTGGAGGGCAGGAAATCTGGGACACAACTTGGCCTTGAGGTTCCCTCTGACCGTTTTAGAATTTTTCTTCTATTCATAGGTGTGAGCAGAAGGGAAGTAGTGAGTGGAGATATCAATAAAAGCGTAGTCCTTGATTCCAGCTCATTAGCTCTGGAACGGATATTAGAAGTTGCTTAACCCACTAGGGCATCTTTCACCACTAAACACAGAGGCATCCTTTCTAACACCACCAGGTAAAGAGCAAGGAGTGGCCCACACCAGGTAATTAACACATACAAGATACTGTCGTTTGGCTAATTTTTGTAGGCCAGTTCGTTGAGAAGTGACATTTTCAGAATAACTGACACTGCCCGATAGAGAAAAACACACAAGAACTTTGTTGTGTGGGCAACAGTGGGGAGCTGGGTGAGTTGCTCTGATGCTTAGGTGAGCAAGAGGATAAAGTAAAAATGTGGAGGCAGGGCTGTGTCTAGCACACAGGAGCACAAGAAGAGTGGGGAAGGGCCATGTCCCATTTTACTGCCATGTCAGTCATCTCTAGTGTGGGCTAGAGGGGCGCCTCTGGTCTGATCAACTTCAGCTTATGGGTTTGTAACCATGGAACACAGTCTAGTTTAACGTAAGAGTCATGTGTCCCCTATGACAGGCTTTGGGGTTCCCCTCCTGTTCCCCTAAATGCTCTCAATTCCTGCTCCTTTACTGGGTTTGCTGTGGAACATGGCAGTTCTGTGCTCCTCCTGCTATCAGAGTTTGCTTCTTCAACGGTAAAGAGTAATTTCAATATTTTTGCTAAATGAGGAATATTTTGGGATGCAATGATAATTAAGTGTTGAGAATGTAGTGATGCACTTGACATCAAGGGGAAAATAAAGAACTTTTAATTTGACGACAATTCTTAAAAGCAATGGAACTTAACAGTTAGAAAAGCTGAGCACCCAGGATCTAAGCCAGTTGTAAAGACTGATTATCAACCGTGAGAATGGGGAGGTTATCAGCCACCTCAGTGTGCCCGTGCACAAGTGCACAGAAAACATGCCTCGTAGGGGCCTGGTTAAGGGCTAAACATTCAGAATGAAGCGAGGCTCTAACATTATTATGGATTTCCACATGGTGAAATCAATTACTGAGATTCGAGAGACACAGGTTCAAAAAAAAATATTCATAATCTTGAAAGGTCTAAGATTTTGGCATTAAAAAAGGGTAGTGAAATAACTATATCAGATAAATTATGACAGCAAAAAAAAATTATCCATTAAAAAAAAAGTCCCTCAAATAGCAAGGATTTGATTACATTGGGTCTGGTCTGTGATAGTGATAATGACAAATTCTCCTCTTTCTGTGCCATGGAGAAAGTCTAAGCATAGATCTTAGCACTGTCCCTTGACTCCAGCAAAATAATGGAGTTCTGCCACAGTAATCTGCTCAGCACTTCAGCTAATATGACACTTGGGCCTCAGGGAAATGATAACCATTGAAAGCAATGTCTACACCCTCAGGAAATTTCTGAGGAATACAGATGTCACACAAACAGGAAGATGGTCCTGGATTCACTCATTGCAGGGAATGTACTGAGATCCAACTGTGTATCTGTTAATTATTCTTGCTGCTTAATGCTGGGAAAGGAAGATGAACTCACCATGGTGCCTGCCTTCATAATCCTACAGAAGGAGTAGAGATCTCAACAAAGAACTACAAAATGAGACAAGGGCTCAGCTAGAAGATTACATTTAATGCAAAGGGAGTCCAGATGAGGAAACTTAAGGGAAATTTGACCTCGAAAGGTAAGTCAGAACTCTCCAATCAAACAAGGCAGGTGGTTGGAGGTGATTGTGGGGTTGGTTGCTTCTAGGCCAATGGAATGAGGAAATGGAGCCGTGTATACCTAGGAAATCCAGGAACAGCAAGTATGTGGCAGGGATAAAGGGGAGTGAACTTCCCACGGAGGTGGAAAAGTAGGTTGGGCTGATCTTTGAGAGATCATAGAAGACAAGGACATTAATTTGGACTCTAGAATAAACTGATGATGAGTTAGAGTGTTTGTGGTTATTCTGTGTTAAAGTCTGTGTTACAATTAAAACTTATTAATTCTGTATTCATCTTTCTTTTCTACCCACACAATGCTGAGGGTTTCTTGTTGATGCTGTATTTATGCTCTTTTTCTGATAATTTCCCTGTCTATAGTATTAAAAAATAGGATCTATGTGATAATCATTGGTTCACATTACTTATACTGTTTTAGAATATCAATATAAGTTTGTGGTACTTACTAATGTTAATTGTATGTTATTTCTTTTGAAGCTAGGAGGTGAAGATGTGGAAAGGCCAAAACTTATACACTTCTGGTAGGAAGGTAAAGTAGTACAGTCCCTCAGGAAAATCAACTGGCTATCTCTCATAAAACTAAATACACACACATCACATGACCCAGTAATTACACTTATTCTTGGGCATTTCTCCCAGAGAAAGGAAAATGTCTCACAAAATTCTGGACGTACATGTACACATCAGCTTTATCTGTAATGACTCAAAGCAGAAAACCATCCAAATGTCCTTCCAGGGGGACATGGTTAAACAAGCTCTGGTACATCCGTGCCACGGAATACTACTCAGAAATAAAAAGAAATCAACCATGGATAGATGCAACACTCTGGACAGATTCCAAGGAAATTATGACAAGTGAAAAAAAAACAGCCAATTTCAAAAGGTTACATACTGTATAATTCCATTTATATAACATTCTTAAAATGACAACCTTAAAGAAATGGAGAACAAATCAGTGGTCACCAGGGACTGTAAAGAGTGGGTGGTAGAAAGTGGGTGCAATTACAAAGGGGGGAGTCTTAGGTGAAGGAACAATTCTGTATCATGATTGTGAGGGTGGTTACACAAATTGACAGCTGGTAAAACTGCATGGAGGGCCTCCCCGGTGGTGCAGCAGTTGAGCGCCGGGTTGCGAAGCTGCCCGCAGCCTCTGCAGTGCCGGTTCGATCCCCGGCTGCTCCCCGGCCACCGGAGACAGGTCCTGCATGGCACGCAGACATCTCCTGCCTCCCGCTGCTCCCCTCAGCAGTGTACCTCGGTCCTCTGCCTGCTCTGCTCCCCGCTGTGGCTCTGGTGAATTCTCTTACCCTCCCAAGCTTCTGACTGTACCCAGTACTTGTATAAATAAATAAATATTAAAAAAAAACTGCATGGAACCACAGTAATATATACACACACACATGCATGTGCACATGTAAAACGAATGAAACCTAAGTTAAGTTCTATGGATTGCACCAATATCAATTTTCCTGGTTTGGGTTGTTTTACTAGTTATGCAGGATGCTACCACTGGGGGAAAATCAGATAAAGAGCACACAAGACCTCCCTGCACTTCATTTTTTCATGCAATTTTCTGTGATTCTATAATTATTTAAAAATAAAAAAAAATTTATAAGAGCTAGCCAGGTCCTCCACATTGCTAATTCAATAGTTATTTTTTTAGTCATCTTTGCCTTAGTTCACTATGACTCATTCAGCATTTGGGGTTTTCTTATTCCTTTTTGAAACCCTATACTTCTTTGTCCTATATGATGTGATGCTTTGGGATATGCTCTTCACCAATCTTGATGTTGTAACACTGTCATGGTTAGTGTTTCTAGAAAATCTCTATCCTTGGCTCCGATTTTCCTCTCAACATATCCTCCATGGACAACATTATCAATGTCTTATTTTCTTGATTGTTTGATAGCATGGCACATCTTTTCTTCCTCTGTTATTCTAACACAAATATTGGCTGATCCTATCTACTTATTTGGTCCTCCTGAACCTTAAACTCAGTCTGAAATTAAAAGCATCTTCCTTTCAGAACAAGAATTTTTTTTTTTCTTTTTTTCCTTTTATTCAAAAATGGAGCCTAAGTTCCCCTAAGACATACACAACTGAATCTTGGGATGGACTCTTGATGTTCTTCTCCAGTCAATCTTCTACCATGTCTTGACTATTTTAGCACCTGAGGTCTACATTTGTTTTCCCTTTACATTTCAGCCATCAGGGAGTGAAATTCTCATTGTCTATCTGCTAGAGCTTCTTGAAAACAAACAAACAAACAAATTCAACTTAATCAACCACCTCTTTTGTTTTAACTACCTCCTCTAATCCTTGAAAATTCAATAAAATTCTAAACTAACTCCAGTTTTGTTTTTTGATGTTATTAATAAAGCACAGTAGTGTATTTTTATTTTTAAACATTGAAATGTATCATTATTTTCTCTGAGGGTTTTTTTTTATTTTTTTTTTATTTTTTTGCATACAAGAACTAGGGTGTAAGCCACAGGTGTGGGGGGTGAGAGGTGAGAGGATTCACCAGAGACAGAGTGGGGAACAGAACAGGCAGACTGACTGAAATACACTGCTAAGGGGAGCAGTGGGCGAGACAGGAGAGGTCTGCTGCGCCATGTGGGTATCTCCCTGGCCAGGGTTAGAACTCAGGCCCTGGTGGTGATAGCGTGATAGCAATGAGACTTAATCCCTAGGTCATCAGGGAGGCCTTGAGGGTTGGATTGGTTTGTATCATGCTTATAAAAGCTTTTCCTCTTGAAGATTTAAAAATTATGCATAAATTCTTTAAACTCTTTTATGTTTAATTTTTAAAAATATATGCACTTGCTCCATAAGTAATTTATTTTGGTATAAGATAAGTGATATGGGTATTCAACTTTTTTTCTCTTTCCAAGTGACCAGTTATCAACACTATTCACAGAATAATCTACCTTTGTGTAATTAAAATGACATATATATGTAAATGTCCATAAATATATTTGAATCTCCTTTTGGCCTCACTATTCCTACAACATACCACACTGTTTCAATTATTCTACCTTTAGAATATATTTTATTACTTGTACAAAAAGTCCCTGTTCCTCACTGTTCTAAGAAATGTCCTAGCTATCCTCAGATACTTAGCTTTTCAGATGAAATTCCACTTAGAAAAGTAAAAATCTCATTTGTGTTTATGAATATTATATTAAAGACTAAAGTAATGGATACATCTTTATAATATTAAACATTCCTTTTCAAGAATTGCTTGCTTTTAATTTACCTGAGAATTTACAACACTTAGGACACTCTATATTGGAAGTTAAACTTCACGGGGGCAAGACTTTTATTTGTCTGCTATCTTCTCAGCATCTAAAACAATACCTAACACATAGAAGCTCAATACCATTTTTGTTGAAAAGTAAATAAATGAATACATAAATAATTATTTAGAAAATAGGAAACCATTATAAATAAAGTACACAGATTGTATAATCAAATCTTTCTTTCAGAAAGACTGCTTTGATGATGGAGAGCAGGCTGGTTCAGAATAGGGAAAGATTTAATGAGGCAATTGTAACAGTGAAGGGTAGAGCTCACAGACCTGTTCAAAGGTGCAATCAGTAGGTCTTGATAAGCAATTAGATGCAGAAAATAATGGAAATATTGAGATAACTAAGGTTACCATCTTGGATAGCAAATGTGATTAAAGATAGAGAACATTAAGAGTAATGGGTATGTTTAGTTGGTAGAATAGAAGAATGAGAAAATGAATTCCATTTGGAGCACCCTAAGTTTGAGACACCTAAGGGAAAGCTAAACAAAAATTTACTCTTTTGAACCTAGTAGTACATGGAAAACTTAAACTCAGATCTGTGTACTAGCAAAGTCACCTTAAACATGACTTCACATTATTCGATCAAATAAAAATTATTCCCTCCTCTGAAAAATGGATAAATTAAAGGAATTTTTAAATGGAATTTTCATGAAATAGATATAAATGCAGTCACCATGCAAGGCAAATTGAGAGAATGACAGTCATCCACTGGAGTCCTTATGTGCTTCCTGGAGGGAAAGACACTGAAGCAAAGGATGAACGTGCACCAGAATTCAAGCCCAAATACAAAACCATCACAGCCATGTGCAAAAATGTGTGCAAGTATGGAAGGAAGAGTATATGTGTGCATATGTAGGTGCAAATACACTTAAGTCTTAAGAATATTAGAGGGTAAATCTATCCTAAGTTATACAAAGGTACAGGAGGAGCAAATAGCATTTTTTAAGCTACCTATCAACATGGAAAACCAGAAATCCCATGTGTGAAAAGTCCTTCATTAGAGAATTAAGACATTTTTATTTTTGGCCTTTATCTTCATCACCAAAATGACACCCAAGTAAGTCCCAGTCTGATTGGGCATATTCCTTCAGAAAAAGGACGAATCCCTAGAAAACAGAATCCTGTTTTGATTATTTATCTTGATTGACCTGTTCACTGATTTCTCTATTCCTTTTCCCTTAACACTTTGATCCTGCCTCTGAGTTCACTTTTCCAGAAATAACTGTCACCTTCTACTGGATCTGCCTCCACTTGTCCTTCCCCATCATACACCTTCTACAGTGACCCTCCTGCTGTGGTCCAGGCCCCCAGAATCACTACCCCAGTACATCCTCTGCTTCCCACATATATCGAAGATGTTACTAGAGCTTAATTTTTGAAGGGGAACATAATTTTAAACCATGAAAGCAAATGAGAGCCTTTCCACCACTCTTCCCCTTAAAGAAGCAGTGTTATAGTTCACATTCACAATTGTGGCCCATAAAATCATCAACACAGGGCAATTTCAGAATATTAGTACTGATATATTTCTTTCTAGTATATTAGTACATCTTAAATTGGGGAGTTAATATTCTACCAAAAAAAAGGATTATATGCACAACCCAAACTAAATGTTCTGTGAGGGCATGGATTTGTTAATTCCAGCATCAAAAATGGCGTTTGGCACATGGTAGGTGCTCAGTAAATATTTGTTAAATGAATAAATTCAAAAGAGCACCTTTTTTGTTGTTCTAAAGCATGCATCTCAATCATACCTCTACGTTGGGAGAAGTCAAACGGCAAACACACAGTGAGAAATAACCAGCTTCATAAAAGGGAAATAGTGCTTTGAGTAAGTAGGAGGACAAGACAGAGTCAGAATGCCATGCTTTAAGTTTGATGACTTAGCATGACACCTGTTCACTCTGAGCTGCAATTTATCTGTAAAATAACAATATACTTCTTAGGATCTCTGTAAGAATCAAACCAATGACTATCTGCAAAATGCTTCTTTCTCTAAATAAAGGCTTCTAAAGGAAAAAAAAAAAAACTCCCAATTGGTTGACAGCTTTATGCTTTATAAATGGCTATTCCCTAAATATTTGCCACATATGCTATAAAAGGGTTAATATCTTTGCTTTACAAGTAGATCTTAAGTTCAGATGAAAAAAGGCAAATATGCCCATAGGAAAATGGGCAAAGGATATGGGCAATTAACTAGAGAAAAACAAATCAATGGTCTTGTGAGAAAATATTCAACATGTGATGATTACTTGTCTATAATGCCTATATGTTGCAAGCAGAGGCCATCATACTGCAGAGTAAAGAGCTTCTGAGGTTTAACCTGGCTCTCCAATACCAGTGACTCTGCTCCTGACATTTAATGTACAGGGCTCTCCCTCAGTTCTCACGGTCCTGTTCTCCAAGGGGGTATGGAATCCCCTAAGAGGCACCTGCTGGTATTGTGTTTGCCTTCAGTTCAGCAATTATTTCTTGAGTACAAGGTAAGGCACTAAGGTGTTAAGGTTATAAAATAGGGTTAATAACAGTACCTGGCTGATGAGGCAATTAAAGAAATCAAAATAGCATATATAAAGTATTCGGCACAATGCCAGCCAGCTGATATACTTTCACTAAATGTTACCTCTTGTCTTAGCATTTTTCTTATTAACTTCTACACAGGGTTGTTGGGGAAACTTGATCATGCATGGTAATTGTTTTAGTACCCGAGAGACAGTGAATAAAGTTACTATGATTAATAAGCTGTATGATGGACAGGCACAGAGAAATTTGCTAGCATGTGGAGAGAAAGATTTCAATCCTATCTCCAGAATGGGAGTAGAGTGTGTGTGGATCTGGAAAGATCTCAAGAAAGAGTCAAAGTTGAAATAGGCTGTGAGTGATGAACAGGAATTCAACAAGGAAAATTAAGCAGGGAGGGTGGGCGCTTACTCCCAGCCACAAAAGCAGAGGGGAGGAAGGCCAGGGCATTTCCAAGAACCTGCACAGGGTGGACTGCCCACAGGTATTGGCCACATGTGAGGGAGGCAATGATCCACAGTCACAGTTCCTTGGAAGATGCCAGGAATGGGCAGCTGTACCTGGACAATGAAAAACATCTGAGCTCATGCTAATTAGCTCAATGCGGGTATTTGGTAGGTAGGAAGAATGGCTCCCACTCAGTCCCACTTACTGAGGCATAAACCCAATTCTGGAGAGAAGAAAGCTGCCACTTAACAGTGAACAGTGACCCTCGAATAGCTTGGCTTTGAACCCCAGGCTCACTTATACACAGATTTTCTTGTAAACAGACTACGCATATATCAATAAACACATTAGAGTAAATGTATTTTCTCATACTTTTAATAATATTTCCTTTCTTCTGCTTTATTGTAAATATGTAAGGCTTCCTGTCAAAAGCAGTTAACATCAAAAGAAGACTATTGGCAGAATCAAAAGTGATACATGGGGGCCTCCCTGGTGGCACAAGGGGTTAAGACATTTGCAGCCACTGCAGCATGAGTTCGATCCCCGGCTAGGGAGCTACCCACATGGCACAGCAGACCTCTCCTGACTTGCCCGTTGCTCCTCTCAGCAGTGTATTTCAGTCAATCCACCTGCTCTGTTCCCCACTGTGTCTCTGGTGAATCCTCTCACCACCCCCCAACACCTCTAGCCTGTACCTCAGTTCTTATATGCATAAATAATAAATAAATCTTTAACAAAAAAAAGTTATACATGAAATTTTTGACTGTGTGAGGGGCCACCCAGAGCCCGCACACCATTCAAAGGTAAACTGTGAACTGTGTTCACCCTCTCTCAGGTACTAAAACAGTCATCATGGATGATCAAGTTTCCCCAACAACCCTGTATAGTGGATCAAGGAGCTGGAGGATCTAGGTTCAGGGCAACATCTTGCATGAAATAGCTGCATGTAACCTAAGCAAGTCACTCATCTCATGCTTTTTAGTGTGATAATTTTTATCACACTTAGGGATACAACTGACAAAACAGTATCTTCAGGAAATGCAAACTCAACAAACTCTCATAGCTTTATACATGACCCCTAAGGCCAGACAGATCATCCAGAAATTGTGTCAGACTAGAAACTATAAACAAGCTACTCTGGTCCTGACATGTGTTTAATGTACGGGTGTGACATGCTAACCTGCAATCTCTGCCTACAGTTCTGGAAAGCTCAATATGCTTTGCCTATCCCCAAGGGACCCTACATTTCCATCAAGTTCTGCTCTGCTGGGTGCCAGATCATTTCCTTCCAGAAAGGGCATTTAAACTATATGGAGGATGTGTTTAGGAACATGGGTGTTTGGGCTTGGCAGATCTTGGTAAATATTCTGAACCTGCTGCTTAATAGCTTTGTGAGCAAATTACCAAACCTCCCTGTCACCATTAGCCCATTTATAAAAGAAGACAGGAATACTTCATAGGGTCACTGTGAGAATTAAATGAAACCACGCGTGGCATGATATTGGCATAATGCTTGGTACACAGCACAGACTCAGTAAAATTACAGTTAAAAAAACAAAAAACAACTAAAAAATAAAACCCTATACTTGCCACCAGGTAAATGAGCTAAAAGATTTTAAAACTCAATAGGTCCAAAACCTAAATTCTTTCCCTCAAAAGCTCTTCATCCTTTGTTTTCCCCCAATAGTGGCTCAACGGAGAAATTAAGAAGCAGTCTGAGAGACACTCTGATTTCCACCCCAGTGCACGCTCAGGTCCATCCACAGTCACATCACATAGACCCTACCTGCCAGCACCTCTTAGCCTGCCCACCCTCTCCCCCACCTCTCCACTGTGCCCCTGGAGGCTTCACTTCACCTCTCTGCAATTGCTGCCATTTCTCTCTGCTTCTCTTTATAGTGTCTTCAGGGTGCTCATTTTTAAAGGTAAACAGGTCATCTTCCTTTCTTAAAACTGGAGAACCTCCTCAGAGCTTTTGGGATCGGGTTTCAACTCATTAGTTTAGGTCAAAGGAAGAGCTGTTCCTGAAGGGCCCTTCTGTGCCTCAACATTCATTCATTCCCTCTACTCCCTGCAACACACTTCACCCAGTCACGTCAAGTGATCTTATTCGTTGTCTCTACCATGCCAACCTGCCGGAATGTCCTTCTTCCTTTTTCCAGCTAGCCAGTACTCATTCTCCAAAAGTCCACATTAATGTCATCTTCTTTAGTTGACCTTGCCTGGTCCTTTCCTTGTCAAATCTAAACCTCTGCCCTGCTATCTCTCTACCTGGAATATGTAGATTCTCCTTGTGAGAGGCACACTCTGTCCTTGTTTGAACTGGAGTCCCCAGCCCCCAGCAGCAGGTAACAAATGCTCAGTGACAGTCACCTGAGTGAATGGCTGAACTTTCACTGGTTGAGTCCAGTGTCAGAATCCCGGCAGGAGACGTGCTATGTAGTTCACCCATACACTTTTCTCAGCACTGGACACATGTAAAACTAATACCCACCAACCCTCAGAGATCCCATCCAGACCACTGAGCTGGACATGAAGAGCAACTTTCTTAAGATCATTAGTCATCTTGCTCAAGTCAGGACTGGATACACTCAGTGACTCCTTCCTAATATCCAAAGGGAAGAGTGAAAGGTGATTCAGGGGATCCATGGTTTAATACTGAAAGTACAGTTATTAAAGTATGTTCCTTGTAGCCAGCACCTAGATCCTATAACCTTTGTATCTTCAACAATGCCTTGCAAGATAGTGGGTGCCTGACAATATATGACCTGCATGTATGAATCTTAAAACAGTTTTTAATGGGATTAGAATTCTGAATATAGATGAATATATACTCCAGCATATGTATTTGAAATGATGTTTTCAATTAATCTAACAACCTCCTTATTTTATTCAATTTTGTAATCTCAGAGTCTAGCAAGGTGCCCTGTGCATAGCAGATATACAATAAATGTTTGCTGAATTGGAAACCAACACCACATCTGAATTGGTTGTCAGACAGCTGCAGAGCCACTGCAATCACTGAAGAGACGCAACCAGAAGAATCCTCTATAACATGGACAATGTAGTACTCCCCATCAGTTCTCAGGACAAGAGGACCTGGGCAGTGGGTCACAGCCTCACCAACCAGGTGCATATCAGTCATGCGTTAACATGCAGACCAGCATGTGTGAATTAGTGTGTGCATCAGTGCATGTACAGATTAAAACTTGCACTCAAATATGTATGATTAGGCTGCTATTCTAAGCAGCCTTCCTCTAGTGCCAGTGCCCCCGATGGAGGCCACCTGGTATAATAAAGGAAGCAACTAACCACAAGATGAGAAATTGTAATCTCTGGCCCCGCTTTTGCCAGTGACCACCTGGAGGCTAGCACCTCTAAACTGTCCTCTTCCCATTGTGAATAGTGTCAAGTAGCACACAGAGCTGCTGCGAAGAACAAGTAAGATCATGGCAGCAAAGGTACTCTGAAAATTATGACACGCTTTCCATACAGGAGGATTCATAGCGCTCCCCCATATAAGCGGCCTCTGGCACGGTGGTTTCTGTCTGGGTTTGGAGAGAGTACAACCACTCCCCAGGCCCCCCTCCTCTCTCCTCTCTGCAGAAGCCTTGGGAGCAAAGGGTAGAAGCAGGGCAACAGCTCAGGGTCATTTTCTGTTTGTGCGAGACTTCTGCCCTGTAGCCCTTGCCAGCACTTCAGGCCATGCTTATGCAGCCCTGGTTGGTTTCCATGGAGACAGGAAGCTCTGCTTCTCTTCAAGCTTAAGCTAATGGTTTTCATCAAATCCCATTTCCTCTGAGACAAGTAAAAATGCTACGATGCTTCTAGCCACACTTCCTCTTTAAATACACCAAAGCTGACAAACATATCTCAGAGCCATCCTCCCACCAACACCTGAACCCCTGGCGTGGGGGCCTGTCATTTCCACGCGTGTCCAGACAGCCCTGAGCAGTGGTGTTGATGCTTGCCCCTCTTGGTGGGACTCTTCTCATCCCATGGGGCTCCTCTTCCCATTCCTTCTTTCCTGTTGTAGACAAGCCTTGGTGCGTAACATTTAAGCTGCCTGCAGGTCACTGGGAATATGTCCACTGGAGATAAAATCTTAAGAGTTTTTTACCTGGCTTTTGGGTGAAACCAAACCCACACTCTAAGGGCAAAAGTCTATACCCCCCACAGCCCTCCCTGCCTTTCAGAGTCATGTGCGAGCCAGACCAAACAGAAGGGCTCGTGGCTCCCTGTACACAGAACTAGCTGTTGCTGAACATTTGGTGACACCAGTGGAACCCTCTCCTGCCACGTGTGTGAGCCTCAGAAGTTGAAAAAGAAACCAGGACAAAAATACTTCAGCCCTAGCCTGTAAGACCCATATTGTTAACACTCCTTTAAATGTCAAAATGTATTCACACCAGCTGTCCCCAGCTGCTGTTATCACTTCCTAGTTTTCTCCAGAAGCGCTAAGGATGCACATGCCATCCCTCACCCACCCTGAGGAGGCCTTCCCCAGTCAGATAGGGGCTCATGACCTCACAGCTGGTGTGAGCCAACTCACAGGGTACTCCTCAGATGACAGCCACCCAGACCTAACAGTGCAGAAAATGAATTACCATTGGCCCTTGAACAACGCACACCGGAACTGAACAGGTCCACTTATGGGGATTTTTTCCCATAAATACAACTGGTGCTCTGGATCTGCAAGTTGCACATTCAGGATTCAACCAATTGTGAATGCTGGTTGAACTGAGTTCACAGATGTGGACCCCGCAAATGTGGAGGCCCAACTAGAAGCAACTTGAGTATCACAGATTTTGATATCCACTGGGGTCCTGAATCATATTTCCTGTGGATACCAAGTGATAACTGTAGTTAAGTTTTTTGGAAAATCTAGTTATGTGAGGATTTTTCTATGATGTAGGGTCAGTGACATAACCCTACTGTTGTTCAAACATGAATGAAGGGTGTAAGCCAGACCCTTACTCTAAGCCAGACCCTGCATTAAGGCTAGGCATTGGCATATGCACGGGATACTGCTATCATTTCAGAGAAGGAAACAGCCTGGAGTGATCTGACCAGGTGGCAGGATCAGGCTTCCACCCAGTACTGTTAGATGCCAAAACTCAGCCTTCTCCCGATGTGTTGTACTATTCTTTCTCATCTAGAGAAGGATGAGGACAATTCAAGACGCAATTCCAAACTGGATATAGTCCATCAGAGTGGATATGGTCAGACACAAAGAGCTGTCCCATTGGGCAGTGTTCTGTCTGTTAAGACACACCTTGATGTAGTCCCAGCTGTTTATCTTTGTCTTCACTATCACTGCTTTGGGTGATGTGTCTGTAAAGATGTCTTTGATGTGCAAATCCCGTAGTGTTTCGCCTATATTTCCTTCTATGTATTTTATGGTTTCAGGTCTTATGTCTAGTTCTTTAATCCATTTTGAGTTGATTTTTGTGTATGGTGTGAGGTAGTGGTCAAGCTTCATTCTTTTGCATGTAGCGACCCAGTTTTCCCAGCACCATTTATTGAACAAACTTTCTTTGCTCCAATGCATAGTCTTTGCTCCTTTGTCAAAGATTAGTTGACCATAAATCTGTGGGTTTATTTCTGGATTTTCTATTCGATTCCATTGGTCTGTATGTCTGTTCTTGTTCCAATACCATGCAGTTTTGATGATTATGGCTTTGTAGTATAGTTTGAAGTCTGGGAGTGTGATGCCTCCATTTCCTTCTACATCAAATTAAAGAGCTTCTGCACAGCAAAAGAGACAATAACAAAAACAAAGAGAAACCCCACCAACTGGGAGAACATTTTTGCACCCAACACTAATGATAAAGGACTGATCACAAAAATCTGCAAAGAGCTGATGAGACTCAGCAACAACAAAGAAAATAATCCAGTCAAAAAATGGGCAGAAGAGCTAAAAAGAAACTTCTCTGAAGAGGAAATGCAAATGGCCAACAGACATATGAAAAAATGTTCAACATCACTTGCAATCAGGGAAATGCAAATCAAAACTACCATGAGATACCATCTCACACCAGTGAGAATGGCACATATTAAAAAAACTAGCAACAACAAATGTTGGCGAGGATGTGGAGAAAAAGGAACTCTTCTGCACTGTTGGTGGGAGTGCAAACTGGTCCAACCACTATGGAGAGCTGTGTGGAGATTTCTGGACCTACCAAACATAGAGCTTCCATATGATCCAGCAATTCCACTCCTAGGTATTTACCCAAAGGACACAGAAACATCAATTCCAAAAAGCACCTGCACCCCTATGTTTATAGCAGCACTGTTTACAATAGCTAAGCTTTGGAAACAACCCAAATGCCCAAAAGTAGATGACTGGATCAAGAAGATGTGGTACATATGCACCATGGAATATTACTCAGCATTCAAAAAAGATAAACACATGCAATTTGCAGCAACATGGATGGCGCTGGAAGGGATCATGCTCAGCGAAATAAGCCAAAAAGAAAAAGAAAAATACCGGATGGTCTCACTCATAGCAGGAATCTAGAAAACTTAAATAAGGGACCAGGAAAATGAATATAAGAAAGTGAAAATCAAAATCAACAAAAAACTATGAACCAGAGACACTTTTTGGGGGGTGGGGGGGCGGGAGGGGAAGGATTGGGGTCAGAATGGGGCGTTTGCAATTGTATGGGGGAATATAAAAATAAAATTTAAGATTAAAAAAAAAAAAAAAAGACACACCTTGAATCCATACTTAGAGCTGATTCTAAGTCACCAATGACTTGTTAACATAGCGTCCACTCTTCTCCCTCTTCAAATAGTAAGAATCTGACTTGAATTTTTTAAATTAAAACATGGACACACTTAAAAATAAGGAGTAAGAATAAAAAACATCAGGCCTCCCCAGTGGCACAGCAGTTGAGCGCTGGGTTGCGAAGCTGCCTGCAGCCTTTGCAGCGCCAGTCCGATCCCCGGCCACTGGATGAGGGTCCCACATGGCTTGCAGACCTCTCCTGCCACCAGCTGCTCCCCTCAGCAGTGCTCCCTTCCTTCGTCATTCTGCCTGTTCTGCTCTCTGCTCTGACTCTGGTGAATTCTCTCACCCTCCGGCGCTTCTGACTTTACTCAGTGCTTGTATAAATAAATAAATAAATCTTTAAAAAAAAAAGGGGGAATGCTTTCAAAAAAATAAATAAATAAAAAACATCAGAAAAGCTTACACAAAGGAGATTATCCCTCCAGTAAAAATACAAAAAGGAAGTGTGTGGTCCGGCACTTACAGCCAAGCTCTCTTGAGAGAGTATCTGACTTGTAGGAATAGGCCTTGTGGAGAGATTACCTAGAACAGTGCTTGGGCAGAAAGGATGTCACTAAATGCTCACTAAGTAAATATATGAGAAATCCCATTATGTCTTATAACTCTTCACTCATACACACTATTAAGGATGCCCTCACCATATCTTCTTATTTTCCTTCATAACCATTTCACATATTGTCACTATTTCTTAGCTGCCCACAGTTGGAGGATATGATTGTTTCCTCCTTAATCCCACTGAATCTGGTCTTTCCCCAGGTCAGTCCTTCCCCTACTAATTCTAGATAAATGGTCTTATATACTCCTTTCTTACTATATTTTGTGTGTGCAATATTTTTACTTTACTATTTAATGGCTATTTTTCTCAAAGCAATGCAAGTTGAGTTTTAAAGTCAAATATTTTTAAAAGACGTGTTACGAAAATACAGCAGTCCTTTGCCATACCTCCCCACCCTTGAATCTCACTCCCCAGAGGCAAAACTTTTACCTATTTTACCTGTTTCTTTTGCTATTTATTTTCAATTTTCTAAATATTATATTTACACAATAGCTATTTCCTTATCTTTCAATTTTAGATATTGCTTAACAACTTCTTTTCTGTGGAACCTAACATTTTACTCTTTGATAGTCCCTTTCCCCCCCCCATACTTATCCTCCTCCAACTTCTCAAGGCAATTATAGCACCATGAAAGGCTATCTCAAGATCCAGCCTTAACAGTGTAAATCTGGTTGACAACTGAGTAGCATAAAGGACTTACTATGCTTATATTTCTTTCTTTTTTTTAAGATTTATTTATTTATGCATACAAGAGCTAGGGTATAGGCCAAAGATGTGGGGACTGAGAGGATTCACCAGAGACAGAGCGGGGAACAGAACAGGCAGACTGACTGAAGTACACTGCTGAGGGGAGCAGCGGGTGAGCCAGGCGAGGTCTACTGTGCCATGTGGGTTGCTCCCTGGCTGGCCAGGGATGGAACTCGAGCTGCAGAGGCTGTGGATTGCTTCATAGAGTGGTGCTTAACCCCTTGTGCCACCAGGAAGGCCCCTATGCTTATATTTCTTTAGTGGTAACACTTTTATATTTTGTAGACTGGTTTAGATAGAGTGTGTTTGTGTGTATGAAAATAGAAACCAACATTTTTATATCCACATATATATACACATATATATTCACACAAATATATTTACACACACACACACACATACACACTCTTGGTCTTTGAACAAAGTAGGAGTCAGGAACAATAACATCCCTGCCACCCATGTGGAGTCAAAAACCAAGTATTACTTTACTGCTACTAGTCTGCTGTTGTTGACCAGAAAACTTACTGATAACATAAACATACATAATTTGTATGCTATTATGTATTATATACTGTATTCTAAAAATAAAAGAAGCTAGAGAAAGGAAAATGTTAAGACTATCCAAAAAGAAAATACATTTATAGTACTGTACTGTATTATTGAAAAAATCTGCGTAGAAGTGGATCTGCACGGTTCAAACCCACCGTTGTTCAGTAGTCAACTGTATGTAGTTTTGACAAAACAGTTAAAATCTTCTGAATACAATAATACACATCAGGGAAAATATTAGTTGCACTTTTCTTTCTGAAAGGTATATTGAGAGCCCTTGTAATCATACTCAAATCTGAATTTGCTGCTTTCTAGGCATTCAATCACTGTCATCCTAGACTCCCCTTCACCAATCATGCTGGGAATCCTCTTTGCCTCTTCTATTGGATCTAGTTTCCATGAATATCATATTCTTCTCTTTCTTTATTTCTTTGTTAATAACTCGCATCTTCTAGTAACACTCTCAGAAAGTGTCTGAAAATACTCTTTTCCATTGACAAGTAATTGTTATTTTGGCTGGGTATAGAATTCTATCTTGTTCCCTACCCCACCCCCAACTTTGGAAAGTTTTAGGAACTTCTCAACTGGTTTCTAATTTTCAATATTGTCACTGAGATGTCCAGTGTTATTCTAATTCTTGGTTCATTGTAGATCAAATATATGCCCTTCTAAATCACCCAGAAGCTTCTGGAATAGTCTCTTTATTCAGATGCTCTGAAATTTCATGGTGATATGTCCTGGTATGGTCTCTCTTCAGTACAGTTCTGAGTCCTAAGTGGGCCTTTTCATTTTTAATTAATTAAATGCATTCATTCCCTTTGATCACAACATTCACCTCCCATCTCACTATAATCTAGTTAATGTGTACTTTTTATTTGAATGTATTTTTATAAACTGTGTACTGTCCTGTGTACATGAATTTTTTGTATATGTGAATGGTATCATACCACTGTTCTCACTAAACTATGCTTCAAAAATACTTTGTTTCCATGGTTACATGGTTTTTATTGTTCCTAATTGCTGGATATATGTCACAGTATGTACCCAACAGTTTACCTGTCTACTCTCCCAGTTGCAGATACCAGCACTGCTTCTGATCACCATCATTATAAAACAGTGCTGGAAAGAACATCCTTGCATGTGAGATCTTCCTATTTGTCCATGTAAGTCTTTTTAGCTTTGGGAACCCATCTAGTATTTTTTTGTTAATTTCTTCCTTTCCATTTCTCTGTTCTTTTTATTCTAATTAGTTGAATGTAGGGCCAGTGCACTGATTTTCTTATTTTTGTTCTATATTCTAAGTGTTTAATAAAATATGTATTCCAACTATTTAATATCTTATTTTAGTTTCACAATATTTTTACATGATTAGAACCTCATTTTTACCTTAATGTATTTTACCTTCACATTCAAGAGCTTTTTAAACTGCTGATTGGTTTATATAAACAGCAATCTGTTGCTCTGTGAGTGAAATCTTTCTCTTCTATCTCTGTTCATAGCAATTACAGTTTTTAAGTTATCTTCTGCTCCCTCAATGTTCACATTCCCTCTAACTTCTTTTCCTTTCCTACTTAATATTTTGGTTTTGGACTTTTGTGTTGTACATTTTTTTCAGTTGTGATGATCCCTAACTGTGTTCATATTTAAAAAGCAAGGTACGAAAGACTTACTGCAAACTGTGTGCAGAGTTGGGGCTTGTGCAGGGTGTCAGGGTAGTGAGCTGAATGGTGTCTCCCCAGAATATATGTCTACATCCTAATACCTGGAACATTTGGAAAGCCTTTACAGTTGTATTTAAGTAAAAGATCCTGAGATAAAGAGATCATCCTGGATTAAACAGTTCAAGAGGCAAGTGTCCTTATGAGGGACAGGTAGAAGGGGATTCTAGACAGAAGAGGAGGAAGCAATGTAACCAACAGTGGCAGAGGCTGGAATGACAAATCACAGACAAGCAATGCCTAGAATCACCAGATGCTGAGAGAATAAGGAAATTCTCCCTTAGAGCCCTTAGCACAACAAGGGAGCATTGCCCTGCCATATTTTGGAACTCTTGCCTCCAAAACTGTGACAGTATTAACTTTCCTCACAGTTTAAGCCAACTAGTTTGTGATAATTTATTGCAGCAACCACAGGAAAATAATTAAGTGAATCTCATAGATGGTGAAGGGGGGGAACCCATTTCCCTGGCAACTCCCAAGTATCAGTATACATAGGTCTTTTCTCTTAAGATGGATAGTTTCCCCACAGAGGATGAAGTTCTGTCAGACCGCTATATTCTGAGAGTCCTGCGGTATAAGAGGCTGGGAATATGACCTACAGTTTGTGGACTTTCATTTGTCTGCCACAACATACCAAACTCACTCTCTGGGGAACCTGAATTTACCATGTCAAGCTTCTCTAATTCAACCTCTAATGAGAGTAAATCTTCTAACTTTGGCTGGTCTAGGGTCTGGCTGGCACAGACACCTGTTGGCATTGTTTAGGAGAGGACATCTAAGTTCCTGACAAAAACTTATCACCAAGCCTCTTGTGTTTAGTCCACTCATACTCCAGCTCTCAGACATACCTGGTGCCTCTAATTCCTAAGTTTTTGTAGGAACCTTTAGGGTTCTGAGGGAAATCATTCTGCTCTATAATTGACATTTCTCACTATAGGCAATTAAACCTCAGATTTCCATTACTAGCTCAGTTACCATTTACTCTGTCTTCAAAACTTTTGGTGATAACTTAGACTTACTGTCTGTCACTTCCTCTCCAGTTTTTTTGGTGTCATGAGGTCCTTTCCTAAATGTATTTCCTGAATTAGTGGGGTGACCAGAGAAAATCAACTTGGTTCAATCAACCACATTTAAACAAAAGCAATACTTTGTAAATTTTCATTTGAAGAATTCAAGTCACTCAGACAAGAAACCAAGCTCAGTTTGGGTTAGAAACGTGACAGACCCTCTAAGATCTACCCATGTAGCCACACTTTATATGGCTAGATTTTCCAAAATGAACTTTTCATTCTAGTTAAGTTAGGTTGCATAACAATCTCTTCGTTACCCACCCTCCACCCCAGGATCTCTCATTTCTTCATCTTTCATTATGTTGTGGGGATTTCCCCTTTCTGCAATGTCCACTCCAATATATTCAATTTTATCCTATGACACATTTTATATTCAAGCAAAATTCCAGTCCTTCATGAAACCATCCCTGATGACTGCATATATATATAATTTTCTCCCTTCCCTCAAACCAAATATCTGAATCTTATATTAGTAAAGAACCCCCATTTCCTAACTGTTTCAAGTGTTTGTGCTGTCCTTTCAGCAAAATATAAGTGCAGGAAACATGTGATCCATGCCACATGAACATACTAGGCATTGAGTACTTGCCAACCAGTATGTATTAGAGTCACAAAGATGGGATTTGATGTCCAGTGTGTGATAGATTAGAATCTTTTGAAGATAAAGACTGTATCTTATTCTACTTTATGTCCCTAACAACCAGCACAGTATTTTACATAGCCTTTTACCATTACATGACCAAATAAAGAATGGATGGCTAATGACTCTCACTAGATTCTGTGTTCAATGTTGTACCTGATCCAAAGACTTTTTAATTCTTAGAATAATTAAGACAATGAGAATAATGGTTCACTACTGCATTCCCAGTATCAAGAACAGCATTTGGCACATAGGGACTGCTCAGCAAATGTCTTCTAAATGGAGGTTGAATAAACGAATCTGCCAAAAGTCAAGGGCATCAGTTTATAGTTAGAAAAGATTAAGAAGAGAAGAATATCTGGCTTACCCGGAAAGCACTCCTAGGACTAGGTTGAGAACAAAGAAGGATCCAATGATGATGAGGGGGATGAAGTACAGCCAATTCCAGGTGGCTCCTAAGGCATCATTGGTCTGAAAGAAAGAAAAATGGTTCCTTAAGTACTTCACCAAAAACATCAGCTGGGGGCTCCCTGGCGGTGCAAGGGGTTAAGTCTCAGCACTATGTAGCTATCAGTAGGCACTGCAGCACAAGTTTCATTCCCGGACAGGGAGCTACCCACACAGCACAGCAGACCTGTCCTGTCTCGTCTGCTGCTCTCCTCAGCAGTGTATTTCAGTTGATCTGCCTGTTCTGCTCCCAACTCTTGTCTCTGGTGAATCCTCTCAACCCGCCATCCCCCTGCACTTCTGGCCTGTACCCCAGTTCTTGTATGCATAAATAATAAATCTTTTTTAAAAATCAGTTAAGAGGAGGCAGCTCCTACAGCCTTGCAGGTAGGGTGATGTAACAAGCACAACACAATACAATTCAAAGTTGTCTCATTCATTCACAATTTGGTGTTAATGTGGGTTAATTCATTATATTCCATGCATACAGTGAAGTACATGCATCTGCCTCATTTAACTTATGACATAGCTGGACCCCCAAAAGACCAAATACATTTCCAATGTCATGCAAACTATTTCTGGTTTTATGTTTGGTGATATGGGTTCTATGCCTTTGCACTTTAAATGGGACAAATTCTTAGAAAGACAGCGGCAGGCTGTATCCATCATTCTGTTCAAAGGATATTGACTGGGTTCCTTGGGAGACATGAGTTTCTTTCACATCTTGTTCAGCCCTTGACCTGAGCTCTGGTTTTCCTTCTTCTATGACAGCTCAAAAGCACATATCTGGCCCAGGTGTGGCCCCAGTAAAGCTCTGGATAAAACAAGGAATAAATCTAGGTTTGCTTGCTCTAATGCTAACACAGTGAACTGAAAAAATCATGGAAATCCGTATTCTGTATTCTAAAACTACAAGTTCGAGTCGAGGCACTTGGATGGTGGAGGTTTGAAAGAGAGTAATACCACCAGACTTAGCCAAAAGAAGCAACTCTTGGCAGGATGTCTTATTAAGACCTGGGAACAGTTTTGCAACATTATGAATAGCCATCTTTACACTTAAGACTCTCAACTGAGTTTACTTTCACTCTCCCTAATCATGAGATCAACCCCAAATCTTTCTAAATGGTCTGCTTGCCTTGCATTTTATGTAGGCAGGGCTTTGAGCCTACTCTAACGCCATCCTCCCTCACTCCAAACTTTAATATCCATTTGTAACTCACTGTTTCTGAAAGATATTTTATTCTCAATTCACTGGAGAAACAAGGCCAAAGTCAAATACAAAACATTTACAATTTTACATTGTCAAAAATTCACAGGCTAAATTAGTAAACATTAGATCTGAACTCAGAATTTCTAAAGTAAGGGGTTTCATCCAAAATTAACCTTTCTCTCACTACTAAATTTTGCAAATATATTTTGAGTCACTGTCCTCATGGTTCACCATGGACTTCTGTGGCATTTTGTCTTGTCTGTCTCCCAGATTATCTCGTTTTCTTTATGCCTCCCATTCAAATACATCAGTCCACAGAATACAGCCTCTCACTGATGATGGCAGCTATCATTGCACAAATTTGTCCATTAAAAAGAGCTTCTAAGACAATTTCTTTCACTAAACTTGGCCTTTTGTCTTGCCCCTACATTGTTCAGAGAGAAAAGGTTGCAAATGAAACAGAATGAAATGCACACCTTCTGCATTGAGTGGGACACAGATAGGACCTGCTAATTTCAGTGTGTAAGATCTAGTTGTTTGGTATAAACAGGTCTGGTCAGTAAACAAAGATGTGAGTCATATCTCAGAAGTAATTCCTCCAGGTTATCAGAAGGAAGAGTAGAAATAGGAACCAAGGGTTGCTAGAGTTTTTAAACGGACAGAGGAAGGTGTTTTTTTGTTGTTGTTTTTTTTTTTTTCCTGAGCTATGGAGGCTGGAGTCTTCCTATGAGTTGAAGGATAAATTGAATGACCCTTGTATAGCTAGCTATAATTTTTCTCATGATTATAAATACAATATTCTGTAAAGACTCAGATGGGGGTGGGTGGGTGGTGGCCTCCAGATCAACAAGCCTCATTCTCTCTAACCAGTACCCACTCCTCCTTGGTAGGTTGTTTGGCAGCAAGGAGTAAGTGTGCTCCCAGAACCCAGATCACTGTTTGGTTGCCAATAAACATTTACAGTTGACTCTCCAACAACGAGGGATGTAGAGATGCCAAGCTTCCATGCAGTTGCAAATGCAAGTACAACTTTTGACTCTAACCAAACTTAATTACTAATAGCCTGCTTTGGACCAAAAGTCTTACCAATAGTATAAACAATTGATAAGCACATATTTTGTAAGTTATATGTATTACATACCATAATTTTATAATAAAGTAAGTTAAGGGAAAGAAAATGTTATTAAGACGATCATCAGGGCACCCACATAAAGGTCTTCATCCTCATCATTGTCTTCACTTTGAGTAGAGGAGGACGAGGAGGTTTGAGAAAATCCACATATAAGTGAACCTGCACAATTCAAAGCCGTGTTATTCAACAGTCAACTGTAGTTGGTATCAGCAATAGTGATGATGAAATTACGACTTTAAAGGTGAACTGCAGTTGGTATAAGCAATAGTGAAAATGAAATTATGACTTTTATGTGTCCCAGGAGGGACTAAGATACAATTTGAAAGAGATTAGAGCAATCTCATTGGGGTAACTATTTGCCAGAGAGGTTGGGACTGAAGAACATTCCCCAAATTATGTTGTTATTGCTGGTGATCTGTACAATGTTAATATGTGGAAAACGAACTTCTCTAACCCAAGACACTTGGGAAACACAGATTATACTTTCCATTAGCCTGTGAGAAGACCCATCAAAAAAGGGGACATTATTAATGTTATTTCATCATTTTATAAACTGTCTTGATTATGAAACCCTCTTTCTAAAAGAAAATCTATTAATTTTTTTTTTAATTTTCTCTTTTTTTAAGATTTATTTATTTATACAAGTGCTGGGGTACAGGCCAGATGCACAGGAGGGTGAGAGGATTCACCAGAGACAGAGCGGGGAACAGAACAGGCAGACTGACGAAATACACTGCAGAGGGGAGCAGGGGGCGAGACAGGAGAGATCTGCTGTGCCATGTGGGATTCTCGCTGGCCGGGTGGGATCGAACTGATGCTGCAGAGGCTGTGGACAGCTTCACAGCGTGGCACTCAACCGCCTGCACCACCAGGAAGGCCCAAAATCTATTAACATTATTAGGACATACAACCTGGGAAATGCAAAACTCTCTTCAGTGGTCCTGAGACTAGGAAATAGGTTTTCCAATTCTTCTAGAACATATCGGTGATACTTAGTTTCATTTTATTGGGTGCTTTGTGTGGATGCTTCGGTTTTGCTTTAAACTTAAAGGCAAGAACCTTAATTAACTGTCTGCTCATTTCTGTACCTAGCACCTAACAAAGTCAGCTCTTTCTACATGCTCAACTAATCAAGACCACCGTTTGAGTAAGATGGGTCTCATGTTAAAAATATATACCCAGGGCCTCCCCTGGTGGCGCAGTGGTTGAGCGCTGGGCTGCGAGGCTGCCCGCAGCCTCTGCAGCGCTGGTTCGTTCCCCAGCTGCTGGCGAGGGCCCACAAAAAAAAATATATATCCCCAAAATTCATTTCGATATTCCCCTTTCAATCTGTGCAGCTCTATCTGATTTGCTTTATAAAAAAAAAGTGAACCATTACAGACAACAATGGGACAAAGAGAAGAATATCTGGGGGACACCAGCACCCCAGCACTGTGCCCTAGGGGCTCTTCTTAAAGAGGACTGACACCTTAAAAGTTTCTTCTGGAGAAAGCCTGATGGCTCCTGGGGATTATTCACAAGGCTTTTATAACAGATTTGCCCCACCCTCGCTCCACCTGTCTCCTCTCCCTCTGGTCTCAGTACCTGCCCTCCCATCCTGCCTCCCGGGTGGCCCCATCCTCACTTCAACTCCCCAATCTGTCAACAGATCTATGGCACCACCAGACAGGCCTGGGGACAGACCTCAGCAGAAAGTGGGCAAGCAGAGGACTTTAGGCTCCCCTCCCCCTAAATGGCAAGGTTCTTTCTGATGCTAATTAGAGCTTCAATCTCCTTCTGATTCATCACTATTAAAGCCTTAAAATTGTCCAGTGTAGGAGAGCCAACTACTAAAGCGTCTCTTGAGATTAAAAAAAGAAGAAAGTAATCAACAACTCCAAAGGCAGCCAGTGCCGTGAGGCACGTGCAGTGGGGTTCAGGAACCCCACGTGGGAAGTTGCCAGTTCAGCCTGAGTTGTGGCTGTGTGACTGAGTCCTCCTCCAGTGTGCACGTGGCTGCCTCTCAGCAGGAGGTACCTGTGTGAGAGGGAGAATTCCTCCCTTTTCTTCTCTCTCTACCTTACTCGCAGCTTCTGGGACTCTCCCTCAAGCTGCTTGTATGCAGGCTCATAAAACTTGAGGGTCCTTAGGGACTTTTCTTGCAAGAACAGGGGACAGCCAGGCTAAGTACTCCTAGTGCCATCCTGGGGAGGAAAACCCACAGCTTTCCAAACACATCCCGCTGTATTCTGGCCCCAGGACAGTCTCCAGAGGACCTTCCCTGCACAGACCGGCGGCACGATGGAGCAGCAAAGTGTCAAACAGCTTCTCTGCAAAGGCGGCAGCACCAAGAGTGCCCATCTCTTGGTTCTACTGGGCACGCACACCTACTATGTGTCAGTCATTATAGAGGAGCACTTTTCTTTGGGGCAATGTCCTCTTATTTTGGGTGCCGATTCTCCTCCCACCTGACCCAGCCAAGCCCTCAGGCTGGCAGCTCTCCGTCTTTCTCACCTGCTGATTCCCTGAGTGACACACATGCACATGTGCACATGACGGGGGTGATGACAGACAGAGCGCAGTCGGGGGTGGCGGCCCGCCTGCACAGGGAGTGCTCAGCGGGTACCAGCCCTGACATAGTGGGAATGTGTTCCTTTGGGAACTTGCCTGATTGGGGGTGGTGAGTGCACCCACTCCCTGCGTAAACAGGCACACATGGCAATTATCACATTAATCTCCGGGGGATGGGGGAGATAGTGGGAAGAGCAGGATTGGAGAGAAGATAGAGATGGAGAGAACGAGGAGAGGGGCTCTGTGATTCTCTTGGCTGGAGGTTGCACAGGCAAGGCCGGCCCTCACCCTTGGAAACGGGTTTCTACTAGGGTTCTATGGTGTAGTGGCAGGACAGGGACAGAGCAGATTTTCTGATCTGGCAGACAAGGTAAAGGAGGAGTCCTGGAGCCTTCGGTGGCTTTCTCAGGATTTTATTGAGCTTTTACATGTAGTGCAGCAACCAGCTTCAAGGCTCAGTAGGCCTCTGAGCCCGGAGCAAGTCTTCACCCTGGGATTCTCTCTCTCTCTCTTCCGCCTCTCTCCTGTTCTTTCTCCCCTTCTTCCTCCTGCCTCTCTTGGAGAATATTTCAATACTGCTGCCATGGCCCACAGAAATAAACAACACAACTATAACAATGTAACAAATGCAGGTGCCCCATCATGCAGAGCAATCCTAATGGCAGGAGGGCAGAAAAGCCTGAAAACCATTTACCCTACACATGGGGTCTGTGGAAAATATGCTGGAGGCTGTCTAGTCTAGAAATGCTTTCCACTGAGCAGCTCTGACCAACGAGGCTGAATTGCATACAACTAAGCAAGGAAAATGGGCAAGTTGGGACTCTTGAGAACGGAAGGATACTGATTCCAGGGTTCATTTGGAGAAAAGGATCTCTAGGGCACATCTGCTTCCCAGGCTGGAGGTAGCATCAGCAAGCAAGCCTTGGGCTGGCACAGAGCAGAGTTTCTTAGCCAGCGCACTAGCAGCTGAATAATTCTTTATTGTGGGAAGTTGTCTGATGCAGCCATCAGCAGCATCCTTGTCCTCTACCCACCCGATACCAGTAGCACTCCCCGAGTTGTGACAAACAAAAATGTTTCCAGAACACTGGATGATCTGGGGCATCAAATTGAGGGCTGCTGGCCTAGGGGCTCCAGTCTCAAGGAGGGAGCTTTGGAATTACTAACTAAGCACAGGTCAGGGGCTGGATGTAGAGACTACCCAAAAGGGCAAGAAGTCCAGGCCATTCATTTTAGTCAAAGCCTCTGTCCAAGGCCTCTCTTGGGAGAGGAAATTCAGAGAGGGTAAGAGTGCGGACAGAGGCTAAAGGCCGATTCAACTGCTTCTCACTGTCCCTAAAGGCAGTACAGGGCACAGGGCACTTAACCAACTACCCAGCTGAACTTAACTCTCTTTGGGCCCCAATTCATGCCAGTGCCACAAGTACACCTCAAGGAACTCATAGAGCATGCAATGCTATAATCTGAAGAGCTGAAATGCCATAATTTGTTCTTCAAAGGTGTGGACTATGTAGCACATGGCTACCTAGATACTCTTCCAGGTGTTAGGGAATACATGTTGAGCAAAACAATCTCGGGCCTTGGCCTTGTGAAATATAAGGCATAATGGGGTGACCCACAGTAAATCCATGAGCATACAAATATTGTACAACTTCAACTGAAGTGGGCTCTGCGGGAACCACACAGGTCAATGATGGGTGGAGGCAGGGGGAAGGAGTTCTGATTTGGCCCAGAAGGTCAGGGAAGGATCTTCTGAGGCTTTCAGAGCAAAGAACCACATTTCTCCTAAGAAATTACCTGGGCTCAGACAGCAGAGGCCAGAAAGACAGAGAAAAGGTTTATGATGAAGAGAAAGACAAGGAAAAGATTAAGACGCAACAAGAGGTGGGGGGAACATTTCACAAGAAAAAGGAGGGTGGAAAATGCCCTCTTGGAATGAACCCTCCCACTCGGCAATAGCAGTGCCCTCCCCCTAGGTCCGGTGTGGATGTTACGTTGACGAGTACGTGGATTGCCAAGGGCAGCCCTGTTCGATCATGCTCAGTATGTTTTGTCCAGCATAACCAGACTCGAGATAACCTAGTGCTTCCATCCTGCCCCTTCCCAGGCACCATCTCACTCCCCAAAGGTAACACTGCCCCGACTTCTATGACCATTGGTCGTGTTGGCCTAATTGGGAAATCACATTGAGCATTCCCTGCATATGCCCACCTCACCTCTGCCACATACATCCCCTTTCAGTTCAGGATATTTGCTAAGAAACTTACGCTCAGAGGGGCCTCCCTGGTGATCCAATGGGATAATATGCCACACAATGAAGCTATCCTCAGCAGCTACAGCACAAGTTCAATCCCCAGCCAGGGAACTACCCACATGGTGCAGCACACCTCTCCTATCTCACCCGCTGCTCCCCTCACAGTGTGTTTCAGTTAGTCTGCCTGTTCTGCTCCCATCTCTGTCTCTGGTGAATCCTCTCACACCCCCTGCATTTCTGGCCTGCACCCCAGCTCTTGTATGCATAAATAAATCTTTAAAAAAAAAACTTATGCTGGGCCTCCCTGGTGGCACAGTGGTTGAGCGCTGGGCTGCGAAGCTGCCTGCAGCCTCTGCAGCGCTGGTTCGATCCCCAGCCACAGGCGAGGGTCCCTCATGGTGCACAGACCTCTCCTGCCATGCCCGCTGCTCCCCTCAGCAGTGTACTTCGTCAGTCTGCCTGTTTTGCTCCCCACTCTGGCTCTGGTGAATTCTCTCACCCTCCTGTGCTTCTGACTGCACCCAGTGCTTGTATAAATAAATAAATAAATCTTAAAAAAAAAAACAACTTATGCTCAGAATATTAAGTATCCCCCAACTCTGTCCCCACATCCCCATCCCACCACCCCAAATCAGAGTCCAGAGCTCATGGATCTGGCAGGTTCTGTGCTGCCTTTACCAGGTCCGCCTTACTGGTAGGAACCCCCAAATCCCAGCATCTATGCTCGGTGACTGCCAATCCATCCATCCCTAGTCAGCATTCTTGTCTCAACTGGTAGTTGATTTAAGTTTTCCTACCCCTTCCACTGAACCACTGCTCCTGGTATATGCTGTAGTCTGTGATCATCTTTCAGGAGTTACTGACATTGTTCTGCTGCAATCTAGTTACAGATGGCGGAGGGGAGTTTGGGATGCTCATTCTGCCACCCTCTTGCTTGTCTGTAGTCTGTACTCAGCTAGTAGTCTGTCCACGGGGCAGAGGGTGGCAGGATGACCCATAGTCAGTAACTAGCTCATGCAGGAATATCATAGGCCCTTGCTTCCAGGGGACATCCTGCAGTGCAATCCACAGTGTGGAGTTGCCTGTGGGAACAGGCTGAGTCTAAATCTTTTGAGATCAGAGGATTTCCCTCTGACTTAGTCTGCTCCTTCCTATCATTACAGAGCAGCCCCTCAATAAACCATTGCCAGAAGCATCTCTGTTCCAGAGTCAGCTTGTAGGGACTCTCACATTAAGGCATCGTATTACTTTCTCATTAGGGTACTGACCAATGTTGAGAAGCTGATCATATCTCCCCATGCCCGAGTCCAGACAGTTAGATGGTGTTTCTAAGGAGGCAGCCACCCATACCCCTTTGCTGGGAACCAAAAGTGTATCCCACAAGCCACTGGGCAATAAATGGCCCACAAGTTCCATCCTACCTGGTTTCCCACATACCAGGAGTCATAGTCACAGTCAAAGAAGATTATGAGAATATGTCCTCCAATCATCATTTGATAGAAGAAACTGAGTCCCAGACACGCAAAGTGATCCAGGCCAGACCTGGGGCCACAATCTAGGACCATGATTGGTCAACAATTTGAGGACTTTTAGCTCCCCACACCTAGCTCTGTCCCAGATCTCCTAAAAGCAATCCCACCCATACTACTACCACCTTTGAGGGGAGAATAAAAGACAAATAGATGAGTCAACATGAGGCCATGACAGCCAGAAATGTGAGCTGTCTTCCAAGACCCCTGGCTAAGAAAGAAAGATGGGGAGATTGAGGCTGGGAGCTCTCAGAAAAATACAACCACCCACCGCAAGCACCCGGCAAGGAGGCTGAGCCTGCGGTACTCAAGCACCCAGCACACAGTCTTCTATTATGTCTCGGATCCCTGAGCATATTTAGAAAAAATGTTCCCCACACAAACAAGCCCCAAAAGCAGCATTTGGTTTAGCCAGTGGCTTAGGATAAGTGATCAAGGCTCCCTAGTCATTGTAATTGATCCAATCGCCCCATACTTAAGGGCCAGCAGCCGCTTTCTCCAGCTGCCTGGATTGTCAGTGATGAGCACTGAGGATGCCATGGTACCTCGGTCCAGATGCAAACACATCTCCAGGAATAACTTCTCTTTTTTTGTTTTATGCCACTTCATTTATTTTTACATTCTTTTTCCTAAATATTCTTTGGCATTTTATTTGTGAAATAAATACTTGATTTTCCTTCTTATACCAGTGGGAAAACTGCAGAACCAGTTTGGCAAATCAGAGTCCCAGAGAAAACAGCACCCCTACCCTCATCCACAGGCAGCTGTGTGAGGTCAGTGAGACAAGGATCACGGGTCCCCTACGCTGCCCTGTCCCGGGGGCAGGTGATGATCACCACCTGTCTGAGCAGACAGATGTTGATGTGTTGTGCAAATCCACACCCACACCTGGAGAGACACCTCAGTGAATAGCAAACTCTGACCAGGGCAGTGCACGTGTGAGCAGGGAGTCTGCCATGACCCTGCCCACATAAGCCAGCACCTTAAAATCCAGATGGCTCTGGGCCCTGCTGGGCTTAAAGTCTCTCTGGTGAAATCTTAATAACCCAGTGTCATTTCTATGTGATAGTTACCCTACCACATGCTTGTTTGAGATGTGGTCCAGAAGCCAAACATGGGGATAAGAGATGCTTTAGAGTTTAGAGGTCTTCTTGCAGCTGCTGAAACAGCATTGGGGTGATATGGGATTCAATATTCTATTTTTTCTGTCCTTGTATATATTTGAAAATTTCTATAATAAAAGATTTAAAATCTTCCCCATATAAAATTGACTATTTTTATTAAATATATCAGGGTCATATGTAAATTTTAAAGAAAGTCTTTTTTTAGTCAAAACAGTGGAAAATGCTAACTGAGATGACAGCAGGGGGTAGAAATGAATGTTTTTAAGAAACCTTTTATACTTTTCTATATCTTTGCAAGTTAGTCTGCAGTAACTAAATAGTTTCATTTTTTTATGATAAGAAAAAATAGACTCTGGGGGGGAAATATCAAAGCTCAGCCAAAATCCTGGTGGGGACAGGTAGTCCTGGGGTAACTGGGGCCAAAACAGAGGCAGCTGGCTCTTCACTGAGCTGGCTGGGCACTGCTGTGCTCTGGAAAAAGGCAAGTGTGTTGCTCTGACACCACCATAATCAGGTTGGCCAAAGTAAGTGAGGAAAGAGGGAATTAAAGAGCATGCTGGCAATGCACTTGACGTATTCTTTCAAGAAAGTCAAGCACCAGAAAGAGCTCAGAGAATAAGAGATGAGTCTCAAAGACCCTTTCTTTGTGACCTTGGTACAAAAGATATAGTAGACCCTCTATATGGTGAGAGTTTTGTGCAGGAGTCATTGCATTCTAGAAAGACTGGGTTGATGATACCAGGGTAACAGATTCATGCTCTTTAAGGATCAAACCCTCTATCATTATTTATTGCATTTCCAATGGTCTCCTGTCCTCTCACCGGGTAACCAATCACTGTTTTCCATTTGGCCTAATGTGAGGCCTACTGTGAATACTCTAACCATCTTCTTGCAAATTAAAGAGCTATTAAGAATCACAGCATTTTACATAAACCCTTCACTGTGTGGATGAAGAACTGATGGTCAAAAGCTAAATGACTGCTGAAAGTAAGTAGAGCCAGAATGTCGGACTCTAACCACTCTGCACAGTCCTTCTGTTCTAGCCCACCCAGCTTAGTATTCAAGTATGCATAATGGCCCTGTTCCCTCTAGTTATTCTATATAAAATTAGTCCTTCATAATCCCTTTTGGAAACTGCCTGAAGTTGAAGACCATGATGATGTTGCTCACTTGAAAGCATGGGAATCAGACCTGTGTGCAATGCTGTGCAATTTAATTAAGAAAAGATTGAGGCGGGCCTCCCCGGTGGCGCAGCAGTTGAGCGCTGGGTTGCAAAGCTGCCCGCAGCCTCTGCAGCCCCAGTTCGATCCCCGGCTGCTCCCCGGCCACTGGAGGAGGGTCCCACATGGCGCGCAGACCTCTCCTGCCGCCCGCTGCTACCCTCAGCAGTGTACTTCGGTCCTTCTGCCTGCTCTGCTCCCCGCTCTGGCTCTGGTGAATTCTCTCACCCACCCCTCTCTTCACATTGAAGAAAAGATTGAGGCTAGAGAGGTCATGGGAGCCTTTCTAAGGAAGGCTGACCCTTCATCTGCACTTGTATAGGAGGAGGATTTGGAAGTAGGAAGTTTGATCAACAGAAGCAGAGTCCAAGGGGGAGTAAAATGGAAGGCAGAGACCACAAAGAGGTGGTATTGACAATAGGGAGAAAGACAAGGAAAAGCAGGTCATGGGGAACCCTGAATGGGGCCTAAATTGTTTGGACTGGCTCATTCCCTGTCAGCCCTTCCTCCCTTCTTTCCTTAACCTCCCTTTTTTATCCTCTTACTCTACCAAATGCAGAGTTTGTTCATGCTCAAAAAACACTGTTCAGCATCTCTAAGGCTTCCCTTTAGCATATCACTCTAGAATCCCCTAGCATTTACACACACCTCACAGTAGTACACAAATTCATTGAACACTTGTGAAAGTGTTCCCTGCACAAGATGAATAAGAAAGCAAAACAGTCCTCAAGGGCCTTGGTAATCCGTAAGAAGGCTAAGTCACAAGGACAAATTCCTATAATAGAAAACAGAACATTAAGTGCTGCACTTAGGTTTTTATTTGCACTTATTTGCAGACCTTATTTATATGTGCTGTATCTTTCATATATTGGTCCTCCCTCCCTTCTCAAAGATGGAACTGCATCTTTTATTTCTGTTCACTCTACTAAGGTATAGAATATTATTCTACTAACAAGAGATTCTCAATAACGTTGTTGACTAACAGATTAAAAAGCCACTAGCATTCTTCTTTGAAGGCCTATATGAGTTTCCATCTCTAGAAATAAATAGATCACCTGTAAAATGGCATCTCTGTTGACACACAGCAAGTGCACTTGGCTAAATCAAATATTCAGTACAGCATATAAGAGTAGACACTCAAGGAAAAAAGCTTCAGATAATCATTTTTCTTGGCTCTCATTCTTCCCTGTGCAATGGTTTCTGAGCAGGTGAATTAATTTATCATTGAACATCCCTGTTGTAATTAATAATTGTGTGTCAAACACAATGTAAGGCTGGTAAGCCCAGTTGGTTCCCTGAAGAAGCCCCAGGCAAGTTAGTTTCATTTCTTTCTCGGCCACAGAAAGCTCTCTTGCTCCTTAATAAGAATGGTTTAAAAGCAAGCAACCATGACTTCCAAGTCTTTGCATCTTCAGAATCCAAGACAGGTCTCTGAACAACATGTTCGATAAAAGTGCATTGGCTTTGATGATGATGATACTGAACTATGCACTGTCCCCCAGTACCTAATGTCTCACCTGAGGGTCTGAGAGTACACAATGAGCCCCACCCCCCTCCTGCTGGATCAGAGAGTCCCACAACACACTGGGCTACGGGTGTACCCAGGACATCTCTCTACTTGCCTCTTATGGCTGCCTACAGAGCCTGGCACAGCCAGAGTCCCCAGGCTGGTCAGCAGCACTTTGAGTAGCCTAGTCCATTTACCCCAGGGCTGTTTCAATATTATTTTCTGTGTGCTCCATGGTGTAAAAAACAATGGGAATTACTGTGCCAGAAGACCATCTGTCAGAGACAGAGAGGAGGGAATTATTACTTGAGTAGGTGCCTACATCAGACAACAGATGTGGGGTCCCTTCCCGCTCAGGCCCATATTCCTCCCTTTGCTTCTTTCTTCAGCAACTAACTCTCAGGTTGCAATTCTACCATTTCCTCCAAGCCCTTTCTTTCAAGCCCTTCTCTCATCTTTTGATTTCTACTATTTATTTGGCTATTTCCCTCCTAGAAATTCATCTTGGTTTTCTCTTTCCTCTAAGTCATTTATTCCAGTGGAGGATCCCCAGTGGTTTGTGGGTTATGACAAAGTTGATGGAGAAAATAATAGCGTTTGGCAAATCAAAACTACAATGAGATACCATCTTACACCAGTGAGAATGGCACATATTAAAAAAACTAGCAACAACAAATGTTGGCAAGGGTGTGGAGAAAAATGAACTCTCCTACACTGCTGGTGGGAGTGCAAACTGGTCCAACCACTATGGAGAGCTGTGTGGAGATTCCTCAACCTGCTAAAGATGGAGCTTCCATATGATCCAGCAATTCCACCCCTAGCTATTTACCCAAAGGACACAGAAACATTAATTCCAAAGAGCACCTGCACCCCTATGTTTATAGCAGCACTATTTACAATAGCTAAGCTTTGGAAACAACCCAAATGCCCAAAAATAGATGACTGGATCAAGAAGATGTGGTCCATATACACAATGGAATATTACTCAGCAATCAAAAAAGATAAACTCATGCAATTTGCAGCACTGAAGGGATCATGCTCAGTGAAATAGCCAGAAAGAAAAAGAAAAATACCGGATGGTCTCACTCATAGCAGGAATTTAGAAAACCTAAATAAGGGACCAGGAAAAAGAATAATTATAAGAAAGAAAAAATCAAAATCAACAAACAACTATGAACCAGAGACACACTATGGGGGGGGGGAGAAAGGTGGGATTGTGGTTAAAATAAGGGGGCTGCAATGGAGAATATAAAAATAAAATAAAAATAAAGAAAATAATAGCATTTGTTGTCTTCCCAATGAACATGAGGGTACTAAAATCAAAGCTAATGGAGAACCAACATAAGAATGCATATAAGTAGCTCCAACTTGGACCTAGGAAGACCTGTCCTGGGAACACTGAGACCTCTTTAAAATATCTTTATCCAAACATTTTTTCTGTGACTTAAACCCTAAAGCTCCAGTATAAATATGAGGAGAGAAAAACCACCATGGCTTCCACCTGGCTTCACTGCATAAATAGATCCATGTATTTCATTGTATAAATTGAGTCCATGCTGGTCACAGAGCCAGGTATGGAATAAGCATTCACTCTAATCTTCACACCATGCACAAGAGAGGCATGGTGAGGACTGACATGCTAAAATCAAATAAACAACAAATAAACAATCAAACAACAAAACCAGTTTCAGACAGGCCAGGGGCCCCACAGCCAGAATACTATAAAACTAAACCCAGCTTTGACCTCTTTGCAAGACACTATATTATGTTGCCTCTGCTGTAGGGGCAAAATAGAACAATGCTGTTTTAACCTGGAACATATTTGAGAACAGAGCTATGGATGCAGGTATTTACAACAGCAGTGCCATCAGAGGAAAGTGTTTAACCAATCCTACCCCGATGTTAAATTGTTTTGACTCTTTGAAGTCTGTACCTTAACTCTAGCCCTTTTCTGCCCTGGAGGTCTGAGAATGCAGGAACTTCCTTGGTCGGGAGTGCAACAGTCAGTTCTACAGGGAGGTCTTGGAAAGCAGTTTTCAGCCACAAGCAATTCCCAGCCATAGTTCACTTCAGCCTTGAGAGCAGAGGCAAATTGTCGTTTCTAACCAATGTATCTTGCCCAGTCTCTTCCCTGCTTAAAACCCTCCAGTGTCGGGCCTCCCCTGTGGCGCAGGGGTTGAGCGCTGGGTTGCGAAGCTGCCCGCAGCGCAGCCTCTGCAGTGCCAGTTGGATCCCTGGCCACCGGCGGGGGTCCCACATGGCGTGCAGACCTCTCCTGCTGCCCGCTGCTCCCCTCAGCAGTGTACTTCGTCAGTCTACCTGTTCTGTTCCCCACTCTGGCTCTGGTGAATTCTCTCACCCTCCCGTGCTTCTGTCTATACCCAGTGCTTGTATAAATAAATCAATCTTTAAAAAAAAAAAAAAAAAACCCTCCAGTATCTGCCTTTTCCCAGTCTGCCAAGACTAACTCCAGGCTAACCTTTCTAGCTCATCCACAGTCCCTGCCTCCCAGTATTCCAAGTCACATGGCAGTTCCCTCCTGTGCCCTGTCCTTTAATGTCTCTGCTTTTGCTCTTGTTGTCCCTGCTACGTAGAACAACTTCTTTGCCTCTTCCACTTCGAAAACCTCAACGTACACCCAATTAAATAGTGCATCTGCTGAGAAATCACCTCAGAAACATCATGCCATTACTCCGTACCCTTAAGTCTAGCACACTACTCTACCTCTCACTGTACTCACACTGCTGGCTTGTCTATCATCCTCTACAAGGCTCAACGAATTCCTCACGACAAGGAGCAGCTCTTATTTGTCTATGCATCCACTCCAGAACCCAACTTAGTGCTCAGTAGGAGTGCAACAAGTCATCACCAAATTAATAAACAAGTTAATAAGCTAAATGTATGGCTCTGATTAAATCTAAGGTGAGGAAGAAGGAAAGGTGATGAGAAAGAGGATTTATCAGAGTTAAATGCCTAGAGGTTTTGTCTGCCTGAGAATTAGTGATGATAATTGGGGGTGGTGGGGGTGTTATCAGGGATTATTACTTAATATGCCCTTCCCAGGTGTTGTTTTTTTTTTTTTTTTGCCAAAAAGTACTTCACGCTTTAGAAGAAGCCCTCTATCACACTCATCACTGATGAACTCAGGAAGGGACTAAAACAAAACTTTCCCACTCTGCCTTCTCAGCCAGCTATTAGCTTCAGCTGACAAGCTGGGTCTGAAGGAGCAAAAAAAAAATACAGACAGACTTAGCACTTAGTGTGAATATGGACTATAGTTCCTGTAGAGCCCCAGACAATGATTAAGGAACATGCTCTGAACTCAGAATAAGTTGAGAAAACCATATCTTCTGGGGACTGGGGGTCTCTAAGAGGGAAGAAGGCAGTTTCTTTGGGGAAGCAGGAGGGAACACAGCCTCTCTGCCCACTGGGCTTTGCTGGGAAATATCCAGTTAATGTTCACATCACCAGCCACAAGGCATTTGGGTGTGAAGGTGATGGCAAGATGGCAACTCTCAGGGAGGATGATCCTGGCTGGTTCTCCAGATGGCAAGGCTGGGTAAGGCTCAACCTGAAACTCTTTAGATCCTAGATTGAGGGTTCTGTCCTCTTAAGTTTTGTGAGAATGCTTTTGAACCTCGATCCTGACAATTTCCATTCACCTTCTCCATTAAAAAATGAGCTGTCCTGACCATGCTCCTAGGCTCTTTTTTTTTCAATTATAAATTTTATTTTTATATTCCCCATACAATTGTGACCCCCTTATTTTGACCCCAATCCCTCCCCTCCCCGCACCCCACCCCCCATAGAGTGTCTCTGGTTCATAGTTGTTTGCTAATTTTGATTTTTACTTTCTTATAGTTATTCTTTTTCCTGGTCCCTTATTTAAGTTTTCTAGATTCCTGTTATGAGTGAGACCATCCGGTATTTTTCTTTTTCTTTCTGGCTTATTTCGCTGAGCATGATCCCTTCCAGCGCCATCCATGTTGCTGCAAATTGCATGTGTTTATCTTTTTTGAATGCTGAGTAATATTCCATGGTGTATCACTATGGAGAGCTGTGTGGAGATTTCTTGACCTACTAAACATAGAGCTTCCATATGATCCAGCAATTCCTAGGCTCTTCTTATACCCCATCTGCATGAACTCCTGCCCTGACAGCCGGCATGGGCTGTTTCCTCTAACTGGTAGCCCCAGGGTTTCAGGATTGCTCTGAGATCCTTTTCTCCCCAATACAGCCTCAACTCCCAACCATTTACTTACCTTGTGCAAGGAGACCGGGTGCCTATTTCTAAACCCCTTTATTATTTGCAGGTTATTATAGTATTATACCGCATAGTAGTCATTTACTAGTTCAAATTGGGCAATCTAGTCTGGAACACTGGTTCTCAAATGGTGGCCCCTGGGATCTGCAGCAACAGTACTACTTGGGACCTTGCTAGAAATGCACATTCTTGGGCACCAAGGCAGACCTGATCAGAACTCCAGGGAAGCAGTTCAGCAGTCTGTTTAACAGGTGATACCTGCTACAGTTTGAGAACCATTGGTCGAGGGGGAGAAAACAAGTCAGCCATGGGTTCCTTAGTTGTTAGGCTGATCTATCAGAAAGAGAAAGAGAGAGGCGGGGAGGTGGGGGGCGGGGAGAGGAGAGAGATTGAGGACGTAGAAAGCCTGAGGTTGAGTGGGGAGGAGGAAAATAACAGAAGAATGTGGGGGGAAATGGAGAGGGGAGTGGGTGAGATTGATTCACCTGGGAATTAAACAGGTTCATGATCACAGCTGGGTGCTGCCATGGCAACAGATGCAGGCTCACCTCCACCCCCCACCCCCTCCCCAGGATGACCAAGCATTAGCTATACCTACCCTAAGTCCGGCGCCCTGTGGAAGGATCTAAGCTTCACTGAGCTAGGAAAACACAATGAGAAGCAAGCTGAAGGGAGAATCTCCCTGCAGGGGCTCTGGTCTCCAGTGGGGTCTCTAGAAAGACAGCTCCTTCCTAATGGCTAAAGGGAGTCATTTAGTTCTCATAGGCAGTGAAGACACGCTTGGCTGAAAGCCAATGTAGAAGCACCTGGGCTTGTCCCTCTCGCCCCAGGTGCAGCCTGGCCAGGAAGGCACAGATGTGGTAGGACTCACGGTGAGAGTGGCAGGCTTATTTGTTCTGCTCCCCACTCTGTCTCTGGTAAATCCTCTCACTGCCCAATCCCTCTGCCCTGTACCTTTGGCCTACACCCCAGTTCTTGTATGCATAAAAAAATAAATCTTTAAAAAAAAAAAAAGAGGGAAGGGAACAAGCCCTGGAGCTGCAGAGTGAGAAGCAGAGGCTGCACAATACCACAGGGCTCACAGCCCAGGGCACCAGGGCAAGATCCCTCCAGAAGCTGAGGAAGGAGACATACTTGGAAGGGAAATACGAGCAACTCACATAAAGATTTAAGACCCAAGACTCTGGTGGGAGAACCAAACCTTAACAGAGCTGTAGGCTCCCAAGACTGTCAACAGCCCTTTGCAGAGAGTGGTCGGAGCCTGCAGGGCATCACAGGGGAAACCCACATGGAAACGGCCTCCTCAAGAGAGGCAAGGTGGAGGCTGCAGGGACGCGAAAAAAGCAAGACACACAATACTCCATACACTTTTACTTCGTAAAAGCAAGTTTACAGCCAATTAGACATTAAAAGTTAAGATATAATTTCTGTTGCTATGTTTGTTTCCAAGAAGAACTGTGTTATGATTAGACTAACAGCCTAGTGTTAGAATTCTAAGCAAACTACATGGGAGACTGAGAGAGAAACTCATTTTCTTTCTGAGAGAAGAAAGCTGAATTCACGTACCACGACTCGCTTTCTAGTAGCTGCCCACAAAAAAATCCTTGTGCAGTCCTGACACCTCTTTTGGTGGGTGGCAGGAATGGGGGAGAATGTGCTGAGAAATATATGATTTCTTTGAATCCTCATACTGACCCAATCAAGTCATCCTTGTTACCCCCATTTTATGGAGGAGGAAACTGAGTTCAGAGAAGTCAAGTAGCATGCAAGTAGCAAAATAAAGAACTAGGACTTAAATTCATATTTACCTGACATCACAGACCATGCTCTTTTAGCCATAATGAATGTCCACAATGATGGGGAAGGGAGTGAGCTGACGTACCATGCACAATAAATTACCCAAAGCTATCAGGCCTGTTCCAAGCAGAACTGGGTGTCCCTCACTGGACAGGCTATCTCATGAGACACTATTGTCTAAGGGAAAGTCCTGAACTCACCTCTTATTAGTTCTATGACGTGGGGTAAATCACTGAATCTTTTGGGGTCTCAGTTTCTCAATCATTAAAATGGGTATAATAACCCTCTCATGGCGCATGGAGCAGTACTGCGAAGCTTGAGTAGTCTCTCTCAGTCCTACACACACGTGCACACACACACGCACACACTCCCATCAGCCTGCTATGTGTTAGTTGTATAATTCTAGATAAAATGCTTAGGTTTTCTACCCCTCAATTCTCATCTCTAAAATGTACAGATTAGAAATAAGATAAAACTCAGCTCAAGGTCTGGCTCCAGCAGACAGAAAGCATCTGACACAGGGGTACTGTTTGTTCTAACCTGTCCCAATTAAGGAAGGGTGCTCCCAGTGGCCCCAACTGCTGGGAATAACCACTTCTGACAGTCTTACCCCTCAGGGGGACCTGCCTTTGCACTTCAGAAAAGGCACACAGCTCTGGTGGTGTGAATCAGCCTCTCTTCTGTCCACCTTTTGCTTCCCCACTTCTTTAAGAGTGTCTCTGGACAGCACACACCAATAAAACAACTGCATGCAGTTCTCGGTGGAAAGTCCACTTTCAGAGACCCCAATCTAAAAGAGTGTATCTTAGAGAGTGCTCAATAAATAGAAACTGAAAACAGCAGCCCCATAAGTCTTCCAAGTGAAAAAAAATGAAATATATACAACTCTCGGACACTTTATAAAATCATTGGCCTGACCGTACATTCTCTGTGGAGCGGGCCTATGTCTTGAATGTCTTTGTTTCCTCCAAGTTTCTTGAAGATGGCAGGGTCTCCAGAAACCTATTTAACTTGTATAGGCTGTATTTCTATTCATCCCAGAATCGAATGAACCTGCATAGGTCCAGGGGGTACAAATTTCATTTCCACAATGTTAACACGTACAGCTCATAACCGGGGCACAGGCTCAGTAGTCAGGAATTTTCTAAGTGAAATCCCTCTGACAGAATAACTTTATAAAAATGGGCCACACAAATCAAACCAGGGAAGTAGGTTAGATGGGCTATTGTTATTAGTTCTTTAAAAATTAAATATTCAATATTAAACACAGCTCCCATCTGTAAAGACAGGTGTTGTGACCTGCTGCTCCAGCATCCCAGGGAGGGAGGCATAGGCTCCATGAGGGCCGGCAGGCCTTTACCTCACCTTCTTGGGAGGTGACACAGAAAGGTGGTGATGGCACTTGGAATAGATTCTAGTTCCCTTATTCCCAAACCTGTATTCTTGGGTTACACTATACCCTCTCTGACTGACACCTGTGGGAACTTGGGATACAAGGAAAATTGGACCACTGTTGCTCTTTCCATGCCATGAAACAGGTTAGCTCAGCCCTGCAGTCACACCCTCAGTGATGCCCCCTTGTTGGCTACAGGGTGGAGAAGAGGTTGAGAATAGATGTTTCCTGTGGAGGAGAGGTTGTGGCCAACATTGCCTTAGCTCATTCAAGGTGAGTCTGGTTCTGTCCTAAGTCCTTGCAGGCTGAACTGGGAGGAACACGTGCCTCAGGACTCCAGACAGACTTAGTGCTGTTTACAAGTCTGCTGAGCTTCCTGCACTGACCCTGAAATCCCTTGAAATTCTGAGTTCTAGTGGGGCCTAAAATCCCTGAGTAGTGCTCCTACCTCCACTGGACACCCGAGCTACGTCTGATTTCCTTGGGCTTGTACAGCCAGTCAAAGGGCTTCAGGAAAGGTCATGGGTCAGGTATCTCCCTACCCTTCCCCACCACCCAAGGTCCAGGCACAACCATCAATCAGGAAAAGAGGTCAAAACCAGAGTTCTTCAAATTTCTCCCTTCAGCTTGCAATGAGAGGGAATAAAAATGGGCATTTTAAGAGGTAAGCTTTCAGTGTGGCCCCAGATCCAGCTTCTCCTCCACCTCCTCTTCTCAGCTACTCCTCAGATGAGGAGTTCATCCCCACAGGCCAGCCCACTGTGACAGGGACCAGCTCCAGGCACTCCCGGGAAGCCTCCTTACTCCAGCCTCCTCTGTACTTTCTGCACCACCCAAGGCCAGAGAGCACTGTTCTGGGGAAACAAAGTGTTAGAGGAACGCTCTGACAGCAGGCAGCTTAGGAGTCCACTGGGGAGCAAGGCACAATGATACACCCCCCCCCCCCCAAAATCAGACCAGGGCTTCAGTGGGCCTGCAAGACTTTCTCAAAACTCATCCTGGTATTACAGATCCTTTCAGAAGCTGTCCATTCTCAGCCAAAGTTCTCCAATGACAGGCCAAGCTCATTAGCACCCAGCCTGAGGCTGTGGGGCCACATGTCATCCTCTAATTAACTGAGGATCATGCACCTGGCTGGCAGCTCGGCCTCCCTGGGCACAGGGCCCATGAAAGGTCCCCTATTATGCAGTGTCAGGCCAGTTTGGTTTGTTTGTTCTTGGAGAGCAGGCCTCCATGGAGCACTGCAGAGGGTGACAAAGCGGGTTCCTTGCGATTAGGCCTTCTGGCCATCTAAAGAAAACTCCAGAAGGTGTTGGTCCTCCTGGACTGTCAGGAATTAGGTCAGAATTAGCAAAAACAACACTGACATGCAGGAAGAAGGTGCAAAGCCAGGACACATGCAAAGGCTGGCATGTGGTATGCGATCAATTTAGCTTTAAAATATTTAAAATTATATCTAAGGAAGTTGATGAATGAATGGTTAGGTCCTACAAGTGGGGAGGCTAAGACAGGTTGTGTGGGCAGTATCAATTATACCACTTTGGGGCCTCCCCTGGTGGCGCAGTGGTTGAGCACTGGGCTATGAAGCTGCCCACAGCCTCTGCAGCAATTCGATCCCCGGCCGCCGGCGAGGGTCCCACAGGGTGCGCAGACCTCTCTTGCCGCGCCCGCTGCTCCCCTCAGCAGTGTATTTCATCAGTCTGCCTGTTCTATTTCCTTGCTCTGGCTCTGCTGAATTCTCTCACCCTCCCACACTTCTGACTGTACACAGTGCTTATATAAATAAATAAATCTTAATAAAAAATTATACCGCTTTGTTCGATGTGCTAGAATTCACCCCACCAGGCATCATATCTGTTTTACAGCTGGTTTGAAGAACATTAAGGCCAGACAGTAGCAGAAAAAGTATCCTAATGAGTTCTTAATTTTGAAGCACTTAGTTTGATTTGTAAAATTTTAAATTACAAAAACAGTATGTATTAGGAAGAAGTAATATTCAAACAAAACAAGATATAGAAAGAAAAAGTGGTGTTTCCCCTCACCTGCCCTCCATTCCCATCCTGCTGTGTTTAGTTTGCTATTTTAAATAAACTATTAAATCATATACACATTAGTATGTGAATACTAATGAAGAGTATACTATAGACTAGCGAATCATAGTATACACATTACTCTGCAACTCGCTTTATTTTTAAAGATTTATTTATTTATGCATACAACAGCTGGGGTACAAGCCAGAGATATGGGGGTGAGAGGATCCACCAGAGACAGAGTGGGGAACAGAACAGGCAGACTGACTGAAATACACTGCTGAGGGGAGCAGCGGGCAAGACAGGAGAGGTCTGTTGCACCATGTGGGTTGCTCCCTGGCTGGCCGGGGATCGAACTTGTGCTGCAGAGGCTGCAGATTGCTGCATAGTGTGGTGCTTAACCCCTTGCATCACCAGGGAGGACCCTGCAACTCACTTTTTTAAAAGCACATTAGCAATGTCCCTTCAGGACAAACACTTGATCAAATGTATTATAATACACACAGATGCCAAAACACAGGTATGTACAGCCAGCCATAGGTACACAACATACCCCCTGGTTCTCTAATAAAGCTTGTTTGCTTTTGTTCTGAGTGTTGTAAAACGGAGCTGAAATATACCAACTGGTCTTTTTATTACACCAAACAGGTTTCTCCACAATGGGTTTACAGGGTCAAAGGAAATATCTATTTTCAGCATGAAGTCCCCCCACAGGTTGTAGCAATGCATCAAAATTTGTGGCCATCTTTTCCCCCACATCCTAACAGGTACTGGATGTTATGACCCTTAAATATTGATCTGAGGTAATATGGGATCTATTTATTGCTTTAATATACCTTATTCTGAATATTAGCCACTTGGATTTCCCTTACTTTGAATTGCTTACTCATTCTCTGTTCTTTTTTCTATGTGTTGTCTTTTCTTTATGAATTTGCAAAGGCTTTTTTTGTGGATCAGTTATGACTTTGTTTGACCTGTCATTTTTCTCAGTCTATCAAACTGTCTCTGAAATTATTTACAATATCCTTTACCATAGAGAAATGTGTAATTATATAATCATTTCTTAAAGTTATTGAGTCAATTGTTAAGAGTCTCCAGTGGAAATTAAAATATTCAAGTTCTTTTCCCTCTCGGTCTTATATGGGGTTGCCTGCTTCATGAATATTAAGATTTCAATCTTATAAGCTGAACTTACAGATTAAAGACAATTCATACTACAGGAAATCCACAAATTCATTTGATAGAAAAGTTGGGTGAAAAACAATGGTAACATAAGCCCTCCCAAGTATTAGGGAAGCAAAAGTCAGACAACTTTTCACCAGTACTCCTCCACATAGAAGGCTAATCAAAGGCCTGCTACTTGTCCTGACATTGGAATTACACAACACCAGCAGTTGATTCCAACCATGCCTCGGATCCTGGGCATCTCTGAGTGAACATCACTTTAGCAAGTGCATCCTCACATCTCTGTATCCTTCAACACTCAGTAACAGCAATAACTACCACAACTTTTCTGCCTGTACAAAGTGACCCCTGCCATCATGGATTTCCTACACGCATCTGTATTACACTTACCATCTCATTTGGTAATTATTTACCTGTCATTCTTATAGTCCCAACACCTAAAACTGCACCTGACACATAGTATTTTCCCCTTGTGTAGTTGTTGAAAGAAAGCAAGCAAGAGAAAGAACAAGAAATAGAGAAGCACTAAAATCCAAAGCCAAATATTCACAAGCTGCCAACTCAAGATCAATCGGGAATGAATGTTAAATGCTGCTGAAATTACAGGGTAAGTTAATGAAAAATTAAAAAAAAAAAAAGATTCCATTTACTAAAAGCTGATTGACATGCAGAATTTTAAGAACAGGCCTAGTTCATAAAGAAAGGCCCACCTACATTCCAGGGTTGCTGTGCTGCCACTCCCTGGTTACCATGCTTTCCTCTGAGACAAATGGGTTTTGGTCAAGGATAAAGACTAAATATCCATTTTTCAGACTCTTAATGAGTTTTGGAATGATCACTACCATTCAGCCCTAACTTCAGTCAATTTCCTCTGAGTTAATTTTGACATCAATGCCCCACCTAGAAGACTTTTCCATGATGATAAAAAAAAAAATGCTTCATATGATAGCATTCACACTTCAAGCTCACATGTTCCAGAAGTGACATATTTTTGAAATAACTATAAGATTATAAAGAAGGCCATTGGCAATGAGCTCCTGGGAGCAAGGATTTCAATTTTTTAATAGAAGAAAGACAATCTGGTTCTACAGAGTTGTGTAGAAATCGAGACCGTGCTTCCACTCTGTAAGAGGAATTCCCAAGTGCACCCCCACTTTGGCCTCATGTATTCCCCAAGAGTGACTGTATCCATTCTCAGGGGGTGCTGAAGAATTCAAGAAGACAAAATGTTTCTGAGACACCCCCAGTGATCAGAGTTAGTCCTATATGCAGTATGTCAGCTGAAATTTTTATCTAGGACAGAATCACAGGTTACTGACATCAACCAGAGGGACACACAGCCCCTCTCAACATCTCATCACTCCATCTAGCTTTTCAATGATGTTTCTCCTTTTAAAAAACATATGACTTCATCAGACCCATGATTCTGGCTTGCAGCATTACAGAATATTTCTAATAATCTCAAATGTGAATTTCATAATACAGGAAAAATTTAGTTCACTTTAGTACTAAAAGGAATATGAGCTAAATGTCAATGATGGTGAAGGAGAAGGCTAGACAGAGAAAGCAGAGGTGGGTTGGCACAACAATGACACTACAACAATTAAATTATTGTATCAATGTTCCAAAAACTTTAGCAACCTTTAACTTCACACACTGAATAAGCATGTTAATAACATAATCTAAGCCTTGCTCTTCCTAATGTGTATTAGTTAAGAACGTTAGGGAGAAATCGGGTGCTCAAGGAGGTATCTACTATCTTTTTTTTAAAAATATTTACTTATGCATACAAGAGCTGGGGTACAGACCAGAGATGTGGGGGTGAAAGGATTCACCAGAGACAGCGTGGGGAATAGAACAGGCAGATCCACTGAAATACACTGCTGAGGGGAGCAGCAGGTGAGTCAGGAGAGGTCTGCTGTGCCATGTGGGTAGCTCCCTGGCCAGCCGGGGATTGAACTCGTGCTGCAGAGGCTGCAGATTGCTTCATAGTGTGGTGCTGAACCCCTTGTGCCACCAGGGAGGCCCGGCATCTACCATCTTAAAAGAACATTTTTTTTCTAGAAAAATTCCAGAACACCTAGACAACATACCCTTATTCCTAAACTATAGTTGACCCTTGAACAGCATGAGTTTGAGCTGTGCAGGTCAACTTATACACATATTTTTTTGAATAAATATATAGTTGGCACTTGAAGACTGCAGTTGAAAAATACTGTAAATGTATATTTTCCTCTTTAGGATTTCTTCATAACTATTTTTTCTAGCTTACTTTACTGTAAGAATATACTATATAATACATATGACCTAAAAAATATTTGTTAGTTGACTATGTCATCAGTAAGGTTTCCAGTGAACAGGAGGCTCTTAGTTCAGTTTTTGGGAAACCAAAGTCATACATGGATTTTTGACTATATGGGGGGGGGTGAGGAATGGTTGAGACCCCCAAGTTTGTGTTTTTCAAAAGTCAACTGTACTGTGCTAACCTGATGTGCCCCTCCAACCCACCCTACAGTTACTGTCAGTCTTGACAACACAGGGCTGCATTTGATCTTCCTCTCCTTAGAACTCTGCGGGGGCTGGGGCTGAACTCTGCTCACCAATGAGAGGCCATGAACTGGACAACCTGGACCCGATCCATCTGCTAAATCATACCTACCTCTACTCCTACATGGGATAGAGCCTATAAGTGGACCCCTTCCATATACGATCCCTTTCACAAATACTGATGGCACTTACATTTCCAGGTACAGGGGCTGTTTCCTCTGAGATGTGCACCTTTCACACTCTATCAATTACTAACTCTCCCTACAAGGTCTCGTTCAACAACTTTCTCTTATGTGAGACTTCCTGCAAACATCCCTTCATTTTGAGTCATACATCACCTTCACAGCACTTGTGACATTGTAAATGCTAAATAAATATTTAGTGAATCATATGGATAAATATATGTTGAACTAAACTGAATCTTGAAATTTTTCACTGTTCATTTATCCTAAGATGTTACTCTTTAAGACTTTTTTCTTCTAATTATAAAAGCCATAGGCGAACATTTAAAAAGTTCAGAGAAGTATAAAAGGAAAATAAAAATCACCCACAATCACCACCTAGAGAGAACCACTCTCATTACCCTCTTAATTGCACATTTTACATCAATGCAATTAAACAAATTAACGTATGGAAGGCCTACACCCTGTGCATGTTTTCCTGAATTTAGATCAAGTCACACACTATGTACTCACCCAGCATTTGGTTGACCAGAAAGCTCTACTAATGAGCACTCCTACAGAACAACAGTACAATGCAAGCAAATGTTCTTGGTGATGATCATGGAGCCCTGCAACATTCTGAAGAGCTTTCTCTGAATCATAAATTCATAGAACTTTATTCCTTGCAGTGACCTCAGGGGACATCTCCATTTATGTTACCTCCCCTCCCTCCCATGCATTTGTTGGATATAACTCATCATTTAAGACTTTCTAAGATGGGTTTCAACATGGTTTCAAATCCATGTCTATCAACTGAAAATTACACTCAAGGGTTGTAAACTGAAACCTGCGTGTCATGTGAGATCCTTCATTTTGAAGATGGTGAAAGGTCCTGAGAGAAGATCACTTTCTAAGTCCCATAAGCCCATGAAGGGCAGAAGAGGAAGCAGAATTCTCTAACTTTAATCTAACATTCTCAGCTTTATGTCATACATCCAAGAAAGATGAGATTAGTGCTACAGGGTTCAAATTTGAAAGGTATTTTATTGGCGTGTGATTTTTCTCTCAAATTCAGAACCTATAAAATCTATACAATATTCTATTACATAAAATATTTAATTAAACAGGTATTTCTAAATTTGTGAATTTAAAGAAATACCCCTACTTCATAAGCCAAGGAAAGAAGCTTCAGGAGAAACCAGATCTGGGGGCCTCCCTGGTGGCACAAGGGTTTAAGTGTCAGCATTATGAAACTATCTACAGCTACTGCAGCACAAGTTTCATCTCCAGCCAGGGAGGCGACCCATATGGTACAGCAGACCTCTCCTGATTCACCCACTGCTCCCCTCAGCAGTGTATTTCAGTCAATCCGCCTGTTCTGTTTACCCACTCTGTCTCTGGTAAATCCTTTCAAACCGCCCTACCTCTGGCCTATATCCATCTCTTATAAACATAAATAAATCAATCTTAAAAAAAAGAAAAAAAAGATCTGCTAACACACCTCAATCTTGGAATTCTAGCCTCCAGAACTATAAGAAAATAAATTTCTGGGCCTCCCTGGTGGCGCAGCAGTTGAGCGCTGGGCTGCAAAGCTGCCCGCAGCCTCTGCAGTGCCGGTTCTATCCCCAACCGCAGGCAAGGGTCCCACATGGGGTGCAGACCTCTCCTGCCACATCCGCTGCTCCCGTCAGCGGTGTACTTCCTCAGTCTGCCTGTTTTGTTCCCCGCTCTGGTGAATTCTCTCACCGTCCCGCACTTCTGACTGTACCCAGTGCTTGTATAAATAAATAAATAAATCTTAAAAAAAAAGAAAAGAAATTCCTGGTGTTTTAAGCCACCCCATCTGCTGTATTGTTTGGCTTTCCAAGCAAGTTATATACCCACCAACTACTCTAACATTATCTTCATAATCTGAAGAGGCTGACTAGGGAAAGAGCCTTGGCTCCTTGAAAGAGAACAGTCCTTGACTAAGCCAAGAGTTAGTTTTCCAAGAGTTCCAAGTGATTGTGAAAGACACTCAGAGAGAAGGAAGTGGCGGATCTCACCTAGGCTATGCCAAGCACAACCTGGAAATAGAATTGGACATGGCATAAAATGGAAATTGGCATGAGGCAGCTCTGATGGATAAGTGCCAAGGAGAGCTGGTGGAGAGACTGTTGATCCAACTTATCTAGGAGAAGGGAGTGAGGACCCTGCTACTTAAGAACACTGTGATTAGGGCCAGGGGAATTCTGGGCAATGAGAGAGGTCTATACTGGATATCTTATCTCAGCAGGACCTTTTATACCCTTTGAGGAAGGGATATACATATGGTGGGACTAGAGATGACACACTCTGTAGCTGCCAAATCTGGCTCTGTGAGTGCCCTTACCTGTGCATTGTAGAGAGACTGAACAGGAGACTGAATAGGACACAGGCCAGAACTTGAGCAAGGTTCTGGGCCCACTCCATGAAAAACTGAGCTAAGAGTGGAGATTGTCCCCCACTCCTCACACACATACAATCTTACCTACACATTCTGCAGGGTCTCCCTCTGAGACAGAGGAGGTGCACAAAATGCAGCACAAGGTAACATGGGAGTACAGAAAGCACTGGGTACAGAAAGCATTTCTGGGTCAGGGGTCAAGGATCTTAGACATGTCTTGCCACTTCCAGACTGCGTTGCATAATAAATCATTCAGGCTCTTGGTTTTATTGTAAGATGGAGATAATAATACCAACCTCCTAGGGTCATATCTCCTATGTCAATCATATATCTCACAGGGTTGAGTGAAAATCAAGTATGATAACATATCATGTTTTAAGTCATTACGGAACTCCATAAATGCTAGTTGTCTTGCAAATTATTAAACTTACTCACCAAGTCGCCTATTTATTTAACTTCTGTCCTTTCTCATCATACATTCACTAGCAATGTGGACATGTATTTTATATCCAATAAGATTTTAAACAACTAGGGGAGAGAGTTTTGTGTTCAATATCTATTTATGCATACAAGAACTGGGGTACAGGCCAGAGGTGTTGGGGGTGAGAAGATTCACCAGAGACAGAGTGGGGAATAGAACAGTCAGATTGACTGAAACACACTGCTAAGGGGAGCAGCGGGCGAGTCAGTAGAGGTCTGCTGCACCATGTGGGTAGTTCCCTGGCTGGCCTGGGATCGAACTCGTGCTGCAGTGGCTGCAGATAGCTTCATAGGTTGCACCTTAACCCTTGCGCCACCAGGAAGGCCCTGTGTTCAATATTTTAATTATTTTCTGTCTACCCTTTATATGCACTAGAGAACTATGGACACAGTGACCACTTCATAAGCTCCTGTTGGGCTAATGTGCCATCCACTCTATGCTTCTTTGCTTTGAAATGGTTCCATACCTCTCCATTAATCCTAACTGCATTATTTTAACACTGCCAAATCTTCTCCTGGCCTATGGTCTTCCTCACTTTACCACCACCAGTCATTTCATAACCAAGCCAGCCTGCACACTATTGCCACTTAATCTTTCCAAAACACCATTGAAAGTCATTCAACCTCTTATTCAAAAACTTCTAGTCAGCTACTGATTGTAAAGTTATATTCTTTCACTTGACATTCAAGCCTTCATATGTGGCACCAATCATACATGGTAGTCACCACTTTCCTCCATGACTCTTCCACCCTGGTCAGTGTGGCCTGCTCAGTGATACTGGACAACAGCTACTTGCTGAGTAAGCAGATGACTGTTTGACTAGCATCAAACAAATGCCCACCCCATGCCAAATACTTCCTTGTTTTGGTGCAAGCTGTTCTCTCCTCCTGGAGTGTGTCTCCATCTTGGGGGCACTGATTATACATGTGGATAGACTATTAATGATGCTGTTTAGAGTTATGTATATACCATTTACCACATAGGGGAGCCTTCCTCCTCTTTCTTTACTTATTTAAGTTCCTCCATTCCTCAATAGCCAGCTCAAGCTTCATCTCCTGGGTGAGTCTTTTCTGACTCCATGGCACACAGAAGTCTTCTCTGCATTCTCTAAGACACATATGGTCTATCCCATTCCCCTGTCTTGCAGTACCGTCCATCTTTCATTATTGTTTGATCTTTCCAGTAAGTCTAGCAGCTATTAAGTCCCTTAAATGGACAGCATACTGCTATATGACTGTAGTGCAACCACTTTGGTTCTCCTAGGAGGAGGACGTTTCTGACAAGTTGGAGCAGCTGTGTTGTCAAGGGCAGTTTCATAGACAGTCAAGTGCTGACCAGTCCCAAGCATGCTTGGATCTGCATCATATCCACCCATGTGTCGACTGTGTCTCAAAACCTCACCTTGGGATGAATGAACTCTAAGAAAAACAAGAAGTGAACTTAACTGCACATGTCAGCCCATGTCTCAACATGTGAATGAGGGTGTCAGCATGGGGAGATGACATTATCCAAGTGAGTTGTATCTGCATATCTGTCACAGCATCAGGATGTGTTCCCCTTCCAAGCGAAGATAATGACACGGCTGACTCACTACATGAGGCTGCTTCCCCATTAGGGAGGCTAGATGATGCTGATCCATCCCCCTTCCCTCACCAGGCTCACCTGTAGACTTAATGCTCTACAGAGCCAGCTTGGGGGAGTAGCCCTGAAGCTAATCAAAGCCCCCGCCCAGAAAAATCTATCTGGGCGATATAATGTAACCCATGACACATCAGCTTTGTTCCCATCTTATTTTCATAACCATCTTGAAGCTATGATAATAATAAAAAATAAGTATAAAGTATATATAAATGAACAAAATCACAAAGTATAAAAAATAATACCAATAATAAGCCATTATTGCTATAGAAATCCAGGAATGTGTATTTTCACCAGCAATGTCGCCTCTAATTTCTGAGTTATGTCAGGTTACCTATTCAAAATTCTCTATGGATTTCCAACAGCCATATCAAACTTCCTACATCTAAAATAGACTTCCTTATATGCCCTTCACAAGTCCATTCCTCCCACAATTCCTCCCATATGAGTTAATTACAATGCTATTCCACTAGTCATTCAGGCCAAAACTCTTCAAATTCTCACATCGAGTTTCTGGTCCATCAATAAATCTCTTGATCTTTCCTTCAAAATCATATTCCTCTCATTACCATGCTACTTCCACTCAGGATGAAGCCACCACCATTTTTTCTGGGCTTATCATCACTGAAGCCTCCTAATTTGGTTCCCTTTTTTATTTTTTTGCCTTTACCTTTACCTCTTTCAGTACATTCTCAACACAGCAGCTAGCCAAATCACATAAGCCAAATTACATCATTGTCTCCTGCAAGAGCTCTCAGAAGGCTTCCCATCTCATCAAAAGCAAATTCAAAGCCTCATGATGACCTGCAGGACCCACATGATGTGGTTCCCCATGAGCAACCTCACCTCCTCCTGCTGCCTCTTGTTGATATGCTCCATCCACGTTACCTTCTTCACCTCTCTAGATCTACTTCCACTTCAGGACCTTCACACATGCTGTTCCTTCTTAAAGCCTGTTCCCCTAAATGTCTGCATATCCCAGGCCCTAGTTTTCATCAAGTCTGTATTCAAAAGCCAACTCCCTTTGAGGTCTTTCCTAATGATCCTATATGAAAGGACACCATCAGGCTCTCCTCCCAAAACTTCCCAGGCCCTCTAATTGTACCTTTTTCTGTTAACACTATGTATATTATTTATTTTGCTTTTTACATTGTTTAGAATGTAAATTCCATGAAGAGAGGGGTTTAGATTGCTTTACTTCCCTCTGTACCCCCATTATCTAGGCCAGTGCCTGGTGTATATAATAGATGCTCAATATTTTTTTTTTTTTTACAAATGAACTCTAATTTAATAAACTGAAAGCAACTTTTTTACCTTTTTCTATTGACTTGAAGTACATATTTTAGAGCCAGGTTCACCAGGTATTGTGAAGAATATCTCTAAAGGAATTTTTACTAGCAACAGGCATGTATTTGGGTTTCATACAACAAACATTTATTGAACAGTTACCATGTGTGAGGCACTGAAATAGCTCCTGGGGCTACAACAGTGATTGAGGCAAATATAGACTTTGACCTTTGAAATTTATAGTCCAGCAGAATCAAATTTTAATTTCTCTACCAAGTTACAAAATGTCTCTGGATATCAATTATGTCATCCATAAAATATGAATGAGGACACTTCACCTACCCAAGGATAGAGAATTCAGCCAGATGATTTCTGATGTCCCTTCTGCCACTCTGAATCTCATCGGCCATGCTCACCATTATCCTTCCCTGGGATCTTCCTACTCTTCTCAAGAAACGGTTCTCCCTGGTTCATCTAATCCCCTTGCTCATTATCCCCATAAATACAGACACACAGCCAATTCATAGCTGGTTCATCTGTAACATTCAAAACACCACTGTAGGCAAATGAAATGTCATGCAGAGACTCATTGTCTGCAGCTCGGAGCCTCTGGAGCAAGGCAGGGGGGAAAGTCATATCAAGTTTGGAGTCTTTAAAAAAAAGCGGGGTGAGCTGCCATGCAGATTCAAGAAGCTTTTCTTCCCACACTGAAAATAAACTCCCTCAGCTCTGGGGCTCACCCAGCTAAATGTGGACAAAGCAGCAGTCACCCAGGTGACATGAAAAGCCCTAATGGCACCTCCAATGGAGCTATTGTGCTAATACCACATCACTCTGTCACTGTCACAACTGTTGTGCCCCTTAAAATACCCAAAGTCATTTGGGTTCTTTTGTAATGGAGAGAGGTGTGGGAGGCAATCTTTCCTTGGAGAACGTTGAAAAGGAGGGGCCTTTGGGAATGTTGGCAAAGAATATGCTATATACTTAAGCCTGCAGCACCTCCTGCTGCTATAATTGTGGGGGGGGGGGAGGGGAGCAGAAGTCCTGCATGAGAGGACGGGTATGAAACAGAGAAGCATGTGAGCTAGCTAAATCCTGGAGGCAACTAAACAGAGAACAGGTGCTTGAGGGAGCTGCATCAAGTCACTGTGACTGGACAAACTCAGATCCCCATCTGTCTCAGTGCTAATCTTCTGCTCTAGACAAAGACCTGGGTGTTTGTCCTCATCCATTCAGTATTTTCTGGCAAAACACTTAGGCTGTACCTGTATTATTCCAGCTACAACTTACCATGATAACAAAATAGATCCTTAAGATATCAGTAAAAAGACCAAAAAAAAAAAAAAAGGCTTAAATACCACAGATTAAAGATGCACTGAGAGGTTGGTACAGAATAGCGTACTGAACCCATTAGAACTAGAAGGCATTAAGAACAGGAATTAAATTTACAATACAGAAAATCAGTAAAAACCAAAATTAATTATTTGAGAAGGCTATTAATAAAGTTGGTAAACCTCTAGCAAGACTGATAAAAATGAAGAAAAGACAGACTATCAATATTAGGAATGAAACAAGAGGATACCACTACAGATCCCATGAATACCAAATACCCAACTACATTTGAAAATTAAGATGCAATGGATAAATTATTTTAAAAAAACAACTTAAAATTGACAAAAGTAGTAGAAAAGGTTAAAAGTCTGATGTCTAGGAAAGAAATTAAATCTGTAATTTAAAAATCACAAAATAAGACACAACAAAGAAAACAAAACTTGTACTTGATTAAATCCTTTTCTATGTTGATCAAGTTTGTACTAATTTTCCCTTACTTGCTTTTATTATAGTGAATTACATTGATTTTCTACTGTTAAACAAACTTGTAACTTGGATAAAGCCAAAATAAAGCTAGGTTTTGATGCCTTCATGGATGAATTCTAGTAAAAAGAAATAATTTCAACTCTTCAATCTTAACAAATTATCCCAAAGACTAGAAAAAGAGGACTATATCTTATTTCATAAGAGAAGCCAAACTTTCATATCAAAACCTGATTAGAACATTTCCAGAAAGGAAATTAACAGTCAATCTCTACTATGAATATACACCATGAAATCCTAACCTAAATATAGGAAGTCAAACCCAGTGACACAAAAACCATTGCACAACAAAGTTGGTTAGCCCAGGGTCGAACATTTGATTAACATTGGAAAATCAGTGTAATTCACTATTAATAGAATTTAGGAGAAAAATCATATAACCAACACAATAAGAGGAAAAGAATTTAATGAACTACAGTATCAGCTCATGATTTAAAAAACAAAACATAAAACTAGCAACTTAGAAATAGAAGGCAACTTTCCTAATCTGCAAAAGGGTATATATGAAAAGTCTGCAGCAAATATCAAAAATCTAATGAGGAAACATTGACAGATTGTCCACTGAGATTATGAAAAGAACAACCACTTTTAATATTTCTATTTCATTTGTACTAGAGCTTCTAGTCAGTGCAATAAGACAAGAAAGAAAGGCATAAAGATTGAAAAAGAAAAAACAGAATTATTATTAGTTGCAAATGGCATGACTACATGTGAAGAAAATCTAAAAAGATCTTCAGATATGCTAAAAAATAAATGTGTGAATTTAGCATGACAGCTGGATAAAACAAGTTCAACCTACAAAATTCCATTTGCATGTTAATATACTTGCAACAAAAATACTAGAAAACATGCTTTAAATACCAATTACAACAGCATCAAAAACATTATTTAATAAAAAATGGATCAGACCACTACACATAATACTATATAGCATTACTGAGAAAAACTAAAGTAGATATAAGAAATGGAGGACTACACTACGTTCATTAATAGAATGGCTCAGTATTGTCAAAATGTCAACTCTCCAAATAATCTAAAGATTCACGCAGCCCCAGTCAAAACCTCAGCAGGAATTTTTGAGTGAAAACTGACAAATTCATGTGTATATATGAATTAACTTTTCAATTTTCATATATTAACTTGTCTCGTGTGTGTGGATATTTTAAGAAAAAAAAAATAGCCAAGACAAACTTTTTGAAAAAGGAAAATACATTTGGAAGAATTATATTATCACATATCAAAATTATCATCAAGCTACAATATAAAGAAAATGTGATTCTTGGTGCAGAGACAAAGAGAAACAATGGAAAAGAATAGAGAGTCCAGAAACAGGCTGACACACATATGGCCACTTGATTTATGATAAAGTGACAGAGTAAAACAGAAGAGATTTTTTTTGATAAACTGTACTAGGATAGCGTATTTTTTAAACCATATTGGATATCCATATTTTTTATCCATTAAAAAATGGATCTTAACTCCTCCTCACAACAAGGATAAAAATCAATTCCAGGTAGACTGAAGAATAAACCAATAAATGAAAATAAACCAATAAATGAAATATGAAAAATAAACCAATAAAACTTCTAGAAAGTAAGACAAGAGAATATCTTCATGACTTTGGGGTAGATTACTCAGTCAGTTAGATAGCTGTGTGCATACTCAAACCCCAAAGAGGATGTCTTACCGTAATTGCTGTAGTGTGCAGAAAAGAGCAGTTACAAATGAGATCTGTGTTTCCAGAATCCATGGCGGGTCCCAGTTGAATGCACCAGATCATCAAAAAAAAGATAGAGCTTCTACAGGAGGATCCAAATCATGTTTGAACACCTCCATCTACCTCAATTGATCTTATTCTAGAGAAAAGGTAGCTGGTTGAATTCACAGCACAGGTACACCTGCCCAGAACACCTCACCTGCTGGTAATTGACAAGGTCTTCTATTCTTATTGGAAGCAAATCCTTAGCATGAATTGTTTTCCAAGAGAAAACACTGACTTAAAAATGAAGTGAAAGCATAAGCCACCAAAATTAGCACCTTCCCTTAAAGCCGTGCCCACATGGTGCCTGGCACAGAGTGAACATGCTGTAAGTAACAGTTGAAGGAATGAATGAATGTGGAAGAGAATTTGACAGGGGAGTCATTGAGAGAGAAAAGTGTGTTGATAGTAGTCATGGGGTTAGGGAATTATACAAAAGGCTTTTATGGGAAGGGAAAGGAGGGCTGGCAGCTAGAAAATACACCTCACCATTTTGCTAATGTCTGGCTCTGATGCTTACGCTCATGGAAACATGAGCAGGTGAACTATTCCCTGTAGCGACTTCAATGCAGCAGGAAGCAAGTCTTTCACAACTGGGTAGAGGTTGAGAACATGATATATCACAGTAGTTCTTATAAAAGTTGGAAAAAACAAAAGTCCTCAACATGTCACCTAACCTGGCATATACTAAAGGTTCATGAAGATTCCATTGTTTTAATTATTACCACAGGAGAGTTGCACACTGCTCTGCATGGAGCTGGCCATGAAGAGCCTTACTAGAATGAGTAACAATGCCCCCGGGGCTGGGGAGTTCACTACGATGTGAACAGAACTTTCTGAGCTTCAAAATACCAGCGTTGACATAAGCTACTTGCAAATTAGACTTCAGATGATCAAGTTCACAAGATCTACTTTCAAGTTTTTCAGTGATTTCAGTACAAGAAACAAAATCAGAACTTTTTGTTCAATTGCAAAGAATGATTATCTGATCTGTCAAATTTTAAAACCAAAGGCATTGCACTCCATGGCTGGCTGTCTTGTACAAAACAGGTAAGAAAGAAGGTGCTGTGGAAAAGGTCTACTCTTGGGCATCTCCAACAACTCTTCAAACACATCTCATCAATCCCCCAATTACCAAAAGGCATGTTTGAAAGAGGATTTCTTTTCAACCTTATAAGCTTATGTTACTGATCTATGATTTGGGTATTGGGATGAGGGGAAAAGGGTGGATAAACTCTCCAGTTGGTACTTATGTGCAGGGCTGTTATAACAGGAACAGTGAGAAGCATACTGAGCCACTGGGTGGGGCTTATAGCCAACCACATGGTAGAAAGTGGAGCTTGGGCCTCCCTGGTGGGTGCAAGGGGTTAAGCACAGCACTATGAAGCAATCGGCAGCCTCTGCAGCACGAGTTTGATCCCCTGGCCCCGCCAGGGAGCAACCCACAGGGCGCAGCAGACCTCTCCTGTCTCACCTGCTGCTCCCCTCAGCAGTGTATTTTCAGTAGGTCTGCCTGTTCTGCTTCCCACTCTGTCTCTGGTGAATCCTCTCACCACCCGCACCTTTGGCCTGTACCTCAGTTCTTGTATGCATAAATAAATAAATCTTAAAAACAAAAACAAAAAAAAAGAAAGTGGAACTTTCCAGACTCTATCCTGAGTAGGTGCTAATGGGGAAAGTAGGAGGAGTTGGGGGTTGGGGCAAGTAAGCTGCTGTGGCTTGAGCAGTTAAATCACAAGCGAGGAGGGGTGTCTGTGGAGAAGCTGCTAGCCTGCAACGTGTGGCTTCAGCTTGAACCCCTGTTCTCTGCTCAGCAGAGCAGATGCTCTCTGGGGTAGGACACACAGCACCTGACCGCATGCCAGCAGCCTACAAATATTCCCTCAGCTCTCCCTTTTCCTGCTTTCTGTGTAAATAAACCCTATTATTGTTTCTCACCATGTGTCTGCTTTTGGGTCCTGTCCTATACTTATAAGCACATGTCTGAGGACGCATCAGTTGGGTGAAGCCTAGTCCCCTGGGTTTGTCCTATTTCACAGTGAGAGGGTAGGACTGGAAGTAGAAGGTCTGCCACCTGCAGGGGAGCAAAAATCGGCCACCCCCAAAACATGTCTTTGGGGAAAGGTTGAGTTCATGGAAGGTGCTCTGAAGGCTGGGTAGAGGCAGCTTGTGATATTTATAGCTAAACTTCTCTCTGAAAGAGCTATTCCAGAAAGACCTAAATCTCTTATTTTTTTCCATTGTAGAGGCAGAGGACCTTTGTTTTCCCCTGTAAGCACCCTAACTCCCCCTTTCTTTCTCCCAACTAAACTATTTAAAATGGTATCTGAAGTAACATAAGGGAGTTAGTCATGCTGGTCCCTCCTAGGTATACAGGAGGGAAAGATTTTATTATTAAACTTTTATATGGCTTTTTTCCGCTTATTGGTATGTCTGATGATTATTTGCCAGTCTAGAAGAACCCAGTGGGGCACAGGATGACTTCCTTTGCAGTCCTACACCCCTATTCTTGCACAATGTGGGGAGAAAACCAGCATGACTTTTTGAGTAAGAGGACCTGCTCCAGGGCAGAAGATGCTGACACACCAAACGGACAGGGCTCTGCCCAGCCCTTCCTGACCATCCAGCTGGTGATCAGTGTTGGCACCTGTGGGCTGTGGGGGAGGGGCGCTGGCCTCAGGACTCTTCTCTAATTCTACCCAATCAGTCCTTGCCAAGGAGCTATGTCCAGATACAATAATCCCTCCACAGTCCTGGTTTTGCCCACTTGAATCTGAGATCCACCTTTGTCACATGGCAGCAGGGTCCTACAGCAAACTGCTCACCCTTGGCCTTGGTTTTGTGATCTATTAAAATGAAACTTACTGTAGTTCTAGCTCATAAAACTGTTGTGAGAATTCAACAAGGTAACGCATAAAAAAGCCTAACACAGTGTTTAATGATAGAATAGATGATTATGATTGCATCAGCTCATTAGCAATTTTCTTTACAACTTGCACCCTGACAAAGCCCACCAGCTCCCACCCTGCCCTGAGCTCCTTCGGCCACACCGAACCTGGTGGATTCTGTGTGCCCATTCTGCTCTGCTCTTCCAACTCCCATGCCACCATTATTTCTAGCCCTCCCCAATATCCCTGGCAAACCGCTTTTCTGTTTGACATCTCGATTCGAAATTCATCCTTTCCAAACATCTTGCCTCCATTCTCTACTATAGACCCCCCCCAAAAAAAATTTAAAAGAATAACAAAACATCCACATCTCATAAAAGGTTTTAAAGGAAGGAAGAAAAGGAGGGAGCGAGAGAGCCAGCAAGCAAGCCAGCCCCATTGCTTTTCTCTCTCAGGGACCTCGTCTCCTGGGGGTGTGTTGTATCGTCCTCTTTGTCTTCGCCAGGACTCAGCCCAGAGAGCACTGCCAGCATTTCCTTTTGTTTCCACAGGGCCTGATGCACCTTTTGTGCTTGGCAGATTGTGAAATAAGACTTGGCTTTAAAATAAAGAATAGCATGGGATAGATGGGCAGGAGGTGGCCACACCAGGAAGGGAGTGTGAAGGGACAGTCAAGGAAGAAAATGCTCCCTCTTCATTTCTCCCCAACTTAAGGTCCTTTGGGGATGCTAGGGGCCACCTCTGGTATGTCTGTCTCTTCTGAGTCTAAAGTGACCTGGCTGGTCCAGGCAACAACAGAAGGGTCAAAAAAATCAGGAGACATCACTGCTCCCTCCTCCCACCCCACCCCCCCCCCCTCCGCCCAGGACAAAAACCTGGAGTCCTCATTCATGAGTCTCACAGAAGATGCAATCTGTAACTGGGGGTGTGGAAAAGGTCTCCTCAAATAGGAGGTGGCTGCAATAGAAATGTCCAAAAGGAGAGAAAAGCCCTGGTCATAGAGGGACTTGAATGGGACTAGGACAGAGGGGAGGCTGGTGGAGAGGTAGGCAAAGGGAAATCACCCGGAAATGCCAGGACTGGGCGCCTCTCGGTACCCCTAGGTCTCTTATGGATGAAGCAGTAGCCGACAACCTCCACATGCAAATCTAATCCATCCCCAAGGGTCTCCTGCTCCTCCAGTGTTTCCCAATCTCATATGACTGCCGTTCACTCCACCACCCCCACCCCCACCCACATCAGGCCCCGTTACAACAACTTCCCTATGGTTCCTTGCTTCCCTCGGCCCACATACCTCTCTGCCTCAAACGTTTCTCCAAACACAGTTTTTATACTGGTTTGTCTCTGTTGAAATGTTGTTCTGCAACCATCCCAAGTCAGGTAGGTTCACTGTCGGTTCAGGCAGCTTAAAAGAGAATCTTGGAGCTCTTGGCATCAGCCCACAGGCGAGGGGAAACAACCAGCAGGGAGACAGCAATTTGGGCCCCCCTATGAAGCCCTATCTGTGCTTTCCTTGCCCTCTCCACTGCACCCCGCTGCATAGGCCTCTGCCGCCCTAATAGGCTCAGTCTCTGGCTCAGGTGTGTCCACTTACGCATGCCCACGCCACACTCACGGTGTCTACCAGGCACACGTGTAAGACCACAGGTGTCGATCATAGAAGCCAATGGCGGGAGGGCGGAAAAAACCTGATCACTTCTATTTACCCTACAAACCCCTTCTACAAGTCCCTTTGTGTGCTGGACAAAACCGAATTTGAGAGACTAAGTTTGGTTGAGGCTATTATCTCTCTCTTAAATTTTATTTCTCACTGATTTTGCCCCCTGCTCCCTAAATATTTTCCAGCCTTCCGGCTGCTTCTCCTGCCACCATCCCCACCTGCACATCCTCACTGCTCTTTGCTCCTTCTCTCTTCTCAAATGATCGCTATCTGTGTTGGTTAGTCTCCATTTGCCTGCCCTCCCCCATCTCTTTTCTGCCTTTCTCCATGTCCTGAGAGGTCACCCCTTCAAACTGCACCATCTAGCCACCCATTTTCTCAGTTTCTCGCAGGAGGCACCAGTAGTGGGCGACAGTGAGAGGCATGTCCTTCCCAAGGCCCGACAGACTTCAGTGCAGCAATGCTGCCAGTATAGAAGCTTCTATAACCAAAGACCACAGACCGGCCCCTTACCCCACAAACCTCTTCCCTGCTCCCAGCTTTTACTGGAGTCTGATAACCTCATTTCCTGACCTTGAAACTTTAGGCCAGGAGTGGAAATGACATCCGGCTGAAGCTGACCCCTGACAACTACAGCTCACTAGCCGGCCTTGTCCACATCACGTAAACACTCCCTTCACCAAATCCTCTTCAGAACCCCAGGCAAAGGTGCTTTCTGTTTCCTGCCAGATCCTGGCTGAAATGCCACTTCCCTAGCCTCATTCCAAATCCCACCCTCCTGGGAAACTTTCTTTTTCACGGTATCTCAAGAGTGATTGCTCATCTCTCCTCACTCCCCAACGCCCTTACTTAATTCCAGCACGCATAAGGGGCTTTGTGGTTTTCAAAGTATTTGACATAATTGAACTCATCTTTTTCTCACAACAACCCTGAAAGATAGACAAGGTATTATTACCATTAATAATCTCATTCGCATTTTGCAGAGAGCTAGAGCTTCTAGAGAATAAGAGCTCTGGCCGAGAACACACAGCTATTAGGTTGTCATAATGCAGGCAGTTTGGGCACAGGACAAGCTGGGATCCCTCAGACACAGGGCAGTGGGGAGGGGGGAGGAAGACACATCTGGCAGGGTGGGCAGGGGCTGGGAGGTATCTATGCATACACAGAATCTAAGAAATTAAAGCCCAGTGACTGTGACGCCACGACCTTTTTTCAGTGTATGCACATATGCATACAAGCTGAAAATATAACACAAAACAGAACAGAGGCAGGTGCAAAATGTCCTCAAGGACAAAAATTCTGTTGTACCTTTTTGAACATCCTGCCCACCCTGCACCCGAATCAAAGCCTCCAATACAGAGGTGTTCGAGACAGGCTGATTCAGATGTTCAGCCTCTACATTGAGTCCAGCAGGGTGCCAGCCATATCCTGGAAACACCACAGAACAGGACGGTGACAGCCTGGTCCCCTGGAGCTTATGCTAAGTACAAGGACTGGCATCGCAAACAACTGCATGCTGGTAACTGGGCCAGCAGAATGGCGGCAAATGCTCCAAGGAAAAGTAAAAAGTCTTGAGTGTGATTTCTGGGGAGAGCTGACTTTGCCTGGGCTTGAAAGTCATGGAAGATTTTCCTTTGGGTAGGTCCTTTAAACCGGCATTTTAAGACAAACGGGAGTTAAGCCAGAAAAAGGAGGAGGAAAGAAACTTCCATGTTTGCAGAATAAACGTGTCCAAAGGTTCCAAGGGTGCTGGAGCTGAAGGGCCAGCAAGGTTGTGGTAGAAAAAACAAAGGTTGGTGCAGTTAGGAAGCCTGGCAGAGGCCACATACCTTGTATGGATGTTAAGGATGTTGCTTTGTATTTCAGATGCAACAGAAATCTGTGAAGCGTTTTTCAAAGTGAAGTGCACTGGGTTTTCAAATGGGAGAAGTGCACCATTCACAGATCATTCTGTCTGCACAGCAGAAAATGGCCTGAAGGGGACGAGAGCAAAGGCTGGGTAGACAGAAGACAGCCAGGAGCCTGTGACCTGGGAAAGACAGACGGTGGCTGGTCAGGGTGGTTGCAGGGGAGATGGATAATGGAGACAAACTAGGGTATATTTTGAATGTAGCATCCACTAGACTTGGTGTTTGAGGGAGAGACAGAGGGCAAAATAGGGAGGCGACAAGGATGACAGCTCTGGGCTTGAGCAAGTACAGGCAGTGGGGGAGATTTTACAGGAATGGGGGAGACTAGAAAAAGAGGACAGTAGGGAGAAGCAAGACTTCAGTTAATCTGAGGTATTTAGGAAGGGTGCTAAGAGTAGGTAATTAACTATAGAAGCCTGGAGCTCAGAAAAGTGTTCTGGGCTAGAAATATAAATTTGAGTCATCAGTGTATACTCAAGGGACTTTTAACAGCAGCCCCTGGGGAAAGAATATGTGAGACAAAATGAGGGCCCAAAAGAGAAGCAACCAGAAAGACAGAAGGGCACAGGACAGACTGACAGCACAGAAGCCGTCACTCTCTGAAAGAGAGAAGGAAAGGGCTGAAGGTCACTGAGAGAGAAAGTAGGGTAAACTGATGCATATTCATCAACCAAAGGTAACATGCCTGAGTTTCAAAAATTATAATTTTTACCTCAGGTTTACATCCAGACTGTCAGTTAACAGTCTACACTAAAATCCTCAGCTGGCTCAACATCTACTAGGTAAAGCCTAAAGCCCCTGGACATGAAAGCGCCCCAAGATCACCTGCTGACTGCCCCCTCACAACAGAGCTCAGGACAGTGGAGTCCCTGACGACCCTTCCAGACTGTGGGCAACAGTGGGTGCTGCTTCCAGGGCGCCCGGAGGTGACAGAAATAGCCTCACAGATAATAAGATCTGTGCTCGCTCCCGAACTGCTAAGAACGCTGGGTGTTGATTAAATTTTCATAGCCCCATGACAGATTATTTTGCCCTATCTCATTTTCCCCCTGTGATTCTTTTCTGGTGGATATGACTCCTGTTTCAAAATCAGAGAGAAAACACAATAAAAGGGATTCTTTTTTGCATGTGTTTTGGCTTCAGGTTTCAGGGCCATCCTGGGCATCACTGGGGCTTACAGGATAGTGGGGATCAAAACACCCACACACACGCCCCTCCGGTCCCCCATCTGCTTCCTGCTTCTGTTCTCACTCCTCGCCCCACTTCTCTCTCTCCCCTCCTAACAAGTGCTCTGCCACGGCCTCCTCAGGCCATCTTTACTTCTTCCTTTAATCCATGTTATGCCTGCTTCTCCCCCACCCCTTGTGCTCCCTGCTTGTTCTAATTTCTCTCTCTGTTTCCTCCCCAATCACTTCCTAAGTTAAATAAGCGAATGGACAGGCATGCATGCACTCACTCAAAATGACTTTCTTTGCCCTCCCTTTACTTCATGGCTCACTCAATCTCCGGACAGGCCTCATTTCCATTCTCAGGGGAGAGCTATCAGCTAGAGAGGGTGGCTTTATGAGAAGACAAGTAATTGCCCAGGCCTTCCTCCACACTCAGAATGACAAATGGAGCCTTTGTCATCCCTCCCACATTAGGAGGGTTGCAGGGGCACTGCCCCCCTCTTGGTTTACAAATTGGACTTAGAAAGGGATCTAAGATTCACTCTGACCCTCCATGCAAGTCAGGGTCGGTCGCCATTCCTGGGTCACACCCCCTCCCCCGCATCAGTGGTCCTGACGGGTCCCGCTTCTCCCTCCAGCCACACTACTGAAGCAAAGGCGGCCAGAGGCCGAAGTAGGGCAAGGTGTGTCGCAAGAATAGTTCCACCTCAGTCCCACAGGAATCATGACAGGCGACCCAATTTCATCTCAAGTGACTTGAAAGCAGCCTCATCCTTGTCAACTGAAAGTGGCACTTAGGAGTCTAATTACATGCATGTGAGGCCTGGCACTGTGCAAAGAGAACCCAAGGGCCTGAGGCCAACACTGCCTCCAGCGGCCATCCCCACTCCTCGTCTTCTCACTTCCCAATCTCACCCAAGCATGGACAACCTCGGCTCTAGTCCCAAAAGCCCCCCAAGAAAAGCATTTTACTTCAAGCCTGCCTGGAAGAAGTGCCATTTGTTGTGTTGAACTCAGATATTTGAATGAATTGTTGTCTGAGGGTCCTGATTATCGCCCAAAAGGCTGACAGAGAAGGGGAGATTCCCCAAAAGCCCACACTCTGGTGAAGGATAGACCCAGTCTGAGATGAGGTCATAGGCACAGCCACTCACTTGCTACAGGTCTCAGAAGACAATGGGACTTGAAGACTGGACATGTGCATTCACTCGCAGCTATGATCCTCGACAGGGGCCTTCCTTCCAAAGGAGGAAAGCAGGCTCACACACAAGAAGCCTGGCCCCTCTCATAAAATCAGTGTTTCCAGAAGCGAGGAGCTAGCCAGTTCTGTCGCCCATAGCCAAGGGCCACGTGTGGCAGGGACTGGGTCCAAAGGTCACTGCCAACCTCAACAGCTCAGTGTTACAAATCTTCCAGCACCTCTCCCTGCCTGAAGAGGCCCACAGGTGGGTTGCTGCAAACCTGAACTTGAACTCCCCCTTGTTCTGGACACCTGGTGGTAAGCCCACACCTCACCAGAGATGGAAAGACAGGTAGGCAGAAGCCAAGTAATGGGCTCCACTAATAACCATAGACTCTTTGCTGGCTCATCAAGAATTCCTTAGCACAGTGGATCAAAGGCGAAAACTACTTAATAGCATGTGACTGGTCTTGAAGCACCCAAACCTTCCAAAACATTCATCGAAAAACAAAAAATAAAGTGTTATGAGCAAAGCCTCCAGCTAGGCACAGTGGGGGCCTACAAAACTGTTCTCTCTTGGATAAATTAATCAGTGTTCATACATGCAGGTGTTATAAAAAAGTCAACTTCTATCCACAGTTACTCCCTACAATATCACAAATCAAAATATAGCATATGAGATATTCAACAACTTCTCTCTTCTAAAAGGGCAACCCTTATTCTGAGTGTTGTAACATGCTGTTCAAGAGTACAGACTCTAGGGACAGACTGCCTTGGTCTTCCCAACTGGAAAATGGGGATACAACGGTGCCAGCTAAAAGGGCTGCTGGGGAAATTGAGTTTCGACATCTAAAACACTTGGAACAGTGTGTGGCATGTAATATGGGCTATGTAAGTCCTTGCCCTGGCCATTTTGAAACACTCAATATCCCCAAGGATATAAATAAGAGGTCTCCCAATTCTTAAGGTCAATAGGTTTTCTTTCCTAATTTTAAAGATCACTTATCTCCAAATCAGTCACAGATTCAAATTTACCAAGTGGTATTTGGCGTTTGCTGTGGTACCAGCTCTGAGGCTGGATGAAAGCATTAGTACAACCCCCATGGGACCACCTCCTTGTCCATCAGTCAGAGGACATATAGTTATACTCATGCACAAATATGGTTTTTGAGGACCCTCCACTGCACAGCTGCTGCTTTTGTTAATACGACCTCAAAGACTCACTTTGTGGATTCATTTAACTCCAAAGTCTGGATAGTCACTTTGCCTAATAATACTAGGATGCCCAGGTCAATGGTTCAGCCCTGCAGAGGCCAGCGACTTCTCAAGGTGGGATACTGGTCTGAGAGCACAGAGCAGACTGATCCCTAATGGCTGCCAACCAGCTCCCAAATGTACTCTCCAGTCACCAAAGGACCTGATACCAGGGTTGGAAGGTGTAGTGTCTATAACAATGAAGGACATTGACACACACCCCCACGAATTCACACTGTCACTCACAAATATTTATTAAACATGTTTATTTTGCTAAATATTGATCTGAGTAGCAACTGTTCATAGCGATGTGTGAGTCACAACTCCTGCCCTCAGGAGGCCTATTCTCTATGGGGATGAGTTAGCCTATAGACACAATAATTGGATAAGGCTGATACTGTGACAAATGGTGACACATTCTCTCGAAAGAAAGGACCCTGTACAATAGGCCCTGGAATAATGTTCTTTTGTCCAAAGTCCTTTTGTTATAATGTTGATAAGAAAACAGAATGTTGGCTAAATGTTGATGAAATGATGGGATCTGAGGACCTGGTATCCTTCTACCTTGTTTTGCTTGAAGTTACCAGTTTGTAAGGACCTATTAAAGTGTTAAGTGACATTCCATTTACAACACATGGTGGTCATGAAGAAACTCCTTGAATAAAGACAGGAGGGGAAAGAGGAAACTCACACTGAACACTGAGCACAACCACAAGGCCCGGAGGCCGGAGCAGACTGATGAGTCCACAGCTGGAAGATCCCTGTGCCCAAAACAAATAATGGATGGGAAGAGTAGGAGATGAGCAGAGGTGGGGAGAGGGGAGCATGTAGTACGGGGTCCTGGAGACACTTGCCAAAGCTTTGGCTTTTAATCAGCAAGAAAGGAGAGCCACTGAAGGGTTTCCCATAGGAGACATGCTGATTGACAGTAAGCTCCTAAGCGTGGGGCCTGGCAATTAGCAGGCACCCTAAAGTTTACTGTGTAAATTAAGTTAAACTGAATGGCACAATCACCTACCATCTTTTCTCCCACTCGGCTCTGACTGATGGCAGCAGGTGTAATGGAAAGAGCCTGAACTTTCCTAGCAAGGCAATGCTAGGTTCCAATCCAGGCTTTTTACCTTAGTAACTGTGTGACCTTTGACTTGTCACTTCACCTCTCTGTGCCTCTTAACTTCTCTGTCCTTGGACTGCTCATTTGTAAAATGAGGAACAATCAGAGTCAACCTCAGGGCTACTGCAAGAATTAAAGGTCACACATGTCAAGAGCCCAGCACAGTGCCTGACACACAGTAGGCTTAAGATAAATAGTAGCTGGAATTATCATCCACATGTTTCCTGTCCATCTTTTTTCAGTATTATGCAATGTTCAAAGGGATCCCCACAGAGCAGGTGGCCCAAAGAGAAAGACATAAAGATAATATGGACAAGGAAAGAGAGGCTTCTCCCTCTTCCCCTAGGTCTTATGAGGCGAGGAAGCAGACCAGAGGCTGGAGAAACAAGAGGATTTAGAAAACAGGGAGATGTTCCCTTTCTCCTATCAAAACCACCTCTGCTCACTACTGAGGTGACCCTGGCGATGCCTGCAGTAGGCACAGAGGATCCAAGTTCCCAAAGAGGTCAGGGTCCCTCTGAGTACCAGGGTGGGTACCATAAAAAAGTCTGGTCACCACAGCAGGAAAGGACATGCAAGTTCTTCCAAATGAGAATAAGAATTTAATTAAGCCAAGAAAGAAATGAGATGGGAGATGATTAAAGCCCCAGGATATTTCCTTCCTCTGAGGCGAGGGGAGGAGGCAGGGCAGAGCTAGAATTCACCCCCACTCACAATCTGCCCCTTTCCTCCTGCCCCTCACCCATCTCCTCTACACCCCTACTTCTGACTCCTCCCAGGCATCTTTCTTCCTCCTTTTTTGGACACCTAGGCCCCTACCCCAAAACCAGCCTCAGCAAAGCTCCCCCTCAAGACATATGTGCGGCTGACTCATTCTCCCAGCTTGTAACAAAGCTTAAAACTTTTAATTCCCCAGTTATTATCTTTTCTCTCTCTTTCTACTTCATTTTGTTTCATGTTATGAATTATGTACCGTACTTTTGGTACTCGAGAAGGACCCTTTATCAAATCTGCACAAAAGAGAATTCAGAGCAATTCTGATCCAGCAAGAGTCTCTTGAAATGACAAAGAGCTACCAGGGCTAGCAGGGAGTTGGGGCTTGAAGAGGCACCCAGATGCACCCGACACATCTGAGCCGGGGCAGGAACACACTCTGTTTGGTGGAGATGAGACCCCCTGAAACCTGCCTTTGGGCCAGGGAGGTAATATGGTCTGTGGACAGTCTCCCTTACGTGCCTGCCTCTGCTCAGCTGCACAAGACCAGGGCATGCAGGAGAGCAAAGTAATCCTAAGAGGAAGCAGAGGCGGGAAGCCATTGCAAATTTGGTGCACTCCGCAGCTAGGCCTGGCCTTTGCTTGTTTATTGACAGCTTGTAAATCCAGATGTGTCCACAGGAGGTGCTTTGCTAGAAGTCTGAGACAGAAAGCTCTTCAAGATCAGCCAGCAAAGGGGCTCCATTTAAACAAGTCGCAGCATACCATGTGTCAGGTACTGAAGGGAGGGGAAGCCACGTTTCGTGTCTCTTTCACCCCTTCCTCTGAATCTCCTTTGCCCCTTCTCCTATCTTTCTCCCTCCTCACCGCCCACAACCCCACTTAACAAAAGACATCTAAGATCCCAATGAATCTACTTTGCAGTTTATTTAGCTGTAAATGGAAATCGTAAGCCAAATGCAATAAATAACTCGGGTACAAAAGAGAGGTGTGTGCCCCCCTGCTCTGTCACACACATGCTCGCACAGACTAAACATGGCAATTACTCTCCACAGTACCCTTTGCCAGGCACGGCGTGCTGGCACCGCAGCTGTTCCTAGTTTCGTGGGATGGCAGGCATGGTTCCCGGGTAGACTAAGGTCCTACGGGGTAGACCAAGACCCCTGGCTCCAAGACGCCATGGAGTGTGCAGTCCAGGAGGATGGGAGTCCAGAGCACCCACTTGTGTGGGGAGCATGATCCCCTCTCCGCTACTTTCTCCCCACTTCCTCAGGTGGCATGCTCCCCAAGGGCTGTGTTACACTACTCTGAGGTAATCTGCCAAGGGAGTACTGGTCACAGAAAGCGGGAGACATGGGGAAGGTGAGGCAGGGAGAGAGCAAGGCTAATCTGGAGACCCCAGAAGGGCTGGCAGCTTGTCACAGGTGTGTCTTCTCACCATCGCCCAGCCCCACCTGTATTTGGGGAATCTGTGCCGCTAAGAACTCAAATATGCCCATCACTGTGAGGAGGGAGGTGTCATCACCTGGGGTGCTGTGTCCGTAGCTCTTAGGGCTTTTCCTTCCAAATCAGTAAGGGCAGCGTTTCTGACTCAGCAAGACAACTGTAACCACCAGCACCCTCCAAAGCAAGTGGGCGCCTCCTCCATCACTCAGATCAAGGTGGAGTTCCTTGGGAAAAAACTCAATCTGCCACCCTCCTTTTTTTAATGTCTAGAAATCTAGAAATCTGCTGTTTTTATACAAATTACTCCAACAGAGATGGCTGTTTTATAACACCAAGGAAACGGTTGGAAAGGGTTATGGTATTATGACGCTTTGTGCATGAAAGAACGAGAAGGAGCCTAACAATACTGTGAATATGTAGTCTCCCTTTCTTCCGAGAGACCCCACTGACCATACCTGTCAAAACACATTTAAAGAGGATCTGTGAAAAATCTACATTATAATGCTCAATAATACAAATCCTCCTAACATAACTGCTCATAACCTTACAGAATTTTAATAATACGCTAAATTTATAAAGCATATCTTGGGGCACAAAGCACTTTCACACATATGTTCATATTTAATTCTTACAACCACAATATGAACTGAGCGCTGAATTAATATTCCAGTGGAACAGAAGAGGGAAATGAGTCTCATGAGGTCATGTGACTTGTCTAAGCTCATCGTGGGGTACAGATGGGGGCAGGGAGGAGAGAAGTAGATATAAAACCTGGACTTATACCAAGTCTTCTAAGTACAATCCAATGCCTAATACTTGATTCCTTATGGTATTTGCTATACCAGCCTAGTTGGTTTTCTAAACTTTGTGGTACATCATATAAGCAACTACTGATTCCTCTCAAAATTAATGTAAAAAGCTCACTGTCACTAGAGTAGAAAAGAAAAAACTCAAGCACCAAGCAGCTAATAGCAATAGTACATTAGCAAATTATTTATATCAATATAATTTTGTGAACAGATTAATCTATTATATAGATAATATCTATATTAGCACAGATTTTTTTTTAACTTTCCAGATAAAGTTTTCACAAAACACAAACAAAAGAATGTCAGTTCACAAGAGAGTGATTAACTTTTCATTTTGCCATGACAGGCCATCAATATTTTATATATCTAAATGCAATTTCAAGTTGTACAAATTTACTTTCATGCAAAACTATATCACCATTGTTTTCTCATTATGCCAAACTGGTGAAACCTTTATTGAGGACTCGGTCCCAGTCCATTCAGGATCACTGCTGTGGAGAAATGTCAGGATTGCCCTACCACTCACAAAGAGGAAGAATCCGCACACATGTTAGAATTCAATAACAGCTGCCACATCAGCATTTCCCCATTTATAATAGGTCACACAAGTTCTCAAGGATGGGTACAAACAAACTGTATCCAAAAGCCATTTTTGTACTAATCATGGGAATGTCTTTCAATATATATAGTACAAACAACATCACATTTCTAAGCAAAAACACAGGACATGCGAACACCTAGTACAAAGAAGAGAGACTTCCAGAAAACAGATGCTAAAGAATAGCAAACACCTTGGGAGAATTTGCTTTACATACCCCTGAAACAGCCAGACATTCTCTTTGAATTAAAAAAAAAAAAAAGTATATTTTTCAAAGCACTTTTGTATGTTTTATCTTATCTAATTGCTCTATGACTCTCTGGAGGTAGGAACAACAGGCAGGATTACCTCCATATTACTAATGAGAAGACTAATGCACATTTACTTATTCGTTGACTCAACACTTAAAAAGTAGGTAAGTGTTTGCCTGCAATCGTGGGGCTCGTGGCCAGAAGAGGATCCAGTGGCTGCTCCCCTGTCCTCAGTTCAAGTATCGAGTTCCAGGCAGATGTTGACAAAGGTAAAACATGGAACTTGTGAAAGGTTCAAATCAAAGGTGGATTCAACAACAGAATGTGGTTCAAGAAACAAAAATGAGTGTGTGTGTGTGTGTGTGTGGTGTGTGTGTGTTTAGTTCGTCTTGGTCACATTTCATCACAAAAAACAGGACGTGCTTTTCCTACCTTTCATTGCAAGAATCTAACCATCTCACAGATTGCCTAAGTGTGGGTCTCTCTTAGAGCTTTTCACAGCCAGGTAACAAGTCAGGGATGTCAACTGTGTCACTGAAATAAACTGCTAATTATACACACACTTTCTTTAAACACACAAATGAATTACCCTTACTTTTCACTAGTGCTGTTTGGTTTAGTCTGGTTTTGGTTTTGCCTCTACCTGTCACAGGAGAAGGAAACAGCAGAGATAGCAGTGACGGAGGGGACGGCCCTCGGTCAGCACTGGCATGTCCCTCCCAGCACTGCTCATTCATTCGAACACAGAATCTGCGTTGCACATGCCCACAGCCTGGTAAATGGCTTTGGTTCACAGACTCACTCTGTAATCAACTCATCACTGAGTATTTTCTCCCTGCTAGCCATGTCTCGGGAAGTGTGGTTGATGCCAGCAGACAAAATGACATTCCAAAGGAGAAAAGGGACATGGTAAGATGGAGAAACAACAAGTATCTACTGATAGCTGACTGGATAAAGATGTGGTATACATCTACAATGGAATATTACTCAGCTATAAAAAATGAAATTTTGCCATTTGCAACAAAATGGAAGGAACTCAAGGAAATTATGTATGATAAGTAAAAAGGAGAAAGACAAATATTGGATGATTTCACCTATATGTTGAATACAAAGAATCAAAAAAAAAAAATGAACAGACAAAGCAAAATAAAAGTAGGGCCTCCCCGGTGGCGCAGCGGTTGAGCGCTGGGTTGCGAAGCTGCCCGCGGCCTCTGTGGCGCCGGTTCGATCCCCGGCTGCTCCCCGGCCACCAGAGGAGAGTCCCACATGGCGCGCAGACCTCTCCTGCCGCCCGCTGCTCCCCTCAGCAGTGTACTTCGGTCCTTCTGCCTGCTCTGCTCCCCGCTCTGGCTCTGGTGAATTCTCTCACCCTCCCGCGCTTCTGACTGTACCCAGTGCTTGTATAAACAAAACAAACAAATAAAATAAATAAATAAATAAAACATGCCTCTATATATATTAAAAAAAAAAAATTAAAAAAAAAAAAAAGTAAACTGGTAAACACTGACATGGCAACAGAACTGCAGTTACCAGAGGAGAAGGGGAAGAGAGTGTGAGGAAGGGTGAGTGGGGTTCTAATGGAGTGTGGTGGGTGAAAAAAATTAAAAATAAAATAAAATAAAATAAAATAATCAACTGAAAGGAAAAAAAAAAGAAGAAACATAGACACCTAAAAGTCAACTGATAAAAGGAGAACCTTATGCTGCTGATATCTAGGTCTGGGGAGAAAGCTCAGAGAAAGATCTCTCCTCTGAATTTCTCAGGCGGGAGTCAGAGCAAGCCCGGGAACTAGCAACAATGTTTTAGAGGAAAACTGGAGTTCATGTCACTCAAAGAATATGATTAAAATAGGCAAAGATGAAAGGGAAGGGGCCAGTCTGAACAGATCTGGACAGTGGGCAGCGGCAGAAGATGCTCTGCTTATCTACAGTAGCTACATAACAATATAACCAGGGAGCACCCTATGTGCCAGGCATGTACCAAAGACTATATACAAGTTCTCTCAATCCTCACAACTCTAGGAGGTAAGTATCATAATTCTCCTTACTTTACAGACCAGGAAACTAAGCCATGGAGGTTAAGTTACCCATGACCCACAGACAGTAAAGGCAGAACCAAGCTTCCTAGACATACAACTAGATGATTCAGAACTCATCCGTTCAAGCATAATCTTCATCTCACAAAGATCTTCATCAAACAAGAATATCAACTGAATGAAGATGTGGTATATAAATCCAAAGGAATACTACTCAACTATTGAAAAAACAAAACAAAACCTTGCCTCTGGGGACACGATGGATGGACCTGGAGGTGATTATGCTAAGTGGAATAAGTAAAAGTGAAAAAAAATCACATTAAAGTTTCATTCATTTGTGGAATGTAAGTAACCAAAGAAAATAACTGACAAAACACAACAAAGGGAACTCTTAGAATCTGTGAAAAAGTGCCTGCCTAGTGGCACAAGGGATTGAGATGCAATCTATGAAGCTGTCCACAGCCTCTGCACCACGAGTTCAATCCCTGGCCAGCCAGGGAGCAACCCACATGACGCAGCAGACTCTCCAGACTCGCCCGCTGCTCCCCTCAGCAGTGTATTTCAGTCAATCTGCCTGTTCTGTTCCCCGCTCTGTCTCTGGTGAATCCCCTCACCCCTCACACCTCTGGCGTGTACCCCAGCTCTTTTTCTTTTTTAAAAAAAAAAAAGAATCTGTGAAAAAGATGGTGGTTATAAGAGGGAAAGGAAAAAGAAAGGCAGAGGGGTCAACGTATGGAGAGAGAGCACTAGACCTCAGTGGTGGTGAATGAAGCTGACTTCGAAACTAGGGTTCTAAAAATAAATGGTAAATCAAAAATATCTGATTTAAAAAACAAGAACATCATGCCCAAAACTTACCAAAAAATGGACACCTTTGGGTAAAAATAATTTTTACCTATTTAACATAAATATATTTAGAAGAAAATGCATTATTGAATAGAGAATCATTCCCCAAATGAGGCTGTTTTTAGGAAGGTAAGAATCTGAAACAGGGTTACAGATGACTGTCGCAGTCCTGAATCAGCTTTGGCATCCAGTTTATTTCTGTATTTTGCTTTCATTTCACAGTATGGAGGAAATCCTGAATCATACACAAAAGTAATTGTGCGCTCACTTATATCACCGTCTGTGAGCAAACAAACTCAGGCCTAGATTTTTAAAAAAGACTAACACAGAAATATAAGCTTTCTAATCAATAGCACACGTAACGCAGAAATCAAATGAACACAGAGAAGAGAACAGGAATTTTATTCCAAGGTCTGCAAAGAAAAGAATTCAGCCAGTGTGACCACGGGTGATCCCCAAGTGTGAAAATTTGGTCTATAACACACTGATTATGTGTGACTTCTTTAATTACTTTTTCTTCCATAATTTTCTACTTCTTTGATTCTAAGATATACCCTTGCTTCACAGTTAAAGGCTTTGGAAGTCAGAATATTTAAATATGTAGCATGCAGAATGGAATAGTTTTCCCCCTTGAAATGATGCTATTAAATTTCTAGCAGATCTTATCAGGACGGAAAGGCAGTGGTTATGGGGTCTTGACCCTCCCCCACCATCACAGGCTGCAGAGACCTGCCTGCTCCCTGGGGCACTGGGCCCAGCGGTGTGCTACTGCTTTTCAAGAAGAGGAAAGTAGGAGAAGTTGGTGAGGATAAAAATCAAAAGGCATCTCAGGTCCTCTGAGCTGGTCTCTTCACTGTGGCTTCTTTATTTTAAGTGTTGTGATTTCCCAGAATATCAGCTGCATTCATATGCATGATAAACCCAAAACGAGCTCACCAGTCATATACAAGCTATTTCTTGTGACCAGCTCCACTACCCTGCCTTTCCATGGAGAGAAATCCTTTGTTTCCTTCTGTGGGTAGACAGTGGGGGAGGGGGAAGGAGGCGGAGAGTAGCGGTTCAGGAGCCTCTTGTGCAGCACTTCCCACCTAAGGGAGGACACTGAGCAGTCATTGAGGACATGTGTGTACACTGACAGCAAAAAAATAAACAAAAACAGTGGGAATGTCAACACTGAGAAAAGCTGAGATCAGACTGCAAAATATAAGACTTAAGGACAGCACTGCTATATAAATCTATGCATATAGTTTTTAATAGACATGACATGGGAAGGGCCAAGGAGAGGGTCCTCAAGGGGAAGTCAGCAACCCCAACTGCCTGAGCTATTTAGTCCATTTCTGAGCATTCCCTGAAAGAAAGTAAAAATAGCACCTAAGCACCCAGGAGGCAAATGATGCCTCTTTTACAAAAGATGGATCTCTTGTAGGTAGCGCTGACGTCCTGTCCACCAGCCCCTCCAATAGGCTGCAATTCGGAATCACAGACTCCCATTGGGTTTCTCTGCGCCTCATTGAAATGGGCCCAGGGTCTAAGCATTCCAGAAGCTCTCTGTCAACAAACCACTTGCTGCTCAGTCCTGCCAAAGATCTGCTTAGCTATGTCCCACCATTTAGTCTGCCTCGTGTTAGCTGAACACATGTCGCCCCATCACACGACCAATCAATAGTTCCTTCCAGACTCACGTCATAAGTTAAGTCGTTCTTGAGCGCCCACTGTGTCAATCACTGTTAGACAAACATGGTATAAAGCACGATTTCACGTAAAGGCATCTGGCGGGGGAGACAGACTGAAGGCAGGGTGTGTCTTTTACTTCAGTGTTCTCCCACTCCATGCCACACCTCACCTTTCCAGGCCTAGCAATTACGGTATTGGGGAGCAGAGCTTCTCAAATGTCAGCACACACTCTAGATCAAGAGGGAGCTTGCTGGAAATGAAGATTCCTTCCTTCTCCCCTTGGGGTGGCTGAGTGGTTAGATCAGAGTGGGGCCCAGAAATCTGATGGCAAGATAAACTACTCTCGGAAAGAAAGTCTCCATCCATCTTTGCTAGAGAATGATAAATTAGGAGGAAATGAATAAAGGCCTTGTGGCTTGTCCAGTGTGCCAGAGACTGGCACTGCCGATCTCTGCCTGGCTGATATTCTGGAAGGATTTGGGCTCCAGAGTGACTCCATGGAATGAGCCATTGAGTCACCAAAGCATCAATTTCTGTCTCTTAGTCCTAAGACCTGGGGTTGCCTCAGAACAAAGAGCTCACAGTCTAAGGTTGTGTGGCACGCAGATACCTGAGGCCTCTGGCCATGGACCAGAAATTAAACTGTGTATTAAAGAAAAAAGGGAAATCAGAGACAGACTAATTGCTCTGTTCAGCAAAAGATCTAGATACTGACTCCGGTGCAGGGTATTAAATTCAGACACTGATCAGGAGGCAAACTTAGCATACTTGGAATAAACCCCAAACACGATGGCATCTCTGATTTGACAAATAATTAAGAACCCAAGATGGCTATGAAAGAGTAGGAATAATTTCAGGGTGGAGCAGCAAGGGGTGGTAATTTCTGAGAGTAAGGAGGGAAAAAAAAGGAAGCCACAGTTTCTTCCCACATGGAGCTGCAGCTGACCTTGCAGAACCTGCGTCCTGGGTCCAGCAGGCAGGGCACACGGAGGCGCTGAGTTGAGAGAGAGGACAAGTAATTAACATGGGAAACAGGCTGCCAAAGGCAGCAGCAGAAGCTGCGAAAGAAAATGTGTTTAAAAAAAGAGTTAGACAGACACTCCAAGGAAGAAAATAAGATTGCAGAGTACAATGCTAGTGAGGAAGGTGGGCGGCCCTGGTGGGTTTCAATCCCCAAATGTTCACTAAGTCAGTGTTCTGAATTGGGCTGAGGCCGGGCCACATGCTCACCAGTGAAGGCTTAAAGGGCCCAGGGGACGTGTGCACCTTCCACACACGTGGGCACACTCTTCACAGATACACATACACACACACACATACTCCGACTTTCCCTTGCTCACTCACACTCTCACACTCACATACTCATTCACTCATTCACGTACTCACACATATTCAAAAACACACACACACTTTACTCACACATACTCATTCACACATAGACACACACACACTTTCCCTCATTCACTCATACTTTTACACTCACACACACACACTCATGCACATACATACACTTTCACTCACCTGCTTAGACATTCACACACACATTCATACTCATAATGCTCACTCAGACACACACACACACACACTTTCACTCACACACACATATACTTTTATTCACTCACACACAATCACATTCCCATAACTCAGACACACACACTCACATCCATTCTCCCTTTGCTGGGGTAGTCAGCACTAAATTAGAATCAGAACATTTGGTTTCAAAACTAACTTCCTACTTCCTGTATGCAATGAGATGGGTTTCTCCACTTAGTCCACAGACTGAATTTGTCCCACAGATTCGAGAGTAGCATTTCAAAAAGAGCCTAGAATCCATTTATTCTACTCCCTTTGCACAGTGTCTCCCCCACCACCTTCCTTTCAGATTCCACTGTCTTGACCCTCTCTCAAAATAATGTTCTGGTAAAAGCCAGCTCTACACCTACACCCTGCCTGAACCTCAGCAGCAGTGAATGTGACTGGAGGAAAACACACCTCATTCCCCGATCTCACTTTAACCTCATCACCTCTAACCCCAAGTGAATCCTGAAAGCTGCCCACTCCACTCACCCCCTCATTCTATTAATAAACTATTCGCCTAACAACGATTCTGCTCAAACTTTCAACATTTTCCTCCTCCCACTCTCTGCTAATGACCTTTCTTCCTATTTCATTGAGAAAATAGAAGCAGTAAGAAGAGAATTTCTACAAGCTTCTGTCATCATGTCTACCCACGAGCCAGTTTCTTCAGCCTCCCTCTTGAAACGATGGATGAACCATGGAGTGCAGAGCCAAGCCTCCAACTGTGCTCCTCAGGCCTGTTCCTCACCTGCTCAAGGGAGTCACCCCACCAACTGTCCTCCCTCTTCTTCATCAGCCATGGTTCTATTTATTTATTTATTTATTCATTCATTCATTCATTCATTCATTCATTCATTCAAGCACTGGGTACAGTCAGAAGCGCAGGAGGGTGAGAGAATTCACCAGAGCCAGAGCGGGGAACAGAACAGGCAGACTGACAAAATACACTGCTGAGGGGAGCAGCGGGCATGGCAGGAGAGGTCTGTTGCACCATGTGGTACCCTTGCCAGAGGTCGGGGATCGAACCGGCACTGCAGAGGCTGTGGGCAACTTTGCAGCTCAGCTCTCAACTGCTGCGCCACCAGGGCAGGCCCAGCCATGTTTTTTTTTAAAGGTTTATTTTATTTATTTATGCATACAAGAGCTGGGGTACAGGCCAAAGGTGTGGAGAGGTGAGAGGATTCACTTGACATGAGTGGGAAGCAGAACAAGTGGATCTACTGACACTGCTGAGGGGGAGCAGTGGGCAAGACAGGAGAGGTCTGCTGTGCCATGTGGGTCACCTCCTTACCCGGAGATCAAACTCATGCTGCGATGGCTGGTGACAGCCTCATAGAGCTGAGACTTAACCCCTTGCACCACCAGGGAGACCCCCATGGTTTTCATCTCAAATGGATACTTCTCATGGGCAGATGAATGGTATTTCTTCCACCTGCTCCATTTTCTCTGTTTCTCTTTCAAAGACAGCTCAAAACGATGATCTATACTCACTGTGTCTAACCCTCTTCCAATCCACCCTTCCTCAAAAGGCATCCAGACTACAAGTTGCCTCTTGCTGCCAAAAGCCAGTAAAGTCCAGAAAAATCTCTCCCACTACAGTAACACAGAGCATCCTGGGCAGCCATACCACACACAGCAGGCATACCTGCAAAAAGAAACAGCACACCTACAGGAAACTTTCATATTTGTATAAGTTCACAACACCCAGAGCAGAGAGAAACAGCTCGAGTGACAGAAATACAGGTGAAAAGTACTCTACTTTAAGAGCAGAGAGTTGAGTACCAGCAGACAGAAACTGGGGACTTCTGCAATCTGTATGTGAGTCCAGTTAATATAAAACCAGAATGATGGAAGAGAAATAAGCCAGATACAAGAGAAAGCAGTTCTCAGAGTCACATCCAGCCTGGGTGAGGAAGGCTGTGAGTTAACACAGGATCAAAGCAACACTGGAGAGTGAAGAGTGTACACAGGAGAGGTGTGTACACTGGAGCAGGACTGGGAGGTTAGGAGAAACAAAATGAATTAAATTAGTAGGTACAGTGGAAAGCTTGAAAGTTGAAGAGATCTTAGGAAAGACGGTCAAAACAGGAAGCAGCAGTCAAGACTTTGCTTCTATTCTACCATAAGAGGGAGGGACACCCAGGAGCCAGCGGGAGCTTGGTGAGCAGAGCTGAGGCTTGGGTGGATACTAAATCGAGCTTACCCAGACCTTGGGGCCCCTTCCCCCCACTTTACAATATTATTCACTATCATGAGAAAAACCACATGCAAATAAAGTTGTCTCAGGGGCATTTAGGAAGAGTCTGTGCAGCAGGGGTGGGATAATAACACAAGGAAGAGTTAAGTTGTGTATTAAATGGTTAAACTGAGTTTGCATGCATGAGAGTTTCCATGTGCTATACATGCCTCAAGGTTCTCCCACTGGTTTGGGTGTAACTTATGCCCCAAAATCATACATATCTGTTGCCACCAATGAATTAAAGAGGCATTGGACTAGGAAACAGAACTCTTTTCCTTATGCTTTGTGTGAGGAAATGTAGCGGCTGAATGACTGGGCCTTTCCAGAATGAGTGGCAGAAGGGAAATCAAGGCCGCCATATTTGCATCTTACTGGTAGTTAGGTGACAGTGGCACGGTGAGTCATTTTCTGTATGCAGAAATACGCAGATGCACACATGTATTTATAACACTAAGTTTACTAGCTGTTCATGGTTAATTCCATAGTGTGCAATGAGTTCTAATATATGCATAAAATTTTGTCCATGACAAAGTCCTGAGTTAAAATAAAAAGAAAAAATGAAAATGACTCAGGTATTGTTGACAAGGGATATGGGAATCTACAATGTTTCAGTCAAGATTCCAGACAGCAGGAGCCTTCCTGGTGGCCTTGGGGTTAAGGTTCAGTGTCATCACCTCTATAACCTGAGTTCAATCCCTGCCAGGGAGCTAACCCACAGATGGTGAGACCTCTCCTCTCTCACCTGCTGCTCCCCTCAGCAGTGTATTTCAGTCTGCCTGTTCTGCTCCCCACTCTGCTTCTGGTGAATCCTCTCACCCCCCCACACCTCTAGCCTATACCTCAATTCTTCTATACAAAAATAAATAAAAATTAAGAAAAAAAAAGGTTTCCAGACATCTCTCATTTCAATGGGCATAAGCACATGGAGTGGGATGGGAGGCCAACCAAACTATACTATTTTAATTATTATTTTCATCCATCTCCTTGACCCCTTGCCTTCCAGCTATATGACTGATTAGGGGAATGAAAAGCTTATATGAGTGACTGCATCATGTACTACAAGCCCAAAGCCCAGCAGCATGAAGAGGTCACTGCTCTGAACTTGCACCTTCAGCAGCAGACCACTAGCTTGCAGGGGGGATGTTTGCTCTTACAACAGCTCTGCCTGGGTCATGCCTCACACCCCAGTTTCCACTCAATTCAAGCCCAAATTTTGCTGGCTTTTTCTTTTCCTGGGAGCCAGGCTTTGTCCTTGTTCCCTGGGTTTCTTTTTCATTCAACTACTTCTGAATCAAGGTGTAATAACCTACCTCACTGACATCACCTCTGCCTGGAGATTCCTGGCTCCACGCTCAGTCCAATGCCCAATGCCCAATGCCCAAAGTGCAATGCCTTGGAAAGGGATGTCATTTCAGAGTGAACATTTAGTTCATTCTGCCCCATGAGCAGCCTGTCACCTTTGGGAAACCAACCCTACAACCCAGCTAATTCCCTTGAACCTGGATCCAACCAGAGGGACAGCCGGAAGCCTTCAGTTTCTGCTGAAGTTTAGGGATAGATGGACTGGAGTCAGGAGACTGTGAGTCTGTGGCCCTGAAAGCTCAAATCATGAAAGGCCTCAGAGGATCTGCGGCTTGACCTCTTTCTCCTGCTTCCCCAGTGGAGCAAACCTAGAGTGCAGCATGAGACCACTGTTCTTTGTGGAACCCTCATGCCTACATTGATAGGTAATCAAAGAGAGATGGGGATTTGAAGACAGTACCAGGAGAGCAGGGATCATGGTACTTCTGTTCTCCCCTTTTCCCTAGTGCCCAGCATAGTGCCTGGCATATAGTACACGCTCATTTAATATATGTCAAAAAAATGGTTGATTGAATGGAGAGAGGAGCTAATACAAGTGGTGGGTGATTCTTCAGCAGTGCTCCAGCTTGTCCCCGTGCCACATGCGCCTGGACTTAGGAGGACCAACGAATCACGCCTGTATCCTCAAATACAACACTTGCCTTTCAGACTTTCAATGCATTTATCACATCACTTAGGCGAGTCTACACATACAATTGAAGTGCATCACTTCCAAGACCCACAGATGACACCCGCCATGGTGGGGTCAATGCTGTAATTTTCAGAGGTGTCTGGCACACTGAGTGACATGGCCTTGAGATATCCTTCTCACCTCAAATGAGGAGCCACTGCCTTCATCCATCCTGCCTCCCTGCTAGTCCCCACAACTGATGAGAATCCCAGAGTGTTCTCCAGGTTTTTCTAGGTCAGTCGCTCACTGGGCTTGCTGGGTATAAGCTGGTTCTTGAGCTGTGGCAGAACACCTGTCCTTTTCTGCAAAGCTCAGTCCTGCCTTGTTCAACCTGAATGGGAGTGGAAGTAGGTTAGTGGCCATTTACCAAATACCTACATGGACAGGACTTACACAAATCCCTGCTCTTGGGTGTGATGGTCTGGTTGAGTCTCTCCTAAGACAGAGCATTCCCTTTCCCTCCAGTAGATTATATTCAGAGCTCCCTTGAAAGGGAGCTTTGTATAAGGCAGCCTGTGTCCTACCCAGTACATTTTATACAGTAGAGTCAGGTTAAAAGGAAAAAGAGATTAAGTAAGGGTAAAGGCAAGTAAGAGGGATGATCTTTCCATAGGTATCTGCCTTGGGGTGGACTGACTGAATGCATGTGACGGGATGGACTTGTATGGATAGACCTGAGTAAATACCCATCCATGGAGTAACCCACCCACGCTGCTCTGCCTATTTAGGCGCCCCTGGGCTCCAGCCTACCCCTCCCCACTCCGCTCAATTTAGAGCATGGACTCAGCACCATGTCTTTCCAAACTTATTAAAGTCAGACTCCAGGAAGCAGAAAAGACCTCAGTGGTAACACCGTTTAGCCCCTGTCTCCATGCAGGGACCCCCTTAACCTCCCTGACAGGCAGCCCCATCTCATGCACCAACCAGGAACCTTCCACATAAGCCGGAGAGTGTGAGACACCAGAGCCCTTTGTGCAAAGCACAGTTCACCAACTACTCAAAGCTATCCAAAAGCACACTCTCTGGAAGAAGGGCTGGAGAATCTCAATTTCAAACAAAAATCCACCCGGTGAGTCTTTCAATACGGCATGTATCATCTGTGTGTGTCATGTGGTAGTTCTTTTTTCTCTCAAGATTTATTAATCTTCCCATCATTTATATCTCTGTATAACTCTAAGGAAACATCTTCACACTTCCAGAAGTCCATGGGCTTCCCTCACCCTGATCGACTGGTTCCAGACAGTGGCCACGTATCAGAATCAGCTAGGAAGCTCTAAAAAAATAAAATCAATGACAGAGTTTGCCCCCAGCTATTCCTACTTAATGTTTCTGGAGTAGAGCTCAGGTGGTGTAAAATTTAAAGACCCCAGCTGATTCTAGTGTGCAACGGGGGCTGAGAACTACTGTAAGCTCTCCCCCGAGCTTAGGTAATACCTCTTTGAAGGGAGCAGCAGGCAAGAAGCCTATACCTCTTATATAGTCCACATCACCATGCCGAACTTGCAGCAGAACACACTCTGTCGCTACCAACTTGATTGAACTAGCTTGGCTTACCCAGTCAATATGGGATTCTATTTTCTACGTTAGGAGCTGTGCATTTCCACTTAGGAAGAGGCCAGACATTGGAGAGATGTGAACTCTTCTTTCCATGGTTGAGGCCCCACAACCCCTAGAACTCCCTTTCACCACACTGATCAGCCCAAACGTTGCCAAAAGCCTGACCCAGGCTTCCACCCTCCCGCTCCTGCCCCTTGCCAGCCCCACTCACATTGTACAGCACGGTGGTCCACCCTTCCATGGTGATGCACTGGAAGACGGTCAGCACAGCAAAGAGGATGTTATCAAACTGGGTGATCCCGTCATTGGGGCCGATCCAGTCCCTGCACTCATAACCAGCTGGGCAGCCCTGCACGCCACATGGGTGAGGGGGGTCAAATCCTTCCAGAATACCTGCAGACAGATTTGGAAGGTGAAGAGAAACACACAGTGGTTAGCATGAGCTGGAGATGACCCAGGTAACCATAGGCACAAAGTTCTACTTCCCACAGAAAGTGTGTTCTCTGTGTCTCTGCCTCCTTTCTCTTCTCTCTGGCCCTTCTGTACCTCATAGCTCACATACCAAATGTTCAACCCAATGTTTCCTAATCTTCTCTGAAATGGAGCCTCTCATCCACATGGCCCCCCACTTTCTGCAGGATATATATTCCATCTCACCTGAGTACCTCAAGACTGAGGACCACAGAATTTACAGGACTAGAGAGAGAAAGGCATGAGGTAAAGTATAATTGTACTGATTTTCCTAACTCTAGACTCCAGGATAAACTCAGTTCTTTTGGGTTTCTTGGGGATAATTATAAACTATAGTCTCTTCAGTGGGTCCTAACTCCTTGTTCTCTGACCTAAATTTCTGGTCTTGAATAAAAGACAAAAATAAAAATCCCAGGTGAAAGGTGCCCTTTGAAAATTATTTTCACAAAACAACATGGTACCTAACTGGGTTTTATCAACCTCTTCCCAGCTCCTTCCCTCCTAGGGCATGCTACCCAACTTGAAAAGAGCAAATAAGATGCAAAGAAACAAGAGCTGGAGGTCTGTGTACCCCGTTAATCGCCCAAGCCCCTGTCAAGCCCTGCTCAGATTTCCCACCCTATGTCTGGGTCACAGTAAGAGGAGAGAGGTCGTGAGATATGGCAGAGTGACCATGTCTCCACAGATTGGCAGGGCTCCCAACAACGCTGGATCAAGGGTCTCAGCACGTGGGTCAAAAAGGCCACTGTATAAAAATATTTCTTCAGACATGAGAGCTGATAGCCTTATGTCCAATAGACAGACCTGTTTGAAATCCTCTGACTGCAAACCTAAGAGCTTATTTGCTTTGCTGTATCAGTGCCCAGGGGGGATCTCACCTTGGCTGGTTGTGCCTAAAAAGGTTGCTGATTAGGAAGTTTCTGATTCCAATTCTAGGGTATGAGTAGGATGTACTTTTCCAACCAGTCTCCAAATGCCCTGAAATTACCCCAATGACCTGGGGAGAGAGGATGGCAAGAAGCAGAAGACAGAGTAGTCCGCATACCTGAATTGTTCATGAAGCAAGCTCGGTGCAACTTCCCACTGTAGAACTCCAGGCCAATGATAGCAAACATCAGAATGGCAAAGAAGAGGAGGAGGCCAATCTGCAGGAGAGGCACCATGGCCTTCATGATGGACTTCAGCACAATCTGCAGGCCTAGAAGGAAGGGAAGAGATTGCACCATCTGATAAATCAGGCTCCATTTCCCACCTCCTAGGAAGGAAAGGGCAAGTCTTTGGGGACAGAAGAACTGTTGGTCCTGAGATAACAAAGACATTTTGTTAAGGGGTTACAGGACAATTCAGGCCAAAGGATGCCAATAGGCCTTCCCTAGGGATCATTTCCCCTCTCCTCCCTGCTAATTTAGAGGTGTACTGCTCTTCCCATGTGGTTCCCCCATGTCCTCTTCTAGATTCTGCTTATAGAGTATGTGCTGCTCTCCAAAAGGGAATCAGGCCCATCCCTACTTAGCTCCAGGAGCTGGAGATCAAGGACAAGTTGGTCTTCCTCACACTCCATCTCAGACCCAGCCTCCAGTACACCTACCATTCAGAAAATACCATATCCTGTCACCCAGAAATTGTACTTGCAGAATTCTAGTCTATGAAAATAATCCGAGATTTAAATAAGACTTCAATTAGAGGTGTTTATTATCATAGCACTTTCCCTAGCTGGGAAAAACCTAAATGCCCAGCAAAATAGAAATGGCTTTGTAAGTCCTGACACATAGGAGACATACTATAATACAGATTTTAAAATCCTATTTTTGAAGAACTTTAAATGTTAGGAAAATCAAATGCTATGTCAGGACTCAATACAATGATCCCCATCATTGTTAAAATGCAGAGAAACAATAAATGAAAAAAGATATTAAAATATAAATAAAAGTTATATCTAAGTGATAGGAGAAAGTGTTGTTTTCTTTACTTTTCAAGTTTTCTATAAATATCTTTCATTGTTAAATCTAAAGCAAAAAAAGAAAGCTGGGAAACTATAAAATGAAATGTTATGTCAGTTTGCGACACCCCAGTATTTATTACTATCAGCACTTCCTCCCAAAGGAATCGGTGTGGCTTATCCCATATTTTCTCAAATGCTGTGTCCAGTTGAGAAGACGGGAGTGAAGCTATTAGCAAAGAAGAAAATGAGAAAAGCTGGAGCTCACTGGGTATCCCTGACACGAGCTTCAGGGGTCTCAGGACACGCACAGCCCGGAGGGTCCTCAAGTCCACATGTGTGTTGAAGTGGGTTCCCGCCGTGGCCAGGATGCTGCAAATGGAGACACAGAGGTCAAGGCTCCCACAGACCACTCTCTTGCCCTGTTCCATGGGGGACGCTGGCTTGAGGAGAACCAGCCTAGAAAGCACACAGAGCTGATGCCAGCTGTGTGTGGGCGCACCTGAGCTGGGTTGGTGACTCACCAGTGGTTCCCGGGGAATTAAATTTAGCCACATCTGGGTTTCACTTTGCAAAGAAGAAAAACTTGTCATCAAATTGGAACCCTAGTTCCAGATCACGAGCACAACACCAGGTCTAGGCACCTGCCCTATCCTTGTCCCCAAGCCTTGTTCGCTGTTCTCTGTTGCACCCCTTGCCAGCCTCCCTCCCTCTTTCCAACCCAGTCTCAAGGCCCTCACATTTTTTATTTCAGCATTTTCTTAGACTCCCCTAAGTCCTATCTCCTTCAGGAAAATTCTCTGGATTCACTGCAGTAAAAAAATAATTCATTCTTCTCTATCGTGGAACTTGGGATTTCTACCGAAAAAATAAATCTGTTATTTATTACTAGGCAATTACTTCACGGGTTCACATACAGTATTTTCCTAATTGTCCCACATCACCGTGTGATCTGGATTTGGTTTCTTTACTTCCATTTTCCACTTTCACAGCCATTTCTAGACACACACACACACAAATCCACACCAATCCTATTAGATTATATACACCAAGTACCTTGCCTTGAGTAGATAATCCATTTTGTGTAATTCCATGACATTGTAGGTACTTTGGAGAGAAAAATATGCTTAGGTATTTATGAAAGACACAGCTTGAAGACCAAGAGTCAAAAGAACTGGGTTTAAGGCCTGATTCATGTACTGAAGAATGGGGGACCTTGAGGAAAGTCATTGCATCAATGAACCTCAACACACCCCTCTACAAAATGGGGGACATACCAGAGCACAGCTATAAATACATACCAGAGCATAGCTAGAAAAACAAAATGACATATTGAAAATTAAGAGTGTTCTATAAACTATAAAGATATAAACATTTAACACAAATATTAATAATACTGGCTTTGCAACATTGTCTTATTTTAGTCTTATTACTATAGCTAGTACCTTTTCTCCCTTTGAAACCTCTCCAGGACAATTTCCATTGGGGAATGAGTGATTCAGAAAATTGAGTTCTCTATACAGTCAAAGGGTGGCCAGAATGATTTTTTTTATGTAGTTATTTTGGGTGGAACTTCTCTGAAATGTTTCAAATACTGAAGACGATACTCAAGTTGTCTTTATTACTTGAAAGTGAACTGTACGAAAGGTTTGTGCTGTGTGACTCTAGAAAGCAGACAGAGGGAATAGGTTCAAATTACATAGATCCAGCACACTGTCATGATGAGCAATAACTTGAAAACAAGTGGTGCTGGCCAACAACAAAATGGGCTGCTTGAGCATAGTATGTTCCCCAACATGGAAGGACTGGAGCTCAGGTCACAGAATCATCTAGTCAGGGAGCAAAAAGATTCAGACATTGGGTCAAAGGTGACTAAAATGGCCAATAGAGCTTTCTTTCCACTTTAAGATTCTGTAATTCTATGTTAATACAACCTCAAAATAAGAACTAGCGAGAAACTTTACTATTTATCATAGTCTCAGGAGAGAGGCAAGTTTCCCCAGTCTTCTCCAAACTTCCAGCCTGCATCTAACAAGGAGGGAATTAGGGTGGCCTTGCCTCTGACTCTATTCCAAGGCCAAAGACAGAGAAATTGGGGTGGGGAATAATATATACAATGTCTAACAAGCGGGGGGAGGGGAAATGAAGGAAAAGGAAAGCAAGAAGAACCATGGAAAACAGGACTAGAAACGAGGATAGAAACAGAAAGAAAATAAAGGAAAGAGAAAAGAGAGAAACTTCAAAGAAAGTTAGAGTGACAGAGAACCAGAACTCCGGGAAGATGGGGCCCCTGTTGCGCTGATTCTGCCAACAGAGGCAGGTGCACTGTACCCTGAGTTCTCTGAGGGGCTCAGGGGGGATTTACTTTCCCTCTGTCTTACAAACACAGTGGATAGAATCTGCCCCACTCAGCAAACAAATTTCTCTTACCCAGGACACCAGACACTTACCAGGACACCAGATGTTCCTGAACATACATGAGATGTTCTTTCCTATCATAAAAACATCTGTTGCATTTATATTTTCCCTAAGATTGTGTTGAATCTGTATATTGCTTTGGGTAGAATGACCACTTTGACAATATTGATTCATCCAATCTATGAACAGGAATATTTTTCTATTTCTCTATTTCCTCTATTTCTTTCAACAATGTCTTATGGCTTTCTTTGTATTGATCATTTATCTCCTTTGTTAGTTTACTTCTAGGTATTTAAATTTGGGGGGATGTAATTGCAAATGGGATCATTTTCTTAATCTCTCCCCCTTCCATCTCACTGTGTACAGGGAGGCAACTGATTTATGTATGTTGAGTTTACACTCTGTCATTTTAATGAAAATTTCCTCTCCACTCTTGAGTTGAACAAGGCATATTTCAGAACAAGGAGGAAGAGGCAGAAAGTCAAACTTAAAAGGCAACAAGGCACAAGTGTAAGGAAGGAAAACTGGTTAGGCAAAAGAGAGGGGAGTGAGTAGTGAAAGAAAAACTGGTGATAAAGACAATAAGAAAAATGAGAGCAAATAGAAGCTGCGGACAGAGAAAATGTCCAAGAATCAAGAATGCTTATATGGGAAAGACAACAAAAATCAAAGCTGATCTGACAGAAAGAAACAAAACAATAGTATGTGTTGCCAGGGCCTTGTGTGGCCAGCCAGGAGATACACCTACACTCTTCTCACCAAGTACAGCCATTTGCTGAACTCATCTGCACCCTAATCTTCCAAGCTCCCACAAACATCAGCCAGAGTCACACAAACTGTGGTCCCCTTTTCCCATGACCTCCAGATTTCTTTTTTCTTTCATCCTGTGCAAGACTGATGTGAACTAGGCCTTCAGCTGATGCACAGTGGCCGTCACCTCCTTCCTAATGCCCAGTGTTCAATTCTTCCTTAAGAACAAGAATTGCAATTTGACTACCTTATCTACCTGTTAGATACCAAGGTAAAGGGACTCTTAGGGGAAAATTATTTGAGGAAAAGGACCTGCTCTTTGTTCCCACAAAATTCAGTGCCCACCACCATCACTCTCCACTTTCCAGAGTGATGGCCCTTACCACTTTTTAGAGAAATTCTGTTGTCACATCTGTCTCTCCCACAAAATCAGAAAACACCTCAGAGTTCTACCTTCCTCATCTCTACATCCCTCACACCTAGCCCAGGGTGTGAACAAAGAGCCTCAATAATTGCTTGATGGTTCAAACTGAACTGGTAAAGGTAAAAAGTATTTTGAGGTATAGATCAAATTGAAATAGCACAGAAACCCTGAGACATCCAGTAAAAGGGGCAGGGCAGCACAGTTGGAAGTCTTCTAAATCCACATGTGAGCACCGAGAAACATTCTAGGACTCTGTCCTCAAATATTTCAGAGTCTAGTGAGTGTCTTTCGGTGTGCTTCCAGACTCTTGCTCTCACAGATCCCACAGGTCAGGATGTGCCCAGCGTCCAATGGGAGAGAGAAAGTGGGAGGAGAGAGGGGAATAAGGAGGAGGGATGACTCAAAATTTAAAAGGAGAAAAGACCCAAAATTTAAAAACCTGCCTCCCAGCAAAACCTAAACAGCGAAGTATATACAGCTCAGCAAAACTCTGGCCCTCCTATGGGGCAGGTCCCACGCAGCAGGCGAGGGGAAAGGCAACGGCAGGAAGAGGCCCTGGCTCTCAGCCTATTAGAAGTAGTAATTATAATCCACCATGAAGAGTGTCCAAACAGAGGTGTTTACAAAGTGCAGGATGTGAGGAACACTGTGGGACCAAGCAGAGTGCTTACTATGTGCTGGCATGATCAGATATATTCCAAACAATGCATTAAATCCTCAGAAATATTCTGATATTACTATTGTCTCCATTGCATACGAGTTGAACCTGAGGCTCAGAAAATATTAAGTTGCTAATAAATGGCAAGACCAGAAATTACAGTCAGTTCTCTTCTGGTATCAAAGCCAATCCTTTTCCTACTCTGAAAAGGGCCCTGTGATGTCGCCTCAACTCCACTGTTCTTTAATCCAGATCGTTGCTAAAAATACCAAGATCACAGTGCTCAGTCCCCAAACAAGGCAGTGAACTTGATGCCATTCCTTCCAAGGCTACAAACCACAGACTCCCTGTGACCACTCCCAAGCCCATCAGGGAATAAGGATACTGAATAATGAGAGAGAGAGAGAGAGAGAGAGAGAGAGAGAGAGAGAGAGAGAGAGAGAGAGAGAGAGAGAGAGAGAAAGAGGAGACAGACTGACTGAGAATGAACCACAATTCAGAGTTAGGCCACTGAGGGTAACTTCAATTCTGAGTTAATAAAAGTCTAAGCTCTCCACCATCCCAAAAGGCACATGCACGCATGTCAGGAGCAGAAATTGTGTTTTCTATTTCTTTGGCCACCAAGAGCACAGCACCTGGTGGGGAGCTCTGAACACAGAGGGTGCTTAATTACTATTCTACCTCAAAGTGGAGAATGATCGAAGAGTGAGCACCAATCTCTGAGCACCCCCGCATAGATAGTGTTCAGCACACTGTGGATGTTCAAACACTATTTTCTGACTGATAGCAAGGCTCAGCCCTGCCTCTCATGGTTTTTCTTGCAGTTGTCAGCAGGTAAGAAGAGGAGGCAGGGCGACAGGATCCTAAGGAAGGAAAGAGGACTGAAGAGTGATGCCCTGGACAATTACAACCAAATAGTCTCTCCCCAAACCAGTCACCCAAGACCAGTTTCCTTTACCCCTTGGGGTTCTTTGCCAATCAGGTCTAACCTCTTCTCACAAGTATATTACACTTCCAGGGCTGAAAATACCCTGACATGCTAACTAAAACACTCTGTTGCTTATCTGAAATTCCAACTTAACTGGGCATCCTCCATTTTTGTTTGCTAAATCCAGCGACTATTCAAATGGTAACAGGAAATGACCAGGTGAAGAGCTAGGCCTCAGTTGTTGCCTTGGCCCTAAATAAAGGCAAATTCTCTTCTGAGAGATGGAATCCAGGGTTCTGCTTAGCATGAGGCACAGGAGCCCACCTGAATGCTGGGAATAACTTCTACCCAGGCCCAAATAAATCCCGAGAGAGAACTCAGTAGCATTAAAAAGATGAGTTCTTTATTAGCATCCAGGCAAAAGGGCTGATTATCACTAGGTATTTCACCAGCCCATATTATAAGGACACCATGAGGAGGAAAGAAGGGAGGTAATTTAGGTTGGATTACCAACACAGGTGAGTACGGATATCACAGGAGGGCAACATACGTTCCTGTGGCCCCTCAGAAGCATTCCCGAGGGGATTGGTTCCTCCATCTCTTGACACTTTACTTCCAAAGAGTCTCCAATTTCTGTCCCATGCTTCCTTTAACACATCTCTTGGAGTCATCTTTCTCCCCACTCTCCCTCCTGCCTAGAATGCCTCTCCCCGGCCTCCTCTCTTCTGCCCAAATAATAGGATCCAACACCAGGGCCTTGGAAAATATCTATAATCCAAAGAGATTTGAGTTAGGATCCTGAGACTGTGATGAAGCACAGGCTCTCGAGTCGTGCGGGCTGGTTTCAATCCTAGCTCCATCACTATACTCACAAAATTGCCTCTCTGGGCTCTAGCCCTCCTATTTGTAAAGTGGGGACAGTGCCTTCCTTAAAGGGTTCATGTAAAGATTCAAAGAGACAGTACTCGTGTTCTTCACCTGGTGCTGACTCACCATGCAGGATTCCTGGGTATAAGCAATAAAAACTGGTTTTCGCTTTCATAAACAAAAACAGAAGTGAAAAGAAAGTATATTGAGAAGATACCAGGAGCTCAGAGAGTGGCTAGGCTATTCAAAAACCAAGCTGGAAAAACAGGAAAGCAAAATTCTTAGGTTAAATAATGGCCCGCAAAAAGATATCCAGGTTCTAATGGCTGGAATCTGTGACTGATATGACACATACCTGATATGACAAAGGGGACTTTGCAGATGTGATGAAGGATTTTAACATGGGAGATTATTCTGTATTACCGAGATGGGCCTTCCATGCTACAAGTGCCCTTCTAAGGAGGAGACAGGAAGATTTGACTATAAGGGAGCAGTGTGAAGATGCAAGTGTGACGCTACGCTGTTGACTCTGGAGACAGAGGAAGGGTCCAGGAGCCAAAGCACCCAGGGGATGCAGCTCCAGAAGCTGGGAAAGGCAAAGAAAAGAATTTTCTCCTAAAGTATCTTGTGGGAGCATAGCCCTGCTTGTACTTTGATTTTAGCCAGTGAAACTATTTTTGCATTTCTAACCTCAGAACTGTTAGGGAATAAATTTGCTTTAAGCCACTACATTTGTGGTAATTTGTTAGTGTAGCAACAGGAAATTCATACACTCTTGAGCCACTGGGGATACTGTGAGACATACAGCTGCCAACTGCTCTAATGTACAGTGTCACCTGCAAAAGATTGAAAGTCATGGGGGCTAGGAGGAGCACGTGGTCTAGTTTAAGCCAATGACGTCCAACACCCCACTTGGCTGCCTGGGACAGCCCTCTACTGATTCTAAGGAGGACACAGCCCCACTAAGAGGACACAGAAAAGGGAGGTCAGAGGCCACTGGGAAGGTTAAGCAGGGAAAAGCCCCCCCCAAAAAATTATAATAATAATAATAATAATAATAATAATAATGGCTACTACAACTCAAGTCCTAGAAAGTACTTAAATATGTGAGATGGAGGAAGTTGGGAAAGAACATATCCTTCTATTCCTAAAACCTAGATGTACAAAAGCTGCCCTCCTGCCCACCTGTGCCTATGCAGGTGTGTCTCTTCGCCAACCTTCTCCCTTTGCAAAGCAACAGAGGTAGCTCTCCCCCAACAGCTGCCCACCTGTGACCACACAGGCCTCTCTTTTAGCAAACCGGCTCCTTTCAGGGGCAGCTCTTTCTGCCTGCTTGTGTCTTTGCAAGTGTCCTTTACTCTTTTCTTCCTTTTTATAATTAACCTGACCTTTTGGGGTATATAACAAAAATGAGGTGGTCAGACAGGGGATCTTCTTGGAACCTCCTGGCTGTAAGGCTCTGTGGGCTAAAGAGGGCCAGCCGGGGCTCTATCCTGCAGCTCACACCCACTTCCCCTTACATGCACAACATTTACCAGCCGATTTCCTGCTGTTTTATATCTTAAAAGTCTGCCAGTTTATGATAATTAGTTGGATCACCACAACTCAATTCAAAACCAGTTCCCTGAAGGCAGACACTGCCTTTCCCATCGATCACAGCAATGCCAATATGCAACAGTGGCACCCAAGAAATTCCTTGACTCAGGCATGCGTGGGTGTTAATGCATGCCCTTTGGGGCAGATTTGCTGGAATCATCTGTAGCGCTGTGACTGTGTCCACAGACAATTCCAAATTGAAAAGTAAGCAAATCATGATCATCTATCAAAAATTTACTGAATTATACATAATGATTAGCTCTTCATTTCTTTTAAATAAATTACTAAAAGTGTAATTTGATTTGAGAATCAATTTTTAAAGACTTTACTTCATTATTTTATGTGTATGAACTTGTTCATAGAGAAACAGTTCAAGGTGACTAAAATATATTTGCAAGAGGGACACAAGGCTAGAAAAAGTATAACAGGGTGTAAGGGTGGGCCCAGTGCCCAGCTTCTGTACCCTGCCTCCTCTACCTCCAATGCTATACTGAGGGCCCTGGATCCTGACCATTCAAGCCCCTCGCACCTCCGAGCCCAAAACCCATCTACATTCCACATTCATACTGAGTGTATGTATGCAGCAGCCATGGCATTACAATGCAGAACAAGGCGGAGATGGCCTCATGAAACTTAATGAAGGGGATAAGACATTAAATAGATCACAATTACAGTAAGTAGAAGGTCAGGGGAGGAAGGCTTCCCTGCGGAAATGGCACATGACATGAAAGTTGAAGTATGAGTCGGTCAGAGGAAGCAGTGAAGGGAAAATATCCAGGATACCGGCGAAGACATGCACTGACCGCTCAGGGGCAGACAGAGATTATTAGCAAGCCTGAAAAACTGAAAAGGGGCTGGTGTGATCCAGGAGAGAGTGGAGTTTGGAAAGACTGGACAATGTCAAATAAAGACAACTTTATAGGACACTTTGGAGGTTTGGAGGTTTGACCAAGCCAGTCGTGGTCAAAAGCTGCAGGCTCACCTATGTAATGGAGCCTCAGCTTCCCCAAACTGCTGTTCTGAGCAACAAAGAATGCATCTGATTTAATCAGGTGTCTCTCTTCTTCTCCAACCCCAGTCCTGGGTGTCAATCTTGATCTCTGTACCTGAATTAACTCCACTTCCCCTTGCCTCCCATCCCGTCATCTTCTCTGATAAGACAGATGCTCTATGGTCATGACATTCTGGTGCCCTCTCCAGGCCCAGAGGGTGACTCTATTAATCTAAGCAAATCATCCACTGTCCTGAGCAGTGACCGGTTGAGGGCTGGGCTGGTGATGGAAGTGGGCCTTAAGGTTAAGGGAAAACATGCTGCAGGACTTCAGTGGAGCCATAGTCTTAGAACAGAAATATAGGCATATACAACAGCGATTTCCAAACTTTTTTTGACCAACCACAAAAAATGGTCAGTAAGAAATCTATTTTGCCAAGGTGTATATACAAGTATAATTACACAATGCTCCATAAAATAGTGCCTGGCAATGGAAGAATAAAGAAGATATGGTATGTGTGTACACACACACACACACACACACACACACACACACACACACACACTATGGAATACTACTCAGCCATAAAAAATGAAATCTTAACCATCTGCAGCAACATGGATGGACCTTGACAGGATTATGCTAAGTGAAAGAATCAGAAAGAGAAAGACAAATACCAAATGATTTCATTCATTTGTGGAATATAAAGAAAGAAAGAAAATAAAAACCCTACACTCTGACAATAGAATGGTGGTTACCAGAATGGAGAAAGAGGGAGAGAAAGGCTAGAAAAGGCCCATTGGTTCGTGTTGGACAGTGACTGGACATTTGGTGGTGGGTGTGTGTGGTGTGATGTATCGGTTGCTGAGGTGAGAAACCATACCTGAAACCAATCCAGTGTTGTAAATAAATGCTACCTCAATAAAAAAAAAAAAAAGTACTTATTCTTTCTATGTGAGATACACTCATATTTTTTCTTCAGTTCTTCCTGCCTTTTGTTTAATATGTCGTGACCAACTGAATTAATTTCATGACCTCTATCTGGGTTCATCCGCAGTTTGGAAATCCCAAGGGCAGTACACGCCAAGATACCCATGCTTTCTTTCTAGGGACACTGTTACAAAGGAGACAAGATGGATGCTGTGAATTGCGGCTAAAGAGCACCATGTGGCTTTAGGGTATTCTTTTCCAGATGAAATTGCTTTCCTTGAAAGGTTTTGCTGCACTTCTCCAAGAACTGCAGACATAGCATTCTAGGCGAGATCCTGTTCCCCCCTATATTCCTGAAGTAGCAACAGCATCACGCCGTCCTTGAGAAAGGGCAGTCTCGAAGAGAGATCACATACACACCCACCAGCTTCAAGACTGCCATGCAGAAGCTATCTCCTCTGGTTAGGCTTTTTGTTTTTTGTTTTGTTCTGGATTTTGTTTGTCCTATTGGTTTGGACCTGAGTTAATTTATGGTGAAACTGAGGGTCTCACCCACTGCTCCCCTCAGCAGTATATTTAAGTAGATTGCCTGTTCTGCTCCCCACTCTGTCTCTGGTGAGTCCTCTCAACCCCACACCTGTGGCCTGTACCCCAGTTCTTGTATGCATAAATAAATAAAATCTTTAAAAAAAATTTATGGTGAAACTGGAGCAGAGACTTTCTTCTAAGTCCACAGATAATAAATGATAACCAAAAAGTCTTAATCTTTCTAGGGAGGATGAGAAGGAAAGTAGGGTCAAGATGCCCCTTTCCAGTAGAGAATATCTGGGCCATATCCAGGAGGGAACAAGAGGTTCTGTATTTAACAAAGAAAAGGCAACCTTTTTTGGAATTGAAAATGTGCCTCCTAACTAAGTTTCATAAGAATCTTAGTGGAAATGAAGTGGTCCCAGAATATTTCTTTTGATGAGCAGAACAATCATGACCTAAAAATCATCTTTCTGTTCTGATCAAAAGAAACTCTAACAATCAAACTACCTGTCACATGTCACACCCAGGCAAAGAAGTTGACTGACACGTGAGACCAGACCATTCTTTTTCATCAGACGCTGTCCTGTGAGTTATAAAGGATGCTTGGCAGTACCTCCGATCTCGACCCACCAATGGCAATAGCAACCCTTCCTCTTCAACACTCCTCCCCAAATTATGATAACTAAAAATTTCCCTAGCCATTGTCAAATGTCCTCTGGGGATACCCCTGATGGAGAACCACTCCTGTGGGAGAACCTCTCAGATGGCAATTCCAGAAAATCGAGCAAGAGACCAAGCGAAGGCATTGCCCATGTTTCACCGCCAGTCCCTATCCACACTGGAAGAATTTGCACAGCCCCTCTCAGGAAAAATGATGAGGTTGGGGGCCTCCCTGGTGGTGCATGTGGTTGAGCACAGTGCTGTGAAGCTGTCTGCAGCCTCTGCAGTGCAGGTTCGATCCCAGCTGGCTGGGAAGACACCCACACGGCTCAGCAGACCTTTCCTGTCTAGCCCGCTGCTCCCCTCAGCAGTGTATTTCAGTTAGTCTACCTGTTATGTTCCCTGTTCTGTCTCTGGTGAATCTTCTCACCCTCCCACACATCTGGCCTATACCCCAGTTCTTGTATGAATAAATAAATCTTTAAAAAAAATGACGAGGTTGTCAGGATGAGCCCCGACATAGGTCATATTATTTTTATGATTTTTTTAATTAATGTAACTGGTTTACAAAACTGTACATGATTCAGAAATATAGGATCCTACCTCGTCAGGTATGGCACCACATCATACACAACATCAAGGCACCCCAATGATGCCATCGTTGATGACAATGGCCTCTGTCTTCATCTTCAAATACTGCTTCGAGGTTACATAAACCTTAACCCCAGTGTGGCTCCAAAGAAAGTCTTCAACCAAAAGAAGAGTTTCCCCAGGTGATGCAAGATGAAGAACACACAGAGTACAATGGGAGGTTTTATTTTATTAACCTCTGCAAGGGAAATAAAGGTCCTACTAATAACGGTCTGGGGTTTCTGACTTTTTCACGAGGAAGTTCCTGATTATTGACTCAGACACAGCAAACAGAAGTGCCAAGCAATAGATAGAAAGTCTATGATTGTCATTTAAGACCAGGTAACGATGAGGATGATGTGCAAAAGAAAAGTACCTCATTGTTGTTTCAGTTTGCGTAACCCTGTTCCATCCAGACCCCATATCCCCCATTTTCTAAGTCTGAGAATTAAGGCTCAGAAATTGGTTGGCCTAAGGTCACTGAGATAGTAAATGGCCAAACTGGGACTCAACACCAGAAATGTAGGTTCTAAATAGGGAGTGCTTGCAGTAGCTACAAAAGATAATGGCTAATAGCTGGAAATAGATCCCAAAGGCACATATATTTGACAGATAGCTTCTCTAGGACGACCACAGAGCTGCCGCTCTACAGAGTCTTACCGTGTCCTGTGATTGCAACATCATATGAATGTTACCAAAACTGCGCTTCAGAGAGTTGGCAAAAGAAGGGAAATTGCTGAAGAGGGAAATCCCACATTGTAAGAACTTGCTAACATAAATACATGTTCCCTGAGCTGTTTTTCTAGCAGTGGTGAGGGATTTCTGTTGATCCACCACCCACACGTTTCTCTCACCAGGTCTCTCATCAGGACCAGGAATAAGCGTTTGTAATATGGCTAACCAGGGATGGAATCCAATTAGAGAACAGCACTAATTATCCATGAGGGGGCCAAGCCCCTAACATTGACCTTGTTAGATGAATGCACTGGTGAACCCCAGTATCAGATCACAGAGACCAGCTGTATAATCCAACCTGGCCCTTACAAGTGTGGCCACCTATTTGTACTGCCAGAACCTCCAACATCTCTACTTCATCCCTATACTTCTTTTCAAGAACTGCCATCTGCAATGTTTTTATGTAACATCACTCGTCATAGTCAACAGGTTCAGGAACAGGAATTTTCCTTCCTGGGGATTTCTGCACCTTGGACCAATAGAGTTTGGCCGATCACTTCTGAAGCAGTTAAAGCCATAAAATAAAAGGTTTTGGACCTGTAATTGTCCATGTTTTTGCTCAAAGAACAAAACTGGCTGCAATGAGAGAAAACAACAAAGCTGACCCTACACAGGTGAGAGAAATGAGAGAATTATTACACTAGAGTCAGCCCCTTGATCCTGCAGTTCCTGAGGCCTGCTTCCTTCTGATATTCCTGCAAGCTGATAGTTCTGGAAGACACACATTCCTTAAAAAACCTCTCTCACTTAAGTTAGCCCAAACTATCTCTCTTTTACAGTGACCCACTCATTAGTCTGTCCAGATAATACCGAAGTGAAAGTTTATATAACTGGCATGGACAGACCCATAAGAGCTAAATGAGATATATGAAAAACAAGAGACAACTCAAAACCATGTACCTGGCTTAGAGTCGAAACACCAATTAGAGAATATACATCTTTTTTCTTAGTGTCCCCTTAGCAAGTGGCTTAATTACCAAGATTGTAAAATACTGTGTTGCTTCGGAAAGACTGAAAATTTATACACATGCATGATGCTGAAGAGAGAGAGCCAGAGACTTCTCAAGACAGCAAACATGGATGGTTCACACCTTCACACTAGATGAAGGACTGAACAAAGAGAGCTTCAAAATAGAAGGAAAATAACCTCCTAAGTAATAGAACGCTATTTTCTCATAGGGTATGGAGCAGGGGCTTTTGAGGGGATGGCTTGTAAGTATCTGGCAAAGAATCTGCTTGAATTTATACAGTCTTTCTAAATCAATGGTTCTTTCAGAAAAATCATGGCTCGATTGACTCCAGAAAATATACATTTGTCCATGGTTCTACCCCCCTACTTCTGTCTATGATGCCTGGCACACTGATTTGCATGACAGGTTTTTGACATCAGTCTTTTAGATTGACAAGGATTAGGGGGGAAAGCACGCAGATGATTTCCCATATGTGCTTAGAAAGCAAACCTACAATTACAATGCAGGACAAAGAGGCAGTCATAAAGTTGTTATAAAATATCAACTGTATTGAGCCCGCAAATGAACCAGAGCTTTTTGTCAGAGAAAACAAAATGCTTTTTACTTTCCAGACTCATTAAAATCAAAATTCATTCCAGTACTTCTGAATCCTATCACATCCCATATCACCCATTTGGAATACAATGAGTACAAGTCATTTTAATAATCAAAAAGAACTGTCCTTATATACAAGAACTCTTTTATTGTTACCCAAATTTATTTGATAGAGACATGTCAGTGCAAACAAAGCAATTGCTTTTAATTGTACTATCATTATGAAAAAGTAAAAGGCTAAGTTGCTGGAAGAATCAAGAAGCTATTCTCCCAGAAGAATTTAGTAGCATGGTCATTTGCTCAGAAAGGAATTTAAAAAGAGCATCTTTTTTGTATCTGTAAGGAACAATGGCATGTGTTCATTAATAATGGAATCCAGAGAAAGAACTACTGCCCTCTGCAGAAGCTCTGGTCCCTGAGATCCAAGTTTAACTCGATGGCAATGATCTTTCTTTTCCAGCTCTGAAGTTATTTTTACCTTGCCAGCTATGCAAATGAGCGCATGGCCTCTGAGCATGAAAGAAACCAGGCTGAGACCAGGTTAATATTTTATGAAAATACTGTAAGTCACCCATCCTGGCACTGAGCTTCGCAAACTCTATAACTGACACAGTAAAAATAGCCATGGCCAATTTCTATGTCAATTAGCATCAAACAAGGTAACTGTAGCCAATTCACAGAAGAAGAAATGTCTATGATTCTATATGATTCTATAAAAAGTTTCATAGCATTATATGCAAAGAAATTCAAATGAAAATAACACAAGAGCCTGTTCTGCTTATTAAATTGCCACCACTAGAAAGACAGAAAATTGATGGAACCATTTTGAAAAGCTCTCAGACAATGTGTATCATATATAAGGACGTTGAAGATGCTCATTTTCTTTGATTCAGTAGTTTTAGGAAAGTATTCGGTGCACAACTCCAGAATGGGGACAAAGTTTGACATACAGTGTCATTCACTGACACATTTTTATGACAGCAAGAAATTAAACACCCACCACTAAATAAGACAAAAAATACATAGCTACAAATGGTCAAAATAAGTCAACAGATACTTCACCAAAGAGAGATATAGATGGTAAATAAGCACATACAAATGTTATTATTCATGAAGGAAATGAAAATTAAAACCATAATAGTTATTACTACACATTTTAGAAGGCAGAATGAAAAATCAAACAGTGATAAAAAACCTAATAATAGCAAATAGTATAAGAACATGGAGGGCCACCCCGGTGGCGCAGCGGTTGAGTACTGGGTTGTGAAGCTGCCTGCAGCCTCAGCAGCACTGGTTCGATCCCCGGCTGCTCCCTGGCCACCGGAGGGTCCCACATGGCGCGCAGACCTCTCCTGCCGCCCGCTGCTCCCCTCAGCAGTGTACTTCGGTCCTTCTGCCTGCTCTGCTCCCTGCTCTGGCTCTGGTGAATTCTCTCACCCTCCTGCGCTTCTGACTGTACCCAGTGCTTGTATAAATAAATAAAATAAATCTTTAAAAAATAAAAAAAAGAACATGGAGCAACTGGAACTTTTCTATACCACTGAGGGAATACAAAATAGTCCAGTCATTTCAAAAAACAATTTGGCAGCTGCAGAGAGTTAAACATAACACTTGTCATATGACCCAGCAACAGGTTCTTATTTATCACAGCTAGATTCATAATTGTCCCAAGCTAGAAACAATCCAACTGTCCACCAAATGGTGAATAAACAAACCATGGTTCATCCATACAACTGAATACTAGGCAGCAGTTAAGAGGAATGAACTATCTCTATGCAACAAGAAGGATGAATTTCAAATACATTATGCTAAATGCAAAAAGCCAAAACCACAAAGCTACATACCATCTGATTCCATTCATATGAACTTCTGGAAAAGGCAAAATTATAAGGGTAAAACTGACCAGTAGTTTTTAGGGGCTGGTAAGGAGAGGGATTCACCAGAAAGAGGTCTGAGGGAACTTTCTGAGTGAAAGAAATACTCTAAATTAGTATTCCTACTATAGTACTTTATAACTCCAGTATTAAGTCCCCTCTCTTTTAAATCCCTCCCACCTTCTGAGTTACTTTTTTGCCTCAGGCTTCTCAGCTGCCTCTACTCCCCTTTCAAAGCAATGTTTCCTAAGGTTTCATGCTCACACACCTCCCTCCACCTCTGTCCAGTTGCCACATCTCCCTAGGTGGCCTCACCTAGAGTGCAGATGCAGACAACTGCCCAGCCAAATCCCTGGGCAGCTCTGTCCACATGCATTCCCAGCACCAGTGCCCTGCTGGGCATGTCCACGATGCAGTCCAGCTGCCTCCTTCCAGCCTGCATGTGTCCACTACTGTCCATTCCTCAAGCAGCAGAGGGAACTTCCTTGTCAAATCAGACCAACGGGCTTAACACGCTCTAGACCATCTCTTCATTTACAACATTGCCAGTCATTCCATGAGCTGCACAATGCAGCCCTCTCTCACCTCATCTTCTTCCACCATCTCCACCATTCCCTGTGACCCAGCCACCTCAGTCTCCTCTCTGCTTCTGGAACATTCAACATTCATTTCTGTTCCAAGGATTTCATTGGCCCTGTAGTTTGGAACGCTCCTCATCTCAATCTTCATGTGGCTGTTATCTTCTTATCATTCAGCTATCAATTCCAACGTTTCCTCTCCTGTCTTGAGAGATTGTCTCACAGTAACTCCTACAGCCTGGTCTCTATTAACATCTATTTCTATTCCCACTGCTAAGGTCCTCCTCATTTTTCTCATGAACAGCTATTGATATCTCTTTTTTATGAATTATTTTATTTTATATAATTCTCACATCATTTTTCATTTTTTCATAACGTATGCATTTTCATTTTGGTTATATTCCCCATACAATTCCCACCCCCTTTTTCTGACCCTAATCCCTCTTCTCTCCCACCGCCCCCCACTGTAGTGTGTCTCTGGTCTATAGTTGTTTGTTGATTTTGATTTTTACTTTATTGCAATTAGTCTTTTTCCTAAAGCTGTGTGTGGAGATTTCTTGACCTACTAAAGATAGAGCTTCCATATGATCCAGCAATTCCACTCCTAGGTATTTACCCAAAGGACACAGTACCATTAATTTAAAAGGGTACCTGCACCCCTTTGTTTATAGAAGCACTATTTACAATAGCTAAGCTATGGAAACAACCAAATGCCCAAAAATAGATGACTGGATGAAGAAGATGTAGTACGTAAACACAGTGGAATATTACTCAGCAATCAAAAAAGATAAACTCATGCAATTTGCAGCAACATGGATGGAGCCGGAAGGGATCATGCTCAGCGAAATAAGCCAGAAAGAAAAAGAAAAATACCGGATGGTCTCACTCATAGCAAGAATTTAGAAAATCTAAATAAGCTATTGATATATCTTTGTCTCCCTTCCCCTTTTTCCAGCAATGTTATCTCGAGATCATTGCTAGAGCCAGCTTTCTTTAAAATTCAAGTCTGACACACAGCCTCCCATTTCAAATCTTCCAGTGCCTCCTCAAGCACTTTAGAATACAGCTGACCTGGCTGCATCTAGTCTTCCAGCCTCTTACCATGACTCCCCTACCCCTATCCTACCATCCTCTGGTCCCCTCAATTAGTTATGGCTGCCTATATTGCCAGGCTACCGCATCTCAGTGCACTTGCCTAACTGGGTGTAACATGCTCCTAAACATGCCCCTCAAAACTCTGCTCAGTGTGCTCTTCCTCAGGAAGCCTTCCCATGTTACCCTCCCCCCAAACTTCTACCTTATAACTCACATCCCTTACCTGTCTTCCCTACAGGACTGGATTCTCTGAGGGCAAGGCTCTTGCCATGTTTCTAGGACAGTGTTAGAATAAGGCACATCTCAGTCCATTTGCACTGTTGTAATAAAATACCACAGACTGGGAGGCTGGGGGGCCCAAGATCAAGGTGCAAGTATCTCCTGTGTATCCACAGAGAGGAAGGAGTGAAGGAGCTCTCTTTAGCCTACTCTCAGAAGGGTACCATTCCAATGAATTAATCACCTCCAAAAAGGCAACCTCCAAATACCATCACCTTGGGGGTTAGGTTTCAACATGTGAATATGGGAGGGAGGAGGTACACAGATACTCAGTGCATGGCAAGGTAGCCAGCACATAGTAAGTTCACAATAAAAACATAGTGGGAAAAGTTGAATAGATAAACTTCAATTTGAAAATGATCTTGGAAAACTTCAACCCCAGAGATTATTCCAGTCTCTGGAACTCTGCAGGCATGGGAGTTCATGTGGCTTCTTCTTAACACAGCTGCAAGATTGTCCTTCAAGTGTGCAAAGATAAGTATCCTATTATTTTCTTTTCTAGATTTATATCCTTATTTCTTCTTTCATGTCCCCATAAATCATGGTTTAGACCAAACCCTAGTTACTCTGCACAGTTTGATCTGGAACCACTCCTTTTCTCCCCTTCAAAGGTATTATCCATTTCAAAAACCAGGATTGAGGTGAAATGTAGGTCCCATTTGGGTTGGGGGGGCGGTGCTAAACTCTGGGGTAGCAGCTATTTCATCCTCTTAACATACCACAGTCCTTTCTCCACAAAATGCTGCGAGCAAGCTCCCTCCCCGACTCCTGGACTACTGGAAAGCATGGAAGGTCCTCCAGCAGAGACCACAAAGTGCAGAGCCATGCTTCCAGAAGGCACCCAGGGTTGGCTGTGAGGGTGGGCAGAAAGAGCAGAGAGGCAGGGCTGAGGCACCACGGAAGGCTGGGCCATAGTGGAGCTGCCAATGAGGTTCTGTAATGAGGTTCTGAACTTGGAGGCAGTTAGCGGGATGAAAGCTGGAAGCTCATTATCTCCATCTTCCCAGAATGCTAGCATGTTCCACATGCTGTCAGCAGAGGACTATTAAAATGTCTGAAGCTGTCAAAGAGACTGAAGAAGTGATTGTGTGGCCGAGGGTGACCGTGGTAAGGTTAGAGTTGCTATCACTATTTCCCACAGGGAAAAGAGCTATAGAAAAGCCAGGAGGGACTCCTGAGCAGAGCACAGCGACCTTGTGGGCAGCCCCTCCTCCAGATGCCACCCACCTCTTCTTTTCTCCTCTCTGCGTCTCTCTAGGCAAACTCATCGGTGCAGTGACCTGTGTGCCCCTGTCAGAAAAGTCCCGCTGAAGGCCAGGAGGTGGGAACTCCCAAGAGCCAGGCCCCAGGATGCCGGCGAGGGCAGCTGTGGAAACGCGAGCACAGGCTCCCCGAGCTGACATGCAAGCCCTGGCCCCACCCAGTCCCTTCCCGGGAGCTGAGCAGGGGCGTGCTGCCACTCCCTGGCACCCCGCGTGATGCTCCCTGCCCACTGAGCTCACCATCTCTGACATATTTAAAAGAAAAGGAATGGAGGGTGGGGGCTATAAAAATTCTCTGTGAACTCCAAGAAAGGCTGTGAACTAGCAAATTATCTTGCTTCTCCCCCTGCACTAGTTTCACACCTCTCTGTGGCGCCAGCAGCTGTGGTGCTGCACACATTTTGGTCTCAAGTCTAGTTATTAGGAAGTCAAACCCCCCCAGAACTGGAAGCTTCAGCATGCATTACCTCAAGATGACCACAATGTGCCCCCCCTCTTCCACTGGCTCCTTCCCACCAGTACTAAATGTGGCTTGAGGCCACACATTCTCCAAGCAAATGCATGTAGGAAATGGATCTGCCATTCGGGTGACCCCTCTTTGGGGACAAGGTCTTGGTAGTATTACGGGAAGGAATGCAATCAAAAGACCAGTGCCTACAGGGCTCCTCCAGGGGTGAGCTGTCCAGGGGACATGGTTCACCCCTACCTAGACCACCCCCATATGTGCCCCCCCCTTTCTGCATTTTCCAGCATTTAACATCTGCTGGGATCCTAAAGAACGTCTGAATTTTTGCTTCTAATTTATATTCCAGTTTTAGGGGTAGCTATTATGGAACATGAGGAGGCAAAAGTAACTTGCAGTGTGCTGGGATCAGCAGTGTTTGGTGTAAATCCTGCATGAAGGTAGACTGCACCCCTTGTACCCCAAAAGGATAGAGGTGCTGATGCCTCCAGTAAGAAGACCCCTGGGCTACTCTAGCAGAACATATTTGCAGCAGAAAACCCATCTTGGATCCTTACCAGAGCAGCGTCCTTCACTGGAAACAGAGGCCAGATACCCAAGCACACCCACATCACTCCAAAATCGCTGGTTAATCTAGGCACATGTTTCCAGAAACCCCAGAATACTTCTGCTCTTTTTGACAGGGTTTACAGAGCAAAGCTTGGTAGAGTTTTTCTGATGATCTTCTTTCTGGGCTTCCTCTTCACAAAACTTAAGAAGGGCTGCGCCAGTGGCAGGCCACCACACCCATGTGAAGAGCAGCCCCCTCATTTATTCATTACTTTATGCCCGCAAGTGCATCTGCTTACAGGTCATATGTATCAGAAGCTATGTTGCAGCAGCAAACAAGATGGCCCCAGTCCTGCTAACTCAGATATCACAATCTACTGGACCACAGCTTCCAAGAGGTAAAATCAGTCCTGGACCAGGGCAGCTCCTGATCTGCTGGGACTGTGACACCCTGTAAGTCCTTGTCCATTCTTTTGTGCCTTAGTTTTCCCAACAAGAAAATGGGCTGCTGGCACCATAAGGGTAAAAAGTCAGTTGCTGTCTGTCTGCAGTTCTTCCTTCCACCACAGCACCAGAGGAAATTTCATGGGCACTGGGTCATCCTACTCACACCAGGGGAAGGGGAAAGGGAAAGGAAAAAGACAATGAAAATCAATGCACATGGTCCTCTCCTTCCAGGATCAACGTGGCTTGCTCCACTCAGGGCGTCTGCTGATTCAGGCAGTTAGAGGTGTTCACTCTAAATGAGAGAATTCTGAAAGGATGGCCTCTCCTTCCTTGAGTCGGCAATGTGACTTCTCCCACCTCAAGCACAAATCAATGAGGAGTATGGCTGAGACACCTCTATCTGCGTCTGGCAACCAATACTCAGTCATACCGTTAGTGTCTTATAAATAAGTAACTTTTGAAAAGTATAGAGCAAATTCTGTTAAAAGTAAAACCAGAGAGGAGACAATACATTTTCAATGTAACAATGGCTCAAAAAAAATGTGAGAAACACTTTGACACAAACATTCTCCCACACAAGCACCTCAGCATCCCTGGAAATACTCCATGTAGGATTAAGTCTTCCATTTAATAACAAAAGACCAAATCTCAAGAAGGATGAGTGATTCACTGTGAGTACCATAGATTATAAAGCTGTTGTAGAACTAGACTTCAACCCAGTGTCGAGCTTCTGAGTTTAATGCTCCTCTAAGCTTGGCACTGAGAAAACATCCACACTGGAAGTTTGTGAGAAACTGGGATAAAAATTGAGACCTTAGAAACATGAGAAAATGTCTTGATTTCCAAACGAACATTTTAGAATGATAACCTGTCAGCCCATTGTCAATTTAAGACTTCATTGGTAAATAGTTTGTGAGCAATGAAAAAGCAAGAGGATCAGACAATCCTAAGAAATCTCATCTCAGGGCCTGGCTGAGGTGAGGAAGCCTCGGGCAACGTAAGGGTGTGTTGTCACTGTGATCATCACCTCTCCTATCAGCAACTAGCAAGGGACTAGAAACAAACTGAGCCAGGCTAAGCTTGTTTCTGTCTTTAATAGGGCTGTATTGGATGAATAGATTAGGAAAATGCTATAGATTCAGTATCAATGTGTTTCAGCAAGTCCTTTGACAAAATCTCTCATGCCATCACAATGGTGGAAACTCACTGAGTTCCTGACATTTAAAAAAATCTTGCCCCGATTATAATATCAGTGAATAAAAGATGGAGTTCAAATACTGAATTTAGAGCCTGTGAGAGCTTGGGAAACTTACTGATCCTCTCTGCCTCTTCACCTCCTCATCAGAAATATAATTATACTAATAGCATCTATTTCAGTAAGTGTTGAATGAATGGATGGATAATTGATAGACACAGATAGACAAGTGGATGGATGGATGGATGGATGGATGACAAACAGATAATATATAGGTAGCTAAATAGATATGTAGCAAAAGAATGAGCCTCAACTGTTCACAGACGTGAGGTGTCATCCTCGAGAACTCCACGTGAGTCAGACCATTCAGAGTACTACATTTAGTTCTGGTGTCATATTAAGATCAATACTGAGCCACCTGGGAAATGGAGGAGGCAAAGGAGTAGGAATGTCTTGAAATGATATCAGGTGAGAAGTAGTTTAGAAAAATATGCATATTTTGCTTGGAAGCACATGGCTAGCACTAGGATGAAGACTCACATTGCTGTTTTATTGGCTTAAGATGAGCCAGTGGATCAAATTAGAAGGAATGGGATTTTGCCAAGATAGACTAATGGCGGGGTGGGGGCAGAGGCAGAGAGGGGAAAGAAGGAGAAACAAAAATTAAAATAAAAAAATAAGGAAAACCTAGAAGCTACCCGACAACGTGAGGGTGTGCCCTGCCCAGCAGTGAACGCTCCATCATGGGGAGGGTGCCTAGGGCTTGGCAATCTGCTGTCACGGATGTTGTTGAATAGACTGATGAACTTCTCAGGTGTATAATCCCAACCCCTTTGCTCTGCTCAGAGCTTTCCGTCTATACAACTTCCCATCAAGGTCACTGAGGAGCTCCTAATTCCACGAACCCAAATTTGGCCTATCAGAGGAATACGTAACAATGAAGGTTTCAGCTGGCTGAGCTGGCTGGCCTGGTCTGAAGATGGAAAGTGACCCCCTGGAATCCTAAACGAACTATAGAGAGTACCACACAGCAGCCCGTGTTGGGGACCTCAGTCACACAGGCCAAACACTGCATCACCACCTCCCTCCCACCACCCACCATCACCATAGCAACAGTAGAGCTGACTGCCTCGCCAGGCATTTCAATTCAGACAGAGAAGGCCCAGTTTTCCTGCAATTTCCCAAAGTAGTGAGGCCTTAGGGGATGCAGGTAGGAGGATGGAGAAGTGCTTCTCCTGTCCTTCCCAACAGGCTGCCCTGAGCCACCTCAAAGACACAGACTGTCATCCATCACTTGACCTTACTCCAACCAAAAAAAAAAAAAAAAAAAACAGGAGGGAGAGACACTGGGGAATTTCATTATTTTTAGCAGCACAATCACTTAGCAACCTAAATGTCCCGTTTCTTCCCCACCCCTCCAAAAGCCCAGAGAAATAAATACAGTATTGAGGATTCCAGTGTTTGGCACTGATACAGCATGAGGATGTAATAATAATAATACTTTCTATTTGTGTAGAAATAAAGCCTGCCTTCCAAGGCTCAGAGAATCCTGCTAAAATGAGGGAATGAATCCCTTGCACCCAACCCCCTGTTCCCCAGAGCGACTGGCCTCTGCTCTCTGACTAAAGCCTGGAAACAGAATGGACTTAACTTACAGAGTCTAGCACACGGACCAATCCCATTTCATGGGGACAGCCTGCTGCAAAGAAAAGAAATTTAATTCTAGTAAGGGAGCAGGAAAAAACAGGGTTTCTTAAATGCCAGCAGTGAGCGCCTTCTTCACATTTGACCCTGATAACCATTCTTGGCTTCTGGAAACTTCTCCTTCATTTCCCTTCTAACGGTCTCCACTGGTAGGTTTCTCCCTCTCTGCCTGCTGCCTCTCAGTCCCCATGCCAGGTGGCCCATATTCCCCATACCTGTTAAATGCAGCGACCGTTTAACCTCTTCTCTGTCCTGGGGCCATGTGATCCATGCTGATGGTTTCAACAACACTGATGAGCCATAGCCTCTACAAACTGCCTTGTCCTGAGTTCTAGTCTTCTTATCAGAGCTCTAGAACCAACAGTCCAAAGATACAGGCAACCCAGCGAAGATAGACTCATCCTCATCTGACTCCCAGCCCACTCCTCATCCACTGTGTCCTCTCAGGGAAGGAGTCCCAGCCTTTCACCAAAAAATAGGAGGCATCATTGGTCAATCCCAACAACTGAAAGATCCCTAAATTCTCTTATATCTGCCCCCTCCTTCTCTGGTCTCGTTGATACTGTCTAGGTTCATACATTCAGTTTTCCTCGGACAGTTAATATGTAAAGGAGAGCCCCCAAACTAGCCCTTCCTCTCCATTCATCACTCGCCCACATGCACCATGACAAGAATCCAAGCCTCGGAGACTTGGAAGGTCTGCCTGACTAAGGATTCTATCACTCTCTTACCTTAAATACTTTGATGATGCTTTATTGCCTTTGTAATAAAATCCAAAAGTGTTACTGTGCTAAACAAGATTCTACTGCCTGCCTGCTCAACTGCAGTTAGAACCCCGCTCCCACTCTCCAGGCCCTGCGCACTCCATACCAACATTTCTCTTAATGCCACGTGCTTGCTCTTACCTCTATGCCTCTAGCATGTTCCCTTTCCCTCACTTCCTACCTCAGCCTCACTACAAGTCCCTTCTGAATCAGTCTGTACTCAAGCAACAACTCCTGTGTGCAGTCTCTTACCCTGACTCCTCCAAGCAGATCTAGATGATTCCTCCCTCACACTCCCTGAGCACTCTGTACCTGCTTCTCTTAGAACCTCATCACCCTATCGTAATGGTTGCATTCTAGGTCTCATTTTCCAAGATGGTGAGAATCCTGCAAGAAGGGTTAGTGTCCTCTGTCATTGTGTCCCTGAACTCATCACAGCATTTGTATTGACTCACATTTCCAAATACCTGTCCAAAAGGTGCCTTGGTCTTCTGAACTCCACACTGTGCTGAGGGAGTTCTAGATGGACAGGATCTCCTATCCAGCATGGGACCCTAAATTAGCACATCATTTATATGAGGAATGAAGTCAAGAGAACACACAGGCCATCACTGCCTTTTCTCTGGACTTGGTACTTCTAAAGCAAACTAAGATGACATTTATTAAATTACAAGACACCAGAAAAGTCATACTCTGCGATCTGGTTCTTAAGATACTTGGTGATGAAACCCTATTCAGGACTTTACAATGCTCTGTACTCATTTTATTATTTACTTTGGATTATGAATCTATTAATTGGGGATTTGGGGAAATTTAATCATGATTGTCTACTTCCTTCCCCCACCAGAAGAGACATGTTCACCCCCAAGGGGCCCACTTATCAACAGCTCCTCTGCCCACAGTGCTTGCTCCAGCAAGTATGACAGGAAACTTGCCCTCCTCTTTCTTCCCCCTTTGGACAGATTCACTCCTCAGAAGTTTCCAGAAAATTCTAAAATCCAAGCAATATCATTACAAGGGAAGAAATAAATGAATCAGGAAGCAGCCTAGAGTGTTCTTTTATCCACACCTAACCACTCCTGATGATTTGTGGCATGGTTTTGATCTTCTCTTGTTCTATTATTTATTCCTATTTCCAGATAAAAAAATATCCTGAGTCAGAAGCAATGCCACTCACCCCACTGTCACCAGACCCTCTTCCCCAACTCTCCAGCTCCGTGACCATTCCCTGTACTATTCTCAACTGTTCACTTGTTGCTCTCAATGTCCTCAAAGGATGGCTTGACAATCCCGGTATGTGTCATTTCTCCTGATGACTTCATGGAGCTGTGACATACACCCAGAGCAAGGCCAGGGCACTGAGCTCTCCCTGACAGTCCTGATCCAGCACCTGGGCCACCCCTGTGACTTGGGGCTGTGCTCCTTCTTGGGCCTCCATTTCTTTCCTTTTCAAATGAGATCAGACCTTCCAGTTCACAGAGTTGGAATCAATGAAGATCAGTGCCTCCTTCTGACTGGCTTGTCCTTTCTGTTCCCCCAGACACACCTACCCTCCATACCAGCTTTGGGTGCCCTGGAAAATACTGCCTATGCCCTATTACCTGGGAACTTGCTTCATTCTCTGTCACAGACCAAACAATAAAAATGCCACCTTCATTATCTGGACTGATAGAGGGGAAAAGAGCCAAATCAACTAACCTTAAGGGACAAAACCAAGTAATTTATTGTATATTTGAATTGGAGAGGTGGTTAGACACACACAAATACCTGTGCCCAGCTGGAAACCATCCCAAACCCTCCTAGCCTGGCCTTCATCCCAGCCTGGGGTTTGGCCGCAGTGTGTAAGGAGGCCCTGGGCTGTGTAGCTAGACCACGTATGGATAAGAATGTGCTATTGGTGTCATTATTCATAACATTCAACAATCACATATGGAAAACAAGAAATTGTGAGGCCGAGGTGGCCAGTGGGCTGCACAGAGAAAGACGTTTTAGTGTGCCTGAAAACTCAAAACCCAGGAAGAGGCAGGGTCGGCTCCTACTTATGCAGTTGGTGAGCAACAACCTAGGTGCTGGCACTAATAAAGAACAGAGAGGAAGGTCTATCTTACTCAATCAGGAGGCTGCAGGAAGCTTCAGATCAAGAATTAAGACAGTCTCACTGGTAGGGGTAGGCGGGTCTGCATTACAAGGACTAGCTCAAAGGGAGCCTTGCCTGAAACTGTCCTTGAAACTCAGGGTGTTGATAAGTGGTGAGTTGTACTCCATGCCTGGAACTGTGCAAGATGTTATGGGCGACAGAGGATGTTTAAGACAGTTTTGACTTCCATGCATAAAGTCATTAGCGAACAAAGCAGTGTTATATTCTGAGATAATAAAGGGCTCAATGTGAGGAAGTGACAGTAAGAATGAGATCAGGCTATAATAAAGCGCTAATTGCATGGCAAAAGCAATGAATAAAAAATCCTACACAAACACTGGCACTTACTTCCACTGCATCTCAGTTGTTAGTGACAACATTGCAGGCAGCTGTGGGCAAAGGCACTTCTCACATTCTCAGGGGACACACGGCACAAGGGGCAGTGGGATAGAGAGGAGAAGCCTTGAGGGGGAGCCCCTGATGTTACCCACAGGCAGGTTATCACCTCCCATCTCCAGGCCTATGGGGAGAAGCCTGATTCATGGGTCCCCAAGGTCCCTTCCAATTCGAAAAAAAAGTGTGCTTCTGAATGAAAGGGACTTGCTGATGTCATGGAAGCCTCTGCGAGGAGAAGACACTGGAAGGAAGCACAGATGATTAAGGAGAGACGACAGAAGGGATTTCAGATGAGGGCAGATCAGGAGCTGTGAGCGGGGGCACGGAGGAGAGAGGGGGGTGTGCGGAAGACAACAGAGCTGTGCGGGCAGCTGCAGGTAGGGACAGCGCACCTGAGAAGCCTCCAAGGCCTGTTGGAAGAGGTCAGACCGGAGGTAGCAGGAAACAGGATGCCATTCCAGGCTCCTGTTCAGGGTCGGGCCACGGAAGGGCTTGTAGGAAGATTCTCACGACAGTCAACAGGCTGAATCCAGGGAGGAAATGAAGACAAGAAGCCAGCTGAAGGGCCATTAAATCATCTAAGTTATTGAGATGATGAGGATGTGGGCTGGTGGCCAAGAAATGACACTGAAAGGAAGATGGCTTATTTTAAAAGGACAGACAGGATCTGGGAAATTCGGGTCTGAAGAATGAAGAGAAGGGACAAGCCCAGTGCCTAGCTGAGCACCCCCATCCCACGCTAACACCTTACCTCAAAGCCCTGAGTTCAGAATAGCCCCACACCTATGCCCAGGGCCTCTCAGGCACTGAGACAGGCAACTGCATGAAGACACAGAACAGAAATTCTCAAAGGAGAGGGTCTATTCCCGTTGCATCTCCCATAACAGCACAGTGCTCTAGACAGAATGGATGATGGACGATTAATCTATTAATTAAGAGGCCCCCTTTTACTCTGAACCCAAAATAATCCCTCATTTAACTTGAGAAACCTTGAATGGGAACAAACATGGATGAGGGAAGGTCTGGGAGGGAAAATAGAACTATTTGAGATAGATAACAGGAAGTTGAGGCCCTGGCAGATGCTTATGTGGGAAGACCACAGGCCCTAGGAAGATGGGGGGCAAGGGGAGGAGAGTTGGTAGAGATAGACCCAGTGGCAGCAGCTAGAGGATTACAAAGCAGCAGTCTACCTGCCCTGTTAGGCCAGCAGTGTTGACTTTGCTTTAATCAGCAATCTTCCTGAGTCCGTGAGGCAGTCAGAGGGCACTGTCTACTTTCAGACAAGAGGGCAGGGGTTCAGGGAAAGAAAAACTGGCAAGAGCCCAAGTCAGAGCTTGCTGCCAGGGCTCCCGCCTCCTCAGGGATGGCACACCACAAGCTGCCCAACGGGCCCCAGACTGCTTTCAAAACTTGATGTCCTGGCACACATCCATTTCAAACCACGCCTCAGTCTGTGGGATGTGTTCACCACACCAAAGTGCTGAAGGCCACCTGCATGTCTCCATCACCTGCAGGCTCACTCAGATCCCCAGTGTCCCCTCCACAGAGACTGCCAACTCTCCCGCAGCTGCTCCCAACTAGCTCCCTGCATCTCAAAATGTTGATTTGAAGAGCCTCCAGTTCATCCCCACCCCGCCCACAGCAGTGACACCCAGGAGTGTTATCCAGTGACTTCATCTGCACAACCCTGCATGGCCATGTGCACGGAACCAAGGAGAATGAATACCAACAGAAGACAGCGGAGAGAGAGTGGCAGTCTTTAACCAAGAATCAAAACTTCCTTTCTCCAAGAGACAGAGAGGGAAAGCAGAGGTCTTAAGCCTCTGAGGGAAAAGGAAGGTAAATGACAATTACTGTATTTCTGTAATGGAAATAAAGAATCTTTCCAAGCTCCCTGCACAGCCATCTCCCAGGATGAAGCTCGCTGTGGCTCCCTTGTTCCTCCCTCTTCCTTGTTCTATTATTAGAAAGCCTATTCTAAGGTTGCTTGAGCCCCTGTGTCCTGCCCTGAGACCAGGAGTCAGCTCCAGGGACCCTCACTGTAGAAGGTACAGGGAGGGGGCGACAGGAGCACTCATCACCTACGGGAACATGGAGCCCAGTGTGGGAAGACCAGAAAGGACTGGAAAAACTGAAAAATGCCAAAGATCATAAAATTCTTTGATGTAGTCTTTATTATAAAATATTTCAGGTATTCAGAAAATAATGAGACACAATGTACACAGTCACACGCAGTATCTATTTTAAGAGGGGTTAACATTTTCTGATTTTGACTCATATCACCTTTCAAAAGATAAGCGTATTTGAGATACAGTGAGGCTCTCCTCTCGCCTGCTTTCTCCCCCACCTTCCCAGAGGCTCCACCATATTGGAGTGGGTCACACCAGTCCCATGAAGAGTGAAGCACTTTCCCTACAGGATGGGGTATTTTTCTAGCTCACACATTTTCAGCAGGGCCCATGAACCATCTGCATCAGAATTGTCTGGATATTTGCTAAACACACAAATTCCTGACCCCCAGGGGGAATGCTGTAATTCTTTATTAAGAATCCCTGGTGATTTTGATGTAAACTAAAGCTTTGAAGCCATAAGCTATAAGCTGTCAAACCTTCTTCAAATGCAAAACAAGCAACAATGACCAAAATCAACCAATTAACCCTGGAAAGGTCACCCTTTACATCATTGTTTCACATGCTCTCCCATGTGATGACAGATGGCAAGCAGGAGTCATACCTTCTCCAAACTGGCTGGGTCTGCTGGCTACTTCCCCATCACTTCCACAGCTCACTTAGAGCCACAACACAAGAGACATTTATGATCTATACAGTTGGGAAAGAGGGAGAGAAGAGAGCTTAAGGGTGATTCACAGCTAAAGGTGCTGTCTGCATTAGCCCACCACTGCCACTTTTGTAGATTCTTCTCGGGCACAGCATAGATTATAACAGAGCTACAATGTATGCTATAATCAAATGTCTGTATTTTTCTTGCTATCCTAATTTAGCAGCAATACTCATTCCTTTTTATAGCATATTTATTGAGTTATAGTTTACAATCACAAAATACTGCACTTTCCAGTGGAAAACTAAGCACTTTTTAGTATATTCACAGAGTTGTCCAACCATCACTATGATCGGACTCCAGGACATTTTCATCACCTTGAAAAGAAACCCCATACCCTTATCAGTGACTCTTCACCCACTCTCCCCCAATCTTAGGAATCATTCTTTTTTCTTTCTCCTTCTTGGATTTACGTATTCTGAACATTTCATATAAATGGAATCATACAACATGGGGGCTTTTGGAAGGACTTCTTCCACTAAGCAGAATGCTTTCAAGGTTCATCTATATTGTAGTATGAATCAGTACCATCATGCACTTAATGACATTTCAGTCAACAACAGACCACATATACGATGGTGGTCCCCATAGGCTGCACCATCTGGTCTAGGTATGGAGTAGGTTACATATAAGTACACTCCATGACATACACACAAAAACAGTATCACCTAACAACACATTTCTCAGAACATATCCCATCGCTAAATGACACCATGACTATACTCCATTCCTTTACATTGTCAAATAGTATTCCACTATACAATAAATCACAAGATGCTTATCCATTCATTGGATGATGGACCCCTGGTGGTTACCATTTTGGGGCTATCATGAATAACATTGCTTTGGGCATTCAAGTACATGTTTTTATATGGGTACATGTTTTCATTTCTATTAAGAATATACTGAAAAATAAAACTACTGGGTCAAACTCTATGCTTTTTTTTCCTTTTTAATTAAATTTCTATTTTATTTTCTTACATTATTGTTAATTTTTGGACAGTGTTTGATTTCTCCCCTCAGGTTTAGTCCCCACGGTTCTCCCACCACCATAGCACCAGAGTTCCAAAACACTAAAAATGGATCTTACCATATAATCCAATGATTCCACTCCTAGGAATCAACCCAGTAAACACAAAAACACTATTCAAATGGAAACCTGCACTCCTTTGTTTATTGCAGCACTATTTACAATAGCCAAGATATGGTAACAATCTAAATATCCCAAAACAAATGAATGGATCAAGATGTGGTATATATGCACATAGAATACTACTCAGTGATCAAAAAAGATAAATTCATGTCATCTGTGGCAACATTCATAGAGCTTGAAGGGATTATGCTTAGCAAAATAAGTCAGAAGGAAAAAGATAAATGTCAGATGGTTTCACTTATACGTGGAATATGTTCAACATTCTGAGGAAATGACAAACTGTTTTTACGAAGCGGCTGCACCATTTTACATCCCCATCAGCTATGTCAATGGATGCCAATTTCTCCATATTCCTACCAGATACTCATTATTGTCTGTCCTTGTTATAATAACCATCCAAGTGGCTGCTAAGAATTATCTCACTGTGTTTTTCATTTGCAGTTCCTTAATGACTAATGATGTTGTACACCCTTTTCCTGTACTTACTGGCCATTTGCATACTCATTCTTTAAATGAGTATGAAGCCCTATTAAAAAACAGTTCTCAGGCCTCCCTGGTGGCCTAGGGGTTAGGTGTCAGCACTACCACCTGGATGGCCCTCCCCAGCAAAGTGGCCTGAGTTTGATCCCAAAGCAGGGAGCTAACCCACATGGTATAGCAGACCTCTCCTGTCTCACCTGTTGCTCCCCTTAGCAATGTACTTCAATAGATCCACCTGTTCTGTTCCCCACTCTGTTTCAGGTGAATCCTCTCATCCCCGGCACCTCTGGCCTATACCTCAGTTCTTCTATGCAAAAACAAATTTTAGGGCCTCCCCAGTGGCGCAGTGGTTGAGCGCTGGGTTGTGAAGCTGCCCGCAGCCTCTGCAGCACCGGTTAGATCCCTGGTCACTGGGCAAGGGTCTCACATGGCACACAGACCTCTCCTGCCACCCACTGCTCCCCTCAGCAGTGTACTTTGTCCGTCTGCCTGTTCTGCTCTCTCTTCTGGCTCTGGTGAATTCTCTCACCCTCCTGCGCTTCTGACTGTACCCAGTGCTTGTATAAATAAATAATCTTTAAAAAAAATTTAAAAAAAAACAAATTTTAAAAAATCTTAAAAAAAAAAAACAGTTCTCAAAGTGTGGTCCCCTCAACCACATACTCCCCAACAACATCTTTATGAGCAGAGATCTCATCAGAAATACGGTGCTCAGACCCTACCCCAGATTACCTGAATCAGAAATTCTGGGAGAGGCTCAGTAATCTATGTTTTAACAATCTGTCCAAGTAGGGGGGAAGGGAGATCTAGCTGCAACATCTAGAGACTCCAAACAAGTTCTCAAGGTTCATAAACTGTCCAAATGCATCTTACATATAGGCTTAAATCTGGGATCAGTGCTACTGAAGTCTGTTGCCTATAGAATGCCCCACAACATTTTACCAAATGATATTTGGTAAAGAAATTTTTTTGTAATGTATTTTTATGAAACACTGGTTAAGCAAACAACCAAAAAAAAATCCTTTACTTGGGACTTCTCAGATTCTTTAATACATTTACAAGTATTGCGAATTGCCAAAAAGGAGGTCTGGTCTTCTGAATTTTCCCAACTTATACAAGAATCAGACCGCTATTACATGGAGCATGTTGCAAGACTAATTTTCCCTAGAGGTTACATTGGGAACCATTATTTTAAAAGTGTTCTCTGTAAGAAACTAAAAGGGTCTATGCCATTATTTTCTTCATTAGATCAAATCTGTTGTTAACAATGTCCTTTAAGCTGGTTTTTACATGTCTTAAGCTTCAGTTATCTATTGCTGCAGAGCAATGCTCAGTGGCTCAAAACAATCAGTCCTGATCGTCTCACACAGTGAGTGAGCAAGCTGAGAGTGGCTTAGCTCTGTGGTTCTGGCTTAGGGTCTCTCATGATGCTATAGTCAGGTTGACAAGCAGTCAGTTGACGGCTTGGCTATTCTTTCTCCAACATGCTGTGCCTGTTCCTAACCATATGACATTCCATAAGTTTCCTAAGTTTCTTCTTGACATGACACTGGCTTTCCCCAGAGCAAGTATTCCAAGATAGCAAGGCAGAAGTGGCAAAGTCAAAAGTGACACCTGCTCACTTCTGTTGTTCCCTTGGCTACGCAATTCGAGAGAGGACCATGCAAGGGCATGAAGACCAGGATGCATGGCTTACTCTGCTAGCAGGTGACAAGGCAGCAACTTGATCCCAGGTGGTCTGGCTCTACAGCCCAGGTGCTGCCTCTCCGTTATTCCTGCTGAACACATTCTCTAAGGTTCCTTTAAGAATGGGCAACTCGAAAAGCCCAGCCTTCGCAGGTCAGAGCACAGCGTGGATTCCTCTGCTTGGCGGCAGCTGTCCACATGCTGTTGCAGCTGCCGCTAAGCATTGCAGCTTGCCCAGAAACCCAGCTATTCAGAACATGGGACTGGAACTGTTCATTAGCTAATTAGGCTGTTCTTAACTAATCTGGGAGATGAGCATCAATTTACTTCTGTTTGTGCTCTCAACAATCTCGCTACTACTAAGCTATAAATCATGCCCTTCTCTTTTTCTTTGTTCATTGTCCATCTTATAATTGGAAAATTCATAACTCCTAGCACCCCTTGTGACTACTACCTTATTCATTAGAAATTCTTCCCACCTTTTTTTAGGTATACTTTTACCTGTTTTTAATTAATCTATTTTTTTCTTACAATGTTTGCTTTCTTTTCTCAGGTGTAGTCCCCAAAGAATTTCCACCACTAATTCACCCATGCACCATCCTCATAGTCCCTTGTTGCTTTTCCCACCCTCATTTTGATCCCTTTCCCTCCCCCTCCCCCTCCCCTTCAGAATGTCTCTGATTTATAGTTGTGTTTATTTTTGTTCTGTTGTATTGTGTTTTTTGTTGTTGTTGTTTTCAACAAAGTACAACATCCATTTATGCTAAAGGCCCTCGAAATTCTCAGGATACAAGGAACATACCTTAACATCATAAAGGCCATATATGACAAGCCCATAGCCAATATCATTCTCAACGGTGAAAAGTTGAAAGCATTCCCATTAAGATCTGGAACAAGACAAGGATGTCCACTCTCACCACTGCTTTTCAATATAATACTGAAAGTCCCAGCCAGAGCAATAAGACAGGAGAAAGACATACAATGAGTCCAAACAGGGAAGGAAGAAGTCAAACTATCACCATTCACAGATGATATATGATAATATACATGGAGAACCCCAAAAACTCCACAGAAAAACTAATTAAACTAATCAATCAGTTTAGTAAAGTAGCAGGATACAAAATCAACAGGCAAATATCAGTAGCCTTCCTATACAAAAACAATAAATCTGAAGAAGAAATGGAGAAAATTATCCCTTTTATTACTGAAACAAACAAACAAAAAAACCACAAATACTTGGGAATAAACCCAACAAAAGTGGTAAAGGACCTATACAAAGAAAACTATAAAACACTGTTAAAAAAAACAGAAGAAGACACAAAGAAATGGAAAGACCTCCCCTGCTCATGGATTGAAAGAATTAACATTACCAAATGGCCATCCTACCAAAAGCAATCTATAGATTCAATGCTATTCCAATAAAAATTTCAATGACATTCTTCAAAGAAATAAAATACATATTGATAAAATTCATATGGAGCCACCAAAAACCCTGAATAGCCAAAACTCTCCTGAAAAAAAAAGAGAATGGAGGTATCACACCCCCAGACTTCAAAATATACTACAAAGCCATAATAATCAAAACTGCATGGTACTGGAACAAGAACAGATACACAGACCAATGGAAAGGAATAGAAAATCCAGAAATAAACCCACAGATTTATGGTCAACTAATTTTTGACAAAGGAGCAAAGAATACGCAATGGAGCAAAGAAAGTTTGTGCAATAAATGGTTTGGGAAAACTGGGTCACTATATGCAAAAGAATGAAGCTTGACTACTACCTCTCACCATGCACAAAAACCAACTCAAAATGGATTAAAGAACAGACATAAGACCTGAATCCATAAAATATATAGAAGGAAACATAGGCGAAACACTACATGACATACACCTCAGTAACATCTTTAAAGACACATCACCCAAAGCAGTGATAGTAAAGGCAAAGATAAACAGATGGGACTACATCAAAATAAAGAGCTTCTGTACAGCAAAAGAGACAGAAACCAAAACTAAGAGATACCCCACAGACAGGGAGAAAATTTTTGCACACAACACTAATGATAAAGGACTGATCACAAAAATCCACAAAGAGCTGACAAGACTCAACAAAAACCAAGTAAATAATCCAGTCAAAAAATGGGCAGAAGAGCTAAAAAGAAACTTCTCCAAAGAGGAAATGCAAATGGCCAACAGGCAAATGCAAATGGCCATCACTTGTATTCAGGGAAATGCAAATCAAAACTACAATGAGATACCATCTTACATCAGTGAGAATGGCACATATTAAAAAAACTAGGAACAACAAATGTTGGCAAGGATGTGGAGAAAAAGGAACTCTCCTGCACTGCTGGTTGGAGTGCAAACTGGTCCAACCACTATGGAGAGCTGTGTGGAGGTTCTTCAATCTGCTAAAGATGGAGCTTCCATATGATCCAGCAATTCCACTCCTAGGTATTTACCCAAAGGACACAGAAACATTAATTCAAAAGGGCACCTGCACCCTATGTTTATTGCAGCACTATTATAATAGGTAAGCTATGGAAACAACTCAAATGCCCAAAAACAGATGACTAGATCAAGAAGATATGGTACATATACACTATGGAATATTACTCAGCAATCAAAAATGATAAACTCATGCAATTTGCAGCAACATTGATTGAGTTGGAAGGGATTATGCTCAGTGAAATAAGCCAGAAATAAAAAAGAAAAATACCGGATGGTCTTACTCATAGCAGGAATTGAGAAAACCTAAATAAGGGACCAGGAAAAAGACTAATTACAATAAAGTGAAAGTCAAAATCAACAAGCAACTATAAACCAGGGACACATTACAGGGGGGAGAGAAGAGAGTAGGATCAAAACAAGGGTGGTGGGAACTGTATGGGGACTATAACCAAGATGAAAATGCATATATTGTGCAAAAATGAAAAATGATGTAAGAAATATATAAAATTTAAAAAATGATTAAAAAATAAAAATAAATAAAATTATTATCTGTGCATATTCATTGACACAGAAAGATATTCATGATATATTGCTTTATGAAAAATAAAACAGATTTATATTACTATTAAAAAATGGAAGCGAGATTTTTTTGCCTGAACCCATGTTAAATATTAGGAGCCTAAGGACCTTAGAAACAGTCTTGATAAATCTGCCTGCCTGCCACTCATTCATTAGTTTGTTCAATATTCATCAAGTATTGTGCAATAACTAAGTACTAGGCACACAAGGAATAAAATCTATCATATACCAAGTTACATAATCCACCATTTGCCATAAAGTAAGGAGTCTGTGAGAGTGAATATGGAACAAATCAGAGGAAGATACAGGAAAGCCCTGCTAATGGGACACTTAATCAAAGAGCTGTGATGTTTATTGTTTATGTGCATATAATTGCAATCAAAACCACAAATATGTAGGAAATGTGTACATGAATGTGGATTCTGTAAAAATCCTCCATCTCCCTCATCATAAACTGGCTTCAACTGTGTATTGAATCACCAGCATCCAACAGGACATCAGACCCAAGTAGTAGGTGTTTTAGTATCTATAGACGTCGATGCTAAGGATAGAGAGAAAACAGGGACCAAACAAGAAGCATTTGGGGCCCTTGGTTTCCCATTCCACCTGTCCTATTTAAACTTAAGACCTCAGGTCAAAGAAAAGAGCCTACTAAAAAGATCACTTCTTATATTTAGCTAGTGAGAGAAAAATCTAGATTCTCATTCTGTCATCTACAGAGAAAAGGTGAATTTGATCAGGGGTTTTATCCATTAAGTAATGTAATGGTTTTATAGGTAATATTAAGAGGTTATTGCTGTAAGGAATAAAATCCTTCTATTAACTAAGAAAAAATGCTTATCAGTTTTTTCAGGTTGCTTTTACTCAGCTCAAGGAAGGGTTTAGTGGGAATCAGACATTGTAGGTTGCAGGGGATTAAAAGACTCATATATAACATCGTGATGCTAAAAAGATCACTAGGGAAATTGGAACAAGAAGGAGATTGGGAACATGCAGTTTTCCTTCCATGAAGGTAATCCTTGGACAAAGTGTGGATCAACCTATCATTTCTTCTTTTTATAGAATCCAGGATGTATTTTGCCTGCCTTCTGCAATTTTTCCCCTTTCCATATCTGCCATCCATTCACTCACTCATTGAGTCATTTACTTCTTCAGGCATTCATTTGTTTTTCAGCATAATTTGCTAAATTACTAAGTGCCAGACACACAGGAGTTCAAATGAAAATAAGATAGAACCCCTCACTTGAGGCCCTCAATGAGCATCCCAGTTAATGGAGAAAACACTAATGTCAGCCATGATAGTAAAACTCAAGAGTCTGGTCAGGAAGGAAGGAAGGGAAGGTAGAGGGAATTGAGAAGCATAGTCAAGGAACAGTCTCTTAAATGGACTATGAAGCTATCTGCAGCTAGAGTTTCATCCCAGGCCAGGGAGCTATTCACATGGCACAGCAGATCTCTCCTATCTTGCCTGCTGCGCCCCTCAGCAGTGTATTTCAGTCAATCTGCCTGTTCTGCTCCCCATTCTGTCTCTAGTGAATTCTCTCACCCCTCCTCCCTGTACCTCTAGTCTACACTCCAGCTCTTGTATGTATAAATAAATAAATCTTTAAAAAAAAATGGACAGATATTAGCCAAAGGACAAGAATGCTGTGACAGCAGCCAAAAGGTCATGTTCACAAGGAAGGAGGCAGGAAATGCCCAAAACTCAAGGAACGTCAAGTAGTCCAGGAGAGCTGGAGGGCAGGCTGCAGTGAGAGATTTGGAAGGTCCTTGAAGCGCTCCTGTACTCTGCCACAGCACTGAAGCACTTCCAAGCAAAGAACCACATGATCATGTTGCCTTTTGTAAACTATGGTTTTCATATTCCATGAGATCTTTTTTCAAAATTCAACAGAAGTGTTTTCAGATTGACACAATATCATTGAACAGATTTAACTTTGTAGAGTCTCAGGGTTTTGCAATTCCATTTGCTTTATATTGAGTGACAACCTCCCTGTTTCCCGACTGAATGTCCTTCCTCACATTCTCCATGGCAACTCCTTACCCATCTTCAACACCCAGCTAAATAAATATCACCTCCCCTGTGATTTTTCCCCCATCATCACCATCTCCTACCTCCATATTCCCAGAACACAATCTATGGAGCATTAAGTGCTGTGATACATTCCAATTCCTTCTTAACAGCGTCTCTCTTCCACTAGACTATAGGTCCTGTGAAGGTAGAAACATATATTCTAATTTACACCTATGATTGACCTTGAACAACACAGGGGTCAGGGACATGGGCCCCAGGCAATCATAGTTCACCCTCTGTATCCACAGGCTCTGTCTTCACAGATTCAAACAACCAACGTTCATGGTTGGTTGACCTCATGAATGCAGAGCCCATGGATAGAAAAATCCACATGTAAGTGGACCCATGCAGTTCACACTTGTGTTGTTCAAAGATCAACTACACAGCATACTTTTTTTCATAGTACTTTACCTAATACCTGCTTGGTACCAGACACGGTACTGGACGCTAATTTTCAACACAGAACTTCCAAATAAAAGATGTTCTCTTCATGCAGGTTCATGTAGATGTGTGTGCAATGTATATTTATAAGGAAATTAGAATTCCCTTAAGCCAAACTCACTTTTTCTGTACTCTGAACATGATAAATTAAAAAGAACTAATTTTTTAAAAAACTTACTAAGTTGTTTGAGGTCATATACATAATAAAACAGAAAAAGCCACCATGGTTTCAGCACAAAGAACTCAAAATCTAAAATTATAAAATGTTGAGCTGGTCGGGCAGGAACCAAATGGCCAATGTCTAGAAACCCATGGCTGTTTTTTATTTATTACATAAGAAAACACTAAACCCAAGTTTCTTGTCCAACAACTTCTATATGACCTACTGCAACCATTTAGAATAGAACGATTATGAGTCTTTTCATTCATTCATCATATAGCTATTAGTGCCTGTTATCAATCAGCTCTTTTTCTCCTCTGAGAAAATAACAGCTGCCTTTTTGTGGTTTTAATGTGTTTCAAGTGCCTTGTTAAGTGCTTTAAATGTATTAATTCCATAATCCTCACATTAATCTTATGAAGTACAGTTTCACTTACTCGGGTAAATTACTTAACTTCTCTCTGCTTCAGTGACTTCATCTATAAAGTGGCAATAATAAGATATATATTTCATGTGACTGTTGAGGAATTAGATGAGTTCATAGATGTAAAGTGTCTAGAACAGTGCCTGACATATACTTTCAAATATTAACTATCAGCACCACCAATACAATGGCCACCAGCACCAACATCACCAAAACCAGCACCAACATCATCACTACCAACAATAACACCATCACCAACACCATCACTACAAATACCAAATCCATAAGCATCATCACTCATATCACTAAAACCATCACCATCACCAACAGTACCAATACCAACTACACTGCCACTGCCAGAACCATCAGCCCCTGCAGAACCACCTCCACCTTTACCATCGCCATCACTTCTGCCATCATAATCACCAGCAACACCATCATCATCATCTTGTTTTGAAATTAGAAAACTGAGCTTCCAAAAAAATCACCCAAATTTCTCTCTCAGAAAGGCAGCTTGAGAAATAACTTTATTAGTACATATAACAATCACCCCGGAAAACAAGAAGGGAAACAAACCATTGTAGACTAGAGATTGTGATAAATGACTTCAGGGCAGAATGTAGGGGAAAGATGTAGGTGTAAAGTATCTACATTTTTCATCTGATTTTTCAATGGAAACCCCAATTCTGACTGCCATCAATGGGGACTGGCCCCACAAGTGCTCCTTTCTGCAGATGGCAGACACTGCAGGCTGGAGAGATAGAGGGGTGCCCAAGGGGGTTGACAGTTTGCAGAAAGACCAAGCAAGCACTTTCCTCTCTCCTCATCTCTTGGGAACAGGGAGAAATAAAGGGATTTCTACCTATTAGCTGGGAAGTGGGCATTGAAGCTGGGTAAGAAGGTGGGCAGTGCCTGAGGGCAACAGGCAACTGATCTGGCCATCAGAACAAAACATCAGCAACAGGTCTTAGTCATCTTGTACTCTCACCAGTCTGCAGCCTCGGAGCCTGCCATGCCTTTAAGCAGTCCACACAAAGAGCGGTGACAGATGATACTCTAAGTAGGACCCACCAAACACTGGAGAAAATCCAATACCACAAAGAATGAAAACAAACTCAAATCAAAGAACTTATAATAACTATCAACAACAAATGTTGGCAAGGATGTGGAGAAAAACTCTCCTACACTGCTGGTGGCAATGCAAACTGGTCCAACCACAATGGAAACCTGTGTGGTGGTCCCTCAAACTACTAAAAATGGCTCTTCTATATGATTCTCAGGGAACTACCCAAAGCACACAAAAACATTAATTCAAAAGGATGCCGGCATCCCTATGTTTATTGTAGCACTATTTACAATAGGTAAGCTATGGAAACAACCCAAATGCCAAAAAACAGATGACTAGATCAAGAAGATGTGATATATATACACAGTGGAATATTACTCAGCAATCAAAAAGATAAACAAATGCCATTTGCAACAACATGGATGGAGCTGGAAGGGATTATGCTCAGTGAAATAACCCAGAAAGAAAGAAAAATACTGGATGCTTTCACTTACAGGAGGAATACAGGGGAACCAAATAAGGGATCAGGAAAAAATAATTATAATAAATTAAAAATCAAAATCAACAGGCAACTATAAATCAGAGACATTCTGCAGGGGAGGAGGAGGAAGTAGAATCAAAATGGGAGTGAAGAGCACAAGGGACTATGGTGATGGTATACAGGTGAATTGGTGGTGGGAATTTCATGGGGACTACACTTAAGAGGAGAAAACATACTTTGTACAAAAATGAAGAATGATTTAAAAATATTTATAAAGTAAAACAAATAAACAAAAAAGAATGAATACATATAATTATTAGCTTAGGTTAAAGTGTGAGAATACAAGCATTTTTTAAAAATCAACTGGAGATAGCACAAATGAAAGTTTCAATCACTGAAAATTTTAAAGATGACTAAACAGAGTGAATGGCAAAACAGAGCTTGGAAACCTGCAAAGTGAAACTGAGCCATGCCTCCAGAAATCAACACCAAGTGCTAAAAAGATGAAAAGTCTAAAGAAAAAAGACAAAAAGGATATATAGAGAAATCCCAACATCATCTATAATAAATGCCAGAGATAAAGAATGAAGTGGAACGAGTGCAATATTTTTAAAAAGAAGGGAGCAATTGGGAAGTAAGAAAATTACAAACAATTCAAAAGAACTTCCAGATGGAGTAAAGATATGAATCTTTGGATTGCAAGGATCCCCCAAACTGGAATGAAAAAAGAAAAAAAAAGTAAAGCCCATCATATAAAACACCAGTGAAATTTTAAGAAAACCCAAAATTAAGGAAAAATACTAATTTTCTGAAAAGACACAAGCAGGTTAATATTGGAATTATCACTCACAAAGGATGAAAGAAAATGTAGGATGGTTTCAATTTTTTAAGATGTGTGTTTGCGTGTGTGTGTGTGTGTGTGTGTGTGTGTGTGTGTGTGTGTAATGGTACTGAACTTTTTGTAAAGATTTAGTTGTATTTTGTTCAGTCCAATTGGAAATCTCTCTATGGAGTAGAATACTTGCCAGATACTTATTCTGGTGATACATAAAGATTCATCACTTTTACATCTTCTGAAAAGATCTTTTATTAGAATGATATAGTCATCATGTTCCCTTTATCACCTTAATGTTTTTTTAAAATGTTTATTAATGTTTGAATGCTTTTAAAAAATGTTATTTTCACTTTCTTTTCATTTGTCTAACATATCTTTTATCAGCCTTCTTAGTTTTAATCTTCATTATTATCTTTATTTAGCTAAATGTTTTAAACGTAGGATTATAAAATTAAATAAAATCACTGGGACTCCATCTTTTAAAAAGTAAGTTTAATCTACTTACAGTTACTCTGAGCACTATTAAGTTAGGACTTACTTCTATGTTTATATTTTCTATTTGCCTTACTTTCTCAGTATTCCTTTCTCTTCTTTCTTTGATGGACCTTCTGAACTTTCTTTGCTGCCCACTGTTTTATTGGTTCTACTATTCTACAGCTTTGATTGCAACTTGTAGAACACTAATCCTTAGTGACTGTGAATATGAATTATGTCCATCATAAATCCATTGATTTCCATTCCACAGATTTCTTAATTCAGTAAAAACATTTTAATTAAGTTTCCAATAGCATTCACAATAATTTCAATGTTTCATCTCCTATATGGAACTTCCAAAACTTTGCATATGAAAATATTGAACTATTGGTTTAATTAATTTAACTATTACTCTTTGCTTTATAAAGTATATCCACCGTAACACTACAACAAACATATGCCTTAATGGTGAAGCTTTAAAAACGTTCTCTTTCATATCTGAAAGCCTTCATTATAAGATATATGAAAACCTTCTACTATTACCATTATTCAACAGTTTTCTACATTTTCTAGCTACTGTAGTATGAAAAATACATATATACATAAACAAATGGAAAGATCTATTAATGGTTATTTAATGTTGATATGATTTTCTACGTGGATAATCTAAGAAAATCTATGAATAAATGACTTCAATTAACTTGATTAGAGAAAGCAATATTAAAAAAGGAGGAGGGAGAAATTTGAAGGAAATGGGGAGAAACAATTCAAATTGAATGTAAGGGTTGCAATGATTGCTGGATATAATGTCAATTAAAAACAGTTAAACTCCAGGGCCTCCCCGGTAACGCAGCGTTTCAGCGCTGGGCTGCGAAGCTTCCCGCAGCCTCTGCAGCACCAGCTCGATCCCCAGCCACCAGCGAGGGTCCCACATGGCACGCCAACCTCTCCTGCCACGCCCGCTGCTCCCCTCAGCAGTGTACTTCATCAGTCTGCCTGTTCTGCTCCCCGCTCTGGCTCTGGTGAATTCTCTCACCCTCCTGTGTTTCTGACTGTACCCAGTGCTTGTATAAATAAATGAATAAATCTTTTAAAAAAAATCTTTAAAAACAGTTAAATTCCATTAAAATTACAACCAACATAGAAATAACACTAATAAAAGATGTTCAAGTCCTACATGGATAAATCTGCAAAATTCTTATAGGACTTAAAGTACATCCCAAATAAATGAAGAGGTATTGGTAAGATGGAATATTGAAATATTAAATCTCCCCAAATTTGCTAGTAAATCCAAATACATTTCCAAAAAAATCTTAAGATTCTGACAATTCTAAATTCATATGAAACCAAAATGCCCAAGATTACCCAATTTTAAAGACAAATGGAGAGGGGGGTGAATAACACTACCAGTTGTCAGAAATCATTATCAAAAGTAAAGTCATTTAAAGGAGAGACAGCGACTAGCTGCCAGGACCGAACAGAGAACCCCAAAGTCATAGCTCACATAATACAAATAAATACAAGATAGATTAAGGACTTAAGTACAATAAGCATAAATTTTAATTGGTACTAGTGGAAAATCTTTAAGACCTTCCTAAATAAAGAACGAAACAAATAGTAAACATACAGCTGTATCTTCAGTCTTGTGTTATACTCTGCCTCTGTGTGAACTCCCAACAATAAAATGTGGAGTCTACTGCCTAAGAGACACTGAACTGTGTTCAGATAACAAACTTAACTTTTTCTTAACTGTCTTCGAATGACTGAGGCATATACTGGGGCTCCAATTTTCCCTTACAAAATTGGAAGGTTTTACATAGGGAATGTCACTGGTCTAAAAATGAGGCATGAATTTCATCATCCCAGCCACCTAAGTGTTAAGAAACAGTTTTCAAGGACAACGAAGATTACAAAATAAATGGCCACCAGGTGTTCTCCATCTCCTGTGAAGGAGATATACAAAGAAACAGAATTAGTGTAGTAGCAGGGAGTATCAGGTAAGTAAAGAAAAAACTGTCCCCTAACAGGGAAGTTTTAAACTACCGTAATGCAAAAGCAGACAGGTTAAGATTTCTCCAATCCTCGAAGATCTTGAAAATTAAATTAGTCATCTACCTTGAGAACGGTGGACACCTCGTTTAAAGGGGATAAACTACAATCCACTGGTTAACTGGACCAAAAACAGAACCAGTGAGCTGGAAGGATGGAAATGCTTACACCCATTGAGAACCTAGCCTTCCCGGGAGAAGCTCCAACCCTCTCCCCTTCCATCAAATACAGACTGAAAGACCATGTGCAAACACTCTGTCCCTCAGTGCTGGACACACACACACACACACACACACACACACATCCTGGGCCCCACCATATGGGCCATGAATCATTCACAAAGCTTCTGAATCAATTATTCATCCAAACCAAAGACCAAACACTTTGCTAATTGTCCAGGAAGGCAGTAGCAGGGGAAGGAGGGAGAGGGTTGGGAGAGGAATAAAGGGGAAGAGAGATAGATTGAAGGAAAAGGAATCTGTGCCAATCTGACAATGGACACTATTAAAACTTCATTTATTTTAAATGAAAACAACAACAAACACAAAGAGGGAAAAAAATGCCTCTTCTAATTTAATTGGGTAATTGATATGGCATCTGGCTGCCTCTAAAATGGGAGAAGAAACACCATGACCTTCCCCAGAGCCTTAATCAAAGACTTCACCACCTTTCGCCCCATCTCCACCTTCAGGCTCACCATCATCATGCGGATGGGGAACTGGTACCCACACCTGCCACTACTGTGCCTAAGTTTCAGTCACAGCCTGTATTTGGATTCCTTCTACATAGGCTCAGAACTGGGGCACACTCAGGCAGAGCATGGGTGAAAAGGGCTAACAAAGCTTAAGCTGAGTGCCTCCGTCCCCCCAGTCCACAGGCCCCTGCTTTTCACCCCTCACTCATCCTGCGTTAGCTGGGCATCTAATACGGGTCAGCAAAACCCAAGTCACCCCAGAAAATAGAGAAAGAAGAACAGAACCCTGTACTCAATCTCAATGTAAGAACAAGAGGGCCACGCAAAGAACGAAGGACAAACATAAGTGTCAGCAGATGGAGAAGGCAGGTAAGTGCTCAGGATCTGTAGGAAGTGGGGATCTTCCTGCGGGGGTGGAAGAGGGCAGTGGTCCTGCAGTCAGAACATCGTGGCATGGGGGGAAAGGCAGGCGGGATAGAAGCAAGGCCAGTGACAACAAGGAACACAGGCAGTAAGGTGCTTTGAGATGAGAAAGGTGCCACCGATGCAGTGAGGAGCCCACGTGTCAGTGAGGAGGCAAGAGGAGGAGCTCTTGGGGACAGTGATGTTAAGGAGACATTCAGGCAGCAGAGAAGAGTCAGCTGATGGAATGTGGAGAGTCCTACAAAAGAGCCTCTCTTACCAATCAAATAAAGAGAAACATTCATCAAAAGTCCTAGTTGGCAGAAAGAGGAGGAAGCACTGTTCACTGGCATGTGTGATGACAACCTGGGGTGAGGCAAACCTGAGGCTGGAGGTCCAGTGATGAGGCCCCTGCAGAAAGTGGATTCACCCACCACAATTCCAAGGAGGGAAAAGATGGTGGAAAACAGGCAGGAAGGAAATGAAGGTCTTGGGTTGATGAAGACATCAAATGTAAGAGTCTACGTGACAGGCAAGGTAATAAATTACAAATAAATTCTCAAGCTTGTAGGTTCCTTAAAAGCATTTAATAAAATGGCCCTACAATGTGGGTCACAGGTTCCTTTGATAAAAGCTTCGAACCTTTTCCCTGGGGAGAAATGTTCACATGTGCTAATTTTTTAATACCATTCTGAGCAGTTCAAGATTCCCTGAAGCCCATCTAGCTGAGCCTTCCAGGCTGTGCATGAATAGATTATCCCAAGAAGGGACTGGCAGTGCCCAGAGCAGATCCTCACAATCCTGACACACTCCAGAGCCTTTTCTTTCTCACAACAGGGACCACTACCACTGCTGTCAAAGTATTACCTAGTCAAAGAAAAAAATCAAGGCCATAGAAAAAGATTAAATAAAAATTGTAATGTTAGAAATGAGCATGTCTGGAAAGTTTCTTTGTGCTTACTCAAAAAAAAAAATTCTTTTTTTTTAATTCCTTGACTTTGGGGGTATGGGGGGGGGTCCTTGCCTTTGTTTTAAATATAGAATTAAATTTGGGGAGGAGCTTCCAGAAAATCATCATAAAGGCTTTACTTCCTCCCTCCCTTAACATAAAAACAGTGACAACAATCTCAGTTTGTCCTGTTGAGAAATGGGTCTACCTTCCAAGAGCAAGTCAGAATCATAAAGACAATAAGGGCTGAGTCATTGTCCTTGACTCAGCCAATTCATTTTCGGGATTTGCACTGCAGAACTGATGGCCTGGGGAAATTAATCCCCAGTCAATGCTCAAGGGTGGGTTCACCTGGCAAAGAAAGCCCAACCTGGTGAGGGTAAGGGCTGGGGATGCTACTGAAGTGGGAAGAAGAAAAAGACCCCCTTGGAGCAATTTACAGAAAAATAGGGAATCCAGCATTTCATTGAAATTGGACTTTAAATGGTAAACTTAATGAAGTAGATACAGATGCTGCCTTTCAATGATACACACCTGAAAGTTATATATTATAATGCAATGTTACTTCAATAAAAAAATATTAAAAGGAAAGAACAAGTTATGGTCTCCCCAAAAGAAAAGCCATTTAAGTACTTCTAATGAAATCACTGATAAACAAAAGCTGCTAAGGGAACATAACCATCATGCAGTTGGCATTCAAGAGATCTGCTAAGGACAAGGTGTGGTAGGTGGATATGGATGAAAGAGCAGATGTACTTGATGCACCTCGGGCGGGAATATACACAAGCCATCAGCAGGCACATATGCAAATGGAGAGAGCATAAACTATAAGCCTGGGACCATCTGCTTCAAGAGCGACACATTTCTTATTCTCATTTCTTATTCTTTCTCTTCCACCTCACCTCTCCAGCCTCACAGTTCCCAGGAACACCATCAAATTTTAATGGACTCCCTTCTCCAAAGCTCCACAGCCTGAATATAGAAAGGACATAAGGGGCCTCCGTGACACCTTCTGCTGATGAATGGAAGGCACGGGGTTGGCGGGGGTGGGGGGAGGCAGACAGGCGTAAGGACCAGACACTGGCTCTCTCATAGATGCAGAACAAAAATTGAAGCCTCAGGAAGATGAAGCAACTAGCCTACAGTTATGCCATCAAAAAGGACCAGTACCAGGATTTGTCCATTTTGGTTCCAGATGGGCTTTCACTATGACACACAATTTCTCACTGGAATGAACTGAGTTTAATTTTCAAACTGTCATATTTACACAAAAGTATTAAAATTTTACTCTAAACTCATTATCAACCTTCAGGTTCTATGTGCTGCATCCTTACAAAGCTTGCAAAGGAGCAGAGGAGGAAATGGAGATTTTAATGATTTGATTATTCTAAGAAAGTGATTTAAAAGAGTCTGATCAACACAAAAAATAAGGAAAAGAAAAATGAAAAGACAACAAGATCTAATGAAGAACACATATTATATAAATAAGAGGAAAGAAAGCAGACAAATTATTTATTACAATAAATATTAATGTATTGTGTTCTCACAAAGAAGGAAGATTCAGATGTGTCATCAGGAAGGAACACACATACAAAAAAAAAAAAAAAAACAGAAATATCATGGATTTTTGATTACCTACATAGGAAAAAAGGAGACTAAGGAACTAGAGAGTAAACAAAATAGATTGTTTTCTTGGAGTAGGTAAATTTAAAATGAGAATTGTAAACAGAATTTAAAAAAAAAAAGTTAAGGAGAGAAAAAGAACATTGTTATTATTCACTGCCAATCAATATTATGCCTTATTAGGTACAGACTTGTTTTATTATCATTAGGTGAAAATAGTTATTCAATTATAACTTGAAATCTAGCTAAGAGTTATGAACGTATATCAAATACCATTTGATTCTGAGACCCTGAAAAGCACCCAAAATATAGAATATTCTAGAAGCTTTTACGGTCCAGTGCAAGTAACAAGCAGCCTGAAAATCCAGGAACATCAGTTTCATCCTAGCAATATCAAGAAGTCCTACACAGCTAAAAGTTACTTAAAGAATATTCTGCTTATTTTGTGCCTCCCTTTCCTCATCAATAAATTAGGAAATAGTTTATTGAAATATTAAACAATAAATTCCTTCTTTAATTTATTGAATATCTACATATTTATTGAAAATCTTCATCTATACGATGGAAACTACTTTGCTATAACGAAACGATGAATCCCTGCCATTTTCTACAACATGGATGGAACTTGAAGGGATTATGCTAAGGGGAAATAAGAAACACACAAATAGTGGATGGTGTCACACATGTGGAATACAGAGAAATAAAACCAGACAAAACCAAACCAGAAGTCAACCCTAGAAATCTGACAGTAAAATTGAGGATACCAGAGGGAGAGGGGGAGGGTGGGAGGAAAGCAAGAAGGAGCACACTGGATAATGGTGGAGGACCGTGGTGCCTTGGTGGTGGGCGTGGTGTGGTAACATACATCTGAAGAGGTGTGAATCTATACCTCTGAATCATTTACAGTGTTGTAAACTAATGTTACCTCCATAAAAAGAGAGAGAAATCTACCATGTGCAAAGCACTTGCCAAATGCTTTATATATGTCACATGATTTGATCCTCATAAAACATACTCTGAATCCTTAATTTCCCAATGAAGAACTGAGGCTAAGGGGGTAAATAACTTGCCTAAGGTCACAGAGCCAGACTTCAAATGCAGAATTCTATATTTCATGGCCTTTATTCTTTCCATCCTGCCCTGCATTCCTTTGTTGTAACACTAACCTATTTTAAAGGCATGAATGGATAATATGTTTAAAATGATTTCAAGATCAAAGTGATCAGAAAATTCAATAACCTGTGTTCTTTTAATCCTCTTTAATAAAAGATGTTTTGCCCAGTAACTAAAACCAAGTAGTGAGTTTTCTACTCTCCTGGGACGAGTTTGGCATACCAACAGATAATATCAATTCGCCTCTGTCAGCTAAGATATATCAGGAATAAAAAAATCCAGGACAGCCGCAATCCTGGGTCTACCAACTATTAGCAGTGTGACATGGGCAAAATTGTTGAACCAGTCAAGCCCTGGGTTCCACATTGAGTGGTGATAATAACAGTATCTATCCCATAGGATTGTTCTGCAAATTAAAGGAGCAAACTCTTTGAAATGCTTAATGCACTGCTAGCACTGGCCATCAGCTATGAACTAAGTCAGAAATCCTAATAACTAGGTAGCTCCAGCTTCCAATCCAGCCCTCCCCTTTCTAACTCCTGATCTCATGTCACCGTGACAAGAGTTGACTGCTGAATAAAGGAACCCTTTTTCAGATGACCATAGAAATTACCAATGAAGCTAAACAGCTTGGGCAACTCCTTTCTGAAATGCCTTTCCTTAGAGCAATGAACTTGTGACTAGTCTGGCCTCTATCCTCAGAAAAAACATTGGTCTAAGGTTCAATTACAGAGCTCCTTATAGAAGGCATGCCATCAGCCGCATCAAGGAGCAACAGAACCGCCATCCCTCAGGACCCTCCCAGTACTCTCATCACCATAATAAATCCTTCTTCAAAGACCACTGATTTCCACTTACTTGTTACTGACTGCAATTTATATTGTAGCTATCCATAGTTCTCCACTAAACTTCTGACTCCTCAAATTTCTCTGTGCAATCCATGGATAGAAAGACGTTAAGCAACTATAAAGCTGGTTTTCCCTCTGAAAATTGGCCCCTGATCCTGAGTCCAACTGGTCACAGAGCATAGAGTTTGATAGATATTAACCAGTGGCAAAAACCAGACCCATATAGTTACAAATAGCCTCAGCTGGTTAACTCCTTCCTTGTGGCTTTAGTATCTTGAAGAAATAAAGTGAAATAAACTAATTGTTTCTCATTCTCATCTTCAGAGTCTGATCAAACAAAGTGGCAAAGACAATCTAACAGCTGCTGAGACCTCCCATCTCCATGTTTAGCTCTGCTACTGTCCTCTTACAACTCACAATTAGGCTTTGCACATGCTTAGCACTAAATAAAACATGGATGGGGGTAGATAGAAAAACTAAATGAACAAAACAAATTTATTTGCAGTCTTAGTCCTGACCAAGTGGTGTTGAGCTCAAATTAAAAGGACTTGTATGCATATAACCATCTCTATATTAGCCTGAAAGCTAGTTCAAGTTCAGGTCTACCTGACACTAAAAAGTCTTTAGTGTTTCCACTAGGATACATTACCAAGATGAGCCACTACTTCCCCAAACTATCAAATGCAAACCAGGCAACATCAGACTAAGCTTTCTTAGCCTGGATTGATAGTAAACTCCATGTGGGCAGGGACCATAACAGTTATATTACTGATAGAGTTAGCAATACAGACTTTGGCACTCCACCGGCACTCAATAAATAATGCATGATGGTTTGCTAGATGGATGGGTAGATTAATAGATAAATGGATGGGTGGGTAGTGGGTGGGTAGATGGGAAAGATGTGCCACTAGAAGGAATGTGATGAAATGTAATAGACCATCTCGTCTCCATCCCACAGCCTCCTGTAACAAGGACCAGGGCTACTGACAGTCTTCATTGATGCTATTATGCCTCTTTGTCTTGTTCAGTTCCCCCTGCAAAGTCTCTCAGCTTTGCTATGAATCTGGAAATTTCTATTTGTGAATTTCAGGGAATAGAGGTACCATTGAAAGATTTAATATTGATCTCTTCTCTCAAGCAGCAATCAAATCAAGATCTATATTCAAGCTGTGAAAGTTAAAGAAAAAGACAGGTTTTCCTTTAAGACAGTCTTAAAGGTCTTCCTTCACCTTGCTTCACCTATCTGACCTTCAGGGTCAAGAAAAGATAGGCAAGCAACCACTGGAGAAGAAACACATGAGAAGCCATTTCTAATGACTGATGGAAGATAAAGAAGACAATGACAGACCACTGCATACCTAACCTGAAACAGAGATCTGGGTGTCACCAGCCCAAATGGCATACTTCCCTTTGCGTCACTCCCCAGAGACTAAAGCACCCACATCCACGCTGAAGTCAGGCTGTGTGCTGGTTGTATTGTCCATAAGAGCTAGATACTCCCACGCCAAACACACCTCAAACACATCTCACACATTCACACACCACTCATGCATGCATGTGCACGTGTGTGCACACACACATCAGACTGTTCCATTCAGGCCTGCAAGCACCTTGTCTAACTTCAACCACTTCTCCCATTACCCCTCCACCAGGCTGAATACCAGAAATACTCACAAGATTAATTAAAACCTTTAATTAAGGCTTTAGCCACAGGCAAGTGAACTTGCACCTGGAGACAAGAGTACCAGGCAGATGCTAGAGCTCAAGTTCACCTGGACTTCAAGCCCTTCATCTGAAACATGGTCACGTTGACTGAGCAGTTCTTATCCTTTGGATGGATGGATGGCTCCCTTACTGAGGACCAAAGCTCCAGAACCACAAATACAACCCCATAACAACTCTGCTAAGTGGATGTTATTGTCTACCACCACCATTCATTATTTACAGAGAAAGGACACTGAGGCGCACAGATGCTGGGGCCCTTGTCTGTAACCATTAAACTAATCAGCAGAGCAGAAATATGAATTCAGGTTGCTTGTCTACAAAGACCAAATTATCAACCACTATGCTGTACTGACTAAATGAAGAAAAAAAAGCTACTATTTATTCAACAAAGCTTTTAGGTATGTTTATAACTTATAAATCACAACGGTACCCACACAAGAAAAGCAATAATGTGGTAAATACCTGTGGGAAACATTACTCAGGGAACAGCAAGTACAGGGATGACCAGGGACCTGCATGCCCACTGCAATAATTCTGGGGTCACCAGAGTCTCAGGGCTCACAGGCTGGAAACCACTAGAACAGCTAGGTGATTATTTTAGCTTTCTGCGTTCCTAGAATTTAAATTCCTGGGTGACTTGTTACTGAGCTTCGATTTGGTTTCAAATCAGTCACAGCTGAGGGAGCTGAAGTCCTGGAAGTTCCTCCTCCAGGATGTTCTGCAGCAGCAGCAGATAAAACTATCCTACAAGATTAGAGGGATCGGATTCCTAACAGAGCGAACCCACTCCAAATCTGGACTTGGTTGTTGGGGTTCACGGCTGAATGTCAGAGTCACTGCAACAGACAGGGCCTGGAAGGAACCAGTCAGAACTAGCATGACTTGTCTCACACACCACATCCCCCACAGAAGGCAACACCCACACGTGAAAAGCCCACACAACACACAACCACACCGACACAAGTCAGCACCCACACACAGCACTTACAAACCAAACAACCAGCATACTGCACACTCACGCACCACTGCACCACTACATACCAAACACATACCACACACTCACATACCGCACCACCACACACACACACAACTAACACTCACACATAGCACTCACAGCAAACACATACCATGCACTCACACATCACAACACCCACACACAGTACTCCCACACCAAACACACACCAAACACATACCACTACACCACCACACTCACACACCAAACACCATAACACAACACTCACACACTGTCCTCTAGGGCATCTGTCTGCTCCTCCCAGTCTTGTGTTAAACCAAAGTGGAAAATGAACAGAGAGAAGGGTTAGGGAGGACAGGGAGAGGACAAGAGTGAGCAGGAGGAGGGAGCTATACTGAGGAGCAGAGTGGCACCCCCACCTGGAGAGGATGTGCAATTGCGTTGGAGGGAAAGAACAGGATAAGCACCTAACACTTCCCTCTCTCTGGTGCCAGAGCCCAGAGGTGAAGGATCTTCAGGGCGACCTGCTTCTCCAACAGAGAACAAACACAACACTTACTCAGAGAGGGAAGGAGATGTCCGTTTCCTATTTCCAAATGAGTAGGGAAAGGAAGAACCACAGAGGACTAGGAGTTCCCACCAGAAGAGCCCCACAAAGCATTATATTTATGATGGTTATTAACCAGAGTTCAATGAGGATCCAGATTCAGCATCATGATGTGTCATGGGCTTAGCAAGCAAGAAAGAGAAACATCCCATAAACAAGCATGTGGGTTGGCTTGATCTTTTGACTATTGTTCTATCAGAAAAATAAAAATCATAATAATCATATAGCAATGTTCTCAGCAAAGCATTTTTTAAATAATTTCTCTGCTGAACATCAAAAATAAAAACCCACACACTCCCCAACTCTTACCCATTCTTTGAATCAGTAGGAGATGCTCAGAGGGGAACCCAGAAGGCAGGGCCATGTCTCTGCTCCGGGTGGGGATCACAGATCGTTAGCATAGCATGGGCTGGATTATAATGTCCTTAGAATGGGTTTGGTCCAGTTCCAATAAGTTAAGCAAAATTATAGTTCAGGCCCAGTTTTGGAAGGAGGCAAGAAAAGAAGAGGAACACTATGAAAACATTAATTCTATGCACCTAATTCTGAGCTGACTTGGAGTCATTCAGGGCAGTGGCATAGGTCCTTCTAAGCAAAATTGCCCCTCCCCAATATTTTCTGCAAATATATTCACTCCCCTGCTTCAAACCACTCACAGGCCTCCCACTGAACACCCATGGGGATGCCAATGAGGCCCTGAAGGATGCGGCCCCTGCCTCCCTCCCTAAGCTGCCCTCTTACTGTCACCTTGGGGCCCAGTGGTCTTTGTTTCCTACACCTGCTGTAGCCTGCCACCTCCAGGCCTTCATAGCTGTCCATCCCTCTGCCTGAATGCTCCTCATCCAGTCTCCTTCCCTTTTCTCTAGACAAATGCTATTCAGTCTCAGGTCACAAAACAGATTTCTTAATCCTTCTCCTTCCATATTGGGTGAGGACCCAATTGAAAATTGTTCTAGCCCTCCAACAGATCTCCTCGGCAGCACATTGTACACCATTAAATTTAAATTTAATCGGTGACCTTTCTTCTCTGTTAGCAAATTTTCAGACTCTAGAAATTCTCTCTCTGTCCATAGCTCTATTCCCAGCTATGGACACCTGCAGTGCTTAATTAATACTGGTTGTCCCTATCCTTCCTTCCCTCCTATCTTCCCTGGCCCTGCCTCATGTCTGTCTTTCCCCAAACCATAATGCAAACTTCCAGATATGACGTTAGGCAGGCACAACCCTGATACCTCAGGAGCTACATCATTCTGGTTATGCCCCCTTACCCAGAGTTTTGATTAAGACTCAGCAGCAAAAAATAAAACCCAACCCAACTCTATGGGAGTTTCAGCACCCCCATACCAGGCATGTAGTCCGGAATGAAGGACCAGCCTGGCCCCACAGAGGTGAGAAGGAGGAGGTGCGATAGCTGGGACCTCACCGTGGTGTGAATGTTGGGACGTCACTATAAATGTGATCTGAAAGGCGAAGTAGCCACACTCGTCACTCTGCCTTCCAGTCACTGTCCCAGAGTTTGAGGCCAAGGAGAAAGGCCAGGGCCTTGAGCCCCTGTCCTGGCCATTCTGTCACCAAGGCCCAGGCTCCTGACAGAAGAGTGGCAACCGAGACAGAAGGAGTGAAAGACAAGGAAGAAGACACAATAGCTCAGCCTTCCTGTCAGCTCTCCTCAGTTCCATGCAGGAATATTCCTCCTGAGGACAAAGAGCATTCTCCTCAGCCTGCTTTGTAATATATAGATGTAGGAGAAAAGGAGCAGCCCCCAGACCTGTGTACGTTTGTGTGAAATGGGGAGGGTGACCAGAAGAGGGAAAAAAAAAAATGGAAATGGAATATTTTCATTGTTGCTAAGGTGAAAAATAAAGAACTTTGTTTCAATATTTTTACTCTTGGAATTTCTTTATTGTTAATAACTGTCCAGAAGGATTGGATTCAGCCTGGCAAAATCCTAGTTTTGATAAAATTAGTTACACCTCTAAGAGGAAAAAATGATATATTTTATGTGAAATTTATAGGAAACTTCTGCTTTCAACCTCAAAGAGAACTTAATGGAAAAACTGTAACATTTTCTGACTGAGGTCTACAGAACCATAGTATCTTGAATACTTTTCATTTTTACACATTGTTTTCTGATGGCACCCAGGGTGCTTTATGTATATTTTAACATTTACCTTCCTGGCATCACCACATCATTCCCAGGCAGGTATCACCACTCACCGACTTCCCATTGGCTTCATTGTCTTTCAAAACCTGTCACTGAGGTAACATTGGTTTATAACACCATCTATGATTCAGAGGTACAGGATCACACCTCTTCAGGTGCCTGTTACCACAGCACACCCACCAGCAAGGCCCCCGGCACCCACCACAGTTGACTGACTTTAGAACTGTTGCTAACAGATTTAAAATACCAATGCCGGGCCTCCCTGGTGGCACAAGGGTTTAAGAGGCAGCACTATGAAGCAATCCATAATCACTGCAGCACAAGTTCGATCCCCAGCCAGGGAGGTGACCTACATGGCACAGCAGACCTCTCCTGTCTCACCCGCTGCTCCCTTCAGTAGCATATTTCAGTCAGTCTGCCCGTTCTGTACCCCACTCTGTCTCTGGTGAATCCTCCCCCCGCATCTCTGGCCTGCACCCCAGCTCTTATATGCATAAATAAGTAAATCTTTAAAAATAAATAAATAAATAATAAAATAAAACACCAATCCCTCCTCCCCTTAGTTGAGACAACAACTTTGCCTTGTTAGTTTGGGTTTTCTCATCTGTAAAATGGAAATGACATCTGCCTTGGTTTTTTGTTTCTCTATTGTCTATGTTTCTATATTTTACATAATATATGCCAGTGCTGAGGGATGTAAAGGCTTCTACATTTCAGATCAGTCATGCAAGCTCCTGAAAAATGGGAGCCACCAGCATCAGCATCGACATTATTTTAATTGCTGTTTGAAGCCCTGGTGAGGTAGCTACTGTGGGTGCTACCTTCATTTCATAAATCAGGTTTCACACACAAAGGAAACTGACGCTGAAATGGTAACATATCATTTAGTGTTACAAAGAGAATGTGTATTAGAGGGACAGGACCAGGACGCAGGCTCCCCCAGAGCTTTAAGTCCATTAGATTATTTTGTTTTCATATAAATTGTATATACATATGGATATAGGTAGGTATTCCAGCCAACTAGTACAAAATTTTAGTTACTTCTTAACACCCCCGGCTTACTGGCCTGTAGATAATGAGGAAGCAGCAGCTTCTCACTGGCAGGGATGGGGGCGTATAACTGCTACCATATCCTGTATCCTGGATTAAAAGTAACTACAGGGTCCATGCCCCCCCCTGCCTACCACACTGCAGCTGTAGGACCCTGGACAAGTTACTTGGCCAGTTGGGCCTCAGTTTTCTGTGAAAAATAAAGAAACGATGTTTCAAAATAAAAAAGAGAAAGCTAGACAAATTGATCATTCTCTCAAATCTAAAATTCCATGATTGAGTTTGAAAAACCTTTGTATGTTCTCTTTTAGCCCAACACTTTCCTTTGTATGTTCTGTTTTAGCCCAACACACCACCACCCCCTTTCCTTTCAATATCTGCGCTGCTCCACATCATTCCTTCCCCATGGTAACCTCTCAGCACCCATCACATCTGCTATTTCTTGATGCCAGTGCGACATACATTCAACAGTACCATTGCATTTCACATTTCACACTGATGCATCCATACTTAACTGTCAGTATATTTATAATGCAGACACAAGAGCACAAATCTCTACCCAAGTGAGGAGACATATATCATCCACAGAATGGAAATGTAAACACTCCCTTAAATCCTCAAGTCTCTCGTGTAAATCTACAGAATGAACACTTATGCTATATCCATCTCTGTTTTGCAAATGTGCTTGGGAGTCTGCTCCCTGCCGCCCTCTCTCACACACACATGCCCAAGAGTGCATGTATTTCACTGCCTTAAAATGTTCCAGACCCAGGATGGAGGTCTGGTTTAGAAAGCTCCCTGCCATCCTTTTATCCCTATATCATTTTGAATGAACAGAAAGTCAGGAAAACAGTCCCAGACCAAAGCACCCTGGGATTTGGAAGCTTCCTCCATTCCCTCTGGCTCTCCCTCCTTGTGGGCACCAAGGCTAGTTCAGGCCACACTGTTGTCTCCAGGCAGAGTGTCTGCCATCAGCAAGGATGGCAAAAGCAGCCTGTCAGGAAAGAGAAGCCATCGCAACACCAATGTCTGACACCTGGAACACAGGAGGGGCTCAGTAAATGTCTGTTGAGTGAATCCATGATGAATCCATGATAGAAAACACAAAGCACATAGATGAGAAAAAAAATCTGTACTCTCCCAGGAGTAACCCAACTCAACTGCTTTCAACTACTAACTGGAACTCTCGGCGGGAGCCCCTGAAGGAAATGGGTTTATTATCAGCACGGAGCTAAAACGAGACCTGGAAGCTTCACATTTTGTCTTTTGTCTCTTGTCTACCTCTCCTGCTGAATCAAAACTCCACATTTTAACTCTCTCTTTCCCATCCCATCTTGGGGGATATGCAATTATAAGAGAAATAACCTCATTCTGGTAGAAGAAATGCTGCAAATAGCAGTTGTGTGCCTCCAGGGCGGGGCCAGACATGAACAAGGAGCTGGCGAGGAGGTGGCACCCCAGGGAAGCAGCCAGAGTCTTCTGGATAAAGAACCTGACAAGGCGCCTGATGAGGACTCATCAGCACTGGACACCAGTATGAAGGCCCGAGAACACTCATCTCTTCATACTAATATGGCTTCTCTGAGTAGCTCTAAGCCCCTCACCTTGTCCCACTCAGCCTCAGTTTCCCCATCTCCCAGATGACAAGCTCTCACACCTCCCCTTTACCCATCCTCACCTTGCTCCCCACCACCCTGCTTCGCCCACATAGAAGAAAGAGAATGAGTAAAAGACAGGTCTGTAACATCTTACCAGGCTCACTGGCATGGAGATGCTATATAAATCCCAAGTGTTATCATACTATTAGCACAGGTTTATATTGGGCTGGGGGCCCCAGAAATGCGTTTGCAACACCTCCCCCACATTCTCAGCACTGGAGAGACAGGGCTTCGAGAGGAAAATTGTGCTTTCCTCGATCTTTAGCTGCTCAGGAAACTCGTATATTAGGGAGGCCTCCTTACAGAAACCCTCTAAAAATACCTATCAATGTATATTTAGCTCTAGATAGCATCCTCCCGACAGGCTTCAGGCTAAAACACCCTGCGTGTGCTACCAGGAGAAGCGGGGGCTGCAGCAGTGGCTGTCCCAGCCCTCCTGCATATTTCCTTGGACTTTTCTCTGCCCAGTGCCCTTCCCCTTCCCCTTCCCCCTCCCTCTCTGCTGGGCTACGCATAGCCTTCCAGGTTGCAAGAGGATTCTACAACAGGCCTGTGCTCGGTCCCATGTCCTCTTCTCAGAGGTGGTTCCAGGGTTCAAAAGACCCGTGACACAAGCAGAGTGGTTAGACCTCATCTTCCCCCCACTGCACAAAGCCTTTGGTGGCTCCCCACTACCTCTGGCTAGCCTCCTCAGCGTGGCCCTTGCCAACCCTGCCAGGACCACCTGCCACTATTCGAGACAGCAAGTTTCCAGGAGTGTCCTGTTTCACACTCTCATTTTTTTGTACATAGCATTCTTTCCCCCATAAAAGTTCTCTCCTTCCTTATCTAGCTGCCCATAAAAATGGGCAATATAAAAGTTATTCCCCAGCTCTCCAGAGCTAGGCTGGATGCGCTTTTTGTGGTACGTGGTCTTAAGCTCCCTGGTGGAGGATACTTAGCCACACCCAGCAAGGTGCCTGGCTCATTGTGGGTGCTCAATAATGTTTCTTGAAGGAACTGGAGAGAGTTAATGGGCTGGGGACTAGTCCTGGGCCCTGGGGTAATATCCTTGGTAGAGGAAGAAGGAAAAGCCCCAGGTTTGCATATACCTGCCCACACCCCTGAGTTTGCACTCAGGCACTCAAGATTAACGGAAGAGTCACAACAGGCCATTTCCCACAGCAAAGCTGTCAAAGCACCTTCAAAGCTGCTTCGGGATTTTGACAGGAAAATAAATAATATCGCCAGCATTCAAGAGTAGCTCAGTGATATCACCACTGCTTAAACACACAACTGAAAAGAAAGATTTCCTAGATGAAAAGGGCAGCACACTTCTCGCCACTGCCTGAATCTGATGATATACAAAGGAAATATGAAAAGACCACATTGCTAAAGTGACACAGGTACAGCTGGTACCATCTTGTATCTGAGAAGCAGTGTGGCTGAGGAAGGCACCCAGATACAAAGGCAAACACACCTGGTTTTACAGGTTCAGAGTCTGGTTTTACAATATGCCAACCACTTAACTTTGGGAAATTTCCTTAAATGGAGGAAGCCTCAGCTTCCTCATCTGTAAAATGGGTATAAGTAATAATCAAGACTAACAATTCTTATTATGCAGTACCATTTTAGCATAGCAATAACACATACATACACACACATAACTGCATAAATATGTGGTAACAGATAAGTAGATAGGTAGGTAGGTAGATAGATAAAGAGATAAGTCTTTGGCATACAGCTCAACAAATGGCAGTTTTCGGACCTCCCTGGTGGTGCGAGGGGTTAAGACACAGCCTATGAAGCTATCCTCAGCCACTGCAGCAAGAGTTCGATCCTCGGCCAAGGAGCTACCCACATGGCACAGCAGACCTCTCCTGTCTCGCCCGCTGCTCCCCTCAGCAGTGTATTTCAGTCAATCCACCTGTTCCGTTCCCTACTCTGTCTCTGGTGAATCCTCTTACACACCCCCACACACACCTCTGGCCTGTATCCCAGTTCTTGTATGCATAAATAAATCTTTTAAAAATAAATAAATAAATGGCAGTTTTCATTATATAACAAATGCCAAGTGATGTAACACTTTTACTTCCCCCCCTCCCCATTGCTAGCTGGAGACAGGCTCTTCAATATTCAGTCCTTGAATCTCTCTCACCCACATCATCCCATAGCAATCCTGAGGAAGAAACACTGAGAACCTGGTAAATAGGCCCAAATGGATGGACACTCAATACATCTTAAGCCTAGAGATTGTGTTCCTACTTTTCATGTCCCTAACAGGGTGATAAGAACATGGTCAAGCTGGCCAAATCACAGCTACTTGAGTGGGATGTTGGCTGGCTCAGTCAAACTAAGGCCAGCCTTTCCTACGCCCAGCCCCAGCACCCTCTTTGATATCCTATGGGTGGCAAGAGAATCTGGGATAGAAAGTGATTTAATCCAGGGTCTCCCCTGGTGGCACAGCGGTTGAGCGCTGGGCTGTGAAGCTGCCCACAGCCTCTGAGCACCGGTTCAATCCTTGGCCACTGGCAAGAGTCCCACATGTTGCTACAGACCTCTCCTGCCACACCCACTGCTCCCCTCAGCAGTGTATTTTGTCAGTCTGCCTGTTCTGTTCCCTGCTCTGGCTCTGGTGAATTCTCTCACCCTCTCATGCTTCTGACTGTACCCAGTGCTTGTATAAATAAATAAATAAATCTTTAAGGAAAAAAAGAAAAAAAAAAAAAAAGAAAAGTGATTCAATCCAAACGGCATTTATTAAGTACCTACTGTAATCCAGGCACTGGGCTACCGAGATGAGTAGGGTTCAAAAACACAGTCTGCCCTCTTTCCCTATTCTTACCCATGGTTTGGAGTGCCTTGGAATTCTCAACTTCCTCTATCATTTACCCATCTGTTTTAGTTACTATGACTTATTAAGACTAATATATAATAATGACTTCAAATGATTTAGAATTCTCCAGGTGGTCTGACAAATGTTTAGAAATAGCATCTCCTGCTTTGTTACCAATACAAGAGAGATTCAGGTTACATGAGGTGAAAATTTGTTAAAGAAATGGCAAATTCCACTAATTGCCATTGAGAAGAAATAAAAATACATTAACATGTATCAGTATTCAACAATACAAGTGTAATTGAATAAATGGATCAATGAATGAATTAGTCAATTAATACTGAAATCAACTGGAACTTCTGATTTTTTTGGTATTAAAATAATACATGAGAGTAAAATAATGTGCCTTCTTAACCACAGAACAGGACTTTTATCCAAGTTCGCAGAGAGATGTCCCAGGATGTACACATGGGGCTCAGTCCTCTTCAAGTTGTACCTGAAGCCTCATCTTCGGGTCAGGAACATTTGCCTGATTATGTTCCTCCCAGAGTACACCCTACCCGGCTTCTCAGGGACTAAAGGAACACGCAAACACAGAGGTATGGGACCACAGAAGCCATGAGTTGTGAGTTGACAGCATGCAAAATGCTATGGGGCTACTACTTTCTTTTTCTATAAAATGAGGCTAGCAAGATCCCATTTATGGGACAATGAGGACTAGATGACTAAGGTACATAAATTGTCTTTCAGAACCATGAACTACGTCAACTTACAGACCTAGGAATGCAAAGCATTAGGTCAGTGGTACAGGCTGAATGGGGTGGCACAGGTCCCCAAATCCATTGCTTAGCAAAGGTCAGTGATAGAAGGTCTTTCACCCAGCCAGCTGTCTGACACCTCAGCACCCACCTCACTCCTCCCTCCATTCACACATCAGAGCTGAGAAGTTGTGCAGCCGCAGCCTGAGGTGCTGTACTGCTCAACACCTGTCACTCTTGTGCACAGGGGTTAATGTGAGGTGACACCTGGACATGAGGTGAGGAGCTAGAGCCTCCAGCAGGGGCTCTGTGGGGGCGGTGTCAGGAAGCCTAGAGAGGGCTGTTCCAACTCCTGGATCTCTGGGAAGAGGGGTTCTCTGGCTGAGTTGTAACCTCACTGAGGATTTAGGGACTCCTCTCCCAAGCCTGCCCGTCTGCATTGGCGTTACATGCTATTTCACTGCTTTTAAGACCCCAACATTTGTAAGATGACCCATGATGTTACCTCCCGCAAAGAAAGAAAACAGCTGTCAATTAAACTATACCATGCCATTACTGGAAGACACAGGCTGATTTTAGAGATGGCTAGGCCATAGAAATGTGCACCTAAGAAGCAACACAATGTGGTAGAGAAAAGCACCCCATGAATGTAAGGCTAAATCTGACTATCCATTTCTGTGAGACAGAACCAAAGTCCTCAACAGGGAGCTCAAGAGCCCAGCCCTTTCCCTGGACGTTTCAAGTGTATTAGGAGAGAGAGAGCGAGATGAGTAAGTGCTGACAAGAGCAGGAGCAACATCCTATGGGTACAGATGGACAGCGGGGGGTTCGGAGACAATGCCAGAGCCAGCAAAGTAGGAAGAGCCACTGAGAATGGGAGAAGCCAGGGCTGGGCGGTGAAGGAACAGAGAGGGCAGCTGCCCTGCCCCAAGTGCTCCCTGTCCATGCAGACTCTCATGCAGAGGGCCTCTGTGGCTAACAGCAGGACCCAGCCAGGCCCTACCAACCTGCTCCTTCTCCCAGGGTGGTTACAGCTCCTGTCTGTCCCCCATCCAGTGGAAATTCCTCCACCTTCCCTCACACACACCAGAATGGCGGATTCCCCTTACACACACTTCAACCTGTCAAAATGCCTCTTAAAAGGTGACATCAAAAATAGGTACAATGGAACATCTTTAATAATGACATATAACATATAATGTCAAAATCAGAGAGCAATCAAGTGTTAAAAACTACAAAAACAGAGACATAAGCTGTGTATATCTATTTAACAAACTGCTATCACTCATTACAGATTTCTACCAAAATATGGAGTAATATATAATAAGCTCATGTAATATTAAAAAAGGCAGCAACATTATAAGCATCAAAGAGTGTGCTGAGCATTAAGGGGTTGGAAGGAAATATCACAAAATAATGAGGAAATTCAAAATAATCAGAGAACTATTTTTTCTTCCATTGACTTTTATTTTCCTTATGTTCTTTAATAAAAATGAAATATTAATAACTAAATTATTCAATAACTAAGTGTTAAATAGAAATTTAAAGTTTAAGATAAAAATAAAGGCACTAAATGAGACATTTCAAATGACTTCTGATGCAGGATCAAGGATTCATACAATCTTAACATAGAATACATATATGTCATAGTACTGTTCTTCTAGACAGAGCATAACATTTCTAAATGACTGATTCTCATTTAGGCTTTTCATAAGAGAGGATATATTATTTATTTCAGGGACATTTAAAATGTCACCCAGCTATTATCAAAAAGCCAAAAAATAACCACTGGCAAGGAGAAGGGATGGGAATCCCTAATACATTGTTGGTGGGAATGTAAATTGGAAAACAGTATGGAGGTTCCTCAAAGAATTAAAAATAGAACTCCCATATGATCTAACAATGCTGCTTCTGGGTATCTATCCAAAGGAAATAAAATCACTGTCTCAGAGACATCTGCCCCTCATGTTCACTGCAGCATTACTCACAGTAATCAAGACACAGAAACAGCCTAAGTGTCCATAGACAGATGAATGGATAAAGAAAATACGGCATATATGTATACACACAATAGGATATTACTCAGCCTTCAAAAGGAGGAAGCCCTGCTATTACAACAACATGAATGAACATACAGGACATTATACTAAGCGAGAAAAAGACACAGAAAGACAAACACTGTGTGATCTCACTCATATGTGGACTCTATTTTTAAAGAAGGTTAAATTCATAGTAACAGAGAAAAGAATGGTAGTGAGTTTGGGGGGGATGGAGGAGGGGGAGAAAACAAGGGAGATATTATTAATCAAAAGGCAAACTTTCAGCTATAGATGCCCAAGTTCTGCAGATCGACTGTAAGCTCACAGTCTGTAGTTAATGATAACGTATTATATACTTGAAATTTGCTAACAGAGCTCAAGTGTTCTTATCATGCAAAAAGAAAAATGATGATGATATGAGATGAATATATTAATTAGTTTGATTGTGGGAATCATTTCACAATGTATATCAAACCATCACATTGTACACACTAACTATACAGGTTTTTCCAATATTGTAGGTAGAGCTTTCGTATTTGGCATGATTTGTTATTTTTTGGGTCTGGAAACACATACTATTAATTAATAAGGAAAAAATGTTTAGCATTCCCAGATACCCAAAATAATCTACTAATTCCTATCAAAGAGGAATGTTCTACTTTCAGGTAGTGCAGTAAATCTGGATGCAACCTATGTCGATCACAGCTCAGTAAAGGAGGGGTGGGGGGAAATAAAAAGCATCATCCAGGTGTGCTGTATTTTCTATGACAAAGTACTTCTGAAACACTGTGTTAATTATAGTTTTACACACTAAATCATATTTAAAATGCAGCAGTAGAATGTTTTTATAGAAAAATAATCTTCAGAAAATCCTTTTTGTAAAGCAACAGATACTTTTAAAATTAATGATTATCTCTTTATCTGTTCCCTAGAGCTAGGGGTTGGCTGCTGGAGCTTCTACTCCTACACTCCAGACCATTACACCTTCAACTTTTCCTTTCACGTAATCCCAGTTGATGTGAAGGTTAAATATCAGAGGACTATGGGGGCCTCCCCGGTGGTGCAGTGGTTGCACACTGGGCTGCGAAGCTGCCCGCAGCCTCTGCAGCGCCGGTTCGATCCCCGGCTGCCGGGCAAGGGTCCCACATGGCACGCAGCCCTCCTCTGCCTCCCGCTGCTCCCCTCAGCAGTGTACCTCCATCATTCTGCCTGTTCTGTTCCCCGCTCTGGTTCTGGTGAATTCTCTCACCCTCCCACGCTTCTGACGGTACCCAGTGCTTGTATAAATAAATAAATAAAAATTTAAAGAAAAAGAAAATTCCACAGCCTGGAGTGAGCTTTAAAAAAAAAAAAAATCAGAGGACTATGCCATTCCACAGACAATGAATAAACAAATGCTCCCAAACTTTTCTCTGATCACACCTCTGGTCATTCCCAGGATAAATGTCTTTTCTTAGCCCCTCTCCCTTTGATTAGTCCTCACAACACTACAAATTCTCCCTATTCCCCTTTCCACACTCTTCTTCTCATCACAGGTTTGAACTACTAGTTGACAGGTAGCCAGTAGAGAAATCCCAGGCCACACCCCCCAACACCACACCTGCACACACCTGGACCCACCTGAGACAAAGACCAACCAGAAGCCCAGAAAGAGCAATGAGGCATGCCCATCGCAGCAGCCCAAGGCCTATCACATCGGCTGCCGGTGGCACTGGTTCAACCTCAATACAGGCACGCTATGTCTGTTTCCAAAACAATGATTTATCATCCATTTAAATACATCCTATATGCTTCCTGTGATGCCTGGCCAGCCACACTGTAGTACTGCTGTATTCACCGCAAAAGGAATGATTTTTCAAACATCTTAAAGTGATTCAATTTCATACCTCCTCCATTTTAATACATCTGCAAATTGTACAAAATTCTGTTTTCAGAACATTCAGAACGTGAGTCTCAGTTATCAGCAGAATGTTCTGTTTTCAAAACAGAAATTCTGTTTTCAGAACATGACTTTTAGTTATCAGTTTAGAAAATATGGCCAGGGTCTTCCCCAAGCTCCGAAGGAAAAGAGTAGCCATGGCATCTTTTGACCCATCTTTTGGGGGCGCCCCTCAGGTAAGCACCAGCTGCTTGGCTCAATGAAAAGACGCAGCACTAGCGAAGCTGAGAATGGGAACCCAGAAGACACAGCGTCTCTCCATGAGAACTCCCTGCACCTGCCGAACCCTTGCATCTCCTCAGAGCACTACATCCCCTGAGGGGCACAGGCCCCATGTAGAATCTTACCCTTGAATTTTTTCCTCTGTCCCTACTCCACAGACTGCTTCCCCCCCCCCACCTGCCCCAGGCTCAGTCACCTCATGACACCACAGGCACTGCCATATATACAAAGAAGGAGCCAGGAAGACTCACCCACTGAGGACCACAATGAAATCCATGACGTTCCAGCCATTGCGTAGATATGAGCCCTTGTGGAAGATAAAGCCCAGGGCCACAATCTTGATGCCGGCTTCAAAGCAAAAGATCCCAATGAAATATGGTTCTGTCTTCTCCTGTGGGATAAACAACAGTGGAGCCCATCAGGGGTGGATTGTGCTTCATGAGACGTAGGCAATGCACACTCGGGACACCACCTCCACTCTGGGCTTTCCCCTCTCATACAGGATGCCGGATGTCTGTGCTTGGACAATCCCTATTGCAGGTGAGATGTGAGGGTGCTAAAGGGTTTGTAGGGTATACAAGAGCAAGGGAAGCCCCAGAGGAGTCAGCTGGAGAAATAGATGGATGTGGGTTCACCTAGGACCGGACTTCCATGCTAGCCCCTGATGGTGTGACCAGGCTGTGAAGGAGTTGACGTTCTTGCTGGCCTACACGCACACTGGGTGCTTCAAGGTTCTCATCCACCAGGAATCAAGCGGGGCTGTTCTCTTCATGAGGAACACATTGGGTATGGCAATTACTTAGGGAGAATGTGAATAAAACTCTTTGCAAGCTCATTGCTGGAGATGCCCCAGGTTTTGAGCATCCTTCCTCCTCTCTCCTTTGTCCTCCCTTTTTCTCTTACCTCAAAAGTCCCTTGAGAAAGGGAGTAAAGCAAACAGACCCCATGCAGGTCCTGGCTGTGGGGCACTGTATACAAGTGTTTGCTCTCAGAACTTCCTGGGGGCAGGATTTCTTTTCAAAAGGTCAGTCCTCTCATCCCTGTGAATCCCAATATGGTTTGTCACCAACTTGTCCCTTGGCAAAGATCATGCTCCTCACAGAACTATAGGGTGGGGAGGTGGCTGGGGGCAAGATGCTGAAGCTAAGGAAAAGAGAACTGAGGGAGGGTAAGGAGGGAGGGAGGAGAATGGGCACATACCAGTCTGCGGGACATTGGGGTCTTGTCGTCCTCAGGAAGGTGCTGCTCCAGGGCCAGGACGATGCAGTTGGCAATGATGGTAGCCAGGATCATGTACTCAAAAGGCGTGGGAAAGGAGTTAAGGAACAGCTTTGCCAAAGCAGGAGGGACGCAGTCTCCAAGACGGCCATGCACGTAAATACACAGACTTTATCAGCCCACGTATGTCTGTGCGGGACAGTGGATGGCCCTTAGTATGTGCAACTACAACCATCTCTGACTCGGTTCTGAGCACAAAGCATCATCTCCAACAAAAGGAAGAATGTAGCCAATAAATAATATTCTTCCTTTTCCTGGAGATGATTTTGTGTTCAAGCCCAATCAGAAGCAGTTATTGTGTCACCTGCTAAGGGCCAGCCATGCTCCTTCACAGACACACGTGGTTGGTACTCAATTCCACAATATAGCAGGAAATTAACTGGGACTAAAAATGGAAGTCGAATGAAGGGGGAAAGAATTGCAGTTGATACCACTGTGGGCCCCCTGCTCTTCCCACACCACGGGACTATAGACAGTGCTCTCACCAGGAGCCAGCTGTGGTTGTCTGCTAGTGCCTCTGGGAATCACATCTGGAGTTCCTGCCCTAGAACCTCTGCACCAGGTACAAGCAGAGCCCAGGGAAAAGGAACAATTCTCTCCACATGAGCTCCCTTTTATTTTAACATCCAACTCAGAAAAATATTTCACAGGGTCAGCAGATGCGTGCTCTGAGCCACCTTATTTTCTCTTAAGCTTCTGCACCTACAGGAAGCAGATTCATTGTGTGTCCACATCCAGGACACAAAGGCCAGAACCTTTAGCAACAAAACTACAAGAACAATGGATAATGAGTCCAAGCTGTTTTTGTTGCAGGTGAGGGGGCTCTTTGTGCCTTTCTGGAAAGCAGGACTATCACTCAAGTGCCAGCAGAAAGGCTGTGTTTATAGAGTCCTGAGGGTGGCAAGAGGGGGATCCCCAGTTAATGGAGTGGACTCATTCTGCAGGTCAGACTTCATACTGCAGCTGTTGTTGTGATGATACACGTGAGCTGCTGCCACTGGTCTTGCCAAGCAACCTAGGCCCTGGCACATTCTAGAACCCAGAAAAGAGAGAAGAGAGATCTGGCAGAGGAGAGGGATTGATCTCCCCATGTACCCACAGAGCCAGGCTGGGTGTGTAGGATGTAAGGTCAAGAGCCTTCTCCCAGGAGTAGAGATGCCTCCCCATTTCTGCCATGATATTTGTGTCCATGACATAAATGGTGAATGGGCACCTGGGCCATCTCAAAGGAAAGGTAGGGCATATGTCTCCCATACACAGAGGTGCATGTGCCAGAAGTATGACATCCCCCGGCCCCAGTTCCCCAGTCCTGGCACCAGAATAGAGGGGGGCGGGGGTGAAATGGCACTGCATCTGAGCTGGAGGCCCCTCCACTCAGCCCCTCACATTCAGCCATGTCTTCTCATCACCATGCAGCCCTGAGTCACATTCCCAGCAGCTGGCCCCCCTTCCGTCCCATACATTCCCAACACACATAGGCCCCTACCCGATGGTGATATGTGGGACTCTGATGCCATGCAGCTTGGGCACTGGATCTGAAAGATGGAGGGGCCCAGGGGACCAGTCCCCTGTCTCCGTACCCCACTATGCCCACAAAAATCCTCTAGTCACACAGGAGCCTCACCCAGCCATTCCTCCCTCCCCAATCTTTCTAGCCTCAAAATTAGGCCCCTGAGAGCTGAATGTGCCACAGACATGCTCCAGAGGCCCAACTAGCTCTGTGCCCACTTTCTCAGGACATCTCCCCACACATGCTCTACCCAAGACCACCAATACCCAGAGGGGAGATGTCTCCCTCCCATCACAGGCTCTAGCCCAGAGTTCTGAATAAAGTGTAGAGGGACAGGGAACACAGCTAGACCCTGTACCCCATAAACTCTGCACAGGCTAGCATGTCAGGCCTGGTCCAGACCCAGAATTCTCCAGACCTGAATGGTAAAATGAAAATGGGAATGTGACAAAGGGGTAGCCCAGAAATCATGCCCTTTCCTGAGAACATCCCTCAAATCCCTAACAAAGGACAGCAGAAATTGAGAACATTTAGGACATCGCCCCTAAAATGCAGGCTCTGGAGTATTCACAACCAAATATGTTCACATACCTTCCCAAAGGGAATGCAACAGTACATGGCATGCCCACAAGTGCTCCACCATATAACTCTTCGGTCAGAGCACCTATCCTGGGAATGGAGCCCACAAGAACACTCTCGGGGAGCTCTGAAACACAGGGCAGAGCCCACTGCCAATATCCTGAAGTGGGAGAGGAGGCGGTGGTGGTGTGAACCTTGTGTCTCTTCCACTTCATGCCCTGCCAATCCTTGTTGCTAAGAAAAATGCTCACAAAGTGCGGGGTTCAGCTGGCCAGCCCTGCAGCTAGAAATGTTCCATGCAAGCTCAGAAAGTCACTGGGCAGATCCAAGCTGTAGACATCACAAGGGTTCTTTTCCAGCTTGGCGGGGGGGGGGGGGAGCAGGGGGGAGAGCTTCACTCTTTATCCCCTGAAAACCTGAAAGTAATAACTACAGACATAAAAGCAAATTAACCCTTAGGGACTGACCTGCAGGAAGGACTGGCTGGCTGTGTACCAATGAGGCCTTTCTATGCAGCAATACTCACGTGAGCCATCGTAGCTGCTCTGGGGTCCCCACTTCAACACTTCCCCACCCGCATTTCCCAGCCAGATACACAAAGCACATAGCTCCCTGCTAGAAGCTCTAAGCTCCTCTGGCCCTAAGTGTCCAGGGACAACTAATTGAGGTATGTTGGGGAACGCAGGGCCACCCTTGGGTAGTGTGGTCATCACTGCAGTGTCCCCAGGGTAAGAGAAAGGCCTTGGGTGCTGATGAGCCAGACTTCCTGTGCCTGCCTAGGTGTCTGAGAATTCATGAGGTCTTGTGGAGTAACTTAAGGCCAGAAACTAAAGGTGAGAGTTTGTAAATTTATAACTTCTGAAGAGTCCATTCCTACCTCCATCCCATCCAAATCCTTTGTTAATGGTGTGATAGCTAAGGACCCATTCAGAGCAATGAACATTGGGCTTAAAATTCTGAAAACTGTTCACATGCACATATCCTGGAGTGGGAATGTCCCCTGAGGCCCCACAGATCATCTCAACCTTGGATGAACTTATGTCACAGGCAACTAAGAATCACAATGAGAAGAAAAGGTGAGACGTGAAAATTCCATGTACCCGTGGAAAAGGTGATAGGAAGATGGAGACAGGAAGTCTTTGGAAAGGAAAGCACAAGGGACATCCAATTCTGTCCAAGTCCCAGCAACTCTCCCGCTACTTGTTTCTTTAACCTCTGGGCTACTTTTCTCTATTTGAGAAACAGCCACTTACATCTCAGAGCTTTTGCTTCCCCTAGCAAGAGCCAGTCTCTTCCTTATCAAGATCAAGCTGAAATATCACCTCGACTGTGATGGCTTCTCCCAGTGCTTTTTGCACAGTGCATTTTTCCTTGTATTACCTCCCCCAAGAAACTACACCTTGTAAGCTGGAGTGGTGTTCTGTCTTTCTTTCCACCAACAGTGCTTAACACCGCTCTTGCACACAGAGCAGGTCACAGACAGAGCTGTAGCCACTCACTCCTGCTCCTCCCACCCTTGGGAGCTGACTCAAGGGCCTGCCCCTATCTCTTCCCGCAGCAGAACTTGAAACCCACTAGCAGTGGTCATGCTCCATCAGCAAAGGGAAGGGCATCTCTAAAAATGATGCCCTGTACAACAGCCAGACAAAAACACAACCTGGAAAGGACAAGGGATACCCCAAATTGTCAGGGCCTCCAACAACAATGCCCTTCGTGACACAGGACAGGGATCTGCTCAGGGATCTGCTCAGGGGTCTGCCCAGGAATTCAGAGACTTCATTACATCTGTACCAGACCCTGACACATTTTGGAGAACAAAGCCTCTCCCTGAGGTCCAGACTATTCGTGGCTTGAGATCTTGAAGAAATGGAGCTAACAGAGCCAGAGGCAGATGAGCCTGAGTCAGGATCTCTGCTGTCTCATTCACCTCCATACCCCTTTCCAGCATGAAGTGGGCACCTAACAACTGATTTTCAATTAATAAATTAATCAATGGAGGGCCTCCCCTGGTGGCGCAGGTGGTTGAGCACAGTGCTGTGAAGCTGTCTGCAGCCTCTGCAGTGCGGGTTCAATCCCAGCTGGCCAGCGAGAATCCCACATGGCATGGCAGACCTCTCCTGTCTCACCCGCTGCTCCCCTCAGCAGTGTATTTCGTCAGTCTCCCTGTTCTGTTCCCCACTCTGACTCTGGTGAATCTTCTCACCCTCCCGCGCATCTGGCCTGTACCCCAGTTCTTGTATGCATGAATAAATAAATCTTTAAAAATATTAATTAATTAATCAATGGATAAGTGAGTAGCATAAGAAAACCAGAGCCAGATGTACCCCTACAGAAGGTACCATACTCTCTCTACACTGAACACCCATTTGGAATTTCTGTATTGTGTACACAAAAGAAAAAAAAGAAACGTGCATGCATAGAAGATCCCTTTAAGATAAAAAAAAATTTAAAGGAGCTAAAGAAAAAAAATTGCCTTGCTGGAAGGATAATGAGCTTTCTCAGGGTAGTGGGGTTATTTTTTACTTTCTCCTTATTGCTGTATGTATTGTCTGAGTGTTATAATGAGCATGTGTTAATTTAAAATTATAAAATCAATTAAAGCTATATTTATTCTGAAAAAGCAAAAGAACCAACACAAAGTCCCAACCGAAACTGAAGGTCATGGACACCAGCACCAGACGTCTGAGAAGACCAAGTGCAGGGAACAAAGGGAAGGGACCAGACAGGAAACGGCCATGAATGGGCTGTGAAACCTGCCAGGATGCCACCCTTACTGACTCTGTCTGTGCACTCGGGGCCTCATTTCACTAACTTTCCTGGCAGTCTCCCCAAACATCCCTCCACTCTTCTGTCCCTCTGAGGCCGTTAATGAGGACCTGTGTCGCTCCAACTCTCCTTTCCCGTCTAGCAGCTTCAAGACAATCATTAGGGAAATGATAAAAATAGGTTCGCTTATTGATTTATCTCCTTTACCCAAAGTTCCTTCCTTCCAATGGTTGACTTGTTTCCTTAGCAACACAGCTAATTTGAGCAGCACTTTTGGCCTGCACACCTGACATTTGTTCACTTCCTTGTTAAAGCACAGAGAGCTGGGGTGAGGGAGAGGGCTGCCCTCTGGGGTGAGGAGGTGCGGCTCCACTTGTCAACAAAGCCCTGTAGGCCAGGTCAGGGAGGCGAACCCCAATTCTGCCGAGACCAGAGGGCATCCCTATCTCCAGCCCTCAGGGATTCATCTGGAAGGACAGGATTGGGAGAACACAGGCCATGAGCAACAAACCACGAACAGTCTGGACCTCAGGGAGAGGTACTGGTCTCCAAAATGTGTCAGGGTCTGGCACAGATGTAATGGAGTCTCTGAATTCCTGGGCAGACCCCTGGACAGAGCCCTGTCCTGTGTCATAAAGGGCATTCTTCTTGGAGGCCCTGACAATTTGGGGTATCCCTTGTCCTTTCCAAGTTGTGTCTTTGTCTGGGATGCTGATCACAGACCCCTCTGCACTCACAGGCTTCCTCAGAGCCTGTGACATCAGAACACTTAAGAAGGCTGAATGCTTGGTGTGGGGTCGGGGGAGGGGAGAGAGAGGGGATCAAAAGGGACAGCCGGCAGACAGGAGATGGGCTTTCCAACTCCAGGCCTAATGGATGATGCACCTTTGCGGGGAGCAGTCTGTGGCCACTCAGGCACTTCCTATAAACCCCCAAGGGAGTCTAGAACAGCCCACAGTCCCTGGGGAGGAATGAGAGAGGCCTCCTTTACCCATTTCTGCCTTTCCCCCAGGCCCAGAGCAATCTCCCTACAATAAAGTCTGTCTCCATTCCCTTGTACCATCCCAGCCCCCACGTCTAATTCTAGGCAGCTTGGGCATCGGGATGGTGTTTTATCAGCCCTCTGTCACCTGCACATAAATGTAATTCTAACAAGGAGGTATTGACTCAAAGTCAGTCACAGGGAAGGGGCCTTGCCGAGTCTGTGATTTGCTCAAGCACTGTGCCAAAGACATCCTAGCTAGGAAGGATAGTGACATGCAGCGATCCAAAGCTCTCATGCTGCATTTTTAACATGAGAAGAATCAGGACTTTCCCCAGACTTGTCATGCCATGGAAAAATGTAGCGTGGTGATGCAAAACCAGAGCGAGGGATCTCCCTGCCAAAGTTGCCCCAACATGTTATTCGAGAGTTAGGCAAAACCATGGCTGCCCAGACACACTGATCCAAACACACAGAAAAGGATCAAAGTCCAAAGTGACACATGGGTATGAAAGTCCATGAAAAGTAAGCTGCCGCACAAATGCACAATCACGTTTATCATCATATTAACTCAATCCTTTAGCATCTGCTGTGGCTCAAAGTTTCAAGAAAGCGCCTGTTTGTGGTCACAGGCTCCAGGCATGGACGGGCTGGCTGCAGCCATGGGCTGACACTGAAGAGACCCACCACAATAAAGGATCTGAAAGAAAATTATTGCAATGGGCCTCCGGGAAGAGAGCAAAGACATTTGGCCCAGAACCTCTGAGGAATATGGAAAGCACATCCAAACACCAGTCCCCCAAGGAGGATTTATGAAGCTGATGGCTCTGATGCAATCGCTCCCAGTGATTAGAAGAGACATTAATCACACCCGAGGCCACAGCTAAGAGCAGGAGGGGTTGAACTCGCACAGCAGTCCGGCTCCAGCTCCTGATGGAAACTCAGTGAGATCACATGTGGGTGACATCATATCCCCCACCCTGAGCTGCTGAGAACCATACATCTGTCCTGCAGGGACCAGTAATATTGAAAAGCCAGGACCTTGTAGCTTAAACCCAAACATGGCTAGGACCACCTCCTTTGTTTCAGCGGTATCTGCACACTCCCGATCTTATTCCCCTCCCTAGGGCCTGAGATTCTCCCGGGCTACCAGCCTCCCAGCCTGCCTGCAAGAGCCACCAGTTCTTCAACAAGTCAGGGTGAAGAGAAAATCAAAACCAGGCCTGTTCGGACAGGCTTGAGGCCAGTCTCTTCCCTAGAAGGATGTTACTTTCACCTCTTCTGCAGATGGTGGCATGAAGTGAGAGTAAATACCAGATGTAAAGATAGAGATTCAAAAGGGCTCCTTAGTGTTTCTCTGCAAACCTTCTCCGCCCACCAGCCAGATGAGAGGCAGGTTAGGAGGTAAGGCTGGTCCAAGGGGCAGCTGGTCCATCTGCCAGATGCCAAGGTGCTTCCGGAATAGCTTCTTTCGACTTTGCACTCACTCTGGCCGATCCAGCAGGCCAGGGACTCCAAGGAGGCTAATCCAGAACAGGGAATAAACAAAGAAGGTGTTCCCTAGGGCTTAAAGGGGCTACAGATGACTTTTTCAATTTCCTGAAAAACAATGATAATCATCTCAACTTAGCCCGGTATGGACCACCCTCATCCCTGAGGCAATCCGAGCCTCTGTGACTCCAGGGCCATCTGTGTTCTCAGGCCTTAATTGTAGGTTTCCAGTCTCTGCACTGGGCTGATCAACCCAAGGCAGACCAGACACCACCATCAAAAGGGAGGAGGGCTAAGCCCCATGTTTCTCTGTGTGACAGGTATCAGGTATCGACAACAAATCTGGAAATAGACACTGTACTCCCCCCTCTTTTCCTAACCCCATGGCAGGAGTAATGCACCAACAGCAGAAAAATGAAGCCGAGCCGCTGTGTACTTCATGCAGTCCGGTGCCATCATCCCTTTGCTTTCCTTTTTGCACTTTCTCTCATCCCCCAACCTCACACTAAAAAAAAAAAAAAAAAAAAGAATCAGAACAAAAAACCAAACCCCCTTTTCTTTTTTTAAAACAAAACAAAACAAAATGTATCATGTGACTTCCAGCCTTAACATCAGTTTTTTAACTTTGGTTTCCATGGTGGTGGGATGCAACCTGCTATCACCATGACAACAGCTGCCTCTGTTCAAATTCACCATCTGACAGGCAGTCCTGAACACATACAGACACCCCTCTCTCTCCCCCTCCCTTTTTCTCTCCCTCTGGCTGTCAAGGAGATAGAAATGCCAGTACACCTACTCCTAAAGACGAAAACCTAATGAATGAAAGACAAAGAAAGCAATATTGAGAACACAGCGAGGAGGCAAGTCCCCAAAAGGCTTTCTGTTTGCTGGTACAGTCCCACTGCCTCTCTTCAGGAGGTCAATGGACTCAGTTACTCAAAAGAAAAGATCCCTAGCATGACCCTTTTAATGTTGGCGATGAAGCACATTCAACCTTTCATTGCCTTTAAACCAAAGAACCCCCCTCAGACTGCCATGTCCCTGTCCTCCATATAAAATGACAGGAAGGAAGAGCCTATGATCGCTACTCTAGCTAATCCGTACTGAGATCAGGTCCAGACTCAACCACACATTGAATCCAAAAGGATGAGGGGCGATGGTTCCGAGAAATTAACACAGGGCTGCCTTCACCCCTCTTTTGCTGCTTGAGCCCCTTCCAGTTACAATCAGCTGGATAAGTCTTAACAAATTCACTTCTTATGTGTCTCACTGAATCCTGGACTCAAAACGCTGTCAGCGACACATCGTTTTGGTGATCAGGCGACAAATGATTGAACACTAGAGAAAAGAGAAGAAAGAAAAGGGGAATATTAAAAACCTCTAAAAGAAAACAAAACAGCAGTGGGAAAATTACCTGTTTCAGAAACCAGAATCTGTGTTTTGATGACACTCTGATGAATTGAAGCCCATCAAGAGTTCTGGCAGCAACATGCATTTTAGAGAAAGAAGAACTTGAGGGCGGCAATCAGCAACCGCACCCAAGACTGAACCCCCACCTTGTGTCAACACTCCCTTCACAGGGCATCAGACAGGACTCAGAACACAGAGAGAAAATGAAAAGCTTTTTGTGAAAGAGTCCACAGATCATCTCTAGGAGAATTTTCGTTTCCCTTTGAAAGCCCTGCAAGAGTTCCCCTGTGTTCAAAGACACCTACAGAGCCTCCCATCACATGAGAAAATATTGAAAGCACTAAGAATAATCAACTTGGAAAGGAGACACTTGAGCATGACATCAGAACTGTTTTCAAATATCTGAAGGGTTAACTTGTAATCAGGGGCTTAGATGTTTTCTAAGTTATTCCAGAGGGTACGAATTGGACCAGAGTGAAAAGCCCACTCACAGGCAGAAGTGGGGCAGCAGAGACAGGTTCCAATGTTCCAGAGGTGAGTGGAAGATTTGGTTAAATAGTAATGTAAGAGGTGTATTCACAAATACAACAACCAGATTTCCCAAAGGGAAAAAAGCCCTGCTGTGTGGCCTCTGCCAATTTCTGGAGTGTAAACACTCTCAACATGGCCAATTCAAGCTACCATCTAGACATCAAAGAAACTAAAGTTGTGAAGAGACATACACAGATACACACAGTGAAGAGATACACACAAGAGCAGGTGCTAGCCAGTTCCAGACACCACTTAGGTAAGTTCAGTATCTCTGGGAGACCACCAAGGAGACCAGGGAGAGATTTCTGTATTTGATAACAGTGGAACTGGAGGAACCGCCTATGAGCAAGAGATTAACAAGTGAGTACAAGCAAGGTCAACGGGTCTTCCTGGGTCAGCATGACCCACTGTCCTCCAGCCTCTAGCTGTCCACTTAGTTAGACCTGTGAGACATTGTGACTTAGAAGCAAAATAAATGATCAAAACATATTCTTACATAGTATTTCTTACATATATTTGGTCTCTAAAAGTCTTGGAATTTCCTAAGTGTTATGAGTTATAAAGGAGTCTCCTCTTATGTTAATGGAATGGCTTTTGAGGAAGCACCTAAGGGTAGGGGATGGTTGTCAGACAACCACATGATTAAAGGATTAGAACTGCCAGTCCCACCCCTGACCTCCAGGAAAGGTGGTAGATGTTGAGTTCAATTGCTAACAGCCAATGATGTCATCTATCAAGTCTATGCTGTGATGCCTCCATAAAAGGAAAGCTTCTGGACCAGCTTTTGGATTCAAGAACATACAGAGATTTGGTGAGATGGCATGCCTAGAGAGGGCATGTCTTTCCCCCCACTTCTCTTCCAACTGGCTGCTCCTAAATAATATCCTTTGTAGTGTATCTGTGATCTAGTAAGTAAAGGGGTTTCCTGAGTTCTGTGAGGCACTCTAGCAACTTAGCCAAACAGTGCAATTCCCATAGAGAATGGAGGTTTCAAGTTCCCTGCCCCACCCAGCAAGGGTGGAGCTTAGCAGCAAGGGGAAGCTAAAAAGGGCTTGGGGAAAAAAGACTTGGAAGACCTGGACTAGGCACATGGAGCAGACATGTGAAGAAGAAGCTGTGCATGTTCTTGGCCTTGGACGTGCACCAGGGACTTGGGGACATGGAAGTGTAACAGGGTGGTCCCCAGGAAAGGGGGAAGTTCCAGGTTCCCTGCCCCACCCAAGGGAGGGTGGAGCTGAGCAGGAAGAGAAGAAGCTGCAAGAAGAGACTGAGGAAGGAAGGAAGCAGGATGGAGCCAGGAGACCTGGAGGAGGTGCATGGAGCCTAGAGACACGTGAAGAAACTGCGCTTGTCTTTGGGTTGTGGACTGGGTGACACAGACGTGGGTGAGACCCATGGGGAGGTGACAATGGCAGTTTTTATCTTGATGTTGATTTTGCTCTTTTCCTTCCGGGCTTGTCTGGTTATTTCTGACCCTTTGCTGTGGGTCCCCACTGGAAGATGCTTTAGACTTGTGGCAGGCTTTGGGGCCTTGCTCTGGGCCGATCCCATATGGATGGAGTTTTACCCACGAGGGGACGGGTAACTTTGGGTGCTTCATTTAGAAACTAGACTCTTTGCCTTACCTGTATTGTTTCCCAGTTTTTATTAAAGTTCCTTCCCATTAAAGTGTCATATGTTTTGTGTTGATGCAGCGGATGGCAGAACCCATGTAGAATAGGCAGGTTTATGGGGTTTGGGCTGCCCCTCTCCCTGTCCTATAACAGAAGGAGACACTTGGAAGAGACAGACATGGATGAGAGGCTGGTGGGGAGGTTGACAATGGCAGCCTTTATCTTGATTTGTATTTTGATTTTGCTCTTTTCCTTACTTGCCTGACCCCTTGTCCCTTTGTTAGGGGGAAAGGATGTCCTGAACTAATTCCATGCAGGCTTTGTGGACCCCACCCCCACTCCCGACCAAAGCCATCAGGACATTGGGAAAGACAAATCCTGTCACCACCAAAAGGAAGGTGGCTGGGACCTGAGGGTGGAGCTAAGCAGCCAGGTTTGGTATAAAAACCAGACACGTGTGCCTTGGGGTCTCTCTCTCTCTCTCACCTCTGGGCTTCATGGCTTTTGGCTCTCAGCCAGCTCTCAGCGTGCCATTGGGTTTCCAGGCTGGTGGAACGGTAGGACGCATTTAAGACTTTATCTCCCTTTTCTCCCTGAGTTGTACATTTCCTCATTTCCCCTTTCCTTGTAAATAAACCTTTTATTAACCTTATGTGTGTGCCTGCAGTGGAGTATTAATAAGTCCCTTTTAACCATGCAGGTGAGGAACCACAGTCAGGCAACCCGTTTTATATTGGGGCTTCCCTGTAACACCTTTCCTATGGATCCCACCAGAAGGCGCCTTAGACTTGTGGCAAGCTTTCAGGTCTTCGTGGCCCTACTTTGGGCCAACAGTGTGTGGCTGGGCACTTATCCACAAGGGAATGGGTAACTCTGGGTGTTTATTTGGAAATTATTATCTTCTCTTCTCTCTATTGCACACTAATTCTATTAAAGTTCATTTCTATTTAAGGTCTTATACACTAAGAATATGTTTTGTCTTTGTGAGGTAGGTGACAGACCCCATTTAGAGCAGGCAGGTTTGGGGGTCCTGGAGTACCCCCTGTCTGCCTGCTAACAAAACCTGAGGGGGGGGAGTAACGGGACCTCTGATTTATTACAAAAGGGTCAGAAGTACAGACTTGTGACTAGAATCTAAAGTCAAGAGAGACCTTCAGAGACTGAGCACTTAATCTGTGGAATCTGACAGTATCTCAGGGGAAACAGTATCAGAACCAAACTGAATTTGCTGATATCCTGCTAGTGCCTGAGAATTGCTTGCTAGTGTATGGAAACACACACACACACACACACACACACACACGCAGAGTATGCACACACTGGAACTGGGTCCAAGAGCCTTAAGTGACCTGAATTCACAAAGACCAGAGCATCCCGGTTACAGAATCCAAAATGTGTGCCAAACACAGTCACAGGCGAAAGGTTTGCCAGTGTCATGACACAAACATTAATCATTCCATTCTCTCAGGCTGAATTCCAAGATAACACCAGGGCTCCTGTTCTTACACCATGACCTGCAAGAGAACTGAGAGAAATCAGGCAAGACACTTGACTATAGCACACTCCAAAGAGACAGAAACAAAGCAGGTAAAAGGCTCACTTCTCCTTCATAGAAGATAGTGGCTCTCAGCCTTGGCTGCAAGTAGATTCACCTAAGAAGCTAAAAATTATGAACATAGATATCCTATCTCCAGAAATTTTGTCTCCCTATTGAGTGTGGGCATCAGCATTTCTGGAAGTTTTTAGGATAATTCTAATGTACAGTCAGGGAAAAGAGCAATGCTTTAGATGCTGGATGCCATATAAGCTGCTACTGTCCTCAACTAGATGAGGTAAACTGAGGAAACTAGAGTGCAAGAGGCAGAAACCTAAAAACCATAGAGTTCTGTCATCTATCCCCACAAAACCATTTCATTTCACAAATGTAGATGCTGAGACCAGCAAAGAAAGGAGACTTCCAGAGAAACCTCTCTGGATTCTTCCTGAAAAGTTTAGGAACCTATTATCAGAACAATCAAAACTCCCTGGCTTCTTGGCTTGCATTGAGGGTTCTTACAGAAAGGCATCTTTTTAAGATTTATTTAGTTATTTATACAAGCACTGGGTACAGTCAGAAGCGCGGGAGGGTGGGAGAATTCACCAGAGCCAGAGCAGGGAACAGAACAGGCAGACTGACGAAATACACTGCTGAGGGGAGCAGCGGGCATGACAGGAGAGGTCTGTGTGCCATATGGGACTCTCGCTGGCAGCCAGGGATCGAACTGGTGCTGCAGAGGCTACGGGCAGCTTCGTAGCCCAGTGCTCAACTGCTGCCCCACCAGGAGAGGCCCAGAAAAGCATCTTTTTTATTTGAGGTTACTCCTTCCACCCCAGGGCTCCCCAGTTTTTCTCAAGATGCTCTCTCTTAAGATAGAAGTTAGTTGGCTTACCTATCCTAGGGCTATGGAAGAGCCCAGAAAACATTCCAAGACAAGTGTGATTGCAGCATCCAGGAAGGAGCACCCATTCTCCCCCCGGCTGTCACACTCAGCTCATGGAGCTCTCCTGCAACTCAGCAGGGATCCCCTCCACCACACTCTGGGAATGGAGAGCTCTGGGCTCCGTCATGAATCACTGGTTCCCATGCTCACTGGACCTGTGCTTCTGTTGGCTTCTCTTGAGTTCTCCCTCTCTTGTCCATTCCTACTTTTTGCCTCATTAAGTCTTTCTTAACTAGATATGATCTCCATATCCAGACTTCTCTGCCTACCCCAAGAGATACACTAAAGACCCACAAATATTAGCAAAAGAATAAAATACATAGTTGCTAATAAAAGAAGGAGAAATCTCCAGAAGAGGAAGAAGGGGCTAGAAGGAAGATGAATAAGCCAGGAAAGGGTACCAAGGAAAGAGGGAACATGGCCAAATGGCAAATCACCTCATCTCTCAAGGTCCCAGCTTTCTTAAGGATAAACAAGGATCTGACTAGAGTTCCTCTTAGGTCCCCGCACCTCTAACCTCTATCATTCTGTAATGCTAACAGGTTAACATGGTGGGAAGGGAAGCCAGAGAGAGGAGAGGGGCATCCATCATCACAACTGACAGACACCATTTCTGGTGAAGCTACCAGTGAGGACATCAACCAAAAGCATTCAAACTGGAAGTCCCATCACACCTAGGAATACTTTGAACATATCTGAAGTCAACAGAAATATTTCTAAATTTTCCAAAGTAAAAGCTCCATGACAAGCTGAGGTGGCCAGAAACTCCCTAAGAGACAGCTGATGGAAACTAAGAATCCTCATAATAGTGACCTGGGGGTGAACAGAGACTGCTTTCCATAAAGTTATCAGAATCCTTTTCTACAATCTGTTGGGATAGTAAATGTCTTTTCTTCAGTCTTGTTACCCAACCCCCCTCCAACCCCTATTTCTTTAGCATTGCAAAGGCAGAAGCACTCGGTCAGGTGAAAAGTTCAAGAAAAAAGTTATGACAGTCGCCTCCTCCACACTACAACTCACACTCTGGGTGTCCCAGGAAAAAAGACACTGAAAGCAGACTTCTTTGAGGGCTAGAAAAAGAAAATGGACTTTACATGGTAATACTGAAAGGAGGAGGAGGACGGGCATTTCTAAACCAAAGGTCCTTTGCAGAGGGATGAAGTGTGGTAGTGGAGCTTCTGGGGGAGAGTAGCAACGAGCCTCTATTCTCACCCAAGTGCACATTCCAACCACAGAAGATGAGAGGTTTCAGGTCCATTTCGTGATGACCATAATGATGGGGAAAAGATCTTTTTTCTTCCCTCTCCGTCGATCCTTTGCTCCTATGTGGGAGTGGCCTCACATACAGCAGGTGCTCAGGAACAGGCAGGCAGGATACAGCAGCATCGTAAAAAGATGCTGTGAGAGGGGAGAGGTGTGGCTGGCCTGCTGTGTGAACTGAGGAGGTAGAAGGACTACAATGGGGAGGGGGCCGGGGGGCAGCCGACAGTCAGCCAGGCCACACCTCCCTCTAACCGGGGCTAATCATCTGTAAAATGAGAATAATATTCACTTCACTCAGGGTTCGGTTAAATGATAGATGTCAAAAGCACACCATAGAGTGTCTGTCACACAATCGACATTTATTAAAAGGATAATTTCCTCTGTCCACTTCCAGGCATGCATTCTGAGGAACAGATGACCTTCCAGACCTGGATCGTGGTCCCTACAGAATGCTGGCAAAACTATATGATGAAAATAAATGAAGCAAGAGCGAAACAGAGGGGATGACACTTATGATTGCCCAGTGTGGTTCCAACACAACTTCTTTCTCACGTCCCGGAATCTATCCCTTTGCTTGCATCTTTTGAGTCTACCTATTGATTGTAATGACAGAAATGAGCTCCAGCTTCCTGGGCCTATACATTTAGGGGTGGACATTTGCTTCTCTGTAATCATCATCAGGAAAAGAGATTACCCAGAGAAGACATTGCATTCTTATCCATGAAACACTGGGGGAGCAGGGGCAGATGGTGATCTAAAAAATACGTAAATACAAGCATACAGAACAATGTATGAGGAGGGAGCATTATCTCACCAAAGTGCCCAGATTCTCTGAATTTACATAGGCCCATATTCCCCAGAACTGCCCCTGCTCACGTTACCATGTCCACCCACCCACCCCACCTCCAGATAAACCCACACCCTTCAACTGCTCCTCATATCCACAGACCTGGGTAACACATGCACCCTTGCACATCCATATGGCTCAATTATTTCATAAATACAAATTTCCATGCAAACACAATCCAAAGTTAGCAGAAAGAAGAGGCAGTTCCTTTAATTTTTTAGGCCCACTCCCTAATTTCTTTTGCTGAGTCTTCTACCAATTTTCCAAGAGCCAAATGGCACTTCATGCCCACATCAGTACTCAGTTCCCTCAGAGAAAAGACCCCCAGGTACTCAGGTCAGATGACCTTCACTGAGCTCATCAGGCAAATATCACAGGGCCCCAAGCCATGGAGTTTCCCCTTCCTGCCCATCCCTCTAACCTTTTCAGAGTTCCTGCACAACTCAGAGTCCTGCTCTAACCCCCTTCTCAAAGATGGAAAGATAGAAACTCTTAACAGCCAGAAACCCAAAGAGACAAGAACAGTGATCTAGAAGATCAGTCTTCTAGGTTAGCCTGAGCGGAAATGAGAACTTTAGAAGAGACATTTCCATACGCACCCATCAGGCCATTGAATAGCTGACTATCATTTCTGTACAAACAGAAACAAGATCTAGTGAACTTGTTTAAGGTTGGTGGATCTGAAGGGCTGGTCTGCTTTTATCAAAAGGTTACTAGGAAAACTTAGCATCATTATTTCTCCTCAAGGCATCTTTTTCTAGGTTGTAAATCCGTATATGTTCTCAGGGACAATATAGATACATAAAGACAGAAATTTATCTTCAAAAATTGTAAACCCAGGGCCTCCCTGGTGGCGCAGCGGTTTAACGCTGGGCTGTGAAGCTGCCCACAGCCTCTGCAGTGCCGGTTCAATCCCCGGCCACGGGTGAGGGTCCCACATGGTGCGACAGACCTCTCCCGCCGCCCGCTGCTCCCCTCAGCAGTGTACTTCTTCATCAGTCTGCCTGTTCTGCTCCCCGCTCTGGCTCTGGTGAATCCTTTCACCCTCCCGTGACTCTAGCCTGCACCCCAGCTCTTGTATAAATAAAAAAAAAAAAGAAAGAAAATCCCAAAGGTGGGCCTCCCTGGTGGCACAAGGGGTTAAGCACCGCACTATGAAGCAATCTGCAGCCTCTGCAGCAAGAGTTGGATCCCCAGCTGGCCAGGGAGAACCCATATGGTGCAGCAGACCTCTCCTGCCGCGCCCGCTGCTCCCCTCAGCAGTGTACTCCGTCAGTCTGCCTGTTCTGCTCCTCGTTCTGGCTCTAGTGAATTCTCTCACCCTCCCGCGCTTCTGACTGTACCCAGTGCTTGTATTAATAAATAAATCTTTTTAAAAAAATGTAAACCCAATAGCTGAGAATAAAGAGGGGGGAAAAGCCCGGGGCTGTGCTGTGGCTACAACACAGGCTCCAGCTCCCGTGAACTGTGCGATCTCGGGCAAATGAGCTAACCTCTCCAGGCTTTCATTTCCATAATGGTGAGATAAGAGGGGGAAAAAAAATGTCCATCTCCTTAGAATTGCCATGAGGAAAACAATGTAATAATCCATGGGGCACACTTTGTACAGTAATCTGGTGTATGTAAATGCTCAATAAATATTAGATATTTATGGACGCTACCATAATACTAATATCCACCATGTTTCCAAAGGGTGGTCTTACCCACTAGCTGTTTCTGGCAGGAAGCTGTAGAGCAGACTGGTTAAAAGCATGACATGTGGATTTGGATCTCAATTCCATCTCGCCACTCCCTAGCTGTGAGCCTTAGAGAAGCTAGGGAGTCTGGAAAGGTGGGCAAAGCAGGGAGTCATCTCCACCTCCCAGTGGAAACTCAGAGGGGCTCAAAGGAACAAAGCGAGGTCACATAAATATTATCTGGGTAGCGCAGGTTAGACACTTGGCAAGAGTCAAGAGAAAATGGAAGGTATTGGTAGAAGGAGCAAACTGAGCTGCAACAGCTTAAGTTGATTCATCCAGAATTAACCAGATACTAACAGCTAAGACTTATTCATGGCTTACTATGTACCAGACACCGTTCGTCCATTTGACATGCATTAGCTCATTTGATCTTCACCAAAATCCTCTTAGATACACACTATATGTAAAATTCCTATTTCCACATTTTGTTTGAGGAAACTGAGGCACATCTAGGTTAAACAGTGGCACCAAGGCACACAGCCAGGGAGAGCCAGAGATGGAACTAAGATCTGAATCCACGGGCTATGTTGTTTTTGTTCATTTTTAAGACTTACTTTTTTATTTATTTATGCATACAAGAACTAGGATGTAGCCCAGAGGTGAGGGGGTGAGAAGATTCACCAGAGATAGAATGGGGAGCAGAGCAGGTGGATCTATTGAAATACACTGTTGAGGGGAGCAGCTGGTGAGACAGGAGAGGTCTGCTGCACCATGTGGGTCAGCTCCCTGCCTGGGGATCGAAATCATGCCTCATGCTGCAGTGGCTCAAGATAGCGTCATAGACTTTAACCCCTGCACCACCAGGGAGGCTTCACAGGCTCTGTTTTTAACCAGAATACTCTAAAGTTTCCAAGCAAGAAGTGGTGAATCCTGTGCTTTAAGGCACAGCTTTCATCACCTGGGCACTGGACGACAGACATCTAACATCCCTTCAACTGCTGTGATTCCAGGGCTGGCCACTATGATGATCTAGTAGAGAAATAAAATACTGACTTATAATCAATAATATTCAGAGTGATACCGAGAAAAGAAGTAATACCTCTGAAAAGGATACCTAGAGTGGACATTGGAGAAAGCCAGTAGCTACCCCCTGGCCTAAAATAGACATGAACAGTCTTTGAAGTGTGCATTGATTTCAGTAAGGCACATGACAAAGATACCTCCCACAATATTCTCACAGACAAAATCGAGAAATGTCAGCTGGTTAAAGCACAGCTCAGAAAATTTAAGATAAGCTGAACAGTCGATGAGAATGGACAAATGTACTTAGGAACAGAGGGAGCTACTTGATACTAACCAATTTTTAACCATTATTTGAATGAAAGCATAAAGCACATACTTATGCAGACTGTAGGTGACAGAGAACCCAGGAGGGGCACTCACTCATTAAACAAAATAGACTAGAGACAACGTATAATGGAGACCACTTAAACTTTGGAGTTGGACCAGCAGGGTTTCAAGTTCACTGGTGGTAACCTGGGGCAAGTGACTTCATCTTCCTTAGCCTCAAGTTCCCTATATTTAAATTATGGATTTCTTTTTGGTTTGGAAGTAGAGAATCTGACATACTCAGTACATGTCCATTCTCTGTTCCCACTAGCAAAGGATCTCTACAGGGTAGATGGTGAGGCCCAAGCAAGGAGATGTTATGTAATTGACATAAACAGAGTCTTGAATTTAGATTCAAAAATTCAATTGTATGAGAATAGAGTGAGTTACAGCTTTAAACTGGCTGTAACCTCAAGTCAAGTCAGAAGAGAACCCCATTTCTTTAACAAAAAACAAAAAACACAAACAACCTATGACCAAATTATCTTAATTTAAACAAAAACCAAATTATCTTAATTTAAGTAAATGTGTTAAACATCAATGTTAGTAAGCACTGGTCTATGTTCTGGTAATTAAAAAACTAATTGATAAAGCCAACTCCTTGCTAGTATTTTAAACCAATACTAAGCTACGCAATGTTACAATAAAGTAATAAATTGGGTGCCGAATGGGAGCCCAGGGGAGGGCAGAGGTCTTACTCAGCTGAGAGAAATCAAGGAAGGCTTCACAGAGGAAGTGACCTTTGCGTACAGTCCAAAAAAGAAGACATTCCAGGCAGAGGGAGCCACTGAAGCCTAGACAGGATGATGCCTGCAGGTATGAGTGATTCCTTGGAAAGCTAGAGAAAAACCCAGGGCAGGTTGGGGTGGTGTGCAGAATGGATCACAAGAATTCTAATACACCAAGCTAAGGAAACCTTGCCCAGTCATAAAGCTCACAAATGACTGATCAGACAGGAACTTAGTTCTTCCTGCCTCATTTTCTAACTGTTCTATCTCTGTTGTTCTATACTATAGTCACTAGGCACATGTGGTTATTTAAACTTAATTAAAATGCAAATAAAATCTAAATTGCAGTTCTTGGTCACAACAGCTACACATTAAGTGCCCAACAGCACTTGTAGCTAGTGGCTACTGAATTGGACAACACCAACAAAAATAAATCCATCATCACAGAAAGTTCTAACCAAACAGAACTATTCAGTGTCTAAGACTGGTAAGTGAGCAAGAAGTAGATTACTGCTTTACAGAACAGAAACAGGAAAGAAGCAAACAGGGGAAGCTGTAGTGAAGAACATCTCAATTCCCTACAGCTGAGGCTTCTAGCAATGGAAGATCATTCTGTAGCTTGATGGCCACCTATCAGGGTGATGTAGAAAAGAATCCCAGTATTGACTTAAAGCTCTCTGGCTAGTATGCTTGTGTGGTGTCAAGGCAGCCTGCCTGCACAGGGAGCTCCTGTCTTCTTGTATCTAAAGGGGACGAGGTTGTGCTGGGAGCCACTATTTCTGACAGCCCAGCATCTCAACATCCCAGAGTGTGGGAATTTTTGAACATCTCTATACAAAGATTCCCAGCATCCTTCCTTTATCACAGATTTGACTTCACATGAAACATTCTTTTGTGCTTTTGATACCGGGCAGGAAGGGGCACTAAAACTGACCAGGGACAGGGGCCTCCCTGGTGGTACAAGGGGTTAAGACACAATCGCAGCCACTGCAGCATGAGTTTGATCTCCGGCCAGGAAGCTACCCACATGGCGCAGCAGACCTCTCCTGACTCACTCACTGCTCCCCTCAGCAGTGTATTTCTGTAGATCTGCCTGTTCTGTTCCCCGCTCTGTCTCTGGTGAATCCTCTCACCCACGCCCCACGCCTCTGGCTGTACCCCAGTTCTTGTATGCATAAATAAATAAATCTTAAAAAAAATACTGACCAAGGACAGTGCCCAAATAGTTTACTGGTCACTATCTAAGTTCTTCACCTGCACACACAATTGCAAGACTACTCAATGTTTTTAAAATGGGCCCTAAAACTAAATGCAAAAATAGCAGGTATAATTTTCAGGAAATAAGGGTTCATCACCTCAATCAAATTTCAATACAACTTGTGATCCCAACTAGGGACCTAGCAGTCCCAACATGCAAAAAATAAATAAATAAATAAATAAATAAATAAATAAATAAATAAATAAATAAACCAAGTAGATGGCCACTCAGGTCATTGCAACTCTAAAATCCCACTGCCTTCAAGATCTAAAGACCACCACCCTGCAAGTGAATCATGACCTTGACCGAGGAGTATAAAAGAACATGAGAACAATCCAATGCACAAAACTGAGCAACTCAGTCAACTGGAGGAAACATTTCACTGAGATACCTATTGGAAGCTCTCTCAGATATCTTGGTGGTTGATTTTCTTCGTTAACCTACAGAAACAAGCACACCCAGTTAGATATAATACCAGCTTCCCAGCTAGAGAAATTACCCAGTAAATCAAAACCTGCTGAGCTGTCAATCTATTTAAAAAACAATGACTTTGTTCTTACCACATTCTGACCACATGACAATCATACCAGGATTCATCTGCAGGTCCTACAGCGTTCTAGACCTGAAAGGACTGATTTCCAGAACAATATAGCAATCTCTCCGTTAGCTGAAGAACACTTTGGTGATTTTAACAAAGAGAAGTGATAAAGAGCTACTTCATAGAATCAATATCGATGGAAATTTGCAAAAGTTTCAAATACATTACAGTGCACCCACCATCCACACTGTGTTGAACATTATGTAACGAATGCTTTGTCAGCGAGATTAGGAAAGCACTGCATCTTGTGAGGCCCAAGGGCCATCGTTACAAATCTCAACTATCCTTTTTCCGCAGATCTCTGGATGCCAATCAGTGCAATTTTCTGTACAACAAAATGCCAGGTAACAGCAACTACTCTGCTTTGTTCACGGCCTGTGTTGGGTGGTTCAGAAGCTGGTACCATTCCGTGCAAGACTGTGAAGTAGATAAAACTTGTCTTTTACAACCTCCAATCCCGATGTAGCGACCCTTTCCTCTCCTCCCTGCCATCCAGTGCCCTTGCCACCTCCTCTCTCCACACAAGAGGTCCTATGGGTCACGATCAGCGCAGCCCCAGGCACATGACAGGCACTGCATTAATGTTTGTTGTAATCAATAGTAACCAACTAATGAAATCATTCAGCAAAAGCTTACTGAATGCTCACCACGTGTGCGAGCATGACGTTAGGCACTGGAATTAAATGGAGCGTGTCCCGTGCCAATTCTCAGGGGAGCCTGCTCTCAGTTATAAGCCCAGAAAGGGAAGACAAGCTAATAAGAGGACTAGCATATGAGAGTGCTCTTCTTCCCGCTCTCAAGATCACGTGCATTTTGACAGGGATGTCTCCAAGCCTCACTCTCTGCACCCAATAAACAAGCTTTTGTGAGCAGCAGGATGTGAAGCTGGTGTATGAAAGGGAGATTTTGGATGGGGACTCTCCTCGGCAATCGGTAAGCCTGACCTCCTTTTAAGGCACGACCAAGGGGGTAACAAAACTACGTCCAGCAGTGGTTCTCAAAGTCAGGTTCCAAGTCTCGGAGCATCAGCATCTCCTAGGAACTAGCGACAAAGGCAAAGTCTTAGGCCCTGTTTCAGATCACTGAGTCAGAAACTCTGTATATTCACAAGCCCTTCAGGAGGTGCCAAGACATGCTAGGGTTTGACAAGAGATGAAATAGGCAGCATGAAGATGTGTGACTTCAATACAGAGAGGATGAAAAATGAGCCTTGATGCAGATGAAGATCACCCCTCTCCAACCACCACCCCCCCCCAAAAAAAAACCCTGGTCTAACTGAACAGTAGCAAGAGTCGCAACAGCAGACAGCTGGAAGTCACCATAGCGTTTCTGAAGGACTGTGGAAAATCAAATTTCATGCTTTTTCACTCTAACCAGACCCAGGAGACAAAGGTGTGGAAATTGGGAAAGAGGCACATAGAGTCTGAAGAACTTCAAACCTACAACTACACTAGAGGCGGGGAGGAATTGTGACATCTCATGTCCTCCTGGTGCTGGTTTTCAAAGCCACTTCACTGGGTCCAGGAAGTCACTCAAAGCTCCCTGCAACTCGGCCACAGAAAAGATTTCGGAGTCAGATCAGTGCGAGCCTCAGATCTGGGCAATGACCAGAGTATTTCTTTCCTTCTCCCTCTGCCCTGCTCCCCACCACACGTTCTCATCCTTTGCACCCCCTCCCCTGAAGGAAACACAGAAATAGAGACGCCCTCCCCACCAACGCCACCACCAACTTTAATGACACAAGCCTTTGGAAAGCTAAGGCCTCCATTTGAAACAGGCTTTTCAGATTCTCCAGAAATGAGGAGAGAGACGCAGCCCAAATGCAGCAGGACCGGTGCAGCAACAAATCCAGCCTCAAAATTATGCAGAGTTGCAGCCGTGATTCAAATCAACCACCCACAGGCATGAAGGCCACACTTGGCGTGGGTGCCAGGCTGGGCCTGTCCCTGTGGACCCTCACGTGTCCCGACCACCAGAGCCCAGCCTGCACCAGCTCCCAAGCCTTGCCCCTGCCTGATGCACTGCAGCTCTGAAAATGGGCCTTTTTTTCCTGTTCAAGTGGGCTAAGAGTAAACCCTTTCATCCTACAAGCTTGGAACTCAAAATGCAATTAGCAGATACACTCTTAGGAAGCAGCCACTGCTCTGCCAGGGGTGGTAAGAGGATGCTTGGGATAACTGACAGGCTTTGAAGTCATCCTATATTGTGCCCCTTAGTCTGGTCCTTTTTCCCCTCTGAACAACAGACCTCTGGCGGTCCTTGCTGTCCAGAGATGGGGACATGAGGCTGACAGGCAGGGTTAAGGGCTTACAGCCAAATACTGGCCAAGGTGCGACATTCAGTAAGCAAAATGAGACCATAGATGTACATGTGAGAGACCACATCCTTAGAGAAGCTTAAAAACCTTTGTGCTATACATTTTGCCGTCAATTTAGAGTGACATTGGACACAGGATCGGTGACCCACACAAGTTCTCTTGTGCAGATTTAGGATGACTGGGGAGAGAAGCACTGAAATAGGTCCCAGACATGTTTATCCCTCTTTGAAAGAATTGCTTTAGAAGTCATATGTCATGATGGGGTGGGAGGTGTTATGTACTAATTTAGAGGCCATCTCCCAGCCCCCTCAATTCCTATGTGAATTCTACACTGGAGAAACACTCACTGATCTCTTTTTAATTCAGTGACTCCGCATGTCTCAGTGTGAAGACCCAGGATGGTAAGAGGATCAAGAGGGACTACTTAGGGGCATAAGCACCTTCTGGTTAAACATATTCTCTGAACAGAGGAGGGAGATAGCTGCATCGGAGTCCCTGAATGTAACAGGACCGGAGAAGAGGCAGGCATCATAAAACAGTGTGAAAACTGGAAAATCCACATTACAAGAGATTTTCCAGAACCACTGCAGAAAACAGCAGGCTTAGAGGGAAAAAAAGTTAGTATGTGAAACTACCCTCTGCAAGAGACCTTGCTCATATCCAAGAGGAAGACAAATAACCTTCCTTTTCTGAAAAATCCTAGGAAAAACCCACACAGATAATGAATTATTCACAAAGGCTAAACCTAAAAATGAGAGAGCGAGAAATATAGAAAGATGAAAAGGGGCGGAGGACTGGGCAGAAAGAGAAAGTGAAGAAAAGGACCGGGTCTCTCTCTCCTGGAATAAAAGGGTATTAATTACAGTCACGTTAGGTTCCCTCTTTCTAGTCTTCGTGGTCAGTGATGAGTAAGAGCTGGAGAGTGGCCTCTGCAGGGCTGGGCTTCGGGAGCTGCAGCTTTCCTGGCAGCACTGAGCAAAAAGGAGAGGGATCTGCTGAGGGAACATGGAGCCCAAGGGTCTGCAAGAGTTCTGGAAGCTTAGCAAATCTTGACTCAGTTTTATTTTAACTAAGGAATATGATGATGGAATGAAACCAGATGTTCCTATAAAAAGGGGGAAAAGCGCAGAGTTTGGGGGGGCACACCTACATTTTATACAGCAACAGCTAAAAAGAGATAAGCAATTTTGGATGGAGCTAATAATTCCAGTCTGGAGATTTCAGGAGGAGAAAACATGAAGGACTGTTCTGTTTTTTCCTCTTCTCCTCCACCTCTCCCTCCTCCTCCGCACCTCCTCCTGATCCTCCTTTAATTCACAGTGTGCACTGAACCTATTACAGAGAAAGGAAGCAGAGGGAAGTAGGGCTACCATAACATGCAAACCAATAGCCGTAACTATCACATCCCAGGTATTTTTGTCTCTATCCTCAAGTCATTTCAGTTTGGTCAACCGCCTTCACTCCAACCTGCTTTCTAGGCTGCCTCCCAATTACAACTGGTTCCCCAACAAGCCTGGTTTCCCCATGAAACAGGACCCACCCCTTATTTCAAGGATAAAGTCAAAGAGCAATAAGGAGATGATCGTGGGGGCCTCAGAAACCAAAGACCTTCACCCTGCAGCCCCAGTGCCAGATCCAGCCACTGTCTCACTATCTGCACCTGTGCCCAGGTATACAGGAGATGGGAAGCCTCTCTGCAGTATCTGATCCTAGAATATAATTACATACTTCATCTTTGAGAACTGTCACCCTCTGCCCTAATCAAGGCACTCTGACTCATGATCAATTAGAGTGACATCAAACCTAAAATTCTCACCAGGATTACAGTCTACTATCTTGCAAGGTGCTATATATACCTTTACAGGCAACCAAAGCAGGAAAATATGAGCCAAAATAGGAGACTTAGGAACTAAAGCTTTCAGTTATCCTCACCAAAATTCTCTAAAACAAATGGACAATTTCCACTGGGAAATTCACCATAGCAGAACATACAACTTCTTACCCCTAGTCAGAGTGCCTGGGGGGTTACCGTGAAATTCTCTGCAATGAATAGCCACAGGTTTGTTATAATGAGATTCATCTTAGTGGCTGCAAACACATTTGCTCTTCCTACCTTAAATCAAGTTATTTCCAAATGAACCACTGGGCCCTCCGCACAGAAGACCTGTAAGGCATGGAATGGGTGGCGGGGGGAGGGGTACGGGGATCTCCCACTGCCTTTCTATGGCACAGCACCTCCAAGTCAGACATACCATTCCTGCCCTTCATCAGCTGACTTGGTGAACACAGACAAGTGTGGGCATCTCAAAAAGCATGAGCGAAGACCCTGTACATCCGCTGGATCTGGTACAGAGGGTATGACCTGGGAAGCATACGACACAGTGGACAGGGGATGACACTCCAAGCAGCCAGTTCCCTGAGAGGAAGAGAACCCATTTGTTAGCTCTATTAGATCAGCAAGAAGGAAAAGGCAGAATCATATAAAATGTAACATCACATTTTAAATCAGATTAGCATTTTCAAAAAAGGTTATGGTATCCACTGCAGAAGAGAGTGCCATAAGAAAATAAAATTATCTCCCTATGCAGATGTAGCTTCCAAGAAAAATAAAACACATTCAGAGTGGGCTGGTGACTCGCCACCATCTTTTACACCGAATCTGGGTTATCTAAGGCATTTCTTCCCTAAGACCTCCATCTACCCTATTAATAACTGGATAAGGTTATCCCACCCCCACTGAGTCAGAGGGTCCTACAAATGTAAATAAAATCATTCTTTTTACTTAACTGATCTTTTCAAGCCCATCTCATTAAAGACCAATAAGAAGCAGTGAGTGTTCAGAGACCAGTGACGTTGTATATAGAAGTGCTTACTGTGACTTTCTGCAGCCGATAAAAAAATGTGTAAGTCTCAAAAAGCATAATGCACAAATAATGCAAATCGACATTGAATGTGCGTGTGTCAGCTCCAAGCAGGTCCCGTCTGTTTTCTGAACAATCTTCCTTTTTCCCCCCAAATCTGGCTCTTACAGAGAGCAGAGACATACCCCCTAAACTTTAATGTGTATACTAATCACTGGAGGACCTAGTTTAAATGTTGATTCTGATTCAGTTAGTTTAAAATGAGGTTCACAATGCTGAATTTTTTAAAAAGTTCCCAGGGTGATGTTGATGTTGCTTCTGGCTCTTTTGGAAGGACAGAAGTCTACAGGACTAAGTTCATCTGGCCTGGAACTAAGACTCCTCCCTTGAGGAGTGCTGACATTTCTATGAACAACAATAGCTAAGAGTTTACTGGGTAATTAGACAAACTTCTAGGAACCTGACATGTGTTAACTCATTTAACTTTCCCAGTAACTCATTATAATCATCCTTGTTTTACAGAGAAGGAAACTGAGTCGTGGAGTAATGAAACAGTATTTCATTGAATTCTGAAACAGTATTTCAGAACTGGTGAAGGAACTAGGATGTGAACGCAGAAGGCATCATTCCCAAGCTGCCCAGGAACCTACTACTTACACTGAGCCCCAGTAAGAAAAAGCAAAATATTTTAGGAAGTTGGATATTTAGAAAGGAAGAGGAGTGAGATTAGGAACTTCAATGTGGTATGAAAGGTAACTCAGACCCTACAGAAGCCAGTGTTCCCCTATGGCCCCCACCAGAGAGAATATAAAGTAGTGAGTTATATGTCCAGCAATCAAACATGGTGTATATTAAATTTTCCAGCCGGGTTTCTCTAAACACCTTAGCAAATGCTCTCTGAAAACTGCCACCACAGCCTGCATGCCGTAAACCACTGCAAAACTTCCAACGACAGGGTCACAAAGAGACCATTGGGATCGGGCTCACTGCCAAGACATTGAATATGAGGCTGAAATCAACTCTCTGGGCATTCCTTTGATGCACTTTGGTCCATTTTGGCCACAGACAGGGAAAGGGAGGAGTAAAATCTAGTCACACCTTGCACTCGCACTGCCTGGCAGAAAGGCGGTGTCTTTGCAGCGCAAGAGAAAAACGTGAGCAGAGGCGACCACGTGGTGTAGAAAACGTGCTTCATCTCCCAGTCCCAGGAGCCTGGGCCCAGCCAGAAGTGCCCCGAGGTGCAGAACCCTGGGGGATGGGGAACCGAGCCTCAGGGAGTTTTGTGGCACTGCCCCAGGTGCCCGCGATAGCAGCCAGAACACTTTGCTACCCGCAGAGGGTGGAGGGGAGGCTTTGTCTACCGCCTAGAAACCTGAGGGCGCCAGTCAGAATAAACACGCCCCAAAGAGAGGGGTGCTGAGAAGCAGCACCTGGTGGGTGGGGCAATTTTGAGAATTGTAGAAGGTGGGTGAGGGAGGGGCTGGGCTGGGCTGGGGAAATCAGGAGGGACCTGGCAGAAGAGCGTTTGCAGCCGCATTAGACAACACAATGAGATCTTTCTGCTTTGTGCAGCAGGACTGCAGGAATCAGACCCTTCAGCCTCCTCAGTACCCCACCCAGGAGACATTTAACTTGGTACTGTAAGGCCCCCATCACCCCGTGGGGGTGGGAGGGGAGCACGGGGAGGAAAGAGCAAACCCAGCCTAGGGTGGCTGTGGGCGGCCGCCAGCAGCAGCAGGAAGAATATCTGCTTAGAGATGCTCCTTCGCTTCTAATGATGGGTGCTGCCTAGAAGCTCATGGGCCAGCCAATCGCTGGGCTGCTGAGGCAGGGGACTAGAGAGGAAGGCGGGGGACCAGAGCCTGGGGTGGGGGCAGCAGGGACAAGCCCAGGAGCTGGAGGAAGAGGGCTGCCAAGTACCTCCCTGATACTAGAGACCCAAAGTGGCTCCAGCTGTCTCCCTGCTGCTGCACACCTGGGGGATGGGGTTTGGGAAGGGGGAGACAGGGAAGAAGAGGGGCCTCCTTTGCAGGTGCATCCTTCCCAAGAAATCTCTCTCCATAGAAGCATCAGAGTCCCCTGTCTCCATGCCTGACCCCAATTTAACACCACCCTGCTGGCTTGCTTCCTACTAATCCCCCCTCACCACCCCGCAACCTCCAATTCCTAAAGATTTTGCCAGACACCCAAATCCTTCGTGAAGAACAAGGCAGTGAGATGCCTAATCAGCAGCTTGCATTTGGAGCACTTGATTAAGCCTGCAAAGAAGCTCCTTCCATGCCCGTTCACCCTGACACCGCACCATCAGAGCCGCCCCCATCAGCTTTTTGTAGAGAGCATTCCTTCAGAGCAGGGCAGACTGCTCGCACACCTCTGGGCTCAGCTGATGCGGCTCTCAGCTGATGAATTCATACCCAGCAGATCCACCTGGCTCCTGAGCATTGGGCTCAGCTGGGTCAGGGACGGGAGAGGACCCAACCCAGGACTGAGGAAAGCATGGGCCCGAAAGAAAACTGCAACTCTGAGCTGTTTGGGCCGTGTCATTAGATTTTGTCTCCTCTGACATGCCCATTCACTCCACTTTCAGTGAAACTTAAACTCAGTCCCTGGAGTTAGCTGGATGCCCAGGCAAAAGCCTGCTTCCTGTATCCATTTCTCTATGTCTGCATGGCTTTGGCCCAGTGCTCTTGAGTGTTCTGAGCTGATCCATCCCCTCCTAGAGCTTCAACTTCCCCACAGGCAGATATTGCAGGTGTACCCCCAGCTGGGGGAGGAGGTGATGGCTTAAAGGGAGGTAAAGGGAGAATTGGCTAAGAAAGCCAACCCTGAGGTTAGGGGCAACCCATTCGGTGTAGAGTGCAGCTTGTGGAAAGCCTGGGGGGCCTGGAAATCAGACAAAGCCTCGCCCAGAAAGGGGCAGACACTGCACCACCACACACCCAGGGACTCCAGCGATTTCCACATAGGAAAAACCAAAAACCAAATGTCTTACCTTGAAAAACACTTTAGTGCCCATACCAGTTTCTATAGCACACTTGCCCCTTAGATGCACCAAAGTAAAGAGTGCACTTCAGCAAAGGGGCAAACCGGCACCAGGAAGGGGATGGGTGATAAATTCCATGCTAGGTTTCCCCCCTCACCCCCAAGAAATGCAAAGGGGCAGAAGGGAGTTACGGTGGGCAAGAAAGGATATGGCCAATCGATGAGCTTCTTGGCGTATTTCCTGACAATGTTATCTTCTCCGAAGATGAACAGGGATCTGTTGACGGTGAAACAGTTCTGCCGGACAGGAATGGGATTGTACAAAGCCATAGTCCGCGCCCTCTGCGCTTTCGACTGCTTGTAGGCGGCCGCGGGCCCTGAGGCCGGCACCGGAGTTCCTTGCCGGTTCCGGCTCTGGTCTGAGTCTCCATCGCCCGACCCCGGCCTGGCGACCACCGCCTCCCCGAAGCGAGCCATCCTGAAGTTTAAACAGACAGAAGACACACAGAGGTGATCGCGGCCGGACACCCGCGCACAGCGACAAGCAGAAAGACACACGGAGGCTCAGAGGCGCATCCAGACCGGCCCCAAGACCACCGCCTCGGGGAGCCCCGCGAGCTCTTCGGAGCCGACGCGACAGCAAGCCCCGCCGCTCTGAACTGTTGACTCTACATACACCCTCTGCGAAGCTCCATTTCTCAAGGAGGAAAGAGAGGAGAGGGAGGGAGGGCTTGGGGGTGCTCAGTTTCTGGAGGCAATTTTTTTTTTTTTTTTCCAAAATGTCAGTGTGTGGTGGCGTTCAGGGACTGAAGAGGGGTGGGGTAGGCTGCTGCTCAAACATAGCTCCTCTTCTGGCAGACGCACCACCTAGTTCTGGGAGAGAGGCAAGCACCGGCCCGCTAGGTAACAGTTGGGTGATTTATTGGTGGGGGGAGGGGAGCAACGAAAACAAAAGAACTTAAAAAAAAAAAAACCCGCAAGGACAGGGTTACGATGACATGCTTTACAACGCCAGCCCCTGCAAGTCCATTTAAGAAATTCCACCGTCAAGATGTGAGTCTTTAAACCTGCCAGCACAGATGCATCCAAAAGGGGGGTGGGGGGAGCGGTATGGAGGTTCCTGCGTAAACCGCAACGCCCAAAATCTCAAAATAAGAATTCGATCCAACCGGAGAGGGACAAATGACTTCAAAGCGCCAGCGCTTGGGATAGAAGTTGAGCAGCATCCAGAGAGCAGCGAAGCCGGCGCGGCAGCATCTTCCCGGAGCGCTCGCCGCCGCCTCCCGGGTTCAGCCGGCAACGGGGATCCGCGGCTGCGCCGGCCACAGGGCGGGAGCCGGCGGGCGACCCGCGGGCTCGCGGGCGCGGGAGGAACAGGTTGCAGCGGAGCCTCGCGGTGGCCTGGCACCGGAGTTGTCCAAAGACCGAACTTGCCCACTAACGACTCGGTCCTCCTCGCGCACCCGACAGCCCGGCTCCAGGGAGCAGGGAGAGGCCGGAAAGGAGAGGCGGGGAGCGAGCAGGGGCAGAGCGAGCGGAGCGCAGCAGCGCAGCCGGGCGCTCACTGGAGCGCCGGAGAAGCGGGGGCGGGGCCGGCGGGGCCGGGAGGGGCGGGGATGGAGCCGGAAGGACCCTGGCCAACCTTGGCTGGAGGTGCGGGGAGGCGATGCTAGGCTGGCTGACCCGGGTCTGTAACCGGAGCGGGTAACCGGCCGCCTCTGCAAAGGTCCGCTAGTCACGCCGAGAGGCGCGCGGTGGCCACAGCTGGTGGCGCCGCGGAGTCTCTGCAAGAGGACGGGCCCGGCGGGGGCGCGCGCGCTCGCACTCGCGCCTGCCGTCCCTGCCGAAGGGCGCCCACCCGAGCTGTGCTCCGCGGGGTGCGAGGTGCGCTGCCCAGCCCGCCGCCGCCCCGGAACGAAGTAGAGGCCTTGGCGCTCAGCGCACCAGGTCTGGATAGCCACTCCCCCACACCTCCCAGGCTCCATGAATGCTGTCCATGGGTTCCTGCAGACAGCAGCACCTTCTCCCCACTTAGCAGTCAGGAGGCCTAGGGAAGATGCCAAGGACTTCTGGGGGCTCCATACTCTGCTTTTGGTGCCAGCTCCAGGCAGGCATCTACCTCCCTATCCAAATGGGGAGACCTGGGCAGCCTCTTGGGTTTGCTTTCAGCAGAACGCCCCTGTACATCCACTCTTTGAAGGGTGAGCTACTCCTGGGTGGTCCTAGACACTGGGGCTCTAGATGAAGTTCTGGCTTAAACTACTCTTTCACAAAATCCTAACAGAGGGGTCCTCCAACCTCTTTTACCCCCAAATCGGCTCCACTGACTTAGGCAAACCCAACCACTTAATGAAGAAAAACAATTAGTACCTGAGCTACAGAGATGGGGCAGGTGGACTTCAAGCCAGAGCCGCTAGGTTTCAGGGACCAAGCCCTTGCAGAGGTTTGAACTGAGGACAGGTGCCGCTGTCCCCTTCCAAGTCCACACCATCCTCTGCTCTCTCCTGTGTTGGCCACAACACACTGTCCTTTCTAAATCCCTTCACCTGAGCAATGGAGGAGATGGGTAGTGAGTGGGACTAGGAAAGGAAACAGAGATTGCCCAAGTGTTGGAAATCATGGTTGAGTGTGGCTTCCGGGGCTTGAAAGTCAGTGTCTCTGTATGTGAGATTAACTGGTGAGAAAGGTGGTGATGTCTAAGCAGCAGGTAAGCAGTGGTCAAGGTCACATGCTTTCTTACATGGCTTTCTGGCATGAGAAAGCATGTGAGCATATGTGTATGTGTGAAGGAATCAGTGCTCTGAGTACTGGAAAGCCAAGAGTCAGCCTAGCCACCCCTAGCAGGCTCTGCTGCCCTGGAGGATGGCATGTTGACCTTCTGATTCGGGGGAACCCGTTCAGGTCTAATTCTATTCAAGGTGAGTAGCTCTAACTCGCATTTTGATTTCACCTTATTGTCCTTTCACCTGCCTTCATCAGCAGGTCCTTTTCTGTCTGCATACCTAGTCAGAAGTGGATAAAAAGGTGGTACTATAAACCATGAAGTCCATTAGCCTGTTAGCATTTGGAGCTAGTTACAACTTGCTATCTCAGGAACCCTGTGAATTACAGAGGATTAGAAAGAACTTTTGAAACAATCGAGTCCATGTCATTGCTTTTAGGACCACAGCCATAGCACAAAATTCATTCAAATCACTGATTCGTCCACCAGGTACTGTATTAGGCACTCGGGATATAATAAACAAAACAGATGATGACAAAAATAAGATACTCCCTTCTTAGATTAAATTACATTCTATAACCTTACTGGCTAGAATGTTGAATGGTCCACATTCTCTGACTGCTACTTCACCCCTTCACCTTGTGTCCTAACCTCAGCAGCCTAGAGGGTAGAGTCGATGTGTTAACGCCCAGGACAAGCAGGGCACACCAGCCTTTTACCTTCCAAGAAAAGGTTCTTGGAAGGTCAGGAACTCTGACTTGTGCCTTCAATCTCAACCTCTCAGGAAAGCTAGTCCTAATTCCCTGTGCTCTCTCCGCAGGGTCCTATAGTCTCTGTGGCTGTTGTCCCTCTTTAAAGACCTAGAATCCCTAAGACAGGACACTGCATGTGGAAGTGTGAGGACTCACTGAGTGGAGGCTGGCCTTCCTGCCTTCTGAAGAGATGGGAATCACAGATGCCTGGGTTGGGGAGATGTATGCTGGAGGACAGGACTTCCATAGGGGAGTTAAACTGGGCATTCTTGGAGGGTGCCACCCAAAGGGACAAGGCCAACATGATGATCCAAGTGGCTCTGGATGGCCTTGGCCCAAGGCAGCAACCCTGGGGGGAAAGGCCCACACCCTGCCTGGCTGACACAGCTCTGAGATCTTTAAGATGTAAGAATTTCCTCCCTGCTCTCCAGTACCCCCATTCTCCCAGTTTCTAAAAGAGCTACAATTTTAATGGCTGAATAGTGTCTTATGTGTGCTTTAGTAGTTTTCAGGTTACATAAACCTCACTCTAAACCCCTGGAGTCTCCCTGGTAACACATTATCAATGATCCTGATTTGGTGGACAAAGCAGCAGTTTTCATAAATGTTAAGTAGTTTGTCCACATTTGATTAAAGGTAGAGTGTGGACCACTTGCAGAGCTGATTTTCATTTTAGGATCTTTCTAATATCCAGGCTAATCTCTTCAGGGCAGGAATAGTGTAATTCTAAATGGTTCCTCATCAACAGAAGAAACTGTACAATCACACTAAGCCTATGGGGAGGCTATGCTGACACTCTCAGACTGAATTTGATCTGTGGCCAGATGTTCTGGGACCATTCTGGGAAGGCCCTTAGCCTGGACATTTCACTGCCCTCAAGATCCAGGAGGATCCTTAGAAAAAAAAAAACAAGATCAGCTCACTGCCGTATGCTCTTCTTAGGGAACATTGGTCAGCATTGTCCTTCCAGTGTTCCTAATTCCGCTGTGCTCTTAAAGACCCACAAATGGAAATGTGGAAAATCAGCAGTTGATCGTAACTCTAGAAAAAGGTTTCGGGAAATTCTTACCAGCACAGAAGGAAGTTTTATTTTCCTGTTGTTAGAGCGCCATCTACTGGTCACTTGTGAGCACGTGGCTATGAGCGCAGGTAGCTGGCACCAGTGTTACAGAACCAGACCTCAGTGCCTACATATACACTGCTACAGAGGTGGCCTCTCATCACTAGCCCTCTACTCCCTTGTAAGACTGATATTGTTGAAACCCCAAATTTCACCACAATGCCACCAGCCATCTCAGAGATTTGGAAAGTAGAGCCCTACACGCAGAGGACAAAGTTAGCACACCACGTGCCACACAACATACACACACACACACACACACACACACACACGCATGCACGCACACATGCGCATGTTAATGCAGCTAAATGCTTCATATAAACCCAAACTAGAAGTCCAAAGGGATCTGAAATAAAGTAGGAGAAAAATTCCCTATAATGTTTGTCCCATACAGAGTCCATTTCAAAGCTCTCACCCTCTGTTACAATGTAAGCAGAAGGGTAGTGGCCAGTTGGGGAACTCTCCTGCTACTTCTAGAAAAGGAAATAAACAGGGTAGCCTCACTCCCCTAGGCCAGGGAGGTGAAGGGTATTTGTGTCAAGATGGATAGACATGAGTGGCAAGAGGGGAGAAGCCCTTCCCCTATGCCCCTCACTCATAAAACTCTTCCCAAATACCTAGCCCTGGGAAATCTTCATACAAGATTTCAGCCCATCACTACAATCTATACCTCTCCCAAAAGACATGTGTCCCTCCCACAAGCCCTGCTCCCTCCCCCATTTCCCCATACCCTGCCAGTTCCACTCAGATAGCCTGTGCTTCAGTTATCAGAGCCCCTTTTGTTCTATTTTTCCCCTGTTGAGCTTTTCCAAGAAATAGACTCTTATGCAAAACAGTGCTGTAAGGAACATAACGAAGAGAGGATTTGGGAGGGGTTCTTAAGACAAAAGTTGGCAGGAGACCATGTGCAAATTCATAGCAGAACAGAGGAGCATTATGGTAACGCAGGCATCTTGGGAGTCTGGTGGCTTCCACCATTGCCATACCTTACAGCCCTACATGGGTGAACATGTAATTTCACACCCTTACGTAATGTCCATCACTAGAACCAGCATTTCTCAGACCTGTGTCTGAGAAACCCCACAGTTCCAATACCCTTTCAGCTAACTGAAGACTACAAATTTTGCTAAGAAATGTGTTTTTAACCCTTCATTTATGACAACTCGATATCTCACTGGATCATCACTCTAGGACTGTGAGGCATATTCTATGATCTGAGGCCCAGAGAGTCAGGGGCTTGTCCCAGTGCACAGAGCTAGGACATAGCAGAGGAGGCTTCCCTGGTATATAAGGTCAGGATTCATTATACTGTGCGGCCACTATTAACCTACTGCATGCCAAGTCATGGTTTCCTTGCTTAAGTGTCCAGTCATCAGCATGATCTTGAACCCGGAAGAGGTAAGCCTTGACCTTGAACCAGAGGTCACCCAGATGATTAAATTTCTAAGAATGCACAGAAGCTGTGGCACGGGGCTCTTATGAAGATAGATTGAATATGTGTTGAATGCATAGATAAGTAGTTGGCACACAATAGGCACTACGTGTTTGTCCAATACATTTCTGCCGTGGCAGCTTACAGCAAGCACTGCACAGTTGACCACTTTGTGTTCCTGAAGCCTTCCTCCAGAAGTGCAGCAGGCATGACTTTAGTGTTTCTGCATGGGGTGGATGGAGAAACATAGAAGTCTAAGGACCTGGGGCTGGGTGAGAAGAGACAAATGGAGCAGAAGACAAAAGAAAGAAAAATATCAGAGACCATGTCTTAAGAGCCCAAAAGCTTGTTTGCTTAAGCACTAATTCACAAACCCTTTTGATGAATGTTCATTAAACCCCTTTAATGTGGCAGGCATTGTTCTCAGGGATTCTGAGGCCCAAAGATAAATTCGACACAGTCACAGCTTCTAAGAGCTGACAGCTGTAGCGAGGGGAAGGAGGCACGTACCCACAAAGGCTGTCACACAAGTCAGAAGGCAGGTGCTTCGCAGAGCACTGAGGAGCTGAGATAGAAGACTTCCCTCGGGCTGGAGGAGCCAGGAGAAGTGAAGAATCAGCAAGAGCCCTTTCAGAGAGCTGCTGCGGTGGTGTGGAAAAGCCACTTGGAACATGAGCAACTAGACTGGGGGGGTACCCAGGATGTGTGAGACTGGACCACTCAGCAACTTTGTTTTCTTTCATTGTATCCAGGATCCCACAATCCTAGTATTACCGAATGAGGAAATTAGGAACTGGGTAGAGGTAGTTAGCTAGAATCAGGGGGGACTCCAAGACCAGGTGCCCCAAGCCATTTATCAAACTGAATGAGAAACTATCAGTTTGGGGTCAGGGAGCCCCCAACCCAGTAAAAATGGAATGATCAGACACCCACACAATAACATGATGCCTAAGCAGTGAGCCAAAGTTTGTTTGGGGAAAGGAGACCCCTGCAGTGGGTCTCAGTAACCTAGGAGATGCCACACGCCTCAACCAATCAGCAAGAGACGCAACACCAAGAATGAACGGCCTTGCCTGCTATACCCATACAAACTCCTGCTTCTTGCCCCCTCAGAGGCAACCCACTCAGGACTCCTCTCTGCTCAGAGACCTTTCCTGTCTTGCTTATCTGTCAATATATCTCCTTTTCTGCCTAACTCTTGTCTCAACACTAAATTCTTTCCTCCAGGAGACAAGAACTGAGAGCCCCTCGGGGTCTTCAGACCCCACAAGGCCAGATTCATTACTTCAATCCTTTCTTTTCCATCAAACAAGGTCACTTTTTGGCCTGGACCAAAGTCAAAAATGTCTAACCTCCTAAGATTAATGTTTATTATATGCAAGATCCCAGTATATCTTAGGAAAATCAGAGAAAAGCGAACAACTGACAGACGGAGACGCACGCCAATCCATCCACCCCCTTGGCCTCTTGACTCAGAAAACAAAATCCAGCCCACACACTGCAAAGCTTGCTCAGCCTGGGTGGGCTCTGGCTGATTCATTCATTCAGCAAACACAACACGAGCGCCTTCCAGTGTCAGGCAGGGTGTCAGGCGCTACAGCAAAGGCCTGAGCTAGCAAAGGAGGCCTGAGCTCTCTGGTCTTGTTCCCGTCCCACATTTCACTCTTGAAGACATGCCCCATAGCAGGAAAAGCAGCTCACAGCTGAAACAGAGCCTATAGTAACCCCAGAGGGAACTCAACTGCACCGCACCCACAATCTCGCCTCTTCTAGGACTCTTTGGGTTGGACTCGTCAGCAGATGAAGCCACCACCTGTCCATCACCACACCCTTTCTCTCCCACTCTCTCCCACACTGAGCAGCTGGTTCCACCCACCTGGTATAAAATAATCAGCGTGAATAAGGCATTCCCATATGATATGGACTTAAGGCCAGTTTTGAAATGTGCACCTGGGAGGCCACTCGCTGGCTCCGTTCCTCCCACTCCCCAGAAATTGCATCTCAGAACACCCCCTGCCCCCACTGACCTCCTGTGGTTCTGTATCCCCCCCATTTCTCATGATCACTAGGCAGCATTTGGCACCACCAACCTCCCCTCCCTCACAGGGTTCGCCCCCTTAGTGTCCCAACCACCACAGATCAGTTTGCGTTTCCCCATATTCCGCTTCTTCCTCTCGCATCATTGTGGCAGTGATCACCCATCACCCACAGCTCTTCCTCCCGCCTTTGCCTTCTCTCTCTGACTTCCCCTTCCACAGTCATATCCCTCTTCATATCCCTCGTCTATCAACTATATCTCTTCTTCTAGCCCCCAACCCTTACTGTTCACCTCATTCCCAGCTCCAGGGCCCTTTCGGTATTGGGTACCTCCATGCAAACTGCCCATCATCTCAAACTCTGCGTGATGAAGGTGAATTCACTGTAATTCCTTCAAAGCAAAGTCCTGAACATGTCATGCCCACCCCTACCTCGATGCTCTTACTCACAGCACCTGCTTCAGACTGACCCAGAACACCCTTCCTCTGTGCTGCTTCTCTAACTCCTACGTCTCCTTCAAGATGTGATTCATTTCTTTCTGCTGCTTCCATGCAGCCTTCCATAACCTCTCCTACTCTGTGATCTCTGCCTCCTGTAAACGTACAGAACTTGTGTTTCAGTCCTGTAGTGCCATGGATATAACATCACCAGTGCATTCCTATTTATATGCTTCAAGTACGTATTTCTCATTTTCTCAATTATGGTGCAAGCTCTCCAGAGCAGAGGACCTAGCTCTCCCTTCATTTTATTCCCTAAAGTGCCGGCATCATGGTATCCTCATAGCAGACCTTTATCAGTGAATGAATGAAACTTACTGGTGAAAGAGTTTATGCTCCACCAGAGAGCTGCACCCCATCCAAGGGGCTGCCCTTCCCCTATATGCTCAGCTCTGCTCTTACTCTATCTCCACTCCGCTCTCAGTGTGTACATGTATCCTGTCTGGGTTGTGTTCATGCCCCACTTCCCACCCAGACACATCCCACCCTCTTACATTAAGAAAGGATGCTTACCTTCAGAGATCAGGTAACCAACTCAGCACAGAAACAGCCTCACTCTGATTTTATCAATCATTAAATTATAGGGTTCTTTCTCTTATGAAGAGTACCACTTGCTCTTTAAAAATGTGGTTGAAGTAAGATTTGGGGAATCAGTTATTAAATAGAGACATTTAGACCCCACATAAAGAGTATTTTCATATGCCTTTCTACAGAAAATGAAGCACAGAAGAATAAAATTCTGCTTCAAAAGAAATTGATTCTATCTCTTCTCTCTACAAAAAGGCAAATGTCATCATCAGACTTCCTTCCCTTATGAAGAATTATATGTTAAAGAGACATAAGCACTTTTGCTTATATGCAAAGACACACACCAGATTCTGAGCTAATCTCAAGTTCTGCCAAGTGTACAAACACGTGCAAGTTATCTTCCATGCTTTTGGAAGCATTCAGACAGGCTTAATACAATGCATTCAGATGCAAAGAATCAGATGCAAAGAATCGCAAGTACTTTTGAAGGTTGCTAACTATTCTTAACGTACCACTTAAAACTCAGATAGGTAGAAGTATAATCTCAAGCAAAAGAGAGCATTTTTGAAATACCCGTCTTCTGACACCTTTAAGAAGCCAACCCTTCATGTGTGCTCCTGCACACACACTCACACTCACAATACAGCCCTTTCCCTAAAGATCTGTTTTGATTTTCACATCATCATACCATCGAGAGTCAGATTCTTCAAAACAATTCAGCCAGATGTAAAGTGGCCAAATATTAAAATAATAACTCAAAACTTCCTATTATGTCACTTGTCCTTGTTAAGATCATCTCTATAATTTGATGTTGCAAATTCCAGCACTATACAAAGAGAAAACTGGACATGCAGCAAATAAGTATACAATAATTACCAAGAAAAGTGTAAGCAACTGGGTCAATAGCATTAATTGTAATAGGTATTAAATATTATGTGCAAGGCACTGTACTATGTCCTCTTGCTTTCCTTATTTCTCAGAATAGGCCTTACATAAGGACTATTATAATCTCCATTTTAATCTCGTAGAGATACTGTTATAATCTCTATTTTACAGGTCAGAAAAGCAAGCCTGAAAAAGACTAAATCTTTTCCCTTAAGGTCAAACAGGTGATGAATGACATGGCATAGAGTCTACCCTCTATCTAGAGACTCCAAGACTTACCATCTTCACCAGCACATTGTGCAACCTTTTACTGAAAGTCATGAAAAGAGATTTGGACTAGACATTTTATTTCATGATGATCCTACAATTCCGAGAGGCAAGAATATGCCAGGTATTTCAGCAATTGCTGAAAGGCCTCAGAATAGGGGAAGCCATTAGAATGTGGGACAGACTAACAGGGACCTGCCCCTCAGTCTGGCTGCGTCTGCAACACATATTCCCCCCACCCCCACACTCTGTGCAAAAACACCTGCTTTCTGAGACTATAAGACCAACTGTAATTATGGAGTTTCAAGTACATCCATATTCCAACACCTGCTGGTCTTAGTCACCTGAGCTGTAGTTCTGCATTGTAACATCCCTGGCAACAAGAGACACGCGACAGAGAACTGAGTGCCGCTTCAAAACCTGTTCAAACTCATTGAGACATCTCAACATCTAGAAGATGTGTTATTCTGTGCACTTAGCTCGTGATGGACATTTTACAATGAATGTTTTTCATTGTTTTTCAATGAATGATCCAAACTCCCCCAAATACCCCAACACCTGAACTCCCTATGGGGTTGGTGGGGGGGTGGGGTCTGTCACAGGTAGCTATCTGGAAAAGGCATCCTACAAATTCTGGAGAGAATGGAGGAAGGGAGAGAAGATGGTGTTCAGCAGCAGAAAAGGTCTGTCCACTGCTTTGCAGAACTATCCAGGGTTCTGTGTTCAGCCAATACAAGGGCAGCAATTCCTACCGTTCAGGAATATCGATCTTGATCATTAGGTATGACTTGAATTGTTTTTTCATGAATACTTCTGCCAACGCATGCCACTAAAGGATTCGGCAAATTTAAATCCTCCTGCCTCTCAACTTGCTGTTTCTCTGCCTGCACTCTCCAGCAGGTAAGACACCCACAGACTCACAGTCCTCCGGGCTGTAGAATTCACAGGAGTCTATAATGTTCAGGTTATTTTTAAACTTTCAGGCCACTTTCCCTCCCCACGAACAGCAGGCCTGCCATTTAGAACAGTGTTTAACCCACACCCCACCTGCTTTGAAACTTTAGCTTTTTGTGTTAAAAGAAAAGAAGCAATCCTTCAAACTCGCGTGTATGTACACTCGCACGCACACGCAGGCACACACACAACTAGAAACTGAAGCCCGAAAGCAGCTCCCCAGGGTGAAAGACCCAGTCCCAAAACAATGTGGAGCTTGTTGAGATGATGTGTGTGAAAATGCTTTGTCACCTTAGCCCGTCCCACCCCTGAGGGTGGCATCTTTGTTGGATTTGCAGGGACAGACATCAGCCATTATAGGTGATGTCAAAAGACAGCGCTCTCTTTGCAAAAAGGAATTACACCAGAACAAAGAAAGTATTCAAGACCCTTCACTGGCCTAGAGAGCCAGACAAGAGCCAGCTAAGGAGTGCTAGGTTATAATTTTCTTCAAATTAATTAGTTTTTGAAAAGTGGAAAACATTGGGGACAAAGGGAAAGAAATTCTGAAAACAATTCAACAAAAGAGAAGCAGAAGGGTGAAAGAAAAGTTTCAAAGCTGTACAGAAACTACCATTTGTGGAAGGTCTGACCAGGGCTGTGTGTGTTACCTCATTTGATCCGCATGAGAATCTACGAGATCTGATGTTTAGTTTCTACCATTATTCAGGAGAGACAGCCGAGATCAGAGAAACTAAAGCCCTCGGGAAGATCACACAGCTAGGAAGTGGCAGAGCTCGGCCTGGCACCTGCTGCCATGCCAAGAGTTGCACCTTAGCATGACCCCTACCACAAGAGCCTGAAGACTGAAGGGGTAGGTGAGGCCTAAACCCTGAGGCTGGCTGAGAATGGGCCCAACCCACAGTAAAAGAGCTTTGGGTCCCTCTGCAGTCAGTGAGGATCAAGCAGTGGGCACAGAGCCTCCATTACAAGAGCTCCTCCACCGGCGACAGCAGGCTCTGCCTGAGTTACAAGGCCCCACACAGCCACCCCACCATGCAGGCTTTGGAGAACAGGATGGCACAGATGAACCCAGTCATGGACGGTCCCCCAAAGCCTTCCCTTTGGAATACCTCTCAGGCTGTTGCTCCCAGAGTCCTAGTGTTGCCACAGTGTTCCAGAAAGCTATGACAAAATAAACCAAGCAGCTTTCTCTCGCAGCAAACTGTTTCACCAAACTCCTAAGACACAGCAGGGATGACTCACTAAGAGCCTCCTTCTCTGTCTCTCCCCTCACCCTCTGACTGAGGCACCAAGACGTGATAAAATGATCAGGTGCCTCAACACTTTCACAGCTAAATACATTTGGAGGAATTTTAAAACCAGAATCTGTTTCCCCGGAGGCTATTAGGGTGTGTTCCCCTTCTGCTGCCTTGGGAATAGGCTTCCCCCTCAGGAGCTTGTCCAATCTTCTGTTGTCCTCCCACCTCTCCTACTGCCCCTTCTTGTCTTCTCCCACCCTTTCGGCTTCCCCCTCCTAATTGTACATGTCTCCCAGAGCCTGTTTCCCACCTTCTTGTCCATGTGTACACTCTTCCTTGATGATCTCATTCATCCGGATGGCTTCAACTGAAGCTACGATCTGAAGGATTCTCACATCTTTCTCTCTGGCTGTGGTCTGTTTAAAGTCAGGTGCCACATTCACAATTGCTCAAGCGGGCTCTTCTCCATGGCTGGCCTGACACTACTGTGACTCGGCTGGCTTAAGAACAACTCATGATCTTTCACTCCAAAGCCACGACTTCCCATTCTGTCTGCGGCATCTCAGCCTCCCCCTAGCTCAGACACAAGCCTTTAAATATATCTTTGGATTCTCCCTCCCGCCCACTCCTGACACCAATCATGCCCGAAATCCTGTCACCTTTGGACTCTATGCCACTTTCACAGTCTTCTTGTCATCTCTATTTGTATCTCAACCCCTCAAGTTCAGAATGCTGTACCTCCTTCTTAGAAGTTGGGAAGGGTCCCCAACTGCCCCCCACCACCACCAACCTTCATCTTCCAGATTTCCCACAAGAATGCAATGCCCTTCCTAACTCAACTTCCCCACCTGTCAATGCTATAAAATTCAAGACCTGGGGCCTCCCTGGTGGTGCAAGGCGTTAAGCACAGTACTGTGAAGCTATCCACAGCCTCTGCAGCATGAGTTCAATCCCTGGCCAGGGAACTACCCACATGGTGCAGCAGACCTCTCCTGTCTCACCCGCTGCTCCCAGCAGTGTATTTCTGTCAGTCTGCCTGTTCTGTTCCCCACTCTATCTCTGGTGAATCCTCTCACCACCCCCACACCTCTGGCCTGTTCTTGTATGCATAAATAAATAAACCTTTAAATAAATAAAAAATAAAAATAAAATTCAAGACCTTCTTCAATGTTGCATCCCCTGTGCCTAGCACAATTTTCTGGTTATAAAAGAAGTTATTAAACAAATTTATTTATTAAATGAATAAATGAATGTTGTAGTATCTATAGGACTATAGAATCATGTGATCATATCATCTTAGAGTTGAAGACAAACTTAACAGTCATCCAATCTAAGGCCTCCCTGGTGGCACAAGGGGTTAAGACGCAACCTATGAAGCTATCCACAGCCACTGCAGCACAAGTTCGATCCCCGGCCAGGGAGCAACCCACATGGTGCAACAGACCTCTCCAGTCTCACCCGCCGCTTCCCTTAGCAGTGTATTTTCAGTCAATCTACCTGTTCTTCTCCCTACTCTGTCTCTGGTAAATCCTCTCACCCCCCACACCTCTGGCCTGTATCCCAGCTCTTGTATGCATAAATAAATAAATCTTTTTAAAAAAAGGTCATCCAATCTAAGTTCTTATTTTAAGGGCTAGCACTGAACAAGCACCTCAATTCCACCACAACTGTGCTCTCAGCACTGTGCCTGACTTCTCTGTAGCACTCACTGTCTGACAGCTCACCATTCCCCAAACACAAACACACTTTGAAGTATTCTTCCTGTGCGCCATTTCTCACTTTCATTCCCCCTTCCTTCCTGCTTCTTCCCTATCCACCTGTCAAATAGCTAGACTTAAAAGACCAGTTCACGTGAAACCCTTCTATGAAGCATTTTGTGATTATACAAAAGTCATCTTTATCTCTCCTTTTGAGTACTTCTGGCACTTTCTGTCACCCTGCCTCTGATGTTGTGGAATATATGTCTCTTCTCCACAACCACACTGCAAAGAGCTTGACTTATTCATCCTCGCATTCTCCACAACTAGTGCTTCACTTAATGCATTATGGGTACTAAAGACACATTTATTGAATAGATGAATGAATGGTAACCATATGTGAAGTCAAGTGGACACAGACAGAACATGGACTTCTTAGGACCTATGAGAAAGCTCTAAATGGTAAAGCTGTTATGAAGATAATCACTTCAGCTCAAGGAAGATCATCCACAACCTTCCCTTTACAGCTATAGGTGTAATTTGCAGGCAGAACCTGACAAGATGAATGGCCAGTATGGAGGCCAACAAAATGGTCACTGTGAATCTGCAAATCTCACAACATTTTCAGTAAAACATTTTGTTCTTATATAGTAAAGGGGGAAGCGATTAGCTCATTTCATTTGATTTGTGTTTCTATGAATGTGATGTGAGTAGAAGTGGTCTATGTAAGATAAATAGGTAATTTGAATGCTTACCTAATCTGGCCACACACATATCAACCTTCTTTTCTAACCCTCCCATTTTATAGATGAAAAAGACAGAGAGAGCAGAGATCTCAACCTCAGCACTATTGATATTTCTGGGTGAGGTAATTGTCATGGTGGCTGTCATGTACATTATAGGATGTTTTGCAGAACTCCTAGCCTCTAACATTACAGTTAGCTGCACCCCAGTCGTGACAATCAAAAATGTATACAGACATTGCCATGTGTTCTTCGGGGACAAAAACTGGCCCAGTTGAGATCCCTATTGTGCAATAACTCAATGAGTTACTCAAGATCCTATAATACAACTTGTTGACATAATAGCCAGTAAAGCAGTAACTCTCTATGGAATGCCATGGCTATGCCAAGCACTCACTACCTATCCTTTTTCTCTCTTATATGTGGCAAGTCAGTGTTTGGAAGCTGGAGGGAACTCAGAACTGTACCTCTGCTTTTTAACAGTCTCAGAGCCAGACACAAGATTCCACACCTCAACATAAAGGAAGCAGATTCTTAGCAGCGACTGAAGGGCTGGACATGAGTGTGACCACAATGCAGCATCACCTGCTTAAGTCTTCACACAGGGATCTCAGAGAAGCAGCATTTCTCCTGAGTCTTTGTAGACAAAGAAATGTGATCACAAGGCTCTATGGAGAAGAGGTTTTCCTAAATCAGCTTTGTCTTCAGTGAAAACTCCTACACTCATATTTCCAAGTCAATCCTTTACACCCTCATCCCCCGCGTCGTCTTCTGTTTGCTTCCCCTTGTAATTTTCAAAGCAAGCGAGAGCTTGAGTCCTTCTGTTTTTCCTTTCACCAACACCTTTAGTGGTCCCCACCTTGCTTCTTAAATTCTTCACCAAAACTTGAAAACCATCCCCCTGCCTCCAGATTCTCATTTTTCATATGCTGAAAGACTCAATCACTTCAGGCAAGATATTTTTAGGAGCTGCTGGTAAGGACTTATCAATGATCGCTTTTCTAAGTGAAATGTCATTAGCCAAGCACTCACACACCATCTGAGGGAGCAGAAAGCAATTGCCCACTGGTGCCCTGCTGTTTCTCCCCTGCTTCCATCCTCAGGTCTTCCTCTATGCTCAGTCCGGCACTCTAAATAAACTCTCTACTAAGAGCATCATCCTTACTAAGTCTTGGAAGACTCTGTGTATCTCCCTGGAAATATCTTATGCTTTCCTATTTTAATCTCTTTGTAAAAGTCATTCAAGGATACAGTGCTAGCAAGAGGGCAGAATAAGAAAACCTGCTTACTCCAAATTTCTAGAAAACTAAATAAAGTACAGGAATGTATTTTCAAACATTTTAAAAGCTATATTGCTGAACTAGCAAAATATAAAAGGAAAGTTTTTTGGTTTCCAGAATGAAATGAACATCATAGGACTGAGCATGAGAACTGAAACTGTGCTGTTCCCGGGCAATGGCTAGTCCTGGAAACCTAGAGGATTTGCCGGGTGGGTTTTCACACCATTTGAAAGGTAGAGCTAGGTCTTAAGAGCACACATGAACCAAAGTTGAAACTGAGATTCTGCATGAGGCTAGAATACTTGAGGGCCTATAGCCTCAGTTAAACAATACACTGCACAAAAATCAACTCTACAGCAAAAGGAGAAAATGAGGAAGCTATTGTCCTTGAGTGAGAAAAGTAAAAGGGGGGTCCAGGAAACCTGCAGCCAATAAAAAAATAAAACCCAAGTAAAGCAAATATGTAGTCCTTGTAACATTTCTGAGTTAAGTAAGACTGAACAAAACCACTCTGTGAGGCTCTCTCAGAACCTTGGCTACACTGTTTTCATAGAAAAAAACAAGCGTCACTACATGAGCTTGCAGTCAACTTCTTAATCACACAACAAAAGCCCACCAAAAGGAAAGTTAGAATACGCACAATAAACGAGAGAGCTTGTTTATTTTGCTTAAAAGAACAAAAACTAAAGCTGAAAATAAAGAAAAAAATAGGATAGAATAAAAATCTGTTACAACAAAATGTATGGTTATCTAAAATGTCATTTTATGTGACAAACAAAATTTCTTGAATTGAAAAATGTCAACATTGAAATTAAAGCCCGTGGATAAGTGAACTATTAAGATACAATTAAAGGGAGTATGAATGAAGAGGTAGACTCACTGAAGGAAAGTCCCCACTATTCAGCACAGAGAGACAGATATGGAAAAGAGGATTGAAATTAAGAGATCCGGAAGACAGACTAAAAAGTTACAAAATACATTTAATGAGATTTCTAGAAAGAGATAATGGAGAAACTGAAGAGAGACAGTATTTGTAGAGCCTCAGGATAAAGTTTCCAGTACTAGTGAGAGACATAAATCCTGACTCAAGAGTTTTGATGAGTTCTAAGAAAGAGAAACAAAAATAAATCCGTCTATACATATTCCAGTGAAATATCAAAAGATCTGAAATTATGAAATGAAAATCTTAAATATATCCTAAAAGACAGATTACCTAAAAGAAACAACAATTATCAGCTATAGTAAGAGGCCAAAAAATAATGAAATATCTTCAAGTGTTAAATACACCCATAGAGATGGTATCATTTAATTTGTGTGAGCACACACACACACGTCTGATAGAGCTATCACTAGAAAACAATACCACGTAAAGCAAGAGAGCCTAGGTAGTGTTCAAAAGGATGACATAACTTGAAGTCAAGTCATATCTTTAAAGTGAGGGTTGTGTCTGGACCCACCCACTGAAACTGTTTCTATTCAATACTGTACTTGAAGCACTAGTCGATACAATAAGAAAGAGAAAAAAAGGGTGTATGGGCTATAAAGGGAAAAAACAAGCTGTCATTCATAGTTGATGATGTCTACATATAAAATATGAGAGCCTACCAAAAAATACCATTCAAAGTAGCAAGAGTTCTGCAAAGATGCTGGATATGAAATGAGTGTTCAAAATCACAAGTTCTGATACAGCTACAATGAGGAACCAGAAAAGAACAATGATTAAAAGATACTATGTAATAGCATGGAAAAGATAAGACATCCAAAACTAAACCTAATCAAAGATGTGCAATGAAAGATGTAGAGAAAATGTTAAGCTCTCATAAGGGGTTTTATGGAAAAGGTAAGCATAGGAGAAAATATGTCATGTTCAAAGGTGGGAAAACTAATAGCTTAAAGATTGCAGTCCTCATCCAAATAATCCTATAAATTCAGTTCAAATCAAAATTTCATTTTTGAAATGAAATGTGACAAGCTTATCCTAAAAGTCATGTATGAATAAAGGAACAATATCCAAAATAACTTGGCAGGGGTGTGGGGAGAATTTATCATAATATATCAAAACTGTAGAACTATAAAAACTAAATCAGTGAGACATGGGTGGAAGGTTCAATTAGACCACTGCCCACAAACAGTGGAAGTGAATTGACTACTCACTAAATGGTGTTGGGACAAAGAACAAATCATAGGGGGATAAAAGATAAAATTAGAGCATACCTCCCACAATATACAAAATTTAATTCCAGTGGGTTGAAAGAGCCAAATGTGATCAACAAAACTGTATAAATTTAAGTTTAAACCAATACAAATGACTTGTTTTTTATTTCAGCATATGCAAGGAACTTTTGAACAAGACAAAATGAACAGAAATCATGAAGAAAAAGCAGATACAATTTACCACATCAAAATTAATAACTCTATGGCAAAAAAGCACCATAAACAAAGAGAAAAAGACAAGTCATGTGAGGGGTAAGGTATTTACAAACCACAAATCATATCTAGATAGATATAAAAACTCTCATAAATCATAAGCAAAACACAAATCATCTGCTAGAAACATGGAAAAGGGATAAGAACCTACAATTCACATAAAAATCCAAATGAACAATGAACATATGTTAAATGCACAACTGTATCAGTCATCAGAGGAAATGCAATGAAATTAATAATTGGGATCTGTTACATATCAGATTATCAAACTTTAATAATTCTGGCCATCTCACAGATTGCTGAAGATTTATTGAAATGGGAACTCTACATATGGTGGGAGTGTGGATGGTAGAGTTACTCTAGAAAGCAGTTGGAATTGTGCATTCCCTAACTCACCAGTTCACTTTACATATACACCCTAGAGAAATCGCACACATGTATTCAAGGGTACATGGACAAGAATGATCATTTTAACGTGGTTTAAAAGAGCAAAGAAATTGGAGTGATCCGTTGTTCCCTTCAGGAGGGAATTAAGAAGCCACAATTTATTCATACAATGGAGCTCTATGCAGAAAGTGAAATAATGAACTAAGTGTGCATGTAATAACACTGGTAAATCTGCAAAACAAATGTTTCCTTTGCTGCCAAAGGACACATTCCATATATCACATATAAAACTTTAAAAAACTCACCAAAAAATCCTATGCATACTTGATTAATACATGTAATTTTAATGTAGTAAAATTACAAATATGCATATGGTAATGAAACATCTATTTCAGAGGAGTGGTGACTTCCAGATCGAGGGATGAAGATGCATATATATCTTAACATTTTAGTTCTTTAAATCTGGAGAGAGATGAAGCAAAAAATGGCAAGTATGATGACCTACTTAATCCTAATGATTGTCTTTTAATTATTTTCTATACTAAATGTTTGTGATATAATTCAAATAAATGTTTAAAAGAATTTCAGGAGATATTCTTACAATTAAAATGCACAGAGTTGGCATAGAGTTAGGCATTCTCAGCCACTAAAGCATGGATGTCATTTGCACAAACCCTCCTGAGGGAGTTTGGGCAATACTTCCCACAAGTCCATAAATATACACATAGCTTATGCCCCAATAATTCCAATACTAAGCATTTGTCCTCATGAAATCACTGAACTTGCACACAAATAAGCATTTACAAAACTGTCCATTGTATTGTTAATTACATAAAAAACTACAATCCAAATAAACAAAATAAGGAACTGGCTAACATGTAATACAGTCATAGAATGGGATATTTTACAATTATTAAAAGTAAAATGCTAAAATATTTTAATGATATAGGAAGTTACAGTATATTACTAATCAGCAAATCAGTTTAGAAATGCAATATGTGCACACAATAACCCCAATTTTATACAATTAGTGTATGTGGGATATGTCTGTACATGTATATATATGTATATGGGAGGAGGGAATAGACCCTAGAGGAAAAATTTCACCAATGTTTGTTATTCTTTGACCATGATGCAGCTGTAGATAACTTAAACTTTTCTTCTGTGTACTTTTCCATATTTTCTAAAATAATATAAGATGCTTTTATAATTTCAAAAATAATGAACATTAATATGACTAAGGTGGGCTCAACGTTTGTATGAGTCAGTTACCATTAGCAATTGATGATTTATTCTATAAGAGCCAGTATTTTTTTTAGTTGGGCAAGTAAAGATGCATTAGGGGGAAAAGCCTTAGATTCTGAGTGCAAAGTGGAAGGCATGGCTGCCTGAAGTATTAGAATCATCCATCTGTAACTTGAATTGATCAACACTATCTGAAACTATATCATACCCAGGTGCTATCATGGTAATCCACAGACAGATGCTACTTTGAGCCTCTCAAACAAAAGGGCTCGATTCCAACCTCCTAATAACTCCAAAGGGATGTTTGGGAAGGATCTATGACCCCTCCCCTTAATGGTACAAACTGTTGAATCCCCAGGCTAACCCTGGAAGGAGGTTTGCCAGATCGGAGTTAAGGCTGAACCCAGTTTAATTCAATCCCACTGAACTTCACCTTCCACAGGATTTATTTATTCTGGGTGCAATAAGAGGATAGAAAGAGCATGTAACAGGCACTTTAGACACTAAATCAGTTTATTCCCATGACAACTCTGGGCAGCTGGTGTTATAAATCTCCAAATCGTAGGTGAGTAACTTAGAGGCCACATAACTAGGAACTGGTAAAGTCGGAATTAAAACTCAGGGCAGTCAAAATCCAAGACTCAATCTGACCTTACGAAATTAATTTACTTTTCATTACTGCAAGCAGTATTTCCTTACATTTTAGCCATGCACCCCTTTCTGCAAAAGAAATACTACTGTAAAATGAGTTAAACAGACGAAGGCAGATGGTTACTCTGATTCAACTAAGAGTAAAAACCCGAGTTCCTTCCCTGAGCAGGGAGCAGTTTAAATCATGCATCCTGAGGTTGCTGTAAAGGTTTGCCTTCCTCCCCAACAGTGTTCCCCAAGGGGAAAGCCTCTCTATGTTCAATAGGTAATGAAGGATATAATTTGTCAACTTGGGGAACCACATATCTGAATTCAAACAAAAAGGCTGCTGTGCGAGGTGAGTACTGACAGCAACCTTGTCCACCTCTCAGCCCCCATCTCCATGTCCCCTGGTCTTACAACAAGCCTGCTCATGTCTTCCAGGACTCCCACTTTTATCTGGGTTATTATCCATCTTTCACCTGAACTGTTGTAATAGCCTCTCCATTGCCCATCCAGCCTCCTTTCAGTCTATTTGCCAGACAGCAATCATTGTCATCTGTTTAAAATGTTTCTGTAAGAGCCAGTATTCTTTTTAGTTCAGCAAGTAAAGAGGCATCAGTCCCCTGTTCAATACTTTAAGTGCATTCCCTAATTCTCAGAATGAATGAAAACTCACCATGTCCTACAAAGTCTTCCATCAGCTAATGTCTACCTCTCTGTCTTAACTCAGCTTCTTCAGAAAGCAGAGCCTGAGGCAAGTATTTGGATACCCTTATTAAGGAATGGAAGCCAGGTTGAGAGGCAAGGGAAATAAGGCAGGGGAAAAGGAGAGTCAGCCCAAAGGGTGCATTACTAAACTGGGTGTGTCCCATAAAAGCCCAGATAACTACATCTTGGGATGGTAGTCAGAGGAAAGAAATGTCATCTGCTGCATCTCCCACTGGTCAAAAGTTTATCACTTTTGGGTGATGGAGAGGGGGGTGGGAGTTAATTTCCTCCTCTATCTTACAATTGTCCAGGAGTCCTGAGTATCTCTTGGGTCAGCTTCAATGGTAAAACTTCAGTGGATGAGGTGGGAGGTACTAAGCACTGAGCAAGGAACACAAACCAAGTGACAACTTGTGAAAGAAGCAGACAAAGTTCCCAAGTATAGGTAAGGTCAAGAGGCTCTGATGTTGCCCAGATATCTGACACAATGGGCCCCTGATCTGATCATTTTCTCTACTTCTCTTTCACTCATTCCATTACGCTGAGCTTTCAATTTCTCAAACACACAGGCTTGCTTCTACCTTAGGGCACCTAAGCTAGGTATTTCCTATACTGGGCAGAATGTTCTTCTCTCATCTTCCCATGAATGGTTTCTTCTTGGGGTTCTGAATTCAGCTCACACGTTACCTTCACAGAAAGAAACTTTTTGGTCCACTTGCATAGACATCCTCTATATATCACACTATGTTAATCTTCCACTTTTTACTATTTGGTATTTTCTTATTTATGTATTGTTGATCTGTCTAGAAAGAATGGGGACTGCTTTAGAGCAGAGACTATCAATCTTGGTTACTGCTCTCCCTAATTGGAACAGTACATGTTGTAGTATTTCCTGAACATTTGTTGGATGGATGGAAGGATGGATAGATGGATGGATGGATGGATGGATGGATGGATGGATGGATGGATGGATGGATAAAAGTATTGGTGGATGAATAAATATATAGGTGGGTGGGTGGGTAGGTGGATGAGTAAGTAAATGCATTGAAATCATGAAAACCAGGAAGTGTAACAGAAATAGCAGTTTGAAGAACAGAAACAGACTTTCTGATAAATGGCTAGAAAGGCAGGAAAACGTGGCTGGCAGTTGAGTGGAGAGGGGACATGTGGGCCCACCATGAGGAGTCAGCTTACAGATGCAGATGGACCTACACCCCATGCAGAATCTACATGGGTGAAAGACAGCCCCATCCACACCCAACCTTGAGGTTTCTTTCCTCACTGTCACCAACCAACCCTGCCTGTCCCCTCCTCCAGGATCCCTGAGAAACCACCTTTCTCGTGGCAGAAATGCATCAAGGTCTTTAACCAGTTATTCATATTCCTGTCATTTATAAATCATGTTGAACTGAGATATTTTTCCTTTTGGAGCCTCAGACATTTGGTCAACTCAGGATAGGTGCGCAGGTGAACACACAGGCTGAGAGAGCACCAGGCAGTGGGCTTGGAGGGCACTTGCTCTTTATGCATCTTCCCCAGGGGGGAAGCAGCAGTCATGTAGCCAGAAGTCTGAGATCTACAAGGCCTTCTCTGCCCATACTGACCAGCACCAAGTGAGACCAGCCAATAATGCCTGGGACTGTGTCACACATGCTCAGCAGCCCCCAACCCTCAGTCACTCCCTCTGTAAGGAAGACCCCTTGGAAGGTAGCTCTTCCCCTTCCCAGGCTACCCAGTGGTTGGCCCCACCTCCAGGGCATCTCCCACCAAACCCATCTTCCGTCTTTTACTTTTACTAGAAAACCACAGACCCCCTGACACTCCCCGGCAATGTCTGAAATCTCCACTAGGCAGCCTTAAAGGTTACAGTTACAATTTTTTCTCTCTTTTCAAACCTCAAGGGAAAGACAGGTGGAGGAGGAAGGGAGAAAAAAAGTCTTCTCCTCCTCCAGTTGTCACATCCCACGGCCCTCAGCTAATGCTGCAGGTAAATATTAGCTCCCCTTGGAGTTGAAGAATACCGGAGAGAGTGAGTGAGAGAGAGAGGAGAGGGTGAATATGCATTTCTGCTTCTTAGCACCTTCCTGGCAGCGTGGGAAGCTGGTTGAATAAGCAAAACATGGGCGCTCAACTCCAGCACATGCATACACTCAGACAGACCCACTGCTTTTAGCAGCCTCAAGGGAGGCTGAGAGGGATGCCCCCTTGGTCCCTACCCTCTTCCTGCCCTAGAGCCACTGGGTTCCTGGAGCGAGAACTTCTTCCCCCAGAGGAGGAGGAGGAGGCAGGGAAAGGTGCAGACACCAGGCAAAGGAGCGGAGGTTTGTGCCAAGGGAATACCTCTGATCACACAGTGACTGGCAGAACAAGATTCTCCCCCTCCCTCCAGCTGCTCATCTATGGTGAAACGTGACTGCTGGTCCACAAAGCACAGGTCCTTCCTGAGACCCAAATGTATGACCTCTAGCTTGATAGTTTATCTTCTCTTGTCCCCTGTGGCCTTCACACCCTCTGCTCATCTGCCAGTCCCTTCTGCACTCATTTCCAGCCTTTGGCGAGGCTGTGCTCGCTTTGGTTTCCTTCCCCTGCCCCTCATGCTCACTTGAACTTGCTGCAACGATGACGTCTCTTTCCACTTCTTGACCATGTATCCTTGCTGGTTCTACATGGACTTGGTCCTTCTCATCCAGCCCCATTATCTCCCTTCCATACCTGGGCTCAACAGCTTTGAAACCAGATCCTTTTCCTCTTCTAAGTAAGTTCTTCTACTATTTTAGTCAATGGGGACCATTCCAGCCTGAGGTCCCCAGCTGAGACCACCAGTCTCCACACAGTCACATGCACTGATGAGCCTTCTAGTATTATTTTTGTCGCCCATAAGGTGTCCTGCATACCAGGACCTGGGCCTCCTGGGGGCTGGGATTAGTTCAGGGTGGGTGAAGCCTTCAAGGGTATGGCGTAGGGTGTATAGCTCAGGGCAAGGCCAGAATGAGCGAGGTTAGTCTACCCTCAAAATTAATCCCAATTGTATTCAAGGATGGAGACAAGAGCTGGAAATCAGTTACTGCTCACCAGTCGTGAAAGGCAAGGCAAGGTCAAACACCAGCATGTGAGAGGGAAGGCCAGAACTGGAATACAATGTGGACTGTGTCCTTGATTTAGAGACTGGGGGCAGGTGTTTGAAAACTGTATAATTCAAGGGAATTAGAGATCTGTTTTGACTGGACTAGCAGAGGGGTGATTGGCCACAGAAGGTAAATAGACAAGGCTTCTAAACTTTTATCCTTACTCGTCTAAATAAACCCTCCAGTTTTCTCCCCCAAGCCCTTCTCACATTATTCCCTCAAGAAGAAGTTTCCTCACACCTCTCCATTTTCTCAAAACCTTCCATCATGCAAAATCCTAGTGGATGTTTGCGATCATCTTGGATCTTACCCCAGACACTACACTGCTCAATCATACCACACTTGCCTCTGGACATTTGTGAACCAGCAGTTCCCTCGCTCTTGAATTTTCAGGATGAGAACAATTTCAAAGGGAACCAATACACCTTTTATTTTTTTAAGTAGGAGCTTTCAAAAACAACCACCTCTATTTATACCCCATCATTTCATTAAAGATAAGGCATTTTAGCACTAAAATTTTAGAAGAATATAATCTCAGAAAACTCTATATATCAAATAAATTTAGCCTTATGCAATAATCACCACTTGCCCTATTTTTCTCATTTCACAGCAAACTGATGAAAATGTTGTCATCAACAGGCACCAACCCATAAATTAGCATTTGAAACCATAAATATAGATTTCTCATTTGACATTTAATCACAGAGTGCCTTGCATTTTTGTTTAGTTTTGTTTTCTTTCCGACTGTTTATCCAACTTTTCAACTGTGCATATCTTCTCAATGTGCCAGATAGTAAGATCCTTCAGTGAAGTTCTGTCTTCGATCCCTCCCCTCCCAATACACAAAGCCTTGTACACATAGAATAAATACCAAGTGAGTAGATGTGATGTCAGAACAAGGAAATACTAAAGGAACCAAAGCAAAGGAAGGAACTAAGCAATAAAAACAGAGAGGGAAAGACACACATTTCCACCACCAATTTTGCTGCCTTTTTGCTCTGAATCTTAGAATGATGCTGTAATAGACAAACAGATTTGTCTATTACAAGGGTGGTCCAGCCAAAGGGACTTCAGATCTATGTGTTCATGAATCCTCCCAAACTTCCAAGCTGTCAACAGTTTTGGGAGCAACTGTGTAGAGGAAGAGTATTATAGTGAGAGTCTGGACAAGGTTCTGTTTCCAGCTCTGCCTTCAGGGTGTCATTTTACTCTCTAGATCTCAATTGTCTCTCCTGCTAAATACCCATATGTTAGATTGTATTGGGAGTATACTTCTAGCTCAGAATGTTGTGGTTTATTGTTTTTTACTCCTATTTTCATCAGTGTCTGAACAGGAGATAAGAAACGTATCCAAATTCCCTTAGAGGCTCTGGGAGGAGCCTGATCCTAGATTCTCAATCTACCCTGTAATAAGGCTATCCTGATCACCTATGAGAGTCCACTAGCCCATTGTGCTAGCCTCCCACTACATGTGGGCCTGGATCCCACTATGAAGCCTTTGAACTCATAGTAAAAGTAACAAGGCACCACTTATTGAGTACCTGCTATATACATTGTCCTTGTCTCCTACCCTCTCCACAATCTAGCAGGGTAGGTATTGTTTCCCCTTTGACTGCTAAGGAAACTGAGTCAAGAGAAGTTAAGTAACCAACACGAGATAAAAGAGCAGAGACTTGAACCTGGGGCTCTGATTCCAGAGTCTGTGTTCTCCCAGCAGTGGGTGTGTGGGCAGACTATTCCAGAGCATGGTCTCCCACAGCTCCACTCTGTCAGGGGCCAAGAAACCAAGAGCTATTGGTGACTAAGTAGGTTTCAAAACACAAAAAAGTGAACTCTCTTGAGTTTGTCCCATCATAGAATTCCACTTGAGTCCATAACTCAATTCATCAACCACACCAGTAGTTGGAAGTTGATTTAATGGTGTCATCTCTCCTCTAGTGGGATTATCTTACTTTCTGCTTCTAGTGGAACTCTGCCACCAACCCCATACTTCTGGAATTGAATATATAAAGGGTGACCTGTCATAACAGCAATGTTCTCATCTAGAACCTTGAAATAGACTAATTACTTCCATTTTCAGACCACCCTCAGCACTTTCTCCAACCCCCACCCCCATCTCCTTGTAATATGTAAGTCTGTGCTGGGACTAAAACTTCCCCAAAGGCGGAAACTACTTGCTTCAAAATCATTGTATCCAGAGTCAAGAACTAAGCTTTTCATCTATACTGTAGGTATTTGAGAAGAGGGAGGCTTGAGACTGTGTCTCATGAATTATGAGTCAGGAAGTTGCCACTACATTCTAGGCAATTCTTAGAAATGGAAACCACAGAAATATGAATTCTTAATCTTTCTGTATAATTAGGAAGTAAACTGATTATTTATTTATTTATTTATTTAGCCTCTGGGGCCTTTCTCTTTACCCACTAGCTCATTCTTACTGGTACAGCAAGGCAATAGATTTTCAAGAAGTATTTTAAGGGCCTCCCTGGTGGCGCAGCGGTTGAGCGCTGGGTTGCGAAGCTGCCCGCAGCCTCTGCAGCGCCGGTTCAATCCCCTGCTGCTCCCTGGCCACAGGAGGAGGGTCCCACATGGCGCGCAGACCTCTCCTGCCGCCCGCTGCTCCCCTCAGCAGTGTACTTCGGTCCTTCTGCCTGCTCTGCTCCCCGCTCTGGCTCTGGTGAATTCTCTCACCCTCCTGCACTTCTGACTGTACCCAGTGCTTGTATAAATAAATAAAAAATAAATCTTAAAAAAAAAGAAGTATTTTAAGAGAAAAGGGATTTTGAGAAAATGAACAATTTCTGAGGACACAGAAATTGGTAGATTGAAAAGTTGAGATGCAACGGCCTCAGGAAAAACTGAAACTAAGTGTCCAAGTCCAAGTACATCAGGATATAGATACTAAAACTGCTCCAGTGATGGCCAAGGTCAGAAACAATGTGTATCTGGGAAAGAATCCAAGCTGGTAAATGTTCATATTCACATTCCTGGGTCTGGAGTGCCAGGAATCTACAGGAGGGGCTGGGGGGTTAGAAAAAAGAAGGGTCCGACTGACTTTTGTGTGTGGTAAAGCAAAGGCACCAGCACCCACTTTAGAGGATGGTTCATGGCACGGTTGCTAGAGAGGGTCTAGAAGATAGGAGAGTGTAGGCTGCCCAAGCTTGGAAATGCTTCTTTGAGGGAAACTTGAAGAAAGGCTGATATGGAAAACTGACTAATGCCTGCCAGCCCGGGCTGTGGTAGCCTGGGAGCTGAGCCCACTTCCTGGTTGCTTCCCACCACCTCCCCATCACCTGCCTCCCAACACAGTCCCTGAATCAGGGCTCCAAGGACACCATTTACAAATCAGTGGAGCAGAGTGGAAAAGCCAACTCCTGGATGCAAAGACCTAGACATGGGCGCCTCCCTGGTGGCACGAGGGGTTAAGACACAACCTATGAGGCTGCCCGCAGCCACTACAGCACGAGTTCAATCCCCAGCCAGGGAACCCACAGGGCACAGCAGACCTCTCCTGACTTGCCTGCTGCTCCCCTCAGCAGTGTATTTCAGTAGATCCACCTGTTCACCCCACTCTGTCTCTGGTGAATCCTCTCACCCCCTCACACCTCTGGCCTGTACCCCACCTCTTGTATGCATAAATAAAAAAACCTTTAAAAAAAATAAAATAAAATAAATGACTTAGACTTGAAGTCTGAGTCCAGCTTATTAGTTGATTCAAACTGGTCTGAGCCTCAGTTCCTCCTCTCTGCAATATCCCAATTTACCTGTTTTGTAAACTACAAAATGCCATACAAAAATATTTGACATTATTAAGAACCTACGCTTTCAAGAACTTAGGCTTTGAAAGGAAACTCAGAAATCATTTAGACATCTTCTCAGCCAAGGAGCTCTCTTTTCTGTTGAGGATTTCAATAAAGACAGATGGATGAATGAAGTCTTCCTCTGACCTGTATCCACAGATTGAAGAAGATCCTTCCCAGTGGGGCTTGCAGCTCTGTTTGGGATAGAACCACTTACTGTGGCACAATGTTTCTCAAGTGCCACTTACCCTTTCTGGTGAGCCGGTTCCTTTCCAAGAGACAGGATTTATTTTCTCCACCCCAATTAGATCATAAGTTCCTTGAGAACAGCAACCTTGTCAGACTTCTTGGGCACTCTTCTTAGTCCCATGGTTTCCACTAGTGGCTTCATGCCCCTGCTTAAAATACTTTCTTGGCTCCTCAGTTTCCTTAGAGGCAAGTTCAAGTTCCTTAACCCTAGCCCTTCTGTCTTATTCTGTACACTCTTCTTGGAGACCTTCATTTACTCTAAGGCTTCAACTTTTCAGCTGATGAACTCAAATAGAGTATTCCTAACCATGACCTCTTTCTCTTCCAAACTCCTGACATTTTACACCAGCAGTCTGCACTGTCTCCAAGGGGAAACATTTTAAAATATTGAACTGGTATGAACAAGTCAGCATAGAAGGCCTCCTGCTGGGTCTCACACTATCCACACAATCCCTTTAGTTCTAAGCTTTGGGAAGGTCCTAGTGACTGGGTAAATTCAGGTAAGCAAGGCAGTGGAGGGAGAACATGAATGAGGGCTGTAGTTCTTTATCAATCGTAGAGAAGTATTTCAATAATTTTATAACCACCCAGCCACAGAAGTTAATACTGACTAAAATTCAATCATAGCTATTTCCCTTTCCCTTACAGTCAATCTGTCAAGACTATGCTCCTTTTTTCCATTCCAGCCTCCCACACCTGCTCGACCTTTTCTGTCCTGTTAGCTCAATGGCTCTATTATCTATCCGGTTACCTAAGGCAGAAACCTGGGCATGCTTACTGACACTTCTTCAGCTGATTGACACAATTACCAAGTCCTATCCTTTGCAATGCCTCAGTACTCCTCAAATTCACTGACCAAGATTTTTCAGAATTTAACTCAGATTTTTTCACCTAAAACCACTGCAATGAGTCTCCCTGAATAGGGTTGCCCCCTTCAGCCAATCTCCACATCACAGCCAAAAATCATCATCTTTAAATCCATTGTATGCTATAATTATTCAGTAGTTCTCTATTTCCCAAGACTGAAGCACAAATTTCATCACTTGGTCTCTATGTCATAACCTAGCTTTTATTTCCCACTAATCTCTCTCCACCTCCCAGTGATAAACTCACTGCAATTCAAAATCCCACCAGAAAATCTCTGCTTCTCTCCCATGCCAAATTCTCTTTGGCCTCTGGCATTGGTCCACGACATTTATTCTTCCAACAACTCTCATTTCTTGAAAACCTTACCCACTCACGCATCTACCTCACCTAAAGATCTTTAAGCTATTTTGAGGTTTAACTCGGATGTCAATTCCTTCAGGAAGTCTTTCCCGACCTCCCATTGCCAAGACTGGTTTGAACACCTTCCCACGAGCCCTTATAAAACCCTGTATTTCTCTGCCTCCAAGAGCATTTATAACACTACATAGTATTTGCCTTTTTTAACTAGGGAGAGGCTTGTCATTTTTTGTCTCTGAATATCCCCAGTAGATGTTTAATCGGTGTCTGTTGGCACCGTCACATACAGGTAGCTTGTGGGCAGGAACTGGTCATCTACAGAAAGGTCACCCAGGCTTCTCCTTGGAGCGTCCCACCCTCCTGAATGCAAACAGAAAGATGCTGCCACCACTTCCTACCACACTCCTGACTCCTGATCAAGAAGCTAAGAGGGAGGTGAACTTAGGATAGACATTATGAATTCCTCAGCAGCCAGAGCCCGAAAGCAAGTTAGCAACTTGCAATCCTGATCTGTCGGAATCGCTTTAATCAAGTTGCAAAGACAGAATCATGGTGCCCTGCCAGCCTGTCAGAGCAGCACCAAAATTGGAAGAAAAAAAATACAAGAATACTGAAGCAGGACATAAGCTGATCACATTATTTAAAGTGTGTACGTGAGTGTACATATGTGTGTAATGGGACCAAAATAGCAGCAGCCTCCCTGAGTTATTACTGCAGTGGCATCTCTGGGCTGGGACTCCATGTCTCTGAGGCGCTTTCTAATTGGGGCACAAACCTAGTATCTCTGGTTGGAACCCTGAGCTTCCAGAGTCGCAGCATTGAGTCCACCAGACGCAAACCAACTGCCTCTGCAGGATGTCTGTGACCCCTCAATGGGGTGTTTGCAGGACCAGAGGCTTCCAGATGTGGCCCTACCAACACCTGCACCAGACCTGGTATGCCCATCTACCCCACCTGTGTCCCCAAAATTCCTGGAAGGATTTTTCCCTGCAAAGCTCCTCCACAGGCGGCTGCCACCAGACCTGAGCTCCACTCATTGGAAGAGCAGGCACCTCAGGCCAGCCTTCGATGTAGCCCCCAGCAGCAGGAAGAAGAGATAGAGGGGGCTAAACCAAGCTCTCCAATATCCAGGGACGGTCATTAAAGGGGCAAGATTCCTGGTGCCATTTCAAGCCATTCTTGAGTGACTTAGCGCTCACCCAGCCAGAGGGGCTGAGACAGAGTTTCTTCCCCTCCTCCATTGTCTTTCCTGCCCAGATTTGAATTGGGTAAAATTGGTCCTGCTGCTTATCAGAGACAGAAGTGGAGGAAACAGGCAGTCTACACTTCACCTCAAGTTCAGACCTCGCGCAGACTATAGTGGGCCCAGAGAAAGCATTTATATTTAAATTAAATATCAAAAGTCTAAGTTTGAAGTCTCAGCCTCTTGGGCTCAAATTTTGGCTCTGTCATTTACTAGCTTTGGACTCTTAGACAAGTGACTTAATTTCTCCAAATCTCAGATAAGTCATTGGCAAGATAAAGATCATACTGCATGTGCATAATGCATGTGCAAAGCAAGCATGTGGTAGGTGCTCAATAAATGTTCATTTCTCTCCTCCTCATTTGTAACCTCTAGAATTAAAATACACACATCATGGGCTTTGTGAAATACATGCATCATGGGCTACATGTGCATGGAAAACCATCCCCCACCCCAGCAAAAGGTTCACAACCTACTCCCCAGAAGCTGTAAAATAAGAGGTTGAAGGTTTCTAATCAGCTGACTTCAAAATGGAGAGATTCTCCTGGATTAATACAACCTGTGCTTTCCTAATCACATGAGCTCTTTAAAACAGGAGATTGGGTCAGAGAAATGTGATATGAGAAAGACTCAACCCACCACCTCTAGCTCTGAGCATGGAAGAAAGAGTCAAAGAACAGAGCAGCCTTTAGAGCAGACGATGGACTTCAGCTCCAACTAGCAAGAGCATGGAGACCGCATTCCCCCAGTAGCAGAGAAAGAACTCTGCCAATGACCAGAATGATCAGGAAGCGGAGCCTCCCTTGGGGCCTCCAGAAGGGAACATTCTGGTCTCACCCGGTGTTAGTTCTGTGAGACCCATACTAGGCTTCTGCTGCATGAAACTGAAAGGAAATACATTTGTGGGTTTTAAGGTGCTGAATTTGTGACGGTGTGTTATAGCATCAATAGAAAAACCAATGCACTGTATTAGATCTATCTTGATTTCACTTTCTAATAGAGTTCTGTTTTTTGATAGGAAAAACTCCCCAAATGGAATAACAATCAGGTTTTCTTTTACTTGGTTAACTGCTCCTAAGAGAACCCTGAATAGTCTGCATATGTAAACCAGGAGACACCCATCCATCCCGTTCCTCACGGTGCCCATTTGTAAAATGAGGCACAGCAGTTGGGAAGAACCGAAGGGCCTCCAGAGAATACCTTTCCAAATCGCTCTATAACACAGGATAACATCACAAACTTAAATCTTCTGGAGTTAAGGAAGTTTCCAACAGACGCAGTTCTGAAGAGTGCTTTCAAGATTAGTGCCACTTGGAGAGACGAAACAAATGAGATAGCACTTACACCTAACACAGTGTCTGGAAACGACCTTGATCCAGCTGGGGCTGAGCCCCACCAGTCACCAGAAGAGCTTTCCAATGATACATACGGCACATGGATGGTGTCTTCCATCACACTAGAACCTGCTAGAATCTGCAGCCCAGTGCCAGAGTGCAAGAGCCTGCAAAGGCGTGTGCTGAGGAGCAGAATGGGGCTGCGCAGAAAGCGTGCAGGCCAAGGCAAGTTTTCAGCTTCGGTCCCAAGTGCTCTAGATTTAGAGTGCCCAAGCCAAGAAGCTGTAAACATTAATTCAGCATGGCATTTGATCATCTTATTAAATGCCTCTGAATCTTCATACAATGCATTAGCCACCGAACACCAGGAACCAGAAGAAGCTGACGGCAGTAATTCCAAGCAGTGTGTGCCGACGGGAGCCCCAGCCCCTGGAATGAAACAGCGGTCTGCTCTATTAATTAGATCAACCATAATAGCTTTATCCATTAGGCCCCGTGTATTCTGACATGCTCAGAATGCAGTACTTGCCATCAAGCAAACCCGGGCCCTTTGCCTGAGATTCACTTCAGCCTCTACTACCGACAGAGGAGAGATCAGAGCTGGGCAGCATGGCCAGATGGCCTATTCCAGGAGACCCCACATAGGCCCAGGGTCCAGTGACCCCTGCCACATTTCTCTCCCAATCCTGGAATCCCCCCTAAAGAACACCACAATTTAGCAAGGTAAGTAAGACTGGTCCAGACTCCGAGGTCTGCTTTTTGATGAGCATCTGAAGAACCAGTCTAAAGAAAGGATGCAGTCTAGCCTGGAGGGCAAGCAGCCAGGTGGGCTCCAAGATGGCTCGTGCCAGTCACTGGCAGAAAGAAGGACATGCAAGTGTTCTTCTATCTCTCATCCCCCCAATGAACACATGGGTGCCCAAGTGGTGGGCTGTGAAAGCAATTGTCTCCTCAAAATAGGGTTCTTGGGATTCTTCTTGAACCAAAGGAAATTCAGAAGCCTGAAGATGCAAAGATGCTCTGTGAACATGAATGGTTCTGCTGCATGGACCACGAGCTTAGCAAGTGAGCTGAGGCAGGGACAGATCTGCCAAACACCACCACCTTTAACTCCCACAGCTGGGTGTTCCCCGCTGCTGCTGTGTGTTGGGCTTACCCCTCTAGATCCCTGACAGCAGGGCCCCAGTGTCGCATGTGACCCCCAGCCCCGGTGTATGGCGAGCACAGTGCACGTGTGAAGAGTCATGTGGGTGGTCTGCTCAGATGCCACATGGGAAGCTTTCTCCAGTCAGAGACCCCCCTCCCACCTGCCACTCCCCATCTTCTCCTCCCGTCCTCCATCCCCACCCAGCCCTGAAATCTAGAGTCAAGATCTGGGGACATAAGTCCAAGACTTTAGGCTTCTGGTGTGTTTCTATTTTCCTCGTGTTTGATTAAATTTAGGCTAAACACGTAAGAGGCACTTTTGAAATTAAAATATAGGAAAAGCAAATTTTGATTTGGAAGGTTATGTACTGTATTTTTTTCTTAAATTTACAAAAGAGGTAAACATACAACCCTTTAAATAATAAGTTCCTTGGTATTGTAAAAGAAGAACTGATTAGTGCTGAGTAACAAAGGGATGAATATGTCACTTTTCCTGCCCTCAAGGAATTCAGTCATAAAGGGAATGAGACAAGAAAGAAATTATAAGAAAGTTCATCGAGAGAAAATACATGGCTCCATTCCTTTCCCTCCATTTTGTGTTAAGATAACATCTAGAGGCCTCCCTGGTGGCACAAGGGGCTAAGCACAGCACTGTGAAGCAATCCACAGTCACTGCAGCATGAGTTCAAGCCACATGGCGCAGCAGACCTCTCCTGACTTGCCCACTGCTCCCCTCAGCAGTGTATTTCAGTAGATCCACCTGTTCTGCTCCTCACTCTGTCTCTGGCAAATCCTCTCACCCCTGCACCTATGGTCTGCACCCCAGCTCTTGTATACATAAATAAATAAATCTTAAAAAAAAAAAAAAGATAACATCTATAGCTAGCACTGATGCTATCAGAGAACTCAGAGTATGAGAATTTCTAAAGGACAACAGGCACAAATTGACAGAGAGCAACTGGAGGAATCATATGCCAGAAGAAATGAAAGACCCAAGAGGAGGAAGAAAATCCAGGGGTGTAGAATGTCGATGGTCCAAGGACCCATGGGAGGACCTGGGGATTCCAGCTCTTGAGTGGCTGCTCCCACCTCCCACACTGGTGCTGAGAGCCATCAGATGCCCCAAGACCCAGGCAAGGCTCACATGGGAGGACAGTGTTGCAAAAAGATGGCATGAAGCCCTAAGTTCAGAAAATATAATTTTATCTTCCCTAAACTCTTCTTCCTCCTACCCCATCTCAAATCTGTTTCTCTCCCAGAATCCTCCACTTCATTCTTCCTGTCGCTGTAGCCAAAAACCTAGGAAGCATCCTTCCCTTTCCTTCCCCATCTCTCCAGACAATCACCACAAACTGTAATTGGGCCTTTCAGTGTCTCCTGCCAACCCCTCCTCTCTGCCCCAACGGTATTCCCTCAGCTAAGTGCTCTCTTAACTCTTCCTCATGCTCTCCCACATGAAACAGTATAGAAACAAATCTCATTTGTTTAATAGTGTGCCTTGGAGGACACCAGCTCTGTTGGGTGAATGTTTGGATAAGCCCCTTGGGTCGAGCTAGAATAACCTAGGTGCTCCCTTGATTGCCATCAAAGGGAGTCGACTCAACCACTGCAGAGATTTTGCTGGGCTGCCTGTGTGTGCTGGCGAGGACCGGCGATGAACTGCACACTGGACCATAGAGGGGGTACCGAGGGACCAAAGAAAAGATGAAAACAGATGCGTCAATCCTGAAAGTGGAACGGAGAGAGAAAGCATTAGGGAGCAGAACAGAAATGTCAAAAACAAACTCCAGAAAGTTTTTTGAGATGCTGTACAATGCAGAATGGCTGCCTCATCTGGCCCCAGAAAATCTAGGTTTCTTACTGATGTGCTGTGAAGCTAAATTTACTTTGCAGATTCGTCAGTGCTAAGTCCTGCACAGAGCTGGGTAAAGGTTAATGCTGCCAGATGTAGATCCTATGCACAATGCAATGCATCCTGCTGTAGCAGGAAGAGAATGGATTCTGGAATTTGACAGTCCTGAGCTCAAATCCTGGCCTCGCCCCTTACATCAGAATGAGCTCAGTCTGCTCACGAAGCCTCCATTTCCTACTCCGTGAAAGAGGGATGGAAATCCCCGCCTACACCATTGTTGAGGACACCCCCTCTCAGAACAGCTGTCCCGAGGAGTTGGCAGTAGGACCATGAGACTGGAGTCCTGCCTACAATGGACTCTGGGACTCACTTCCTGCCTTCCCTCCTTTCTCTCCTCTTTCTCCCCTCTCCCTCTCTCTCTCTCTCTCTCTCTCTTTTCTCTCTCTCTGCCTCTCTCTATGTCACTCTGTCACTTTGTCTCTCTCTCTGTCACTGTCTCTCTCTGTCACTCTGTCTCTCTCTGTCTCTCTCCCCCTGTCACTCTTTCTGTCACACATTCTCTCTGTGTCACACTCTGTCACTCTGTGTGTGTGTCACTCTGTCTCTCTCTGTCACTCTGTCTCTCTCTCTCTCTCTGTCTCTCTCTGTCTCTCTCTCTCTGCCCCTCTTCACTCTTACCATTTTTTATTGAAGTGCCACTCCACCATTGCTAGTATTTTGGAGATACAGAATCTCCCCCTGCAGATGCCATCGCCGCAACACAACCCCCCCACCAAAGTACCCATAGACCTCCACCCTAGTCCATTGAGTTCTCCCCACACCCTCTTCTTGCCTGTAAGCCTTATTAAACCTGCAATACCTCTTGCACTTTTCCTCAGCAACTGTCGTAAAGGACCAGGATTCAAAATATGCTTAGGGCACTTAAGAGTTACTTCCGCTTCTTAGAGACAAGAGCACATTTTCTGATCTCCCGTCCATGGGGGCAATACGGGGAAGAGACAGACCATAAAGTGCAAGGCTGAGATTGGGGCAGTGGGAAACCAATGCCAGGTGTCTACCTGGAGGCCGAACAGTCCTGTCCAGGTTCTTACTTTTGGCAAAGAGTTTTTGCAAGTTTTAGATATTAGTTCTGTAAGGCAGGGAAAGTAGAGGTGTTTTCAGAGGAGGAAACTGAGTCTAAAAAAGTGAAGTGACTCATGTAACCTACATAGGCCATAAAGCCAGGGCCCAACTTTGTGCCAAGCCATGTGTCTCACATGATATTAGGCTGCTTCTTTGTACTTGGCCGGCTCATCCCTGTTTGTGTTACTTCTCCTTGGTTTATGCGCATTCTGCTCTGCCCCTCTGTGCTGAGGGAAGGAGAAATGTTACTATGAGCCAGAGGAGCTAGGGGACACTCAGGGGTGGGGCAGGTCTGCAGAAAATCTCTTGCTGAGGAAAAGACCCACCGTGGGAAAGCTGGGTGTGCACATGCTCTCGTGTGGGGTGAACCATCACTAGTTGAGCCCATCACCAATCTCATCCACCACCTTCCAGGAGGAGGGTAGGAAAAAGAGAGGGAAGAATTGAGTGTATCCAAAGAGAGAACCAGGACATGATCATGTTCTCAGTCTCAGTCTGGGATATTACAGTCTCAGTCTGGGAGACAGACACCTGGCTCACTCACGACAGAGACAGTGGGGAGGTGGGCCACTGCACAGCTCTTCGGAGGCTGCTGGCAAGAGCAAAATGGGAAGCAAAGGTGAAGCCCTGTGCCCTTCACTGCCAAGCCCAGCCCCCTCTGCCGTGTCATCCCATGAAATGGGATTCAGGGCTGCAGCTTCCTAAGGCCAATCACAGCGCCTGCCAGAGTTCAAGGTCTCCGCAGGCTCTAGCTGCTGTGATAACTTTGGTGACTCAGCCTGCAACAGAGCAGAAGAGCAGACACAGCAGCTTCCACTTCCGAGCTGTCGGATGAAATGAGCTAAGGCTTCTCTAACTCTCGGCCCCCCTCTTTTCTTCATCACCCACTCCCAGGCTGCTTCTCATTTGCAACACAGAGGCCCTCCTACAGCCCATCACTGTCTGGGGCCCCTTTCCTGCTGTGCTGTGTAGACACAGGCAGCGAACATACAGAAGTCTGCCCCTAGTCAAAACACACTTGCAACTGCCCACAAATCCTACTTCCCATGCAAATCCGCCCAGACAGGTGTCCCACAGAAGCAGAGCAGACAGCACTGAGTAAATTCTATGGAGGTCCAATCGACAATGAGTTCCCCACTTCCCATGCAAAGCCTTTGAGTTCTGAGCACCGGAACACAGGGTGAGCCATGTGTCTGCATTAACCAGATGCTACATAAGAGCAAACCCGGCATTTCTAGTTGGGTGGGGAAGGAAAAGCATGACCACCGAGCAGCCATCCACTAGCATGCTGGTCGGTATCAACCAACACACGGTAAAAGCATCAAATCAGTAACCTAGCCCTTTAAAAAAAAATCATGGAATAATGCCCCACTACCCATTGTAGAATAGAGGGGACATACTCCCTGGGGGTCAGGAAGCCTGCTCTTCCAGATCCTGGGAAGAGCAAGTCATCTATCGAGAGTACAGAGACATCCGATCACCCCACAAGTTATTTCAACTTTCTCAGTAGCCAACACCACCCCCTGTTGCCACTGCCTCCCCTACAGGTGTGAACACAGACCAATCACTCCCCAAATTCGGGGGAGTTTAAGCTCCCTATCGTTCTTTAGCTGGTTGACAGTTTCTTTCACAGACATACAACTTCCAGTCCACCTCCTCTGGTCCACCCCTGCCCAGAAGCATTGTGCTACCCAGCATCTATGTGTATTTTAAAAATTGAAGTGAATTACAATTAATTTCCTTTGAAGAATTTCAAGACACCCTGGGGAATCAATGTGCCGGATTGGGAGTCGCTGATGTAAGGTTTCATTCCCAGGGATGGGAAACTTTGCAGCCTTGAACCTTCTCCTCCTTCTCTGGACATGCACAATTGTTTCTTTCCCCCGCACACTCACGCAAGTCCAAAAAAGTAGGTAGCCCAATGCTGGAGACCATTTCCAAAGAAAACATCTACCTGATCACAGGTACAGCCTGAGATTGTGGTCGCCAAACCATGCTGAGATAATTGACACCAAAGTACTTCTGAACGGTATAAAGCATTCTATAAATATAAGTTCTTTTATTTCCTATAATTTCTATTACTGTATAAAAGGTTGTACTTGATGTACCACATCCTCTTTACCACTAAATCTAGTGGGCTCTGGTCATCTTGCTGGAACTGAGCCGGTGGCCTCTGCCCCCCAGCACTGAGTAGGCATTTGGCATCTATTTGTGTGATTAGTACACTTGAACAGAAGTCCACAAATGTGTTTCCAAAGAGATGCGGTCACCTTGTGGGAATGGATTAGGCCATCATTCAGGAAAGTCCCTCTGTGTGCTCTTCCCCTGTGACCAGTGACACACTATTCTCTTGGTAGTTCACACCAAATTGCCCCTTTGCGTGGGGGAAACACCTGATGAGCCTCCTGCCAGGACAAGTCTAATATGAAATGCTGGGAGATGTTTGAGGCTCACCAGTGTTCAGAATCTCATGGTTATACATTTCATGCCATTTCTAATTTTTTCCCTAACTCTTTAAAACCTCCCACATTGCTGTGTGCCCATGTGGTGTGGCCTCTTGCCTCTCACAGCGGCCTCCCTGCACTTTGCTCCTCGAGGCCTGGGTGATGGGCATCCAGGTCACCACTCATTCTCTGCTATGGCAAGTTGCCAACTGGGGGGGCAAATATCAAGAGGTCCCTCACTGTCAATCATGGAGTGAGGTGTTGGGGACATCCAGGTGCATAGTTTGCTACTATCCCCATCCCTAAATGGTCATTCTCCAGACAACGGGTGACTGATGGTATGGAGTGGTTTCACACCAAACCTGGAGCGGGGTGGGGGGCAGAAAGGAGAAGTCCAGTCCCACCTGCAATGGACAAGGCGTAGCCTACTAACACTAGTCATGGGTCTGAGATTTAAAGGTGCTTCTTCCCAAAGACACCACATTTGGAAAATACAAATCCAGCTTTCAGAAATTCATGGAAGAAGTGTTTCAGATCTAAACTCTTTGTCTTTGATTTTTTACCTCTCTCTCCCTGAAATGACTCAGGAGACAACAGAACTTTTCCTTCTTCATCCCTAATGGCCACTTTCAAATCCCGTTCCCCTGGTATGGCCATTTGCTTCTGGCACATTTAACATAGAACCTTAAAGGTTCACAAAACTTTGTAAACATGAAATGCTGGGAGATGTTTTAAGCTCACCAGAGTTCAGAACCTCATGATTATACATTTCATGCCATTTCTAATTTTTTCCCTAACTCTTTAAAACTGCCTGCAATGCTATGTGCCCGTGTGGCCTCTTGCCTCTCACAGCGGCCTCCCTGCACTTTGCTCATTGAGGCCTGGGTGATGGGCATCCACGTCCCCACTCATTCTCTGCTATGACAAGTGATACTTTGCACACGGCCTTTCAGACTCATGCAAAGAACTTCTCCAGGACATATATACCCAAGCGAGACTTCTGAATCACAGGTAAACCCACATTTCATTTTAGTAGATTCTGCCAAATCACTTTCCAGAATTCTCACGCCAGTGTGCTGCCACCAGCAAGCAGCCCATATCCGTGTCCATCTCCCCACATCAGTGTCAACGGAGATATTATCCACCATTCTGAGTTTTGTCATTCCAATGGCCAAAAAGATGTTTCTCATTATTGTTCATATTTGCATTTCTCTGGGGATTTTTAGCATCAAATACCATCTGATTGACAGCCTTTGATTTAGATTCTTCCACTCCCCACCAAAATACCCATGATGATAAAAAGACAAAAATAAATAGGATTTTTTTTAAAGCTAAGAATGGAATTCGAGCAGAACAAACCTACTGGACTGAAAGAATTTCCAAAATTCACCATCCCTCACTCACAATCCCTGCTTCACATCAAGAAACCCAGGGGTCAACTGCCTAGAAAATCAGGAAGCCAACTGCTCCTTCAAGGGTATAGCTTCTGAGTAGACAGGACACCGCTGCCCATTCTCGCCTTCAGTGCCTCTGCTTCCGCAGCCATTACAAGTCAAAACTCCTGAGAGGAAGAGGCAGGAAGAGGGAGTGGTGGGCTGGAAGAACTGGCTTGCACACACTGTGTTCTGAGACACCTGCTACAAAACAAGGAGGGCCAGACTGGAGAGAGGACTCCCCCGTAACCAACCCTTTGGAGAGTGTACCTATTACCCCGGCCATCACCTTCCTTCAACTCTTTAGCATAAGCTGGGTGGGAGCCACACTACAGATGGCGCATTCACCGATGGAGCAGGGATGACACGGGGAAGGAACAGATTGAAGGATAAGCAAAAAGTCCTGCTTTGGACACGTTATGTTGAAGGTGCTCACTAGACATCTGTGTTAACACGTCAAGGATACCATTGGATTTAAGCCTCGGGAGCGCAGAGGAAAGATGAAAGCTGGATCTATAAATATGGTAGACACCTGTTTGTGGGTTACATAACCCCTTAAGAATGGATGCACTCCTAGTCCTGCCCTGGAGGAGAGGATAGGACGGGACAGGAGAGAGGAGGTAGGAGGGGTGTAGCTGAGGGTACTTGCAGTGGAGGAAGACCCAGCCACAGAGATGGGCTAGGAAGGGAGTCGGGAGAGCATGCTCTCAAAAAAGGTAGGCAAAATCTCTGTTCCAAGAAGGAGAAAGTGGTCAACTGTACCAGATACTCTGAGGAGTTAAGTAAAATAAAGGCAGAAAAGCAACTTGGGACACATTAGGGACCTTTACAAGAGAAGTTTTGGCAAACTAAAGACTTAGAATGGGTTGAGGAAGGAACAAGAGATAAGAATGTGGAGACAAGTATTGACAACTTTTCCTGCAAGTTTTTGTAAAGAGTAGAGAAATAGGACAGAGAATAAATAGGAGTGAGAGATCAAGGAGGGTTATTTTCTTTTTTAATGCAGGCTTCTACAGCATGTATTTACAGTGGTGGGAATGATCTGGTGGCAAGAGAAACGGGAGCATAGGAAAAGGGATGAGCTCAGTGTGGGGAATTTGAGAATCGAAAACAAAAACTTTGAGAAGTTAGACTACAGACACCAGCCCTGCGGTGAGAGGGGAAGCCTGTGGCCATGAGGCTACATACGGCATGTGGGATGGGAGTTTCTGGGTGTTGGAACACCTGTCAGACAGGTGTTGGTGAGCACCCTGGATCCTGCCTATCTCACGCAAATCACACAACTAGGGAAAAGTTCTTAATGAATATGAGAAGTTTAGTTGCATTTTCTTGCTTAATATTTTACCAATCACTAAAATAGTTTTGGACTTGAGAAACCAGAAATATAAGCTAGAGTAAGGCAATGCTGGACATTCCAAGTAAAAGAACTTAACAGTATTAGAATTAATTTGAGAGTTCACGAAGGTAATCCAATGCAGTCATTCATTCCAAGAACATATATTGTGAACCTCCTAGGTGACAGCTATTATTCTAGATCATGGGAATAACTTGAGAAATAAGTAATTACAGATTAATGAAGTAGGAAGAGAAGATATATGAGCCCAGGAACCTGAAGGAAACAGGAATCAGTTGCATAGAGAAGGGAATGTGAGTTTCAGATCAAAGAAATAGACCATGCAAAGTGGTCAAACAAAGAACTTAAGGAACTGGAAGAAGTTCAAGAAAGCCAACAGGTCTAGAGGGGAGAGAACAGAGAAGATACAGGCACAGGAGCTGGACGGCAGGCGGTGCAGGGTCAGGCAGAGCTTACAGACTCTGAAAATTCAGATTTCATTGGGGCACCATTATAAACGCTTACCATACATGAGCCAAAAAGGACAGCTCGCCTGGATGCCAAAATCAACATGTCCAAAAAGTATCTTGTTCACAATGACAGTAAAATACTATTTCTAGGGGGGGAAATTTATTAATTCTGGTTTTTTGCATTTTAAAAGGACATGTTGATTAGGAAAAAGAAAAAAGAAAGAGGCACCTACATAGATACAGGTGGGCAAAGCTGCTTTTGGAAGGGGCAGGTTTGTTGAAAAAGATGCCTGCATGGACACAGTGGACAGTCTTGGGACAAGAACTGTGGGGGAGAAATTACTAAGAAGACATGCAGAAACAGGATTTGTGTAAAAGAAGGAAATTCTAATATTTTATTGCAAAAGGTAAGTGAAACTTTGAATAAAAACCATGTTCCAAGATGAAAGAAGTAAATATTATAAATGTCCTTCTAATAAAACTAGTTAAATGTTGTTGCAATTCCCAATAAACTCCTAACTTTTTTGAACTATTGCACAATGAGTCTCAAGTGTATCTTAACAGATAGTCTAATATATTACAAAGCTAAAAATTAAACAGCATGATAATGATAAATTATAATAAATAATATATCAATGGAACTAAATACAGACAAAAATGACTCTACCACACATAAAGATGTAGATGATGATACAGATAACATTAAAATTCAGGAGAGGGAAATGCTATTCGATAAATGGTGCTAAGAAAGTTGACTAACCATTTCAAATAAAATGAAATGAAATTGTTATGTAAGCTTTTCAACCAAAATAAATTCCAGATGGATTAAAGATATACATATTTTTAAAAACCTCAGTAAAACATAAATGAATATCCCTCTGAGCTCAAGATGGAGAAAAGTTTTTTGTTTTCTTTTGTTTCAATACCCTGCTTGTGTTAGTCTCAGTGTTAGCTTGGATGCCAGTTGGATAGAAATGTTTTTCTACCTAAGCAGCAACCTAGCACAACTATTCCAGAATGTTCTCTGGCTCCCACTTTGAACAGCTTAGAAAAAATTCTTTTAAACATGAAAACACTAGAAGAAACAATATAAATCTTATTCCATACAAATGCAATATTTCTATATATTAAATTTTTTTAAAGTAAAGAACTAAACCATGAAAAATATTTGCAAAGTAGATGACAAAGAATTGATACTTCTAATGTACAGAGTTCTAACAAATCAGTAAGAAAAATGCAAGCACCAATTTAAAAGAGTATAGGATAGTAATAAATAATATAACAAAGGAAATTTACAAATGATTGATAAACATCAAATCACCAATAATCAGATAAGCTTCTGTTTTTCATCTAACAAATTTAGCTTTTTCCTTTTTTTATGCTAATGATCAGTATAAGGAAGGGGACAGGAAAATACTTTCTCATGGAAAGAATGTAAACTAGTGAAAATTTTCAGTGGGGATCAATAAGATCATTTCACGGAGATATTTCACTTCTAAGAATTTCTCCTAAGGAAATACTCAGCCGAATACACAGCCGAAACAAAGTGTTCAAGAATGCTCGCTGCAGTATCACTTCGCTGTAATTCAGTCTCCACAGGACAGCTAAAGAACTGTTTTTAAAACCTAGGTCAGCTTATTCAGTCTGTGCTGGAACAGTTTAACAACTGGCTCTCTGAGGAACAAAAGCCCAAAGCATCTGCTACAAATTTCCATGGTGCAAATATTCTCGTGGTGGCCATTTCCAATCACAGTCACGATGTCACTAAACAATTACTTAGGAAGAAATGGGCACAATCTGATCTGACAAGGCCAAGCCAAGTCCAACACACACCAAATGTGGGTCACTTCCAGGCACCAGACTCCTCAGAATCACCCTTTGCACTTGGTAATGAGGTCCACACCTCCAAAGCTCTCCAGAAGAGGTAGCCCTGCCCATTTTGCAGACTCCCCATCTCGCGCCCTCTTTGCTCATTTGCTGCTACTGTATTTGATTAAACTCCCAAGTTCACCCCCACTGCAGTGACTCAATCTGCCCTTCTCCAGACCGTGTCCTTGTCATAGGGTTTCTGCCCCAGTGTCACCCATTCAAAAAATCCTCCCTGACCACCCTACCTGACATCTGCTACCTGTTAGTTTGGTACATCATGTTTTAGTTTATTTCTAGATCTCTCACCACCTGAACTTGCTTATTCCTCATGTATCACCACTGAAACTTGAACTCCAAGAGATCAGACACCTGTCTAATCCTGGTCACCCTGTAGCTCCAAGCATTTAGAAAAACATTTGACACATATTATGTACTTAGTCAAAGTTAGTGAAACATCAATAATTTGATTAATTTATAAAGAAAAAAAATCAAGCTACATAAATGTCCAGTGGTAGGAAATGATAAAACAAACATTTATGGATCATTAACTATCTACCAAGCACTGAGATAAGCATGTTATATGTTCAGTTCATTTGATCTGTACCAGGAGGTGAGCACTCTTATTGTTCCCCATTTAATAGATGAGGAGATACCCAGAGAGGTTAAGTAACTTAACCAAAGTCACACAGTGTCAAGTAAGTTGAGTCCAAATCAGTTTCTCAGGCCCATCTAGATCATCTAAAACTCCAGTGTAGAGATGAAGACGCTTCCCTTAGGCCAGTCTGAGCACAGAAATGGGAAGTGCTGGGTTTTGGTGCTCACCAATCACCCGGCTGGCTGTTGATCTTTATATCTGTAGTTTCCTTGGTCAAGAGTTCGTTGGCATTATGGAGGAAGAACAAGCAGCAGGACAGGAACTAAATTTACCTGAGCCCCTAGCACCAAAACTTCTCCCTGAACCTCAAACACTAGCCATTACAAATCAGGTTTTCAAAATAATATCTAATGGGCCTCCCTGGTGGTGCAAGGGGTTAAGATGTAACCTATGAAGCTATCCGCAGCCACTGCAGCACGAGTTTGATCCCAGGGAGCTACCCACATGGCGCAGCAGACCTCTCCTGGCTTGCCCGCTGCTCCCCTCAGCAGTGTATTTCAGTAGGTCTGCCTGTTCTGCTCCCCATTCTGTCTCTGGTGAGTTCTCTCACCCTCACACCTCTGGCCTGTACCCCAGTTCTTGTATGCATAATAAATCTTTTTTAAAAAAACACCTAATGATATTATTATTATGTTCACAATACAATGAAAAGTGAAAGAAGCACAATAGAAAAGTATATGTTCTGCAAGAGCTCAATTTGGAGGGAAAAAAGAAAGTAAAAACATATGTATGTGCCTGCAGGGCTTAGAAAAAGACCAAGAGGGGAAACATGGCACAAGTGTTAGCAGTATTTAGATTGTAATTGGATTATGAGTGATTTTGATATTATTCTTTATATGCTTCTATATTTTCTAATTGTTTCTCAAAATACATTTCTTTTGGGGGCCTCCCTGGTGGCACAGGCGGTTGAGCACAGCACTGTGAAGCTGTCTGCAGCCTCTGCAGCGTGGTTCGATCCCGGCTGGCCGGCGAGAATCCCACATGGTGCAGCAGACCTCTCCTGTCTCACCCGCTGCTCCCCTCAGCAGTGTACTTACTCAGTCTACCTGTTCTGTTCCCCGCTTTGTCTCTGGTGAATCTTCTCACCCTCCCGCACATCTGACCTGTACCCCATTCCTGTATAAATAAATCTAAAAAAAAATACATTTCTTTTGTATGAGAAAAAAAAATGTGTCTTTATCTTTTTTAAATGATTGTAGATGTTAAAGGCAATGGGATGCAAATTTGGGACTCTCTTAAATAGTCCAGATAAAGGAGGATTGGGTGGCCGCAAATAGTTTCTTCCAGGCCAGGCTAAGACAGGACATGGAAGAAGAGTTGCCTTTTCTTTTCTGCCTGTATTTCCCACAGTGCTGGGCAGAGATATACCTCTTGGGACTTGAGGCAACATGCCCACACTAAGGATGGCTAGCAAGAGTCCTCAGTGCCATCCTGGGACTGCCTCCCCAGTCCCAGGCTACCCACTCCAGATATCTTGTACTGAGAAAAAACAAACCCCAATTTGTTCTTCGGGTCACTGCACTCAAAGTCAAAGACAATATCTAAACCAGGAGGCCACAAATGCATCTTTTATCTGTCCACTATATGGTACGATATGGGTCTATAAAAAGACTGTTTTCAAAGGCAGGGATTTTCTCAAATCTCAGGTATCCTAGAGCAAACACCTGTTCTGAAAAATCCTAGAGATTACCAAGCAAAAGAGAACAAAGCCACTGCAGACACCTTCCCAAGGCTGTGTGACCAGGAAATGATTGAGCTGCTTTGTGGCTTGGTTCAGAGGAGGGAGATGGAAGAGACGCCTCTGTCAGGTGATGTCAAGAATGTAGGGTCTGCAGTATTTCTATGAGTATCCTGAAGCAAGTCACCAAAAAATTAGCAGCTATACCATGTTTCCTCAACTTACAACTATGTGAACTCCAGGTCTACCCATCCAGTTTAAATTCCTGGTTTTCATTGGTTTGGAATATGCCAAAGGCATTTCAAAGAGTTCCATCTTGGGTTTCCCTTTTGGAAAGTTCAAAAGCCATGATATCTTCAAAATAATGAAGTTGCATACCCCCGAGTTTCAGAATCAGTAATCTGCCACCATCAAAACCAAGTAGAAGCATCCAGAGAGCAAAGATGACACATACAGAAGCCACATCCAGATCACTCCATGATTTCAGTCCCTTATTCAAGGAATAAAATAATCTGCTATTGAAATTTATGTTTAAGCAGCGCTTAATTTTCATTTTCTTTTACTTGTACAATTTGCACTGATTATTTGTTTTAGCAAGTGGTCATTCATTTCAACAGACCAAAAAAAAAAAATGAACAAGAAGTATAGTTTTTGTAATGACATTTTTCTAATTCATGTGTGTGAAATACAGAATTACTCAAGACAGTGTGTGAGTGTGTATGTGTGTTCCTGAGGTGAAGAGAGTTCCATAGCTTCCTGGGATTCTTGGAGGAGAGCATAACCTAAAAGGTCACAAGATGGCCAGAATAACAATTGCTGAATCTACAGAAAGATCAGAGTAAGTGGTTGGATGCCTTTCTAACAGTATCTTAGTCCCTGAGTCATCTGTGGGCCTTAATTACTTGCAGTAATAGAGAATTGTAAAGTCCACCTTAGGCTAGTAGGGAGGTACATGCTCTAGCTGTGTGATTTAGGTAAGACATTTAATTCTTCTGACTTTTCATTATCCATAACAACTCATCAGGTCATTACAAGTTCAAATTAGATGAGGTAGTGAATGTGCTTTGTCAACTATATAATGTTCCAGAAATGTAATGTTATTATTGTAAAGCACCTATGGTCCAAAGATGAAGAAAAAGTGCAACATGGAAAAACTGTAATTTGCCCAAGATCAGACAACTAAGAATTACTGGGCTCAAACTGGATTCAAATCCAGTTAAGCCTTTGGTAGGACTCAGTCACTGAGCTGTGTTCCATGATCATTCATGTGCAGAGATCCAGAAGCTCTCAGAAATGTTCTGATTGCCTTCTGAAAGACCAGAAAGAGCAGCCTACCTCCTGAAAAGAATATGTGGAGGTCAGGAAATGGCCTCAGATAATCCACTGTGACCCCAAAAGATGAGAGAGGAACTCACTCCTGAAGAAAGGTGGGCCAGGTACCTGCCCATCTTATAGCCACAGGGTGAGATCAATACCTCTCAATCCTGGTTCCACCTTATAATCACCTAAGGAACTATAAAAATTATCTATCTATCTATCTATCTATCTATCTATCTATCTATCTGTTTTCTATCATTTAACCACCAACCTATCATCCATCCACATATGTTTCTGCATACCTGTGTATCTACACTAAAACTCCACCTTAGAGTAACTAAATCTGAATCTTTCAGAATTGGAGTTTAGACACCTGTGTTTTTTCAAGCAAACTGGGAATGGAGAAGGCAGACCCTCTGGGTAGCTTGCTGTGTACCTGACTGTTCTCCTTCTCTGTCAAACCTGGGGGAAACAGGTCAGAGAAAGATGCAATGATCTGAATGTTTCTGCTCCTCTACCTAGTCATGCTTCCTTGCCTTTTCCCAGATGTCGATCCCAGGACATCTCACTCCTAAACCCCAATAAAGATCCTGCACAGGAACCCCTACCCCTGTCCCAGCGCACACATCTTGGAACAAGCCCACCACAAGCCACCTCCCCTGGCCTGCAGCAGCATGGGGCAGAGGCCCCAGAGAGGGTGGGAGAAAGGATGGGTGTCCTGGTAAGGGGAGAACAGTGGGTGGGCTTCTCAGAGTCAAGCTTCTGCGTCTGAGCCCAGAGGATGTGGCTCTTTCTTAGGGTACTGGCGGCTCATAGCCCACTGGGAAGATGGGGTTAAGGGAGGGTGTTGGGGAGGAAGAGGGCCAAGTCCCAGCCAGTCGATTTAAAGATTTCATCTGGAGTGCATATGCGAAACAGCTTACGAACATGGGGGAAAAGCATTTTTAGTTCACTGATATATCAAACTAGGATTAGCTATAAGTAATCTTGTCTTGTATAGTGATGAGGAAGCAGAGACCAAGAGGTGAGATGATTTGCCGAAAGTCACACAGCTTCCAGGTGCTAGAGGCAAAACCAAAAATGGCAATCTGACCTAACAGTTTGTGCTCTTAGCCATCTGGCCACGCCGCCTCAGCCATCAGGATATGGCCAGCTGGAAACCACATTACAAACGGAGCCCAGATTGGCAACAGGGCTTGGCCAGGGTCACACAGCTTCTCGGTGGCCATCGCTTTTACAGAAGCATTTCCTGAGCCACTATGCAGGATGTGACACTATGCCACCCCTCTAGGGAGTAACACTGTGACGAGAATAATGTGAAGAAAGCAGTGTTTATGTCAAGGCAATCTTCCTGGGTCACCTGCCTTGCGCTGGGCGAGCCTGTGGTGTGAAGACAGGCCTCCTCCCAGAGCCCCACACAGCCCAGCAAGTGTCACCTGTGCTGAGCCAGAAACATACACCTGCCACCTAGGCCCAAGAACAGCACACACTGGTCAGCCTTCCCCAGACATCCCATCTCTATCCCCTCCCCCTCCTCCAGGCAAACAGGTCCCTGAAGGAACTCTGAATTCTGTAGGCAGCCCCCACCGCACCCAGGAAGGCACCCGGGGTCCCCCCTCTGCTCCGGATGCCACAAGCTGAGCCACCGTGTCCCTGAAGCCTGCTCTGGCTCCAGATAAAACTGAAGCTGTCAGCGTGCTAATTAGCGCCCAGGAGAGGTGGAGACACTGACTGACAATTAATGGCTCCATCGCTCTGATTCCTGCGGGCTCATTATTAATTCATCGGGTCTCTTCAAGGTGGCCAGAGGGAAAACACAGCCGGCGAAAGTTCACATATCAATTGAGGCTGAGATGAGAGGAGGGGTGTTGGGGAGCAGCATGGGCCCTCAGGGGCGAGGGTTCAGTGTGGGGAAGGCCCCTCCATGGGCACCTCTGGGTCCTAGCCCACAATGAAAGCCTATAAACCTGGAGGGTGGCTTTAGCTACTTGCTCAGAATTGCAAAGCCACTGGAAACCCCTGTTGAGAAAGGCGGTGGAAATAAACAGAATACTATGCAGCATGAGAGAGACTTTAGGGACATCTTTCTAGAAACTGCCAAGGAAGATACCCAGGATGGATAACAGTGTTAATTTTTAAAAAGCAAAAGGATAAAAGCAACATGCAGTCCCCTACGTGTGCTGTGCTCTACTGTCAGGACAGGGAGAGAGGAAGGAGAGAGGGACAAGTTCTTCCTGACTCAGGCAGAAACATAAGAGGAAGGGAGCCAGCAGGGCAGACGGGAGCTGCAAGAAAGGGGGGTCGGGAGGAGGGGGGCACATGGGGCGGAGGGACTGGCCCCAGCACAGCTGCGCCAGGTATGTCAGGCCACACCAGAGAGCTGTCCCCAAGCAAGTGTGTCTGTCCTCTAAGAACAGAAAGGGGGTTTACCTCACTGCTCCTGTCCTCGCCAGCACTGGGTAGGAAGTGGGTGTCCCACCACTGAGCTCTGGGGCAGGAGGCCGCACTCTGACAGGAGCAGGAAGACAGCGGTGGAGCTGCAGCCTCCTCCACGGAGCCTCCCGGTAAGAAGGGGAGGGAAGGAAAAGAGGCAAAAACAGCCCCAACCCTACATGTGCTCGTTCATAACTCCTCCTCTCTAGGCTTCGGAGAGCCTGTGAGAAAGATGGTGAGAGGGGCGCACAGCAGACAGAGACGACGGTCCTCAGACAGGCTGGGCTGCCACTGAAAACAGCAGCGTCTCTGGGTCACAGCACACGGCCTGTGGGGCCCCGGGCAGTGCACCTCTGTCTCTCTGCCTCCACTTTCTCACCCAAACATGGAAGAAGGCATTATGTAAGATGATGTTTTTAAAGGTCTTGTTTATCCCCATGCCTGGAAAGCTGCAGAGGGTGGGGGGTGCGTGTGTGTGTGTGTATGTGTGCATGCGCGTGTGCTCTTCAGCACTGAGCATTTCCTCGTCTTCATGCATCACTTTGAATCACCCTTGATTCATCTGTAGCTACACATGCAGGTGAGCTCTCTGAGGGTGAAGACGCAGCACAGGGCAGAGGAGATGGGAAACCCTGAATTGAGACCAGAATCCCCAGCACTCCACTTGCCCTACAAGTCTCTCTGCCTTCTGGCTTCAGTGTCTTTATCTGCGACAGGCTCTTGCGCTGAGTTGCTACCATCTATCCCCACCGCTGAGAAAATCTTCCGAGACTTTGTTTGCAGTACACAGGAAAGACCACATGGGGGAACCATAAAACAGTGAAAAAAAAATAATAATAACTAGAAAAAAGAGGGAAAGTAACAACTTGTACAGCTGGCACTAGAGGGCACTGCCTTCCCCTTGTCTTAAGGTAGCAGAGAGCAGAATCTCTTCATACCTTGACAAGCTCAGCAGACCGAACAGTCTCCTGAAGATATCCAGACATGGCTGATGCTGGCAGAGCAGAGCGGTGGGAGAGGAGAGACTGGCTTGCCTGACCCTCAAAATAGGGACGACTCTGATGGTGCTGGAGATGAAGCAGAGCGTGATACTGGGCACAGAAGCACATTAGCATTGAGAGTGACAACTTCCTCCCCTGCCTCCTCCTTCCTGATTGATTTTGTCTTGATGTGAAGAACCAGAACAAAGGAGAAAATTGTAGCCCCACTAAGCCCTGGCTGTGTGCTCTGAGGTGCAAACACATCTGTTTTCTCAGAACCCCCACGCGGCTTCCTCTAAGCAGGGGAGTTATGTGATCATTCATTGAGAGGAGTCGCCAGGCAGGGAGCCAGGGTCCTGTACCTATACAGGACCAACCCCACTGCTCACACTCCCCGCCTGCTATCCCCACAACCTGGTCTCTAGGGGCAGCTCTCACAGAACAGCTGGAAGAGCTGGAGGGGAAAATGTAGAGAAAGAAAAGCTACTACAGGCTAGACCTGCCAGGAGACCCTTTTTCAAACCTCAGGGGAGAGGTACAGAAAATTCAAGGATGGGTGAGGAGGTTCCCCCAGAGAGCCCATCATAAGCAGATTTCTAGGGGTCACCTGAATTGTGGCAGTGCCCAGGGACACCCAGTTCTCTGGATGTCACCCCTGGGCTAGTGAGAGCACAGTGTGTGGACACCTCATAAGTGCTGTGTTCTGCTGGCACGTGTTGTGGTTACACTACAGCCCAGAGCGCCTGCAAGGGGGTTGGATCCACAGGGCTGCAAACCAAGTGCCTGCAGAGCCAACAGTACCTTCTAAAGGAGTGAGTCAGCTCTCCGCTATATGGAGTAGTGGGGACTGTGGTGACCTTGAGACTTGTTGTCCTTCCTTAAAGATACAAAATGAAATGGTGTGAAAACCAGTCCATTCAGCAAAGCACTTCTAATCAGCTGAACAAATTCTACCCAGGCATCCTTCCGCCAGTGACATTTCTACAGATCCTAGTATTCTAGGAACTAAACCAAATGATGCCTGATGTTGCCAGCAGGAGGTAGCATGTGGAAAGACGTTCCCACTCAGTCTCACTCCATCTGCATGGGGTTAGCCTTCCAAGAGGTCAGAAAAAATTGGCCTGATGGTTCTGAAAATCCAACTGGAATGTTTGCAAGGGGAGACGTTTGCTTCCTTACAGATTTGTGGCTGATGCTGAGTCTGATGAGGATGCTGGTTGGACGCCTGAGTTGTCATCTCTCATAATCTGGTGAGCCCTCCCCCAACAATCCTCTGGTCAGTTCGACTTTGGGGTATGAGATGAAGGGGTGGTGCTTACAGGGCTGTGTCCTCCTTTCACTTCCATCATCCACCAACCTTTCAAAGAGAAGAACACAAGCACTGGTGCTCAAGGCCCAGCTTCCGCATCTATAAATGAGGTCGCTGGATCAGATGGTGACGATGATAAAAACAATAATGAAAACAACAGTTGATATGCACTGAGTATCACTGTGTACTGAGCACTGCATTTCCTCAGTCACCCAAAAGCTGCTGCCACTTACTGACATGCACAGCCGATTGCACCCCTGACTGCCCCCCTGTGCCAGGGGCTTCAACAAATCTCTGACACCCTGCTCTAGAAGCAGTGGAAGGTGCTGGGCTCCTGAACTCAAGGAGCCAGGCTGTAGGGGAAGGCGCACAAACAATGTACTAAGGCCATGCTGTTCACAATTCAAAAAGATCATTATCTTCATACACAGCCTAACAAAGGAGTAAAATGAGTCACAGAAAAGTTGGATATTTTTCTCAACCATGGTTCAGTGGTGAGCAAACAAAGATGCATAGAAGGATGCAGTCCAAACAGCCTGCAACTTAACCCACTAGGGTTTTCACAGTCCATGAGTCTCCAAATCCAGCTCTGACCCCACCTCTACCTGCAGTCCCCAGTGTCCCCAGCTCCCTAGGCCAGACCTGGTAATATGCCAGGGGCTGTCAAGGCTGAGTGAGCCTCTTTATCATAATTATAACCAACCCAGCAGCTCCCTGAGTCTTCATGCAATCATTCATTCATTCATTCACAAATATTCACTGAAAACTAAAGGGTTGGGCCTTGCTCTCAGCAGTGGACAACAGAGTGAACAGGGCAGTGTGGTACTTCTAATTTTGTGGTTTAGGTGGGCATCTGCACTGGGTGATGAGACCCAGAGTTCCCAGGCAATATTTTTGACTATGTGGCAAAAGGCAACCACTCTGAGGAAGTCTCACTTCAGCCAAGGTCTAAATGACAAGAATGGACAACCTTGTTATGATCTGGAGAAAGAATATTCCAGGCAGAGGGGGGAGGCAGAGACACAGCAGGCATAGGCCTGGCTTTCAAAGCAGGCCAGGGGGCAGGAGTGTGGGGAGCAAGGAGCAAGTTGTAGGGATGAAGTCAGAGGTCCCTCAGGACCAGGTGGTACAGCCTGGGAGGGAGCTCAGAGTGTACCCCAAGTGCAAAGAGGAGGTCTGTCACAGAGTCCTGAGCTGATTGACATCCTTTTTAAGTGTTTCTATTATGGGAATACACATTCCTAATTACAAGGAAACAAAGCTATAAGGAGGGAGGGTCATTTGAAGGTCAGTGCAATGGCCCCCAGAGGTGGCTGAGAACAGACTGGAGAGGTGGGGATGGAGAAGTGTTCAAAGTTGGGAAATGTTTGGCAGATCTGCTGCCTGCTGACTGGAAAGAGTGAAACGAAAGCTAACAAAAGCCACTGGCCTGAGCTACTAGAGAGATATTGGCATGTGCCGCTTCCTGAGGTAGGGAAGGCTCAGGGGCCAGGTTGGGTCAGAAGGGGGTCTCAAGTTTTGCTGTCATCATGTCACATTTCATTTTTTTAAATATTTATTTATTTAATGCATACAAGAACTGGGGTATAGGCCAGAGGTGCGGGAGGATTCACCAGAGACAGAGCAGGGAGCAGAACAGGCAGGACAAAAAACACTGCTGAGGGGAGCAGTGGGCAAGACAGGAGAGGTCTGCCGCACGATGTGGGTAACTCTCTGGATGGCCTGGGGTCAAACCTGCTCTGCAGAGGCTGGGGCAACTTCACAGCACTGTGCTCAACCCCCTGAGCCACCAGGGAGGCCCCATCATGTTACATTTCAGATGCTTGTTAGGCCCGTCTGGAGATGCCAGGCTAGCATCTGGCTACAAGAGTGAAGGGTTTTTAGGAAATCTACATTTAAGAGTCATCTGAAGATACATGGGCGAGGTTGAGGTTCCCTCAGGGAGACTAAGCAGAGAGATGAGAGACCCAGAATAGCCCTGGGCTCATCAACACTTTGAGGACCACATACTGATATGATCTAATAAATGTGGTCAAAATTTACAGCAGACCAACAAGGTAAGTAAGGATTATTACCCACTGCTACTCTAAAACTCCTGGATATTTAACCAAAAAACACAAAACACCAATTCAAAGGCATAAACACTCTTCTGTGCTGCTTGCAGCACTATTTGCAATCGTCAAATCATAGAAATAATCTAAGTGACCAAAGACAGATGAGTGGATTAAGAAGATACAGTATAGATATATGATGGAATACTATCCAGCCACAGCAAGATGAATGCCTGCCATTTGCGGCAACATGGATGGAAATGGAGGGGATTGTGCTAAGTAAAGTAAGTCAGAATGAAAAAGACAAGTTCTCGATGATTTCACTCATATGTGGAATATAAAGGAACAAAGGAACAGACAAAACTCAATCTAAACAAACCCTAGAAATCTGACTGCAGAATTGAAGCTACCACAGTGGGGAGGTCAAAAAAGGGAGGGAGCCCAGAGGACTATGATAGAGTATTATGGGTACTCTGGTGAGGGTATGGTAACATACATCTCAAGAGGGGTGAACTCATACCCCTAAATCATTATAGTATTATAAACAGTTACCTTGATAAAAAAGATTACATTTTTTTCAAAAGCTCCAGAGACAAACTGCCCCAGGTCCCATAGTTGGCACTTGGAGTCAACACCTACTAGTAGGAATTGGGTGCCTGAGGTCTGTCCTGCTCCGTGTAGTCATGGCAGAGGACAAAACATGGGCTGTATGTCTCAGTGGAAGGAGACAGACACAGAAATTGGGGATCCCAGGGTGAATCCTCGCTGGCTCCCTGATACTGAGCACCTGACATACCCTGATCAAGCCTGACTAGTTCCTGGTGTGTTAAATCACGTCATTTTTTTTTTTTTTCATTTTGCAAATATCTATTAAGAGTTGAGTATGTGCCAGGCTCTATGCTAAGTGATGGAGACACAATGGGGAGCAGACAATTTCTCTGCTTTGCAATCTAGTGGGGGCAAGACATGTAAACAGGCAATTACAATACAGTGTGATAAGTACTATGATTATGGAAATACCACGTCCCCCTTTATAGAGTAAGTTGTACCAACCTACACAGACTTTAAAGTTACACATAATTTCCTTTCTTCTGAATCCATATGCAATAATAGTCCCATATGAAATGTTTCTATCCTTTATAATAGTACCTATGATTTCCATTGGAATAAATAATACAGGCCAAACACAAAGCACAATGACAAGACTCAATAAATGGTGGCTGTCGGTGCTTTCCTTGGGTACTAACTCTAACTTCTGAGCTGGTTTATCTCTTCTGTAAATTAGGAATACTACCTTGTCCATAGGGTTATTGTGAAGGTCAGACGAGATAGTAACTATGAAAACATTTGTAGGCTGGAAGGAATTATATCAAATGTAAGTAAAATGTGGTTTCAAGCCCACTCACTAACGCCACAAAACTTGGTACACAAGGACTGCTTAGTGTTCCCCCCAGGTCTCTGGGAAATTATATTCTGCACCTGAAAATCTGCTTTATCTGATTTACCTACGGTGTGTCCGCAGGAAAATGAAGCCCCTTTCCTTGAGATCCTCCTACACCCCACTGCTCACCCTCCCAGCATGAGGCTCACCCAGCCAAAGGCACAAGATGCTGGAAACCCCCCTGGTTTCTAGTCTTCTTCATGTGTCACCAGAGATCTCAGTCAGTGCCAAGGAGGCAGGAGTTGTAAAGCTGGCGTATGCGCCTTGGGCTGTCAGCTGAGTGGGCGTTGGGACAAGAGTTGAGGGGGGAGTATGAAGCTGCAAGGCTGCTGACAGAGCATTCTTCCTGATTTCCCGCTCTAGCAAATGCATGCCTGGAGACTAGAACAGGCTGCCCTGCCCTCGTGTCAGGAGAATAGCGTCCCAAAAAATGTAAATTAGAAAAGACAGAAGGCAAGACAAGAAGCCATAAGATTTGGTATCTCCAAGATGCACAGTAGAGACAAGGTCCAGCATATCCCTGCAGGAGGGAGAACAGATTCCCCTCTACCTCTGTTGACTGTTCAATGGAAGGGACTTGTGCAGTCAGCAGCCTGTGCAATCACACAGCTGGCCCAGGGAACTCAGAAGCTTCCTTCCCCAGAAGTTACCTGATTGGAATGGGCATCATTTTCCCAGAGCATGCATTTCATCATTATTCAACAAATATTTATTTTGCCAACTATATACAAGACATTGGTCTATATTTTGGGAATAAGACAAAGTTCCTTATAGAAAGCTTATACTTCAGTGTGGGAAGACACACACACATACGCACACACAATACATATGTGTATGTCTTTGTCTTTGTATTTGTATGTTTATGTGTGTGTATATGTGTTGGGGAAATAATAGTAAAAATAAAAAGAGTGACAAGGTGGGGGAACATTATTCTGTGTAGGGTGATGGAAATGGTTTCTCTAAGCAGAGACCTAAAGAAGGCAAGGAAGGGCCTGAGGATTTATGGGGAAGGAACACTTCTGCAGCGCAACAGCAAAGGAAATAGCCCTGAGGCAGGAAGTGATCTGAACATATTCAAGAAATGGTATGGGCTTCTGTGGCTGGAACCGAATAAGTAGGAGAAAGATTATAAAATAAAATGAAGGATGCTTCAGCATCTTTGGAGAGGTGAGGGGAGGTCTCAGGGATATAGGAGGGAGATCATGCAGGGTCTTGTAGGGTGAGGTAAGGACTTGGCCTTTTCTGTGTGAGATGGGAAGGAAGCTTCTAGAAGGTTCTGAGCACAAAACTTATGTGATATACTTCTGAAGACACTGATGGAAACGCTATGTACTGTCTTTCTAACTCCTTTCTAAATCATAAAAAAAGGAAAAATGGGATCCTTAGCAGCAGTGGGAAAAACAGACTCTAACAGTCAGGCTATTAGTCAAGAGGAGGTTGCAGTGATTCTTTTGACAGAGCAGAGCAAGTTATTCCAACTCTCCACGCAAATATAGGGTTAATCATACCAATCTCAACAGTTACAAGGGTTAAATGAATTAAATAAAGTATTTAGAACAGTGCTGGGCACCTGGTAAATACCATATAAGTGTTTGTAGAATAAAATTTTATTTTTCAAAGTGGCATGGACCAGGGAGGTAGAGGCAGAAGTGGGAAAATGTGATCTGATACATTTTGAAGGAAGAATCAGTGCAGATTGGAAAGACTGGGGTCAAGTGTGAGAGGAGAAAAATAATCAAAGTGAATCCAATATTTCTGCTCCAAGCAACAAAAGAATATAAGCTCCATGTAAGGGAGACTATAGAAGGACAAACAGACTTGGGTAAGAACTGCTATTTTGCTACTGGATATAATGTGTTAGAGTTGATTATAGACACACAAGTGAAGATGCTGATTATGTGGGTGGCATCCACAATTCAGGGAAGAGGTCTTGGCTGGAGGTACAAATTTGGGAGTCACTCATCTATGGTGGTAACTGACAGCCTGGGACTGGATGAGATCAACAGGAAGTAGTGTGGGTAAGGAGAAAACAGGTGGAGGACTTAGCCCTGTGGCTGCCAATGTTTGGGGAGTGGGAAAAGGAAGAAGAACTAGCAAAAGATCAAGGGGCAGTAAGCCTCAGTCTTCCTGGACTGATGGGCAATTACTGCACCCAGGAGTCGCAGTGGCTGCAGCTGGCATCAGCAGCACTGCCTGAGGACATGAGCTCAGAGATGGCGATTTTAGGACAGGCAGAGGAGTAATGATCTGGGAACAAGGAGGAGTAAGTAGACACCTACCCTATCTGCAGGTTCAAAGAGCATGGAGCAATGTGGGAGAGAAGGCAGTCACCAGGGAAGGCACCTGCAGGCCAAGCAGTGTTCTTGGGATGGAGATGGGTTCTAGTCAGAACACGGAGGTGACAAGAATGTCCTGAGAAAGGAGAAGGAGGTAGAGGATCTTGTTGCTGGTAGAAAATGAGTTTGAGGCATTTTCCTATCAGGATTCAAGGAGTTGGGGAGGAGTGGGAAGTAGATCCAATTAAGGAATGCACAGAGCCCTATGGGGAGAGAGTTTGGAGTGGTAAGGATAAAAGACTAGGGGTACTAAATATGGAGATGTCTGAAGGGACTGCAGTAATGAGGCTGTGGGTGCTGGGAGCAGGGAAGGTAAGGCCACATCACCACCTCTCTCACTTTCCATTTCTCTACAACCCATTCCAACTGCGCCCTGGTCCCATCACCTCATTAAAATGGTTCCCATGTTGCCACAACCAGAGTCCTTCTTCTTCACTTTACTTGAGCTCTGAGCAACACCCCTCATGGATGATTATTCCTTCCGTCAAAACACACTCTTCTCTTTGCTTCTTTGTCCCTGAGCTCTCTGACTTTCTACCTCCTTAGTCACCCTTTCTCTCCTCCTTTTGTGTTTTCCTCCACTACTACACTCAAGAAGGTCAACATTGTCTCAAGGTCATGGGTATGTCTGTCCTGTTTCACCTCCTCAGGGAGCTGTCCAGGTGAAAGCACAGTCCCCAACCAGCCCCACTATCACCCAAACAGGTGGCTGGTACTACTTCTTTATATCCTCCAATTGTTAACTGAGAAAAAGACCTAAGAGTCACTTCACATTGCTGGTTATGGCAAGTATGGTTGGGATTCTTGAGGTCATGAAACAGGCATTGAGTGATATAAAGAATATGCAAGACAATCTCTGTGCTCAAGTGGCTCTGGATTTCTTAGGAAGACAAGATGGAGGTACACAAAAATATATGCACTTTCATTAAGAAATACCAACTATCAAAGCTGCATTGTATTCAAATATCCATCTCCTTCCTTTCTACTCATTTTCAAAGGCATGATGAGGTGACTTACTAGAGGTTGTACGACTAGAGAGCTCACCCTGGGGATGAGACCCAAGTTCTTTAACAACCCTCCCCCCAAGCCAGTGCTTCTGCCATGGCATCTCAATGAGTGAGGAAAGTTGACTACTGTGGTAACTGGATTGGAAGGCATCGTTCCATGTAGTTAAAAGATTAGAACCAGCCTGACACGTTCAAATCACTAATCAGTATCAGATCACAGTAACCATGCAGTTATTATTGAGGTGACCTTGAGAAAGTCACTGAACTTTTCTGTGCCTCTCTGATTAAATGTGGAAAATAGCTGTACTTAACTACATAGTGGTGGTGAGAATTCTCATGAGTCACACATTAGGATATGGCTGGCACTTAGAACTACTGGAGGTGACTAGCACAGGGAGATGAGTAGCAGGAGACGTTTGTTAAGTATTGGGAGCCCAACTCCTTTCTGAACCACAGGACTCCTGCATAAATCAGCCTTACACTTGCTGAATCAAAGAATGAACTAACAATAAAATTAACATTTATAGGAAAACATCCCCATTTGCGCCATCCAGAATATCCACCCAGTCAGGTAAATAAATTCATCCATGACCACAATCATCATCAACATCTATTGATAGTTTCTTTGAACTTGATGACATCCAACAGGTCTCTATTTGTCTAAAACAAAAGGAGAGAAAGACTAACAGACCACATGCCATGCAAACAGACAGACTAAACTCTGACATTCAATGGGAAAAACATCCTTATGTGGATGATTGAGAATTCAATGAAATATTATCTTTTTTAAATTTTTGACTCCTGGCAATAAAAACCCAAGGTCTCGACACATATGTATTAGGTAGAAGACAACAGAAATGCTTTCACCCTACACAAAAGATCAGAGACAAAGTCATGGGGTGGGGATGGGGATTACCACTCTTGGCAAAACTCCTTCATCCACTGAAGTCTTGCCCCCAGAGGTAGCAGGGGCAGGGACAATTAGGGAAAGAATGACATAGATGATTCCCATGTTAGCGGCCTCTCCATTTTTCATAGAGCTCTCTTCAGGGGAAGTCAGAGTGTGAGACAGACCCCATTTCTTTCTCCACTGGCTGTTAGTAAACTGGGTGTGTTTGGGGTGCAAGCTGGATCCACCCTCTATTTGACAGCTGTAGAGGCAGTGAGGTTTGGTACAGTCTCCGCACAGCTGATGAGAAATTGGCTGCAGGGACGGCGCTTAGAGGGTCCGAACCCTCATCAGTAGCAGCAGTGACAAATGTCTGTGTCTCCTGGACCCCAACCTTTTCTGCAGGACCCCCGGGAGGGCTTGCTGCCCCTCCCTGCCCATGCACCCCGGCTCCCCGCACCCAAGTTCCCTTGCGCCCCAGCTCCCAGTGCGCCCTCCTCGGTACTCACTCCCACTCTTTGCGCCGGGCCTGCGGGGTGCTCTGCATCTTGTGAGCCTCGTGGGCCTTGATGATGTCGCGCTGTTCGATGAGGCCCCCACGCCGCCGCTTCATCACCTCGGGGCTCACCGGGATAAAGGGGCTGGAGCCCTCCCAGCCAGAGCCCTCGCCCTCCTGCACCGGGAAGAAGTTGTCGAAGCCGAAGGCCGCAGTGCGCGGGGAGGCCGGCAGCATGCCCACCTCCTCCGAGGCGTCGGCCTCGAGCAGGGCGCACTGCTGGGGCCGCCATGCCTCCTCCTCAGGCAGCGCCAGCACGTGGCGGCGGCTGTAGCCGGTGGCCCCGGGCTCAGGGCTCCCCGCGGCCGGGCAGGGGGCTGGCTCGGGCAGCCTGCGGCCGGGACTCAGTCCACGCATCTCGGGCACCATCACAGAACATTGCTCTGCGAGGGGGGCGGGCGAGAGATAAGGGGTGGAGGGGTTGGGTAAGGGGTGGGCATGAGGGAAATAGAAAAGAGAAAGAGGTTAATGACAGATGTGGACTCCAGAGCAGGCTGGGATGCGAGCTTACACATTCCAAGCCCAGCCCAGAAACGCACACACAGTAGGAACTCAATAAATCATAGTTAACTCAGAAGCTTCCACTGTGGACCACAGACTGGGAGCCAAGTGTGGGGTAACCAGAGTAGACTCCATTTGGGGCTTCACTGTCTAATGCAGAAGACCAAGGTTAAAGAAATAACATGCACCCCTTATAAATGTCTCAGGGTGCCAGGATAAGGACTGAAGAATGCTAAAGGCTGTATTTCCCAGTCCTGTCTGGGACATGTAGCTAACTCTTCTCTCCTACTTGTGCTAAAGGAATTCCTCTGGGGGAGGGGGGTTTCTATTTTCTATGCAAGTCCCATTTGCTACCCTAACTCTGACGCCCAGCCCCAGCCCCAGGAGAGAGATTCTTGAGAGCTGGTTCCCCTTTGGGGTCTCTCCCCTTACTTGACGCAGGCATCATGGGGAGGGCAGGGCAGGTTGGGAATCAGGGGTCTCTACTGGCTCCCTTGAGCCTCCTATTTCTTTTCTGTGCCAAAGAGAACATGACCCAATTTGTCTCTGAAAGCCATGTTCTTTCAGTGAACAGTGAGGGTTTACCATATGCCAGGCACCGGGTGCACCAACTTGGGCATCCTCCTTGTGGGAGAGACAGGAAGAACACTAGTTTTGACCACAGATATGATGTGTGGTGATGGAGGTGGGCCTGCTCCCTATTTGAGCTCATAAGCAAGGGCACCTGCCCCTAGTGGTGGTGCTGGACAGAGCTTTGTGGAGGAAATGACTCTAAGCTGTATTTAAACTGAGCTTGCAGGTTGGGAACAGGAGAGGTGCACAGAAGACTATGTCCACAGAGAACATTCTGGTTTGAGGGAACTTGAACTTACCACCTTTCACAGATCTCTGTCTCACCCTCAGTCAAAAGCCCAACACCTGAATCCCCAGCCCCTTCCCCACCCATATTCCAAACCACATCCCAGGTGGCACGAGGGACACAAGCATGAGGCCTTGGCTCTAAATGCCAGTGATGTACATATACAGAGGAGCCCTGGCGTCCACTTCCGGCAGTCAGTGTTCAGTGAGCCCTCACTGCTGTGGGGGCTGTGCTGGGCTCCTAGAGGGTATCTTCCAGGGCGCTGCCCTCCAGACCCTGCCCTGTCTTCCCTGGCCTGCATTGCTATTCAAACAGAAAAGCACAAAAACAAAGTATTAAAATGGACATTTTATAGGTGAGGGATCTTAGGGTCACAATGCCCAGGGTCACAATGCCAATAAAAGTCGGTGCTGGGAGAGAACCCTGCTCCCAAATCCCAGCTCAAAGTTCTTTCCACTATCTTGATCACACTGCTTCTATACACCAAGCTGAACCCATAGATGCCAACATCTACTCTAAGGAAGCAGAAAGAGATTAGGGTGATCCTGGTGTTGATGTGATGACACTGATGTGACTTTCAATACACCCCAACTTCCTTGGAGAGTGGGCCCAAATGTATGGGCCTCATTTGTCTCCTCTTGCATTTCTAACATCTAAACTGGTCTTCCCAGCTCTGCCAACACCATACCCCAAAGACTCAGTTAGGCTGGAGTGAAGCTGTTGAGGATGCACTGATTACCACCAGATATTAAGCCACAAGGCTGGGTCAAGGTTGCAGGAAGAGGGAAGGCAGAGGATCCAGGATGGATGTCCAGGTAGGAAGGAGAAATGAAGGAGAAAAATATATTTCTAACTGTTGGGTGGGTCCCTAGAAAGAGTGATTCATGTTCCTCACGTTGTCATTCTGTCTCAACTCTGCTTGATGGATTTTAAATTTATCCTTCATTCCTACGATGTTTAAATGTCTCTCCCTCCCCACACACACGCACGCTCCCCTCCCCAGGCACTTCCACCCCCTCCCCAGCTTTGGCACTCGAGCACTCCCAGCCTCTGCACCTGCAGCCCGCTCTCCCTCCTGTCCTTCCACAGGCCACAGGCCAGTCTCCTGGACCACCACCGACCTCTCTCAGGGTCACCACAACCTGGCTCCTGGCCTCTGCTTCCTGGCCAGCCCACCTTCTCACTCCTGAATGGATTTCCCCTTCCCAGACACTTTGCCAATTTGAATCACATCTTTGCCAAAATTATAGCAGCAATAATATGCACTGCAGAGCTTTTGCTTCCACGGAATCAATTTTATGAATATCAAAACATGAAATTATCTCATCTTTCCTTTAAGAATTCCTGTTAAACAACCCTTCTATTATTGATATAAATGTTCATCAGGGTAATCTGTCACCCCCACTACTACCTGCCAAGCCGTCCAGTCCCCAGGTCTGGCTACCATCAAGCTGAGGGAACAGCTTCCATCTCAGATAATTTAGACGAGATGGAGTCTACACATTTCAGGGAAGGACACTTGAATCTACTCTATATTTAGCTTGCCCTCAACCCCCAAATTCTGGCATTCCATGAGTTCCTTGAGGTCAGAGATTTTGTCCTATCTTTTTATATCTAGCACCTAGCACTGAGAGCAAAACATAGGTGGTTGCATTCACAGCACTAATTGCCAAATATTCTGGTTCTCTCCCTGGTTGCACTTTTAGGCCCCTAGTGGTTGAGTGTACATTCTCAAGTGAAGTGTGTCACTTCAAGGTTAAGCACTGATATGCCCATGTGAGAGTTCTAGAGATCTAGATCTAGGGGGGCTGGCAAAATAGCCAGATAGATAGGAAGTATTTTAGGCTTTAAAGGCCACACTATCTCTGTTGCAGTTACTCAAAATCTGCTGTTGTAGCATGAAAGCAACCAGAAAATATGTAAATGAAAATGTATGACTATGTTCTGACAAAACTCTAAACTTTTGTAAACTTTGGCCTTTCAACTTTGTCTCTTGGGCCCCATCACTGTCACTCAATCTTTGCCCACAGGGGTACCACAGTACCAGGCAAAAAGAGGGAGCCTACAAAATAGAATCAAAGATGAGCATACCACATAAGAAACTCCCTGAGGACAAAGTACCATCTGTAACCACCCCCACACACACACTCCCTTGTGGAAGGCCTTGTTGACCCAAGAACAAGCTGATGAAAGTCCCAGGGCACCTGCATCACACCTTTCTTTACCCCTTATTTTCTCTCACCTCTCTCCTTACTCTTTATTGCTATGTTTGGTCAATGATCAGGGGGTGTGGTTTTAAATTATGGGGTCCCTGAGGAGGAAGAGGGCTTAGGGACACATTTGCAACCCAGAAACCCCATGAAAACTCTTCTCTTGCTTGTTAGGGCACTTGGGGTGGCAGAATAAGTGGCTACATCACACCCAAGGAATGCACCCTGCATTGCCAAAGATGTCTGAGCCAAGAATTTCCTGCTGCTGCCTTTGAAATGTCTCTAAATTCACTCCCAGAGTCCACGTCAAAGAGATCTTCCTCCACTAAGGAATATCATGTCCTGTGCACCATTTTCCCTTTGTATCCTATTAGGAGTTTTCCTTTTTATTCATCTACTTTTGATTACCTTAGAAATAATGGCCTTGCATCTCCATAGTGTGTTTTCCGCTCAGACTCAGCTGATGAGTCTGCCATGTAGAGACCCGTACCCTCCTCTCAGGGGGTTAATGCCCCATCCCACCTCAACATGTGCTTCCTCCAGATCCTTCCTGAGAAATGAATGTACCAAGGAGTTGACAGAGCTTAAGTTCTTGGGAATGTACTGCCTTCATACACTGAAAGCTTTGGGTTTGACAAGGAGGACGAAGTCTCCACTGCAAACACCAGAAGGAGCCTGGACTGGGAGATGGTGGACCAAAGTGAGCACTAAAAGTTGACTGATGGGCACACAAATGTCCCCAGGCTGGCCCGAGCTCTCCTGGTCCTGTTCCCTCTGTCTGTCCCGGGCAGGAAGAGAGCAGAAGAGTTCCAATTCTCAACGATTACTAATGAAAACTTATAAGAAGGAAATCACTTTAACGAGGTGATATTACACAGCAGAGACCCCATGCTGAGTACCTTTCTAAAAGTTATTCTCTAGAGAAAGGAACTGAGAGTTAATGGATTCCCTTCCCAGCAAAAGGGAAGGCAGGAAACGACCCTACTCATTGTCCACACCCACCTGATCAGAGAGGATATATTCCTGGCACAGAAATAAATGTTCAGCTAAGGATTTTCTTAAGTGAGCCAGCCTGCTACTTTGCCACAAAAGAAGTAAAAACTGGAAGTTATTTTCATTCGCTGTGAACTTCTAAGATGGCAGTTCTCAAGCTCTAGTACATACCATAATTATCTACACTGCTGGTTTGACAATGCAGATTCCCAAGACTAGTCTCCAGAGATTCTCACGCAAGAGCACTTGGGTGGACCAAGGAATCTGCATTTTAATCAGTACCCTTCCTCAAAATCATATCTTGAGAAACACTGTCCTAAAAACAGCATATGGTCCTGAGAAGTTGTGCTAAGTTGGAAAGAGGGGTTGTCTGGATGAATTAGGATGTTAAAGGCCCTGGGACAGTGTCTTTCTCCCCCACTTTCAGTCTATATCATGAAATGAACTTAACCAAAACACACCCAGGAGGCATTCCTTGGTCCACCCCCACTCCCTACAAAATTCTATCCTCCCCAAGACTGGCACTGATTTTGCCCATCCCACATTCCTCTTCTTATGTCTATGTTGTTATGGTGACCAAGGATGGGCTAATGTCCAATAGCGATTTGACAGGCTGGTACATTTTGAATGTAAAGCAAGACCCAAGGAAAACACTGCATCAAATATGGAGCCATCACCAAGTCCCCTGCTGTCCCCATGGAGGAGTCTAAAGAGTCAGGGATCTGATGCCAGAAGCTCTGGGTTTGGGTAGAATTCTGTAATTTGCTACTCGCATTACTGTGTCAAGTAACCTCCTCGAGACCAGCTTCCTAGCCTGAACACTGAGGTCAGTACTACCACCTGTCCTACAGGAGTCTGTGGTGAGAACTAATTCAGATAGCACCTTGGAAAGAACCTAGAGACTGGAAGTGATGTAAATATGGAGGAGAGAGTGGAGGTTAGGAGCTTGCAGGCTGGAGCCAGGATGCCTGGGTAAGAATCCCCCTTCCCTCTCCATAACCAAATCCCTGGGTAGATGAGACTTTCATTCCCACATCTATGAAATGGTCATAAAAAGCATAAAGTTCATAATGCTGTCGTGAGAATGGAATATCGAAGCACCTAGAATAGTACCTGATAAAAATGCCTAATAAATGTTAGCCGTCATTTTTATTACATTAAATGACTTATTCTTTTAAAAGTACAGTTATGCATTGCTTAACAACATTTCAGTCAATGATGGGCCTCATATATAATGAGGTCCTGAGAGGCTGTACCATGTAGCCTTGGGGTGGCAGTAGGCTGTATCATCTAGGTTTGTGTAATTATACTCTATAGCATTTGCACAACTGAAATCACCTAAGGACACATTTCTTAGAACACACTCCCATTATTAAGTGGCACATGACTGTAAATAATGCTAGCAAATATCCCCACGGTCTCTGTGACTTAACACAGAAAAGGCTTATTTTTTCTCATGTCACAGTCTAAGAAGACAAATTGTCCTGGAAGATGGGAAGAGAGGCTCGGCTCCATACAGCCATTCAGGAACTTCAGTTCCTTATATTCAGTGTCCCTGTCACCTCCTAAGAAATGACAATTATTTTTTTTCATAAAAGATCAGGTAATAAATAGTTAAGGCTTTATAGGCCATGAGGTCTCAGTTGCAACTGCTCAACTCTGTCTTTGTAGCATGAAAGCAGCCATTAACAACACATAGACAAATGCATATGGCTGTGTTGCAATAAAACTTTATTTATAAAACCAAGCAGCTAACACCTAAGTTGGGCCTTCGAGTTCTCCTCCAAACTTTCCTTCTCCAGCCCAGACATAAAGGGAAAAAGTGCTTGTAACATCTTGCAAGAGGACTGAGACCCAGCCTAGAAATGTTGTGTATCAATTTTTCTATATCCTATGAACAGGAACTCAGTCCCCTGGCCTGCTTAATTGCAACGTGGCAGAAATGTCATTTCTCTGCATGCCAAGGAAGAAACAGTGAAAATCAACATCAGTAATATAAGCACAGCAGTTTCCATTACACTACTACCAGTTATAGCATGATTTAAGTGCAAAAGTAAATACAAATGCAAATTCTCATAAATATGTCAACTACACTGAATACTGGGATATTAATCAATTGCTGAAAATTAGCCACATCATAATGTATACAGAGGTATATAGACCAATATATTTTATGTAAAAGAAAAAGGAGGAATCCCAAATGTGACACTCAAGTTGCCAAAGAATCCTGATAATTTGAAAAACAAGACTTCAAAAATATAAAATATTGGTGGGTCCCAATCAATAATGTAGCTGGCTCACATCGTAGAAAGATCTGTCTCCACAGGCCATTGATTAATGACTGACCCTTAACACACACCAGTCTTTCAACTACATGAAGGCAGAGAATACATCTGTTATATTTACCACCATATCCCTCATACCTGGTCCTCATAGGCACTCTGTAAATATTTATAGATGGAAGGAATGTGAGAGAAGGGGAGGGGTGGAAAGCAAAAGAAAAAGGTGATGATCTGCCATTTCCCATGCCATTATTTTGCTGTTGTAAATTAATCCTCTTTAAGAGCTAGCTTCTGCAGAAATCCTTACAACTACACTGAGTGGGCAGGAGTGGTACTGAGAGCCTTTTGTTTGCAATGTTCCAATTTGCTTAAATATTCACCTATGCTAGTTGGTTTAAGATACTGCTCAGAACCTCCACAGGAAGCAAGGCTCTTTTTAACGGGAGGGGAGCCTTAATACACCCCTGTGCAGAATCACCACAGCAAAGGACAACAGATTCATTCAACATTTGTTGAGCACCTACTCTGTGCTGGGAACTGAGACAGGCACTGAAAACAGTCTCTGGTACCACAGGAGTCCAGAAAGAAACCCAAGGGCACAGACGCAGCACACATGCTTCATAAGTCAAAACATTGCACACTTTTTTTTTAAAGATTTATTTGTTTGTTTATTTATTTATACAAGCACTGGGTACAGTCAGAAGCACCGGAGGGCGAGAGAATTCACCAGAGTCAGAGCGGAGAGCAGAGCAGGCAGACGGACAAAGTACACTGCTGAGAGGAGCAGCAGGCGGCAGGAGAGGTCTGCGCACCATGTGGGACCCTCACCCGGTGGCCGGGGATTGAACCGGCGCTGCAGAGGCTACAGGTAGCTTCGCAGCCCAGTGCTCAACCGCTGCGCCACGGGGGAGGCCCTGCACACTTTTTAATACAGACAAAAACCACTCCTATAGGACTACCTGGAGATGTCTTGAGTATTTGTAACTTTTCCAGGATTTGTTACTTTTAGTACTCCTACTCTCTAAAGCACCCAGACATAGACAAAGACAAAAAGGGACATGTCTTTTATCTAAGGACTTGAAGGGACTAGAAAACTGCACAAGTACTCTTCAGCTTGTTTCTGGAAGGGAGAGTCACCAGGAGTCGATAATGCTATAGTTCAGGAAAAAAAAAAAAATGCCACAACCACTTGAACTTGCAGAAACAAAATTGAGGTGCCACATTTGCCAGGCCTGGGCTAGAGAAGAGCTGTGGGCTGATGTCCAGGGGGCCACATTCCCTGAAAGGTAATTGTCCACTGACCACAGTACCAAGCTCAGCAACAGAGCCCACAGTGCTGCAAAAGCTTCTTCAATAGCCTCCTTTCTATCAAAACATTTCTCAAATGTCAATTAAGAGACAGTGGGCATCTCCAACTCGTGCCTGATAATGTCCCTCCTGCCCACGCAGACCAAGATGACTTGAACCAAATTCCTGTAAGTTACTGCTACAGCGAAGTGATAGGTGGGAGATGGCACAGTCTGTGCAGCCAGACTGAGTCTCCTCTGTGAGCAGGTTGCTAATACCAGCGCAGGCTTTTGAAGCACTAGTCTGGGAGCCACCCTCCCTCTGTAGCTCCAAGCGGGGAGCATGGTTTGCACTGGCAGGGCGGGTCTGAACTGTCACCTAGAGAAATGAGCGCAAAGCCCTGAGCCTGGCTTTCAAGGCTCCACAATGTGGTTCCAAGAAGGACAAGCCCACAGCCCCCATGGGGCTTGCATTTTGGCCAGCCATGAGTCCTTGTTGGGGTGGCCGGCCCTTTCAGAGGCTGAGTTCTGCCCTGACTGTCTGCCAGTGCTGTCGTTCCTGGTGGTCCTGTCCCTTTGTCAGGCCTGTTTCAGATCCCAGCTTTTGCCCAGCCTCCTTCTCAGACATGATCAAAGACACAGAAAGTTCCAGAGAAGCCGACCAGCAGGCAGAAAGGCCACAGGTTAGGCTCTGGATACTCCAAGCAGATGGAAAGGACAGACAGATGCCTCCAAAGCACTTTCTGATCTCACAAAGTTCTGTCTCCTCCCTCCACCCCACCGCCTTCCTCTCTGTGCTCTCTAACTGCCTGTTTTTTTGTTTTGTTTTGTTTTAAGATTTATTTATTTATTTATACAAGCACTGGGTACAGTCAGAAGCACGGGAGGGTGAGAGAATTCACCAGAGCCAGAGCAGGGAGCAGAACAGGCAGATGGGCCGAAATACACTGCTGAGGGGAGCAGCGGGCGGCAGGAGAGGTCTGCACGCCATGTGGGATCCTCACCAGCGGCCAGGGATTGAACCAGCGCTGCAGAGGCTGCGGGCAGCTTCACAGCCCAGCGCTCTACCGCTGCGCCACCAGAGGAGGCCCTCTAACTGCCTGTTTTTATGCTTTTTCTTCCTGGTCATTTGTTATATAATTTTATCATATAATGACTCATAATGATATAATAATTGACCTGTCTTTTAAGCTAGAGAATTTGTTGAGAACAAAATTTGCATTTCCAGGGATAATATGACCTGAAGGACTTTTTTGCTCCACAAATACACACACTGCACCATGTAGACAAGTCCAGGGGTGTGACTCGCACTAGCACTAGCACTGCTGGAGCTGTGCTGGTCAGATGAGCCCAACCAAGACAGCAAAGCTGAACGTGCCTGCAGACCTCCAAGGAGCCAACAGGAAAACTCGTAGTAAAATTAAAGCTACTTCTTCGAGATCCTCCCATTCTGGCGCTTGTTTACAATCTATACAGTTTGGGGGATGGCGCCAGTTCCAGGGGGTTTCTAGTTAGACTAAGTCAGACAAGATAGCCCCATTTGCCAGTGATTATTTAAGGAAAGGACACACGACTCAGGGAAGGCCAATGATGTAGGAGGGTAAAGCTTAAAGGGACTTCCAGGAAAATTCTCCCATGTTTTTTTGTTTTTTGGGTTGTTAAAAAAATTCTCCCATGTTTTTTATTTATTTGTTTGTTTGTTTATTTAATTCTCCCATGTTTTGAGGAAGACCAGAGAGAGCGCTACCCCCTCTCTGCCTGTGTCACTGTCCTGTACACTGTCCTATACACATATACCACATATGTGAACTGTGAAACGACAGCTATTACCTCACTGCCACGTGCCAGTGAAGGACAGCAGGGCCATGAGAATCGCAGCCCGGGGAAGCAGCCACCAGGCTTGGTCAGCCTGGAAACGCACCACCCCTAGACCACTCACCAGTGGAGCCAGTTTAACTCCCCATGGCTGAGGTTCACTTATTTGAGTTAGATTTTTCATTGTTTTTACCCCAAAGCATGCTAAACAAAGGCGCTCTCATATTCATCAGCACAATGATAAGATTTAATTACTCCACGAGTCTATAAATACATTGAATTGTTTTGGCATAGCACAAGGAAATTTCCCTTGCACACCTCAAATCAAAAATATATATATGTATGTATATTTATATACTTGGTTGCAGTTCAATTTTTATACATACATTTCAGTCTGTAAAATTCTTGAGACTAAGATTCTAAGAATCCTTGTTATAATGGAAAAATGACTCAACCCAAACTGAATAAAGTTAAATTCAATTGAACAGCAGGAAGCTCAGGGTGGGGAAGTGAACACTGTAATTGGGTTTTATGGAAAAGGATTTGTCGCAATTAAGTACAAAAAGATTTAGTGGTCAAAGTAGACACCATCACCATCATTATCCTTATCATTAAATATAAAGGTATTTATTGAATTTTTTATGCCAGATACTGCTTTAAGGGATTTTCATGCCATATATCCTTTAAGGTTTCTTTTAATAATTGGAAAAATATTAGGAAGCAATTAGTATTTTTAACTCAGTTTTACAAATGAGGAAAATGAGGCATAAAAGTGTTAGTAAGCCCCCCGCCCCCCAATCATGCAGTGGTAGAGCCTCTAATCTAGTTTTTTCTGACTCCAAATGCCACGCTGTCCTCTGCTGCATGGCACAAGGCTGTAATAATGGAAATAATATATCAATAATAGTGGTTATAATAACTTTCACTTGTTGAACACTTACTTGACTCAGCAGGTGTGGAACCTGAGCAGACGCAGAGGGCTGACTACAAGGAAGCTGAGCACCCTCTGGTTTTAGTATCTATGGGGATCCTGAAACCAGCATACAGAGGATGCCAAAAACAAGTGAAGTTTGAAGAAATCAAAAGTAACGCATGGATTTACAACTGGGGGGAGCGGGCTGTGATCAGTCCCCTCGCCCCCTCATCACTCAATGATCCATTGCATTACTTTTCTCATTTAATAATGGAGTCTTAGCCCAGGTCACAGAGCTAGTAAACACTGTATGGACTTTGATATCTAATTCCTCACCCAGTCTCTCTTTGAAGGTAGCTGGAGACTCCCATAGTCCTATCCCTTGGGTGCAAGCCCACCGGTGAATTGGTGACTGTAGATACAGTTATGTGGGGTGGAGGGGAATGAGCTCATGCACACTTGTGTCAGATTCAACCTTCACCCCCCTCCAGCCTCCAGCCTGGCTCCGTCTTCACACAGGTCAGCGGAGGAGACGTTTTGTGGTCAAGGGTCCTTTCTAACTAAGCACAGCCTTGCTGGGTATGGAGCAAGAACTCTGTAGGGTAAGGTAAAAAGTATCAGGCTTTTCTGCCCTCCCGCCATTAGGATAGATGATGGAACCCTGTGGTCCTGAATGCATGCCTGATGGAGGGCACCTGGAGTAGGGTGCGTGCATATGTAGATGGAATTCACCTGGACTAAGACTGGGCTTACAAGGGCAGCGTCATGGAGACGCCAGGAGAGAGCGGAACCACGAGAGCAGCAGAGACCACCAGAGAATGCTAGAGAGCCCAGGCAGAGTGAAGACTTGCTGGGGGCCTAGGAGGCCTGCCAGCCTCCCGGGCCCCCAGCAACCCTGCCTGCTGTGTACCTGGTAAATCCCAATAAAAGCCTGAAAAGCCACTGAGGGCTCCAGGACTCTCCTTCACACATTTGCTTGGATCATAGAGACCCTGCACTGTACCCTTCCTGCCATTACAAGCTCCACCAGGATGGAGAGCAAGTACAGGGACTTCCCAGAGGAATGAAAAGGGGGAAATGTGCTGTCACTCATATCGTCACCTGATAGAAATCGAGTAACACTCTGCTCTGGCATCAAACAAGGGAAAGTAGACATAATGAGGCATGGGATTGGTCCCACCTCCTTTTCTGGTCCCTGGATGCCCTTTTCCCACCTCAACACCCAACCTCTAGCTGCCAGGGTCCTTACACCTCCTGATAACTGTGACCAAATTCATGACTATCTTCACCACAACCTTCTATAAAAAACCCATGATTATGGCAAGCTTACTTTCCAACCCAGAAATTGACACCATTTGTTTCTGATTTGCAAAATTATGTATAAGCAGGTGTCATGTATTTACCAATTTTGAAAAAATATAATTATACAAAAGTGGGGAGCATCAGAAAGCATCAGATGACTGGTCCACCCAGTTATCACACACATGCTCCAAGATAATCCATCTGCTGTTCTTCTGCCTCTGTTTCCACCCCAAATCTGAGTTCCCATAGCGCCAAGCTCTTAGCTAGAGGTGAAATGAAAATCAACTGTATATACAAGCACATTCTAAGGTGCCAGTATTCCAGGGCCTGGGGCTCACAACCAGGCAGCCACATCTGCAGGTAGGGCAGGAGAGGGGCCTCTGTTAGTCATGGATAATAAAGACTGGCTGCTGTAAAGACCAGGATGGCCTTTTCCTTCCTCCACACATTTCCAGGCAATTTAGTCTGAGTCTCCTATATAAAAACCAGCCATTTTCACAGGGACTGGTTGAATTGTCAACAATATGGAGAGCTCTGTGGCAAAAAGCCCTCCGCATCATATAAATTATAAATATAAACACCGTCTCTTTGAGCCAAGCACCATATGGGAGGCTTTACAAGCCTCTATCTTATCTTCTCAACAATTTTTACATGTTTTCGCATGAACTGCATCATTCATTCAATCATTTATTTATTTGATACATTTATGCTGAGCACCTACTACATGCCAAGCATTCTGCTAGGTCTCAGGGCTCAAAACAGATCAGTAAACAGATTGTGACATGACACCACAATCAGGAAAAATAGAGTAAGCTGCTTGGGGCTGCTAGAAGTCACTGGGTTGTTGGGAAGGCTGCCAGGGGACAGGGTATTTAGGCTGAAAACTGTAGTTATGTAAGAGTGAGCCAGGCACAGGGTGGGAGCTGAGGTGGGCTGCAATTTAAAAAGCAATGGTCAGGGTAGGTCTTTGCTGAAAAGGTGACATTTGAATAAAATTGAAGGGAGGGAAGGAGTGAGCAATTCAGATATCTAGAAGACAGCAAGGGCGGAGCACAGGTCCTAGTGAGAGAGCAGTCCGGCACATTCCAGGAGCAATCAAGGGGCCACTGTGGCTAGAACAGGAATAGCAGGAGCTCAAGTAGGAGCTGCTATGTGGAGGGTCCATCATGGTGGACTTGGCCTTTGGCTCTGAGTGAAATGCAGTGTCTTGGAGAGTTTTGAGCAGAGTATCCTATTTGACTGTAATTGAGAATAAACAGTGGGGAGTTGGGGATGCTGGGGGAGAAGCTGGGAGACCAGTTAGAAGTTATTATAGCAATAATAAGAGAGGTATGCCTGCTGCATCTCTGGAACCCTGGGAAGAGACAGCCATGCAATGTGCCCTAAACACTAAGAGCTCAATGTGCCACAAGCAAAGATGGAGGCAGGGCAGAGCTGAGTAGAAGTGGAGAGAGCCTGAGATAGGCACAGCCTGCCCCTAAGCTCCTGTAATACCCTGAGTAGTGCAGGACAATCTCTAAAGATTTCCTGTCTTCACACACAAAGAGGAGTGAGAGGGCCTCAACACTGTCCTGAAGGACCTCAAATATGGGACAAGAGAAAGAGACGAGACCAGGGGTATGGCAGGAGGCAGAATAGTTAACAGTATATTTCATCAAAAGAATGATAAATCACAAGTTATCCAGAAAGTACCTGGCTAGAACCAAGGAAAAACATGAATTTGCAAAGATTGTTCTCCATTAAAGTGTCTGGGGACTCAGACATCAAACAAGATGCTGGAAATAACAAAAGGTACATTTTTATAACCCTCATAAATATTAATCATTGTGTTTATTGATGAGTGTTGTGGTTGTGAAAATTCAAGTCTGTTTCAAAATGTATACTGAAAAGAGCACAGAGAAGAGAGAACAGCATAGAAATATGGTAGATAAGATTCCATGTTATTTACCAGAATCATCTGTGCTATTCATTCTTTGGGACAGAAGGGGCTGAAATTCAACAACAAAGCTTTTAAATATTTGAGGTCATGTCTTAGGAACCCACCTGCAACTTGTGAATCTTAATGTGGATTACCATAGCTGGGATTGTTTCTGCTTCATGCTAGGCAGTGATAGAGCCACAAAATATGATTTGGTGGATTTGGTGTGCTAATTATATTTGTATTATTTTTTTGAACAGTTTTAGAGTCAAAGCAAAATCGAGGGAAAGGCACAAGATTTCCTATATACCTCCCACCCCTACACATGCACAGTTTCCCCCATTCTCAACACCCCCCACCAGAGTGGTAGACCTGTTGCTGCTGATGAACCTACACGGACACATCTTTATCACCCTATGTTCAGGCTTTGCATTAGGATTTATTCTAGGTGCGTTCTATGGGTTTGGACAAATGTCTAATGATATGTACCCACCATCACAGTGCCAGAGTATTTTTCACTGCACTAAAAATCCTTGGTCTCCACCAATTCATCCCTTTCTCTAACCAGTGACAACCATTGATGTTTTACTGTCTCTATGATTTTGTCTTTACCAGAATGTTATATTGTTGGAATCATATAATATACAGCCTTTTTGAATTGGTTTCTTTCACTTAGTAATATGCACCCAAGGTTTCTCATGTCTTTAAATGGCTTTATAATTCATTTCTTTTTAGCACTGAATAACATTCCACTGTCTGGATGCCCCAACAATGTATTTATCTATTCACTTACTGAAAGGCACTTGCTTTCAAGTTTTGCAAGCTGCTAGAAATTTCCGCATTCAAGGATATGTTTTCAACTCCTTGGGTAAATACCAGCGAATGAAACTGATGGATCATAGGGTAATAATATGTTTAATTTTATAAGAAACTGCCAAACTGCCTTCCAATGTGGTGTGTCATATTGCGTTTCCACCAGAATGAATGAGAGTTCCTGTTGCCCACATCATTACTGGATTTGGTGCTGGATTTTAACCATTCTAATAGCCAGTAGCACTAGTTCATCATTGTTTTAAATTTTTCCTATTTTTGAATAGTAAATTCCTCACCAATGAAAATCATCTAGCCCCCACATGAGAAGCATTGCCCTGGTGGGCACGCAGACTCTACTCAATATGAATAAGTCATCCCAGGGCTTTAATGCTGAACGTGACATGCAGGACAATAAAGAAACCTAAGCAGTCTTCCCGGTCACTGCTCAAGTCACCCCTAAATATTCCTGGCACAGTCAGTGGGTCTGTTTGAAGCCCTCCAGTGACAGGGAGCTAACAACCCCCAAGGCAACCATTTCAAGTTTAGATAACTCTGTTAGGATGCCCTGTCTTACTCTGAGCTGAAATCTAAGTGTGGCAACAGAGAAATCAATGGATGGTAAGGAAAAGTAATTCATTTTCTTCTGCCCCTGCTGGTGACAATCTAACCAAAGAGAATGTAATCAGCAATGAAAACAACCAAGAGAAGCCAAAAATCAATGTGTCTCCTGCCAGAAGAGGTCTCCACTGAAATAACTCAGTGTTTTTTTTCCCAATTGACTCAGGAGACGATGAGTTTTTCAGTTGCTTCTTTTTCTTCTTCTCCCTCTTTTCCTTAAAAAAAAAAAATCACATCTTTTTGAGCTTTCTTCCTGGTGAAAAGCTAATTGTAACTGTACCACAAGCCATTACTTTTTGACTCAGGTTATTTCTGGAAGAGTCAACTCCCACAACTTCAGGGGAAGGGCAGGAAGGTCACAATACTATGGAAAATCTGTAAGAGGGTTGGGTGGGATTGGGGGACTCACTGAAGGATCAAGGTTCACCTAGAATTTGTACAGGAGATTCCCCCTATATTTGCGTCCTGATAGACAGTGTTTCTATAGCTTGGGGTGGGGGGAAGAAAGGCTCTTCATTGCTTTTTGCCCCTGACCCAGTGGAAAGACTGATTTTTAGGGATGGGGTGACAGATTTCACAGAAGTGCTTGGTTTTGCTGAGAAGTAAAAACTCTTAGAAAGTAACATTAGAGGAGACCCAGCAGTGTTCAGTGAAAGGAGGCAGGTGAGGCATTGGCCACAGCAAAGGTGATGCAAGCAGGTGTAGGGAAGGCAAAGGATGTAGGTGTTGGCCCACCCAGGAAGCCAGTCTCCAGAGAACACTCTGAGTGCTGCCCACCTCAGGAGGATTTTCCTCCAGGGCCCCCTTTGCTTGGAATCATCCTCTCGGACCCTCTGCCCCTTCCTCTATCCCTAGCTTCATCAATCCCCACTTAATGTCCTGAGACAAGTCAGGAGGCACTCTGGGCCTCAGTCCTCTCATCTGTAAGGTGGAAACAACTGTTCTTGCCTCTAAAAGATTTATAATGAAGAATAAGTAAGACAAAGTGCAAGAAAGCACTTTCTAAGCTATAAAGCTTATGGGACAAAGTGTTCTCATTATCATCACCTAATTTAAAGTCTAATCACATTTTTACTATTTTTCAGGAAATGGGGTAGGAAAAAATAGTCATTCCTCACACTCTGGAGACTTCACATGAGGAAAGGGATTATGCTGCTCCCAATCCCCTACCCTCCCAGCCTCAGCACTTGCCAGAAGGAGCCCATGGCCTTCCTGGGTATAGAGATGGCAGCAGTTCCATTTTACAGCTGATCTTAGAGTACACAGGAGTGAAGGGTCAGCCTACTGCAGGATTCCATGGCCTGTGGAGTCCCCAGAAATACAAGGTTGAAGCAGTGATAGAAAATTGAGTGCCAGGGCTGGGCCAAGAGGACATGGTCTCTCCCCTGAGCTGGGGACCAGCTTGATAAGGTCACTTTAGTGCATACGCATCAGTCAGGCTGGCTAAGTGATTTGTTACATGCTCATCTGCCTCTCCAAAAACAAGGTCGCCACAAGCCCTGGCGTGGTTGGTAGGAGAGAGTTCAGGATCCAAACTTACTTTCTGCCCCAGTCTGTGGGTAGAAAGCAGTGGCCATGAGCGTGGCCATGGGGAGCTACCTGCAGCACAGGGGACCAGGGCTGACCCACACCAAGACACTGTGGCAGTGAAGAGTCAGTGAAGAGGGGAGGACAAGACCAAGGTGGAGGGAGGGACGCCAGATCCTGAAGCTGGATTCTAAGCATCACACATGTGACCCACATGAAAGCTTCTCTCACTGATCCCCTCCTTTCTGGAGTCTTCCTAGGGGCTCATGAGGAAACAAAGTCCTCCAGCCCAGACAAGAAGCTGGGCTCCTTAGAGACCCAGGACAGAGTCCTCTCTGAGATTTATTTAAAGCAGTAAAAGCTGGTTAGAGGAGAGGGTTTCACAATGTCTTGGGAGGGATCTTGGAGGCACTGCATGGAGCTGACTGGAGATGATGTTCCCAACTCTTCCAGAAACATTCCGAGTGCTCCCAGGGGCCCCTGTGGTTCTTCACTGTTTGGTCAGTTCTATAATCTCATCTGAGACAGAAAATCTGACTCTCTTTAGGGCCCCGAACTACCCTAAAAGACAGATACTGCTGTTTTCAAGTTAGTGCCAGCGGTTCCATTTGCCAGGTTAACTACAGAGATTTTCAAGCCAGGCCCCTTGTGAGAGCTGAAGAGACATGTTGTGTTCCTGAAATGAAAAGTCTCCCATTTTTCCCAATCCCCATAAGAAAATTACTTAATGAAAAGAACTTTCTCAACACTAAGACTTCTCTCATATAATTGTTTTCCTGAGGATATGAGATCTGTTACCTCTTAGCTGTATAAGAATGTTTTACGTGACTTTTATCTGTTTTAGCATAAACTAATTCTTTTGAGTGAAATAAATCTATGTTGGATGTTTTTCCACAAAGACTATCTTTGCAGATGCCTCATCTTCAAGACACGTATGAGAATAAAAGCTTGTCTTCTTACTAAAAGCAGAAGGAATCACGGGCAAGGTGGCTTAACTGTGGTCACAGCTACACGTTACACCACCGCCACCATCGAAATCATTAAAGATATGAAAGCTGTGATTTTTCAAAATATAAACCATTAGTGAGGCCACATGATGACCTCATTTTCCCCTTTTCTGAAAAAAATGGAGCTTTCAGAAGATAAGTTCACAAACACCCCACAGCCATCCCTGACCACCTCCCACACAGCTGTCTTTCCAAATCCTGGGAATGAACCAGCAGGCTTCCACCCAAAGTCAGCCCCTCCTGCTGAGGCCTTTCCTTTCTCCAACTCAAGGACAATTCTCCAGCAAATTTCTTTATCTTCTACATCATCAATTTTTTCCCTTTGCTCCCCTCTGCAACAAACTCTTTAAAAGAGGTGTCTCTACTCATCTCTGTCCCCTTCCCCCCATTCCTTCCTGCACCAACATTAATCAAACTTCTCTCCCCACATTTTTGTTTTGGTCACCAATGATCTCCACAGGCCTGAGCCAATGATCAGTCCATCCTGTCATACTTGATGTAGGAGCCAAGTGCCAAAATGACCTCCTGGTATTCACAACCTGTGCCGTCCCCACCACACAGCACCAGGGTTAGTCTATATGACCAAGAGCATCCAGAGGTAGGACACTTCCAAAATCTGGTTGTAAAAGATTGTGACTTCCATCTTGGGTGCTCGCTTGTACGCTCTCTGTTGGATCGCTTGCTCTGGAAGAAGCTACTGCCATGTCATATGGCCACTCAGCCAATAGAAAAGCCCACATGGGTTTTTTTGGTGGCACAAGGGGTTAGGACACAACCTGTGAAGCTATCTGCGCCACTGCAACATGACCCACATGGCACAGCAGACCTCTCCTGACTCGCCCGCTACTCCCCTCAGCAGTGTGTTTCAGTCGATCTGCCTGTTCTGTTCCCCACTCTGTCTCTGGTGGGTCCTCTCATCCCCCACACCTATGGCCCCAGTTCTTGCATGCATAAATAAATATATCTTAAAAAAAAATAGAAAAGCCCACGTGGTGAAGAACTGAGGTGTCAGCCAATGAGGAACAGAGGGCAGCCAGGAACTGCAAGAATGAGTTTGGAGTATGATTCTCCAGCCCCAGTTGAGCCTTGAGGTAACTGCAGCCTCCAATAACAGCTTGACCACAACCTTGCAAGAGACCTTGAGTCAGAGCCACCCTCCTTAGCCATTCTCACATCCCTGGTCCGCAGATACTCTATAAGAGCATAAACATTTGTTTTTTTTTAAGCCATTAAGTTTTGAATTGACTTGTTACACCATGAAGAAGTAATACACTGGCCTGTCACTGTATTTGGCATAGCCAGTAAGTCGTTCCTCCTTGAAATACTTTATCTGCCTGCCATTATACCACACTCTCTTGGTTTTTCTTCTATCTCATGGATCACTTTCTCGCATCTTCTTTTGTTGGTTCTACTTCTGCACAACTTCTTTAAGTTTCACACTCCAAGACTTGGCCCTTGGGGCTCTTTTCTTCTCCAGCTACACTCACTCCCTTGGTGACCTCATCCAATGAGGCTTTAATCCCATAAACTTTTAATACCCATGGCTTTAATCCCATGAACATGTTGTCAACTCCCAAATTTGCATCTCAGCCCAGATCTCTCTCCTAAACTTCTGACTCATATAACCTGCTGTCTACATGACTTCCCCACTTGGATATTAAATAAATATGCAGCTCAAATTCAACAAGATCAAAAGTGAACTCCAAATTTTCCCAAGCCTGCTCCAAATTCTCCCTCTAAATGGATGGCAGCTCTATCCTAGCTGCTCAGGCAATTATTCATTCTTATCTTTCTCTGATACCCATATCCAGTCATCAATGAATCCTATTGACTCTACCTTCAAGAAAAATATGAAGATTTACTTACTCCTTACCACCCACCTACTACCATCTTGGATTGAGCCACCATTACCACTCACCTGCACACAGCACTAACCTTCTAACTGGTTCCCCTGCTCCCACCTTGTCTACATCAGTTTTGAACAAAGTAGCCAATGTACAGTGTGATTTTCATAAATGGGCAGCTCCCATAATTCCTTTCTTTTTTTTTAAAGATTTATTTATTTATACAAGATCTGGGGTACAGTCAGAGGCGCGGGAGGGTGAGAGAATTCACCAGAGACAGAGCAGGGAACAGAACAGGCAGACAGACCAAAGACACTGCTAAGGAGAGCAGTGGGCAAGACAGGAGAGGTCTGCCGCTCCATGTGGGTTTCTCCCTGGCTGGCTGGTAATCAAACCTGTGCTGCAAGAGGCTTCAGACAGCCTCATAGTGTGGCACTCAACCCACTGTGCCACCGGGGAGGTCCCCATAATTCCTTTCTGCTCAACATCCTACAATAAAAGTCAAAGCCTTCCCAATGGCCAACAAGGATCTACCCTCATCTGGCTCCCCTTTTACCTTCCTGGATTCATCTCCTTCTATTCTCCTTTATTCTGTTCCAGCCATATGGACCCCATGCTCTTCCTAGAACATGCCAGGCACATGAGAGATCTGAGCACAGATCTCTCTTCTAAACTTCTGACTCATATACCCACAGCATTTGCACTTGCTATTTATTCTGCATGGAGGGCCCTTCCCCTAAATACCATTGACTATGTCCCTCCTCTTCTCTGAGTCTTTGCTTAAATACCACCTCACCAATGAAGTTTGTCTAGGCCATCTTCTTTCATAATACCACATGCACACTCCACCCTGGCACCTCTAAGCCTCCCCAGACTACCTTTGTGCTTCTTATTTTCATAGCATGTAACATTTTTTAACCACACTAGAAATTTTATTCATCTATGTTTATTATCCAACTTCCCTCACTCAAGTGTAAACTACAAAGGAATAAATATATTTGTTTTATTCATTGATAAGACTTAAGTCCTTAAGACAGTGTCTGGCATATAGTCAACACACAAAAAAAAATTTGAGTCGATGAATGAATAATTAGTATCTATATTATAAAAGTCTCACAAGATGTTTATCATCACCCACATTTTACAGATGAAGAAACCAAGGAAAAGGGAATTAACATTTCTCACTCTTAAACTACGTGCCAGACATGGTATGCACGTTTTCTATTCCTCTCACATTCAAGGCTTAGGTAAGGTAAGTTGCCTCCTTGAATCCTGTAAATGGTGGGGAGTCACCCGATAAATGGTGAGGAGTCAAAGTCGTGTTGGAATCCAGGTCTGGCTGGCATGAAAAGTGCCCTGGATCTGTCCGCCACACATTCCACCTCCAAACATCCACTTCATACCTGGACTGCTCAAGGTCCAATGATCCCCTGTGTCTGGCCCAGAAACCCCCCCATATTGCATCCTTGTGGTGTCCCTATCTGATTCCCAGCAGCCCATCCCCACCTTTCCTCCTGTGCCCAGGGGCAGACACCTGGTCCCACCTGTGACACACAGTGACTGAAATCACACAAACAGCCCAAACCCTTCAAACCTAGGAAGAACTTTTTGGCACTCACTTTTCAAAGTTTCAAACATTTTTACAAACATTTGAGATGTCTGGACTTTCAAAGCCTTTGCAGCTGGGGAGCACACAGTGACCTACGACTCCTCACTGCCTCTGTCAGAACAGACCACTGGCCCTCCTTCAGTGCCATCCTAAAAGCCTTGAAGACAGCATAAATGACCCTGATGCCCAGCTGATGGTGACAATAACCAGCATTACACAGCAGTAGGGCCTCAAATAAGGCCATTGTGCTTATAGCACTGATGAGAATAAACAATCTCTGATGTTAATTAGGGACCTGCTTCCCTGGCACGTCATTTCACTTAAAGTCACAATTTCCAAGAACCCATGGCACTCCCTGTATTAGCTCTTCCGGCGTGCCAGACACTCCCTATGCTTGATATATACTCATGTCATTTAGTTCTTACAAAAAAACTAGAAGGAAGCTACTATTACAAACCCCGTTTTACAGATGGCAAGACTGGAGCACAGAGAGGTTCCATAACTTTCCCCAGGGACCATTTCTGGTAAGTAATAGAATCAGGATTTGAACCCAGGTAGCCCATCACACAGCCTGCGTTTGACTGATGCCCCACACTTCAACAAGAAAGCACTGGGAACACTGAACCAACACCTGCAACTGTGTAAGCTCCAGCTTTCCACAGAGCACAGTCGTTCAGACTCACAGACAACATCTAGATGGGTAAACAGACTGACATTCTCTCTTCCAATAGAGCGACCCACTTCAACTTCCTTTTCATTTCACCGACCCTGTTCTTCCTTTCCCAAAGAAGCAGCCCTCCATTTCCCACCAGATCAGTCATCTATCATTCATTGCTAAACATAACATTTCAAAATTGCCAACCTCACACAATATCTTCATACTAAGCTTTCTATTTTTTTAAAGATTTATTTATGTATGCATACAAGAACTGGGGTACAGGCCAGAGGTGTGTGTGGGGTGGGTGAGAGGATTCACCAGAGGCAGAGTGGGGAATAGAACAGGCAGACTGACAGAAACACACTGCTGAGGGGAGCAGCAGGCAAGTCAGGAGAGGTCTGCTGCACCATGTGGGTTGCTCCCTGGCCGGGGATCGAACTCGTGCTTCAGTGGCTGCAGATAGATTCATAGGTTGCGCCTCAACCCCTTGCACCACCAAGGAGGCCCCCCTGCTAAGCTTTCTCAGCCTGCTCCCCAATTCAGCCTCTTTCACCACTGTCTTTTTTTTTCCCCAGCCAACCATTAATTAAGGGGCAGCCACCCTCTCTGCAAGAGCCACCGTTTCATATTTGCTTCCAGTGATTGCATTGCTCTGTCTTATTTCTAAAGCACTCTCTTTGGGGGCTCATTAATCATTGATCACACACATTTCTACCTGCCTGCTTTTACTTCTCTTTTTCACACTGACTGCTTGATCTTTAGGACTGCATAAATTCCCACCCGCCAGATGTTAGTCAGGCATCCACTGTGTGCCAGCGCATAGCAGCAGCATCTCTGAAATCTGTCTCTTTGGAAAGCCTCTGCTCTAACCAAATAGTGAAAACAGTTTTAAATCTTTTGGAAATCTTGAGGGCTGGAGGAATCTAGGAAGGCTTCATGGAGGAGGTGAGGTTTGAGTTGTTCTTAGAGAATGGATAAGATTTGGCAGAAGGGAATCTTCCATACAAAGGCAAAGAGGTTGATGTTAGTAAGGCTTAGTCAAGTATCAGGTGAAAGATTCCAGTTGGAAAAACATGGGAGATAGCATTAGAGGCAATCCTAATGGACTGTGATGTCAAATGAAAAGATATGGAGATTACATTTTGAGGGTACCAAATTGTCCGGATTTCACACTCTCTGTGCTGATCTTTCATAGAATTCTCTTACAAAGAGTGAGCTGTCTTAATTATCCCCCAGTCAGTAAGAAACCCGGGAGATGCTGGCCTTCATTTGCTCAACCCCCTGACCCTGGAGAGGTCTTTCAGAGAGAAAGAAAGAGACAGAGAACTGGAACTGCTGACCAGATTCCTGAGCTGTGGCACTTTCTAACAGACAAATTCAGCAGCTTTCTGCTCTACCCAGAAGTCAAACTCAGTCAGCCCGTGCCTGAAGCTATTCCATAAGCCACAGTTTACCTGTCCCCTCCCACTCTGCAGGATACAGCTAATCTCCAGATCCACTTGCTTTGCCCCCAGTCTCAGTTCACATCCGGCCACTGAAGGGTGTTTCTGAATACCCCTAAAAGGTGGCCCATCTATGAATCAGTGCCCCAGAGTCAGGGGCTCCAGGTCTAAGGACTCCACACAGTGGTTCCTAAGCATAGCTAGTCCCCATGGCTGCAGCCCACTGCAGGGTAGGACTCCCAGTCTACAGAGGGGTATCGGATCCAAGGCTACTGGGGCTCACAGCACCCATCTCCAGAGTGGCTTCCTGGGGCTCTTGTCATGGCTAATGTAATGGGCTGAATTTGCCCACTTGACTCTATACCCCCAATATGACAGCATGTGGAGACAAGGCTTTGAGGAGGAAATTAAGGTTAGGTGAGGTCTTAAAGGTGGAGCCCTGACTGGAAAAGATTAGCAGCCTCATGAGGAGAGATACCAGAGAGCTAGTGAGCACCCTACCCCGCTCTCCTTCTCTCTCCCTCCCTCTCCCCACCCACCCCCAACATGTGACACAGCAAGAAGTTGGCCTCTGCAAGCCGGGAAGAGGGCTCTCACCAGATACCAAATCTGCCAGCATCTTGAACTGTGAGAAATACACATCTGCTGTTAGAGCCACACGCTCTAAGGTATTTTCTCACAGCGGCCCAAGTCAACTAAGACAACTCCTATTGCCAGAGTCAATGGCACAGAACTGGGCTGTAAATACTGAGTTATATATAGTAATGTCAGAAAGAAGTGGCCAAGCACCAACCCCAAAGCACCAGCAAGTTCCCTTCGGTCTACCCTCATAGAGGAGTTCCCATGCCCCAGACCCCATCTCTAGCCCTAGAAATACAACCATCCTCCTCACCCCATGCCCTGGTGATCCTGTGACTGTCAAGGCTGATGCACTCATCCATGCTAATGCAACAGCATGACACCACCCCCCCACCACTACACACACACACACACACACAGAGTAACATGTGTACTTAGGAATCTGACCAAAGCAACACTGTCCCAAAGGAAACATGTCTTGGTAGAAATTTCAGGTGTTTCACAAGCTAGTGGGTCCTTAGGAAACCTCCAAATCACAGCCAGCAGTACCTGGGGCTTCGAGTATCTCAGGTTAACCATCTCAACAGAGGCACAAGCAATCAGATCATCAGCTACTTCTTTGCTTTTCTACCTTCTCCCAACCCCCATGGGGCCTCTGAGCCCTTCCCACCTGGGGTCCTTCCCCCACCTTAGAAAGAGAAAGACTGGAGTTTGCAATCAGCAACTGAAATCCCTCAGATAGTCCCAGATGCCTGTGGCAACAGGGGGTCAGCAAGAAAGAGGTCACAGTTATGTGATGTCAACAGAGCCACAAATGACTTGCCATTACAGCTCCCAGCTAGCTGAGCCCCAGTGTAGGCAGTCTGTGTCCTAACTCCGTGTGCATTGCACCCAGGACTCCAGGTAAGGTTAGAATAAGTCCCTGCTGATCAGTTACCACAACCTTGCCTTCCTCCACTTCTCCCTAAAAACAGACAGACTGCCCTTGGAAGCAGGTTTATGCCCCAGCCATACACATCCACCTCACCCAAGCCCAGTGCCTAACCCCCAGCCTGCCACAAACAGAGGGAGCCCATGGAAGAAGGTGGTTGCAGAAGAGAATAGGATAAGAAAGTTGTAGAAGCTGTAATTCCTGGTGACATTTGTGCGTGTGTGTATATTTTTTTCATTGGGTGAAAACATAACACAACCTAAAATTTACCAGGTTAAAGTACACAATTCAATAGCATTAGGTATCTCCACAATGTTGTGCAACCATCACCACTATCTAGTTCTAAAACTTTATCACTTCAGATGAAACTGTACCCATTAAGTAGTCTCTCACCATTCTCCCTTTCAGCCCCTGGCAACCACTAATTTGCTTTCTGTCTCTATGGATTTGCCTCTTCTGAATTTTTCATATAAATAGAATTGTACAATATGTGTCCTTTTGTATTTGGCTTCCCTGATAATGTTTTGAATCCATCCTAAGGCACACTAAGGCTGCTGAGGGTCTAGCTCTAAACACAAAGAGAACAGGGTGCTGCCCAAGGGACCCCAAACACCAGCCACACAGAGCCTTGGAAGACATGACCCACCTGCCTCTAGAAAGAGAATGTGGACCCTTCACCCAAGAAGTGCCAGGTCCAATCCCCAATCAGGTCCTGTGAGCCCCTGAGAGGTCCAAGCCAAAGTAGCACTGATTTCCCCAAGTGAAAGGCTTCAGCTTAAAAGACATGGCAGGGAGGTGTGAGAAAGGTCTGGGACAGGGGAAGAAGGCTTCTTGGAAGAGGCAGCCTTGACTCTGGTCCGGAAATGACAGTCAGGACTCACAACGAGGCACTAGGCTGCCATCGGTGCACAGAAACTGCCAATGGTCTACTGCTACCTTTGACCTCACCCCTGAACTCCAGATGTGCATCTAGCAGCTCCACCTGCATGTCTGATAGACTTTTCTGAATTAACACTCCTGATTTCCCCACGCACTGTGCCTTTACAAATACGATGTTTTGTCAGTCATCTTAGAAAATGGCACCACCATCCACCCAGGTGCTCAAGTCAAAAACACTGGGAATCATCAATGACATCTCCTTCCCCTATCACCCCACATTCAGCCCATCAGCAAACTGTATTTGTTGCACCTGCAAAATATGTCTAGCATCTGACCTTTTCTCACATCAGCACTGCTATTACACTGCACCGAGGTGCCACCATCTTTCGCCTCAGTCTGCAACAGCCCCCTAACTCATCGTTATGCATCCGCCCTGCCCTGTTCAAGTGAATCTCTCAGAAGCAGTCAGACTGATTCTTTACAACATGGGTCACATTGCATCCATGCTCAGCTCAAACCACCTGACAACTTCACATCATGTTTAGAATAAAATCTATAACCTTGCCTGTAGCCCTCAAGTCGCCCCTGACTGGCCCTGACTTCTTCCATTTCTCTCCCTCTTCATGGCCTTCCTGACCATCTCCTGCCTCAGGGCCTTTGCATTTGCTGTTCTCCTGCCTAAAACTCCCTGCCAAGCACTATCAAGATATTCCCAGGGTTTTCTTCTCACTTCAGATTTTTTTCAAATGTCACCTCCACAGAAAAGAAAGGCTCTCCATGACCTCCCAAATTCACTAGCACCCCCTCTCATGATTTTCATTCCCTTCAGTTTTATTTTCACAGAAATAATCATTAACTTGGCAAAAAATGTGTGTACATGAAATTTGCCCATAATACTGCTCATTAACTGGCCAAAATAATGCACACAGTACATATGTATATGTGTGTCATATGTGACTTAGTGACATTTTGGGCACAATTAATCACATTTAAAACAGTGGTTCCAATAGGCTGTACCACACAGCCCAGGTGTGCGGTGAGCTATACCATCGAGGTCTGTGTAATTGCGGTCTACATGACTTCATGCATATGAAATCACTCTATATGAGGACACAGTACTTAGGAGGAATCTAAGTCTGGAGATAGAGTTAGAGCTGGAGATGGAGACAGAAATAGAGACAGAGACATAGGGATACACAGGGAAAGAGATAAGCATGTGTATTCCCCCACTAGACTATAAACTCCACAAGGGCATGTTTACCTTACTCATGACCCTATCACCAATGCCTGCAACAGTGTGTGACATGTAATAGAAACATACTAAATATTTTGGGGTATAAAATTAACACATTCATACTGACTGGGTGTTCCAGGACCATAAAAAGACCGTTTCTACAAAGAGCAGAAGTCAGGGAGTGGTAGGAAATAGTTCTCCCCTTCAAACTCCTTACTATGCAGTAGAGAGGTCTTGGACATGGGCCCCTCCTACCCTCTGGCTTCATGTTTCCTGTGCCCTTGGTCCCCAACCCTGCATACTCCACCCACAGAGTGGTCTGACAGCCCTGGCTCTTACACAAGCCTCTGCTTTCATTTCCCTTCATCCTTTCATCCACCTGCCACAGACCACTCACCTTCCGAGCCTGGCCTCCGGGGTGCCCGTGGGAAGCGCTGGCTGTGCCACTGCTCTGGCCCCAGCCCCTTGCACACCGATCTGTTAGCAGGCAGCACGCCGCATGGTAATCATCTGCTTATAGGCTTGTCTCTTTTATTCGCCAATGAGCTGAGGGAAGGGACCCTGTTTTTACTTCCACACTAACAGCCTGTTTTACATTTAAATCTCTCCCCTTACACTGGCAGAACCAGGTTCTTACCAAGCACTCCAATCGTTGATGAATAAATGATTCCATCAATTAACCAAATGAGAATTCCTTTTAAGTTTCCAATCTTTGCTAATGCCATTCCTCTATTTAAACCCATTATGACTCTAGAATGGCTACAAAATTTTCACTGGGGTTAACACTGATCCAAATCTTGGGATACTTCCTATGCATCTTTGGAAGTACAGTTCTGCATGTGTCACGTTGCTGCTCAAAAAGTTTCCAGGTCTCCCTGTTACTTAATTGAATAAACTCATTTTATAGTCCTAATATCCTCCATCACCTGGCCTCAACCTGCTTCCCCTGGACTTGCCTCCTACTTCCCACCCACTGTGGTCTTACACTCTCATCTTTCCCAAAATTTACACTTTCTAATAGCTCTGCTTTAGTTGTTATTATTCCATTGTTTGGGGATTTTTCTTCTTCTCCCTTGTCACTCTTCTTGAGATTCTACTCAACTTCAAAGCTATTTATTTATTCATGCCACAATAGTGACTAAGTGTGTGCTGTGTCTGGCATCATCCTAAGTTCTGGGCTGTTCACAACAGCTCATTCTGCTGAATGGGACACCTATCCCTGCCCTACTGGAGTGAGAGGAGCTAGATAATGAACCACAAAGAAATCAACCAAATAACTTCAATTTTCCTAAGTGCCAAAAAAGAAATGTCAGGCTGGTATCACAGAGCAGCTGTCAGCAAGGTGAGGGAGCTACTTTAAGTCGGGTGGTTAGGGAAGGGCCCGCTGGAGAGGTGCCATGTGGACCAAGAGTCAGTCATGAGGGTGGCCAAGGGATATGTATTCAGGGAGTCCACTGTTTGAAGGAGTGGGGGAGGAACAGACTGGTGGCCAGAACTAGAAAGGGTCTACTAGGAGGAAAAGCAGCTTGATAGAAAGCAAGGATGGTCAGGTGGCCAGGTGCCCACGGACAGATCATGAGAGGCCCTGTAGGCATGAGAAGAACAAGAGTGCACCAGTCACTGCCTGTATGTTTCCACCCTTCAGCATTCTCCAAACTCCATTGACAACCAGCTGCTCACAATGTTCAGACATCGGGAAGCCCTGGCGGGAGACTGGGAGTTAAGAGGAAGGTATAAGCCCTTAGTTCTTACTGGCATTTTATGTCAACATCTCTGTCTCTTTTGTCACTACAGCTTTCCATCAGACAGTGCCCCCTTCCAAGGTCCCAGAGCCCACTGGGCAGGGCCCACTGTGATTGAGTAGCCACTGGGCTTGGTGTCCTCCAGAGGTGTCCTCTAGAGGTGGTAGTGACTTCCTGCTCTGGTTGCCTTCAGCCTCTGTTTGCAGCTATGGAACAACATCCTTGTATGAATAATCCTTGTTGGCAATACCTTAATTAGTTTTACTGACTAATACCAGAAGCCACAAAGGTTTCTGAACAGAGGAGTAGTAGGATCTCCATGTAGCTTCTGGAAAGATGACTATGGCTGCTTCAAAACCTATCTATAGTAGGGGAAGATGAGTAGAATTTTGAACAAGCTGGGAGTCTCTTTCAACAATCCCCATGACGGGTGGCTGTGCTGCGGACCTCAGTGGACGATGAATAAACAGTGATAGGAACGAATTGAGCTCTATCCTGAAGATAGAAGCTAAGGGATGCACATTCTTGTGAAAGCTGGATGTGAGAGATGCAGAAAAGGGAAGAATCAGTGATGGCCACTCTAGATCCTTGGCTGGAGCAACTGGGTGGAAAGTATGTGATGGGAATCACAGCAGGGGTAGCTTAGAAGTCAAAGAGCATGGCCAGGGGCCTCCTTCCTGAAGCCTCCAGCAAATCTTCTAATAAGCACCTTTTCCTTCCTTTGTAATCACACGACAGTGCAAATTTATTATAATTATATAGTATATAGTTTCATGTCCATCCAACTTACTCCCCTGCTAGACTAATTTGCAGGCTCACCATATCTTGTTCAGTTTTGTGACCTGACCAGTGCGTAGTGCTCTGAGATGTGGAGGGCAAAGCACCGAGCTGGCAGCCTAACAGAATAAAGTTTCCTGTAGGCACCACAAGTTTCTGACCGTGCAAAAGTATATGGCTTTCAGCCAGCATGCTGCACCTTTCTAATAGTCCTTGGTGCCCTTTCCTGACTCACAGATTAAACCCACTCCCCTGTCTCTGGGCAGCTGTCACTGAACTAGAGGCCCAGCTTCTCTGCCCAGACCCATCGCCATTCTTTCCAGCAGGAAGGACACACAGAGGCTTCACCAATTTCAACCAAACTGCATCAACTGACACCACCAAACAGCATGAACAGTGTGTCTTCTTTTACAACTCTCTACTTCTTCCACTTCCCTAAACTCTCATTTAAAAAAAACAAAGGAAGGGAGGAGAAAGGTGTCTCACTTCTGGCCTTCACTAAATTCAAATGAAGCTACTTCCCAAGGTCAGGTTAATGATGGTGGGGAGCCCTGGTCAAGCCCCAGTCCTGGTCCCTTGAGAAAGTGACTTAGATTCACAAAGCCCTTTGCCCAACTGCACAGTGGACCTAACAGCCCTGCTCCATCTCGGGGGGAGCTCCCATCCTTGAAGTGGAGGCGGGGGGGTCTGATATTCTCCAGGAGGAAGATTGTCCTGGGGAAATAGCAAATCAGCCTCTGCTTCTCTCCAGTCCCCTCCCAATACCTGCCTGTCTCTCCTAACATCTTTCTTGTGGCTGCCACCACTGCATTCTCCTGCAGGTCCCTCTGCAGCCTCTTCATTTATTTTTTGAATTAAGCCTAAGCAATGTGTCCTTATTTTAATTACTCTTCAGATCCTCTGTGCATCCCTCATTTTATTTCATTCCCTCCCTTGGTTCTGAACCAGCACTGATATCACCCCCATGGCCCCCTTAGCAAACATTCACCAACTGCCCACTCTGGCTGAGACTCTGCACTGAAGTGTCGATATAGATGGGAACGAGAGGTATGTCCTCCCCAGAGCTGAGTCCATCTGAGGACACAGGACAAAAAGTAAGCCTCTCTCACTCTACAGGCAGCCTGCAGTATGCTTGGACCACTGTGGGATGCACGGTTGCCTGGGGTTTCACACAATTCCTGCCCCAGGCACTCTCCGCATCGCTGCATAAAACTGACCTCTCACGCTCCCAATACAATCAAACCTCAATATCCCCAGACTCCATATTCACGAAATCGCCTATTCACTGAAATGTTTTTGTAACCCCCAAATCAATACCTTCACGATCATTCATGAACATGTGCAGAGTAGCAACAAATTTGAGTAACCCAACCCACATTTCCGGGCCATAGGGCCTTCTCCTTTCAGCTCTGACTATAAACACGAGTCCTCCTCATGATCAGTGTAGTGCCATGCAGTGCCATGGCTTTTGCATTTTTGTGCTTCCTGTCAGTGACATCACTGCTTAAAATGCCCACCAAGCCTAGCGCCAAAGTGCTGTCTGATGTTCCCAAGTGCAAGAAGGCTGTGATGTGTCTTTCAAAGAACATGCATATGTTATTTAAGTTTCATTCAGGCATGAGTTACAGCACTGTTGGCTGTGAATTCAATGCTAGTGCATTAGCAGCAGATATTAAATAAACAGAAACACATGTAAAACAAGGTTAGGTATAAATCAATGAAAACTGATCACTGGCCAGTGATTCATAGGAACCTAACCCTGTATTTCTCCTACGAGTAGTGGCTTAATACTGAAATTGGCTAAGTCATTGTACACACTTTATAGAACATAACTAACACAAATAACAAGCACCAATTGCACTTGCAGTTCCACAACCTCCCTAGCTTCCCCTAGGCTGCATTAAGGAAGGAAAGCATCTAGAATAAAGGAGCAGATGACATTGTGCTACATGCCCTGCTGAGGTCCCCAGTGGACAAGGAGGTTTTAGCTCTGGTGCTTCACCCTGGGGAGAAACTAAAAATGGCCTCTACTTTACCTTACTAACAGTGTCCATGTGAGACACTCCCCAAGGGCTCTCAGAGGCCATGTAGTTCAGCTTTTCCAGGGAGATTTCCTTTGTGCACCCCCAGGAGCCTGAGAAACCAGATCTCATAGGGCTGCCTTACCCACACTGGTAGCCATATCCTTTCCACCCATCACTCACAAAGGAAAATAAGCACTCATCAATGAAACAAAAGTTTTTCAATGAACAGAGGCCATGTGGCCTGCCAAGGGATGAAAATAAAGGCCCCAGTCTCCATCAGGTAAAAAATGTCTACCCAATTGACATTTAACTGGGAGATTCAATTGGCACAAGAGGCTCAGTGGTTGGGGAAGCAGAAGGGCCAGTGTGGGAGTGCCTATAGCAGAAATTTTTTTTTTTTTTTTTTTTTTTAATCTTAAATTTTATTTTTATATTCCCCCATACAATTGCAAACGCCCCATTCTGACCCCAATCCTTCCCCTCCCGCCCCCCACCCCCCAAAAAGTGTCTCTGGTTCATAGTTTTTTGTTGATTTTGATTTTCACTTTCTTATATTCATTTTCCTGGTCCCTTATTTAAGTTTTCTAGATTCCTGCTATGAGTGAGACCATCCGGTATTTTTCTTTTTCTTTTTGGCTTATTTCGCTGAGCATGATCCCTTCCAGCGCCATCCATGTTGCTGCAAATTGCATGTGTTTATCTTTTTTGAATGCTGAGTAATATTCCATGGTATATATGTACCACATCTTCTTGATCCAGTCATCTGTTTTTGGGCATTTGGGTTGTTTCCAAAGCTTAGCTATTGTAAACAGTGCTGCTATAAACATAGGGGTGCAGGTGCTCTTTGGAATTGATGTTTCTGTGTCCTTTGGGTAAATACCTAGGAGTGGAATTGCTGGATCATATGGAAGCTCTATGTTTAGTAGGTCCAGAAATCTCCACACAGCTCTCCATAGTGGTTGGACCAGTTTGCACTCCCACCAACAGTGCAGAAGAGTTCCTTTTTCTCCACATCCTCGCCAACATTTGTTGTTGCTAGTTTTTTTAATATGTGCCATTCTCACTGGTGTGAGATGGTATCTCATGGTAGTTTTGATTTGCATTTCCCTGATTGCAAGTGATGTTGAACATTTTTTCATATGTCTGTTGGCCATTTGCATTTCCTCTTCAGAGAAGTTTCTTTTTAGCTCTTCTGCCCATTTTTTGACTGGATTCTTTTCTTTGTTGTTGCTGAGTCTCATCAGCTCTTTGCAGATTTTTGTGATCAGTCCTTTATCATTAGTGTTGGGTGCAAAAATGTTCTCCCAGTTGGTGGGGTTTCTCTTTGTTTTTGTTATTGTCTCTTTTGCTGTGCAGAAGCTCTTTAATTTGATGTAGTCCCAGCTGTTTATCTTTGTCTTCACTATCACTGCTTTGGGTGATGTGTCTGTAAAGATGTCTTTGATGTGCAAATCCTGTAGTGTTTCACCTATATTTCCTTCTATGTATTTTATGGTTTCAGGTCTTATGTCTAGTTCTTTAATCCATTTTGAGTTGATTTTTGTGTATGGTGTGAGGTAGTGGTCAAGCTTCATTCTTTTGCATGTAGCGACCCAGTTTTCCCAGCACCATTTATTGAACAAACTTTCTTTGCTCCAATGCATAGTCTTTGCTCCTTTGTCAAAGATTAGTTGACCATAAATCTGTGGGTTTATTTCTGGATTTTCTATTCGATTCCATTGGTCTGTATGTCTGTTCTTGTTCCAATACCATGCAGTTTTGATGATTATGGCTTTGTAGTATAGTTTGAAGTCTGGGAGTTTGATGCCTCCATTTCCTTCTTTTTTTTTCAGTAGAGCTTTGGCTATTCGGGGTTTTTGGTGATTCCATATGAATTTCATCAATAATTGTTCTATTTCTTTGAAGAATGCCATTGAGATTTTGATTGGAATAGCATTGAATCTGTATATTGCTTTTGGTAGGATGGCCATTTTAATAATGTTTATTCTTCCAATCCATGAGCAGGGGATGTCTTTCCATTTCTTTGTGTCTTCTTCTATTTCTTTTAACAGTGTTTTATAGTTTTCTTTGTATAGGTCCTTTACCTCTTTTGTTAGATTTATTCCCAAATATTTGATTTTTTTTGTTTCAATAATAAAAGGGGTGGTTTTTTTGATTTCTTCTTCTTCAGATTTATTGTTTGTGTATAGGAAGGCTACTGACTTTTGCGTGTTGATTTTGTATCCTGCCACTTTACTGAACTGACTGATGAGTTGAATTAGTTTTTCTGTGGAGATTTTGGGGTTCTCTATGTATATTATCATATCATCTGCAAATAGTGATAGTTTGACTTCTTCTTTTCCTATTTGGATTCCTTGGATGTCTTTCTCTTGTCTTATTGCTCTGGCTAGGACTTCCAGTATTATATTGAAAAGCAGTGGTGAGAGTGGACTTCCTTGTCTTGTTCCAGATCTTAATGGAATTGCTTTCAGCTTTTCACCATTGAGAATGATACTGGCTGTTGGCTTCTCATAGATGGCCTTTATGATGTTGAGGTATGTTCCTTGTATCCCAAGAATTTCAAGGGCTTTTATCATGAATGGGTGTTGCACTTTGTCGAAAGCTTTCTCAGCATCTATTGATATTATCATATGGTTTTTATATTTCTTTTTGTTGATGTGTTGGATAACATTGATTGATTTTCGGATGTTAAACCATCCTTGTGCCCCTGGAATGAATCCAACTTGGTCGTGGTGAATTATCTTATGGATACATTGTTGGATTCTGATAGCTAAAATTTTATTGAGGATTTTTGCATCAGTGTTCATTAGGGAGATTGGCCTATAGTTTTCCTTTTTTGTGTTGTCCTTATTCGGTTTTGGTATTAGTGTAATATTGGCTTCATAGAACGTGTTTGGTATTGTCCCTTCCTTCTCAATTTTTTGGAAGAGTTTGTGAAGAATAGGCACTAATTCGTCTCTGAATGTTTGGTAGAATTCATTTGTAAATCCATCAGGTCCTGGGCTTTTGTTTTTGGGGAGGTTTTTGATTACCATTTCAATTTCGCTGCTTGTAATTGGTCTGTTTAGGTGTTCTATTTCTTCTTTATCTAGCTTTGGGTGATTGTAGAGTTGTAGGAATTTGTCCATCTCCTCTAGATTGTTGAACTTGTTTCCATATAACTGTTCATAGTAGTTACTGATTATTCTTTTGATTTCTGCTGTGTCCGTTGTGATTTCTCCTCTTTCATTTATGATCCTGTGTATTTGTGCTTTCTCCCTTTTTTCCTTTGTGAGCCTGGCTAGGGGTTTGTCTATTTTATTTATTTTTTCAAAGAACCAGCTCTTGGTTTCATTGATCTTTTGGATTGTTTTTTTAGTTTCAATTTCATTTATTTCTGGCCTATAGCAGAAATTTCTAGATAGCAATATTCACGGATATGATGAACACACAATACAGATTTACACCGTAAAATATGGGAACTTCTGGGCAAAGTGGTCATTTAAATGTAAATAAAATGAAACAAAGTTGAAAAGCCCAGTTTTCAGTCATACTGGTCACATTTCAATATACACTTGTTACCATGACTACCATATTGGCCAGGGCAGAGTATCATCACAGAAAGTTCTATGGGACAGCTCTGTTCCAAACTGCCCTTATTCTCGTCCATGGCTTTCAAACGCCCTAGAATGAACCCCACATTCACCACTAATGCCGAGGTGCCCCTTAGAGATGGGCCCCTGCCTGGATCCCAGGACTCATTTTTGCCACTCTGACCACATACACCACCTGCTCCAGCCGCAATGAGCAGGTATCGTTCTGTCCTTCTCAAAAGCTGATACCTCTATCAGCCAGTTGAACCACTTCCCCTGACCCTTTGCCAACCTGGTTACTTTGTATCCTGCAGGCTTCAATCAAAGCATCTCTCCACTGGGGACCCTCCTAACCCCTTATATGGACGAGGCCTCCTTCTTTGCAATCAGAATCTCACTATCAGTTGTTCATTGATGTATCCCAAGTGCTTAGAACACTGCCTGCCTTACAATAAGCTCTCCAAAATGATTTTTTGAATGAACAAATGAATAACTCTGTACGAATTCCTATATCATTGTCAACTATCATAGTTTGCATTTATATGAGGGCTGGGGTCTTATTAACATCTTACTTTCAATCTATTCACTATAGTAGATGATTAAAATTATTGACATATGGGCCTCCCTGGTGGCACAGAGGGTTAAGACACAGCCTATGGGCTATCCGCAGCCACTGCAGCACGAGTTCGATCCCTGGCCAGGGAGATACTAACATGGCGCAGCAGAACTCCCCTGTCTCTGTCTCGCCTGCTGTTCCCCTCAGCAGTGTATTTCAGTTCTGTTCCCCACTCTCTCTGGTGAATCCTCTCACCGCCCTCCTCCTCTGGCCTGCACCCCAGTTTTTGTGTGCATCGATGAATAAATCTTTTGAAAAAAATTATTGATATATGATGGTAAAATAAATGAAAGGGGAAGTGAAGGGGTACTGGAGATGAAAAGGAGGAGGAGGGAGAGAGAGAGGGAAAAAAGAAGAAAAATGAAAGAAAGAAGTAGTGAGTGAATGATGGCTTCAAAGTTTCTGCCTTAGGAGACAGGGGAAAAGATGGTGTTTTTTTTTTTTTTAAAATTTAAATTTTAAATTTATTTATTTATACAAGCACTGGGTACAGTCAGAAGCGCGGGAGGGTGAGAGAATTCACCAGAGCCAGAGTGAGGAACAGAACAGGCAGAGTGATGAAGTACACTGCTGAGGGGAGCAGCGGGCGGCAGGAGAGGTCTGTGCACCATTTGGGACCCTCGCCAGGGGCTGGGGATCGAACCGGCGCTGCAGAGGCTGCAGGCAGCTTCGCAGCCCAGCGTTCAACCGCTGCGCCACCGGGGAGGCCCAAAAGATGGTGTTTTTGAGTAACAGAATAGCTGGGGAGTTAATGGCACCAAGCAGTTAAGCTTTGACTATACAATGATGGAACAATCATTTTCCCATCCCCAGCTTCAGGACAGGCTTATAAAGCCTCCCTAAATAGCCCCATCTTTGCTACCCCCAACCCCTAACCCAAGTGGAGTGAGAAATTGATGGAAGTACAAATTAAGCATTTTATTACCATTAGCAGCCTAACACAGGTATCACCTGTCTTGCTGAAATGTGATATTTCATCTGAGTAGCTCATAATCATAGCCCAATGGGGAAGTCTGTGAATCTATTCACTGTCTATTTTCAAGAGCTATCTAAATGATTTTTATTCTTTATACTTGCTAGTTATCCCCAAGGAACTCAAAGCAATTTACAAACTTTTAATTCTCATGACACCCTGGGAGTGAAGGAAGTAAGAGTCTAGAATTTATGGATGAAGGGAGAAGAGTATTGTGACAGGATTAAGTGTTTATCTTTGCCCAGCAAGGAGGCAGTCATCCAGTCCCCAGAGCCTACCCTTTGAATCCAAACAAAGGGGTCATCTTAGTGATATTCCTGAGAGCCATCTCATCAAAGAAGTCAGACAGGAGCTGGGTTGGGGAGGCAGAAGGTAAGTGAGGCATGAGGTGGTAATGGAAGCAAGGATGAGTGTAATTATTGGTAAGGAGGAAAGAAGCAGTGAATTGGGAAAGATTGTAAAGACTGAAGAGAGAGGCACAGACTAAAACATCACAGGGCCTGGGAAGGGCTTAGACCGGGAGGCCTGGGAGTGAGAATCACCCCTTCCAAGACAGAACATGCAAGAAGAGAGGAATATTTGAGAGGAATATTTGAAAGGAATTCTTGAACGGGAAAAAAAAACCAGAAAACACAGAAATCACAATTTCATAACTGAGGATGCCAATAATGTCCATCAAAGAAGCCATGTGACTTTCTCAAGTCCACTTGGTAAACTAGGATGGAGGGGAAACCAGAACCCCAAGTCTACCCTGTGAGGGAAAAGGGAAAATGCTTGACTCTACTTCTTTCTTCCCAATAAAATAAGGTGGGGCAAGATTGAGAGTTCAAAGGAGGAGCAGATTAGACTGTCCTTTTAAGAATCACACTGGCTAATGGATTTGATATATTAGATGTTGAATTTGTCCAGTCACAATGTTGCCCAGCTAGATTGATTTAACATGAATCTTAAATGTAGGGGAATTAGCAGGTACCCCTCATTTTATGGGACAGATATTGTATCTCACTGTCTTAATATAGTAAATACTTCTCATGCAATTCAGCATGTAGCACACAGAGATGGGGAACTTTGTTCCATCCAATCACTCAGAAAACAGAGTTCTTCCATCTCAATCTACGCTATCCAGTATGGCAGCCACTGGTCATTAGTGACTATTTAAAGAAAATAGAAAAATAAAATAAAAAATTCAGTTCCTTAGTCATGCCAGCTATATTTTAAATACTCCATGTGCATGTGGCTACCATATTGGATAGCAGAGTCGTAGAACAGTTCATTATGACAGAGCATTCTGAAGAGTGTTGCTCTCCTCTGGATCTCTGCAGGTAGGGATGAGGCAGAGAAGAGAGAAAGCCTGGGTGATGATGCCAAGGTTCTATGGGCCATGTCTGGAGGTAACTGTACCTCACTTTTGCCCATAATCCACTAAGTTCAGTAGCACGGCGACCCCTAACTGCAGAAGAAAAGGCACATAGCTTCAAGCTATGAGCCCAGGAAAAAGAGGTAATGGGTTTAGTGAGCATTTACCAGTTTCTCCCACAGACATACTCTAGGAAATTCTTAAAATTAAAAACTAATTTCCCAGCTGAGTTCTGTAATAAAATCAAACTGTTGATCCTAAAAGGAAATAACTCCCCATAGACTGTTTTAAATTTTAAACATGTAAGAGTTAAGATGGTGGTTCAAGGCTCATGCTCAGAGCTCCAGTTCTGCAAAGGCATTTCCTCACACATACCCATCCCTGATTCTTAGCAGTCCCAATGGCCACATTTACTTCCTCTACTTCTTTTCAGTCCCTCTTTCTCCATTATTTAATTTATACCTGTGTGAAAACACTTGAATCAATATTCAGCGGGGAGGCAACAAAGTAAAAATAAACAAGAAGGACTATTTCCACTAAAAAGCTTCTATAAGCAAAGGGAACTATCAACAAAGACAACAGCAACCAAAAGAATGGGAGACTTTATTTGGAAATCATGTATCTGGTAAGGGGTTAAACCAATAATAATACATATAAACTCATACAACGCAATAAGACACTCACCAAAAAAATGCACAGAGATCTGAATAGACATTTTTCCGAAGAAGACATAGAGATGGCCAACAGGTACTTGAAAACGTGCTTCACACCACTAATCAGGGAAGTGCAAATCAAAATCACAATATCACTCACCCCTTCTAGAATAGCTAGAATAAAAAGGACAAGAAACAACAGGTGTTGGAGAGGCTATAGAATGAAGGGAACCTTTGTACTGTTTTGGTGGAAATGTGGACTGGTGCAGACGCTATGGAATAGAATATTATTTCTATTAGGATATTCTATTATCCTCAGAAAATTAAAAATAGAACTACCATATGATCCAACAATTCTACTTCTCAATATCTACCCAAGGAAAATGAAGTCACTATTTAGAATACATACCAGTCACTATTTAGAAAACATAACTGCACCCTATGTTCACTGCAGCATTATCTACACCAGCCAAGACATGGAAACAACCTGTTTATAGCTAATGAATACATTTCTTTTGGGGTGTGTGTGTGTTTGTATACATATATTTGACTATTATTCAGTCATTAAAATAAAGGAAATCGGCCTCCCCTGGTGGCGCAGCGGTTGAGCGCTGGGCTGCGAAGCTGGCCCCAGCCTCCGCAGCACCAGCTCAAGCCCCGGCCACCAGTGAGGGTCCCACATGGCGCGACAGACCTCTCCTGCCACGCCTGCTGCTCCCCTCAGCAGTGTATTTCATCAGTCTGCCTGTTCTGTTCCCCACTCTGGCTCTGGTGAATTCTCTCACCCTCATGCATTTCTGACTGTACCCAATGCTTGTATAAATAAATAAATAAATCTTTAAAAAATAAAGGAAATCCACCAATTGTGACAAGAGGCATGGGCCCTGAAGACATTATGCTAAGTGAAATAAGTCAGATAAAGACATACAAATACTGTGTGATCTCACTTACATGTGGAATCTAATAAATAAAAACAATAAACCAAATTGACAGATACAAAGGACAGTTGGTTGCCAGAGGCAGGAGGTGGGAGGTGAGTGAAATGGGTAGAGTACAAAAGTACAAACTTCTATTTATAAGATAAATGAGCCCTGGGGTCTATGGTAAAACATGGTGGCATTAGTTAATAATACTGCAGTGTATCTTTGAAAGTTACTAAGAGAGTAAACCCTAAAAGCTTTTTTTACCAGAAAAAAAAGATAACTGTGAGATGATGGATGTTAACTAAACTTACTGTGGCAATCATTTCACTTCCCTTATGTTGTACACCTAAAACTAATACAATGTTTTATGTCAATTATATCTGAATTTAAAAAGGTGTTAAACCATCTTTAAGGAAAACTTAGCACCCTTCTCACCTTTTGGTAGACTTAAATCAGCACCTATAGAACACATTGCATATATTGAACCCGAATATGTTTAATAAAATTCAACAAACTTCACTAGCCTGTGTTGTTTGCAGTAGGAGTTCTAGGGCTTAAGAAAGAAAAAGGGACACAATAATTTTGTCTGACTTTTTCCAGCATAATTATTTGGAGACTCTTCCCATAGTGAGGCTTGTAGCCATATAGTTCATTCCTTTCTATTGCTGAGTGATTTTCGATCGTGTTCATAAACCAGCTTGATTGTCCAGTCATCTGTTGATGAATATTTGGCTTTTTTAAAATATGGGGCTATTATTAAGAGAGTTTCTATGAACGTTGTGTACAAGTTGTTAATTACATGGACATATGTTTTGATTACTTTGGGGTAAGTAACTATGATGGCACAATTGTATCATATTATAGATAAATGCTTACATTTTTAAAAACTGTCAAACTGTTGTTCAGTGTGTTTGTACCATTTTCTATCCTCAATATCAGCGTTTAAGAGCTCCAATGCATCCACACTCCACTGTCACCACAGACTATCAGTCTTTTCACTTGTAGCCATTCTTAGGGAAATATAGTGGCCTCACTGGTGTTTTGACTGTATTTCTCTAATGATAGATAATGTTGGGCATATTTTCATGTCCTTACTTGCCACTTGTTTGAATTCAGTTTGCATTTTGTTTAGAATGTTTACTATATTCCAAGAAGAATATTGGTCTATTTTCTTGCAATTGCTTTGGTTTTAGTATCAGTATAATGCTGGCATCACAGAGTGAGTTGGGTTGTATTCTTTCCTCTTCAATTTTCTGGAAGTTTGTGTAAAATTCCTATTTAAATATTTGGTAGAATTCACCAGTAAAGCTATCTGGGCCTGGAGGTGTCTTTGTAGAGAGGTTTTTAACCAAAATTATATTTTTTAATGCATATGCAGCTATTCAGGTCATGTATTTCTTTTTAAGTTAGTTTTGGTAGTTCGTATCCTTTAAGGAATTAGCTAGTTTGATCTAGGTTGGCATAAAGTAGTCCATGATGTTATCATTATTAATCTTTAGAATTTATAGTGATGTCACCTCTTTCATTCCTGCTGTTGTTAATTTTGTGTCTTTTCTCGTTTTTTCCTGATCTATCTGGCTAGAGGTTTATCAATTTTACTGACCTTGCCATAAAGCTAGGTTTTTATTTTATTAATTTTTCTCCTTTTTTTGTTTTATATGTAATTATTTTTTGCTCTGGTATTTATTTAATTATTTATTTAGTACTTACTTAGATTTACTTTACTCTTCTGCTTTTTTTTTTTTTTTTTGGTATGGTGGGAGCTGAATCACTGACTTGAGATCTTTGCAATATACTTTAGTGCTATGAAATCTATGTCTTTACATTCACTGTATTTCTGATAAGCAGTATAGTTAGCTCTTGTTTTTTCATCCAATGTGACAATCTCCATCTTTTAATTGGGATATTTATTAATATGGTTGCATTTAAATCCATTATCATGTTTTTATTTTTCTATTTGTCCTGTTTTCCTTTTTTCCTGTATTCTTTTGAATGAAATAATGATTTTTTTTAATTTTTTAAATTTTTTACATCATTGTTCATTTTTAAACAATATTTGCTTCCCCCACCCCCCAGGTGTAGTCCCCTTCCCCAATGCACCCATGCACCATCACCACAGTCCCCTGTGCTCCTCCCTCCCTCCTGATCTCTCTCCCTCCTCCCCTGCAGTATGTCGCTGATTTATAATTGTCTGATTTTGCTTTGTTGTGTTTTGTACTGCTATTATTTTTTTACACTGATGTCTTATTTGGTTCCCCTATATTCTTGCTATAAGGGAGATCATCTGATATTTTTCTTTTTCCTTCTGGCTTATTTCATTGAGCATAATTCCTTCTAGCTCCATCCACGTTGCTGCAAATGGCATGAGTTTATCTTTTTTGATTGCTAAATAATATTCCATTGTGTATATATACCACATCTTCTTGATCCAGTCATCTATTTTTGGGCATTTGGGTTGTTTCCAGGTTTTACCTATAGTAAATACTGCTGCAATAAACATAGGAGTACAGGTGTTGAATGGACTAATGATCTTGTATGCTTCTTTTTACATCTGCTATAATTTTTTAATTTACTTTTTTATTAATGAAGTGATATTGTTTTATATCTTTGATAACATTTTGACAATATACTATAACTCTTTGTTTTGTTATTTCAGTCATTGCTTCACAATTTATAACGTACAAATTTACTTTATGATCATCTACCTTCAAGTGATAGCAATCACTTCACATATAGAATAAGGGCCTTACAATCAGACATTTCCATTTCTCCCCTCTCAATTTCTGTTCAATTGTTGTCACACCTTTGACTTTCACATATAGCATAAACCTCACACTATGTTGTTATAATGGTTGTTTAGAATTTTCCTTTAAGAGATTTAAAGAATCAGAAAAGATCATATATCTATGTCCACATAGGTACCATTTCTGGTATTCTCCATCCCTTTGTGTAAATCCAGAATTCCATCTGGTATCACAATCCTGCTTGAAGAACTTCCTTGACCATTTCTTGCAGTGTGCTTCCACACATGATGAATTCTTTCAGATTCAACTTTTGTTTATCTGAAAAACTCTTTATCTTTCCTTCATTTTTGAAAGATGCTTTCTCTGAACAGAAAATTTTAAGTTAACAGGGATGTTTTTCCCTCAGTACTTTGAAGATGTTGCTCCATTGTCTTTCAGCTGCCTTGTTTCCCAAAGAAATCTGCTGTCGTTCTTATCTCTGCTCCTCTGTACCTAATGTGTCTTTTTCCTCTGATTGCTTTTAAGATTTTTTCTTTATCAGAGATTTTGAGCCATTTGATTATGATGTGCCTTGTATAGTTTTCTTCAGGTTTCTTGTTCTAGAGGCTTACGAGTTTCTTTGGTTTATGAATTTATAGTTTTCATCAAATTTGGAAATGTCACCAAATGTCTTCAAATATTTTTTCTGCGCCTTCTCTCTCTCTTATCCTTTGTGGGCTCCAGTTACACATATATCTCATTAGTTGATATTGACCTACATTTACCAGAGCTATGTTCCTTCTTTTTTAAGTCCTCTCGTTACATGTTTCACTTTGGATATTTTCTATTGCTATGATTTTAGGTTCACTAAGCTTTCCTTCAGCAAATTCTAACCTATCATTAGTTTCATCTGGTATATTTTTCATCTTGCACATTGTAGCCCTCATTTTGACAAGTTGTATTTAGGCCTTTTCCTATCTTACATGTCTCTATTTAACTTTTTAAACATATAGAAAATAGTTATAGCTATTTTTAATGTCTTTGTTTTCTAACATCTGGGTCTGTTCAGTTGATTGATTTATCTTATTATGGGTTGTATTTTCCTGACCCTGGATATGCCTGGTAAGTTTTGATTAAATGGCTGACATCATAAATTTTACCTACTGAATGCTGAAAATCTTTTCTCCATAAATATCTGTGGGCTTTGTTTGGGGATATAGTTTCTTGGAAGAAATTGGATCCTTTTGTGTTGCCTTTTAATTTTGTTATGCAGAAACAGAGCAGTGTTTCATCTAGAGTTCATGATTCCCCACTACCAGAGGCGACCCTCCATTTACTCCAATCAGTGCCCTTGAATCTTAAGCCTTCAGTCTAGCCACTGAGAACAGGCATTATTTCTGGCCCTGTGCAAGCTGTGGGCACTGTTACCTCTCACCCTTTCAGATGGTTATTTCCACAGCCTTGAGTAGCTTCCCCATACACAAGCATCACTTGAATCATCAAAAGAGATCTTCTATAAATCTCTGGCATTCTCTCTCTGTGTGACCCTCTCTTACTGTCTCGAGAACTCTAATTGCCTTTCTCCTTAGATTCTCACCTTCATTGCCTCAATTCAGGGTATCTGCTGAGACAGTCCTATGTTTATCTTCTCTGTAAATTTGGAAATGCTTTCAAGGCAGTAAGCTGGGGTAATCATAGAGTTCACCTGATATATTTCCTACCTCTCAAGAATTAGTGTCCTTTTATGCCTGATGTCCAATGTCTTGCAAACCATTCATTATTTCACAGGTTATGTCTGATTTTCAGTGTTTCAAGTAGTAACTTAAATACCATATTTTTATGCTACCTAGATTAGAGGGAAAACCATTATTATTATGTCCATATTAGAAATTAGTATGTTAGGGCCTCCCCGGTGGCGCAGCGGTTGAGCGCTGGGTTGCGAACCTGCCCGCAGCCTCTGCGGCTCCGGTTCAATCCCCGGCTGCTCCCCAGCCACCGGAGGAGGGTCCCACATGGCGTGCAGACCTCTCCTGCCGCCCGCTGCTCCCCTCAGCAGTGTACTTCAGTCCTTCTGCCTGCTCTGCTCCCTGCTCTGGCTCTGGTGAATTCTCTCACCCTCCCGCGCTTCTGACTGTACCCAGTGCATGTATAAACAAAACAAACAAACAATTAAATAAATAAATAAATATGCCTCTATAAAAATTAGAAAAAAAAAGAAATTAGTATGTTAAAGAAAGGATCATCCTAAGACTTCAAATTGTAAGTGCTCTCAAACTCCCAAACAAATCTAGAACAAAGTTCTCTCAAGTATTCCTCTTGACTATGACCACCACCATAGTTCAAAACTTAAATATCATATGAACTTTAAAAATAATTACCTTTTGGGCCTCCCCTGCTGGCACAGCAGTTGATTGCTGGGCTGAGAAGCTGCCTGTAGCCTCTGCAGCACTGGTTCAATCCCCAGCTGCCCGCGAGGGTCCCACATTGCGCGCAGACCTCTCCTGCCACACCCGCTGCTCCCCTCAGCAGTGTATTTTGTCAGTCTGCCTGTTCTGTTCCCTGCTCTGGCTCTGGTGAATTCTCTCACCATGCTTCTGACTATACCCAGTGCTTGTATAAATAAATAAATAAATCTTTAAAAAATAATAAAAATAAAAATAATTACCTTTTAATTAAGTGATGGAGGACCAAGTTATGTGTAAGTTTTTTATATTTATGTTACTAGCAGCATCTTGAACATTGGAGGATTCAATAAATATAGGGAAAATATGTAGTAATATTAATACTATGTTAAGCTAGAGCCAGACTGCCTGAATATAAACCTTAGCTCCACAATTCACTGATTTTATGACCTTGGGCAAGTTCCTTAACCTCCTCATGCATTCATTTTCTTGACTATAACAAAGAATTTATAAAAGTGCCAAAAGGATGGTTGTGAAGGTTAAGTTATTTAATGTGTGGGAAATGCATAGAACAATGCCTGATGTAATGATCATTGTGTAAGTGATGCCTAGTATTACTGAGTCAAATTGAATGAGTTTCCTTGCTTTCAATTTTTCTCATTTTTACCTTATCCTCTAAGAGATATTTCTTTTAGAAAATGTTCCCTAAAATACTTTATCCTATTACATCCCTGCTGCAAAATCTTCCATGGCTCCCCCTATATAACCCCCAAAGCACTACCACTCTCTAACCTCTAAATTTTTCTTCCCATCATCACTACCACCACTGAATTCATTGCTCCAATAATATCGCTCTATTTGACAGACCCCAGATAGATCTTTCTTCTCATCTTTGATCCATAATCATCTCCACCTGGATTCCATTCTCTAGCCCCACCCCTCAGTCCACTTCTAATCAAAATCCTCTCCATTCTTAAGAGTCCAACTCAAACCCACCACCTTATAAAGACTATCTTGATCACCATCAAAATATTCGATCTCTATATACTTTCAATAAACTTGGCAACTGTCTATGATTTTCGCATGGGCCCTATTTACTTCCTTTTCAAGGACTTGCTAGCACAGAACTGTGCAAGTAGAAGCACTCAATAACCATTTACTCAATGAACAAATACATTAATTTGACTCAGAGGACTAATGAGAACATTCATGGGAAAGAATCATAGAGCAAATTCATTCCTTAGCTAATTCTTCCTGGAAAAAGCTGAGTTCCTTATCATGCAAATGGCAGGAAGAACTGAGCCCACAACAGCTACATTATCCCTGGCAGCCTCAGGGGCAGAAGTAGCAAAGGCCATGAAACTCCAGTTACCAGTTTCCAGGCTCTTGAACTTGCCTAATTAACACAGATTCACTGAGTCAAATATGCCAGAGAGAAGCAGTACATCCCACCAAATATAGACTCAGCAGCCATCCTCCCCTGGAAATAGAAACTGGGAGGCAGCAGAAGCTGAGGACACAAAGGAAGAGTGACATGATGTCAAAGGATGGGACCGGGCCGTTCCTGCCAGCCCTGCAGTGAGCAAGAGAGAAGATGGGGAGGGAACCACTTCCCACCCCCTCTTACCCAGTGCAGAGGGACCTTCCCATAAGGCTGGGAAAGGAAGGAACAAAGGAAAAGGTGTCACAAGCCACCTCCCAGCACGGGGTCCTCTCAGCCTCTGTTTCCTAGAAACTGGGGGAGGAAAGAGAATGAAGATTAAAAAAAAAAAAAAAAAAACCTGTCCCTGCAGGTTCTGCACACTTGTACTGGCTCAGGAAACATCTAGTGGGCCAGTGCTGTCAAAATGCAATTGTCCCTGTCCAACCTCCTTCCTTGCTTCTTGTCACTATCCCCTAAAAGCAAACAGCTTACCTACCTGGGTAGATAATCCTGGTTGAAGTCTAAAGGTGAAAAACAACAAAAGAAGGATGCACATAGATGGCCTGATTTGTAGGTTTATCCCAAATGTCCCCAAATCCCGCCCCCACCTCACTGACCCCTTGGGTTTGTACTATCTGTTCTTCATACAGTTCAGGCTCTTTCCTAGGTCCACTCAATCAATGAACTTTCACTGAGTGCCTTGTGTGTGCCAAACACTTGCACCGGAGATTAAATTGTAAGAAAACATGCACACAATTTCTGCCCCAACAGACTGAAGTCTGTAAGGAAAGCAGGCATTAAATAAGCATATAATTGCACAACATTGTAAGCCCTAGGAAGAAAAAGTACTTTTTAGTATGTGGCCAGGAAACCCAACCTGCAGGGGTCTCAAGAAAGTTGCCCAGAAGAGATAGGAAGGATGGGGGACCTCTTGCTTGACACCACTTCCCCGTGATGATCTAGAACATGTCGCTTAACTTCACTATACCTCATTTTTAAAATAGGGATCTTAATAGTACCTACTTGAAGAGTTGTTGTGAGGACTAAAACAAGTTCATTGGACACATTATATATTTACAGAGTATTTAAAATAGTTCCTCAGCACATAGTGAAGTAACATGTTTTTACTCTTGTTCTCATGATTCTTCCTCATCCTTTGGAAACCATCCTAAATTTCTCTTCTCAATAATTCCCTGGGGACCACCCTGTTACAGTCCCTCCTTCACTCACACTGGACGAGTCACACATTCCCAGCACTCCCAGTTCACACCTCTGAAATAGCTCCCACATATTCCACTCCCATATTTTTGCTTATGGATATTATCTTCACAGTCCTGTGAGGTTCTAGAAAGCCCACACTATATCTAATACTCATGTTTGTGTTCTCAGGATGTTCTGTCATAACTGACACAAATAAGCACTAATAAATATTTGAGGAACTAGTGAGTGAATTCCTTTGCAATTTTATAACGTTTCTATTAACATATAAATGGTAGACAATACTACACTATTCAAGGTCACACACCTACCCTGAATGAATTTGACACTGAACAAAACATTTTAGCCAGAATTGCTTTTAAGTTTCATACCCCTAGTCTGCATTGACAAACCTGTAGGAAACAACCACCAAAACTCAATTAGACTGTAAGCTCCATGGGGGTAGAGCCTGAATCTCACTCATTGTCTTCCCAGCAGCAGCCATGACGGCATGACGCTGCGCACACTCTGTCAGTATCTGTCAGCCATGACGGCATGACTGCGCACACTCTGTCAGCCATGACGCTGCGCACACTCTGTCAGTATCTGTCCAATTAACAAACGCCCTCCAAATTGTCATTCATCAGAAATATTGGCCGGTCCTTCTTTGTTGTCTGGAAACAGGTCAAATGTTTTTCTTTCGTGTTAGGAAAATCTGACACCTGTGACTGTGTCTCCCTTTTTATTCCAACTTCAAGAAGCTCACAGCCCAAACTGAGGTCCACTTTATAATTGGGATGTAGTGTAGCACTTAGTGTACCAGTTTTTTGTTTAGTTAACTATGTTGGATTATTTCCCCTTCACACAAGTCATTCTTTAACGAGTTTCATCTTTATTACTTGAGAGATATGGAGGTGCAAAAATTCTACACACAACTTAGGTGTGTGAAAAATAGGTCTTTTCATTTTAAAGTCAAATTTATTTTTATTGTTGAGTCCCAATCCCTTGGAGGAGCAGAAGGGGGGAGGGGATTTAAACTTACTATTTAAAGTCATTTTACATTCTTACTGACTTAACAGTTTTCTTTAGGTTTTTGTCAGTTTTTTTTTTGTTTTTTTTTTTTTTGAGGCAAGAACTATAATAATTCCCAGTTGGATTTTCTACCGTTTCACTAAACAAATGTTTGACTATCACAACGTCTCAGGCATCTTGAGGGCATTAGAGAAGACATGTGGTCTTTTCACAGGTCTCCAGGGCAGGGCTGGCCTAGCCCTGGGGGCTGGGACTCTCTACCCTTTGGGGTGTCATGCTCCATGCAGGCACCAGCTGCTAAGGAAATACCTCCAGCTGAGAAGTCCCATCTGAGGCCTGTATACTGGAACTGTACTTTCACTTAGAAAAAGTTCTGTGATGGGGCCTTCTGAGCCTCACAAGTCCCAGAATGCCTCAGTTAATGTGTAAAGAATTACCTTCCCTTGGGGGAACTTTGAGTGATAGTTAGAACAAGACTTATGACACAACAGGCTTCCATTTTCTCCTGTGGCCCAGTCAGACCAGGAAACAGAAACCGAAGAACGCTAACATTAAAAAGACTTGGTAGCAAGCCAGGTAATTTCTCCAGTTGTCAACCCCCACACTGCATTTTGTGCAAGGCTCGAATTAGTGGAAATTTCCAAGCTAGAAATACCTTGGAGCCAACGAGCTTTGAAATGTTGACATGCAACTATTCACTGGTGTGCTTGCAGGCCTCCGTGATTAAGTGAGGGCTGTCTCAGCCTGAACCAGTGGAGTCCCTCAAGCGAAAGAATCCACTTTCTTCCACAGCATCTGCTACAACCCTTCTAGGTTATGCTTTTCTTAGTGTTGAATCATCTTGATAAATCATATCCGGGTAGTAATTTACAAAGAACCTACTGTGTGCTGAGTCCTTTTAAGAACCCACAGGGAGGTGATTATGAGGTCTGTTCTCCAAATGTAGAACTGAGGCACTGGAGACCAGAACGCATGACCATTTATACTGGCTGCCTCCAAGATATTTCTCTACTTCTTGGAAAGTTGGGAACAAATTCATTGCAAATGGAGACTCACCCCACAAAAAATCTTTTGTCTTTCTGCAATACAATGTCTTCTCAAAATCAGTCCCCTGGCCACTTGTATTAATTCTGATTGTGGGCAAAACGCTGCTCCCTCCCCACTGGTCCTGTCCTCCACCCCCATCTGCTTTTCTCTGTCCTCATAAGACGGAAGAGGGAAAATGTCAGATGTAAATTTTGAAAAGCAGCTTTTACTGAAGCTCCATAAGGATGTCTGAATTGTTTCTGTTACACAACCAAACAACCTTTTTCTCGCCTCAAACTGATATTCCTATTTCAGGCTAATTTTGATTTTCAGCTGCTTTTATTATTTCTAATTCAGATGCCTTTAATAACTTTTTAGCAATCTTTTCAACAATAAAATTGGTACCACAGGTTCTCTGTGGAAATAGTTTTCATTTGTCACCTAGTTATAAATATCTCCTTTTCGGTTATTCTGGTAGATCTGTGATGCATCTTCTCTCTGCCAAGCATTTCACATGGCTATCTATCAAAAGCCTTGGCAAGGTTATTCTGAAAGCTATATAAGAAATAAGCATTATTTTCAAGGAAAGCAGAGTAAATTACAAACAAGTTGGCATACTTCTCCTAGTTCTGGGACAAAATTATATTTATTGCATTTGAAAATAATTAAAATGTAAAAGCTAATTTGCCATATCATACCACCCCTTTGGAAACAACCTTTTAAGTAGTCAACTAGTTACTCACTGTTATTTTCACATCCCACTAAAGCATAAATATAATTAGTAACTTAAATCAAGTTCATCTGGGAAGCTTTAAACTTTGATTTATTTTTTATTAATTTTTATATTGCAAATTCAATACCCCTATGAGAGGTCAAACTTCCTGAATCTTTTTCAAAAATACAGTGTATGACAAAATAAATGTCCTGGGACAAAGTACAAAGAGAAACAAAAAAACCCAGAGTCCAAGATGGAATAAAAGAAAATATAATGGACAGATGAGATGGTGTCAATTCAAGTTAAAAAGAAAAGAGAAAAAAAGGAGTTTCTTAAGCAGCACTTTCCATTAATCACCAAACCCAAGATCTTTGACAAATTCTAAATTTTACTAAGACTCTGCCTTGATCCTGAGCATTAGGGGCCTCAATGCAGAAAGGGACTACAGTCCTCTTGAATGTAACTCTTCAAGGATAGGGAAGGCAAGAGATGCAGATCTGTCCAGGAAGCTGGGTTATCCAGTACCTAGTCAGGTCCACCCTGTGATAACCCCTAAAGCAGCTGGTAGGATATGCTAGGCAGGAAGTCACCTCCTTCTGTACAGACACAGGATCACAGAGAGAGGAGCAAGTTCTACAGGCTGCAAGCCTACAAGCCATGTCCTTTCACGCATAAAATTGAGCTAAAAGTCCCTCCAAAGCTGTTGTAAGGAATCAGATCAAGCAAGGAAGCTCTTAGCACAAAATGGGCCTCAAGGGATGGTAAGGATGACTATTATTATCATCAGTTTATCATCTTTTCAGTTATCTAACATAAAGACATATGTTTTCTATTTTTGGGCAAGAAGTTTCCAGTTCAGAGATAAGAAGTGAGTTGCCTAGGGTCACACAGCAAATAGATGGCAGGTTCACACTGCTGCTGCTTGCACTGCCAGGCTTCCACTTGGCCCAGTCAGGTCTAGGATGCCCTCACCTCCCGTAGCCACTCTTGTGAATTCCACCCCTTCAGGCTTGGACTTGTCCTGGGAGACTTACACTCAAAAGGCAAAAGTAAAGAGGGATAATAGGAGGAAAGCAATGGAAAATGACAAGATTACAAGGGCAGCCCTCAACATGAAAATAGTCTACCAGAGTCCTACCTTAGGTGACCAGGTCTCAAGCAACCTACAATCCACAGATTTAATCAGCACAACATTTACTACCAGGGCAGAATCTTAGTAACATTTAGAATTTGTCAAAGATCTTGGGTTTGGTGATTAATGGAAAGTGCTTCTTAAGAAGCTCCTTTTTTTTTTTTTTTTAACTTGAATTGACACCGTCTCATCTGTCCATTATATTTTCTTTTATTCCATCTTGGACTCCGGGTTTTTTGGTTTCTCTTTGTACTTTGTCCCAGGACATTTATTTTGTCATACACTGTATTTTTGAAAAAGATTCAGGAAGTTTGACCTCTCATAGGTAGATTACCTCCCTAGAGGTATCCTCTAACCAGTGTCTGATGATGGGGACCAGCCCCTTATGGTAAGAAAAGGGGGAGAAATAATGAGCCTGAAATGCTCCAGTCCTTTCCTCCAAGAGTGAAACAGAAAGTATAAGGTGGTAATAACCAGCCAGAGAAAACAGTGACATCATAACCAAAATCCTGGGTGGGGAGCCTTGTCCCTGGGGCCCCCCAATCCGACTTTCATTTGACAGTCTTTCTCTAGCTCTTACCAGCCTGTAGCTATAGAGCAAGTAACAATACCCCCAAGCTCACAGGCTCTGATTGGGCTTTGGTTCCTGTGAGGTCTCCCCAATCACAGTAGAAAGTCACCAGGAGCCACCGCACTGGGCTCCCCAGCCTGTATGCAAGGGGCATCTGCCCTGATCTCCCTCTCCCACTCTGGCCCCACATCCACCTCCTTGAGTGAGGATATTGGTGACTGCCTGGGGTGCCGCTAAATGTCAGGGTGTAGCCTCGTGGCCCGCCAACACAGGGAGAAAGCCCTCTCCTGCCCATCAAAGTGAATACAGCCCCAAAAGCTTCTGCACCAGGGGGCCCCTCCCTCTCCTGTCTTTCCATGTGAGCTTGGAGTTGGGACAGGAACGGAGAACAACAGCTGAAGCATCCACTCAACTATCACGCCAGCCCAGATCTCCCATTGTGCTTATTCTTCAGTACAACAACAAATCATGTCCATTGGCTGTAGCTACCCTCTGGGCTCCTCATATTTAATGGGTGCTTCTGAACTCCAGGTTGCTCTAATGGCTGGGTTCCCCATCCACAGCTCTACAGGCTGTCCGCACCCTCCTACACACACAAACACACACACACACACACCCCTCCTCAAAGCACATGCTAACTGCTGTTACCCCACATGGCAGGAGTGAATGAAAACCATCCAGCCCCACCCAGCCAGTGGGGAGGCTTGGCTCATGAATGCTTGCTAAGGGCTCTGTGCAGAGGAGAGGCTCAGGAACCACTCGTTAGCCCAGCAGCCCTGTCAGCAGGAAGGAGGCCATAGGCAGGAGAGTTGGAAAAGCCTCCCCTTTGCTCCTGCTGTGGCACCTGGCTTCCCTGGCATGGGGATCAGACTCGGGCCCAGTGTATCCAAAAACAGACACATCCCCTCCCACATGCTACTGCCCCCTCAAGAAAAAATCTGCTTCCTGAAACCATACCGGGTTGTGTATTCCTCCAGCACGACCCCTGCCCTGTGCCACCGCACCCTCCCCAGGTTCCAGAGCTACTCACCAACGACACAGCCTCATTCTACTTTCCCTTGTCCAAAACTTCATAATCTTTCTGTGCCCTCCTTCCTCTCAGCCCTGTGCCAGCCCCATCTGTCCCCACGGCTTCTTCCCCAAAGAGTCTCTGAGGTCTGCGCCTGCCTACCCAATTTCCTCCTGGCAGCCTCCATTCTACCCCCGTTAGCAGCAATTCACTCTAGGAAATGTTCCCTGAGTGCGTGAGGGGGGCCAGGAACTACCCCCTCAGGATGAATCTGTGCGCAAAACAAGAGATTCTGCCTGCACAGAGCTCTCATTCTAAGGAGGAGAGACAACTAACAATAATAAATGGGTAAGTTACAAGGTGTGTTGGAAGCTGATAAATGTTATGGACAAAGGGAAATCAGAGCAGGATAAGAGGGTTAGGTGTGTGGGCATGCAGGAAGATATCCATGCAGGATTCAGGGGAGGAGTCCTCAGTGCGTAGGAGAAATCAGAACAAAAACCTAAGGAAGTTGGGCCTCCCCTGGTGGCGCATGCAGTTGAGAGCAGCGCTATGAAGCTGTCCACAGCCTCTGCAGCGCCAGTTTGATCCCGGCCGGCCAGCGAGGGTCCCACACGGCGCGGCAGACCTCAGCTGTCATGTCCGCTGCTCCCCTCAGCAGTGTATTTCGTCAGTCTGCCTGTTCTGTTCCCTACTCTGTCTCTGGTGAATGCTCTCACCCTCCTGCACATCTGGCATCCTGTACCCTGGTTCTTGTATAAATAAATAAATATTAAACAAAAAAAAAACTAAGGAGGTTGAGGGAGTTCACCAGTCACATCCAAGGGGGATAAACATTCCAGGCATTGGGGAGCAGCCAGTGCAAACTCTTCCCTAAAGGGAAGCGCATACATGGCCCTCCACCCTCTAGGCTCTGCCACCTCCATGCCCTTACGTGCCCCTCTTGGGTTCATCTTACTCCTTGTGCCAGTCACCTACTGAGAAACTTTCAAGGGCTCACAGTTGAACAGAGGACCCTGTTTGGGCTTCTAACTCTGGTATTACAGGCACCCCAAACTCTGGCACAGTGGGCTTTGGATATAGAGGGTGCTGTAGGTGCTCTGCCCAGCCCCTGTCATCATGTCTGTGTGTCTGGTTTCTAATGGCTGGCGCCTGTGACCTTATTGCAAGCCCCGCACGCCCACACAGTATCGAGAGCCAAGAGCAGATAACAGGTGGGACTGCAAGAGCCCAGGACCCTTGGCTAGAGGATGAGCTGAGTCATTTATACTCCAGACCTCCCCAGGGACTGGGCTGAGCCTGGCACTCACCAGGCAGGGTATCCTAGCTTAGTGCATTTTGTGCCTTATCTTCCTGAACCTGGTTTCTCCTGTAAGGGCTTTAATAAATCTTGTGATTCCAACCTTTATGTTGGGGCTGGCTCCACCAGAGAAACCTAAGACATGGACTTTCTGCTTGCTCACTTAGCCATCCTGGCCAGCTCTGCCCCTGTTCTCGAAATGATTCTAGAAAACAATCATCTCAGATGCACATATTTTGACAAGTATTCATGGAGGCGTTCATTGTGTTTTTGTTTTTGTATTCATTTTCATCTCTTGCTCATTTTCCCAATAAGACTGTGGGTGCCATGAGAATGGGGATGGCATTTGGGATTTCTTTAGAACCTTTGGCACCAGACTCAGCACAAAATATGCCCTCAAGACTTGTGCATGAAACATGAAATCAACACAGAACAACCACCTAAAGAGAGGGGCTTCAAAGGCAGACACCAGAGAGGCCCACCAGCCTCCAGCACCTGGCCTTGGAGAAGCAGGTGTCATATACTCCCCAGGAAAACTCCCCGAGGGCCTGCAAGGGACATGATATCAGACACAGGGGTGATATTTATACACTTTCTGTCCACACAACCCCCACCTTGCCAGTGAACTCATTAATGAGGTCCTGGAGGGTTACAGCCAAGGGGTGGGGTCAGCCTGGGACACAGCTTCAAGTCTGTCTTTGCTTTCTCCCCTCCCCTCTCTCACATTCCTCCCCAGTGCCCCAGTTTCCCTTCCTTGGTGTACACTTCTAAATCTTAATTCCCATCATGCTTTGCTCTAATGTTTCCTGATAAAAGGAGACAGATGAGCGCCTCTGGGAGATATTTGCACTTCAAGAGGGTTGTTGAAACTTCAGGTAGTAAGGGAATCCAGAACAATAACCCCGAACAACTACAAAACTTCTTACAAAATATTCTGTGTGTTCACATTCATTGCTCCGGTAAGAATCCTGCAAGGTGAGTCGGGCAAACAGCGCCAAACAGCGCCATCATCACAATTCCAGACAAGCAAACTGGAGTCTGCAGTGGGTACATACCTTGCCCAAGACCACACACCTGTGAAATGACAGAGTTGCAGCCAGAGAGGATGCATCCGTGTCAGGAATCGCAAACTGGCACAGACCCCCCACAATGAGGAGGGCCATGCCAGCAGGACCACAGATGAGTCTGAGCCTTGGTTTCTACAGCTCCAGGGAAAACACATAGGATTTGGGGGTAAAAGAGTCACAAATAAAATAGACCTGGAGTTGTGAGGTCGTAAGGGAAGCAAAGCATCACCCCTCTTGGTCTCTGATGAAGGAACAGAAGCTACTGGGTAAAACTTGAGAAGGGCGGTTCATGGGTTTATCTAACACCTACAGAAGCACAGATGCTGGCAGGCAACTTGTCTTCAAAAATAGCCCTGGAGAGGAGGTAACAGGAACCCCATTTGACAATGAGAGAACAAGTGCAGAGAGGGTAAATGACTAGCTCAAGATCACACGTCCACTAATAGCAATTGATAGGATATCAGCCATTTGTGGAGCTCCCACTGTATGTCAGGCACTGTGCTGCATCACACCTACGGACGATAATTCTAACAATCCTTAACTCTAGACTGAAAGGATTGAATAAGGTAAGTAATAGTGTCATTTATAGATATGGAAACTAAGTTTTGCTAAGTAATTTGCCCAAAGTCAGTCAGCTTGTGGGTCACAAAGCCAGCCTAAGGCTGCAAGATTAACTTGAATCCACTGCCTTCCCATGACATCCCATCCAGACACACACCTGCAGAAGTGGACTGGCAGCTGAGGAAGATGCCACTGCAGGGGAAGGGCAAAGGGAATAAACAGTTGTCTCCATGGGGTGGAATCAAGGCTATTAAAGGGTCCTTTTGTCATTCTGCCTTTTTCCAGGGTCAGCCCCTCAGTTTTAATGACAATTCTCAACTGTTGGAGGTTAAGGGCGGCATGGGAAAGGGAGTCTAGCAACTGAATATCCTGGCCTGGAACTTTCCTGTTCCAGGAAACAGGCTGAACTTGGTGGTTTAACATTCTATAACATTCTGAAATGTTAAACAGGGTTCCAGACCCACCTCTGTATTTCCCTTTGTCCTTCCCTCACTGGCCCCTAAGATGTCTGTGTGCAAGGACTCACATGGCCCAGAAAATGGATCGCAGGGAAAGAAAAGGAGTTGATTTGTGGTTTTTGAATTTCCAGAGTTCAGTCATCATGAAGAGAGAGGAGTTAGTGTGCAGACCACAGGCCCACACCTGGAAGGGTTCCGAGCATCTCACTAAGGGAGAGCAGGGAGCAGAGAAATGTGAAGGGACCCAGAGAAAGGGGATGCTGCGCTCTGTCCCCCACTCCTGAAAAGAACCAGAACCATCTTCCACATGGGTTTAGGGCATGGAAGAGCAGATCTATGTGGGGTGTCCTTTCCCATCTAGAGCCCCAGGGAGGCAACAAGATCTCTGGGGAAGGGCTGTGGATGGTATCCAGAGAGACAGAAGGTTTTCCTGTTGTTTTATTTGTTCCAATTGAGCTTTAATTCATATCACAAAAAAGTCACTATTTTAAAATGCACAATTCATTGTTTTCAGTGTGTTCTCAATGTTCGCTCACTACTACCTAACTCCAGAAATTTTCCATTCCCCCTCTCCAATTCCTCCCTACCCTCGGCCCCTAGCAACCAATCATTTACTCTGTCTCCATGGACCTGCCTATTCTGGACATTTCATAAAAATGGAATCATACAACATGTGGCCTTTTGTGTCTGGCTTTTTTTTTTTAACAATGTTTTTAAGGTTCATATCTATGGTATCGCACATATTGGTACGCCGTCCCTTTAGATGACTGAATAACATTCCATTACATGCATAAGCCACCATTTGTTTATCCATTCATCAGCCGACGATGCATACTGTGTTGTTCTCACTCTGGCTCCTAGGCATCTTGCTGCTATGAACATTCGTGCACAAGTTTTTTTGTGGACATATGTTTTCGGTTCTCTTAGCTATATACCTAAGAGTGGAATTGCTGAGTCATATGGTAACTCTATGCTTAACTTTTGAGGAACTGCCAAGACTCTTTTCTACAAAAGGCTACACCAGAGAGAGGCTTTTTTGACAGCCGGGGGAGCTACCCGTGACCAAATGTGTCACAGAAGCAGCAAAACGATTAGGATTCCTGTGAGCCGAGAGTGAGACTGACCTAGAAAGGCCTATTGTTGAGTCTCCGTGGCCAAATCATGACCAGTATCAACATTTCAGTCGCTACCAGTGAATATGTGCGCCAGCTTTTCCCTTGCACGCCAAATTTAGCTACAATCTTAAATAGTGAGAGGGGTCCATGTTCAGTGATATTAGCTTTCCTTCTGTAGCAAAATGGAAATTGATTCTAGAAATTAAGTTTAATTATAAAGTTATGCTTCTTGTACATCTAAATTTATAAATAGAGCTAGCTACCTACTACACAACTTCATCTTGGAAGAATATCAAAAAAAGACCAGAAGCTCTAGAGGGGTGCAATTACCAAGCCTCAGGGTATTCACTCATAATGGAAGAGTAAGCACAGGTCCACAGAGTAGCAGAACTAGAAGGTGCTGATGGGATGGGAAGCCATTCCTTTGGGTGTCCCATGGTACCCATTTTAGCTGGTTTCCAGTTTCCTCTCTTCTGGTATCATCTCCCCCTTCAGCCACACTGGGACACTCACTCTTTCCTATATCCATGATGCATGTTCAAGCCTCTGTGCCTTTGCCCATGCTTTCTTTGTTGTCACCAAGATGGTGCTCATTAGCATGATTTTCCAAGTGTCCAAGACTTGGCCATCTCCAGAAAGGGACGCAGATCAGGGGAAGGATAGTGGGTAGAACTCGCCCATTCCAAGCAAGAGAAAAGTCCTGCCTCCCAGGTACCCATTCCAAAAGCATGGACGGTTCTTCCTGCCTTGCTCCCTTGTACACGAGACAAAAAAAAAAAAAGTGCCTCCCTAGTGGTGCAAGGGGTTAAGATGCAATCTATGAAGCTATTTGCAGCCACTGCAGCACGAGTTTGATCCCCGGCTAGGGAGCTACCCACATGGTGCAGCAGACCTCTACTGCCTCGCCCACTGCTCCCCTCAGCAGTGTATTTCAGTTAATCTGCCTGTTCTGTTCCCCACTCTGTCTCTTGTGAATCCACTCACCCTCCACATCTCTGGCCTGTACCCCAGTTCTTATATGCATAAATAAATCTTAAAAAAAAATACTACTTCAAGGGCAAGCGCAATGCCACATCAAGTCATTTCCTGATCCTCTCAGGCAGAATTCATCCCACCTTCATCTATGCCTTGGTGTACACTAGCATCGTACTTACCTATTTATATGTCTCTGTCTTATGTCCAAAGGCCCTCCAAGCTCCACAGTTAAACCTCCCATGCACTTAGCACATGAGGGAATTAATCAGGCCAAGACATTATTACACAAATAGGGGGAAGGCCAAGGGAATAACAGACTTATCAGGGACTCCAGAATTTCATGAGGAGCTGAGCCAGTCCCTGAACCTAGCCCATCCATAGTGCTCTCCAAGTATAGCCAGAAGTTGCAGCTACATAAATACGATAGTGTCATGCATAATTCCTGGTCCCACAACTGCTTTCCTGGTTTCTGATAAAATAATTTTTAAAAAAAGGAAATGTTGTAAGTGGGGAGCATTGCTGGCATATGCATTAGACTGGCATTTGAGGAAGAGACATATGGGGGGAAATGCTACAAGGACATTCTGTAGTGTGCTGATGTACTTCTGAGGGAGGACAGTTTATAGAAGCCTGCTTTACATTGATGTGAAATGATAGCTCATTGTGAATAAATCAGATATAACACACAGCTCTGCCATCACCAGATTCCCTACTCACCAACACTCTTCCTGCAAGACAGACTATTCATATTCAACCCATTCCAAAACAGCAGCTGTCTAGACCTTCCTGAGAAATCTCTGTGGAAGGACAAGTCTTAATGTTCCTTAACTCACTAGATCACCAGCCCCCAAGAAGCATAAATCTTTCAAAGATCTAAAATAAATCCCTTCCGTAACCTCTTAAACTCTTATGAAATTACGCATTGAATAAAATCTCACCAAATGCTCTTTAATATGTCCCTTTGTACACTGGAATAAAAAAGCATCACAAAGCCCATTGTTGCATTTGCTGCAAAACAAAACCAAGAGGGTGATCATTAGCATGATTTTCCAAGGTTCCAAGTCTTGGCCGTCTCCAGAAAGGGCCCCAGACCAGGGGAAGGGGCAGTGGGTAGAACTCACCCACTACAAGCAAGAGAAAGGTCCTGCCACCTGGGCACCCCACATTTGAAAAGCGCTAAGGCTGCCAGGTCCTTGACACTGAAGAAGACACAGCACTCTCCACAGAGAGGGCTGGTTACTGACGGATAGTTGGTCTCTTTGGATGCCAGCATCTTCCTGTTCTCCTGAAGGGCATGGGGAGCGCACCCACTTACTCTACCTCTATCCCCCCCTTACTCTCTACCGACGCCCAACCCTCCTTCTTTATGACAACTGTTTAGGGGTTAATTTACGAGCCTTGAAACCCAGGAAAAACTAAACACTTTTATTTTTCTCAAGATTAACAGTGACAGATTAGGCAGAGCTGAGTCTCCCCGCAGCACAGGGGGAGGTGTCAGTTGGTAACACGTGGGCAATCCTGTCTATGAATTATCATCACTGACTAACTATAACTGAGCTCATGCAGGGCGCCTGACAGCATCCTTTATTTCAAAAGGAGAAACAAATAAAAATAGGGGAATGTGAACAGGAGTCTGAATTACCACACAGGTGAGCAGCTCAGGACGGGGCAGGGAACCAGCTCCCCTCACCAGGTGGCCCGAGAAGAGTCAGAATCACACCCCCACCTTGGTTTTCTCAGATGGAGTTGGGAATAAATCGTGGTTTGTATGTTATGAAGTCCCCAAAGTGCCTCCTGGGGACCTCTGAGCACGTCAATATGAGTTCCTGCCCAATCCTGGGGCTCTGAACCCAGAAGAGGAGAAGTAGGCATCACCTCCCTCAGCCAGCACTCCCAAAGATGTACCCCAAACCACCTTCTACTCAGCAAGCCATGGGGATTAATCCAGGAACAAGAATAAGACCAAGACTCCTTTCAAACAGTGGGTGGGCGAGAAAGCAGCAGGTGGAGGGAGGAGGGGAGCAGCTTCAATGGAAACAATTACATTTGCTGCTAAAAAGGAAGCAAAGAGGAAGCCTGGAGAAGGCGGCTCCACTTACTGGTAAAATTATCAGAAATAAACAGTCGTTTACCAAGTACAACTTCTCCATCCCTTTTGCTGCGCTGGTTATATTTAGAACCGATCTGAACAACCAGTTATTTTGTCCACTAGAGCCCTTGAAGACTCTCAGGGCTCCAACCAGGGGTTGGGAGGGAGGCGGAGGAAGGTACAAGGGTGCTGAGAAGCTAGCACTCCCCCACTTTCAGCCCCGGACCAGGAGAACCCTAGGATGCAGAAGAAGCCACTTTGCCAGGAACAGAGCCGTGGAGGCTAGAACTGCCTCCCAGGCCGCTCTGGCCCTAGAGCCAGAGGCAGAGGGATGTGAACAAGGCTGAGCCTGCAGAGGGCCCAGATCTGCTCTCTCAGTAAGGTGCAGGGGCAGGCAGGGTAAAAGCCGAGCACGCATGTGTGCTGGGACCAGCAGAACTCTGGGGTGGGTCTGGCTGCTAAGGACTGTCGCAAGAGTTTATCAGGCCTCTTTGTGCCCCAGGCACTAGGCAGAGTTACATGTTACAGTAGGGAAAGGGGAGATGGTTTGAGTTAGAGACAGAACAAACAGCAGATACAGAAGCTACCTTCTATAGTGTCACGATCAACCTGGACACGTGCGTACAGAAGGCGACAGCCAGAGAATATGGTGATTAGAGTCCCACTAGCCTCCAGCCAGTTTCCTCATGCTCCACTTCGCAATTGTTCAAGGAAAAACACCTCTGCTGCAAGCACCCCCAACCGGCCAGAACATTCCCAATTAATGTGTCTGCAGCACACCTTCCTAAGTCAAGGAGATCACATGTTAACCACAGAGCTGAGACTCAATGGGCATTTTCATATGTCACCACCACCGGGCACCAAGCACCATGATGGCCCTGGAAATGCAAAGGCGAGAAGACCTACTTGTATCTGCTTTTGCAGGGCTCATCAGTTGGTAGGTTGTCATGAAAGTATTGTCCTTGACCTCAGCAGAGTAGGGTTAACACAGAAGTTCTCACGAGAAAGGCCCAAATCACAGTTAAGCGCTCACTGTATGGATTATAGAATGGTTAGGACCTCCTGCCCACAAAGATGCCTCAGTTCATCAATGAATGGATTCCTGAAAAGTGGGGTGCGGGAGGTATTCTCAAGCCAGAAATGCATGATGCAGAGAAGTGCATGTACAATGATACCATTTTTCTAGAACGAGCACCAGAATAATTCCCAGCCATTACGTCTCTCTGTTTTAAAATGACAGTATGACAGGGAGAGGGCACAGCACGATGCAGGCGAGGCTGTGAACACGGGGAGGGGAAGCCTGACAGTGCCACTGGAAAGATAAACGGGAAGTACTGCAAAACAGGAAGGCGGAAACGAGCAACTCAGCTCAGCGGATCTGCTATGAAATTCTGGGTCACAAAGTAGTATGCACATGAGCTGTCTTATGAAGTGGGTCTTCACGCCCTGCTGGCTTGCCTCACAGTCTCAGACGCTTCACCTTTATCTCTGATGCCACCACACTGGGCAAGGCCTTCTGTTAATTTAGCTTCAGCACCCTCTGTCCTCCAAAACTGTCAAGCAGGTACTGATCTGGAAACAAGCATTGTGGTGGAGCATTCCTTATTTAAGGAGACCCTTAGAGATTTTATTTTTCATCGGTAGTGAAAGGAACACTTAATCCATAAGATACACTGGTCTAAGTGCTTCCTGTAACTTTCACCTCCACTCTGGGAGGCAGATACCATTCTTTTTCTTTTCTTTATTTTTAAATACATACATATTTTTTAAAGATTTATGTATTTGTGCATAAATAAAACAAATAAAAGAACTGAGGTGTAGGCCAGAGGTATGGAGAGTGAGAGGATTCACCAGAGACAGAGTTGGGAGCAGAACAGGCAGACTGACTGAAATACACTGCTGAGGGGATCAGCGGGCATGACAAAGAGAGGTCTGCTGCACGTTGTAGGCTAGCTCCCTGGCCGGGGATTGAGCTCGTGCTGCAGTGGTTGGCAATAGCTTGATAGCGCTGAGACTTCAACCCCAGTGCCACCAGGGAGGCCCTAAATACATATATATTTTAATGTGTGTGTGTGTGTGTGTATATTGTTTTGTTTTTAATAAAGTACCATTATTTCATATCCTTGTTAATTTTTTCACAATATAGGCTTTATCCCCTCAAGTGTAAACACCATAATTCTTCCATCACCAAAGCACCCATAATCCTCCACCATAGTCCATTGTACTACATCCAACTTTTTCCTCCCCTCCCCCCTCCCTCCTCTCTTGGCTGACTCAAATCTATGGTCAGCTTTCTTGGGTTCGTTTTAAAGATTGTCTTTGTCTAATCCTTTGTTTGATTGCTCTATATTCCACATATCAGTGAAACCATCTTGTGTTTATCTTTGTCCTTCTGGCTTATTTCACTTAGAATAATCCCTTCCAGCTCCATCCATGTTGCCACAAATGGCATGAGTATCTTTTTGATTGCTGAGTAATATTCCATTATGTATATATACCACATCTTCTTGAGTCCCTCATCTGTTCTGGGGCATTTGGGTTGTTTCCATATCTCGGCTTTTGTAAATAGCGCTGTGAATCCCATTATTTTTCCACATTTTGCAGAAGAGGAAACTGTTGTGGGAGGGGTAATGGTCTTGCCCCATGTTACCACCAAGTGCATGATAAAGCCAAGACTCAAACCCAGGAGGGAAACTCAGGACCTCCTCAGTGGCCTCCTGGGACTCTTTTCCCTGGGGGCTGTCCTATTTCATAATGTTTACACCTTCCTCCATGGGGTACTCCTCAAGTAGGGTTCAGCTCCCCTCAGGAATCAGAACACCAACAGACTCAGGCCCTTGGGTCCCTTTTCCCAGTTAGGGTTCCTAGGAACATAGTGAGGGTTCCTGGAATTCTCATGCAGGAGGATAGAGGAGTCCAAACCTCAGTTATTGATGCTACGCACTAAGTTTGGAGTTGGCTGTTTTGATTTCTCTAACGTCCCTCACAGGCAAAATCCTCCCAGACTCCCTCCCCACTGTGGAACTTCAATTCTCTTGCTCTCCCACACCACACACATGTGCTCTCCCTTCCAGAAACTTCTCAGGTAGCCCCAGTCTTGCTGTTCTCCCCTGCAACCACCACTAGGGACACAATGGATGGATTGGGTGGAGGCCCCTTCAGTGAGCTCTAGCAACCCTGCAATTTAGTGTCCCACTAAAAGAACCAGGGGAGGAACAGACCCCCAAATTGCAGGAAGGAATCTCTAATTGCATTGATTTCTGACCCCAGGAAGTTGGCAGGGAAGATGTGAGTTCTGAAAAGGTATATCCTCAGTACCTCAAACCAGCCTTATCAGCTTGTTCATTCCTTTCTACAGCACTTCACTCAAAAGTCACCTTCTCTTAACACTGCTGTATGCAATATAGGAAAGTTATCAGGAGAGAAAATCCTAGGAATTCTCATCACCAGGAGAATTTTTCTCTTTTCTTTTTATTGTATGTATGTGAGATGATGGATGTGAGCTGGATCTATTGAGGTCATCATTTCACAACATACGTCATTTGAATCTTCATGCTATAGGCTTTAAGTTCACACCATGACACATGTCAATTGTTTCTCAAAAACACCAGAAAAAGGGCCTCCGCGGTGGCTCAGCGGTTGAGCACTGGGTTGCGAAGCTGCCCACAGCCTCTGCAGCACCAGTTTGATCCCCGGCCGCCAGGCAAGGGTCCCACATGGCACTCAAACCTCTCCTGCTGCCCGCTGCTCCCCTCAGCAGTGTATTTCACCAGTCAGGCTTCTCTGGTCCCCACTCTGGCTCTGGTGAATTCTCTCACCCTCCCGCGCTTCTGACAGTACCCAGTGCTTGTGTAAATAAATAAATAAATCTTTAAAAAAAAAAAAAAAAAAAAAAAAAAAACACACGAGAAAAAGCAATTTTTAAAAGGTCAACTTTCCTACGAGGTCTGCCCTGAGAGATCTGTCTACTTATTCACTCATTCATTCATTCATTCACTTTATTGACGTATCATTGGCTTATAACATTACAGAGGTGTCATTATATCTCAACGTCCGTACACCCTACAGTATTCTTAGCACCGAAGGTCTAGTTTCCATCCACCACCATACAGCTGAATTCCTTTTCTCATTTTGCCCACTCTCAAACTCCCTCCCCCTCTCATCACCACCAATTTGTTCTTAGTATCTAGAGTTGTTTTTGTACTGTTTTACGTGTTTTGTTTCATATGAACCACATATGAATAAAGTCATAGTAACTTTGTCTTTATCCCTCTGATTTGTTTCACGTAGCATGCAATATATTTCACATAGCATACATCTACAGTGTTGTAAATGGCAAGAGCTCATTCTTTTTATGGCTATAGTGTTTGGAAATATATACACACATTTTTTGTGTGTGCACCTGCCACATCTTTTTTATCTGATCATCTTTCAATGGACAGTGAGGTTGTCTCCATATAAATAACACTGCAATGAATATAGTGCATATATATTTTCAATATGTGTTTGCATATTCTTTAGAGAAACACCCAGAAATGGAATAACTGGACCATTTGGGAGATCGATGGCTTATTTTTTGAGGACCCTCCTAGTGACTACCAATTTACATCCCGTGGTTTATGAGGGTTGTCTTTTCTCAGCATCCTCACCAACATGTTACTTTTTTTATAATAATCATTCTAATAGATATGAAATCCTCTCATTATGGTTATTATTTGCATTTCTCTCATTTCGATCAGTGATGTCGAACATCATTTCATGTACCTATTGACCACCTGTAAATCTTCTTTTGAAGACATGTCTGTTCAGTTTTGGCCATTTTTAGGTCAGATTGCTTAGTTTTTTGTTTTTGAGTTATATGAGTCCTTTATATATTTTGGACACTAACCCCTTATCGGACACATTATTTGCAAATAGCATTCCCACTCACTAAGCTGCCTTTCCATTTTGATGATGATTTCTTTCACTGTGCAGAAGATTTTTAGTTTAATGTAGTCCCATTTGTTTATTTTTGCTTTTATTTCTCATACCATTAGAATGAATTCCACAAAAATATTAGTGGTTTTGGTCAGATATAAAAGGAACCTCAACACAATAAACACCATAGATGATGAGTCCACCACTAATCATATTCAACAGAAAAAAAAAGTTTTCCTCTAAGACCAAGTACAAGCAAGAATGCAACACTTTTATTCAACATAACATTGGACATCCTAGCCAGAGCTGTTCGGCAAGAAAAAGAAATAAAAGTCACCCAAATCAGAAAGAAAAAAATAAATTGTCATTATTTATTGATGACATCACTTTATGTACAGAAAGCCTTAGAGACTCCACCAAAAAATATTAGAAATAATAAATAAGTAAAATTACAGGGTACAAAATCGGTACACAAAAATCTGTTGTATTTCAAAATACTAACAATGAACTATCAAAAAGAGAAATTAAGAATCCCATTTACAGTAGCACCAAATAAAATAAAATATCTAGGAATAAATTTAGCCAAAGAGGAGAAAGACCAACACACTGAGGAGTATAAGAAGACATTATGGAAAGAAACAGGGGACACAAAGAAATGAAAGATTTTCCATGTTCATGGATTGGAAGAATTTACATTGAGAGCCTTGTTAAGTAGCACCTCCTCCTTTTCACTCCCTATATACTCCCTGCCTAGGTTTTCTCCATAATAATTATCAGCACCCAACATACTATAGGTTCTATTTATTTCATCTATGACCTTTCTCTCTTTATGCCTAAAACGTGCCTTGCACATGATGGCTACTCAAGAATTATTTGTTAGCTTCACTTACTTATTGAGAAAATATTTATGCATGCAAACATAATTGCAATAAACATTGGTTTAGGAAAATAAATGCCCTGAACTTCATCTGATATGGAGATAAATAATAGATTTAGATAATGGACAATTAAGGTCAAATTCCAATTTGCGTCTCCAGGGAAGGGACCAAGTCAGCAATGGCAATTTTAGACAGAAGTCAGGAAACCAGGAAAGTGGTTTTTATCAAATACATATGGACTATTTTATTCTTGATAACAATATCGCAGTACTGATACCCACCAATATAATTATCATGTTAAGTAGTCAGAAAATCTCTTAAAATGCTGCCCCATAAATAAGGGTAGCCTTGCCTTCTATCTCCTTTCTTCCACAGTATGGTGGCCACAAATTGGACAAGTTTGACACACCTACCAAGAAGTCTATTCCCTACCCTTTGAATTTTGGTGAGTGGTCTATGATTGCTTGGACTAATGGAATGCATAGGAAATAACACTGCCAATTTCTGGGCCTAGGTCTTTAGAACTGACAGTTTCTAATTTCTCTGTCATGGAAATCCTTAGCATCCATGTAGGAAGTTCACCTACTCTGAGACTGCCTTGCTGGGTAATCCCCTGGAGCCTAGTCTTCCAGCATCACCCCCAAGGTGTGTGAGTGAAGCTTCTTGAAACCTCCAGACCAGCCCAAGTGGCAGCTATAGACATCCAAAGACCTGAGTTACCCTCGCATGAAATAGGAGAACTGACTAGCTGAAACTTGCCAAAATTTCTGGCCCATAAAACAGGGAGATTTAAGATAATAGTTGCATTAAGCCACTAAGTTTTCATGGTTATAGTAGTAATAGGAGACAGGACACAATGGACCTCATATCTCTGGGTCAGTGGTGTTCTGGGAAGAGCGCACCTCTCCCTATGCCAAGGACCCAGTTCTGCATCTCCCTCCCTGCCTTGTCTCATGCTTTCCCAGAGTTGTCTCCCATTGAAAGTCCCACAAGCATGTCAAATTCATGGTCTTTCCTGAAAAAGTCAGTTGTACCTTTTATGTTTCTTATCTGAGCTCATGAAAATGAGACAATTCAACAATGAAGACTAGGTGTCACCCACCAGTGCTCCTCCCTCACCCTCCACAATCTCCAAGTCTTGTCATTTCTGCTCTTAGTGTTTCAAAATATTTTTCCACCCTCCTCCCTATTGAGACCTTAGTCTATCTCACCAGTGTCTTTTGTCCAGATAGCTAAAACAGCCCCCGATGTCCCTACTAAAATCCTAAACCTCCCCCAAAACTATTCCCTACACTACGTGCAGTTATTTTTCTAAAATAATGAGTGCAAATCTCACCATGTCACTCTATGTTTAACATTTCAGAACCTAATGCTCCCACCAAATAGTCTGTACTTGGTTCACCCATTTCTTCCCACTCCCACCCCTCAACATACTTTGCATTCATGTCAAACTGTGGTTCCCCAAACACATCATGCTCTTCCTCTCCAGAATTTATCCATAGGTTGTTCCCTCTATATGGAATGTTTGCTTTCATCTTTTATTAGGTTAATCCAAATTATCTTTCAGACTTCAGAGTAGACATGACTTCCTTCAGACATACACTTGATTCTCAAGACTAGGTCTATACTCTCAGCTCACCCTCTACTAGGCCTATAGTAGCCTTTATCTGATTCTGTCATGATTGCTTATTACTTGTCTGATTCTCCCAGGCACAAAAGCTATTTGGGGGGCAAATCTTTGCCATGCCTTCTGGTATCCCCAGAGTATGGTCCATAGAAATCCACAGTAAACTCTCATTAAATGCTTATGAGATATATAAAGGAAGTCCTCTCCTAGGACTCCAGAGAGATTATGAACCTTCTAGAAGAAGCCACTTATTCATCAGAAGCCAAGTAGCTGACCATTCCATTAATTCCCAATATGTGCAGCTGGCATTGATCTGTATTAAAAGATCAGACAATGTTAGCCAGAGGCTACTGTAGTATGACAGACCACTTTGAAAGGGACATTAAGGTCCAATCCAAGTCCCTGATCACTAGCTCTACCTTGAGAAGCCAACCATCTTCTCATCTCCCCCAGCCCACACTTAGCCCCATTCCTATCCCATCCCAATCAGAAAAGATGCCTTGAGTTAAAGGGCTCACCAACTGAGTCCTGCAAAGGGGGAAGACATTGGCACAGTTCCAGGGAGCTTAGAGACAAGAACCCCTCACCCTCCAATCATAGCCACCACCACCCACAGCCAAGGGAGCAATTTAGCTGATAGCTATAAATTGTACTGCCACATCTCTGATCTATTTCTTTCCTCTCATCACCTTAAGATGATATAGACACCAACAAGTGGCAGAGGAGGCGGTGAAGAGAGAGAGACCAATGCATTAATTATTCAAATTTATTCTTGTTTAACTTCAGAAATAATGAAAAGAAATTCAATATTTCTGGAAAGATTGTCTAGGTAGGAAACCTTAATATTTCTTTGACAGATCTAGGAAATACAGTATTCTTCTCTTATTTACTTAATCTCATCACATGTAATTATTTTAAGTCCATGAATTCTTAAAATCTAACAATAACTAACACAACTGAAATCAACAAGGGAGCTTATTAATGCCACCAGAAGTACCCACTCTCCCCTGCCCACCCCCACCCTTCCCTGGCCTCCTCCACCCTCCTCACCACAACTCGCTTGGACACCATCATTTCCCACTGCTCTGTGCCCTTTTACTCCATGTCAGAGGCTTTTTATTAAAAACACAAAGAGCTGATGCTACTGAAAGGGCTGCTGCCACCCCAAACTTCTCATCCCTCTTTCCTGCTGGTCAAATCCTCTCCAGGGAATGACAGGATTAAAATGTTATGAAAAATTAAAATATCTCAGTGGGAGATATAATCAAGTGTGGGCATGTCACCTCCAGCTGGTGGCAGGATTCTCTGCCATCACTGTACCAGTGATGTCACAGCGCTTGCCAGGGCTCCAACCCAGTGCCAGGCACTGAGTACTCCAGACACTGATGCATTAGCGCTGCCTGGGTGCCCCCCCGCCAGCCCCTCCACCTCCCCCTTCTCCCTTACAGTCACATCTGGAGTAGGATGAATAATAGCTCCACCTTCTAATGTCACTAGAAGCTATGACATATGGCAAAAAGAACTCTGCAGATGTGATTAAGTCAAGGATCTTGAGATGGGAGACTGAACTGGATTGTGTGGGTGGGGCCCCGCCCTAAGAAAGACCTTTATTGAGAGAGACGCTCTCTCTTCTGCTACATTAGGGCTAGGAGAGGCCTGACCTACCATTCTCCTCAACACTCAAAGTGCATTTGCAATGCTGGGGATGAAAGTCAACACACAAAAGGAAGCAGAAGAGAAAACATGAGTAAGGACGAGTGGTCCAGAGAAAATGGGGTGGGCACTGTTTGAATGCTATGCAGTTCAGTCTGCTAGAGCCACCTCTATCCTACCCAGTTCCATGAACTAAAATCTGCCTTTACTTGAAGTCGGTCTGAGTTAAATCTCTGTCTCTTTAACGTGAAAGAGTCCCAATACTTTACTTTGATGCCCACCGTGATCTCTTTGCACAAATACTTTCCAGGCCACTTAGTCCAACTTTGCCTTCTTACTGGTTAACTGTGTTTTGATAACCTTTGCCTCCTCCTCAGCTGGGTGGAAACACCTGGGGCAGGAGGTTAATCTAGAGTGACTCTGACATCAGAGCAGGCCTGTGAGTCCCCATGCGGTCAGAGCAGAGACCTGGACCCAGACACACCAGGGCCCCTCCTTGAAAGCAGAGGGAGGGAAGAGGAAAAAGGCAGGAAAAAAGGAGGAGCACAGAGAGGGATGTTCAAAGACCCTAGGAGCAGGCTCCCTTCCTTCTCCTTTCTGTCACTGGGCTCCTTGCTCGTGGGAAGTAACTGCCACCATGGAGGACCCCCGCAGCAGCCATCACTTACGTCCTCCACTGGGGCACCAGGAGAGGGTTTGCAGCCTGACTGATGACAAATCAAGAGAGAAGAATATCACATACATGAGTTTTCCAAAATTAAAATGGAGAATAGGGCCTGAGGGAAGGCTGCCTGGATAATTAAAGCATTAATTCAGGCTCTGGTTTGCCTGGGAGCAACGGGCTTCTGAGAACACCGTGAAATTTCTCCCAGTAAATGCGAGGCTTGGCGGCAGTCCGCTGGCCAGCGAGTGGGTCATAAAAGACCCTTCCCCCGGCCTCCTGCCTGGTAATTTCAGGGAAGTAGATGGAGGCAGGAAAGTGCAAGAGTGGGGAATCTTGATTCAAAATGTCTCTCTTACAAGTTGGGGCAGGATGAGGTATGGAGAGAGGACTACACACGGGGAAGTGAGTACAGAGAAAGAAAGGGACTTGCTTGAGGTCACCCCATTGGTAAGAGCAGAGTCTAGAATTCCAGTGTCCATATATAAAGAGAACGCCTTCCCAGCTGGGTTCCCCATCACACATTCTTGGTGCCCCACTCACAAGAGACTGTCGTGTACATGCCCATGTAAACACACACGTAAACACACATGTGAGGGCACACACATGAATTTTCCTACACAGACCTGTCTCCACACTGTCCCTCAATAACTGCACTTGCTTCAGTTGCTCCCTTACCTGGCAGCCTTTACCGCCTCACTGTGTCTCCAGCTCCACCATCCTTGAGGCCTTAGTTCAAGGCCTGTCTGGATTCTGTGACCTTGGACAAGCCCCACAGCAGACCAGTCCTCTGTCCCCGCCCAACAATGGGCATAAACTCCACCAGGCCCCAGCTGGAGTCCACATTATGTGACTCTCTGCACCTTCTCTCTGCCCCTTACCAGCAGCCAGCTAGGTTGGCCACTTCCCTGCTCTCCCCATTACATCCCCAAAGGCCCCCCGAAAATGCTGCTGTCTGAGGATCCCTCTGACAGCATATTCCATACCTGCTCTGCTCTCCCTGCTCCCCTCAGTGCCCTCTCTAGACTCGCCCTGGAAATGAGGAAGAGCTTTGTGGCTGGTAGGAAGAGCACTGGACAGAGAGTCCTGGGCTGGGGTCTGGCTTCTGATCCTGTCCTACACTGATCCTTATCTAGGACCCAGGCCACACACCCTGGTCCCCTCTTTTTGGACTCCTGTCTGTTATCCGAGGTGTTAGAGTTCATAGGTGCTCCCTGCAGGCTCACTGCCTACTTTAAGTCTCAAATAGGCATCAATGTCTCCACGCACAATGACAGCAGAGCAGCTGAAAACAGAATGCAGCCTGGAAGACTGAGGCTTGTAAGAGGAGGTGGGAAATTATCCCTTTTCCTGGAAATCTGACTTGAAACTCCCAGAAAAGAGTGTAGAGTAAACACTAGAAGACACGCAAACCGCAGAGGCAACAATACACCCACCTGATAGTTACACATAAGCACCAAGCACAACCTCCCAGGAGCACGGCAGTGGCCAATTCAGTCTGAGGGGCCAGCACCATGAATCAAGATTCATTTTTAAGATGATAACAAATGCCACTGCCATTAAGTAAGCCACATTGATCCCCAAAGTCAGCTCCTCAAATCACAGGTGTTCCCTTCAACCATGGGATGGGGGATGGACTACATGGGGGAGGGGAGGGGATGATGAGACCCAACTTTACATTGGCGGGGCAGAGTTCAGGTTGGGAAGCTCCAAGTGCCATGTGACCTCTCTTCCCCTGGTACCCAAGATTCATCTCCACTGAAAGGCCATCTTGCCCACCTATACGCTCTCTAAACACAGAGACTAGCTCAGGACTGAGGCACACATGCCTACCACATCAACCACAGTGGCCAGATGGTGGCATCCAAAGGAATTCAGCAAAAAGTTGACCCATCTCAACATTGTCCCCTGTTGGCCATTTAAGCTGGTGAAAGGAGAGTCCGACCCCTATCCCATCCAGCCAGGCCCTGGTTGGCACCCCCAGAAGTCTGCCTCTGTGCTCCTGGCTGCAAAGAAAGCAGCCCCTCTGGACTGGCCCCTGACGAGCTGTTCTGCAGCATCAATAATTAAAGTGCCTTCTATGCCTCCAGCTGGAATATTGCTGTTAGTGAGAAAAGGGGGAAATATTGTCCATCCTTGAGTACTTCTTGCTGGAAACCCCACAGAGCATGTACTCAGGAAAGCCCTTGTAGCCTCCCCACCAGGCAGGCTGAGGCCTCTCACTGTCACCAAGTCCATCACCCAGAAGAGCTGACACAGTCATTGAGTCCACAGTCATTGCCACAAGGCTTACAGACAACTGAAACTATCAAAGTGAATAAAGACTTGAGGCTCAAAGACCTGAAATCAAGATATGGATGCAAGGAAGGGGTGCAGAGGTGGCTACAGACCCTCTTGCGAACACCCCTGAACCTGTGGGGTCTGGTTGGGGCTGTAGGGAGGGCTCTGAAGCTCTTTGGGTGGGAAACTTCTTAAGTAGGAAGCTTTTCATGCAAAAACAAGCTTCCTATTGATTCATGGGTAAAACTGCCCAAGAGCTGTCTGGCGTGGGAGGAAAGAAGAAAAGGTAGGAAAAGAAGAATATTAGGAATATATCCTTATTCTTTCATTCCTTTTTTGTGTCTCTTTAGCTTGGGACAGGCATGCTGACTTCTCTGCAGAGAGAATAAGCCTGTGACACAGGCCTATGGGTCAACACTTCATTTCTGTGGCCCTGGTGAGTGTGCAGGGAAGTTGGAGGCTCTTCCTCAAACTAAGAGCCTGAGGGAAGGGATATGGATAAAGGAATTTGGGAGAGTGATGATTATCCTGTTTCTAACCATAAGGCAATACTGGAATGCTCCCATGAAAAGCTGGGGTTCTCCTAGCCCAGACATTGTCAGCAGGCAATTCTGGGGTATCTGACTCTGTTCTCACTGTACCCCAGGACACTGTTATGAAGTTTGGAGCAGGCTAACCCAGAGCACACTGCCACGGTTCACTTCCACAGAATGACTTCCAGAAGGGCCAAGCAATGGCAGGTGGGCTCAGCAGTTACTCCCTCCCAATATCTGAGAGGCCACCACTGGAGGCAGGCCCTGTTCTTGACCACAGCGCCTGGAACATCTATCATTAGAGATCTAGTCTTTGCAAGAAGGCAATGCAATTCCAAGTGCCTTCGGTTAAAAGTCAATAGAAGGTAAAGTCATGAATAATACCTCAGGTGGGCCGAGCCCCTGTGGAGAAGGGTCCTGCCCAGAGTGGCAAGGAGGGGTTTAGGAAAGCACAAAGTGTCCTGTGTTAATTAGGGAAACTAGGGGCCCTCAGGAGCCATCTACTGTAGTTGGTGCTGGTGACTCCCTTCCCCGGGAGTCTGCCCATCAGTCAACACTGAAGATTTTTTAGAAGTACAACAAATCGCAATTTAGGTGGTGATAGGGCTAGGGAAGAAAAATAATGGAGCAAGATGAATTGGCCTAAAATTTTAGAAAGGATGACCAAGGATCTGAAGGGAGCCAAGGACCCAGCTAAGGAGATATCTGAGGAAACCAGGGGGAGAGCTGGTACAGGTGCCCCAGGAAAGAGCAGGCCTGGGAGAGAGGAGTGGGAGGAGGCTGATGGCTGGGATTCAGGACAGAGAGCTAAACAGTGGGGTCAGGGAAGTGCTGTTCATGGCCTTCCTTGACCTTCAGTGCCCCCTCTGTTGACCCACCACCCCCTTCACTCTGCAGAGGTCTCCATTACACACCCTCCCAGAGCTTGTCTACTTCGGGCAAAGCTCCATGTTAGTGCTTTCATCTCCAATTGCCCATCTAACTGTCAATGGCCTTTCCCTAGGACACCTCTGTTCCTGCGTGAGAGACCGGCGTGATGAGACAGTCATGGACATAGTTGTGGAGGAGGTGAAACTTGCCCTCACAGCCCGCAGCCCCTCCTCTGGCCACCGCTACCTTTCTCTAGTTGTATCCCATGGTCCCAGGGGCCCGCTCCTCCACCTGTCAGAACCCAGAAAAGGATTTCAAGCTCTTGGTTGGAAAAGAGCTTGTGTGGTCTTGCCATGCAAGAAGGAGGAAGAAGAGCAAGTCACCTTCCTGGGTCTTGGTTTGTTCATCTATAAATAACTCCTCCCTAACTTTTCCTCCAGCCCTTGGTAAGCCCCGCTTGGCCAATAGACCCATCCTTTGCCAGGATGTGCATTTGTCTCTCTTCTCAGGCTGGGAGCTGGAAATGTAATGGTGGTCCCAAAGCCACACAACCAGATGGTCAAGGGCAGCCCTGTGCCAGCAGACCCGGGCATGGTGGTAGACCCACGGCCTCAGTGGCCTGCTCAGGCCCCAGGTGCAGGCCTGAGCCGGAATCTCAGCATGCGGCCAGCTGAAGAATGAGGAGAAATGAAGTGATTCCACAAACAGCCAGCCCCTCTCCAGCCAATGTTTGCTATTGTGGAGGCTGACAGAGACCAGGAAAGACTCCAGCCCCGTCATCTGCCAAACTCTAGCGAAAAGGCTTGCCAAAGAAATAAGCCACCAGCCCTCCAAGGCATTCATGGTCAATCATCAAGCTGGCTAGTCAGCTAGGGCTTTAGCCAGATCTGAGGTCAATCATCAAGGCAGGTGATCATTCACCCTACAAGGCAGCTTCTCCCAGCTCCACTCACCAAAGGAGAAGGGGCAAGTCTACCTCTGTCTAGTCACCCACAGGGAGGCTAAGGCTGCGGCTCTCTGCTCTGGGCTCTCCGCTGCGGTGGACAATAGAGACTAGATGAAACTCTGGAAAGTTCTGCCAGTCCCACTTCACTCCAGGGTCTACATGGGCTCATTATTCTCTTGCGGGGATGAAATTCAGTTTATCATATCTTGGCCATCTCTGGATGGCAAGTAGCAGTGGGGAAGGAAATGGCATAATTGCAGGGGAGATCTTAGCTCTGGCTAGAGTCCTAGCTGACTAGCCAGTATAAACTGCAGATGCAATTGGGATTCTGCCAGCATGTCCCTAAAAAAGTTAAGGTTCTCAAGCAAAGAGCCAGCCCAGAAACCTCCCAGCAAAAGGTCAACCTATATTGCACACTCTGCAGCGTTTTCCACTGAGTGACTCCTGAAATTCATGTTAAAGGGAGATGGGGGTGTTAGGTTAGGAAGACAGACTTAATGTAATTCAACTGGCTTTGCCAGATGTCTCCCTGACAAGCAGCATTTTCAGTGTTGACATAGCCTCAGGTTTTCCCCGCAGGGCAATTGTGCAGTCATTTTTCCTGGAGGCCACCTGAAAAGCTGTGTTCTCTCCCTTCTCATTCTTTTTTTTTTTTTAAGATTTATTTATTTATACAAGAACTGGGGTACAGGCCAGAGGCGCAGGAGGGTGAGAGGATTCACCGGAGACAGAGTGGGGAGCAGAACTGGCAGATGGACCAAAGACATTTCTAAGTGGAGCAGCAGGCGAGACAGGAGAGGTCTGCTGTGCCATGTGAGAATCTCCCTGGCTAGCCGGGAATGGAACTCACGTTGCAGAGGCTGCGGACAGTTTCACAGCGTGGCGCTCAACACACTGTGCCACCGGGGAGGCCCTCCCTTCTCATTCTTAATAACCTCTGTTCTGATAACCTCTTTGCCTTCTCCTTAGTGACATTCCAAACCCTCAGGTGAAATAGCACTGCACTCTTAGGCTTGTAGCTGGCACCAAATGCCCAGTCCTCCCTTCCTGAAGATCTGCCTGGGAGCCTCAACTCTCTAGCCTGAAAGAAGATCCCTGAAAAAGAAGCAATACTCTGCCTTGGGATGGAGAGAGAGTGCAAGGGGACTGCTCCTGGTGGAAGAGGAAGATTGAGTGCCTGCAATGTGTGCAGGGAGGGTGTGCATTAAATACTAATTAATCAAAAACTATTGAGCATTTGCCTTGCTAGATGTGGTATGGCTGCTTGAGATGCAATTGTGAACAGCACCCCGCCATGGCCTTCAAATAGCTCACAGTCAGACAGAGAAGACAGGAAATGCAGTGCTGGGCCCAGAGCAGTAGGAAGACTGCTAATAGGAGAGCTAAATGGGAGCACACAGGAGGGTACCTCACCCAGTTGTGGGACGATAAGTATCCGAGATGAGACTTGAAGAGTGAGCAGAAGTGGCCAAATAAAATATGAAGAGAGAGAAGAAGTTGGAGATAAAGAGGAAAACATGAGCAAAGGTCAGTCATTTTTCACATGGCCAGGGTGGAGTGATGGAGGAACACAAGGGAGGGACAAGACTGGAGAGGCAGGACATAGACGGGCACTGTGGTTTGGAGTCACAATGAGGAATTTAGCTTCTACCCACTGGGCAGCAGTCATTGGAGGGGGTTTTGAGAAAAGAAGCAGCATTACCATATTTACTCTAGATAGATCATTGGAAACATGGGGAGCAAGAAACCAAGGAAGAAAGGGACCAGGTTGGAGCCAGCCAGTCAGTGAGGGAGCTGTTGCCTATCTGATTTCTCCACTTACACCCATAATAAGCAACTCAAATCTGACAGAACCCAGGCAGAATTCCTCATTTCCACTTCCCATGGGTGCCCCCTTCCCATGTCTTCTCTTTCTCAGTAAACTGCACCAAATGCTAAAACAAATGCCCAGGATGCCTCCTGATTGTTCATTCCCCCCTCCCCCACCACTGACCTTGTCTACTCTAGTGGCTAGTCCATGACTTCACCTCCAAAAGACATCCCAACCTCATTGCCCAAACCCACCACAATGTCAGTCCCTTTACCAATCACCTGGCTATCCACCCTTGGTTCTCTTCACTTTCTCACACAGCAGCCAAAGTGAGGTATTTTCACATTTTTATTGCAAACTCTAACCCACATGCAGAAAAGCACAAAAACCAAAAATCAACAACTCAGGGGTTTATCCACAAAGTGTAAAGCTCTGTGATCCTCCCTGAGATCAAAAAAGAAAACATTACCAGTTCCACCTCCAAAGCCTTCTTGTGCTCTCTCCTTATCACACCTCTCCTCCCTTGCCAAGGAGAGTCACTTTTCTGGCTTTTAAGCTAAAATCACGTCTTTGACTTTTCTTACAGCTTGCCACCTAAGCATGAATCTCTAAAATCCCTAAAAAGCATGACTTGGGCTGATATTTAAAGTATATATAAATGGAATCATACTGCAGGTATTAATTTTCACTAGACATTATATTTGTGAGATTCATCCATGTGTGTGGCTCTAATTTGCTCATTTTTATTGTTCTATGGCAGTCCATTTATGCATCCATTCTACTGTTGATGGGCAGTGGGGTTGCCTCTAGTTTTTTTTTGGCTAATTTGGATAAGGTGGCCATGAATAGTTTGGTTATTCATCTGTTGGTGCCAGAATTGTCTTGAAACATGGATTAGACACGTCATTCCTCCACTTAAAACTCTCCAAAATCGGGTCTCCTCTGGTGGCGCAGGCAGTTGAGCGCCGCACTGTGAAGCAGTGCAGCCTCTGCAGTGCCGGTTCCATCCTGGCTGGCCAGAGAGGGTCCCACATGGCACAGCAGACCTCTCCTGTCTTGCCCGCTGCTCCCCTCAGTGGTGTATGTTGTCAGTCTGCCTGTTTTGTTCCCTGCTCTGTCTCTGGTGAATCCTCTCACCCTCCTGCAAATCTGGCCTGAACCACAGTTCTTGAATAAATAAATAAATCTTTAAAAAAAAAAAACCTCTCCAAAATCTTCCTGTTATTCTAGCTGATTCCTGTCAGCTAGTCCAAATGCCTTAGCATAGCTTATAAAGTCCTTGCTTCTGTCTCTAATCTCCTCTTCTATCTCCCTCCATCTTGCTCACAAGTCTTTCTGTTGCTAGAATATTCCACTCTCACTTCTACCTCAGGGCTTTTACACAAGCTTTCCCACTACCTAGAATGTGGATATTGGCATAATTGGCTTCTTCTTGTCAGTTATGTTTCAGTCAGACATCACTTCCTTACAAAGAAAACTTCCGTCAGCTACCTAATTTAGAAGAGACTCCCTAAATCACCCTATTTCATATACCTGTTTCTTCATATCAGTTTTTACTACAGGAAGTCACCTTATTTATAAGCCTACTTATTTGCTTAAGACAAGAGAAAGACATACAAGGAATCCAAACAGAGAAAGAAGACTATCACTATTTGCAAATGATAGAATAGTATACATAGAGAACTCTTAAAAACTCCACAGGAAAACCAATCAAAATAATAAACTGGTTTAGTAAAGTAGCAGGATACAAAACCAACACACAAAAATCAGTAGCCTTCCCATATACAATCAATCTGAAGAAGAAATTAAGAAAACCATCCCATTTACAACTGAAAAAAAAAAAAATCAAATACCTGGGAATAAACCTAACAAAGGAGGTGAATGACCTATACAAAGAAAATTATAAAACACTGTTAGGGCCTCCCCGGTGGCGCAGCGGTTGAGCGCTGGTTTGCGAAGCTGCCCGCAGCCTCTGCAGCGCCAGTTCGATCCCCGGCTGCTCCCCGGCCACCGGAGGAAGGTCCCACATGGCGCGCAGACCTCTCCTGCCGCCCGCTGCTCCCCTCAGCAGTGTGCTTCGGTCCTTCTGCCTGCTCTGCTCCCCGCTCTGGCTCTGGTGAATTCTCTCACCCTCCCGCGCTTCTGACTGTACCCAGTGCATGTATAAACAAAGAAAGAAAGAAAGAAAGAAAGAAAACATGCCTCTCTATATAAAAAAAAAAAAAAAAAAAAAAAAAAAAAAAAAAAAAAGAAAAAAAACACTGTTAAAAGAAAAAGACACAAAAAAAAAAATGGAAAGATATCCCCTGCTCGTGGGTTGGAAGAATTAACATTATCAAAATGTCCATCCTACTGAAAGCAATCTACAGATTCAACACAATCACGATAAAAATCTGACATTTCAAAGAATGTCATTGATGAAATACTGAAATTCATATAGACCCACAAAAAACCTTGTATAGCCAAAGTTGTCCTCACTAAAAAGGAGAATGGAGGTATCACACACCCAGACTTCAAATTATACTACAAAGCCAAAATAATTAAAACAGCATGGTACTGGAACAAAAACAGATACCCAGACCAATGGAGTCGAACAGAAAACCCAGAAATAGGGGTCTCCTTGGTGGCACAGAGGTTAAAGTCTCAGTGCTATCAAGCTATCGCCAACCACTGTGGCATGAGTTCGATCCCAGCCAGGGAGATAATCCACATGGTGCAGCAGACCTCTCCTGTCTCACCCGCTGCTCCCTTCAGCAGTGTATTTTGGTCTGTCTGCCTGTTCTGCTCTCCACTCTGTCCCTGGTGAATCCTCTCACCCTCACCCCCCTCCTCCCAGCACCTCTGGCCTACACTCCAGTTCTTGTATGCATAAATAAATAAAATAAATCTTTTTAAAAAAAATAATTGCATTTCAGATCATTGAGAGAGTTGAATATTTAGTAAGTAGTATTGCAACAACTGAATAGACTTATGGGGAAAATTAAGCAGGATCCTTTCCTCAAGTCTTGTGCAAAAATAAAATATAAAGGTATCAAAGATCTAAATGAAATGATAAAATGCTAGAAGTTGAAAAAAGAAAGTGTAATTTTTGTAGTTGTGAAAGTTAGCATAAAACAAAACAAGGTAAGAAAAAATCTAATACATTCAACTACATAAAAATTTTAAAACTGTCATAAAAATATGAACGATTTCAAAAGGCATACTACAAATTACCAAAATATTTTCAGTATCCATATGACAAAGAACTAATTTTCTTAAAATATAAAAAACTTCTAAAAATTAATAAGAAAATATAAAAGAATTTGAACAATTCCTTTCTCCCAGAAAAGGAAATATTGATAGCTCTTAATATCTGAAAAGATGTTTAATCTCACAGTAAAGGAAATATACACTGACACTAGGAGATACCACTGTTATGTCTTAGTCAATGGCCAAAAGATTTTATAATATACTATGTTGTCAGGCATTATACTACCAGATGGATAAATTGGTATAACTTCCATGAAAGGTCATTTGGGAACCACACTGCAAAATTTTAAACTTACCTTCAGCTCCACAATTTTATTTCAAGAAAAATTTCCTTCACATATATTGGATCTGTGCAAATGGCCTCTTAAATATTTATTCATTGAAACATTACATAATAGAAAAAATACTGCAAAAAATGTGTTCACCAAGTGGGAATCAACTAAACAAATTATGGAATGTATACAGCCTTAAAAAAGATGGACGCAAATCTCAGAGTCCTGATTTGGAAGGATAGCCAAACTCAATTCTTAACTGGCAAGTTATCAAGGTACAGCATAGTAATTTCTGTACGTTTTAATTTTTAAAATCTATACATTATAAATGTATTTAAATCTAGCTAAACAAGAAAATGGTGGTTATAATCTAGTAGGGTAACTAAGTGACTGAGAATGTTTTAAAAATAAAAAGAAATTAAAAAAATAAAGATACAGGGCCTCCCTGGTGACCTAAGGATTAAGTCTCAGTGCTAGCACCTCAACACCCTGAGTTCAATCCCTGGCCAGGGAGCTAACCCACATATGGCGCAGCAGACCTCTCCTGTTTCACCCACTGCTCTCCTCAGCAGTATATTTCAGTAAATCTGCCTGTGCTGCCGCCCACTCTGTCTCTGGTGAATCCTCTCACCCCCCGAACCTCTAGCCTGCACCCCAGTTCTATGCAAAAATAAATAAAATCTTTAAAAATAAATAAAAACACTAGAAACTATAAAACATTGCTCAAAGAACTTAAAAAGGGTATAAATAAATTGAGAGACATCTATGTTCATAGATTGAAAGACTATATTCTTAACACATCAACACTACCCAAAGTGATATACAGATTGAATGCAACTCCTATTGAAATCCCAACAATAGTTTTTGTAGAAATAGAAAAATCAAATCTAAAATTCATACGGAAACTCAGGGATCTGGAATAGTCAAAACAATCTTGAAAAAGAATAAATTTAGAGATCTCATACTATTAATTTCAAAATTTATTACAAAGATACAGTAATCAAAGCCATGTGGTACTGGCAGAAAAACAGATATACAGATCAAGGGAATAGACTCTCAGATATATGGTCAAATGATTTTAAGAAGGATGTCAAAATCACTCAATGGGAAAAGGAGAGAATTTTCAACAAATGGTGTTAGAAGAACTGGAACACTACAAGCAAAAGAATGAATCTTTAAACCATAGACAAAAATCAACTCAAAATTAAGTAAAGATCTAAATGTAAAGGCTAAAACTATAAAATTTTTGAAAGAAAATGTGGAGAAAAGCCTCATGCCATTGGATTTGACAGTGATTCCTTGGATGTGACATAAAAAGCACAGGCAACAGGCAATCAAAGAAAAAAATAGATAAACTGAACTTCATCAAAATTTTCAACTGTCATACATCAAGGGACACTATCAACAGAGTGAAAAGAAAAGCTACTGAATGGGAGAGAATATTTGCAAATCATGTCTGATCAGGGATTAATGTCCAGAATATTAAAAGAACTCCTCACTACTCAACAGCTAAATAAATAAATAAACAAAAAACCCAACTTTGAAGTGGGTAACATCCTTGAATAAATATTTGTTCAAAGAAGATAAACAAATATCCAGGGGCCTCCCAGGTAGTGCAGGGGTTAAAGACACAGAGCTATCAAGCTATCAGCAACCACAGCAGCACGAGTTCAATCCCTGGCCAAGGAACTAATCCACAAGGCATAGCAGACCTCTCCAGTCAGGCCCACTGCTCCCCTCAGCAGTGTATTTCAGTGGACATGCCTGTTCTGCTCCCCACTCTGTCTCTGGTGAATTGTCTCACCCCCCTACACACAGCTCTGGGTTACACTGGGGTGTTCTTCTACTCATAAATAAATCTTAATTTAAAAAAGATAAACAAATGTCCAATAAGCACATAAAAGATGCTCACTGTCACTAATATTTGAGAAGTGCAAATCAAACGACAGTGAGATAGCATCTCATACCGATGGTCATGGCTATTTAAATAAAATGAAAATAACAGAAGTTGGTGATGATGTGGAGAAACTGGAACCCCTGCACATTATCCATGGGGATGTACAATGGTGCAACCATTGTGGAAAACAATATGGCAGTTTCTCCAAAAACTTAAACATAGAATAATCATAGGATCCAAAATTCTACTTTGGGGCCTCCCCTGGTGGTGCAGACGGTTGAGCACTGCGCTGTGAAGCTGTCCGCAGCCTCTGCAGTGCCGGATCCATCCCGGCTGGCCGGCGAGGGTCCCATAAGGGGAAGCAGACCTTTCCTGTCTTGCCTGCTGCTCCCCTCAGCAGTGTATTTCATCAGTCTGCCTTTTCTGTTCCCGGCTCTGTCTCTGGTGAATCCTCTCAGCCTCCCACCATCTGGCCTGTACCCCGTTTCTTGTATAAAAATAAATAAATAAATCTTTTTTAAAAAAATTCTACTTTGGATATATACCCAAGAAAACTGAAAGCAGAACCTCAAACAGATAATGGCACCCTCATGTTTGTAGCAATGTTATTCACAATAGACAAAAGGTGGGAGCATCCTAAGGGTTCATCAGTGGATGAATGGGTAGACAAAATGTAGGCCTACAATAATTCACCCACAAAAGGAGGAAATTCGGACAATGCTACCACATGGATGGATGAACCTTAAAAACTCTGAAAGACAGATATGGTATGACTTTACTGTAGGAGGTATCTTGAGTAGTCAATTTCACACAGACAGAAAGTAGACTGGCACTTGCCAGGAGTTGAAGAGGAGGGATGGGAAGTTAATGTTTAATGGGTATTGAGTTCCAATTTATAACATAAAAAAAAAATCTAGAGTTGGAAGGAGACTACAGATGCACAATAATGTGAATTCTTAATGCCACTATAATGTACACTTAAATGTTTAAATAGAAAATTCTGTGTTATATATAGTTTAGCACAATCAAAAAACAAAGAGAAAGGAATGATCTTTACATAATACACAAAGAAGAGTATGGATTCTAAAGTCAATCCTCCTAGATTAGGATCCTAGCTATTCCCTTTCTTCGTTATGTCACCTTCAACAAAAAAAAAAATCTGTTTGTAAACCTCAATTTTGTCATCCATAAAATGGTAATAGCACTGTCTACTATACTGGGTTGTTCTGAGACATAAATGGCTTAAGGCAGGGCCTACCACATTGTAAGTGTTAATAAGTAGTAAGTCCTCATTTAATATTGTTTTTAACAAGTATTTATTGAGCACCTATTAGATCCAGGCACTATGCCAAATGCAGGGAAAGCAGAGATGAATGTGATGGCTTCCTGCCTTTAAGACCATCAACATTTAGTAAAAAGGACCTTAACTTATTCTATCATTCATGCCTCATGTTAGCAGTGAGTATTGAAAAAAGTCACAAAGGAATTACCCCTTGAGAAGATAAACAAAAGACTCAATAACATTGAAGGTATAATATGTTTTGTAATGACTAGACCAGCCTGAGAATAGAATGGGCCCCCTTGAAAAATAGTGAGGTGGCCTGGAGAGCAATTTACCAGACATGTTGCAGAAGCAAGTCAGAAGGTTGGACCAAGCGATCACTGGGCTCCCTCTGGCTCAAGCGTCTGTGAGGCTACAAGGTGAGGGCTGGGGAGTGGACTCTGAGCAGCTTGACTGGGGAAGGGCTCCAGGGCTTCAGCCTTACAGATATTGCTGCTTCATGACATCATCCACATTCCCCCCAGCAGGGAACAGAGTCTCCATATGTCAGGTGTGAATTCAAATTCAAAATGACAGCACGATTTTCACATAGATGAATGGAGAGGAACCAGGACACGATCATCCCTGGATGACAAATAGAAAGGCCCAGCGAGGCAGCCACTACTGCCTTTTTCTGGACCAGCCCAAGCTCTAGACGCCTGGCCCTGGAATAAAGCATAAAGCAAGACTTATGAGTGAAGACTTGGAGAAAAACACCCCAAGAATGTGTCCAAAGAGGGTGCCCCCTCGCACACAAGCACACTGAAGCCCTCAGATCCACATTACAGCTAGCCCAGAATCCCCAAGGAGCCTCCTGGAGAGGGAAAGAAAGACAGGATTCCCCTTAGTCTTAGAACTTCAGCTGCAGAACTGATTCAGGGCTGAGAACCAGGAAAGGCAAGAAGATGTTCCCTAATGATCTCAGGCAGTCAGCTGGAGACTCAGAGGAGAGACAGCCTGACCTCTCTGTACTAGGGATTCTAATGTTTTAGGTATTTTTTCCTGGATTTCAGGGGATAGTAATGTGGTCAGGGAAGGCGTCACTGGTAAGATGATATTTGAGCAAACATCTACAGGTGGTGAAGGGCAAGTTAGTAAAGAGTCATGTGTAAGAGTGCACCAGGCAGAGGCAAGAGCAAATGGGAAGAGCAAATGCAATGAGTGAGAGGCAAGGAGTATACCTGGCATGTTAATTAAAGCCAGAAGCCTGTGGGCCCGGGACTGGGAGAGATGGCAAGAGCATAGGTCATAAGGTCAAGGCAGTAAGGGTGGAATCAGACCCCACAGGACTTTGGAGACACCTTAAGGATCCTGACTTCTACTCTTAATGAGATGGGAGATCATTGGAGGAATCTGAGCAGAAAAGTGAGAAATCCTGACCTAGTTTTCAAAAGGTCCCTTGGGCAGCTGGGTTGCAAATCTCTCCAAGAAGGGAAGCATGACCACATGCTCCAGGTCATAGTAACAGTTGAAATGATCCTGGAGAGAGGTGACAATAGCTGGAACCAGGTTGATATGAGCAGAGGTGGCAAAAGAGGACATATTTTGAAGATAGAGCCAAGGGATTTTCTGATAGATTGAATGTAGGAAGTGAAAGACAAAGAGATGTGAAGGATGAGGCTAGCTCTTTTGGCCTAAGCTACTGGAAGGACGACATTGTTATTAACTGAGAGAGGGAAGACTGAAGAAGGAGATTTTATAGGGAAGATACAGAATTTGTATTTGGACAGGTAAGCTCTGACAGGCCTCTTAGAGATCCATGCAGAGATATCTCCGGGCAACTGGACAGACACATGTAGTGTTCAGGGAGAAGATCAGACTAGAGCTACATATGTCATACTGTTATAGGGCAGCCCTGATACAAAACGAGGTGCCTGACTGTGGGTCCTCACCCACGCACTTAAAAGGACTTATCAATACTCTACTGCAGGCACACGCGAAAGGTTAATAAAAGGTTTATTTACAAGGGAAGGGGAAATGAGGAAATGTACAACTCAGGGAGAAAAGTGGGAGAACAAAGTTTTAAATGCGTCCTACCCGATCTGCCGATCAGGAATCCCAAATGGTGCTCTGAGAGCTAGCTGGCCGAGAGCCAGGAGCCGTGAAGCCAGGAGGTGAGCGACAGAGCGAGAGAGCCCAAGGCCCACGTGTTTGGTTTTTTATACCCAACCTGGCTGCTTAACTCCACCCTCAGGTCCCAGCCACCTTCCCTTTGGTGGTGACAGGATTTGTCTTTCCCAATGTCTTCATGGCTTTGGTCTGGAGTGGGGGTGGGGTCCACAAAGCCTGTATGGGATTAACTCAGAACATCCTTTCCCCCTAACAATACCACATTCAATATAGTATTTCATATGCATGTGTAGATATATCCATATTTCTATATTTAGAATTTATCTGCATGTAGTACCCTAGATAAGCAATTCTAGATAAAGGCTCAATCTGAAGCCTGAAACTAGGGTATCCAAGACTCACATGTTGGTTGATCAGGAAAATAAACAAAAGCCACTGAGAAGGAGCTAGCAATGGTTCCAAAGAACCCCAGGACGGGGTGGTGTATGTTGAAATCCAGGTGAAGCATTTCAAAGAAGAGAGAATGATGAGCTGTGTCAAATGCTGCTGACAAGTCAAGAGACTTAAGATGAGAACTGAACAGGGGCTTTAGCAACCAGATGTCCTTGATAACCATTCATGAACTCAGAATGAGCAATTTTAATGATGCTGGGACAAAGAGGACCCTCATCAAAGAAGGTTCAAAAAGAATGAGGATAAGCAAATAGCACAGGGGGAAAACCCTGTATGTTATTCCAACTAATAAATGAAGAAGGGATGACAGCATTAGAATATGAGCATTTTGCAACCCCCTTGTGAAATAAACAACCCAGGCAGAGATGGAAAACTATGACCCTCGAGCTATCTCTGGCCTGCTGTCTTTCTAAGTAAAGTTATACTGGAATTCATCCATGCCCATTCATTCATGAATTGGTATGACTGCTTCCACATCACAATGGCAATGTTGACTAATTTTAACAGACACCGTATGGCCCACAGATTAAAATATTTATTGCTTGGCCCTTTATAGATAAAGTTTGCCAACTCCAGGCATTGATTTTCAGTGGTTGCTAATATCACAAGAAGAGAAACTAGACATTTTGTGCTTTTGATGGAAGTACATACCACCCCCTATGAAGTCGTCTTGCAAAATAATAAAAAATCAAATCTGAATCACATGGAACTAAGTACCAGTTTATAAGAAACACAGGGAACAAAAAATTCAACAACACAATGGGGATGGAACCAACAAAACCAGAATGTGGGCAGATGTATAGAAAAAAACAACCAAATTTCTTCAACAAAAAATTCTAAGGCCAAAAAACAAAGCAGGGGAAGGAACCCACAGATTAAGAAATCTTTTGTTCAAATATAATCTGTGAGCCTTATTTAGATTTTGATTGGAACAAATCAAAAAAAACAATTTTTCAAAAATACTGAACAGCAACCAGATAGCTAAAGTTATTAGAAAATTATCATCAACTAGGGGACTCTTGTAATATTATTACAGCTAATTTTTTAATCTACTATCTGTTATAGATGGCCACTTAAGTATTTATGGGTGGAATTATATGAACACTGGGATTAGCTTCAAAATAATCCAGTCAGAAGGTAGAGCATGGAGATTTAAATCAAACAAATTAGTCGGGAATTGATCACTGGGGTGGTGGTACTTGGAGGTTCATTGTACTATTATTTCGACTTTAGTAAATGTTTGAAATTTTCAACTTTAAAAAGGAGAAAATAAAGGGAGAGAATTTAGACCCAATAAATACAAACAACTCTTTGGAGGAATTGTTTTGCATGGAGTAGAGAAATGAAACACTTTCTAGTGGAAGGAAGAAGCCTTAACTAACAATTTTGGCAAATCCATCAGAGCCTCTGTCCACAGTCCGTGCAGCTTTATGGCTCTCCTGGTTGCTCCCTAAGTAGCATGCTAGTTTCTTCTTAAACTTCCCACTCTGAGCCCCAGGTAACCAGATAGAAGGTCCCTGTCCTTTACAAGCTACGCACTAACGGCACAGTCAAGTCCTAGAACTGAAAAGTTAAGGAGACAAGGAAGCAGCAGGCCAGCACACACGCTTCCTGGAGGAGGGAAGGCACGGGAAGATGGGCAGAGGTGAGAGCAGGGCCCTTTATGAAAGGAAACAGCCTAAACAAAGGCTGAGACCCAGAGGGGAAGCCCCTTGTACAGATTTTTATAGTATTCATGCCAGAAGGAGCTGGTAGATAATGTAATCCACCCTCCAAACCCACCCTCTGCTGTGTAACTATGAATTACTTCCCATGAGCCAGGAAAGGATCCACAGTCAACCTGGGCTGAGGAAAGGAGCCCACCCTGTGAGGTACAGGAGTCAGCCTTAGAGAATGCAAGTTTGCAGCCAAGGGTGGAAGCATATCTGTGTGAGTCCCATGGCCCAGGTTCCCCGCTTCAGCAGGGGAACGCCCCCAGACTACCTCTACACATGGCATCTCTGTCCTCTGAATTCTGTCCTGTCATCTCATGATGCTGAGAATCTTCTCGATCTGGGATGATTCACCCAGGCACCAAATAGGTGAACTTCATAAGGTTCTGGGGTCCCTGGATATTATATGAATAGTTGGTGTGTCCATTTTGCAGGTTGAGTCCATAATCTTCATCTGATTTTCAAAAGAGTCTGTGACTCCAAAGGTTCAGAATCACTGTATTAGAGATTTCAAATTTTTTTGATGTACTGAATTTTGGGTGAGGTCTAAGGTATAATTATATCTGTTAGGGCTCCATCAAATGTTAGGGCTCCATCAAATGTCTCCTCCTACCCCCCAAAATAGAAGATAGTTTCTGGATCAATGAAAACAAGAATTAAAATTCTTCAATGACAGGCTAATAGCAATGCAAACCTCAAGCATCCTCTACCTTTATAGGCCAAACAAAATCGCAAGCCTACTTCCCGCAGAACAACTGACATCATGTATATATTTGAAGCCCTTCCATTTATAAAGCAAATTATTTCACTGCAACTTCATATAGATCTTGCCATGAAAACTTGAAAAAGCAGAATAAAGCAATCACAAGGGGCACATTTTGTATTTTTTTTTTAAATGTAATTGTGTTTGTCTTTTTATCTTAAGATTTATTTATTTATTTATTTATACAAGCACTGGGTACAGTCAGAAGCGCGGGAGGGAAAGAGAATTCACCAGAGCGGGGAACAGAACAGGCAAACTGACGAAATACACTGCTGAGGGGAGCAGCGGGCGCGGCAGGAGAGGTCTGCGCACCATGTGGGACCCTCGCGAGTGCCGGTACTGCAGAGACCGCGGGCAGCTTTGCAGCCCAGCACTCAACCGCTGTGCCACCAGGGGAGGCCCTAATTTGTGTTTGTCTTAATGGCTTGGACAGTTCTATAAATTGGCACCTCCCAAACTTTTACAGCTTTACATCCCTCCCCAGAGCCATGCCTTTGCAAGATGCAGGACCCAAAACAATTTACACTGCCTGCCTCCCTCACATATTTTTTATATGCTCATTTCATCAGCTTTCATTGATTTTACTGATTACCTACTGGAGGGTTGCAGATTAAGAAGGTAAACCCTGGGCATTATAGATCTTCCTGCCATCTGCCTTCTCATCCCTCCCCTGAGAGCTCAGCCCCTGATCCTAAACCAGTTCTGATATGGGTTCCTTGTTTAAGCTGATTGAAATTCACACAAATACTGCAAGGTAGATACTATTCCTACATATGTGTCAGGAAGCTGAGATTCAGAGAAAGTAAGTGCCCTGGCAGAGCCCCTTAGTAAAGAACAGTGGAGCCAGAACCCTTTCAAAAGCCCTCTGACCACAGCGCTGGTGCTCTAAGCCCACCAGAACAGAGCTACACGCCCAACTGTTTGGTGATTGCTCAGCTGACACCACTCACCCACCCAGAAGGAAACCCTGTGACAAGCACCTGGCCAGCTTTGTATTCCAGAAACAGAGTTTTGACAATTCTAAGATGCCAGCAGGCCTTGCCTCCCACCCTGAGGAGAACAACAGAAGTTGGGGACAGAGCTGCTACCTCCCCACATTACATTCAGGCTGGATTTTCCTAGTTCCCCAGACTCCTTACCCTGAGGTGACCTGACCAAGCACTCTGCCCCCACTTACTCCCTGGGGACCCAATTTTACCAAGTGAATGATGCCTATTGACATTTGTGAGTGCACCAGTCTTTGGTTTCAGACATAATGAACTGGAGGCAGAGAAAAGAGGATGAGAGGGAAGAGAGGGCTGGGAGATAGCAGCCCAGGAAGGAGAGCTGGGGCAGATGCATGACTTGGACCAGGAGAACCTCGCAGGTCAGGGGTGAGCTGAGGAAGGAACACCCACTTCACTGGGCTGTTCCAGAATTGCTGATCAGCTTGATCCCTTCGGAAGCGCTGCTTTTAGGATGTCATCACCAGCCTGGAGGATGGAGAGGGAAGGCAAGGAATGTGCAGGAGGAACAGTGCTGAGTGTGGACACAATTTTCCCTTAAAGGAGCTCACATTCTAGGAACCAGAGTAGCTTCAATACTTCCAGGGCCTTTCCAGGGCCTTCTCAACCCTGATGCAGGAACTGGGAGGAGAGAATCCCTGCATGATCCACTCTCCCTGTCCCTTCACTGCCTTAGAGCTACTTCCATTCAACTAACAGTTTTTGAACTAGTGTTCTGTACCAGGACTGTGCTGACTTCTACGATATGGCAGTAAACAACAGAGACATGGTCGCAACTCTCAGAGAACTTTCTAACTGGAGAACACAGATTTTAAATTAATATATACACAAACCATATATAAAAGTATAAGGTGCTAGAGCAGAATGTAACAGAAGGGCCTAACTTAGAGGGATTGCGGGAGAAGGTGGTTGTCTGAAAACATCTCACTGAAGAAATTACATTTAAATTGAGAATTGAACAATGAATAGGCCTTAACCAGAAAATTGGTGGGGGAGGAGTGTGGAGGATAAAAGAATTACAGAAAGAGGGAATAGCACATGCAAAGGCCCTGTGGTAAGGAAGAGTTTGGCCATTCTCAAGGCATCCAGTGTGTTTATAGGGTAGAAGGTGAAGGAGAGAGATGCAGGAGTTGAAACTGGAGAGAGGAGGGGGCCAGAACATGCAGGGTAAAAAGGCCATGACCATGACCTTAGATTTCAAGCTGAGAAATATCATGCTCATGCTTCAAGATCACACAAACTGCCACTCAGCACATGGAGCTAAGAATGAGGAGGAGAGAGGACGTGGAGACATCTGTTAGGAGGCTATTTTTTCTGGTTACCTGTCATCATGGTAAGAGATGGTAGAGGCTTGGTCTGGGTGGAGGCCGTGGGGGTGCAGAGAAGAGTACTGGGCCAAGAAATACTCAGACAGTTAGGGGACAGTGTTTCACATTGGCTCACCTTGAGGGCATGTAGAGGGAGGACGGTAGTGTTCACCCAAACAAAGGTGCAGGAGAAGCAGACTAGGCGACAGCTTCAAGAGTTTAGTCTGAAGACACTAAGTCTGAGACGCCTCTGAGACAGCCAAGTGGAGACATTAAGAAATTTGTTGGACACAGAAGGCCAGAGCTGAGAACAGAGGTCTGAACTGGAAATATAAACTTGGGACTTGTGATAAACTGTTTGAGTAACGACCTTGTGGTGGCTGCAAGAATGTGCCTGACAGACATACAACTACTTAGTTGACCTAGTGCCCCCTACTGGGCTCTGAAATCCATCCCTGCATTTGAAGAAAGGGAGCAGGGACGGATCACTGAAGCGGTCACTCCAGGGAGACAAGGACCCCTCTGAAGGCTGACTGTGGCTCTAGGTCTTGCTTCCAGCCTTGCTGAGCATCCTTAGTTTACCAGGCAGGCTGGGGCCCTTGCACCCAACTCTCCTTCCCTCTCTCTGCAACTCAGGGTCAGACAAGCATAATGTTCTAATAGGTCTTCCAGTCTTTCCTGACTCCATCCCCAGGAGTGTTTCCTCTAAGAAAATCTCTGCACATTTAATTTGACCCTACTATGTGCCTCTTAGAAGACCTTTCCACACTGAATCTCAGTGACTGAATCTCATAGAACACAAGCAAAGTATGGAAGAAGGCCCATCCATTGGAGCTTGCCCTCTCTCTTGCTTCTGGAAACACTGCTACACCCATGTGAGTAAGCCTGGGCTAGCATTTCTGCAGATGAGAAAAGAAGGGGCGAGAGAGTCCGCCTTATCAGCTGTCCCACTGTCTCAGCTGATGATCCACACATGTCAGTGAGAACAACTTTGACATTCCAGGGTGACCCAGAACAAAAGAATCACCCAATCAACCCAAAGAATTATGGAAAATACTAAATTTTATGGTTTAGACTTCTTATTTGAGGGATAACTGATTACATGGAAAAAATTAATGTAGGTACTTTCTTAAAAAAAATTAACTGACATAAGAGCTTGGACATGAAGATGGTATTTGAAGTCATGGAATGAGCTGGTCCTGTCATGAATTCACAAGTTCCACCCTCACTACATCCCAAACCCTTTCCTAAGGCTCTTATCTGATGAGCCAGAGCCTTCTGAAAATTTATTTTGCACTTACTGTGTTCCAGACCACATACTGAGGAACCAGGAGTGTGCAATCATAACTGAAACACACTCATTATCCTAAAACAAACAAAAAAAAATGGGGCACTCAGAGAAAAAAAAATACCTTCAAATTTCTATAAATTAAAAATTGTTGGATTAAAAGTTGGCAGGAACATAGCATCTGCCTGAATTCTTCCATTTCAGGCTTCTAACAAAACACGCACACACATTGGTATCATAGTCCTCAGTCTACTCACCATTTTAGAGATTTTTGAGGAGCCCTTGCTATCCCTTCAAAGTCAATAAACGATGGGGACACTGAAAGCCACCGTTAGTGAATATAATGCACCGATCACAGCAAAGATGACACCACAACAAAGGGAAAGACAGTCAGGATTTGCCACAGGTTCGAGTGACTTCTCTACTTGCTTATATATTCAATAAACTTATTGGTCACCTGTTAAGCACAAAGCATTGGGGAGACGTAGCTAAAACACAGAATTCCTGCACTCAAAGATTTTAGACTCTAGGGGGGAGGCAAACGATGACAATACTGCACAAGACACTGAGAACAAAGGAAGGATCCAGTATATTTTCCCCCCTTGGGAATGAGGGGTTTCTTTGATCTTTTATTATCTATTTTTTAATTAAACTTTTTTATCTTCTTATATTGTTATTTTTTTATTTCTCTGTTCATGTGTAGTCCCCAGAAATCTCCCACCACATCACCCTTGTGCTCTTCCCTCCTGTATTTTGAGCCCTCTCTCTCCCCTATCCTGCTGTATACCTGCAAGTTTTGTCTCTTTTTTTTTTACTGTTTATTCAGTTTCCTTATATTCCTCCTGTAAGTGAAACCATCTGATACTTTTCTTTTTCCTTCTGACTTATTTCACTGAGCATTATCCTTTCTAGCTCCATTCATCTTGCTGTGAGTGGCACAAATTTACTTTTTTAATTGTTGAATAGTATTCCATTGTGTGTGTGCGTGTGTGTGTGTGTGTGTATACATTTTCTTTTTTAAAAAGATTTATTTATTCATGCATACAAGAACTGGGGTACAGGCCAGAGATGTAGGGGGTAAGAGGATTCACCAGAGACGGAGAGGGGAACAGAACAGGCAGACCAACTGAAATACACTGCTGAGGGGAGCAGCAGACGAGACAGGAGAGGTCTGCTGCACCATGTGGGTTGCTCCCTGGCCAGCCGGGGATCGAACTCGTGCTGCAGAGGCTGCGGACTGCTTCACAGTGTGGTGCTTAAACTCTTGCGCCACCAGGGAGGCCCACACACTTCTTCTTAATCTATTCATCTGTTTTTGCGCCACATGCAAAAGAATGAAACTAGATTACTACCTCACACCATGCACAAAAACCAACTCAAAATGGACAAGGCTTGAATGTAAGACCTGAAAACATAAAATACATAGAAGAAAACACAGGCACAACTCCATGACATACATCTCAAAAACATCTTTGAGTACTCATCCCTAGAAGCAAAGACAATAAAGGCAAAGATAAACAGCTGGGATTACATCCAAGGAAAAGCTTCCATACAGCAAAAGAGACAATAACCAAAATAAAGACACCCTACAGATTGGGAGAAAATATTTGCACTACACACAACCAATAAGGGACTCATATCAAAGATCTATAAAGATCTAGTATATCCTGAAGGGAACCAAAGACGTCTTCCTGGAAGAGATAACTGAGTTTGGCGTGATCAACTGTGAGCCAGGCCAAGCTAACTAGCAAGGATGATGAAGGTGTAGAGTCATAAGGAGGGGGGAGGCGGGGAGTGTGTTTAGGTGCCTGTTCAAGTTCAGTGGGACAGATGACAGGGATAGTCAGTCTACTCACCACTTTTGGAGATTGTTGAGGAGCCCTTGCTGTCCCTTCAAAGTCAATAAATGATGGGGACTCTGAAAGTCACAGTTAGTGAGTACAATGCCCAGTGGAAATGTCCAGAAACAAGACTGGAGAGCCAGGCAGGGGGTTGATCATGAAAGGCTTTACACATTAAATTGCCATTCAAACTTTATTCTGGGGTCGGGGGGAACCATGGAGCAAGGTCAAGAATGACAGTCTCACATCTCCATTTCAGAAAGATGGCTGTGGCCCAGTCTGGAATGTGGATTTAAAGGATATAAGACAGGGCCTCCCCGGTGGCGCAGAGGTTGAGCGCTGGGTTGCGAAGCTGCACGCGGCCTCTGCGGCGCCGGTTTGATCCCCGGCTGCTCCCCGGCCACCGGAGGAGGGTCCCACATGGCGTGCAGACCTCTCCTGCCGCCCGCTGCTCCCCTCAGCAGTGTACTTCGGTCCTTCTGCCTGCTCTGCTCCCTGCTCTGGCTCTAGTGAATTCTCTCACCCTCCCGCGCTTCTGACTGTACCCAGTGCATGTACAAACAAAACAAACAAACAAACCAGCAAACAAATAAATAAAGCATGCCTCTATAAAAAAAAAAAAAAAAAAAAAAATAAAGGATATAAGACAAGCAGACCAGGAGAGAGAGACATGATATGGTCAGTGGCCATGTGAGTAGGGAGAAGGAATTGAATCCTGTGGCATTAAGGAGGAACAGTCAGCAGAAGATCTTCACTGAGTGGATGTAGATGAGGACACAGGGCATCACAGGTGATGCTCCGATTTTTTTTTGGGGGGTTGCGACTGAGTGGTCAATGGCACCTATGAACAAATTTTAGCCAATGTTGATGTGTTCAGTTTGGGGAAAAATTGAGATACCTATGAAGTGTTGAAATAGTAATGTCCATAATCAATTGGATAGAATTCTGAAACTCAGAAGACACTGCTGAGTTGGAAAACAAATTTGGAAGTCATCAACATAGCAAAGGAGGGGAGGAAATCCCTCTGGGAGTATGTGCACCATAAGAAGTGAAAAAGGTCCACGTTGGAAGCAGGAAGCACTTACATTTAAGGATCAGTCATTCTGTTCCCAACAGAAAGAGGAACCCAAACACACCTAACTGGAGGAGAAATTAGCAAGCACCCAAGCTGGAAAAGCACTACCCAAGCTAAAATGTGAATGGTTATGCCAGCTGTCTCCAGAAATCTCATTAGTAATCCTGACTTTGGAGCCAAGACTTGAGTCAACTCTGGGCTCCACCACCTACTATGATCTTGGATTCTGGAGGTCTTGCTTTGCTGCTATGAAATAGGATATCTGCATCTCAAAGAGGTGGAAGAGGGCCTCCCTGGTGGTGCAGCGGGTTGAGCCCAGTGCTATGAAGCTGTCTGCAGCCTCTGCAGCGCAGGTTCAATTCCTGGCTGGTCAGGGAGATATCCACATGGCGCAGCAGACCTCTCCTGTCTCACCTGCTGCTCCCCTCAGCAGTGTATCGTTCCATCTGCCTGTTCTGCTCCCCACTCTGTCTCTGGTGAATCCTTTCACCCTCCCACACCTCTGAACTGTACCCCAGTTCTTGTATAAATAAATCTTTAAAAAAAAGAGGTGGAAGAGATACCAAGTTTCTGGCACATTCCTTCATCTGAGCCTCTGATAGTGATTTGCAAACTTTCCTGTGCATTATGCTCACTTGGAGGGTTTGGCCCCCTGTCACTTTCTGAGTGAGGATGTCTGGGATGATCAGGTGTGGCTAGTGCAGGAATCACCTTTGATTCAGGATATTCTTCTGAAAGGATCCCTACCAGGTGAGTGAATACCCATTCTGTGCATCTCAAACTGGCCTTGTGGTCCTAGAGGGCAGTGGGATTGGAGTTGTAGTTTCTCTGCAGGAAGCATGATAAAGCAATGAACTGTCAGGGAAAGGCACCTCATCCATTGGCTCAGCTGTCACCCAAGACATCTCAAGGGTTAGAAGTTGAGTGATTCACACCTGCGCATTTGAAAAGCCATGACTCACTGGATGCAGTAGGTGGGCTGCTTTGACTCAACCCTCAGGGAGGGAAGACAGCAAGTCTGGAGAGTCACAGCCAATAGTCAGCAGAATAGACCCTGGGTGGTGTGGGGGGGGTGGTGCTTCAGGCACCTGATGAACCAGACTCTGGACTACAGAGCAGAGAGATAAACTGCAGCGCTGGCAGAAAACAAAGGTCCTGGAAGCCTTCCTCCCAGGGGCCAAAGGGAGTCCTTGTATCTCTTCCTAGAAGTTAGCCTCTGCACTGGTTTAAGACCCTGAGTATGGTGGTGTAATATCGGGGTGACACCCAAAACTAAAGGGCAGAGAAGCAACCTAGCATGCCCTCTGGATGTCACTTTCCTCAGTATAGCCTCTGTTTCTCATTCCCTCCACACTGGTGATGCCCAGGGCACCTTCTCCCCAGGGTGCTGAGTATCGAAATCCCCAGAAAAGCCCTATCATGGGAGGACTGTCAGGAGCATAATCTTCTTTTAACAACGGTCTGACACAGACATCTTCATATTTCATTTCTTAAGAATCCCCCTTGAACTCCTAATTATATATATATATATATATATAATTTTTTTCAACCTACATTTAATACCATGCTAGCTACAGAGATTGCAAATATTAATCAATCACAATGCTTGCCTTCAAGGAATTTTGCCTAATGAGATATAAAATGTACTGCATTTATTTTATAGTCTGCAAAACACTTTCAAATGCAATTATTCATCCTAATGGCCATAGAGAATTGCTGCTATGGAGCCTATTTCATTTTTTGCCAACCTGATCTTTAGCTTAAATAGTTCCTCTTCAGAAGCTTTCCTTGACATGTCAGTTGACAGAGCTAACCAATCACCCTATAAGATTTTCTGAGTGACATTCATCAAGGGATGATTTGTTTTTGTTTTTTTACGAATGATTTATTGTCTCTCTCCTGCAATAAATTTCACAGAAGTAGGAAATGGGTTTGCCTTGATCACTATTGTATCCCGAGTACCCAAATCAGTGCCAGGATGTAGCAGACACTCAGCATATATTTGTAAAAGAAAGGGTAGGGTGGGGAGGGAAGAGGAGGAAGAAAGGAACCGGGGAAGAGGGAGGTGTTTTAATTGTTCTGCTGAGTGACAGAAGTCAGGCTCACTCCTGGGATTTTCTCCCCAGGCCAGGTTCCTCACTCTTCACTCACCTTGGGGGGCCACCCTGGGTCAGAGTCCAGGTTCTGAGCTGGGCAGGTTTATTTTCCTTGCCCAGACACTGAGGCAGATGTACCCGAGACTCTGACTTGAGCACTGAATGGCTCTTTAACTGAGAGTTCCAGATCCCACTAAAAGAGAAAAGGGTCATTACACATCCTTTTCCCTAAAGGAAATGTAGGACTTTTTCTTTATTTAGGATCATTATACTCAAGAAAACATTAACCAAGTGTAACAGGGTCATCCTTTTCATAGAGCAGGCAGGTTTGGGGGTTCTGGGGTGCCCCTCTCCCTGCCATGTAACACAAGGACCAAATAAGCCAAGAGAGAGTCAATTGACTTTTCTTTTAAGAGGCACGAATATCAAAGATTCTTTACCACTTTTTAAAATTTAGAACAAAGACTAAAACTCCTGTTCAGTAAATATAGCAATCAAAAAGGCGGGGGGAAATCTACTGGATGACTAGGTAAGCGGAAGAGACAAAAAATAAAGAAGAAAATAAATGGGGGTGAAAACTATACATCAGTCATTGCTTGTGGAACGGGAAGGGGCCTCTAGTGAACTCTGGTTCCAAGTCCCTCTCTGAAAGATGCAGGATTGGGTCTATGTGTTGAAATCATAGCTAAGGCCCAGGGGTGAAATAATTTACCCACACTCTGTAGTTAGTAGTGACTGGAGAAAGATCAGATCCACTCTACCATAATCAGATGATGATTACGTATAATTTTGTGTGTATAAATGTGTGTATGTATAAATTAATTAATCATTTTAAAAGAACTATCCTATACTGAGAGGTAGAAAGCAATTATTTGGAGTAACAGCTTTGTTATTTCATCTTTATTTCATGAACACATTTGGTTCATGAGAAAGGGGGGAACCCCAAAACAAAAATGAAAGTGGCATAAATACAGTTATTCTCTGCAGTGCAGAAGACACAGAGAGCTACATTGACATCAAGTTGCATTTTTGGAAAGACAGCAGTATTTGCATCCCTAAAAGATGCATCCATCAGTGTGGCCCCAGATTTTGGTCCCCAGCTTAGAACTGTATAATCCCCTCCTATGAGGATGCATAGATGGCCCTGTCACAGGCTGCAGAGCCTGCCTGTACGCACATAGCGTGACACCTTCCTCCTGGGTTCCCCACCTCTGGACCCTTCCAGCTGCTGCTGCTACCACTAACCCTACACTGAAAATCTGGAGCATTCTCTCATCACCCCAGACTAGCGTTTATGGAGTGGAAAAATTGTTTTTCAAGTATGATCAATGTAGTACTATAGACTCTTTTGATTCCAGAAACTAAATCTTTCAAAGTACTACCACATGAACATAAATGAGAAGTTCCTTCCATGGTAAAACCCAACTCTGCTCTAGAATCTCATTCATTGGCATTCCCCCAAGTCCACAAACGCACAAAAGATAACAGAATCCTTTTGAATCCCCTACGTGGGAATCACACCCAACACTAGTTTTCCAGTTAAAAGGCCACCAATCACATCTTTGTTTCTGCTAGGAAAATTCCTGATTTGTATATAACCAGCTCTGTGCTAGAACAACTGGTTTTGTAATGGGCTTTGGGGATTCCAAATGGCTTTGTAATTTGTCACATGTATCCTTCATCCAATGGCCGAGACTCAGGCTCCCCACCTCATTGCAAATGTCAAATGTCCTTTTTATCGCCATTTTCTCCCATTATCCTACCCACCACCGCCACCTTCTCCCCCATTGCTATACATCATTCAGGTCATACTGCAGATGTTTGTTAGCCTACTGTTGTATTTCCTGTTCTCCCCAATTCCTAGTTGGGAATGCAAGGTAACATAACCTATTGAGGAGAGAAGGTAACACAAGTCAGGTACTCTCTCCTGGCCAGGTAAACCAGCCCCCTTTTCCATACCAAAACTGGGCTGAGATTCACCCACAGGAGACCACAGGCATTCACTGCTGCTCCCTGCTCGGCACCACCAATGACTCTTTTGTGACCCCTCCATCAAACTCTGGTCTATCTTCCCCACCAAGAAAAGGTCAGAAGGCAGGGGATTAGCAGACCACAAAGTCTAAAGCCACCATGAACTGGGGGATCTTCTGCTGGAGCTGGGACATACCTGGGAAGCATCTGCCCAACCGTCATTTCCAGGCATGATAAATGAGGCCCAAGGTCGTCAGTGACTTGCCCAAGGTCACATGGCTACATCCTGCATCCAATGGCCTAGCCTCAGGCTCCCCACTGAGTCAGGGCTAAAAGTCAAGTCTCCCAGCCAATGCTATTTGATCTAACCCACCCCCATGGTGGGTTATTCATGGTCTGGCTATTCATGGTCTGGCTAACTATGGTGCTACATGGTAAAGAGGAAGGATGAATAGGTGTAAACAATGTCTACAATTCTCTTCTTAAGCCTCTATTTGTGCCTACATGATGGAGAAAAGATCTGAAGGACCTAACCAAGACACTAGCGGCTGGGTGTATCAGGTTTCCTTGCTAGCCTATAAAATTATTTTGGGCAAATCAAAGGGTGAAAGCCTCTGTGCAAGTCTAGGCCGTGGCCAGTCTATGAGAGAGTGTGAATCAATCAGCTGTGATGCTGAGAGAGGCAGGTTTCAATAACTAAGGTGTAGACAGCCCCTAAATACCAGATGGTGACACACGCCTTGCCTGTTCATGCCAATCCTACCACCGTGGGCATTCATGAGTATACTGGGGTCCAGCAGAGAGATCCCTCTGGTGATGGACCAGGTGGCAGGAAAGGAGGTGGGGAACACAAACTTCAAGGGCACAAAGAAAGGACGCTGACAGAACAAAGCCAGGATAAGCCTGACAGGTCAAGAACCAGGCAGGATGGACAAGTCCACCCCAGTCCACCCCACCTGGGATGGCTCGTCACCCCCAAGACCCTAAACAAGTGAGTCAAACATGGACCAATTAAACTTCAGCACTAAGAAGCACCATTTCATGGAGGGGGTGCCAGCCTTGGGTTTGAATGCCAACGCTGTCCCTTATGATCTACATTGACTTGAGCAAATTACTTTTCTGAACGTCAGTCTCCTCACCTATAAAATGAAGATAGTACTTAATAGGGTTAGAGAAGGATTCATGATGATACAGTTTGTAAACAATAAGTGTTCACTACAAAATAGCTAAACTTTTTGAAGCCCAGCAGGGACTTGGCTGTCTGGCAAACCCATGGGCTCCCAGGGGGGACGGAGGTGTGACTGACACATCCCCTAAGAATTCCCACCACTCCCCCACACATGTGAAGAAGTCAGGCAGGCATTTCCCTGCATCTGATGCTTCTTGGATATGAGTTTCTCAGTATAAAACCCAGATGCACTCTCCCCAGTCTCAGGGGAGCAACCATCTAATAGGAGCAACACTGTGACTGTGACGGTCACTGGAAGCCATGCTGCTGTCACACAACATTCACAATTCCTGCAGAAGGACAGCTTCCTGGGAGCCCCGGACTCAGAAGTCCCCTAAGAAAGCAGACAAGGCTAGAAACACTCACTCCATGCAGGTCACCCTGTATTTGTAACCCCTGCAGTCTAAGCATGAAGTTCCACTCCAGGAACAGGATTTTTGGAGGGATGGGTAGAGTTGAGGAAAGAAGAGGTGGTCCAAGGAAAGGGGTCTGCATTCAGAGCTGGATTCTCAGAGTGGAATGGAAATAAAGTCCATTTGTGATATGAGTCAGAAAGAACCAGGTCATGAAGATATATGCAAGATTCAAGTGACATGAACACATCCTACCTTGTCTCACTGTCCCCTTGGACAATACAGTCACTCTGAGGGCAATCATCCCTCCTGATCTATCTGGAACAACTCTATTGTCCTTGTGTCACTCCTACCAATTTTCTACCAAGTGCCCCTGCGGGGACAATAAATGACAGGATACTATACCTGATGTTACAAACATTTTAGCTCTCCAGAGACTTAGTGTGTGAAAGAGCCGTAGCATGGAACTGCACATAAAAAGAGTCACCTTCTAGGCTTTAGAGGTGTTGCACCATCCACAAGACTCACACAGTAGTGGAGAGAAAGGTCTACGTTTTTCATTATTAATTCTTTTTGGAACTGTCAACCAGAAGTTTCCCTTGGTGTCTACCCAAATTCCCAGCCCCAGTAAAGAAAGCCCTGTTCCCCCCTAGTTCGATATCAGTGGGGACAACGCCATGCTCTTATTTAAGCCTCAGAAAAATTCTTTCCATTTGTGAAACCATTTCTCTGGGTTCAGGTTTCACAGTCAAGGCCCCTCCTGCCTTTCCTGTGAGCGTGCTCTGTGAGGAGGTTCAGTACTGGACCCCCAAGTGTAAGTAAGAATCACTGTTCTGACACCATAGCTTCCAAAGCCAAGAGCTTGTGGATCATTACAAGCCCCCAGATCTCAGTCACTCACTTAGCCACCCACGCAGCCTGAACCACCTGCTCTGCAGGCACCAAGTCACAGCCTGGCCAGAGGGAGGATCCCTCCTTGGGCGAGTCACTAAACTGATACCTTAGTCCCCAGAGTGAGGCGGAAGTCAGAGGAGCGTGGAGGGGCATGATACCTCCCATCATTCTTTCTGGGTCACTGGCACAAAGCAGAGGCACAGAAAAAGGGGTTCTCTTTTCATTCGTAGAAAAGGACATGCAACCACGCTGGTGCAGGGAGCCTCAAATTCAATAAAAAGGCAAATCCCTCTAAGTAGCCCAGATTCTGCTGTGACCTCCTCTGAACCTCTATTTCCAGTCATCCTCCAGAATAGGGTCCACTCTCTGTGCCTCCTGACCTGACCCGGCGCTCCAGAGACATCCAGCCTACACCTCTCCTCTCCTGGATAAGTCCAAGGGTCAGGCAGCTTCATTCACAGAAACTTAGCTGGAAGCTCAGTCCCTGCTCAGGGAACCCTCCCTGAATGGTTCCCACCACACAACTCCCGGGGGTCAGAACTGGCCAAGCCTGAAGTCATACAAGGGCAGCAGGGGGACCCCAGACTCCTGCGGACCCCAGGCAGCCCCAGCTCTGAGCCAGGCTGCACTCCCTGGGCAGAAGGCACGCGAGAGCCTCCCTCCCTCGCCGCAGGCTGAGCACCGCGCAAATCACCAGCGAGATGCCAGCTCCGGAGCCCTGGCCAGGGGCACAACACTCACACCCCAAACGCTAAATGGCTCGGGGGCTTTCCCACGCCCAGGAAATTGCCACGGAAGTTGCTAAGGGAAGGGCAGCGCCTGGAGAGGAAGAACTAGCTTAGAAGATTCGGAGGTTTGAGCAAACTAGGGCTCTCCGCTGTCCATGCATCCCCCAACAGGTAGCCGCGCTAAGGACCAGGACTCGGCACCCACCGCCGGGAAGGGCTGAGCAGCCGGCGCCAGGGAGCCGACAACCATTTCCTCGGTGGCAGCAAGACCCTGGGGCTTACCTTGAATTAACGCAGAGTCCCGCGCTCAGCTGAATGAGGAGAGTGTGCTAGTATTCCTGAGACATCATTGAATTCTTTTAAAAGAGCAAAAGGATGGGGGAAGGGGAACAAGGGAGGGCTGGGGAGGAGAGAGGGTGAAATTGAAGGGGAAGAAGGAGCAATCAAAAGAAAGAAGGGGGGTAGGTAGGAAGGCAGGAGGAGGGCAGGGAGAGAAACGGAAAATAAAATAAAGAGAAGGGAGACAGTTTTTTCAATATGCTGTCTCTTGCCCACACAGTGGAAAAGAAATTTCTGACAATCGGAAAGAGAACTCGCACACATGCCCCCCAGAGGGGCCTGCCTGGGGGATAACAAAGGAGATGGAAGGCTGCAGCTGCATCTACACCAAGGAGGAAATCGCTGTCCAGGCACGGGCAGCTCGGGTGCGCGGAGCGGGCGGGAGGGTGCGGAGCGGAACGCTCGCGGGAGCGCGCGCCCGGGGCCTGGAGGACTGGAGGGGGCAGTCGCTGGAAGGGTAGACCGTGCTGCGCCCGCAGGCTCTGTTGCGAACAGCCCACGGGCGAGAAATTTAGTTCTGAATTTCCGTGGGAAAGTTCAGTGACCTCAAACTTCCAGAGGCGATTTCCTCTCAAGGGCCCGGGTCTCCATTTATGGGCGGCACAGACTGGACCCCCAGCTCCTGGTGCCAGCTTCTGCCTTCCTGGGCAGGGAGGACAGAGATGGAAGTGTCTGATTACCTGTCAAGAAAAAACGGGCCAGGAGAATTGGGGGCTTTAAGGATCAAGTTAAGGGAGAAGCAGGGAGCCCAGTGCCTGAACCAGATACTTCTCAAGAACAGGGGGCCCCTAGCAGAGGTCCCCAGAGGTGTCTGGGGGTGACCAGGGGCCAACTGAGGTCTCTAGGGGAGACCTGGTTTCCTAGGGAGCAGTTGAAGAGTGCAAAAGATAAACCACGCTGAAAACTGAGTCTAACTGGCATCCAGAAGGCCTGAACCTTTCAGGGGTTTCCCTCTCCCTGCATTTCTCTGACTCATGGCACATTCTTCCCTCAAGAATAGCAGCAATGCCTCCAGCTTGGGTCCCACCAGCCATCTCTCCTGTCCAAGTAGGTCTCCAAAGGGGCTTTGCCAAGTGACTGTACCTGCTGCCCAGCCCCCACCAAAAGCTCAGAATCAGACTACAGAATGGCCCCAGAGAAACAGAGTGGAGGGGGCAGCAGGATTGAAATGGACAAAAAGAGATACAGAAAGAAAAGGTAGGGGAAGGAGGGAGGGGATGGGAGACTTCTCTGTTGCTGACAGATGAGGCAAGTGTTCTGGAGCTTCCTTCGAGGATTGCCGGAGCTGAATGAGGGCCAGCAACCTTTTCTTATTTAGTGGGGAGTTCCCCATATGGGAAAGGGATTCTATTTGGTTAACCTTGCACCCTGCACTCTCCACCCACCCAGAAAACATGCATTGGAGGGAACTAAATAGCCAAGAGGTCAACAACTCTTAATTCCGGGTGGGAAAGGAAGTCAAGGCCAAGGACTCTGAAGTCTCCTTGGCTAGTCCCTACTTCACCCATAAAAGGTCTAGATGGGGTTCACTCTATAAGGACCCAGGAATTTAATCACCAACCCTGAAAAGAGGTGAGTCTGGTTTTTATGATTTAGACTTTTGGAAAGCCAGGCCTTTGGCCCTGACATTAAAAACTGCTGCAGCTGGGCTTGAGGGGGAAAAAATCCGGGCTGCCCATCGGTTTTTCACAGGCTGACAGATTTTTGGAAACAGTCTTGTAGATCTGGTTTCTCCCTTATTAAGAATTCCTTTTTTTTTCAGTGCAAGCGTCAGAATGCAGCCGGCGCCTCTCTTGTGGAGGGGATCTTGGGACTGCAAAAGGGAGATCCCAACATGAGGGATCAGTAACCCTCCTCTCAGGGAGAAGAAACACCAGGTGTGGAGGAAGAGGGAGAGATTCCTTCTCCAAAGAAATTAGTCTCAGAAACTACTGAAGCACAAAGGGAAAGAGAATGTCTCCATTCACCCCAAACTGGACTCCTCATGTCCCCCATCCCAACCCATCCCACTGTATGTACAGTGGGACTCAGGGTAGTTACCAACCACAGTGTGGTTCCAGCCACCTAGTAGGTGCTCTTCCATGAGCCCATAAACAGGGGCATTCACACTACATTCATTGTTTGGGTTTTTTGTTTTTGTTTTTTTTAAAGATTTATTTATTTATTTATTTATTTATTTATTTATTTATTTATTTATACAAGCACTGGGTACAGTCAGAAGCGTGGTAGGGTGAGAGAATTCACCAGAGTCAGAGCGGGGAGCAGAACAGGCAGATGACGAAACACACTGCTGAGCGGGACCCTCCTCCGGTGGCCGGGGAGCAGCCAGGGATCAAACCAGCGCTGCAGAGGCTGTGGGCAGCCTCACAAGCCAGCGCTCAACAGCTGCGCCACCAGGGAGGCCCCATTGTTTGGGTTTCTAATGAAAATGTTTAAAGAGGTAGGACACCAGAAGGCTGATGGTTTTGCTGGCTTGGAATCTCCTTAAGAGAAGAGCATCCATACTCAGCCCCCTCCATCATCAAAACAAACAACAATTGTGCCCACAAACAAGACTCTTCATGATGCCTCATGCATACAACTGGGAGAGGGTCATGTCCACCAGCAGGATGGGATGGTTCCAGGAGAGTCACCTTACCTATACAAAAAGTGGTACCCAAGTACAATACCACTTATTTCTTGCCTCTGGCTACAAGTTACAACTAATTTGAACAATATGGTGTCCTTTTAGACACAACAAAAACATTGGTTTTGGTTCTTGTCCCATTTGAATGAAATTGTGGCTGGTGCCCAGCCCTTTTGCTCCAGGCAGAAGGGGTAGGAGAAGACTCTAATGCAGGGAGTCAGCTCAGCACAGGGGGCCTCCCTGCCTCCCAACTTTTGCCCCAGCAGATTCTCCTGCTCCCCTGGCCTCTACTGTACTCAGTTGGCGAAACAGGGAAACAGACTTCATTCTCCAGACACACTCTCCCCTCTTGAGCCAAACCAGCCAGCAAGCATCCTGGCCCAGACCTGTGTCCTACACTGCACCCCCTAAAGGGGCACTTCGCACTGGGGCCCTGGCTTCAAAGAAAAGACCCTGGTTTAATAATTCAGCCTGCTTGAATGCCAGTAGTAGCCATGGCAACCAGTTCCCTGACATCTTCTTGTAGGCAGGATGTGGTTGGAAGGGAAAAGAGAGGGAGAGGAAGAGGAAAAGATAAAGAGGAAAGAAAGAAAGAAACCCAGCTCAGGCTTCACGGAAACTTTCCTGCTGTCATCCCACTGGGCAATCCTGACATTGTGAAGCCAGCAAATCTCACTTCCCCCCTTCCCCTAGCCCTCCCGCCGGCTCCACTTCCTCTCCCCCATCTATCTCTTGTATCTCTTTTGTCTCAAACCTACTAGAAGCCAGGAGATCTAGGATCCTGACTCAAAATTCCAACTAACATCTTTGTGACTTTGGCAAATGCCTCTCTTTATCCATCTCAGTTTATCTATATAACAAGGGGCTTAGGAATGTTTTCTGGGGTTCATTATGGATCTAACAAATCTGTGGTCCTCTGTGGTCATCTCTTGGCCTTTCAGTCTTTTATCTCTGCCAGCTGACTCTTGTCTCTCCATCTCTCTATCTCTATGTTTCCTGTGTTTGTGCTTTTTCCTCTTTTTCTCTCTCTCCCTCTCTCATCTATCTACTTATCATTTATTGATCCCTTGCATGTGCGCAGCACCCCATTGCCATCAACTCTCATCTATGAAGCAGTTATATTCGAATACCTATTCCATCACCCTTTGTTCAACAGTGTCCAGCTAATTCCCTCTCATCCTTTAGGTTGTAGATAAGACATCAGTTCTTCTAGACCATCTCCCTGCCCCCTTATCAGTTCCTATAGGGTCCTGGGTTCACCCCTATTGTACCTTATTTCACTGTGTTATTGTTGGTATTTGCACTAGTGGATGAACTCCCTAAGAGCAAAAATAAGGCCTGGCTCCTTGCTGTATCCTCAGCAATGCCACTCGTAATTTGTTCATTCAGTCTCACAAGCGCCCAGAGGGGTGGGGGAATTCTCTCCTGCACCCCAACAGCCCATAACATTTCTGTCAATTAAGGGGGGTTAAATGAAAGGGTAAATAACCTTATACCATAGTGACTTTCTGAGTCACTGCTTGTTAAAGACTCAAGATATACCCTGAAGGGCAGAGGGTGAAGAAGACAGAGCAAGAATCCATTCAAGTCCCAGCCTCCTCTTTACTACCTACCATGGATGAGAAGGACAAGTTTTGCTTTGATGAGCCAAGAGCACAAGGTGCTCTCAGACGTTTTGACATGGACAATTTAGAAGACAAATAGCTGCAGGAGGAACTGAGGAAGGGCTCCAGCAAGAATGGGACCTTTGAACGTTGCCAGGTAGATGGTTCCCTTAGCCCATCTCTGGGGTTTTTCTGGCACATTTCAGTCACACTCAAAAGGTAATTCTACTCATGTAGTAATGGGAGTTCCCTCCAAACTGTCAGAGTGTCAAGCAACTGCTTGATACCAAATACTGTTTTCACCATGTAGAATCAGTCTTCCCCAAAAGAGTCAAGTAGACATTTTTCCAAGATGTACAGAGTAGACCCTTTCCAATACATGTCCTCTTGGACCTTGGAGAAACTATTACCATTTCTTAAAGGATGAAGATTAACAAGAGCTAGGGTCATATCCAGAAACAACCTTTCAGTGGGGAGAAAGGCAAGGCAAACATATAGAGGCAAGGTTTTGTCATATGAAGCCATCCCCTCCTTGTCATGTGGAACCTCTCTTCTCTCCTTGATGTACCAAATCCCTTAGTAAAAGAGATAAACACCCAGTTTGCCCCATTTATTTTAGAACGTATAGCCTTGTAAATGCTCCTATATTATGTTATTGCATTTGGTGTTTTTCTCCTGCTAATCTGTCTGATGCTAATTTGTTCATTCATTCTCACAAGCACCCAGAGGGGTGGGAGAAATCTCTCCTGTACCCCAACAGCCCATAACATTTCTGTCAATAACAGGCTTCATCTCTGAAGGTGTCCCAATAGGCCCTACCATGCAGCCAAGGAGCATGGTGAGCTGGAGCAGGTATGTGTGTGTATGCACATACTCTGGCCTGAATCACACATGGCAGAATCACCTAAAAGTGAGGAAAGCAGACAGCAGCTGGGATGGCACTGCCATGGGCACAGGGACCTTCAGCTGAGAAGTCTAGAAGGATGTGGACAATGTTTCAAATCCCTGCTGGGAGATGCCAGTATGGATTTCTGTCATCTAGGAAGCAGCCACTTTAAAAGAGAAAAGAAAATCTTCTTTGAGAGTCATCTTCTGATGGACAAACAAGACCTATTCATTGGATAACTCTTCCCTTTCCATGTGAATGGAAGGCAAGAACTCAAAAGACCTGGGTTTCTTCCCAGTGTTCCCTAATGAATTCTCTTTCGTTCATACATTTCATAAAGGGGAAGGCATAGAGCTATAAACACACACACACACATTCCTCACACATGTGTGCATGAAACTCCCATTAAGTTGAGATAGCCTGCTGCACAGGGGCCAGGCTCTGCAAAGTGTGCACCCCCATTCCTAACTCAAGCACCCAGCTATGCCTATCTGAAGCCCCAGCCTTCATGTGGCTTTTTCCCCAAATAATCCTTAATCCAGATGGAGCTGCCTTACCCTCAAAGATCTGCCAAGTGACACACAATCTTCTTGATATCATGCACATACTGAATGACACATTTCATTAGCAGACTTCCCTGCGATGTACCCAGCACCTCCTCCCCAAGTGCCACATTCTCATATCCCTCATACAAGAGACAGCCTAGCCCAAGCTTCAGCAAAGGGAAAGGCCAGTGCTAGAAGAGAGAAAAGATGAGCACATACCACATCTCCTGGAAAAAAAAAAAAAGACCCACTTTGAAAACATGATACTCCCAAACCTGAATTTGCATCGATGCTAGATTGCTGGAGAAGCTCAATTCTGATCCCTGCTGAGTTTCCCCACCCCAGGGGGTTAATACCTCTCAGCTGGTGAAAAATCCAACTCCTGTACACTTTTGGACAATAGAAACCTGATATGCAGGGAAAACAAGGTTAAAACCTCTCCTCTATGCCCAAACCTGCCACAGCATCACCTTTTGGTAAACTGGAAGTGCAGGTCAGTTTCCCTCCCTAATGCTGTAAACACCTCCAAGTGCAGCACTCAAACATGAGGGCAAACCTGCACCTTCCACCACCCCTGAGAGTAGAAACAGGAAGCATGTGGCAGCCAGCACTCATGCTAACTGCATTTGATGTCCACACACACAAACTGTCGAGGTGTCACACAAACACACCCCACATACACAATAAGTGAAACATGAACATATGCACAAATATACTTACACATGGCCCTCTTGGGGTGTGTGCGTGTATGTGTGTGTGTGTGTGTGTGTGTATTTTGCTCAGAGACTGGTGATGCCTTGGATTATGAGGTTTCCATGGTTACCTTCCGTGGAGAGAACTGGGGTAATTGAACTCTTGGGGTTCACCATTCAGCAGATGTGGCTTGCTTGTTCACTCCTGCTTGCTCGCTAGCTGACTGGCTTGCTCTGTCTGCCTTTCATCACCATCAGTGTTTAGTTTCGAGTTAAATATATTGCAATAAAGTGGACCCTCCTGGGATTCGAGCTTGACTTTGGAAGGAGGGTGCAGAAAAACCTTGACTTAGGCAAAACGTCACGCTAGAAGAATCTCAGGTTAACACAACCACAGAGTCCCATCCTGTCTCCCCTCTATAGGAAAGACAGCCATGCAGAATTGGAGAGAAAACCAGCTTTTACTAATTTATGAAAAGCTCAGGAAGAACAAAATTGAAGGGCCAAGGCCAATGCAAAGCACAGGAATGGGGAGACAACGTTCCAACGTGGGCATTACTTTGGTCTCCACTGCCCTATGCAGAAGGTCTCCCTAAATGGGTCTCTTACAGCCATTAAGGGAGTAATTTCTTGGGTAGTTGTTAGCCTCAGGCATGGTACTACCTATTTACTGGGAAACTGCCCACATTAGCTTATCATATGAAATTCTTCCACCCGTTTCACAGGCTAAAGTCTCATTTCCTTTGATGAGTCTAACAAGACAAACAGAAATGTTTGGAAAGTCACCACCAGCCCCTTCTTCAAACTTTTATGAGGGAAGCAGTAGAGAAAGAGTTTCTTTTAGGTAGTAGACCGGTGGGAGGGCTCAGGTCCAGAGAACAGGGAAACTCTGTGTTCAGATAATACACAGGAGCCTAGACCACAGGCCAGCCTGGAGGCCTGAATAAGACTCTCCACTTTCCTCTTATGTTTCTAGGATTCTTGGTTTCTAGAGATGCCAAACAGCTTTCCACATATAGGAGAAAACCTTTTGCTTAGAAATTCCACATGTGGCATAAGGCAAGGACCCAGTTCAAGCGCTAAGAGGAAAGCTTAATGGTAAATTAAGATAGACTTCAGACTTATTTTCCAAATGTCTATATTCTTTTTGTCTCCTCCATCTCTACCCTAAATTTCCTCTTCCAACCCAGAATTGGCATATGTATGAATCAGTAGGAGGAAAGAGGGAAATTAGATATAAATGAATTTAGTATGTTTTCAACTTGGATTTGATGACTTAAAAGCAAGATGTGAAAAAGGACGCACTCATTGGAGAAAAGAATAATGTAGAGGGCCTCCGCTGGTGGCGCAGAGGTTGAGCACTGGGCTGCGAAGCTGCCCGCAGCCTCTGCTGCACTGGTTTTGTTAGGGGGAAAAGGATGTCCCAAAGCTAATTCTATATAGGCTTTGTGGACTCCACCCCCACCCCAGGTCAAAGCCAAAGACACTGGGAACTCCAAATCCCATCACCACCAAAGGGAAGGTGGCTGGAACCTGAGGGTGGGGTTAAGCAGCCAGGTGGATATAAAAGGCAGACACGTGGGCTTTGGGGATCCCCCATTTTTGGCTCTCCGCCAGCTCGCAGAGTCTTGCCAGCTCTGAGAGTGACTTTGGGTTTCCAGGTCGTCGGATCGGGTAGGACGCATTAAAGACTTTATTTCCCTATTTTCTCCCTGAGTTGTACATTTTCCTTATTTCCTTTTCTCTTGTAAATAAACCTTTTATTAACCTTTTGTGTGTGTCTGTAGTAGAGTATTCATAAGTCCCTTTAAAGCGCGTGGGTGAGGACCCACAGCCAGGAACCCGTTTAATATCGGGGCTGCTCTATAACAGTTTGATCCCCGGCCGCCGGCAAGGGTCCCACATGGCGCACAGACCTCTCCTGCCGCCCGCTGCTCCCCTCAGCAGTGTATTTCATCAGTCTGCCTGTTCTGTTCCCCGCTCTGACTCTGGTAAATTCTCTCACCCTCCCGCGCTTCTGACTGTACCTGTGCTTGTATAAATAAATAAATAAATCTTTAAAAAAAAAAAAAAGAAGAATGTAGATCATCAGCTGGGAAAGAAGACCTAAGATATTTCCTTGCTTTTAGGGGTTTCAATGGGTTTCCCCACCCCCTTGTGTTTTGGGTTGAATTGTGCCCCCCAAAAAATTCACATATTGAAACCCTGAACCTCAGTAGCTCAGAATGGGACTGTATTTGGAGAAAGAGTCTTTAATAAAGAGGTCATTCAAATTAAGTGAGGTTATTGGGTGGGCCCTAATCTAATGTGATTGGTAACCTTATATAAAGAGACAAGGACACAGACAGGTCCAGAGAGACAATCAAGTGAAGACAGAGAGAAGGTGATCTCTAGAAGCCAAGGACAGAGACCTTAGAAGAAATCAATCCTGCCAGCACCTTGATATCAGAGTTCTAACCTCTGGAACGGAGAGAAAATTAATTTCTCTTGTGTAAGTTAATCAGGCATTGAACCTACCTGCAATTCTGTCTTTCTTCATATGTGAATAAGAATACTTTTGTGATAAGGCAATGGTAAGAGCTCAAGGAGATAAAGTCCTTCATTACTTAGAACGTGCCCATAACATAAAAATACTTTTTTTAATTAAAGATTTATTTATTTATGCATATAAGAGCTGGGGTACAGGCCAGAGATGTGGGGGGTGAGAGGACTTACCAAAGACAGAGTGGGGAGAACAACAGGCAGATTGAAATACACTGCTGAGGGGAGCAGCAGGCGAGACAGGAGAGGTCTGCTGCACCATGTGGGTTGCTCCCTGGCCAACCAGGGATTGAACTCATGCTGCAGAGGCTGTGGACTGCTTCGTAGTGCAGTGCTTAACCCCTTGCACCACAAGGGACATCATAAAAATACTTAATAAATATTATTACAAAGACCAGACGGCAATTTTTTTTTTTTTTAATTTGTGACTGTTCTCCACAGATGCCCCCTGAGCCCACTTGAGACTTCTCAGGATTTCATTTTCCATCCCTCTGAACACATCACACCTGACATATCTTAGAAGGATGCCACCTGCCCCATGTCTCTTCACCCCAAGGACAATTGATCTGATCCATTCTCCACCATCCTCCTGGGATGTTCAGAATAAAAAGAGGGAACCTAGAGATTGAACTTAATGACATCGGAATAGAACCCGCAGGAATTCTTTCCCATGGATTAGGGATAGAAGGTGGCTACAGAGCCTTGTAAATAGCAGCCGGTGCTTCCAGTGGCCTCTGCCAGAGCCTCGTGGCTGTGCTGAGGGTGACACACCAAACTTGTCCTTGCTTTCACCCCTGGACTATTGGCTGCCCAGTCAGTTGTCCTCCCTGTGACCTTTGACTTAGTTTCCATAGATTTTGCTCAGCAATTTCTTCTGGCTCTGCTGCCCTCAGAAACCATGGAAGGAAATCCGGACCCACAGTTCTTGGGAATCTGGTAATATCCAGACTTCCATGGGCCATACTTACTAAGGAAAAGTCCACAGTCAAAAAAGCAACATTGAGTTCCTTGGAGAAGGAACACCCAAAATTGTGGTGTCCATTCAGAGAATCCAGCAGTAACCAAATCATCAAGGCCTAAGATCCTTGAGCGAAGAGCAAATGAGTCATCAGAGAAATAATTAAAGATGTTCTCTTCCAAGACCCAGGGTATGCACGTCCCCAGAAACTGTCTGGCAGCAGGTGTAGCCAGAAAGGTGATGGGTGGCTTCCCCAGCATGTGCCAACCTTATCCTTCCAAGCAGGCAGTTTTAACAAATTAAATGCAAGGATGACAATTTACAACCTATTGTTTTCCAAGTTCACAGAGGTGGGGGATGGGAAATAATGGAAGGAAAAACAATAAAGGCATTTGCAAAGGAAGACCTCCTTTGTTACGAAAGAACACCCACATCCTTGTTTCTCCCCATGCTGGGATATCACTGGCACTGGCACATATTCAAAGAGCTTTTTTGGGAAGAAACAAGTGCAACACCCATTCATGATAAAAGCCCTTGAAATTCTTGGGATACAAGGAACATACCTCAACATCATAAAGGCCATCTATGACAAGCCAACAGCCAGTATCATTCTCAATGGTGAAAAGCTGAAAGCAATTCCATTAAGATCTGGAACAAGACAAGGATGTCCACTCTCACCACTGCTTTTCAATATAATACTGGAAGTCCTAGCCAGAGCAATAAGACAAGAGAAAGACATCCAAGGAATCCAAATAGGAAAAGAAGAAGTCAAACTATCACTATTTGCAGATGATATGATATTATACATAGAGAACCCCAAAAACTCCACAGAAAAACTAATTCAACTCATCAATCAGTTCAGTAAAGTGGCAGGATACAAAATCAACACGCAAAAGTCAGTAGCCTTCCTATACACAAACAATAAATCTGAAGAAGAAGAAATCAAAAAAACCATCCCTTTTGTTATTGAAACAAAAAAAATCAAATATTTGGGAATAAATCTAACAAAAGAGGTAAAGGACCTATACAAAGAAAACTATAAAACACTGTTAAAAGAAATAGAAGAAGACACAAAGAAATGGAAAGACATCCCCTGCTCATGGATTGGAAGAATAAACATTATTAAAATGGCCATCCTTCCAAAAGCAATATACAGATTCAATGCTATTCCAATCAAAATTTCAATGTTATTCTTCAAAGAAATAGAACAATTATTGATGAAATTCATATGGAATCACAAAAAACCCCGAATAGCCAAAGCTCTCCTGAAAAAAAAAGAAGGGAATGGAGGCATCACACTCCCAGACTTCAAACTCTACTACAAAGCCATAATCATCAAAACTGCATGGTATTGGAACAAGAACAGACATACAGACCAATGGAATCAAATAGAAAATCCAGAAATAAACCCACAGATTTATGGTCAACTAATCTTTGACAAAGGAGCAAAGACTATGCATTGGAGCAAAGAAAGTTTGTTCAATAAATGGTGCTGGGAAAACTGGGTCGCTACATGCAAAAGAATGAAGCTTGACCACTACCTCACACCATACACAAAAATCAACTCAAAATGGATTAAAGAACTAGACATAAGACCTGAAACCATAAAATATTTAGAAGGAAATATAGGCGAAACACTACGTGATTTGCACATCAAAGACATCTTTACAGACACATCACCCAAAGCAGTGATAGTGAAGGCAAAGATAAACAGCTGGGACTACATCAAATTAAAGAGCTTCTGCACAGCAAAAGAGACAATAACAAAAACAAAGAGAAACCCCACCAACTGGGAGAACATTTTTGCACCCAACACTAATGATAAAGGACTGATCACAAAAATCTGCAAAGAGCTGATGAGACTCAACAACAAAAAAGAAAATAATCCAGTCAAAAAATGGGCAGAAGAGCTAAAAAGAAACTTCTCTGAAGAGGAAATGCAAATGGCCAACAGGCATATGAAAAAATGTTCAACATCACTTGTCATCAGGGAAATGCAAATCAAAACTACCATGAGATACCATCTTACACCAGTGAGAATGGCACATATTAAAAAAACTAGCAACAACAAATGTTGGCGAGGGTGTGGAGAAAAAGGAACTCTTCTGCACTGTTGGTGGGAGTGCAAACTGGTCCAACCACTATGGAAAGCTGTGTGGAGATTTCTGGACCTACTAAACATAGAGCTTCCATATGATCCAGCAATTCCACTCCTAGGTTTTTACCCAAAGGACACAGAAACATCAATTCCAAAGAACACCTGCACCCCTATGTTTATAGCAGCACTGTTTACAATAGCTAAGCTTTGGAAACAACCCAAATGCCCAAAAATAGATGACTGGATCAAGATGTGGTACATATATACCATGGAATATTACTCAGCATTCAAAAAAGATAAACACATGCAATTTGCAGCAACATGGATGGCGCTGGAAGGGATCATGCTCAGCAAAATAAGCCAAAAAGAAAAAGAAAAATACCGTTTGGTCTCACTCATAACAGGAATCTAGAAAACTTAAATAAGGGACCAGGAAAATGAATAACTATAAGAAAGTGAAAATCAAAATCAACAAAAAACTATGAACGAGAGACACTTTTAGGGGTGCGGGGGCGGGAGGGGAGGGATTGGGGTCAGAATGGGGGGGCTGCAATTGTATGGGGAATATAACAATAAAACTTATTATTTAAAAAAAAAAAAAAAGAAACAAGGAAAGCACAATTATTTGGACAGGTGAATCCAGCGACTTTCCCGCTGGAAACTGGTAGTTCCTAAGGCTCCCATTAACTGTTTCTTCCCAGAAAAAAATATCAGTAGCCAGTCATCATAATAGGAAGGACTAAGCATCTTTTCATAAAGCCTTTACTTTGCATCTCTCCTAGACGAGCTCTGTTTGGATTTTAGTGTCATTTCACTGACTTTGTGGAGTCTAGCACCTTCTCTCTTGTATCACTCAGCTTTGTTGTGTTACCCGTTTAACAGAAAGTAAGAAAAGACCCACACTCTTCACCAGCCATGATCTTAATTTCCCTCGATGCTGATTTTTTCCATTTCTATGACTTTTTGCATGTACACGTTAATGAGAATGAAATTTCTGGAGAATTGGTAGATAGTATAAGAATATCTTTGGCTCCGGGATTTTTTTAATCTACCCTAATTTGAATTACAAGCCAGGCAACCTCTCCAAGTCTCTCAGATCTCTAGAATTACCTGGGGAATTCTCTCTGTCTGTTATCTTTCTGACCTTGTATCAGGCCTTGTTAGTACGAAGCCAGTCCCGTCCGAGAAAGAATCTTAGCATAGCACAAAATAAAGTGTCCAAACAGGAAACAGCAATTAAGTAACTCTTTGGAAGATTGTGATTATTAGTTGGAGCTATTGTAGTTCAAGAAAGCTTCCCAAGTGGCCTCAGGGAGGTCCACCAGGACCAGTGTCCCCACAGAGCAATTCTGGCCAAGCTGTCATCCCCATTTAGGATCTGAACTCAGCTGGGCAGTTCTAGAAACTCAGTTGTGTTAGTTTCCTTAAAATTAGCCAATTTCAGGAGGAAAACATCAGGGGAAAAGTCACAGAAATCAAAATTTCCAGAGATCCGGTAACTGGAAACCCCTTTATTAATTTACACAGGGGATTGTCCTTTCTGGGCTTGGAATAACATACCCAATCCAGTGAGCACCATTCCTCCTCTTGCTATCAGCATATCTGCAAGACCATATTAGTCATCATCAGTTGTTTGGTGAGCACAGAATCATAACAAAGGAAGGAGAATAGTGTTGGCACATTTTATTCAGGCCATGGAAAATCCTAATAAATATTCCCAACTAAAAACAGAGCTCAGTTCTGGGGACCAAATACTCTGATAGTAGACCAGTTTTAGGGGCTGACTCTCTAGCCAAATTAGCATTGTCTTAATAAAAGTGGGAAAAAAACTTTAAGAAACAAAGTATTATATACACATGTCACAGTATTGTTGTTATTATGTTTATAGTAATGAGTGGGGGCTGGGCCATAGAGGTGGAAGCACCCTGAACTATCAGTAGACTCAGACTCCATCTCAGTGTTCCCGAGGAGTGACTACGTGACACTGGGAAACTGACCATGGCTCTGGGCCTTGGTCTTCTCGTGTGTCAAGTGAATGGAACTAGGTGAGCATCCAGGACATGAATACTTGAGTCAACAAGCAACGTGGACGATAAATATTGGGATTTCAGAGAAGAAAGGAATCAGTGAGGTTTCATCACATGATGGATCAGGAGGAGGGGGCCTCCCGGGTGGCACAGAGGTTGAGCACTGGGTTGAGAAGATGTCCGCAGCCTCTGCAGCGCCGGTTCGATCCCTGGCCACCCCGAGGGGGTCCCACATGGCGCGCAGACCTCTCCTGCTGCACCCACTGTTCCCCTCATCAGTGTATTTCGTCAGTCTGCCTGTTCTGCTCCCCGCTCTGGCTCTGGTGAATTCTCTCACCCTCCCACACTTCTGACTATACCCAGTGCTTGTATAAGAAATAAATAAATCTTTAAAAAAAGAAAAAGAAAGATAGATCAGGAGCGAAAAAACCTAGACTAACACAAGGCCAATAACACTGGTGGCAAAACAATGGAAGCTGTATATCCTACTGGGTCAGAAGACAATTTGATGGATGCAGAGTGTCCAAAAACTACCTCTGACCAGAATGACAATACTGTAACTATAGCAGGGGCTCGCTGCTCAGAATATTCCTTGGACTCACAGAGCCTTTCGGATAAAAAGGTCAGGTTGGCATTTAATGTGCCGGGTCAGAATAAAGTGCTATCTTATCCAGTGTCATGTCCTTACTATATTGATGTTAACTTTTAATTTCAATTGAAGTGTCAGGATCATGGATCAGGATTTCACTTGGTTAAATCCCTAAGCTGTTGAAATGCTTAGGCACTTGGTAATTCTCATCTTAGTTTTAAAGCCCCTCAACTTAAATTGGAATCTTCAGAACATAGGTCCATCATGTATTATTTCTTTTAAAGCTTCACTCCTGTTTCCCTTCACTGCATATTCAGAGCCCTGAAGTGGTAAGAATAAATAAATAAATAAGTTGCCCTGGTCTTGCTGGTGTGTTCTCAACATGGCTTTCAGACCACTTACTGTGAATTTCACAGTATTATTTTCTGCTCTAAATCCAGAGCTCTGAGTTGTCAAAATTGGTTGCAGGTTTGAAGTTCAAATCAGCTCTATTTGACAATGTGTCCTGTGCAAGACACTATCAAGTAAATAAATTGTTTAAGGAATGCAACCCAGCCCTCAAAATCATTATAAGCTGGTAGAAAAGACAGGACATGTCCATCTGAAATTATAAAAGACAACAGGGGACAATATAGTCCACAGACACGCCATTCTTTGAGAGATTTGTAAAAGAATGAGATTAGCAAAAATTAGAAAGGACTTTAAAAAATAAAGTGGGGCTTGAAAGAGACCACAACAAAGTGTGGATGTTATACAAAGGGCAGAAAATAGTGGCTGGATCTGGCAACTGCATTTCTTAGGGTTCAAGGAACGCAGCTTCATCCTGATTCCCTCTACCTGTGCTTTTGTAGATGCAATAGTCCCCTGATGAGATGAGATGGTCTACTCACCATGAGACCACTGGGCATTCTCATACCTGGGGGGTCTAGAAAAGTTGCTCATACCTCTACATCTGTTCTGCAGATCTGGACACTTCCTGGGGACCGCCTACAAGTTCAGAAGCAGGTGGTGGGACACAGTGACACAGCTCAGATTCCATCTAGCTCCATGGCTAATAATAACGTGAGGCTCAAACATAAGAGCAAGAAATACTCCTTCGGAGTCTGACTTCTTAAACAGCAAGCCCCACACCCAGCCTCAATCCTCCAAAACACGACAGGTTTTGCCACAGGTAAATTTGAGAATTCTCTACTGAAAGACTAGTATATAATAAAAATTAACCCCCATTAGGCTTGCTCCAGAGGCTGGATTTCCCATGAATTTCACACTTCCTAGTCTCCGAAATAGTAAAGGAAGTTCCACTTCTTTCATACGGAAGTAAAGGTTTACCAAACCAAACAACTGCTATAACAGAAAAGTAAATGGGAACTCAGAAGATTGGACAAAGGCAGCCTTATTTTGAAAGCAAGTAAAACATGGAGCAAGAGACCAGGATGGAATGAGCTCCCTGCTTGTGTGATGTGGCTTAACTGTGAGAGAAACCACAGTTGCAGCAACATTGGAGTAAGATGGCTTAAATTCTGGAAAAAGTCCACCAATCTTTCTGACCTGGAGCCAAAACAACCAGGGCTGCCAGAAAGTAATGGGGCTACTCCAGAAGGGAGAGCACAAGAAAAAGGGACTCTCAAAGTCTACCCAAATACCCAGCCCAAATCTCTGGCTAAACCCTGAAACAAGTATGTGTGGAACAAACTAAAGGAAGTTTATAGCTATGACTTTAAGAGCTGTAATAAGGTCTGACACACCACCCAATACAGGCCTGATAGTTGGCAATCTGAATCTAAACCAAGTTATTCTCCTGTTAAAACCAAACAGTGACACTCCTTAGAGAAATATAACAGAATGCAGAGTCCTACAATGCAGCTTACATAAAGTCTAGGGTACAATCCCAAATTATTCCATAAAAGATGACTCAAGAAGATGTGGCCACTCTCAAGGAAAAATGTAATCAACTGTGCCAACCCTGAGATGACCCAGGTGTTATAATTCTTGGACAAGAACTATAAAACAACTGGTAAAACTACACTTGTGAGGTAAAGAAAAATATGCATGCCATTAATGAAAAGCTAGGAATTATCTACAAAGAAATACATGTAATTGTGCATATAGAAAGCCCTACAAAACACCTGCTAAAATAAATTAATTTTAGCAGGGTTGTAGGACACAGGTAAATATAAAAAAATTCTTTCTTTATAAACTAATAGTAAACATTGATAAAATGAATTTTTAAATATTTAATGAATACTTATTAATAAATCTAAGACTCACATAGTTTCAAAGGAGAGTATGTAGGAATATGTAAGGTAATATGTTAGTGCTATATGTTCTGACAATTCCCACGCATACAATTATTTAAAAAAAACTGAGGGAGGCTGGAAAGAATGTGTGAAAAGTAAATTAAGCTCACTGATTGTCTTTGTGAAAATTCACATACAGAAACCCTATCTAAATGAGGTCAGGATGCTAGACGACAGTTCCCACGCATGTCCCATCAGCAAACTTTGGGACCCAAAGTGTCTTGCATCTCTGACAGGCAGTGATGTTGTTTCTCTGCCCCAGTGGAAGGAAGAAGGGAGCCCTCAAAAGGCTGTATAAAAAGGTGTTGTCTTTGGCTCTAGGTAAGTACCCAGGTGTTTTGCCCTCAGATTGCATTTTCCATATTGCCTTTTTATTGTTGTTTCTGAATAAACCCAGTTTGTTGATGAAATAATTGACTGCTCTTTGTCTGGGGTCAACATCATATGGAAATTAATTGGTCGATGAAAGAGGACTTCAGATAGATTCGGTGAAGAAAAGGGTGGAAGGAAAGCAGAGACTGGCTAATTTCAGTGTTGAACCAATAGACAGTAAAAGAAACAAAAAAGGCAAATATCCCAAAGCCAGCATCTTATGAATGAGAAAACACCAAAGGCTTTCCTGCTAAATTCAGGAACAAGACAAAATAAGTAGTTCCTCTGCTTCTGCTTAACATCATCTTGAAACTAAAGCAATTAGACTGCAGAAAGCATCTAAAGGAAAAAGAAGTGAAATGAAAGGGGTAAAGTATTCTATTTGTATATGATTCGAATCCCAAAAATTGAGAGGAATCAATAGGAAAACTACTACAAATAATAAGAAAAACCTAGTAAAGTAGAAAGTACTGAAATTATCATATACAGAGAAACCCAAGTCTAAAGGAGAGAAAAATCCATTTTGCCATAGCAAAAAAATAAAACACCTAAGCATAAACCTAAAAGAAATGCCAAAAATATGTATGAAGAAAACTGTAAAGCAGTAAGAGAGAAACAGGGACCTCCCTGGTGGCCTAGGGGTTAAGTCTCAGCACTATCATGCCTACTGCTTGAGTTCGATCCCCAGCCAGGAAGCTACCCACATGGCACCGCAGACCTCTCTTGTCTCACCAGCGCTGCTCCCCTCAGCAGTGTATTTCAGTAGATCCACCTGTTCTGTTCCCTACTCTGTCTCTGGTGAATCCTTTCATCCCCCTGCACCTCTAGCCTTACACCCCAGTTCTTCTATATATACACACACACACAATAATAATAAAATAAAATAAGAGAGAAACAAAAGTCCAACATGGAGAAATGAAATGAGATACTATGTCTTTAGATAGGAAGACTCAGGGTTATGAGTTTTTTATAAGATCTCTTATGAGTAATGCAATCTTGATAAAAATATCATGAGATAATTAATCTCGAGTTAGTCAGGTTGATTCTAAAGCTCATTATAAAGCAAGAATCGCCAAGAAAAATCTTACAAAGAAGAGCAATGGCTACATGGGGGTTGGGGGAAAGAAAAGAATGGGGGTAAATTGGTCAAAATTCAATTCTATAATAACATACCTTGGTATTGTTCCATGAACAGAAAATCAAATCTGAGAGAGAGAAATGGCCCAGATATGAACATTGCATCTGTTGATATGACAGCAACTCAAGTTGGTGGAGAAAATGTGATATGATAGATAACCACAAAGGAAAGAATATGATCAGATCCATTGTTCATACTGTGCTCCATAATAAATTCAAAATGGACTAAAATTAAAAATTAAATAATACAAGTATTCAAAAAAATATGTGGGTGAATTCTTTTATAATCTTGGAGTAGGGAAAACCTTCCTAGCTCTGATTTAAAACCCAGAAGTAATAAAAATATTAAGAACTCTTCTTAATAAAAAATAAAAAATTTATGTGGTAAAAATTTACCATAAGAAAAGAATAAAGGCAAATGACAAAGCAGAAAAAATATTTGCAATTTGTTCTTTAATGGTTACTATTCTTAATATAGAGAGACTTTATCTAGAAAAGAGGTCAACAATTTTCAAAACTAAAGATATAGACCAAGAGTTCATGGGGGGAAAATGTGAATATTCCTAACTCCATGAAAAGACGCTCACCCTCACGCATAATAAGAGAAACGCAAACTAAAACTACACTGAGAAACCTCCTTTCAACAATCAGATTGGAAACGTCTAATGTATAAAGTGTGACATCATATTCTGATGAGGGTTGGTGGAAGGCAAAATAAGAACGCCTATGGATAAGAATTTGACAATATCTCAGAGGAACATTGGGAAACCATACAAGGGATCGGAAAAAAAAGAGACAAAACTAGCGGACAGGGCCTCCCCGGTGGCTCAGTGGTTGAGCACTGGGTTGCGAAGCTGCCTGCAGCCTCTGCAGCGCCGGTTCGATCCCCGGCTGCTCCCAGGGCCACCGGAGGAGGGTCCCACATGGCGCGCAGACCTCTCCTGCCGCCCGCTGCTCCCCTCAGCAGTGTACTTCGGTCCTTCTGCCTGCTCTGCTCCCTGCTCTGGCTCTGGTGAATTCTCTCACCCTCCCGCGCTTCTGACTGTACCCAGTGCTTGCATAAATAAATAAATAAATCTTTAAAAAAAAAAAACTAGCGGACAAACTATAAATTGGAGACATTCAGCAGGAAGAGGGATCAAAACAGGGAAAGGAAGAGCACAAGACACTGTGGTGATGGTTCATGGGTGTCTTGGGAGTGGGAATTTTATAGGAATGACACTTGAGAGGAGAATGAGCAATGATGTAAAAAAATATTTTTAAAATTAACTAAAATAAAAAATTAAACAATTATACTGCAATTGTTAATTTACAAATGTCTACAACTAGTTTGTAAGCCAGACAAGGCTATATGTTATATTCATCTTTGTATTACCACAACTCCTGTCATAACTTTAATAAATACTTAAGATTCTATTCAAAAAAAAGAGAGAGAGAAAAGGGGAGGAGACCCAATGGTCTAGGCTAAAGGATTATGGATGCTTTGGTGGGGTAAAGAGGGGGCTGGTGACATACATCGAAGAAGGTATGAACTGATTCCTTTAAATCAGATAGTTTGGTAAACCAATGTTACCACAATAAAAATAAAGGGATAATAAAATGGAAATTTTAAAGACATATTAAACAAATGAAATATAATAAAATGATCTTGTTTGGATCCTGATTCAAGCACAGTACAAACAGAATTAAATTGAAAGAAAGAAAAGAACACTTACAATCAGGAAAATGTGGACACAGACTAGATGATATTTGATGATATTACAGATTATTGTTAGTATTTTATGTCCAACATGGCATTGTGGTCAGGTTTAAAAAAGGAAATCTTTGTCTTTTGGGAACATATACTGAAATATTTATAATTTAAAACATTTGACTTGTGTTGCCTTCAAAAATGAGAGAAGAGGGCCTCCCCGGTGGCATAAGGGGTTAAGACGCAACCTATGAAGCTATCTGCAGCCACTGCAGCTCGATTTTGATCCCTGGGCAGGGAGCAACCCACATGGTGCAGCAGACCTCTCCTGTCTCGCCCCCTGTTCCCCTCAGCAGTGTACTTCAGTCAATCTGCCTGTTCTGCTCCCCACTCTGTCTCTGATGAATTCTCTCACCCCCCACACATCTGGCCTGTACCCCAGTTCTTGCAGGCATAAATAGATAAATCTTGAGAGAAAAAAAAAAAAAGCAGCAGCAGCTGGGCTTCTTAAAAAAAAAAAAAAATGAGAGAAGAGGAACAATATGGGGAGAGGAGAGGGCAGGAAATGTTAGCCAAGTACTAACAATGGTTGAAGTTACCCATTAGTAGATGAATGTATTGGAAAACTAAAATTGACTGGGGTCGCACCGCAGACCTCTCTGCAACATTAACATGCTCTCTGCCCTGCCCAGCCTCCTCTGGGAAACTAGTCAAGTTCTCCTTGTAATTAGTTTCCATGTACCTTGAACTTCCCCATCAGAGATCTCAGCTTTCATCTCCTACTGCACTTCCCTTTGGTATCTTCATTCCATCTAGGTAAACCTGTGTATTTATATGCAAGTTAAATGTACAATGAAAAAAGTTCAATATTTTTACTGTCTATAACAGAAGAGCCCTCATTGTTTTCTTTGCAGTAGAAATCTTAATTTTTCCAATTCAAGGGTACTTAGCCTTGTTTGGATTTAAATACCATTCATTTGGAAAGTACACTCTTTTCCTACCTTTTCTTCTTCCGTTCTTGCTAAGTATATTCCAAATTCGTATTTTGGTGAAGGGCAGGCGTTGCCCTGGTTTCTGGAGAAAGATGTCTGATCTTCCAGCTGCTCCTGTGCTGCTGACTTCAGGGAGGCAGGCCTCATCCTCCCTGGTCCTTACTATTCACTGTCCTCCCAGAGTTCCTCACCAGGAGGTGCATGCATTCTCCACCTTCTTTGTAGAGCCAAGTCTAGTCTTGCAACTTAGTAACTTGTCCCCAGGCACTTCTACAGTCATCATGTGTGTCATGGAAACTCTTTGGGTGCCCTCTGCTACCACCCTGGAGGGCACATAAGACTGCCCTCAAACCTGCCACCCAGACCTCCCCCAGTCATGGCCACATGCTGGGGGCAGGTCAGCTTGGTCTTTGGGCCACAGTCCAGGAAAAGAAAGGCCCAGCAGTCTGCTGCTTTTAATGTTCCTTTCAATCCATCTACAGTTTCAATTGCCCAATCCAACCACTTCCCATAATTCAACCTGGAGGCCAGAGAGGCAGAGGCTCTTCATAGAAACTCCTAAGTGCCAGCACCCAGTGTTAGCAATGTTCACTTTGCTTTGGTCCTCCCTCCCGCAACTGCTCACATTTTTATCTCCTTTTGAGTGGAAAATAAATTGTGAAAATAAATAAATCCTGCCTTCTAAAATCTCAGTTCTTTAGACTTTGGCTTTTGATAGTTAAAGCCAAGCTTTTCAGAATTAAAAAAAAAAAAAGTAAAGCCTTAGCTTTTATGATTGTTGTTTATGCTAGGCAATAAGGTTCTATCAGAAATTCAATGGGCTTCTTTGTTCTAACTCCAGCCACTGTCCCCTAAGAGCAATGTAATAAAAAGCCACTACCATGTTGTGAATGTGAGGGAGGAATAGAGGAAATAGGAAGTGTGGGGGTGAGAGCAGGGACTCAGATTTAAGTCTCTGAATTATGATAAACATCACTAGAAAATATGGCCCCCCTCCATTCAAATCTGACCCAACCCTGGCCCCACCCTGAGGTTCTATCTCTTATCTTCCTGGCCCCCCAACTCCACCCAAGCCAACACACTCATCACTTGAAGAATGTTGCTGACAGCACATTTAGGCCAGGGTGCCATTCCTGACTCTATCACCCATCTGGGTCACCCAGGCGGGTCACCACAGGCGATGTCCTGCAGCAGTTAGCATGTGGATTGTGTGTCCTTACAGGGCTTCTCCCCAAAACCATGTCAGGCCTCTGGACTGTTTGGGCAGACAGTTGGTGACCTGATTGCCTGTGGTCCCCCAGGCCAGCTTAGAGAAACACAAAAGAAGTCTTGTGGGCCAATAGGCTCTCCGAATATGAGAATGATAAGAAGATCAAAGGAACTAGAGAGGAAAGAGTAGGACCATTCCAGATTACAGTTGTGCAAGAAGGTAGAAAGAAAAAAAACAAAACAAAACAAAAAACAGAACAAAATAAGAAATGGGAGACAGTCCCAGCTTGTTCTGTCTGGCTTCTCACAGCTTCATAATTTTTGTTTTTATTTTCCATCTTGACATTAAAAAATTGGTTTTTAAAAAATATATTGCTGTACAGCAAATGGAACCAGTACTGTGTGGCAGTTTTTATAACTCTTCATGTACTTTTGAAACCTGTCTCATGACACCAACTACTATGATTCTTTGTGCTTTTGGGAAATTGAAATTGAGCACACCTTAAAACAGGGTGCATGTGGGTGTCCCTCTGCTCCTTCCCATCTGTCTCCCTATACACTCTCCTCAGTAAGCGGTATCACCTTGTAAATATCAGTAAGAGATATTAGGCTTTGGCTAAGTGAATTACTTCAGCAACACATGGAATTATTCCTTGGAGATGTTTCAAAAGGAGGAAAGTCTTCTCACCAACATGAGTTGTGTCATGCCCCTCCACTGTCCTCGCATTTCACCTTTCCTCATACCAAAGACTGCCAAGGGCATGGACTGTCCCTTCTGCATTTCCCAAAGAGCCCGAGAAAAACACCCACAGTTGGATGTCTGCTGGCCGTTTCCAATAATGCTATATCAGCAACCTGTGAGAAACCAGCCACGTACCTTGGGGTGTACTCAGCTGCTCCCTGAGTCCCTTAAATTAGACCCTGAATTGGCCACATTGTGCCCCAGGTTCCAGTCCCACCCACTGATCCTTCCCAGATGACCTTGGCCAAGTTTAGGAAGAGACCATCCCAGGCCCACAAGGATGGGCCTGGAAGGAGCTGTCAGATGATAATATTGCCCGAGAGGCATTGGGGACAGGCACACAGAGGAGCATGGTGTGATCAGACCCTCCAGGACAAAAGATTTAGCAGCCCGGACCTTGTATCCTCACATATTTTGTTGTTTGGAGAGTATGTGCATAATTACATGCATAATTTTAATGATAACCTTAGGTTTAAAGTTACGAATTATGACTTTAAATATATTATTTAGTATATTCTGTTTCCATATTGAATTTGAAACAATGGCATTTGTGGTGATGATGATGATTATGGTAATAGTAACAACATTCACTCTCCCTACCTCCCTGTGTGGTTAAATCAGGTAGGAAAAGCACTTTGTAACTATAAAACACCATAAAATGTAAAATATTATTATTTCATTCTCTGACATGCTACTAGAATATTTTCATTGAAAGTGAACCAAAATCTAGGCCTCATCAAGAATGTACACTGAAAGCACAAAAATGAGCCTAATTCCTCTTCTACGTGGCACTCCTTCAGGTATTGGAAAACAGTTCCAATGGGGTTCCTGGGGCTTCTCCTTTCCATGTCAAGGGGCTTAGGGTTCGAAGTGTCCCCAAAACATACCACTTCTCGTGTGGTGTCACGTGTCCAGTAGTGACCTTACTGGGCTTCCTTTGACTTTTCCAACTCTGCATTGCAAAGGTCGAGGTGCCAATTCTGGAATATCAGTGAGAGAAGTGGGGGTTCTATCTGCAGTTATGTCCAGTGCCAGGCTCCACACCCCACATCCTGAGACTAGCTTTGGGTCTCACTTGCTCCTTATTGTTGCAGTTCAATTAGCAGACTTTGAGGGCCTCCCCTGGTGGCGCAGGTGGTTGAGCACTGCGCTGTGAAGCTGTCCGCAGCCTCTGCAGCTCCGGTTCCATCCCGGCCAGCCAGCGAGGCTCCCACATGGTGGAGCAGACTGCTCCTGTCTCTCCCACTGCTCCCCTCAGTAGTGTATTTTGGTCGGTCTGCCTGTTCTGCTCCCTGTTCCCCGCTCTGGCTCTGGTGAATCCTCTTACCCTCCCATGCCTCTGGCCTCTACCCCAGTTCTTGTATAAAAATAAATAAATCTTTAAAAAAAAAAAAAAACAGGCTTTGAACAGCATGCCCAAAAAGAGGTGCGGAAAAATCTGCACCCTAAGCTTGAACACCAGTGAGGTCTCATTGTAGACTATAGAAAACATATGCTATGAGAATGAGAAGAATTATTTATATTAGATATATATAACTTCTTTGCTTCAAAATACTCAAGGCTTTGCACTGGGCAAGTTTAATAATTCAACATATTATTCCATCAGTGCTGTAGGGTTCGGCTTTTCCAGGCTTTGAAGATATATTTCACTCATCAGGTTCAGTTCTCTCTCCCTTGAAATATACCCGTTTCTTCTCTGCTCTATACTCATGGTGCCCTACGGGATGGCACTTCGTGGAGACTGCCAAACTGGAGTAGAATCACAGATGGTAGAGCAGAGGAAAGTTACATATAATTCAAACCATCCCTTCATTTTGATGAGAAATCATGATCTTTGAGAAATGCCATCTTCAAGATCTTGGCTACTTACGGACACCGATAGACACTTTTTTTTAACTTCCTCTCATCTAAAAAGACAAGAAAAATTAGGCAAGACTGCTCAGCTCTTCCAAGAGAGACAAATCTTGGCACAACAGAACATATCTTCACAGCTCTCTTAGCCTTTGCCATGAAACCTGTGTTTTCCAGAGAAAAGCTACCATAATGACTAGGGAACTCCAGGGCGGACTGACGACAAGCTCAGTAGCCCAGGCAGTCAGCCAGGCCAGCTGTGACAGAAATGACTTAAAAGGGTGGGATGTGGCAATGGTTTGGTATTTCACAGTTGTTAGGTATTGAGGGAGAAAGTGAATTTGAGTGGCACAAGGGAGGATAATTGGGCAACAGAGAAAACAAGCCGAATCAAGAAGGGAAAAATGAAGGCGGAGCACTGTAAGAATGTTACCCAGTGCAGACTCCCTAGGAACCCAGTGCACTTTATTGCAAACAAGTTTTTGTCCAGTAAAATGAGTTTCACATGCTTCTTCTTCATCTTCTACAGTTTTTATGATGATTTACAGTATATATATATATGAGTACACATTACACAAACACAAAATGTTCAACCACTCCTACAAGCATGAGCATCCTTCTGAAAGCCTGTTCCATCTTCTTTAATTAATACCCAAAGCAATTAAATCATGGTGTGCTCCCATTACCTGCCAAGTTTTGTTATTTTTAAAACACAACAACATGGTTTAAGATTCTATTATTTGGTATGTACTCAGCCTTTTAAGGGTGGTTTCCTTGGTTTCCCCACACATGAACTCTCAGCCAGGCAGTAAAAACAACCCAACTTTGATATGGCTTGCTTTTGCTTGAGAAGGCTCTCCTTTGCTGTCAAAGGGATGGAGGTGCAAGGTCACGGCTGCACAGAAACCCACACATAAGCCAGCACATGATGATATGTTCCACTTCCTTTTGGACACTTAGTAACTTAGTAGGCATGTTTGCTTATTGGAAAACTTCCCATTTGTTCTTCCAGGAGAAGTGACAGATCATGGGGGGAGGGTAGTGTATCATTGCCTTTGTATAGACTTATGTCTACACATAGACCCCCCCCAAACTCACTGTAACAATCAAAACCAAACTGATGTCAAAGGTGATCCCCATATCACCAGGAGTGACCTCGAAGTGTCAAACACCACAACTGTAAAGATTTTCAAATGATATAAGCCAGTCAGTGCACTTAAAGGATTTTTAAGAAATGATCTGGTGTTCAATGATTCATATTCAAAATGAAGAGGCCACAACACTCCTAGAAAAAAAAACTAGCCAATATCATCTCCTTTAAGCAATAAGATCTACTTTGATGAAATGATATTTATCCTTGACACTTAAATAAGTACCTTTGTTTTGTGAAAATACTGGGGTATGTGCCTCAGGGAACACATAAATTAAAAGACAATCCTCATCTCAAGATGTTTATAATTTCTTGGTGATATAAGACAAGCATCCATGAAAAGAGAACCATATCAGGCCATGAATGAGTGACACAATGATGTCAAGGGAGGGAAGGCAAACTCTACCATACTCATATATGACAATGAGGTGCCTACAGTGCAGAGACCAAGACAAACACCCACAAGCCAAAGAAAGAATAACTGAGATTCTATCGTGGTGCCAAGAAATATCAAAATACAGCTTCAGAATAGGTATAAGCTGTCTCTTATAGCTGACAGCAGAACTACACTCACTTTTCTTACTACCCAGAGTCTAATAACACCCCATAGATACAGCAAGTGTTGTCCAAGTCAACCTTCTGCCTTGGGAAATACAGGCAGATAGAGGGGCCTATGCCCAGAGGCCATCCTCCCCACTGCATAGGCTGCATAAGGCTGGGAGTGTTGTTTCAAATGTTTGCCAAAAGCAACAGAAGGTGTTTTCCCTCCTAGATTTTTTTTTTCTTTTCCTCCCTCCTCCCTGCCTCTAATAGTGGCTCAGCTATAACTTAAAATTGGGACCTCTGGAAGTGTCCCCTTTTTATCCTTTCATCCAAGGTGCCCTGGATTCCAATGAGATCTACCTCAACACTCAGAGGGCACCGAAAAATGAAGGAATTCATCATCAAGTACATAATCAAATAATGAAATGATCTCAGCGTTTTTGAGATATTAGAACCTATAGAACCCCCATGATAATGATAGATCATCAAATCTATCCTGGTGATGGGAAGCTTACTACCCCAGTGGACAAGCTAGACTCTCTTAGAATAGTTCTGATTGTTGAAATATTCTCCCTTTCTTGGAGCTACTTAATACATCCTTGAGTTGCTCTTAGTTCCATCTTTTCCAGATCCAATCTAATTCGTGTTCCACACAATAGTCTTTCTTCTGCAAAAACAATATATAAATGTCAACTATTCCAGATATCACTCGGTTACAAATCCTTTCATTTTTCCGTAAAATTTCTTAGTTTTTTGAGCTCGATTTGCTTGTATCTCTTTTAAAACCTGACTCCTAAAAATGAATAAAACTCTCTAGACATGAACTGGCCAAAGGAAATTAAAATGGAAACTCTTCATTTTTATACCTAGGTACCATACTTTTATGAATATAATCAAGGCATTTTCAAATCTAAATTCTGGCCACACTGCATGACATGTGCTTACTGTAAACAAAAATTCTCTAGTTGTAAGTGCTTTCCACTTGCTAATGAAATAATCAATTTTCATCCATTATACTTGTCTCTCACAGTGGGACATTTGCTGTAGGAATGTGAGAAATGTAGGAAAGTGGCATCTGCCCTGCTTTCTCCATTCTTTCTCCTGAGCCCCAATTATAGATTCAAATGACCATCTCAACAATCTGGAAAAAGAAACATTTTTCCTGACCATGAAAGTTCCATGGGAAGATGTCAACAAGGAGTTGTGTGATATGAGAATAAAGGCTTCTGCAATTCCCAACATTATTCCTGATTCTATTTTGAGTTTCTCCCTTTGAGTGACCCCAAATAAATCTGAAAGCTCTGGGAAGACCCTCTGAAGGATAAATTAACTTCTCCAATAGTTGAGGAAGAAGAGAGGTGACCAACATTCAAGACCAACCATTTATTTCAGTTGCTTCCGATCCCTGATTTCTCAGACACTGGAGATATGGACTATGTACTATCAAGCATCATAAGCGATCAAATGAGTAAATGAACCAATGCTGAAGATTTATGCTCTCTCAGTGTCTAGAAGACACTGAGAGAGAAAAGATGTTCAGTTACCAGTTCGACACATTAGCTCAGGGGTTTTGGTCCTAAAACTTTATTATATGTTTTTGTGGTGAAGATCTACTTTCAGGCTTGCTTTTTAAAGTAAAATACAAGCACAAAGCTGATTTTGAAAACTTATTAGTGTCAAACGTACATTTAAAAATAATCTCACTGCAGCTCTCATCCCAAGACTGTCCGCCTGTGTGGATGCAGGTGTCTCTTTTAACAAACCTTTTCTTTCAGAAGCAACAACAGCCACAGCAGCAGCTCTCTGCCCACCTGTGTCTATACAGGTACCTCTTTTTTCCTTTCTTCTTTTCCTAATAAGCATGTTCTTTTAAAATGCAAAAATAAATAAATAAAAATAAACTCACATAAAAGTGGTTTAAAAAAAATGGGACAGAAAACATACGGCAAAAACTTCTATCATTTTACTGCAAAAGCACCCTCCCTATTTCTTTCTCTCATTGTTGCATCAAGTCCACATGCCTCTTGCCTGAAAGGTTTCTCCTTTTAGCCAGTCATATTTCCCAAAGTCTAAATCCTATCCTGATTGGGTCAGCTTGAATGTCTATGACATTTGACAGGAGATTCTAATAGCTCAAAGGATCTTCCACCTATTCTTCAGTATATCTTTCAAAAAAACAAAACTCAAAAAAAAAAAAAATCTTTGAAAAGTCTTCTCTGGCTAATGCCATTCCACACGAACTATCCTTTTTTCCCTCCCAAAGCATATGGACAATCTGTAAGACAGTATATTGGTTATCTTTTTGACCAAAGAAGGTACGAGAATTTACTTTTAAAAGACAGCAAGATATGGGCCTCCCCGGTGGCGCAGCAGCTGAGCGCTGGGCTGTGAAGTTGCCTGCAGCCTCGGCAGCACCGGTTCAATCCCTGGCCACCAGTGAGGGTCCCACATGGCACACAGACCTCTCCTGCCCCGCCCGCTGCTCCCCTCAGCAGTGTACTTCATCAGTCTGCCTGTTCTGCTCCCCGCTCTGGCTCTGGTGAATTCTCTCACCCTCCCACGCTTCTAACTGTACCCAGTGCTTGTATAAATAATTAAATAAATCTTTAAAAAAAAAAAAAGACAGCAAGATATTACCACAATAATGAATAATAATAACTGTCATTATTATTATATTACTTTAACTTAAATGTTTGTCATGCCTCCCACAAAGGGTTCTTAAGTCCCTTGAGGACAAGAGCAATTGTCTTTATTTTGTATTCTGAAATATGCTAGAATCAACAGTTACATAAAATAGATGATGAATGAATAATTAATTAAAGATAATATAGAGAAATGACTAGTGACAAATGCTGCGGACCCTAACTCTGAGAAAAACTTCTGGGGAAAAACATCATGTAATGAGAGATTTCTGAGGACTATCTGGGAATATATGCTATGGGCTGAATTGTAACCCACCCCCCCCAACTCATATGTTGAAACCCTAACCCCTATGCAATGATTGGTCATTAGGGTTCGAGGACAGCATGAGGGTGGGTAGGGCTCTTGTGATGGAAGTATTGTCCCTATAAGAAGAAACATCAGATCTTTCACTCTCGCTCTCTCTTCTCTCCATTTCTTACATGTGAGAACACAGTGAGAAGGCATCCATCTGCAACCCAGAAAGAAACTCCTAAACAGAACCAAGCTGTAGTGGCACCCTGATATGGGACTTGCAGCCTCCAAAAATGAGAGGAAATAAATTCCTATTGTTTAAGCACCCAGTCTATGGTATTTTGTTATGACAGTCCAAGTCAACTAAGACAATGTATATGAGCCATAAATAAGTAACTGCTATGGCAATTGCTCTCCTGATTTAAATAAAACTTAGACAAATATATTGAGCAACTATTTTCAGACATTGGACTACAAGCAATACAGGAATATGATTGATGGAAAAAAGGGAAATAAATAAGCTATGCCCTATGTTTACTCTGACTGTCCGCCTGTATGCAGCTTCTAAACTGTAGCACAGAGTAGGAATCCTAACAAAGCCTTGTGGTCCTGCCAAATTGGGGAGACAGAGACTGAGGTTGGAAAAGCCCAATGCAGCTAGAATTTTCAGGGTAGAATACTGAAAATAAGGAGCAAAATGAGAAAAAGCTTGAGAAATCTGCACAAGGTTTCTCTCAAGTCTTTGCCTGAATGCTAATCTGTAGGTACATAGAGTGAACCTCCATGGTACTGGGAAAGAACAATTAGCAGAATGCTAGAAGCCATGAAATTCCTAGAGTTCAAAAATCTAAAAAATCATTTGTGTTCCATCATCCAGGGCAGATAGAGCTTACTGAATTCACAAAGAATTTATCAAAGTCATCAGAAGGATCATAGCTTAATAATTTGGCAAACAAGCCAAAAGAATACTTTGGAGTACTAAGGAATATTTCAAACATCTGCTCTAAAAAAAAAACTTGAAAAAATACCGTGAGGGTCAATCTAATCTTCAAAGAATTAAATACCTGCCAAAACAAAACCAGCCATTATTTAAAAGAATTCAACAAAATCAAGCACTCAACAAGAAAATACACAATGTTCATTTTCTAATAAAAATAAATTTAAGATTTTCAAGAAGGCAGAAAATTATGATTCAAACCCATGAGGAAAATCAAACAATAGAAACAGACCTGTATATTATAGATTTGATGTAGCCTTTTCAGACAAAAATGTAAAACAAAAATTATAAATGTTCCAACTATGTGCAATAAATACATTAAAGAAAACATGAACATATGAGAAAAGGAATGGAAAATATAAACAAAACCAATACAGATCATTTAGAGATTAAAATACATTATTTGAATTAAAAGTTCATTCAATGGGATTAAAAGAAGATTCAACACTGCAGGAGAAAAGATCAATAAACTGGAAAACATAATAGAAACAATCCAGATGAGAAAAAAAGACAAAAAAACAAATGCCAGCACTTCAGTAGCTAGTAGGATGATATCAGATTGTATAACATACATGTATTGGAGAACCAGAAAGGAGAAAGAAAACAAAAACAAATTTGAAGACATACGGCTGATTTCCCCCCCAAATTTTATAAAAAATATCAATCCAATTTATAATTACAATTGAAAAGTGTAAATATACTTACAGCTCAAAGACACTCTAAGCACATAATCTAAGAAGGCAAAATATACAGAAAACTTCACCAGGGCACCTCATAATCAATTTTCTCAAAACCAGTGATAATGAAAATATCATTGGGAAAAAAAGACATACTATTATACATAGGAACAAAGGTGAGAATCATGCAGACTTTTTATTAGAAACAATAAAAGTAAGGGGACAATAGAATGGCATCTTTAGAGTGCTAACGTAGGGATGGGAGAGATCTGCCAACCTAGAATTTTAAATCCAGTGAAAACATCAAAATTAAACTAACAATGAAGTCGAATAACTATTTTTCAGATAGCCTGAGAAAATCAGTTGCCAAAAGATCTTCAATCCAAAAAAATGTAAAGTTATTCAGAAAGAAGGAAAAATAATACCAGATGGAAACATAGAACGACCCAAAGGAATGAAGAAAGTTGAAAATAGTAAGTATGAGGGTATATATAAAAATCTTTTTTCTCATATTTTAACTGCTAAAAAGATAGCCAATTAGTTTTTGAAAAGTAACAAGTATTGTAGAATTTATGACATGTGGAGATAGAATGTTTAACTACAATAATACAAAGGACAGGAGAAGGAACACAAAAGTACAAAAGTATATTATTGTAAAATTTTTAAAATTGTACATGAAGTGTACATGTATGTATATATATTATACATGAAGCATGTAATTATTATTAAAAGGTAAATTACATTAAATTAAATGCATATTGAAAACATTCCTTCCCTGATACACATGCACACACACACACACACACAAACTATAGCTAGTATGCCAATACTGGAGGGGAAATAAAATACTACAAAAGACTCAATTCAAGAAGAAAAAGGCAGAGAAAGGGGAAATTCAAGCAAAGAACATATTAAGACAAGTCAAAAGGGAAAACAAATAGAAAGATGCAGATTTAAACCCATCTATTTCCATAATTACATCAAATTAAAATGGTCTAAACAGTTCAATTAAGCGGTAGAGATTGTCAGACTGAATAAAAAAGCAAAACACAGAAGTATATATACTAAAAAGAAACCAACATTAAATATAAAGTAAAAGATAATAAAATGTTTTAAAAGACACATGTTGCAAACACTAGCCAAAAGAAAACCAGATAACTTATGTCAGAAGAAATAATATCATTCCTTATTTGGGTCTTCTAAATCCCTGCTATAAGTGAGACCATTCAGTATTTCTCTTTTTCTTTCTGGCTTATTTCACTGAGCATGATTCTTTTCAGCTCCATCCATGTTGCTGCAAATGGCATGAGTTTATCCTTTTTGATTGCTGAGTAATATTCCATTGTGCATACGTACCACATCTTTAGAAGACCCAAATAAGGGATCAGGAAAAAGACAAATTATGATAAAATAAAAATAAAAATCAACAGGCAACTATAAAACAGAGACACATTATGGGGTGGAGGAAGGAGTAGGATCAAAACAAGGGTGGTGGGAATTTTACGGGGACTATAACCAAGATGAAAATGCGTACATTGTACAATAATGAAAAATGATATAAAAAATATATAAAATTTCAAAAAAGAGATAATATCATTAAGGACAAAGAGGCACATTTCATAGTAATAAAATAGTTACTTTTAAGAAAACATAATAATCCCAAATGTTATGTTTCTAATAATAAAGTTTTGCAGTAGAAGCAGCAAAAAGGAGAAATAGAAAAAAAAAGCAGAAAAAAGCAGAACTGAAAGGAGAAATAGAAAAATACAAAATTATAGATGGATATTTCATCATGCCTATCTCAGTAATTGATTGAAAATAAGAGACTAAATGTCAATAAAAATATATTCAATTTAAACATTTGAACCAACTTAAACATTCAGTCCCACTAAGCAGCATATACTGAGTGAATTTAAATTGTTCTCTGACTACAACAAAATTTAAAAATCAAGAGCAGAAAATTATCTGGTAAATCTCAAAATATGTTGAATTTAATGCTTTTAAATAATCCATGAATCAAATAAAAATCATAAGAAAAAATTAAAAAGACCTTGAACAGTGATAATGAAAACACACATATCAAAATATGTGACATATATTAATGAAGGCAATTTACAGATTCAATGTAATTCCTATCAAAATCCCAATGACATTCTTCAAGGAAATAGAACAATTATAAAATTAGTATGGAACAACAAAAGACCCTGAATAACCAAAGTGATCCTGAGAGAAAAGAAAAATGTAGATACCAAACACTATGACTTCAAACTATACTGCACAGCAAAAGTAATCAAACATGTTATCGAAATAACAGCATGTTATTGAAACAAAAATAGAAATAGAACAATGAAATAAAATAGAGAGCCCATAAATAAACCCACACAAATGTAGGCAGTTCATCTTTGACAAAGGAGCTCTGACCATACAGTGGAGAAAGGAAAGCCTGTTTAACAAGTAGAGTTAGGAAATTTGGACAGACACAGACAAAAAAACAAAAATAGATCATTACTTGCCTACATACACAAAAATGAATTTAAAATGGTTAAAGACTGATTATCAGCCACAGAGGTGTATTTGGAGACACAACTCCAATAGCTAGGAGAACAAAAACTAAAATAAACAATAGGATTATATCAAACTAGAAAGCTTTTGTTCTGCAAAAGAAAACACTACAAAAACAAAAAAGGAAACTATGGTCTAGGAGAAAATATATGCACATCACAAATCTAACAAAAGGTTAATCCCCCAAATATATGAAGAATTCATACAACTCAATGACAAAAATAAGTAATAGGTAAAAGACATAAATAGATGTTTCTTGAAATAAGATGTTCTGATGAATTACAGACACATCAAAAAAATGCTCAACATCACTTATAAGGGAAATGCAAATCAAAATCACATTAGATATCAACACACACACACACACACACACACACACACGTCACCATTTTTCTTTTCTCTCGGGATCACTTTGGTTATTCAGGGTCTTTTGTTGTTCCATACAAATTTTATAATTGTTCTATTTCCTTGAAAGATGTCATTGGGATTTTGATAGATATTGCGTTGAATCTGTGGGGAAAAAAAAGACTGGAAACAAGTGTCATCTAGGTGTGGAGAATAAGTGTTAGCTAGGTGTTGGTAGGAATGGAATTTGATGCCGTTCCTATGAGAAACAGCATGGAGAGTCCTCAAAAAAAAAAAATTGGAACTACAATATGATCCAGCAATACCACTGCTAGGCATTTACCCAAAGAATATAAAAACTCTAACAGAAAACTATTTGTACATAGCTATACTCATAGGTGTATTATACAATACCGCTATGTATTGTATCATTCATGGAAACAACCTCAATACCCAGTGACATACAATGGGATAAAGTAACTATGGAAAACTCAGAAAACTTAATCAAAATAATCAACCAGTTTAGTAAAGTAGCAGGATACAAAATCAACACACAAAAATCAGTAGCCATCCTATATATAAACAATCAATATGAAGAAGAAATCAAGAAAACTATAACTTTTATAATTGAAACCAAAAAAATAAAATACCTGGCAATAAACCTAACAAAAGAAGTGAAGGACCTATACAAAGAAAATTATAAAACATTGTTAAAAGAAATAGAAGACCCAAATAAATGGAAAGATATCCCCTGCTCATGGATTGGAAGATTTAACAGTATCAAACTGGCCATCCTACCAAAAGCAATTTATAGATTCAACACTATTCCAATAAAAATTTCATTGACATTCTTCAAACAGATAGAAAAGATATTGCTGAAATTCATATGGAACCACAAAAAGCTCAAATAGTCAAAGCTCTCCTGACCAAAGGAGAATGGAGATATCACACACCCAGACTTCAAACTATACTACAAAGCCATAATAATTAAAACAGTATGGTACTGGACCAAAAACAGACACACAGACCAATGTAATCAAATAGATAACCCAGAAATAAACCCACATATTTATGGACAACTAATCTTTGACAAGGGTGCAAAGGACATGCAATGGAACAAGGACAGTTTGTTCAATAAATGTGCTAGGGAAAACTGGACTGCTACATGCAAAAAAAATGAAGCTAGACTACGACCTCACACCATACACAAAAACCAACTCAAAATGAATAAAAGACTTTGACAAAAGACTTGAAAATGAAAAATATATAGAAGAAAATATAGGCAAAACACTACATGACATACATCTCAGTAACATCTTTAAGACACATCCCCACAGTAAAGAAAGTGAAGGAAAAGATTTACAACTGAGACCACATCAATCTAAAAAGTTTCTGTACAGCAAAAGAGACAGTTACCAAAACAAGGAGACACCCTACTGATTGGGAAAAAAAATTTTGCACCCTATACTACTGATGAGGGGACTGATCACAAAAACCTACAAAGAGCTGATGAGAATCAACAAAAACAAATTAAACAATCCAGTCAAAAATTGGGCAGAAGAGCTAAAAAGGCACTTCTCCAAAGAGGAAATGCAAATGGCCAACAGGCATATGAAAAAATCTTCAACATCACTTGTAATCAAGGAAATGCAAATCAAAACCACAATGAGATAACCACCTTACACCAGCAAGAATGGTACATATCAAAATAAACAGGAAAAGACAAATATTGGTGAGGATGTGGAGATAAAGGAACTCTCCTACACTGCTGGTGGGAGTGCAAACTGGTCCAATCACTATGGATAGCTGTATGGAGGCTCCTCAAACTACTAAAAATGGAGCTTCCTTAAGACCCAGCAATTTCACTCCTAAGAATCTACCCAAAAGACAAAAACATTAACTCTAAAGGATACATGCACCCCTATGTTTATTGCAGCACTATTTACAATAGGTAAGATACGGAAAAAACTCAAATGCCCAAAAATAGATGACTGGATCAAGAAGATGTGGTATACATACACAATGGAATACTATTCAGCAAACATAAAAGACAAGCTCATGCCATTCGCAGCAACATCTGCGAATGGCATGAGCTGGAAGGGATTATGCTCACTGAAATAAGCCAGTAGGAAAAAGAAAAATATTGGATGGTTTTACTTATAGGAGGAATATAAGGGCACAAAATAGGGGATCAGGAAAAAAATTATAATAAATTAAAAAAAAAATAAAAGGCAAATATTAATAAGAGACACTCTGCAGGGAAGGGGAGGGAGAGGGATCAAAGCAGGGGAGGGAATATGTTTTTTTTAATTTTTTTTTAGATTTATTTATTTATTTATACAAGCACTGGGTACAGTCAGAAGCACAGGAGGGTGAGAGAATTCACCAGAGCCAGAGTGGGGAACGGAACAGCCAGACTGACGAAGTACACTGCTGAGGGGAGCAGCGGGCGCAGCAGGAGAGGTCTGTGCGCCATGTGGGACCCTCGCTGGCAGCGGGGGATCGAACCGGCATTGCAGAGGCTGCGGGCAGCTTCACAGCCCAGTGCTCAACCCCTGCGCCACCAGGGGAGGCCCGAGGGGATATGTTCTTACACAAGAGACTGTGGTGATGGTGCACAGGTGAACTGGTGATGGGAATTTTACAGGGACTACACCTGAGAGGAGAAAGCATGCATTGTACAAAAAGGAAGAATGATGTAAATATATATATAATTAAATATAAAAAAAGAAACTGGAAAACATACTCAATGAAATACTATTCAGCTATTTAAAAAGTTGAAATAGAGCCTTTGGGACAAAATGGGTGGGTCTAAAGGTGATTACGCTAAGTGAAATAAGCTACAAAGTGAAAAACGATGATCAGATGATTGTAGACATTTGTGGAATATAAATAACAAGGAAAACAAACTGGAAAAGCACTGGAAAAATAATTGTTTTTCTTTGTGGGAAAAAAAACATAATGGTTAGAGGCTAGGGAAGAGGTGACAGGGCGTTGGCACTGGAGCTCTTGTAGAAGGTCAGTGAAGTGTGCATATATGGAGGGGTATGTAAATAAATGGAAAAATAAATAAAATTTAAATTATATACATACATACTAAAAAAATATATGTAGCATGCATCTAGAGCAACATTTAGTGTCAAATTTGTGCCTTTAAACACGTACATTGGGGAAGATAGGTTTTAAATAAACTATTGAAGGTTCTATTTAAGAACTGCTAGAAAAAAGAGCACATTAAATCCAGATTAAGAAGGAAGAAACTAGGGCCTCCCCGGTGGTGCAGCAGTTGAGCACTGGGTTGCAAAGCTGCCCGCAGCCTCTGCAGCACCGGTTCAATCCCGGGCTGCTGGCGAGGGTCCCATATTGCGCGCAGACCTCTCCTGCCACCCACTGCTCCCCTCAGCAGTGTACTTCCTCACTCTGCCTGTTCTGCTCTCCACCCTCCCGCACTTCTGACTGTTCCCAGTGCTTGTATAAATAAATCTTAAAAATAAATAAATAAATAAATAAATAAATAATAAAAATAAAATACTTTAAAAAAAAAAAAGGAAGGAAGAAACTAAAATAAAACAATAGCAGAAATCAGTGGCACAGGAAATGGATGAAACAGAAAAATCAATGAAAATGAAAATTCATCACTTAAAAAAAAAACCATAAAATACATAGAAGGAAATATAGGCGAAACACTACGGGATTTGCACATCAAAGACATCTTTACAGACACATCACCCAAAGCAGTGATAGTGAAGAGAAAGATAAACAGCTGGGACTACATCAAATTAAAGAGCTTCTGCACAGCAAAAGAGACAATAACAAAAACAAAGAGAAACCCCACCAACTGGGAGAACATTTTTGCACCCAACACTAATGATAAAGGACTGATCACAAAAATCTGCAAAGAGCTGATGAGACTCAGCAACAACAAAGAAAATAATCCAGTCAAAAAATGGGCAGAAGAGCTAAAAAGAAACTTCTCTGAAGAGGAAATGAAAATGGCCAACAGACATATGAAAAAATGTTCAACATCACTTGTAATCAGGGAAATGCAAATCAAAACTACCATGAGATACCATCTCACACCAGTGAGAATGGCACATATTAAAAAAACTAGCAACAACAAATGTTGGCGAGGATGTGGAGAAAAAGGAACTCTTGTGCACTGTTGGTGGGAGTGCAAACTGGTCCAACCACTATGGAGAGCTGTGTGGAGATTTCTGGACCTACTAAACATAGAGCTTCCATATGATCCAGCAATTCCACTCCTAGGTATTTACCCAAAGGACACAGAAACATCAATTCCAAAGAGCACCTGCACTCCTATGTTTATAGCAGCACTGTTTACAATAGCTAAGCTTTGGAAACAACCCAAATGCCCAAAAATAGATGACTGGATCAAGAAGATGTGGTACATATATACCATGGAATATTACTCAGCATTCAAAAAAGATAAACACATGCAATTTGCAGCAACATGGATGGCGCTGGAAGGGATCATGCTCAGCGAAATAAGCCAAAAAGAAAAAGAAAAATACCGGATGGTCTCACTCATAGCAGGAATCTAGAAAACTTAAATAAGGGACCAGGAAAATGAATATAAGAAAGTGAAAATCAAAATCAACAAAAAAACTATGAACCAGAGACACTTTTTGGGGGGTGGGGGGCGGGAGGGGAAGGATTGGGGTCAGAATGGGGCGTTTGCAATTGTATGGGGGAATATAAAAATAAAATTTAATATTTAAAAAAAAAAAAAAAAAAATCATTACTAGTAGCATCAAAACTCAAGAAACCCATAGGGAGACTATAAACAAAATACATGGAGAATCCATATGTTGAAAAAAACAAAGCATTATTGGATAAAGTGGACCTAAATAATTGGAGAGGCATATAGCATGCTTGTTGATTAATATGTAAATTCTCCCTAAATCGGTCTGTAGATTTCGAGTGGGATTCAAATAAAAATACCAAACTGACTTTCTTGTAGAACTTCAGTTGATTCTAAAATGTTATATGGCAGTTCAAATAACTTAAACTGTCCAAAACAATTTTGTAAAAGAATAAAATCAGAAAATTTACAGTACCTGATTTCAAAACTGATTCTGAAGCTCCAATAATCTAGAGAATGTGGTATAAGTATAAAAATAAATAAAGTATGTTTATAATAAATAAATAAAGTATAAAAATAAACCAATGGAACTGAATTGAGAGTTCAGAAACAGATCCACACATATGGGTCAATTATCACTTTTGACAGAAGTGTCAAGGGAATCCACTGGGGGGAAGATAGTTGTTTCAACAAGTGTTGCTGCAACAGCTGGGTATTCATATAGAAAAGAATGAACATGAACCTGAACTTTTCCATACAAAAAACTAACTCGATATAGAACATAAACTTAAATGTAAAAACTAAAACTAGAAACTAGAAAAAGAAAACAAAGGAAAAAAAATGTTACGAACCTTAGTTAGGCAAAGTCTTACACAGGATACCAAAGCCCTGAGTCATAAAAAAAAAAAAATCAGGGCCTCCCTGGTGGCACAAGGGGTTAAGACGCAACCTATGATGCTATCTGCAGCCACTGCTGCAGGAGTTCGATCCCCAGCCAGGGAGATGCCCACGTGGCGCAGCAAACCTCTCTTAACTCGCCTGCTGCTCCCCTCAGCAATGTATTTCAGTCAATCTGCCTGTTCTGCTCCCCACTATGTCCCTGGTGAATCCTCTCACCACCCACACACCTCTGGCCTATACCCCAGTTCTTGTATGCATGTATAAATAATTTTTTTTAAAAAAAATCAGCAAATGAAAAAGCAAGACACACAAGAAAATATTCACTCTTTATATGCATATATATAAAACAGGGCAAATATCCAGAATATTTAAATAATGTCTCTAGTCCAATAAGAAAACAAACTTTTTAAAATGGTGATATATTTAAACACTGCACAAAATAGGACATCCATCTATGAAACACATGAAAATATATTTAACATCACTAGTCAGAAAGAAAATTTAAAACCACAATGAGGGGAGCAGCACCCACCGCTGGGGCAGACCGGGCGTGCAGGGGAGCTGTTCCTGCATCGCCATTTTGCAGCAGGGATCTTTCTTGCTGGAGACTGTGTGAACCAGCAGAAGGCTCACCAAGGAGACAGAGGTAAGCTGGGAGGCTTGCCCATGCTGGGCGCCTTCTAGCCTGCAGTTCCAGCCCAGAGGGGAGCAGCACCCACCGCTGGGGCAGGCCAGGCGTGCAGGGGAGCGCGTCGCCGGCACCGGCATTTTGCAGCAGGGACCCTTCTTGCTGGAAACTGTGTGAACCCAGCAGAAGGCTCACCAAGGAGACAGAGGTTTAGCTGGGAGGCTTGCCCACACCGGGCACCTTCTAGCCTGCAGTTCCAGCCCAAAGGGGAGCAGCACCCACCGCTGGGGCAGACCGGGCGTGCAGGGGAGCTGTTCCTGCATCGCCATTTTGCAGCAGGGATCTTTCTTGCTGGAGACTGTGTGAACCAGCAGAAGGCTCACCAAGGAGACAGAGGTAAGCTGGGAGGCTTGCCCATGCTGGGCGCCTTCTAGCCTGTAGTTCCAGCCCAGAGGGGAGCAGCACCCACCGCTGGGGCAGACCGGGCGTGCAGGGGAGCGCGTCGCCGGCACCGGCATTTTGCAGCAGGGACCCTTCTTGCTGGAGACTGTGTGAACCCAGCAGAAGGCTCACCAAGGAGACAGAGGTTTAGCTGGGAGGCTTGCCCACACCGGGCACCTTCTAGCCTGCAGTTCCAGCCCAGAGGGGAGCAGCACCCACCGCTGGGGCAGACCGGGCGTGCAGGGGAGCTGTTCCTGCATCGCCATTTTGCAGCAGGGATCTTTCTTGCTGGAGACTGTGTGAACCAGCAGAAGGCTCACCAAGGAGACAGAGGTAAGCTGGGAGGCTTGCCCATGCTGGGCGCCTTCTAGCCTGCAGTTCCAGCCCAGAGGGGAGCAGCACCCACCGCTGGGGCAGACCAGGCGTGCAGGGGAGCGCGTCGCCGGCACCGGCATTTTGCAGCAGGGACCCTTCTTGCTGGAGACTGTGTGAACCCAGCAGAAGGCTCACCAAGGAGACAGAGGTTAAGCTGGGAGGCTTGCCCACACCGGGCACCTTCTAGCCTGCAGTTCCAGCCCAGAGGGGAGCAGCACCCACCGCTGGGGCAGACTGGGCGTGCAGGGGAGCTCGTTTCCGCATTGCCATTTTGCAGCAGGGACCTTTCTTGCTGGAGACTGTGTGAACCCAGCAGAAGGCTCACCAAGGAGACAGAGGTAAGCTGGGAGGCTTGCCCATGCCGGGGGCCTTCTAGCCTGCAGTTCCAGCCCAGAGGGGAGCAGCACCCACCGCTGGGGCAGACTGGGCGTGCAGGGGAGCTCGTTCCCGCATCGCCATTTTGCAGCAGGGACCTTTCTTGCTGGAGACTGTGTGAACCAGCAGAAGGCTCACCAAGGAGACAGAGGTAAGCTGGGAGGCTTGCCCATGCTGGGCGCCTTCTAGCCTGCAGTTCCAGCCCAGAGGGGAGCAGCACCCACCGCTGGGGCAGACCGGGCGTGCAGGGGAGCGCGTCGCCAGCACCGGCATTTTGCAGCAGGGACCCTTCTTGCTGGAGACTGTGTGAACCCAGCAGAAGGCTCACCGAGGAGACAGAGGTTAAGCTGGGAGGCTTGCCCACACCGGGCACCTTCTAGCCTGCAGTTCCAGCCCAGAGGGGAGCAGCACCCACCGCTGGGGCAGACTGGGCGTGCAGGGGAGCGCGTCCCTGGCTCTGGCATTTTGCAGCAGGGACCCTTCTTGCTGGAGACTGTGTGAACCCAGCAGAAGGCTCACCGAGGAGACAGAGCAGGGACCTGTCTTTGCTGGAGACTTGTGAACCCAGCAGAAGTTCCCCAGAGGAGCCAGTGGTGAGCTGGGAAGGTCGCCCAAGATGCCGGCCAGTACCAGCAACACAGTGTCACAAGGAATACGGCAAATTAGAAAACAGGCAGTAGGGAGTAGAAAAACAACATGCAACCCAGCAACTCCTCAGCAAAATAGCACACCACAAAAAGAAAACCATCTACCAGATTGCAACGACAGTAACTTGGAAGAACTTCTGAGCCTTCCAGATAGAGAATTTAAAATTGCTGTGATTAAAAAACTGACAGAAGTCATAAAGGAAAACAATGATAAGGGGAAAATAATTAATGACCAGAAGAATGAAATTGAGTCCCTAAAGAGGGAAGTAAAAGAAATGCAGGAGATCAAAGAATTAATGGAGACGCTAAAGAACTCTGGGAAAAGCAGTGAAAGCAGAATAGATGAAATGGAAGAACGAATAAGTACTCTTGAAGACACAGAAATAAAAAGAACTAAAACAGAAAAGGAAGGAGAAGTACAAAGGAAAAAGACCAAAGAAAGACTTCGGGAACTATCTGACTCCATGAGGAAAGGAAATATAAGAGTTATAGGAATCCCAGAAGGAGAGGAGAGAGATGTAGGAACAGAGAAAATATTCATGGATATAATTGAAGAGAACTTCCCAAACGCTAAGAAGGATCTGAAAATTGATATACAAGAAGCAAGAAGAACACCAAACTTCCATGACGAAAGGAAAAATACAGCAAGACACATAATAGTAAAGCTCCCAAGAATCCAAGACAAAAAAAAATAATGAAACTAACAAGAGGGAAGAAACAGATAACATTCAAAGGGAAACCAATCAGACTGACATCAGACTTCTCTGAAGAAACACTACGGGCAAGGAGAGAGTGGAGGGACATAGTCAACAGACTCCAAGAAAACAGATGCCAACCAAGAATACTCTATCCCGCAAAGCTCTCCTTCCTCTTTGAAGAAAGAATATGGACCTTCCCAGACAAACAGAAACTCCGGAATTTCATTGCGACTAAACCCCCACTCAAAAAAATACTACAAGGAGTCCTAAAGCCAGAACCTCAGAGGGACGAATAACAACAAAAGAAGGCCAAAGAAAGTTATTAAAAGAATAAATAAATAAAATCAAAGGAAAGACAAACACAATGGCAAATACAGATGCTAACATATCAATACTAACTCTAAATGTAAATGGACTAAACTCTCCAATAAAAAGACACAGAGTTGCAGGCTGGATTAAGAAACAAAACCCAACCTTTTGCTGTCTCCAGGAAACACATTTAGCTGCAAAAGATAAAAATAGACTCAAAGTTAAAGGATGGAAAACAATTCTACAAGCAAATGGACCAAAAAAGAAGGCAGGAACAGCTATACTCACATCAGATAAAACAGATTTCAAACTTAAAAAGATAAAAAGAGACCCCAGTGGTCATTACATTATGATCAAGGGGATAATACTTCAAGAAGAAATAACACTCATTAACATATATTCACCAAACGAAGGAGCACCAAAATATATCAGACAACTATTGGCATCTCTGAAAACAGACATCAGAGAAAACACATACGTAGTGGGAGACTTCAACACACCACTATCAACAATGGATAGATCAACAAGACAAAAAATAAGTAAAGACACTAAAGCTCTAAATAAGGATCTAGAGTGCTTAGGCTTAACAGACATATATAGAACACTAAACCCAAAAAAATCTGAGTTTACATTTTTCTCAAGCGCACACGGATCATTCTCTAGGATTGATCATATACTGGGGCACAAGACAAACATCAACAGATACACCAAGATTGAAATCATACCAACCATCTTTTCTGACCATGAAGGCATCAAACTAGAAATAAACCATAAAGAGAAGGCAAGGTATTCTCCTACCTCGTGGAGATTGAAACCCACACTACTGGAAGTCCACTGGACTAACGAGGAGATAAAAGAAGAAATTAAAAAATTCTTTGAATTGAATGACAAGGAGGACACCAATTTCCTAAATGTATGGGATGCAGCAAAAGCAGTAATAAGAGGAAAATATATAGCAATAGATGCTCACATCAAGAAACAAGAAAGAACTCAAAGAAACAACCTAATCTCGAAACTCAAAGATCTAGAAAAAGAACAACAAAAAAGCCCCAAAATCAGTAGAAGAAAAGAAATAATAAAAACCAAAGCAGAAATAAATGAAATCGAAACTAAAAAAACAATCCAAAAGATCAATGAAACCAAGAGCTGGTTCTTCGAAAAAATAAATAAAATAGATAAACCCCTTGCCAGGCTCACAAGGGCAAAAAGGGAGAAAGCACAAATAAATAGGATAATAAATGAAAGAGGAGAAATCACAACGGACACAGCAGAAATCAAAAGAATTATTAATAACTACTATGAACAGTTATATGGAAACAAGTTTAACAATCTAGAGGAGATGGACAAATTCCTACAACTCTACAATCACCCAAAGCTAGATAAAGAAGAAATAGAACACCTAAACAGACCAATTACAATTAGCGAAATTGAAATGGTAATCAAAAACCTCCCCAAAAACAAAAGCCCAGGACCTGATGGATTTACAAATGAATTCTACCAAACATTCAGAGACGAATTGGTACCTATCCTTCACAAACTCTTCCAAAAAATTGAGAAGGAAGGTATAATACCTAACACGTTCTATGAAGCCAACATTACACTAATACCAAAACCGAACAAGGACAACACAAAAAAAGAAAACTATAGGCCAATCTCCCTAATGAACACTGATGCAAAAATCCTCAATAAAATTTTAGCTATCAGAATCCAACAGTGTATCCATAAGGTAATTCACCACGACCAAGTAGGATTCATTCCAGGGACACAAGGATGGTTTAACATCCGAAAATCAATCAACGTTATCCAACACATCAACAAAAAGAAATATAAAAACCATATGATAATATCAATAGATGCTGAGAAAGCTTTCGACAAAGTGCAACACCCATTCATGATAAAAGCCCTTGAAATTCTTGGGATACAAGGAACGTACCTCAACATCATAAAGGCCGTATATGAAAAGCCAACAGCCAGTATCATTCTCAATGGTGAAAAGCTGAAAGCAATTCCATTAAGATCTGGAACAAGACAAGGATGTCCACTTTCACCACTGCTTTTCAATATAATACTGGAAGTCCTAGCCAGAGCAATAAGACAAGAGAAAGACATCCAAGGAATCCAAATAGGAAAAGAAGAAGTCACACTATCACTCTTTGCAGATGATATGATAATATACATAGAGAACCCCAAAACGCCACAGAAAAACTAATTCAACTCATCAATCAGTTCAGTAAAGTGGCAGGATACAAAATCAACACGCAAAAGTCAGTAGCCTTCCTATATACAAACAATAAATCTGAAGAAGAAGAAATCAAAAAAACCATCCCTTTTATTATTGAAACAAAAAAAATCAAATATTTGGGAATAAATCTAACAAAAGAGGTAAAGGACCTATACAAAGAAAACTATAAAACACTGTTAAAAGAAATAGAAGAAGACACAAAGAAATGGAAAGACATCCCCTGCTCATGGATTGGGAGAATAAACATTATTAAAATGGCCATCCTACCAAAAGCAATATACAGATTCAATGCTATTCCAATCAAAATTTCAATGTCATTCTTCAAAGAAATAGAACAATTATTGATGAAATTCATATGGAATCACAAAAAACCCCGAATAGCCAAAGCTCTCCTGAAAAAAAAAGAAGGGAATGGAGGCATCACACTCCCAGACTTCAAACTCTACTACAAAGCCATAATCATCAAAACTGCATGGTATTGGAACAAGAACAGACATACAGACCAATGGAATCGAATAGAAAATCCAGAAATAAACCCACAGATTTATGGTCAACTAATCTTTGACAAAGGAGCAAAGACTATGCATTGGAGCAAAGAAAGTTTGTTCAATAAATGGTGCTGGGAAAACTGGGTCGCTACATGCAAAAGAATGAAGCTTGACCACTACCTCACACCATATACAAAAATCAACTCAAAATGGATTAAAGAACTAGACATAAGACCTGAAACCATAAAATACATAGAAGGAAACATAGGCGAAACACTACGTGATTTGCATATCAAAGACATCTTTACAGACACATCACCCAAAGCAGTGATAGTGAAGGCAAAGATCAACAGCTGGGACTACATCAAATTAAAGAGCTTCTGCACAGCAAAAGAGACAATAACAAAAACAAAGAGAAACCCACCAACTGGGAGAACATTTTTGCACCCAACACTAATGATAAAGGACTGATCACAAAAATCTGCAAAGAGCTGATGAGACTCAACAACAACAAAGAAAATAATCCAGTCAAAAAATGGACAGAGGAACTAAAAAGAAACTTCTCTGAAGAGGAAATGCGAATGGCCAACAGGCATATGAAAAAATGTTCAACATCACTTGCAATCAGGGAAATGCAAATCAAAACTACCATGAGATACCATCTTACACCAGTGAGAATAGCACATATTAAAAAAACTAGCAACAACAAATGTTGGCGAGGTTGTGGAGAAAAAGGAACTCTTCTGCACTGTTGGTGGGAGTGCAAACTGGTCCAACCACTATGGAGAGCTGTGTGGAGATTTCTGGACCTACTAAACATAGAGCTTCTACAGGATCCAGCAATTCCACTCCTAGGTATTTACCCAAAGAACACAGAAACATCAATTCCAAAGAACACCTGCACCCCTATGTTTATAGCAGCACTGTTTACAATAGCTAAGCTTTGGAAACAGCCCAAATGCCCAAAAATAGATGACTGGATCAAGAAGATGTGGTACATATATACCATGGAATATTACTCAGCATTCAAAAAAGATAAACACATGCAATTTGCAGCAACATGGATGATGCTGGAAGGGATCATGCTCAGTGAAATAAGCCAAAAAGAAAAAGAAAAATACCGGATGGTCTCACTCATAGCAGGGATCTAGAAAACTTAAATAAGGGACCAGGAAAATGAATAACTATAAGAAAGTGAAAATCAAAATCAACAAAAACTATGAACCAGAGACACTTTTTGGGGGGTGGGGGGCGGGAGGGGAGGGATTGGGGTCAGAATGGGGGGATTGCAATTGTATGGGGAATATAAAAATAAAATTTATTAATTAAAAAAAAATAAAATAAAACCACAATGAGATACCACTCAAATCCACTAGAGTGGAAAAAACTTAAAAGACCATATTAGATGTGGGGATAAACTACAATTTTCATACAAGGCTGGAGTTACATAAAATGTATTAACCACTTTGAAAATACTTTGGGAGTTTCTTTAAAAGTTAAGTATACACTACCATACACTTCTAAATATTTATCAAAAAAAAAAAAGAGAACACATTTCTACAAAAATATATGGAAATTTGCACACAAATAACCATGGCAATTTTATTGATAATAGCTCAAAACTGGCCACAACCTAAATGTCTAACAACAGATGAATAGCTTACACAAATTTTGGTATTCCATGAGATGAAGTCTTATTCACCAATTTTTAAAAAATAATTTACTACATGCAAAATGGGTAAATGTCAAGAAACATGCTAAGCAAAAGAAGTCAATTGCATAAGAGTGCTTATATTTGATTTCATTTAAATGAAATTCTATAAGAGGCAATCTTATGTTTTCTTAATTTTTTGCCTAGTATTATGAGTGGTACAGGTATTGAGTCCAAAGGAATATGAAGAAACATTTGGGTGCCACAGAAATGTTTTATATCTTGATGTGGTGTTACTTACTTGGTATATACATTTGTCAATGTTCATCAAACTGGACACTTACAATAAGAACATTTTTTAATGAAAATTACACCTGAATAAAGTTGGCTCAAAGAAATAACTATTGGTCTATAGAGCAAATGCGATCTTCTCAGACTTAATTCATAACCTCTCTCCACACTGTATCCCAAACTTATTTCTTGTATGCCCCAGATTCAAAACTACCTTCAAATTCAAACAAATTAGCTTAAATTCTCTCCTTCCCAAACAAAACTATCATCATTCCTAATTCCAGCTTTCCTGGGTTGCATAAACTCCCTTTATTCCAGTCATAACCACTCCTTTTCAAAGCTTTCCTCTAACTTACTATGAGTGGTGTTAACTGCAACAGTTTTACTCTTTAGTTGTTTATTATTTGTAAGTATTTTTCTCTCATCTCCCAAGATGAGTTAAATACTGCATTAGCAAACACTGAAGTTTTGCTCCCAGAGGAAATACAGAGTTAGATTCCTGTGAGACTCTGGTAATATTTTTATCAGCTAGCTAATACATAACCTTGTTTTACATGTGTTTCTATTAAAAGACACCTTATGGGGCCTCCCTTGTGTTGCAAAGGGTTAAGTCTCAGCACTCTGAAGCTATTGGCAGCCACTAAAGCACAAGTTCAATTCCTGGGCAGGGAGCTAGCCCATATGGCTCAGCAGACTTCTCCTGTCTCTCCCACTGCTCCCCTCAGCAGTGTCTTTTCTGCTCCCTACTCTGTCTCTGGTGAATCCTCTCACTTCCCTGTACCTCTGGCCTACACCCCAGCTCTTATATGCATAAATAAGTAAATCTTTAAAAAAAAAAAAAAAAAAAAAGACGCTGGGCCTCCCTGGTGGTGCAGGTGGTTGAGCGCCACACTGTGAAGCTGTCCGCAGCCTCTGCAGTGCGGGTTCAATCCTAGCCAGCCAGCGAGAATCCCACATAGCACAGCAGACCTCTTCTGTCTTGCCCGCTGCTCCCCTCAGCAGTGTATTTCATCAGTCTGCCTGTTCTGTTCCCCACTCTGTCTCTGGTGAATCCTCTCACCCTCCCACACATCTGGCCTGTACCCCGGTTCTTGTATAAAAATAAACAAATCTTTTAAAAAAAAAAAGATACACATTAAAAAAAGACACCTATTTAATACATAGTGTTGATTCATTGAACTTAGGGTGAATAGCAATATAATTCTTGCCTGAATGAACTTTACCAAAAACACATATTTTGTTCCTAATGCACATCACAGATCTTTTTGTGCTTGGGAACACTAGAGAGCACATCAGCACCACTTTGAGGGGTTACTTTAAGCAGAGAAATCATCAGGAAGAAAGCAAACTTATAGCACCAAATATATCCCCCAAAAGCTACCTTTAAAGAGTATAAAAGTTAAAATAAGAAGGCAGAGCAATGCTTGTTCTAACTCATTTGTGAACATACATGTTGAGTGACTTCAATTTTCCCTGTACTGCACATTTCTGTGAATGAAACCTGAGTATTGATTTGGGAGTTACAATAAATTTTAACAAGTAAGCAAAGTCATTAATGTGGAATCCATGAATAAAGATCATCTATACTTCCTAATGTCACATATAGTACAAATCTCTTAGTGGGAATTCAATGTTTTATTCACATAATTGGAAGGACCAACAACCCATCTTAAGACTCATCATAGGAACCATGTTCAGACTGGAAGATAAGCTCTTCAAAGTAAGATTTTGAGATTATTGCAGAGACAAATTGGAAGCCATTGCTAGAGAGGCTGTGAAGACAATCTCATGTAATCATCTGCTATTTTCAATATACATTAAGGATAAGGGGTTTCTTGTCCCACATTGGCAACTCAAAAGTTATCTACTTCTGATGGGAAAGAATGGATGATAGAAAAAATATGATTGTCATGTTTCTAAAGTAAGGGGATATTTGTCATTTACTTTTCAAAGTGAAAATAGACTATAGAGAGAAATCACATGATTTAATTTACCCAATTATAAAAGTCTTTCTAAGGATTAGTTGCATTTCCATACACTAACTGTAAAATACCTGGAAAAGAAATAAAGAAATCAACCCCATTCACAATAGCTTCAAAAACAATAAACTACTTTGGGAATGAATTTATTAACCAAGGAGGTGAAAGATCAATATACTGGAAACTATAAGACTCAGGTGAAATATATTAAAGTCACAAATAAATGGAAAGATATCCCACATCCATGGATTAGATGCAGTAATATTGTTAAAATAACCATACTATTGAAAACCATCTCCAGATTCAATTCAATCTCTGTTGAATTTTCAGTGACAATTTTCACAGAAATAAAAAATATCTTAAACTTTGTGGATTACAAGAGACAATGACTAGCCTAGGCAAGTCAGAAAATGCACAAAACTGGAGGCATCACACATCCTGATTTTAAACTATGCTGAAAAGCTAGAGTGATCATAACAGTATATTGATATAAAAATAGACACATGGAGCAGTGGAACAGAATTGAGAGCCAAAAAACTAACCCTCATATATACAAAACTAATATTTGACAAGGGTGCCAAAATTACTCAATGGGGAAGGGTCTTAAGAAAATTGGGTTAACACATGTAGAAAAAAATTGATTAAAAGTTTAAATATAGACCTGGAACTGTAAAACTTCTAGAAGAAAGCAGGGAGGAAAATGCCCTGACATCAGTCTTGACAATTTTTATATACGGTGCAAGCAACAAAACTCAAAATAAGTAAGTGTGACTATTTCTAACTAAAAAGCTTTTGCACCAAAAAAGAAATGATCAACACAATGAAAAGGCAACTTAAATGAGAGAACACTTGCAAGTCATGAATCTAATATGGAGCTAATATCCAACATAAGGAATGAACTCATGCAACTCAAAAGTAAAATATTGAAACAATCAAATTTGTAAAAATGGACTAGAGAAACTAGACAATTTTCCAAAGAAGACATAAAAATGGCCAACAAGTACATAAAAAGATGCTCAACATCACTAATCATCAGGGAAATACAAATCCAAACCACAAGGAGATATACCTCAGACCTCTCAGAATGGCTATTATCGTCAAAAAGACAATATAACAAGTGCTGGTGACAATGTGGAGGACATGGAATGCTTGAACACTGTTGTTGGGAACTTATATCGATACATCCACTATGGAAAACAGTATGGCGATTCCTCCAAAAATTCATAACAGAACAACTATATAACCCAGTAGTCCCATTTCTGGGCATCTAATCAGAGAAAATGAAATTAGAGTCTCGAAGTGATATCTGCACTCCTAAGTTAACCGCAGCAGTATTCATAATAGCCAAGATAGGGAAACAACATATATGTCTATCTGTGAGTCAGTGTATATTTGTGTGTGTTTGTGCGTATATATATATAGTGAGAGTGTGTATATATATATATATAAATTGTGCGTGTATATATATAAATTGTGTGTATATATACATATATATACATGTATATATATACATATATATATGCACAAACACACACGCATATAATGGAATATTATTCAGCCACAAAAAATGGAAATCCTGCCTTTTGAGAATGTGAATGGACCTTGAGGGCATTATGCTAAGTAAAATAAATCAAAGAAAGACAATATTGTGTGATGTCCCTTCCATGTGAAATCTAAAAGAACCCAACTCATAGAACCAGAGAGTAGAATGGTGGTTGCCAGGTACTGGAGCGCAAGGGAAATGGGGAGATATTGACCAAAGGGTACGAACTTCCAGTTATAAGATGAATACATTCTGGGAATCTATGGGATAGCATGATAATCATAATTAACAAAACTGTATTATGTATTTGAGAGTTGCTAAAACAGATCTTAAAGGTTCTTACTACAAAAACAAATGGTAATTTCAAGAGATGTTTGAAGTGTTAACTAACACTACTGTGGTAATCATTTCACAACATATTAAGTGAATTAAATCAACATGTTGTGTACCTTAAACTTACACAATGTTATGTCAATTATATCTCAATAAACTGGGGGAAAAAATCTTTCTAAGAATGAGCCAGAAAGGTATATTCAAAGAACAAATAAGAAGAGCACCAGAAATATTTTTTAAATTAAAATGCCTAGTATTGGCACACTTGTGGGGAAATGAGCACCTGTGTATACTGAAAGAGGGAGTAGAAATTAATACTAATTTTCTAGGAGAGAGGTTAATTTTATATCTATCAAAAGCCGTAACAAAACCTATGTCCTTTGACCCAGTAATACCAAGGAATTTATTAGGAATTTATTCAGGACTTTATCCTGGGAATTTATTTCCTTAAAATAATCCAAGATGCAGGCTAGGATTTATATGCCATAATCTTCACGCATTGTCATACAATAGAAAGACCTCAAGCAAACCAAATACCTAAAAGGAGAATTGGTCATCTTGCTATAATTAAGTAATTGTACATTTATGTGTAGCTCAGTTGTCAGACTCTCCTTCCTGCCCTCCCTTCCTCTCCCCCTTATTTTCAAGGTCATCTATTTCTCTTATATAGTAGAAGAACAAAGCTTCATTCTGAGTGTATTTGAGGTGTTTGTCTTGCCATTTCCAGCTCCACCATGGACATCACTCATTTCGCAGATGAGCTCCATATAAAACTCCTAGATACAGCTACCTCCATGGATGCCATGAAGGTTGGACTTGAAGTTGACACTTTATTCTTCACTTTATTCTTCACATGTGATGCCATTATGCTACTGAGTGTAGCAATTTTTACCAACACATTGGATTAATGCCAAAAAAAATTATACAGGAATGGAGATCCTAAAATTCTATGGTGTGCAAAATACATATCATGTCCAGCTTGTGGGATAAACACACTAAAACTTAAGTTCTTCATGGGCAGGAGAAGTTTCCTTTCATCAATACGTCATATTTCCAATCTACAGCCCCATCTCTATGCCTATCTTCTTTTTAACCGCTGCCTTGAATCCCTCAGTAAATTTTGGAAATGTATCTTCCAATATAGAATATTGGAATATATCGCCACCACCACCCTGCTTTCCCCCATGAATGTCCTTGAATTAATGTATGTCCTCCAGTTTGATTGATCTCTTCTATAATAAAGTCCTGAGGATTTTTGGGATTGAGAGTGAGTAGCAGAGACTTCAGAAGGAAAGTCAATAAAGACTTTGACAACGAAATCTAGAAGAGCTGGGCAAAGGGAGCATGGAGCTAGCAGAGTGAGTGTGGACATTCCAATCTGGTCTATCTCTTTTGTGATTACCCCTTCAGTTGAGCTGCAAATTTGTTTTTTTTTTCTCCTGATTTTCCAGCAAATTACTACTGAACAAAGAGTCCAATCTTTCAAGAATAAACATTCTCTGAAATAATAGTCTAAGTCGATGGCTCTCTACCTAATTGCACATTAGAATTACCTAAGGTACTTTTCAAAAATTGCCATGCTTAGGTACCACCTCCGAAGATTCTGATTTAATTTGTGTGGTGCAATATTCAAATCAAATTAGGGAAATTAAGCTACAATTATTGAATGCATTATTGAATAATACTCTAAGACTTGTTCTGAAAAAGCTCGTTCTGGAATTTAGAGTCTAGAGTGTCTTTCTTAAAGGTTGAATTTCATGAGCTTGACATTAGTTCCGCCAGAGAACAATGAACACGGTAGTAATAATAGCATTGATTGATGATTTATGGTAGTCTGGCATGGGCTGAATGCTTTATGTGTGTTCTCTCATGAGAATGATAGGAAAAGTAGCTCTCACATTGGGTCTAACCTTTGGAGTCAGTATTTTACTAGACCACACTACTTCTGGGTCACTCTTTGTGCCTCAGTTTACTCATCTGCAAAGTACAACAATTTTATTTCCTACCTTATGGAATTATTGTGAGGATTAAATGAATAGGGATCAGAGGGAGGGTGGGAGGAGCACAGGGGACTGAGGTTATGGTGCATTGGTGAAAGAAATTCTATGGGGACTACACCTGAGGGGGTGGGGGGGAAGCAAAAATTGTTTAAAATTAAACAATGATGTAAAAATTAAAAAAAAAATTTAAAGAATATAGAAAAAAATAAATGAATTAGCATTTGTAAAACACTTAATGGAGTCTGGCAAGTAGCAAGTACTATGTAAGTATTTGTTTTTGTTATTTAGATTCCAAGAAAAGACCATCAGTTCTCAGGAGGCAAGGAAATCCAGGCCTGGAGGTGGGTGTGAGAGGAGAATTTCTGTCCTTTCTACTGCAGCAGTCCCTCTGGCCTCTGGGACTATATCCACCCTCACGCCCCAGTTCCAAGCACCGTGCTTGGCTCACAGCAGGCTCTCCCATAATTGCTATTGGATGCTGGGTTTTTGTCCACGGCTTCCTTCTCCAATTCCAGTCCTAGTTAGTAGTTTCACATATGGAAATTGGGTCTTTGGAAGGAAAGAGAGCCCATATAACATCCAATGGTAGGAATATCACCCTTCCCACCCCCATTTTGCCCTGCCCTGCCCTCTCTGGCAGGCCTAACACCCTAGTTCAGACTGACACCGAGACAGTGTGCCCTTGCTCTTTCACCTTCCCTTGCAGAGGATTTGCTGGTGCAGAGGAAATAAACTCCTCTTGTGCACAGAGCTCAAGTTCTGGTCCCACGTTAGAAAGTCTTCAGATATCATGTAAGGAGACCACGTTATTGAATTGGGCTACGGAATAGGATTTTCCCATGTTACAGATGAAGAAATTGAGGCTCAGGAGATTAAGTTGCTTAATATGTTAGAGATATTAAGATATTAAGATAATAGAGGTATTAATATGTTAGAGAATGCCAAGATTGAGCCCAGGCCTGTTTGATTACAAGTGAGAAATCTTTTCACTATAATAATGTCCTCTTCTGCACCTCTCCTACTGTTAGGGGGAAATGATGTCCTGAGTTAATCCCACACAGGCTTTGTGGATCCCACCCCCACTCCAGACTAAAGCCATCAAGATATTGGGAAAGACAAATCCCATCACCACCAAAGGGAGGGTGGCTGGGACCTGAGGGTGGAGTTGGGCAGCCAGGTTGGATATAAAAACCAAACACGTGGGCCTTGGGCTCCCTCGCTGGCTCGCAATCGCTCGCCTCCTGGCTTCACCGCTCCTGGCTGGCGGCCAACTCTGAGAGCGCCATTTTGGGATTCCTGATTGGCGGATCGGGTAGGACTCATTTAAAACTTTGTCTCCCACTTTTCTCCCAGAGCTGTACATTTCCTCATTTCCCCTTCCCTTGTAAATAAACCTTTTATTAACCTTTCACGTGTGCCTGCAGTAGAGCATTGATAAGTCCTTTTAAGCGCACGGGTGAGGACCCACAGTCAGGCACCCCGTTTTGTATCGGGGTTGCTCTACAACAGTACTTCATTCCACTTTTTGCAATTTCCTGTGTGGAAATTTATCCCATGATTTGTAGAAATTCCTCCTCCTAAACTGATTGTAATCAATAGCCATCTCCACAAACTTACAACCTGTGATAATGGACCCCCCTACAACTGTCCTCCTGCTCTTCCACCTCTCAAATTCCCTCTACACATACCCACACACCCATGATACTGTAATTTGTTGGCCTTTTTTTTTATTGTCACAATTTTTTTTAAACCCTACCAAGTAGACTGGGGGTGGGGACATCAAATAGTTACTATATTTATGCAATGAATGGATTTAGGTGATAATAAAAGCAGATGTTGCTATAGCAACTAACGTTCTGGGATCCCATACACATCTTCTTGCCTTTGTGCAAAGTGCACGGGATCATAGCAAACATCTCCCCAAATGGTCTGTGAAGAGCAGGGCACACTGACCACTGTGATCAGGTCAACAGTCAGCTTACACATGTGGCGCTCCTAAGCAGCCAAAACATTGGCTGCAGTGTGAGGTCCAGAAAAAACTGGCTGTCAGCCCAAGAACCATTAGGAGGCTGCACTATCTCCCTCTTGGGTGAACTTATTCCCTTTCTTACCTACCCTCCCCCCTACATCCCCCCCTCCTTTATCATGCTGGTTTTAAATCATGTTAAGTGTTAATGACAGACTGGATTACTTTCTGAATACCAGTGGTATAGGAGGATGAGTATTCACCTGAACAATAACCCACCTTGGTATAATGGATAAAATCCCGTACCACACCCTGGGTGTTGTCCAGTGGTGATCACCCAAGGCTCCTTTCCCTGGGACTCCTCCCCTCCTTGCTGGGAGTTCCTACCTCCCCTCCTGGCCCCAGGCGCCCATGACACAAGGGCTTTCCCTTACCTATACTGTCAGCCATCCTCTTATACATCACACAAAGAGGGAAAGGTCTGCCCCCAGGAACTTCACGACCTCCCTGAATCCTACCTAATTCTCTTTCCTGCATCTCTGCAGAAAATGCTAACCCAGGAGGATTCACTCACAAGTAGTAAAATGAACAACATGGCAAATGCACTTCCTACCAGAATTTGCCCTTTATTCACAAAGTAGGGGCCTTAAACCAAAAGAATAAATTCCAAATTGTAGAAATTCAGCCATCAGCTATAAGGTGAGGGATATTCTATCATAGCAATGGACCCCCACAGGACCACCTACACATGGGGCCTGTACCCACCCCCCCACACACACACACACCATAAAGCAAGTGGGTGCTCATGGGCTCTGAGTCTGGAGGGGAAGCAGGCAGAGAAATGGCCATAGACACATGCTGTGTTGGGTATATGCCCTGAGGAGGGACTTCCCAGTAAAAGGGGAGAGGTTTTTTTTTTTTAATCTCCTCTATTGATCTTTTTACAACCTGCAACTCTGTTTTCTTCTTTAAAGCTTATGTTCACTAATCTTATTTTTCATGACATTCATCCTTCTGATTTTTGTTGTGTTTCTTTGATTAGCTTTCCAGAGTTCTGTTGTATAACTTTGATATGCTTTTCTGCATTTTCTTCCACTTCTTTTAACTTTATCATGGCACCCTCTCTGATAGGTATATAAACTTTTCTGTCTTTGTGGTTTCATTCTGGAGAGTCGCCCTCTCCGTGTGATGACATATTCCCTTTATGTCTCAAGGCACCTTGTATTGTGTCTTTTGTGAGCCCACTTTGCTGCTTTAGATTTCCCTGTTTTTTTAAGTCTCTGTAGCAGTCACTTAGAGAGCTGCACTACTTCTACTTTTCCAGCAGGTGGTGCTGTAGTTTTATTTGACTTTAGATTGTTTTCTTTTTTTCTTTTTTGCCTCCCCCAGCCTCTGTAGGTCAGGAGACCTGATCTTGCAGCTGCTGAGTCAGGGTGGGGGAGGAGTGTGAAGGGGGTCTAGTCACTGGTGGGAATGTGCTGAAGGCCGCGGGTCCTGGCTTCTGTTGTGGCACTGATATCCCTCTTCTCTAGGGTGCCAGACCTGGCCATAGCCTGCACACTGTTAATGTACCTGAGGTGAGAGAGGAGGAACACAACCCAGAACACTGTCCTTATTCTTCTCACTGGGAACACCGGAGCTTCTCTGCATGTGTTTCCCCTCAATCAAGGTGTATGCCTCCACACTGCCCAGCTCTCCCCTCCCCATGGTCACTGGCAGCACCACAGTTTGTATGGCCACCTCTCCACCCCAGACCACAATTTCCAGGTACTTCTCTTCACCCACCTCTTGCTTACTGAAGCATGAGCCTGCTCAGTGTCCCTCTAGAACAGTCTGTGCTGGTTCTGGTGTCCAAGAGGTTCTCCAGTTTTGACACAAATTACAGGGCCCTCTGAGTTTAGTGCCCTTTGGCCTAATTTTCAGATTATCTTCCCAGGGGCAAAGCAAGGAGCCTTCTCTAAAACTATCTTGGTCCAATCTCCAAATCAGAGTTCTTTGGAAGGCAATAATGAAGCAGTTACTTCAGATTCTTTCCTCTCCTTTCCCGGTCTATTCTCATTTAGGTCCTACCTCCTCCTGGAAGCCTCCCTGGTCCCTAGGGTGAACTCCTCATGCTACCTCCCTGTCACCATCACCATGTTGTCTTCTATGTATGTGTTCATTTCACCCACCAGAACTCTTCTCCCCTCTGGTACAGACTAGCTATGACTCAATAAATTCTGAGTTCTAGCTCCTAGCTCAGTGCCTGGCCCCTAGCAAGGGCCCCAAATTATGCTGAGAGAAGTTTGAATGAATGAAATAGTTGGAAGAGAATCTTTCTTTTGAAATTGAACTGAACCCATGGACTTTGTAACATTATTTTTCTATCCAACTGAGCCAAGCAAAGGCAATATTGCTAAACTGAATGGCCACCTCTGGAATCTAACTGTGGTGGTCAGTCTTACATGCCAACTTCACTAGACTATCGTACCCAGATATCTAAACAAACACTAACCTAGGTATTGCTGTGAAGGTATGCAGTAAATGTGGTCAACATTTACAACCAGCAGACTCTAAAGGAGATCCTCAATAACCTAGGTGGGCCCACTCCAATTTTTTGAATGGCCAAAAGGTTTCCTTGAGGAGAAAGAAATTCTGCCTGTGGATTTGCAGCTTTGGCTCCTGAGAGTTTCCATTCTGCCCTTCCTGATGGCCTGTCCTATGGATTTCAGACTTCCCTAGCCAAGGCCCCAGAATTGTGTAAGAATTCTTTACACTAAATCTCTTGATATACATAAAGTGTTGACCCTTGAATAATCAAGGTTTTAGGACCACCTGCTCATAGATCCTCTTACAGTACAACTTACCATATGTCCTCCATACCTAGGACTTCCACATCCTTGGATTCAACCAATCAAAATCCATACGCAGGGCCTCCCCTGGTGGCACAGGCAGTTGAGCGCAGCACTGTGAAGCTGTCTGCAGCCTCTGCAGTGCCAGTTCAATCCCCGCTGGCCTCGGAGCAACCCATATGGCGAGGCAGACCTCTCCTGTCTCACCTGCTGCTCCCTTCAGCAGCGTATTTCGTCAGTCTGCCTGTCCTGTTCCCCACTCTGTCTCTGGTGAATCCTCTCAGCCTCCCGCGAATCTGGCCTGTACCCTGGTTCTTGTGTAAAATAAATAAATCTTTAAAAAAAAAATTCATGCTCAGTTGAATTCATGATGTGGAATGCACAGATAGAAAAAAATCTGCTTCTAACTGGGCCATACAGTTCAAAGTTGTATTATTCAAGGATCAACATAATAGATATATGTAGAGCCCTAGATATAGATATATCACATACCCACATAGATTATATATAATACTAGGTATTTATTATATATCTTTGATAATTTATGTATATGTAAATCTCCTATGTTTCTCTGATAGAACTTTGACTGATGCAGTAATTTTCAGAGCCCTGTAGGACCTGGACTGAGAAGTTCCTTACCTTTGTACCAAAACTGTTCCAGAAGAAAGCACACATAGGCACTCTTCATATGTCCCTATTTTCCAATAGCTTTGCAGTAACTACAAGAAGTGGGTGATTGGTGAAGATCACAGTCCCTTTGCTCCAGGAGAACCTAGCACAGGATGGTTCAACAACTCTAGAAGATGGCACAGTAGGACCCATTATCAGGTGTCCTGTCTCCCAGGCCAGGGCTCCCCAGCAGCCCAAGTTTGAAGCATCAGTAATTTGTATTGATGAGAGGAAAAGGCTGCTGTAGAATATTGAACTTGGCCAATTAGCAAGTAAACAAACACGCAATTGCAAGCCAGAGCGCTGGCTAACCCAATGTACTCTGCTCATTTAATTTGACATGAGTCGTTTAGTTTTAATTAGGACGATGCTTCACAGTATATTAGTAGGAGTCCTGTAGTATATGTTGTGGAAATAATAAGGGCTTAGCAACAAGACTTGTTTCAGCACTCTGCTATTAAACCTTCACTGAGAAGAAAGGTGAGGTTGCCAGGTTCTTTGTGGAAAGGATTTGGTTTAGAAATTAGCACTGTTAGAAAGAACTAGGTGCTGACAGAGTCTGGAAAAGCCCCCAAACTCAAGCAAATTCAAGAATACTCAGTTCATGCACCTGAACACCAAATCTACTGCTAATTCCAAGATGACCACCTTCGCAAATCTCAACAGATCTGGAATATGATCCCCCACACATCAAGGCCAAGAGGGCATAGTGGATGCTTCTGGAAGAACACTGCGGACATCACCAAAAGAACATCCCAACTTAGGTCCCACTTGATCATCCTTGAACTTCACCTACTTGAGCCTTCCTTAGAAGACTACTTGACCCCTAGAAGGAGCAGAATCAGGATTCATACTTCATTCTCTCACTAGTGAGATGAGAACTGTTCCTCTATTCCTTTTTTCTCCAGTGTGTTGAGCCAAGTTGCTCCATCCTGAGATGGCCCCATTCATGCTCAGAAATTGAAGAGTTAGATCTACTTCTTTCTACTTGTACCCACCCAATTTCAGTCTGAATGCCATGTGTCTAGATTTTCCTCTCTATACCTCTTTTTGCCAGGTGGACACCGAGCTCTCTCCTCTTCCCTAGTCCTTTGCTATAATTTACCAAAATAGGGAACTGCCATAATTTACCCCATAGCGAAAGCAGCCTGCCCATCACTCCTCTCTCCATCATTAACAATTCTAACCTTTCTTCTCTCTTTGTGAAACAAAAAGATTGTCTTTTACAGCAGTCCAGGTATCATTGAATAAGTGTTTGAGGAAGGAGACAATGATTCCTATCTCCAAAGCCCTGCCCTCAGTTGTAGAAAATGTTCTGAGCTGAGAGACACCAAAAAATAACTTCTAGGCTGGCTCTGCCACACCAACAACTCTAAAATCTTGAGTAAGTCACTCATTTCTCAGGTTCACTTTTGTTAAACAAAGGGGTTAAGCCAAACAAATTCTGCAATGCCAGAGAAGAGCATACTCCCAGTGCCACCTCTTTTGTCCTTACCGTGCCACTGCTCAGTCCTGGGCCTCCCTCCCATCTCCCTCAGGAGGAACATTGGTGGCAGCATCATCTACTGTAATGGAAAATGCACGAAAGTTTCCCACACATCTTCAGGTCCCTGCAAGGTGAGAAAAGCCGGGCTGTTGGAGCCCTGGACAGTGACTGCATGTTGGGGAGTGTGGATGGGGGTAATCAGATTGCACAGCATCTTGATTCATTCATGTATTCTGTGAACTGATAGTATCCTCATGCTGAGCTGTTTTCATTAACAAGGAAGACACCATCCCTACCCTCAAGGAATTTGATATACAGTGGGGAGGTGGGGGTGGAGATAACAAAAATAATTATAATGCTGAGAATGAGTGGGTATATATGGGAGCACATGGGAAGGCTCCACTCTGAAAGTTTAGAACAGACTTCTGGGGTTGAGGGAAGACAGTCAACTAAGACCAAGACCTGAAATAATGTCTTCATCTAACTCAGTCTCTTCAGCGATAGATGTTCCTTCCTCCTTGAAATACTTTCTTCACTTAATTTCTTCTGATCATCTACTTCTTTCTATTCTCCTTCGCTGCAGCCTCTTTACCTTCCATATTTGTGTTAAATGGGCCAGTGCCTGACACTCTGACCTCTCTTCTCTATCACTCTTATTCCTTAAGGAGCTCAACCATATCTCCACTGTAAGTACCAACTGCCACAAGAAATTGCCACATTTTTATTTCTAGCTGTGACCTCTCCCTTCTAAGCATTAATGCAACATCCCCATTCAAAGTCTAATAGGTACCTTTAATGTAATATGACCAAAACCAAACACTTAATTTCAACCCTCACTTTCAAAAACACTGCATGCCCCTCAATCTTTCTATATCATGGTGAAACCCATGATGAAACCTAAGAGAAAGATCCTAGGCTCTCTTGCTCTCATGCCCACATCTAACTGGCCAGTAATTCTGAGCTCTCTCTGCATTAAGTGTATAACCTACTTCTTAGCATGTCCATGTCCTCACCGTGATCCAAGCAACAACATCTTCCTCTGTGGTGCTTATATCCATCTTTTAACTGATTTTCTCATCTCTGCTTTGCCCCCAAAATCACAGTGAACCTTTAAAACTCTAAGTCAGATCAAGTCACTCACCTGTTCTTTATGGCTACCTTTGTCGTTCAGCATAAAACCCAAGGATTCTCCCATCACCTGGAAGAATCTCATGCAATCTAGACCTCCACATCTCTGGTGTCAATACCAGCTACCTCCTCATCCCCAGGCCCAATCCATTTCCCAGGCACTAGTCTCACCAACCTCATTCCTATGCTGAGCACAGTCTCACCACCCCCACCCTGGACATCCTGTCTGCTGGATCACCTTTTTCCACACAGCTGCTTGACTTTCTCCCTCACTTTAAATGTCAACTCCTCACAGGAACCTTTTGCACCAAGGGGTCCTGGCAAGATGGAACATCCAGCTAAAGATCTTTTTATGAAGGTACTAGTCACAGGGGAAACCAAGAATCTATTTTGAGATCTCCCCCCAAGGTCCAGCAACACTAGGGGGATACCATCCCTGACTCCCTTTAGTCCTGAAGGAACAAGGAGAAGAAATGGTATTACCAGGACTTCTCTGAGATCTGTAGCTATGGCCATTAGAGTGCATGGTGGGAAGCAGCCACTGTGGAAATGTGGTCAAGCAGGAAACAGGAGGAACAAATTTCCACCCTCATGTCTCCTGTTGGTGCACCCTTGTCCAAATCCAACTGGGAGCCAGAGGACAGGGGAACCCAGTGATATAATCCACAGGGTTCAGGCTCAAGAGCACAGAGCAGGGAAGAGACGGACAACAGACAGGGGCAAATGAACATGATTCAACACATCAATATTTCTGATTTCCCTCCTTCCAGGTAGAGCTCTACATTTGAAAGTGGGGCCACAGCATGTCACTTGCGTTAGTCAAAGTCATATACAGACATAAGCCATTATGTTCCCCTTCCTGGACCAGGGAAGTCCAGAGGATGAAGACTCAGTCAGCCTGGATCCCAGAGTGATAAAGATGTGTAGTGGAGCCCCCTGCTATCCCATGATGGATACAAAGCATGAGCAAAATATATGTCTCTGAATCTTGAGGGTTATTTGTTACTGCAGCTTCACCTAGCTTATCCTGACCTCTAACCCTTATTTGTTCAAACAGTAACTTCCTTCATTGTCATACTTTACTATGCCTTGTTCGCTTCATAAAACTTATCATACTAGATAAACCGTGAGGTTTGTTAACTGTCTCTTGTAACATGTAAACCAGTAGGCAGGATAACTTGTTCTTGGCACCCAATAGCACCTGGTTAATTTCAGATTTTCAGATGCTAAAACTCTCTGTTGAATAGATGAATGAATAAGTGAATTCATAATAACTGACATGTATCATTATGTCCCAAGCACATTCTCACAACTGAGGAAGTAGAAGATTAAACAATTTGCTTAAGGCCACCAACCAAGCTTAAGTTATGAAATAACTTTGACTCCAGAAGGTCTTTTGACTCCAAATCTCAAGTGCTTGGTCAACCTGCCATGCTACTTCCCAGTCTAAAGGGTGCTTGGTGGGAAAATGCAGAAGAGTCCATTCCAGGCACAGACCAGAGGCTGGAGAGAGCAGAGCATTCAACAAACTGCAAGTGTTAGTTATGGCTGGAGCCAAGAGTGACGATCAATAGCTATATGGAGTAATGGGGAAAATTAAAAACTTTGTTTGGCTATGTAAAAGTAATGCTAATTACAGTCATTTAGAACTGCTTACCATTTCTGCCTAATTATCAGGCAGCACAACAATTATGTAGATATTTAACTAATGTCAACCTAACTTTGTTATAAGTTTTATTTGATTATAACTGTAAAAACTTGGACAAGAGCTTCGTCCAACAAAGAGCCAGTTGCTCACAGAGACTGGTCCTCTGCCCAGAATTTAAAATTAGAGGGAAGCTACCTGGTGCTTACCAGTTACTCATGTATTATTAATGATCTTCCAGGTGTGTTTCATCTGGACAAGAAGCTCCTTGAGGCAGGTGCTACCTGATTTTTTCTGATGTCATTATCCCCTTCCCGTCTGGAACTCAGATCAGCCCTGAGTGTTCATCTGTTGTGCTCTCTCTAGAAGAGAGATCTTGGCTCTGTGCTTCTGAGTCTCTGTTCATTTTGTGAAGGATGAGGATATGAGATTGAATGACAGATTCCATGTCTATACCAGCTGTGAACAGTGCAAAGACACTTTCCCAGAGCCCTGGGACAGGCTTTCAGAAGAATAGGGTAAAGGTAGTGTAGGGCACTTGGTGGCTGTAGGGGCAGGAATAGGACACCAAGCAGGTTTTCTATGATCCAGCAGACAGGGTAAAGGAGGAGTCAGAGTCCTCAGTGGCTTTTGCAGGTCTTTTATTGGGATTTACCAGGCATATGGCAGGCAAGGGTGCTGGGGGCCCGGTAGGCTGGCAGGCCTCCCAGCCCCCAGCAGGTCTTCACTCTGGGCTCTCCGGCCTTCTCTCTTGGCTTTTGCTGGCGTCCCCGTTACGCCACCCTTAAAAGCCCAGTCTCAGCCCAGGTGAATCCCATCCACATATGCCCACACCCTATTCCAGGTGCCCGCCATCAGGCATGCATTCAAGACCGCAAGGATCCATCATCTATCCTCATGGCGGGAGGGCAGAAAAGCCTGACATTTTTCCTTACCCTACAGTCCACCCCTTCAGGGTTTTCTGCCATACAATCTACATATAAGCAATTTTCTTAGCAAACATAAACAATGCAGCCATGGCCCACAAAAGCAAATACATCACAATATAACAACAAAATACAACAGAACACAAATAAGTCCAGGCAGGGCCCCAACCTAGTGCAAAAGACAATTATTGGTACCAGCAGATGAGCCACCAAATCTGCTGTCAAAGGCACTGCTCATACGAGGGAGGGGAACCACTCACGGCATCTACTGTCACACACCAGGAGCTGTCAGGCTTCCTGGCCTTCTCTGGCTGTAGTCTTGGCTACAAGCCACATACCGCATCCACCCCCAGGATGCACTCACTCTGGGATTGGCGACGCTATTTTACTGTTGGGGGTAATCGCCAACCCTCAGGGCTTCTGTCTGCAGTCGCTCCAACACTCGGCTTTCATAGTCACCAATGCCACTCACAGACCCCTGCACTCAGGCCAACCCACTGTACAAGCACATGGGTTGGGGATCCTTGGCTATGAACTCTACATTCAGCTTGGGCTCCACCCCAAGCCATGTTCCCCACCCGTCCCCCAAGGGCGGGATCCTCAGCTCCTCACCCTCACTCGACAACGAGCAGGGCATCACCCACAGGTGATTTTACGAGACTCACAGGTCTTCAGCATACCCAGGCTGCTTAACAGCCACTCAGGGCTTCTCAACTTAGCATCAGCACCAGCTTTTGCCTTCTCATTTGGCTTTTCTCCTCTGCCTGGCTGCTGGGCATACGCAGGCTGCTTTTGGCCATCAAGGCCTACTGGCCACCCCCAGATTCTCAAAAAAACATAATCTGCCAAGGTCCTCCGCCTTTTGGCAGGATAGTCAGTCCAAGTCCGTTGGCCTCTCCCTGCATTAGCGCTGGTGAGCTCCGAATCGTGGTCTTCTCTTTGCCAATGATACTTGCTGCCTCGGGGGTCATTGGCTGGTCCTCTCAGGCGTCTCCGTCACGCAAGGTCTCGACTTGTAGCTTCCAGACCTCGTCCATCTCCTGTGCTGCCATGATGCCTCCAGCATTGTCACAGGCAAACAGTCTGTTATTCCTTAGTCCCTCCAGGTCTTCGGAGGGCTCCATACCCGTCTGCATTGCCGACTTACGCCGATTGTAGTGGCAGGAATGACACAGTGCAGGTTTTCTGATGATCCAGCAGACCGGGTAAAGGAGGAGTCAGAGTCCTCAGAGGTTTTGCAGGTTTTTATTGGGATTACCAGGTACATGGCAGGCAGGGGTGCTGGGGGGCCGGGAGGCTGGCAGGCCTCCCAGTGCCCAACAGGTCTTCACTCTGGGATCGCCGGCCTTCTCTCAGCTTCTGCTGGCGTCCCTGTGACACCGCCCTTAAAAGCCTAGTTTTAGCCCAGGTGAATCCCATCTACCTAGGCCCACACCCTACTCCAGGTGTCCGCCATCAGGCATGCATTCAGGACCGCAAGGATCCATCATCTGTCCTGATGGCGGGAGAGCAGAAAGCCTGACATTTTTCCTTACCCTACAGTGGCCTAGCTGAAAAGAATCCTTGAAATGTTATAATAGCGTCAACTGTCGCCCCAGCCACATTCTCTCTTTCTGGAGTAATAAGAGCTTTTGCTGGGCACATGGAAGCCTAGATGGAGGCCATAACCCCAGGCTCCTTTGCAGCTAGCTGTGGCCAATGGGATGTCAGCAGAAGTGATATATGCAAATTATAGGCCATGCAGGGAAAAAGGATGACTTGAGCCTCCCTCTCCAATTTCAACTTCTTTCCTATGGCTGGGGGAATATAACAACTTAGACAAGTCTTCTTGGACCTGAGATGGGGGTAGGTATTGAGAAGCCAGAGCAGCAAAGGAAACTGGGTGGGCAGAACTGTGGGGCTGCAGTCTCATACCATCACAGAGCATTGCCACTGAGCACATGTAAGAGACAGAAATCACCATTAAGAGCACAAAAAATAATTTAAAAAAAATAAAAAGTGGTGAGCTTTTCATATTCATCACCTCTGTTTTTAATGTAGCTTATACCCTTCTAAGTTTATATAATTTGATTTTTAATGATAGCTATGTTTATCAACCAGCTCATAAGATTTCTGAAAATCTGTGACAACTCCAGATTTGGGCTTGCCAGAGTAGCAAAACCTGCATCTAATCAAATACTAAGATGAAGCAGGACGTGGGAGGTGGGGCGGCAGGTCGTCAGGTATATGATATAACTCAGCCCATAGACGACCCAGTGTTTCCTGAAATATGATGTTGATCCACAAACAACTTTGAAGTAAAAAAGTTTCTACTATTTATTGCTTTAAAAAAAGAATTTTCTGATAGCCTAACACCAACTAGGACATACCCCTATTATAGAGAGCTGCTGAGGTGGGTGGTGAAGGCCCTTCTTGCTCCTACCCAGCCCAGCTGAGGATTTCTACCTCTTCTCCACTCTGCCTCTCTGAAGACTTCCAACCAGCTTAAGAGCAGACATCTCTTTGGTGGAAGTCATAACTCCTGACCTAATCTCTCACTTTTACAAAACACAGGTGTAGCGGCAGTAATGGTGTAGGGTAAGGTAAAAGTATCAGGCTTTTCTGCCCTCCCGCCGTTAGGATAGATGACAGAACCCTGCAGTCCTGAATGCATGCCTGATGGCGGGCACCTGGAATAGGGTGTCAGCATATGTAGATGGGATTCACCTGGGCTAAGACTGGGCTTTTAAGGGCGGCGTCTTGGGGATACCAGCAGAAACCGAGAGAAGCAGAAGCAGAGCCACCAGAGAATTCCAGAGAGCCCAGACAGAGTGAAGACTTGCACCCCTGCCTGCTGTGTACCTAGTAAATCCCAATAAAAGCCTGAAAAGCCAGTGAGGGATCCAGCACTCTCTCTTCCTTTACCCGGTCTGCTGGATCAGAAAACCTGCTCAGTGTCCTTCCTGCCCTTACAAATGGGCACAGTGCAGGTTCTCTATAACCTGAGCAGACAGGGTAAAGGAGGAGAGAGTCCTGGAACCCTCGGTGGCTTTTGCAGGCTTTTATTGGGATTTACCAGGTACACAGGAGGCAGAGGTGCCAGGGGGCCAGAAGGCTGGCAGGCCTCCCAGCCCCCAGCAAGTCTTCACTCTTTCTGGGCTCTCCGGCCTTCACACGTGGCCTTGTTCCCTGCTCCTCTCAGGGTTCTGCTGGCGTCCCCGTGACACTGCCCTTATAAGCCCAGTCTTACCCACGGTGAATCCCATCTACATATGCCCACACCCTACTCCAGGTGCCCGCCATCAGGCATGCATTCAGGCCCGCAGGGATCCATCATCTACCCTGATGGTGGGAGGGCAGAAAAGCCTGATACTTTTCTACCTTACCCTACACAGGGTAAAAGGGAAGTAAGTCCCTTAAAATTGCACAGACTAGGTAGAACAAAAACAGGTCTCAGAGTAATGGGCTTAGCAGAATCCTACATTGTTAAGAGAAAGGAAGGAAGGATGAAGGGAGGAGAGTAGAAAGGAATATGTTACATTGGGTTATCAAAAAATTCATGACATAGTTTTTCTGTTTTCTATGCAAAAACGTGTCATTACTTTTCCAACAATGCAGTATGTGGGCTTATCTGAGCCAAGAGAAAGTAGTAGAAAGACACCCACCAAACAATATCCTGGGTTACCTCAGTAGAACAGGGTGGGGGAAGGTGACTTTTCTTTCCATGCATCCGTGTTATCCAACAAGGCAGTAAGCATTACTTTTACTGTTGTTATTGTTAAAATCAAGACAAATGGAGACCAGCCTCATCAGACATAACCTAGTTAGTCATCTAAACAAAGCTTAATTTAGCTTATTTTGCAAGACTAACTTAACCTGGGTCATTTCTTATTTATGGCTCTAGAAATCATAAACAAAAACTATTTTCCAAGATTAACAGAAGAGAACCACTGATCAGCTCCCTATCACTTAAGAAAATTCTAGCTGTATAGCCAATCATTGCAAGGAATCAACAGTTGCTGCCATCTCACTGAAAAAGTGACTTTACAACAATATACACCTGAGCTGCTTTCCATGTTTTGGTTGTTTTCCATGTTTGGGAATGTTTGAACACTCCCAGTTTGCAAACTGTCTTTTTGGTGTGTCCATAATTTTTCACTAATTGCTACTCCACTGGCTCTACTTCCAATATTTCTGAAATTTTAATATCATTTTTTAATAACACCCACAAAGTGATATGAAATATTTTATAGCACTTAAAATGAATGAACTCAAGTGATTGTACCTTAACATGGATAAATCTCAACATTCTGAACAAGACATACATTATGAAAATTTTGTGACATTTTAAAACAAAAATATTCAAGGTTGTCACCAAGAAAAAGGAAATGCTCTTCCAAGGAGGAGCAACTCAGTAGTGGACATGAAGAGGTTGCTGGCTGCAAGGGCAGCAGCTCCAAGAAAAAGCTGTCAAAAGTATCCTAGGAAGATTAACAGGGACATTTTCCCTTGTGAGGTGTACCCCACGGTGATATTTCCTACCCCACCCCCTCTACACCAATAATATCTAAAAAAAAAAATTAAATTTCAGAAAACAAAAATATTATGGCTTATGGACACATATACACATAGCAACGGTATGTAAGAATATGCATGCATATGATAAACCCAAATTCACATTAACAGGGAAATGAGAGGCAAAGGAATATTCATGTTCTTTCAGCTGATCTGTATGTTCTGTCATTTGAAGCAATATGGCAAATGTTAAGATTTGATAAGGTACGGTGGTAGGTACACAGATGTTTATCAAATTCTCAGTATGCTTGAAACATTCCATAATAAAAATAACCCTGATTTTTTTAATTAAATATATGTATTCACTAAGATAAATCCAATCATAAGAAAATGTGCATGATACATATCCCCATTAAGGTAAGTTTCTCATTGCACTATTGTCTCACGGTTGTGTGACCAGATTGCCATTGACTTTGAGTCCTGGAGGGCAGGGACTCTCCATCCCTAAATCCCCTGTGCCTGTACTAATCCCCACTTCAACATCTGAGTCTCTGTCATGTACCAGATACTCTGCAAGACTCTAGGAAGACAAAGTATTCAGAATCACTCCCCACATTTTAAGAAGCTTACACCCAGCAGGAGAGACAGGAAAAAAAGAACTAACTAAAATTCACTAATTTTGCTCTATGGGGAGACACATCGCCCCACTAGTACCTCCCCCACTGACAGAAAATGCAGCAGGCAGGCCGGAGAAGCGCATGTGGTAGGGGAGGGAGGGGGAAGGAAGAGCTCTGCTTACCTCCCAGCTCTGCAGCTCACAGACGCGGGAGCTTAAATGAATTACACAACTTCCCCCAGTCCTGTTTCTTTCCCATAAATTCTTCAGAGTGTCGTAAGCAGTCAGAAAGATCATTTCATTGAAAGCACCTGGTACAGTCAGTGTTGAAAAACAAAACACACGGGGAAAGTGAGGAGCGAGACAGTTGAATCATCCCTCCAGGATCAAACTCTAATGAGCTGACAACCCAGGATTGCAAAGCAGGTGTGTCCCCCACAGTGCCTTGAACATAAGAAATCGGATGTTCCATAGAGACTGTTGAATAGATACTTAATTTCTAACTTAAATTCAATTCTTCAAGCATAAGAATCATTTTAGCTAAAAAAGAAATGTAAAAGAACAAATCACTTCACTATAACAGGAGAGAAGAACAAACCAGAGAAGTAAGCACCCCCAGCAGCGGGGGCCAGCCTCCAGGTCTTGGGCCTCTCATCCTATCACACCTCCCAGGCTCAGGAGTGCGCTCTGCTCTCCCCTGGACAGCACTTCTCCTGTTTCCCTAGCCCAGGGCACTGGGGATCTCTCCCCACTCATCAAATCTACCCTCCTTTGGCTTCAAGACAACACTTGGCCTTGGTTTTCCTCTTCTCTGTCAGTCTCCTCCAGTCTCCTGCCTGTGTAGCAACTTCCCCATCCATGGTGTTTTATGTGGCTTTGGGGAACTTTGGGCTTCCCTGAGCCTCTGGAAAGCAAGGTCAGGCTAGCTAGGTGGCCTGGAATGAACACTGTAAGGGCAGCTGGAATAGGGAAGGCCCCAGTGACAATATGGAATCATTTACTCTGTGTCAAATGGTGTTTGCTTACATCATTGCACTGAATTCTCCAAATGAAGATAAGCATGACCCTCATCCCCGCTTCACTGATGAGAAAACTACAACTAAGAAAAGTTAGAGGATTGACCCACGGTCACCTAGAGAATAAGGGTAGAGCCAGGATTTGACCTCCTAAGGCCAGGCTGACCTCCTAAGCCCTACCACTGGGCTGCATCCTCTCAGCCACAGGGAAAGTCCTTGGCTGGACATAAACCTACAAGAGGGGGTAATATATGTGTACACACACTTACCTTCCTGTGTTGACATTGAAGATCAAACTGTTTGGGGCCACCAATACCTTGTGCATTTGGGTCTGGGGTCTCCAAACATGTATCACCCCCTTCCTTCTTGTTTTCACCTGAAAATCAATCAGCTGTTTCTTTGTGCCTCTATATTCCAAGATCATATTACACTTTCTATTTATTTTCTGGATTTTTCTCCACTAGCTCAAATTCTCCTTTAAAGTCTTCCAGATAGGTCTGGCAAGCAGGCAGGACAAAACCCCACATTTCCTGGGTCTTTATTCTACCTCTACCAACAGCCCCTGCCCTAGTACGCCCCTGCCACAAGCCCGTACTTCAAATACCATTCCAGAGCCAGCTGCCCAGGTCTTGCAGCATCTGCTCTCTTCCCAAGTCACAGCTTTCAATAGGAAGGAGAGCTGAAAACATCTCCTGAGCCCGCCGGTCCTTCTACTTTGTACCCAAAATGTCAGTCTGCAGAGATATTCAAGGTTTGTTTTTTTTTACAACTGACTGGATTACTTTTCCCACGTGAATCAGGAGGAGTGGGGAGTCAAGGGAGACATCAACAAGTATGCTAAATCTGGCCACACCCCGAATTAAAAGATATGGAGCACTGTAACAGCCAGGCCTCATGAAGGGCCCCAATGACCCACATGTTCCTGGGATGCATATCCTTGTGGACTTCCCTCCCATATTTTACTACACTGGTCTAGATGTTCAATAAAACAAAGCAGACATAACTGTGGGAGGGGGGAGAGATAATGGAAATGTTTTGTAAGGGGTGGAGCACTAGCCAAATGTAGCAGTATTTGAGATGAGCCATAGGGAGGAGGACAGGGACATAGTTCCTTAGGCCTGTCTGATCAGATACAGCTGACGTCAAACTTTCAAGGGAAAGGGTCACCAATCCCCACGATCCCACCTCCAGGAAGCCCACCGGGATACTTCATGCCTTTCAGAGAGTGCCCGCTGACATCCCTCTATGGGAGGAGTATCTGCTAAGCCAGGTAGACTAACCAGCTCTTGGATGTAACTTTGCTCTGACTTGCCACTCTGAGGTCCCTAGTTTTCTGCCATATCACCAAAGGCCTGCTCTACCTTCCCACACACCGGCTTCTTGCCCAATGACTTTATTTCACATGTGCGCAGGCACCACTTACTGAACAGTGTCCACACCTGATCTCACCTGGTCTTTGCACCTATGTTGTGATATCTTTAGCACATTGCATTTTAGAAAATTGAGGCTGTGTTGTGTTGGCAACACCACACTGATAAACAGGAGTCATGAAGCAGGCTGCACAATGAGGCATGCTGCTGAATGAGCAAGATCCTGGCCTTTTTATTGATGGGTGGGGTAGGAAGACAAGGAGAAAAAGATGGGTGAAGCTAAAGAATGTGTTTTTGTCATCTAGGGCTTTGGGGGGACATGAGTCTGCTGACCAGATAATTTTTATCTGCTTGATGACCAAGTGTTGTAATTGAAACCATACCCCAGCCCCCCGCCCATGGTTCCAATCTTATCAACAAGCCACTGACACTTTTGGTGTCCCTTGTCATACATCAGTCCTCGGCCCCCCAGGTGTTTCCAGTCATACCTCATGATGCATACCCTTCCCAGGATGATCAAGCTTTCTGCTTTTGGTTGATTTGAAAGGCACCTTGTAAGGTTTGGCTGAAAAATATTTTTTTTTTTTTTATAGAGGCATGCTTTTTTATTTATTTATTTGTTTGTTTGTTTGTTTTGTTTATACATGCACTGGGTACAGTCAGAAGCGCGGGAGGGTGAGAGAATTCACCAGAGCCAGAGCGGGGAGCAGAGCAGGCAGAAGGACCGAAGTACACTGCTGAGGGGAGCAGCGGGCAGCAGGAGAGGTCTGCGCGCCATGTGGGACCCTCCTCCAGTGGCCGGGGAGCAGCCGGGGATCGAACCGGCGCCACAGAGGCTGCGGGCAGCTTCGCAACCCAGCGCTCAACCGCTGCGCCACCGGGGAGGCCCTGAAAAATATTTTTTTAAGATTTATTTATTCATGCATACAAGAACTGGGGTACAGGCCAGATGTGCAGGAGGGTGAGAGGATTCACCAGAGACAGAGCGGGGAACAGAACAGGCAGACTGATGAAATACACTGCTGAGGGGAGCAGCGGGCAAGCCAGGAAAGGTCTGCCATGTCATGTGGGTAGCTCCCCGACCAGCCAGGATTGAACCCGTGCTGCGGTGGCTGCGGGTAGCTTCATAGGTTGCATCTTAACACCTTGCACCACCAGGGAGGCCCGGCATTCCCTCTTCTGTGGGTGCCCACCCCCTGGCAGTTGGAATGCTACCCTACAGGATGAGATACGTGGCCCCTGAGACCAGATAACCTAGATCCTGGTGCCAAGAGGCAATGAAGAGAATGACTTTTCTTACTACCTAGTAACCGGTTGGGAGTTTTGCTTTCTCAGGCACCATGGCCATGCCCACACTGCCAGAGCCAGCTCCCCTCGTTCTGAGCTGCAGGCAGGCCGCACCGGGCTGGAAGCTCAAGTGCCAGCAGCTTTGGTTCCTCTGCGGAGGGGCTTTCTCCAGCTGTTGGGAGCTGGCTCCACCACAGCTGCACCTGGACATCCAGGAAAAGTCCCCTCAAGGGCCTCCCTGGTGGCACAAGGGGTTAAGCACCACACTATGAAGCAATACACAGCCTCTGTAGCATAAGTTCAATCCCTGGCCAGCCAGGGAGCAACCCACATGGTGCAGCAGACCTCTCCTGTCTTGCCCACTGCTCCCCTCAGCAGTATATTTCAGTCAGTCTGCCTGTTCTGTTCCCCACTCTTTCTCTGATGGATCCTCTCACCCCCACCCCCCGCATCTCTGGCCTGTGCCCCAGCTCTTGTATGCATAAATAAATAAATCTTTAAAAAGAAAAGAAAAGTCCCCTCGAGGTAGAAGCCCTAGGCAGCTCAAGTGGGGTGAAACCCCGCCTCGCGGTCTCCAGTCAGAGGGCTCTGCAGTGTGTCCCTCTTCTCAGTCTGCAGCACAACCAGGCCCACCATGACCTGCGTATTCATTCACCCTGGACTGACTGTGCCCTCTTCCTCATCCAGGAACAGAACTGCTAGAAATGGGGAGAAGGAGGCTTGAGAGCAGGTTTGCCTGACACACACTTTCAGCCACAAATTGTTTGATCATCCGCTTCCTCTCAGAGCTCTTTTCCTGAGTTCATTCAGGCACATCTGGGTCTTACCTGGAAATTCTTAGCAGGGTGATTTCTAAAAGAAAGATGCTGTATCTCTAAATCATATACACAGTTGTAAACCAATGTTACCTCAATAAAAAAAAAAAAAGAAAGAAATAATGAAAAGTAAGTAGTAAAATGGAAGCCTCTAGGGCCCCAATTGCTGTGCCCATCCAGGATATCAAGAGGGCTGAGCCTCACGGAGTAGCCATGTGGGCAAACATTCCCCTCCCCACCACTGTCCAGCTCCTGGCCCACCCACACCTTGGCCCCCGGGATGGTTGCAGTGGTGAGTATTAGGTGTTTAATATTAGATCGTATTAGTGGTTAACATTAAATGACATTTATTCAAAGCATTTGCTCTATTCTGTACCACAGAGTTTCATTTACCAGGCCCTTTGCTTTCTAGAAGTCTCAGCCATTGGGGGCACTAGTGGGAGACTAGAGGTTGAGAGGAAGGGAGAAGCCCAGATATTTCTCCTCCTCTCTCTCTGCTCCAAATGGCACCTCCCAGCCATGACATGTCTCCCCCATGATTCTAGCTCCCTCCAACATTCCCTCCCTCCATAGTTGCAGCTGCCACAGGCAGCCCTGCCTTCTGAATTCTGATAGACCAACCTCTTCTCTGGACCCCAGGGGCAGCAGGTTCCTGCAGTCTCTTCCCAAGTTCCCCGCCCAGTTTGCCTCCTCATCTCTTCCATTAACTGTGGAATAAACACTCTGTTGAAAGACTCACTGGTTTCTTTATATCTCACTGGACCCTGATACATAGTGACTTTTCCAAGTTCACATGACTGACAAGCAGCAGGGCAGAATCAAACCAGTTCTGCTGACCCCAAAGCCCCCACTCTCCTCACCATAACATCCCACCACCCTAATAACCTTGGAGGACCCCAAGCTTTGGCATTTGCCAAAACTTCTGCCTCCCACTGGAGCCCTGTTCCAAACTGACTCCCACTGGAGTCAGTTTTCATACCTGGCTTCAAAGGATAAAGTGCTAGTAACCTGATTTGGCACCCGAACCTACTCAGCATTTAACACACAGCCCTTGCAGTGCCTGGAAGGAAGGTCTCTGCTTTTGCTTGTTTTCTTATTTGTGTGCAAGGAAATCTCAAGTCAATTCAGGATTCCTTTGTGTCTCAGCAACTTATCCTTGATTGGTGGGCTTCTTTAAAAAAAATTTAGGGGGCCTCCCTGGTGGCGCAGGTGGTTGAGCACAGCACTGTGAAGCTGTCTGCAGCCTCTGCAGTGCTGGTTCGATCCCCACCGGCCTCGGAGCAACCCACACGGCAAGCAGACCTCTCCTGGCTCACCCACTGCTCCCCTCAACAGTGTATTTCATCGGTCTGCCTGTTCTGCTCCCCACTCTGTCTCTGGTGGGTCCTCTCACTCTCCCACGCATCTGACCTGTACCCTGGTTCTTGTATAAATAAAATAAAACTTAAAAAAAAAAAAGTAGGGATTTCCCTAAGTGAATGCATACATATGAATGTAACTAAAAATCTTCTGTGTGTGAAAGAGAACTTCAGACTTGCAGAGTGAGGGAGTGCCATGCTGACCCGTGGGATGGCGAGGTCACACCATCCACTGAACATGGAATATTATATAACAACCCCAAAGGATCCCATCCTAATTAACTTGGGTGTAGCTTCCTCCCCAGTTCTCTTGCTGGGTGGAAATGATAAGAAACAGCACATTCCCAGCTTCCCTCAAGTACTACGACAGATCTGACATGCATCTCACTGTGGAATAAAGAGACTTCCTCTCCGAAGAAGAGGTTATGTAACGAAATCAGCCATGACAAAACAATCAGGCCGTGATAGCAAGACAGACAGCTTCCCTCTGAGCTATCTATTCTATGGAAGTGATCCTAATTTATTCAACTTGATTGTCCTCTCAGCCACTGATCTGAGACTTAATTTTCTCCATTTCTTGGAAGTTCTCCTCCTAGCCTCACACCAAGCTCACGCCTTTTTTTCTCTGTCCCTCTTCAACCTCCTGCAACTGTTATTGTCAGTGCTTCTGGCCTCACAGAGATGCGGGAAATGGTCAGAAAGAGCATTTATTCCTGCGTACTTACTGCATATTGAGGCGGGGGGAGAGAGAGAAGCTCTCTACATCTTGACAGTAGCACAGAAACAAATAATGAGCTTTATGCACCAACCTGACAATGGAAAGAGCTTTGGTACAAAAGCCCTTATGCAAAATGGCTGTTACCATAACCCAAGAATTATCTCACACAGATACACACTTGCTCTCCACAGACAAAAGGAAAAATTAAACATGGGCAGAAACGACAAATGAATAATGTCAGTGAGTTCGAGTTCCATCATTCATTGGAAATTAAAATTTCCCAAGGACCTTGTCAAAGCTCATTCCAGTTCCCATTCCCAGAAACTGAGCTTCAATGGATTAGAATGAAGCTTGGAGGCCACAGACAGACTCTAGGCAGAGCTCAGGTGACTTCTCCCCTGACGTCCCCCAGGAACGCTCCCTCCTTCAGTCACACAAAAGGCGTGACCCTGAGTCATCAGTCCAGTACAAGGGGGTTTGAAAAATCTCAAAGAAACTTCACGAGAGGAGGAACCATCATTTGAGATTTTAAGCTTCACATGTGTCACCTATCAAGCACTTGTATAATGTACCTGTACTCCAGGAGGGTGTTCTAAACATTTTCCAGATGTTAATTCATGTCAATATTGCAATTCTCATACTGATTCTCTGAGGCAGTTAATATTACTATCATTTATATCATTATAAAGAGGAAAATGAGACACAGAGAGTTCAGCAATTTGCACAACATTGTGCAATTAAGCGATGGAGCCAGGATGTCAACCCAGACAATTTGACTCCAGAGTGCACACACATACACTTGTGTGTGTGTCTGCACACAGGGTATCTGAAAACTCGCCTTCCACAATACTGAATTCCTTGAAGTGTCAGTCACAGTCCACAGATCAAGCCTGCAATAAATATTTGTGGACTGAGGGCCTGCTCCAGGCCAGGCATCTTCACACAGAGCTCCATCTTGGCCCTCACCAACCCTGCTGTCCTCTCTTTCCCTCTCATCCTCTTCCCCTCTATCAATCTGCTAAAATCGGGGGAGAAGGGGTGTGAGGAAGCCTGGAGGAGGATTTTAAAGCCAGACCTGGAGGTGGCTTCCATCAATGCCATTCACAGGCCAGGCTCCCCTGGAAGATTGGCTGAGAAACTGCCTAACTGAGATCCAAGAAGGGAAGAGGGGATTTTGGAGGAAAACTCTCAGGTGCTGAGAGAGGTGACATTCACTTTTGGCGGGGGTGGGTAAGGGGTGTGAATGGGGCCTTCATTGGTATAAAGAATACAAAACTCCAAGTAAAATATAGGTTCCCTCCCAGGGTCTTGAAGGAGATCTATGCAAGTGAGCTCCACTCATCTTATGGAAAAATTTGTCCCCGGGCAGCACAGGAGATATTAATACAGGCTAGACCCCAAAGAGACTCAGTGATACAGGAGCTCAGGCTGGCGGCCTATTTTTTCTCATGGTGACACAGGCATCTTCAGCCATGCTGTCCTTTTCACCTCAATTCATGACTTCCACCTTATAACCTAATTTGACAGATGTTCTTCTACCACATCTGCATTTCAGCAGCAGGAATAAGGCAAAGAGAAGGAAAGGTACATTTCTACCTTGATGCCACAGCACATCTGCTCACCTCTCATTGGTCATTCTTAGCCACGTGACCATATGCGGCCACAAGGGGGGCTAGAAATTGCAGTTTTTGCTGGGTATACACTGTATATCTGAAAATTTTCTTATTGCAGAACAAGAAGAGAAAAGATATTGGGGCACAGTCAGCTCTGCCACCAGTACCCAGAAAACTAGTTTATTATTTCAAGAGACACCTAAGTTACATAGTAAAGAAAATGTCATCAAAATACATCATATGGGGACCTCCCTGGTGGCACAAGAGGTTAAGCACAGCACTATGAAGCTATCCGCAGCCTCTGCAACACGAGTTTCATCCCTAGGCGGGGAGGTGATCCTAAAATTCAAGTAATAGTAGTTTACACATGTCATTTAGAAATAGAAAAGCTAAAAAATGAATAAATAGCCTAAAGAATTAAAAGAATTTGCCTCTGGGAATTTGAGATAGAAAGAGTTAGAATGGGGACAATTGATTTTCATTATAATCCTCATAGTACTTTCTTTTTAACTTTTAAATTCATGTATATACACTACTTTTATGAAATAAGAATTTAAGATATGGTATAGATAGAAAAGAAATGCTGAATTGTAAAATAAATTGTATTTAAACTTTGCCAGTTTTGAAGGGTGAATTAGTCTTATAGTCAACTTTCGCAAATCTCAATCATCCCCAAATTCAATGTTTCTCAAAATGTGATCTGTGAATTACCTAAACGAGGGTAACCCAGGGAGCTTGCATTATATCTAGTTTCCTGACACGACCTCTCAGTAAGACCACACACTGAAGTTTAAGAACAACCTCCCTACTTCAAGCCTCAGTTCCAGCCCAGCTTGTTCACACTTGTTTCCACAAAATCTTTGATATACTCTTATATTTGAACTACCCTATCCACTCCAGGGATTCTGTTTCCTCTCCCAAGCTCCCTTTCCCTGTGTAGATAAGCTCTTCCAGGTCTATGTAAATTTCCCCCCGTAATTATGGAGCCAACAGATAGGAAACCATCAGGGGTGCCAAGTCCATCTGCAGACTCTATCCGAGTTTTCCACGCTACCACCCACCCTACTTGTTAATTGCTTTTGTATCCAGCATGGGGCTCATTCCCTTAGTTAACATTAGTTGGCTAGCTGGTGGATAGCTTGGTTTCATGTGGGTCACATGTTGAGCTAGGAGACATAACCCATAAAGCATAACTTTTTTTTTTTAAGATTTATTTATCTATGCACACAAGAGCTGGAACACAGGCCAGAGGTGTGGGGGGTGAGAGGATTCACCAGAGACAGAGTGGGGAACAGAACAGGCAGACCGACTGAAACACACTGCTGAAGGGAGCAGCAGGCAAGCCAGGAGAGGTCTGCTGCGCCATGTGGGCCTCTCCCTGGACGGAGATCGAACCCGCGCCGCCAAGGCTGCGGACTGCCCCACAGCGCTGCGCTCAACCCCCTGCGCCACCAGGGAGGCCCCCATAAAGCATAACATTAACATAGCTCAAAGGGCCTCCCCTGTGGGCAATGTGTTAGTTTCCCGTGGCTGCTGTAACAAATTACAAAAAACTACAGTTGATTCTTGAACAACACAGGTTTGAAGTGCACAGGTCCACTTGTAAGTGGATTTTCTTGTAAACAGATGGCATAAACTTACAGTATTATAGATCCAGTACAGTACTGTAAATGTATTTTCTCTTTCTTATGATTTTTGTAATAATATTTTCTTTTCGCTAGCTTACCTTGCTGTAAGAATGCTATATATACTACATATAACGTGCAAAATATCAACTAAGTTCTAGGTAAGGCTGCTGGTCAACAGCAGGCTATTCAGGTAAGTTTGGGGGAGTCAATAGCTACACATGGATTTTGACTGTAAGGGCCATCTGGGAGAACTACCCAGAAGCAGTTAGGGGCCATGGCCATGAGGCAGTCTCATGGGTTAAGACATTGGCTGCAGTAGGCTGAATCATGTCGCCCAAAAGACTTTACAGGGTGAGAGGAGGTGTCAGTGTCTCCAAGCCCCGAATTGTTCAAGGAGATATGGCTTAAAACAACAATGCATTTATTCACTTACAATTCAGGAGGTCAGAAATCAGATACTAATTTAACAAGGTCAAAGTCAAGGGGCTATTTAGGCTGTGCTCCCTCTGGAGGCTCTAGAAAGACTCCATCCTTGCCTCTGGGTTTCTGGTAGCTGCCAGTACTCCTTGACTTGTGTTTGCATTGCTCCAGTCTTTGAAGCTTATATCTTCAAGTCTCTCTGCTCCATCTTCACCTCACCTTCTTCTCTGTGTCTATTAATCTCCCCCTATTCCCTCTTCTAAGGATATTTGTGACTACATTTAAGGATTTTCAAATAATCCAGGATAATCTCCACATTTTAAGATTCTTAATGTAATCACAACTACAAGGACCCTTTTTCCAAATATTTCTAGGTTCTAGGGATCAGAACCTGGTCTTTTGGGCTTCATGATTCAGCCATGATTCAGCCAGTGTCTTAACCCATGGAACTGCCTCACAGCCATGGCTCCTAACAGTTTCTGGGCAGTTCTCCCAGATGGCCCTTACAGATTCTTCTCTGGAAGGGATGTTCTAAATCTGTGTATGAGAATCACTTGGGAAGTTTATAAAACTGCCATGCACAGCCATCACCCCCAAGGATTCCATTCCTGTTGTCTGAGATGGAGCCTGGGCACAGGTCTCCTAAGACTCCCAGGGGACGCTGACATGCAGGCAAGATGGAGAATGCCCACACGATGGCACCAGGAGGCATCTTTTGCCAATGTCCCCTCCATTTACTTCTAGCAGCCGGGACAAGCTTATATGTCCTAAAGAGTCAACAGACCAGGAACTCCAAAGGTCTCCTGAGGTCTGAATGGAGTCTAGGCAGACAGGTGGGGGCTGAGCGTAAGAGCTTAATAGAACATTTTCTTGTCTAATATGGCTGCCTGGACCCCCCCCCATTTGTCCCTCCCCCATAACTGACTAGAATCTTGATGCTCCCAACACATATCTACTCAATTCACTTCCAGTAAGAAGAGACTAAAAAGGAAATAAACAAGTGGGAGACACTGGACCAGAAGAATTACTGAAGAACATGATGATTATTAAACCCTTTGTGTTCTATCAGGAAGAAGCTTCACAGATCCCTGAGATATATATATAGAGATATATATCCATATATATACACACACACATCCTGGAGGAACTGTCCCACCGATGTTCCATTTCCCCACATTCTCACGGGCACACACACGCATGCACATGTGCAAACACACATGCACACACATATACACGTGCCATGCATATGCAAACTCACGCACAGCTGCCTGTCGAGTTGGTACCTCTGGCAGAACAGATGTGCAAGAGATGAGCCTGGCAGCATAGGAAGACCCAAGCCCATTGATCCATACCTTGCCTGGTACTCATAGGAGCATTTCCTGCCCTCCCGGGGCAATGCTAGTGCCTAGAGTGTAATCCAAACACTGGGTTTTCTCAAGGCTTTGTTATAGTTTTCTGGGAACAGGCAGATCTGGCATTGCAGAGCTTAGAAGTGACATTTGGGACTTAGCAACTGAGGGCAGCAGGTGGCTGCCATTTGGAGCCAAGAGACCGTCACCGAAAGGTAGTCACTCTGGGATCAACCTCCTGCTTTAAGGCTGTTTACATGGTCTCAGCTCCTGGGACCAAAGGCAGTGGGCAGCAGGGTATGAAGTTTATGCTGTGAAGCACATCCCACCTTTGACCTTCACCCGCATGCTCAGACCACCCCTGCCAGTGTGCATATGTGACCCATACAAGGGGATAGGCAGATTAATAGGCAGGGACATGAAAGAGTCCTGCGTAGGAACCTCGGACAAGTCACTTCACTTTCTGGGACTCAGATTTTTCACCGAGGAGATGAAGGGGTGGTACTTGGAATCCCTAAGTCCCTTCCTGAGTTCAGGTGCAGTCAACCAGCATTCTGACTTTGTTCTTGTTCTCCATTACATATAGAGTTATTATTTCCGAGCTCTTAATACTTCACTTTTTTTAATTTTAAATATTTTTTTAAGATTTATTTATTTGTTTGTTTGTTTGTTTATACAAGCACTGGGTACAGTCAGAAGCGCAGGAGGGTGAGAGAATTCACCAGAGCCAGAGCAGGGAACAGAACAGGCAGACTGACGAAATACACTGCTGAGGGGAGCATCAGGCATGGCAGGAGAGGTCTGCGCGCCATGTGGGACCCTTGCCAGCGGCTGGGGATCAAACCAGCACTACAGAGGCTGTGGGCAGCCTCGCAGCCCAGCGCTCAACCTCTGTGCCATCAGGGGAGGCCCTCTAATACTTTACTTTTAAAGTATCTCTGTATCCACTAGCTACTACCAGCAGAAGGCTGTTTATCAGCTGCAAAACCCCAGTGGCATACAGAATTCACAGGTTGTATGGAGAGGCTTAGGAGGCTGGCACCTCGGGCACAAGGAGATGGTCTGGGGTCCGGCTCTAGGTTGTTGACTGCACACCTGAGCTGAGCAGCTCTGCTCCAGGTATCTCTTATCTCCCTCTCATCAACCTGCCAGTTAACTCAGGCATATTCCTCCTACAAAGAGAGCCAGAGGGTAAGCAGAAACAGTACTTCACTCCCAGTTTTTGCAACACAATAAACTCCTTTCTGCTTACAGCTCAAAACCAGTGTCTTTGTGTTTGCATTGGCATATGTGATAGACAAGGCTCCTCGGGTGTTCTGCAACTTCATGGACCAAAAGAGCAAGACAGCAGGTCCTAAGGCTCTCATTTCCTGATTTAATTGGAATTTGGGAGGAGGAGAGGAAAGAGGGGTGGGCATAGTCTCTGGGGTGGAGGGCAGGCTGCAAGGCTCACAAAACATGTTTGGGATTCAGAGAAAAGGGCCAGGGCTTGACCTCAGCATCAGAAAACCTGACTTTCTGTCCTGGTTCTGCCACTAACTAGCCAGGGGCGTTTAGTAACTCATTCATCCTCTCCAAAGCATGTTTCCACATCGAGGAAATGGAGATGATTATACGGGCCTCATAGGCTTGAATTAGGGCTTTGCCAAGTGCCACTAAATGTCCTTTGAAGTTGTGTGACATCCATCACCCTGCAGCTCTAGGGACTAGTGCCCACTGCCCCAGGGTGGAAGTAACAGTCTCCCTCCCCCTCTGCAAACACTGCTGGGCCTTCTACCCCTATGGCTCCAGGCCTAGTGTGGTGGTCACAAAAGCACTCTGCCCTCATTGCTCCCATTTTAGACATTTTGCCTTCCTGGCATTCTGGCTGCCTCCCTGCAAGACCGTGCCCTTGACTCTCCACCCTCAGCTGCCTGAGCTCTGCCATCGGTATCGCTTAGCTTGATTCTTCTGGTCTGTCCCAGCAGGTTGGCCTCACACGCCCACAGTAAAGGTCAGCTCTTGGCTGGTATTATGGGTGAGCAGCTGGAAAAATGCCTCAGAAGCTTATTTCCCTTTCTCTAGCTACTAAATCATTCCTTAATCCTTTGACTACCAGGTGACACTCCGAGCCCTAAAATGGGCTGTTCCCTGTCACCTCAGACAATAGCGTCTTTTAAAATCTCACCTGGACCCATCTCCCTGAATAAACCCCACTTCCCTGGAGATGCCAAACCACTAGCTCCCGTCTCTCGGTGTTGCTTAACAGTGACGCTGACACTTGGTGGCCTCAGGAAAAGATAGGGCTGTGAAGGTCAGTTGGGGGTCTCCCAAACTGCATTCCCGCAGCCACACAGGCAGCACCTGGTACTTACCAGCTCCCTACTAGCCTTCTCAGACCTACTGGGCAGCCTGAGGAAGGATGAGACATGAGGGCTGTCCTGCCATCTCCCTCCCAACCCCGCTGCTCAGGAAGAGGTTGAAATGCCCCTTTAGGGGACTTACTCACTCACATACTTGACCCAGAGACCTACCCATGGTTGGTCTCAAAACCATAGAATTGACCTCCAAAGGCACTTAGCAGCCAACCACCAACCACTACCACCACCACGAGCAGCCAAGACACAGACCCCACCCCTCATAGGCCCTCATGGCCCCCTCTGCCAGGAAGGACCACTCTGACCCCAGACTCTTTTCTCTTTCTCCTGCCCTCCAGCACTGACATCCTCCAACAAAACTTAGGTTGGGGAAGGCGCCCCATGAGTGCCTTTTTGTTTTTTCATGAAACTTATACACTGTGAACAAACTCCTGGACAAGGAGACCAGAACCCCAAAGGACAAGTCAGACTACCTTCTTAAGATGATGGGAGGAAAAAACTCACCTCATTCTTTGGAGTCTTTGATGAGGCCAGAACAAAACATGAATTACAGATCAATGAATACATCAATGGATTATCCCACCACACAAATGAAAGAAATAAAAGCCAGGCTGCTCTGGCAAAAGGGACCAGCATCCTGTGCACCCATTAGCCATCGCTGTGGTCCCTGGGGTTCAGTGACCAGCACTCATGCTCACTCACTCACTTCATTGGACAGATGAGGAAACTGGAGTCATTTGCCCAAGGACTAATAAATTAGAGCCTGAGGCAAGCCAGAGGCAACTTTAGCAATAACAAGATCTGACATATGAACTCGCTTGCCCAGCAGAAGCCTATTCCTCCCCAGCAGGCTCCTACACTCCCGAGGGGCTCCCAAAGGCACAAAGACATGGAAGTGGCAGGACTCAAGATCTATTCCTTAGCAGCTAGCCCAGAGAAGGCCCTCCTTTACCCAATAAGTAACTGATTTTTGAGAAGGTTTTTTTAGTTTATTTTATTTTTGTCTGAGCCTTTCAGTCCTGAGTCTGCTGAATAATTGGAAGTGCCCAGGAACTGGAGGACATGCTCTCTGCCACATCTCACTTGGGAGAGGTCAAACTGAAGGGTATGCAAGATACTCCAGGAATCTGCCAAGTAGAACCCCTCTTTTGGAAGCTGTCAGAAATGCCACCAGCGCCTGGAAGACATTTACTCATTATGAAACAGTTCCTGGAGGAGGGGAAGGGAGCTGTGTCGAGAGACCAGTACAACCAAATGTTGGCAGGAGTTGCAATGTCTAAAAATCACTGGTGGGATGCCTAAAATTCGTAACACAAATTCCAGGAACTCTGAAACCATCTGCTTAACAGGTATGAATTTTAAAGGAAGTAAATATCTTGCTTTTGAAAAAACTGAATCCAAGGAAGCTTTAATATGGTGAAAGAGCATTAGCCAGGACAGTCTACAATGTGCCACAGTAACAAATAAATCCTGAAATCTCCTTTAAGATTCATCTTAATCCCAAAGGCTTGATTTGTCCTTCACAGAGTCTGGTGCATGCTGAGACCCTTCTCCATCTTGCAACTGTCTCTTTCAGACACATGCCCTTGGAGATAAGGGAAGAGAGAGATACAAAAAGGCACATCCATCTTAACTGCCTTCAGGGGGAAATAGTTTCCATCACTTCTACTCTGGGGCCACTGGAAGAAAACTTGGGCATGGCCCCAGTATAGTCACCAGGGAAACTAACATATGTAGGGTGTGTGTGAATATATTCTCTATTACAAATATATATATAAATATATATGTATGTATACACATATAATCAGTATTTCTTTGTGTGTGTGTGTGTGTGTGTGTGTGTGTGTGTGTGTGTAGAAGAACTGGGGTATAGGCCAGAGGTGCGGGAGTCAAGGGGGAGGGTAAGAGGATTCACCAGAGACAGAGTGGGGAGCAGAACAGGCAGATCTACTGAAATACATTGCTGGTGGGAGCAGCGGGTGAGACAGGAGTGGTCTGCTGCACCATATGTGGATTAGCTCCCTAGCCAGGCATTGAACTCAGGCTGTAGCATTGATAGCACTGAGACTTAACCCCTAGGCCACCAGGAAGGCCCAGTATTTCTTTTTTATTGAAGTATAACTGATTTGCAACATTATGTAGTTTTCAAATTAGTATAGCAACATGATAGGTATAGACGACATTATGCTTGTCACCATCCATCATCATACAATTAGCCCCTTTTACCCAATCTACCCACCATACTTCCCCCTTCCTTTCTGGTAATGACTAGGTTGTTCTTATTGTCTTAGAATTTGCTTTTGATTTGGCTTGCTTGTTTGTTTTCTTTCTTTTTCTACCACATATGAGTGAAATCATGTGGTATTTTTCTTCTCTAATTTTGCCAAGCATAACACCATCTAGGTCCATCCATGCTGCTGCAAGTGACTGGATTTCATTGTTTTTTTTTATATAGTTGTGTAGTATTCCATTTGTATATATTCCCCCATTTTCTTCATCCATTCATGTGATCATGGGTACTGAGATTGTTTTCAACTCTTGCCTATTATGACTTATGTTGCAATAAACATGAGATTGTATCCATCTCATCAAATTGGTGTTTTTGGACTCTTTATATATATACCCAGAAATGGAATAGTTGGGTCATATAGTATTCCTATTCTTAATTTTCTGAGACAGCTCATGGATATTTGATGAACACTATCTGAGCTGCCTTAGAGGAAAACTCCAGGCACTCTACCTAAATATCTGGCCTTTTCCACCAGCATGTTAAACTCCCTGCCTCCAAAAATTTCATTCATTTCCCTTTTGACCACACCTGTTGTCACACATGGACTAAAGCACATGTCCCAACAGACCCATCTCAGCCCACATTTCACAAAAGCGCTGGCCAAAGAGCTAGTAAAGGAGAGTATGACTTCTGCTTATTTGAGGTCCTTGTTGCAAAAAATGCATCCCCAAAGACTAGGGAGTCGTGATTTGTGGTCATTTGTTCATCCAACAGATGCTTATGGGCACTCACCACATGCCGGGCAGTGTGCTCCATGCTGAAGACCTAGTGGCCCAGACATGGTTCCTGCCCTCAGAGAGCCGAGAATCCAGCAGGCACAGCAGGCATCATGTAATCACATCACAAATTTACAACTACACATGAAGATGAGTGCTATGAAGAAAGAGGATAAGAAGCTATGACAGAATATAAGAGGACCCATCTTTCCCAGTGGGCCAAGAACCGTCTATTTCTCTGAAGAACAGAGGTGTAAGCTGAGCTGAGAAAGATGAGTGAGGGAAAAGTGACGAAAGGAAAAAGGTGAGGGGAAAAGTGCTCCAAGGGGAAGGCACAGCATGTGCAAAGGCCCTGAGAAGGGGAGAACTAGCGTGTCTGAGAAGCTTTGTGGCTGATTCAGAGGGTAAGAGTATCCCTGGAGGCCACACCCAGGGGACACAATTCATGGGAAAATCATGTGTTTTATGTTTAAATGAGATTTTTCTTTCAAAACTGCTTAAGTGCAGAGTGGTTAGAGTTTGGCATTGGCTATTTATTCAAAAGTTGGGAGCCCTTACCGGTGTTGACACTAGATGTTCATGATCACCAGCTCCCACATGGCTTCTCACCAAATTCAAACCCTCAGCCAGGCCTCTAAAGAAGATATGCAGTTTCTCAAAGACTCTTCTCTGGCCCCAGGACATCTCCTTCTCCTTCCTCTCAGTTCAGTCTTGACCTTTCCAGGATATTTTCTCTGAACCTGAGACAGGAGCAGGATGCCCCTAGCATGCCAGCATCCAGTTCATTCCCCATCATAATACAGTAAGAACCCTTTATTTTTTTTTTTAAAGATTTATTTATTTATTTATTTATTTATTTATTTATTTATTTATTTATACAAGAACCAGGGTACAGTCCAGATGCATGGGAGGGTGAGAGGATTCACCAGAGACAGAGTGGGGAACAGAACAGGCAGACTGATGAAATACACTGCTGAGGGGAGCAGCAGGTGAGACAGGAGAGGTCTGCCGCGCCATGTGGGATTCTCACTGGCCGGCCGGGTTCAAACCGGCGCTGCAGAGGCTGCAGACAGTTTCACAGTGGGGCGCTCAACCGCCTGCGCCACCAGGGGAGGCCCAAAACCCTTTATTGTTATCGCTTCTTCCCTCTCAGACTACAGGTTCCCCAAAGCAGGACCCCTACTTATCTGAGGCCCACCATTGTCTCCTTGGAACCTCAATCAGTGCCTGACGCATAACAGGGACTCAACCACTATTTCCTGCATGAATAAACCATGAACTACAGAGATAGGACTTAGGTTTCCCAAAAAACAGAATTTTGTGCCTGATTCATTGATGGCCACACCCAGTACCTATAACAGACATTTGTTGAATGAATGAATGAATGAGCTTCTGGGTCAGAAAGGACAACTTAGGTGCCTTCATTTCACAAGGGAAGAGACAGAGGCCTAGAGAAACCAAAGATCCGCCCACTGTTTTGCAGTTCAAACAACGAGGTTGGGTGCCAACACTGAAGTCACCTGTCACACTCGGCCAGAGCCCTCTCAGAGTGTGAGAGGGCTTTTTTTTTTTTTTGAGGAAAATACACATAGGTATTGATTCTTTGTGGAAGCAACCGCCCAAAGTATGCATATCTCTGTGAACCTATTTAAGTGTTCATTCCCTCCCTGCTCAGGAACTAGCAGCAATTTGCCCACGACAGCTCATGCCAGTGCCATATTCCCCAAACTCCAGAACAAAACCCAAAGTCAAAACAGCCTGTTCAGCAGGAAGAGAGAACACTCCTCAAGTAGAACCAGTTTCCTCGGTCGTAGCAGAAACATTCCAGCAGAGAGGGTTTCTCTGCAATCAAATTACCAAAATTAGTGACTAAGAGGAACCAAGCAGATGTGGAAGATTTCAATTTTGCTGAAGAATTTGGCACAATGTCTCAATAAACTGGATTTGCGAAATTCTAACTAAGAACAGTGTCACGTGTAATTAAAAAAATCTGGCTGCGGGACCAGACAGGGGCAATGCTGACAGTCAAACCCACCAGGGGATGTCGTGGCCACTGATCTGAAGCTTATTATTCTCCCTTCCGTCTCAGAGTAGCAGCAGATGACACCTGGAGGGAGCCGCAGTCACACTGACAATTAAACACCGTATATTTTTATTGAGTGGTTTACTTTCTAAAGCCCTTTCAGCCATATCATTTTCTCTGGCCTACACCATCAAAATAGAGGCTCAAAAAGGTGAACTGGTCTCCCAAGTTCACAGCACATGGGCGTGACTGAGGTCCTCGGTTTCCTGCCTGCTGGGGGTTGTGATGAGACTGGAGGGAATGGTTGTCCCATTCTGGGAAGGTCATTTAACTGTTCAGGACACAAGGGCACCACATTTTGTAATGTTCTCAGATACTAACTCTTGCTGTGTTGGATCAATGTTCCCCCTAGGAGACGTTTCTTATAATGGTCAGTATGGATACAAGGTGAGGGAGAAAGAATTCAGTGGCTCATCTCTCAATCTAAGCACAGAGTCTTCTCTAAAAAGCCTGAGATTTTTCATCAGCAATTTCCTTTCATAATCCCTAGAAATAGGCGCAGCCATATCCCAAACTGAACTCGATATTCTCCCCCAAACCTGGCTCCCAGCATTGTCACTCAGCATGAGGTCCACCACCACCCAACTCTATAAACCAGAAGGCATCCTTGACACCTCTCTATTCCTCACCTCACCTCCCAAATCCAATTCTTTGCCAAGTCCATCTGACCTTCTAAATTCTCTCTCTGTCCACTTCTTTGCCCTGTCTTATCCCTCCACCTCAGACCAAGTGATCAAGTTTTATTGAAATGATTCCAGTATTTTCCTTTTGCTAGCTTCACTTACCCTCATTCCCTCTAATCTATCCATCCTCCACTCTGCAGCCAGAGCAAGCACTTGAAAACGTAAATTTGAACAAGCCCCTCCTCTGCTTAAATACTTCTATAGTTCACATTGCCCCACATGTTTGACATGATGAACAAGGCCTGGTGACCCGGTCCCGGCCTGTCTCTCTGACCTTTCCATTGCTGCCTCGCCCCTTCACTCACAACAAGCCTTCTCCCTGCTACCTGCTAATGCTACACCCTCTCCCACCTCAAGGTCTCCAAGTTCCGGCCATTCTCTGTCCCCACCTACTTCTACCAACTTGACTCCTACTCATCCTTTTAAGCACAATTCAGATTCCAAGGAGGCCAGCATCGCTTAGTCCTCCTCACAGACATTGTCATAGAACCATGTACTAGGTTTTACAGCACCTATCACAGTTAAAATCAAATAATAATCCAGGAGAATGGCCCATGTTCATTTATTCACATTCCTAGAACAGGATGTCACCAGGCACATGATCACAGCTCAATAAATGTTGGAGGGAAAAATGAATGAATGAAGCATGAGCACAGCACATGGGGGAACTGAGTCTTTTATGAATGAAGAACATTGCAAAGGAGATAAAACCTTCCAGGAGGAGGTAAGCCAATCTCTGGAGATAGATCTGGGCAATATGCCCTCCTAAAATGAAGTAAAAAAAAATTTAATATGAATTTCTCTTTGTAAATGATGCACTATGTAAACATCCAATATTTGTCTTTGTCCTTCTGATTTATTTTACTACACATAAGATATCTCTGACTTTTCAATGTGATCTCAAGTGGATTATTTTGTTTATCTGATTCTTAATTTTTTGCTTTCTTGAGTCTGGATGGGATCACTAAGGCCAGACCAACCTCCTCCTTCTGCAGATGAAGACACAGATCCACAGACAGAGGATTAATGTCTCGCAACTCTTAAGTGAGAAGCAGGACAGAAACACACACTATCTGCCACCTGCCACCCCCATATCACACAGCCTTCTCCCTGGCAAGAAGCAGGAAGCAGCTTGGCTTCCTCAACATCCCCTACCCCTCCATCCCAGCCCCCGGTGGAACGACCAGCTTCTGGGATGGAGGAAATAAACACAGACCAAAAAAAATGCCCTCACTGGCCCACACTCATCTTGTCCAGTGGTTCCTGCTCGCCTACCCAGTGGTTCTTCCCAGGAAGAAGCTACACTGGCTCACTGCTGAGGAGTCCTCACCCACCAAGAGAGAAGGGGATGGCAAGAGAGAAGAGGATGGGTTGGGGCCTGGACAGGTGGGGACAGGAAGACTGGCTACCAGTGTGACACAGCTATAGGAAGTGATGATGTCAAACCAAAGCTATCAGTTATTTCAACAATAAACAGGGTTTCTTTGGAAACAAAACAAGAGAGAGAGAGGGAGGCTAAGATTAAGACCCTAACAACTCCTGGAGGCCTCCCGTCATTCCACAGAGGGAGACATCACCTCCCGTGGACTGTGTGTGGGGTCCTGCAGCTGTTGATTTATGCATGCATGCGCTCGCTTTCTAGCCGCCCGACCTCATCTGAATATTCAAGTTCACAGAAGCGGAGCACCCCACAGGGTTATGGCACAGGCTGGCTAGACAGGGAGCCTGCCCTCAGCAGCTCCCCGCAGCTCTCTGCCTGTGTCCGCAGCAGAAAGTGGCAACAGAAGGAGGTGCGCTAAGGTGGGCAGGCCTAGAAGCACGTCAGAGGATGGTATCCCCCTCTCCAAGACACCAAGTCTGTTTGGACAAATTATTCATTCTTGAATTATTTGGGTCATTCGTACATGACCCAAAGCTTGTGTAGGTGAAGAGAGAGGCCCATTCAGTTCTGTGTGAACAACATCTGGGATGGCAGCGAATGTCAACAGCCCCTGTGAGGTGCTGCGTTGTCAGAGGAGACAACACCACCACATATGTGGATCACACTCCAAGCACGGGCTTCTCTCGATTGATTAAGGAAGATTCTTGGGAGATCACGAAAGAAATGAAGACACTGCTTTTCAATTTTTGTTCTTTGACAAGATGTCAGAGAACCTTCATTCAAACGTGCTTATGGGGATTGGATATGGAAATCGCAGCACACTTAGATCCAGCAAGCCCCTGAGCCCTTGGAGCTCAACAACCCCTGACCACCTACTTCTCTGGGCTTCACAGAGTTTGCCAGGTCAGGCAGGAGGCAGAGGTGGGCAGGGGGTGTCTGCAGCTCCCACCAGGACCTTTGGCCGGTGGACATGTCCTCACTCCAGAGGGGCCTGGTAAGACCGCCAAGCACGTACGCACATGCAAATACACACACACACACACACACACACACACGCAGCCTGTACAGCAGCTATTAATGACAAAAAACAGGGGTAGGTCTGGAAGGACTGCAGCTCTTATGTTAAAACAAGAGTGATATGCAGAGGCATGCTTCTCAGCTAAGCCCTAATCCCCCTGGCATCTGTGCCCTGCTATTTGCATAAGTAAATGGCAGCTCATTAAGAACACATTAGTAGTTCTGTAACCATGTAAGGAAAGCATCCTAGTGAGCCTTGCCCCAGGAGATTTCTCCAATTCAGTTTTGCAACCTTGGAGGCATGAAGCAGAGGCTGGCATCTGCCATCTGTCTGTCCGGCTGGAAGACAAAGAATAGATCCTTATGGAAACACAGAGGAGAATTAATAAATATTTGTTGAGAATGAATGATGGTAGACCTGGTCTGCAAAGAGTAAATCTTACTAAAAATAGAGAAATGTTTGGATCAAACTGGTTTGGAGAGGCATTTTTCCCCATGTCTACCCACCCACTGAAGGCTCGAGAACACAGGTGGCAAATCAAAACCACGCAGCAGATTACCAGGGCGCTTTGTAGACTTACTGCTAGGCCTATGGCTCTGATCAGATTAAAGATACACATAGGAATTCAGAGTTCTAGAATGCTTCCAGGGATCCTCACTTGCTCCCTATTTGAGTGTCACCACCTGTGAACCTTCCACCAGGATCTTGTTGGCACTGCAGATTCTCAGGCCTCAGACGGACCTGCTGTGCCAAAACCTGCCTTTTCCCAAGTGCCCTGGTGATTCTTTGGCATGTAAGATTTGGGGAGCGCCAATCTGGAGGCAGTTACAGGGAGGTCTGTGGGGGCCACAGACCCCACATCCCTAGGGCAGAGAGGCAGCACTAGTGGCCTGCCAGGGAGGTCTTTATCCATCGAGATTCCCAGTTGTCAGAATCAGGGACATGTTGAGCCCACAGCCTTAAGGGATAGACCAAGCCACAGTGTAGACCAAGTCACATGTAGGCCCAGACCCCAACAGCCTGCAGAAGCCCAGGTTGCAAGGTTACAAGTCTGGGATAGCAGGAGCCTCATCTCACCACTCTACTCAGGTGTGGGTCCCTGCAGCAAAGAACAACAGGATTGGGGAAACTAGAAACAATCCAACAGCTTCCCATCTCCTATCAAGATAAAAAAACAAAGCCCAAGAAGTAACTTACAAGGTCCTGCAAGATCTGCCAGTCTTCACTGTACCCTCTGTCTGGCCTTAGTGGTCACCCCTACCACAGGGCCTTAACATCTGTCATTGCCTCCTCTTAACTCATTCTCTCTAGACATTCACAATAATCTACAAAGCTTATTCCCTCATCTCCTTCATTTCTTCATTGAAATGCTGCCTTCTCAGTGACAATGTGCCATTTCATTTAAAATTGTAGCACCTTTCTCCAGGATTCTTTCCTGTGTCTAGTTTCTTCCAGACACCTACACCAGACAATATGCCATATACTGCATTTAGTTACGATCACCCTACCAGGAGGTAGGCTCCATGAAGACTGGGTTGCTGATTCTGCTGGGTGCATTAGTGTAACTCCAAGACCCAGACAATGCCTGCCATAGGCACTTGCTCAGTACATATTTGTTGAATGGGTGAATCATGCGATCTTCAGGGTTAAGCAGAGGGGCTCGATAATCAACAAGCACTTGTTTGGTAATTGCAAGTTCCTTTTACAGCTACACGTTCATGTTCAAATGATTTCCCAGCTTTGCTGTTCACAGAGTAGGCACATAACTATTCCAGAAGTACACACTCTGCAACACAGAATTCAGAAGCAACAGGTCCCTCTTCCCCAGCTGAGTTAATTGTCTAGATCCTCCAACCTGGGAATAACCCTGTCTCTGAGTCCTTGGGAGGGTTTAAAGGGGCTTTCACAGCAGGGGCACTCCATCAACCCTTCCCTCCCATGCCCTTCCACAGATTTGGTTTCTGGGACCTTCTGTCCCAGAAAACTTACTAGCAGTCTATAAGGTAAATGTTATGAAAGCCAGCCCATTTCCCACCAAGCCATGGTCTGGGCTGCCAGCAGGTGGTCCCACATAATGGGCATCCTGGGCTCATGACCAATCAGCATGTCCCTCCCGTTCCCCAACAGTGGAGAGTGATCCAGAAAAGTCAGCCTCCTTCCCAGGGCAGAGGGAGGTGATCGCAGCAGACAGCCTGAGCCTTTGGTTGGTTTGTCTTCTGTTTCGTTTTGTTTCTTTGTTTCACCATTGGTAATTATTTTGTAATATGGACTGTGTTTTATTTTTTATTTTTTTTTTAAATAGAGGCATGTTTTATTTATTTATTTATTTGTTTGTTTTTGTTTATACATGCACTGGGTACAGTCAGAAGCGCAGGAGGGTGAGAGAATTCACCAGAGCCAGAGCAGGGAGTAGAGCAGGAATTTTCATACATATATTGCCTTCCATCTGTAATATTATCCAGGTAACAAGCTTTTAAAACATATGGACTGTGTTTTAAAAGCTTGTTACCTGGATAATATTACAGATGATAGGCAATATATGTATGAAAATTCCTTTGAAATATAATAGGTTCCACACTGAACTTGTAGGAAGTAGCAGGATTGGGGTGCAGTTGTAGCACAGTTAATAAGGATTTGCCCAGCCTCTGCTTTGAGACCACCTGACATCTGGCCAGAGAATCTGCCAATGGCTACACACACACACACACACACACACACAGAGCATTCACAACCCAGATGGCAGGAATCTGATTGCCAAGCTCTCTCTGGAAAAAGGCTGTCTGCCTTCACTCCCCCACCATATCCAGGATCAATAGCACAGGGGACTAGAAATTTCCAAATGATGTCCTTGGCCCTGCGGTTGGAACACTCTCTAGAAGTTAACACATATTTCAATTGCCATCAGGGCTAGTCCAACCCATCCTCCTTGATTGTTTCTCCCCCACCGCCCCCACTGCCTCCTTAGAGAAGAGAGGACCAAGCCCCTCCCAAAACTTCTACCCTCTTCTCCCAAGGAGAAGCAACCCATACTTGTTCAGGAAGGAGAGGGGGCTAGGCCAGTCCACCATGCCTAGATCCCTGCCAGCCCACAGGCAGATGGCTCCCTCCACCACAGGAAGGGTAAGAAGCCAAGGTGGACACCGGCTCCACAGTCGATTCAACATTGGGAGGATTATCTGCTCCCAGGGTGCAGCACGATTCAATTTTTTAAAACTAAAATATCACTGATTTAGAATAAATGTGAAGGTGGGAACACTATCGAAATCTTCAGTTCTACAAGTTGTAGAATTTTTTCATGTAATTATGTCTCTTCCAACCACGTAGAGTAATAGGAAATTCAGGACAGACATTATACATAAAACAGCTCATGTAAAAGTCACTAGCAGTCTACAAGGTAAATATTATGATGCCGTGTTACACTGGTAAATGAACTGATGTTCGGGGGGCTTAGAAGCTAGTCGTTGAGAAGTGGAATCCTTGTGACTATTTACATTGCACTGATCTTGGATGGAAGCATGGAGCGTGGGTGCACGGCTAGAGGGATGGATGGGTAGATAGTTGAATGGATGGGCAGGTGGGTGGATGGACACAGGTTTGCATGCATGGTAGATGAATGAACAGGAGATAAAGAACACAAGAAAAGGCATCTAGACCTCACTACCTCCCGGTTAGCTTAACTAAAGCAATAGTAGGCCTATTTCAAGCAATGAATTAGAGCGATTGGTAATTAGCACTTCAGTAGTTAAGCAAAAGCAAGGGGAGCAGGAGGAAGAGGAGCCACCGTTGTTAGAATATGTGGCACAGAGCCAGATCTCCCAGGTTCTACTCTCAGATCTGCCATTTCCTAGCTGGATCATATCAGGCTGATCCTTTAACCTCTCTATGCCTCCATATTCTCATATGTGAAATGAGGATTCTATTACTTAAAAGGTGGTGATATGACTTAAACGAGTATAGAAAATATTATTTAAAGCATTTAAAACTTTCCCTAGCACCTAGCCAGTGCTCAGTGAACATTGTTATCGCTGTTTCCATTTTTTAAAACTCAAGGAGTTTATTTCTTCCGAAAAACTTTCTAAAACAGGTCAGAAATCCCATATCAGAAATTCTTAGGGCCAGGTACATTTCAGAATTTAGAATTTTCAGAATTTTGAGTGTTACTAAAGTACAGATTTTTTTTTTTCATTTCTCTCATTCTTGATTTTACTTTTTTATTTTTTCACATTTTATTTAAATTTTATTTTTTATATTCCCCATACAATTACAACCCCCTTATTTTGACCCCAATCCCTCCTTTCCCCGCCCCCCACACCCCATAGAGTGTCTCTGGTTCATAGTTGTTTGTTGATTTTGATTTTCACTTTCTTATAGTTATTCTTTTTCCTGGTCCCTTATTTAAGTTTTCTAGATTCCTGCTATGAGTGAGACCATCTGGTATTTTTCTTTTTCTTTCTGGCTTATTTCGCTGAGCATGATCCCTTCCAGCGCCATCCATGTTGCTTCAAATTGCATGTGCTTATCTTTTTTGAATGCTGAGTAATATTCCATGGTGTATATGTAAAGTACAGATTTTTTAATACTAGGGAGTATTCCCTGGAGGCCAGACGACTGTCTCATGATTAAACATGAGAATAGTTCTGCAGAGAACCGTAGACGTGACTGGATACTGCCATTGAGGGCAAGAATCAATGATCAGGGCCTTCCTGGTGTTGCAAGGGGTTAAGCACAGCATTGTGAAGCTATTCGCAGCCTCTGCAGCACGAGTTCAATCCCCGCTAGCCAGGGAGCAACCCACATGGCGCAGCAGACCTCTCCTGCCTCTCCCGCTGCTCCCCTCAGCAGCGTACTTCAGTAGATCCGCATGTTCTGCTCCTCACTCTGTCTCTGGTGAATCTGCTCAACCTCTGCATCTCTGGCCTGTACCCCAGTTGTTGTGTGCATAAATAAATAAATCTTTTTTTAAAAAAGAATCAAAGATCAGAAGGAGGTGAAATCAGCTCAAGTCAGCTTTTGTCATCAAATTAGTTTCCTGACAATAAATCGAGAACCTTTGGGCTTTCAGAGCTTCTTGGACATGAGAAGAGCATGGTGGGAGGGGCTGGACCTGTCGTAGATATAAGGAGCCTCTCACCCCCTCGCCCAGGCTGTTCGGAACAGCTTGTTCTGTGTCTCACCAACATCGACTGGGCACTAACCACATGGGAGCTATTCTAAGCTGGTTTACACAAATTACCTCATTTGGTTTAGGGACAACTATACTGGGTAAATGACAGACCAAGGTCATGCAGCAGTGACAGCGCAGCTGGAATCTAACCTTGGGCATCTGCGGCCAGTTCAAGAAGGTTCCTAGCCAGCAAGGCATTTCCAATATTTCTTTCCTTCTCCCTTTTTATTTTTTGTTTCCTGTCTTTTAATAGTAGTTTTTGACATTTTTTTCTCTATGTTTTTTCATTAAAACTAGTAAGGAGAGGAAGTGCACCAATTTTTCTTTTAATTATAGACCTCCTTCATACTATACTTTATGAGACACAGACTTTAAGCCCCTCATGAGGTTTTGGGGATGATGCTGAGTCAGCCTCTAACGGCAGCACACACTTATGCAGGGCTCACCATATAAATAGAATTCTGCTGAGCTGAAGTACGGACAAAGGAAAGGAAGCGCTCACTCCCAGAACTTCAAGTGGCTTGAGAAGATTAAATTTGGGTTCTCTCCTCAATTTTGCAAATAAAGATCTCGGTTGCTTTTCCCATCCATCCATGCCACCTGGGCCCGCACTTGTTTAGAGAGCATCGCCCACATGGGAGGCACCGTGCAGGATGCCAGAGCTGGTACTTTGGACCAGGAGGCCATGACAGAGATGGAGAAGGCACTGGAGCCATTCCAGGCCAGAGAAATTGCAGGGTGAGTTTGGAGAATGCAGAGCGATCTGGCAAGGCCAGAGCTGAACCCAGTGCAGGAGATGGAAATCAAGGACCTGCAAAAATAGTCTGAGGCTGATACTGAAGGATTCCAAAAGTCAAACTGAAGGGCGGGCCTCCCTGGTGGTGCCGGGGTTAAAGTCAGTGATATCAAGCTATCGCCAGCCACTGCAGCACGAGTTCAATCCCTGGCCCAGGAGCTACCCACATGGCACAGCAGACCTCTCCTGGCTCACCTGCTGCTCCCCTCAGCAGTGTATTTCAGTAGATCTGCCTGTTCTGCTCCCTACTCTCTCTGGTGAATCCTCTCACCCCACCCCTACCCCCACACCTCTGGCCTACACCTCAGTTCTTGTATGCATAAATAAATAAATCTTTAAAAAAAACAAACTGAAGAGTCCCAGAAACCATCAACAGGTGCCCCACGAACACTTTGCCTGTCCTGCTCGTAACCATATCCCCAGAAGCTAGAACAGTACCTGGCTCATAGCTGGGGCTCAGGGGGCATCTATGGAAGAAAGGAAGGAATGAAAGGTTGAATGCGTGAGCAGATGGCATTGGAGAACATACTGGGATGCAGAGAAGGGGAAGGAGACAGGAGACCCTGTTAGGAATCCATAGCAAGAGTCCAGGTACACACAGATACTGGAAATCAGGGGGATGTGCATGGGGAGGAGAAGACACAACAATCCACAGTGAGGCAGGCTCCACGGGATGGCTGACTGGTGGCATGTGGTGTTTGCAGGGGCATGACCAGCAGAGATACCTGGCCAGGTGTCCTGGTGACGAAGGCAGAAGAGGGGGTGAAGGCTCACCCAAGAGGGCTGTTTGGGAAAAGAGACCTTTCAGACTTGCAGATGCAAGATACTCGACGCCCCCTGGGTAGAGCCTTTGCACAGTCCACAGAGCAGCCGTGGGGCCCAGGAAGTTGGTGAGGAATTGTACCTAGTGGTCAAAGTAAGAATGTACTCGCAGCCTCCTGCAGAGAGCAGACAATGTCCCTGTGCCCCTTTCCCTGCTCCCCAGGATCTCCAGGCCCCAGACTCAGGGATGGCGCGCTGAGCAGAGGAGCAGTGATGAGGCAGGAAGAGACGAGAGGGGCTGCAACCTCAGGGCAGCAGCGGGCAGTGCCATAAGGGTAAGCTGGCGACAGTGAGGGGCCAGGGAACACCGGAGCTCTGGAAACGGCCCACTTCACACCAACAGAAGCTCTTAGTCCAGCCCATCCGGGCTCAGGCAGGAGGGACAGATGATAGAAGCAATGCGTCCTAGGGAGAAGGCCAGAACAGCTTCTTTCCCCAAGTATAGTCATGATTTTTAGGTTTGGGTGGCAACGTCATTACCTTGGCTTTCCCTCCTGTTCCAGAAACTTTGAGCAAGCTGGGAAGGAAGCCAGGAAGCCTCTGGAAGGAGCTTCTCATGGCTGGGACCCAGTGACATTGCTTGGGGAACTTGCAGTCCACCAACAGATGCACCAGAGAAGTCGGCAAACACAATAAATCAGGTGACAGCCTGGATCCAAACCCAAGACTACAATCAAAGATTTTTCCAATCTGGCTCAGACTCTTCTGAAATGAAGCAGTCCCATCGAAAGCACCTTCCTCCCCAGGAGAAGTGCCCCAGCCATCCTGGACAAGGCAAAATGAGGCACGGTTATCACCGGCCTTCAAAGGCAACAAAGAGAAACGCAGCTAAGTCAAGTCACCACCCATCCCCTTAGCTCTAGGCAGCATCCTAACAGACACGCTGGGCTCAGGCATGCCAGAGGGTCATGGGTGGGCGGGGATGGAGAGGGGCCAGCAGGAAGCAGGGAGCTGAAGATGTAGGCCTTCCTTTTTATTTATTTTAATATTTTTATTATTGAAGAAACACCGGTTTACGACACTGTATGTGATTCAAAGTTATAGGATCACACCTCTTCAGATGTATGTCACCACCCACGCCCATCACCAAGGCACCCAGAGTCTCCAGAACACCAGTCTTGGTGAAGGTCACCGGTGTGACTGATTCATCTCTGCCTCCCCTGCTCACTCCTTAAGGACAAAGACCGGCTGGTTTATCTGACCATTGGAGCCCAGGCGGCAGGCACCAGCCTGCAAGCAGTTGTTGAATTAATGAGTGGATGAATGAGTGAAACAGAAGGCAGCAAAGCTGAGCTGTACACAGCGCATTCCATCCCGCCCCTCTCCAGCACATTCTACCACCCAGTAAGGAAGGAGGGGGCTGAACCTCAGCCCCGCCCAGCCCCAGGCAGGCTGCTGCAAAGCCAGACTCCACTGTAAAGTGTGGTGGTGTGGTTGTTGAAGGCACCGATGAGAGATGTGTTGCTAAATAGATAAAGAAGACCCCTCCCCCAGTGGAGATGTGTGCAGAGACGTTTTCTCTTCTGGTCTGCAAATGCAATTACCCAGCCCTTCTACTGCCACTGAACAGGGAGGAGAAAGTGAGGAGAAGGATCACAATTCAAGCAGCCTCCTCCAGTTCCCACACCTCACTTGCCCCACCCTCCAGCCCAGGTTCCCAGAAGGCACCCCTTTCCCTTAGCCTCCAAGCCCCAGCCCTCCAGAAGCCCTCGCCGCGGCTGGGAGAAGGCAGAGGCTGAACACGAAGCCTGGAACGAGAGCCGCGATCCGAGGCCGCACACAGTGGGCGTCTGCGCCACCCAGTGGCGACCAAAGGAGTCAGCGGCTTGGCCGTCTGCGGAGTTTGGAGGCCCGAAGGTCCTGGCTACGGACTGTCTGCAGAGAAGGGAGGGAAGGTTGATGAGTGGAGAGGATATCATCAAAGGGACTGGCAGGCTCCAGGTCACAGGGAGTAACTGCTTCAGAGGGAAAATAGTGATCCCTGGGCAGGGCTGCCAGCAAGGGCCCCTTCCTCCTCTTGGTTGCACCCATACGCCCCCCCATCCACTGCTCCTCCCAGCAGAGAGTATTTGGCTGGAGGCTGTGGCCTCCCTAGCCAGGCGTGTTAGTCCAGCTGTTGAGGAGACAAAGATAGAGGCCTCTGCAGACCAGGCGACACTCCCACCCTGTCCAAGGTATCTGGGGACCAGGACCCAGGGAGATGCCAGGTGCTAACCCTAGGTCAGCCTGTGTCTCCTTCTATCTCCCACTTGGGGAAGAGGATGCTAAAATGAAACATACCCAGCTTCCCTTGCGGATGGGTTGTGAGATTCAAAGGTGACAGTGCTGAGGAAGGCACTGGGAAGAATAAAGCCATCATTTTTCAGTGTCTGGTCCATAATGACTTTCATAACCTTGTAACGTGACAGGCAAATACAAACGCACTCTTTCAAAGAGTAAGACCCCCAATTTCTGATGATTAAAATCTCCTCAAACAAGATTGTCATTTGGAGAGGAAAGAACCAAGATTTGAGATACAAAAATACCAAGTTCCATATGGGAAATTTAAATGATCAAGAACATCTTATGGGTTTTACTATATAGAATTTATATGGCAGCTGACTCTAACAAACCAGTGGAATTGGCATTACAACTTCCCAAAACATTAGGCAGATGAAAGAGAAGCCAAGAGTTATCTAGGCTCCTACTCAGAGCCACTGCAAAGGCAGAATCAAAGATTGCAGGGCCTCTCCCTGGCCTATGACACCCCTGGCAACTGCCAGCATCTGCTCATAATTTACACAAACGCCTCCACCAGTCTACCCGTAGAGGTGCATTCTTTGTCCAAGAACAAATCCATTTGCCGCTGACCAGTATTGTCCAGTGTCGTGAGGATGATGCTGTCCCACTCCAGAGTCCAGAACATGGAACCTCTGGAGAGGATGAGAGTTGATATCCGAGTAAAGGAAAAAAAATAAGCAGCAGCCAGGCTCCCGCACCCCACCCAAAATGGAGCAGCATCAATTCACTCCCTCAGCACCCTGGGCAGAGCCCAAGGCCTGCCATAGGAAGTGAGGTGAGGGGGCCAAGCCGACCAGAGGCTCAGCACCTGGCAGGTTGGACATCAGTCACAGAGAGAACTTGCTCTCTGGAATGTTTTCTTCAAAGGAAGATGGTGGGTGCTTCCCTCTGTGTAATGCCCTACAGCAAAATCACATCTCCAGGCTCCAGACCAACCAGCGATTATGTTTATCCCAATTTGATGCAAGACCTCAGTTCCATCCCAATGCCTATGGCAATGAAAAAAGCAAATGTGATATCAAACATGGAAAGAGCATATTCTGGGCAGAGCTTCCGCTGGTCCTATTAAGGAATTATTCAAATTCCACTCGAGAGTTCCCCTCTGGCTCACTAGAGAAATTATAGCAATGGGGACCCTTCGCTGCCTCCTGCACCTCTGAAATGCACTTTATCAGTTTGGGTGCACAGATCACTGCTACCAACAGTGGCAGGTTGTCTGAAAACACTTGCATAAAAACAAGTCCACCCCAGATTGTATGTAGGACTTGGCTTTGGAGGTTTCTGGACCCCTCCTTCCACACCCTTTTCCCACTCCATCTCAGCCCTCTGGCACCTCTGGTTTGTCCTCCAACAAAACATCCGTCATCTAAAACCCAGGCTGAAAGCTCCATGAAGGCAGGGACCATGTCAATTTCCCCATTATTGCATCAAAACATTGCCTGGCACCCATTTCCTCTCAGTAAGTGTGGTGTTTGCTACATGGATTCAGCAAACTGTTTGATCACCTCTTCCATATAGGATCAATGTCCAGGCTATGCTTTGCACCTTCAGTCCCAGCCTCCTTTTCTGGACATGGTGCCGAAAGCGGGGGTGGGCATGCTCTTCCTACCAATAGCCCCTTCTACAGTTAATCAGGGTGCCCCAGTGAGACATCCAGGTCAAAGGGCACATATTCTGCTCCTGTGGCTCCTTCTGTCTGAGCCCAGTTCCATTCAACAATATTTATATTAAACAATATTTATGTCAGGCTTCAATTAGATGCATGTGGCATCAAATAAATGAGAGGATCAAGGGGATGGAGGATGCAAAGTGATCTGGGGACCCAGGAAAGACCCTGGCAATGCAGGGCCTCTGGGGGGAGAGCCCCAGGAGACCAGGCCCAGGAGAAAGACTAGAATTTGGCCTCGAGTTTCACTGACTCCTGCCCAAGCTGTGCATTTCCTCTCTTCAGCTCCTGTACAGCTCCCTCTCCTTGCAAATGATTGCCTCCTGGTGCTCCTGGGCCCTCGTCTCCCACAGGCGCAGCTCCTTGACCTGGGAGGCAGTGCCTCTCTGCAGCTCTCTGCCCTGGTCTGGCCATCTCCCTGTGGAAGTCTCGGACCGGAAGGGTGGGGTCCAGGCCCCAGCAGGTACTGAGAAGTTTCTTCTCCATGTGGACAGACTCTGCCTCATCCTCTGCCTCTTCCTCCCCAGGTCCAGGATTCGTTTTTCGCATAATTCAGGCCTATCTCCAAGCTGCAACTGGAGTGCCCAGATCTTCAGTCCAGCTGGGAATTTTCAGCCTGCAGGTGAGCACTCTGAGTTTGGAGAGTGGATATTTCCAGTGGAAATTGTTCATTCTTTTCCTTCTCTTGCTCCAGTTGTCTGTTTCCTTCTTCCTTCTCCGCGTTGGCACTGTCGTAGAGCCCAGGGAGGTTTTCTTCCTCAAGGGCACCCCAGGGATGGACTTCTGATGGGGCACTGGATAGTCTTCATCACCTGCCTCGCTTGCGCTGCGCTGTGTTCTTCCAAGTTGCCTACCCCCACTTGCTCCTGGAGGAAGATGAGTGCCGGGATGAGGTTTCCCAGGGAATTGCACAGATTTAACCCCCACATTGGCTTTCTCACTGTCAGCTACAGGTCTGTGGCCCCAAGCTCCAACTTTGCTTGCTCCTCAAACTTGTCTTACAAGATCGGCTTCCATCTCAGTAGATCTTGGGCCACACTTTTCACCTGCCTAAATATCTGTGCTGCCACTGGGGCCATCTGGGCCTCCCCTCCCAGGGTTTCCTCCCTCATCCTGCAGTGCTTCTGAGGTCAGATCCTCAGACCGGCTAGGAGGCAAGCTCAAGCTTCTCATCTTGCAGTGAGTATACAGTGGGCTGAGCAGGAGAAGCTCTGTCTTCCATGCAGTGTGGCCAGACTGAAGATTTGTAATGTGGGGGGAGTGGGCTTCCCCACATCACCCCCCAGGCACCAGGAGGGCTTCAGGACCTTGTGTCTCTGGTCCAGGCTTTGCCCAGGGGATTCTGCAGGCCACTTACCAGGAAGTTCTTTCCCTCTTTTAAAACGGCGTCCAATCTTTACGATCCTCACTGTCAAAACCCAAAGAGCAACACAAAGCAGGCTCTGCCAGGAGACTCCAAGGAGCACTGGCACCTGTCTCAATTTGTCAAACTATAGCAGCAGGGCAGCCAGAGCTGCAGCAGGACCATGGAAATGTCTGCCCTCTGGCTCTCGGTGCTCAGCCATAGATTGCCAGTGTCCTGTGTACCTCACTGATCACAAAGCAAAAAGGTTCTGGGGCAACCAGGGCTCATCGCTTTAGGGCTAGGGAGGGAAGACCAATGGGTTCTAGAAAATCTCTCTGCCTCCCTTGTGGTGCTCACACACAGAGAGAACACAATGTTGCTCATTCTGTACAATGGTGAGCAGGCTGATGGTGACTGGGGCTCCAGCCACCCTGGACCCTCCTGGCTCACAGCCCACCTACAGTCAGTCAGGCCCTGCCACAGCTTCTCTGCAGAAGAACACCCCCTCTTTAAACCTACAATGCAGAGAGGCTGGCCTCTCCCCTTCCCAGCTCTCTTCCTCCTTGTCACCCTCTACTCTCTGTTCAGATGTTCTAGAAACATTTGACTCCACTTTAGAGTAAAACAAGTGGTGTGGCTTCCTTAGAAACCTGAGATACTTATGCCCAATTATTTCTGTCTTTATTTCAAACCACCAAGTAGGACAGCAGAATCCCTCCTCCTCATTAGAAAGGATCAACGCACATCCCACGGAGAGGCATCGTGGGTGAGGGGCAGGCTCCCGGCTGGCATACCTCCAGTCCTGGCTTTGTTTGCTCTACTTGCTGGTGATGTTGGGGAACATTCTTTTATTTCTGTCAGCTTCAATTTCCTCACCAGTAAAATGAGGATGACATTAATAGTTCCTACCTCATTGGATGTTTTGAGGATTCAGTGAGAGGTAACCATGGAATGCACTTAGGGATATGATCACACAATAAAAATTAACTTTTATTTAATTACAGCTCAGAAAGTCCCCACCACAGGGCATGTACTCTAACTACACACACACACACACACACACACACACACACACACTCCCTTTTCTCAGTTTAGGGTGGCCAATTAAACCTTACCTCTTCTGTCACCAGGAGGCTATTCCCCACCTCCTCATGAAACACCTCTCCCAAGTTATGATGCAGTTACAAATGACCGGTCTCTCAGACAAGAATTAATAAGTTTGTCCCCCATCTCTTGCAATTTCCCCCTTATTTGACAGGTTGCCTGCTTGCATTCCAAGGAAAAGGGAGTTAAACAGCAGTTGTTGAAAAAAGCAAGCTGGCGCCCACCATCTCCTTGCCGACCCCTCTCCCCTCCCCTTTGCAGACTCTAGCCCAGCTCCCCCCCTTTTTTTTCCTTTGTATAAATACCCCTGCACTTTGCCAAAGAGCAGGATGGTTGTCTTTCAGACATAAGTCTGCTGCCCTTCCCGTTTCTCCACAAATTAAGCCATTTTCCTTTTCTTCAAACTCTGTTTCCTTTTATTGGCTGAGAGAAACAGATGCTGGCATTTGGTATCAGCTCCACCCCTCCCCAAAGTGACCTTATCATATCCCCTCAAGTGTGCTCTGTGTTATCAGCACAGCCAAACTGCTCTCACAAACAGCTCGCAAGGCTCCACACAACAAAGGCTTACTTTTCACTCTCAGTGCATTAGAGTCACGGGTAGGGAATATTCTGCTCCACAAAGTCACTCAGGACCCAGGCTCTCTCCTCATGGTGTCACCATCATAAAGGACTTTGAGTCACACCCTGGGTCCTCTACCTCCATCCTACAGGTAGGAAGAAATAATGGAGAGGGTCCCACGCAGGTTTTCAGGCCATACCAGGCGGTGGCATTTGTCCCTTTAGACCACTTTCCATTGGCCAGGATCTCAGTCCTATGATGTCACTTTACTGTAGAGAAAACTTAGAAATGGTTTTCCCGTGTTGAAGAGGAATATAAAATCAGTTCAATGACCAGGTAGGATCTTTTTCTGCTCCCTGCTCCTTCCAAAACGGAGGCTTCTCAAGGCAGAAATTTGAATTTGTTTTCTTCATGGCAGTCTCTAGAAAATAGGCCCAAAACAATGTCCCAGGTGTTTTCCCTCAAATCCTCTAGCAGCTGATGTCTCATTTCACCTGGGCAGCAGAGGTTGGAGAAAGGAGAAGGTCTTCAAAATGGGACAGAGTTGTACAGAGCAATCAATTTTGTCACTTACTAAGACCACTCAGGCCCTCACTGTCAGCTTCCTCTTTTGCCAAGTGGAAATGGGAACCAATTGGAGGTAATGCAGGGTGGTTACCAAGGAGACAATACAGATAAAGGGCCGCCACCAGTGGGATTTTCTCAGTCCTTTTCCTCATGTTCTCCCATCCCCCAACCACACCACACCCTACAATCCTCCCCAAGCAAATGTCCCTTGAAGCCAATAAAATAAGAATCAGAGCTGCCAAGGAGTGGGGATAGCTCTTTTGCCTGCCTCTGGGGTTCTGGTTTGTTTACCAGTGGGTCAACCTGCTAACTCAGCAGTAACAATTGGCCAGAGAGGAGGGTAGAGGTCAGATGGCCTGTGAATGTAATTAAGTGAAGGAAAAATCTGGAAACCCAAATTCCTCTCCTCCCCAACCAATGCCAGCCTGATTCTTTTCATTCCCCACCCCCACCCACCCCCACACACCACACTCTGATCCAGATGGCCTGTGAATGCTGAGAGCCAAATAGTGTGGGGAATCGGTTGTTTCATAAGCTCCTGCAGACTCTGACTCTAATTGCAAACCCATTTGGGACGTATTCTGAAACAAGAGGCTTTGCACTAACCACTAGTGCCTAAACAAACAAACACACAAAAATGAGGGCTGATGCCTTTCCCCTCATCCACCCCCTCATCTGGCTCCTCCTCACCTAGCTATAAAATAATTCCCTGGCAAACAAAAGGCAACACCCACCTTGTCACCCCAGTTGATACCACCAGTCACCTGGAGGGTACTGAAGTCAATGTTCTCCTAGCAACAGGAAATGCCCCAGCTGCATGGATTTGGGGCTGGATTACACCAGGCAGCAGTCAGGGCGTGCATGTTGCTAGGAGAACCTGAACTTGAGTTTAAATTTGCAACCTTTCTTTCCTGCCATAGCTTTTACTCAACTGCAAATAGACAGACACACAATAGCAGGACCCATAGCTCTGACCCCACAGGGAATTCCCCAGCTCAGACAAGACTGGTGATCGGGTTCTGCCCTCCTTCTCCCAATCCCCCCTCTTTATTTCCCTTTCTCTCTTGATTTTCAAACTGAGTCAACAACCACACAAAGAAGGATGAAGAACCATCCATTGGGCAATACTGGGTGTGTGCCTACCACTGCAGGCACTTCACCGGGGGCACCGGCTGTGAAGGGAGCAGTCAAGACCCTCCCCCAGGAGCCTGTGTCTGGAGAAAGGGGATGATAAACAAATAAAGACATGGTATCCGTCAGGGGTCCCCAAAAAACAGATCAAAAAGAGATGTGCATGTGTACATGCACATGCATGGCTCTGCACATGCATATATGGAGGTAGATGTATATGGGAATTTCTTTCAAGGAATTGGCTCATGTGACTGTGGGGGCTAGCAAGGCTGAGAGGCAAGCAGCAGCCTGGGCACTCAGGCAAGGCTAGAGGAAGGCATAGAGAAGCTTCCATTTTTTGCTCTAAAAACTTTCAACTGATTCAACGTGGCCCACCATGCCATGGCAGATAAGCCTAGGTAGATATTTGTCCCCTGGACAAAATGCCTTCACAGTAGCACTAGGTCAGTGTTTGATTGGATAACTGATCCAATAACCTAACCAAGCTGACACGAAAATTCAGCATGAATTTTCCACCTGTGAGGGGTAGTGACAAGAGAGAGCAATGGAGGAGAAAGCAAGAGGATGGGGGTCAACAAGAGACCCCACACATACCCTGTGAAATACAGTTTGTCCTTTCGTATGAGCCTGAATGACATAATAAATGACCATACCCATAGGGGCACCAGGCTCAGAAAGCCCAACTGAAATCCTCACTTAGTTACAGATCTGCTGTAGGGTAAATGATTTTCAGGCTTCTCTGCTCTTCTGCCATTAGGATTGCCCTGTCTGATGGCAGGCACCTGCATTTTGTTACATTGCTGCAAGTTGTGTTGTTTACTCTTATGGGCCATGGCTCCAGTATTCATATATGGGCCAAGAGAAGCAGAGGCAGGGGAGAGAACAAGAGAGAGAAAGCCAGAGAGCCCTGTAAAAAGTGAAGATTCACCAGGGCCTGAGAGGCCTCTTGGCCTCCTGGCCCCCAGCACCCCTGCCTGCCATGTACCTGGTTGCTGCACTACATGTAAAGCCCAATAAAACCCTGAGCAAGCCACTGAGGAGTCCAGGACTCTCCTTTACCTGTCTGCTCGGATCACAGATGAACCAGCTTTGTGCCTTCCTGGCACTACATCTGCTTAACCATGACCTTGACTCTGTGTGTCGCAATCAAGACAGGAGGGGCCCTGGTGTAACCTGCATTGGCATGACCTGACACATCCAGAGTGAGCCATTACAGTCTCTGGCTCATCTTGCACAACTAATCCCTGGGGCGCCTCCTGGGGGACCCCCATTCTACTTCTATGCTTGCTCTTCATTGCTCTACCCACACCCTCCAGTGTTCCCAGGCCCCCTAGGCCCCAGACCTTCTCTGACTGGGCTCTCCCATTTTCTCCCAAACCTCATCTCCTGCACTGCCCCTGTCCCCACTGCTCCATTCCCCCTGGCTTCTGCCAGCTTCCCACATTCCAGGCCTCCTGCTCAGGTCTCTGCCGTTTCAGGTCTCTCTGCCTGAAAGGGCTGCTCTCGACCATTCCTGCACTCCATCCCATCCTGCTCAGAAAAGCCAGGTGGACCCCCTAGCACTCTTTTCCTCCTTAGCCTATTTGCTTTGCCCTCATGGCTCTAACAGTAAATGTGTATGTTACTGTTAATGATCTCCTCTTGCGTGAATGCGGGGGATGACTCCTCCAGGCAATGGAGAGAAAAGGGCCCTCCTGAATTCTCATGCCTCCCCCCCTAAGAAGCAAAGCACATCTTCAGATAAAGCCTGATTAGTAGGCAAGATGCCAAATATATTTTTGAATGAGATAAAATCTTAACATAAGATTTGCCTTTTTATGGAGCTACCATATGACCCAGCAATTCCACTCCTAGGGATCTACCCAAGGGACACAAAAACATTAATTCAAAAGGATACCTGCACCCCTATGTTTATTGCAGTACTGTTTATAATAGGTAAAAACCTGGAAACAATCCAAATGCCCAAAAACAAATGACTGGATCAAGAAGATGTGGTGCATATACACAATGGAATATTACTCAGCAATCAAAAAAGATAAACACATGCAATTTGCAGCAACATGAATGGACCTGGAAGGGATCATGCTCAGCGAAATAAGCAGAAAGAAAAAGAAAAATATCGGATGGTTTCACTTATAGGAGATATATAGGGGAACCAAATAAGGGATGGCAGGGGTGGGGGAAATAACAAAAACACAACGAAACAAAACAAAAATAAACAGACAACTGTAAATCAGGGACATTCTGCAGGAGAGAGGGAGGGAGAGGCAACAAAACGTGGGCGGGAAGAGCACAAGGGACTATGGTGATGGTGCATGGGTGAATTGGTGGTGGGAATTCTATGGGGACTACACCTGAGAAAAGAAAGCAAACATTGTACAAAAATGAACAATGATGTAAAATATATATAAATAAGTAAATTATTTTTTAAAAAAGATTTGCCATTTTAAAATGTATCCTCAGTAGCATTTAGTACATTCATAGTGTGCAGCCATCACCTGCAATTATCTAGTTCTAGCACATACTCATCACACCAAAAGGAGACCCCATACCCATTAAGCAGTTGCTTCAAAATCCTCCCCCTTCCACCCTCTGGCAACCCCTTTCTCCACGGACTTGCCTGTGCTGCAAGTTCGCATAAATGGAATCATACGGTGTGATCCCATGAAGCCAGCCTTTTGTGTCTGGCTTTTTTTTTTCACTTAGCATAATGTTTTTGAGGTGCACCCATGTTGTAGCAAAGAGCAGCACTTCATATTTCATTTCTCGTATAGCTAAATAATATTCACTTGTGGACAGGCCGCATTTTGTTTATCTGTTCATTAATCGATGCACACTTGGGTTGTTTGCACCTTTTGTTACTGCGAATAATGTGGCAATGAATATTTGTGAGTGTGTGAAGGGGACTCTATATTCTGGCCTGTGAACAAGCTGCCTCAGAAAAGCGCAATTATTAATAGCCATGGACAGGTCAAGCCTCAGAGAAATAAATAAAAGGCAAGTTTTGCACATTTAGCATCCCAGGCTCAGGCGTCACTTATCTGCCCTCTTTGCTGAGGCCCAGGCCTGAGACCCATGTGTGCCCCCTTCCCAAGCCCACACTCATTATCCGCAAGCCAAGCTCCACCCAGCAGTGGAGCTCCAGTCACCCCTTCCCCCAAAGGTAAGCAGCACACTGGGCAGTGGAGAGAAACGGGCCATTCTGAGTTCTCATGTATCCCCCACTAAGAAACAAAGCATCATTACCTTCAGGGAAAATCTGATAGGTAGGCTAGCAAGATGCCAAATGATCTCATTGGATGGGATAAAATCTGAAATTTCACAATTGGAAATAAGCCCTGAAAAAAAAGACCAGCCCTGGTATTAGTTTCCTAGCCACGCAGTTTATGGATGCCCTAAAACAACAGAGATTGCGCCTCCCCGGTGGTGCAGCGGGTTGAGCGCAGCGCTGTGAAGCTGTCCGCAGCCTCTGCAGCACCGGTTCGATTCCCAGCCGGCCAGGGAGATTCCCACATGGCACAGCAGACCTCTCCTGTCTCATCCGCTGCTCCCCTCAGCAGTGTACTTCGGTCCTTCTGCCTGTTCTGTTCCCTGCTCTGTCTCTGGTGAATTCTCTCACCCTCCTGGACCTCTGGCCTGTACCCCAGCTCTTGTATAAATAAATAAAATCTTAAAAAAAAAAAACCCAACCAACAGAGATCTATTATCCTTCAGTTCTGGATGTTATGACCACAAATCAAGGTGCCAGCAAGGCCGTGCTCCCTCTGAAGGCCCGAGGCGAGACTCCTTCCCTGCCTCTTCCCAGCTTCAGCGACATCCACAGCTACATCCTCTGATGTCCGCCTCCATCCTCACATGTCCTTCTTCCCCCCTAGCTTCCCATCATCCTCTCCTCGGGACACCAGCTACATTGGATTAAGGGCCCTCCTGACTCCATTATGACCTTAACTCATTGCTTCTGCGGTCCCCTTGTTTCCAAAGAGGGCCACATCTACAGGGCAGTGATTAGAACTTCAACATGTGTGGGGAGGAGGGCACGCAAGTCAGCTTATAACTCTAGAGAAGGTAGGAGGAGACATAGTCTTGATCTCACTAAAGTGTAAATAATTGATGAGATATGAGGGCGCAGGGGAAGGCACACTTTTGGGCAAGTCACCTCCTGTCGGTGCTAACCCTGGCAGGCTAACCCAGTCAGCAAAGCCCCAGGTGCCAGAGCACCAAGAATACAGACGGGAAGAAGACACAGTTGAGGTACTCTGGCCAGGTTTCCCGTATTTACAAGGGCACAGTCATGTTCATGAGAGCCTGACCCAGTGGCCTCATTTTCTCTTGATTATCTCTGTAAAGATCCTATTCTGGAATAAGCTTGCCTTCTGAGGGCCTGGGCCAGGACTTCAGCACACCCCTTGGGAGGACACCATTCAAGCCATCAAAGGTACTCAACCGAGCTTGTAGTAAGAAGACAGCCACGGACCATGTGTAGTTGAGTGAGTTGGACCACTTGCTACTTACAAAAACAGGCAGTGTTGGGCCTCCCCGGTGGCGCAGCGGTTGATCCCTGGGTTGCGAAACTGCCCGCAGCCTCTGCAGTGCCGGTTCCATCCCCGGCTGCCGGGCAAGGGTCCTACATGCCACACAGACCTCTCCTGCCGCCCGCTGCTCCCCTCAGCAGTGTATTTCGTCAGTCTGCCTGTTCTGTTCCCCGCTCTGGCTCTGGTGAATTCTCTCACCCTCCTACGCTTCTGACTGTACCCAGTGCTTGTATAAATAAATAAATAAATCTTTAAAAAAAAGACCAAAAAAACACATTTCCCAAATTAAAAAAAAAAAAAAAAAACAGGCAGTGTATTGGCTAGTTTGCCCACCCCTAGGCTAGGAGACAAATCTTCAAAACAAAAGTTCATGCAGCCTTTTTTGAGAGGAGATTCTGGCAGGGAGCTAGAGGTCAGGGACAAAATCCAAGTCCCCAAAAATGCGAGGCGTGCCTCAAGACAGGTTTAGTTGAGGGGCTGGGCTCGGGTACTTGGATTGAAATTGAAGACAAAGTGTCCTGGAGAGTCTTACAGAGAAACCAGTGACACAAACCCAGGGGTCTGATACCAGACTGAGCTGCACCCCAAGCTACACCACCCAGGGCAGGTAAGAGAGGTCTGGTTACCCCAAAAGACAAGACTTTGAGTGCCGGGCCTATAGGGACAAGTTCTCCAGGTGCTGAGTCTGCAGTGGGGGGACCAGAGGGCCAAAGAGCCCGGAATGATGTGGTGGGGCACAGAAATGGCTGGTCTTTAGTCGATGGACTTCAGGCTCCGCATTGAACCATCCTCAGGAGGGGCTTTACTAATGCCCCTCCCACAAAAGCAGCCAAGATGAAAACCTTTAAGTTCAGAAAGGCTCTAGGAATTGTGTTCAACACAGATTACTGAATAAACATTCAAGGAATCGGTTCATCAGGATTGTAAAGAAATAAAGCAGAAACAAGGTCAGTGTACTAATGGCTAGCCGCTAATTGTGCTTCATCATAAAACTTCACCCTTGTTGGCCTGTCATCTTCACAGCTCATTGAAAATCCATTAAAACAATGACTGGGCCATTAACCTTGACTTTCAGGCAGAAGCTTCCCTTGGGCATGGTTTTGGCTTAGGGTCCCTTCATTAATACTGAGTGTAATTGCCTGCAGGCGGGATAATTGTGATTACACACCACTATTTAAATATGGAGGGAAGCACGGAAGACATGATCTTTTCTTTTGCCTCTATTTAACCCTTTCATACGAGTAGACTCATCCCTCTCAGGCAAGGTCATATATTAAAACTTGCATTTTTTAAGACAGAGGGCTGGCGATTCAATTTACAAGAGAAGCTGCTATAGGATTTCTTAAATAGCTCCCGGAGTCATCAAAATTATTTGAGCTACAAATTTTCAGTTTGCTATCATCTTTCCTATGTTATGACTAGAACATAAAGGTTATATTTGAAAAAGATATACAACTGCTAATGAGGACCCTAGCGACTTTGGAGACACGAAAGGCTTGCATTTATAAACAGGGTGGCCAGAAGGCATATCTTAAGGACTCCTTGAAGATCAGCCTCAAAGTCTGAGTGAGGGTGGTGACCCGCTGAGGGACACACAGAGCAGACAGGGAAAATCAATCAGCGAGGAGGGGACCCAAAAGCAGACTGCAATCTGGAGCCACAGCAAGTAGAGACTTTCATGTGTACACAGAAGGAAAGCCCTCGACTTCCCCAAAGGAGGCTCTCTTTTTCCCCTCCATGTCTTAGTGACAGCAGTTAAACCAAACCTACCCAGCACCACTCTAGATACCGACCTGCTATAAAACCCAGGAGCACAGACCTTTCCTGTAAGACAGCGGCTTCTCTTTTAATATTCCATCAGTTTCCACCACTCTGCATCCAGTCGCATGAAATTGCAACCGTTTCTTCTGTGTAGTGATTTACAGCTAGTCATTGCATAGGACTAGACTTGGCTAATGATTTGCTCTGGTTGTTGCTATTTAGAATCAGTGTATGGTCACATCTCCACAGGCACACCTCAAAGATAGTTTGCAATAAATGGTTGTAACAATAAAGTGAGGTGCACAAATTTTTCGGCTTCCCAGTGCATATAAAAGTTAGGTTTATACTACACTAACGTCTACCAAGTATGCAATAGCATTATGCCTAAAAAGCAATGTGCATATCTTAACTCGATGTGACACAGACAGGACGTGAGCATCTCTGAAAAATGGCAACAGAAACTGGCTCCAGGCAGGGTCGCCAACAAGCTTCAATTTGTAAAAAATGCAGTAACTTCAAAACACCAATAAAGTGGAACACACTAAAATGAGGTGTGCCTGAGTCTATACCATGCTCCTGATGTTTCTGGGAGGCAGAAAGAACAGTGTAGAGTTGATACACTGAGAATGGACCCCAACCTTGACATACAAGTGTGACCAAACTCCATTGAAGCAGGGGGGAAATGCTGCCTTGCCTGGTGGCTCCCAGGATTTAACTCACCGCATACCAGCAAACGTGCAGACAAAGTATGGGGCGCTGGAGAGGATGCGAAAGTTTGATTTGTAAAAGAAGAGTGTTTGATCAATCAACTGACATTGCCCCTGACCATCATTTTAGAGGTGAATAAATGAATTTGCACCAACAGGCAGAAGGCCAGCCGTCACGCTTCCTCTCAAAAAGATAGCCTACCATTCCTCTGGGCTGTACCCCAGTTCTTGTATAAATAAATAAATCTTTTAAGAAAATTTTGAAAAGATAGCAAAAAATCTTACATCAATTGTACACATTTAAAAGATGGCTTACATTTTTCTCATTGTGTTTCTCGTGGGCCTACAAACAGCACAATAACCGACAATTTGGAAGCCACTGTCCTAGACTCTAGCTTCCCAGTGGCTACTGGACACGTGGCTGTCAATTGATCACTTGCTATGTGGCTGAACCAAGTGTGACCAAACTCTGAACCAAGATGTACTAGAAGAGTAAAATTCACATCAAATTTTAAAAACTTAGCATTAAAAAAAACTATGGGAAAAGACTATTTATCTCTTAGTAGTTCTTATATTGATTCCATGTTAAAGTGACATACATTTCAAAAACATTGAAATCATTCTAATATGTTCTTTACTTTTTTAAATGAGGCTACTAGAAAATTTTTAATTACTATATAACCCACATTATATTTCTATTGGACAGTGAGGCCCAGATGGTCAGCATCAGTTGGAGACTGTTAGATGGTAGAGGAGTAGATTATAGCTTCTAATCATATCCATATGTTATCTTACATATCTGGTATTCAAATACCAAATAACTGGAACGCGCTGTTCCAGACTATTCGCTGATGTCCACTGTGACCACTAGAGGGCAGTGGTGTATATAGAAATGTGCGTTTTCCAGCCCCCATTAACCTGTAGGACCCCACAGGCAAAGGCTTTACCAGGTAAGTGCTCATAATTATTGGAGCAGGTCCTCCTTCCCTAGCTCTTAGGTGCCCTATGCCCCAGGAGGAGGGAGAGACCACGGAAGACTGAGAGGAGTCTGAGCTCGTCCTTACACTGTAAAGCTCAGAGAGCAGAAAGCCCCAGTCATTCTGTGTGAGCAGCCAAGCGCTGTGTAGAGTCAGGCTTACTGCCTGGCTCTGCTACTGACCAAATGTGTGCTCCAAAGCAAATCACTGGGCCTGGGTTTCTTCCTCTATGAAATGAGGAAGCAGAGCAAGTTGGGCCTTAACACCCTCCAACCTCAGCCTTTCCAAAGTAAACCTTCGCCCTTTCACCTTTCCCCTGTGACCCAGGCTGATTTTGCTTCATTTTAAACTCTGCAATATCAGGAGCACCTGTCCAGCTTTTAGCTGAAGCTATAAATAAAGAGGCTTTCCCAGGATCTTGGACTGAGGTTTCCAGTCTGACTGCACCCAGGAATCTCCACCGGGAGCTTTCCAACATAGGGATGCCCTCCCCCGACCCCCAAGACTAATATTCTGTTGATCTGGGCTGCTGCCACCTAGGCAATGGGATTTTTTAGAGCTCCCTGGAGGGTACTACTGTTGAACCACAGCTGAGAAACACTGAGGTAGAACTGAGTGCCACAGAAGGACATGTTGTCGCTGCTCCCAACAGGCTGACTCTGGGGACAGGAGCCGTCAGCCCCTTCAACAGCCAGGAAGAGCCACTTTGCAAGCCTCAGGGACCACTGTTCTGCCGCTGTGGTTCCCTTTTCCTTTGAAGGAAGAGGGTGGTGCTTCTCCGACCTGGCTCTTCTCTACAATCAGAAAAGAGGAAGTATTTTCTCCTCAGCAATATTAGAAATTCTCCGTAGAGAATGGGACGTTTCCTTCCCTGTGATGTGGACAAAACTGAAGGTAGCTGCCTTGACTAAGGGCAGTGAGATGAGAAGGTGCAGTTCCTCACATGGAAGTGATCCAGAAAACTTAACTTGGGTTAAACCTTAATCCTCTGCTCCAGAACTCACTCTCTGGCTCCCTGTCCCTCCTCCTCCCCCACCTTTCTCTGTCGCCAGTGTTCCTTATCCTGGCAGCCCAGCTCACTTATACCTTCCCCAGCACCATCACTTTGCTGCCCCCAGCCCAGCACACCAGGGCGGGGGTCCTGCTCACCTGAGCCACTTCCCAGGCTCCCCCTGCGTGGACACCTGCCCTTCTCACAGAAGGCGGAGGTGTTTTTCCAAACCACCACCAAGCTAGAAAGCATCTTCCTGTTGCTGGTTACAGAAACCCCACCTCCTCAGCTGAAGCGTCAAGATTTCCCCTAATTTTGCTTCACCCCTCCCTTTCCATCACCTGTGGTTCCTGGGCTCGCCTCTCCGCCCCCACCCACTTCCCCCTGACCTGCTTCAAACTTAAACTCCAACCCAAACCCACTTCCTCCTCTCCTCCTTCACAAACCCCAGTCACACACCCGCCCTCCCCCACCACCCCCCACCTACCCTTGAGGGTGCCATCAGGTCCCCAGGCTTTCCTGACCTGGGGACTCTGCTTGTGCGCCTCCTCCCTCCCCTGTGATCTCACCCTGGGCCCCTACTAGGAAGCAGAAAGTGAAAGAACTTCCAGGAGGCTGCAGGATCTCTGTCTGCACTCTATACCCCACCCCCGACCACATACCCAGTACCCTGCAGATGCTGCCCAGCAGCCCAGAAGCAAAAGTTAGAGCCTTCAGGCCAAGAGGGACAGCCTGCCCCCTGGGGCCCAGAGGCTGCCTAGGAAGACACTGCTTCCCAAATAGCCCAGCTCCACTGTCTCCCAGGAGCAAACACCACGGGGCTGCCCAGCTGCCAGGGGACTTCCATTCATTGCAGCCAGTCTTTGCTACATGCCAGGTCCTGAGCTGGACACTAGGACACAAGGCCGGGGAGCAGGGCCAGCCTTTCTGGGGCTCCCAGGGAATTGGGGAGCACAGGCAAGTAAACAACTAACCACTTAGACGAAGGAGGGGGCAGGCGGGAAGACACCCAGGAGAAAGTGACCTCTGCGGAGCTCAAGCTACAGCCTGACCCTCCGGGGTCCCAGCCCCTCCCTCTGGCTCTCACATCCCCTCCTTGCCCCAGTTGGGTCCGGGTCTTCCACCGGCCACCCTACTTTTCTCTCTCTGGCACTTTCTCACCCCTGGTCCCTTCTGCTCTTCCACCGCCCCAACCTCACCCAGTGCCTGGTTATTCTCCTCAGCCTAGTCCCTCACAGGTTGGAACCCTGCTTTCCGATGAGCTGGACCACATGTGACGCCTGCTGCACAGATGATCTACAGGAAGTGCCACAGTGCTCAGGGCGCTCCTCAGCAGCTAGGTGCCCATCCCCCTTCTGGAGTGTTTTCAGAGAGCCGGGGGCCTGCTCCCCCCACCTCCCCTGACACACCAGAGCAGTTGAGCTACTCAGAGGCCGGCTGCCTGCTGGGTTCCTTCCCCTTCAACCAGAGGGGAGCACCCAAGGGCTGCCACTGGAAGGAAAGCAAGAAAGAAATCCCTTCCTTCTCAGAAAGGGGAAGAGAAACTCCCCCTCCTCCAGGGCTTAGTGTCAAGCTGACTTGGCCTTGCTCAGGCACCAGGCCCTTGGAGATGAGGCAGCAATGTCAAGAGCCCAACTCACCTGATGCAAGCTCAAGTTCCTGCTCAACTATTCCTACAGTGGTGGTGGTGGGGGGGGGGGGCTTCCTCAGTGGCTTAAGTGAGCACATAATGTGAATCTGGTAACTGGCAGATGTGACTGTGGCTGTGCAGGTGCTTGTGCTTGTGCGCTGCCCCAGGTGTCACAGCTACTGCCATTATGGTTGTTGTGGGGCTATTGCATGTGGGTTATGTGGCTATTGCAGGCATAGTGTTGTGATTGTTGCCCTTGTGGTTGTAGCCATGGCGTGATTGTGTCCTTGCTGTAGTCGGGCAGTTATGTGGTTGTTGCCTCTATGCACCTTGATCTATTTAGCAGTCTTTCTGGATGGATATTTTGGTGATTTTTAATCTTTTACAAAAATGCTGCAATTCTAACTTGGTACATCATTTTGTCCTAAAGGGATGAGGATAAGACACTAGAAGTAGAATGCTGATTAGCAGGTGTGTGTATCTATTCCTTTATGCTGTTCCCAGAAGCAGTGCAGACACTTAGTCATATCGGCAACATGTAAGAGTTTCTGTTCCCCATACTTTCACTTGTACAATATTTTAATCCCTGTCCATTTGGTAAATGAAAAATAGTAAACATTATCTCCCTGTAGTTTTATTTTGTAGTTTCTCATTAGGAGTATGTGCACATTTATAGATCATTTGCATTCCATATTGCAATATAAAGCTATACTCCTAAATCTTATATAGTATTGTAAGCCAATGGATATCAATTTAAAAATTACTTTAAAATTTTTTTAAAGATTTATTTATTTATGTATAGGAGAACTGGGGTGTAGGCCAGAGGTGCAGGGGTGAGAGGATTCACCAGTGACAGAGTGGGGAGCAGAATAGGAAGACTGACTAAAACACACTGCTGAGGGGAGCAGCAGGCAAGACAGGAGAGGTCTTATGCGCTATGAGGTAGGTTATCTCCTTGGCAGGGACTCAGACCACAGCAGCGGTGATTGCGTGGTAGTACTGAGACTTAACCCCTGCGCCACCAGGGAGCCCTAAAATGTTTTAAATAAAAAGAAATTAAAATAAAAATAGTGAAAATTCAAAAAAATAAACCACTGGTGTTTTCTGTGAACTCTAGGATCACATCTTTTGCTCATTTTCTTAACATATAGTCGTTTTTCTTACTGTTTACTAAAAAGGTCTTTATGTATTAGGAATACTACCATATTTTTCCTGTTTTGATAGTATTCTTTCAAATTTGCTTTTGCTGGTCCATACATAATTTGTAATGAAATAGAAGACAGCAATTTATTCTTTATGGCTTCAGTATTTTGCGTCATCCTTTGAAGTTCTTCCCCATTCCGAAATAGAGATTAGGTTATTTTTTAGTCTCCCATGTTTCCTCTAGCATTTTTTAAAATTTAAATCACTGATTTTTCCTGTTATATATCCTGATATAAGAAGTAAGTTACGGATCCGGCTTATTTTTTTTCCAGATGGCTACCCAGTTTCTTAACACCATTTATTGAATAATTCATCCTTTCCCCCAATGGTTTGAAATGCCATCATTATCATAAGCTAAATTCCCAATAAGTTTTGCTCTATTTCTGGACTTCCTATTTTGTTCCGACTGCAACATGTCCTGCACTGTTTTAATTATTGGAGTTATATAATATGTATTATATCTTATAGGGCCAGTTTCCTAGTCATTTCTCTTGCTTCTTTTTCCATAAGAATGGATTGTTTTGTTGGGATTTCTTTGAATTTGTTGCTTAACTAAAACAAAGTTGACATTGAATATGTCGTTGACTATGATATTAAGTCATTTTTGGTGAATTATATTTTCCCAGAAAAGTACCAACATATAAGATTACAGGGGGGTTCCAAGACCACTCTCTCATTTGATAATTTGCTAAAAGCACTGACAAAGCCATTGACAGTGGTTGTACTTATGGTTACAATTTATTACAATGAAAGGATATGGATTAATACCAGCCAAGGAAAGAGACAATTGGGGCAGAGTCCAGGAAAGTTCCAAGCACAGAGTTTTCAGGTGTCTTCTCCCAGTGGAGACATGGATTGTACTACTTTCCACAGCAACAATATATGACCAACCATACACACAGAGTAAATTCATATGTTGCTAAATGACAGAGGTATGTTCTAAGAAATACATCACTAGTCTATTTTGTCATTATGTGAATGTCACAGAGTATGATGACACAAACATAACTGCTATAACCTATTACATATCTAGGCTATATGGTATACCTATATTGCATTGTCTATGCAGTCTATACAGTCCATTATTTACTGAAATCTCATTAAGTGACTTCTGACTGTATTATGAAATAGGAAAGCTCACCTGAATCTTGATGTCCAGAGTTTCTATTGTGACTTGATCCCATAGACATGACTGACTAACTACAAGGCTGATCTGTAAAAAAAAAAAGTTGACCCTTGAACAATGCAGGAGTAGATCCTGTGCAGTCAAAAATCTATATATAACTTTTGACGCTCCTAAAATTTAACTACAGTTATCCCTTGAGGGAGTGTTTTAGAGACATGCTTGCTCTTTATAGGCACCAAAATTTGAGGATGCTCAAGTTCCTGAAGTTAGTCCTTCCTGTCCTCAAGTTTCATACCCATAGAGTCAACCAATCAACACCCAGTATCCGACATCCATGTTGAATGGATCTGTGAATCCAAACTCAGAGATAGAAAAAAATTCACTTATAAGTAGATTCATGTAGTTCAAACCTGTGTTGTTCAATGGTCATCTGTACCCTATGACACAAAACCCCCATCATAAATCATGTTGTTAGACTGTCAGGTGCGGTTTAAGGCTCCCAGGTAAACAAAGACATTCTTTTGAGGCAGGATCTTCCAAGGGCCTCAAGTTTACCTCCCAGGAACAATGGAAAAGGCCAGATCTCTCTGGGTAAGGTTAATTTTTCACTACACAAGTTTTCAAACTTATTTACGTAAGCAGAGCAACACACTGTGTCAGGGTTCTTTTAATACCTTCTATCTGTCATTATTTTTCCTTGAGAATTTTTGTTCTTTCTCCATCTTTTCTTTTGATAAATCCAGATGACAGTTTATAAATCTTAATTCCTTTCAGATAATTAGCTTTCAATTTATTAGTTATGTGTTATAATTACTAATCATAAAACCTTTGTTTTATAATTAATCAATTTATTTTATTAATTTATAAATTACTTCCTTCTGCTTTCCTTATATTTATTGCCTTTTGTCTGACTATCTCAGTTTGATGCTTATTTCTCTTTTTCATCCCTGTTTAATTTTTTATTAATTCGTTATAAGACTTTGTGTATTAGTCAGGGTGCTCTAGACAAGCAGAGTCAATAGGACATATAAAGAGATTTATTATAAGAAATTAGCACATGGAATTATGGAAGCTGAGAAAGCCTAAGATCTGCAGACAATAAGCTGGAGATTCCAAGGTTAAGTTCTAGTTCAAATTCAAGTCCAAAGGCAGAAGACAGATGCCCCAGATCAAAGACGTCAGAAAAAATTTGTTCTTTTTTTTTTTTAAGATTTATTTATGTATACAAGAACCGGGGTACAGGCCAGATGTGCAGAGGGTGAGAGGATTCACCAGAGACAGAGTGGGAAACAGAACAGGCAGACTGACTGAAATACACTGCTGAGGGAAGCAGCGGTGAGTCAAGAAAGGTCTGCTGCGCCATGTGGGTAGCTTCCTGGCTGGGAATCGAACTTGTGCTGCTGTGGCTGCGGAGAGCTTCATAGGTTGTGTCTTAACCCCTTGCACTACCAGGGAGGCCCAAGAATTCCTTCTTAGTCCACTTTTACTCTACTCAGGTCTTCAACAGATTAGATGAGGCCCACCCACACTGGGCAGGGCTATCTGCTTTACTCAGTCTGCCAGTTCAAACATTAATTTCATCTGGAAACATTTTCCTAGACACACCAGAATAATGTTTAACCAAACAAATGACAATCCTGTGGCCCAGTTCCATTGACACATAAAATCACACTATGCATTTATTTGGGGTACTGCTTCAATTTTACCCCTAAATCCTAATAAATACCATTTTCATTATTATAATTTTATAATCATTCCATCTTGAAGTGGCATGTGATTTACAGCAGGAATACTTTGTTACTAAATTTTGACCAAGAAGAAGTACAACTTTCCCTTTTGTATAAGGTTGATCTGATTCTCATGAGGCCAAAACAAAGGACCAGTGCCTCCTGAGACATGAGGGATGCTTTGAATAGATCCTCTTAGAACTTTAATAACTCATTTAAATATCAATAGAATGTGGATCGCCATGCCTAGTGGAGTTTCTTAACACCCAAGGTCAAGAATTCTCCTGTGAAATCTCAAATCTAAGAGGGAGAAAAGAAACCACTACCTCTCTCCCATTCAAATGGTCATAAATAATGATATTATCAACACTTTTACAATAGCTAACCACATCATCTAATATGTTTCCAGTGCAATGCACATAGATGTAGATATTCAGATATCTATATATCATACTATTTAATCTGGGCATGAGTTCTAAGAGCTATCAGACTCTATATCTTAAAGATGAAGAAACTAAGTGTCTAAGGGGTTACATAACTTGCTTAAGATCACACCTCTTTTTAAGTAGAGGAGTAAAGATTTCACACTCGTTATATATGATTTAAAGTCTCTATATTTTGTCAGGATGCCTCTCTTGTTTCTCCTCTGTCCAAACCAGCTGCAAAATAAGATAGTGCTGCAAAACCATCTTGGAAAAACTTATTTTCAAGGCAGAGAAAGTTCATCTATCATAGTCCAGTCTTAGGTAGAGAGAAGTCAAGCCTGAAATTCTGTAACCGAGATGCAACAAGTTGCAGGCCTTTGCCTGCAGAAGTCATAAAGACGAAGAAGACCGAGCCAAGCACTAATGACGAGAAAGGAGAGAGGAGTCAGAGCCGGGGCTGAGCGGTAGGTGGTAGGCACAGCAGCTTCAGGAGGGAGATTAAGCAGGGAGCCCACACATTGGCTGGACACATTGTCACCCGTGCCAAGCCCATCAAGGGCATCTCAGCTATCTGGCAACTGCCCTCTAACGAACAAGCAAATGACTCCCTATATTGAGGTTTCAGTTTGTGTCTCCCACCAAGTCTCAGTGAGAACCATAGGAGACGAACACATGGGAACTGGACACCCTGATAGCAACAGTCAGAGAGCACCGGAACACCTCCGAGCACCTACCAGCTGGACAGCGGATCAGACCCTGACGCAAACAGATAAGGAACTGCCTGCGCCAGGCTCTAGAAGGGCAGGACTTTATATAGCAGCCTGAGTAGGCTGCACCCTTTGTGTGCTGATCTGCATAGCAGCCTAGTTTTAACCAGGTCTGAGGCCTCAGGGAAGGAGGGTCATTTTTAGGTCATTTTTCTTTATATTCCTCTAAATAGTCTCCAATTTTTCTACAATGAACTTGAAGTCCTCTTATACTCAGCAAACATAATACAATTCTCAGAAGGTAGAAATGAGAGGCACAGAAGGAATGCCTTCATTTGGATGTTAGACTGACCATTGTCATGCATCTCCTGGGTCCCCAAGCAGGAACCAGTCCTCTCCCCCATTTTTCCAGTCTCTCCCAAAGGAGCCCTCCAGGCGCTTGCCACAGGATCTTCTCAGTTTTCTTGGCTTCTCCGGGGCTCCTGCATTCCCCCAGCCCACCACCCCCTCACCAGCCCCAGTGTCACTGTGGTTGGCTTTGTTGGCTCTAGATAAAGCGTCCACATGCATCATCTCTGCTGGGGGGCAGAAAGATCCCCATTCTGTTGTCATGCCTATTTCCTGGCCCCATAGGTGGGAAGAAAAGCAACGGGGTCCCTACGAGAGACTGGTTTTATTCTCCTTTTGCCTCAGACGCCACATCCATGAAAGAGGCTATGGGGACCTGCACCACAGAGATGATATTAAGATGAAATTAAGACAGTGAGTGTACAGTGCCTGACACATTGGAAATTCCCAATTCAGTATTAATTGATCATCAGCCCATCATGTCTTCTTCTCCACACCCACCCAGCACCCACTCACCCCCCATGACCGGACCTACCAAATTTGGTCAAGGCAACTTTCACTGTTTCTAAAAATAACTCCACCCAGGAAGTGTTAGGATCCACCGCCCTGATTCTGGCGCTGATTCAATGCAGAAGTTCCAAAAATGCTTTGAGAGGTGACAGGCTTCTTGGAATAAGGTGCCTCCTTATAAGGCAGCAGCCCTCATCGGGATGTGTGAGTCATGGTTGGGCCGCCAGATAAACAGATAAATGAATAAACACACTGTCACTTTGCAGTAATGACCTCATGTTGGCTGAGGTCAGCTCATGACTCCGGGATCATTTTTCAGAGATAAAAGTGGTGAAATATCAATCAATCCTTATATTTTGAGCAAGTGTTAGGTGCAGAGAGGCACTATGCTGCGATTCAAAAATGGAACATTAAAAAAAAAATGATGAAAGTGTCTGCGCTGCAGGAGATCACAGTCAAGTTGAGGAAGTGAAATGCAGAAACAGAAATAGCAAGCTCGCTTGGCAAAGCAGAATAGGAGCCACACAGGTGATAAAGGAGGGGCTTGGGAAGAGGTTTTTACACTGGGTTCTGAGGTCAGAGCAGGCCTTGTGGAGGAAATGACTGTTATCTGTAAGTGGCATCGGACCTCCTCATTGTGTCCTGATGCAATCAGGATCATCTGCATAAAAGGGTCTCCCTTGTTAATTTAACAAAGCAGAGCACGGAAGTGCACCAGCTTCTTTGATCTCATTTTACAGATAAGAAAACAGTGGTCCAGAGAAGCTCTGAGAGGTTAGGTTATATGACAAAGCTACACAGCAGAGGCAGAATTCAGACTAAGTACAGCTGTTCCACAGCCCATGTTGCGGCTTCTGCTATCTGCACCACTGAGCCCTCCCTTAAATCTGGTTCCAAGAACAGACCTGAGCTGTGACCAGTAGTTCAGTTCTCATTCCTGTGGTCTCACAGCAGAGAGAACATTGTCCAGCGTGGATGACAAATTGTTTGGAGATGCATCAAACTTCTATCACAGAATAAACTGCACAGAATCACAGAATAAACAATCACAGAATAAACTGCAATGACTTCTAAAGCCTAGAAAATCATGATTTGGACAAGATTGTGTAGTTTTGTATGTTCAAGCTCTTCCCCTTCCACTTTGTAGTATTTTTCCTTAGTTCAGCAACTCACCCTATTTATTGCTACAACAACCCATAAGAAACAGCATGGACTTTTGAAACAGCAACAAAATAGCAATTATCTTCCAGGGGTGACCTCTGCTTCAGCTTTAAGTCACTGGGACTTGGAGGATTTTTGTGCCATCACTTTTTTTTTTTTTTAAAGGTTATTTCGTTCTTTTTTTTTTTTAAACTTTATTATTATTTTTTTTATAGAGGCATGTTTTATTTATTTATTTGTTTGTTTGTTTGTTTGGTTTATACAAGCACTGGGTACAGTCAGAAGCGCGGGAGGGTGAGAGAATTCACCAGAGCCAGAGCGGGGAGCAGAGCAGGCAGAAGGACCGAAGTACACTGCTGAGGGGAGCAGCGGGCGGCAGGAGAGGTCTGCGCGCCATGTGGGACCCTCCTCAGGTGGCCGGGGAGCAGCCGGGGATCGAACCGGCGCCGCAGAGGTCGCCGGCAGCTTCGCAACCCAGCGCTCAACCGCTGCGCCACCGGGGAGGCCCACTTCCAAACAGATATTTGCTAAATGCTCACTGTGTTCCAAGCATTGCATCGAGGAGCCAGAGAAGTTGGTAAAGATGACCTAACCCAGCTATTTGCCCCAGCCAGACACCTGCCCGTGGCCCTTGATCTTTCCCCACCCCTCTGCCCCCCTATACAGCCAACAGCCAAGTCTTGACAGTCAACTATGTGCATTTGATGTCTCTCTCCTTCCCATCCCTCAGTCATGCCTTGGTCTCTTCCGGGGATTTCTGAGGAAATGGGTTTCCCTGCTTCCTGACTTGATTTCATCCATTTAATTGTCATACCATCGTGTGTATTAAGAAATCTGGCCTCACCTAACAAATGATCTAGACTTTGTCTGGGCTCCTGAGATGTAACCTCTAAACCCTTGCAATTTCTGAGGGGAGAAATTTTTTTTTTTTTAATTTTTTTTTTTTTTTAATGGCTAAGATTTTTTTTAAGATTTATTTATTTATTTATATAAGCACTGGGTACAGTCAGAAGCGCGGGAGGGCGAGAGAATTCACCAGAGCCAGAGCGGGGAGCAGAGCAGGCAGAAGGACCGAAGTACACTGCTGAGGGGAGCAGCGAGCGGCAGGAGAGGTCTGCGCGCCATGTGGGACCCTCCTCCGGTGGCCGGGGAGCAGCCGGGGATCGAACCGGCACCGCAGAGTCCGCGGGCAGCTCCGCAACCCAGCGCTCAACCGCCGCACCACCGGGGAGGCCCCTCTGAGGGGAGAAATTTTATGCAAGGTAGGCTCCTCATTTATGCTCAGGAGATGAGTTAGGGTGGGGGCTGACGAGCAGGAAGGGAGGGAAGCCTGGAGATTGAGTTCAACTTTATGGTAATTATTCAATCAATCATGCCTAGATAATAAAGCCTCCATGAAAACTGGACATTGAGGCTTGGATAAACTCCCCTGGCTGGCAACGCTCCTGTATGGTCCCAAAGCAATGCTTGGAGGACGAGACATCCTGAAGATACAGACACGTCATTGGTTCCACTTGTATCTTTGGCTGATTCCAGTGTGTATCTTTTTTTTTTTAAACGATATATTTATTTATTTATTTATTTATTTATGCAAGCACTGGGTACAGTCAGAAGTGCGGGAGGGTGGGAGAATTCACCAGAGCCAGAGCGGGGAGCAGAGCAGGCAGAAGGACCGAAGTACACTGCTGAGGGGAGCAGCGGGCGGCAGGAGAGGTCTGCGCGCCATGTGGGACCCTCCTCCGGTGGCTGGGGGAGCAGCCGGGGATTGAACCGGCACTGCGAGACTGCGGGCAGCTTCACAACCCAGCGCCCAACTGCTGCGCCACCGGGGAGGCCCTCCAGTGTGTATCTTTTGGCTATAATAAAACTCTCATCACACGTGTAGTACTTTCCTGAATTCTGTGAGTTGTTCCAGCAAATTATCAAATTTGAGGGTACTCCTGTAAACCCTGAACTTGTGGCCAGTTGTTCAAAGAGAAGGTGATCATAGGAAACCCCAAACCTGCGACTGGTGTCTATAATGAGGGCAGAAATGAGGTGACTGTGTCCTTAACCTTGAGTTTGGCTAACTCACTGCATTAACTGGAAGGTAAGCTCATACCACACGTCTGCCTAACACACTGTCAAACAATGTATTATGTTTAAAGCATAAACAATGGGATAGCCTACTCAAAATACTGTCATTACAGATGCATCCATGCGTGTGCATCTACCTATACTGTCCTATTCGTCAGTACTTGAGGAAGACTTGCTGGTTAGGTGAAATGCCCGTCTCCTTTCCCTTCCTTTTAGCTCTCAGTGAAACCATCTGCACAGCCTTCCTCTTTCTTTCATTCTTCTTCCCTCCCCTTCCTGGTGTGGAAGAGTTGGTATCAGGACCCCACTAGGTCCCGGCAGGGAGAAGGACTGCTGTGAACAGGCATCGAGGGTGTGCCAGCTGGTGCCCCAGGACACAGGGCACTGGAGGGTGGGGGCAGGGGGTGAATGTAAAAGGCACAGCTGTGTGACTGGAAGCTTTTTCTGTAGCAGCAAGCCTGGCTTCCTGGAGATTCTACTCTTAGCGTCTTCAACCAAAACCTGCCACTGCCTCTTCCCACAGTCAGTGTTTCCAGCTTCACCTGACAAGCTTTTATTTGAGGAAGTGCTGCAGTACTGGTTTTCTAGGCCCATCATAACAAAATATCACAGGCTAGGTGACTGAAAAACAGAAATTTATTTTCTGGAGGCTGAAAGTCCAATATCAAGTTTGGGCAGCGTTGGTCTCTCTGAGGCCCTCTTCCTCAGCTCCCAAATGCCCACCTTCTCACTTGCACCTTGCTCGGCCTTCCCTCCTATGCCCAGTTTCCTCCTCTCACGAAGACACCAGTCAGACAGCACTAGGGCCCATCCTACAGGCCACATTTTAACTTAATCACTTCTTTAAAGGCCCTGTCTCCCTCTAACTACAGCCACATTCCGAGACACTGGGAGTTAGGGTTTCAACATACGAATCTGGAGGGGCTCCCAAGTCAGCTCATCGCAGGCTCTGTGCCAGGTATCAGCACACCCAGACAGCTAGACAAGGGCACTGTCATCGCGTGGTCACAGTCTCGCAGAGGCTGACATGAGAACAAGCGTGCTGGGTGGATGGGGAGAAGAGGAAGCCGCAGCTCCAAGGAGCCACACGGAAGTCATTAACCCTGTCTGATGAGCTGGGAACAACTTCATTCACGGGATGGTGCCATTTGAACCGGCCTTTGATAGAATAGGTTTTCAACAGACAGAGAAGGTCATTCCCTGCAGATTAAGGAGACCTGGAAGACTAGTTCTGGTTATATCATCAATGATTAACATTTGGCCAAGGTACAAGAGACCTATTTCCTCCAGTTCAGAGCTGTCTTTGTGATATTCTCTCACTTCACACAACAGAATTCCTGTCTCCTGTTCTTTCATGTGATTAGATATTTGAAACATCTTCTTCCTCTGTTTATTTCCTGATAATATCTAGAATACCAACGTCATGTCAGGACCCCAGCATCCTCGTTCTCTTTATGCCTTTCAGTTTATCTCTCAGAATTTATCTTCTTCCTGAACTGCTATTTCCTTTTCCCTAAATTCAGGGGCTTTCTGTTCATTGAGGGGTTCATGGTTTTATTCTGCCTTGAAGCACTCTTCCCATTAGCAAGGGATTTTTTGACAAGAAAGGTGTAGCTAAGCCCATTCTCTGTAAGATCTGTCACTGCCTAAGTGCTACCCTGCTGCTTGAGTCCTCGTTCGTCTCCATGGCGATGTTCTGAAACTATTCTGCTTGTGTGAATAAGTTCAAGGCCCATCAAATTATTTATCATCACAGAGCTAGCACACCTCACCAATGCACACAAGTACACACTCAGCTCATATCATCAACGTCCGCAGATGCAACCAGTTTGTGTGTACTCATTTCAAAACAGCTCCTCTTTGAAATGGATGGGCCAGTCATCAGCTCACTTCATTGACTCATTCGCTCATTCACAAATCCAGGCTTTATGAGGAGGACACACATAAAAACATATCTCCTCCTTGTGAGCAGGGATGGCAATCACAGATGGCTTCACCATGGAGTGGTGAGCTGACCACCGAAGGGGTAAGGGTTTTCAACAAAACCACGCAAGGGCAGGGCCTCCCTGGTAGCCTAGGGATTAAGTCTCAGCACCATCACCCTTGTGGCCTCCATCTCCCATCAGGGAGCAAACCCTCTCCTGTCACCCGCTGCTCCCCATACCACTGTATTTCAGTAGATCCACCTGTTCTGCTCCCCACTTTGTCTCTGGTGAATCCTCTCACCCCCTGCACCTCTGGCCTACACCCCAGTTCTTCTACACATTTTTTTAAAGATTTTATTTTATTTATACAAGATCTGGGGTACAGGCCAGATGCACAGGAGGGTGAGAGGATTCACCAGAGCCAGAGTGGGGAACAAAACAGGCAGACTGACGAAATACACTGCTGAGGGGAGCAGCGGGTGAGACAGAAGAGGTCTGCTCACCAAGTGGGTTGCTCCGAGGCCGGCGGGGATCAAACTGGCATTGCAGAGGCTGCGAACTGCCTCACAGCACTGCACTCAACTGCCTGTGCCACCAGGGAGGCCCCTACAAAATATTTTTTTAATCTACCCCAAAAAGGCAATGCTAAGACATTGTGGTGGGAATGAACAAGCAAGGCAACAAAGTAAATGCGTCAGATAATAAGACTGAAAGCAAGATGGAGGAGGGTAATGGGGAGACATATAGGGGGAAGATGGAGATGGGGCTAGAAAAGAGGTCACAATGAGGTCCCAGAGGGTTTGCATAAAATACTAAGGAGTGTAGCCTCCATAAGTGTAGGGTAAGGAAAAATATCAGGCTTTTCTGCCCTCCCGCCATCAGGATAGATAAGGGAAACTGTGATCCTGAATGCATGCCTGATGGCGGGCACCTGGAGTGGGTACACCTGGGCTAAGACTGTGCTTTTAAGGGCAGCATCACGGGGACGCCAGGAGAAGCCGAAGCAGAAGCCAAAGGAGAAGCCGAGAGAAGGCCGGAGAGTCCACAGAGTGAACACCTGCTGGGGGCTGGGAGGCCAGCCAGCCTCCCGGCCCCCCAGCACCCCTGCCTGCCATATGCCTGGTGAACCCCAATAAAAGACCTGCAAAAAACCACTGAGGACTCTGACTCCTCCTTTACCCGATCTGCATGGGATCAGAAAACCTGCACTGGTCCATTCCTACCTTTACAATTGGCGTAGTTGGCAGGATGATCCATGCAGATGGGTATTGGAGCCCTCCGAAGACCTGGAGGGGCTAAGGAGTAACAGTGTTTGCCTGTGACGACGCTGGAGGCGTCATGGCACCACAGGAGATGGACAACGTACATGAGCTACAGGACAAGACCTGGCATGGAGGAGACACCCGAAAGAACCGGACAACGACACCCGAAATGACCAGCCAACGACCACTGAGGCAGCAATAATCGTCGGGAAGACAGGGCCACGATTCAGAGCTCGCCAGTGCTGATGTAGGGAGAGGCCAATGGACTTCGACTGGTGGACTTGGACTGATGGACTCACACTGATGAACTTGGACTGACAATCCCGCCAGAAGGTGGAGGCCCTTGCAGGTTGATACGTTTTGGGACGCTGGGGATGGAACAGTTTTGTTTGTAAACCCCAGGAGATGGGAATCTGGGGGTGGCCAGTGGGCCTTGATGGCCGAAAGCAGCCTGTGTATGCCCAGCAGCCAGGCAGAGGAGAAAAGCCAACTGAGAAGGCAAAAGCTGGTGCTGATGCTAAGTTGAGAAGCCCTGAGTGGCTGTTAAGCAGCCTGAGTATGCTGAAGACCTATGAGTCTCATAAAAATCACCTGTGGGTGATACCCTACTTGTTGTCGAGTGAGGGTGAGGAGCTGAGGAACCCGTCCTTGGGGGACGGGTGGAGAACGTGGCTTGGGGTGGAGCCCAAGCCAAAGAGGGGACCCGAAAGAGGCCTCATGTAGAGTTTGGATCCCCAACCCATGTGCTTGTGCAGTGGGTTGGCTTGAGTGCAGGGGTCTGAGAGTCGCATTGGTGGCTATGAAGGCCGGGTGTTGGAGCGACTGCAGACAGAAATCCTGAGGGTTGGCGATTACCCCCAACAGAATAGAATCACCAATCCCAGAGCTAGTGCATCCTGGGGGTGTTTGCTGTGTGTGGCTTGTAGCCAAGACTACAGAGAAGGCCAGGAAGCCTGACGGCTCCTGGTGTGATATAGTAGATGCCGTGAGTGGTTCCCCTCCCTCGTATGAGCAGTGCCTTCGGCAGCAGATTTGGTGGCTCATCTGCTGGTACAAATAATTGTCTTTTGCACTAGGTTGGGGCCCTGCCTGGACTTATTTGTGTTCCATTGTATTTTGTTATATTGTGATGTATTTCATTTACTTTTGTGGGCCATGGCTGCAGTGTTCATATTGCCAAGAGACATGTGTTAATGATTTGTATATAGAGACTGATAAAGACTATATGGCAGAAAACCCTGAGGGGGTGGTCTGTAGGGTAAGGAAAAATATCAGGCTTTTCTGCCCTCCCACCATCAGGATAGATGAGGGAAACTGTGATCCTGAATGCATGCCTGATGGCAGGCACCTGGAGTGGGTACACCTGGGCTAAGACTGTGCTTTTAAGGGCGGCGTCATGGGGACGCCAGGAGAAGCCTAAGCAGAAGTCAAAGGAGAAGCCGAGAGAAGGCCGGAGAGCCCACAGAGTGAAGACCTGCTGGGGGCTGGGAGGCCTGCCAGCCTCCTGGCCCCCCAGCACCCCTGCCTGCCATATGCCTGGTGAACCCCAATAAAAGACCTGCAAAAAACCACTGAGGACTCTGACTCCTCCTTTACCCGGTCTGCATGGGATCAGAAAACCTGCACTGGTCCATTCCTACCTTTACAATAAGCAATGAGGAGGATCTCAAGAGGAAATGCAGCAGCATCAAATTTATATTCTAGAAGTTCTTCCCCGGAGTTTTATAAAACGGTGAAGGCCCAGAGTCACCAGGGACAAGCTGATGAGCACCACAGTGAAGCGGAGACAGACAGTGCACATGGGAACATTCAAGCTGCACTTGAGAGGCAGGCCAGGTGGGGCTTATGACCAATTAGGATGGAGGAATAAAGGAAAACTCAAAGACTTCTGAGCTGGTTTGAAGCCAAAGAAATGAACAGGGTGAAGGAAAAGATGAAATATTTAGTTTGGGAGTTTTTCAGTTTGAAGAGTCTTTGGGACCTCCATTCAGAGACATCCCTGTCCCCCATTTCCCCACACCCATAATTCTCTGTCACAGGGATAAAGCAACATGACAAATTAATATCCACAGAGGTAGAATTAAGATGAAAGGATTTCACATGTGACTTCCCCTTTGGAATTGTATTTCTAGTTAAAAAAAAAAAAAAGAGTACCATTCAGCTACTGTTAACCGAAGGGATGACTGTCCTACAAAGAAATTCTGGGCAATGTTGTTGGGGAGACATTTTCAGGGAAGAGCTTTCCATCTTTCCTAAAATCACATCAGACAGACTACTGCTAAAACTCTCTTTGTGAAGAGCATGCAGTTGAAATTTCACCTTCATGCCAAAGAACCCAGCTCACACGTAGAGAAAGACGTCTTCCTTCTGGGCAGGATTTGCTCTGTTCCATGGGTGGTGAGATGCCAGATGTCTGGGGTCACTGAGTTCAAGTTCCGGCTCCATCATTTTCATTGTGTGATCTTGGGCATGGGCATTATTTAACCTTTCCAAGACTCAATTCCATCATTCATTAACAGGGGCTCGGCACACCTGCTTCTCGGGGTCATGAGCTTTGGTTTAAATGAGATGGTCATTGTCAACATTGGCTCCTTCATCCCCAGATGGCCCGCATCTCATTTCAGATTTGAATCTCCATCGGTTATTCTCACTGCCTCCACCATATATTTCAGCATCTCTCAACGCCCAATTCACTGAGAGAAGCCTAATTTTCTCCCTGTTCATGGGCTATTAGCTGCTCTGACAACTTCAAGTGATGAAAAGCCACCATTTGGGTGGCAAAGGCTCAGAAGCTGCAAACCCAGTGAAGAAGGCTATGCCTCTGAATGACCAGCAGGGGGCAGCATCCGGCAGCATAAGGCTGGAGCCCATCTAGGAAGGAGACAGAGGAGGCTTTTGAATTCAGACACCAGCTGACAAAGGACTTTTTTCCTCCACGTGGGTCCACCCAGGGGAGTCAGATTTTTAGAGAACAAGGGAACAGGGGGTGATTTTCCGGCCCCTGCCTGGTTATTCTTAAGTCCCCACCAGGACTAACTACGGTTACCTTTCAATATAGTCCCCTAACTTTGAGAAGCAGAGGGCATGTCCTTACCTCATCATCAGGCACTTGCTGCAGATGCTTGTGCCCTACATGAAATCATGGGGGAGGGCACCTGACAAGGGCAAAATGGGGAGCTAACCCCCTCCCAAGTGTTTTTAGTTTCCCACACCCTCAGCCCCGTTGGGGAAGTGCTGGAAGAGACAAAAGAAATGCAGGGCACAGCTCCCATAGGAGCTATTAAATTGTTGAAAGACATGCAGATGTCCAATTGCAGAAAGACACAGGATACACGGTATCACGTGCTCGGGTTTTGATCAAGCACAGTGGCTCCATGTCCCCGAAGCGCTAGGACACATGGTCAGACCTGTGATGCTTCTCTCTGATTCGTGGATTTGTTTCACGGAAAAACAAAGAGACAGATGTTTAAAATCATCAAGACTGCCCTGGAAGTCCAGCATGCAGGGACAGATGATCCGAGCTATGGGAATTTGGAGAAGGAAGCTATTCAAGTCTGTGCAAGTGAGTGACCCGCACGAGTCAGGGGGCTTGGTCACTCCAAGAGAGCTTTCGTGCCAAAGAGAGACACTCAACACTCATTCTCGTATTGACTTTGCCTGGGGAGGGAAACCGCTATGTCATAGTGACGTCACTCCCTTCCAGGAATCACTGAATCAGGTTCAGCTGCCCGAGGGCCAGGCTGGACCCACTCACTTCCTCCTCTGGCCAGAGGTAGAGGAGAGAGCACACTCCCCACCCCCACCCCCACCCCCACCCCCACGGAAGCTTTAGACCTGTGTTGTTGTTTTTTTTTAACCACCATGGCCAAGGCTCAAGACTGTGAGGACATGGCCCAGAACAGGTCAGCTGGTCAGAGAGAGGCACAGCCGGTGGCACCAGGCTGCAGGCTCCCAGCACACACTGGTGCAGGGAGGAGAGGCCCCCTGTGGAGAATCACATCCACTTACAGCACAGTGTCTTGGGAGAGATGGCACGGTTAGCTTTGTCAGGCATTTAAACCTCCTGTGAACGAGTTGGGTGGTTTCTAAGGAAAAAAATTGTGACAGCAGAATTACGAAGGGATTAAGTAAGAGGGAGTTGATGCTGGGGGGTAAGTACAGAGAGCTGAGGAACATTGAAAGGGGACCTGTATCCACTTCACAAAGGAAGGTTATTCCAGATACAGTGCCACACCCAGATCATCTGGGGGCAGGGAACAGGTCTGTTCTCAAATGAAGGTGGGCACTTACATGGCAAGTCTCCTCCCAGGGCCAGAAACCCAGTAACAGGGCCCCAGGGTGTCCACTTGTAGTCTTAAGAGGATGAGTTTTTTGCCCAGAATAAATAGGTGTCTCCCCTCCTCCCCATGGCAGACCCTTCTCTTCCTTGTTCAGAGGATTCAAAAAATAGAATCTGTCCACACCACATCACATGAGGGTCTTTTTCATCTATTCATTTACCTGATGCTCTGCAAGCCAGTCCTGGGAAGAACAAAATCACTGATAGGCAGTAATGTGATTTTATAACACTGTGAAGGTCCTATCCTCACCCTGCTTCCACTATCACATGCAGGCGGGCGCGCGCACACACACAATCTGCCATGCTTTGATCTTTTGTTCCATTGTTTCACTTAAGTCAACAAAACCTTGCCAGGTAAGTAATCTCCTTTTACAAACAAGGACAATTCAGAAAGGTGAAGGAAATTCTTCAGGGTCACACAGCTTGTGTGTGACAGAGCCAGTCTCAGAAACCAGGTAGGTCTGATTTGGAGGATCTGGGATCTTTCCATTCGCATATTCTGACTCAAAGTAGGAACCTCCTTCTCCTCTGAGTCAGAAATTATAAAATTAGAATTTCATTCAGCAATTCACAATCTTAAGGTTGGAAAACATTTTGGAGGTTGTCCAGGCCCACGACCCAGGCAGATGTGTGAATCTCCTGCATAATGTCCCTGGCTTCTGCTTGGATACACCACCTCCAGGAAATGCATTATGTCCTGGTTCAGCTGGTGCCAGCTTAGGATTATTAAACAGTTCTTTTGGGCTTAGAGCTGAAATCTCTCTCCTTGTAGCATGCACACATCGAGTCTATACTTGGAAACTGATAGAACCCAAGCAGTGTATCACTCAGAATTGGTTTTCTTCAGACTCTACAGGGTCTCAATTCTTCCCAGCCAACTTTGCATGACAATTCCTCACCACTCTCCTCTGAAAGAGTCGGTTTGTCTTTTTGGTCTCAAAGGGAGACCCCAGCATGACTACAGTGCTCCACAGTGAGCTACGTGACCCGGAAAAGGATAGGACCAGATCACACTGGTCAGACTATAACCCCGTCATTTAGTTCATGGGACTTGATATGTTGGGGACTCATTTTGATCTTATCATGAATAAAACCCTGAAGTGCATTTCCCATGGGCTGTCACGCCCGCTCCCGACCTGTGTCCATCTTGGTCTCAGATGTTCATAACCTGTTCACACCACACAGATAGTGTATGACAAAGACTCCTGGGCAGCGTGGCCATCCCCTGCCACGTGGGCATCCCTCCTGGCACCGCTGACCCACTATGGCTTAACCATAGTCTCTCTGGCCCCAGTTCTGGTGGTCCTCGCTGAGTCACTGCAGAGGAGCTCCTGACCCAGGCACCCTTCACCAAGCACGCTGGCTCTTCATCCCCAGTTTCCTGTGCACGTGCAGGGTTACCTGGAAGTTCTGGACACAACCTCATGGCACCAGGAAGAAGCAAGGGCCTGCCTCAGATCCTCCCTTCCAGGATTTCTACCATGCCATTGCTATCCGGTAGCGACACCTGCAAGGGATTCTCTTCCCAGCCATGTAAATGTGAAGTGGAACTTAGATAAGCACCTCAACTTTCCACTTCTGTTACCAGACCCGACTGTTTCTTCCACCGTGCCTGTCACTACCCCACTCCCTGGCGGGCGGGCATGGTGCGCAGCATCTTTCTCTACCTCCTCATCTTCTGAGGCTCCTCCAAGCTTCTCCCAACACCAGATGGATTTTCCTTCCTTCCTGCAGGGCAGGTGCTTCCTTTGTGTCCAACACTCTGTTCTCTGCAGGATGCTTTAGCACATCGCTTGACGCTCGGCTTCACAAGCTTTGCTCCAGATACAGAAAAGAGATCTTGGAAGGTAGAAAACTTTCTCCCTCTCAACACCAAGGTTCTCAAGATTATTGGTTATTCATTTAGAACATGCGGGTTCACCTGCAGCCCCAGACCCATTGACCCAGAGAGCAGGGGCAGTTTGACTGCGGAGAGTGAAAAATCTGTTGTTCTAATATCCAAAAAAATCTCACTTCTTTCTCCTAACCCAAGACAAATATCTGAAAGGATTCACTTCTCTGGCCTCTCATTCTCATACATTCTTGTCTCCACAACACCAAATCCTTCAAGCACCAATCCAATTTCTCCTGGTTATCTTTTGGGGGTCTGCTTCCCTCATCAGTCACCCATCTGCAGCAGAAAGGCCACACCCTCAAAAGTGTGCTCATGTCTGTTGATATCACTGTTTTCTACACAAGCAGCAGCAGATTTAAAACCAGTAAAGTGGATTATTGTCACCCCAATCACATGACTCTCATTCTTTTAACATAGATGGGGGAGTGGAACTTGTGGTTTGTGTTTAAATCACAAAACCCAATTTGCGTTGATACAAGGTCCCCAGCAGAGACTCTCCTTCCCCTGTGACCCTCCTAGAAGCATCCTTGCTCCACTGCCCTCTGTACTTGTCAACCTTTGCCTCATCCCACCCGTCACCTGCATTCCATCCATCAAGGCCTCAATAGCTCAGCCTGGACTTCGAGCCAGTCCCCCCCATCCCCGCCCCAACATCAGCAGGCATCTGAGGGTTTATGCAGCATCCACTGCCCCAAATCCCTTCCTACCATGAAATTTCCCGGTGGTGGGCACAGTATGTAATTTACTCTCTCTAATGCACTTTCAGTCCATTCATTCATTCTGCAAACATTTGTGAGCACCTACCCTGTCAGGCAATGTTGTGGATGCTGGCACTGCAGGGACCAACATCTGGATGCAGCCAGGCCTTCAAAATTCTGATGGAGAACACGCATGATATATAAGGAGCATGTATACAGAGGACACCTCTGTCACAATTATGCTGTTCTTAGAAGGAAAGAAATAGGATGGTGTGAGCTAGCACAGAAGGAGGCTGCTCTGGAAGGGTAACCAAGGGTGACTTCTCTGAGGAGGGGCTAATGTTTTAATTGACATCTGTCTGATGGAAAGAGGCAGAGGGGCAGAAAGGCATTCCAGACTGAGGGAAAGCTAGAGCACATGGCCAGAGCCAGGGATAAGCCGGTGTCTGCCAACCATCCAAAGGTGTGGGGATTGAGAGAAGAGAAAAGAGGGGAGAGGCAGGAGCCCATACCGGGCTGGTGGGTCAAGAGAAGAACTGGATCTAATCTATGTGCTGAAAAATGACAGAACTGATGAAAATGTCCATAGATCACTCTGGTTATTATGTGAGACTAGAGCTGGGGTTGGGGTGGGGCGTGGGGGAAATATGAAGTCAGTCAATCACCCTGTCTCTCCATGAGACGTGATGACTATGGTGTTGGCAATGAGATGGAAGGCAATGGAAGGATAGAGATAAAACTTGGAAGAAGGCATATTTGGGAGGTAGGATTGACATTTGTCATACTGTAGTCTGATTTTAAGAAAGCACTTAAAGGAGCATCTCACACTGGGAGTCAGAGAGACAGACTGAGGTAAGAAGCAGGGGGCTTGGTCAGACAGAGGATGGGGACTATGAGAGGCATCCTGGGGGGTGTGTGTGTGTGTGTGTGTGTGTGTACATACTCTAGAACATGCACATGAGTGCATACACATGCAAATGATTTGGGGGAGAGCTGAAAGCCTTCCAGAAAGATCCAGCAGGGGTGGGGGTAGGAAGAGGCAGAGGCACACCAAATCCTAACAACCTGAAAATTGAAAGAAGCTGTGTTTCAGACCATGACATCATCTCTCCCCTCATAAAGTACCCAGTGGGGCATTCCCTGGTCATAACAAAGGAATGGTGAAAATGAACTGCACGTCACAGCTAAATTGCTTTCTCTTGTTGTTTCATCACAAATACGAGATTTTGAGCTATAGGTGGGCTTTTCTCCAGGTTTGCTTCAGAATTTCACTTCCATTTATGACAATAACTCGCAAGGGAAGGTTTCCAAGCTTCTAACAAGTGACCTATAACTAAGCCCTCAGAGCACAGTTCTCGAGGAAGTCACTCCCTATAGCCCTCAGGGTGGAGGGCTGCTTCCCGTTTCACACATCACACTGCTACAAGTCAGTTTTTTCTTACAAATCAGTCTCTATTGCTTACTCATGTTCAGCTTGTGGCCAACTATGACACTCCAGGATTTATTTCCTTCTGTAGTTTTGCCCAGAAGGGTTTAAGCTGTTAGTTTTTGTGCCAATTCATAGTAGAACAGCCCAGAGGAGCCATAGTAAAAAGCATTTTTAAAAGAGCCTTTTATAGAGAGTCATACCTCCTTATGAGCACAGACTAAAGAAAGTATAGTATCTGAAAGTCAAGGGTGAAAACAATTCCATTTTTAAAGATCCATAAATGTAACACAAGATCCCCCAGGCCCTGCCAGCCTGAGACAGAAGAACAAGAACCCACGTTGGGCTGCTCTGAGCCACGCTTGCTTAAGCCTCCTGCGACACCACCCAGTCTTTTTGGAGGTCCCCAAGGGCCTCTCAAGGTCTCCAGAGGACAGAGGTCAGAAGCTGAGACAGACAGGGATTCCACAAGCAACTGGAAACACAAGCCACAGTTTCCTCACCTGAAAACTGCAAAATGTAGAAAATGGGCGTGAGTCTTACCTCAAGGTATTGCTCTAAGGATCTAATAATCCTAGTAAGACCTGAGGATATAAAGATGAAATGCTTCTAAAGGCCTGAAGCTCATACCTGGCACTGAGGAAGGGCTCAAGGAAGGACACCCACTGCCCTCACAGCATTCTCATCAATACTCACTCCTGCTCCCCACAATCACTCTCTGCTCCCCCCGGACTGAGGCGTGCTTCCCATGTCACCTCAGATCCACAGTTCCTAAGACTGCATGCAGTCTTCATGCGAGTGGACTCCCAGCATCTGCCACAGACATGCCCAGGCACGTCTCCCTCACCCTGTGCCTCACACGGGGCTGCTGCCAAACACAGGCAGGAACTCAGGGACACACAAGCAGAAGTCCCCCAGTAGCAATCCTGGTGCTCCCAGTCCCCTGCCGAAGGAGTGCCCACACCCCAGCTCCTAGGCCACGACACCAAGGCTCTAAAGAACCAGGCTCTTGACAAGGCAGGCAAACAAGCCTGAGCTTTCATGAGTCTCTGAAATTGTCAGTGGGTCTTCAAAGAGGTGAATGGGACAGCATAGAAACCATCTACGATAAAATCAGGCAAATGAGAGGAAATAGTTGGGGCACAAGAACACTTGGGGTGAAGACAGCAAAATGAAAGCTAATACAACTTCTCCCATTTCCTCCCCCACCAAAGCCCAGCATTGTCAATACATAGCCAGAAAACACTTGAGGCAGCATTCCCAAGGCTGAGACTTAAATGCCAGCTCTGTCACACATACAATGACCTTTGACAAGTCTCTCATCTTCCGGGGGAACCACCATTTTCTCATTTAAAACCAAGAGAGGGCCTCCCTGGTGGCGCAGTGGTTGAGCGCTGGGTTGTGAAGCTGCCCACAGCCTCTGACGTGCCAGTTCGATCCCCGGCCACAGGGCGAGGGTCCCACATGCACGCAGACCTCCCCTGGCTCCCGCTGCTCCCCTCAGCAGTGTACTTCGTCACTCTGCCTGTTCTGCTCCCCGCTCTGGCTCTGGTGAATTCTCTCACCCTCCCATGCCTCTGACTGCACCCAGTGCTTGTATAAATAAATAAATAAATAAACCTTTAAAATAAATAAATAAATAAATAAAACCAAGAGAGCTGCCCAAATTGCATGTCCATCTGTGAGGAGGAGTCATTGCCATCACCATCCCCTCAGCTACATGCACTGGACTCAGACTTGTCACCCCTAAGCATCTGCTATATGCTGGGAGATGTTGGACCTGGGAAATGGGAGGTCAAACATGACACCCCAAAATATGCCAGTTTGGTGTCAGGATGATTATGAGCTAAAGGCAACTGAGAAGCAGATGCAAAAAAAAAAAAAGTTCTCTGCCCTCTCTCCCTCTTTGCCTAAAAGCAGAACATAAACTTGCAAATAGAGGAGGGAATGTCTCATCTCCCTGCTTCACACTGAGGAAGATCAGAGGTGAATCACCAGAGACCGTTATAGAGCCTTGGCAGCCCAGAACAGGCACCAGAGAAACCTATTTCCCTAACCTTACTAAGGAGCCCCAGTTCCCCACAGTTTGCTGCCCTTGAAGCTTCCAAACCTTTTCCTTTGACTTGTCACTTTTCTACAAATTTGTTATCCTTTTGTTAAAATGCTGGATAGTAAATGCAAGTTCTCCCCACCCTTTGGGGTTACTCCTTGCTCCCATGAATTTGTATGTTGTGCAATAAACTTATTGTTTGCTTTTCTCTTGTTAACTGTCTTTTGTCAGTGTAATTTACAGGGTCCCAGTCAATACCCAAGGTGGGCAGAGGAAAAAGAACAGTGTTCCTCCCTTTCAGGAGCCAAGGCCAGCATAGGTCCAGAAGTCTCATCCTGCCAGGCGAAGGGGGTGAGGCATCATGATTTCCATTTCTGAGAACAGTTCCCACTCGTCTCTTAACCTACTGCCCCAACAAGGACATCCTGATTACCCCCAACTTGGGTTATGGGTGCCACCATTGCTGTCCTGCCTCCGTACCCTCCAACTCTTAGTCCCTGAGGAGTGGTGACTTCAGTTTAGCCCCCATTCATCTGACACTAGACACAGGCTTATTGGTTGGGGAGAAAAATGAATCGGTCTTGTTTATATTACAATTTGCTTTTTTCCAGAGCTCTGCCTTCTCACTAATGATTGGGGTTAACCCAATTATTAATGCATGTGGAATTTTTTTTGTTTGTTTTGGTTTCTTTTTGGTGGGACCCTCGATGGAGGCCAGGGAACGAATCAGCGCTGCAGAGGCTGCGGGCAGCCTGGCAGCTCAGCTCTCAACCGCTGCGCCACCAGGGGAGGCCCACATGTGGAATGTTTGAGATGAAAACAGAGTTGGTAAAATTGAGGAACAGCAGTGAATAGCCATCATGGCTGCTCCAGGCCCCTCTGGTGCAGAGGTAAAGCCAGCAAAGTATACTGTTTCCTCCCTCCTCTTCAGGCAGGGTCAATGCCATGCCTCGTGAGACAAAACACACACAGACACACACTCACACACCACACGCACATATACACATACACATAGCCATATACACACTGACACACATACATATACATACCACACACACATATGCATAACACATATAATCACACACACACACATACCACCATGTTCCCCTGCTGCTGCTGCTGGTATCCAGGAAGGACTCTCTCTCCAGCAAGGCCTGTGACTGCTGAAGGATGGACAAACTGTTCCCTGGGGAAAACCAGAGTAGACCCAACTGGGGCCCATGAAGGACTCAGCAGCAGGAAGGCCCCTCCAGGGAAATTCTTCTTCTGTAACATCCCTGAAGGTTTGAGGGACTCATGTCTGAGCAGGGGTGGCTGACTGTCACCTTGACCATCAGGATCAGCTGGTGACTGGGCTCCGCAACTCCCAGGCTACCAAAGGTTCTGGTGCCCCCAGGAGGCACAAACTGTAAAGCCAAGAACCCCAGTCAATTAGCTCAGTGCCTCAGGGAAGGATGAAGAAGCTCAAGGTTCAAGATGCTCTTAGGATTGATGATCAGGGAGTCCCCTGTATTCACTATGACCTCCTGGAAGGCCAGCAAACAACTGACCCACGTCATGTTCTAAATCAAATCTCCTTCCTGTCCCCTCCCCCCACCCAAAAGCACCTCTTCTCTGTGACTTCCCCATTTCTACAAATAACCCCACCATCCTCCCAGCCAACGAGTCAATCATTTTTCATTCCTTCAGGGGCCCCAACTCTGAGGCTAGCTCACCCCTTCCCCCACCATGTCTGTGTAGAAACAGCCTCCTCAGGCTAGCTGGAGCATCCGTCTCTATCTCTGGCCTCCCCCTCCCCCACCACTGCTATGACCTTCTCTACCTTGGCCCCTCCTTCTGTCTCTTCCTCTTCATGTGTCCCCTCAGACCACTGCTAGGACAACCTTGATATGAAGATTGCCCTCACTGACCCAAATTCTCATCAGGCCCCAACCCCCTACTGAAGAAAATTCAACTTGCCACAGAAGTATTAAATCTCCACAAAAATGCTCCAACTTCTCCCCCTCGCTAGATTTCCTTCCAAATGGCTCTCCATGTTCTGAACTCAGCCCAGATCCCCACATGGGCCCTGTGCTTCTGCGCCTGCTACTTTTCCCATCACCCTTCCAAATGCCAAAACCCTGCTCACTCAGGGCCATTCTGAAATCTTCTCCACAAAGTCCTTCCTGACCCTTCCCCAGAGACCAGGCCCCTCTTCCATGAATTCTCAGCAGGCTCAGGGCAGTGAGGCGCTCTGAGGAGTGCTTTGTCTTTCCCTGCCCACTGTGTAAACAGCAGCTTTTCTAGCTGTGTGATGATCAGAGAGTCCTGTAGCCTCCCTGAGCCATGGTTTTTCCTCACCTCCAGGATAAACTACAACACCTGTAGTCCCAGACCCAGCACTTCACAAGTATCGCCTGACTAAGCCGACTGTTCCTTCTTTGGGAGGCACAGTTGTGGCCCTGCCTGCAGATACCTGGGAATCAATATCTCCCACAGAGACCTGCTCCTTCCAGCTGTCCATCAGCTATATACTGTGACCTTCTTGCTGGTGGGTTTCCAAGCTACAGCCTGACCTTCCTTTAGGCACACGATCTCTTGGCTGTGATCACTTCCTCCATTCACCCTCTGGGCTCATCACCACTCCTCACTGGGGCCACGGGAGTGCGGCAGGGCTGGCTCCATGACATTCACTTTGGGGTATCCCCCACCAGAGCTGCAAAGTGCTTCCAGAGCCACCGACCTGTCATCCTCTAATGACTTTCAATGGGGGAGAAAAAAACATTGCACACTGGCTGATGCTAAATGGACCTGTTTGCACTAAATTAATCATACTAGGCTTTATCGCCACCCAATGTGCCCTCCCAGTGCCTCGGTCATGAAAACAGTTCAGGGCAAATTTCCCACTTCAAGCAAGGTAATGGTGATTTCCAGATGGGACTAGAAGACAAATGCTGATAAGGCCTTACACAGATAACAGATTCTAGAAGAGAAAAGGGTGAATGCACTTCAGGGCCAGAGTCCTGGGAGGGGACCTGGAAGAAACCCAGGAGGGGAGGGAAGCTTCCTTCTGATAGGGCGCCAGGAACAGAATCTGATGGGAAAAGTGCCAGACCAAGGATGCTTCCAACCCAAGGCGAATTTAAGTTGTCCCCAACGTAGCAGATGCGCCTTTCTCTCTGTGCGTCATTAATTCACTGACTATAAAACATGAGCCCAAAGGAAGACCAGAGAAATGCAAAGCAGCACACTCATCATTGTTATTTCTGAGTCTGTTTTACTCACCAGGTATTGCCTGGAGGTCTGCTTGGAGGAGGAGGGATACTCTGCCACCTGGCAGAGGGACAGCTCCCTCAAACTACTGTAGATTCCCAAATGTGAAATTCTTTAAAGTCACTTCCCTAATGGCCTGAAGGAATGCACACTTTTACTCCCCAAGAGACCCAATCAAAGGCCATGTTTGTCAACACAACGCTTCTCCCTTCTCCCGCCCCCTAGAAACCAACCTCGAATTCCTTTCCAAAAGTGTGTGGAGGGTGGCAGTTCTGACTGGGACCCAATCTTCACAGCCACAGGGGAGGGCTGGCCAGCCCCCAGGCCGCCCTAACCAGAAACCCAACCTGCTTATCTCCATCACCTTCTCCCTCCACCTTCAGCCCCACCAGGGAAGGGCCCCCAGCTCACTTCCTCTTTCCTACAACAAAAATCAGCAACAACCTCACACATCGGACATGGTGATATTTCTCATGTCTTGCCTCACTGCTGGACGGCATCCTTTTCTGCCTGCATTTAGTCCTTCCTTAACACTTAAGTGGTGAGGAAGCTTTCTCTTTCTGGCTTTCTCCTCCCCTTTCAGCTTATCTACAAAGGTCTCCAGAGCACCCACTCCCTCTGGGCTTTCTCCCACCCCATTCACACCTCTATCTCCCTCCCCATCTCCCTCGGTCCCTTCTTCCCAGAGTCCAAACCTGCAAAGCCCTCCACCTCATTCCTCGGCCTATGTCTCTCTCTTTCAAGCTCCTCCTTCTCAGTTGGGAAGAAAGCTTATTAGAGAAACCTCTCTCCTCCCCCTTTATGCCACCCCCCCCCCAACTCTCTCCAGGCACACAAAAGGGGATAGAGGCACCAGATGGCCCAGTACTAGCAGAGGGGCTCGGGGAGACTGCCACCCCACAGAGGCCCCTGCTGGGCCTTCGAGCTTGGCCAAGCTGCTGCCCCGCTCAGCCGCCCAGCTGGCAGAGGAGCAGGGCACAGAGCCAGCCTCGTCAGCACCAGGGCGGGCTCCCCCTGGCCAGCCCCTCCCCTCCAGGGCCAGTTCAGGCAGGGGGCACACTCACCAGCTGAAAAGCAGAAAGTGTTACCACATGTCCAGACCTAAAGCCTCAGGAACCAGGACCCAGAGGCCTCTAGGGATACAGGTTTCCCCAGGGGGAGGATAATAGTGTCTCCCAGCCCGCTAGCAGGCTGTGCCAAAGAGGGCCCCAGCAATGGGTGAAGGTACCAAAGGTGGGGCCTGAGCAATAGGAAAGGGCTATAGAGCAGCTAACTGGGCCCCAACTCCCCTCCTCACAATACAGGGTTAGCAATGTGGCGGGTGTGTTCACGGTTACCATTTAATAGTGGTTAGTGGAGCCAGGCATTATGCTAATTCATTTACTACAATAGCTCTAATCTTTCCACCATCCCACAGGGTAAGAGTCTGGATCCCCATTTTACTGACAAGGAGACTGACAATCAGAGGAATGGCTCCCCTCACACATCCTGGCCAGAAAGCCCATTAACACAGATTAATGTTTCTTTTCCAGGTCAGATTCTGTAAGTCTTGCTAACGTGATGTTCCAAAAGCAGATGTCTATTCTCTTTCTGTTCCAAATGCCCCCCGACCCCAAGGCCTTCAGGAGAGCCTCAGGGAGCAGAGTGGAAGCCTCCTGTCCCAGCTGACCCTTGCAAGAATCTGAAGGATTTTTTAAAACTCTAGATCCCAGGACCCCTCCAGGGGCAGCTGGGCTGTCCCGCAGCCTCTCCAGGAGACTCCGAGGAGCGGGGCTGTCTAGCTGGGTGGACACAGGTCCCGTTAGCAGTCACCTGACTTTGGCAAAAGACACTTCTAGCTCACAGAGTCTCCATTCCCGAGCATAGAGACCACCGAAATAAAGATGTTTACTTCACCAAAGCGTCAGGAGTGTTGTTGTACTCCTTGGCGTGGTGCCAGGCATACCATGGGTGCTCATGTATGTCAGCCCCCTTTATTTATTTCCTTTCAGAAACCTGAGGTTCCAAAGTGCAGACTTCAGAGACCTAAAGCGAAACGGGCACAGCCCGTGAGCACCACCCACGTTACACTGACCTTTGATTTGTGCCTGAATAAAGTCCATCATCCTGCCAGGGTCAGCCGGCTCCCACAGAGCCACAGCACACGCTTGACAATGAGCCAGAGCGGGACAGGTGATTTCCAAGGGTGGGACCTCTGCTCTTAGAACTTCCATGGAAAAAGCCTGAAAATAGATGACTCCACCCACAAAAGGTCAAAATCCAGCCTTGCTGAGAGTTTCTGGAAACCTCTCCATCAAACTGTTCCCCACCTTCCTTCCCTCTTCCACCAAAACGCAGAGCCTCCCTTAGCAGCTGTCCCTCTGGACAGTGACAGGCGCACCCCAGGTCCCAGATCTCCTGTCTGTCCAGCCACTCTCCCCTGGGTGTCGCCGAGCCCTGCTAAAAACTACTTTGAAAGGCAGTGATTGCACAAAGTGCCCTTCACTGTCAACACTGAGTTAGCTTTGACTTGCCTAAGGGTGGGCCTATTGCCTGAGGGTAGAAGCCAGGGTGAGAATCTTGCTTTTTCACCCTTTTAATAGAGCAGATGTGGGTTCCGGGAACTCCCTGGAGCCCCACACTACCTCTCTAGAGTCCGCTCACCAAACAGCCAGCATGGACGCAACTGAGCCAGCACTTGGGAGCCTTGCTGGACACATCTACCTCTCCGCCTCCCAACCCCCCACCTCCTGCCTGAGATTTGGGAGCAGGTGACATTATCCCCCCCTTTGGAGATGAACAACAGTGGACGGATCATTCATACAAGCTCCGGAAGCTGGTGGGTGGCGGACTTGGAATTCAATTCCCGGACATCCATGTCCCAGATCAGAGCACTTTCTACTCCATGGTCAGTTACTTGCTCAAGGTCTATCTTGAGGTTATTTATTTCTCTTTGCTGCTCCCAACCAAACCCACCAGCACTGCTTCTTTCACTATAACACCTCCCAATTGGTCTCTATGTTCCCAAATTTGATCCATGAAATGAGTTTCCCATAAGGCCACAATGGCTCTTTTCAAGAAGAGATCATGTTACTCCCCTACTGCATGCAAAATACAAGCCAACCCCTTACTGTGGTGTATCAGGCCCTAGGTGGTCTAGTCTCTGCTTCCCTCTCCTCCCCTGACACCTCCCCTCCCTTCAGAATTACATTCTGGCCATACTGGCCTCCTTTCTACTCCATAAGCTTTTTCTTAGCCTAGTGTCTCAGCACTGGAAGTTTTGCTTCTCTCTTTTTACCCTGTACATTATCCTATTTTATGTTCTTCATAGCACTTATAACTATGAGGAAGTGCATTATTTATTTACTCTGGGGAGAGGGGTGTCTTGTTTTATCTGTCTCCATTGCCCAATCCTCCCTCATAATGGAAGCTTCCCATGGTAACTTCTTTCATCTCCCCCTACCTCCCTCGTACCTGGAGCAGCAGTGACCGAGGAGAGCAAGTACCCAATACTGATCTGCTGGTGATGAAGCAAATGCTAAGAAGACATCAGAGGAGACTGACTGCAGGCAGGCCATCGGAGGAGATACTGGGCCAATTTCCCTGCTGCTGAGTACCAGAGTCAGGAGAGGAAGCTCATTGGCTCTGGAGCATAAAGACAGTCGAGCCACTTGGCCAAGGAGGCAAAACTATTTGGAAATTGGGAGGATGAAGAAAGGAGAAGGGACCTCCCTGGTGGTTTAGGGGTTACGTTTCAGTGCTATTACCATTACCTCTACTGCCTGAGCTTGATCTCCAGTCAGGAGACTGGAGACCCACAGGGCACAGCTGATCTCTCCTGTCTCACCTGCTGTCCCCTCAGTAGTGTGTTTCAGTAGATCTGCCTGTTCTGCTCCTCACTCTCTCTGGTGACTCCTTTCACCCCCTGCACCTCTGGCCTACACCCCAGTTCTTCTACACACACACACAAAAAAAAGAGAATAGAAATGTTGGGTTTGTGGTGATTGCTGATATTTCTTAAAGCCACTCAATAGGGTTTCTGCAGTAACTCAATTAAGCAAATGAAAACTTCTAGAACATAGAGGAACTGGAAGGCCAGAGGAAACTAAATATTGTGGGCTAAAATGGCAGAGGCCCCCAGAGCTTGAAGTCACATGTGTGGGTCCACATGACCCTCCTGGAGGCATCCTCTAGAAGAGAGGGGGCAAGGAGGACAGGTTCATGGGGAGGATGAGGAGGAAGAGCAGTTGCAAACAAGGTTACAGAAACAGTGACCACAAAATGGGAGCAGCCAGTTCTGAGTTGACCTTTGTAGTGACTGTCATGTGGGGATGTCATCAGGCACACCCTGACTTCAGAGAGCCGCCGGTTTACACAGGGTGAAAGGTGGCGGGTGGCGAGCAATGCCTCCCTGGTAGGTGCTCTAGCCCCTGGTTCCTGCCCTGTAACCTGTGCTGGACACTCCTCTCCCACCTGAGAGTATCACCATCCTGGGGCACTCAGGCTGGGGATAAACGTGGCATCTCTCCCGGACACCCATTTTATCTGTTTATTTGGTGGGAGGTATTGTTTTGATTAAACACATAGATTCATTTTGTAATAGCCAAGATGCATGTGAATATTTAAGATAAAATGAGATTTCTTCAGAAATGTCCCACCAGCAGTAGTCTTTACAGCCAGCTCAGGGGGTATAATTCGTTCCTGCTACTCAGAGTCATCGTGAGGAAGGTAATGTGGTTAAGATTTGTGGGCTCTGGCACTCCCTGAGTTCGAATGCAGGCTCCTGTATAAACTTCAACAGATTCCTCATCTATAAAACTGGGCTGATAGTCATAGCACCTGTCTCCTAGAAGGCGTCAGCAAGTGCACAAGATAAGCACAAGGTCAGTGTTGGCTCTGGCACTGGCCATGTGGGAAGAGCCATGACTGGTATCAGAGACTGCAATACCCATGACAAGCTACCTGAACTACCTTTTCTTCCCAACAAGAGCATGGGTGACACTGGAGGTAGGCAGTGACCTGGCTCTAGGTAGACCTGAGGAGATGCAGGCAACAGTTTACACATACACACACGCACGCACGCACGCACGCACGCACGCACACACGCACGAGCGCACACCCTCCACACAAAGGGGAGAGCGAAGGAGTAAAGTCTCTGTGAGTTGCCTGCCTCAGGGCTCTGCCCCTGCTGTGGGTGTCCCTTACCTAGAAGGCACTTCCTGGCTCTTCACTGTCACCATTGTCCCCTTTCCTGCCAACACCCACCAACCCACAGGGAGGAGCTGGGGTTAACGTGAAGCAAAAGGCACACACTTTCAGGAGGCTTTCATTCTCAGGGTCATGCAAGTACTCAGAGCTCAGGTGTCACCTCCTCCAAGAAGCCCTCCATGAACTCCATCCATCTAAGTCTTCTTGATTGTTCCTCGCTGCACTCAACCGCCAAGCTCCATTGTAACAGCCTGTCGACCTGTCCAGTTCCCTCACTGGGTGTGAGCTCATCATCTTTTTTTCTCCTGCAGAGCCTCATATTTGCTGAGGACAGAGAAAGGAACCCAGGACATGTTTGGTGAATAAATATTGCATGAATCATTCTAGAGGAGATCCTGAAATCTGACAAAAGTAAAACAATACACCAATCCTCTGGGGCAGGGCGGGGGCATGGTGAGACTAGAAAAGGTGAGGTGAATACCATCCTTCCAGACAAGGATGGTATTCTGGAACTCACTGGCTCACTCTTTCATTCATGCAGCAATCCTTGCTGGGCACCAGCTCGTGCCAGGCACTCTGCTGAGCAAAAAGACAGAAGGTGCTCCTCCAGGGCTCCCAAGAGGCCTGTGGACCTGGCTCTGAGTCCACCAGGGTATGGCACTGAGTCACAGTGGCCTCAGCCTTCAGGCCACCTTTTGACAGGCCTGCTGTAGGAATTGTACTGAAGCAGAGACACTGTGAGGTGTGATGGGGACCACAGGTGGCCAGGAGTAAGTGGTGGGGTCTGAGCACCACGGATCCTCTCATCGTAGCTCCCTATCCCTTTCCCCTCCCTGTAATAATCCTGATAGGCCCTCATAAGACCCGAAGATAAACCCCACACTCCAAATAGGAGAGGCCACAAGAGACAGAAGGACCAGAGGGATCTCTTGTATTTGAACTGCAGGTGTGACAGGCCACTGCTGGGTGACGATGGTTGTACTGCCATCCCAGGATTGTTGATCAGATAAGGTGACACCCTCAGAGGCCCAGGGCTATCCACAGGAAGCATCAACAGACGCTGACTCTGCTCCTTTGAATAATGAACTATACAATAGATGTATCATAACCATCCTACAAAAATCTCTTTGTCATTGGCATGTTGCAGTGTCTTCTCACTTAAAACACTCTTTTTTAAAAAAGATTTATTTATTTATGCATACAAGAACTGGGGTACAGGCCAGAGGTGCGGAATGCGAGAGGATTCAACAGACACAGATTGGGGAGCAGAACAGGCACACTGACTGAAATACACTGCTGAGGGGAGCAGCGGGCTACACAGGTGAGGTCTGCCGCACCATGTGGGTTGCTCCCTGGCTGGCTGGGGATTGAACTCGTGCTGCAGAGGCTGCGGATAGCTTCATAGTGCTGTGCATAATTCCTTGCGCCACCAGGGAGGCCTTTAAAATACAATTTCTAAGACTGTTCATTTTTCAAATAACCACTAGAGTAGTCAAGCACCAGATTAGTCCACTCCGGTCAGCAGAGACCGAAGCTCCATTCTAGGGACAGGCAGTGCAAGGGAGGGACAAAAACATCCAGCAGTACATCTGGAAATGCTAACAGAAAGGAAGGGAGACAGCAGTGAGAATGGGGGATGGCTGAGACAAAGGTGGTCCAGGAAGAAAGAATAGCCTGAGTCAAACATGCATCTGGGGGAGTGGATGGCAAGGGGCAGGGACAGGAGCATGTGAGGAGAAAAGGTGACACTATAAATAACCACAGCTCAGTCCCAAAGGGTCTTTTTATTTGAAGTAATGAATTTGCATTTGTCCAGAAAGTCTCAGAGAGGCACTCTTTGTCCAGCAGAAGTTGGATGGGAGAGGCTAGACACACTTGCAGGCAGAGACCAGAATGGAGGCCACTGCAATGACCAGCTGATACATCAGCAGCGCCTGCATTAGCCCAGTAGCCCAGGCACAGAAAAGGGGAAATGGATTCGAGAGATGCTGGGGTGGAAAGAAAAACCAATATAGAAAGTAGGGATAAGAAAACGGGGAGGGGGGGCGTAGATATTATGGATAACTGTCATGTTTCAGGCAACTAGACCCATGTCCACCCATGTCCCAAGAGGAGGCAATAATATGAACTTGGTTTTACAAAAAATAAGTTGGAAACACTGGAAGGCCATGCAGGCGATATCCAATCAAACGTGCAAGCAGCCCTGCATTCACGAGCCTGGTGAGTACTTGGAGGCCTCTAAGGTTCTGTTTTCTCATCTGTGAAATGGGCTGATACCCACTTCAAATATTATGAGAAAATGTAGACTAAACAAAATAGCTATGGGAAAGCAACCAGCCCACAGCCCATGGTGGGAACTCTGTGAATATTTGTTGAACCTGCAGGTGATCATGACCATTGGCGTTTATTTGTGTAAATGCCATGGCCGTGAGCGTGTGGGCAGCAACTTCCTTGCATCACCACCTCCTCAGGGCAGTTCTAGCTTGGTGGAGAGGGCCGAGGTCAAGGTTGTTGGGAGACCAGCTGCTGAGAAGGGCGCTCTTCTGTCCACCTCCTCAGCTCCCACGCCAGGGACGGGCCTCACCTCTTCCCACTGCCCTCCAGCCTCCCTGCCCCAACGGGATTCCAAAGACTGGGAGGTGCTTCCCAGCCTGACTCAGGCAAACCAAGCGCCCTATTTCCTCCTGGCAGGAACCCTCAGACAAGTCTTGCTATGGAAAGATAAACAAGTTTTTATTACCTCCACCTTAGGACAAAGCCTCCACCTTTGGCTGCTGCGGAGGCTCAGGTTCGTTCCCAGGAAGAAAGATGACCTCTAGTTGCAGTAGTGCCTGTGACAGCTCCCCAGCCTGAAGCAAGTTGGGGTTTGGACCCCAGGTCCCCATATTTCCTTCCTAGAACCCAGCGCTATGGCCATCCATCTGAGTTCGTGGTTGAGGAAGGTTTGTCGAAATGCAATTCCTCTGTTTGGTTCTGCTTCCAAGCCTAGGTCTTCTACCAGGTGAGAAGAGTTAGACGCACTCCCCAAAGCTCAACAACTCTCATGCGGGGTCAAGGCTAAGAGGGTCCAGTGCCAGGTGTCCTGTGGCTTCCTCCTCCTTCCCAACGCCACGCCTTCCCCAGCCTCTGACACCAGGGGTCTCAGAAATAGATTCCCAAGTTATGCCTGAGACAGTGCATGAGGTCCTTTAACAGAGAAAGTTCAGTTCATGAGCCCCCAAACTGTGTCACCTTTAGCAAAATACTGAGGCATCTCCAAGAGCTTTCACTTCCCCCATGGTCTCCCATGCAGCTCTGGAGTGGAGCAAATGACACTAAAGTCCCTAACACACCCACGGGTACTTGTCACTAAAACAATCCAGCTAACACCACCCAACTTCCTGTGCTCCTCTCTGCATCTGTTCTTCTGAGGGCCACTTCTTAGACCTCTCTAGCCACTACAAGGCAGACTCCCCGGGCTGCTTCTCACCCAAACTGGCTAGCAGATTAACACGCACTAACTCGGCCTCATGCCTTAAACCGCAGTTGTGGCATTTCAACAAGAGGGTTGCTCCCAGACCAGCCACTGCTCACCCTCGTCCGCTTCCTTATTCAGTGACCAGCGCAGCCCATCTTTGCACTTGGCCCTCCCAGCTGAGTGGTCAGTCACCTCAGGTCTCCATTTGGAGAATAATCAGTTTAGATTTCAGAGATTTGGGAGACCTGGGAGATTTTCCTAAATGAGACCCCCCACCCCCACTTCCAGCACAGACTCCCAGTTGCCTAGCAACTGTGAGATGAGCTCTGGGAAATCAGAGCAGACTTGGCAGCCCCCCCTCCAACCCCTGAGCAATGGTGAGCTCTGTGTGGCCCACTAGGGGGGAATGTGCTGCAGCTGATAATTATCAAGGGTAACAGCCATCATCCCAGACCTGCTATTACTGTGTTTACCAAGGAGCAATTGCTACAGAAGCTCACACCACTGGCCTTTCCCAGGCCCTCACCCTTCCCGCCCTATGCTGACTAAGGCAGTAGAAATAGCCCCTGGCAGTTCCCAGGAGTAGAAGCTACAGCCTCAGAGAGCCCCAGGGCACTCTGACACCGGTTCTGCCACTTAAGCTGCTCCCCAAAGCTGTGTGGGCCCCCAAAGAGGCAGGAGGAAGAATGTGAGTGAGGTTCACGACACACACCCTGGGCCAAGAAAGAGGCAGGAGGAGGCCAGGGCCAAGAGAGCCAGAGGTGATGGCTGGCATGTGGAGGGCAGGTTATTTTTAAGGGGCTTCTTCTTCCTTCCTGAAGCCAATAATCTGGTCTCTGTCTCCTTCCTGAGTGCCTAGCCAAGGTCAGGCTGAGGATGAGGAATAGATGCGGGGTTGAGAATGTGAAGTCACCCTTCTGTTCGCTATGTCCCAGCTTTGTCAACTGTGGTGGGGAAGAGTAAAAGGGAATTCCATGCTATGCCATGAGCAAACGAGGAAGGAGAACAGAAGTCTATAAAGCCAGCGCAGTTGCTCCCCTCTCCTGGGAACTCCCTTGTTTATGAGCGGCCGGCCTAAGCTGCATGGATGAAAAAAACCAACCAGACTTTCAGCAAATTGTCACTGAGAGTGGGAGAGAGCCTTCCACCTCTGCCTTCCATCTGTCCTGGGCCCTGTATCCTGGCTCCAGCAACACGCTCCCTTTACGCACCCCCTCTTTTCTGGGGTTTTTCCTCCCACCAAGCAGCAAAGGCCAGCACATCATGGAGCCCACCTGGGAATCAGGACAATGAGCCCATTTTAGTTTGCCATCAGACATCCTCGAACATCCCCATTTTCCAGACAGGAAACAGACCCGGAGAGGAAAAGTAATTGACCCACAGTCACACTGCTGGTTAGTGGTGAGATTCAATCCAGAGCCTCAACTTCCTGACTTCTACTTAATTGTTCTTTACAAACACACCAACATGTTCCTTGATTCTGCTTGCCTTTGGGATTCAGATCACAGAAATGAGATTTTTTTTTAAATATTTATTTATTTATGCATACAAGAGCTGGGGTACAGGCCAGAGATGCGGGGGGTGAGAAGATCCACCAGAGAGAGTGGGCAGCAGAACAGGCAGACTGACTGAAATACACTGCTGAGGGGAGCAGCGGGCGAGTCAGGAGAGGTCTGCTATGCCATGTGGGTTGTTCCCTGGCCAGCTGGGGATTGAACTCATGCTGCAGAGGCTGCGGATTGCTTCATAGTGCATTGCTTAACCCCTTGCGCCACCAGGGAGGCCCAGAAACGAGATTTTTTTAATCTAGCATTGTAGGGTTAGATGCCAAACACTTTTAACCTTTTTCCAAAAAAATTTTACAAGGTCCAATCCTCAAACCATTGTTTTCAGGTAAATACAATTGATAATATTACTCTCGGAGAGGATGGAAAACTGAAGCCAGTTAGAGTTGCCCTAAGTCACAAGAAAGATTGTGTCAAAGCGGGAAGAAGAGTCTAGCATTTACCCAGCGTTCCTTTTATTGTACTCCGTAAATGTTACCCAGGAATACCCAACTCACCGAGTGATCCTGTCACAGGTACCTTCCAGGGAAGGCCACCCGACACAGCCCGCCACTCAGTTCTGAGCTAACATGTTTCCTATTCAAGTCACTGGTCCCTGAACTTCCTCCGTAAGGAGAAGTCATTTTCCCTTTCCTTTCTTCTCTTTCTCTGTTCCCTGGCCCTCTCTCCGGGGTTTCTCCTGGCCCTCGGGAGGAGTGCTTTTGCACCTCTGTTGGTTTCCACTCCCAGTGGGAGAAATGTCCGAGGAAAGTGTGGGCTCAGCATCCCACCTCTGGGGTGGTTGCCTGTGAGTGGGGGCCGCCAATAGGCTGTAGGGTGTTCAACAGGAAGCCTGGCTTGTTCCAGCAGTTTCTGCTCCTACCTTGGCTTCCCTGCTTCAGGCAAGCGAGGCTTTCTCTGCTCAGACTCCTCCAGATTTTGTGATAAGGCCATGCTCCTCAAAGTCAGAGAGCATCAGAAGCACGTGGCGGGCTGGATAAGCAAAGACTGCTGAGCCTCATGCTGAGTTCTGGATTCAGTAGGTCTGAGGTGAGCCTATGAATCTGCATTTTGAGTTCCCAGGTGACATTGAGGCTGCTGGCCCAAGAACCACATCGGTGACAAAGGACACACTCAGACCATCTGAGGTCAGCTACCTGGGTCTGGAGTTCTGAGGGGATCAAAGAGCAAGGAAAGGAGGAGGACTGGGGGTGGGAAAGAGTGACTGAGGACCAGCCGCCTACCTTGAAGCTCTGCACGTGGTGTGTGCAGGTGTGACGTGCAGATGCTGGGCCCTGCACGGTGTAGCGATTCAGGAATGGGAGCCTAGAGAGGAAAGGCCCTGGCAGAGGAGGTGAAGATTCTCTCACGACCTCTCTCCTGAGTTCTCACTCTCCTCCCCCCACCAATCTTCAACACCTTCACTGCAGACAAAGTTCAATGTGTTTTGGTTTACTGCTGCCTCATGGGCAGCTTCTGGTTAGGGGGTGAGGAAGGGAGTTTTAGGGGTGAAGGGAGGTAGCAGTGTGAACTAGAAGTAGGTCTCTAAGCACGCCTGATCACAGGCATAGAGGCCTCAGGGTGGTGCAGTAGCTCAGAGCACGACCTGCTGGCCAGGTGTGTGGACCCCCTACAGAAATGGGCAACACATTGCTGGCTGAGGTGGCACAGGCCTCCCTACTGGCACTGGCCACGATCCTTCTCCCCGGGTTCCTCCAGAGGACCTGGCCAGGACCAGATTTCCGGGAGGGCAGGAATCTACTGTCTCAGAGGTGGAGGGGGTGACTCTGGGAAATGAGGCCACTCAGCCAAGGAGTTCAGACTTTCACCTGGCCCCAGCCTCCCCTCCCCCTGCCCTCTGGGGGTTGGGAGGCCCAGGCAGAGTAAGAAAGACAATCCCTTTACAAATCAGTGAGCATGGCTTCTTAGAGCTGCTGCTGAGACTGCCAGGGAGGGTGGGAAAACACAGGCCTTGCAACTCAGAGATGACTAAATGCCAGGAAAGCTGACCCAGCCCACCTGAGTCATTTCCCAAAAAGCTTCCCAATAGCCAGTGGGCACACGGTGCCCAGAACCTGACTTACCTGTAAGCTGAGGAGATAGATTGTGAATAATTTAAGAGGGAGCCAGGCAGATCTCCTGCTCCAAAATCCCTCCCATTACCTATGGTAGGACCAGAACGTAGTTTGCACTGCTTTGGGACTTAAGCTATTTGGGAGAAGCATGGGGGTGGAGAAGAGCGTGAAGAACTCTGAGGTTTTTCTCTGCGGAAAAAGGAGGCCATCTGGGAAAGGGCGTGGGGTTGAGAAGTAAGCAAGTAGGGAGAGGAAGGCACACTGCGAAGGCCTGATCCTACCCAACCCCAAGAGGCCCACACGTGCAGCCTCATACTTGTGCCGGAAAAGCATTTCACACATGCCACCCAGGCCCATGTGAACAACACATTTGGCCTCCTCCTTCCCGCACAGCCTCCACACCCTCGCCTCTTCTTACCTCCCACCTGACAGGCATGTTGCAAGACTCCATTGACCATTGTTTACAGAGTGCTCCATAGAAGAATGTTCCAGTTGCCAAATGCCTGAGTCACCCGGGAGAGTCACCCTTTGCTCCTCGGTCCAGCCTTCTCACCAGAGTGGAGACCACACTTAATAACACTTCTGCACAAGGCACACCAGCCAGAAGGCCAAGCAGCCTTCCTAGACCTGCCTTTTGACAAAAACTGGCTGGAAGAATAGAAAAAACTTTAGCTTGATATATGCAAGGACAGAATCAGATACCCTCACATTATACTATCAAATGTGATAAAACCTTCTGATGCCATTTTTCAGCTGAGACAACAGAAGCAGAGGGTTCAGTGGTCTTACCCAAAGACAGAGCTAGTAAAGCAGCAGAACCAGGAACAGCGCCGGGTTGTTTTCATCTGGGTTGCCCCCAAAGCACAGCCTGAGACAGTATGTATATGGAACATATTTGGGAATGGGGCGCAGGGAAAGCGAGAAAGCCAACACTGTGAAGCTGTCCATAGGGTGGATCACTGGAGGAAACTGAATTATGTCTCAGGATCCTTCACTTGGAGGAAAGGGCGAAATCCATTGGCTCCGGTTCCCCACTGTTCAAGAGTTGCCCACAGGGGACTAACGCCTCTGTATTTCTGAACTGCATGTGCACAAGATGGAATCCTACTCAGAACTGGCCATGGCAGCAGAGACTGGAATACATTTCCAGGCAGGAAAATCTTAAAATGATTTCTAAAGGCAGTGCCTGGGACACAGGTCCCCCTACTGCTTCCCACCACACCATCCTATATATGGTAAACAACTTATATGAGGTCACTAGGACACTCAAAGGAAGAACCCATATGTGAATGATAGTCCACAACTTCTATTCATTCAGTCAATAAATATTTATTGTAGGCCCACTATGTGCTAGATCCTGGGGTTTAGCAGTAATGCTCTCTGGAGCTAAAACTCTAGTAGGGGGAAAAGGAACACAGACAATTAGCAGCTAAACAAATAAACAAGTGTGATTGTATATCAGGCATTGTGCCATGCCCTGAGCAACTCCAGAAGAACTGGTTTTCTTGTGATTGAGACAGGTGAGCAAACTGCCACAATCTACTAAGGTAGCTACCATGCTCAGTGCATGCATACTTATGCTGAGAACACAGAGAAAGGGCCTCTTACTCCAGATTGGGGAATATAAGGTGATCGGGAAAGGCTCTCTGGAAAAGATGAGATGCAAGCTCTCTTAAAAGTCAGGCATCTCCAGAGTCAGGGAAGGGAAGTGTGTTCTCCAGAGAGAGGGAACAGCCTGGTCTAAGACAGACAGGATGAGAGTATGCCATCCTCTGGAAAACTATAAATAATTCAGTGTGACTCTAGGGTGCTATATATGCAAGACAATGTCAAAAGATGAGGCAGGAAAGGTAAGTGGGCAAACAGACCACAAAAGACTTGAGCAGAATACCTAATATGGGAGCATTTGGATTTAATTCTGAAAGTGAAAGTCAATCTCTTTTAGACTTCTAAGCCCAGTTAGCTCTTGAACATCTTAGCCAAGAATGGCGATAAAGCCAAACAGTCCAACTCAGAGGCTGGCTGACAGGGATGGGAAGCACAGGGAGGCTCACAAAGACAGCCCCACAATGGCTTTGTAGTTTCCCAGAAAGGCTGGGTCTCCATTCTTAGATTCCAAGTCAACACTGGTTCTCAACACTTGGTGAGTCTCAGTGGGCACAGGCTCGCTGTTGGTCATTCTGCCCAGTGCAGCAGCCTTAAGATCAGTTCCTCTGAGGCTGAAGAGTCCATCCCCTACCCCATCTTTTTCAGCTTCCACTCAGTCCCACCCCTCCTCAGCCTTACCCTTCTCAGGCAGAGTTCCAAGTCCTGCCACTCAGAAGTCTATGACATTGAGGAATCCTGAGTTACAGGAGGTGCCGCAGGCTTTCCTTCAGTTTACATGAAAAGCTTGCAGGACTTTGCAGCTGAGCCTCACCACCAAGAGCTAAAACTAGAAAAGCAAGTGGCATCTGGCTACAGCCCTCACAGAGGCCCATCACATCCATCATTTGGGCAGGAGGAGAGCTTCCTACAGCCCACAACCGCGTCCTGCAATTCCCCTGCAGAGCCCTTGTCAAACTGAGCCCCTGGCTTCCGTTCATTCTTCAAAGCAAAAAACCCTGTGATGATCCGAATGCAGACAAGAGCAATACTCCCAGCAGCCTTCCTGTCTCAAATTCAGGGTAGAATGAAATCCTGTTCCAGCATTCGCCTACCAGAGAGGTTCTGAGATGATGCAGGCCATAATAATGGGCCCATGACACACAGAGTTCCCTGTGCACCTTTAGCCTGTAGCCAAACCTGGGATCAGTTTGCATCCTTTAACTCTGCAGGGATTGAATGAAAACAGCAAAGACCGTTCCTAACCCTTAGCCCTAGTATTTGCACTTTTTTCCTCCCTGGAGTTGTCCCTACCCCCAGCAATATTCCCTGTCCTGGGCCTATTCCTTCAGGATCCCTTTTCTGTGCTCTGCCTGCTCCTTGCAGCAGATGGTGATCACAGCTGCATCACCTACTTCAGGGCAGCATTTGCATATTAGTGAGCCCTAAAGAATAGCCAGGAGTGCCTCCCTGGTGGCCTAGGGGTTAAGTCTCAGCACTGTCACCATCACCTCTAGGGCCTGAGTTTGATCCCGAGCCAGGGAGCTAACCCACCCATGGCGCAGCAGACCTCTCCTGTCTTGCTGACTGCTCCCCTCAGCAGTGTACTTCAGCAGATCCACCTGTTCTGCTCCCCACTCTGTCTCTGGTGAATTATCTTAAAATCCCGCCCCTCCCCCCACCCCCACCCCCGCACCTCTAGCCTACACCCCAGTTCTTCTATGCAAAAAATAAATAAATAAAAAGATAAGTGCTCAAACTAGACCAGTGTCCCCACAGAAGCTGCAGGCAGGCAGTGCCCGCCCCCCCCCCCCCCCGCCCGTCCAAAGCACATCCAGGACCTCCCAGAGCTACAAAACATGACCCCCTAAAAAACATTCTGGGCATAAGATTCTGAGAGTGTCAGAGTTGAAGGTCTTGGCAGAGGGAGCCGCACCAGGACACACAACATAAAACTATAAAGCAGAGGTCCCCACCCTCAAGGATGCAAAACTCACTAAACTAACTCCTGGGCTGCTCCCCTGTACAGATAAGCAAATCAGAAGCCTTGCGAAGGACCCTCGCTTTTTCCATACATTTGCTATCCTTCAGGGTTCATCTCCACCCTGCCCCACACGCTCCCTGGTTGACAGATCCTACGAATCCCTACAGATATCAGGGCTCTTCCAAAAGAGGCTGGGAGTGGGGGGGACAGGACTGCTGAGCACTAACCTGGGAATGCGTTCTTGGGACTTGCAGAACTCCTCTTGCCAAGGATGGAAAAAGAGAGGCGGGCCCCCAGAGTTGACCCTGGGCTGCCCAAGCTCAAGCACATCATCATCTTTCATAGCAGCATGGCCAGCCCCCCACCTGCTACCTCCCCGGGGCTCATGGCAGGAACCAACAAAACAGATCTGTCTTCATAAGTCCAGACCCTCTAACTGACACATCTCATCTTTTAAAAAGACCAAGAGAGATTAAACCTCCTGTTCTCCTCTCAGATCTCTGTGACAGATTTCTCTGATTCACCTCATTACCTCCTACTACAGAGGTCCATTCATTTCCACCTCATTTTCCCCTTGCTTCTCATTCCTGTCCCCAGCCAGCATACCCTGCCAGGGTGAGACCTCTGTAGCTCTCTCTGGATGAGAGATTTCTTTTTCCTGCCCATCAAAGCCAGCCAGTCCCCAGAAATCTTTGAATCCAGTATCTCAAGAAAAAAAACAAATCACAGGGAATTGGCCTAAGCGGATGTTGAAACCTTTGGGCTTTAATTGAGAAGTAACAGGGGACAGTTAACAGGGTTTACTCTGGTCTCGAACCCTTCCTGCCTCAGTTTGTTCTGAATGGTACTGGTCTCTGCAAAGATCCTGAACCCTGTCATTCCCACTTCTGAATGTCTCACAGCACCTAGCAAAGCAGTGATGCAAAATACACAGTCAATAAGTACGGATGAGTAGAATCCCTGTAAAGCTCAAGGCATTCATCAAATTCTGCCAAGGATTACTAGGACATATCAAAGTTATAAACTCTTGGAGCTAGAAGGGACCACAGAGGTCATTGGGTCACTCTCCACCCAGCACAGGAACAGGCACTGCAGAATTGCTGACAGGTGGACATCTGCCCTAGACCTCTTGACCCTCCTCATGACCATGAATGCCTAAGGAAGCTCCGCCTCTCTCTCAGTTGAGAAAGCCCTTTCTATTATTTACCAGAAATCTCCCTCCCCCACTTCTACATAACACATTCCTCCACATGATGACAACAGAAATATTCATAAGGCTTGTGTTTTCTGTGATAGTAAGTTCCCTGAGGTAGCCTAACTCAGAGTAAGTGCCCAAGGCAAAAGGCCATGGAGATTGACTTACTAATTAAAAGTGCTAGCATATTCCCTCCAGAGCTATATTGTTCACTGGGGAAGTTAAGACCATAGGAGAGGAAGCCAAGGCCCTGGGCTCTGCCCATACTTGTCCCAACTCTATACAGCCAGGTCTCCACCCTGTCGTACCATCCTCCACCACCACAGAGACAGCAACTTAAAACCAAAAGAAATTCAACCATCCTGGAATTGTTGGGCTCACATCCTGACTCTCACCCCCAACCCCAGCCAATGGAAACGTTGTTAACACTTTCCCACCTCAAGGACATGCTTAGAGAGAATAGGATGAGATTTCCTAGATGGAGAAAATCAAAGCTCCACCCTCTCTCCCTTCTGTTCAGTGTTCAGGACTTTGTTAACTACTCCAGAAGATGTGAGGACTAAAAGCAAGTTAACTTTGGACTAGGTTTCAGACAATCTCATACAGAGCACAGGTCAATTTCTTTCAAAGAACAAGATACCTCTGTAAAGCCAGAAACCTGATTGGCAGTTTTCTAGGCTTTTGGATATTAAGTAAATGGAGATGCAAAGATATACTATACAAAATACCGTCCTATGACAAAATTTTTCTAGTCTATAACTAAGCACTTTTGGTACTGGTCCCCAGGCCCAGCATGGGCCAAGGGCATCTCTTCCTGTGTTTTTGAGACCGGCAAGTTGGCCCTGGGCCTAGCTCAGAGAGAATGGAGGGAATATTGAAGAGGGCTTCTGATGTTGAATTCCCTGAAAGGCTCAGTTTTAAAACTTGTGGTGAAAGGGACCAAGTAGGAGTAATAATAATGGCTTATTATATTATTATATAAACTATAATATAGTTGGAAAACTATAAAACCTTATGTAAATGTGAAGTATTAGAGTACATAAGAGCAGATTCACAGGTAGAAGTTCCTCAGGTAATGTTAGGTACACTTTCCTTACCTAGCAACCCTGGGATTTTTCATGGAGGGAAAAAGCAAAATAAAGGCTGGCTTTGTTGGATAGGGGAAAAAAAGGAAAATGGGTATATTAAAAATAAAAAATCTACCGTATACATTGAACCTCCCCCACCTCACTAAAACATGTCGACCTAGACCAAAGCACACACGGTCTCTCCAGGCACATGCCGGCTGGCCCAGCTGGGGCTTTGGGAGATGGCAGCAGAACCTTGGTTCAGGGATGGCCTTGGCCTTGACTCTGCAGCGCTAAAAAGGAAAGAAATTAAAACAATGAAAAACCCTCCCACCGGATTCCACCTTCTTCTCTTGGCCACTTCCTTCCTTCCCTCCTTTTCCCTTCCCTTCCTGCTGGAGCTACTCTGCCCCACCTTCCTTCCTGGGGAGGAGGACCTGCCCTTTCCTCTTCTAGGGCTAGCGCCAAAGGGATGAACAATGTGAAGTTGAGGGGGGCAGGGCAGTCTCCAGGGATGGGCATAGACTGCGAAGGAACCAAATCAAAGGGTGACCAAGCAGAGATGGGTGAGAGAGAGTTTACCCCTCAAGTTGCATTCAAGAGTCTCTGGCCAGCTGCCAAAGGTTCCTTTACTTAAGCTCATAATAAGTGAAGAGATGGCTAAGGGGCAGCAACCACGGAACCCCTATACTCCTACCTATACTCCCACCCACAGAACCCAAAAAATGTGACTTCAGGATGGTGTCAGTGAAATGCTAAGGAGGCTCAATGGAGGTAGCCATCTGCAATCTCTCTTCTGCTGTCCACATTCCTCCGAGAGAAAACAAGGTGGAAAGGGGTTTCTGGAAGTCTTGAAAAGGGCTGAGCACAGAAAGTGGGTTCGGATAGGAGGGGGAGAGGACAATAAAAAATGGTAACGTGGAGCTGAAAAATACGAGCGGGAAGCATTCGCCCTTGAAACACATGGATTTAAGCTACCGAAGTAGGAGAGCGCAGGGGGAGGCAGGAAGGGCAAGCGGAGTCGTTTTGTAAGGTAAAGCTTTGGAGCGAGGGCCAAACTTGCGGTGCGAGCACAAAAGGGAAGGCACCCCGGGAGGCAGTAGCGAGGGGTGGAACGAAGTGAGAAACTAAGACGAGAGCAGGGAGGAATCAAAGGGTCCATCAAGGGAAGCGGGGGGTGAGGGGGGGTGCTCTGAAAGGCCCGGCTTTGTCTGGCGAGGACAGGTGAGGGCCAACGGGGGCAGCACGTGCAACCGGGGGAGCCCCAAAGTAGGCGCGACGCGCAGGGGGAGCCGACTCGGGCCCCTCGGATTAGCCCGGCCTTTTGCCCGCGAGCCGCGAGGTGCAGAAGGGGGGCATTGTTGCGTCCCCTGCCGCAGCAGATTGCCGCTGTCCTGCAATACCCTAGCACCCTGGCACGGTGCCACTGGCACGGCCCGGGGGTTGGAAATAGCTGCGGCGTTCCCATGGCGACGCCGCAGCGCCTCCCGCCCCCGCCAGCCTCGGGCCCTCCCCGCCCCGCCCCGCCTGCTGCGCGGGTCCGCCGGCCCCCGCGGCGGCGGCCTCCCCCCAACCCGAGCGCCCCCCGGTCACCCTGGCAACGCGGCCCGGGCGCGCGGGAGGCGACTCGGAACGCGGCCGGGCCCCGCCCCGCCTTCCCCGCCCGCGGCGCCGCGCGCCCGGCCCCAGCCCGGGCCAGCTCTCGGGCCGCCCGGCCGCAGGCGCCGCGGGAGCCGCGCAGGAAGCGCCCCTCCCCCGGCCGGCGGCGCCCGAGGAGGCGGGAGTTGGGGGGGGCTCGGCGGCGCCGGGGACTGCGGAGCGCCCGCGGGGGTCGCGCTGCCTCCGCCGAGTCCTCCCTGGCCCCACCTGACCTCCGGGCCCCCCCAAGCCCTCCCCGATCCGCCGCCCTGCCTCTGGAATGGGAGGAGACCCGGGCCCGGGGCTCCTGGCCGGCGTGGGGCCCGGGGCCGGAGAACACGGGAAGCGAGGGCGGAGGAGGGACCTGGCCGAAGGGAACGGCTGGAGGGGACTCGCCCTCCGCAGCCAGGTCTTGAGTTCCAGGGAGCCCCCTGGGACACACAACGCACTGCTGGGATTACGGTCCCCTTTGGGGAGGAAGATTTGCACCGCGCCTGGCCTTGGCGTGGTGAGCAGGAGCATGGCAGGTCTCCCCAAAGCGTCTGCAGTCTCCAGGGTGATTGGGTCGGAACTGAGACTTTCTGACCAAGTGGGGAAGGGGAGTAGGACGAAAGGGCTGACTAGAGAGAGTTCCACTTACACTGTCCCTCTTTCAGCAGTCTACAACTGCCTATTTGGGATGTGAGTTCCTGCAGGCCCAAGCTCCTCACAAAGGAGGTTCCAAATTCATGTTTAGTGAATGGATCCAATTAAAACCAGAGAGTATCGCCCTCAGTAAGGATGATGGTCCAGGCATCCCAAGGAAATCACTAAGAAAGTCCCAAGGCACATGAACTTAATACCTTGCATTTGTAAAGTCCTTTTCTCTGAAACTGTCTTCTTACTCCATTTGTGTTTTCTGCTTCAAAATCTGTAAAATCCCAAACCATGATACAAGGAATTCTTACGGGGGCAAACAAAACTAGTCGAGGCTGTGGTCACAGTGGAAGAGCTTAAAAAGCTAGAACCTGCTAGTTCTTAGGGCATTGTGTTTTCTTTGAAATGGTATAGTCAATTTACCTTGTTAAGGTGGAAAGAGTTTGGGGGTATTACAGTTAGAGAATCTACGCATGAGACTTGCTGGCCTAAAGTTTCCTCAGCTGAAATGGTGGTGAAGATGAGATAATGTATGAAATATTCTTCATAAGCCATAGGATATGTCATACAAATGTTTTAGTTATTGCAACATCTATAAATTGGTATACAAGTCATGAATCATGCACTGCAGCTGTAAATGCTTTTCCAAGACTTGGTTATTTCTCCAGGTCTCCTAGTAAGACAACCCCTTTCCAGTCTCCTCTACAGTGGGAAAGAAATTCAGTCAGAGAGAAATTCAAATGTTTTCCTGGGTCCTTCCTATTTCCTTGGCTGATTAAAATATGATAATTAAAATATCAAATGACTTCCTTTTTACTTCTTAGCCTAAAAGGCAACTTCAATTACTACACACTCAGGTAGAAGCACCAAAACCCAAGCCCAGAAGAATAACCCCAATAAGAGACAGGGAGATAGCAGGATAAATGTTGCCTCGGGACCAGAAAGACACGCTGTTGCCCAAAAAGTAAGACAAGAGGGTCCTTGGACTCAGGGGGCCTGATCTGCCTGTCAGGGAATGTGGGGGACACATGTAGGCAGAACTGAGGAGTTCTATGCACTCTTTTAATATCATTATATTGAATCTCCTTGAAGAATACTATGACTGAATTAACCCCCCCCCCATTCATATATTGAAGCTCTAGCCTCCATTGTGACTATATCTGGAGATAGGGTCTTTGGGAGGTAATTAAAATGAGAGCATAAGGATTATGGCTTACAAGAAGAGGGAAAAATAGATCTCCCTATCATCAGCGAGTGAGGACACCATGAGAAGACCACCCACCATTTACAAGTCAGGAAGTGAGCCCTCACTAGAATTCAGCCATGCTGGCATCCGGGTCTCAAACTTCAATCCTCCAAAAGTGTGAGAAAATAAATTTCTGTGTTTAAGCCACCCAGTCTGTGGTATTTTGTAATGGCAGCCTGAGCAGCCTAAGACAGCTCTGTGTTCACTTGGAGGTGAGCGCCCATCCTACCACCTCCACCACCTGGCGTTTTGTTCAGTACTTCCACAGTTGTCTCCTTTTTAATGTGTAACTATGTGAGTTGGGAATGAGTGGAGCAGGATTTATTTTTAAATGAGGAAGCTAAAACTCAGATTAAAATGACTTGCTGAAAGTCATACAGATTGTGAATGGCCAAACCAGGACTCTCTTCTCCCCAGACAACATCTCATGTGCTAAGTACTTAGCACAGGCTAGATTATGGGGATAGAAAGAATAATGTGACTCAAAGGTGGGGAGGACACAGTCTGGACAGGAAAAGAAACATGTGAACAAATAATTACAGCAAAGAGAAGTGTCTGTAAGGATTAACTGGCCTAGCAGGTATATGGGGAGGGTGATCCATGCAGAGGAATCCTGGGAGAACATGGCTTTTGGAGGAGTCACAAGTAGTTCTGAAAGCAGGGTATGACGGAGGGAAAGAAAGGGTAGAAATGCCCCACATGCCATTAGAGACACTGCTTTTCTTCTTCCTGCCCAAGGACTCTGATTGCCTCCCCAGGGCCCTGGTCAAAAGGGAGAACTGAACTTGAACAAAGATCAAGGCTAAGAGTCCTGAAGGACCTGATGTCCCAAAGGGAAAACAGCAGTAAACGCTTCAATTATGTTCATATTGACATTCTATAGTAAATTACCTTTGTTTGTGTGTTTGACCTGAAGTCTCCTAAGGGTTAGTTATTACAGCCCTAGCCCTTTGTAAATAAGCAATAATGTGTTTTAATTAGGAGAGGAAAGGAATTGCACACCTATAGCAATAGAGGACCTACCCCTAGTCAGTGTTTTCACAGAACCCCTGACCTCCAGAGGCAAAGTCTTATATAACCTTAGGGAAGATCATCCTTTACAATAGACATGCAAATAAGGACATTCGTTCATGAGGGGACTAACATCTATCTCTTCCTTTTTTGGGAACATTAATCCAAGTTCTGACCAGTGACAGTCAGACACGAGGATTCTCTTACACTCTTTCCATTATGGGTGCACTTGTGTTTATCACATCTTTAATCCAATCTGAGTTTTGAGAATTTATTAAATCACAGCATTCAAATGCCATCCCTGAAAGAGCGACACTAGGTTGGGGACGAAAGCAGTCCAGTCCGGCTACTTGCACTTAAAGCCCCTCTCTCAGAAACCCAGATCCTGAGGCCCGGCACCTCCCAGGGGCAGTCATTCCGAACACCAGGCCAACAGCCAATTTAAGAGCTGGTTCTGGGATTTCAACCTCTCTCTGCCTGGGACCGAATGAAGATGATCACTTCTACGTCACTGGAGACCTCATTAGAACTTGAACTCTGGTCTTTGTTCCTTCCCAGGGGGTTCAATACAGTGAAGAAGGTGAGGGGGAGAGCGGGTGTCTGTAAGCCCACAAACTCCCAGAGCTGCAGGAGTCCAACAGCCTCTGAGAACTGGAAGTGAGTAAACAAGCAATTACCTACAAGACAGCCGGTAACCAGAGAAGTGGCTGCAATGATTTGATGTACGCCTGCCTGAGCGGAGGCTACCTTCCCTCACGCCTCCCTCCCAGCCTCTTAGGGCTCATTTCACCATCTTCTGCCTACTTTCCAAGTGAGGTTCCACCCTCCACCAAAGCAAGGTTCCAGGGCTGAGAGGCGGCCAGCTCTGTTCTGGGTAATTCTTGGCTGAGTCATTGTCAACACCCCAGTTTCTTGTGCTTACTGAGAGAAGGGAAAAATTAGAGAGGGCCCGCTACATGCCCCCTCCCCCCGCTATTCCAAAACCCCTAAGGCCTTCAAATCTTTTGGAGGGAGAGGGTTTAGAAAGAAAGAAGTGACTCAGAATTTGCTTCTCAGAAACTGGAGTGGAATCCCAGCTGGGCTGCAGGAAGTGTGGGGTCGGAGCAAAAGAAACCTCACATTCTTTTCTCCTTTTTGGCTGTGAGCTCCCTCCTGCCTACTGCTTTTAGGCTTATCCGCAGTTTTATTTTTATTTTTTTTTCACTTTCTCTGGGACAAATGATACCAATGCAGAGCCTGGCACAGAAAGGCCTCTACATAGATAAAATATTAAGGTCCAACGCTTATCTTTAAAGAATTCACAATTCCATGGGAAAGGGAGAGGAAAAAAATTTCAGGAGATTAAAAAATATGTATGTAAATAACAATACGGGACAATGTATGATAGATGCCTGGAGAGAAGTGTCACTGCTGCTATTGGCCCCAGTAATCTCTCACTAAGAATTACTGACCAGTCCTGTAACTGGCCCCTACCTCCATTCTTTCCTTTTCTCTACTCACAGTTCTGTCTTCATGCTATAGCCAGTGGGGTTTAAACACAAACCCAGCGATGGGTTTAAACATAGTGATGGGCTTAAACACAAAGAGAATTTCTTACCCAAGAAATCACACTCATTCAGGCCCCACCCCAGCATATAAGCCTTCCTTGGCTCCCCTCCACATCTTCCAAAATAAAATCAAAGCCCCCTAGCATGGCATGCTTTTTGCAGTCTGGTCTCTCCTAATCTTCACAGTTCAGTCCCACTGCACACCCATGCTCCCACCAGAATGAAGCATTTTTGGTGCCCAGAGACTACCAGTGCCCAGGCCTCAGGGCCTTTGCAGAGACAGCTCCATCTACCTAGAATGCTTTCCCCCTTTACTCCCTACTTGGGTAACTCCAATTAGTCTTTGAGTCTCAGTACAGAAATAACCTCTACTCCCCAGGAGCTCTTTCTTTCCTGACACTCTGGGCTAAATACCCCTCACCAATATTCCTTATCACCACAATATTAGGCCTGAACTGTAATGACAAGTTTTCCATCCCTCTTCTCTCTAGACCTCAGGTTCCTCCCTCCTAGACTCATCCTTGTATCCAGGGACTCACACATGGTAGGCAACGAATGACAGTTAAAGGAAAGGCTGAAAAGGCAGGCTAAGGCATTCAGGGAAACATGGGAAGTCATCAGAGGACTTTGAGTCAGAGAAAACTGATAACATCTCCAAAACTATATTTTCAGACGAGCAATCTATAAGTTGGAAGGTAGGGCTGGGAGACAGGGAGGGCTGAAGGAGAGGGAAGAATCCGCCAAAGCAGTAAGAACTTGAATTAGAGAAGGAAGAGTCGGACAGTGGGGGCTGCAAAACAGGGATGGAAACGAGCCACACTGTAGCAGTAACGCAATCAGCCTCAGCAAGTGATCCGAAGTGTTGGCAAGATGGGGGTGGGTTGAGGTGATGCTGAGCTCTGCAGCTCTGGTGCCTGAGAAGGACCTTAAATAAAAATCAGGATAAGGCACTGGATGCAGGTAGCAGTGGAGAAAGGGCTAGGGGGAATATGTGAGAGGAGATGATCTGTTTGTTTTTAGAAATAGCTTTGGCTAATTAGGACAGAAAGCAAACAGACTGGAGGAATTTTGAGCTCTGGGTTGAATTTTGTCTCTGGGTGGTCTAGGCATGTAAAGACTAACAAGTTAAGGCCTCATCTATTCTTCAGAAAATTGTGACGAAGGTCCAGAAATGGTGCTCTTTGTAAATCTCTTGCAGCTTGAGCACAAAATCATCCTACTACCAAGTAGGACTATTAATTCTTTTGCATTTCCCCCAAGTTCCAGAGGACTTTGCTAGGGGAGAATGCTGTTTCTCCATCTGGACCGGGCTATGTTTTTATCAAATACACTGCAGCTCTCAGTCCATTACCTATTCCTACTTCTCACATTCTTCCTGTTTTCTGACTCGGAGTTTATTTTAGTCTTATGTTTCTCTTGAAATCATCACAGACATCTGTCTCTCTTGCCTTCCCCATCCGTCCACCCCACTCTCCTCTCCCACTCCTACTCACAGCTCCTCACCCTCTCAGCAGTTGCCTTAAGAGACCTAAAACTGCTTGGCTTCCCTCCTTCTCCTCTCAGTGTCCAGAGCCTCTTTGTTGGACATGTCTCAACCTGTTCCCAGTCTTAGACTAATCCTCCATAACACTGAAAATGACAGATGAGGTCAGACTTGCTTTGGGAGGGAAAGAAGACAGAATTTCTTACCCAGGAAATCACACTCATTCATATCTGGCTTCCCACTTGAGGACAGAGTAGGGGCGAGTGTGTGTGTGTGTGTGTGTGTGTGTTCTGCTGACAAGCCCCCAAATGCTGCTTTCCTCATAGCACATGGTTATAATTCTGATATTTTTAAACTCCTAACGTACGAAGAGGATGAAGCATCAGAAATCTATATTGTTAGATTAGCAGCTGGCAGTGGCACTAGAGTTTGAGGAGTGATCTTTTATCTTCTAGGATCCTCTTGCAATTTGTTACCTTGCCAACTGGTATGGCCGAATTTAAGCTGCAAGGGTCTTTGTGGGCTGGGAGTGAGAAGGAGAATGCAGGCTGCTGATACTAACAAGGTCCCTGGAGTGATTTATTAGTGCTTCCAGTCTCCTTTTATTTGACAGGAGAAGGAAAAGAAAGTGCTATTCCTCCTGATAAGAGACCCAAACTTAGCGGTTTATATATTCAAATCCCATGCATCCTGAATGGAAAGCTCTTTCTGCATCCATTGGTTTTGGTCTACACTGGCAGGACATGCACAGGCCCTGTCAATTGGCCCGATATCCTCTCTCCCGGTCTAGTTATCATCCGGGTACTTTTATACCAGATTCCATGGGGAAGGGGTTATAGCCAGAATCTCCACAGGCTTCCTTTCGTAACTTGGTTTTCTCTCCCATCTTCTACCATAACCTCTCTCAAAATTTACCAGTGACAAACTTTATTTCAATGACATTCTCTTTGTTCTCAGTCTCCTTGTCTCTCCTGTTGGCCATCCCCCTAGGTGCCTGACTCTCCTGCCACCTCTTCACAGCACCCTCTTCCTACTCGAGGCCCTCTCTCGAAGCTTCTCCTTGCTAGGTCTTTAGCTTTGGCCCTTCTCTCGTGCCTGGAGACCTTCTTTCTGCTTAGTTTTAAGGATCATGCCCTCTGCGGTGCAGCCTATGAAAAGGCCCAGAAGCTTGCAGGAAAGTTAGCCAAACTGTAGATAGACAGTTCGTAAGGGTGGAGTCTGCATGTGACAGACAGAACGGCAAGACGGAGCAAGGTCTTGAGTGAACTCAATCTGAAAGGCTCACCCCGTTGGTCCTGAGATCAGTGGAAATACTTGCTTTTTGAAGTTTAATGTGCATAAAAGTCATCTGGGGATCTTGTTAAAACGTTGATTTAGTTGATCTGAGTTGCAGCCTGAGATTCTACATTTCTGGCATGTTCCCAGATGATACCCACGCTACTGACCCATGGACTGTACTTTCAGAATCAAGGGACTAGACCACACTTATCTATGACCGGATTTCCTAGGGTTTTCTGCGTTGTTTTACTTATCTGGAATGTAATTGGATTTAAGGGCCAGGATTTTGTTGTTTGCATCTCTGTATTCCCCATTGATGAGTTCCTTCTGGGTGTTCCTGTAAAGACATAATTGGGGCCTCCCCGGTGGCACAGCGGTTGAGCGCTGGGTTGCGAAGCTGCCCGCGGCCTCTGTGGCGCCTGTTCGATCCCCGGCTGCTCCCCGGCCACAGCAGTGTGCCTCGGTCCCTCTGCCTGCTCTGCTCCCCGCTCTGGCTCTGGTGAATTCTCTCACCCTCCCGCGCTTCTGACTGTACCCAGTGCATGTATAAACAAAACAAACAAATAAATAAATAAACATGCCTCTATTTAAAAAAAAAAAAAAAAAAAGACATAATTGATGGGACCCAGGGCTGAGTTGTTTATATCTTTTAGCTTTGCTTTACAAACACTAATTTATCTTCCAATCACAATTGTGAGGCAAGTGGATTCTTTTTTACTATAAATAAAACTAAGAAATATGAATGACTCTCCAAGTAGTGAGTCACATTTTCAGATTCTGGTCCACATATCCTTTGCTCAGAGGGGTTCCAAGAAACTAATGTGGGGAAACTTTACCCCTGCCTTTGCTTGGGTTCTCACTTGCCCAGTCCAGATGACCTACTGCTCTCCAGACCTCTTTTAGGATTTCCTGCCTAATCAGTCAGAGACTCTTCCCCTCTCTGCCTTGGTACTTCACAGGAAGCTTCAGGAGCCTTCAGGAGCTGCAAGCTCCATGTTAGGAGGCCAGATGCTTGATGCCGAGGTGACTAAAAGGTTGGAAAGCGGACAGCTGGGCCGGCCCACACGCCAGAATCGCCCACACACTGCATCTTTACAGCTGCTCTCAGCAGTGCAGACTAGGAGCGCCTTTTAAGACATTTTGAAGAGAGGGTGGGGTGAGGGGGAAAAACCACAGCACTCAGTACAATAACAACTTCAGCAGAGCGTCCAGTGTACTTCAAGTTCAACTTTCAGGGATTTCTCCCATAGCCATAAAGATACAAGCCACTCCAGGTTAAGTAGGTCACTCAGTTAGAGAGCTGATAGATGCAGATGCCAAGGCATTTTCACCCTTTTTCAAAATAAAAATAAAACTCGGAAATTATCTGAAGAAAATGGGAGATTGTGATAGGTGCAGCATGAGAAAAGACAAAGAAAAAAGTGAGCGGGCTCTCCTGTCCTTGATTCATTCTGCCCAGCAGACTTTCTTGAGCAGGAGAACCTGACTCAGTGGTGATTTCTCCCAGCGACTGCCCCCCTCACCCCCTGTGTCTCCTCACCCTCCAGTTCATTTCCTGCTGGTCACCTCTGTTGCATGATTTCACTGGGTTGTAACAACCCTCCCACATCCACTTCTGGTAACTCACTATAAAAAGTATTAATCAAAGCCTAGTGGGGTGGTGGGGAGATGGGGCAGAGAGGCGTTCTTTGGATTTCTCTATCAGAGCAGCTCTGTGATTCATTATCTGTTCTAGAAAGCGGCACATGCAGTCCCAGCGAAGGGAAGGATGAGAGGAAATGCTACGTAGCCCGCATTTGGCCTCCCCTGGCTTGGCCTCTTCTTTCCTTCATCCGCCATAAGCCGAGCTGGTTTTCAGCTGCTGCTTCTCTTTCTAGGATGGATATTCCCATACCCTGCCCCCAACAAGATGGCACAGGAGAAGCTGACCTGCTACCATAGCCATGGTGACATTGAGTCTCTGGAGACTCTGCCAGTCCCAAGGTCGGGAAATCCAACCCTGTTCCTTCTTAGTAGATTGACACCTTCCCAATCACAGCTTTTGCCTGGGCATGCAGACTCTTTCCCAGGCAAACAGCGAATGTGTGTGTACTGAGGAGACTTAGAAGACCCAGACAGACGGAATAGAAAACCAGAACAACTACGGCACTGAAAGAAGCATCTATGCCACCAAGCGCGGGATGATGTTGTGACCAGCTGGAAAGAGCCAAGGTGTGGATGAACTTGTCAAACAAACTCCAGTGCATGGTGTCCCGGATTCAGAAGGAGGATCAAATGTGGGGAGCAAGCAGCCAAAGGAATGCCTGCACACCAGCGACAACGTCAGTGATTTGAGCAGAGGGAACGTAGATTTGCATGGAGGAAATAAAATGGTTTTCCTTTTACCCCATGGAAAGCAAGTTTCCAGCAGCTGCATTGCCCTAAGAATTCAGAGGTAGAACAGGTCAAAAGCTGGTGGCAACACCTGACTTTTGGCACATCCCTGAGTTCTAGAAAAACTGAATGAGCCTTGCTTTGACATCTAGTGGAATGACTGGGCTGGGGCAGCCCAGCAAAGACTGAGTTCCTAGGGAGAAAAGAGAGGGCTGGCACCAGGGTTGACTTGGTGCTAAATGGGTAGAAGAGGAGAAGCTGTGTCTCACCTTCACCCTGCAGGTGTGAGCCACAGGGTTGTAGCTCATCACAGGCTAGGGCTTCTTGTGACCAGACCCCGCCCCCCCACCGCCCCCAAAGTTTATTATGTAAGTAGATTTACCAACAAGTATCACAGGCCAACTTTATACCAGTCCCCTAGGAAAATCACTTTCTAAAGATGCTCAGTGGCAGTGACAGTTTTTAAAAGTTGATAGCCCAAACTTTCCCACCTGCCATTAAATGGGCAGCATCCAGTATCCAGTGACGGAGGCTGCTGCTGGTCAGGAAAGAAGGGGAGCGGGAGAAGCCCTTTTAGGAATGCAGTCCCTGGAGGCATCTCCTTCCCTGCTTATAAGATTCCAAAGGTCTGAGATAAACCCCAGTATATAGTCCAGCAAAGATGCTTTGGGCTATATTCCTCTGGGAAAGAGTAATTGCTAGAGGGCTTTATTTTTAAAACTCATTCCTGCTACAAGGGTGTGGGGGTGGGGTGGGGGCGTGGCAGGCATTGGGAAAAACTTTTGTATTAGGACAATCCATTTGGATTAGGGGTGTGTGTGTCCTTTTACACTTTCTGCTTTCACATATTCTCATCTCTATTATACCTTCAAGAATTGTTACTGAAAAACTCCAAGGGCGTAAGTTAAGATCACAGTGATTCCTAACATCGATTCTGCTTCTACTGCATTTTTCCTCTCAGGGTTTTCCATTGGGCAGACTTTTAAACTTGAACAATGGTTCAAAGGCTGAGATATAAACTGCTCATTACTGGAAAGAGTGCCAGGAATCCTGGGAAGCAGAGCTCAGTCCCTACCTGAGCTCTGCACCTAATAGTAATGGCTCCTTTCATAGTCACAGGAGGGTTGAATAGTGTTTCTTTTTATTCCCGTCTTCTTTCAGCAACTGCTGGGATGAAAGCAAGACTAGAAGAATAAAAAATTCACAAACAGGACAAGAATAAAATATTTAGGGCAAGAGATCAGAAGTTCTTCGGTTATTCAGTGAACTGAACTAACTCTACTTTTAAAAAGTATAAGGAAATATATGTCCATCAAACTCCATGTCACAGTGGGAATTAGGCCTTCAACCCCATCTCACAAGCTCTAAGCTGAGGTGTCATGCCTAGCAAGTTGAAGTAAGACTCAGAGTAATCTAACGATAAAATGAAACACCTGCCATCATTGATTTCAGTGCTAATTTTTTACCACATCTTTGACACTCTACCAAACTTGGGTAATGGTCCAATTCCCTTCCACTTCTCTCATCCCAAAATCCAATCAGTAAGGAATGGTAGAAATAGAAGGGTTATTATTACTCCATTAGATGTCTGAGAGAAAATCCTAATCACTTTTTTTAAAATGCTTTATTTTTTTATTTTTTAGAGAAAATCCTAATCACTTTTGAGGGGCATTTCAATTTTGAGGGGCATTTCAAGCTACTATCATAGTTCCTTTCCCAAAGTACAATCAATGGTTTCTGAGAGGAAGACAGGTCTCAAGCAACATGGTTAAGCACTGTACTAAAATGAATCACCTTTATTCCCTACTAATGTGATCTTCTTACTTGGCAAAGAGCATTTTAAAATTTGGATTTCATATGGCAGTTAAAAATTTTTATTTTCCAGACCAGAGCTAAGGTTAAGTTGATCAAGACTTCCTAGAGTGGTCAGTAAGTGGTTAGGTACTAAAACTTGTGCTTCCTTTCTAGTCACACTGAATCTGATTTAGTTGTGTATAATAACCGCACCCTGGTACTGGAAAGGCTCTTTTCTAGGACCTATCAATTACCAGGGCTTAAGAAACATTTTATGCCTAAGCAATTTAAGCTAAAAATAACTCTATGGGCTATTTTTTCCCTTTACTCATCCACAGAAAGTATTTGTATGTCAACAAGATCTTTGCTCCTTGAGTGTTTTCACTCCTGCTTACTCCTCCCTGAAAATAGAGTTGTTTGATATAATCAGGAAAGTCACAGGGTTGGTGTGAGACATACCAAAGAGCAAAACTACACTGAGGGAACAAAGCTATGTGATTGCCAAGTGTCCAAGCAAAACAGAAGAATAAAAGAACCCAGCATTCACACATAGGATAACTTAAAAATAGACACCTCTTTCCACTTTCTTGCAAATGTACACAATATTTGATCATAATCTGATTTATATACATAATTCACTTCTATGTTAACTGAGTGTTTACTATATATGAGGTACATTTCTAAGACAATAATAAGGTACAATGATTTTCACCATTCTCAATTTTACCTTTGGGGAAAAAAAAGGCACAAGTAGTAATTTGTCTAGGATCCCTCCCGCGGCTGTGGCAGAGCCAAGATACAAACCCCTGCAGCCTTGGTTCTGGGGCCCAAGCTCTAACCATTAAAGATACTGCTTCTGCAACAACAACAAAAAAGATCTTTTCTGATTTTTCTAGGATGCTTTATCTCCCTGAATCTCAACTCTATCAATTCACTTTCTCTAAATTAAGCACATTGTCCCATAGTGTATCTTCAGGTGAAACCAAGGATCAACAGGAACTTGAGTCTCAGCCACTCATTCATCAACTCGAACACACCATACGTCACCCCCTTCCAAATATAAAAATGCAGAGATAGCTGTTCAAGCATAATAATTACTTTTTAGCAACAGGAAATGCTCGTAAAATTAAGGTCCTGGACACCCTCAGTTTAAGCAGTCAGAACTCAATGGATCTCGTGTGGCCGTAACAGAAGTAGCTAATCTCTGAAAGAAAAACAAGCAAATTTAAGTAAGACCCTGATTAGAGGGCCTTTGATTCTATGATTACGGTAACAGAGCATTAAGCAAAACATCCTTATACTTCAGGAATCACCAACAGATTTGCAAAAGTATCAAAGTCATTGCCTACTCAGTTCTTAAAATTATGACTTTAGGAAGGTCAAGGCACCATTCATATGCTCCTGTGCTGAAAGTCCATAGTTTTAGTTTTGTTAATCTCCCCTCAGTTTCTCCCGTCTCTCAAACACTCTGTAAGTTACAGATCAATACTATCCTTTAAAGTGCAAGAAGCATGTATTTCAAGACACGATTCTCTGATTTACTTTTGAAATAATTATTGAATACCTTCTAAATACCGAACATTTTACCTTAAGCAGAGTTTTAAAGACAGTAATTTCAGTGAAATTAATGGATAACCTTGACCCAAAGGTACCTAAGTGTTTACTATGACCCAGGGATGTCCCCATTCGGGTCATAAAAACAAAGGAAGTTGGGCTAAGTGTTGTATTTGTCTGACCCTCTTTGGCCTCTTCTTAGCTCGTTTGACACAAGTCATTTCCTTTCACTGATGCTTTTACTTTCTACAGCTAGAACAAGAAAAAGCAATGAAAATTCCAACCTGACATCTACTGGAGTGCAAAGGTGGATCTGACCAGCTGGGCCAGTGTCTCCTCAGCTTCTTCATTTGACAGTTCTCACAGGCTGCTAAAGCAAGCTACTATCTGTACAATTTATTTTCAGTAACAAAGCTGAAAGATGACCTATGCTACATAAACAGCAGCCTAAAAAGGCTTTAGTGAAAAATATTTTTGGGGATGGGAAGTTGATGTTTAAGTTACTCGTTAAATAGATATCATTAAATTGGGCTTCAGAAAATCAAATCGGCGTAAACTGACTTTAAAAAAGGCAGGTGTAGTGGCAAGTTTCAAAGAACTGGCAGGTCATTGATACCAGTTATTAGCAATTCTCTGATCTGGAGGAAAATTCTTTAAGTCTTCGATACTTAGAGAAGTCGGCAAACAATGTTCCCCTGTCTGTGCACAGCTGATACTAGGAACCACACCTTCAGGCTTTCAGCCAGGCCCATAGTTCCCTTCCTCTCCCTTCCCTCCCCGAACAGTTGATTATATACAAGGAGGCAGTGAGGTTGCTTCAAAATATTTAATACGTGTTAGACACGTAAAGTTACATTTTTATACAAAAGTCAACACAACGAAGGAGAAAATACTGTACAAAAACCTTACCAGTTCCCCCAACCTTTATACAACAAAGACTGGAGTCACCATATCTACAAAACCATAAGGTCTTTCCACTTAGGGCTTCTGTCTGTAAACTGTTACATTGAACACTTTTTAAAAGCACTGTGTAGTTCCCATCTAGAGCTTTTAAAAATATAGCTTTTCTCTATAAACTCCGTAGGTTCAAGCTTGAACTCTTCTGTGAAGTTCATCAAGCTTTTTGTTTTTCCCTGTGGGGAAGGGCCGTGAATAGTCCCCTTTCCCAGCGAAATCATAGGGTACACACGTTTCTTGAGCGAGCGAGCAAGGTGGGGAGGGAGAGAAATAATACAAGTTACTACTCCAGACTAAATCCCTCTAGTCGTAGGAAATCCTGTGAGGAAACGCCACTCCTGGTCCTGGCGCGGTGCAAGCTTTCAAGCGAGGGTGTGTGTGTAAAGTCCCTTCCTCCCTCGAGAAGCCGTGGGGAACTCCCAGCCCTTTTGGCCGCTTCCTTCTCGGGGCCGCCTGCGGAGGAAAGTCCCCTGTCTGCCCCAGTCTCCTAAACCCTGGGGAAGGGGTGATGCATTCCAGGACAAGACCGTCTCATCAACAAGACAAACGCGCACACACAGACGTACACAGACACAAAAGTTAACGATCGTCCTCTTCCGAGAAGCCTCCATTTCCCTCGTCTCGGGAGGGGCCCGGAGAAGCACGGCGCAGCCCGGCCTCGAAGGCCACGGGCAGTCCGTGGCCCGGCAGCACCGGGCACCCGCGCGCTCCGCGCCAGTGGTCTCTGGGGCGCCCCCGCGGCCGGGAGAGGCCCGGCCCTCCCGTCGGGGACGCCCGCCGCTCAACCTCCTTCCCACGGGCACGCGGGGGCTCAGAAGGCCACAATGGCTGTGCTCCACGGGTTCATGTCTCTCAGCACCGGCTTATCGCAGCAGATCTGCCCCGGCTCGGCGGCTTCCGGGCCGCTCTCCTCGGCCTCGGCTTCCTCGCGGCCGCCCCCGGGGCTTTTCCGCAAGAGTCCGGAGAAGCTGGAACCGAAGATGCTAATGAGGTTGGCCACGTTACCGGTCTCCATCTCCTCCTCCTCCGCCGCCGCCGCCGCCCCGCCCGGCAGCTCCTCCAAGTTCCGGCGCGGCTTCTTCAGCGGGGTCGCGCCGGGCGCCGGGCAGCCCGCGGGGCCTCCGCCCACCCCCGCCGCGCCGCGCTTCCTGGGGCACACGGCGGGCGGCGCGCAGGGCGCGTCCTCGGCGGGCCGCGGCTTGCAGCGGCAGTCCACGCGGGGGCCGCGCTCGGTGCCCCGGGCCTGTGCTCCGCGCCCGGGGGGCAGCCGCAGCGGCGACGCGCCGTCCCGGGCCCCTCCGGGGGGGCGTCCGCGCCCCGGGCCGGGGGCCCCGCTCCTCCGGCCGCCGCCTCGCGCGCTCCCTCCACGCGGCGCCAGGCGGCTTCCGCCCCCTCCGCCTCTCCGCCGCGGAGAGCGTCCCCGGCGCCCGTCGTCGCGGCCGCGGGCTCCGCGTCACTCGCCCGCGGCGCGTCTGGGCCGGCGGGGCGCTCCGGCCGCGGCTCGGGCTCCGGCCAGGCGGCGCGGTGGGCCGGCGGGGGCGGCTCCCCCAGCCGGCGGGTGGCCCGGCCGCCGGCTCCCCGGGCGGTGGCGGCGGCGCCGCGGCCGGAGGCCCGGCGGGACCCGCCAGGTAGAGGCCGGGGCACGGGTCACTCAGGTAGACCTGGCGGGCGCTGCGCAGCACCAGGGACACCAGCAGGTTCTTGTGGAGCTTGATGCCGCCACGCTGGACCCGCGAGTTGTAGATCTTGCCCAGGGAGATGCTGACGATGCGATGAGCCTCCAGCTTGAACTCCATCCTGCCTCCCTCTCAGGGCGGGCGCGGGGCTGAGGCGAGTCCGTGAGGGCCGAGAGCGGGAGAGAGGCGTCGGAAAGCCCGTCCCGGGGTGGACCCTCGAGAGCTGAAGATTCGGAAGAGAAACGACTCCCGTGACGCGCGCGCCCCGGTGACCTCCGCCGGCGCCACACCACAGCAACGCCCAGTTTCGGATCCGGTCGCTCACTAAGGGCAGCCGCGCCGCCCCGCGCTTTATATAGGTTCCCCGCCCGCCAATCGCGAAGGGCCGCCAACCGTACTGGGGCGGGCCGGCGCGCCCTCGTGCGCCGCGCTCAGCCAATCAGAGGCCGAGGAGGGGCGCCAGGGCTATTCGAACGTTTGTCCCGCGGAGCAGGCTCTTAAAGGGGGCGACGGCGTCGGGCTGCGGACCCGCGGGTGGTGGCCTGGGCTCTGAGGACGGGTGATGGAAGCAGGTGTAGCCACCGTGGTTTTGGTGCTAAAGATTCTGGCTTGAGTACGGGCTTGCTGGAGCCAAAGCGAACTAAATCATTCGAGCTTTCATCCCCTGGGGTGGTGGACTCTGCCCCGCCATAAAGCCCTGGTCGTCCCTGGATCAGCCACTCCCACACCCACCGAGGCCACATTCGAGGCGGCACAGTCCTGAGAGGTCGGGCCAAGCCCGGCAGAAATAGAGGTGGCAGTAAAACGTTATGATAAAAGGATATCCTGGATAAGAAATACAACAAAATATTTAGCAGACACTAGTTTTGAATGAGTGCCTTGCCCCCTAAAGTTACACCCCGTGTTAGCACCTGTCGATTCTAACACCGAGGAAAAAGAAGGGGATTCTAAAAGTGCCAAGTTTGGGGCTGCTGGTCAAGATAGTGTCCATATGAACAACGTTATTGGTACTCCCCTAAAGCTGGTATGTATCACTGTCTTCTCTAGATTCTAGAACAAACACAGTTTGTTCACATGGGTCACAATGAAAAGTGGTAGAGTTGTCCACAATGATTTTTTTCTTGAACATAAAGACTGAGTTTGCCCTTGGAAAAATCTAGCAAGTTCTAAAAATACAAATAGAGAAGTCCTGTGTTCCCATCATGAGGTCATAATTTTATTTTGTGTCAAGGTAAAAATACAGGGGGAGCGTGTTCCAGAGTTTTCTAGTCAGTCAACAGCTTGATACATTTTAGTACATGACATTAGGGAAGAATCACCACAAGGTCGTCCAGGTCTGGAAACCTGGAAAGTCAGTTCCAGTCAGTCCCACCAAATTTCCACCACAGATCTGCCTGAGGACTCCAGATAACTAGACTCTGGTGCTCGAGTGTCTCCTACTCTAAGAGGGAGACATCACATACACATCTCCTCTATTATTCAGAAGATAAATGGCAACTCTCGGCCACAAACTGAACCATAAAACCAAGCACAGCTTTCTCAGAATTCATGAGGAACTGTTGGCCTGATGGTAACACCCAAGTATGACCAAATGGTGTATCCAGTTAGGAGAACTACTAATGAAAAGTAGATTTGATTATAGACAACTCACAATGAGACCTCCAGAAGATGTGATGGCTCAATGACATAAGCCATGCCTAGAATATACTGAGGTAACTGAGATACCAGTCCATGAAATCAAGTTCCTCCCCTCTAGAAGAAAGAAATAAATAACAAATAATTGCAAAACTAAGCAGTGTAATTTGAGTAATTTTTTGCTTCCATTTTCTTTCTCTGAGAGCTAGCAGTCACCGTAGAACACTGATTAAGAACACGGGCTCCAGAGTAGACCTTCTTGAGTTGGAATCCTAGCAACACTGCCACACTTGGTGTGTAACCTTTGGAAAGTTATTTCACCTCTCTGTGTCTCAGTCTTTTCATCTTAAAATAGAAATAATAATAGTGCTGACTTCTTAGAGTTTTTGTGAGGATAAAACAAGGTAATACATGCAAAGCTCTTAGAACAGCATATGGCATATAATAAACTATCAATGTGCGTTAGTTATTAGAACATATCACCCCACCCATGACCTTGGGGTGGGAGAAGAGGCTGGGAAGGAAAGGTTCATAGATGGGAAAATAAGCTGTATTTCAGGAGGATATTGAAAAATACTGAGGTAGGATCCACATGTTCTAAGTAGCAGGAACGAGAGAGTTGGGAGTAGGGAACAGTCTCATTTGGGAAGTGTGCCAGGCCCCCACCCTAAAGGAAGTGGAAAGGGCTGGAAACAGAGGCTGAGGCTTCATGATAGAGGGGCCTATGTCCCTCAATGAGGAGGTGGAGCCCCAGGGAGCTACTAAAGGCTGAGCGAGGGAACCACAGAATGGCTTCTAGAACAGTTGGTACAGTTAATTACCACTTAATTATAAAGAGGACCACTTAATTATAAAGCTCTTGTGGGGTTTAGGCAAAAGGTCACGAAGGCCTGAACTAGGTGGAAGAAGCAAGAGTGAATAAACCCAGAGACAAAAGAACTTTCATGATGATCTGGGATGCCCCCACCCACCCAAACAGGTCACTGACAGTGCAAGCCTTTGGTAACACCATCCTGACCCACCTGAGTTGGGCATTTCACCATCCTCTAACCTATGAAGCACACTCCATTATAGTCCTCATCACTTTCTCCTGTTGTGCCCAGGACCTGTGCCAAATGTGCCCACATCAAAGATAGGAGCGCATCTCATGTTTGTAGCCAGGAGATAGTGAAAATGCTGTGCAACATAGACACTAGCCATCAGAACAGGGGGAGTTCCTGCCAGAGGGTCTGGATGGCCAGGAAGGGGGACACTCAAGGGCCTGGAGCAGTCTATCAACTGGCATGGAAGCACTTCAGTATTTTAACAACTGGGGTGACCACATCAGTGCATACTGAGTGATTATGCACTTGGATTAATGTCATTAATAACATTATCAGTCACTGTGCTAGTGGCTTTAACATACACTATTTATCATCCTTATAAAGTTCTGGAAGTAGATACCGTTATCCCCATTTACAAAGGAGGAAACTAAAACTAAGAGGTTGAACAATATCCCCAAAGTCACAGAGCTGACTCTGGTGGAGAGGGTGGGACTCAATTCTGAACAGATTTCACTCTAAAGCATGAGTGTGCATAGCACTATTTACAATAAGTGGAAAAAGGAAGCAGCCCGAATGTCCATCAACAGATGACTGCACAAGAAGAACTGACATATCCACACAATGGAATACTATTCAGCAATAAGGAATGATGAAATGCAGTCACTTCCTACAAAATCAAGGGACTTATGTGTAGTTAAGCTTCAGCGTGAGGCTTTGGAGCTAGGTTGCCTTGCCCCACATACTGTATGAACTTTGGAAAGTTATTTCTCATCTAAGTGAAATGGGAAAATAATGTAACATGGGCAAGTTATTGTAATATGGGAAAATTAATGAATCTTTCTGTGACTCAGTCTCCTGTGTAACTAGCAAAGATACCCAAAGTGCTTACTTAGTCCACTCTCTAGCACCCATGATACATATACTTGCACAGTCTAGTTATTATTTTTACTATTTTTTATTTTATTTTATTTTATATTTTTTTTTATTATTTTTTATTTTATACCAGCACCTAGCTCAATTCCAAGTTAGGATTTGTTGTCTTTATCTTCTCAGTTAACAAAAAGACTAATAGCATGGTGATGATAAACATTGTATCAGAAGGACAGAGGAAGTAACCACTGTGGAAGAAGTGACCAGCTGTGGAAGAAGTGCTGGAACACATCCATTGGTTGTGTTTCTACCCCTCCCTTTCTACCCGCCCCCCCACCCCATTCCTCAACTGGGAATGAACAGATTAGCACCCTAAGTGTTGGCTACAGCTGTTCCCACTCAGACACTATCAGGATGCCTCTCAACACAGGGTCTGACTTTATTTCTTGTTTGCGTAACTAATTGAAGGTGAAGTAGTATTATCAGATGATTACAGAGTTTATAGTGTCTTTAATTGAGTCTAGTCTGGAAGAATAATGCAAAACCCACTATGTAACCCACTTTTTTTTTTTCACTTTTCAAGTATTAGTCACATATGCCTGGGAGTGAGTGAGTTTATCAGATCTCTCCTGAGAATAGGTTTTGCAGAGACAGAGCACAGAGGGTGAGGTGAACACAGAAAGGCACTGAACCCCTGGCAAGGGTAACAGACCAGGAACACAAAGTAAGGAAGAGTGATAAGGGGAGGCCTGAGTAAAAATAAGTTGTCTGCACAGTGCCTACTTTTCAATATTAAGACATTTGAATTTTTTTTGGTTAAAGTTGCTTATGCAGTTGAGTGATCATTCGTATGGCATTCTGAACTCTTGAGGGGAAATGCTCTCAAAAAGTACATTAGTATTTTCTGTAAGTAATTGTAGGGTAAGGAAAAATATCAGGCTTTTCTGCCCTCCCGCCATCAGGATAGATGAGGGAACCCTGTGATCCTGAATGCATGCCTGATGGCGGGCACCTGAAATGGGTACACCTGGGCTAAGACTGGGCTTTTAAGGGCAGCGTCACAGGGACACCAGCAGCAGCAGCTGAAAGAGAAGCTGAAGAGAAGCCAAGAGAAGGCCGGAGAGCCCAGATAGAGTGAAGACTTGCTGGGGGCTGGGAGGGCTGCCAGCCTCCCGGCCCCCCAGCACCCCTGCCTGCCATATGCCTGGTAAACCCCAATAAAAAACCTGCAAAACCACTGAGGACTCCGATTCCTCCCTCTACAGTAATACTCTTGATCTTCTGAGAACAGACACATCCACTTTTTAATTCACTTCTTCTGTCTGTCACTATTCTGTTATATTTTACATCATTTTTCTCCTCTTCTTGACTACTGTAGAATTTCTTTATCCTCAAAAGCATTTGACTAAGGGTGGGCACCCAAGCCTGCCTGCCTTTTTTCCTCTTTCCCATCCCCTTTCCTAAATAATTACCCTCCTTCTTGTCCTAAGTATTTATTTTGGATGAGAGAAATTTAGGTTGTTTTTTATGATCATTTTTTATATCTTACCTTTTTAAATATTATTACTATAATTTAAATATTATTTAAAACTAAATATATTTAAAATGATCATCTTACCTCCTTTAATACTCCTAAGAAAAAGAAATTCCTCAATAAATAGAGCAATCAAACTCATTAAAAAGAGCATGGGTCTCCCTGGTGGCGCAAGGGTTAGGTCTCAACACTATGAAGCTGTCTGCAGCACGAGTTAGATCCCAGGCCAGGGAGCGAACCCACATATGGCACAACAGACCTCTCCTGTGCGCCCGCTGCTCCCCTCAGCAGTGTATTTCAGTCAATCCACCTGTTCTGTTCCCCACTGTCTCTGGTGAATCCTCTCGCTCCCTGCACCTCTGGCCTGTACCCCAGTTCTTGTATGCATAAATAAACCTTTTGGGAAAAAAAGAGCATGATATCTTCTCATGCCACAGGATGAGAAACCACCATCTGAAACCTTAGAACTACACTGTTCGATATAGTAGCCACCAGCCACAAGTGGCTAATGAGCATATGCAATTGAGGACCTAATTATTTTATTTTATTTAGTTTAAATGTCAAAACAGAAATAGGGTAAAATATTTCTCCTTATACCCAAGCTTACTGGGTCATATGTATGAAGTTTGAAAATGTAGCATCCAAACTGATGCTGTCACTGTAAAAGACACAGATTTCAAAGACTGAATATGAAAGAGACCAGAAAGCATCTCATTTTGAGAATGGTTACATGGAAATGTTAAATTTCGCACATATTTGGATAAATAAATTATATTATTAAAATTAATTTAACCTTTCTTTTTACATTTGTGAATTATATTGAATTATATTTCTATTGGACTACACTACCCTAGGGATGATAAAGAGATCGGGAAGTGTGGACACATAAATATGCATGAGCATATTGTGGGTAATTAACAAATGTCCTTGTTTGGAGAAGAGCAAAAGGAGAGGAAAGATAAAGTAAAGACAAAGTGAAACACAAAACATTTCCATCATTGTAGAGTTGAGAAAATCAAAGAAAAATATCAAGCCTGGAATTAACTGGGCAGTAAAAAGTTCTTTCTTGAACTAAGCAGTAGCCATTAAAATGGAGAAGCACAATTCCACTATCTAAATATGATGACGCAGGAATTACCACATAGAACTATTTAATTCTAAACACAAACATGGAAATTAAAATTTCAGAGCGAGTACTCACTCAGCATATTTCTTGGGGGTTGTTATGGTGCGTTCTTTTCAATTCTGATGTCCACCTGCAACTTGCAGGACCATGTATTTTCAATGTGCCATTTTCCTGCACAGAAACCTTCAACAGTTCCTCATGACCTTATGGCAAAAATCCAACTCTCTGGCTTGGTCTCCAGAGTACTACACAATACATGGTCACAAACAGCCTGGAATGTCGAACAGAGTCTGATTTCTCACCAGCTGTTCATGGGCTGACTTGTGGGTGGTCCTTAGCTTGTAAAATTGAGGCTTGGACTAAATCAGTGGCCCTCAAACTATGGATTCACATTAGAACATCTGGGGAGACTTTAGCCGGACACCCAGGTCTCATCCCAGATGACCTGAATCATAATCTCTGGGCGAAACAGATTCACGTATTAGAATTTTCTAAGGCTCAATAATTAGTTACAACGTGCAACCATATTTGAGAATCAGTGGAGTAGCTGGTCAAGTTAAGATCATTCCAGGCCTAAAATTCTATGAATTTTTCTACTTTTCTACTAACTTTCCAACTTTTCTACTAACCTGAGTAAATGCCCAATCTCCTCCCCAGTTAGACAAGTATAATCAAATGTATATTTTCTCTTCTCCTGCTTCCTCCACAAAATGCCCTCTCCCCGCCTGTCCAAATTCTGCACCACTTCCTCCAGGAAGCCTTCCATATCCACTGGTGTTCACAGTATAAGCACTTGGGCACAAACACGCTCTCATAATCTAACAGTTATGTGTTAAAACCACAGTACCACATGTTATCTTGTGATAACCCTTATGCTTCTGCTTTGTATTTACTCACCTATTATTTCACTCTAATATGGATATATTTTCCCATTTCCAAATAATACTAGAAAGTGCTGGGAGATGCGACATTACATATTTTTTGCATTCTACCACCTCTAGAACCCTGAATATTGTTATGTGCCTATCAAGGGATCAATAACTATTTGTTAAGCCAATTAATGGGTTTCAAAATCTGAGGCTAACGTATATAAACACAGCCATCGAGAAGGTAAAAAAAAAAAAAAAGAGTACTCAACATAAACTATTCTAGTAGTATATTTGTCACCACAAATACATTTTATCTTACCCTAGCTCACAATTATTCATGACCCTAAACTACCATTTCCATACCAAAGCTATTTTTTTCACATAAAATAAGCTGATTTCTGATGGTCTGCTTTTTCTGCCAGGCTCTCTACACATTTGTGATTTTATTACTAAGAAAGTAATTGCTTGCCTACTCTGTTCTGCTTAAACATTTATAAGGAGCTAAAAACCCTACTGGTATCAACACCTCATTTAGGGGTAACCCAAATAGCTCCCAACCAATAGGAAGGTTGTCTCTTTTCTCCTCACTCCCATTTTAATTGTGATAGCTAGTAGAACAAATTTTAATTCATCAGTCAAGTCCCTTTCAGATCAAGACAGCTGATCTAAATTCCAACAGGAGTGCGCATTCTGTTCAAGAGCCCAAATCAGCAAGCCATCTCATACTCATTTTGACTAAACAAATTTTGAGTAAGTATTTATACAGACACATCCTCCCGTGTAAAAGGCAGTTTCAGATCTGCTATCTAACAGGAGTAAAGTGTGGATTAGCAGATTTATGTTCATCAGCAGTGTGAGCTCTTTGGAGGGACCATCACTGTAAAGTAGGCAGCATTCTCACAGCCTTCCCTACATCAGCACATACGAAGTTTTCTGGGTCCAACTCCTCTCATAAAAAGAGACCATCCCTTTTGGCCTTCCCTGAAAATATCAAAGACCAATGTGAGGTGGGGGAAAGTGTCTTTTAAAAGTCAAGTAGGATGATACATCCTTCCTATGAGAACTGGAGGAGGAAGAAAAAGTAGGTATAAAATATTCTGTGGCATTGCCCTTTAAGAAGTGTAAAATTTGAGTTCCCAGTCATAGTTCCCCCCATACACACACCCCATTTTCTTTGCAGGCTGATGTCATACTTAGTTTTGGAGTCCCGTTAGAGGTCAGAGTCCAGGGAGATTTTTCAATCTGGCTGTTTTCTGTTTGATTTTGAAATTGCCCATGCTGTGATGGAGTGTGGGTGTGCCTCAGTGGGGGTTCCGATGAGTGGCCTGGGGGGTGTGGCAGTGGGTGCTGAGGCTGATGGGGGCGGCCGACTGTGCAACTGAGTCAGTTTGGCCACAGTGGTTTGAATAAATGCTATAGCCCGGATGGATGGCAGAGCCTGAGGTCTCTTTTCTGTTATGACGGGGGTTTTAGTTTTGTTTTGGGGTTTTGTTTGGGTTTGGGGTGTTATTGTTTTGGGGTTTTGGGTTTTTTTTTTAAGGCTTAGAAATCATTTTAAAAGTTCTTTGATTGGTTCTTGGGTCCATATCATGTTTGTGTCTGTGCTTCCAATTGGATAAAATTACATTCATTTTTTAAAACAATGGTTTGCAAGCCCTGCGGGTGCCAGGGGTGGGGGTGGGGGGTAGGGGTGGGAGGGCACAAGAGCCCTTCATTCCTTCCCCTTCCACTGATGGGGGAGAAATAGAATGAAGGAAAGGAGATGGATTTGCTCTTTTTTTCTTCCCTGAGATCTAACTAGACTGGAAGGGTTTGACAAACAATTAACAATCCTCCCCACTCAGCTGCTGTTTCCCAAAATAGCATCTCCTTTGCTGCCAGGGTGGATGGGGGCCTTCAGGGGAGGAAGACACAAAGGTGCCCTCTTTACGAAGCCTGCTCTGTCTGTGAGATCTTGAAGGCAGAGGGGGAAGCCCAGGGGATTAAATTAGCAGGCAGCCCAGGCTCCACCTGGAAGGGAAATAGATAATAGGCTTTAAAGACAGGAAACAGCTTGTGCTCCAAAATAATAATTTTCAAAAGCAACACATGATGGATGCTGGGAGGGTTTTCTTTCCCCCAGTTCATAATTTCGAAGCGACATTGCCCTTTGAGACTAAGCCCAGCAAATGAGTGGGGTCTCCTGGTATCCCTGACATTCCGCTCCACCTCACCCCCACGACCTGCTTTGCAAGGGCGGTTGCAGCTGGCCCTTTTCTAAACCTGGCTCCCTTCAGACATTGCTCAGCACCCAGTCTTGAGATATCTCATTAGGACTAGAGATTTTTTTTTTTCTTTTTTAAGCTTCTTTCTTCCTTCTTCATTCCCTGCCTTGTCCTTAGGATTTCTTGTTCCCTGTCCCCTCTTCTGCTCTCTCAGCCTGCCATTTTTACCTCTTCCTTTTTTCTGAAAGACTGCCTCTCAGCTCCCACATGTCAATTTACTCTGCCAGCCCAGGCTCTCTAGGGTCCTGAAATGTCTCCTGTCATGAGCAGCCGTGTGGAGGGGAAGGGGGAGCACATGATGCGCTAAACAAAGGGAACAGACCAGCAACACTCCTTTGAGAAGGTCAGGAGCCGGAAATAAAGGTGGAAGGCGGAGAAACAGAAGGACCAAATATGCCCCCAAAGGATTAAAAGATTACACATATCAAATTAGATTCTAGATTTTGCTGTTTTTAAATTTCCTCGAAAATACACCCGACGGGAATTAAAGCGGCTATCAAAAATAGAAACCTGTTCCATGAATTAACTCACAATCAACCACTGCCGAAACTGTGAGCTTGGTGCCCTTTGCCTCATGCACAGGCCTCCACGCTAACAGCGACATTCCAGCTCATGGTCTGATCCATGGCTGCGTCCCTCTGGACTGGGATTTCCCTGAGCGTGGTGGGTGGGACTCTGTGTACAGTCTCAGTAGTGCTCTTGGCCCAAAGGAGGCACTCAAATGTTGGCAGGACTCTTGAAAGGTTGGGAGGGAGGGACGCAGGGAGAGACTACGGATAAACCGCAGAGGAAGACATTTGGGAGGATGAGACATTGTCCCTTTTTCTCTCCATATTCTAGAAATGGGAATATAGAAGGGCAGATAGGCAAAACAGAAAAACAATGTGATTTCCTTTGATGTTCCAGCAAGACTTGCTCTTCATAGCCTCTTCAGCACCCACCTAGTGCTCTGCATGGCATGCTCAGGGTTATGCTCAGCCCATGCTTGTTGAATTAATGATTTAGAGGAGAAAAACAGCTGTTTTCCCTCCGAGAGGTTTCCAGAAAAGAGAATGGAAGAGTGGTGTACAGTGATACAAATATAAAGCATTTTGACACTGTCTTTCACAACCTTGACTCTGAAACAGTGTAAAGGAGAAAAAACCCTCACCATGAGAAGGGATAGTTTGGAGACTATGGACAGGCTTTTAAAGCAAAGAGAGAGGATGGGAGTACCTATGTGGTTGGCATTTCCAAGCCCCTCTTTCAAAGGCATCTGTGGCTGACTCAAACGCTAGACATTTAGGTCCAGAGATGCTTAACGTTTTTTTCACTTGGCAAGAACTCTGCATGATAGAGGGATATTAATTGAGGAGCAAGGTCAGCGCCAGAACAGTAGGCCAAATAGAATATTTGCAGCCAGGAGGGCAAGGCTTCTGTCCTGACCCAAACTGGAGTGGAGAAAAGGTAGTGTGAATCCTTGAAGGACTTGAGTGAGGACTAAGCAAACACATGATTTTTTTTTTAATATATATATATGTATAAAACCAACATTTAGTATAATGACAAGATAGCTCAATCTGGGATCTGTCACTCAGGTACCTTTGAGCAATTCATTATCCAACTCCTTCCCCACAGCCCAAGTCCAGGGTTAAAAAAAAAAAGGAAGCCGTACAGGAGAGCCGAGATTTATAGAGGCCAAGAGCTTTACCAAATTCTGAACACAGAAATATGCCTGGGAGGTATTAGAAAGGGCAGTTAATTGGTTGGCTCCTGAATGTGTTAATCCTGAGCAAAGCTGTGTTACTACCTCATTAGCACATTAATTCTATTGACTAGTCTCTGCAGTCCTGTATCACTTAATATCCTGGGCATTTCGGGAGGTGGTTTTACAAAATCAAGTTGTATTGACTGGAATTGCAAATGAAGACGCTTGGCACACAAGTCCTTGTTCAGGATCATTTTAGGTTAAGAAAAGAGAAGGTGGTAAATACATGCCTGAGATTCCAAGCCTGGTTCTTTTTTTCTCTGCTCAGAAAACCTGTGGTTGGTCTGGGCACCATCAGGTTGCTCGTGTCTCCTGTAAGCACACAGTGAGAGACAAGCAGAGCTCCAACCCCACCTACTGTGCTGGAAACTGTATCTGGGATCAGTGAAGGATTCCATGGCCCCATCTCCACCTCTCTTCCAAAGGAGAAGGGAAGGAGCATCAGTTAAGATACCACCTTTTGGGGCCTCCCTGGTGGCGCAAGGGGTTAAGCACTGCACCATGAAGCAATCTGCAGCCTCTGCAGCATGAGTTCGATTCCTGGCCAGCCAGGGAGCGACCCACATGGTACAGAAGACCTCTCCCGACTCGTCCCACTGCTCCCCTCAGCAGTGTATTTCAATCAATCTGCCTGTTCTGGTCCCCACTCTGTCTCTGGTGAATCCTCTTACCCCCCACATCTCTGGCGTGCACCCCAGCTCTTGTATGCATAAATAAATCAATCTTAAAAAAAAAAAAGGATACCACCTTTCCTCCAAAGTCTTCTGCCAATCCTTCAAGTTGGAATTCATTTTTCTTTCATGGATTTTTTCTTTCATGCACCATATTTTTTGTACCATCTTCCTCAACTTTCTGCATGCAAGTCTTTCTTCCTACTGGATTATAAAATGGTTCAAGATGGGGGCTTTTTCAACATCTGTCTCTCCATTAGAATCCAGCCTACTGTCTTCTACCTAATAGGGAGCAAATACATGTTTGTTGCTTTGAATTTTTGAGAGTGAGCACGGGATCATGGAAAGAACACTGCATGAGGAACCAGATTCTCACACAGGGTTCTGCCCCTAGTCAGTCATGTGACACTGTGAGAGCCACTTCACAGTCCTCAGGATTTTAGTCGGTGAAATGATGAGGTTCATCTAAGGTCTTTTCCAGTTTCAACATTCTAGAAAAAAGGAATGAGAAATACTTTGAGGAGCCTAACTTTACTTGCCAAATTAGTGTCTGTGAAGGAATATTTGAAAGGAGTTGAGAAGTTTCCTAAGTGTTTCCAGAGGTTCTAAACCAACAAGATATAAAAGGACAAAAAAAAAAAAAAGCCAATGAAATGTTTTAGTAATTAACTTTAAAAATATAATTTTTTATTTTACTTCATTCATCTAAGGAAGATTCAATAATTGTCTGCTCTGTGCCTATCACCACACTGGGTTCTGGGAATACCAAGATGAGTATGGACTCTTCAGGGGAGCCATCATACATCTTCCTCTTTGTAGGGGAGACTGACAGGTGAGAATATAATAGAAATACATCCCGACCAATCCTACAGTAGACTATGTGCAAGGACAAAGGTAGAATCACAGGGCTAAGGTAATTCTTCTGTGATGCAGGGAGGGGATTAAGAGGAGAGAAAGGCTCATGGCTTCAGAGAAAGACACTGAGCTTTTTCTTCCACTAGTGGCAGAACAGGAAAATGGACAGAGACATGCGAGTTCAGAGGACAGCTCCAGCTGGCATCCAGCCCTTAATGAAGTAGCATCTGCCCCCAAATCCTGCTAGCACACCACATTTGTCTATTTCACAGAGGTGTCTCTTGCACCCAGGAAACTGGCGGGCACCTTGTAGTTCTCAAAAAATAGTCACTGAATATAAGAATAAAAAGAATATATTAAAATATTATGACACCACTGGCAGCCACTGCAGCATGAGTTTGATCCCTGGCCAGGGAGATACCCACATGGTGCAGCAGACCTCTCCTGCCTCTCCTGCTGCTCCCTTCAGCAGTGTATCTCAGTAGGTCCGCCTGTTCTGCTCCCCACTCTGTCTCTGGTGAATTCCCTCACCCCCCTGCATCCCTGGCCTACACCCCAGCTCTTGTATTTCAATTTTTTTAATCTTGAAAAATTAAAATACACCCTCTGTTTACTTCACCCACTGACTACCTTTTTTTTTTTTTTTTAAGATTTACTTATTTATGCATACCAGAACTGGGGTACAGGCCAGAGATGCGGGGGCTGAGAAGATTCACCAGAGACAGAGTGGGGAACAGAACAGGTGGACTGACTGAAATACACTGTTGAGGGGAGCAGCGAGCGAGTCAGGAGAGGTCTGCTGCGCCATGTAGGTTGCTCCCTGGCCCTGACTACCTGTTAATAGTTCAGAATGCTATACATTGACACAGTGGCCTCACAGAAGCTAGGGATGGAGACCTCAAGAAAGAAAGTATATTCAGTGATGTTAATTTATGGATATGTTGATAAAGGACAAGTGAAACCAGACTGAGAAGCAAGTTGGGCAGCTGGGAGTTTCCTGATAACCTCTCAGCAACAGAATAACAGGGGTGGTGGTGATGTAAGTCCTTCTGCAATGCGTCGAAGGGTGACAGGGAAATACCAAGTAGACTCGGTTAGCAGACAGCTTGCTTTTCAGAACTGAGATTGTAAAGATGAGGAAAGATCTTGAGAGAGAAATCCAGGAACTTGGGAGGGTTTTTCAAAGATGAGAGAGATTTGGTAATGAGCAAGGCACCTTCCTCCAGGGAAAGGAACCTTCCTCCAGGGAAAGGAACCAACCAATGCTGAGTTTCCATTTGTAATTAATTGTCTGAACCACTCTTGGGAAGGTGTGGGGCTTATAAGTGTGGACACTGGGGTTTGGTGTTTTTAAAACTTGCTTAAGACATGCTGAAACATAGAACTTGAGGACATTATGTTCAATCAATGTCACTCACAAAGATAAATACCATATGATTCTAGTAACATGAGGTACCTAAAGTAGACAAACTCACAGAGACAGAAAACAGAATGGGGAACGAGGGTGCTGGGGTTTGCCACTTAAATGGGTATTGAGTTTCAGTTTTACAAAATGAAAAGAGTTTTGGAGATTGGTTGCACAACAGTATGAGTGTACTTTACACCACTGAGCCATACACTTAAAAATAGCTATGATGGGGCCGCCCTTGGGGCGCAGGTGGTTGAGCACTGCACTATGAAGCAATCCACAGCCCCTGCAGCACGAGTTCGATCCCCAGCCGGCCAGGGAGAAACCCACATGGCGCAGCAGACCTCTCCTGTCTTGCCTGTTGCTCCCCTCAGCAGTGTATTTCAGTCAGTCTGCCTGTTCTATTCCCCACTCTGTCTCTGGTGAGTCCTCTCACCCCCCCGCATCTCTTGCCTGTACCCCAGCTCTTGCATACATAAATAAATGAATCTTTAGGGGAAAAAATGGCTAAAATGGTGAATTTTATGCTTTGTGTATTTTACATGATTAAAGAAAAATGGAATTTGCTCGAGATCACACAGCTAATACACGGAAGAGGTGGGATTCAAACCCCCGAAAGCTCTGCTTTTCTCTATATACACAAGGCTCTGAAGTTGAGAGAGAAATCCAGGCACTTGGGAGGGTTTTTCAAAGTTGAGAGAGATCTGGTAATGGGCAAGGCATCTTCCTCCAAGGAAAGAGGACTGGGAGAGACAGAGAAAGATCCTGCAGGAGTCTGTAAAGGATGGGATCTAGAGCCTAAAGTGGAGGAGCAGTCCAGAACAAAAGTAGAATGCCTCTACCATACGGGAAGGGGAGAATGCAAGCAGGACCCTCTGAGGCTTCAGAGCCAAGGACCTTTGGCGCTTCTCCACTTGCTTTGTGAAGTTGGAGGCAAAAAGGGTAGAAAGTGTGAAGGAGTAAAGAGGGTATGGGTGGCTGTTTTGGACAAAACTGACCAGAGTTACATTTCGCCAAGGAGGTTTTGGCCATTGTACCTAGCCAAATATGTGGATAAATTCTACAAGGAACTACCCCACGGAAAAATGCCATTAACAGAAGCTTATTCATTAGATTGACCAGTGTAGACACAATGGAAAGCATTAGTCACACTCCTTAGGTGACTAAGAGCCACCAAACAGATCCATTTACCTGTAGAATCCAGGTGCTGCCGTGAATGACCAGGAAAGAATTGCTGGAGGAAATCAGATTGAGACCACAACAATCAGAATAGTCAGAGTGTGATCACTCTTAAGTGGTAACTCTCCTGCAAAAAGAGACTTGAAGTTCCAATCATCTTGAGCTGCTCATAAGTGAGGAAGATTTCAGTCACATAGGCAGAGGATACTCACCTAAGGTTGGAGCATCTTCAAATTGTGAAAGATGGCAGCAAGACCCAGGCACCAAATTCTTTGCACTTTCATCTTCTATGGGATTTGAAACTAGTGGAAATGCCTCCAGTACTCCCAAACAAATTACTTTTGATATATAATGTGAGAGTACCAAATTCCAATTAGGACAGTCTTCAGATTATTCCATTAACAGGCCACCCAGATTATCTTAATTTATAATCTGCTGGTTGCATGTAAGCAGGAATTTTTTTTTTTAAAGAATTTTTTGGTAACTGTAGATAGGGTAAATGTTTTTCAGGCTTTTCTGCCCTCTCTCCATTAGGATTGCCCTGCATGATGGGGCACCTGCAGTTATAAACATTGTTATAAACTCTGTTGTTTACTTCTGTGGGCCCTGGCTCTGTACTGAGAGACTGGCCAAGAGAAGCAGAGGCAGGAGAAAGAACAGGACAGAGAAGGGGAAAAAGAAAGCCAGAGAGAGAGAGAAGGCCAGAGTGAAGACTTGCTGGGGGCTTGGAGGCCTATTGGCCTCCTGGGCCACTCCCTCCTCCCCCTGCCTTCCATGTACCTGGTTGCTGCAGTATATGTAAAAGCTCAATAAAAGCCTTAGAAAGACACAGAGGGCTCCAGGACTGTCCTTTACCTGTCTTGTCTGGCCTTCCTGCCACTACACTATAATAATAGGCAAAGGTCATTTTAAGAAGACAAATCTATTATTTGGCCATTTGCAGGGTAGGTAAAAGGTATCAGGAGTGAGAGAGAGAGAGAGAGAGAGAGAGAGAGAGAGAGAGAGAGAGAGAGAGAAAGAGAGAGATACTGCCTGCTGTGTACTGGGTAAATCCCAATAAAAGACCTGCAAAAAACCACTGAGGACGCTGACTCCTCCTTTACCCGGTCTGCTGGACCAGAAAACCTGCACCGTGTCCATTCCTGCCCTTACACCATTCTCTATGTGGAACTAGTTTCATGCATATATTTAAGCAGATCATTCCTAGTATCATAGTGACCTTCAATGGAAAACAACTTATTTTTAAATAGAGATTCACAAAAAGTTCACAATTAGTAGAGATGTCCCATTTACATTTCATCAAGTTTCCTCCAGGGATATGTCTCATATAAATATGGTACTATATTGAAACTGATACTACTTTACTACATATATATGGTTCTATGTCATTTTATCCCATGTATAGATTCATGTAATCAATATACAGGACTATTCCATCATAATAAAGTGTTCTCTTCTCATGCTGACCCTTATTGTCACATTTGTCTCACTTCCTGCCCCGCAATTCTCCAGACATCCCTAACCCTAGAAACCACTAATCTGTTTTCCAGCTGTATGTCATTTTGAGATGTCATAGAAATGGAATTAAGTGTGTGATCTTTTGAGATTTTTCACTCTGCATAATGCCCTTGAGAGTCATCTAAACTGTTGCATGTTTTTATTGCTGTGTAGTACTCCATGGACTACATATTCCATTGCTTAACCATTTATGGTGGGACAGTGGCGTTGTTTCCACTGTCAGACTATTACAGATAAAGCTAGTATGAACTGTGTGCAGATTTTTATGCGGACCTAAGGTTTCATTTCTCTGGGGTAGATTCCCAGGAGTGTAATTGCTATGTAAGTATATATATTTAATTTTTAAGACAACGACCAAACTGTTTTCCAGAGTGCCTATGCCATTTTACGTTCCCACCAACAATGAGTGATCCAACTTCTCCACATCCTTGTATTTTGTATTGTCACTACTTTTTATTTTAGCTGCTATTATAGGTATACAGAGATACCTCATTGCAGCCTTAATTTCCATTTCCTAATGAGTAATGATGTTGTCCACATGCATGTAAAAACGAAGTTCTATAATTGGCTTCAGGATTTCTTTGGCACATAATTTTATCTATGCTTCACTTTTCTCATCTGTACAATGAGAGAATTTAGCTGATATAGGACCCACAAACAATCTTCCAGCTCTGAAATCCTGTATACCACTGACTTAGGGAGTTTTCTGCAAGGTGAGGAGCCTTTAATTTCTCTTTGGGTATCTTGGTTGGCTATTCCCATCTGCCAAGAACTGACAAGTAATGAATCTTTTCATAGGCTTCATGGACGATGATTCCGTGAATGTATGACAATCCCCTCTGTGCTTCATTTGGCCTGACTGGTCTTAATGCAGCATTTTAAACTCCCATCATCAAAGGCTAAGCAAAAGATTCAGACTTTCACAAATTTATAAAGGATTTTCTTTTCTGATTCATTGAAAATTTGTATTTATTCTTTTGTTCCCAAAGTTTTCTATAGAACATAGTTCTGAGTAGCTGATACCTTACAGTTTTCATCAGACATCAAATATGTGCCTACTGTGTGCAGACAGGAGAGTGTACTGGAAAAAACACAAATTGTGTGTGGACAGGGACTTGGAATTGGATTATGCCTCTACCACTTATTAACTGTGACCTTGTCAAGATATATAACGTCTCTGGGTTTCAGTGAAATAGGAATAATAAGACCTGCTGCTGAAGTTGTTATGAGGTATAAGATAATACATGTGAACTATTCACAATGAGCATCAATAAATAGTAGCTGTGTTTATGTGGGACACAGGGAGTCATCCTGGAGAAAATCTGGAGAAGAAATGTAGCATGTGCCTTCCCCTGTGTGATGCGCTTTCACACACACATCTGTGCACACACATCTCATATAATTCCCACATGAGCTCAGGGAACCAGGTAGTTATAACCCCCTTTTTCTAAAACTGAGGCTCAGAGAAGCCAAATAACTTACCGTAACCCTGATGGTATTCAAATCCTGTCCTTAAAGGGGTTATGGTCTAGCAGGAGAGATAAGCTGTGCAGGAACAGATAAATGCCAACACAGAGTAGCAAAGTGTCAGCTGCATGGCAAAGCCAAAAAGCACTTAGGGGTTTAGAGAGAGTTGATTGAGAGGGGATTAGAGAGGGTTGTCCAGTTGGGGAAGGCAAAGGAAACCAGAGGATTAGAACTTACTTTCACTGGACATCTGAGTTCCTAGATGTCACCATTGCAACTGGCCCTTGGTCCTGGTAGCCCAGCCCAGCTGCTGCAGCCAGAAGAAGGTGCTTGGCTCTTCCAACCCTCCCTTCTCTCTGTCTTCCTTTCATTAATGGAATGTTTTTATGTAGGCCCGCCCATCTCACTGTAGTTTTATCCATCTATTTCTGTTTTATAGCATTACCACATAGGCCACTGTCAGATTTATATTTTTTCTTATAAAACTCAGTATCTATTTTGTAGAAATATGTTCTAGATTAACATCTCTTAAGTACTTTTTTTGCGATCTAAGCTTGATTTGCTTGTAAGCATATGTCTGAGCCATTTTTGAATTTGTTAGTTTTCAAAATGTCACTGGGCTCTAATGACTATACAGTGTGGCTCATAGTAGGTGTTATAGAAATTTGTCTAGTCAATGTGCAGATGTATTGAGTGCCCACTATGGGGCAGACATTGGATTCTCAGGTCTCAGGGAGTATGCAGTCTGTGAATCAATGAGTATCAATATACTGTGGCAGGTTATTAGTAAGAAATTGGAGTAAATAAACTCTGGCATTAATTAAAAAAGGGTATACAATGCCACAAAGAACCACTAATTCCTTGTGGCAGGAAACAAGCCTTACAAATTTCATCGTTGGACCCATAAACACATCACCTTATAGACTGGTTTCAAGTCCATGAGGCTGGGTGTCTTTACAAATCTTTGAAATTGGATCTCAGTTTCAGTTGCAAAGGTCTAAATTGGATTAAAATAGCTTGCCTTTTTCCTCTTCAAACCTTCTGGCTCCTCAGGAATCAATGACAAATACAGTATTTTATTTTATTTTTTTTTGTGGGACCCTCGCCGGCGGCTGGGGAACGACGGCGCTGCAGAGGCTGTGGGCAGCTCCGCAGCCCAGTGCTCAATACAGTATTTTATTTATTTATTTTTTTTTTTTTTTTTTTAATAGAGGCATGTTTTATTTATTTATTTATTTGTTTGTTTTTGGTTTATACATGCACTGGGTACAGTCAGAAGCGCGGGAGGGTGAGAGGACTCACCAGAGCCAGAGCGGGGAGCAGAGCAGGCAGAAGGACCGAAGTACACTGCTGAGGGGAGCAGCGGGCGGCAGGAGAGGTCTGCGCGCCATGTGGGACCCTCCTCCGGTGGCCGGGGAGCAGCCGGGGATCGAACCGGCGCCGCAGAGGCCGCGGGCAGCTTCGCAACCCAGCGCTCAACCGCTGCGCCACCGGGGAGGCCCCAATACAGTATTTTAAAGGAAAGATGGAAGCCAGCCCAAGTACTCAGCCTTGGGGTTACATCTGGTTTGGCAACTTCCTGTTGTATGCACAGATAATATATTTGTAGATGTATTGTGAATAACATGCAGAGTACATGCTTCTAGACCTTCTGAGGTATAACAAGGGGCTGTGTTTTAGCAGTTGACAGGACTCCAAATATTTTACTTTTTATCACTGCACTCCTCAAATTTCCCCAGAATTGTCACCCACCTTTAAGAGATAGTGTCTCCTCAATGCGTTCCCAGAATTCTCTATTTATACTACTATCTTGTCGCTCAGAAAAAAAAAAATAGTGCTTTAACCCAGTTAGGGTGACACATCCACCTTGGGATATCCACACTGATACCCCAAAAGGAAATTTAAAAAAAAAGCAGAGACAGCGTTAGCTTGGGTTGAAATGTCTTATTTTTCCCTTGGTTTCACTTCCTTTTCCATTCTGGTGGGTTCCCATTTCGTCCTGTAGCCTCCTGTTCCCTGAATTTATGTTCCAGAAGAGAAGCTCTTTTCTCGAAGCTGTTTTTCTCCTTGGTTGTTCCCACCCTCTGGCCCCTGTTTTGCTGTGGCCAAGGTGCTTGCCTCAGAGCCCTGCTCCGCTTGCCAGGGCTCCAGGCCAACCCGGCCTCCAGCTGCCACTCAGTTGCTCAGCTCCAACTGTCCAGCTCCAACAGACTCAGAACCTTCTGGTCCCAAACATTCTCTCACACCCCACCCCCACCAAGGTGCAAATGCCAGCTTTCCTACTAGACTCAGCTAACACTGAAAGGAAGAAAGGAGAGGGAGAGGTAAAACCGTTTAGAAGAAATGGTTTCATATGCTTCCTAGGTTAAGGTCATGGATAAGAAGTGATGGAATTTGTATTTTAAGAACATTCACTAACAAAATACTCAAATGATGATAGAAAAAAAAAATCCAGACCATATAACAGTTCTACTGGCTCTATGAATAAAAAATTAATACGTTAGGTATCAGATAGTTGAGTCCCCAAGACGGCCTTCACAAAAATGGTGCCTCATGTAAGAACCTTTGAATTCTATCCTTTTCCCTGTTAAATGTTTTGGTAGGGCAAGTGTGGTTAGAATGTTTATGATCCCTAATCTCACAGACAAGGCAATGACAAAGTATTAAACAAAGAATGTTAATGCTGCTGATACCCTTGAAGAATTCAGACAAGTCCTTGGAATGTTCATCCTGGGCCCCTGGAATGTCATACGATCCTGAGTGAGTTATTTCCCCTCTATGACTTCACTGTAAGATGACACTGTTCCTTTGCTCTGGTACATGAGGACTAGCTAATTAAAATACTGTACTGGTTCATTCAAGAAGTATTTACTGAGTTCTTACTACATAGAAGGCATCATGAAAACAGACTATGTAATATGACATAAATTTTTTAAAAATAGATTGCCATAAATAAACTCTGTGATAGGATTATGCAAAACCTTTCAGATAATTTTAGCTGACTGGATGTACTATACAAGGCTTCCAGTTCTAGAAGGACAGAAATTAGACTTGAATCCACTTCTGAGACAAAAACCGACTATCATTTTGACATTAGAGATTGCTATGGGCTCCAGGTCTCTGCAGATTCATTAAAAGTGATATGATGTCTGACAATTATTGAGCTTACTTTCCCACAAAAGACAGAAAGAATGAGACCACCTCCATGATCTGACCAGGCATATTTCCAATATTCCAAGTTTCCAGTTAGAGTTTCCATAAGAACAGGGGCCTTTTTGCTTTCTCTCAGGTCAGGAAATGTACAAAATGATCAGGCCATTCGCAGCAATGTGGATGGAGCTAGAAGGAATTATGTTCAGTGAAATAAGTCAGAAGGAAAAAGAAAAATATCAGATGGTTTCACTTATAGCAGGAAGATAGGGTAGTCAAATAAGACATCAGTGTAAAAAAAAATAATAACAATACAAAACACAACAAAGCAAAAACAGACAATTATAAATCAGAGACATCCTGCAGGGAAGGGAGGGAGGAGCACAGGGGGCTGAGGTGACGGTGCTGGGTGCATTGGTGAAGGAAACTCTATGGGGACTACACCTGAGGGGGTGGGGGAAGCATATATTGCTTAAAAATGAACAATGATGTAAAAAACAAAAAAATTTAAGAAAATGATCAGGCCATTGTAGAAACTTGCTGGCTACTCTCATGGGGTAACTCCACTCTGTCTGTAGGGCCTTAGTCATGGTGCCCACAATATTCTCAGTTCTTGTATAATAAACATTCTCATGAAAAATGATAAATGAGAAAGGTGTTTCTATGCTTTAGAGAGGAACCCTTCTCTGGTGGTGTTCAACTGGAGGCTAGATGCTCAAGTCAAAGGCACTGTAGAAGACAGTTCCTGCCCTGATCATAAGAGTCCTTCCAGTTCTGAGATTCTCCAATCTCCTCATAAACCACTGTTGACAAATGAGATATAGGAAAATGTTGTGTCATGAGACAAGCTACATTTAGAGCCAAGAGTGATAAAGGAGTCCATCAAAAGAGCTTGAAAGCTGACAGTCCTTTTAGATAAAAAAAAAAAAAAACCACAAGAGAAAATTTCTTGGTTCCTGTCTTCCTGCCATAAATGTTCAATCCTATAATATCCAAGTCTGTTGCGAATGTGGTCAAGAGCTCTGATCACTGTACCTCAGTCCACAAAGATAGAAGAAGCCATCGTTCCTACAGGAAAGACAACTGGAAAAGAGTTATCTCCAATCATTGCGTGGTTGTAGGAAGGTAAACAACTCCATTTTTCTCTGAAAGGAAAGAGTTTTTAGTTAGATACATGCATTTCCCCCATAACTCAAAAATAAATTATGCAATATTCAGCAAAATCCAAGAAGCCAGCATTGACATTTTTAGCCTGTTTTGTCAAGCTTCTCTTAACACTTGACAAATTTTAACTCAAATTCACAAACTCCACAAGATAAAAAGCAGAAATTTGCAGAGTATATCATTCTTGAGGGAACCATGTGCTTACATGGTGGGAGAGATGTTCCAGGTCCTTCTCTGACCCCAAAGTGAAGGTCAACACATTTCTAAATGGAGCTCAAGTGGCAGGTGCAAAAACTAAACGTCTCTGGAGTTGTAGGAGAGACAGTCTGCAGCCCTCCAGGATTCTTCCATATGCCTCTCACCTCGCTGCCTTCTCCAGACTAGGACACCAACTCCAAGCAGGGCAATGATGGCCAAAAGAGTGAACCCAAGGACAGCTTTCACCACCACTGGGAGGGTTTCCAATTCTGAGAGCAAGCAAATGAGGAAAAATCCATAAGTCCTCCTCTCCTTGCATGTTAACTTTTTGGGGATTTTATCCCTGGGGTCATCAGACACTCCAACCCTATTCCCTACTGTCACCTCTCAGTTCACAGCTCCATTTAAGGTAACAACTGAAAACAGAGGAATAGCAGTTCCCAAAGTATGGGCTGAATGCTCCAGAGTCCCCAACACCCTTTCAGGGAATCCGAGATCTAAGTCACGATTTCCCTTTTAATTAATTTATTTTTTAAAGGACTTTTTTTGGGGGGGGGCATAGAAGAATTGAGTTGTAGGCCAGAGGTGTGGGGGAATGAGAGGATTCACCAAAGACAGAGTGGGGAGCAGAAGAGGATATACTGAAATGCACTACTGAGGGAAGCAAAAAGTGAGACATGACAGGTCTGCTGTGCCATGTGGGATAGCATTGTGGCCAGGGATTGAACTCAGGTATAGTGGTGATAGCGCTGAGACTTAAGGCCTAGACCACCAGAGAGGCCCCTTTTTAATTTTTTTTAAAGATTTATTTATTTAAGCATACAAGAACTGGGGTACAGGCCAGAGTTGTGGGGTAAATGAGAGGATTCACCAGAGGAAATGGGGAGCAGATCTACTGAAATACACTGCTGAGGGGAGCAGCGGGTGAGACAGGAGAGGTCTGCTGTGCCATGTGGGTTGCTCCCTAGCCAGCCAGCGATCAAACTTGTGCTGCAGTGGCTGGCGATAGCTTGACAGCACTGTCTTTAACCCCTGTGCCACTAGGGAGGCCCACCCTTTTATATTTTTTAATCTCAGTTTCTCAGTGAAGTATACAGTGTGTACAGTGGAATTTTCTAGACGTTGCATGACATGATGACATCATCACTCTGATGTCTAATGCAATATATGTTTGTTTTAAATTTTTTTAAATTTTAATTTTATTTGTAATATAGCAAGCAGTAGACAGACCCCCACAGAAATGAAAGCTCTTTGGGGCCTCACAGTAATTTTTAAAAGTATAAAGGAGTGCTGAGACCAAAAATGTGACAGAACTTCTGATTTCAAAGACTCTTCCTAAAGAACATAGCGATCCAGGCTTCCTGTTCACCCCCTTTCCTCATTTCACTCCCCAGGTGGACAAAGCCCCATCCTTACCCTGGTGGGCCTGAAGCAACAGGTGGTGGCCGCAGTGTTCCACATGGCAGGAATAATGACCGCTCTGAGGATCCAGCTCAACTGATATCGACATCTGATAGGTCCCATCCCCGCTGGGAAGAACATCTCCATACTCCACCTCTTGGACAATTTCTTCCCCATTTTTCATCCAGATCATGGAAATTTCTGGGGGGTAAAAGCCATGAGCTCTGCAGAAAAGAGTAGTATTCCCCAGTGAAGTTTCTTTGCGAGTTATTCTGACGAGCGGGGACTCTAGGAAGAAGAAGCCGTAGTTAAACAGATAAAGCTTATCTACCAAGCATATATTATTAGAACTTGACACCATGTTTCCTAATTCATTCACTGCAGGAAATATCAAAACTAAGAATGGCCCAGAACCCCCATCAACAGCAAATTTATATATTGTGTGCTTCCTACTAGAACAATGTGCTGGGGAATGACAAATGGGGAAAAGATATTTCTCTTTCTAAGGAAGAGAAAAACTTTTGAGTACAGTTGACCTTTGAATAACTCAAAAGTTTGGGGCACTGATTCTACCTCTGTGTGGTCAAAACTCCAAAAATCACAAGTTCTCCCACTTTCTTGGTCTCAGGGCTCCTTTATACTTTTAACTTTTGTCTACCCCAAAACGGAATTACTACTACCCTGCTGTTGATCTGACGCCTTACCAATAACATCAGTCAATTAACACTTATTTTGTTATTTGTATTATTTACTGTATTCTTACACTAAAGTACACTAAAAAAAAGAAAATGTTATTAAGAAAAGCATAAGGGGGCCCTCCCTTGGTGGCTCAGAAGGTTGAACGCCACACTATGAAGCTGTCTGCAGCCTGCAGCGCCGATTGGATCCCCGCCTGCCGGCGAGGGTCCCACATGGCGCAGCAGACCTCTCCTGTCGTACCCACTGCTCCCCTCAGCAGTGTGTTTCGTCAGTCTGCCTGTTCTGTTCCCCACTCTGTCTCTGGTGAATCCTCTCACCCTCCCGCGCATCTGGCCTGTCTCCCGGTTCTTGTATAAATAAATAAATCTTTAAAAAAAAATTAAAAAAAAAAAGAAAATCATAAGGGGGCCTCCCCTGGTGGTGCAGCGGTTGAGCACTGGGCTGCGAAGCTGCCCACAGCCTCTGCAGCACTGGTTCGAACACCGGCCACCAGCGAGGGTCCTACATGGCGTGCAGACCTCACCTGCCACGCATGCTGCTCCCCTCAGCAGTGTGTTTCGTCAGTCTGCCTGTTCTGTTCCCCACTCTGTCTCTGATGGATCCTCTCACCCTCCCGCGCATCTGGCCTGTACCCCGGTTCTTGTATAAATAAATAAATATATCTTTTAAAAAAAAGCATAAGGAAGGAAAATACATTTACAAGTATTGTAATACAAATACTGTATTTATTGATAACCTGAATTGACCTCATCTCTTCATAAGATGAATTGTCTAGCATTACCTACATCAACATTGTCTTATAGGATACCAAATACTGTCAATGCTCTACATATTACTAACAACACTAGACATCAAAAATGAAAATATAGGGCCTCCCCAGTGGCCCAGCGGTTGAGCGCTGGGCTGCAAAGCTGCTCGCAGCCTCTGCAGTGCCGGTTCGATCCCCGTCCGCCGGCAAGGGTCCCACATGGCTCGACAGACCTCTCCTGTCTGGCCCACTGCTCCCCTCAGCAGTGCATTTCATCAGTCTGCCTGTTCTGTTCCCCGCTCTGGCTCTGGTGAATTCTCTCACCCTCCCGTGCTCCTGACTGTACCCAGTGCTTGTATAAATAAATAAATAAATAAATCTTTAAAAAAATAAAATATAGTATGAGAATGAAATTCATATTAATTACAGGTATAATGACTTATGTATTGGTAATATGTATTGAAAACAACTGTATATAATTGGATGCACACAGTTAAAATTCTTGTTCAAGGGCCAAGTATATTTGAAAAACATGTCAGGGTCACTTACTGTTGACTTTAAAATACTCTGAAGAGCCACAGAAAGAGAAAACTGAGCTACAAAATATGTAAATGATAATTTAGTAAAAGATTAGAGATTAGAACTCAGACCTCCTTTTTCTCTATTCTGTGCTAGAGTAAATTGATAAAGCCACCATCTCAGTTCAGCTGTGTAAATTGCCTGTGTATTCGGGTTGGCACTTTGATGATTGTATTGGTCTGAATATTTGTGTCTCCACCACCCAAATTCATACACTGAAATCCCAATCCCCCAAAGGAGATGCTATTAGTAAATGGCGCTTTTGGAAGATGCTTAAGTCATGAGTGTAGAACCCTCATGAATGGAATCAGTGGCTTATAAAAGAGGCTTCAGAGACATCTCTACATTCCTGTGCCATGTGAGGAAGCAGCAAGAAGTGGGCAGTCTGTGACCCAGAACAGGGTCCCATCCAACCATGCTAGTACCCTGATCCTGGACTTCCAGGCCCCAGAACTGTGAGGAGTAAACTTCTCTTGTTTATGAGTTATCCAGTCTGTGAAATTTTTGTCACAGCTGTTGAAATGGACTAAGACAGTGACTGTAACAGAAACAAAATATGTAATAGATCATGACATGTTTACTCTCAAAGGGGCTGCAGAAATTCATATCATAGAGGGATGCCAGCAGTGACAACTAAGACTGGTCCATTTGTGATAAATAAAAAGTAACTGAGGAAATATTTCATGGGGAATTATAGATCACAATGGTCCAACTAACAAGATCTATTTTAGAATAGAATGAATATAACCTAGTTTAGAGGCAGTTGTATATAAAACCAACACTCTGAGGATGCAGGACCAAGGTGGTCTTGCTTCTCTTTACCTGTCCTTTGTAGGGTTTCCTTCCCATACTCCAGAAATCTCTTTAACCAGGCAATACATTCTTTTTCCAACCAATTCTTTTGATATTGTAACTCATGCCGATTGGCCTCCCATGCTCTCTTAATGATCTGAGCTATGTTATTAAAAGCCATCCAGGAGAGGGTATCTTTGTTGAAGGTAATGAAGTCCTGTCCATCATAGGCATACTGAAGAAATCCCTTGGTGCTTCCATCCTCAAGTAGCTCACAGCCAATCATTCTCTGGTAAGTGTGAATCCCTGTAACACACAGGCAGACCAGGAAGTGTTTACACTGGGACATGGGAGTGGGTTCCCAGGCGATGTGATTGGGAGCATAGCTAGAAGCATCCTCTCCCCTAAAATACATCACCAGCAGGCCTGCCACAGCATCCCTGAGCCTCCACGTGGTTCCAGTGATGTAAACCCATCAACTAACAGATATTATGGAGTACTAACTGCATGCCAAGCAAACATGATAATGCCTGCCTTGAGGAGTTATTCCTATAATGGAAATGATTCGTTGATCAACTTTGTGGATATTGTGAGTGCAGTGGAGGAGGGAGAACCATGCAGGAGGAAGAAACATTGCTGGGAGACTTCACATAGTTATTATGCATGAGCACGCAGCTCTATAGCTATCAGGAAATGAGACACAGATTGGCCAAATTCAGATGGTAAAGGTAGAATACTGGTCAGAAGCCTGGAAGGGGATGGACTAAGGAGGTGGGGGGCAGAGGACAAATGGGTCCTGGGGAGAGATGGGCAATTTGGAAGGTGCATAGGGCAGATAGCAAGCTCTGAACCCTGTCAACCACACTGCCCACGCTTTGCCAAAAGCCACAGAGAGAGTGAAAATCAGCAACTGTTTGCATTCATTGTCACTCTGGGGACCTTGCTGCCTGCTGGGGTGGGGGCTGGTAAGAGAAAGCAGTGGTCACCTGAGTGATTGTAGTGGCTCTGCAGTTGCTTCAGTTCCACCAGGAAGTCCTGCTGCCAGCCCCGCAGCAGCTGAGTGTATCGCTCCCAGTGATCAGGCGCCAGGTTCTCTGCCATCCATGGGGCCATTGGCTCTTTCTTCTGGGAGACACTGTCATAGGTGGTGATCGGGTGGAGGTCCACATATCCAACTGAAATAAATTCAGGTATCCCTTGGCCAGGATCCGAAATGCCCAGGCGAAAATATCTCAGAGAGTGATTGCCTGGAGGGAAGTAGAGAGAGAAGACAATTAGAGTCCCAAATGATCCAGATCCAGATCCATGGCCTTGTCTGGTTACTCCACACATCACAGTTCCAGGTCCAGCTGTGTCCATTTCCCTGGGACCCAGCTGCTACTTTCTCTTCCAGAATGAGGGAACCCCAGGAATTGGGGCCTGGCAAGGACTTAAGAGCTCCAGCCCAAGAGTTTAGCCACTTTTGCTCAGGTTTGGAAACTTTAGGATGAAATTTTGAACATAATATAAACTTGTAAGCGACTAGAGTTCTGCTTTGGTCTTCAGGGAGAAAGGTTCAGAACCACTCATTGGGAACCCCCGGGGGGCTGTCCCTGATATGATAGCCCAAACCTCTTGTTTGGCTCTGTGTGCACAAATGAGGGTCCCCACCTACCCGTGCGCGCGCGCACACACACACACACACACACACACACACACACACACACACACACACACGGCCAGTCAGAGACAGAACCTACAAAAGGACTCTGGCCTCCTGAGAAAAAAGTTTTAAAGCACAGTCTTTTTTCTATTATACCAAACCACCTCTGTCAACCATATTCTTATTCATTCTTTACTTCTCCTTTTGGTCAAATATCCTTATGAGAACTATGATCATCACTAAGGGTCAAAAATAAGATAAAATACAGCAAAACTTTTTGGTCCTCTCAGCCACTTCACACTGAAACTTCCCTCAGTTCATCCAAGTTGCTCAGTGTCTGCCTGAGATAGACAAAGTGTTTTCAGAGTAACATGGTGGGGTCAGTGGCAGCTGTGGGCCTTGGGGAGAGATGATGCTGGAGAGGTGAACAGAGCCCAGGCTGAGAAGGTCCAGGCCCCCCAGGGCATGCCAGGGAGCTGGCCAAAGAAGGTGTGTAGTACAATGGTTTTCTCCCCGTACCTGCCTTCTGTGTTCTGGAAATACCTCTCTCTGATGCCTTTGCCTTACTACTTCCCGCCACCCTAACTCACCTAAATAAATCCTTCCCAGTCATCAAAACCATCTCTAAAGATACTCCCAGGACCAGCCCTGACATTTGCATGGCTGCATAAAGAGGACTGAGGAGACCCACATACCAGAGCGCCAGGTATCTGAAAGGAATAAATCAAGGTACCTAACCATTAAATATGTTCTATCCTCTGATCTTGGCAAATATCCCATTATATGACTCTGCAGTCCAAGTTCCAATGTACAAGTCTTGGTGTTTATAAAATTCTGAACCTGAATGAGGTAACAGAGAAAATGGGCTTCCATCCTCCAGCCCCTGGCCCGAGCCCCACCTCCTTCTCTACCCATCCTGCTCCATCCAACCCAGCCAACAGCCTTGTGCTCACCTTCGGACACCCCTGATCTCTGGTTCAGGCTCCACCCATAAACACTGGCTCCTGGCCATCTCTCAGGTCTGGCAGAGCCCTCCACCAGCGGTACAGCCCATCGTTAGGAGGATGCACCAAAGAAAGCAGCTCCGAATCACCAGGGCAGCAAACTCTAGAGTCTTAGATAACTGGAGTGTGGTACAGACACAGGCTGAGCCCTCCTCGCAGCCTCATGAGCTCCTCATTCTGGGATGTGGGGAAGATTTGGAAAGGTCAGAATCAGAGAGGGCCTCTCTGAAGTGTGGGGTCAAGTCCACGTGCAGGGGCCTCTCTTGCCTGTGTGTAAAGGCTGTACTTGACATTACTTCCCCCTTTCAGATTGCCAACCTAATTTGTTGTGCCCTTTCTGACCTCCCCTAACACTTGGATCTTCCCAGGTGGCCCCTGCACCTGCAGAGAACCCTGGATGGGCATCAGGTTCCTATTCCTCACAATGAATCCCATCTAATGATGTTCGTGCCTCCCCCTTAATTTTCACAATGTATTTTACTTTTCTTTTCTCTAAAACTGCTTCTGAAAGAATTCATAACATACAGATGATCTAGTTTTAGAACTGAACATCCCAAGGTCAGGCCCTTACCATCCCAAGGTCAGGTTCTTTCCCTTACCTTAACTACTAGGGAGACAGGATTCCCTGAACCACGCTGGTTGGGCCCCTGTCCTCTGATTGCATTAGTTCTCTAACCAGTGCAACTTTTCTCCCCCTTCTCCCTGCTCAGAGGAGCAGGGTTCTGAGTAGACCCCCCACCCCAACCCCTTCATGAATGCCTGCCTGGAAGCTGTATTCTGAATGTCTGCTGCAGCGCTGAGCAAGATAGAGCTGGCTCCCCCAGGCCTGAGCAGAGCACAAGGCCCCTCTGCATGCTTGTCTTTTTGCCTCCCCCTTTCCTTCCCATGGAGGGGGGGGGGCTGGGTTGGGCGGCAATCCAGTAGAAGTCTCAGAGGCTGGATTAAGATTCTCTCATCATAAAAGCATGGGTTCTTATGAAAACAAGAGCCAATAGTTACCACATTCTGCCTTCTGTTCTATTTATTTTTACTTACCTTCTATGGCTTCTCAATTCTAAGGCACTTAAGAACAGAGTTTTAGCTTTTTGCCTTTGTTTCCTGCGAGATCCAGCATAGGGAATTAAGCACATGGTAAGAGCTTGGTAAATATTTGGTGAATTAAATTGTTGGCAAAACACTTCTTTGCTTTGAAATAATGAAATATGCTGAAATGACTGAAAGTCTATTTAACTTGGACTTTAAAAATACTTGCCATAAAGGGAAGGTTGGTGGATGGGAAACAGAACTGAAATAAAATTTACATCCAGTCTGGAGTCTGCAAAAGGTGTACAGGTTTGAGTCTGCAAGCGATTTTGAAGCAGTTCTGTTTCTCTACATCTGGAAAGGTTTTGTGGCTACGCTGCAGATAGGCGACTATTTAAAGATGGAGGCAAAGGGAGAACAAATGGGGAACATTAGTTCTCACATTTTCTTAGTCTGTGTATTCAACAGACTAAGCGCCTCCTCTGTTCCAGGCATTGTTCCAGAACCTGAGGACATAGCAAACTAAACAGATAAAAATGTCAGCTCTTATGGAGCAGATATTCTAATGGAGAGAGGAGAGGAAAACAGACAGTACACTATACACAAAATATAGAACATGTTTTTAAAAAGAAAAGTGGAGGAAAATCAAGGTGAAAGGGGGCTAAGTAGTATATTTTAAACAACAATAATTAGGGAAGGTGACTTCTGAGCAAGGTCCTGCAGAGAGTGAGGAAGTCAGGCAGAAAGCTGGGGACAGCAATTCAGAGAAGGGGACTATGCAAAGGCCCTGCAGAAAGGACATACTTGGTAAATTCCAGGAGCAGCAAGAAGGCCTGTGGCTGCAGCTGAGGAAGTACGGGGAAAAGAAATAGGTAGGAATTACTTTGATAGTTATTTGTATGAAAAAGCCTCACAGAAATCAAATTCCAGGCAGAGACTGGGAGAGAAGGAAGAATGAATTTAAGCAGAGTCTGTGTTATTAAACTAAGTTGGATTAGTATAGAATGTGCCTTGCAATTTGAGGTTCCTTATATGACTTCAGGGGTTACCTTACTAGTAGATGCTAATAAGAAAAAACAAAACAAAAATGTACTAACAACTTGGGGCATTACTTACTGTTTAATGGTACGATCTAGTCTAAGTATCACTAACACTATTTCCCAACACAATATTACAATTCATATAATTTCCCTTTCTTACAAAGATAAAACTTCACAAAAATATTATCCAGAGTTTATAGGAAGTAGACAGAGAAATAGGATATGTTGACAATACTGTCCAAGTACAATGGAATGTCCTTTTCTGCAACCTCAATCTCTGTCTAACCCGGTTGGGGAATAGGAGTTCTCGCCAGCCAGCTCTGACTTCAAAGGCTGGCCTGTCCCTAAAGGCTGGTCTCCATCTGCCGGTCATGTGCCCATCCAGTCCGTGTGCAGCTGTGGCGTGGCTCTGCTCCAGGATATCACAGCCCTGTCCCCTTTGTTTGCTCCCGGCCCGGTTACCCATCTGGTAACTTGTAACCACAGGTACAAGTCATGCTTGCTCCATACATAGTTGGACTTCCAAAATACATCAGTTGTGACAGGGAGTTGCCTGACAGATGTTAAGTCAATAACTCAGAACAGAAGAGACAGGGGAAAGGCCATGGTACCCTCATAAAACATTAGACCGTGTGATAATTTATACCCTGCAGGATATATAGCCCAGATGACTGGATTTCTGGTATAACAATGAAGGCAGAATCATTTGAAAGATCTACATTTGACCATTTTTGAGACAAAAAGGCTATTTCATAGGATTTTATCTTATCTTCTGATTCTTTCTCCTCGCTAAAATAATGTTTCCTTTCACTCACTGATAGAGCTGAAATCTACTATTTGAATTTGGTGTTCTCACCAGGACAGTTAAGCTGCTTCTCAAAGATCTTGCTGACCTGTCCCAATAACCTCAGGTGGGCATTGCTGGGAAGTCTGAATAACACAACCAAATGGCTCTCAGACCAGATGCAGTGCTCACTTTATTGTCTTAAACTATGTACCCTTTAACCTGTAGATTAACTAGTTGGGACATCTTTACCAAAGCCTGTGACAATCACTGGCTCACAAGACACTTGATAAAGTATCCTCAGGTATTCATCCAGGTAGCCAATCACGGAAGACTAATCATCAATGGAGATAACTTATATTTATTGAGAATTGACCAAATATCAATACAAGGAATTGTGAGATGTCAGGAAGAGAAAAACAAATCAGACACCATCTCCTTCCTCCAGGAACTTACAGAACTTACAGGAACTCCTCCCTCCAGGAACTTAGTCTTATTGGAGAACCAACATGCATAGCATAAATAAACACAAAGCAATAACACATGGCAGCAGGCAGTAAATACACAAAAGATGTGCCAATGGAATAATCCAGCAGCTCAGTGGAGAGATCCTGCTCTCATTCAAGGATCTGGAAATGCTCTATGGAGGAGGCGGCAAACCTTCCATGAAGTTGGACCTTCAATGACCTGTGAAGCACCTAAATCACCATAAAAAGGGCAGTTTTTCATGAACACATACCATGTGTTAGGTTCCATGCTAAGCCATTAACAAGCATGAGTTTCACTTACTCTTCATAGTAACCCTTTGACAGATGTAGAGAGATGAAGAAAATTGCCCAAGATCATCCTTAGAACCCATAAGTGGAGGAGCCAGGAATCATACTCTGCGTTCTTCTTTGGGATGCCCATCTGCTTTAGACCACCCAATTAGCACTAATGGTGTAGCGCTTCCCCAACCCTGGCTGTTTCCAGGCTCCTCACCCTGATACCATTGCTCTCTCCTGCCCTCTTGTGTCAGGATGACTCACTGTCCTGATTTCCTAGTCCCTGGGGCCCAGGCTCCAGATCTTCCTACAAGTCACATGGGTCCTTATTGGATAACCAGGTCAATGTTTCCAATTACTTCTTGGCCCTCCCAAGTAACGCAATACCTTAATACAGTCAAAATCATTGTGATTCTTGGAAACTACGCTTTCAATGTTAGGCATTATGGGAATGAGTAGACGGTAACATTTTTAGTTAAGAGAATCTCTGGACACTTCTCAAACTATATAGTGATGTGGCTAGTTCTACAGAAAGTAAGAGCCATTAGTCTGCATTCTAACACCTAACTCCAGGAACTTACTGAGGGGCCTGAAAATGCTGAAAGTGACAGCCTGACCTTTTAGCTACTCTTTTAAGGCTATCTTTTGGAAGGTTCCCAGCATCTCCGTTTGTGTGTTTTATTCTTTTCTGAATTTCCAGTAGATCCAGTCCTAGCTGCTAAGCATTGGATAGGAGCACATCAAAGTTGGAGCCCTCCATGCTAGTTTCTAAAAGGGAGACTGGCTAGATGAGTATGTAATTCAAGATCAGGTGGTGATAAGTGTTGTGAAGAAAAATATAACAGTGAAAGGAGTATAAAGAGGGCTGATCTTTTAGATAGAAAGTCCAGGAAAGATCTCTCTGGCCTGGCAGCATTTGATAAAAGCCGTGCATACTGGGAGGAAGTGAGCCATGGTAGAAGAACAAGACGGGAATGCCTGAGTCCATAAGGAGAGTGTGATGCTCCATATGTTTGAGGAATAGCATGGAGACCACACTAGGACCATGTAGAGCTCTGGGTAATGAATAAATGCACCCGGATGGGGTTTTCTCAGTACTCTCTATACACAATAATGACCATATGGCTAATTTTTCCCAGAAGAATTCCAATTTAATGAATTTTATTCTTGTTCAATGATTCATTGAATTGATAACAAAATATGATATGATATGTATATTCTTGAAAGGTTTTCCATAATAAATATAAATTTGGACATCAGAAAGAATGTCCTCTGTCATCTATCTCAATTTGGATTTCACAAAACAAGCATTAAAGAGTTATGTGTTTGATTGTTAACCTAGGCTTCCTCCCTCTGTTTCCTGGCAATCCTCTAGGGTAAAAAGATTGAGGTCAAGGCATTTTAGTGAAAATAGAAAGATTCCAACTAATCAGAAGAAAATCCACAATGAGTTTAATTTTTCAGATTTAGATAGATTTAATGTCAACCAAGAAGAAGAGGGCCTTAGGGGAATGAAACATTGTCTTGAGGAATTTCTACTACATGTACCTGACAACAGCTCCATGGAAACAGACTGAAGTCTCATAAAGTCTACAACCAATGCCCATATTTTTCTTATGTTAACACTTTGAACTCAAGGTCACTTTTAATAAGATAATCTGCAAGTGTGTCTTTTGACATAAACCTGGTTGACAATTTAGAGGACTTATTCACCATCAGTCTTTGCCTGTGAAAGGTTCCATTATTCATGAAGCATACTGAGATAGCAGAATGATACATCCATGGAATTATGAGTAATATCAAGAGGTTGATCTTGGTTATTTCAAGATTTAACACACAGACCACATATGACTATGCAAGAGAGACCAACCATTTCTTTGTCCTAGGTCACATCACCAGATCACAGTTTCACACAGGCTGAAGTGAAGAACAGGGTGAGTTCTAACATACGAAGCACCTTTTTTTTTTTTTCATACAAATTATGCAATAACAGGAAACCACAGTTGTGAATTTGTAGTTGTTATAGCTGTCCATGTTCTCCATGGCTCACAGTTAGATAATTTCAACTTTTTAGGATCATTATCCCTGAACATAATTTCCCTCAGAAAGCATTTATTAAGTACCCATTGGTTACTAAGTAGTGCTGGGAAAATAAAGAAGAGAAAAATGAGGCAATCCTTAAAGGAAAGGTATTTCTAAATAGATAACTACAGAACTGTGAACAGGAGCTATGGAAGTACAAAGGAAGGAACAGTCAACTGAAAGGCTGTAGAGTCAATGAAAACAACACACTGGAGTTATCTTGACATTTCCTGGAGTTATAAACCCAAACACTCTGGTATCTCCTCCTGCTTCCTGTTTCCAAGTCTACAAGTTCCTACTTAGGGTCGGCATTAGACACAAACATCAAGCAGACCAAGTCTTTTCCCAAAACCCATTTCTGTCAACATCCCTCCATGTTCAAGAAAGTCAGTATCCTGGCAAGAAACAGCATTCCCTTTAGATGAGTCACATAAAGAAACCTTAATGAAGGGTCTCCTTGCAGAGGTAAGGACAAGGTTAAGGGAATAAGAGGGATGATGAGGCACCCAGAAGCTAGCAGCCATGGGAAGCTGTTATGACCCCTAGGGTTGCAGAGATAAAAGTAGAACAGTATTACCAAGACCTGATGGTACTAGAACCATGATGAAGGGGCTATTCAGGGAAAACTTTATTGCAGAGGACACAGCTGCCACCAGAGACATTATAGAAAGAGGGGGAGGAGGAAGAAAGAAATACCCCAACCTCTCTTTCCTGTTCCCTGATTTCTTTGCCTTCAGCACCTCCCATTAGGTGAGCCCAAACAGAAAACAGTCTGCAAGAGAGAATGGGTGGAGGGGTCTATAGCAGGCACAAGATGAGACAGAGAAAGATGGGATTTTAGGAGTCAAAAGGAGAATAACTAGCACAAAAGAATCTTTCCTCTATTTCACAGCTGACTTATTTTCTATCAGATCCTACCAGTCATCAAAGTGTTAAGTGTCTACATTCAAAGTTTTTGTGAAATTGTGGGGAAGCCCTGGACTGAGCTGGAAGACCCGTGTCTATGTTGGAATCAGCTCATCATGTGAGCTGAGTCAACATCTTCAAGGCTGGGTTTCCTCATCTTGAAATGGGGATATTTTCTTAGCCCAAGGGTTAGTGAGACCACCTTATAAAAGATTATGGTTGGAGGATTGTGGTCATATTGTTAAAGAATTCTTTGAGGATCAAATAATGGTAATATATAAGCTTTTAACTTGTAGAAATATCACCCTTTACCACCCGCCTCCTTGCTCTTTCCATCATCTTTCTCTTTCCTACCTCCAATCTTTTCCATTTCTGGCTTGAATGGTGGAACTTTTCTGGATTAAATATCTATAGAAGCAGGAACTATGCCTGTCTTGTTGACTGTAATATCCCCAAAAGTGCCCACCACACAGTAGGTCATCACAATCATTGGTGGAATACACAGATGATTTGAAAGAGCTTCTTCCTGTCATGTGCCAGAGTAACTTCCTGTGGTGGTGGCCTAGCCTGAGTTCTAGTCACTACCTGCCATCCTACCTGGGAGTGCCAGCCCCTAGCTGGGAGAGCAGGTGCTTAAGCCAAAGAAGCCAGGTGCTTCCAGCCTGTGGGCTTTCTCATGTATTTGGGGCAACAGAAAATGTCTGTCTCTCCAGTGCCATGGGCCCCTACACAATGAAAAACTCCTCCTTCTACTCAGTTGCTATGTCTTACACTCGGTAAACAAGTCCAGAACCACGGTTTTATCTTTCTCAGATCTTTTGTTACAGGTGGGGTTTGTGTCCTCTGTAACAGGAAATAAACCTGAAAAATGGATCTGTTCTACTATTCAATAACCCTGAAATACCTATCACATCCCCATGATTACACACTCTCCTTTAGTAGGCTGGTAAAGAGGAGAAACAAAAGTAAAGAAAGGATATGAGCTGAAAAGAAAGGGAACAATGTTCAGAAGGAAAGTGAGAAAGTGACCCAAATATTTTTTACAGAAGGGCTTCCATCACCTCAGAAGATGAGTGCCTTCAAAATCCTACACACATAAACCAGACTACTTTCAGGCCATCTATTGCTCCCACAAATCCTGGGTTTAATAAATAAACTTTTCTGCCCCTGACTTCTTCATTATGCCACAGTTTCCTTCACTCAGCTTCTGAGTTTAGAGTAAAGAGAACCTGGGATACTCACGGGCATCGCTGTACTTCACAATTAATACAATGATGAGAGAGAGCATCATCAGTCACCCTAAAGTCCTTCTCTGTCGGATTCTTCTAACCAAAATACTGACAGGTCCCTGCTAATTCTTCAGGAACCGAGGCTCGACTGTCTTCTCGGTAAGTTAAGTAACTGAGGGTTAAGCAATCCTCTTCCAATGAAAACAAGGGAAATATTTATGTCATCAATTGCTAGGTACAACAGAGACAAAATGAAAGCTTGGATGCCTTCAGTGTGGCTTTTAACCCCTTGTGGGTCTCAGACACTGCTCCTCTCTGTGTGCCTATGGTTTAAATATTTCCAATTTTTAATTATTTATAGAGCACACAAAGATTAATATGTGGTCCCTCGGGGAGCTCAAAAGAAAAGAAGTCTTTGCTTTTCCCCTGCGTTTTGATTTCAGGGTCAATGACAAAGATGCATACCAAGTTCCCAGGACTTGGAACTCTCTGTGGTGGATTCTTACAATGCTGTAGTCCATGTGTCTGGTACAGCAGGTATCACTTAGACTGCCCTGACAGCTTTAGCTTAGGTTTATCTTCCCTGCTGCTCTGGCACCCAGCACGATAACCTCAAAGAAGTGCTTTTTGAATAAAGGAGGGCAAGTAAAAAGAAGACTTAAAAGAAGACTGAGAGGCAGTCACTAAGTTTGATCCTTAGGATCAGGTTATGGCTATTGTCATCAAGAGAACAGGACAAATTGGGAAGCAGCAGCTTAAGCCTGCCTGTTCAAGGCGCTGGGGGACTTCCCAGCTGGAAGCGGTTGCTGGGGAAATCCCCCAGACTGGAAGGCAGGAGTAGAGGTCAGTGGGAGCGAGGAATAAGGGCAAGATCATGGGGTAGGCTAGCTAGAGCTTGGGTTCAAGGATCTGGGTGGGCATCCCAGCAACTTGACCTTGGGCAGAATCCCAAATTGTATGGAGGCTGAGATTATTCATTTTTAAAAGCAAATCCTGGCATATAATTCCCAGGTTGTTGAAGGATTAGATATGGTTCTGTTTGTGTTGCACCTGGTAGGTAACAGAACTTTACATATTGGTTTTCTTCACTCCCTCACCCCCTCCCCCAACACAAAGATACCAACATGGTAATGTCCAGAACTTGTGCATATGTTACCTTACAAAGCAAAACGGCCTTAGTGGATGTGATTAAGTTAAGAAGTTTTAAGATGAGGAGATTATCCTGGATTATTCAGTGAGCCCAATGTAATCACAAGAGTCCTGATGAAGGAGGCAAAAGGATTAGGGAAGATGTGACAATGGAAGCAAAGTCAAGTGATGCCACTGTTGGGAAGTCAACACGAGTCAAGGAACCTAGATACCCCTAGATCTGGAAAAAGAAAGAACAGATTTTCCCCTGGAGACTCCACAATAAATATAAACCTGCTAATACTTTGATTGTAGTTCATGAGACCCACTTTCAGGCTTCTGACCTCTAGAACTGTAAGGGAAAAACATTTGTGTTGTTTCAGGCCACTACATTTCTGGCAATTTGTTATTGCCACAATGGGAGACTACACATCTTTTATTTTCCAAAAGAAAAAAAAGCAAAAAAATAAATTAAAACTTGGTAACCTCTCAGCACCTGCTAGCACCTTTTCTTCTCAGATCTCTGTATTTCTTTTTTCCTCATTCCTTTGTTCCTCATCTAATAAATGTGGGGCAACCCTGTGTCACCCCCGTAGACCTCGAGTCCCAGATGTCTCTTGCTGGTTCTGGAGTTCCATAATAGTGTACTTGTTCCTTTGATTTTCTGTTCATATCTTGTTCCAGAAATACATACTGTACCATAGTCTATTGCACTTATAATTAAAAGATTGAGAACCATGCCTTTCTTTTTATTCTAATCACAATTAACAAATACAATCCCAAAAGACTTAAAAATACATAGGAAAATCACAGAGCAGCAAGATGAAAATTGCCCTTAGAAAAAGCCACCATTAACATTTTAGTATAGGTAGTTTCAGTGATTTTGCTATAACTATCCATGTATGTCTACAGACATACCTTGGGGGGTTATTTTAGTGACAAAAGTTTTGTGTCCCAATAATATTTTGTAAATTATTTTCACTTTGCTATTTCCCAATATCAATATCCATTTTTATAGCATAATTTTACTAGTTCTTGGATATCTTTTAAAGATTTATTTATTTATTATTGTGTAGAAGAGCTGGGTGTAGGCCAAAGGTGTGGGGAGTGAGAGGATTTACCAGAGACAGAGTGGGGAGCAGAGCAGGGCAATTTTTACTGAAATACCCTGCTAAGGGGAGCAGCAGGCAAGACAGGAGTGGTCTGCTGCGCCATATGTGGGTTAGCTCCCTGGCCAGGGATCGAGGCTGCATCAGTGTTAAGTGCTGTGCTTTAACCCCTAGGCCACGAGGGAGGCCCACTAGCCCCTGAACTTTTATTTTTTATTTTATTTTTTTTATAGAGGCATGTTTTATTTATTTTATTTGTTTGTTTGTTTTGTTTATACATGCACTGGGTACAGTCAGAAGCGTGGGAGGGTGAGAGAATTCACCAGAGCCAGAGTGGGGAGCAGAGCAGGCAGAAGGACCGAAGTACACTGCTGAGGGGAGCAGCGGGCGGCAGGAGAGGTCTGCACGCCATGTGGGACCCTCCTCCAGTGGCCAGGGAGCAGCCGGGGATCGAACCGGCGCCGCTGAGGCCGCGGGCAGCTTCGCAACCCAGCGCTCAACCGCTGCGCCACCGGGGAGGCCCCCCTTGCACTTTTAAATAAAAAGATTCAATTATGATTAAGATCTTTAGGGAGAAGTAAAGACTGTCCCATAAAGCTGGAAGCATTGGGATGGGGATGTCCTGTGCATTCTCCATAGAAGAATAAGCCCTAGCTAATTATCAAGCTAACAAAATGGACTGTTGATTAAATTGTGTTTTAAATATATTTAAGCATATGGGCCTCCCCTGGTGGCGCAGGCAGTTGAGCGCCAAGATGTGAAGCTGTCCGCAGCCTCTGCAGCATGAGTTTGATCCCTGGCCAGCCAGAGAGAAACCCACATGGCCAGGCAGACCTCTCCTATCTCGCCTGCTGCTCCTCTCAGCAGTACTTTGGTTAATCTGCCTGTTCTGTTTCCCACTCTCTCTCTGGTGGATCCTTTTGCTCCCCGCCCCCGCATCTCTGGCCTTTCCCCCACCTCTTGTATGCGTAAATAAATAAATCTTAAAAAAAAAAGAGATTATGGTTTTTCTTTCCCTGGCCACTGAGAAATTCATAGATGCTGGTAAGGATCATATCTTCCCTCCTAAAGTGGTTGAAAATCACTCTTCTGTCAACAAGTTCACTGAATTCTGGCAGTATATTTTAATTGTTAATACAAATATCCATTCATTTATGGATTCTTAAACTGCCCTATTTTGAAGTGGACTTAAAGCTGTTAATTTTTTATGTATTTTTTTCATGTGGTCACTTGGTTTTCTAACTTCTTTTTTTGATTTTTTTCTTTTTTGTATTTGTGGTTATCCAAGAAAGCATTTAATTGTGGTAAACTGCCAAAATTTAAATGTCCTTTTTCCTATGTATTAAAAAGCTTCTATATTTGAAAAAATGAAGAGTTAACATCATGTATATACGAGCTTATATCTTGCTATTTTCTATTCATGTGTTTACATACTTTTAAGCAATATTTCTCATGACCACCAAATGGACACTGCATAAATTCTTAATCACTTCCTAGGATTTGGACATATACATTGCCTAGAATTCTGCCTTGCTTATGTTAAACCAGCATGTAGAGAATAAGGCTGGAGGTTTTGATAACAAAAAGGAAAAGGGGACCTCCCTGGTGGTGCAAGGGGTTAAGCATCATCATTATGAAGCAATCCACAACTGCAGCAGGAGTTCCATCCCTGGCCAGGGAGGTGACCCACAAGATGCAGCAGACCTCTCCTGTCTCACCCGCTGCTCCCCTCACGGTGTATTTCAGTCAATTTGCCTGTTCTGCTCCCCACTCTGTCTCTAGTGAATCCTTTCACCCCTGCACCTCTGGCCTACACCCCAGCTCTTGTATGCATAAATAAATAAATCTTAAAAAAAAAGGAAAGGAAAGAAAACATACCAGTGGATATGTGTGGGGATATTTCCTGGGGTTGGGGCTGGGAAATGTAAACAGTTCCCAATCAATGGAAGTTGACATGAGCAAATGCTTCCTGGAGTGTCCCAGATCAGGTACATTCATAACAAGGGTTTTAAAAGATTGGGATAGTAATGAAGAGTATAATACCTAGCATCAAAATAACACTTTTCTCCATTATATTATCTTGCCTCAAAAAGTATTTAGGTGAATGTAGCAATGACAAGGACAAAAAAAACCCCACTTTTAAAAATGAGCAAAGAGGGCCTCCCTGGTGGCGCAGGGGTTAAATCTCAGTGCTATCAAGCTATCACTGCCAGCCTCTGTGGCATGAGTTTGCCTGAGTTCAAAGCCATCGTCTCCCCCCAGCTAACCCACACCGCACAGCAGACCTCTCCTGTCTCTCTTGTATTTCTGCTCCCCTCAGCAGTGTATTTCAGTGGATCTGCCTGTTCTGCTACTCACTCTGTCTCTGGTGGTGGCTCCTTTCACCCCTGTACCTCTGGCCTACACCCCAGTTCTTGTATACATAAATAAATAAAATAAATCTTTAAAAAAATGAGCAAAACTAGCTAAAGAAAAGGTGTTCAACATCACTATTGATTAGGCAAATTCAAATCAAAACCACCATGAGATACACTTCACACCCATTTTTAAATAGGATGACTGCTATTCAAACACACACACATACACACACACGCACACATACCAGAAATAACATGTTGGCAAGGATGTGGAGAAATTGAAGCCCTTGTGCATTGTAAAAAAGGCATAGCTTCTATGGGAATGTTTGGCAGTTCCTCAAAATACTAATAATAGAATTAACATATGACCCACAATTTCATTTCTGGGGACATGCCCAGATGAATTAAAAACAGGAACTCAAAGAACTATCTGTACACCTATGTTCACAGCAGCATCATTCATAATTACCGAAAGGTGGAAGCAAACAGTGTCTATTGATGGATGAACGGAAAACAAAATGCGGTCCATACTTGCAATGGAATATTATTCAGCCTTTAATATGAGGGAAATGATGACACATGCGATAACCTGAATGAACTTTGAGAACATTCTTCTAAGTGAAAGATCTCAGCCACAAAAAGACAAACACTGTCTGATTCCATGGACATGAGTTATCTAGAGTAGTCAAGTTCACAGAGACAGAAAGTAGAATGGTGGTTGCCAAGAGCTGGGGGAAGGGGAGAATGGAGTTTAATGGTTATAATTTCAGTTTTGCAAATTAAAAGAGTTCTAGAGATTGGCTAAGCAATAGCGTCGAATATACTAAACACTAATGAATTCTATTCTTAAAAAATGGTTAGGAAGGTAAATGTATTACGTGTATTTTATCATAAATAATCCTGGTAGAAGTCCAAGGCTGAAAAGCAAGCGCAGCTTCTTCATGTCTCTCTGCCACAAGTGCCTTCTCCAGGTCGGCTTGGCTTCCCCTTACCCTAGCTCAAATCCACTCTTCCTTGGGTGGGGCAGGGAACCTGGAACCTCCCCTTTCCCTGAGGACTACCTGGTTACAATTCCATTTTTACAACCACCTTAGTGACAGCATGTGACTTGAACCTTTCTGATCCTGATTCTCCTCCTTCTGGGGAACTATGGTCTGGTAGCTTCTCCCCTATTCTCTGCATTGGCATCTCCTATTTCAGCATAAGATGTCTTATGGGATCCCAGCAATCTCCCTCCATCTCTTACCCGCTAACTTTGGAGATTCATCTAGGGACAAGCAGTTCTTCTGGCTGCCTTCTCAGAACTCTACAGAAAACTCAGAGTTGGATGTTAGCTTCCTCCAGCAACATGAACAGAAACTAGGGATTGTGTTTAATAAATTCTGACAAACACAGACACCTGTGTAACCCACACTCCTATCACGATAAAGAACATTTCTATTTCCACTGTCCCAAATTTCCCTTTCCAGTCAATACGCTCCTCCCTGACAACTTTGTTTTGATTTTTTATTCCATGAGAATTTTTAATTCTTCATTCTGAGAGGGAAGATAGGAGGATGGGAGGAGATGGAATTTTGTTGAGTATTCTTCCTGAGATATTGCTTATCCAGGACCTGGGGCTGTGAAACTAAAAATAAAAAAGATAGAAAGTCGCTTTCTTTGTTTCTTCTTGCATTTTAGCTATCATTCCCTTGCCCTAGGACAGTAAAGGTGAAGGTCTAGTTTGGTTTGAGAGAGAGTGAAAGAGGGTGACATGTTAAAGGACACCCCCATATCCCCCCCACCCCGCCATATTTCATAACTCAACTCTCCACTATCTCCATTATTCGTATTTTTCCCAAAGCCCTAATTATAGATATTCCCCAAGCCTCTGTCCTCTATATATTTCTGCTTATAAGCTCTGACTGCTCATTTGTGATTTAATTAATAAGTTCATGGCACAGATAATAAGAGGCTATGCTAGGCATTGAGATAATAAAGATATTAACTTAGTCTCCCTTTCCCCCAGGAGTTTAGTTTGTTTGGGAAAACCAATATGCCAGGCACTAACTTAAATACCACCCTGAATCTAATCCTCTTCCTGTGTTCTTTTTCCTCAGTGATTGGAAGTTACAACCATCCACTTCTAACTCCAGCATCCTGCAAGCCAGCACCCTGCAAGCAGAAATCAGCAGTCCTGAGCACAGAAAAAATCTACAGAGGTCAGAGTCAGCTAAAACAGAGCAGTTTGGCTGTGAAGATGCCCTGTAGGCTGCCCCGCACACCCTAATTCCAAACCCCCACACTATGTTACCCGCTGGAAGGATTAACAACAATGGAATGTTTGAACAGATCTTCACATCCGTTGCTCGGCCCTTTGACTAAGATCAAGTGTAGATCCTCACACCCACAAAAGATATTCTTTAAGATAAAGATTTTATGACCCAGCTCTTGCATTTCTCACAGATTGCATCTGACCACAGAGATAACAACCCTCTAAATGCATACAATTCACCCCCTACTTCTTATCTTTACCTAAGGATGTCAGAAAATTACCAGATAACTACTTCTAAAATAAATCTTTTGTTAGAGAATAATTAATGTGATCTTTTGTAAGCAGCCCACTTTTGACTCTGGTATATAAGCAGTAGCCCAGTGGAGGCAGTTGACCAGAACTCTTTCTGGCCCTGCTACCTGGGCCATTTCTTACTTTTGACTCTGAAAAGAAAGCACCTTTATTAACCTTTTCTCATCACAGCAATGGTTATTTTAGTCAACACTGCTCTCACCAACTTCCTAACCTTCTGAACTCATCAGTCACCAAGTCCACTGGTTTTGTCCTCAAAAGTATTTCTCCTTTTCACTCTAATTGCTGTGAGCCTGGCTCAGGACACCCTCATCCCTTTATTGGACAATGACCTCCCAGCTAGTCACTGCAGCATCTATCTCAAAGGCCAGTCTGACGGTGACAGTTCCCTCAGCTGACAGGTTCTACCTGGGAATGTCCACAGTTGTAACAACACAATGAAGGACCCCAATAATCTGATCCCTACTCCAGTCTTAACCCCTGCTGCCACCATGCTGTCTCTTGGCTGCCTTTAGTCACTGTTTAGAACTCCCACTCCCACCTCAACACACATACACATATAAATAAACTGGAATCTTGTGTCTGTGTTTCTATGGCAACCTATGCCTTTGTCTCATTGTGGATAACTGTCTCTCCCACAGGTCTGAGTTCCTTGAAGGCAAGGACCATACATGTTCCTCTCTGGGTCTTCAGTATCTAGAATAGTAAGAGCACAGCTCATGCCAGACACCATTCAAGCCTGTGTCACACATCCAGTCGTCTACTCTTCATGACACTCTGGGAGGAAGATGTCATTAGAGCATCCATGTCACAGTTGAGGACAGTTAGAGATTAATAATGGAGACTGTCCCTCAATCTCCATGTGTTTGTTGAATGAATGAATGATGACACCATTTCACTTCCCATCTCAGTATGTTCATAACCAAATTAAACATTTTTCTTCCAATAGCTTCCTTTCTCCATAACTGCCCTCCCTTGCTCCTCCAGGGTCTCAGAAAGCCTGGCATCTGACTTTCACCTCTCTCCTCCCTAATCTGAGTCACTCTCTGGTCAGGTCTAGGTGTTTCTGTTTTTTCCCTTGAAAACATGTATCAGATTTCATTCTTCCTCTCCATTCACAATTGCTGTCACCCAGCTCTACTTGTTGTCCTTTCAGGCCAGATGACCACATCCCTTCAGGCCAGATGAGTACAGCAGCTTCCTCACTGCTTTCCCTGCATTCACTCTTCCTCCACTCAGGTCATTGGTTCCTTTTTTAAAAAGATTTATTTATTGGGCCTCCCTGGTGGCGCAGTGGGTTGAGCACAGCGCTGTGAAGCTGTCCGTAGCCTCTGCAATGCCGGTTTGATTCCCGGCTGGCCAGGGAGAGACCCACATGGCACCGCAGACCTCTCCTGAGTTGCCCCCTGCTCCCCTCAGCAGTGTACTTCGGTCAGTCTGCCTGTTCTGTTCCCCGCTCTGTCTCTGGTGAGTCCTCTCTTTTTTTTAAAGATTTATTTATTTTTATACAAGAGCTGGGGTGCAGGCCAGAGATGCAGAGGGTGAGAGGATTTACCAGCAACAGTGGGGAACAGAACAGGCAGACTGACCTAAGTACACTGCTGAGGGGAGCAGCTGGTAAGTCAAGAAAGGTCTGCTGCGCCATATGGGTTGCTCCCTGGCCGGCAGGGCTGGGGATTGAACTTATGCTGCAGAGGCTGCAGATCACTTCACAGTGCTGTGCTTAACTTTTTGCACCACCAGGGAGGCCCAGGTCATGGGGTTTAAATGCATTTTTACTTAACCTTCACCAGAACCCATGAGCTAATATTCACATTTTATAGATGAGGAAATGAGTAGTAGAAACAAGTTCAAACAGAGCTTGTCTGGCTTTGAGGACTTTTTCATCTCCAGAAAAGAGCTGGGCAAGTCACTTAACTTCCAGGAATCTCAGAATTATAAAAATGGGAATAATAGCAGTCATTACTTCCTTATGCGAGCAACTGAGATAACATTTAGCGTGGTGCCTGACACACAGGACACAGAGCAAGTGCTCAATTATTATCAGCAATTAAAGTCCACAAACCACACAGCAGCTCTAGCCTATGAGCTGGCTAACTGTTCTGACCAAATCGCCTTCTGGAAGTGCTCCTGAACCAAAGCTGACAGCAAGTTGCCATATGTGGCTTCTCCTTTGCCCCCACAAAGGTGGTTTTTCCTGCGAAGCTCCAAATGCTGAATGCAAAATTTACCTCACATAGTCACTTGCAGAATGTACAGCAAAAGAAAATACAAGCCATTGTGGTGGAAAGTACACGGTATCCGTGGCTCTGCCCTCTCTAGACCATATGATGATAGGGAATCACAAAACCGCTGAACTTTCGTCACCTACTAAATGGGGAATACTACTACTTTCCCCCAAGAATACTGACAGATGTGTATGAAACCTTTTGCACCTTGCCAGACACAACACTAACACAGTCAATTAACGTATAACAGCACACTTTTTTGAAGTCCAGAACGAGACGGAGTCATAAATCACATATGGAAATCAACCATTAAAAGTAGAGGAAAGAGGGGCCTCCCTGGTGGCCCAAGAGGTTAAGACGCAACCTATGAAGCTCACCCTAGCCTCTGCGGCACGGGTTCAATCCCTGGCCAGGGGGTTACCCACATGGCGCAGCAGACCTCTCCTGTCTCGCCCGCTGCTCCCTTCAGCAGTGTATTTCAGTCAGTCTGCCTGTTCTGCTCTTGTGAATCCTCTCACCCCCTCCACACCTCTGGCCTGTACCCCAGTTCTTATATGCATAAATAAATAAATATATTTTTTTAAGCAACCCACATGGCGCAGCAGACCTCTCCTGTCTCACCCGCTACTCCCCTCAGCAGTGTACTTCGGTCAATCTGCCTGTTCTGCTCCCCATCTGTCTCTGGTGAATCCTCTCACCCCCCTGCATCTCTGGCCTGTACCCCAGCTCTTGTATGCATAAATAAATAAATCTTAAAAAAACAGTAGAGGAAAGGTAAAAGAATTGTGCAAACCAGGTGCAAAGGCGTATCCTGTAAACCAAAGGCCTGCTGCGACGCAACTCGCAGCTCCACCCTCGAAGCCCAGGGAGGAGGGAGAAGCCCCGCCCCCGCGACGCTGAGCCCCGCCTCCAGGGTCGCGCGACGCGGCGCGAGGCCCCACCCACGAGGAGGCGGAGCCTGACCCTGGCCACGTGATCTCGGGTGCGGAAGTGGTTCGGCGGGCCGCGATCGTGGTTGGCAGCAGCCTTGGGTCCCGGGGGCGGGGTCAGGCCGGCCGGACGCGCCGGGAGGAGCCGGGGGAGGAGGCCGTCGCGGGGGCCGGCGCGGGAGTCAGGACTAGGTCTGCGGGTCTACGAAGAGCTGGGTCGTCCGCGATCCATTGCGCCCCGGCTTGCGCGTAGCCGCTGCTCTGGGGTACCCCGGCCGAGGCGGCGGCGGGAGGCCAGTGGGGTGGGCGTAGGAAGGCCGGGAGGGCGCGGGCGCCCTGCGAGCGGAGCAGGGGTGAAGCGGCCGGGGGCCGGGACGCCATGTCCATGGAGGACCCCTTCTTTGTGGTGAAAGGGTGAGTGTCGCTGAGGGTTCCCCTGGAGGAGGAGGTGTGTGCTGCCTGCCCCATCTCCCGTCCCTCGCTGTAGGAGGAGGGGAGGCCAGTGGAGGCTGGGGAGGGGACAGTGGAGTGGGCACCTTGAGGTCCACGACCTGGCGTCCGAGACATCCCCTCCCCGTCCTACCTGGACTGGGAAGCGCGTGCCTCCAGCCGATCCCCTGGGGAGGAGAAGGCCGTCTTCTGGGCCTGGGCGCTGCGGTACAACTTACTTGGAGATCGAGGGGCTCAGCGGCTCCGCAGGTGGTGAGGGCGACCTGTGTCCTGGCGCACCCTGGGGCTGTGGTGGAGCACGAGGCCCCTTCCAAGTAGGGAAAACAACATCTAGGCAGGAAAAGGGAAATGACCCTCTGAGCTTTGTAGTCGGCGTTGACGGGGGTGCGCTCCCATTGTCCATTGAGTTGGGAGCGCTAGCCCGCAGACTGGAGAGACCACAACATGTCCAGAGGCGTCTGAGCACGTTTGCAGGCCGGGAGGCCGGGAGGCGGGGGCGGTGTGGCTCGGTGAGGCTGGGGAGCCGAGGCTCCGGAAGGCTGCTCAGTGCAGTGGGGGAGTTCATGAGCAGTGGGAGAAGAGGAAAGCAGTCGGTCCTACCCAGTTGATGATGTTGGAAGGGAAACAAAATGAAATCGGCCAAACTAAACTTTGCTCAGCTTTCTATTAGCAACCGCGATTTTCCCACAGAGCTAAAGGAAGTGAGTGCTTTCTTTTAACCTCTGGTTTCATCCAGGCTATTTGACAGATTTCCCCCATTTCTTCTTATTCTGCCTTTCAGACTAGAACTGCTTTAATTTATTTTTCCCTGCGAGCTGTCCTGACTCCATCTTTGCTTGTTCGATTGTTTGGAGATAGACACTTTCATTCCACTTTGTTTATCAACTTTGCATTTATCAGCTAAGCAAGTGCAAGAAAGATGGGTTTTGATGTCAAACGTATTTCTAATAACGTATCGGCTTTATGTTTTAAATATCAAACAAAAAAATCGACAGTAACAAAGTTCCCAGAAGAGTAGGATTGAAAGTGAGTGCAACACTTGCTTTCATCTAGTTGCTGTTAGCTTCTTATTTTTGTAGTGGTGAAAGTGTTTGCTTGGGTGTTGGTTTTGTTTTAAGGGTTCTTAGAAAATTTGAATGGTACTTTAAGTAAAATAGTTTATTATCCATGATAAGGTAAAATACATTTATATACTTAACATTTTTCTAGTGGCTTTTCTTCATCTTTAATTTAGATAGGAAAATACTGAGTTGTAAGTTTTTAGTAATATGTGACTCTCTAGCTGGAAAACGTGTTATTTATTGGAAGGGTTGATTTAGGGGTTACTTTGTAAATGTTAAAACTGTGTGTTTTCCCTTTAAATAAAAGTTCTTAATACTTAGGCTGCAGAGATTATCTCTAGCCATGGAGACCAGAGATAATCAGAAATGGTTTGACTGTTTTTTTAGATGAAGATTATTTATTGATGTGACTTGTGTGTTTGATTTTTAATGAAATGTATGCACACCCTACATTGCTCTGCCATCTTGACATTTTTTTCCCTGATAGTATCCTGCTCAGACTTTCAGTGTTTGCTCACTGATTAGATATACTTTATGGGAAGATTGCCTTGGAGATTTGGTTGACTTTTACCTTTTACACGATTTTAGCTCATGTCCAAAGGTGTCTGAAGGAAAAGAGACTATCTATACCTTCTGCTGTGAAAAAGTAAAATCAGCCATGCGGGTGTCTGCAGACTGTAAGATGGCATATTTGGGGGAGGCATGTGCCTCCATTTATTAAACTTACTGGAGATGCATCACACAGTGTGGAAAAATTTAAAGACGCCTGAATTGTGGCTCTTAGCCTAGAAGCTGATAGTCTAATCTGAGAAACAGCTCATCCCAAAATTAAGTATAAATGACAGGTGGTAAATGATTACATGTCACAGTGAATGCTATAGAAGATTAAGTGCCTAGTAGTTCAGAGAATAGCAACGCAGTGAGATGGTTATGATTGGAAAAGCTCTTGGCGGCAGTAATAGATCTTGAATTAGTTTTGAAGAAGATAGAATTCAGATAATACAGGCCTGTGTCTCATTTGGAGTTTTATCAAAGAGTTTCTTATTTGGTATTCCTGCTTCTAGTCTTTTGTCTGCCCTTGGTTCTCTTGGATTAGTGCTATCCAGTAAAGGCAGAATGTAAGCCATCTATAGCACTTTATATTTCCCAGTAGCCACATTAAAAAGTAAAAAGAAATAGGTGAAATCTATTTTAATGTCCTTTAACCTGATAAATGAAAAAATATTATTTCAGATTATGATTAATATAAGGATTATTGAAATAGTTTACCTTTTTTTGTACTAAGTCTTCAAAATTTATTGTGTATTGTACAACACATCTCAATTTGAACACTAAATTTTCATCTGAAATATTTGATATGTATTTATTATAGTTGAAAAAGTATATCCATACACTCAAAATAGCTCCAAACACAGACAAATTCTGGTAACTGAGCTGCACATCAGTTTTTAGATTTAAATTAGATTAAAACATTTAGTTCCCCAGTCTCACTAGCCCTATTTGAAGCAATCAGTAAGTTACCTGTGGCTTCCAGAATGTGTAGCATAGGACGAGCTTTTCTAGAACCGAAACAGGGGCTATTATCTAGTGGCTGCCTGTTGCCTACAGAATAAAGTCCACACACTTCATGACCTCCACGATCCAGCCTTCCTCTCCTTTCCGCTGCCTTTGCCCTCCCTTGGCTCCACAGGTGGTAATGCTAGGATGAGGGAAGGACCAGATTCCCTTGTTTCACATGTTCACGCTGCCTGATTCCCTGCACAGCTTGCAAGGTTCTGTGTAAGCATCTCCACTGTCTCCAGGAAGTGCTTCACTTGGCACCTGAAACACATTATTGCACCTCTTCCTCTGGCTTCTTTGCTGTCTTTCATTAGGAGATTATGAGCTCTGAGGGTTGGGACTGTTTGCTTTTCCTGTATTTCCAGCCCAGCACCTTGAACACATGGCATAAATGTTGAATGAATACTGTTCAGTGGTGGCAGTGGCGAAGGAGTGGTGTTTGGTGGCTGGGAACATCAACAGCCAAGGCCCTGAGATGGGCACTGTGTGTTTGGAAAGCATGAAGGAGAGTAGCCCATGTGGTGGAGGAGGTTTATTTGGGGAAGTAATAATAATAGAGACAGCTAACATTGAAAGACTGCAAGTCCTATGCCGGACAGTATGTGCTGAGTAAGCACTGTACATAAATACTCACTTTATAAGAACTGCTCTATAGGGCCTCCTCTGGAGGTGCAGGCAGTTGAGCGCCATGCTGTGAAGCTGTCCGCAGCTCTGCAGCGCTGGTTCGATCCCTGACAGTGGTGAGCATCCCACATAGCATGGCAGACCTCTCCTGTTGTGTCTGCTACTCCCCTCAGCACTGTATTTCGTCAGTCTGCCTGTTCTGTTTCCTGCTCTGTCTCTGATGAATCCTCTCATCCTCCCGTGAATCTGGCCTGTACTCTGGTTCTTGTGTAAATAAATAAATAAATAAATGAATCTTTAAAAAAAAATAATAACTGCTCTATGATGTGGGTACCAGTCACGTTTTGGGGAGGAACTGAAGAAGGACAAAGGGGTAGTCACTTGTTGAGGTTCATACAGCTACATAGGTGTATGTAGCTTCACATTTGAACAGTCTGTTTCCACTCAGACTGTTAGCGCGTTATATAGTACAGACAAAATAGGTTCAAGGAGAGTCTCATCTTGGGATTTTGGAGATGTAAAACCTGTAAATGATAAGAAATTAGGGTTTTAGGAATACTGATTTGGTAGTAGTATTGAAAGCATCTGTAGCACCAGGATGGCCCAGAGCGGGGTTTCTATGATCCGGCAGACGGGTAAAAGAGAGTCCTGGAGTCCTTGGTGGCTTTCTCAGACTTTATTGAGCTTTTACGTGTAGTGCTGCAACCAGGTACACGGCAGGCAGGGGTGCTGGGGGGCCAGGAGACCAGCAGGCCTCCAAGATCCCGGCAAGTCTTCACTCTGGGCTTCTCTGGCATTGTTTCTCCACTTCTCTCTCCTGCCTCTGCTTCTCCCTGCGAATATCTCTATACTCCTTGTCTTGGCCCACAGAAGTAAACAACATAACTTACAGCATTGTAACAAAATGCAGATGCCCCATCAGGCAGGGCCATCCCAATGGCAGGAGGGCAGAAAAGCCTGAAAACCATTTACCCTACAGCATCCTTGTGAAGAAAGACTGAAGAGGAGACCAGTTAGAAAGCTGTTTTAATTTAAACTTGTACTGATTGGTGCCTCAAAGACACCAATGTTTGAGGCTCATTTTGTGAGGTCAGATGTTGTCAGTGTTTTGATCAGAGCAGAATCTCAGCACAGGACATCACAACTGCACAGCTGGGCTCTTAGGGCAGATGTGGCCCTACCTTGTCAGGCAGTGGTGTTTACCCTCCAGAACTTGGTCCCAGAAGCTCTACTGCTTCACCGCTGGGCTGCCTCCGTCCTTTCACACGTGCTTAAGTTGCCTGTAGCCATGTCAGTGGATCCTCTTGTGTGTTCTCACTGGGTAGCTTGCTTAGTCCCATTGTGTCAGGTACTCCCTGTTTATCTGCGCTCAGCCCCCACCATGGTCACTCCATACTTTCTATTAATGAGCCCACACGCCCCACCTCTGGGGTAGCTGTCTTCCCCTTCTTTTCTTATCCTTGCCTGTCCCTACAGATGCCTCACCCATCCTCCTCTTAGCCTACTTCCCTCTTGTCTCCACATTCGCCTGCAGTCCCATGTCTACTTGTGCGTTGTGAGCATTCAGTGCCATCCCTTGGATGTCTCTGGAATCTTTTTCTTCCTCTGTAGTTTTGATTTCTCTACCCTAGTGTATGTCCTCTTTCCTACCTGGATTCCTGTAAGCAACTTCTTCAGCAAGCCTGCTGGCTGCCAGTCTCATCCCTGTAGGTGATGTGAGACAGGAGCAGATCATGGCTCTGCTAGAATCCTTCGTTCTAAAATATTTGGTGTCTGTTTTCTGTGCATTGGAGCTGAGGCTACAGCAGTGAACAAACAGCTTCCCTCTGATGGAGCTTATGTGCTTATGACAGACCAATAAATATGTGGTATGTCAGGTGGTAATAAGTTCGGCAAGAATAAAAAGGGGCAAAGGGAAAGGAAATGTAATTTTTCTTTTATGTGACTTTAGGATGCAGCAAGGTTTGGTGGAAAGAACTGAGCTTTGATAATCATGCTGAACCAAGTTTGGAAGCTTACTTTATCAATTATATGATGTAACTTTTGGCAACTTCATTATTCCTCTCTGAACTTGTTTCTTTATGCACAAAATTGCTTTAGCAGGGCCTGTTTCCTCAGTTACAAGGATTAAATGAGTTAGTGCTTGTATGTTACCTGGCACAATTTTAGGCACATGTTAAGTGTTCAACTAACACTGCTGTTTAAATGTCTGTTTATACCTCCATCCAAACAGAAAAAAGACCAAGACTTACTGTTTTTTGAGTAACATTTAAAGTAATGTTAAACTAATCAAAAACTAACTAAACACTTAGAAAATAAAGATATAAAAATTAAAATTTATTGAATGCCTCCGTGTTAAAATTTTGACATCTTTTGACACTTGTTTCTATTAAAAGTTTTGTGTAACTGTCCGTTAGTTATCATATATCAGGGCTGTGCAAACCTCCTACAGGGATTTTTCTTTTAAATCCTTATGCAGTAGATATTGGTCTATCATTTTCCTTTTTTTTTTTTTTTTTTTTGTGGGACCCTCCCCGGTGGCCGGGGATTGAACTGGTGCTGCAGAGGCTGTGGGCAGCCTCGCAACCAGCGCTCAACCGCTGTGCCACCAGGGGAGGCCCCATCATTTTCATTTCTTTAAAGGTTTATTTATTTATATATACAAGAACTGGGGTGTAGGCCAGAGGTGGGGGGGAATGATGAGAGGATTCACCAGAGACTGAGTGGGGAGCAGAACAGGCAGATCTGCTGAAATACACCACTGAGGGGAACAGCAGGCAAAACAGGAGAGGTCTGCTGCGCCATGTGGTCCCTGGCTGGGGATCGAACTCATGCTGCAGTGGCTGGCACTATAGCTTGATAGTGCTGAGACTTAACCCCTTACGCCACTAGGGAAGCCCTGCCATTATTTTTGTTTTATAAATAAGAAAAATAAAACTTTGAGAGTTAAAAAAAAAAAAAAACCTTCAGGTTTATTAGCTTGTAAGTAGAAAGGCCAGGTTATGTGTGTGTCTGTGTAATACATATATATGTAGTAATAATCATTTTAGAAACTGGGAGCATAGTTCCTTATATCCTTAAAATGTCTTCATTATGTAGGGCTTTTAGCAGCTTCATCTTGTTCTGTCATATAAATGTAATATAACTTATCACCCGGGATGACAATTATGATGTTCCTAATTTTTCACTATTGCAATTAATACTGTGACAAGCCTGCTTGTCTCAAGCCTGTGCTGCTGCTTCCATGGCCTGTATTCCTGTAGCAGAATTGCTGATTCAGAGGCATGCACATTTTCAGAGTTACTGATGGATATTACCAATTTGCTTCCAGAAAACAAGTCTTTTTCCACTCTACTTCCTCCCACCCCAAGTGTTTGAGGGGTCCGTTTCTCTCTATCTCTTGCTAGTACTGAGATTCTTGATTTAAAACATCTTTACTAATTTGCTAAATGAAAAGTGCCATATTTGAATCGTGTTTTAATCTATATGTTCCGCCATCCTTCTTTGATGCATGAACCCGTTTAGAGTTTTTGTTCTGTAGTTTTTTCTTTCTGTTGTTACCAGCTTTTAGAATTTGCAACTTGTGGTAGAAGAGACTACAAGAAAAGCATAAAATTGAGCATGTTGGAATATGAGAGTATACTGATACTAAGTGAGCCTCTCCTGTAGCACTCTCCTGAGTGTTCCCTCTCTTTAATATTTTGCTGGTTTGGACTTTGTATGCCTGAGCAAGCATAGTTTTATTATATGCAGGTTCTTGACTGAGGATCAGGGTTGAAATAATGCCTTAAATAAGCAGATGAGCAAGATGGTATTGCTATGTGACATTTTTCTGTAACCATCTCCAGCCTTTTAAACACTAGATGATGAGCTCTTTGAAAGCAAGCGTCATGCATCTTTTAAAAGATTTATTTACTTATGCATACAAGAGCTGGGGTACAGGCCAGCGATGCTGGGGGAGTGAGAGGATTCACCAGAGACAGAGTGGGGAGCAGAACAGGCAGATCTACTAAAATACACTGCCGAGGGGAGCAGTGGGAGAGACAGGAGAGGTCTGCTGCGCCATGTGGGTCACCTTCCTGGCCGGGGAACGAACTCATGCTGCGGTAGCTGCGGGACAGCTTCCTAGTGCTGTACTTAACCCCTTGCACCACCAGGGAGGCCCCAAGCATCATGTATTTTGTTCACAATGTTCAGAAAATTCCGTTATCGGTGTAGTCAGTGTGAAAAAAATTAATCCTATTTTGCAGAGTGATTTTAGCCCAGTATAATGGAATGTAAGTCAAATCTCATTGTCTACTTTTTAAAAATCAGTGTCAGATGTTTCATTGTAAAAATAACTTTGTTAACATTTGTTATTAATTTATTGAATTTATTTCTTGAAAATGCCTGGCTTTTATTTCTTGAAAATATCTGGCTTCTGAAATTATGGTCTAGTTTGGAGTATACCATACAGATATGTGTAAGAGTAGGTGAAAGACATTGCATTTTGTGTAAGATTTTGTGATAGAATTGGCATGTTCTGCAGATTGAAAAAAGGAAAGACCCACAGTGGGAATGCTGGTCAAGGACACCCAAGTGAAGCAAGTAGTCTCTCAATCTAGGCCTTAAAGGAAACGTCTGCTATTTATTTACAAAGGTGTTGGGACTTTCCCTGACTGGGGAAGAAACAAACAAAAATCTAGAGCCAGGAATGAGGAAAGGGAGAATGGGAAGACCTGCCAACTGAAACAGAGTTTGTTTTATTAAGAAATCAGCTTAGATATTAAAGTTGACCAGTTTGGGGCCTCCCTGGTGGCGCAAGGGGTTAAGCATAGCACTGTGAAGCTATCTGCAGCCTCTACAGCACTAGTTCAATCCCCACACTGGGAGGTGACCCACATGGCTAGCAGACCTCTCCTGTCTTGCCCACTGCTTCCCTCAGCAGTGGATTTCTGTCAGTCTCCCTGTTCTGTTCCCCACTCTGTCTCTGGTGAATCCTCTTACCCTCTGCACCTCTGGCCTGTCCCCCAGTTCTTGAATGCATAAATAAATAAATCTTTTAAAAAAGGAATTTGACCAGTTTGGGGGGAGGGGAAACAAGGAAGGTGTGGAATACCCAGCTTATTTATTTATTTATTTATTTATTTATAAAGATTAATTTATGCATTCAAGAACTGGGGTACAGGCCAGAGGTGTGAGGGGTGAGAGATAGAGTGGGAAACAGAACAAGCAGATTGACCAAAATACACTGCTAAGAGGAGCAGCAGGCAAGACAGGAGAGGTCTGCTGCGCCATGTGGGTCACCTCCGGGGATAGAACTAGAGCTGCAGTGGCTGCTGATAGCTTCATAGTGCTGTGTCTTAACCCTTTGTGCCACCAGGGAGGCCCCAGCTAATGAATTTAAATTTGATCTCTTACCTTTTGTCAATTCCTAATCACCAGGCAGGTTTGACTACAGTTACTATTCACTTGCCTACGTTCAGACAACTTTGAGGGACTCAAACCAAGTCTTCTGATTTCACAAAGAAAACAGATTTGTCTAAAGGTTTAGCAAAGGTGAGATTGAAGAGGTTTTGGTTGTGGAAGGAGCACATTCTGCATCAGAAGAACTCGAGCAAGCAGCCCAGATATCTGAGCCCCAGTTCTTTTATTTAATGATTGCACATTAGGCATGTTGAAAATGCCTTCCAGATCTAAAATCCAGTGATTGGGCTTCAGCAGAGGTTGTGCAAGGTGAGAAGAGGAAGAGTCCAAGATGACGCTTGTCTAGACAAGTTTCAAATCTTAAAAAATAGTGGCACTGTTGACTCAATGGGGAAGTTCCAGAAGGAAGTAGATTTTGTTTTGTTTACCTTTTTGTTTGTACTTGCATTTTCTGGAGGGAGGGTGTTTTGAATGTAGTTTTAGACATCTGGATTGATCCCGGTGGCAGATAAGAACATAGGAATCAATCCTGGGTGAGTAGTTAGGATTTGAAGTGTGAATGTTGATGAGCAGGTAAAAGATGTAGAAAGAGAGCCAAGAAATATTGGGACCAAGTGGAGGAAGAGGAAAGAGAAATAGGTAGAAAACTAGAAAGCAGAGTTCCAAAAGCAAAGGGAGTGAGAGTTTCAAGAAAATAGAGTGATTGGCTCTCACGTCAAGTACACTAAAAATGACACATTCACATCACTCGTGACTCTGACCCACAGTGTCATCATTGGCAATGGTGCTGGCCCAAGGGAGCTGTGGAAACAGTGATAGTTCGAGATAAAACATTGCACATAACGATCGGAAACAACTAAGATGCCTTTTTTCCATAAGAGTAGTTGCTAAAGATATCACTGTGAAGTTGAATTTAGAAATGTTGGTAAGGTCAAGTAACGAGGGTGGGAGGTGTTTTTTCCCCTTATGTACTAAAGATGTGAGTGTGGAAGTCAAGCAGTAAAATGAACTGCCTTGCCTTGCCCCAGGGAGCCGTAGTGGGACAGGGTCTGTAGTAGGGGACCGGCGAGCGTGTGGTTGCAGAGGCTTGCACAACCTGGGCTTTTCACGTTTCATCACGAGAGTGGGAACTGTCTGCCTTTACAGGCCAATGAGGCTATTGATGCAACGTGTCCTCAGTGAAGAGACGTGCAGAATGGGTACTTGCCCTGGGTGCAGTTGTTTTGGCAGATTGTATTTTTCCAAAGAGGACTGCCCCATTTTGTATCCTGTACATTTGCTTATCTGAAATTGTGAAACTGATGTCCTTCTCTCAAACTGTAGTCCTTGTTCCTTTCTCTTGAACCTGGGCGGACCTGTGTAACCACCTTGACCCACAGAAGGAGGCGAAAATGACACCACTTGGGTCCTGAACCAAATGTCACAGAACCAGTACAGCTTCCACCTGCATCTTTCCTTCTGGGGACACAAGCCTCGGGTGCCCTGAGCTACTATTTGTGAAGTTCAGCTCTGCTGAAGCCACTGTGCTGAGGGATCAGATGGAGAGACTGTAGAGATGGGATACCTGCAGAGGTGTCCCCAAGGACACCTTTTCTGAAGTCCCAGAGATTGTGGAGCAGTGGACAAGCCATCCTTTCATGGCCAACATGAATTCCTGACCCACAGGCTCTGTGAACATAAGAAATGATTGTTTTACACTCGAAGCTTTGTTTTACACTCGGAGCTGTTAGACAACCACAGTAACTCAAGCAGATGCCAATTCAGAATCTATCAGCATGGTCGAAAAAGAAAGGAGTAATAAAAAAGATGATGAAGGTTGCAGCTACAATTATCTTGCGATCTGTTGGGGTGACTAGATAATATCAGATACGAACTCCCGGTAGCTGAGATAGTCCTTCTGCCCATTTTACTGAGATAAGAAAACTTGATGATTTTATGAGCATGTGGATGTTTTGCCTGTGGCTTTGAAGATCGTTTGGGATGGTGAGCACTTGGTGGAATAGACTAGAAAATCATATGGGGAAAAGCTCAACTAGCAATAACAAGAAGTTAGCAGTGACGAGAACTAGATAGAACTAATCTAGAACCAAACTAAATTAGCCTTGCGATGGGAATGGAGTTAGTTATGCCATTAGTCTTTACAGGGAATGGAAGAATCTGACTTTGAAAGCTTGAGTGATCTAATTTTGCCCGAAAGATACATTCTTCAAAGATGTAAACTGTGTTTTTATCTTTGAAGGTTGTTTACTTGGAAAGCAGCTGTGCATTCCACATAATTCCGTGGGCACTGGTGTGGGTTGCTGGGTGGGACTTTCAGTTTGGTGTTCATTGGGAATTCAGTCCATGAGGAGATGACAGCACCCTTGATTTTGATGGGCCATTTGGTGGACAGTGAGGGGAAAGGTCTTATCCTCGTATTTCTAGTGTTGTGACTCATGAAATGTGTGAGGCAAAATGAACTTTGCAACAGATGTGGGAATAGGAAATCTGCACGACTAGAGGAGATATGTTCCATTTCTCTCCTTGAAGGAATGAAAAGGGTTCTCTGGATCAGGAGCTAAAGCTCTAACTCATTGGAAAGTAATTAGCAAGTTTTCAATGAACTAGTGCCAGGTATGGTTCCCAAAGCCGACGGTGAGCAGATTGTTGTTTATCAAGAACTTTGCTAAACTGAAGAGCTCCACAAGTGGAAGGAGGAATACCTAGCCCTCATGGAAAGTTCTGGGTGTCAGACTTTAATCATTCCGATTAATCGACTCTACTGGAAAAAGGCAACATCTTGTGATTTTGATCTTTCTGGAAATCCAGGCAGTCGTGGTGGTCTAGGGCTTGCTGTGCCTGTGGAGTCAGCAGCTGCAGCTGCTTCCTTTGGGTAGCACCTCAATTGGGATAAGTGGGCTGCAGGCACTGCAGGGCCCACGTGTGTGGGCAGCGCTCACCAGTCAGTGCCTACAGAAACCACTCCCTTGCCTTCCCTGAGAAAGCAGTGTGAAGAAAGCTAGATTGGCTTTTCTCTTCCTCATACTAAAAACCCTGACAAATCTCAACCAGATGACATAATTATATACCCCTCTGTTCTGTGAATTGATTTACTTGAAATGCCAAGTGATTCTAAATATTTAGGTCCAGATTTTTACAAATAGCTCTGAATTGAGTGGGTTGTTGCACACATTAAGAGGTGTGTCCTGATGGTTCTTGAAACTATTCAAAATTCGGTAATTCTTAGGAAATTCTGGTTACCTTAAAAATAGGACTTGTGACACACATTGTTTTCTCTCCAATCATGCCTTCTTTTTCTTATTAACGCTATGCTGAAATTATATTGGAATGAGAAACTTTGGCAAGGTTTTAAACTTCGACGGACTGCTTTACCTGCTAAGATAGAATTGTTCGATAAACTGCAAGATTGGACTTTTCCTTCAAGATCTGAACAAGTGTGGTCAGTTTTCTCCTTTGTGGTCTTTTGAAACATTTGTCCTAAAAATTGTAAAATGATAACTATTTTGTCTTCTAAATGACTAAATGTGCTACTTAATGACTAAAGATGAAGCCTCTTAAAAGCAAAAGATTGTGAGTGGAACAAGCCAAGTCTCGGGCCAGAACCTGTGGGGTGCTGAATGTTGTCCTGGGATTGCTTTGTTAGCATTTTTCTAATTCCTGCCATTTCTTTCATTTGTCCTTCAGGATATGCTTAAGTTCTTGCAGGCTTAAGGATTCCTTCATTTCAGTCCACACTGCTGGAATCAAATCCACCTTTGTACCCTATTCTCCCTCAAATTTGGGAATCAAAGTCTTAAAAAGACTTATGGCTCCAAAAGTGTCACTAGCGAATCCCAAGGGGTTCTCAACATTCTTTCACAGATGAGTCCCACAGTTTATAATACTTTTCATAGTAATACTCAGATGTTACTTGATATCTTTGTGTGCTGGCTTTTTCACCAGTGGTGTGGAAGGGTGGTGGTCGGGCCTTCCTGGTGGCATAGGGGTTAAAGTCTCAGCACTATCAAGCTATTGCCAGCCACTTTAGCATGAGTTCGATCCCCAGCCAGGGAGCTAACCCACATGGCACAGCAGACCTATCCTGTCTCTCCCACTGCTCCCCTCAACAATGTGTTTCAGTAGGTCTGCCTGTTCTGCTCCCCACTCTGTTTCTGGTGAATCCTCTCACCCCCTGCACTTCTGGCCTATACCCCACTTCTTGTATTCATAAATAAATAAAAATAAATCTTTAAAAAAAAAAAAAAAGAAACAGCTGAGCTGTTTTCCAAACTGTTTTCCATGCCTTTTTGCATTCCAAGCAGGGATGCGTAAGAGTTCCAGTTACTCCATCATCTGGTCAGCGCTTGCATTGTCAGGTTTTTTTTTTTTTTTTCTTTTTCTTAAAACCATTCTGAGAATGCAGTGGTATCTCACTGTGAATTTAAATTGCATTTTCCTAATGGCTGATGATACTGAGTATCTTTTCCAGTCCTCAGATGTCACCTGTATGTATGTCTTTTTGGTGAAGTCACCCTTCAAGTCCTTTGCCCACCTTTTAATTGGGTTTGTTTTCTTGTTAATTTTTATCTGTCTTACACACAGGTCATTGATGATATGTAGTTTGAACTGTTTTCTCACTGCCTTTTAATTACACATTTTAATATCACATGCTGTATTGTGAAATAAGAAGGTTAGTCTCTAAGACAAGCACTTCTGTGATTGAGTTGCAGACTAAAATAACTTGTTTTTTCCTCTACACAAAATTTCATTTTTACTTGAATGACTGATTATTGAGACTTGCATATGTTCTCAGATCTCAAAATTATCTAAAAAATACTTGAGATATTTTTTCAAAATGAGTGAGGTGAGCCTGTCACTTCATGGGAAACAGCTGACAGTATCTTTGCAGATGATAAAATGAGAGCCTTTTTTCAAACCAGAAATTTGGAAAGCTTTCAACGATCATTTTACTTACTTTTTTTTTTTTGCTGAGATTGCTAATATCACTATGTGATTTTGGCTATTGTATAGTCAAATGAGTCAGTTTTTGATACTCATTAAACTCATACTTTCTAAATGATCAATACATGATGTTGTAAAGTGATATGCGGGTAAAAGATCCATTCAGAATACAAAATAGAGCAATAGGTTGAAATGTAGGAGAGTTTAAAGGTTTCCACATTGCAGCTGACAAGCTGCCACTTTCCAGTTTTAGTATAGTGTCAAAAAAGAATATCCACAATTATCTGAAAAGACTGTTCAAATACTGACTTTTACAACTGTCAGTATGAGATTGGATTTTTATCATATACTTGAACCAAAACATGCCCATAAACTAGATATAGAGGCAGATATAAAATTGAGCTGTTTCCTATTTACCCACATCTTAGAGATTTGCAGATCTGTTAAGTCTCTTTTCATTAATTCTTTTTCATTTTAGAAATTGTTTTACAAACACATAGTAAGTTTATTGTAATTTTTAAATTAATGGATAGGTATTTTTTAAATGTTTGTTTGAATTTGTAATATGGTAAATGGCAATAGATATAGCTCGCTTAGTCTAGGTCCTTTGGTGTCTGTAATGCTGAAGAGTGCAAAAAAGCTTGAGGTCAAAAAAGTTTGTAACCTCAGAGAATTTTATTCCTACATCCTACCTGTGTCTGGTGGTGGAGAAAGTGTCATGCCCTAGTCTGAGGCTTCTTAGGTGAGACTTCTAATTCCCAAGAAGGAATTCATATTTACTGTACATAATTGATCAATTTTATATTCTTAAAATGGGGCATCATTATAGATATCTCTTCAACTGTCTTCTATTATCATAGATGACATTTGACCAAGTTCCTCGTTTTATGAGAAGTGTACTTCTTTCACTGCTAAATCCTCCAGAAATCTCCAAAGAGCAAAGATAGTGGATTTACAACCCTCTCACTTATTCCCCTTGTTTTCATGACTAGAGTTTTTCTTGTTGACACTGAAAAGACTAGCTGCTGACAGGAGGAGAACAATGAGAGGACTTACCTTACTCATCAGTGGGGTATGAGCAACTCTGGTAGTTTCATGTAGCTTAATGATTTATTCATTCTGGGCCCAATAACTATGTTTTCTATTTAACACTAATCTTTTAGGCTGACATATTATAAGTCACCTTCTTACATTTTCCTAGTGCTTTCTCTTCTGGTACTTGCAGTGTCAGAGGGAATCGGTTGCATGCAATTTATATCTTTAAGCCACAGACAACAATCACCTGATTAGACATCCAAAAGAATTGGTTATAAGTAATCATGGAAGGTTCAAAACAGATCTCTTAGATTAGGAGCATAAAGTTTATATTGGTTGTAAATAAGATTCCATATGATTATAAAATGATTTCTTTTTTGATCTTTATTTGTAATGGTGTTAGATTATAACACTTAAATTGTGTATATTGGCATAGTGGAGGTGGAGAGAGGGGGTTGTTTTTTTTTTTTTTTTCACTTTAAAAAGGTTAATTTTATTTTTTTGAATTATATATCAATACAGCTATTGTAAAAATTTAGTATTGTAAAATTTTCTTATTGACTTTATTTTTGTATCTCTTTTATCTTTTCCTTATTTTTTTTCAAATAAAATTAACATATATACTTGGCTCATCCCAGTAGAGACATAGGAGACCTTCAAAATTACCATTTTATATTACCACATGATTATAACAATAAAAATACTAAGTGGATTTTTTTTTTTTTAAATATTAAATTTTATTTTTATATTCCCCCATACAATTGCAAACGCCCCATTCTGACCCCAATCCTTCCCCTCCCGCCCCCCACCCCCAAAAAGTGTCTCTGGTTCATAGTTTTTTGTTGATTTTGATTTTCACTTTCTTATATTCATTTTCCTGGTCCCTTATTTAAGTTTTCTAGATTCCTGCTATGAGTGAGACCATCCGGTATTTTTCTTTTTCTTTTTGGCTTATTTCGCTGAGCATGATCCCTTCCAGTGCCATCCATGTTGCTGCAAATTGCATGTGTTTATCTTTTTTGAATGCTGAGTAATATTCCATGGTATATATGTACCACATCTTCTTGATCCAGTCATCTATTTTTGGGCATTTGGGTTGTTTCCAAAGCTTAGCTATTGTAAACAGTGCTGCTATAAACATAGGAGTGCAGGTGCTCTTTGGAATTGATGTTTCTGTGTCCTTTGGGTAAATACCTAGGAGTGGAATTGCTGGATCATATGGAAGCTCTATGTTTAGTAGGTCCAGAAATCTCCACACAGCTCTCCATAGTGGTTGGACCAGTTTGCACTCCCACCAACAGTGCACAAGAGTTCCTTTTTCTCCACATCCTCGCCAACATTTGTTGTTGCTAGTTTTTTTAATATGTGCCATTCTCACTGGTGTGAGATGGTATCTCATGGTAGTTTTGATTTGCATTTCCCTGATTACAAGTGATGTTGAACATTTTTTCATATGTCTGTTGGCCATTTGCATTTCCTCTTCAGAGAAGTTTCTTTTTAGCTCTTCTGCCCATTTTTTGATGGGTTATTTTCTTTGTTGTTGCTGAGTCTCATCAGCTCTTTGCAGATTTTTGTGATCAGTCCTTTATCATTAGTGTTGGGTGCAAAAATGTTCTCCCAGTTGGTGGGGTTTCTCTTTGTTTTTGTTATTGTCTCTTTTGCTGTGCAGAAGCTCTTTAATTTGATGTAGTCCCAGCTGTTTATCTTTCTCTTCACTATCACTGCTTTGGGTGATGTGTCTGTAAAGATGTCTTTGATGTGCAAATCCCGTAGTGTTTCGCCTATATTTCCTTCTATGTATTTTATGGTTTCAGGTCTTATGTCTAGTTCTTTAATCCATTTTGAGTTGATTTTTGTGTATGGTGTGAGGTAGTGGTCAAGCTTCATTCTTTTGCATGTAGCGACCCAGTTTTCCCAGCACCATTTATTGAACAAACTTTCTTTGCTCCAATGCATATTCTTTGCTCCTTTGTCAAAGATTAGTTGACCATAAATCTGTGGGTTTATTTCTGGATTTTCTATTCGATTCCATTGGTCTGTATGTCTGTTCTTGTTCCAATACCATGCAGTTTTGATGATTATGGCTTTGTAGTATAGTTTGAAGTCTGGGAGTGTGATGCCTCCATTTCCTTCTTTTTTTTTCAGTAGAGCTTTGGCTATTCGGGGTTTTTGGTGATTCCATATGAATTTCATCAATAATTGTTCTATTTCTTTGAAGAATGCCATTGAGATTTTGATTGGAATAGCATTGAATCTGTATATTGCTTTTGGTAGGATGGCCATTTTTAATATGTTTATTCTTCCAATCCATGAGCAGGGGATGTCTTTCCATTTCTTTGTGTCTTCTTCTATTTCTTTTAACAGTGTTTTATAGTTTTCTTTGTAAAGGTCCTTTACCTCTTTTGTTAGATTTATTCCCAAATATTTGATTTTTTTTGTTTCGATAATAAAAGGGGTGGTTTTTTTGATTTCTTCTTCTTCAGATTTATTGTTTGTGTATAGGAAGGCTACTGACTTTTGCGTGTTGATTTTGTATCCTGCCACTTTACTGAATTGATTGATGAGTTGAATTAGTTTTTCTGTGGAGATTTGGGGTTCTCTATGTATATTATCATATCATCTGCAAATAGTGATAGTTTGACTTCTTCTTTTCCTATTTGGATTCCTTGGATGTCTTTCTCTTGTCTTATTGCTCTGGCTAGGACTTCCAGTATTATATTGAAAAGCAGTGGTGAGAGTGGACATCCTTGTCTTGTTCCAGATCTTAATGGAATTGCTTTCAGCTTTTCACCATTGAGAATGATACTGGCTGTTGGCTTGTCATACATGGCCTTTATGATGTTGAGGTATGTTCCTTGTATCCCAAGAATTTCAAGGGCTTTTATCATGAATGGGTGTTGCACTTTGTCGAAAGCTTTCTCAGCATCTATTGATATTATCATTATTTTTTTATTTCTTTTTTGTTGATGTGTTGGATAACGTTGATTGATTTTCGGATGTTAAACCATCCTTGTGCCCCTGGAATGAATCCAACTTGGTCGTGGTGAATTATCTTATGGATACATTGTTGGATTCTGATAGCTAAAATTTTATTGAGGATTTTTGCATCAGTGTTCATTAGGGAGATTGGCCTATAGTTTTCCTTTTTTGTGTTGTCCTTATTCGGTTTTGGTATTAGTGTAATGTTGGCTTCATAGAACGTGTTTGGTATTGTCCCTTCCTTCTCAATTTTTTGGAAGAGTTTGTGAAGGATAGGCACTAATTCGTCTCTGAATGTTTGGTAGAATTCATTTGTAAATCCATCAGGTCCTGGGCTTTTGTTTTTGGGGAGGTTTTTAATTACCATTTCAATTTCGCTGCTTGTAATTGGTCTGTTTTAGGTGTTCTATTTCTTCTTTATCTAGCTTTGGGTGATTGTAGAGTTGTAGGAATTTGTCCATCTCCTCTAGATTGTTGAACTTGTTTCCATATAACTGTTCATAGTAGTTACTGATTATTCTTTTGATTTCTGCTGTGTCCGTTGTGATTTCTCCTCTTTCATTTATGATTCTGTGTATTTGTGCTTTCTCCCTTTTTTCCTTTGTGAGCCTGGCTAGGGGTTTGTCTATTTTATTTATTTTTTCAAAGAACCAGCTCTTGGTTTCATTGATCTTTTGGATTGTTTTTTTAGTTTCAATTTCATTTATTTCTGCTTTGGTTTTTATTATTTCTTTTCTTCTACTGGTTCTGGGGTTTTTTTGTTGTTCTTTTTCTAGATCTTTGAGCTTCGAGATTAGGTTGTTTCTTTGAGTTCTTTCTTGTTTTTTGATGTGAGCTTCTATTGCTATATATTTTCCTCTTATTACTGCTTTTGCTGCATCCCATACATTTAGGATATTGGTGTCCTCCTTGTCATTCAATTCAAAGAATTTTTTTAATTTCTTCTTTGATCTCCTCGTTAGTCCAGTGGTCTTCCAGTAGTGTGGCTTTTAATCTCCATGAGGTAGGATAGTTCCTTGCCTTCTTTTTATGATTTATTTCTAGTTTGATGCCTTCGTGGTCAGAAAAGATGGTTGGTATGATTTCAATCTTGGTGTATCTGTTGATGTTTGTCTTGTGCCCCAGTATGTGATCGATCTGGAGAATGATCCGTGTGCGCTTGAAAAAAATGTGTACTCCGTTTTTTTTGGGTTTAGTGTTCTATAGATGTCTGTTAAGCCAAATGCTCTAGGTCCTTATTTAGAGCTTTAGTTTCTTTACTTATTTTTTGTCTTGTTGATCTATCCATTGTTGATAGTGGTGTGTTGAAGTCTCCCACTACATATGTGTTTTCTCTGATGTCTGTTTTCAGAGAGGACAACAGTTGTCTGATATATTTTGGTGCTCTTTCGTTTGGTGAGTATATGTTAATGAGTGTTATTTCTTCTTGAAGTATTGTCCCCTTAATCATAATGTAGTGACCATTGGGGTCTCTTTTTATTTTTTTGAGTTTGAAGTCTGTTTTATCTGATATAAGTATAGCTGTTCCTGCTTTCTTTTTTGGCCCATTTGCTTGTAGGATTGTTTTCCATCCTTTGACTTTGAGCCTATTTTTATCTTTTGTAGCTAAATGTGTTTCCTGGAGACAGCAAAAGGTTGGGTTTTGTTTCTTAATCCAGGCTGCAACTCTGTGTCTTTTTATTGAAGAGTTTAGTCCATTTACATTTAGAGTTAATATTGATATGTTAGCATCTGTATTTGCCATTATGTTTGTCTTTCCTTTGATTTTATTTATTTATTCTTTTGATAACTTTTTTTTTTTTCTTCTTTCGTTGTTATTCGTCCCTCTGAGGTTCTGGCTTTAGGATTCCTTGTAGTATTTTTTGGAGTGGGGGTTTAGTCGCAATGAAATTCCGGAGTTTCTCTTTGTCTGGGAAGGTCCATATTCTTTCTTCATGGAAGAAAGAGAGCTTTGCGGGATAGAGTATTCTTGGTTGGCATCTGTTTTCTTGGAGTCTGTTGACTATGTCCCTCCACTCTCTCCTTGCCCGTAGTGTTTCTTCAGAGAAGTCTGATGTCAGCCTGATTGGCTTTCCTTTGAATGTTATCTGTTTCTTCCCTCTTGTCAGCTTCATTATTTTTTCCTTGTCCTGGATTCTTGGGAGCTTTACTATTATGTGTCTTGCTGTGTTTTTCCTTTCGTCGTGGAAGTTTGGTGTTCTTCTTGCTTCTTGTATATCAATTTTCAGCTCCTTCTTCTCATTTGGGAAGTTCTCTTCAATTATATCCATGAATATTTTCTCTGTTCCTACTTCTCTCTCTTCTCCTTCTGGTATTCCTATAACTCTTATATTTCCTTTCCTCATGGAGTCAGATAGTTCCCGAAGTCTTTCTTCATTCTTTTTCCTTCGTACTTCTCTTTCCTTTTCTGTTTTGGTTCTTTTTATTTCTGTGTCTTCAAGATTACTTATTCGTTCTTCCATTTCATCTATTCTGCTTTCATTGCTTTTCCCAGAGTTCTTTAGTTCCTCCATTAATTCTTTGATCTCCTGCATTTCTCTTACTTCCCTCTTTAGGGACTCAATTTCCTTCTTCTGATCTATCACTTTTTTAATCATGGCAATTTTAAATTCTCTTTCTGGAAGGCTCAGAAGTTCTTCCAAGTTGCTGTCGTTGCAATCTGGGGAGTGGTTTTCTTTTTGTGGTGTGCTTCTTTCCTGAGGAGTTTTTAGGTTGCGTGTGGTTCTTCTACTCCCTACTGTCTGTTTTCTAATTTGTCGTATGCGTTGGGACACTGTGTTGCTCGGACTGACTGACATCTTGGGTGAACTTCTCCGCTCCCCTCTGGCTCTTCCAGGAGCCATGTCTGTCTTCTGGGGGAGCTTTCTGCTGGTTTTAGGCAGTTTTTACTGAAGAAATGTCCCTGTTCTCAAATGGCGAAGCGGGATGCAGTCCCTGCGCCTCCGGTTTCAGGCACACTCTTCTGCGCACCCGGTCTGCCCCGGACGTGGGTGCCTGCTCCCTCTGTGGGCTCAGACTGCTGGTCGGAAGGGGCCTGGCGTGGAATAACTTCCCGGCTGGCCACTGGGTCCTCCAGAAACCTTCTGCCCTTTTCAAGCAGTCTTAAGAAATGTCCTGTTTTATAGGGTGTTAGTGACTTTTTTTTTCCTGGTCGCTAGGTGGCGCCAGAGATCTCTCCTATTGTCCTTGGGGGCTGTTTTTCGCCTCCCCCCACCCGTGGGACAGCGAACAGAGCGGGAATGGTAGGGTACACCTCAACAGCTTTGGGGTGCTGTGTCTGCCTTGTGCCCCACCGTCGTGGAGAAACCACGCCCCGAATTTTCGTGCCTCGGGTCTCAGTTCAAAGCCCTCAGTTCCAGGACGCGGGCTGTAGCCCAGTTCAGTGGCGCGGGAATGGCGCCTTTTGCACAGCTCCCGTGCCTGGGCGCCTGGTTCCTGCTCACTCAGGGAGGGACCTTCACCTCAGTGAGGACCTCCGTGCGTCTCCCCGCAAGCCTAGGTCGTCTCCCCGCAAGCCTAGGTCGCAGGCGCGGGGACCTGGGCAGCTGCGATCCAGGTGTGCACTTACTTTTCAAGTGCATGCCGAATGCGCCGCTTTCCCGCGCAGGCTTACCGGCAGCCCGGGCTGTGTGCGCGTCTCCCGGGGTCTTTGTTCTTCTCTAATGGCGCCCGGAGCCGTTCGCTCACCGCCGCGGCGGATCCTGCAGGGTTCGCCTCAGCTCCCGTTCACGGGGTGTGGTGGCTGCAATAGTTCCTTTCCACGCACAGTCCCGCTTGCTGCGTCGTTTGTTCTTGTGGGCCGTTTTGGTTTGTTGTTTCCTCCTCTCTGCTGGTCGGAGAGTGCCGCCTCTGTGGGCGGGGGAGGGGAGCAGGGTTCTGCGCTTCCCTCCCTTCTCGTCCTCTTTTATGGCCAGTTTCTTCTTCGGGCAGTTCGCTGGCGTCACCCGTTTATCTTCCGTGTCCCAGTTCTCACTGGGACCTGCCGCTTTTCCTCCCTATTCACTTTTTTTAATGGGAGATCTTACTCGCAGTGTCTCCTCGCCGCCATGTTGCTCCGCCCCCTATCGAGAGGGGGTTTTTAAAACCTAAATCAAAGCACTCAATGGCCTGGCCTTACTCTCTAAACAAGAACACACTAATCTTATATATAGCATTGCTTAAATCCAGGAAAGTAGATACAATTAAAGCTAATAATATTTGGAAATCAAATGAGGTTTTTTTTTTAATGTCTCAGATTAAAATACTTAACCTTTAAAAGACTAGCTATGTAGGACGATCTCCCTGGTGGCGCAGCAGTTAAAGGCAGAGCTATCAAGCTATCACCAGCCATTGCAGCATGAGTTTGATTCCCCAGCCAGGGAGCTACACACATGGCGCAGCAGACCTCTCCTGTCTCACCTGCTGCTCCCTTCAGCAGTGTATTTCAGTAGATCTGACTGTTCTGTTCCCCACTCTGTCTGGTGAATCCTCTCACCCCCCCCCCCACCTCTGGCTTACACTCCAGTTCTTGTATGCATAAATAAATAAATCTTAATAAAAAAGACTAGCTATGTATAAGTAACTCTTCCTCCCCATTTTTTGTACTCCAGCCCAAGAAAAGAGAAGCAGCTTTAGTACTTTTCCATCTTGGTATAAATTACTGTTGCACCAAATAGAAGCATATGGAGATGTAAATGGCCCTTTGGTTAATCGGTAGGATTGCTGCTTACACTACTTTCATATATAGGCTATATGGAGAAAAATTAAATTTTGCCCTTTTCAAACAAACTTGATTTTATAACTGCTTAAATAACGGCAGATTTTTCCTGAACATCAATGAGAACATAATGCTCAGACTTTTTGAAGTTTTGGACTTTGACATTTGTCCTTGTAGAGCCTTCTATAAAAACTTAAAAGTACTTTTGGGAGTGGTAATCGCTGAGAATGGTGTGATGGTGAATGTTGACTTCTAGGTCCTGCAGTAACTTGTTCACGGAATATGATGTCTGATTTCTCCTCTTCCCCTTGACTTCAGAGAGGTACAGAAAGCAGTCAACACTGCCCAGGGACTGTTCCAGAGATGGACAGAGCTCCTCCAGGATCCTTCCACAGCAACAAGGGAAGAAATCGACTGGACCACCAACGAGCTGAGAAACAACCTCCGAAGCATAGAGTGGGATCTTGAGGACCTTGACGAAACCATCAATATCCTTTTCTGTGGTGTTTGTACTACTTGGGGGTACACAGACAGACAGACAAGTTTTTATCCAGGTGACACAGCTACATCAAACAATAATTGATTGATACTGTTCTTCTTTGTACCATGACACATTTAAAATAATTCCCAGCAAGCTAAAGTAACCAAACTCTTCTGTGGTGCCTGACAGATCCAGCCATGTAGCACAGTGGTTATGAACTCAGGCTCTGAGTTGGACTGCCAGGGTTCAAGTCTTGGCTGTCCTAGAGACTGTGACTTTGGGCACATGACTCTGCTTCAGTTTTCTCCCTACTTGGAATTTAGGATAACAGCACTACCTACTTAGTAGGATTATGGGAAGTTAAACAGGTAAACAATTTAAAATAGTGCCTAAGACATAGTAAGCTTTTGTAGAAGTGCCACAGATATTATTGCATAAGAGGTATAGATAGGCCAGTGTTATACACTATTCATTAGCGATCAAAAGAAGATCCAATAATAGGCTGTTTTTTTCTGAAGTAATGTTACAATGCCAATGTGCATTGAAAAGCAGCTTGTATCCTGCAACTCCAGATCTTTATGCTAAGTCTTGCTATTTGCCAACCCACTGATTCGACCGATGAACCAGAGAACTGTAAGAGCTGAATTATATGGCCTTTTGTGAACTGGAAATCCCATTTAACCAAAACTAGATGGAAGATAGGCCAGTTCCAGGTTCCGAGTTCTGTTTTTTTGTTCTAAATATGATAAAACATCAAGGAAACCAGCTTTTGTCAGGCACACTCCTTAGTCAGCATAGGTTCTCAAGCAGTTGATGTGTGGATAATTTCTACTAATCATAATGTCCTGGTGACCTTTTAAATAATTAAAAGTCAAGTATGTTTTCTAAAGTTAGTTAGTGGGACAAAATATGTGAGGGGTGGGGTCAAAAGCATACTTACAGGAAGCTACTTTTTCTCTTGAGATAAGAGAGGAGAGAATGGAGAGAAATTGTAAGATAAAGAGGACAAGAATTGTTAATGGATTTTCTTCATTCATTCAGCAAATATTTATTGAGTGCTATGTAGTGGACATTTTATTAATTACTGAGAGTAGATTGATAAGCAAAACAGGGTACCAACCCTGATGGAATTTATGGCAGAGGTGGGGAGTAATAGAGGGAAACGGGGAGGGAGACAGACATTAATCAAATAATAACACAAATACGTGCTTACGGACTAAGAGATAAAAGTACAGAGAACCTTGTGTCTGGTGACAGGACCAGGATGGGGTCATCAGGGAAGCTTCCCTGCAGAAGCCTTCATTTCTTAAGAAGCAGAGTTAGCTTTGTGGCATCAGTGGAAGTGGTTTGTTGTGGCAAATGAAAAAGGCTTGGTGGAGGGGCCTCCCCTGTGGCACAGCAGGTTAAGCACAGCGCTGTGAACCTGTCCGCAGCCTCTGCAATGCGGGTTCGATTCCCAGCTGGCCAGGGAGATACCAACATGGGGCAGCAGACCTCTCCTGTCTCTCCCGCTGCTCCTCTCAGCAGTGTATTTCTGTCCGTCTGCCTGTTCTGCTGCCACCTCTGTCTCTGGTGAATCTTCTCACCCTCCTGTGCCTCTGGCCTGTCCCCCAGTTCTTGTATAAAAATAAATAAATCTTTAAAAAAAAGAAAAAGAAAAAGTCTTGGGGACAGTGACCTAGAGACGAAAAGGAAGAGATACTAAAGTGCCAACAGGCATGTGCAACAGCCCCACACAGCCTTGGCCATAGTTCAGTAGCTGTCTGATAGCCAGATAGAGCTGTTCGTAATGTAACCTGGCAGGTCTCCTCTTTGGGTCATAAGGATCCTCATGTAACTGCAGCAGAGAAAGTTCGAGAATCATTAATTGTCAAGTTGACCGTGTTTTCGGAAAGCTTGGGCAACATTTTCTTGGTTGCCTACCAGACTGGTTTAGCACAATGTTGGTTGTTAGGCTGGTGATGATAGGCTGGTAATGATGTGGTTACTTTACCTTGACTTTTTGACCCACGCATAGTTGAAGCAAATCCTAGAAAATTCAACCTTGATGCAACCGAGCTCGGTATAAGAAAAGCCTTCATCACCAGTACTCGGCAAGTTGTCAGGGTAAGGAACATGATTTTTATTGTGTTATTTCGTAAAAATAGCCAAGTTTCTTAGAATTCTTTGCTTCATTGTAAACTAATATGTCAACTCTCAGGTCACTTTTTAGTATGAATTAAATGCCATATATAATTTCTCTGATTAAAAAAATAGAAATCTGTTTTTAGTATTGTTAAAGCAAATATGAGACTATGAACTTTGGGCAGTTACTTTAATGATATTGTCCTATTTATCCATACTACTTTTTCCTTCAAACCAGTTGCCTTTTTTCTCCCTTATTTCTTTGTACACTGTGTTTCTGGACAAAAGGGAAACTTAACTGTTACAGAAACCGTTTGGTTTCCTGATTGATCGGTAATCAATTTGCATTGTTGAAGAGTGACTTGCTAGGTTTGGATGGCGGCCTCTTCCACCATCTGAATTGCTTCTGGAACTCTTGCAACCCATGTTACTGACATTTCCATATACAACTGCTTGACAGCCTTTCGGGAGTATGCAGAGCTAGCAACCATCTACCAGAGTGTAAAAAAACCAATCCAAGTGAACAGATCTTTATTCTTAAATTGCATAGGTAATACCTGTTTCGAAAAAACCTAAGTGAAAGTATCTAAGTAAAACCTTTATCATTAGTATATATTTTGTGTTTTGAAACTATATAGCTAAGCCATTTGATTAGCATAACTAGATGTAAGAGAACCAGCTGTCTCTAACATATGTACTAGAAAGCAGCTTCCTTGAATAAAAAGACTTGGGATCATACCAGTGCTAACATATGGCTTTTTAAGAGTCATCTTAGGCAGGAACCTTAGTGTGTGTTTGCCAAAGACTTTGTATCGTGTGATTTCCTTTTGAAATTATTTCAAATGATAGATTATCGCAGAAATTTAAATATTCCTTGTTCCTTGTTTTATTTGCTGGTTGCCTTTCCATATACATAAATCGGAATTGTTTATAAATAAATGCACATTTTAATGGGCAGTAACCTTTTTGGACCCCAGGAGCCCATCTATAGCATGAGCATTTGGATTGGACACTCTTAATTTCTAGCCAGTTCATAATACTGCTCTGATATTGCTAGGTGACACATTTTTGGTAAGGTTAATAATTCCTCAATTATGTATCTTCTAAGTAATTTGTAGGGTTTTTTGTTGTTGTTGTTGTTGTTTTTGTAATTGATTCTTTTTCAAAGGATCCTTTCCTGAAGAACACTCCTTTTCTGAAGAATGGTGCCTTGTAATAAAACATATATTCTTGATCTTAAACATTATACTTACTATTTTTGCAAGGTAATGCTTATAAATTACACACAGTAATGTATTGAAAACTGTTAGTTGGTCTAATTGGAAATAGAATCCAAAAAGTTAATTTTCTAATATCTGAAAAGCTTTGTAAAGTACATTCTTTGAAAGAAGTATTTTAAATCAAGTCCATCCTTTAAAATGTTGTAGTCCTTCTAGAGTTGAGAGGTAAACCATATTCAGTTATATGATTCAACTGATTATTTTAGGATTTTTTTATTCATTGTTTATCACCCTCTTTTGAAAACCTGTTCTTGGGCCTCCCCGGTGGTGCAGTGGTTGAGCGCTGGGTTGCGAAGCTGCCCGCAGCCTCTGCAGTGCCAGTTCGATCCGCGGCTGCTCCCCGGCTACCTGAGGAGGGTCCCACATGGCGCGCAGACCTCTCCTGCCACCCGCTGCTCCCCTCAGCAGTGTACTTCGGTCCTTCTGCCTGCTCTGCTCTCCCCTCTGGCTCTGGTGAATTCTCTCACCCTCCCGTGCTTCTGACTGTACCCAGTGCTTGTATAAATAAATAAATAAATCTTAAAAAAATAAAAATAAAAAAGGTCATTTAAAAAAAAAAGAAAAAGAAGACCTGTTTTTACTTTCTAGTGGTCTGCTGGCAGTGCCTGATTTCAGTAAATGCTAATGGCAATTCTATAAAAGAGAAGGAAGTAATAATGATAATTTTAATTTAAAACAAAAGTACCTGTGTTAGTTCAATATTATTTCATTCAGCCAGACAGTATTTATATACAGATACCTCTGGGTTCTAGGTAAGGGAAACTGAAGAGAGGAATCAGGAAGAGAGCAGATTTGGGAAATGAGATTAAACTCAGAGTAGGAATTTATATATCACAAGTTTATGTGACATCAGTAGGTATTCAAGTAATGTTGCTCCAAAAAGAATACATTTTGATCTACAACTCTATGCTAATGTGCTTTCTTCTTACTCAGGGAGTAAGTGATATACCATATATCATACTTTTGTTTTTCTTTCCTGTTTTTGGTCTAACTGAAGAAAGAAATCTCCTGTGTATTTATTGATACCCACTGATTTTACATTTAGTGAGCCTCCCTTATTTAAAGAGCCTTGTTGTATATACTTTTCCAAGCACTTTTTAATAAGTTTGTGTAACTCTTACTAAATTTTGCTGACAGTTTCTACCAAAGAAAACAACATGTTCATGTTGTATAAATAGTTTTGATATTTTTGAGGTAATCATTTTTATATTTATAGTCACCTATACATCAGAGATGCTGCGTGTGAAATGTTTGTGTTAGGGTGATGTATTCCAGAAGTGACTTTGGTTTACTTAAACAATGAAAGGTCTTGCAGTAAGAACAACAATGAAGAAAGGAAGACGAGGCCTTAGTTCTAGGCTCAGTTGTGAGCTTAATAAATTTTTGTTGTGACACATCATGTAGCCTCTCTGGACTTCAATTTTTTTTGATGAATTAAATGACTAACTTTCAAAGGCTATCAATACTAGAGGTTCCTTCCCTCCAAATTCCAACCTGTTCCAACCCAAGAATTATTATTTTTTAAAGATTTATTTATTTATTTGTTTATACAAGCACTGGGTACAGTCAGAAGCGAGGGAGGGTGAGAGAATTCACCAGAGCCAGAGCGGGGAGCAGAGCAGGCAGAAGGACCGAAATACACTGCTGAGGGAGCAGCGGGCGGCAGGAGAGGTCTGCGCGCCATGTGGGACCCACCTCCGGTGGCCGGGGAGCAGCCGGGGAACGAACCGGCGCTGCAGAGCCTGCGGGCAGCTTCGCAACCCAGCGCTCAACCGCAGCGCCACCAGGAAGGCCCTCCAACCCAAGAATTATTTATAGTCAGTTATATAAGTCGACAGAAATGACTTCAGTTAAAAAGGGGCAGGTGTCCAGTGTGGATGCAGGTCATAATTTATGAGACCTCTGAATGGACACCCTATGGGATTCACAGGGTCCCATTCATTCAGCTTGGAAGACTGAGAAATGAGAAGGGACCCTAAACAACAAGGATATTTGTTCTTTTGTCAGATAAACCATATTTTATTGGTACTGCTTCTTGACTGCTGCTTTTAAATTGCACATGTTAGCACAAAGATGCGTAATTATGTTTTTGACGTGACAAGATGTTAGAAAATGCTTCAAACTGTCTAGTGACATAGTTTAAAATTCAGATCCTAATATGAAAAGTGATTTGTTATATGGGACCTAGAGACTTTAAACCTGTAGCGAAAAAAATGCCATCTGAAAAGCAAAAGCCACAGCCCCTTCCCATGGCATGATCACATACGGGAGGTGCACCACACAGCTGTTGAAAAATCCCCCGACTGTCAGGTGCACACTCACCCCACCTGTTTTCTATTACACATAAAACTTTAAAATTTGGAACTTTTATTGCACAGTGAACACCCAAGTGTGCTTTGTAGTTCACTTGGCTTTGACTCTGTGCTAGAGCAATGTCTGTTCTTTACCTCTGCATTGAAAGGACTATTTATCCTTTTAAATGTATTCAGAAAGTCAGCACATCACATTAATTTAATTGGATTAAAAGGTATGCATGATCCAGAACGTACCATCAGGAACTCTTTATCATGAACTGTAGTTGCATCTAATTGAAGAACTTCAGTATTAATAGTGGTTTTGTAGCTCTCTTATGTGTGAGTTATAAAAAGAAAAATTTAGAATTTTAAAATTTATATTTCGTTAAAGTAATGCCTGCTCATTAAAGAAATGCCTGTTCATTAAAGAAAGAAAAATTTTACAAGAGGAAAAATAGGAATGATACACTGACCCAAAGCTTTGTCATGTTTTTTTCCCCATGTGTAACCATTGTCTTTTCACATTGTCATCATACTATTACTATGTACTCATGAGTGTTTATTTTATTTTTTAAAATTAAAAGCAATACATACTTGCTATTTTTAAAACATAAATAATTTCAATGTATAAGAAAAATAACATGCCCATTATTCCACTCACTGGAAATTACCACTGTCAACAGTTATTTTTTTCTAGCCATTTTATGGACATTGAAATGTACTCTTGAAAGAAATGGCATAATGTTATTCTGTAATTTTTTTCTATGAAAAATATATCATGATTATAGGCTGATATCAATTCTAACACATCGAAAACAGCACTGTCCATAGAAATGTAATTATTTTTACTTTGTAGTAATAAAAAAGTAAGAAGGTAAATTAAACGTGTAATCAATATAAAAATATTAATGAGATTTTAGAAATTCTTAACTTTTCTGTACTAAATCTGATGTGTCTTATGCTTAAGCATATCTCAACTCAGATGTGAAATTTTCATGGAGATATTTGATCAGTGTTTAAAGTTTATAAAACGTAGAGTCAGAAAAGTAGATTTGCAGTCCCAATATTTTCCAGACATACTTAAAAGTCTTGGAATAACTGACTTTAAATCTCAATTAAAATTAAGTCAAGTAAAATGTTTACTTGCTGGGTTGTCCTGACTCCATTTCTGGAGGAGTTGGTTGGCTGGTAGCTACTATGTTGGACAGGGCAGATTTAAGTCATCCTTTTTTGATGGTTAATGCATTTATATGATGATAATAGTTTGATTCTGACTGTTTACTTTGTTGTTGACAACTGTTATTCACTCTTTGTATTATCTATGCAGAAAAGATAGGCCCCTCTTGGAGTGATTTCAGTAATATGCCTAAATTTGCCCAGTCATTAAACATAGCCATGTCTTGATCCCAGGTCTTTGACATGAAAGACCATGTTCTTAATCTGACTCTGTTAGGATTTGTTTAATCATTAACCCTGCTTACAGATAATTAGGTGGTCATTAAATTTTGATGATTGCCAACCTTACTTCAGTGACCATCTTGTAAGCATAATCTAGATAATTTGCTTAAGTAGTGAAGAATCCACTAAAAATACACACTTTAAATATTGGTTAATATTTTCAAAGTCACCTACCAAAAGTCCTTATCAATTATACTTCTAATCACAGTATTGGATTCTGTATTTCATGGTTCCGTCTAACCAGCACTAAGTGTTACCAGTCTTTTTCATTTTTCTCAATCTCATTGGGGAAAATCTCTCTTAGCTTGTACTTGTTTGATTAATGTGGGTCAGTGTATCTTTTCGTGTTTGATCATTTGTGTTTTTCTGTGAATTGTTTCTTGGATGAACACGTTGCCTAAACACAATGTCTAGTGCGTAACACTACATGGTGTGGGTTTATTGTCAGTTTCTATTCTCGTGTTTGGGCCTGCTGCTTATCTTTCTTTTCTTTACATAGCACTGCTGTGTGCATCCTTGCTTATCTGTTGGGGCATATATTTTATATTACTTCCGCAAAATAAATTTCTCTTAGTGGATTTACTGGGTTAAGACAGTGAATATATTGAGGCTCTTGATACAAAGCACCAAATTTATTTCCAAAGGGTTAGTCCACTTTGCCTTCCATTCATTGTTTGGGAACTGTAGTATTTTTTTTTTAATTAAACTGTTTTTTTTAATTATTTTTTTAAAATATTTTACATCATTGTTTATTTTTAAACAATATTTGCTTCCCCCACCCCCTCAGGTGTAGTCCCCACAGAGTTTCCATCACCAGTGCACCCGTGCACCATCACCTCAGTCCCCTGTGCTCCTCCCTCCCTCCCTCTGAACCCTCTCCCTCCTCCTCCCCTGCAGTATGTCTCTGATTTATAATTGTCTGTTTTTGCTTTGTTGTGTTTTGCTTTGTACTGTTATTATTTTTTAAATATATTTTAATATATTTTTAATATATTTTTTAAATATTGTTTTAATATTTTTTTAATGATGTCTTATTTTGTTCCCCTATATTCCTGCTATAAGTGAGACCAGGTGATATTTTTTTTTTCCTTCTGGCTTATTTCACTGAGCATAATTCCTACTAGCTCCATTCATGTTGCTGCGAATGGCATGAGTTTATCTTTTTTGATTGCTGAATAATATTCCATTGTGTATATATACCACATCTTCTTGATCCAGTCATCTATTTTTGGGCATTTGGGTTGTTTCCAGGTTTTACCTATTGTAAATAGTGCTGCTGTAAACATAGGGGTACAGGTGTTCTATTTTTTAAAAAATATTTTTAAAGTACATCAGTACAGAAAAGTGCATGTATTCTAAGGATACAGTCTAATGAATATATTAACTGCTCATATTCGTGTCAGCAGCACCCAGAAGCATTCTAGAGCTTTCCCAGCACCAAAGTATTCTCTGATATTTAGTGATAACTATACTTTATCCTGATGTGCATAGTTTTTACATGTATTATACAAACAGATGCTCGCCCTAGCATATAGATGTCTGTGCCTGTATCCCATTTGGTCATTTACTGGCTTGTGACCTTGAGTAGGTGACTTAGCCTTTCTAGGGCTCCTTCTCAAGCAAAAAATGAGACTCCTGGGCCTCCCCGGTGGCGCAGCGGTTGAGCGCTGGGTTGTGAAGCTGCCCACAGCCCCAGGGTCCCACATGGCACGCAGACCTCTCCTGCCATGCCCGCTGCTCTTCTCAGCAGTGTATTTCGTCAGTCTGCCTGTTCTGTTCCCCGCTCTGGCTCTGGTGAATTCTCTCACCCTCCTGTGCTTCTGACTGTACCCAGTGCTTGTATAAATAAATAAATAAATCTTAAAAAAGAGAGAGAGAGAGACTCCCACGGTCAGTACTAGCTTCACAGGATCGTTGTGAAAATTCAGTGATAATGTGAGTTTGAGTCTCATAGTGTTTCTGGTCACTGGTAGGTACCCAGGAATCCTAGTTTCCTTTCTTTTTCCCTCCTATTTTAGATTGATTATCCAAGTTATCTCTTTTTAAAAGGACAGCGCTCTCTTTATTTTTTTCCCCTTTACCGTTAAGTCTGCAAATAAAAGCCAAAGAATACTACTTTTCGTAATGAATAATAAATTGTGTGTGTGTTGCTAGTGTGTAAACGTGAACCCTGATGTTTTTCAAGGATGTTTTTCATTTGTTTTCTGGTCTCTGCTTGCCTCGATAGGATATGAAGGATCAGATGTCCACTTCATCTGTGCAGGCCTTAGCTGAAAGGAAAAATAGACAGGTGAGTATGCATGAGAATTGACAGTATAAGTCAAAGAAATACATGATTAGATATTTCAATTAAAAGATGCTGCCTTCTGTGGATCATGCATTCTAGCAGAAGACCTACTTGGGCTGAAGGAGCCTGAAATGACACTGGCCCATCTGGGTTCATGCTCAGACGCCCTCACCACACAGCCATCCACTTTATTCCTGGTGAGCCCATCCTGTGAGCAGGCTCTCTGTTTGGGGCTATAATTACTTAGTTGTCCTTTTCTCTACCAGACCCCATGCTTCCTGAGAATGAGGAAAGAAGACTGTTGGGGGTCTTTTTTTTTTTCTTTTTAATCTCTAGTTGCTCTTATATTGCCTACCCATAGAATTCATTAGCCATTTAATGATTGAAATATTTAAATTTGGGCAGCAGCTCTCCTGCCCGCCTGTGACTATGCAGGCCTCTATTTTAATAATCCTATCCCTTTCAGGGGCAGCTCTTTCTTCCTACCTATGTCTGTGCAAGTGTCCTTTATGTCCCTTCCCTTTTTAAAATAAACCTGCCTGGGCTTCCCTGGTGGCGCAAGGGTTAAAGTCTCAGCACTATCAAGCTATTGCCAGCCACTGTGGCCTGAGTTCAGTCCCTGGCCAGGGGGCTGACCCACATGGTACAGCAGACCTCTCCTGTCTCGACTGCTGCTCCCCTCAGCAGTGTATTTCAGTGGATCTGACTGTTCTGCTCCCCACTCTGTCTCTGGTGAATCCTCTCACCCTCCACACCTCCAGCCTATACCCCACTTCTTGTATGCATAAATAAATAAAAATAAATCTAAAAATAAATAAATAACCTGTTTGTTTGAGATACACACACACACACACACATAAATTTTGAGAGCCTTCACTGTGTTTAAATTACCTTAATGTTGGTTAAATCTTTCATCCTCTTTTGAGTGGAGGCCCAGTTCTTATTATTTATTATAAACAAATGATGAACCCTAATCTCAGATACCAAAGCAGATGTTGACCCATCAAAAATAAAAGCTGTATGAGACTAGTCCTTGAAACTTCAGTAGCTATAGCAGCTGATCATCTCATGTATCTTTTTGAACTTACCCAACAATATTGATAACTGCATCTACATAGTACAAAGTCGTGCAGCCCAATGGACAGGATGTGAGCTCTGTGGTCCCATTAGTATTCCTGACAGCAGGACTCTGGTAAAGCACAAGAAATCACAAGCAGTAAAGAGCAAGTATTTCATGCACTGTAGTGGTCAGGCTGCTCCCAGTGCCCCGCTTTATCCTCTTTCCAGTTAAAACAGTTTCCCAGGAGCTCCCTGGTGGCCTAGGGGTTAGGTCTCAGCATAACCACTGCAAAGGCCCGAGTTCGATCCCCAGCCGGGGAACCAATCCACACATGGGGCAGCAGACCTCCTGTCTCTCCCACTGCTCCACTCAGCAGTGTATTTAGTAGATCTGCCTGTTCTGCTCCCCACTCTCTCTGGGAATTTTCTCTCTCTCTCTCTCTCTCTCTCTCTCTGTGTCTCATACACACACACACACACACACACAAATACACATTTCTGGCCTGCACCCCAGTTATTCTATGTGAAAAATAAATACATTTTTTAAAAACTTTAAAAATAAGCAAAGAAACAAACAAACAAAAACCAGTCTCCCAGGAGGTCAGACTGATGAATTCTAAGTAACTTTACAATAAAGCTTAGGTGACCCAAGAGTTTAACTTACTGCCAGCTAAGTATAGGCCATGGTATAAGCCAAAACAAATCAGCCTGGAGGCCCCATGAGCCCAGAGGCCCTGGTGAAGCCCAGTTCTCGGTTCAGAGCCTAAGGATGCATTGTAGCCTGTTTCTGACCCTGAAAGTCTTGCCACTTGGCCCCAGCTGTCACTACCTCCATAAAGCTTTTGGGAGTATGGATCTGCATGAGCAGATCTCTGAAATCTCTAAACCAGGTTGGGACAGAGTCACCCACAAAATCTTTAGTGTACAGAAGAGACAGTCACCCTCCGGCCCCTTGACTGGACTGAGGCCCTGGGCTCTGAAGCTCTCCGAAGTCCCGGTCCACTTAAAACCACCTCAGAGCCTGTGCTCTGCATCATGAGCCCCTGAAGTCTGACTCTGTGATTGGATTCACCTCTGAAAGTCAGACAGGAGGTCATTGTTGGTATGGAGGGCTTTTCAAGGCTTTCTGAGAACCAAGAAATCAGACTTCTAACAGATACAGAGATCAAAAGCACCTGGTGAGAAAACTGGGCAACTCTACAAGGACAGAGTCACAGTTGCCAGCATGTTCTGTTTCTTTGTACTGTTGCTAGTCAGAAAGCCTTGTGGAGTGCAGTCAGAGCTGCTGGAAACAGGCTTTCACATCCCCACCTGGGTCTTCATGTGAGGAAGACATTCCTGGCTTACCCTTTCCTGACTATAGACTTCCTCAGATACATACTGGGAAAACCTATCCTGCTTTGTGGGACCTGATTATGCGAGTCCAGCACCCATAGTGGCCGTTCCTAGTTCCCAGCTGAAAGCCTATAGCCTTTTAGTTCAACTCAAGGACATTGGGATTTATCCATAAACTAAATTCTGTGTGTGAGGAGCTGTGACTTAATTTTTTGTCATTCTAGGGAGCTCCAACCATCTTCCCTCAAGAAACCAAAAACTTCCCTGTGTAATGCTTACATAAAAAGGACTCTAAGTCTGTGGAGTTAGTTTGACTAGAAACTGAGTCTCTGAGACTTTCAAGGGTGCTAGGAAGAGCTGGCCTTTAAGAGACGGAGTGTTAGATAATAATGTACTGTGCAGATGGACATTTGTTGGTTTAAAATTGATATTTGTATTTTAATGTGGCAAAGCCCGTTTGGGAGAGCTAGAGAGGAGAGGGCCCTTCCTGGCAGTCCTTAAATGGTACCACGCAGACACCAGCCTGCACCACTGCCTCAGAACTGGCGGGGGTGGAGGTCTGAGGGATGGATGATGAGTAATATGGGAACTCTTAATATCACTGTAGGGGAGCACTTGGTCAGCGATGGTAACTGTCTCTTCCAACCCTCTGCCCTACCCCCACACCCACAGGCCCTGCTGGGAGACAGTGGTGGGCAGAACTGGAACTCCAGAACCACTGATAAATACAGCCGCCTGGACCGCGAGCTCCAGCTAGCCAATTCCCATTTCATCGAGGAGCAGCAGGCACAACAACAGGTACCTGAAGATGATGGCTGAGGACGGGGTGCTGGAGGCAGGGCCCCGCCGTTCCATCCTCTGCCAGCCAGGGTGCTTTCCTGCTAACGAGGCAGCTGGACCACAGCTGACCCTGTGGCACCTGTGCCTGCCTGGGCCCGAGCACACGAAGGAAGGGCTAAGGAGCCTAAGGAGCATGGCTGTGTCAGAAGAACCAAGCTCGGTTAGGTCTCCTGGGAAAAACAGGTGGAACATCTAAAACTGATGACGGCCATGGACTTTTAAAAAGACCACTACTCCTTCCCCAGCCTCTTGTATACTCAAATTTCTGTTCAACAAAAAGCACTTTTTGTTTGTTCATTGAAAATAGTTCTAGTATACATAAAAATGATTCCTTTGATACAGGTTTAGGAGTAGAAGGAAAGGTGCTCTTCTGACGTGTAGTTGTGTTAATAAAAGGAAACTAATAATAATATATGTAGGGATTCAGGGATTTTCTATCCAATGAAAATATACATGTAAGTTATGTGTTCTTTTTCCTTTAGCACATCAATTTAACCAGTTGTCTACTTAAATTGCTATTAACTAAGCATGATTTTTTTTTTTTTTGATAAAAAGTGAGGAGCCTTATACAATTAAAAGTAAATATCATTCAGTAGTTGTCCTTGAGTCACTTACTGCCACAGGCCTCTGGTTTGTCCTTGAGGAGGGAGGAAAGGACTGTGTGTGTGATTTTCCCACAGGCAGAGCTTTGCCCTCTGCTGTCTTTGTGTAAGCTGTGGCTGTCTGTTGTGGAGGGAGACCTTGGCCCTGGCGTGGGCTTCCTCTTCCCGAGCGTCCTGTCTCAGTGGCCACTGCCCATGCACATTCAGCCACTGCATCCCTATGTTAGACTTCACCCAACTGGAGTAAATCTCTCTAAGTGGTTTCAAGCCCTGCTGACTGCTCAGAAGTTGGATTAGCAGGAAATAGCAGGAGCTTGACAAACCAGCCTTTTGAGCAGCGTGTTCTCAGAGGCAACGTTCTGGTCCTTTGATTTCTGGGCTTTGCTTCTGAATGCGAATTGTCCCAAGTTGGCAAGGAAGCTAGCAGCTGCTAGAGAGCTGGGCTCAGAACCAGGTAAGATGGATTTTAATTGCTTATTTCCCATTTCTCTGGCACCAGCTGATCGTGGAACAGCAGGATGAGCAGTTGGAGCTGGTCTCTGGCAGCATCGGGGTGCTGAAGAACATGTCCCAGCGCATCGGAGGGGAGCTGGAGGAGCAGGCAGTGTGAGTTAGAGACACCCTTCTCATGTTCGGGGAAGCTGGGGGGGCTGGGCACGGAAAATCATCCTGTGAGACCCTTAGAAAGCCTGACAGTTAGATGGCTACTAAAGCCAAAAGCTTTTTTATTTATAGCTGTTGCTTTATTCTGTTTTACAGACTGACCTGAACCAAATCTATAGATAAAATTTTCAACAGGGTTTAGGCAAAAGTGTTTTTATTACTGCTTTTAGACAGGTACACATCCCCTTGAGTAGACGTTTGAAGTGTCATGAATGGGAATGTGAAACAGATGTGGCTGTGTAACCTCTGGAGGTTTATATACTGAAGAGGACCGGACGTGACCTAACTTAACTTCATCATCTTGTGACTCTCCCACTGCAGCGAGCAAAGTTTTTTATTCTGTATCTTATTTTTTACCTTTATGAAAAAATTTACAAATTTAACTCCAGTTAATAATAATAATAATAAAAAAATCCCTTCACACAAGTAAACAAGGCACACGAGAAAACTGGATTGATCAGTTTCTCCTAGAGAATAATCTCTTCTTGCCCTCTGATGTTTGACACCAAAACCAGAACCCCTAAGTTACACTACCATATAATACCTTTACCACTTTACACATTTTATCTGGAGAAAAAGAATAAGATCATCCACTAGGAGATTGCAGACACTCTCCTATCTTGATCTCGTATTCAGTGTTACATTCACGGGTTACATGTTCATCCATACTGGGTGTGTGTTCTGGGGCGGGGGTGGGGGGGCTGGCTGTCAGTTGTAACCCAGGGAGGAGTGGACAGTGTCTCTGCCGTCAGAGTTGACCCTTGACTAGGTAGAGGGCACATTAGGTAAATGAATGCTAGCTGCTCGGTGGTGACAGACGGGTGTGTGGTACTGTGAGAAACCCAACTTCATGGAAGTTGAAGCCAGAGGATAAGAAGGTGAAGATGAGTAGTAGCAGCCAGGGGATGGGAGGAGAAATAAAGGGCAGCTGTGAAGGGTCAGAGTGCGGGGATTGAGAGGACAGTTGCAGCAGATAAGACAGAGACATAGAGGATGGATCAGGGAGGCCCGAGACATCATGTTAAGGAGTAGGAACTTATTATTTGGAGGGTCCTTGGGAACCCGTGAGGGTTGTGTTAGCAGTGATCACGTGGGTCAGGCTTATGTTTGTGGAAGGCCCATCTGTCTGTAATTCATATAGTGAACCGTGGTGGTCCAAATCTGGAAGCTGGAATAGCAGGAATGTAGGTGTTCTTGCTTAATTTCTATCTAATATGGATTCTTAACCTAAAACTCCAGTTTGGGGTATGGGAAAGTCCGAGCTGCTCCATTAGTGAGGCCGCCTGACTAGGATGGAGAGACCCCAAGAGACTTCTAGCTAGAGGTGGTGAATGGAGTACACCCTTTTGTGTCTGCTCCCTCCCTAGAGTTTACTAGAACAACAGCAAAGGGATTTTTTTAAGGACATGAAATTTATGTGGGAATAATTCTTATTGGAATAAGAAGCAGTGATTCTTATTGGAATAATTCTTATTCCAATCATTCTTATTGGAATAAGAAGCAACAACTGTAACATTTTAGATCTGGAAAGTAGGAAGATGAAGGGTTTTACTGACTGAAGAGACCAAGGAGGCTAAATCCTCAGCCAGCAGAGGAAAAGTCAGAGTGGTGGATCCACACCCCAAATCCCCCGCTGGGAGGAGCATGCATTCTGGACAATGTCTCCCCCCTGGATGTGATCACATCAGATTGTGACCCAGGAAAGGGGAGGAGGGGTAGGAAGGATGCAAGGGCTGCAACCCAGCCTCTTGTAGCTGTGACTCAGCCCGTAAAGACTGAGAGAGCAAGACCCTGAGGTTCCTTCCGAAAGCAGAGAAGGCCCAGGGAGAATAGGGCAGGGCCAAGCAGGTGCCCCAGGGAACAGGAAACATCCGCGTTTTACTAAAAGCCTTCTTAGGACTCGTTACACTGTGTGTGTGTATGACTTTGACTAAAAATAGATTCTTGGACTTAGGCCTGTGCTGTCCAGTACAGAAGCTCAAGCCCTGTGTGGCCTTTGAGTACGTGTGCGGCAGCCAGTCTGCACTGGGACGTGCCCTGTGTGTAAGGACAATCCCAGATTTTGAAGACTTAGTGTAAAAAAGACAGAATAATTTATTAGTGATTTTTTTATATTAATTACATCTTGAAGTGAAAGTACTTTAGCTGTCTTGGGCTAAACAAAACAGATTATTACAATTAATTTCACCTATTTCTTTTTACTTTCTTTCACATGGCTCGTGGAAAATATAAAATGGCACATGGGACTCACATTATTTCTCTGGACAGTGCTGTGTTCGCTAGCTCCCGGCTAGAGCTTGGTTAGTGGTTGTCCTTGGCTGGAGAGTGGGTGACTTACCCTTTTTGTCCTCGGTAAGAAAAGTCATATCCAGACACAGAGGGAGCTCTTGTTTTTCAGCCTTTGGCACTCACTGGGTAGGTCTCCCAGCTGCAGGGCCAAGATGCTTCCAGGATCTAAGATGAACTAAAAATGTTTTCATTTGAAAATTGAGGAAAGGGACAAAGACTTGTTAATGGAGCTGTCAGTATGGGGTTTATTTAATCATTAATGAGGAGTCGGTTGCCCTGGATCTTGCAAGGCTGTCAGGTGCCCCACATGGGCACAGATCAAGACTGTCATTTCAAGCCGCTATCAGTGCTGTCAGAGTAATAAAGCTTTTTAATAAAACCTCTGGTACTAATTGGTACATTACCTTCTATCCTCAGGGTCATCATATTCACCAACATGTGTTAATCAAATTAAAAAGCCTGGAAGGTTTAATACAAAGTTAACTGATGGAATATGAGTATTTTTGTGTTTTTTTTTTCCCCAGCTGCACCTTGGAGGCAAATAGTATCAGCCTCCCAGAGGGAGGGAGGCCCAGCTTCTCTGTGGGTGCAAATGAGGTGAAGCAAGCACTGTTGGGATTGTCAGCCAGTCCTAAGGACTTCCAGCTTGATGATGAAGCAGAGTGCTTTGAAAGAGATTATTGTGTGATGAAAGTCATTTCTTAATTCATATTGCTCTAAAGTGCCCTGTACATACCGTGGGGCTCACAAGACCCTGACCGGGAAGCTGGCTGATAGAGCTGACTCATTTTACAGATGAGGAAACAACACGAACAGTTGTCAGGTGCCTTGTGTCAGGCCGAGAGGTAAGCAGGTGGCAAGGACTGGCTGGCCGATTCCACAGAGCTTTCTTTCTCCTGCATTGTGCTGCCACTAAGTTTGTATCACTCTATGAAATCCACACTACCTTGTCTGTAATTCTGAAATGTGGAAAGCTCTGAAACATTAAAAAATTTTTTTTTTAAATTTACAGCAAGCTCATATCACAGAAAAACCTATACTGACTGCAGCTGACTGTGATTCCTCATTGTTTTCTCTGCAGAAATAAGAATGTTTAATTGGGGTGGGGACAGGAAGGACAGCTTCAGACCCTGTTGGTATGTTGACTGATATACAGCCTATATAGCTTACTACTTTAAAAAAAAAAAATTCCTAAATCCTGAAATCAAACACATATTTTGTTCCAAGGATGTGGGATGATAGATTGGGGACTTAAATCCCAACATTGCCATTTTGAGTTTGCTGAAACTGAGGCCTCCATCCTGACTTAACCCCATGACCAGTTCTGTGCCGAGTCTTTGCGCTGACCTGCAACTTCTGTGTCTGCTTCTCTTTCTAGCATGTTGGATGATTTCTCTCATGAGTTGGAGAACACCCAGTCTCGATTGGACAATGTGATGAAGAAACTTGCAAAAGTATCTCACATGACCAGTGGTATGTATGGTGTTTGAAGCTTAAGGATTCTTGCTTTGTTCTAGAAAACAGCCTGTGGGGGTTCTCTGCCAGGTGTGTCCATTCAGACCCTTGCTGTGGTACAATGTCATTGATGCTTTAGGGTCAGAGAAGGAAGACTAGGGAACTTATTTTAAACCATTTAGAAGCCAGTTACTGTTTCTCCTGGACTGATTTCATCACCTCCAAATACGATGTCTTGGCAAATCTAATTTAAATAGTTCTAAGTTACTTCCATAGTGAAAAAATTCCAGCAAATTTGCACCAGGATGGGGATGAAGAAGTGACAATTTTCACGTCAGTTACACTGTAGAAAGATGTGTCCTAGTGACCGTTTCATGTTTACTACAAATCACCTCCCTTATTCCACGAGGAATTTTAAACCAAAGAAGATTTAGTATCGCTATTTTTTTCTTTATTTGGTGGGGGTGACTTGTTGAAGGGGGGACCTGGTGCTCCTTGCAGTAATTTTAGCATTCCTGACCAAGAACACCCCTTCCCCATTGGAACTCCCCGTGTTCCTTGCCACCTTACTCTTCTCTTGGTTTCCTCCTCTCATGTATATAGTAGAGGACCTGATAATTCATTCAGCCTTTTGAGGCAAGCTTTAAACATATATGTATATTTGCTTTTCATCATCAAGTCGCCTAGCAGTTCTCTGGGGCTCAGTCCTGTCTATAAACAAACTAGGTGGGGGAGACTCTTAGGGTCATTGTGAGGATTAAATGAAATAATTAATACAGATGTTTAACAGTGTCTCCTGTGTGTGAATACTTTGTAAATGTTTGCTTTAAAAAAAAAAAAAAAGTAGTAGTTAGTCAGGCAGAAGATGACCTTAAGGAGCAAAGAACCTGTTAGATGCCAAACAAAAAGAAGCTCATAGCCAGGCTTATTTCCTTTTTTCACCAGGGGCAAATATTGTTATGCTTCTAGCATGTTCTTCATTGCCTGGAGCAGGCCCCAGCTCAGTTCATCACTGATATACTTAGAGAGAGGGTTGCTCAGTCTTCTTTCTGATACCCTACTGTCTTTCCTTTTTTTCCCTCCCACTCTGCGGAGGAAAAAAAAAAAATGTTTTAATGAAGTATTATATAACCAGTTTAAACACTGAGGCTCTCACTAGTGTATGTATTAGTCCAGAAGTCAAGTAGCTACTTCAGCAGCAGTTTTGTTTGGGGAAGAGTAGTTGAACAAAGATGCACTGTGTCTTTGTTTCCCAGCATTCCGGGTATGAATAATTTAGTAAGCACTTGCATTGTGATAAGCGATTCAGTGTGTATAAATAGCTCGGAGGCTTGCTGATGCTTTATTCTACTTTCTCCCAAAAGAAAAGTTTGGGGAGCAAAGTAAGAACTTTAGCTTTATTTGTCTAAGAAAGAGAGCCGGGACACAGCATTTAGCTTGAAAGGCCCTTCAGTTTGGACAGTTTGCCTGTGGTTTTCATTTTAATCTTTGCTCGTTCCCTAAAGAAAAATCGCTAAGTGCCTCTGGCTTGGTGGTGTCTGCTTCAGTTTGACAACAAAGCAATTTGGATTTGTCTCTGTTCTTCTCCATGTCTTTGGGGAAAGTTGACTGCATTTTAATCAAACCTGTACATGAAGAAAGGGTCACACACAGAGCAGTTTGATCGGGTGAGAAGCAAACACACAGTTAGTGCAACAGCTTCGGCCCTGCATGGCCAGCTGCTCCATGAGCGGAAATCAGCCAGGATACACTTACTTTCCTGAGTGACCCAGAGAGAAACTAATCTTGTTGTCCTAACCAGAGAGATTATTCCATTGAGTAAAGACCAAGATTTTCTTCCTCTCACTTTCCAAAATGCTGTTCATCTTTTCTCTTTAGGGGAGGAAAACACATGGGGCTGGGGAGAGGGAACCCTCATTGGAGTTCCCTTTGTTCCCTCTGACTTTGAGGCAGCTCTTGAGCTTGCAAAGCTGTTTATGGCTTTTCACTTGAGGTCACAAAAGCCCTTGTGGTTGGTACCCGCCCCTTCTGGAGAGAAGTCTGCTGGGGTAACAGCTCCCTGGGGTTACCTAGTTCATGCTTCACAGAAGCAGCTTACCACTTCAAAGGAAAATGGCTTTAAAAGAGCGTTCCTGGGATGTGCTAGCTCGTGATGGATATTCTCCCTTGATGAAAACTCCTATTTAATGCTGTTGCAGAAGAGAAAGTAATGGGAGGAGGGCAGGGGATTGAGATAGAAAGCTGGTTCAGTCCTGGAAACCTGAGGTTGAGAGTGGCAGCAGGAATTATGTGTGAGTTGGGGCTGGGGGAGGTTAGGAAGCAGTTCCATGATCGCTTTCCTCTGGAAGAGTATCAGCTAATCATTTTAATGAGAGTAGTTTAAATGATGATAAACATTTTAAATAGATGGCAATGTTTGACCATCGAAGTGATAGTAAAACATTAAAAATGTGGTAGGGGGTGGGCCACATCTGCTCTCCAGGCCTTTGGAATAGTCCTGGTTCGGAAGTGGATCAACTTGGGGTCTCCTCCATAGTCACACTTGCTCAGTGAGTTTCTGGTATATCTGAGTAGAGCAAGGCCATCACCACCAAGGAAGTGCTCCCTTTACCTGCCATCATTTGGTGCCATTCTCTCAGCAAATTCTAAGACCGTGCTATTCATGATACTTAAATAATTGAAGTGCATTGCTTTGTGGAAAGTTTTGCAATCTATTTTCTGATTTTCAGATCATTTTTCAGTGTGACTTCTCAGTAGCTATGGTGTAAAATCTGCAGACTTTCAAATAAACTTTTCAAATAAACTTTCAAATAACATCAGTATGCTTTCGTATTTCTATTTGAAATAAACTCTTCTAGCCATTGATTTATAGTTTCATAGGCTAGCAAAATTCATGTCAGCCTGACCCTTTGTGGAAAGGCAGGGCTCATCTATAGAAAGCATGCATGTTCTTCCTCCATGGACCCAAGTTAAAGAACCATCCCTGTGATGGCTGTCCTGTCCCCAAGCATCGCAAAGCCCTGAAATTTAGGGGGGATATTCGTGTTGCTGGGTTCTCAGGACAGCCCTGTGAGGCAGCTGTTGTAGAGTTAGGGAACTGTAGTCAGGACTGGGGGCTGGAACCTGTGGGTCCCCCTCCTACCCCTCCAAGACTCTTTGCTCGCAGCTGTTTAGATGCACTTGAACCACTTTACCCTCTGTACCTGTTGGAAATTGTTGGTAGGACAGCAAGTTTCAGAAGAGACATTCCACTTTCGCTTGCAGATAAGCTGCATTAGTGATTTATCACAGTTACTGATTAAGCAGTCTTACCTGACTGGGTGTGGTATAAAATTAGCGATGCACATGCTCACGAGAGCCTGTTTGTTCAGCTCTGCATTTCTTTCCTGAAGTGACCTGCAGTAGTTTTCATCTCTTTTCTATCCTCCCACAGTGCTCATTGAGGAAATCACATGACTCTTATTGAATTATTGTTGAACTAAACAATTTGACTTTGGTGGGAGATTAAAGCAGTCGGGCTTTGATCTGTGAAAACAGTGCCCACACCTTTTCCAGAGATACGTTAACCGCCAGCAGAAAGCTAAGCCGCTGATTTTAATTAAAGATGTGAGGCACAAAGCACATACTTATTACAAGGCACACTTTTGGGGGACTGGTGGGGTGCAGCGTACTGCAGGCCAGAGCAGCATTAGGGCTACTAGGCACCCGGGCAGGCTCAAGATCCTCTGCCACCATCATCTGCATGTCCTGTCCCATTTTGGCTTCAAGGTGTTGCCTTCAATTTCATGTACATGTATCCCGGGGGCTGTCACGTTGCTAAGAGCCTAACCTCTGCCGTGCCTTCCAGATCGGCGCCAGTGGTGTGCCATCGCCATCCTCTTTGCGGTCCTGCTGGTCGTGCTAATCCTCTTTTTAGTGCTGTGACGCCGGCCACTCTGGTGCCTCCTGCACGCGAACCCAGGGAGGAGAAGTGGCATGTGCAATGGCGCCCGCTCCTTGCCTCCCTCTCCTGGAAACACAGCCTGCACTGACTTTTCTCTCTGTGACCCACAAGTGAGATGGCGCCTCTGTCCCAAAGTCGGATCGGCGAGTGGGAAGAGGAAGTCACCGACTGCACACTCCTGGCTCGATGCCTGCCCTGCAGACAGCTCGTCACTGCTTTGCCCGCGGGCCTGGCCCCGTGGATGGCCACCGAGGAGTCCAGAGAAACTCAGACTCGGCTCGTGTTTGCTGTTGCTCAGCCCATCCATCTTCAGCAGCTCTTTCCTCCTGCTCAGACCCTTCCCCTGCTCAGCTGGCACCGCCGCTCCGTGGAAAGAAGCTAGTGGGGATGCGGACGCGGGGCCCATTCATGCTTCACCGTGGCTTTCCTCGGCCGTCGAGTTGGTTATTCGTGGGGACAGAGGCCCAAAGCAGTTTGTGACAGAAAATGCAGTGATTATTTTTCAGGGATAAGCACTGGGGTAAAATTGCTTTTCCAGATACTTTTTTAATGCTTGGAATAATTCATGGGAAATAATGAAAAGCACGGGGCTTGGGGGTGGCTAACCGTTCCTGGCTTGAATGGAAGTGGGGAGGAAAGAAAGGGCTGAGGGGTGCTGAGTAATCACAGCTAAGAGATGGGGTGGCAGGATGGCCAGAGGGCAGAGCCCAAGTCTGGCCAAACCCATGCTTGTTCCGTGCCACCTTCCAGGAGGTGCCACTTGGACTCTGAGGATGACCCTTGAAGGGCTGCTGCTCCAAGGCACTTGAATGGATTCGAATCGCAGGCTAGCCCAGACAGTTCATTTATTCCTGTGGCATGGTGGGGTGTGGGGGAGGGGGTGCGGTTGGGGGCGTTAATTACATTTACTCTGGAAACTGTAATGGCAACAAAGGCTGGTTCCTACCCAAACTTTTCTCACCCTGTGAGTATTGGCACGGAAGGGAAGGTGAGTGAGGTTCCCCCCCACAAGACAACTCGATTTTATCATCTATTCAAATAACTGAGCCAATCCAAATTGAAACGACAGATGCTTTAAATTGAGTTTTAGTAGCTTGAAAATGCTGAGACACTAAACTTCAAATTTCTGGTGACTTTCAATGCCTCTAGTGTGCATATGTACATAGGATATTTTTATAACTTCCCTGATGAATCACCTAATATTAAGTAGTGGTTGAAGCCAGAGCCTGCGATTGGCTGCGGGAGCTGCCAGTCTCTCCGCTCCAACTCCCTTTTGCACTTGGGAAGAACAGCAACATCTGGATCGAGTTCTAGCTTTCACTTCATCTTTTGGGATCCGTTCCTCAGCACACTAACCTTCTTCCCCCGCCCTTTTCTTGGTTTGCTTTTATTTGTTTTGCTCTGGACTCCCCCCCACCTTTTTTTTTTTTGTCATTTGCAATGATATACTGGCCCAGCTAACTTTTGAATTGCACTTTTTAATAAATATTTGTAACAATTTTTTAAAGAAGGGTATTTTTCTCATGTTTAGGATCATGGTAGAGAATGCAATCTGCCTGTCAATGAAAGTGAAAAGCAGATTTATAAAACTAAAAGGGTGGTTGACATCCATGTTTACATTCAGCTCTATTTGAGATATACTAGATAAGTTATTTCTTTTCAAATTAGGGGGGAAAGTGATTACAAAGGGCTTCAGATTTAGGGTACTAGATTATTTGCTTTACAAAGCTTTAAGACTTGATCAAATAGTCTTTTCTAAGCTTAGAACAGGGATGGTCTTTAGACTTGCATTAAAATATCTGCCTTGTTACATGTGGCCCTTGTCACTGAACTGTAAGCCACACTCTCAACATCACAAGAAGCAGCTGGCATCTTAAGGACCTGCATGATTGCCCCCGGTAAAAAGCATGCTGTGTCCTACTGTTACGTATTTACTGCACACCACAAAACCGGCCTGTGTCAGTCAGTGGGGCCTGTTGGGAACATGCCTGGTCATGAATGAATGAGATACTCCCTTCACTTCAGGAGTTTTGTGCCCCTAGGCTTAATTACCAACTATTTGCATATAGCATTTGACCTCCCTGGTTTAAGGTGTTTGCTGAACAGTGGCTCTGGGAACCCAGACTCAGGATGGAGTTGAGTAGGGAAATGTTTAGGGAGACATTGACTCAAAATACAAGCTCTGTGTGATATTCTTCCCCTCTGATCTCTGCACTTGCCTCACCTCACAGGAGTGGTTCTTTGACAGCCTGCCTCATCTGCCCTGCGTAGACCCAGCCCAGCTTCATCCCAGGTCTGGCCCTTTTGTCCCAGCTGGGCAGTCCTTAAAGATGAGTATTCCTTTGAAGGCTTTCCACTCAGACACCAAATGGGTGCATAGAGAACAAGCCAGTGTTGTAAGTTAAAGGACAGATATTCCCTCATGTGTGATCCTGTGTCACTAGGCTCCAGAGGGCATCTGGGGGTCCTTGGCCCTGTGTGGGAGGATGAGGGGCAGGAAGCGGCAGCAGTGAAGCCTCCATGCTGCTTCCAAGCACATGCTGTAGCTGTTGGGCTCTTTCTTCCTTCAGCTTCTGTGCCTCATCCCATCTTAATCATTTCTAAGGAACTGGCAGAAAGTGATGGATAACGGTGCAATTAATGTTTATAGGAAGAACATTTTACTAAGTCAACTGACTTGGGGAGCAATCAAGGGTATGAACCATTGAGGGAGTTTGCCAGAGGATGAATCCAAGTGGAAAACCAAAATCCCATTAGTTTTCAGTCCTGCTTTTTGATCTCGTCTTTGAGTGGACTGAAGATCACAGTGCGCCCCGTGGCCCGACACAGGGTACAGGGCGGTGGGAAGCCACAGCATGCGTGTGACGCGAGGATCTTCACGCCAGAGCCGCAGGGGGAGAAGCTTGGGAACTTGCCCATTATTCTCAGCTTTTAGCCAGAGTTAAACAGACTGATGGGTCTGGTAGCCAACAACTTGGCAACTTCCACGCCTTCTCACCTCGTGAGATTAAGGGCTGTGAAGAGAAATCTAGTCTAACTCCAACAGAAATCTGTCTCTGTTAAGTGTTTTACCTTCTGTAAGTGAAGGTGGCAGAGCCAAGATTTTTCTTCTGGTAATTTCCCTGGCTATACAGTCAGACCAGGGGGACAACTATTCCCTGCTACCTTTCTAGAGAATTCCTAGCATTTGAAGATCTGAAAACTGATGATAAATAGGAGTTGCCTTTTAACTCTCTGGACTTTGGAGTAGTGGGTTTTGCCTTGTATGGATGAATTTGTAAACAAAATTGGGGATGTCTGGAAAGCGAAAGTTCTAGAGCACAGAATCCCCCACCTCCAGTTCTTCCTTTTGTCTTCCTCACTGGCATTTCTTTTGTCTCCCAGGTATTTTAGGAATACTTTTTTTTTTCTTTTAAAGATAATGTTCTTTGTTCATCAAGAGCAGAGAGAAGGTGAAACCAAAAGGTCCATACACTTAAAGCCCCGCAGCCCTGCTGCACCTCCTCTGACCAGTCAGCTGGCAAAGCTGGGGCCCCAATGGAAGGCTGTCAGCGCTTGCTCCCCCGGGGCCTCTGCTGTTGGGTGAGGGCAGTTTAGTCACCTGACTGGCATGTCTGCCTGCCTTCCCCCAGCTCCCAGCCTCCTCAAAATATGCTTATGCTTAAAATAAGGCGGTGTTTTTGCAATGCCTGCTTCGGTCTGTTGTACCTACGTGGATACCATTCTCACCGTGTTTACTTGATAGTGCCCACTGCAAATCTGCTGTCTGGTGTCGAGTCCTGTACACCCGGAGACTTCTGAGTAGGACAGAACAGCCCTACTGGGGTCCTCCTAGACTAAAGCATGAAGTCTGGTCTCCCAGGTGGGGCCACACCTCCAAACTAGTGTGTACTTCTGGGGTAGCACCCCCCTAAGTCAACTCAGTAGGACTTGGGATCACATCTTGTTTCGGAGTTGAAACAATAGGGATCATTTAGCGCTTTGCATTCTGGACAGGCCCTTGGAATCCACATAGTCCGTGGGACGAGCTTACAGCATTTAAAGCTGGCTCGGTGACATGGCTTAAGGTAGGCTGATGGGAACTTGTCCTGCTTGTCCCCCACCTCAGCCATTTGATGAGTGTGGTTTTGGGCAAACACAGAAACTACAGTTAGTGGTGCCTTGGTCCTGTTACTGTGATCTACATATTTTGGGGTTCTTTATTATATTTAGTCTCTTTAAAAACATAACTTGGAGGGGAGAGAAAGACAGAAAAAGTTGTTTTCCCTCTGGCATCGGCTAACATGGTGTGCTGTCAGCCTTCTGATGTGGCCCATGGCTGTGCAGGTGGAAGCTGCTGAGACAGCGCGTCTCCCATTTACCTGTCCGAGTGCTTAGGTTTCATGTGGACATCTCATGAACTCACTTTGCCAGCTGCAGCCAGAACCTTGGGAAAAAGTGTCTTCTTTCATTTTTTAAGGTTATGAGAACTCAGAAACTACTTGGTTATCCAGGAAGGTGCTAGAAATACGATCACCTAGCTTTGCTGTTTGCTGACCGGAGCGCTCAGGCCCTGGCTCCTGGCCCTGGAGGCACCCAGCACTCCACTCCAAGCTCTCAGCCCTGGGGCGGGACCAAGTTTAGCATTGTTCTTTCCTGCACCGCAGAAAGTAGGTTTTAAAGGAGTGAGGATTGTGAGCCTACAGTTAAGGTCTGTTTGAGACAAGCGGATGACCTAATCCTCGGGAAATTAGAGTATCCATGTCATGTCTGTGCAAAGTAAGGAGAGGCCAGCCAGGGGTCCCCTAAGAAGCTGGAACTGCTTGTAAGCACCTTGTGATTGCATCCTCACTGACCCAGGCCTGGAAACCACTCCGGGAAGGACCAAAGAAAGCAGCTGTAAATCATAGGGATTCCCTATGAGTGGAAATAGGCTTCCCCTGGCGATTGGTAATCAGAAATGAGCGTCATGAAGAGACTGTATTGTGGCAGAACTCAGCAGGACTAGGCCATTGCATTTTTCTCCCAATGATAAATGACCTTCCAGTGTTTTATCTTTAAATAACTAGAAGGTACAAACTAAAGTGAAGTGGAGGGTTAGAATCAGACGCCTGAATGCTTTCCTGATGGTGCTCCCTCCCCCCCCCACCTCTTGCCCCCTCATAATGAGAAGCGCACCAGCACCTGGTGCCAGAAGTTTACAGCCTCCGCACAGGTAATAAATAGTTAGACTCTTGCTTCCTCCACTGGCTGGGTCTCCAGGTGTGTGGGACCTGCAGCAGCAGCTTCTCCTGGGAACTTTGTAGAAATGCAGATCGTCCAGCCTCCCCTTCAGCTGAAACAGTCCCTGAAAGTGAGGCCAGAGCCTGTTTACCACACTCCCAGGGGATTCTGATGCCCACTGCAGTTTGAGAACCATTGCTACAGCATCACAAAGTTTAGACCACAGTAAACCATCCCTGTGCATTCAAACCTTCCCTAGCTATGACTGTAATCTTGACATTAAACAAACTTTGATGACACTATACACTTGAAAACTTTTTAAAAATACCTGTGTAAAAAAAAAAAAAAAAACTCGCCACCCTTAAAAGTGATATTTTTACACCCTGAAGTCTATCAGTAATAATGTTTCTTACTTCTGCTCTTGAAATCATGTTACAGCTGTATAAAGAATACTGTTCAGTATTAAAGAGAAATGGAGAGACCATGAACTTTGTCCTGAGTTGTTTTGTTTTTGTTTGGTTGTTTTGTTTGGCTCCCTCCCCTGCTTCCACCCCCACTAATAAACAACATGCATGTGCCTAGGTAGCAAAACTCTGCGACTGCTGGAAGATCCCAATTCTAAATTGTGCTTTCCCTGACTGCAAGGCATATGAATTCTTAAGCCCCAAATAACATGTACTCAGAATATTTTACAGCACAGAGTTTATGCTGGGACAAGGAATCTGGGGGAGCAGAGACTGGAACACAGAAGGAGTTGAGTCCTTACCCATCTTCCCTCCAGAAAGTGTTGGCAAACATTGAATCAGATCTGTAGTTGAAAGACTGGGGGCTTTCAAAGCTGTGGGTAAGGTGGAGGGACCACAGAAGCTCCTGGAGGGCAAGGATCTTCATCATTCATTTGCCTACATTATCATCTCCAATATTAACTGAGCAACTTCTGTGTTCTGGGCACTGTTCAAATACTTATTAAATCATATACTACAATGGCTGCATGAAATGTGATGTTTCCCCATTGTAGTGCCAGGAAGGCACAGAGCAGGTTTTCTGTGGGTCCAGGCAGATGGGTAAAGGAGAGTCCTGGAGCCCTCAGTGGCTTTTTCAGGCTTTTAATGATATTTCTACACCATTTGTAGTGCGGCGACCAGGGGCAGGCCAGGCAGGGAGGCCTGGGGGCTGGGAGGCTGGCAAACCTTCTAGCCCATAGCAAATCTTTATGCTCTCTGAGCTCTCCAGACTCTTTCCTGGTCTTTTTGCTGGTCTCTACCACACTCCACTGCTCAGTCCTCAGCCACTTCCCAGCCTCTGCTGCCGCCCTCACATGCTCAGCCTCCCGGCTCAGGTGTGCCCTCTCACGCACGTCCATGCCATGCTGCAGGTGCACGTGTAAGACCATGGTGTTGATTATTGATGCTGATAGCAGGAGGGCAGAAAAAACCCTGTAACTTCCATTCACCTTACACTCATGTAATACCTTTAAATCTGCAGAAGTAACCTCTCAAGGTCAAACGACTAGCGAGAGGCAGAGCCACTTAACATGCCCCCAGTGGCTAGCCCAGAAGGTGGCACATCAGTGTTTTGAGTCCTTGAGAAGGGGTAAAGGCAAGTAGGCGTGCCATCCAGCCTCACTGGAGGAGCTGTGCCTCTTTTGAGAGCTATGTGTAATGTTTGAGGATGAAGAGATTAGGAGGAAATGGTTCTATGTCCCCCGATCTGGCACCCCTGGGGGAATGTGGATAGTGGGACTAGGTAAGAACTCAGGGTACATGCTGAGCCTCTACCAGCACCTTAACTCCACTTGGGGCTCTGCTCTGCAGCAAAAGCAACTTGCTGTCATTCTAAAGGTCCCCACTGACTGCAGATCTTACACTAAAATGAGACTCAGCAAGGGAAGTCTCTTCCACGTTGCCATCATCCGAGATACACTCAAATCAGTAAACCTTGATCTTGGCCCCTCCGGGGTGGCCGTGATTGGGGAACAGGGATCCTCCTACCAGGGTGCTGACTCCGAATGTTAGTGGAGGCTCTTGTTTGATACAGGTGCAGGCAGTTTAGCACAGACATCCCCAACTAATACCCCTCTATCAGGGGGTGATGGGCTCCAGAAGCTACTTGGACTTGAACCTGGACCCCCATATCCAACCTCTCTGACTCTGCCGTGGTGTTTCCTCCCTCCCTTAAGCACACATCAGGCACCTTCTGTCTCTGTTCACAAGTGTTCTTGTTAAGATTGGCTGACTGTAGGGTAAATGAAGTTATAGGGCTTTTTATGTCCTCCTGCCATTAGCATCTATGTCCAGCACCTGGAGTCTTGCACGCACACCTGTAATTATGGACACCTCGGTCCAGAGAGCACAGGGCATGCGCATATGTAAACAGGGACACCTGGGCCGAGGGGCAAGGGGAGGTAAGGGTGGCGTCTCTCTGAGGCAGTATGATGGCTAAACAGGGAGAGCCAGAGAAATACTGAGAGCGAAAGCTGGTCTGTGCCCTGACTCAGCATTAAAGGCCTGTACAAATCCACTGAAAGCTCTTCGCTGAAGATGATCTTTTCTTCTTGGAGAACTGAATGAAGATGAATCTACTCAGCCTGGGATGTTGCAAAACAATAACCTTTGGAAAAGGCTCATCACCTCTTCCAGGAGCAACTTTCTCAAATTTTGACTCTTAATTAGTAGCTACATTTCTGGCCAACATTTGATGAGCATCTGATGTGGAGGGCAGGTCTTTTAACTAAGTCATTGGGGTCATGATGGAGGGCAAAAAACATTCCTTTTATTTATTTCTCACCACTCCATGAAGGAAATACCGTGGAGACCCTTTTTTTTTTTTTGGTTCTTTTTATTTTATATATTTTTTACATCATTTTTCATTTTTGCACAATTTTATACCTGAAAACAGGCATGGAGCAGGTAAGAGGTCAGCCCAAGGCTACGATTAGTAAGTGATAGAGGCAGGATTAGAACCGAGGTCCGACTGGACCATTGTGCAGCCTTCCTTGAAAAAGACGCCGTCCGCAGTCTGTTTAACAGAAATGGCAGGGGAAAGCTGGGGAGAAGAGAAGTCAAAGAGCCTTGGCACAAGTTAGCAGTGGGTTGAAGCACTGAACTGTGTGCCAAAGATAGAGAAAGCCTGGGCAACCGCTGCCTTGGCCTTGACCATGTACCCAGCCCTATGTGAGTTCTGAGAGTTCAAGAAATCTACTGACCAAGGACCCTAGGCCAGCCTCGCTGGTAAAATATTTGAAGTTTTTGTTTATTTGACTCCAAATGTGCAGAGTCAAACCCAGAATAGCCTCAAGACTTGATCTTGAGCCCAGCATGAGAAGCAGCATTGTGGCATCTGGGCAGAGCAGTGAGCTCCTGGGCCTGCCCACGTTCCTGTTGCTGGGTTTACACAGAGCAGGATGGAGGCTGGTGAGCCCGTTTCTGGCTCTACAGGGAGGCCTTTCTGCTCACAAGTGGCCTCCCGCCTGGGGCTTCCATTGTAGCCCTTGGCACACTGGGTTGTCTTTTCTTTCACAGCTGTAACTGTCTCCACCCTGGGGATAAGGGTATCTTAAGGCAGGGCAGGCCACTCCCCAGTGCCGGCACCTGGCCAGACCCCTATGTGCCACTCCACACTGAGTCGGGGTCTGAGCCCAGATTTCAGAAGGACAAGACAAAGGCAGACTCAGCAGGCAGTTCCAAGTCCACAGGGGAGCCCAGATACACTCCGGCCTGGCAGGGCAGCTGTGAAGGCCTGGCTCCATGGGCTAATCCCAGCAGCCCCTTGCTCGGGGCCCAGCACTCCACCCTGGCCAAATTCACAGCCTGAGAGAGCTGGGCAGACCCTCCTGCCAAGGAAGGCTATTGCCATTTCTAAGCAGGTGCGCTGGCTCTGTAAGAAAGAGGGAAACTTTACAGAGGATGGCAAGGAAGGAGGGAGGGAGGGGAGGAGATGGAGTGACAGCAGGACCTTTTGAATCTTTCCAGAACCAGCATGGGGATTGGGGGTGTAAAATAGCTTGGGCAGATGGACTAGGGAAGTCCAGTTGTTGCCAGTATATTGGATAAATCAGCAGTTCTGTGTGAAAAGAGCCACAACAAAGAGCCCTTGGTTCAGGGGAAGAGGCCAAGGTGAGCATGCAGGTGACATGGAATGCTTCCCAGAGCAGGCCCCTCTGATACTTTTGAAGGCTGCCAGGTGCTCTGTAGGTAGACAAGGAGAGGAGCATTCCCCAAAGACACTCACAAACCAACTAAACAAATAGGTGGGTGCGTGAATGTGCTGTGTTGAGGGGAGGTCCTATCAGGGCACTGTAGGGTAAATGGAAGAGATACCAGGTTTTTTCCACCCTCCCGCCATTAGCATCAGTAATTGACTTGTGGTCTTACACACGTGCCTGATGGCAGCATCTGGAGCATGGTGTGTGTGTGTGTGTAAGTGGACACACCTGAGCCAGAGACTGAGCATATAAGGGCAGCAGAGGCCTGAGAGGTGGATTGCAGTAGAGACCAGGGGAGGGACCAGGAGAGAACACGAACACCAGAGAGCTCGGAAAGTGTTGAAGATTCCCCGGGGTCTGGGAGCCCCAGGCCTCCTGCCTGGCCTGCCCTTGGTTGTCTCACTACAAATGGTGTAGAAAGATCATTAAAAACCTGAAAAAGCCACTGAGGGCTCCAGGACTCCTTTACCTGTCTGCCCAGATCACAGAAAACCTGCTCTGTGCCTTGCTGGCACTACAGGCACCAACAGGGAAGGTCCTACCAATTAATACCCATTAGGAAGTCCCACTGCCCCCAGGGAGGCCAATTTGCAAAACGTGGACCTCCAGTCATGTCTTGGGGCCCAAGCAACATCTTAGCAACAGCTCCTCCTCCCAGGGGCCAGGCACACTTCCAGCCACCAGGAGCGGGAGGATTTCAGCAGCTTCTAAGCCCAGGCCAGGTGGAGGCGGGACAGGGGGTAATGAAGATAGGCGAGAAGCCCCGGGGGAATGGAAAGCGGAGCCTCCTGGCCTTGAGCCCTTGGCGCGGAGCTCCTCGTCCCTCCTTTCTAACGCTGGAAGCTAAACGCTGCCCAATCCCACACCACCGCCCCCCACCCCCAAGAAAAGTTTCCCACACACAACCTACCTTTGCCTTGCGCGAGGCACTGATATTTGGTATTTTTTAAATGCTGCTCTCGACCCACAACATAGATTTTGTGCCCCATGAGCGGGTTGTGCCTGCACCTCAAAAATAGTTCCTGGGCTTTGAGGTCTGCGGCCCCGCGCGCCGGTCCCCAGCTGCTGCCCGCGGGGGCGGGAAGGGGCGGCGCCGACCAGGGCTGGAAGGAGAACTCACCCCGGGTCCCCGCACCTGCCAGGGCGGCTGACACCTCCGGGGACGGCGCCGCCCGCCGCCTGTCCAGACCCGCAGGGCGCCCCGCCCGGGCGCGACGTGCAGCGACACCGCGTCGGAGCAAACCCGCCTCCGCGCAGGGCTCGCGGCCGGAGCCAGGGCGGGGTGGGCGCGGGCCGCCGCCCCGGGGGCTGAGCCCGGACGGATCAGGTCCCTCCTCCCCGGCGACCCGACCCGCTCTCGCCTCCCCTGACCTCGACGCCGCCAGGAAGGAAAGGAAGCAACCCTGGCTCGGCGGGAGGCGGCCTCGCGGGCCCCCGAGCGTGCGCACAGCCGCGCCCCGCAGACCCTGGGCGAGCGCCCGCCCGCGGCTTTTGCTGCTGTCCCGACCATGCCCCACCCCACCCCGCCGGTCACCCTCAGGCGTTGAGTTCTCCGTGGCCACAGTTGGTGTCATTTTCCTGTCCGTGTAGCCCCAGTGCCAGGCCCTTCTGTGAGGCGGGATCTGGACGCAGGGACGCTCACGCACCTGCCCGGGAAGGTACACTTAGGGTTTGATACAGAGAAAGTTATGCCTCCCTGTGTGCTGTGGATTTTCTGTGCCTGAACAGGCTCCCTCCTGCCCTTCCTACAGCTGTAAGACCCCCTCAACTCAGCACTGGTCACTCTCTGCTCCCTACACATTGTAGGTACCCACTTCTCTGCTGCACAGACTGGCTCAGACTAGACGGCTGATGTCAGTGTCTCCCCTAGACTCTGCCCAAGATGGAGTTGTCCTTTCTACATCTCTGAGCTCCCACCTGGCACATGGCCTGACTCCGGCTCATAACTAGAGGGTTTGGATGTAGCAGGGCTAGACCTGGCTCCCCAGTCAGCAGCTCCCTGGAGGGAGTAGTTAGGAAGAGCAGACAGGAGACTGGAGGATCCTAAATCCCTTCCCAACCATAGAAGCCAGGGCTCCACCATCACTGTGTTCTGCGAAGGGGCACCTTGTGGGGCCTTGGAAAGAAAGCAAGGCTAGTCTGCTTCACACAGCATCTCCCAGCAACCTCCTTCCATGGGGGCAGCGGCTGCAGCAGGCCCCAGGTCTGTACGCCCTGATACGCTCAACTGGGTTCCCATCATCTATGTAAAGGACATTAACTAGGACATACGTGCAGGACTGTTTAAAGAGTAAGGATGTGTTACCTGGGTGGCAGACACAAATGCTCAACTCCTTAGAGACCTTTCCTTGGCCTGTCCCAGCCAAGTATTCCCACTGTCCTTCATCCCAGTAAGGGAGGAAAAGGCAGGCTGCCCTCACCAACAGACAAAATGTATGTGGCAGGGGTTGGGGGAGAAGGGAGGGAGGCTTCTACAAATAGAAGCTCTTTTCAACATGAAGTTTCTCCAGTTTCCTGACCTAAAGGTTAGGAAGTGGGGTACAGGAGCCACCACCATTTCCTGCTATGGGGCCATTCCTATGTTTTGGGGGCCCTGGGGATACCATGTTCACTCCCTGCAGCCCAAGCACTTGTTTCACTGGCCCTTCTGCCCACCAGATAGAGCCTCCCCGTTCCTCTTCTATCTTCCACCCCAGGTGACCCCAGCCCTTTCATCCTGTTGTGCAAGGGGTGGATGGTAGTTCTAGGAGCTCCCCGCCTCCAGGTCAGTAAGGATGAGTTTCGTCCTGCACCGGATCAAGTTCTAGGACAACCCTGAGCTGCCCACTCTACCTACCCTCCTACCCTTAGCTCCATTCTGTCTCCTACTCATAATTGTATCTTGCCCAGGGTCATCTTCCAGTCCTAGGGCTGCCTCTGCAGGCTTCTGCACCTACCCTGGCTGTGGCTTCAACCCAGGGTCTCTCCAGAGCTCCCCTCGACCAGGCCCAAACAATTTTCCTTCCCCTCCCCAACCTCAGGCAGTGAAGGTCAAGTAAGTGTGCAGCCCAGAATTTAGCAACTCAGAGTGGGAGAAGCTTCAGCTTGCCTTTTTAATAATTTAAGAGTAACACATGGCCGTTCCAGAAAGTCTTGATCCTGTGGGCAGTGTTCAGGCTACAGCAGGAAGTGCCAGGCAGGACCACCCATGCTCCTGCCCGCGGGCCCACCCATAGTTGCCACAGGGGAGTCTGGGCAGAGAGCAGTGCCCGTGGACAGCCTGGCACCAGCTGCCGCCCTGTGTCCAAACTCAACAGTAGAAAAGACAGAGGCCCCCTGCCAGGCTGCAGCAGCCACTCTGGGCAGAGGCAGAGGTGGGGGCGGGGGCTGGCCTGGCCTGTCCCCACATCCCACTGGCCTGATCGTGGCTGCAATAGCGTCCCTGCAATTGGTCTTGGTTTATCTTTTCTCAACTTTATATATCACAAATTCCTAATATTCTGGCCAACAGATCACATTTCCAGATGCTGTCACATCCAGAAGGGCAGAAAGCTTTTTCATCAGGGCACATGCCCCAGTTTCAGATTTGGACTCCAAGGTCAAGTGTGGTAAAGCTGCTCCTCCAGGCCATCTTGTTCATTTCTGGGTAAACAGCAAAGGTGACGGATGGGAGCTGGAGAAACAAGACTGGAAAAGGCAGCTCAAGGCCAAGACGGCCCAGCGCTTTCTTTGGTTCTGGAATGTGCGAGCCTGGAGGAGCCCTTGACAAGGTGAGATTGGGACCTGGGGCCAGGCGACTCTTAGGACCAATCGAAGGACCCACTGCCTGCCCACAAGGTGCAGGAAGACACCTTGGACCTAGAGGAACTCTGTATTTTCTTTCCCCAGTTCTGCATAAATTAACAGCCTTAAACAAAAGAAACAACAGGCTCCCTCCCTCTCCCTAGAGTGCCAGTCACAGATGCACTGCCAAATCCAAGGGGTTACATGCCACTGCAATCTTCCTTTTCAGTTGACAAAGCAGCTTTGTCTAGTACATTCCCAGCCACCCCCACCGGCCGGTTCAGGGCTTCTGAGAGCTTTACAGTGACAGCCAAAGCTCTGGGTCACCGTGGGACAGGCCTCTGCCTCAGCACTCGGAGCGACAAGCTCTTTGCATGGGCCAGGAGCTCCTTAATGTGGGCCAAGCCCAGTCCTGCCACCTTGGCCCCATTCACCTCCAGGATCTCATCCCCCACTCCCAGCAGCCCCGAGTACAGCTTGGCTGTGTTCCCATCAGCCATCTCCTGCACGTAGAACCCTGCAAAGGAAAACAGCAGTTTAGTAAGTGAAGTCCTAATCAGAGACATGCGTTTGGAGGAATGCTGAGGACGTGGTGCTGTTTGGGGCAGGGAGTGAAGGGCTCCTCCAGGCACTCTATGTTTTCTCTCTCTCTCTCTCTCTCTCTCTCTCTCTCTCTCACTCATTGTTCTGTCTCACAACCACGACTGGCTTCACACATAGAGCGTGCCTGCCTCCACAGTATAATTTAATTTCTCTGTCTCTTCCTTTAATATGCCCTACTGCATTTAAAGGAGGTGCAGGCTCTTCCAGGGAAAACTGGACCCTCCTACCTCCCCCACACCTTGCGGAGGGAACCCTGGTGTCTGAGAGCACAAGCCACTTTGTTGGAGACTGCAGGGTGTGGGCATGGTGCAGCTGACAAGCCCAGCTGAATGCCCTGGGGTAGCTTGGTGCTGTCTGGAGCATTCTGCCCTTTCCTGTTTGGCCTCCCCTGGCTCCTAGTTCAACATTAAGCAGCTGCCCACACGTTACTCCCCACTCTCTCTTCCTGGAATCTGCTTTCTAACACAGTACCCGATATGACATCCGGTCTGGTGCCTCAATCTCCAGCTGGAAACCATTTCACGCATCTTGGACTAGTGGGAGGTCATCTCCAAGACCCCAACAGAAGTCAAGTTTTTCAAAGGCCACCCTCTAATATGTGGTTTTAAAAGTGCATAGATGTTGCCTTCAAGGCACTTGAAAGCTTGCAACTCCGGGCTTAGCAAACAATCTTTTGCCACATTCCCTCTTCTGGGCCAAGTTGGGGAACTGCCTTCCTGCTGCTTGGCCATGCTGAGCCTCTCCTGCAAGGCTGCCTCCCTCGAGACAAGGGGTGTCTGGCCTGCCTTCGGCTTTTCTCTCAGCTTTACACTTTTACTTCCTTCCATCTGGGTGTCCTGCCCTGGGTAGGGAGGGAGAGGTCAGGTAAGGAAGGGAGGGAGGAGCCCAAGAAACAGGTGCTGTACTGCAGGCCACACAGGTGAGAGTGATGAAAAAAACCCAAAATTGCTGCCAGAGTGCGACAGGCCCTGATGTCATGTCTGCCACTGGGGAAGACTCTGGGGAGTCTCTGCAGCTCAGTCAGGACAAAACTGGGAGTGTCTGCTATTATTGGCAGGGAATGGCCTTTAGTACAGATGTATGCTCTCTAGGCTGTATCCAATGGAAGCTGAAAGCCAAGGCAGCTATGCTCACATGCTTGGAGAGACTCGATGTGACAGCCAGCAAGTTAACACCAGGGTGGTGACATTTTAGCAGGGGGCACACACCAGTCCCAGCTCTGAGGCTGGGGAGAGGTGACCCTGGCTATATATGGTCTGTAACAAGAAGGCACCAGGCCAACCACATTGGGTGCTACCACAGGACAGGAGAACAGGTGACATTCCAGGTGACCAGTGCCCTGTGGAGCAGGGTGGGGTGGACCGAGAGTCATTACAGACTGAACTCCATGGCAGTGCCCCCACCACCTCCGCAAGACCCCAGCACAGTGCTCCGTGACACGTGGGCTCATACTGACAGATGAATGGGGAGCGCCAACAGCCCACCTGGGTTCTGCTCCCCCAATACACATTCTCTTTCTGAAGGACAGGAAGAAAGTGCTAGGCACTTCCTTTCTGAGTTTTTCAGATAGATTTTCTTATCTTCATTTGACAGATTAAGGACTTGAGGCCCAAAGGGGGCAATTATCCTGCTCAAGATCACACAGCCAGCAGGGGCATGTGGCCTAAGTACCCCACCCTGCTTTCTGGGAGGCCTGTGTCCCTTGTCCCAAAGAGAGAGGGAAAGCCATAGGAGAGGGGCCATGGCCTACAGCCTGCAGAGCTCTGATGACTGTCAGCTGACATGAATGTTCCCAAGTGCCACCTCCCTGTGAGGGCAGACATCATCCCCTCCCGAGGCCCCGAGAACTCTGGCCCCTATTCCTCTCACACTCACGTCAAATCCATCAACAAAATAAAATTAAAACTACCTTCAGGTCAACGCCAATGCAACCACTTTCTCACCATCTCCATAACCATCCCACGCCTGTCACCACCATCACTGCTCATCTGGATGGTCTCAACAGCTGGTCTCCTTGCTTCCAACTTCATCCCACTAGGGTCTATTCTCAACGCAGCAGCTAGTGGCACGGTTGACAGGGAAATCAGCGTGTCACCCAGCTGCCCTGGCCTGGGTGGCTCTCTACCCCACTGAGGTGAAAGCCAGCTCACCCCTCTGTCCCTGCCATGGCCGCTCTGCCCGCCTGCCTGACCTCCCAGCAGTTTCTCCCAAGGCTGCACCCCTCTCCACCCCTCAGGCTTCTGTACTTGCAGCTGTGCTGCCTGGGATGGCCCTCATTCCACGTGTCCGCTGTAGGGACTCGAACAGCACCCCGACTAGCCACTCTCAAGTCCTTCCCCTGCTTTATCTATATCTGTCTGTCTTAGTGATTTCACTTGACATATATAACACATAAAATAAAATGTACATTTTAGGTAGGTGCAGGCTGTCTGCCTCCTGGAAGGTGGGCTCTTTGGATGGGAATTGTGTCTGGTCATTTACAGCCGTGACCCCAGCATCGAGGACACCCAGTAGGTGTGCTGTATGCAGCTGGCGAAACAACCAATGATGGAGCAGACATGACATCAGCAAAAGCACCAGCAGGCAGGTGTTTTTTTCCAGGTTAAATAACTTTGACCCAGGCATCCCCAGTGGCGCAGTGGGTTAAGCGCAGCACTGTGAATCTGTCCGCAGCCTCTGCAGTGCAGGTTTGATTCCCGGCCAGCGAGGGAGATACCCACATGGCGCGTCAGACCTCTCCTATCTCGTCCGCTGCTCCCCTCAGCAGTGTTTTCTGTCCGTCTGCCTGTACTGCTCCCCGCTCTGTCTCTGGTGAATCCTCTCACCCTCCTGCTCCTCTGGCCTGTACCCCAGCTATTGTATAAATTAAAAATAAATCTTTAAAAAAAATAACTTTGACCCAGGAGATAAAGCACAGGCTTAAACATTTCCTCTGCAGAGCCCAGCCAAGGCAGGGTCTGAGATGGGGTCTGCACATGTCCCTCCTTTTTTCCTCCCCCCTCTCCTTTCTTCCTCCCCCCTCCCCCACCCCAGCATACTGCCTTCTTCCTTACTCAAGGAAATACTTTTCAGGACCTCATGCCCTGAATGGGATTCTGGACCACAGACCTTGGCAAAGGTCTGGGCAAGTCATTTTGCCCTGAAGGGCTCACAACGCAGGGCTGAGAACAGGCCCAGTGCAGAGCCGTCCAGAGCCCCAACCTGACCCAGCCTGTGTGGGATGAAGACCAGTGGGCAGCCCAGCCAGGGGCCTGGAGCCAGGAACCATGTGACATAACCCTCAGGAGGGACCTGGGCCACAGACATGCAGGCACACGCCACATGCCCAAACACTCGGCAGCTGGAGGAGGGAACCGTTTAAACACAGCAGCCACATCAAAGGGATCCCAAGCCCGGCAAGCACAAACAGCCTCCCTCTGGCTCACCAGTGAAAAAATGGCCTTTAAGACTCTGATTTCTAGATGTCAGCAGACGGTAGCAGGACGGGGCGTGAAGCCTGCCAGTTCTACCCCTCCACAGCCTCCCACCTGGACTCTTCAGAAAGAGCCCCTGAGGGGGGAGAATTCCAGTCATTTTACAGAGAGGCTTGCTGAATTCAGCGCTCCACCTCTCAGCCAAAGATCAGAATAAAGCCTTGGAACCACACCCAAAAGTCTTCTCTGTGGTTTGCTGTGACCCCAGGGCTGTGGAACCCAGAAAGGGAAGGGGGCATACCTGAGTCCCGGCGCCCATTCCCGGAGGCCACACAGAAGCCGAAAGTACCCTCTGGGGAGCACTGTAGCTGCAGCTGGCTTGTGCCGTCTGGGAACACCTCCACCACACGGCCCACCGTGCGAGCCAGGCTGGGGGCACCTACGTCTTCCACACTGAGGGCACTTTGGAGCCGGGCCTTGGCTGGCCTGCGAGGGAACCAGAGACAGAGAAAGGGCAAAGAAGACCAACAACGGGGCCTGTCCCATCCTGGCTTAAAGATATTTAAGGCCGGGCCTCCCTGGTGGCGCAAGGAGTTAAGACAAAATCTATGAAGCTGTCCGCAGCCACTGCAGCACGAGTTCGAACCCCAGCCAGGGAACTACCCACATGGCACAGCAGACCTTTCCTGACTCACCTGCTGCTCCCCTCAGCAGTGTATTTCTTCAGTCTGCCTGTTCTGTTCCCCGCTCTATCTCTGGTGAATCCTCTCACTGCCCCCCCCCACACCTCTGGCCTGTACCCCAGTTCTTGTATGCATACATAAATAAATCTTAAAAAAAAAAGATATTTAAGGCCTCCTGAGACTGGAGACTGGGGTGCCAAACACCTCAACCAGTAATGAGTCTTCAAGGGCTGAGCGTTGGGGGCTCCGCAGCTGTCCTTTGTAGAACTAAAGGACAGCTTTCCATTCCCTTGAATTAAAGGACCATTCCCCTGCAAGAGCAGTGCTTTTTAATCTTTTAGGTAGAAAGACCTCTCTGAGAAGCTGATGAAAGCTGTAATTTTATATAAAATTTCCAGGGGTTAAAAGACCTGCTGAGGCCCCACCGTGGAGCTCTGAATAAAGAAGCTAGCTAGAGGGTCTCATCAAAGACCCTCTAAGCTAAGCAATTTATCTATGCAGGATGACAGGTCATGGGCCTCATTGGGGGAGGGGGTGATATCCTTGTCTCTGAGTCTTTGATAGACTTTTTAGCTGATTTAGAGAAGCTCTCATGTCAAGATATTAGACAGACAAGGAACTGAGGAATCTAATCTCCCACCTCTATCTCTTCCAGCAATCCCACACCTCAGAGCCTAATCACACAGGGCAAAGGTCCTAAGGTAGCACCCAAGGCACAGATAGCAACCTCAAATTCTCTTATAGGGCCCATACTCTGGGCCATGCTGCTGAGGCAGAAAGGAGTTACACTTAGAGTTTCACTGGCCAATCTCTGAGTTTACCCCCAAACTATTTGCCCATTCTTACCTGCTAGCTGCACTGTCATCCTCTGGCTCCCCTACCAGGTAGAGGCTAGAACGGTCCATCTTGCCACCCAGCAGAGACTGGAGGTTCTGAAAAGAAAGTTTTCCGATGTTGGTGAGAGGGTGACACCTGGTGGGCAGGATCCAATATTGCAGGTGAGAAAAGCTACCTGGTGAGGAAGACCTGCCCCCAATCAGAAAGCTGAAATCACTCCTGGAAAGTTATGGTGGAGGCTTCTGTCTGTACTTCAAGTGCTCAACAGGAACCACCATTACCTTACTCAAGGAGATGGGCCTACAAAGGTGACCTGAAGCTTATTTTTTAAACATTTTGGGTAAAATAACAATTAGCACTCTGATACTAATTAGCTATCTCATTGATGAAGAAAACCTAATTTAAAAAAAAAAACTAATTGTCTCATGGATTAAGAAAAAGTGAAAGCAAATTAACTTTAGAGTTAAAATCATCAATATTATTTTGTGATTCTTTAGTATCCCATTTACGGTGGCTTACATTGAAAAAAAATTATCTAAGTATGCACCTTTAAAAAACATCATGCCTTAGAAGAAATAAAAATTTGAACTTGATAAAAAAAAAAGATAACAGTTACCGGAGGGAATAGGTGAAAGGGTGGAGGGGTTCAGTAAGGGAGACAGATGGGGTATGGGCACAGGTGGTTTGGTGGAGGGCGGCGGGGAGAGAGAGAGAATGTGAAACAGCATGGTGCCTAAAATATTGGGCAAGACAAATCTCCCTCAACTGTTTGTTCACAGATGAGTTAAAAACCCTAAATGCGTGTTGTAAGCGTTAGTTATAAGGCTAAGAATAGAAGTCAGGTGTATTAGGAAGACTTCTGGGGGTGGGGGCTGATTGTGTATTAGAGTTCAAGAAACCTTCCTAGGAGAAGTTATGTTTTACTCAGACCTGAAGGACAAGCAGGAGTTCCCAGGGGAAAGGAGAGAGAGGGGAAGAGAGCCTTCTAGAGGCTGGTTTATTACAGCAGTTAGAGGACATGGGAGCAGCCTGTGGGCTGAGGTGTGAGCACAGAGCCTCTGTCCACTCAGGAGGGAAAAATAATATCCAAGCAGTGCCACATGCTCCGTCCCCTTGTAGCACAACCAGCTCACAGGAAGTTCATCCTGAGATAAGCTGTGAATATTTCTAGGTGCAATAGATTATTGTGTCATTTTTTCCCCTTTTCTTGAAATTTTTTTTTTTTTTTTTAGTTCTCTCCAATCTCAATCCTCCCTGCTTTCCTGGCTGTCTTTTCTCAGCCTAAAATTACCCCTCCCTGACGCAAATGGCTACCTGCACTGTCATTTCCCTGGACATTTACAGAGACGGGAGCTCTGCTGACAATACATCCCAGCACCCCAGCTCAGACACACCCTTCTAATTTTGTGAGGAAAGTGAATCCCAGGACACAATGTCACTCCAGCTTCTGAGCACACAGCCTCTGGTTCTCTGCTTTCCATTCATCTCCGCAGCAAATATTCACGGATCACTGGCCATGTCCCAGGTACTGTTCCTGGTGCAAGACAGCCAGTGCAATTTCCATTGTCTTGCATTCTCTTCCCTACTTCAGCCTGGAAAATGAAAGGCTCTAATACCCCAAGCCACAACCACCTGCTTCGTCCTGCCCAGGAGAGGAGCAGGAGCTAGAACATTATACCTAGAAATGCCTGGAACCAAATCAGGTTTTCAGAGACCTGTTTGAGAGTGCGGTACTAGTTGCTTATCTTCTTACTCATGGGGATGGAGAACTTAAGCTGGCAGGTCTAAATTCACCCCTCATTCATTGGCTTTGTTTCAAGTAGAAACACTATATTAGCCACTATGTTAAGGGCTGGAAATGCAGAGATTAAGGAGTGTTCCATCAAAGAAGTCTTGCTCCAGTGAGGGGAGACAGACAAAAATCAATTAAAATTCCATAGATGTCCATGGAGCAGGGACACACAGGGTGAGACGGGACGGCAGAGTTGAGGCCCCCAGCTCAGTCCAGGGAAGGGCTGGCAGTGGTGGAGGAGGCAATGCCCAAAGTGTTCATAGATAGATGAACAGACATTTAGAGGTAGAGAAGGCAGGAGAAACATTTCAGGTGAAGGTTCAAATCCTTGGATTACAGACAGAATTTCAAGGAAGTCAAGAACTGGGGTCAAGTGTTAGGAGACTGTTGAGAGATGAAAGCAGCCAGATCACAGACCCTCTGGCAATATCAAGTGTTCTGAACTTTATCCGACGGTTGATGAGGGGCCCACGATAGATGCTCAGCATGGTGGCATGGCAAAATCTGCACTCAGAAGGGCCACTCCAAAGGCCATGTAGAAAAAGATAGCAGGGCAGTCACCAGGGGGCTGTTGAGGTGAGGTAGTCCAGTTGTGAAGTGATTTGTCTAGAGTCACTGTGACAATGAAGAAAGTTCCAGAATGACCAGAATCTAGAAGGTGGCAGAGCTGAGAGAAGAGGGCAGGAGAGAGTGTAGGGTGAGCCTAGATGGGGGTGGCTGGGTGGTAGAACAGAAGGGTGAAATGCTGCCTACCCTCTGTGCCCAGGAGAACCTCCTGGACTCCCTGGGCAATGCCAGCAGCTCTCCTTTCTGTACCTTGGGCTCCTGGGGCAGCCTCCTCAGCATTCAGGCTTCCTGTCATCTTTTACCCCAGTGGTGGCTACACCATCATTAGCCTCATACTCCCTTTTGTGGGGGCCTTGGACTCACCAGATGCAGGGATTGTAACGACGGGGATTTCTTCACTTTGGAGGTGCTGGTGTGTGAAGCCAGACCAGGCGTGGGGCGCTGCAGCTGCTCCACGCTGTAGCTGCGGCACTTGGCCAACCTGGACCGGGTGCCCTGGCTCAGGGTCGAGAAGAATTTCTTCAGCCCCAGGGTGGTGAGGCTGCCTTTGCTTTTTTTGTTCCTGCCAGAAGGGGCCACTGAGGGCAGGCCGGGTGCTGCACAGACGTCCAGTGATGCTCTGCAATTCAAAGGTGGACATGAGGTGGGTGGGAGAGGGCAGGGCACTGGCACCAACAACTCATGGAGGAGGTGAGAGCCAGGCTGCAGACAGAAAGGGAGAGTGGGGGCCTCCCCGGTGGCGCAGTGGTTGAGCGCTGGGTTGTGAAGCTGCCCGCAGCCTCTGCAGCGCCGGTTCGATCCCCGGCCACCGGTGAGGGTCCCACATGGTGCGCAGACCTCTCCTGCTGCCCGCTGCTCCCCTCAGCAGTGTATCGTCAGTCTGCCTGTTCTGTTTCCCATTCTGGCTCTGGTGAATTCTCTCACCCTCCCGCGCTTCTGACTGTACCCAGTGCTTGTATAAATAAATAAAAAAATCTTAAAAAAAAAAAAAAAAAAGCAGCAGCTAAAAAAAAAGAAAGCTTTAAAAAAAAAAAAGAAAGAAAGAAAGGGTGAGTGGACTTCTGTAAACTACCTGGGAGACCTTTAAGGAAAACAACTAGGACAAGACAGAGTTTAGTGACACAAAGGGTCTTGTCTGAGCTGTTCATTCACTCTTTTTTTTTTTTTTTTTAAATAGAGGCATGTTTATTTATTTATTTATTTGTTTGTTTGTTTTGTTTATACATGCACTGGGTACAGTCAGAAGCGCGGGAGGGTGAGAGCAATCACCAGAGCCAGAGCGGGGAGCAGAGCAGGCAGAAGGACCGAAGTACACTGCTGAGGGGAGCAGCGGGCAGCAGGAGAGGTCTGCGCGCCATGTGGGACCCTCCTCCGGTGGCCGGGGAGCAGCCGGGGATCGAACCGGCGCCGCGGAGGCTGCGGGCAGCTTCGCAACCCAGCGCTCAACCGCTGCGCCACCGGGGAGGCCCTGTTCATTCACTCTTTCATTCATTTATTCCATCCATCTGCAGGACCTCTTCTCCACCTCCAGTAGTTTCTGAGGTGTGTGGGGACAACTGGGTTTGTGGAAAACAAGACAGACAAGATTCTCACTCCTGGGAGCTTATAGACAGCAGAGAAGTAGACAAAGGTGAGCGGCTGTGAGTAGGAGGAAGCAGAGACGAACCAGATATTTCATAGGGAAACCAACGAAGGCCTCTGAGAGTCAAATGGCAAGAAGGAGGCAGTCCTGTCAAGGCCCGAGGAGAGTGTTCAAGGAGAGTTCTGGGTGGAGGGGATGCCTGGGAGAGGAAAAACAGGGAGAGGTGGGTGAGCTCAGGAACATAACAGGATGGCCCACAGGACTTGGGTGAGACAAGAGGTATCTGGCGAGGTCAGGCAGGTGGGTGAGGTTGGGTTACCCTGAGCTGTAAGCCAAGGCCAGGGTCTGAGAAGAGCCCCCTTGGGGGACTTAAACAGGGCAAAGGACATCATTTAATTCAGGTTTTAAGATAATCCCCTTGATGGCTGTGTGGAGAAGGAGCTGCGGGGACAAAAGTGAAGGTGAAGAGCAGGTGGGGATGCTCAGAGTCAGACAGAAAGAACTAAGGCAGCTGGGGCCAGAGAGACGGGAGTGCTGGTGAGTGATTATGGATGTAGGAGCTGGAGAGGCCTGGCTGGTGGGTTAAAGCGGGAGAGAAGGAAGAAGGGGCAGATGATGCCCATATTCAGAGCGAGAGCAGTATGTAGTGTGTTTTCTGGGATGAAGACTAGGGGAAGAAGGCTTGGGGGGCAATAATTGAAAGTTTAGTTCGGCAGTGTTGGGTTTGAGGTGCCTGATGGAGATGTCAGGGTAAAGGAGATGCAGGGGTCTGGAGTTCTAGAAGCACACAGGGCGAGAGATAGAGATTTGGTTCTGGGTGGCACGGAAAGCCTCATGCTTATCACAGGAATGGTGAGGAGTGAGGAGCCCAAGCTAGGGGACTGGCTCACCATAGCTTTGAGGCCCAGGGCCAGAAATGTAGACCCTCAGCGCTGAAGCAGAGAATGAAAAGGTGGCTGGTGGGCTATTTCCAGCTATTTCCAAGTCCATCAAGTCCATAGTCAGGAGTTAGTAACTGAGAGCTGAGATATGACAGATAGCCCCACCCGGGAGCCCCCTGAGGACTTGGACTAGCTGCTCAGCTCCTCACACCCCAGCATGGCACCTGGACCTTGAGGCCAGTCAGTGAATACTCAGTGAAGGAATAATCAAGTGCACGAGACTAAAAACAGTGTGAAAGGGGCATTAGGGGTGCCAGGCTTGGAAGTAACTCTAGGAACCCTGTAGGGATTAGGAAGTAGGGAGTGAGCTAAGGCGTGCTACCTCGCTTGGGGCATCTTTTTACCCACCTGCACCCTAGTCCCCACCTTGTCTTGCTCCTGTCACTCACCGAGATGTCACAGGCCCTCTGGAACTCAACTCTGTCTCCGGCAGGCCTCCCTCTGGTTCCTGGATGGACTTTGACTCCTCCGAGGCTACAGAAAGGATGGGCCCCATGAAGCCGATGGCACCAGCAGCTGCTGAGCCTAGAAAGCCTTGGGGACCTCCTGTAACAACCACAGCATCCCTTTCCAGTCACTGAGGGCCTGGGGGCCACAGCCCTGCGGAAGGTCTCTGCTCTGGGACTGTCTGGGCAGGGCCATCCCTTACCTTCTCTGCAGTTCTCCTGGGGTGGCTCCGGCTCCTGACTTTGGGGCTCCTTCTCCACCTTGCCCTTGTGGATAGCTATACCCCGGGGTTCCCACAGCCCCCGGGGCATGCTTTTGTTGCAGCTATTGGTAGACAGTGGGTGCCTGACTTGGGGGCTGCAGGGCTGGTTCTGTAGGAGGGCAGGCTCCCAGGCCCTGGGAACGATACTTCCTGAAGGAGGCAGCGGGGAATTCACCGGCTCTCCCTGGTGAGGGTGCCTGCGGGGTGCAGCCAGGGATGCTTTTTTGCGAGATGCAGGAGAGGTGGTTTTCCTTGAAGAGGGAGGGGTTGGCACCCAGACTTCAGGGGAAGGGCTTGGCTGCTGGACCTGGTGAGGAGCAGGGGGCTCCAGGAGGCTCTGTGGTAGGGAGACAGTTTCCAGAGACATGTCACTTTCTACCACATGGGTTTGTTGGTCTGGCCCCGAGGACTCCAGTTTCATGGCAGAGGCCATGGCTGAGGCTGCCCAGCCCGGGGTCTTGGTATCTATAGAATGAGCCCAGCAGTTTCCCAGCCTTAAGCCAGGCTGCCACTGGGACCCCAAGGAAACCCTCTTTGCTTCCAGGACAGGAGACTTAGAGAGGACATCTGTGGGACACACAGGAGGACATCCTCTGCCATCTTTCACCTCTTTGGCAACTTCTGCCAGATCAACCCCTGGCGGGCAGCATGGGTCTTGAGGGCTCTTGGGGGGCTCCTTGTCAGCCTTCCAGAACCACCTGGGTCCCGCTTGAGGCCTGGAGGCCTGAGGATGGGGGCTGCTTCCTCTGGTTGGGTCACAGGCCCTGCTGGGCTGAGCAGTTCCAGCCTCCTCGTTGTTTGTCCTGCAGGTGTCAGAGATGTCCATGCTGTCCAGGGCAGGACCCACCTCCTCGGGGCACACTGATGTGTCCCCAGTGTGTGTTTCCCGGAACCATTCCATATGGAGCCCTTGCTTGGATGGGAGGAGCATGAGGGGGAAGCTCAGCGCCTGGGAGTTAAGGGGCTCTAACAGCACCCCCTCCATCCTTTCAGAAGACTCACCATCCCGGGGTACGCTTGGGTCTGGGGGTGCCTTCCCAGGGATGGGCCATTGGTCCTCGAGGCAATGACCACAGGCTCGACACTTCCTCTCACCACCTCTGGTAGGCAGGACCCAGCGGTCCAGGTGGCCCACAAGCCTGGACAGTGCCTGTTGGGGAGTGTTCCTGCGCTGGAAGCCCCCATGGATGTAGTCAGAGAGGTCAGGTTTGGAGCGCAGGGGCCCCTGGCCCTGTCCTTGGCGCTGGCGCTGTTGCAGCCGTTCCAAGTAGCGGGACTCGGCCTCAAGGGCCGACTCATCCTCAAAGCGGACATGGGAAGGCATGGTGCCCTGCCTCAGCCACTGCCCGCTGCCAGATTCCCCACTGGAGGAGTCACACGCACTGCCATTCTGGAGGCTGTCTCTGCAGGTAACCGGCAACTTCCGGCACGTGGCTGGGCTCCTCCGGCTATCTCTGATGGAGAGACAGGAGAGAGGTTGCAGGCAGAAGGATGGGGAGGAAGGTCCCCTGCGGCCCAGTCTGCCACAGCGCCCTTGGGGAACCACAGCCCCCAAGTTGCCCCAGAGCAAGTTCTGAGGAGGCAGGCGGCAACATGGAGTAGCTTCCAAACCCATCCCTACCCTCAGACAGCACTGAACAAAATCAGCGCCACTTCCTCACTCTGGGCTAAGGTTCCGTTCCCTGGCTCAGCCTGGGTAAAAATGAAATGTCACTGAACTCAGGCCTGCGCACAAGGATGACAGCAAGGAGCCTGGCCACGGCGGGCATCAATCTGCGATACTGTGTTTGCTGTAAAGGTCTAATGGGAAAAGCGAATTGTAAGTCTCTATGGAGGCAGACAGGGTTTCTAAACATCTATGGCCTTGAAAAGTGTGGCCTTGGTGTTCTGTGTTTGCTTAGATGGCATTTGGACAGTGTGACACTGATGGATCTCCTTGGACTCTCCATGCTGTCTGTCCTGATACCCCTCCTGTACCTGCGCTCCCTAGTCGCTCCCTCACTCTAGAAAGCAGGGGTGAAAATTACTGTGCTGGGAAGAACCTGAATTCTGTCGTAACCTTTTCTCTGGAAAACACTGGCTACTGGTCCGGTCCTGCTCTGCCAGAGAAACCCCACAAATCTCATACCAGTGTCCCCCAGAACCAGGTAATGTAAGGCTGGGCTCACAGACTACCTAAGTAGGGACCCTTGCTCTCCCTAAGTGTTAGGATTCACATGGTGTCTCTCATTTATCGCTGCCCTATCGTTCACACTGCACCTCTGCAGTGGCCTCCCATCCAGCCTCCTTGCCTCCAGTCTGTTGGGCCTCCTGGAACACAGCTTCCATCACACCATACCTCAAGGGGCACAGGATCAAGTTCATAGTTTGGGGTGTAAATACAGGTCCTCCATATTCCTGCCTGCTTTCCTCTCTAGCTCCATCCCTTAGCATCTTTACAGAGCCTGCAGGTTCCCACCCTATCTACCTCATGCAGCCCTCCTGCCTTGGTTTCCTGGACCAGTAGACTGCTGACATCTGGATCCTATTCATTAAGGCTTGTGTATTTCCAGGTGTGATGCTTAATTTTATGTGTCAACTTGGATAGGCCACGGTGCCTGGTATTTGGTCCAATATTATTCTGGATGTTTTCATAAAGAATTTTCTCAGATAAAATCAGCATGTGAATTGACAGTCTTCAAATAAATGATTGCCCTTCATAATGTGGTGGGCCTTGTCTAATTAGTTGAAGGCCTACTAGCACAAAGACTGACCTTCCCAGAGTAAGAAGGAATTCTACCAGCAGAGTGTGGATTTGAGGAGCAATTCCTCCCTGGGTCTCAAGCCTGCCAGCCTGCCAGCCTGCCCTGCAGATTTTGCACTTATCAAGCTTCCACAATCACATGAGCCAATTCCTGAAAGCTCCTGAAAGCAAATCAATCTCTCTCTCTCTCTCTCTCTCTCTCTCTCTCTCTCTCTCTCTCTCTCTCTCTCTCACACACACACACACACACACACACAGAGCTGGTTCTGCTTCTCTGGAGAACCCTGACTAATACACCATGATAATGTCTTCCTCCTCTGAACACCTGTTCTGTTCATCTATCACCACAGATGCAGAAGTTGTTAGGCTGGAAGGGACCAGGTGGCCCCTCCTCATTTCTACAAAGAACAGGCCACACACAAACAGGTGCTGACCAGCACCTGAGAAGCTGGGAAAGACAAGCTGTGGGACTTTTCAGTCGTTGAAACACCTACAAAGCCTTCCCTAACTAACTATAGCCTTCTCCTCACCCCCGCCTTCCATCTCCCCAGAGAATTAAACTCTGCCCCAACGGCATTCTGTACAGATCACAACTTGCTTAAGCTTGCCTGCACACTCCAAATTATTACAACAAAATACATGTGATTTGTGGACTTACTAATCCTCTCTCTACTGGATGCTCCGGTGATTTGGAAAGTGGGATGCCAGTGCTCTGGAGGCTGTTTTACCGTCAGCTCCTTCCTCCCCAAATTTACTTCTACCCAGAAGGACAAACATGGCATGCTGTTCAGATAACAGCAGGAAGAAAGCACCATGCTTGACAATTACTGTTAAAACATGACAACCAGAGGGGAGAATAGTCACTGAACTGGTGACTTCTAGAACCATATGTGGCATTTACTGGCCCTTAAGGTATGTCCTGATAGAGAAACAGCCTTGCCTATCTAGCTCAGGGGGATATGGCCTGCACCCCGGGGGTGTCACTGACTATTCCTAACCATCCCCTCACTCTGTGCCTTCACATGGAGGCCAAAGAGTAGACTCACATTGCGTTAACATGGCCTGGATTGCTGATGGCATGGATATGATATCATAGGCCACTCTTTGGGTTCGGGGGTAGACTGAAAGGTAAGAGTTAAATTGTCTAGGACTGATTCCCTGCATAGTTCCATGGGAACCAGCTGCAGCTGAGCACCTCAGGCACTCACTCACCTGTGCCTCAAGTACCGGACTCCAGGCTTCTGACCACACCAAGGGAGCGGCTGAGCTTGCCCAACCATGAATGCTGAGCTGGTAGAATAGGGCTTGAGCCAAGATCCTGCTGTGGGAAACTGCTTCACATCCTAGCCCCTGATTCACATGGAGGAGTGGGTGCTTTCTCAATCATGTAGTTTAAAAATGCAAATGCTGGGATCTCCCTGGAGTGTGATGCCAGGTGTCCCTTGCCATCTACACTGACCTGGGTGGAACACTACCCAGTGGGTGCCTGCACACCTGCCACAGCTCCTGACTTCAGTGTTTCCCCTCACAAGCACTGTTCCAGCAGGAATTTTTTTAAAAAAGAGAACTGCTAAGCCAGATCTGCCCATTTTGTAGGCATCATTTGAGCAGATCCCATGCTTTAAAGGGCTGCTCAGGAATACTGAAAAGTTATGGGTCAGCCTGGTTTCTGGAACTACATTCCAACAAGGTCAACTTAGGAGCAGCAGCCTGGTACCAGAGGCCCACATGGCTTCCAGAGGCCCATGGAAAGGTTTCCATTTCTTTTAAAGTCACAGAAAGCTTTCACATATATAATATTAACATATTCACCTTTACACCAGCATGGTCATGAACTTGACTTTTACCTTGTTTTTATGGACAAAGGGGCCCACATGTGCAGGATTGGGCTCCTGGCTGAGATCTAAATTTCCAGGATCAGGTCCTGTTGAAGAAGGTGCAGGTTCTCGGGCCCCTGTGCTAGTGAAAATCCTCTGTTGGTGAATGGGAGTTTCTGGAGCACCGACCCTCTGCTCTGGGACCCCACCTACACTCACATCTCTTTGGCCTTGCCAGATCTAAGGAAGAGGTCATGGGCCATTCACTCTGCAGGGGTCATGACTACATGGGGACCTCTTCAGGGCATTCTTGCCTCTCCAACAGTCCAGAACAGTATAAACCCACCCCCCAGAAGCCAGAGGACCCCCACTTTTCTCTACCTCCCCCACACAGGCAGGATGCCCTGGCCTTCCAGGCCTATCCAACACAGGAAGGCCCACTGCGAGAGTGGCACACTGGTACACAGCAATCCTTCTCAGCCCCCAGCAGCATTGCCTTGCTCTGTGAACCAGACATGGGCTGTTCTATTCTAAGGAGGGTGAAAAAGGCCCACTTTTAAAGCAGTACATTCCTAATCTAATAAAGGAATCCAGAGCCCATTAGTGACTTAACTTTTACATGCATGATGGTGAATTGAACCATCCTGGAGTTCACCCCAAAGCAGAAATGACATTTCTGCTCTAAGAGGAGAAATGAAGGAGAGCCTAATCACTCAATGATGCACACCCAGGGGACTTCACCAGCAGTGAGGGAACAGTAACTACAGGGGGTGAAGATTTTGAAGACAAGCACAGAGAGAGTAAGCACTTCAGCAGTCAACAAACCTCACTCCTGCCAGGCTTCTCAAGAGGAGGCCCAGTCGCTATCCCCTCAGAGGGAATTCTGGTCTGGCTCTGAACCTGGGTTATACGGCCTTATAAGGAGCCCCCCCTCTCTAACCACACAATTGCTGTGACCCACACAAGGGCTACAGCCTGAAAATAGCCTCCATCTTACACAATAATATTTAACGTGTCAGCCTCCAGGCCCTGCATCTTGCTGATGTGTTCTGTCCTCCCAGAATTAGGAATGCCAACCTCGGCGTGTTTATCCCCCAAATGGCAAGAACATGTCTTTCCAGGCGCTGCTTGATTTCAACATCAGTTTGCTTCCTGAAAATGCAGCTTTGGCTACCTCTTCAACTGTTCAGGCTTGCCTGCGCTTTCTCCAGCCAGACCTAGGAGAAAGGCCTTCTGGAGACTTCTCTGCCTGTCTCCACTCTTCCGTCATCTTTCACCAGGCTGCTCTTTGGAAGGAGCAATGCCTCTGGATTGGCGGGTGGGGTGACGGGCTGCCTCTAACTGGGCCCGGCGCCTGTGTGGCATCTCCATGTTAACTCAGCATGTCCCTCCAGGGTGATCTGACAAGCGTAACCTTTCTAAGCATCTGCAGCAAGCCATCTGGTGTTGATTTTTCAGCGATACCCTCCGAGGTTTCACCAGTGCTGCCAAGTCAAAGTAATTCTTTTCTGGACACAGCAGCTGCTAAAGTAGGTCACCTTGCATTTCTATAGCATTTCTATGGCTAAGGGACAGCCTGGAGGAAGGGAATCTACTTGAAGGTTAGTGATTGGGGTTGTTTTGCACTGCTGATGTGATTTGGGGACGAAGACAAGTCCAAGAGTATATTTACACAATCAAGTCTGTTTTGCTAATGGACTTATCTATTTTAAGGTTATGCAATCCAGCCTAAGGATCTGTGGAAAGTGGCATGGCAAGGTTTTCTGGGCCTATATGCATGTGGGTAATGGTGAGTAGGCCTCAAAGAAGACATGCTCATTCCTAACTACTACCTTCCAGCCAGAAGTGGAAGGTACAGATGTGGAAACCAAAGGACACCCTGTCTGGCACCTCTTCCCAGGATTTAGGTTCTCCTGGGCCCCTCACCTAAGGGCCATAATGACCCTGCATGCAGAGGCAGACTGCAGTGCTCATGTTGGCACAGTTCCAATGGTGCCATGAAGGTCCTCAGCCATGAATGAGTGGGCTCAGCAGCCCCATCAAAGAGCATGTGGTCCAGTGCACTAAGAATCCTCACTCCCTCTGGTGCCATATGTGATGGAAATTGGCAGCCCACTGTGCTCCAAAGCCACAGGCTGGATCAGCTGCACAGATGATCCTCCTCTGGCCTGGAGCAATTTGGCCTGGGTTGGCAGCCTCATCTGGGCCCAGGTGCACCTGGTGAGGGTGGTGGTTCCTTGGGGTGTAAATGAGACAGAATAGGCACAAAGAGGAGGATGGATGTCACTTGGAGCGACATGTATATGGAGTGCGTGCCTCAAGGTCATGAAACTTGGTCTGAATATCCTTGAACTTGTTCTTTTCCTGTCCTTTTATCCTTGATGAGTTCTGCTTACCCATAGCTCCAACATCACAAAAGCAGGGTACTGCCCAAACCTGCTGTCTGCCCTCTCTCTCCTCCTCTGCAGATCTTGTATCCAACTGCCTGATGAGCATCTCTGGGGATGCTCCATGGACAGCTTCCTCCAAAGCCTGACCCTGCACCTAGGCTTTACTCCTTGGTTAAGAATCCCCCCTGCCCCCTCCCAAATCTCCAGAACCAAGTCAGAGCCCTGAGCTTCTGGGTGCCTCCCCTTCTTCTTCTCACATCAATTAAACAATAGTAAGAGCTAACATTACCTGCTAGGAGTCCTTCTAAACACTTCATATTAATTTATATGCCTTCAAACAACCCTGGAAGAGGGCATTATTGTAGTTCCCATTTTGCAGATAAGGAAACAGAGGCACAGAGATTTCCCTAAAGGCACACAGCTAGGAAGTGGCAGGGCCGGAAATGAAACCCAGTGGTCTGGTGCCAAGGTCTTAACAACTTCTTTCCTGCCTCATTAAACCTGCTTGCTTCTGGCTCTTGGGCATCTCTTTCTCTACATCCTCCTCCCTAGACCTCTTACCAGAACCCTGATGCAGCGTTCTCCTGGCCCCCAGTTTCTCAGATCCAACACATCCCTACAATCTGAGGCTTCATTGAGCTGCAAATGTGATTGTGCTGCACAATCCTTCACAATCCTGCACAATCCTTCAGTGGCTTTGAGCTGCTTCAGGACACGTCCAAATTGTTCAGCGGGCAGGGGGCCTCTATAATTGGCCTCCACCGAGCTGTCTAGCCTTAGTGCCACACGCCCTGGCATGCCCACATGCTCCAGCCTGGTCTACCCCTCAGCACGGTGTTTGTACTCAGGGTACTATCCTGGGAGGCTCATCCCTGCCTCTGTCATCTGCCCAGTGAACAGCTACATCTCCTGTAAGCCCCAACCTTGACGCTACCTCTGCTGGGGCCTCCCCTTTCCTTTCCTCACAGAATTATAGGTTTCTTGCTCTGCACCCACATTTTCCCTCTACAGTACCACAGTCCACAGCACTGTATTGATTCATCTGCCTGTCTTTCTCCCTGGAGGTTGTGACCTCTATCCAACCAGGGAGCTGGGAACATGTCTCATTCATTTTCAAATCCTCAATGCATGCCACTTAGGCCCTCAACGAGGTGGACTGGCTGACTAAATGAAATAAGCAAGTGCCTGACCCAGGAAACACACACACAGATGAAGGGAGCTGTGAGCAATATCCCTTCCCTTGCTGGCCCCACTCACCGGCTGCCCTGGGCGATGGTGGGCACAATGTCATGGTTGGCGCGGAGGGGCTGGATCCTGGCCTTCACGCGGGCACATTGCAGCAGATGCTTGGCCTCCTCATGCCTGGGGTTCAGCAAGGGTTCCGGCTTTGGACCAACAGTTCTTTGGGGAGGCAACCAAGCCAAAGAGGGCGGAGGAGGGATTAGAAGAAAATATCCCAGATTAGGAGGGCTTTAACAATGTCAACTATAGCTATGTCAGGGAAAGCCAGGCATGTGCAGGTTCCCTTGTCCAGCAACTACCCGAGGGCAGCCAGTCTGGGGCCACTGGCCTGGGAAATGGCCCTAAGTGACTCAGGTTGGGGCCCAGGAGCTGGCCCACCTTAGATATCCACTTAGGGACTGGAGGCAGAGACCCCAGAAGGATCTAGAAAAAGGGTAGGGAGTCTCCAGATTATTTTACTGTCCCTTCCCTGGACATACGTGAGTGTTCTCTGAGAGGAGAGGGAGAAAAGGGCCAGGGTTGTCAGGCTGGGCCTGTGCCTGGCCAGATGGTCTTTACATGCCTCACCTCCCTCTCTCCTTCTGTTTCTCTCTGCGCCCACACAAACCCGCTCAGGCGCACACGGCGCCACCCTGAGCTCCCGCCATAGACACGGGAGCAGGGCACTGCCCATCAGAGCTCAGCTCTTTTGGGGGGAGACATTTGCACAAGTTCTGGTTTCTTTTTGCCTCAGTGTCAGGTCTGGCTTGGAGTTAAGAGCCATTAAGCTGGACCCACACCAAGTCCCCGCATAACTCAACTTTCATCATCATAAGGATCGTTTACCCTCACCACCTACCAGATGTGCTGTCCCCACCCCTATCTCCGGCCAGTGCAGATCCACAGAAAATGACAGCAGCCCTTTTTCAAAGCTGCCTTGCAGACAGTGACATATAGCCAGCGCAGCGCTACAGCAGGAACGGCAGCCCCGCAACCTCCCACAGACCCAGCTTCTCTCCACGGAGCTCACTTTCCCAGCCAGACTGCGAGGACAGGTGTTCGCTCCGCTTGACAGATGAGGGTGTTCGGAGCAGAGAGGAACATTTGGCACATTGCTCAAGGTCGAATGTGAATGCAGAACAGAGCAGAGCTGAGGATGACAGCCCAAGGCCTCCAGCATCGGCCCACATCCTGGGTCCCCGGGTAGGCCAAGGACATGGCGGCTGGAGTCAGACACACACTCTACGAAGCTTCAGCATCCACTGTGGCTGCCCCCTGTCCTCACTGTTATAGACAGTGGGGCCGTCCTCACCGGGGGGGTCCACAGAATGAGAACTAAGGCAGGTGAAGGCTCTGCAGGGTCTAGACCTCAGACTGTGGTCACCCAACCTCATCTTACCCTCCCCCATGTGTCATAGGCAGAAAAGGGCCTTGTCCTCACAGGAGAATGTACTGAGTATTTCCCCAGACAACAGAGATATGAGTGGAAATTGGCAGAGCTCTGTGGTCTTCTTGGGACACCATTGGACAAGCTCTGAGAGACTATAATTTCTATTATTATTATTAATTATATATTTTTTCTTGTTATTTGTACCTTACCCTGCTTTGGGGCTTGAAGGGAAAAAAAAAAAAAACTGCTAGAATAATAGCACCATCTGTGCCTATGAACCCTGGCAGGGCCCAGGCAAGTCCTGGAACCAGGAGGGCTTTACTGGAGTGATGTGGAAATGCAGCTCCAGGCCAGCTGCCCCGCGAAGCCTCCTTTGGCAGGAGAGGCTCCCTTCGCACAGCTTCCCGAGTGGGCAGGCCGCTCCTCCAATCAAAGAGCCACTGAGAGCAGCTGTGCTCCCCAGGGCTCCTGCTCCGACAGCACAGATAATGAGGTTACCAGCCCAGAGACGCCCCTGCAGCCGCGGGCCTCTGGCTGCCAGCCCGCACCCTTGGAGCCTTCCGGTGACAGCTGTGGTTCCCCGGCTGTCGGAGGGCATTTGTCACAAGACCTGGTGGGCAGGCAGGAGGGCCCCCAGGCAGCTGGCCAGATGCTGCCAAGATCGGACTTGCTCCATTTTCCAGCCTGTCTGTTTTCTTTCTGCTCCCTCTACTTGGAGCTGTTAAATTTTTTTTTTTTTTTCATCATCAGCTATCCCACTTTGGTTTCTGGCAGACAAAGCTGGTTTCTCTGCTGATTAGAAAAACAGGGCTTTTTAGGTGCCTGGAGGCATCCATGCAGGAACAGATTGAGCGGGGAGGAGCGTGGCAGTCACCTTCACAGATGGCAGCCAAGGTCAGCAGGGTCTGCTATTTCAGCCATGGCACCCCCTGGGGAGGGCACACCCTGACCAGCCCCATGCAGAGGAGATGGTCTTTCTCCCAAGAGGCAGGGGCAAGCAGATGTGGGGCTGAGAGGCACTGAGTCCACCCACCTCCCATCACTGCATCATTCTGGCTCACCTACCAAGCAGATGGGATCCCACTCTTTCAACTGAGGGAAGCCTTGCAGTCCAATTGGACCCAGGTCTATGCAAGGGCACACAGCCCTGGAGCCAAGCCCTTCCCATCATAGAACTATAACCCACAATCCAGGTCCCACAAAATTTCTGGAAGTTTTCTGGAAGGATGGGGGTAGTCCATGCATATCTAAGCAAAGTAATTTCACCTAGGAATAGATGTTCTCTTGAAAGCTTGCACATGTGGGGCTTATCTGCTCAGCAGGTAGGGGGCAAGGATAAAGTGACTGGTGCCTTTCCTCTCTGACTCAGTTTCCCCATCTGTAAACAGTGGGAGCTGGCTAGCTCACACTGCCACCCTGTGAGGATATATCTTCGGTCATGTTCTGGTGTAACATGGGGAGTGGGTGGGGGGGAGAATTAAGGACCTCTCCCTTGTGGTTGACACCATAGATGTTTGGCTTTTAAGAAGCAGCAGTGCCTACAAAGAATTAACTACTGGAAACAATTGAAGTTCCATGTGAATAGTCCAGCCCTTCCCTTAGGCCCTAGTCCACCAATGTCCTAAACTCCTTCACAAGGACGAAGGGTAATATATTCCCCACCCCACCCAGTCTATCCATCTAAGTCAGTGTCCAGGGGGAGGGACAGTCTTAACTTCAACTTCTACTCCCTCAATTCCAGGTAGGTCCAGACCTCAAGTAAGGACAACCACCATTTCTCTCCTTAGCCAGGAGGTCAAGGAGACAGAGTGGCCTCTTTCTGTAGTCATCATAATCTGGATTAAAACAATAAGCTCCAACAAGTCTGGATTTAACTCCTTCATCTCAGGAACGTGACAAAGGGAAATAATTGGGAATGGAAAGAGATCTGTTATTTCCCAGATTCTAGGATGCAGCAGGTAGTAGGGAAATAAATAGCATGCTGACCATATTTAAACCCTATTGCCTAGTATTTGTTCCATTTTTGCATACTGTAAAGCTCTCCGGTGACCAAGGACAGAGATCTCCTGTGGTCATACTGCGTGTAAGTGAGGCAGGAGGAAAAGGAAGGCCTGGAGTTGATTCTGGCTCCCACGTGCCGCATGTGGGCAGGGACCTGATCTTGGTCTCTCAATCACAGGCACCTTCTTCCAGAGACTGCAGGACTGGGGACAGAGCAGAGAGTTGTTGTTAAAGTGTGGTTCAAGGGCAGCCTGCTCTGGGGGGTCTGGTCTTGGAAAAATTTGTTGCTGTGTCACTGGTAGGTGATTTAGGGGTTATAACTCAGTTTCCCCATCTGCTAGGTGAGAGCTCAGTTGTTAAAATAAAGGAAACTGATTCCTGGCACAGAGTTGTGCACCTGGGAAGAGTCAATGTATATATCAGTATCTGTTATTATTATCATCATTATCATTATCATCATCATCATCACCATCATTATTTCATGTAGCCACTCTCACGCCCTTACAGAGCAGGGGACAGCATCTCTGGCTATGAACTGAAATCACCTGCCCAACAGGTTACCTTGTCATTTGCTTCAAGGGGAGGCATGGTAGGAAGTGACAAACCATCATGAAACTACAGAGGGTTTGGTGGTTTTGCTCTAGATTTTCAAAAGTCTTTGACAGAGCTGCACAGAAAGGCAATTTCTGCAGAATGAGGAGAATGAGTAGGCCACTTGGGAGCAGAGCTGCTGCCCAGACAATAAGCAGGTACTTCTCTCAACAAAGAAGAGCAGGCATTTTTAAGAATGGCTGCCAGAGGCTAGGGCGCACTGCATACCTGCAGAAGGATCTGGGTAGAGGTGCACAGAGCTTCCCTAAGACCTTGGCTTCTGATCAGCAAACAGTGCGGCTCTGTCCTGGCCCTCCTGAAGAAACCTATTAATTCCTTGTTAATTCCCAGAAGGAAACCAAGGCTGTTCCCTGTTTAGCACTGCCAGGCCTCAGGGTGTGGAGACCAGTGTCCAAGATACCCCAGAGCAGGAAGAGTGGCCTGCTTACCCCGGGGGCCAAAGAGGAAGTCTTTCTGTACAAGAATTCCAACCTGTCTCTCCTCATATGAGTGGTCTTGGGCAAACGAACTTTTCTGGAGCCTCCTTATTCATGCAAATTGGGACCATATTGAGATTTTTATGTGTGGGGTGTATGTAGGTGTGACAAGGACAGGGCAAGAGAGTTCCAGACGGCTTTGCTTTGAGAAAGGACTTCATGTGTTAGTATCCTCCCTTCCCTACCTAGGATTTAGATACTTTGAGAGCATGGAAGTATTTGAAAACACTGCTGAACGGTTTAGTTCTTTCTTTCCTTTTTTTTTTTTTTGGTTTAGTCTTGGTGGGTTGAAAGTGGGAAGAGGGTTTCCTCCAGTTTTCCTTGGTGTCTGTATTTCTGAGTCTGTGGGCAGGTTAAGGGCTGGCCTGATACACACAGGACAGGCAGGGGCTCAGCCACTCTTGGTTACGCCCTTGTCTTGGGTGTCCTCAGGGCCCTCCAGCCCTGAAAATTCTCAGTGGTGTAAGAAAGTCTCTTCTCCCATGCTCACCCCCAGGACTCACAATGACCCCTGATGCTAGGGTCCCAGAAACTCCAAAACCTGAGCAGTGAGCCAGATGATCTGCCAACCCTTTCACCAGCACTGCCTGGATCTAAGGCCATGCAACATGGAGGGAGTGGGTGGGCAGGAGAAGATGGCTCACGTCTCTCCATCTCCTCCTGCTTTATTCAAAAATCTAAATTCCATAAATGACCTCAGCTACCTTCCCACCTTATATCCTGATCACACTTCCACATTCCTCCTGGGACCTCTCCCAAACATGTCTGCAGGTCTTAACCATCTGGAACATTCTCTCCTGTTTGCAAACAGAGTGCATACAAGGCCCCAGGCCTTGGTGAGACCTCACACCCACAATACTAGATGGCGGGCACCGGTTCCCAGAGTCAGGAAAGCACAGTTCTTGCCTTGAAGGAGCCCCAGAAGTTCAGCTGTGGCCAAAGTTGGTGCAGGCAGAATGACAGTGAGATCGAAAATGGGAATTCCATCTGCACTCACACACAGAGGTTGGTTCACCAGCAAGTCTCCCAATACTCTAGTTAATACACTAAATTCTTTCAAGCCCACCCAGGGATGCCCCCCGCAAAAGCAAAAAACAAACAACAAAAAAAAAAGCAAAAAAACCGCACTAAATTTTAAAAACCAGAGATTTTCTCATGACAGTGGGCGTGACCACTTAAGTGACAGGCCAGGACTTTAAAATTTTTGAGGGCTCCCTGCCTGGCTTACCCACTTTTGTCCTCCTCCCTCCCCTTCCCCACCTGCATTTAAATTAGAGTCTACAAATTGCTTAGGGGCAGGAAGCTTGAATCCCTTAGCAATCCTCACAATGGCCTGAAAATTGGAACCCACCAAAGTGAGAAAGGCTGCACCCTGCTCCAGCTCCTCATGAAGAAGCATGTAAGCCAGAGACTGGCTGCCCTCTAGGCCTCAATTTCTGCATCTAGAAAATGGGCATGATTTCTCTACAGGGCCAGGAGATATCAACAGCCTCAGAAATCACATTTAGCGCAAATGAAACAATCCCAGATGCCCCCCATCCCATTTCCCCACAGCAGACCAATCACAAAAGCCCCCACAGACACACTCAGGATGCAGTGTCCCCAAGATCTCTCTCTCACACACACACACACACACACACACACACACACACACACAAAGTCCTGATTTGAACCGGTGACCCAGGTCACACAGCACTGCCTCTCCAATGAGACTTCTTAGCAGGTCCTGGGGCCTCAGGGGCCGTAGCGCCCCTGGTGATACATGCCTTTTGCAAAAGCTGGGTTAATTCAGGATCTGAAAGCAATGTGTAATCCCAAAATGCTTTTTCAGAGCCTCATACAGGGACGAGGCTGCCGAGTCTGGGCCATTTTACAGTGAGAGAGGAAGAAGGGGTGGAACAACTATGGCCGCTAAGAGCAGATGAAGAAGAGCCAGCCCAGGCCTGGTACCCTCTTCAGTACTCCTCTCCCATTTCTAATGAGTCAGTGCAGATGCAGCCCATGAACAAGGGGGCTGACAGTGCTGGCTGTCTACCTCCCAGAAAGGCTTACTTCTCGCCTCCTCCTGTTTTCCAAATCAAAACCCTCTTCCTGATTCATCTCAACAAGCTCATCCCATGGAGCCTTCTCTGCCTATACATGAGAACACCACGCTGGGGAAGCAGAAGACCCACAGATCCCTAACTTCAGGAGTGGCCTGTGGGATCCCTGAGGACAAAGTGAGGTAGTTTGGCTACAGGTTATAGCAGTAAGGGTTAGAACACAGACCTAAGAGTCCAGCAACTCTGAGTGCAGCTCTTGCTCCAACACTTAATAACTGTGTGACCAGGCTAAATCAACTGATGTCTCCCCAGAGAGGCCTCTTATTCTGAAGAATGCAAAAACACCAATTTGAAGAGATATGTGCACTCCTATGTTCATTATAGCACTATTTACAACAGCCAAATTCTGGAAACAACCTAAGTGCCCAACAGATGAGTGGATTAAGATGTGGTGTATAGACATAGTGGAATACTATGCAGCTATAAAAAGGTTAACTCTTGCCATTTGTGACAACATGCTTGGAACTAGAAGGGATTGTGATAACCAAAATAAGTCAGAAGAAGACAGACATACATATTGGGCAATATCATCATATGTGGAATATAAAGAAACAAAAGGAAGAAATATACTAAACTAAACAAATCCTAGAAATCTGACTGCAGAACTGAGGCTATTTGGGAGAAGAGGAGGCAAGCAAAGCCTGAAGCAGGCCCAATAGACTATGGTGGAGGACTATAGGTACTTTGGTGGTGGGTGTGGGATGGCAACATACATATCTGAAAAGGTGTAACCTATACCTCTAAATCATATACAGTATTGTACCAATGTTACCTCAATAAAAAATAATACAGTTAAAAAAAAACAGGGCCTCCCTGGTGGCACAGGCAGTTGAGCACAGTGCTGTCAAGCTGTCCGCAGCCTCTGCAGGGCAGGTTCGATCCTGGTCTGCCACGGAGATACCCACATGGCATGGCAGACCTCTTGTCTCACCCGCTGATCCCCTCAGCAGTGTATTTCAGTCAGTCTGCCTGCTCTGTTCCCCACTTTGTCTCTGGTGAATCCTCTCACCCTCCCGCACATCTGGCCTGTACCCTGGTTCTTGTATGCATGAATAAATAAATCTTCAAAAAAAAATCTGGGCCTCCCTGGTAGTGCAGGGGTTAAGTCTCAGCACTATGAAGCTATCAGCAGCCACTGAGCCTGAGTTTGATCCCTGGCCAGGGAGATGACCTACACGGCATGGCAGACCTCTCCTGTCTCACCCGCTGCTCCCCTCAGCAGTGTATTTCAGTAGATCTGCTGGTTTGCTCCCCACTCTGTCTCTGGTAAATCCTCTCACTCCCTGCAACTCTGGCCTACACCCGTTATTCTATGCAAATATAAATAAATAAATCATTAGAAAAAAAGAAAAAAGAATCCTAAGGCTCTCTGGGCATCTGCTTTCTCTCTCTTTTTCTCTCTCTCTCTCTATACACACACACACACACACACACACACACACCCCATTACATACATACACAGTGAATAAATACACATATAAGCACACACTTACATATCCTCATGTGTACTCACACAATCTAACTGAACTCTGAAACATTGCAATTGGCCAAATTCCCATCCTGAAGATTCTATACAAATATCATCTCCTCAGGACACAGGAAAGTCCCTCCTCTGAGTGTAAGCTCCCAGAGTAGATGTTTCCTTTTTGTATGTAAATGTCAGACTTACCAATACCAAGGATCTAGATCAAAGGCCATCCACTTCAACTAACTCAAGCCCACAGCCAGGCCAGGTGAGGAATGAGGAACACACAGCTCTGAGCTCTTACCTGTCCTGGCCAGAGTCCTGCAGGCAGATGCCTGAGTCCCAGCTCATGTCCCCCGCTGGTCGCCCTGGAACCCAAAACAGGATCAGAGATCAGGGCAGAGCCAAAAGCCAGGCTCTGTCAGCTGCCACATAATGCTTATTGAAGAGAAGGATCTCTCCAGAAGCTATTTCCTCCCCAGGTAAAGCTAACCCTCAGCTTGAGAGGTGGAGACACAGCCTGGCATGGTGGCCTGCTGGTGGGCAGCGCCATGACTGAGGAGAATGCTTGGGTCCTCTCAGGGTGAGAAACGAGCTTTTGTAACGGGGAGCGGGAACGGGCAAGAAGGCTGTCCCTCTGGTATGAACACTGGCACCTCCCTCTGGTGCTACCTCCCCAGCTCAGCCACCTGACAGGATGCTAGGCCTTTGTGGGGAGGGGTCTTGCTGCGTGCCCCACCAAGAGGGCAATGAGGTCCACTGAGGGGTAAGGGGACCTATACCAGGGACATGCAAAAATGTCACTCTGGAGAGGGCTTCAAGTCACAGGAAATAAGTCACGGTGGCCCCCACCTCAAGCACAGAGTGGAGCTTCACATTGGTCTGAGGGGCCAAGGGGCAAAGGGTTTTCAGCAGATGCGCTGGCTGTGAGGTTGTAAAGAATCTATGTCAAAGTAAGAATAACAGCTCTGATGATTTTGGTACAGGCTGCTACAGTCTCCCTCCTTTCCTGCCCACCCCCTCTGTGGGTACCTCCATCCCCTGTCTCCTCCTGAACTCTCTCCTGTGTGCCTACCACCCAGACCTACAGAGTGAGCCTCACCTGGTACAGCGTTGTCCCAGGATGGAGTCCAGGCTGGGATTCCCAACTTGGTAGGGCCCTGTCCCCCAACATTTAGCATCTCCTGCAGCAGAAGGCGGTTCCTCTCCACCCGATCAGACAGAGACAAGGCACTGCCCCTAGTGCCTAGAGCACCCAGGTCTCCAGTTCTCCAGAGTCCCCCCGGCAGGGCTGTCTTAGGGACAAAGACCTCCTCGGAGGTCAGAGACACGCTGTCCAGGTCTCCCCCTGTGACCAGACCATCCCGAGGGGGGTCTGACCTTCCTTTTTTCAGGGTGGGCATGTAGGTGGTTTCGTTACAAGGCCCAGGGTCCCCGGGCCGGTAGGGAGTGGCTCTGTGGATGGGGTTCTCTTGCAAATAGCTGGGCTCTGGCAGCAGACCCCTTCCATGGTCAGGCAGTGTCCATACAGCTTCCAGAGGCCACGGGTTCCTCCCGTTCCAGCACTCAAGCCCAGAGGCAGGTGGCCTGGGAGGTCTAGAGCTCCCATTCCTGATGGGTTCCTCCTCATTAACACTGCTGTCCAGCTTCCCAGTGGTAAGGTTCTGAGCAGGGAGGACCATCACAGCATCAGGCGAGGAAGACCCCTCTGATGGAGTCCCAGCTCCACCCACCTTGACTCCTCTGCATTTGGGTTTCTTGGGGGAGAGCCAATCGTGGGAGGCAAGGCAGGGGCTGGTCCCCTGCCTGTCTGCTGTCATCTTCTCCTTCAAGGCCCTCACCTTGCACTCCAGCACAGAGGGACCATGGAGCTGTATCCTCCATGCCCCGGGAGGCCGAGGGGCCATCAGATTGGGTATTCTGTCTTCCTGAGAGCAGGGCCTGGATTTTGGGAGGTGTCCATTATTGGGCTGTGGCTCAGGGTCACTGGTCTCCATGGTTGAGATCACTTCCATGGAGCCAGCAGCTCTGCTCCCTGCTTTGAATCCCCTGGAAGAGAAAAGAGACAGCTCTTACCCAGCACCTGGCTCACTCCAACAACTCCCGGATCCCCAAGGTGCCTTGGTATTAAGCCCTGTCCAGCCGAGATTAACTTGGGAACAGGGCAGGGGATGTCCTTTAGCTAATGTAAGGGCACACTGAAAAGTGCAAGAGACTGGATAATACAAATGAGGTGTTTTTGTTTTCTTTCTAGTCTGAATGTTGTATACTAGTTTTTCTATCCCCATTTAATAGATGGGACACAATACTTTGAAAACAAATGTGCAACAAAATGAAAGTGGGAGTGGGATTTTCCAATCCCTGGCCTATGGCTCTGCTAACAAGGGGGTCTCCGTGGAATATGTCAACATGAGCCAGCAAGCTCTTCATTTCCCAAGGGAGCCAACGCAGATGACTGACTGCTGGGGGGGTACCACGCAGGATAGGACCCTCCCAGAGAGGGTACCCCCTGTGCACAAATCACAGGACCAACCATATCTGGGACTGGGCTCAAAGGGTGGCCATAGTGCCACTAACTCCAAGCAGCATCTTGCCCTGTGCCAGGCAGGCCTGCAAGAAGTGCTTTTTAACACACTCTCAGTCTTCACACAGCTCTGCCAGACGAGGATTATCATCCTCACTTTTACAGAGAAGCTGAGGCGCAGCGAGATTATGTCATACAGGTGTTAAGGTGAGCCCCCCCTTTGGAAGGCAGCCTCCTCCTTCTGAGGCCCAGGCTCTTCCAAAAAACCCAGTGATCACTTAGCCCGCTTGCCTCATTCTGTGGATGAGAATATCCGGTCTAGAAGGTTAAGCAAAGTGCCAGAATTACACAACTCCCCAGTGGAAGGGCTGATGTCACAGGGTCTTCACGGGGCATGAATGTGACCACAGGACTTTATTCACCAAGTGGTTCTGTGCACACATGCACATGTCACTGTGGGTTGGTATCTATTCTGCTCTCTGAGAAAAAGCTGCTTACAACATACACCTAGATGTTTCTTTCCATTCGAAGTAAAACTGCATGTAGAAAAATCCCTATTTACATAAATTAGGAATTAGGAATAAATTATTCACTTCATATATTTATAAAAATTCACCATAGAATTCTCTCAAATGACAAGCGAAGAGTTTATGTTTGTTATAAATATAATTGTTACAATTCACCCGAGGCGAGATTCGGGGATGCACATAAAGCAAAATACACATTCTCGCTAAAATGTCACGTCAGTTTTAAGTCAATGAAACTTCAAAGACCATCTTCAGGAGGCTGTCATTCACTTCCCCCCTTAGCCTACAACTGACCAGCTCTCTCTTGCCACCCGGTCACGACCCCGCTCTTTTAAGGTTGAACCCAGGAAGCAGGGAGTTAGGGTACAACAGGGGCGATTTCAGTTAAATGAAGGGAATTTGTTGACGCGTCAACTCTGGAACGGCGCCCCAAGGCTAACCCATCTCCCCAGAGGGGTTCGGCTTGGAGCTTCTGCAGCCCAAGCCGGGAACGCTGAAATAAAGATGGACGTGAAGGGCAGCCTCCCCACGACCCTTCCGGCTGGGGGAACCGGCCGGGACTCCCCACTGTGCGCTCCCGCCACCCCCGCCGGACCTGCAGGGCGCCTCGCCCCCCCATACTCACTGAGGGCAGCCGCTGGCAGGTTCGCCCGCGGCCTCCGTCCTCTCCATCCCTCGGAGGGGCGCGGCCCTCCTCCGGCGCCCCGGCCCCGCCAGGCCAGCTTCCAGCCTGAGGCGGGGGGGGGGGGGGGGGGAGTGGGGGGTCACTCCAGGGAGGCGTCCCTCAGGCCTCGCCCCTCGGGCACGCGCTGTCGGGGTCCGAAGAAGGGCGCCCGCCGGGCTCAGCTCCGGGAGGGGTCCCGTCCGCGCAGCCGCCCCGCGGGGAGGGGACGCCGGGCCGGGCCGGGCGCGGGCGGGGAGGGCAGTGGCCGCGGCTGCTAGCTCACGCCTTCGCCGTTGAGGGAGAGGCCCAGTGTGGCGCCTGCTGGGCCGGGAAGGGAGGAGAAGGAGCGGGCGAGCGCGGGCTGTGGAGGGGGGGAGCGGAAGGGGCTGGAGAAGCCGGGACCTGCCCCCTCCGCCCCGCGGCCCCGCGCGCCGGCTGCCGCCCCGGGTCTCCGGACGCCCGAGCGCCGCGGAGCCGCTTCCCCGGCGCGGCGGCGAGGGAGCCGTGGCCCCCAGACGTCAGGGCGGCGGGAGGACAGGCGAGGAGCGGGGCTGGAGTTTGGGGACCACGGCCCGGCGCGAGGTCTCCGGGCGCGGGCGCCCACCCCTGGGGCGCGAACCGGGGCTGTGGAGCCGAGACGCGCGCTGCGGGCGCCCGGGGAGGTGCGTGCGGGCCCGGCCGGGGTGCAACGCGAGCAAAAACCAAGAAAACACCACGTTTTCCCCCAGTTTCGCGGAAATGCTTGTAATGCTACACCCCCAAGGCTGGGAGAGGAGGCCCGGCCCCGGGAGGAGGCTGAGGAAGGCCCTCTGCTAGTTTCCAGAGGCGTCGGCGCTCGCGCTCCCTCCCACCCATAGGCCTAGGACCGGTTTCCTCGGTGGTCGAGGCTGTTTGCGCTTTCTGGAGGCACGAGGATAACCCGGGGTGGTTGTGGGTCCCCCATTCTCTCCTCCGGTGAGCTGCTGGCAGTCACCTTGCGTAGGGACCAGTCCTCAGGGTTCTGGGGACTCCTGGAGAGACCCTGGCACTTTTTCAGATCTGGGAGGACACAGCAGCGAGGGCTTTTACACGCAACTGCCCCAAACCACCCATCCGACCTTTCTCCTTGTGGAAGGCTTGCCTATTTCCAAAGTTTTTTTTTTTTTTTTTTAACATTTATTTATGTATGCATACAAGATGAGGAGGGGTGAGAGGATTCACCAGAGACAGAGTGGGGACAGAACAGGCAGCCTGACTGAAATACACTGCTGAGGGGAGCAGCAGGCGAGACAGGAGAGGTCTGCTCGCCATGTGACTTGCTCCCTGGCCAGGGATCGAACTTGTGCTACACTGGCTGCGGATTGCATCATAGTGCGGTGCTTAACTCCTTGCGCCACCAGGGACTCCCCTCCAAAGTGGGTTTTTTCCCCACAAAAGGCAGGAAACCATAAGAGCACCCAAGAGATTCCAGAAATTTCTACAAAGGGAAAGTACCCGGTGGTGTTTGCTTCAGTTACCGAGTGTCACTCTCAAGCGGGGCTTCTCTGCTTACTGTACTTGTGCAATTCAGTCACCATAGATGACAGGCACAGCAGCATAAAGAGCCAGGCAGTGTGCTGAGTACCTGCAGGGGGGAGAGGGAAAGGCTGTTTGGGAAGGCCTGTCTCTGGAGAGAGCTGCAGTACCCCACAGAAGGTGGGGGAAAAGGAATATCTGGGCAGGACAAGAACACCCAGGCCTGAGAGCAGCTGTTTGGGGAGCTTTGTGTATCTACACATAAGATTTTAACGTTGGGGTAACTTGGGAACCTGAGTGTCCAGGGATAATGCTCTGTGTTACAGGGCTGGCCCTGGGTCCCACAGCTCCGGTGACTTAATCTCTAAGTGGGGCTATATTCTTGGGACCATCCCATCCCCAGTCCATATTCCCAGAGCACGCAGCTCCTCCCACAGGGCACTACCCACTCTCTGCTTATTAGTCCTGTTGAGGGAACAGAATGCCCTGAGAGAACTCTACCCCGCCTCCGAGCCAGCGATCCCACGTGCCTACGAATATGAGAAGAGGACTTGGAGGAGGTACATGGAGCAGAGACACGTGGAGAAGCAGCTGTGGTTGCTTCTTGGCGTTGGACTTGGACCAGGGACTTGGGGGACATGAAAGGAGACACTTGAAAGAGACCTATGAGGAGGTTAACAATTGCAGTCTTTCTCTTGATTCTGATTTTTCTCTTTTTCTTCCAGACTTGCCTGGCCCCTTCTACCAGGCATGTTCCCCACCAGAACATGCCTTAAATGTGTGGCAAGCTTTTGAGCCAACCCTGTTTGGCTGGGCATTTATCCACCAGGGGATGAGTGCTTCAGATGCTTGACTTGGAAACTATATTCTTTCTCTTTCTCTTTCTCTTCTCTCTATCGCATACTACTTGTATTAAAGTTTTTTTTATTGAAGATATTATGCACTAGAGTATGTTTTGTTTTTATGTAGCATGTAGCAGAACCCATTTAGAGCAGGCAGGTTTGGGGGTCCTCTTTCTGCCCTGTAACAGTCCCCATCACTTTGTAGTCAGCAACTGGTACCATTTGTGATCAGGCATTAGGATTTGCACTTGACAATCCTTATTTCATATTGCAACCTTAAGAGTTGGGTTCTGTTGATTGTCTCTTTTCTACAGGCCAGGAGTGGAGTTAGGTGATCTGCCCAAAGTCACAGAGCGAGTAAATGGCAAGTCTTCTAGGGCCCAAGACACAAGACTCTTTTCTCCATGTGCAATGTTGAACCAAATAACAGTAGCGGGACATTAGGAACCTCCTATGAACTCCGACACTCCACATAGGATCTTTTCAACAAACCTGCAAAGTGGGTACAGTGTCTCTCCACTTTAGGTATAAAAGAATTAGGGTATCGAGAGGTTACATGTTAGAAGCCACACAGCTAGGATAGCCAGAATCTGAACCCATTCCTGTCTGGTGCAGAGACCTTTTGCCTTGCTTCCTCCTTTCAGCCCCAGAAGCTAGACTCTGAGAGTTAACAAACCATGACTCCTGTTCCAGACCCTCCCCCAGAAGTTAATGATCTGTAAAGCAAGTTTCTGAAAGTACCAGCAAAGGCTTACTGTTTAAAGCAAAACTGCTTCCCAACCTTTTGGGATGCAAATGATCACTTCTAGTTTACTTATTAAATTTGTTATTTTGCACTTGATGTAGGGGGATGGAGGCTTCACAAGGCACCTGTCATAAAAACAAGCAAATACTCCGAATGTTAAATTTAGATGGCTTCTGTCCAAGAGCACTTTTTCACCTGCACTCTGTTTGGTACAGCAAATATTTGTTGAGCTCCTACTGTGTGCCCAGCACTAGGGAGACAAAAGGTAATACCATAGGCCCTGCCCTTGAGGAATTTTTGCTCAAGTGGGTGTGGGGGAGGGGCGAGCACAAAAATGTTCTGCGTAAAGTTAGCTTAGGCAACTATAAACCAAAGACACACTTGGGGGGGTGGATTAGGGAGGGGCGAGGAGAGGAAGAACGAGAGTCAAAATAAGGGGGGAGATGCAATTGTATGGGGAATATAACCAAAATGAAATGAATATAACCAAAATGAAAATGTATGCATTGTGCAAAGATGAAAAATGATGTAAGAATTATATAGAATAAAATATTAAAAAAAAATAAAGTTAGCTTAGGGTGGAGTGGAGGTGGCTCAGGAGGACACCAGGATTGAGTTGTGTGTTGGCTGGGTGAGAGGGGTATTACGGAAATTGAATCTTGGAGACTGAGCAGGAGTTAGCCAGATGGAGGCTCTGGGGAAGGCATTTCAGGCAGAGATTAGCATAAACATAGGCATCTACATGCGAACCTGCCCTCGTTCAGTGTTACTAAGTGTGAAATTGAAACTGGGAAAGGCCAGGGGAGGATTGAGGCTTCAGAGGAGGGCCGGGGTGATCTGATGGGGTCTCTGGGGTCTGGGTGAGGAGCTTGGACTCCATGTTGTCAAGTGGGATACCCTAGAAGATGGTCTACACCCCACTTAGCCTTTGAACACAACACATTTCTGGGCCCTGGGAACCACCTATGTCCTCATGTTTCAGACTGTTTCATTACCACAGTCTGATACATAAGGACATAAGGAGGAACATAATACCTGCTGAGTAGCAATCACCCAGCCCCTTTCCTCCATTTGAAAACTTAGGGAAATCCAGTGTCCCAAGAAGACTCCTTTACTCAGCCTAAATGAAACCACAAGCTCATCCCTCCTTCCCACCTTCCCCCCAATATGCTCTGAGCACTCAGCCTGAATAAGGAGCTTTATGGGATGTGGATGATGAAAAAGGGAAGAGAGATGATCCTTTGAGATGATGCTGTGAGAGCCAGGTGGGGCGGGAATGGGGTGGAAGGGACGCCTCGCCATCCTGCTTCCCTGAAGGAGCTTGTCTAACCAGAAACCCCAATTTCTTGGCCACGCCTGTCTGTCTTGGTCACAGGGCACATGGTCTGAGGAGCACATGGAAAGAGCTGATTCCAGCAGCAATGTCTGAAGGTGCTCTTCAAGGCACCAAGACCTATACTTGAGCCCTCCTCATTTCTTCCCAGTAGAGGCCCAAGAGAATGTCAGACCAGGCCTCTCATCCAGGACTTCCTGAGGGCTGGTTTGACCAGTACCTCTGTAGGCTCTTCTGGAGGCCAGTGGGAAAGCTGATTCTGAGTCTCATCCATGGAGACTCTGATTCCCTAGGTTGAAGTAAGGTCCAGGAATCTGTTTCCCAATAAGTTTCCCTGGTGATTTTGAGACTCAGGCAGTTTGAGAAGTACCAGTCCTGGTGCTTAAAATTCTTAACTCCTTTGCTAGATACAGGGGTCCTCCAGCCTCAGCTTTTGTTAGCCCATCCTGCATGTCTGCCATGTGGAATTGCTTCTAGTTCCCTCAATTGGCTACTGCTTCTGACTCCTTGACTCTGCCCAGACTTTCCTTCAACCTGAAACACCCTACTTCACTCCACACACATACACATGCCCACCCCAAATTAGCAACTCCTACTTGACCTGCTCCATGCAGCTCAAAAGTTGCCTCCTTAGGGAAACTATTCCCAACACCTTCCACCTTCCTCCTAACCTGGGTGAGAGTGCACTCCCTCCTCCCTTCTGCCAGGGCACTTATCACACTGAGATTTCAACATCTGACACTTCACAGAGATTCCCAACCTGTACCTGTGTCCCTAGCCCCTAACAGGTGTCTGTCACATGAAGGTACTAGTTAAATGTCAGATGGTTAAACGAAAGGAGAAAATCCCTGTCAGGTAAGGATGGCTCAGAGCCACAGCTTGCTAAGCAAGGATGAAGATCATTTCAAAGGATTTGGTTGGCCAGGGCTTGGTCACTGGCAGGGCTTTCTTACTGAGTCCCACTTATACCTCCTCTCTGCCCAGAATGACCACAGACAGCGGTGTACACTTCCACTCAGAGTGAGCCGGGAAACTTGGTGGCTCAAGGGGTTAAGCACCGCACTGTGAAGCAATCCGCAGCCTCTGCAGCACGAGTTTGATCCCCAGCTGGTCAGGAAGCAATCCACAAGGCGCAGCAGACCTCTCCTGACTCGCCCACTGCTCCCCTCAGCAGTGTATTTCAGTCAGTCTGCCTGTTCTGCTCCCCACTCTGTCTCTGGTAAATCCTCTCACCCCCCACTGCCCCGCATCTCTGGCCTGTACCCCAGCTCTTATATGCATAAATAAATAAATCTTAAAAAAAAGAAACCCAGCTGTTTAAAAAAAATTAAAAAAAAAAGACTTAGGAGAAGAAAAGAGTAGGGGAGGGTCTTGGAGAAGATAGTGAGACAAAAGCAAGAAAAACAGTCTGGGAGAGGGCACCTGAGGTGCTCACAGGCAGCAAGACCACACGGCACCCCCAGAGAGTACCACCCCATTTTCTTGTCTTTCTGCCCACACCTACCCTCACACACATGTGAACACATTTACGCTGGGTTCTCCCCGCCACAGCTGCCTGAATCACCTGAGACCCAAGGAGAAAATAAATGAGGTTCTTACCTGGTCAGGCTCAGCCTGCACTGATCCCCCCCCACCCCGCTGGCAGGCAGTTTGCCGCTGGGATGGGACAGAGGCCTTCTCTGGAGATGTGGACTTCAGACCTCAAGGTCTCTGATGCCCACTCTGCACATAGTCACCAAGTCCAAACCTTTCATAATCCTAAGCACAGGAAATAGGAAAACTCTTGAATCCTCTGCCCCTCCCTCCCACGCCTGCTCTGTGGGAAGCCAGCCTCAATTTGAGGAGTGGATTCCTGACTTCAACCTGTCTGTCCATCATCACTGTCACGGCCAAGTCAGTTTTTCTCATTTGTGCAATGAGACAGATTCAAGAAGGAAGCTGTAGGAGAATGACGAGGCCCCGCAGTCATGTTTGTGAGAGAAAGTGCTTAGTCTTATATTAATGATTCACTTGAGACACATATAAGATTTCAAAAAATATGTATTAGCATAACTCTCATATCAATAGTTTAATAAAAAAAATCATCATTTTACTAAATTTTAGAAGTTTGCAACCTGGAGTTCCCAGATCCCTCATGGGCTGGCAACGTAGCTCTTCCCAATATTTAAATAAGTCTAACGGAAATCATACATTTGTTTAAAAAAGTCTGCTTTTGACTGGCATCGTAGCAACTCATGACCACATCAGTTGTCTTGGGACAAGGATTATTCTGCAATCACTATGGTTTGTTGGGCAAAATCTTTACAGACTTTGGGTACATGGACCAATTATAAATAAAGCTGTTAATTAACTTCCTTATAAAAAATTCTCTCTGACAGGGGCCTCCCCTGGTGGCGCAGTGGTTGAGCGCTGGGCTGTGGGGCTGCCCGCATCCTCTGCAGCGCGCGTTCACCAGCAAGGGTCCCACAAAAAAAAAAAAAAAAAATTCTCTCTGACAAATGTAATCGACATTAAGAAAGGGATCAGGCCTCTCTGGTGGCCTAGGGGTTAAGTCTCACTGCCATCACCCCTAAGGCCTGAGTTGAATCCCTGGCCAGGGAGCTAACCCACATGGCACAGCAGACCTCTTCTGTCCCGCTGGCTGCTGCCCTCAGCAGTGTCTTTCAGTGGACCCACCTCTTCTGCTCCCCACTCTGTCTCTGCTGAATCCTCTCACCCTGCCCCCCTGCACTTCTGGCATGCACCTCAGCTCTTCTATGCAAAAATAAATAAAATCTTAAAAAAAAAGAAAGGGATCAATGGGTACTGAAAAGACATGAAATTATTGATTCAAGAGGTTGGGTCCAAAACCAGTTTAAAAGCCCCAAGGTGGAGGTTGAAGAGAGATGGGTCCTGCAGATGGTTGGGGTGCTCCCAGGGAGTCCTGGAGGGATACCTGAGGGGTTGTACAGAAACACATGTTTAATGTGTGATGCAGCTGCAGCATGCAGGGTGCACTGGGGAAGGTTTTTGGGGTGACAGTGTGAACTGCCACCTTTACTGAACAGAGAGCAGAGGCCTCTGGTGCCCAGAAGCCCAGTGGCTCAGGACTTAGGCCAAAGGAGTTTCCATGTAACTGCTTAGAAAGCTTTCTGGGAGTGCTGATATCTGAGGGTTTTTAAGCCCTTGAAAGCTCTGACTTTACATGTGTGAAGTCCAGTCCCATTTCACCCCATTTCATAAGCAATTCCTTCTCAAGATACTATATATGGGTCATGTTTTTTTTTTTTTTTTTTTTTTTTTTTTACCATGCTGTTTAGCCAGAATGGCTACTCTGGCCTGCTGCTCCCCTCTCTCCCTCAGGGCCTCTTGGCCACAATGCCTGGCTCCATTTCAGCAGCAGGGTTGGGAGCTGCACCCAGGGTACCTGTCTCTGCCGCTAGCAGAGTAGTGAAAATTGCAGGTGGTAGGTAGGTCCCTGCATGCCTCACAGTGGTAGGTAGTTTTTTCTAATTCTTCAGTATGGAGCATCTAAGACCAGAAATCTTTCTCTTGTTAATATTGAACATAAACCAGGCTGCTAGCTTTAGCTTACTGGCTAATCCTAAAAACGATTTTTTTCTAGATGTTGAGAATAAAGTATTTTGGGGTGTGTGTGTGTGTGTGTGTGTGTGTATTCCATTACCACAACAAGCCACCAACTTCAAGTAAAATATCTGTGGGTTAGTCCCCTATCAGTAGCGATGAACTGGTGAAATTTCCTGTGAGCAATATTTAGTTTTTCCTAGTTGTACTTGGGGGAAAGATTTATCACATACTCTTGATCCTGCCATGTTGTGAGTGGAGTCCACAATCTAGCCATGTAACTGGTTGCTTCAAGTCTTTGACAGTTATAACTAATGATGTTTATTAATATTCCTATATAAAAATTATAAATTTATGCAGCTCCTCTTAGTACAAATCAGGCATCATGGTTGGACACTGAGGAGAGAAAAATAGATAGTATCTTTGCCCCTGATGAAATCCTAGGAAAAGGGAGGGGACTTGGGTTCATGGGTGGAGACTGATAAGTGACCAGACATCATAAAGATAAGGAGTGCTCTACTGGGAGGACTGGTGGACTATATGAATGGTGGGCTTATTAGCCTTCTTGAAGGAGTGAGTGGAGAAGGCATTCTTGTGGGCACTGGCTGGGCAGGTGGAGGGCAGAAAGGGAGAATTCCCTGGGGAATCAGCCTCATGCAGAGGCAGGGATAGAGAATGCCATTGCCACTTTCCAGCCCTTCTGATATCCAGGTGCTGTGCCAAGTACTGTACCCCCATTCCCGTTTTTTATTCATTGTGAGGATGGATAGAGGTGAGGGTGGACTAGTGGACAGGTCAGATTCTGGAGACTTGTGTCCTACATTATGTAAGACAGATTCCAGATAGTTGAAAATTATAGAATCAATTTTTTAAAAAGATTTTATCTATGCATAGAAGAGCTGGGGTGTAGGCCAGAGAGACAGGGGTTGAGAGGATTCATCAGAGACAGATTGGGGAACAGAACAGGTGACTACTAAAATACACTGCTGAGGGGAGCAGTGGGTAAGACAGGAGAGGTCTGCTGCACCTATTGGTCACCTCCCTGATCAGGGATTGAACTCAGGCCTTAGTGGTGATAGCACTGAGACTTAACACCCAGGCCACCAGGGAGGCTCAAAAATTATAGAATCAAATTAATAAATTTAATAAAATTAGTTTTGGCTTCTCATCTCCTGGCATACCAAGGGGAGTAAATACCCCGGTGTGAGACGTCACTGATGATTTCGAGTTGCTGATAGGATGAGACAGATGGTGTTTAAAAGAAAAAGTTTTTATTGCAGGAGGAAGATGGATTAGTAGCAAGGGGGCTAGTGTCACAGGGTTTCTAGAGGGAGTTTTGGGTGCATGGTGTTTAGTAGAAATCTATATATGTGAAATTAAAGAAGAGAAGCAGAATGTGGTTGAGGGAGAAGTTGAACCATGGTGAGAGGCCTTTTTAATCTCTCCCATCATGCTGGGGGTGAAGATTATGGGGCGGCATGCCTATAGGCTCAGACAATTCCTAGGGGCTAGGGGAATCAAAATCTTTGTGGGGGATCCAACCAGATGTTGCACCTGATGTGTCAGATTTTCCTAATCAGGGCTCTGACCTTGCATAACAGACACCAACTGGCCTCAGCTGGGTGTTTAACTGTCTTTGAAGTTCTGTTAGTCCATCCATTAAGGCTGGGAGTGGTCTTCCTTTTCCCTTCCCTCCTGCAGAGGAGATGAGTTTCTCTGTATGCTGCCAGAGGTCTTTGGTCAAAATCTGCTTTCAGTTGCGTGGTCAGCTTCATTATCCTCTGAGGGCATCAGTGACACTTTGCAGCTGTCATCCACTCTTAACTGGACTACAGCTACTATGGCTCCCTATAGCTCAACTGTCTAATGCAAGTTCTTGCCTTCCACCAGTTCACCATGCAATTCACCGCTGATGAAACTTTCTAACAACTGAAAGGAAGCAAGGGAGGCAGAGTAGCTTGCTCAAAGGAGAGGACACCTTTGTGTGAAAAGCAGTCACCTAGGAAGCTGTTTCGTTAATATTTGTTTTAAATTTTTTTCTAAGACCTGACCTCTGTGGAGGGGCAGAGGACAAATTCCCAGGAAGCAGCAATCAGTGGAATCCAGCTTGCTGTGTGTGTCATGTGTGTGTTTCATAGGAGAAATGAGTGATTTTCTTTGAAACGGTTATAATCTCATCTGACCAGGCATAGCTCTTGAAAGAAGCAGTAATTCACAATTACTTCCTCGTTTTGACTGCCAAGTAGAAATATTTTTCTCTTTCTTTTTTTTAAGGGGACAGGAATGTGGGCTACGGAGCCAGTTAGAGCTAAGCCCAGGGTCAGTAATGACTGCAGTGTCCAGGGCCAGTAACTAACACGTGGCTTCTCTCTGCCATCAGTAGTGCTAACACGGCATGGCGGCTCTCATGTGAGGTGCGGCTTGCCTGTGGTGGAACGGGGGTCAGTGGTGACTGCTCTGCCATTGAGGGAGCCGTCTGTTGTATGTGGGAGAGAATGGAAAGTTCACAGAATAAAACCTATGTTAATTATTGGCAAGGGAGCACCAGAATCAAGTTTGCACACCAGCTGACTTCACTCAAGAATCAAAGTGAAGAGACTCACCAGTGTGCCAGTCAGCAAGCATTGGTAAGAGGCACAGCCTCTGCAGAAGTCACTCAAAAACCAATTCCTTACCAAATGTCCTTAGCAGCTCGCCTAATAATAGAGTCCGGAAGTTGCCTTTTAGCTGGACAAAGAGCCCCGACTATCTATTAGGCATTTAGAACATGTTAGGAAACATGATCTTGTGACCTCCTGGTGACAATGAATATATTTGGACAAAGAATGCCCCCTCCCCCTGAATTGCATCACTATTAGAATTCCAGAGTGGTTAAAACTGGACATTGCCACAGAAAGATAGCAGAGTGTACTGTCAGGGACACTCACATGGCTGGCAGCAGGGCACACCCTACCCAACAAGTCTTCTGACAAGGGCTGCCAGGGAGGGACCTCCAGTTTATTCACAAGTCTATGAAAGCGCTGAAAAAATGTTTGCATCCAATAGTTACAGGAATAATCTTTGGCAAACTGATATTTTTTAAGTATCTTTGATATTTCTTATAGAAGGGATACAAAAGCCCTAGTTAACGGAAATATTTAATTTTATTGGTCACCTGGTCAGAAGGCAGTGTTTGAGAAACCATGACTTTTTGGGCAGTGGTTTTAGATAAGCAGTATAGAAGTAACTTTATCACCTTTCCCGTCTGTCTTCATGGAACTATGATGATGGTGAAACTAGTGTCAACTATAAGTATTACAGTAACACTTAACATTTGCTAGCTCAATAAATATATACTAAAGAAAATACAAGTACTCCTTGCTCACCCATGGGAAAGGTGGGAAACTAGAAAAAGAGGTGAATTAGAAAGTACAGAATTAATTCTTATCCTCAAACTTAAAACTAGTCAAAATTATCCACATAGTGATATGGGTAACTAAACAAAGTCCAAGGATTCTGCGTATGTGTGAGATGGATAAGAGAGTGGCTCCTTACAATCATCTGGAATTATAGATTCAGCTGTCTCATCATCTACAAATCAAAATAATTCATGTGTCTGCAATGCTGTAGCCTTGGAAAATGTTAAATGTTACAAGCATACAAATGTTGCGTGTACATTGTCAAATTATAGAAAGGGATATGGAGTACTGGACATTGAGTAGTGATTCATATATGTTCACAGCCTGTTTTAGCTTTAACCTGGAAATTCCATATTATATTCTGGTCCAATCTACACAGAAATATAGTAAGAGTAGTGTGTGGTATTAAAGTTAGAAAAAAAAATTTTATGCTTCAGCGAGTAAAATATTTTTCTCTTTGCATTCTGAGTACATTCATCCTAGGGTCTGTTAATTTTACACTTTTCCCCAGACAGACATAAGGATTAAACACGGATGCAGGAATTCTACAGAAAGTTCTACGTTACCACACAAGGCATGGATCTACAGTGATAATAGGTGTCTGGCTCTCCAAAATACAACTCATGTCACCCAGTATTTGTGTTCTAAAAAAAGACCCACTGCCCCGTTGCATCAATCCCATTGTTTGAGAGTCAAATCTCAGCTCTTACTTAAAGAAAAAAGGCAATCTGAGTTGATTTTTTAAGGTTAGTGAAATAGCTTAAAATATTTTCACCGTTGAAGTCGGTTTGCCCTAAACCTGTATGCAAGTTAGTCCTAAGGGGAAATATGTTCTGGACTCTAAGAAACCCAGAGAGAAAAACACACAATCACACAAACCATTCATCAGTGACAAAGGAGTCAGCAAACTGTTGAAAAACAGAGAGAGCTTGTAATAATGAAAAAAGGACAGAGTTTTGTAACCAATCACTTATTTTCTTTTAAAAACACATAACCACATTAACTTTTTTGCTTTATACAACCATCTAGAAACTATAAACAGTACCACATTGTGCATTTAACCTACTTATCAAGAAGGGAACTCCACACTTCATAAGAATTCTACCCATATATGAGGAAAAAGGAGACAGGTAATAGCATAGTCACAGGTACAACATGAGTCCAAGCAAGCATCATTTCTTTGACGTCACCTTTTCCATTTACCAGAGTGGAGAGAGTAAGAAAGCAAGGGAGAAAAAAGAGGGAAAGAGCACCCACAGAGACTAATCACATTCCAGAGTTACTTTTGACAACTATAGCTCAGGGATCCATAGCATCGTCTGACCAACACAATGTGGTAGGGGGTGAAGGAAACATGAGTAGAGGAAGAGGGTTTGAAAAGACAAGATACATTTTTCACTCTATCCCCCCTCCTAAACACTCTTCAATGATACAAGTTTTTGTGCTGATCTGGAAAACAGCAAGACATTAACCTTCACAATGTGATAAAGCTTAAGAGTTCTGCTCTTGATGCAAATGTGAGTTGCTATTTCACTGTACAGTTCAGAATAATGTCATGATCAATTATTCTTTAAAGATTCTCCACAGTCTTACCCCCTATTTCCCCCATGCTGGTGTTGCTGTAGGACAATCAGGGAAGTGTGGTAGCGACTTCCAGGATAATGACAAAAGGATCGTGAGATGGAATTCTTGCCCTCTCTTAGAAGTCCGTATCTTTTTGCTAGTCGCTCTTCCCTCTGATCTGTGGTGATCCAGAGGAAAGGGATAGGAAGAACTAAGGTAATACGGTGGAAGTTTAGTCAAGTTACTGGTTCTAAGGTACACAAGATGAGACCGTGTAGTTAGCAGACACACTGAGTCCAAGGCAAACTGGGTTATTTGATTGTCCTTCTTAGGTTGATGGCACCATAAAAAAAACTAAGGTGGCTTTCATTTAATAATAAAATAAACCATGGGTCTGCTACAAGGAAACATACTTCAGTTGAAAATGAGCGTAACTGTTCTCTTTAGAGGAAACTTTCATCCCTCTTACTTCCTCTTCCACCTTAAGTATACTCTGAAAAGTTGTTTTTAAGGGGCAACTTGATTAGTTTTGCCAATTCATACAAGAAAGGTATTATGAGCCACACCCATCAGCAGGTCTTCTCCCTTCCCAGGCAAGCTTCTCATCTTGTTAAATTAAGTTCTTCCAAATCTAATAAGATGCTTTTACTTTTTCCTATTTCGTGAGTAGAGTGTGGTTTAACGCTGGTTAAATTACCAGTTTGTGGCAATGACTAGTACAAATTTCTTATGCTCTAACATAATAATCAGCTCTATCCCACATTACCACTGTGCTCTGACACTGTACAGACAATGCAGAAAGTTAGGAGCTTTACTAAGATTTACTGTTAAGACTGCTACCTGAAATGAAGAAATCTATGCATTTATAAAACTTTGTTTCAGCTAATAAGAAAATTTAGACTCATCATAAAGAGAAAATAAACTAAGCTGATAAATTTGATTTATTCTTATTTACTCAACCTTTTCAAAAGCTCTACTAGAACTTTTTTTTTGTCTTGACTTACTGGCTGTAGATCTTATTTGTAATGACCTACATGGTATTGTTTTTTAAAATCTCAGAACTTATCCTAATTTTAAAAATTTAAATGTTATATATAGCAAGTATTACCATTTTTTTGAGGGGGGATTAGGCAAATTTTATGCAAACTACTAAAGAAAACAATAATCTGAGATTTCTCAAATAAAGGGCAATTATTTCAGAGAAACCTAAGTCTTTGAATAATGCCACTGATAGGGTTATTTTCTACATTATTTTCCCTAAGGTAAGAAATTTTTTTAGTCATTGCTAAGAAAATTCCATTTGGGCATAAAGAACTATGTCCTGAATAATGCAAAGTAATGGAAAAAATGTTAGAATACAGGCAGGTTTCTACGAGCAACAGAACTACTGAAAAAAGACACAGAGAGGCATCACCTCCATGTCGCCATGTTTACAGACCTTTGGAACTGCCCTGCTTTCCTGCCAAGGCCCAACATGATACTGCTCTTCTCTGATATCTCTACAATTTTTTATTTTTCTTCAATTAAATGTCTACTAATCTGAAGCCTGTCAGACTCAGTAACAGGTTACCTTTTTCTATTCCTGTTTTAGTTCATCTGTTAAGAAAGGATAAACTTCTTTACTTATCATGAAGGTACTTTGGTCAAACCATGGTGGATACCATATATCAACAAGTTACTTCTAGTAATATCTCCATTAAAATCTTAGAACTCTCATGTTGAGAATATTGGGAAGTCACAAATCTTAGGAGCTGGACTCCGTTTTCCTTCAAGTCACTGCTGAGGCAATTGGCATTTTCTTCTCAATCACTGCTCCTGAATTGGAATTTAAGCAGCTTATTTAAAGAGTCTAGGGGTAGAAAGCCGTGCATAGGTTTTCAATTTCTTTCCAATCTTAAAAGCAATCATGATAACCTAAATCAAATGATGACTTAACCTCTGATCATTTTAATCTCTCTCTGTGTGGTATAAAATCAACTATTCTATTTTAATGGGACATACAGCCTGAAATACAGGTGCTTACTTGTGCATAGAAAATAAACCACTTTTGTCTTCCAAATTTTCCATACATATCAATGTTTTTCACATTATCATAAAATGAAAAATGAATTTTATCCTTTTAGTTATAACTTCTTTTCATTCTTTGGGGGAGTATTTTAACTGATTTTAATTGAGTAATTCTCAACTAAAAATAAAACTAGAATTTCTAACCCTAAAATCAGATGAACTTTTATTTAGATCGTAATAAAATTTAGATTTATTTATTTATAGACTTCTGTTTAGATCGCTGCTTCCTTAAAATGACTATGTGATAATCATTACCTAAGAGTTCTAATGAGAGTTTCAGTATATAGGAGTTGTCAATAGAATTTTAGGTAACACACAGCACAGAAACTCCTAGGGCACAGAAAATTTAGAAGAGAAAAAATGCACAGTCTTTTTTGAAGAAAAAATGTAAATGTATACTGTCTCCCAAATTGTTTCTTCTTGATGAGAAAAGTCCTCTTTTCTCTTTACAGTTTTAGGAGAAACATAAAGTTGTGGGCTTAAATAAACATTTGAGTATCTATCACAGTAAGCTGAGTTACATAAGCCTATCATTCTTGAATAGATTATGCTAATAAGACAAACATTAGAAAAAGGAATACATTTCAACATTGTATTGTCTATGAAAAAATAATACTGATTAGGGTCTAAAATCCTAACAGTTGAGTAAAGACCAAATTGGCCACCGAATATACAGAAGTAAAAACACTGGTGATTTCAATATGAGAACTGTAGGATTTATGTGTTTCATTACATAGATAAACTGACAGAATGAAGTTGACAATTCCAATTGCTCTGGATACACATTAGTACCACCAATTTTATTTGTACAAGAAATGACTGGTCCACTGGACTTATCTATATAACTCAGTATTAATTACTGCTATGTCTGGACAGACCAGTTATATTTCCCCCATAAAGTACAAAAACAGAACAGTAAGGGAAAAAAAATCCCAAGTTTAAATAATGCAACCTTTAATCTTTTAAGGGTCACTAAATTGTTACCACTGATTGTTATAAATTATTCAATTTAAACGAAAAAAAATAGTAATTAAACTTTTCCTCTTCGGTTTTGGGCCAAGGAATATGCTTGGCAAAACACACACACACACACACACACACACACACACACACACACACACTAAAAGCCACAAAATTATATGATTTTTCTGGGGAAAAAATTCCAATCTAGAAAGGGAACAAATTTTGGGAGTTTGTTGGAATAAAGATAGAAAAAACTTTTTTTTATAAAAATACTATTTGTCAATTGATAGAAATTTGGTCGTAACAGTAACTTTAATATAACCTACTGGGATTATGACAGACATCAGTAGACGTGTGGTACATGGGAGAAGATGACAAAGAGGAGTATGTTAAAGGGCAGTAACCATGTCTTGAAGACTAAGTAAGTGATAATAATAGCTGCCTTTCCAACTATATACTCCTTTATCTAAAATTAAGCTGAAAATGACAGAAGTAATTTACTTTCATGAATCCAAAGGATGTTGTCTTTGGAATCTTCATCTGGATTTGGGTGGGAAGGATCAAAACACACTTTTACTTTTTTTCTGGTATTCATAATAATTTTGTTAGCTAACAAAATGCTGTTTAATGCTAACCACATTCAAAAAAGTAAAATCGCTTATGTTTTTTGGGTTTATTTAGATGTTTGGAACAAAGAAAAGAAATGAGACAAAGAAATGAAAATGGGCATTTGTGCACACCATAATAGTCTGAGATGTCTAAGAAATAGATTTTTTGTTTAGATTCCCCAATTTTCCACCAAGGGAGGGCATGAAATCCAATGTTCATCCTTTAAAACTGCTGGGGGAAATGGCTGCCAAGGTCTTTTTCATCAATGTGTTGTGAAAGAGGAAGGATAACTTGTTCTATGATCTCAAAAACATGGTTTCCCCAAGAGACTTGTTTGATAAAATTCTGGCTAAAGTAACCAAGCCCAGAAGAAAAACTATCAAATGAGGGTGCAGAGAGTCTATGAAATAGTTCTGTCTTCTAATTCAGAATTAGTATAGTTTATACTTCATTATCCTACATGCTGAAGCATAAAAAGGCTTTTAAAACTTCAGTTGTTATGGTTAGAATATGGCCAAATGTATTCTGTATCTGTTCCTTGAAAAAAAAAAAAAAAAGGCATTATACCTCGTAAATTTGAGTGGAAGTATGTGGATGCTTCGTTATGAGAGATAGAATTTCAAAGCAGCAGCAACTTAAAAATTAGCAATGAAACTTTGGCTTAAAATTAAAAAGTCAAACTGATACAAGTTGTTGTGTGAGAGAGGTATTGTGGGACTGAACCCTCATAAATGCTATCCAACATTAGTTTCCCCTGTTTTCTTTCACTGTTATCACCTTCATTGCACAGGAGTTATAGCATTCTTTTATGGTTAAGTTTCATAAATAATGAGAAAACTATATGTAACAAATACATCATATTTCCCACCCACCCAGCAACCCTCCCCAACATAAGAAAAGTTACATCAAATTAAAAAGTAGCTTCATGAATGAAGGTACTGCTCTAAGTTGCACTTTCCCTGCAAGTGCAGCCAGTGCTTTTGCGCTGGGTATGAAGGAAAGGAAAACTTCTCCACTTTAACTGACAAAAAATTTAAAAACCAATGTCCGGTTTCAACCAGTCAAAACCGGGCCAAGCAGAAGCCGAGATATCTCGGTACTGTCCCATCAGAGGGTCCTTGCAATGCCTGTTGTTCATCCTGATAGGTGTCTGTGTCCTTGTGATTGTAAACAATCCATAAGATACTATTTTTTTGTTCCTTAAAATGTCCTCTGATTGGCAAAATGAAGTAAATAATCTGTTTTAAAAATAGAAAATGAAAATTAAACCAGAAGAAAAGAAAAGAAACACAGTGAGCTTGTTTGGAGTCCATAGGATCCGATCTGGAAGAGCTCGGAAAATGTGTTATGTGTCTTCTCCTGTTTTCGGCTGGAAAGGTATTAGAGGTTGCGTTGGTCGAGGAAAGAATTGTAGAACAGGAAACCCAAGGATGTTAATCTAGACTTCAGAGGATTCAAGTGTTAGCTTCATCATCTGTGTCTTCTATCAATACTTTAGTGTCACGAGTCTTGGATCTGGTCATCATAAAGGGGGGAAAAAATCACATAGTCCATTACTAAAATACAAACACATCTACAGTATTAGGTACATTTCCAATCTTACCTCCATTAAAAATACATCCTAAATAGGCATTACATGCACTATACCAGATGGATGATTCTCAGAGCTTCATATTCAATATCAGGTATTACGGGAAAAACTAAGAAACTAGATGGCCACAAAAACAATGGAAGGTCGTGTGTAGTAGTATTCTGGAATAAGTTCTGAGTTCATGTACTGACTTTGATTTTATGATGTAAGCTCTCTGAGTGACAATTTTCATCTATATGAAGTAGGAATAATATCTATTTCACATACTGCTACTTTCACCTCATGGAGACAGTGTGAAGAGCAAGTGAGGAAATGGATGTAAAAAGCATCAGTAAAGCATCAAATACAAGGAACTATGATGAAGATAATAGATCTACTGCCTTGTAAGGGCTAATGACTTTTAAGAGTTAGCCAGCAGAAAATATGCCTCTTCGTCCCACCCAAGGAGAGGCAAGATAGCCTTTTATCTTCCAATAGTTGACAAAATTTGATGTAGAAGAGGGAGGAAATTCAATCAAAATTCCGTTAGGGAGTCCAACGAGGATCAACTGATTGAAGTTCTAGTGAAGTATGTTTTAGTCCAACATAAGCTGTTTTACCACAGTAACAATCTAACAATAAAATCAGATGCATAATTAACGAATTTCATAATCACAGATGATTGTCAATGAGCACATCATTATTCAGGATGCTGCAGAAGAGATTCTTGCACTGGAGAGACATATTCTGCAATACTCACCCTTGGGTGAAGAAGCACTTTACTTGGTGAAATAGGTCTTTTTATTCCTAGTTGAGTGAGGTGGGAATTGACATTCAAAAAATGTTAAGGATGTGCTAAAGGTTGCTATGAATCACTAAGTCAGTACTCAAACTCAGATATTATTTGATTCCCTACCCTTTCTGTGGCACATAACCTGCTCCATTGTTCTATATGTCCTCCTCGGATCCTCCTTTATCCACTAAACACCTGAAATTGAACATAATAATGATCCATTGCCAAAGAAGTCTCCTTGATTCTGAAGCAGAAACAATATATGCTTACATTGCCCTCTGCTGGTAAACAAAAGGATGAACTTTCAAATTTAGGAACTCAGAGAGAACCACGAACGACTGTCTTCCAGCTCTTTGTGCACTTATCTTGCTGAACCCACCATTTGGTCCCATACTCCCTCCTCCTCTTCTACAGGCTCTCCTTCCTTGATATAATAGTATCATGCTTTGTTGACATTCTTCCTAGTGACCCCACTGACCATTTTTTCCTGCCCCCTTGGTGTATTCTTTTTTCTTCCATTTGTGTTTGTTCCCTAAGACACACTTCCTTGCTCTCTGCTTTTCTTTTCTCTACCATCTCTTCAGAGAACTTCTAAGTTCTAGCTAAAGTTTGGGCAAGTTCTAGTCTACTTCCCACATCCACTGGGTTACCATTAGCAGCTCCTATTTTTCACTTCCTTTTAAACATCTCCTTACATCCCTTTTAGTTCTATTGCAAGCGCCCTAATCCCAAGTCTTCAGTGTACCATACTTAACTCTAGTGCAATGGCCTCTCAGCTGGTCTTTTGACCTTTAGTTTCCCTTTCTTCCCATATCTTGCCATTAAAAATTACTGAAACTACTTTCACAATGCCATTCATCTATGAAAAAATACTCTGTGCCTCCTTCTTGCTACAAGCTGCACTTTCAGTTTTCATTCATTGCAATCACACTTCATTTATTCAGCTAAATTTTTCTTACTCAAGTTTTAGTAATGTGATTTTTTTTTCTTTTGGCCCCCTGATTTTCACCTTTATGTCTTTACTGTATCTCTAGTCTATTGAAGCACACCCTTACCATAGAATATTGCTTATGGCCAACTTAGATCTCCTTCATTCCAAGTCACTGCAGTATCTACTATTTCTAAATTCCAAATGTAGCCACAGTATAGCCTAGATTCATTATGACTTCTAGGAACATATAAAGTCAATACTGATTAAAAAATACTGTTGTAGGTATGGTATTTAGTAGGAAGACAATAACAGCTTGTGCTTATGAACCTTTTCTGTGAAAAAATTCCATGATTACAAGTTTAACCCATTTAACCACTCTACAAGTAGCGACTGTGTTAATCTCAGTTTACAGATGAGGGATAATATAGAGAAATTAAGTAACCTGGCCAAGGTTATACAGATGGCAATTGCAGAGCCAGGATTCTTCAAGTTTAAAACTTAAATACTATCTGTCTACAAAACGTACTTTGTTTATAGCCAGTAAATTATTCTTTAACAATTTTTCGCCAGACAACGTACTTTTTATGCCAAGTTAATAGGTATTAATACATTAATTAATGTATTAATGATTTATTTCCATACACTCATTAAGACAGTCTACAGATTGGATCATAGGAAAGTGCTGTTATTGCTGGGTTTTTTTGGTAGTTGAAAATGCTTGAATATCAGCAATTTGATTTGGTGCAACCTGAGAGAGTCTTAGCTTAAATGTTATCCAGTGCAAAAACCAGAAGGAAATTCATCTCACATAAGTTAAACCATACGTACTGAGAAGCGAGACGAGGACGGCGCAGGGATATGCTCTGGCTGGACTTCCATGGCCGGTTCTTCTGGCGGTTTCGCACACCATCCTCCTGGTCCATCATCTGCTCTAAGAGGGTCTGATCATCTGCATTTAGGGGGGCCACAGAGATGTCTCGCACAGCACGGAATTCACCACAGTTATTCAGATGTTCGTTCTCCAGGCGAAAGAAGTTCCACACAAATCGCCTTAATAAAGTGGTTAAGAGTAAGCAAATTACTTATAAAATTTGAACATACTACTAGAACCTGTAAACTTCCCTGTGTCCACTGATAGGAACAAAAACAAGGAATTAAAGGCTAGAATATTAAAATAAAGTAATAAAAGATGGTGTGGTGGTGGGAGAAGGGACCAAGCAAAAAAATAGGCAACATGAACTCATGAGATGCAGTTTCAGAGTTCTATTTTACTTTATTTAAAAATTATTTATTGAATGCCTATCATATGACAGGAAAAGGCACTGAATGAGACAAAGTCTGCCCTTATGGGATATAATTTCTGGTTGCACAGACAGATAATTAAGCAAGTAAAAATTAGTTAATACTAAGTTCTCTGAAGAAAATAAAGCAGACTAAGAGGGTAGAGCATATTTCTCTAAAGAGATGGCATCTAGCAGAAAACTGAATGGTGCAAGGAAATGACTAGTAAGCTCCCGAAGAAAAGTGTCCTAGGCAGAGGAAATGCCATGCCTAAAAACTCCCAAGTTGGAAAGACCTTTGGTGTGTTGCTATAACAGCAAGAAGGTCAGTGGGGCTGGAGAGGAGTAGTGAGGTTAAAATGCCAGGAGATAAAAGTATAAAAAAAGAAAAGGGCCTGATCCACAGAGGGCCTTGTAAGTAATAATAGTTTGGATTTGAAGTGTGATGAAAAACAATGAGAATGAGGTGATTTGTTTGAAAAAGATTGATGAGAAGCAGACAGATTTTACATATAGTATGCAGGAGTCAAGATTCTTTTTTTTTTTAATATATATAGAAAAATATACTCCAATCCTGCTGACTCAATACTGTTTATTAAAGGATATCTTTTACTCCACTGCTATTTAGCTATCTTTATCATAAATCAGGCAGTGTCAATTTAAGTGTGAATCTGTTTCTGGACTCTCTATTCTGTTCCAGAGGACTATCTATTTCACCAACACCACATGCTGTGTTAAATATAACAGTTATACATTAAGTCCTGATATTTGAGGATGTAAGTCCTTTAATTTTGTTCCAGACAGTCTTGGCTATTATTGATCCTTACCTCTTTCATAAAAATTAGAGGAGTGGTTTGTCAGTTTTCATATATCTTTCATTAAATTTATTCCTAGGTGGTTGTATAATATGCTATACAAAATGGCATGTTTTTAAAAGACTGCATTTCTAGTTATTTATGGCATTTTAGAACAATACTAATTTATTGACCTTGTATTCAGGGACATAGTTACATTCATTCTAGTAGTTTACGTGTACATTCTTTTGAATTTTTTGCACATGCAATCATGCCATTGTGTTTATAGTTTTGTTTTCTATTTCTTTTCTAATCCATTCACTTTTTCCCCTCTCATTAACTAGTTACACCTGAAGAATGATGTTAAATAGAATGTGTGAGCGGGTGTACTTATCTCAATCCTAATCTCAAGGAACAGCTTACAGTAGTTCACCATTAAATATGATCTTTATGTTTTCTTTTTTTCATAAATAGGTACTGATTTTTCTCAACATTTCTACATGTAATTTTCTCCCTCTTTAGTCTATTGGTGAGTTAAGAGTTTTTAATGATTTAAAATTTTTTTTTACTTATGCATACAAGAACTGGGGTATAGGCCAGAGGTGCAGGGAGTGAGAGGACTCACGAGAGACAGAGTAGGGAGCAGAACAGGCAGTTCTACTGAAATACATTGCTGAGGGGGTAGTGGGTGAGATAGGAGAGGTCCGCTGTGCCATGTGGGTTAGCTCCCTGGCCGGGGATGGAACTCATGCCACAGTGGCTTGCAAAAGCTTGATAGCCCTAAGACTTTTAACCCTTGCCCATTAGGGAGGCCCCAGATACATTTTTACTTTAAATCTTACATCCCTACACTAACTCAGCTGTGATGTACTATTCCTTTTAGAATACTGTTGGATTCATTAGCTAATATCTTGTTCATAATGTTTTGTATCTCTCTACGTGAGACAGATTAGTCTTCCTTGGGATGTACTTGTATGTTCAGATATCAAAGTCATTGTGGGTGCATAGAATAAACATGGAAATATTCTTTTTATCGCCTCTTTTCCCTGGAAAAGTTCTATGTAAAACTTGTATTTCTTCCTCATATATTTGGAAGGATTTCTTGGCCTGGATTTTTCTCATGGAACTGGGAAGAATTTTAATATGGATATAATTTATTTTATAAACATATAAGCCTATATAATCAGATTTTTTATTTCTTCTTTATTGGTTTTGGTAATTGTGCTGCTGCTTTTTTTTTTTTTTTAAGGTTTATTTTTATTTATACAAGAACTGGGGTATAGGCCAGAGATGCAGGAGTAAGAAGATCCACCAGAGACAGAGAGGGGAGCAGAACAGGCAGAGCGACTGAAACACACTGCTGAGGGGAGCAACGGGCACAACAGATGTCTGCCGTGCCATGTGGGAACCTCCCTGGCCGGCCAGGAATCGAACTTCTCAGGCCAGGAATCGAACCTCTCAGTGCTGCGTTCAACCTGCTGCGCCACCGGGGAGGCCTGGTAATTATGCTTTTTGAGGAATTTGTCCATTTCATTTTATGTTATATATTTATTGGCTTAAAATTGCCCATGGTATTGTTTTACTCTTTTAAAATACTTAAGGATTTTTGGAATTTGTAATTCTGTGCCTTCTTTCTTATTTTTGCTTTATTAGTCCTGTTTTGGCATTTTATCAATTTTATTAGTTTTCTTAAAGAACTAACTGGATTTGTTTAACTATCTCTACTGAATACTTTTATCTATTAATTTCTGTTCTTTACATTTCCTACATTCTATTTTCTTTTCTTTTTTTCTTTTTAATTACGTTAAAAAACATATTTACTTTTTAAATACTGGATTCTCAGAAAAATTATGATGTATTTTTTCTATGTTTTTCAAGCAAAAATGCATCATGACTTTCTGACAACCCCATATTTATTTATTTTTTCTTCTTTTGGGTTTTTCTGTTTTGAAAATTTTCTATTTTTTTGTAAACTTTTCTAATGTACACATTTAACACTAGGCATTTCCCTCTAAGCATGACATTAGCTGTAGTCTCAGCATTTTCTTTTGTCACATTTTCATTCTGTTCAAAATATTTAAAAATTCTGATTGCAGTTTCAACTTTGACCCATGAATTTTTTCCAGAAATACACTTACTATCTAGACATTTAAGGATTTAGTTAATTTTTTATGACTTTAATCCCCTAAAACTCATTGAGTCTTTATGATCCAGTATATGGTTAATTTTGGTAAACATTCTATATGCATCTGAAACAATGTCTATTTTGCAGTTGTTAAATGCAATGGTGTAAGTCAATTAAGTCAAACTGGTTAACTGTTTATTACAGAGAAAAGTATGTTAAAATCTTCACTAAAATTGTAAATTCATTTATTTCTAGTTTTTAGCAATGTAATATTTTGCTTTACATATTTTCAAGTTTTATTATTAGATGCATAAAAATTTGAATTGGCCAATCATAACCAAATCTCAGAATCTCTAGTTTGGCAAATTTCATTAGTGCAAAAGTGTTTTAGTACTCTGTTTACCTTGGGTTACCTGCTTTCACTTAGATTTCAGGCTATCTTGTAAGATCATAGATGTTTTTAGGAAGATTTAACAAATATTTTATTCAGCATTTTTACTGTTTTCAGTGAGAAGGCTGGGCTTAATAGCCTACACTGCCAAATTGCAAAAAATGATTAGATTTTAATTTTAATTTCAGTTCTAAGATTTTTTGCTTCCCAATTTCCATTCATGACCATTCCATTCCAATTCTAAGATGTTTATAAAATCATCATTAATAGCTATTTTAACTTTGTGAGAAATAATCTCTTAGTCCTTCAATGTAGGACTTTCCAACTCTGGTGCTAACGAGAAAGTTTGAGAAAAGCTGGGAAAATTTAAACTCTCAAGTTTTTTTTTTTTTTTTAAAGAGGCATGTATTTATTTATTTATTTGTTTGTTTGTTTGTTTGTTCATTTATACATGCACTGGGTACAGTCAGAAGCGTGGGAGGGTGAGAGAACTCACCAGGGCCAGAGAGGGGAGCAGAGCAGGCAGAAGGATCGAAGCACACTGCTGAGGGGAGCAGTGGGCGACAGGAGAGGTCTGTGCGCCATGTGGGACCCTCCTCCGGTGGCCGGGGAACAGCTGGGGATCGAACCGGCACCGCAGAGGCCGCGGGCAGCTTCGCAACCCAGCGCTCAACCGCTGCGCCACCGGGGAGGCCCTCAAGTATAAGTTTTAAGAAATCATAATCTGAAGTACTGGACATCTTTAGATACACAGAGTTTATGATAAACTTGCTTGCTTACCGGAAAACCTCAAGGGGAGCAAAGACAGTAGCAATGATGTCTCCAGTATGAGGCAACAAGGTCGTGGAGGTAATTGAGATTTGGATAGTCCAAGCAAAGCGCAGGATCACATCTTCTATGATGGCACAATAGTAATAGGCCTGAGGAATAAGAAGGAAATTGAGTACACTTACAATTACATTCCTCACAAATAAGCACACCTAGCATAGCAACAAGACTCACATGTGTCCCACCAATAAACAAAGAGGTTAAAGAACATTATTATTTTACATTTTAGGAAGATTTTACGGTTGTTTTTCTTAACTAGTGTAATATTCAAAATAAACAATTGAATTTTAGTAATCATTTAACAAATATATTTCATATCCATGCTGTATGCCAGGCTCTCTTCTACGTTACCTGAGAAAAAACAAGTCATGTGGGATTCTTGATCTGACTGAATTACATTCTAACATACACATTATACACTATTGATACAAGAGCTAATATTAGAAAAGATAAGCAGATTAACTGTTCTTTGTACTTTTATTTTCAAATTGTCTTACCCTGCATTTGAAAGAACTTTTGCCTTTTTTTTTTTTTAAATGATTTATTTATTTATGCATATAAGAACTGGGGCTGGCCAGAGGTGTGTGTGGGGGTGTGTGTGGGGATTCACCAGACAGAGTGGAGAGCAGAACAGGCAGATGTACTGAAATATACTGCTGAGAGGAGCAACAGGTGTGACAGGAGAGGTCTGCTATTCCATGTGGGTTAGCTCCCCGGTTGGACATTGAACTCATGCTGCAGGGGCTTGCAATAGCTTGATAGCACTGAGACTTTAACCCCTGCGCCACCAGCGAGGGCCCCCGCCTTGTTGTTGTTGTTTTTTTTTTTAAAGATTTATTTTTTTATTTATACACGCACTGGGTACAGTCAGAAGCGTGGGAGGGTGAGAGAATTCACCAAAGCCAGAGCGGGGAACAGAACAGGCAGAGTGATGAAAGACACTGCTGTGGGGAGCAGCAGGCACGGCAGGAGAGGTCTATCCCGCCATGTGGGACACTCGCAGGCGGTCGGGCATCGAACTGGCTGTGGGCAGCTTTGCAGCCCAGCGCTCAACCACTGTGCCACCTGGGGAGGCCCCCGCCTTGTTTTTTGATGTTAGTAATTGAAATTAAATTCGTGGTTGAATTTAAGAATTATTTCTTTTTTACCAGGAAGATAGTACTCAACTAAATCTTTCAGATACTACTACCCAGTATTTAGGAACCCAGTTTTAGCTACACAGAAGTTTTAAATACACAAACTGCCAATAGACAAAAACTGCTATTCATAGATTTGCTCATTATTAATCTCTGCATAACTAGTTCTTTAAATACACATATTTTAAAGGTAGTGACATGTTATGGGAACTAAAACTACTGTATAGTAAGCCATAGTATTTATTAAAAAAATTAACAAATTATGTTAAAAGACTAGTTGGAAGGCTATTAACAACAACAACAACAAAAAAAACAGTAGTCCCCTTGACATCTTTTTTTTTAAAAAAGATTTATTTATTTATACAAGAGCTGGGGTACAGGCCAGAGGCGCAGGAGGGTGAGAGGATTCACCAGAGATAGAGTAGGGAGCAGAACAGGCAGAGTGACGAAATACACTGCTGAGGGGAGCGACGGGTGAGACAGGAGAGGTCTGCTGGATCATATGGGACCCTCGCTGGCTGGCCAGGATCGAACTGGCGCTGCAGAGACTGTGGACAGCTTCACAGTGCAGCCCTCAGCCGCCTGTGCCACCAGGGGAGGCCCCCCTTGACATCTTCTTTTCCCATTCTCCAACCACAATCATTTCAAAATTTGTGGATGATGTGTACATATTGTTATATTTTGATTAACCAAGTATAAATATTATTATATTGACTGTTTATTACCATAGGTTCTAAGAAGATTTTTAATACGCTAACATACCTTTCTTTTCCCTCCCTCATTCACTCAACATAGTAGTAACGCAAATTTTGTATAAATCCACGGTCAGTGAAATTATTATTAGGCCTACATGAAGAACTGCAATTTCATGTGTCTTTAAATCATCAGTCTTAAGCTGATCCACAGGTGCCTGATGTGGGGGCTGATGTGAAATCTTCTGGGAGGAATACAACTTGAAGTCAAGAGACAGAAAAGTTAAGTTTCAATATAGAAATAACAAAAATACTCCCTGGACCTGGTTGTGCTGTTGAATATTAGGCATTAGTAATCCCTAAGAAATGATTTTAACATTCATATGGCTGTGTTCTTAATTTTTATTTATTTTTTTAAAAAGATTTATTTATTTATACATACAAGAACTGGGGTATAGGCCAGAGGTACAGGGGATGAGAGGATTCACCAGAGACAGAGTGGGGAGCAGAACAGGTAGATCCACTGAAATACACTGCAGAGGGGAGCAGCGGGGTGAGAAAGGAGCGGTCTGCTGAGCCATGTGGGTCACCTCTCTGGCAGGGTATGGAACTGTGCTGCAGTAGTTTCGGATTGCCCCATAGTGCTGATGCTTAACCTCTTGTGCCACAAGGGAAGTTCCTATTCTTAATTTTTAAATGCAGCTCCACTGAATCCCATATATAGTTCTTTTAAGTGGAATACATTTTATTACAATTGTTTGTCTTTTTTAAATTGAAAGGGATGTGGGAAATCCTACAGAACATTTTTGATATAAATTTGCAAATTATAATAGAGGAATGCATACATTTTATTTTCTAATGGCATGAAAATATATAATAATAGAGAAACACTGAAAGAGCCTATGCACTAATTTTATTACACCGAGACAAGTTATGTTTAAAAGGGGGATTGGGGGCCTCCCTGGAGGTGTAAGGGGTGAAGGGTCAGCACTCCACAGCCATTGCAGCATAAGTTTGATCCCAGGCCAGGGAGGTGACCCACATGTCATAGCAGACCTCTCCTGTCTCGCCCGCTGCTCCCCTCAGCACTGTGATTCAGTCAATCTGCCTGTTCTGCTTCCCACTCTGTCTCTGGTAAATCCTCTCACTCCCCACATCTCTGGCCTATACCCCAGTTCTTAGATGCATAAATAAATAAATCTTTAAAAAAATAAAAGGGGGAATGGATTAACATTTATATAAAGAGACAAACAGTTCATCTAAGAATCAGCATCATGAGAAATAAATGTATTATATATCTCAGTAAGGCACATACATTTGGTGAGTACAAAATGACCATCTTTAACTGAGCTCATGTTTCTTCTTACCAATGCTGATTTTCTTTACAAATGAGATTTATAAAGATATATATATATATAGTATCTTAGTCATTTAATCTAAATTTGTACATAGGGATTGTTGTTATATAGTTTTATAACTACAGTTATAGTTAGATTAAAAAAAAAATCACTCTCAATGAAAAGTCCCTTGAATGTCTTCATATGCTTATCTGAGGTTATCCTACAAAGGCACACTTCATAGTCACTCTCCTATCATTTATCTTCAATACTCACACTTGAAAACAGACTTCCCTATTTAACAAGTGAATATTATACATCCACACACTTTTCAAAGTACAATGTAACATGTTGACATATCATAAAAGATTAATCATCCAATTTATACTCCCCTCTTCATCACAACATTTTAGAACATGGAAACAATTAAAAGATAATTCAGTATAATACCTGATCTTATTGAAGAAAATGAACTGTAGTCTGGTTGCCTAAAGTTATAGAATGAGTTAGTGAGAGAGCTAGAATTCTGTTTTAATGTCTTTCAACATTTGAGTAAAGGTATTCCTGATCTTTTGGCTTTTTAATTTGGTCTTCTCTCATCCTTCATTCACATATAGATAAAACCATAAAATAATTCTTATGGCATTAAGTACACTTTTGGATTAAATTGACACTTGATTTTAATAAATACTGATTGAAATAAATAATTCTTTGGATGCACCCAAGAAGAGTTAGGTATTCCCTTTCATTTTTGCTCATTAAGCCAAGTTCATTCATTCTACAAACATTAAGTCTACCACATACTAGGGACTATGTTAAGCAATGTGAGATACTGATGCATAAACAGATAATATAAAATGATTTAACGGTATTGAAGGAAGTTTGTAGTGGATATAACTGGATCAGGAAAAATGGTTAAATATGCTTGGAGAAATGCAGGCTTCACAGAGAAAGTAACACTTAAACTGAGTTTTAAAAAGAGGAACAGGAGTTTGTAAGGGAGACAAAGTGGAGATTATTTGAGAGGGAGGGAACTATATGTTCAAAAATAAATCATAAATCATAGTAAAGTTGTTTATTACCCTATTTCTAGTCTTTTTCACATTAAATCACAAAATTATGTTTACTTATATGTTTAGAATCTAGCTTATGACTTTTTGAGAACCACAATTTTATGTTTTTATTTTCTCTAGTGCCTAGCATACAGTAAACAACTGATACATGTTTGTTGACTGAATGAAATATTTTTTGGTAATTTTTTTTCTAATTACATAAAGCTGGGATTGGATCATTATAATATTAAGATTTAGTTGGTGGTAACCTGAGTCTTTTTTTAAGTAAACATATTCTTTTTGTACATACTTTTTGGGGATATACAATCTCTTCCCGGAGGAAGGTGTTTTCTCCAGCATTCTTATCAAATAGACCCCAGTCCATCTTCAGATCCCAGATGAGGGTATAGCACGAACTGATGATACAAAAGACGATCCACAGGTAAAAGAACACCCTGCTGTCCAAGTGTCCACGATCTGATGAAAGAAAAAAGGAAAGGAAAAAGAGAAAATTACTAAAGTACAATTTTTCATTAAATAAAATTTAAAAATACTTTATGGAAGATTTTAAACAAATCTCCTTGGCAAAACTGTTGTGTAAAAAACCTTAAATAATAAACCTAATTCTCCCGAAGTCTAAAGTAATCATCAGCATTTAAGGAATAAAACTTTTTAAAAGGTGCATTTGTAGTTTTAGAGACTCTAGGCTCAACACATAAAAATACAAATAATTGCAAAAGAGGTTTTGAATGTTACAAAATGTCATTTAAGCTTTTGCCATCAGATGGCAGCTTAGAGTCAAAGATGAAAATAGGAAATACCCTAATAAGACTATACTTGCTCAAGGAAATTCTTGGACTGTTTTTATTTTAGAACATTTCTTTCATTTATTATGCATTTAGATCTTGTTGATACTTATTATGAAGACAATCAGGTCATTTTAATTCTAGATGAAATGCCATAAAGCAGCAGATTGATGAGATATATCCTTAAGGACCTATGTGAAAGCACATCACAAGGCAAAAATGACAGTTTTTTTTTGTTCTTTTAGAGGCTGTTTATCAATACAAAGGCCAAATTTGACTTTAGGCTGGTAACACTGAAGTAACTTTTGGCTTTATACTGAAATTATAAAGTGCACTGAATCAGAATGAAAATAATTTACAAGTATAGGTATATAATTTAGTCTTCCATGAATCTAAAGCGCTCCATATATTCTTTAATGACATTCTTCTTTGGTGAGTTCAAGATTCATCATTATGTTTTCTGTGTCCTCCCGGTGCTGGACATAGGTATATAATTATAATACAGTTAAGAAACAACAGGAAAAAGATATAAAACATCTAATTCAAAAAAGTTTAAAATTTTGGGCCTCCCTGGTGGCGCAGAGGTTGAGCGCTGGGCTATGAAGCTGCCCGCAGCCTCTGCAGCACAGGTTCGATCCCCGGCCGCCGGCGAGGGTCCCACATGGTGCGCAGATCTCTCCTGCTGCGCCCGCTGCTCCCCTCAGCAGTGTACTTTGTACTTCATCAGTCTGCCTGTTCTGCTCCCTGCTCTGGCTCTGGTGAATTCTCTTACCCTCCCATGCTTCTGACTGTACCCAGTGCTTGTATAAATAAATAAATAAATCTTAAAAAAAAAAGTTTAAAATTTTGATTAGCTTCCCAAAGATATAAAGGAAAAGATGTATTGTGCATTATCTATATCCTTCCTATTAAAATAAACAAGTCTTTCTTAATCACTGTAGGAACTAAAGTGTTGGGTATTAAAGTGTACACTTCAAAAATTTATAATCTGGTAAATGAAGTAGACATTTGTTATTGATGATAAATTTGAGCTCAAAATGAAGTATAAATAAAGTTCTGTGAAGACATCTATGAGAATGGGACTGTTTCCAATAGTAGAAAATAAGAGGAAGTAGAATTGAGTTATTTCTGGAAGGATAAATAAATAGTGTTGTAAAGTTGGGCAGATGAGACAAGGCCAAGCAAGGCTGAAGGAAGATAATGAAAAGGCATGGGGATGGGAAAGTGCAAGGTGTATTTGAGAAGCTGCAAGTAATCTAAACCTAGTGTCAGTGAAAGACAATCTATAGTGACTAGGAATGATTTGAAATGACACTGGAAAAGAGCACTTGGGTCTGACTGATGAATGTCTTCTTGGGCTCTAGAATCAGACCTGTATTTTAGAAAAATAACTGAGGTAGTTTGCTTGCATCAGAAATACTCAGTTGGTTAAAAAAAAAATCTCAGAGCTCCAGTGTTGCGGTAGTCATTTTGTAATAGTTCATGCGAGACAACTGTTAAATTTCCAGAAATTTTGTAAGCAGGTTGTTAAACATGATTATTATTAAAAATTAAATTATATAAGCTTATAATCAGTATACTATAAACAAAGGTAATAACTCAAAATTTGTTACTTCCTAACCATTTTCTAAATTTTGCTATTACCTGTTCAAGTTACGTATGTTCATTTTATCTGTATGATGGAAGTACTACATAATGCTGTGCTACTATACATATTTTTCCAACATTCAATGTATCTTAGTAGCCTGAAATTGGCTATGGTGAAAATATTCACAGACAGGAAATCAGCAAGAACAGCCAATAACCCAAGAGCTGGTTTCATAAAACACATACCTGATAACATTCTTGAGTTTCTTCTCTTGGAAAATCAGTGATAGAGGATAGAAACTTTTTTTTTTAATGACTCACAATTGATTCTAATGAACAATTCAGTTTGGCTATAAACACATTTTAAGGTGTAAACTATTTCCACAAAACCTCATTAAAAGCAAACTGGGATGAATTTACAACATTGTACCATATGAACCATAAATTTAAAAGAGCTAACATTTACTTATCTAGGTTATCCTCAGGGTAGGCAAGACAGACATCATACTGGATGTGTTCAACATACCAATTTCATTCTATAGACATACAGGGTCTAGTTGAGTAGCTTTGTTAAAAAATTAGCATTATGATTACATTAAAAAAATCTTATTAGACATCAATTAAGGTCTGCACATAAGGCTAATGTAGCAACTTTATAATAATCACACTTTTCTCATTACTTCAAAATAAGGTCAACATATAGAGACAAGCACCTTAACTGTAAATTACATCTGCAACTCTTTTTATTGATTTACTGATTTTATTATTATGTGTCAGGTGCTTACATCTATTACCTCATTTAGTTTTTGCAATAAGCCATCATACTTCGTTTGCTAGTAACAGTAATGAAATGAAAACAGAACATCGATATATTCAGTAGGAGGTAACAAAACCAGTTATTTCTCAAATGAGTAAAGTCAGTACTATTTTATTACTAAAAGCTGATTTTCTTACCTAATTACTGAAATTACTGTGTTCAAATTATTATATAAAAGGAGATTGTGGGAGGGAGAATAAAGAAACAAAAAGGAATAATGAAACTAAAAGCAATGTGCTAATTTTCTTTCTTTTTGTTTCAAGTCTTAACCTTAGTATAATTCTTAAAATGATAAAGGGTCAATGCCTACTGTCCTTATAAGTCCATCTTCTTTCTTTTTTTTTAAGTTTTATTTTATTTATGCACACAAGAACTGGGGTGTAGGCCAGAGGTGTGGGGTCTGATAGGATTCACCAGAGACCGAATGGGGAGCAGAACAGGTGGATCTACTGAAGTACACTGCTGAGGGGGGCAGTGAAGCCCATTTTATTCCTATGAAACATAAAGACTTACTGACTTGTGAGAAAAAATAAACTACCACAAATATTTTAACAAAACATTTTGGGATAGGTAGTGTTTTATCTTTTGAACTTTTTCAAAGAAGGATTAGCACCCACCTGGTATACATATGTTATACTTTGGTTTCTTTTTAGTTATTACCCTTATTTGATCTTTCTCAGCTCCCAAATGAGAAGTGTTTCTCCCTGAAATAATCTGTCTTCATTGGTATTCAGGGGATGTACTAGAAAGATATTATCACTTTAGGCAAGCAATTACATCTAATGCTCTCTTGGCTAACTCTGGTAGCCCACTTCAGTGATGTTCAGAATCACAGAATATCAAATCATTGCTATTCTACCCTAAGCTTCTATCTATTACACACCTGCCACATTAAAAGCATAATTATACTGTATGTATTTATGGTAATGGTACCTGATTCTAAAACAAAAATAAACTTCTTAGAGTTTTGAGCCCATAGCCATCATAGGAAGGATAAAACGAAATAATGTTATAAAAGTGCTAGCAGAGAAACCAGAAAATTTACATAGGGAAATCCAAGAACCATTTAGGAGGATTGTTTTAAAAATGAAAAAAGTAGCATATGTGAAGAGAGAGTACTAAAACCTTTCTACTGTGGTAACAAACTAGTTTTTAATGTGAAATTAAATAAGAACAGAAGTAAAAGACTTAATATTGATTTCAAAGCTTAAAACTATATAGTAGGCCTATATAAGCCTACTATATATAGGTAAGCTGAGTTATATTTGAGTTTGGCATCTGGTAAATCCTAGTCCTTTTCCTATAATCAAAAATAAAAACCATTGAAAATAAGATTAATTAATAAAATAAATGAATCTAGATACTTTCCTATTTTTAGTGTATTTTGTTAATACATCATGTGCATTATATACCTCCTTGGGTAATTACACTTATCCTCAGGGCAGGCAAGATAGATATTGTCCCCATTTTACAGTTAAGGAAGTTGAAATTCAGAGATATTGCATAATGGTAAGAAATAAATTTGAAGTTAGAATATCTGGTTTTGAATGGAGACTCTTCCTCTTCCTTACATTATTACAAAAAATTCATAATCTTAAGATGATTGAAACAAAAATGTAAATCATTAGGCCTAAGGATGTAACTAGAAATGAGGAAACTAGAAACAGCAGCATTGTTTTGCTAAGTCCTCTTCAACTCTAAAATGGTAAAAGTTCCATAAAACTAGTAACATTAAAAACATTTTTAATAGAAAACATAATTTAAACACTATACACATATTATTTCATACTGCATACAAAATTATGATCATAGAAAAAGACAGAGGAGGTTATCCCTAAAATGAGGGAAGTAAAATTATGAAGAGAACTGACTTTTAACTTTCTGTATTATTTGAATTTTTATAGTGATATATGCATCTATATGTTTTACTTGCATAATGTAAAAAAAAGGGGGAAAGATAAAGTGGTCTAAGAGAAATAGTGGCTGTTAAAGTGGTAATATTTTATAACAATTTAAACAATGATGAGATGATTCCAAGACTGAACATTTTGAATAGAAATTTCAGAGCTAATAGCTTTGATCCTATTGGTAAAGTATGGGATAATACACATTTTACTCTATTTCTAAAAATATCCAATTTTAAAAATATCGAAAAAGCTTTCTATAAAAAGGCATCATAGTCTACAACTGTCTTAGATGGCATTTTTAGATCTGATGTTATATTACTGTAGCATATTAGGCAGTTTGTCTGGAAAATGGTGAAGGAGATTTTGGCATGTCCTCTCTCTGTACATGCCTCCTACTATATGAACTCTCACTCTCTTAGATCTGTTAATTAACCATAATACTGAAAATATTTATTTCCTACAATTCTAGATTAATATTTGTCCTACTACTATAAGTGCTTAAAAATGTTTTCCAATCTTATTTACATTTTTAAATAGTTATAATTTCAGCTAGTGTTGATGACTTAAATTTTTTCAGTTCAACTAAGAAAAAGTTCTTGCCCATATGTATGTAGTACCTGAAGTTTTCTTATAGCTTCATAAAATAAGCACTTGGGAAACTGAAAAAATTATAGGTCCTTTTTATTTCTTTATAAAATGACTGGTTGATAGCATTCCATTTTTAGTTAAATAAAATTCTGTCTTTTTGCAGAAGGCAGAAACATAATCTTATCTATTTTAGAATTACTGTTTAGTTCTATTACCAAACAGGTGGGGAAAGCAGAAATCAATCTTTAATAACCATTGAAGAGATCATTTTTGTTATTGAGGAGCCTGTAAATAAGGATCTAAACAGTAAATGGAATATAAATATAATTTAATAATGATGACAAATGCAATTTAATAACTGAATTACCTTCTTGATTACATCTGTCACATTTATTCAAATATTTACAAAACATTCATAGCATATTGGGTTGTACTAGATGCTAGACTTACACAGATGATGAACACAATATACCTTGCCCTGAAAAATTCTTCTTGGAGCGCAGTTTAGTTCAGTAAGGGAGAACAAATTGCAGTGATCATGAACATGAAAGTGTAATAATATATCAGAATTGTGTAGAGTGCTAGCTGTTTTGAAAGAAGGAATAGTTAACCTCTTGTGAATTGGGTGCTGTTGTTATCAGGTGACACACTTAAGGTTCATAAAATCCAAAGCCCATGTTCTCATCCATCTCTATCATTTAATGCTTGAATGTCTAAGATCTTACAAATACTATAGTAGGAAGAAGCAGTATTCAAACACAGTTTTACTTGTCTCTGTATCTGCTCAATACCACATCCATTTACCACCTCTACTGCTCACATTCTCCTGGTAGTTACTAAAGGGTTGTCAGTGAATCACCCTTAGCAGAAGCACCTAGACATAGGTGGTAAAAAAACAATTTTTAAAAATCTTTACCCAAATTCTACTAAATTAGATTGATGGTGGGTCTAAGATAACAGATCTTTAAGAAAACATACAAGGTGATTCATATTCATGTCAAACTTTGAAGATCAAAGCAGTATCTCATACTGTCTCATAATAAGGAATGGATTTAGAGGTTGAGATTTTTGGTTTTGCTATTTGCCATGTAACCTGGGGGCAAACAATTTAGCCTTCCTCATTTATTTAAAAAAAAAATATCTTCTACTTTGATCAATCAGCCTCAAAATGAAATGTGTGCCAAGGTACTATATATTGGCAAAAAGTTCTAATAGGATTATAGACTATAAAGAGCTGAAGGGATGAGCCTTAGAAAGTCCAGGCTAATTCCTTTTAAAAAACTGTGATGAAAAATAATTATTTCTTATCCTTTTTATAAAAGAATTACACCCATTATAAAATAATTCATAAAAGGCCAAATAAGAGCATTGAGCAACCATATTATCTATTACTTGTGTATTAGTGATAGAATATTAAATATTAGTGATGACTGCAGACCTCCTCCAGATTTCAATGTTTCTGATATTTTACCTCTGTTGGTTTGAGATACACAATGATAAATGTGTGATATGTAGATATTTGCTGTATTTAAAAAAGTATTCATATATATTTAAATGAATTAATGTATTCTGACATCTACTGAGATGATCACATAGCTTTTCACTTTCAGTTTGGTTGTAATATGGTAAAATATTCCTAAAGTATCTTATTCATAGTAAATTATTTTATACTTTATCGCTTGATTTTAGCTCTATTCTAGTATTTTACAAGGAATTTTTCTAAGTATAAAAAATAGTTTCCAGAGAGAAATGGATGCTTTTTGAAAGTTTTGAAACAGTTTAAAACAAACTGTTCCTTCAAAGTTTGGAAGGTTTCACAAGGCTTCACCTACAAAAATGTTTTAACTTGATACTTTCCTGATTCCTTTGATAGCTTCTAGTCTACAGTTTAGATTTTGTATGTCTTTACCCATTAATTTGCTTACAATTCCTTAAAAACAGCCCATTTACCCATTCCTCTACAAGTATAGTTAAAACCCTTTTCCTAGTATTTTACACAAGTTTTTTCCCCTACACTTTTCTCCAAATCATGGAAAGGATTATCAATAACCAACTATCACCAGTTAGAGTTTACGCAATTTGATCCTCACAATAAAATTATGGGTAGGAATTATTATCTTGACTTTACTTTTACTCAGATGGTAAAAGTACTTTTTTCTCAAGGTGACATAATGAAGGAGTTGACCTAGCTTTAGTTTACCTAACTCCAAAGCCCCTGTTCTTTCTCTCAATAGGAAACCATCTTTCACTAAAAAATATATAGTCTGAAGTATTATTCAAAAGCACTAAAAAATATTTAAGAGAGAGCCCTGAGAATCTTTTTTTTTTTTTTTTTTTTTAAGATTTTATTTATTTATTTATTTATACAAGCACTGGGTACAGTCAGAAGCACAGGAGGGTGAGAGAATTCGCCAGAGCCAGAGCGGAGAGCAGAGCAGGCAGACTGACGAAACACTGCTGAGGGGAGCAACGGGCGGCAAGAGAGGTCTGCGCGCCATGTAGGACCCTCACCCGGTGGCCGGGGATCAAACTGGCGCTGCGGAGGCTGCGGGCAGCTTTGCAACCCAGCGCTCAACCGGTGCACCACCGGGGAGGCCCTTAAGAGAAGAAACAATAGTAAAAAGTCACATATCAATGTAATACTTAAACAGTAGGTAAATGCTTTATTTTTCCTCCCTTTTAAGTAGCAGCACTATTTCTTAATAGGTGAAGAAAAAAATGCTTAAAATATAGGAAACTTTTCTATATAAACATCCATGAACACCTTATCTTATAGCTTATTCAAAGTACAATAAAGGGGCCTCCATGGTGGCACAGACAGCTGAGCGCCGCACCGTGAAGCTGTCTGCAGCCTTTGCAGCGCAGGTTCGATCCCAGCCGGCAGGGGAGAAACCCACATGGCACAGCAGACCTCTCCGGTCTTGCCCGCTGCTCCCCCTAGCAGTGTATTTCGTCAGTCTGCCTGTTCTGTTCCCCGCTCTGTCTCTGGTGAATCCTCTCACCCTCCTGCACCTCTAGTCTGTACCCTGGTTCTTGTATAAATAAATAAATCTTAAAAAAAAAAAAGTACAGGGCCTCCCTGGTGGCGCAGTGGTTGAGCGCTGGGTTGCGAAGCTGCCCGCAGCCTCTGCAGCCCCGGTTCGATCCCAGGTTGCCGAGCGAGGGTCCCACATGGCGCACAGACCTCTCCTGCCACCAGCTGCTCCCCTTAGCAGTGTACTTCGTCTGTCTGCCTGTTTTGCTCTCCGCTCTGGCTTTGCTTAATTCTCTCACCCTTCCGACTTCTGACTGTACCCAGTGCTTGTATAAATAAATAATCTTTAAAACAAAAAAAGTACAATAAAACTTAGTATTAGATCATTGGTTTTATTCTCAAATTTTGTTCATTCCAAGAACCATGCTTTATTAACTATATATAAAGAAAATAGTGAGCCAGCTTTAACAAATATCTAATTACATGTATCTAATTAATCATGTCAAACCATCCTCCTATCACTGATAACAACATATTATGTTAGTTTTTATTTCCCTCTAATTGAAGAATGACTTTCAATTTTTTTGGCAGGAAGAATTATTTACATATTTGGACAAACTCTACCTTGCTTTTACTAATAAAGTGTTTGACTGTTAGTGTGAAATGCTGGTTATTGGCAGCATCTCTGATTTTCCACAAATGTGGTCATTAGGCCCAAAGGGTCAGAAAGTGGACCTATCCCCTAAAAGTTGGATTGTTCTCAGCACAATGTACTTTTGTACTTCCCCAAACATAAACTAATTTTATACTTGCAGGGATAGCACACTGCCCAGTGATCTTTCTGTATTTATCATGGGATTTATTATTTTACTTTTGGGAAGAGTCTGCAGCATCCTATAAATTTAGAGGGCAGTATGGTAGAGTAAAACCTGAGTGTGAATTCTAGCTTTGTCACCTGTTTGCTACTTGATTCTGGCACTATAATTTAGATTATATTCTAAGATCTTCTACTTCATCAGCTGTATGGCTTTGACATGTAACTTAACCTCTCTGTTTTCAATTTTTTCACCAGGAAAATGATCAAGTTCTCACCTCTGACAAAGGCTCTTTCTTTTACCTAATTCTAGTCAGGCTCCTCGAAGCTGTAGGACTCAACTTTGATACCCACCATTCTTATAAAGCTTCCATCACCCAGCTGTAGCAAGAATCTTGCTAAATCAGTTTGACAGAACTGTTTACTACCCTCCATATTTAATTAACCTCTATATCTCATCAAATGCCTATCTTCCACCTTTGGTATGTGATCACTATGCTCTCTCTTCAGCAAGACTCCTGTCAAGACAGTTTAGCTAGAATCCTCTTACCTCTGATGTTTCCTTCTAGTATTTTTCTGTCGAATGACACAGACCTGCTCATTGGCTATAAATCCCCACTTGCCCATTCTGCATTTGAAATTGAGGCCAGTTTTATGGTCCTATAACAAGATTTGTTTTTTCCTATTGCAATAATTATTTTTAAAAATATTGTACCTTTTTAAAGATTTATTTATTTATGCATACAAGAACTGGGATACAGGCCAGAGGTGTGGGGGGGGGGGTGAGAGGATTCACCAGAGACAGAGTGGGGAGCAGAACAGGCAGATCTACTGAAATACACTGCTGAGGGCAGCAGTGGGCAAGACAGGAGAGGTCTGCTGTGCCATGTGGGTTACCTCCTTGGCCTGGGATTGAATTCGTGCTGTAGTAGCTGTGGATTGCTTCATAGTGCTGATGCTTAACCCCTTGTGCCACCAGGGAAACCTGAAAATATTGTATTTTTTAAAAAAAATTTATTTATTATTTATTTTGCAAGGAACTAGGATGCAGGTCAGAGGTGAGAGGGTTAAGAGGATTCATCAGAGACAGAGTGGGGAGAAAAACAGGTGGACTGACTGAAATACAATGCTATAGGAGCAGTGGGCAAAACAGGAGAGGTCTGCATCATGTAGGTTAGCTTCTTGGCTAGGGATCAAACTCAGGCCAGGTTGTTGTGGTGGGCAGTTGAGATGGCAGCCTTGAGATTTAATCCCCAGGCCACCAGGAAGGCCCCCTATTGCAATTCTTCTTCTTCTTTTTTTTTTAAGATTTATTTATTTATTTATTTATTTATTTATTTATTTATTTATTTATTTATTTATACAAGAACCGGGGTACAGGCCAGATGCGCGGGAATGTGAGAGGATTCACCAGAGACAGAGTGGGGAACAGAACAGGCAGACTGACGAAATAGACTGCTGAGGGGAGCAGCGGGTGAGACAGGAGAGGTTTGCTTCACCATGTGGGACCCCTTACCAGCTGGCTAGAATCGAACCAGTGCTGCAGAGGCTGCGGATAGCTTCATAGCACTGCGCTCAACCGCCTGGGCTACCAGGGGAGGCCCTATTGTAATTATTCTTGAATACAATTTGCTTTTGCTACTTTAATGTCTGGCTCTGATTTTAACACCTCATCAGGCTATTTAAGAATTAAATGAATTAGTACATGTTAAATGCTTAAAATACTGTTTAACCCATAGAAGTGTTCACTGAAAGCTTATAATAATATCCTTCTTTTTAATATACTATTGGCTGGTGCTTTGCATTATTTTTGATAAGCCACTGTACCAGTTATTATAATTAAATTATTCCCCTGCTACTGGACATTTCTAAGGTTATTTCAGGCTTTTTTCATTATATAATGCTAGAAACATATATTAATTTCTACCCAATTCTTTACTTACTTCCTTAGAGAACAGCTAAAGAGTTAACTTCAGTTAAAAGTTAAAGAAATGGAGTTATTAGGTCAAAATGATTTTAAGACTCTTGACAGAATTACCAAACTCTTTACTACTTATACTCTATCGACAGACTGTATGTTCATCTTTCCACATCCTGTGAGCAACATTTCTTTGAGGAAATATTCTTTTCATTTATATTTCTTTTGTTATTAGAAGCAGGACATGTTTCATATGTTTATTAGCCACATTATTTATTCTTCAAAATTATCTGTTTATATCCTTTTCCAATTTAAGAAAAATCACCTAAAATTGACTTCCATATTGGGGTAGATTACAGTTCACAAATATTTGTCCCCTTCCCCCGCAGCGCTTCTTCCATGAGTCTTAGTCTTACTTCACTGATGTGGGGTTTAATGATGTGCTCTGGCTTCAGAATGGATACACTTCCTTTCAACCTGGCCATGTGATTTGCTTCAGTCAGTAGGAAATTAGCAGGTATGAAGCAAGCAGAGACTTGAAATACATTTGTGGGATAGAAACTGTTTCTACCAGTACCACCTTAAGAGTTTTCTGTGGGTACCTGCTGCACCTTCAGTTGGGACATCAGAAAGAAAACTCATGTAACAGACCCAAATCCAATTTACAGAGAAGAACTGAAGGTCGGGGGGAACAGAGGCGTAAAGCAGTGCTATCCATCTGAGCCCAATCTAGTTTCATTAATTCCCAGCTGAACCACAGGAACATAAAGTTTCAAAACCAATACAATTTCTTTAAAAATGTTAACAGACTACATCTGTCAACTGTAAGAGCAATTAAGAAAATAATGTTAACTAGAGAAAAGACAAAAAATGTTATCAGGGTAAGAACATGTTATTTTTTACAGGACAAGGAAGATATTTATTCAAAACTACAACGAACATTTTTAAAGCCATTTAAAGTGAAAAATAAATGAGATCATTAGTGCAATAAAATCATTTAAAATCAGGGCCTCCCCTGGTGGCGCAGCGGTTGAGTGCTGGGCTGCGAGGCTGCCCGCAGCTTCTGCAGTGCCGGTTTGCTCCCTGGCCACCAGCGAGGGTACCACCAAAAACAAACAAACAAACAAACAAACAACAAAAAATAAAACATTTAAAATCAGCACAATGCCAACAGATAAAAGCTAGCAGCAGGAATTATCTGTTAAACTAATAACCAGAAGCAAATTATCTTTCACATTTGAGCTTATATCATCAGAGGACTTAAGACAATATTGACAAATGGTGACTCCTAAAATAATTTATTTCTGGTCTGCATTACTTGTTAGGCTAGAGAAATTATAGCCAAATATATCATATTTCAATAGAGTGAAAGAGTTGAGCTACTTTCAACAGAAAATCAAACATGAAAGCATTTATCCAAATAAGTTGGTTTTAAAAAAGTTAATGGAACAAAAATTTCCCTAGAGAATTTTAAAAAAACAATTAGTGTTTCTATTATAGTAAAACAAGAACAAAATTTGGAAATCTGGCAAAGCAGCTTGTATTCAGGGTAGAAACAGGGTAACAAATTGGCTATGCCCCAGAGAGGAAGCACTTCAGGACTATGTGTGCTCACTCTAAATAATGAAATGACTATTTGCATGGAAGGCACTGAACTACTGCTAGGGAATCCTCATTAGGGGGCACAGAACCCCTTAGAGAATGTTAAACAAGGAGAGATCTAGAAGGGTCTGGGCACTGGAAAGCCACCAAGCAAACAAACATAAATGAACTCAGTTTTTAAGTGAACAGAGAATATCTCTTTTCTTCCAAGTATTTTAAAAGTCTAGTAGCAAATGCCTGTGGGGGCAAATGCTAACAAAAGTCTGAAATAAAACATGCAGTATTTTTAAAAGAAGTTTTTTCCCTTCTATATATTCAGACAACAGCAAGAGCTAAAAACACTTAGAATTTATGAATATTTTAGAATGTTAGAAACTATAAATGAAAACCAGAAAATCTAATGAAGTGAATTCTTCACATCAATGGGTTAGAAATAATATTACAATGGCTTTTTTATTATTGTTACCTCCCCACAGGCTTTTTTCCTGCCAAAGTTAAAGAACCTTAAGGACACAAAAAAATCATTTAAAACACTTTCCTGTCTCCTCCACTTCAATTCCAACAACAACAAAAAAAACTTGGAGGGGTTGGCTTCAAATTTAGCCTTGTAATGAAATGTGAATTCTTAAAATAAGATTGGCTGCTAGCTTAATTCCTTTGTTTTTAAAATCAATGATGGAAAATAAAATACACTGACATATTTAAAATGTACAAAAATTTGTAAGTGGTGGCTGACTGCAATATTTTCATATGTAATCTTCCTAAAATGAGCTGCCTAAATACCCTCCCTCATCTCTTAAAAAATGATTCTAGATATAGGTAACTCTTGAACCTCTGTTTTTACAAATCATACAGCATAACAAAGTATAACCTTTGAAACAATCTTGAAAAAGCCCCTAATAATGCTGTTACTATGGTAACCCTTGTATGATGCTAGTTCTCTGAAGACTCAGATCCCTGAGGCTGAACACCAGCACCTTACGATCTTCTATACTTTACCCTTCATAAAAGTATTCCATTACCATAGCACAACTTCAATAGAAAAGGCTCTACTGCAGTAAACACACAGGACCTGTTTTTTTTGGTTCAATGATTATTTCTCAAATCTAATTTTTATGATATGTTTTCTCTTAAATATTATACAAGAAAGCAATAATCAAATTCTACTTTTGAACATCACTCAGTGTCAAATTTTCTGTCAATGGTCCTTCTAATTTTATTCCTTTGTTTTAGGCTTTTTGGTAAAAAAAAAAATTTAAGTGATATATTTAATATGTAATAAGTACATATAAAACATAATTTTTAAAAGTTTCTTTTTAAGTTTTAGGGACATGATTAAGATATATAATGACTGGTTTCCCTAAAAATGCATGTTTTTTTTTTTTTTTAAAGTCTGTTCAGCCATGAATTAAGCTGCATTACTTGAACAAAAATCCTAACTGATACTGCCCCATAAAATCCCTCATCCGGGCATCCCCGGTGGTGCAGTGGTTGAGCGCTGGGTTGCGAAGCTGCCTGCAGCCTCTGCAGCGCCGGTTCGATCACTGGCTGCTCCCCGGCCATTGGAGGAGGGTCCCACATGGCGCGCAGACCTCTCCTGCTGCCCGCTGCTCCCCTCAGCAGCGTACTTTGGTCCTTCTGTCTGCTCTGCTCCCCGTTCTGGCTCTGGTGAATTCTCTTACCCTCCCGCGCTTCTGACTGTATCCAGTGCTTGTATGTATGTATAAATCAATCAATCAATAAATAAATCTTTAAAAAAAAAAATGATGTTCCAAAAAGAACACACACATATATCAGCTCTAGATAGCAAAGACAACTATATTTCATTAAATGATTTTTTGGTAGCAAGCTAGAGTTTATGAACTGATTTTACATGTATTATATCTTATTTAATCCTTACAAATCTGTGAAATAAACAGAATAGATACTGTAACAGGGTGGTCCCCAGGAAAGGGGGAGGTTCCCTGCCCCACCCAAGGGAGGGTAGAGCTGAGCAGGGAGAGGAGAAACTGCAGAGGAGACTGAGGAAGGAAGCAGGATGGAGCCAGAAGGAGACCTGGAGGAGGCACATGGAGCCTAGAGACACGTGAAGAAACTGCGCTTGTCTTTTGGTCGTGGACTGGGTGACACAGATGTGGGTGAGACCCATGGGGAGGTGACAATGGCAGCTTTTATCTTGATTTTGATTTTGCTCTTTTCCTTCTGGGCTTGTCTGGTTGTTTCTGACCCTTTTCTGTGGGTCTCCACTGGAAGATGCTTTAGACTTGTGGCAGACTTGTGCTCTGGGCCAATCCCCTTTGGATGGAGTTTTACCCACGAGGGGACGGGTAGCTTTGGGTGCTTGATTTAGAAACTATATTCTTTGCCTTTCCTGTATTGTTTTCTAATTGTATTAAAGTTCCTTCCCATCAAAGTCTCATATGTTTTGTGTTGATGCGGCGGATGGCAGAACCCATTTAGAATAGGCAGGTTTGCAGGGTTTGGGCTGCCCCCTCCCTGCCCTATAACAGATTAGGAAAAGAGCAAAATCAAAATCAAGATAAAAGCTGCCATTGTCACCTCCCCATGGGTCTCACCCACATCTGTGTCACCCAGTCCACGACCAAAAGACAAGCGCAGTTTCTTCACGTGTCTCTAGGCTCCATGTGCCTCCTCTAGGTCTCCTTCTGGCTCCATCCTGCTTCCTTCCTCAGTCTCCTCTGCAGTTTCTCCTCTCCCTGCTCAGCTCCACCCTCCCTTGGGTGGGGCAGGGAACCTCCCCCTTTCCTGGGGACCACCCTGTTACAATACTACTATATCCACTTCAAAGATGTGGTTTTGTCTGGGTGTGGGTGGGGGTGGGGGAAGGGAACAAATAAAAGCCCTAGGCTAAAGATGATCAGAAGTGGAAGACAGTAACACTTCTACTTCTCATAAATTATATTACCTTAAGCAAAGACATGAAGGGATAACTGGAATCCTCCTTAAATTAATACAGACAAAGGATATAGTTTAATGATCACCTTTGGGAAGTCTTTTCTATATTTCTCATCCTGAAATCTAGAGACTGGGTTAGGGATTTGTGCTACAGATTGTTCCCAGCTTGTCTCTTTACCCTCTCTAAATAATGCCATTTTTATTTATTTATGCATTCAAGAACTGGGTACAGGTTAGAGGTGTGGTGGGTGAGAGGATTCACCAGAGACAGAGGGGGGAGCAGTACAGGCAGATCTACTGAAATACACTGTTGAGGGGCTGGCTACTCAGGTGAGTTCTGCTGTGCCATGTGGGTAACTCCCTAGCCTGGGATCGAACTCGTACTGCAGTGGCTGCAGATAGCTTCATAGGTTGATGCAGTGGCTGCAGACAGCTTCATAGGTTGTGTCTTAACCCCTTGCACCACCAGGGGGCCCTACAATGCCTTTTTAAAAAACTGGTTAAGAGCCTCTCTGGTGGCTCAGCGGTTAAAGACAAAGTGAAATCAAGCTATCAAACCAGTCACTGCAACATGAGTTTGATCCCCTGCCAGGGAGATGACCTACAGGGCGCAGTAGCTCCTCAGCAGCATATTTCAGTCAATTTGCCTGTTCTGCTCCCACTCTGTCTCTGATGAATCGGCTCACCGCTGTCCCCCCCCCCCCGGACCTCTGGCCTATACCCCAGTTCTTCTATGCATAAATAAAATCTTTAAAAAATAAAAATTAAAAAATTGTGGCTAAAAGAACCCCCAAAGCATAAAATCTTCCACTTAAACCATTTCTATGTTAGGGGTCAGAAATTTTAAATATATTCACATTGTTGTGCACCAACTAATGTCTTCTTTCTTGTCTATTTTCCCTGTTAGCTTATTATAAATTCTTGAGGGTAAGAATGATGTGCTATTTTTTGCTTTATTTTTAGTGTCTAGCAGTGATGATATACAGAATATTCTCAACAGTACCTACTGAATGCATGCTTACTCTATTTACCCACATACACTCTGAACCCAGAATTAGAAATAAGAAACGTTTACATGGGTGTGTATGTACATATGTTAAGTCTAAACTTTTCCTGATTTCATAGACTGGCTTTCCAACGAGGGTCTTAAAGCAGATATTCCGTATAGTGAGTTGGATTAGTATAATCTGCAGTTCCAAGAATTTTTTCAAAAATACATTTAAATAATGATAAAAATATTTCATCAAAAATTACTACATTGGGGGGGCCTCCCCAGGTGGCGCAGCAGTTGAGCGTTGGGTTGCGAAGCTGCCCGCAGCCTCTGCAGTGCTGGTTTGATCCAGCGAGGGTCCCACATGGCGCACAGACCTCTCCTACGGTGCCTGCTGCTCCCCTCAGCAGTGTATTTTGTCAGTCTGCCTGTTTTGTTCCCCACTCTGGTGAATTCTCTCACACTCCTGCGCTTCTGACTGTACCCGGTGCTTGTATAAATAAATAAATAAATCTTTAAAAAAAAAATTACTACATTGGGGCCTCCCTGGTGGCGCAGCGGGCTGAGCACATTGCTGTGAAGCTGTCTGCAGACTCTGCAGCTCAAGTTCGATTCCTGGCTGGCCAGGGAGATTCCCACATGGTGTAGCAGACCTCTCCTGTCGTGCGTGCTGCTCCCCTCAGCAGTGTATTTTGGTCGTCTGCCTGTTCTGTTCCCCACTCTGTCTCTGGTGAATCCTCTCACCCTCCCATGCCTCTGGCCTGTACCCCAGCTCTTGTATATAAACAAATCTTTAAAAAAAATTATTACATTGGCAAACATGTACTGAAAGTACACGTTTTTTCCCTAATTGTTTCTGATGTTGGACTAAACAATTAGTTTCTAAAATTAAATCTACTATGACTGGTCCACTCAAGATTTCTGAGAGAAAGTAAAAGGCTCTAATGATCTGTTATTTTTTTTTTAAAGACTTATTTATGCATACAAGAGCTGGGGTACAGGCCAGAGATGCGAGGGGTGAGAGGATTCACTAGAGACAGAGTGAGGAACAGAACAGGCAGAATGACGGAGATAGACTGCTGAGGGGAGCAGCAGGTGAGACAGGAGAGGTCTGCTTCGCCATGTGGGTTGCTCCCTGACCGGCCAGGGATCGAACCATGCTGCAGAGACTGCGGATTGCTTCATAGTGTGGTGTTTAACCCCTTCAGCCACCAGGGAGGCCCTCTAATTATTAGTTAAATGCCTTTTCACTCAGCTGATATCCAATTCTTTATTTAGCTCATTTTTTACTCTTTGCTCTCAACAAAGAAAACCTGATAGATCACCAAAAATAACTACTACATCACTATGTATATATTTGTTTTAAAAAAAAGGATTGTTGACCCATGAATTAAGCCCAGTAATGTGTATTACTTGAACAAAAAGCAAAATATACTTCTAATTGATACTTGCCCCAGACTCCTCCTTCACCCAAGTAAATTATAAGGGTTTCTTTTTTATTTTAAATTTTTTTAATTAATTTTTTTATTTTTTACATCATTGTTCACTTTTTAAAAAAAGATTTATTTATTTATACAAGAACTGGGGTACAGGCCAGATGCACGGGAGGGTGAGAAGATGCACCAGAGACAGAGTGGGGAACAGAACAGGCAGACTGACTCAGACACACTGCTGAGGGGAGCAGCGGGCGAGACAAGAGAAGTCTGCCTTGCCATGTGGGATTCTCATTGGCCGGCCGGGATCGAACCCGTGCTGCAGAGGCTGTGGACAGCTTCACAGTGTGGCGCTCAACCGCCTGCGCCACCAGGAAGGCCCATCATTGTTCATTTTTAAACAATATTTGCTTCCCCCCACCCCCTCAGGTGTAGTCCCCATAAAGTTTCCTTCACCAATGCACCTGTGCACCATCACCTTATAAGGGTTTCTTTAAAGACTTATCTTATATTGCATATACTACCCTGCAATTTTTCTCCAAAAAATTGGATGGCACTACAACAAAACTTTTGTTCTCATGTATACAGCTATATTAGTAAGTTTTCTTATGAATTATAATAAGTAATATGAATTTATCTCAATTTGTAATACATTTTTTAAACAATTTTTTAAATATTTATTTATTCATACAAGAGCTGGAGTGCAGACCAGAGGTGCGGGGGTGAGAGTATTCATCAGAGACAGAGTGGGGAGCAGAACACGCTGATTGTCTGAAATTCACTGCTGAGGGTACAGCGGGAGAGACATGAGAGGTCTGCTGTGCCATGTGGGTCACCTCCCTGGCTGGGTATCGAACAGTAGCTGCGGATTGCTTCATAGTGCTGACGCTTAACCCCTTGCGATACCAGGGAGGCCCCCTCAATTTGTAATACATTTGTAATGCTACTTTGATGAGCTAAAAATAATAATCAGGGTAATAACAATTACAACACAGAAAGAAAAAAATTAATCTCTTAGTATTGCCTAGTAACAGGAAATTAATAATTTATACATGTATTAGATAAGCCATTAAAACAAAAACATATTACATTAAAATAAAATTCAGAGGCATAAAATTTCTACTGTAGTACTGCTTCACTTTAAAAATATAAATTATGGAAACAACCTAAGTGCCCCAAAACTTTTTGAGTGGATCAGGAAGATATGATATATACACACAATGGAAAACTACTCAGCTATAAAAATAAATTCTTGATTTGGAACTGGAGATTATAGTAACCAAATCAGTCAAATACCAGACAAATACATAGAAAAAAGGGTCAAATAAAGCCAAATCAATAACAAACTCTAGAAATATGATGTAAAACTGAGGTTCCTTCAGAGGGGAGTGAAGGAAGACAACAAAGGGAAACAAGAGAGCACAACGGACTGATGGTGGACTTTGGGTGTTTTGGTGGTAGGTGTGGTGTGGTAGCAACACCCAAAGGGGGAGATCCTATACCTCTAAATCACAAACAATGTTGAAAATCAATATTGCCTCAATTTAAAAAAATTTAAATCAGGCCTTGCTGGTGGCACAAGGGGTTAAGTCTCAGCACTATCAGCAGCCACTGCAACACCAGTTTCATCTCCGGCCAGGGAGCTGACCCACATGGTGCAGCAGACCTCTCCTGTCTCGTCCACTGCTGCCCTCAGCAGTGTATCTGCCTGTCAGATCTGCCTGTTCTGCCACCCATTCTGTCTCTGGTGAATCCTCTCACCCCCTCTGGCCTACACCCCGGCTCTTGTATGCATAAATAAATTTTTAAAAAATTAAAAAATTAAATTATATGGATATTTTAATAGAAACATTTAGTAGTTTAATTTTAAAGTGTGGATATTTAAATGGAGACTACATTTTTTGTAATTATTTAAACTGTGCATATAAATTTATAAATGTTTGAGAAATAATAAAGCTTTAATAACAGTTTAATAAATATACATTTTAGAAATTATTTAAAGGGGTACATGAGCAAAAAGAAAAAAGTCTGAAGGTCAAAATACTGCCCAAACCTCTGCTTCTAATTTTAAATGCTGAGATTTGGAGTGTTGCAAATGAAGGAATTTGGATTTTTAGCTTCCACCCAGTGGTATCAGTATAGTTAAAAGATATGTCCCAAAATAATTAACCAAAATGACAGTGCTCATATTTACTGAGGGTAGGAGAATAGTAAAGAGTTCTTGAGTCAAAGGGTACCATGTATTAAATAAGTTGCCTATTCTATAAATTCTCTAGTAACAACCTTCTCAATCATGATGCATGCCTGGACTAAATAATGCATTCCTCAGCAAGATTATTAATAGGAGCTTTGAGGTATGTAATTAAAATTATGTATTTTAACAAATGTTCCTATATAGTAATAAAATTATTGACTGCATTATCAATACTACTGTATTTGAAGAATCTACTGAAAAAAAAAACAAAAAAACAAAACCTGTGTGTTATAGAAAGTATTCTGCTGAACCAAATCACAACAAATCTTATAAAGAACCCATGATCCCCATTTTTCAAATCCATCACACTTTAGATAAGTAACAATTTGAGAGCATTATAAGATTCCCACATAATAGCACCTCAATTTAAAAAACTCACTGACAAATTTTTACCAAGATACTTAAAAATAATTGTAATAATTTTAATTAGTACCAATTCTTTACCACCCACAGATAAAAGTGTGCAGCCTCTAAGGTGTAGGCGGATATTGATTTAAATAGACAAAGAAGGAATGCATTTTAGTAAAAGGAAGAGAGACTTTTGATTGACAGTTCTTGGAAAAAGGTTAAAAATTCAAAAGAAGTGACTGCATGCAGCTCAGTATCTAAAAGCTTTTTTCTCTTCCCAACAGAAGAGCAGTCTCAAGTAATAACTGGTTGCCATGGAGATAAAAAACTAGAGAAATCAGAGAACTCAATTTGCAGTTAAATGGGCTGGAAACAATCCTTACTACTTAAAGAAAGGAGATTAAAAATGTACATGATTGCCAGAGGGAATCTTTTTCACCTAGCATTTCCCAACCTCATTAATGAACCAGAAATCTAAAATACCAAATGAAAATCCATGGTGTCCACAGATTGAGCCCATTAAACCTAATTCAAAATTTCAAACAATATTTCAAATCTTTCCTCTTCTATATTATTTTGATTCTTTGTAATGGTCTTGCTGATAAATACTGGAATGAGACTAAAATTGTGTTCAAGAACAAACTAACTGAGGGGACTGGAATCAATGGGCAAAAAAAGAGCATGACAAAGGAAAAGAAACCAGAGTAAGAACAGATTCAGGTACGAAAATCCTGGTTCTGAACAATTTCTTCACAGTCAATCATAGAATACCTTTGTGAGTGCTGTAAAGGGCTGCAAATGTCACCATGAAGAAAGTTGTGGAGTATTTGCCAGCATTAACTAAATGAGGAAAGGCCCTTTTTGTGTCTCGGTATCGGCGCAGGCACTGGACGAAGCGAAGCCAAGCAGGAATGCACTGAACGATGGCCCGCGTACCATACATGTAAGTATTGCAAATTTCTTGTTCTGTGAATATTTCAAAGGAGAAAAAATTACAATAAAAAATAACTTGTTCACATCAGTTGGTCACATACTAAACACTAGCAAGTCCATAAAAGCAAGGACACAGAGTTCAGAATCACTTTCTTCTTTGCAACTATTATATTGTCCAAATTTTTAGTTGTAGGTAAACAGGAAAAAAAGTTAAATACATTAGAAGGAGAAGCCTCTCAGATATCTGTGGTTGAATCACTTTCTTTGATGCATGTAAAATATAAGAAAACAGAAGGTGGGCATATTAATCTAAGGGGAAAAACCTGGTTAGTTCTGTAATTCGAAACATCTGGAAAACCTCAATTACATGAGCTCTAAACCACTACAATATAATATACTCCCAATAGACTGTTTATACTTTTGTGCTCCTCTTTTTTTTCTTTACAAAGAAGAGTTAAATTTGTATTTTTAAATGAGAAGACTGGAGTTGGTATATCGGGTTTTCTTCAAATTCTGGGACAGTACTGTAGTGTGATCAGTCTTAGCAGTGTTGTGATACGCTGGCAATCATTGAAAATTGTGTTGGCACCAGCTTTGTTAACTTTTGTTAGTCAGATGTTACATAATCTGTCTAAATTTGGCCTTTGTCATTAAGGTAAAATTCCTTAACATCTTAAACTCCTAGCATAAAATAAGAGTGGGAAAAAGACAGAAGAAAAACAAGGCCCCCTATAATAAGAATTAAAAAACAATCTACAATGGCTTTCTCAAGGCATTTTATCTAATGCTAAATTATCAGTATTTCTGATTATAAAGCAATACTTGGCACTAAAGCATTTGTGATACAGATACCAAAGTTCTTGAACTTTTTTTAGTTTTAAAGTTGTATATTTCTTGGCAACTCATTACACATCATTTAAGAGCCAATTTATATCAGATAAAAAGACAGCTAAAAGAAGCCAAGTACATTTAATTAAGTTTGCAATATTATTGGATGAGTTTTCACCATGAACTTAACTTTCTCAGTTATCATCATTCCCAATATATCCTGCTTTACATTGGCAGCTTAGTAGTGTGGATGCACATTCATACTCTACCTTCTGGGTTCGCTTGCAAAAGGCCTCCACTTTTAACCCAAATGAGGTCAGTACTATAGAAGCAGATCATATATTCCAGGTCCATCAGTATCACTACCAGGCTATTGAGCTGATCGGCTAGCCAGAAATCAGCAAAGCCTACCTTATGGAAAGGGGCTGTAAATACTCGAAACTGAGAGAAAGAAAAAAAAAAATTAGAAAGCACGGCAACAAGAAAATTCATTTTAAGTTTCTCTAACTCATATTTGACTATACAACATAATCACTGTAGCTGATAACATGGAAACCAATGAAGCAATCACAAATATAGAGACATGGCAACAGTGGCTATTAATAGAGAGAAATAGTAGAATTCAATGAGAATTATTAGTGAAGGGAATGAACTGAATGGATAAATAGGAAAGGAAATGAAAGGATGAGAATAGGTGGGAGGCAGCAATAGTTACAGTTAGAAAGCAGAGAGGTGCCATGTCTTGAAATTATGCCACAAAGATCAGCCCACATCCCACTGTTATGAAAACAATGATAAATTAACTCAGGTTCCTTTTATTGAGCAGTAATCCATTCTGTGCATTCTTCTTGTAATGCACTTCTCATAATCCATTAAACAAAACAAATCTATGAGCTAGGTACTATTCATATCCCCATTTTACAGAAGACTCATCCTAACCTATTATGTGGAAGACTATTTACTACTGTAAAGGGAAATTCTGGCACTGCAGAAGGGGGAAGGATTAGATTCGAATGCAATCACTGTGAGTAGGGATCAAATTGTACTGAATGCCTTGAGAGGCCCAGAATGAAGAGGATATGGGATTAAGGCAGCTTTATTCCTCACTTATTCTGTCACAAGATTTCTATCTTATAAAGATGAAAAATATCAGATTGTTTCACTTATAGCAGGAATATAGGGGAACCAAATAAGATATCAGTGTAAAAAAATAATAATAAAAAACACAACAAAACAAAAACAGACAATTATAGATCAGAGACATACTGCCGGGGAGGAGAAGAGAGAGGGATCAGAGGGACGGAGGGAGGAGCACAGGGGACTGTGGTGATGGTGCACTGGTGCGTTGGGGAAGGAAATTCGATGGGGACTATACCTGGGGGGGTGGTGGGAAGGAAATATTGTTTAAAAATGAACAATGATGTAAAAAATTAAAAAATGAAAAAATGGACTCCTAAAACAAGGTAATTTCACTAAGTAGTTTTGAGAAAATGAGTACAAAATCTGCAGCTCTTTTTGCCACCTAGCAATATTAATTTAGCAGACATATTCAGCCTGGAGTCTTTTCCTCTCTTCTCTCAGATATGGTGGGTTCTTGCTATTTCTGTTCTTTCTCTAAATATTTCTCTATTATTTCAGGGAGACAAATGGCTAAGTTATGACCCAGTCCTGGGTGTCATCTATCTATGACAGAAACTGCCTTAGAGCTTTGGACTAGGTAGTTTCAGGACACAGTAAAAGCTTTGAGAACTTATTTTCTGGAGCTGATATATTTTGAGTCCATGGCTTGGTCTCTTAACACTCTCTTAACTGTGTTTCAATAAGTTGTACAATAGTCAGAGAAGCAAGCAACCATAAGTGCCAAATACAGCAAACTCCTGTTATTCATGGGGTAGAAGGTAGGTGGCAGGAGTTACATTCTACTACCAGTTCACATGGTATTTTAAGAAACTCTATAGTATCTAATGGACTTTAAAGAGACAAAAAGCAATAGGATAATATAGATATAACACTAAAGGGTCAGGAAGTCTAACTCAACGTTTGGTCATCAACTTTTGTGAAATTTGTAGCCTAGGACAAACTTTCACTTTCTCACTAACATGGACAAATAACCATCACTCTCACAGATTGTGAGAGCCTCAAAACCTAGCTAATACAGAAAACCTCCGTAAGAGAAAAATGCATCAAATAACAAACAGATAAAGGTAAGGAACTGGGAAAGGAAAGGAGTGGCATGAAAATATTAACAGGAGAGAGGAAAATTCTACAGAAGAAAGCAGATGGAAAAAAGGAAGAAAAGGGGGAATCGAAAATGTTGGTATACAATGACTAATGAAGGAAAGATAAGTTATTCATTTATTTCATTTATTTCCCAAAGATTATTTACTGTATGTTGACATTGTAAAGGTACAGAGATAAACAAAACATAGTCTCTGCTCTCAAAGGCCCACATTTGGTTGGGCAAATAAAAGCCAAAAAAAAAAAAAAAAAAAAGATAGTACCATGTAGTAAGTGCGCTAATACAGATATGCAGAAAATACTCTAGAAATACCAAGAAAGGAACAAGTAACAAGTTCAGAGCCAGAGGTAGGGTGAGGTGGGCACAAATCATACTTAACTCCCTGACATTTACACATTATCAAGTTCATCTCAAATTTATTTGAATTCTCCTGAGTGAGAATTCTTTTCTTATTCTGGCTAAAGTCTTTCAACTTCTACCTTGTTATGATTTTGATTAAAATGGTAAAGAATGACTACGTTTCAGTAGTAAAAAAGACAGATAATAATTCTGGGTCTCTGATGTTTTATCTACATATACAAAAAGTCACTGATAGGTTATTAAAAAGGTGATATACTAACAACATCTTCTAAGTAAATGTAGATAAACAGTTAAGAAGAAGTTTTAATTTCCTTGTTTTAGAGGCTTATGAATAATCACATTCTTTTTTAAATTTGATTTTTGTATAGCATTATCTTAGAGAAAGTGAACAGCAGGTGTAACTTAAATGTTAGTGTTTAAAAGTATAGATTAGGGAGTCAGACTACCGGAATCATATCCCATATTGCTTACTGGCTGTGTGACCTAATTAAACTTCTTTGAAGCTATGTTTCCTCATTTATAAAATGTGGATTAATAGCAGCTCCAATCTTATGGGTCATTAAAAAGATCAAATGAATTAATACATATAAAATGTCCAGAATAGTGTATTATTGAGAACATTTCTCATTTAGCATCTAATCTTACAGTAGAGACATATATAAAATTGTTCCTATATAACTAAAGAAAATATTGGAAAAATCTATTTCAAATTATATAGAAAAGGACTCTAAGAATTCAGTCAGAAGAGTTGATATTTTTGCTTAGAAAATCTTAGATACTTTATGAGAGGTAAAGGACCTATACAAAGAAAACTATAAAACACTGTTAAAAGAAATAGAAGAAGACACAAAGAAATGGAAAGACATTCCCTGCTCATGGATTGGAAGAATAAACATTATTAAAATGGCCATCCTACCAAAAGCAATATTCAGATTCAATGCTATTCCAATCAAAATTTCAATGTCATTCTTCAAAGAAATAGAACAATTACTGATGAAATTCATATGGAATCACAAAAAACCCCGAATAGCCAAAGCTCTCCTGAAAAAAAAAAGAAGGGAATGGAGGCATCACACTCCCAGACTTCAAACTCTACTACAAAGCCATAATCATCAAAACTGCATGGTATTGGAACAAGAACAGACATATAGACCAATGGAATCGAATAGAAAATCCAGAAATAAACCCACAGATTTATGGTCAACTAATCTTTGACAAAGGAGCAAAGACTATGCATTGGAGCAAAGAAAGTTTGTTCAATAAATGGTGCTGGGAAAACTGGGTCGCTACATGCAAAAGAATGAAGCTTGACCACTACTTCACACCATACACAAAAATCAACTCAAAATGGATTAAAGAACTAGACATAAGACCTGAAACCATAAAATACATAGAGGGAAATATAGGCGAAACACTACGTGATTTGCACATCAAAGACATCTTTACAGACACATCACCCAAAGCAGTGATAGTGAAGGCAAAGATAAACAGCTGGGACTACATCAAATTAAAGAGCTTCTGCACAGCAAAACAGACAATAACAAAAACAAAGAGAAACCCCACCAAATGGGAGAACATTTTTGCACACAACACTAATGATAAAGGACTGATCACAAAAATCTGCAAAGAGCTGATGAGACTCAACAACAACAAAGAAAATAATCCAGTCAAAAAATGGGCAGAAGAGCTAAAAAGAAACTTCTCTGAAGAAGAAATGCAAATGACCAACAGGCATATGAAAAAATGTTCAACATCACTTGTAATCAGGGAAATGCAAATCAAAACTACCATGAGATACCATCTTACACCAGTGAGAATGGCACATATTAAAAAAACTAGCAACAACAAATGTTGGCGAGGGTGTGGAGGAAAAGGAACTCTTCTGCACTGTTGGTGGGAGTGCAAACTGGTCCAACCACTATGGAGTGCTGTGTGGAGATTTCTGGACCTACTAAACATAGAGCTTCCATATGATCCAGCAATTCCACTCCTAGGTATTTACCCAAAGGACACAGAAACGTCAATTCCAAAGAGCACCTGCACCCCTATGTTTATAGCAGCACTGTTTACAATAGCTAAGCTTTGGAAACAATCCAAATGCCCCAAAATAGATGACTGGATCAAGAAGATGTGGTACATATACACTATGGAATATTACTCAGCATTCAAAAAAGATAAACACATGCAATTTGCAGCAACATGGATGGCGCTGGAAGGGATCATGCTCAGCGAAATAAGCCAAAAAGAAAAAGAAAATACCGGATGGTCTCACTCATAGCAGGAATCTAGAAAACTTAAATAAGGGACCAGGAAAATGAATAACTATAAGAAAGTGAAAATCAGAATCAACAAAAAACTATGAAACAGAGACACTTTTGGGGGGTGAGGGGTGGGAGGGGTGGGAAGGGAGGGATTGGGATCAGAATGGGGGGGTTGCAATTGTATGGGGAATATAAAATAAATTTATTATTTAAATAAATAAATAAATAAATAAACAAGTAAATAAATCTTTAAAAAAAAAGAGAAGAAAAGAAAATCTTAGATACTTTATGATTCCTAGTGGGATTTTCTATTAAGGCAAATACAGATCTGGGGAGAGGAAAAGACGAAGTATGACCTAATGAAAGTAAATATTGTGCTCTAATTTGACATATGCCATTCATATAAAAGTAAGTCAACTTTTATAAAAACTTTTTATAGCTTTTTTAGGGAAGAAGAGCAGCATGTATCAATTTCATAGACTCAAATTTAAATATGGATATAAGTGGTACCCAGTGTCTGACTATGCCTAAGTGACATAGGTTTTTTGGCCATTAAGAATTAAGGAAATAAGGAAATGTAGTTTTAGTTTAGGATGAAATTTAAAAAGAAAAACACTAAAAACCTAAATCAGACACATAATTAGATTGGAAACAATCTTGTTAATTCACTAGAAAAAGTCTAATGGTAAATGTTCTCAGTGAGATTTAAATTAAAATAAGTCACAAAGTCAACTAATATAAAAGTGATCTATAAATAACATCTTTTCTGCCTGCAATTATTATAAGTATAACAGACCACAATGCTTCTTCTATATTTCACTGTTTCTGATAGTACATTTTATTTTATTATTCCTACTTACTGTATCATCCCATCAACAAGTCCTAGTTTACTAACTCACAGCAAATGTATACAGAAATGTCTACTCACTGGGGAACTGTTCTGTTAATAAGAATAACTAGTAATGCATGAATCATAGTTTACCATTTTAAAAAAGGATGCACTGGGAAGTGCTCACTTAGCATGCAATGTTTATAACTGTATCATCCTATTATTGAAATGATGTGATCATATTAGCACCTTAGTTTTTCTGAGTCTTAAAAAAATTTGTTTTTAGTTTATAAATTTCAAAGAGGAAAAAAACGGCTCTTTTGTCTTAAAAATAAACCTCTGGAGAGCATGTCTTCTAGATGATGGTGTAATAAAATGTGAAACAGACTTATGACTTATCAAAAGATTCTTGTTCATCTAAGTTGTACAATTCAGAATTCAAACCCAAAGTTAGTCCAGTGGTGCTGCACTTAAAAGGAATGGTTAGCTTTTTTATTTATTTGCATTTAATGAAATTGGGGGAAAAGGGGGAGAGTTTCAATTTGTGATAAAAACCCTAGTGGAAGAAATAAGAAGTACAAATAAAAATCAACTTTGGGAAAAATATCAAGAAAATATGGATCATTTTCTTTTCTTGATTGCTATAAACACTTAACCTGTATTGGAATATAGGTTGCTTTTTATCTGTTAAGTACTTATTATAATTTTAATAAGAAAACCATATTCTATGTCTTCAGATGTTAAAAATGCTAACTACATGGGGTAGATTACTAAAAACAAAAATTCTGCTAAACCTAAGTGGCATACAAATGGGAAAAGAAAAATTACTGTTTTCAAAAGGTTGTATACTTTATAAGGTTAAAAAAAAAGAGTCAGATAATAATTATGGGAGTTCTGAAAGTTTTTATAGAGATTGGTCAATTTAATCACTAATCATCACTCTTTTGTTAGCTGTAGTTCATAATCTAATTATATGAAAACATTCCCAATTGATTTTCAAAATAGAGTTGGTTTAATTTAGAAGTAGATGTTCCTTCCAAGTGTTATCTTTATCAAAAAGAAATACAGCTAGCATTTTTATAGGAAATTTTATACCCTAATGTTGAGACTGTGATTTTGAGATCATTACGAAACAGGTAAACTGGAAGAAGAAATGGAATTTATTATAAACAAGAATCAAAGTTAGTTTCTCAAATTAAATAAAGTGACGTAGCAAGGCATTCCCACTGCTTTTAGATAATCAGTCTGCCATAAAATAAAAATGTTTGTTTACATATAACAACTTAACAGGAATATAAGAGCTTTGCCACTTTTAAATAAAGGAAATTTACCACAGCTGATTAACTAATCTGTGTAATGATTAAATAATCATGTAATGAAATAATTAACCACAGATCAACTATTATTAATTCGTAAAACTATTTCAGTATCTGGACACTTCACACTCTATTTTTTGGAGATAATGCATGAGTGCTTTCCCTAGGGCCAGCGTACTGCAAAATGTCAAAGGAACCAGTCAAGGAGCATTCTTTGCCCTTGGAGGTGGGATATCACTCACATAGAGGACAATGTGTTATGAAACCCAACTACCTTGGTTTCATCCTAGAGGAAATCAATGACCAAATATACCACTCTAAAAAGGCATACAAGTTTCTGAACTTACCAGCAATTTAAGGAGCCAAAACCGTGATTTATAATAGAAAGTTTTAGTGGGATTAATGAGAAAAAAAGCCATAAATCCATAAAGGACAAGTGGATATACGTATGTGGGGATGACACTAATTGGAGCAAAGAAGCATGCCAGAAGGCTCAGGCACCACAAGATCCCAAGGAATCCAGCAATCTAATAAAGGACAAGAAAGACAAAGAGAGAGAAATTGTTATTTTTATTCTTATCATTACTCAGAAATATCTTACAAACTTTTTTTAATAGCTTATAAAAAAAAGCAGAAAAAAATGCCCATTAATTCAATCCTCCTCCTCAAGTAGAGGATGAATTTCAGTGCCCACTAAACCAGATATATTAGCTATAGCTAATACAAACTTTATTCATGGGATTTTATCTTGCTTTGATTACCTCAAAGAGATGTTGATGAGACAAATTGCTTCTTGGATTAAGTTCAAAGATGAGCACATGATTTACTCCTGCCTGTCTCCAGCCATATGTGTTGATGCCCAGTAGAAAAAGGAATTCAATCAGAAGAAAGCCACCCCGATAGATTCTTATCAAGGGCCATATATTTTTATTTGCTTCAAGTTTAAATACAGCTGAAAGAATATGAAATCAGCAATTAGTTAGAAAATTCACTGTCCTTTTAATGTGCTCTTATTTTTCAGTAAGATAACCCCTGGATAGGAATTTTTCAAAAATAAAACCCAAGCCTAAATTATCTAAAGAGTCTAATATTAACTTACCTATACATTCTTTCCCTTTTACATTTCACTCTGCAAAATTACATCAGAATAATTTGACTTTTAGTATGTTAACTCATTGTCCCATTAATTTCTTATGTTACAGAAAATCACGGTGAAACAGTTTAAAACACAAGATAGTTCAGTCAGTAGGGATTTCTAACATGACACAATTTCCTTCACTGTGTTTTATACATAATCAAATTGCATATAGTAATACCTAACTCACAGAGATGTTGTGAGAGTCAAAACAGTATACATGAAAGAAATGTAAAGATGGAAATGCCATATAAATGACAACAGTTAATATTTATAGGATGTTTACTATGTGCTAAGAATTGTTCTCAGTATTTTACATTTAACCCTCAAAATGGCTCTATCAGTTTAAAACTATTATCTCCATTTTACTGATGAGGAAACTAGAGAACAGAGAAGTTAATTTGCTCAGGGTTACCAAACCAGTATAGAACAGAGTCAGGATTTTAATTTTGCTCTAAAACTCACATTCTTAACCTCTTCATTTTATTACCCATATGGCCACACAAATACGCAGTATCATTAGTCTCATAATTTAAGTTCTTCACAATCTGTTCCCCAACAACTCACTTTCCCCCACTCACCTCACAATGCCCCAAATCACTAATTCTTATTTCCTCATGAACCTTACTATCCTTTTAACAAGTTTATTTTTTACCCTTGTTTATGTTGTCCCAGTACCTAAAATGTCCTTGTTCTTTTTCTCCATCAATTCAAATTCTATTTATTGAGAGCTTGATCCCTATTGGTTCATAAATTCACTGAATTAATTGCTTCATATGAGGCTGTGCCAAACATTTCAAGTTAGTTAACAATTTCTCAATTTCCCAAGGAACTATAAAATGTACTAATATCACTTGAAATTTAATTGTAAGCTACCTTACACAAGTGCATAATTCAAATAACCATTTATTACTTACCTTTGTATTCTCTATAGTATACAGCATATTTAACACTATAAAAATAACAGGGTAGAGGAAGTCTTTACTTTGGGACATTACTATGGACCAGATTTCAAATCTTAGCTATATTATGCCAAATTATTTAGATTTTCTAAGTGTCAGTTTCCTTGTTGGTCAATGGAGATAATATCTGTTCCCATAAGTTTGTTAAGAAGATTAAATGTGAATTATATATAGTCTAAAAAATGGTGGTCCATTATGAGTATTCAATTTATATTAGTTTGTTTTTCATATTGCTTGAGAAAATTTCATTTTCTTAATTTGACAAATATTTATTAGGTGCTTATTATACATTATACCATTCTATGACTTAGGGATTTAGTAATGAACAAATGATGAAATATCATTAAGATCAGACCAAACCATAACCACAAAACTTTTATTCTGTATGTCAACGAACAAGGCTTTGAAGATAAAACAAAGAAAAAGGCGATAAAGTTAGGGGTTATTTTAGATAGGGTGATCAAGAAGACCTCTCAGGAAAGGGAATGTACAAAAGGGTCTTAACACAGGTATGAATGTGCTATGTTCCAGGAACACAGAGAAGGCCAAGATCACTCAGATTGGAATGAATGAGAGATTATAGTAACAAAAAGCTAATCAGGGACACACCAAGGAGAGCTTTGTAGTACTTTGCCAAGACTTAAGCTTTTCTGATATATGAAGTCAATGAAAGTTTTGCACATAAAGGACATGACCAGATGAACAATATTAAAGGGCTACTCTAGCTGTTATGTGAAGAAGAGTGTAAGAGAATATACGATAGATAGAAGGATATGAATAAAAACTACATGTGGTTTTATATCCTGCTTCCTAAGCAAAAACCATAGAAATAACGGATGTAACAGTCAGAAACAAAAATAGTAAGTATAAGTACCAAAGAATGCACAATAAAACTCCCAGAGGTAATAAATTCAGCAGTTATAGATTGCAAAATCAACATACAAAATTTAGTGTGTGGCTAGAAGAAATCCCATGTTTGTGCATTGCAAGATTTCATGTTAACATGGCATTACCAACCAATATGTTCTACACATTAATATAACCTATCTAGTATAACAATAGCCTTTTTGTGAAGAAATGGAAAAACCCATCCTCAAATTCATATGGAATTGCAAGAGGCCCCTTGTAGCCAAAATAGCAGTGAAAAAGAACTATGTTGGAGGACGCACACTGCATGGTTTCAAAACTTACTACAAAACAGTGGCACTGGCAAAATAATGGGCATACAGACAAATGGAATGGGACTGAGAGTTCAGAAATAAATCTATACATCTGTGGCAGACTGATTTTCAAACAGAATGCCAAGACTATTCAATGGAAAAGAATATTCTCTTTAAAAAATGGGGCTGGGAGAGATTAGGGAGGACTAGGCTCAAAACGGTGGCTGGCAGTCAGGAAACGCTGTAAGACCGCCCATTAAAAAAAAAAAAAAAAAGTTTATAGGGAGGAAAAGCGGCAGGTCCCTGCGAGAACTGGGACACGGAAGATAAACCGGCAACTCTGGCAAACTGCCTGAAGAAGAAAGTTGCCATAAAAGAGGACTAGAAGGGAGCAAAGCTCAGAACCCTGCTACCCTACCCCACCCACAAAGTCGGCACTCTCCGACCAACAGAAAGGAGGAAAGAAAAAAAAAAAACAAAAAACAAAAAACTGAAACAACCAACAAGAACTACACATCCAGCGGGACAGTGAGTGGAAAGGAGCTATTTCAGCCACCACACCCTGTGAACTGGAACAGTGGAGAACTGTGCAGGAATCTCCCTGGAGGTGAGCGAACGGCTCCAGGCGCCATTGAAGAAAAACAAAGACTCCCAGGAGACCTACAAACAGCCCAAGGCCAGCCAGTAAGCTTGTGCAGAAAAGTGGCCCGCTTGAAAAGCATACGGATCGCAGCTGCCCAGGTCCCGGCGCCTGCGACCTAGGCTTGCGGGGAGACGCGCAGGAGCCCTCACTGAGGTGAATGTCCCTCACTGAGTAATCAGAAACCAGGTGCCTAGACACGGTAGTGGGGTGCAAAAGGCGCCATTTCTGCGGACACTGAACTGGGCTACAGCCTGCATTCTGGACCTGAGGGCTTTGGAACTGAGACCTGGGGCACGAAATTCGGGGCGTGGGATCCCCATGACTGTGGGCCACAGGGCAGACACAGCACCCCCACACCGTTGAGGCTCTCCACGCCACTCCCACTCTTCCCCCCCCCCCTCGCCAAAAGGGGTAAAAAAACAGTTTCCGAAGGACACGAGGAAAGATCTCTGGCGCCACCTAGCAACCAGAAAAAATCACCCACACCCTATAGTTGGAAACCAGGGATCCCAAAAAACACCCTCAGGCGCTGAGAGAGGGTGGGCCACGCAAAACTGGGTTAAGGGGGGAAATAAGGCATGGAGCAAGACCCCATCCTGGGACTGAGAGCTAGGCACAGGACCTGAGGCGTAAGACATGCCATAGCAGCGGGCACTGCACAGGGTGACAGCCAGCGTTTTGGATCTGATAGCCCTGGAAATGAGACCTAGAGTGCAGAATTCAGGGCGTGGGATCCATACAGCTGCGGGCACAACACTTGGAACACTTGGTGAACACGGGGCAGATACAGCACCCAGCTTGAATAAGAGCACCTGTGTTGAGGTGCTCCCCTCCATCCCCCCTCTGCTACTCAAAGAACCACTGGGAAAAAGCACAGGTCAGCAAGTACGGGTCTCTGGCGCCACCTTGTGACCAGAACTAAATCATCAACTAGCTGATTCCCTGTTGGAACTGAGTAAATACAGAGGGAGGAAACTGTAAGGGACAGAGCCCAGCAACACAGCATCAACACCCTGGTGGAATTTTGGCCTACTAGTGCTGGTCTCAGTCTGGTAAACAGTTTACGACACTCATAAAGGAGCACTCCAAAGAGATGCCTGCCAACACCAGTGGCACAACGTCCCAACGCATAGAACTAATTAGAAAGCAAACAGGGAGAAGAAAAAATATAAATAACCAAGCATGCCAGCAGGAGGACACACCACAAAAAGAAATACAGTCACCAGAGTTCAACAATGCCATGGAAGAACTTCTCGGCCTATCAGATAGAGAATTAATAATCATCCCGATTAAAAAGCAGAAAGAAAACGAAAAGGAAAAAAATGATTTGAGACAAATAATCACTGAACTGAAGAATGAAATTGAGACCTTAAGAAAGGAAAGAAATGCAGGAGATAAAAAGATTACTAGAGGAGATAAAGAACTCTGGGAAAAGAAATGAAAACAGAATCAATGAAATGGAAGAACAGATCAGTACTATTGAAGATACAGAAATAAAAAGAGCCAAAAGAGAAAAGGAGAGAGAAGTGCAAATGAAGCAGTATAAGGAGACTCTAGGACAATTATCAGACTCCATGAAGAGAGGAAATGTAAGAGTTATAGGCATTCTAGAAGGTGAGGAGAGAGACAAAGGAACTGAGAAATTATTCAAGGAGATAATTGAAGAAAACTTTCCAAGCTTGAAAAATGAGATGAATATAGACATACAAGAAGCGAGAAGAACCCCCAATTACCATAATGAAAGGAAAACTACAGTAAGACACCTAATAGACACCTAAAGCTTGCAAGAGTCCAAGACAAGGAAAAAATAATGAAACTGGCAAGGGGGAAGAAACAGATAACTTATAAGGGAAAACCAATCAGGTTAACTTCTGACTTCTCTGAAGAAACATTACGGGCAAGAAGATAATGGAGTAACATATTCAGCAAACTTCAAGAGAGCAAATGCCAACCAAGAATATTTTACCCTGCAAAGCTCTCCTTCCTCTACGAAGAGAAAATATGGACCTTCTCAGACAAACAGAAGCTCCACAAATTCATTACAACTAAACCCCCCCTCCAAAAAATTCTACAAGAAGTCCTAAAGCTAAAACCAATGGAAGAATGAACAAGAAGAACAGAATAAAGCAAGGAATAAAATCACAAAAAAGACAAAAAAACTAGCAAACACAGATGCCAACATATCAATAGTAACTCTAAATGTAAATGGATTAAACTCATCAATAAAAAGACAGAGTAGCAGGCTGGATTGAAAAACAAAATTCAATCTTCTGTTGTCTCCAGGAAACACATTTAACCACAAAAGATAAACACAGACTGAAAGTAAAAGGTTGGAAAACAATCCTACAAGCAAATGGACCAAAAAAGAAGGCAGAAACAGCCATACTTATATATCAGATGAAATAGACTTCAAATTAAAAAAAGTAAAGAGAGGCATAGATGGACACTACATTATGATCAAGGGAACAATACATCAGGAAGATATAACACTTCTCATCAACATATACTCACCAAATGAAGGGGCACCGAAATATATTAGACAATTATTATCAGCTCTGAAAACAGATATTAAAGAAAATACATATATAGTGGGAGACTTCACCAGCCCACTCTCACCAATGGACAGATCAACGAGACAAAAAATAAAGACACTAGAGCCCTAAATAAAGACATAGAACTCATGGACTTAACAAACATCTACAGGACACTGCACCCCAAAAAATCCAAGCACACATTTTTCTCAAGTGAGCATGGATCATTCTCCAGAATTGATCACATACTGGGCCACAAGACAAACATCAACAGATACATGAAAATCGAAATCATTCCAACTATCTTCTCCAATCATAAAGGCATCAAGCTAGGAATAAATCATGAAAAGAAAACAAGGAATCCTCCCACTTCATGGAGATTGAAATCCACACTACTGGAAGACCACTGGACTAATAAGGAGATCAAAGAAGAAATTAAAAAACACTTTGAGTTGAATGACAAGGAGGACACCACTTTCCAGAATGTATGGGATGTAGCAAAAGCAGTAATAAGAGGAAAATATATAGCAATACAGGCTCACATCAACAAACAAGAAAGAACTAAAAGAAACAACCTAATCTCACATCTCAAAGAACTAGAAAAAGAACAACAAAAAAACCTTAAAGCCAGTAGAAGAAAGGAAATAGTAAAAATCAAAGAAAAAAATGAATTAGAAATTAAAAAAAACAATCCAAAAGATCAATGAAACCAAAAGTTGGTTCTTTGAAAAAATAAACAAAATAAACAAAACCTCTAGCAAGGCTCACAAAGAAAAAATGGGAGAAAACACATACAAATAGGATTATAAATGAAAGAGGAGAAATCACAACAGTCAGTAGAAATCAAAAGAATAATCAGAGATTACTATGACCACTTATATGCAAACAAATTCAACAACCTAGAAGAGATGGACAAATTCCTAGAACGATATAATCATCCAAAGCTGGACAAAGAAGAAATAGAACAACTAAAGAGACCAATTACAAGCAGTCAAATTGAAGCAGTAATCAAAGCACTCCCCAAAAACAAAAGCCCAGGCCCAGACAGCTTCACAAATGAATTCTACCAAATGTTCAGCAGTGAATTAGTGCCTATCCTCCACAAACTCTTTAAAAAATTGAAAAAGAAGGAATACTACCAAATACGTTCTACGAAGCCAACATTACACTAATACCAAAACCCAACAAAGACAGCATAAAAAAAGAAAATTACAGGCCAATCTCCCTAATGAACACTAATGCAAAAATCCTCAATAAAATCCTTGCCAACAGAATCCAACAATGCATCCATAAGATAATTCACCATGACCAAGTAGGATTTATTCCAGGGACACAAGGATGGTTCAACATCCAAAAATCAATAAACGTAATCTAACACATCAACAAAAAGAAATATAGAAACAATAAGATCATATCCATAGATGCCGAGAAAGCATTCGACAAAGTACAATACCCATTTATGATAAAGGCCCTTGAAATTCTCGGGATGCAAGGAACATACCTCAACATCATAGAGGACATATATGACAAGCCCATAGCCAATATCATTCTCAATGGTAAAAAGCTGAAAGCATTCCCATTAAGATCTGGGACAAGACAAGGATGTCCACTCTCACCACTGCTTTTCAACATAATACTGGAAGTCCTAGCCAGAGCAGTAGACAAGAGAAAGACATACAAGGAATCCAAATAGGCAAGGAAGAAGTCAAACTATCACTATTTGCGAATGATATGATAATATACATAGAGAACCCCAAAAACTCCACAGAAAAACTAATTAAACTAATAAATCAGTTTAGTAAAGTGGCAGGATACAAAATCAATGCATAAAAATCAGTAGCCCTTCTTATACACAAACAATAAATCTGAAGAAGAAATCAAGAAAACCATTCCTTTTATCACTGAAACAAAAAAAATCAAGTACCTGGGAATAAACCTAACAAAAGAAATAATGGACCTATATAAAGAAAACTATAAAACACTGTTAAAAGAAATAGAAGTAGACACAAAGAAATGGAAAGACATCCCCTGCTCATGGATCGGAAGAATTAACATTATCAAAATGGCCATCCTACCAAAAGCAATCTACAGGTTCAATGCTATTCCAATAAAAATTTCAATGTCATTCTTCAAAGAAATAGAAAAAATATTGATGAAATTCATATGGAGCCACCAAAAACCCTGAATAGCCAAAACCCTCCTGAAAAAAAGAGAAGGGAATGGAAGCATCACTCTCCCAGATTTCAAACTATACTACAAAGCCATAATAATCAAAACTGCATGGTATAGGAACCAGAACAGACACATGGACCAATGGAACTGAAATGAAAACCCAGAAATAAACCCACAGATTTATGGTCAACTAATCTTTGACAAAGGAACAAAGAATATGCACTGGAGCAAAGAGTTTGTTCAATAAATGATGCTGGGAAAACTGGGTCACTACATGCAAAAGAATGAAACTTGACTACTACCTCATACCATGCACAAAAACCAAATCAAAATGGATTAAAGAACTAGACATAAGACCTGAAACCATGAAATATATAGAAGGAAATATAGGCAAAACACTACATGCACCTCAAAGACATCTTTACAGACACATCACCCAAAGCAGTGATAGTGAAGGCAAAGATAAACAGCTGGGACTACATCAAATTAAAGTGCTTCTGCACAGCAAAAGAGACAATAACCAAAACAAAAAGAAACCCCACCGACTGGGAGAAAATTTTTGCACACAACACTAATGATAAATGACTGATCATAAAAATCTACAAAGAGCTGACGAGACTCAACAAAAACAAAGAAAATAATCCAGTCAAAAAATGGGCAGAAGAGCTAAAAAGAAACTTCTCCAAAAAGGAAATACAAATGGCCAACAGGCATATGAAAAAATGTTCAACGTCACTTGCAATCAGGGAAATGCAAATCAAAACTACAATGGGATACCATCTCACACCAGTGAGAATGGCACATATTAAAAAAACTAGCAACAACAAATGTTGGCGAAAAAGGAACTCTCCTACACTGCTGGTGGGAGTGCAAACTGGTCCAACCACTATGGAAAGCTGTGTTGAGATTCCTCGACCTACTAAAGATAGAACTTCCATATGATCCAGCAATTCCACTCCTAGGTATTTACCCAAAGGACACAGAAACATTAATTCCAAAGAACACCTGCACCCCTATGTTTATAGCAGCACTTTTTACAATAGCTAAGCTTTGGAAACAACCCAAATGCCCAAAAATAGATGACTGGATCAAGAAGATGTGGTCCATATACACCATGGAATATTACTCAGCAATCAAAAAAGATAAACACATGCAATTTGCAGCAACATGGATGGCGATGGAAGGGATCATGCTCAGCGAAATAAGCCAGAAAGAAAAAGAAAAATACCAGATGGTCTCACTCATAGCAGGAATTTAGAAAACCTAAATAAGGGACCAGGAAAAAGAATAACTATAAGAAAGAAAAAATCAAAATCAACAAACGACTATGAACCAGAGACACACTATGGGGGGGTGCAAGGAGGTATTGGGGTCAAAATAAGGGGGTTGCAACTGTATGGGGACTATAAAAAAATAAAAAATTTAAAAAAATGGGGCTGGGAGAGATGGCTATCCACATGCCAAAGAAATAAATTGAATTTCTACCAAACACCATACAAGTATAAAAAATTATTTCAAAATGGATCAATGACCTAAATAAAAGAGCTAAAACCACAAAACTCTTAGAATGTAGGGTAAATCTTCATGACCTTGGATTTAGCAATGAATTACTAGATACTACAACACAAGCATAATGAAAGGAAAAAACAGATAGACTGAACTTCAACAAAATTAAAAAATTTTGTGCATCAAAGGACATTAAGGAAGGAACAGACAATTAATACAATAGGAAAATATCTACAAATTGCATCTGATAAGGTTCTACTATCCAGTATATATATATACTATCCAGTATATATAAAGAACTTTTGTAACTTACCAATAAGAGGACAATTTAATTTTAAAATGGGCAAAGGACTTGGATAGACAGTGTTCCAAAGAAAATATTCAACCAACCAACACTCAAGTGAAATGTTCAGTAGTATCATTAGTTATTAGGGAAACACAAGTCAAAAACATGAGATCTATCACTTCACACCCACTAGAATGGATGTAATTTTTTTAAACAAAAAATTGCAAGAGTTGGTGAGGGTGTGGAGAAAATGGAACTCTCATAAATTGTTGGTGGGAATGGAAAATGGTGTAGCCTTTGTGTAAAACAATTTGGTAGTTCCTCATTGTTAACAGAAATATCATAGAACTGAGGAATTCAGCATCTAGGTACACTAAATGCCCATTTAACCTTCGAGGTCAATAGCTTCTTGGAAACTGCAACTTTAAGCAAAATGATGAATAAAAATTAGGTCCTCAAATAATGCCATTCTGTTCAATTCAGCTGGGATTTTTTTCTCACTAATGTTATAACTAAATGATGTTATTCAAGGACTTATTGTATATATCCAAAAGGATTAAAAATATGTACTCAAATAAATCCATACATGTTCATAGCAGCAAATTCATATTAGCCAAAAGATAGAAACAACCCAATATATTATATGTTCAGTTTTGGCAGACACTGCCAAACAGTTCTTCAAAGTACAGCACCCATTTTCACTCATTCATATTAATATCTTCATGGCATTCCACTGTACCGTATAGCAATTAATATGATCTATTTATTTAAGCAATTCCCAATTGATGGACATTTGCTCTTATAAATAAAACAGCAAAGAATATCCTCCTTTCCTATATGCCTGTGCACTCATGTACGAGTATGTTTGTAAGATAAGTTTCTAGAAATAAATTGCTTAATCAAATTTATTTAATAGATAAAATCTATATTTGTTATATCTATACATATGATATTTATATATACAGCCAAATTATCCTTTAAAGAGATTACAATTAATAGTCTCACCACTAGTGTACAAGAACCTGTTATTTTAAACCCTTATATGCACTTTAAACAATCAAAAAGTAAAGTATATTGTTATTATATCAAAGTAAGTAAAGATTATTACAGAACAACTTTCTAAAAATCTAAACAACTTCATCTTCATGCAACTAAATAACTGGAATATGTTATTTTCTGACAAATTATTAAATAACAGGTCATGTCCCCTTGAGAAACTACAGCAATTATGCACATTATTTTTTCATGTGAATGTTTGAAAAAAAGAATCATGCTTGTACATGCACTATTATTGCTGTGTCTCTCTCTCAACTCTCAACGCTGTTATCTTTTAAGACCCGCTGGGGGACAAATAAGGATAGATAGCTGGTTTTAACTATATTTACCCTGCCATTTCTCCATCATCCCCAACAGACACACACACAAAGATCAAACAAAGATTTCTGAGGTAAGAGAACATAGTGCACAACATTAAATACATGAACCACACATGTTAAAAGACAAATCACAATGTCTCACAAAAATGCAGTCTGTATTTACAAAAGAAAATAAAACCTCAACTTGTCCTTGAAATGAAAAAAAAAAAAAAAACTTTGCAATTCAGTCACATAAAAAGAATAAAAATTTATTTTTGTTTTCTTAGATCTTATTTTAATGATGATGATAATACTACTACCAAGTTCATCTTGGAAATAAAAGGAAAAATCCTGTACACAAAAATGACTAGATTTTTTCCTAGCGAAATAACTTCTATCACATACACCATATATATATTTTCTACCTATTTTACATCATTCTTCATTTTTGTACAATGTATGCTTTCTCCTCTCAGGAATAGTCCCCATGAAATTCCCACCAATTCAGCCGTGCACCACCACCATAGTCCGTTGTGCTCTCCCACCCCTGTTTTGATCCTTCTCCTTCCTCCCCCCATACAGAATGTCTCTGGCTTATATTTGCCTGTTGATTTTGATTTTTAATTTATTATAACTACTTTTTTTTTTTTCCTGATCCCTTATTTGGTTCCCCTACATTCCTCCTATAAGTGAAACCATCCAATATTTTTCTTTTTCTTTCTGGATATTTCACTGGGCATAATCCCGTCCAGCTCCAGCCATGTTGCTATGAATGGCATGAGTTTATCTTTTTTGATTGCTGAGTAAAAAAATACACCATATATTTTGTATTGATGTAGTGATTCACAATTATAGACATTTACTTATACTTCTTAGCTCACCTCTGTGAACCAGTCTCAAGCTAGCTTTTTACACTGTCATCTAATATTCTCCTTCATTCTAGTTGAATGTATCACTTCTCTTTTTCATAACCTACTCTCCTTCATGCCCTCCACCTCATACTCCAGTCAACTAAAATCTCTGCTCATCTGTCTCCTCCTGGAATGCTTTTCAGCCCATTAATGTCCAGCATAATGCTATTTCATATTGTTTCACAAAGTCTTCCCTGATGCTTTCATTTAAACTTTTACTTGTTTAAACCACTTACTTGTTCCTTTGACCTGCTTAGAACATTTAACATTTTCTCTCGTTAGTGTATTATTACTATCTTAATCTTTCTGGCATAGTAAGTTTTATAAGGAAAAGGATTTTATTTAGCTTAAGAGTAATGAATATCAAGAATGATGAGATCTATAAAATTTACTAATTGAATGAATTCTAAAATAACCCTGTAAATTTAAGGTATTAAATGCATTTAAGAAATGAGAAAATTGTTTCAGAGAAGTTAGGTAATCCTTAAAGCCCAAACAATCAGCAGTGGAGCTGGAAACCCAAGCAAGGCCTTTTGGATCCAAGTCAGTGTTTCTTCCTCAACAACGAGCTTTATACTCTATGGGTAGGATTTTTTTTTTTTAAATTGTAGTATTTTCATGTATTTTATATAGGCTATATTCACCTAAAGAAATATATCTATATTACAATATGACCTTTAATTACAACAATATTAAATCATGATGGCAATTATTAGGGTAGATTTTTAGTAACTGGTAGAGAAATACAACTGAAAACATATACTCCCTAAAAGCCATTATAATCTGGATTATAATTTTGTAATGTGTGAATGACAATCTTTACAAGGAAGTATGTTCATAAGGAAAAATAAGTTCAGTTGTCTCTTTCCATTGTTTATGCAATTTTTCTGTATCATTTAATTTCATCTCTGTCCTTCACTTCTATACACCAATATTTTTTAAACTTTTATGCCCCAGAGAGAGTTCTAGATACTATCCATAGGTACTGGGGTTACAATGATGAATAGGGGAGACAAAAGCCCAGAAACCAATGAACTTACATTTCAGTAGGAAAACAGATAACAAGAAACATAAATATGTAGTAATATATCATATAGTTACAAGCATTCTGAAGAAAATCAACATAGGCTAAAGGGGTAGAACAGGCTATTTCAGGGCAGGGTGATCAGGAAATGTCTTACTGAGGAGGGGGTATTTGAACAGAGACTATATGAAGTGAGGGAACAACCATGTAGGCATCTTGGGAAAGGGACTTTTAGGTAATTACAAGCCCTCATGCATGGAAATGAGTTTGTACTCAAGGACAGCAATAAACAAGTGAAACGAGTGTGGGGAGATAACAGAATATACAGTCAGAAAAGCCAACAGGGACAGAATCCTGCAGAATCTTGAGGCCACAGCAAGAAGTTTCAATTTTATTGTGAGAGAAATCATTAATGGATTTGATATGATCTAAATTACTAAAAAAAAAAAAAAAAAAAAAAAAAAGACCTTGGTGACTATAAGGAGGCAAGAGTGGATAAAGACTAAAGAGAGAAAAGTTGAAATGGTTGCTGAGTATACCAAGCAAGAAATGGTTGCTTAGATATGGATAGCACTGGTAGAGGTGATCAAATTCAGAACTACTTTGAAGACAGAGCAATAGGATTTGCAGATGGATTGGAGATGAGGTGTGAGGGGAGAGAGAGGCTAAAGAATTTTGGCCTGAGCAACTGATGGAATGTGATAGAAGAAAATATGTATTTGGGGGTAAAATTAATTTATCCATGTAAGTTTGAGATGCCTATTAGACATTCAAGTAGCCAATCAGATATCACACAGGGGAGAGAGTATACATGCTTGGAAAACATTAGCATACAGATAGTATTTATAGCCAAAGCCTTGAATAACATTGACTATATAGGAAATGAATATGGACAGAGAGAGATTTGAGGATTGAGTCCAGGGACATGCCATAACAGATTTATTTTATTTATGCATACAAGAACTGGGGTGTAGGCCAGAGGTGCGGGGCAGGGGAGGGTGAGATGATTCACCAGAGATAAAGTGGGGAGTAGAACAGGCAGATTTACTGAAATACATTGCTGAGAGGAGCAGTAGGCAAAACAGGAGAGTTCTGTTGTGCCATGTGGGTTAGCTCCCTGGCCGGGGATCAAATTCATGCTGCAGTGGCTGGCGATAGCTTGATAGTGCTGAGACTTAAGCCCTTGTGCTACCAAGGAGGCCTCTACTGTCAGCAGAGTTTAATAGGAAAACTGGCTGTGTGTGGTCTCCCAGGAAAATCAAGTGAAGAGTTTCAAGGAGTGATCAACAATGTCAAATGCTGCTGAAGGGTGTATCAATTTCTGCTAAAAGATTTTAGCTGAGTTTATGCTTCCCCTGCTGTTAAATCATTTCTTGATGTTGGAGTGTGGTTGTTTCTAACAACTCCTCCTACCTCTTTGTAACCTTTAACTTCTATAGAACAGGATATTACAAAACCACGGTTTTAAAAAAGTAAATACAGAGTAATTGTAACTATATTCTGGGGAGGACATGAGAAATTTTTCACAAGTAAGTTTTAATACATAAATTTTGTAATATGTTACTCTCCTATGAAATTAAGGGAACTGAGGTTCTTGGTAAGTGAACTCTGAAAAAGTCTAAAGTAATACAATAAAAACTAGAAAATGATGGAAAATAAAAATTCATAAACTCACAATGTTTTTAAAAGGCAACTGTATCCAAAGGAAAAACCAACCAACCAACACCATCTTCTCCCACCTTACCAAAGAAAGAACAAAAAATTTAACCCTGACAGATTGACTTCTCTTTTGGTACCTTTGGTAGTTATAAATTTGATTTCTTACATAGGGACAGAAGACATCATAGGCAAATAGTAAGAACAAATTAATTCAAAATTTAAAATACTTACCGGCAAGGACAAGGGTAATATTTAGTACAATGAATATTCCACAAAATAGGCCAACTCTAAAAGTAGTCCATGCTGGTGCAGGCTGTGGACAGAAAAACAGCATTTTGGGTATAGGGAAATTATTGAATACTTTTTTTTTTAAAGATTTATTTATTTATTTATACAAGCACTGGGTACAGTCAGAAGCACAGGAGGGTGAGAGAATTCACCAGAGCCAGAGTGGGGAACAGAATAGGCAGACTGACGAAATACACTGCTGAGGGGAGCAGAGGGTGTGGCAGGAGAGGTCTATGCGCCATGTGGGGCCCTAGCCGGTGGCCGGGGATTGAACCGGTGCTGCAGAGGCTGTGGGCAGCTTCGCAGCCCAGCGCTCAACCACTGCACCACCAGGGGAGACCCTGAATACTTTAGTATATGCTATAATAAATTATTAATAAGAGTCTCAAAATTCTATCATGAGAACAATTATTTCAGGATCTGAATTTTTATAAATTTGAAAGAGAATCCTCCTTCACTATCATATAATATTAGAACAGAGTTGCCAGTTACTGAAATTCTTTTACAGAAATCTGAGTTACTAAATAAACAAGATTATAATCTTAGCCATAACGTTATACATATCTTGAGTTTTTCTTAAAGGAGAGACAAGATGCAATTTTATTCTTATAATGTATACATCTTTAGATTTTCTAAGTCAGTATTATCCAGTTGGAGTTCATATATTTGGTACTATGAGTAATAATTTAGAGACAAAAGTGAAAATAAGAACATTTATTTTCTGACAGTAGTACACACACTATTATACTGGGATAATTTAAAAACCTTTTCCCTATTATACTGTACTTTTTTATATCAGAAAATGTTTTTTTTATTATTTATTTATTTAAAGACTTATTTTTATTTATTTATGCATATAAGAACTGGGTGAGAGAGAAGGACAGAGGTGCAGGGGGCGAGAGAATTCGCCAGAGACAGAGTGGAGAGCAGAACAGGCAGATCTACTGAAATACACTGCTGAAGGGAGCAGTGGACCGGCAGGAGAGGCCTATTGCATCATGTATGGGTTAGCTCCCTTGCCAGGGATCCAACTCAGGCTTCAGTGACTGCCGATAGGTTGATAGTGCTGAGACTTTAACCCTTGTACCACCAGGAGGCCCAGAAAATGATTTTTAAATGAACCATTTTCTAAAATAAATAAAAGTACCTGATATTTTAAACATAAAGGAATGAAAAACATGGATAATCTTATATATTTAAATATTTGCTATGAATGTTATAAAAAACTTTGGCAGTCAGTGCCAAAGGTATTTTAAATGTTTTCTAAAACTCTTCAAATGAACAAAAAGCATTGAGATTATCTCTAATACACTTATTATTTATCAGTGACAGATACCTAAATTCTTAATTTAGGACTAAATGCATCTTAAACATTTTTTGTGTTGAAAATTAAAATCTAATTTTGTCAGATCAATTCCTAAATATTTTGATTGTAAGAAGCATTGTTTTTTAAAATTTTTATTTCAATTGTTCCTGATGGATAGAAATGCAACTGATATACTGAATTTGTACTCTGCAACCCTGCTAAACTCAATGATTAGTTCTAGTATCTATTGTATAGATTCACTTGATTTTCTGCACAGGTCATCCCGTCACCAGCAAAAAGTCCCATCACATTTACGTCTTTCTCTCTAATCAGAAAAATTTTATTTCCTTTTCTTACCTTACTGCACTGGCTATAATCTCCAGTACAATGTTGTATAGGAGTGGTAAGAGTGAATATCCTTTTTTGTCCCCAGTTACAGAGAACTATTCAGTGTTTCACCATTAGTATGATATTAGTCATAAATTTTTTTGTACATCCCTTTTATTAGGATGAGGAAGCTATGTTACTGATTTCCATTGCATTGCGGTGAGAGAAGATAACTGCTATGATTTAAATTCTTTTACATTTGAGACTTATTTCATTCACAGATGATAGCACTTAATAAATGCTTCTTTGGTATAATTATTCTGCAGATATTGTTTTATAAGTGTATTTTAAAAGATAACTTCTGTGTTTTGGATAAAACCTTGTAGCAGCACCCAAGCACATCAGACTCTCCCTCCCCAACATCATCAAGTAAATATCTTAATCATTTGGTAAGAGCAAGAAGAAAAAGGTGGGAGGACACTACATTCATTATGGAAGGAGAATTCATTAAGAAGTGAGATCTGGGGCCTCCCCGGTGGCGCAGCGGTTGAGCGCTGGGTTGCGAAGCTGCCCGCAGCCTCTGCAGCGCCGGTTCGATCCCCAGCTGCTCCCCGGCCACCGGAGGAGGGTCCCACATGGCGCGCAGACCTCTCCTGCAGCCCGCTGCTCCCCTCAGCAGTGTACTTCGGTCTTTCTGCCTGCTCTGCTCCCCGCTCTGGCTCTGGTGAATTCTCTCACCCTCCCGCGCTTCTGACTGTACCCAGTGCATATATAAACAAAACAAACAAACAAATAAATAAATAAATAAAAACATGCCTCTATTAAAAAAAAAAAAAAAAGAAGAAGTGAGATCTGGCATTGAGTTTTTTTTTTTTTTTTTTAATTTTCTAGAGGCATGTCTTATTTATTTATTTATTTATTTATTTATTTATTATTTGTTTGTTTGTTTGGTTTATACATGCACTGGGTACAGTCAGAAGCGTGGGAGGGTGAGAGAATTCACCAGAGCCAGAGGGGGAGCAGAGCAAGCAGAGGGACTGAAGTACACTGCTGAGGGGAGCAGCGGGCGGCAGGAGAGGTCTGCTCACCATGTGGGACCCTCCTCCGGTGGCCGGGGAGCAGCCGGGGATCGAACCGGCTGCAGAGGCTGCAGGCAGCTTCGCAACCCAGCGCTCAACCGCTGCGCCACCGGGGAGGCCCTGGCATTGAGTTTTTTAAGACAAAAGCAGTAGTAGCAACTATTTATAAATTTTGGCTGAAACTTTTTTTGAAGTAAGGAAACTAATACATTTTACCAGCAGAACAGACTGTGTTGATTACTAATCAGGAAAAGTCACCCAACTAGAAGCAAACACTCACCTGAGCAGCTCCCAAAGGTGGGACTCGTAAACGCTTCATAGCCTTTTGTCTGTCACCATCTTCAAGTTCATTGGTCACCACAGCCTAGAAAGACATAATATTAAATTCTGACACAGATTTTATTAAACTTGAGTAATGTTTAAATTATTCTGAACCATAATAATGAAAAAGCAATAGGTTGATAAAGCAATAGAAAAAATGAGTAGGAATATATGTATTCAAAACTAGCAAACAATTACAAAAGGAAAACAGAAAAGAGGAATTATTTCATTAGAAATAAGATGAATGTTATTGAAAATATGTGCTACATAAGTGGGATTATTGCACCTCAGTTTCAGAGATGAGCTGGTTGATTTTCTTGCACGTATAAAATGGTGCCACTTCTACATGAGCTACTCGCCAATCTGCTCCACGAGATGTTTCCAGGATCTTGTCATGCTTTTTAAGGATTTTTCGAAACCCTGTAAAATTCAGATTCTAGAGAAAGAAATGAAAGACACTATTATAATTTCCACCACCATAAAAGAAAATGAAAATTAATAAGCACTATGCATTGAACAAGCTGACTGGATGAAGAATGTTTACTGAGGGCAATGGCAACACTTTAATGAAAGCACTTACTACTAAAATGTAAGAATCTTCTTTCTTATTTCATTTATTCATTTCAAGGCAATATACAATCAGTGATACAAAGAATCCCTACACTATGAACCCTATTATTTCTATTTCAAGTAAATTAATTAAATTCCTTAACTCTGAACATTTTTACTTCCATGTTCCTATATCTAGTTGTTTTCAAAATAACTGATTTATATTATTTTGATTCTTTGATCAAAAAAGCATTTTTAGAGAAAATTTTGGCTTTATCATGCACTGAATATATCTAGTAGTTTTTTGCTTTTTGAAGGACCGGTACAGCTATGCCTTTCTCCCTACCATGGCAGCATGTGTGTACTGTAATGGAAAAAGAAAGCTTCCTTCTCTTAATTTTCATGTCCTTCCATGCATTCTCAGTTTGGAGATGGGAATGAAGTAAAGTAAGTAGAAAAGAAGAAAGGATCATGCTTACAAGCTTTTGTTGATAATGGGTAAGGAAGTCTTTTATTTAATATCTATACTATCAACATACTATACTTTTCTACATTCTCAATTTATGTTCTTGATCAACATGTAAAAAAATCAGGAAACCATGGATTTTGCAAGATTCTTTAAACAGTCTTCTAAATTTGTTGATCATGTATTGCCATCAGTAAAAGAAAGTTAAGGACTCACTCTCAATCAGGCTTTGCTTGCTAATTTCTATATAATTTCTTTTTTCTCACAAGTCAATGAATCACCTTAAATGCTCCTTGGGGTCATATCCTGTGACTTGGAGACTGTTTTCAATCCATTTTTTTTCTCTTTATTCTCAAAATAAATGTATTCCTACAGAATAAACAGTCTCAAGAAATGGTAACCAGATCAGAACCTTCATAGTTTGTGTTTTTTTTTTCTTAATTTATTTTTGCATATAGAAGAACTGGGGTATAGGCCAGAGGTGCAGGGGGTGAGAGGATTCACCAGGACAGAGTGGGGAGCAGAACAGGCAGATTTACTGAAATACACTGCTGAGGGGAGCAGCAGGCGAGACAGGAGAGGTCTGCTGTGCCATATGTGGATTAGCTCCCTGGCTGGGGATTGCGCTCAAGCCATAGCAGTTGTAACAATGAGACTTAACCCCTAGGTCACCAGGGAGGCCCAGAACCTTCACAGTTATCAGCTACTCTTGTTTTCCAAAGTAGATTCTAATGATTACCCCAGACAAAAGCTTCTGGGAAAGTTAACAAAATAAAATTTAATAAGTGTATTTCCCTGTAACATATAAGCATAATCAATGCAATGTGAAATGCTAATGCTTCATGGCATTATAGTAAAGAATACATTTTTCTGTTTCTTTTAAAAATAAATTATGAAGCTATAAGTAATTTCAAAAGAAAGGAATTTTCCATCATACACATTATATAATATCTGTTTTTCTAAAACTATTTTCCAACTGGGTATATTTTGAATAACATATTAAATCACCAAGGAAGAAAGTAGAATTGTGAAGGGAAAGATGGAAAAACATATATTAGCTATTAGATTAGTATAGATATGAGGCTATACTTATTTATTTTAAAATTCCAATATTTATCCCAGTAATGTTTTTGTTATATAAACTTTACTTTTTATGTAGGATATGATCTTGTAATGATCCTCACCATTGATTAAACATAATCATAAGAATAATTTGAGAAAGAGTGTATAAGGGCTTTCTAAAGATTAGGGAGATGTTTTGTGTACTTAAATGTTTATTATTGAACAAAAATCTGTTCTTCAGTACATTTATATATTTAACTATGTAAACAAACCTATAAAGAATTACAGATGATTAAGTGCCCTGTATCTTCTTAATTTAGCATACAGGGTAGTTCAACTTTCCAGATTGAGTTTTAAAAATATACAGTAATTTAACAGTCTAGATACTCAGTCTCCACACATTTGTGCTAACTATTTCTGTTCCTTAACAAGATCAAAAATATAGTTAACTGCATTCTGTGAATAATAAAATCAAAAGAATTCTGAATGGCGGGTTGAAAATATCTTTTGTATTATTAGTGTTAGCTGAACGAAAGTTAGCACTCTTTAACTACTTTAGTAGAAATTTTACCACAGGTTAAAAAGAATATAAAAGCTCTTATAGTCAATAGTGGCTGGATAGACGTAATATCTCTTATTTCTATTCTGCACTACCTGTCAAACCAGAGGTGCCTCTGAAAATATAAAGGAAACTATCAACATTAGATCTTCAGTCAAGGGGTACTCCTGAATATCACACAAAAAGGATTTAGAAAACTGATCTTCAAACACAGACGTCTTGTTAACACTATCGTACCACCTTTGATACATGGTTGTTAGCCAACAAAAAGTTGAAACCCCAATGGGAATGTAAAGAATAATGACATGATAAGGACTTTCCTTTTTTGATCAAGGTAATTGTATTTATTATAATCTATCAATTATTTAAAGGTTCCATTCTCCGGGTGAGACTCCACACCTGATAGTTCTGCAGCAGGATAAGACTGAGGTAGAACTCGCTGAAGGCCAGTTTAAGGTCTTTAATATTCCTATGTTGGACACGTTCCTCATGAGACAGGTGGAAGACTGGCTTTCTGCGTTGTCGCAGCGTAGTGACACCAGTGCTTTCTTTCTGCACATCCAGTGATGACTGAAGCTCATTCTGAAGTGTAGCAAACCTGCGTTGAGCCTCTGCAAGCTTTTCTATAAAAAACAAAGCAGAACTATCAATTAATCATGATAAAAAAGCTGGTAAAAGTTCTGACTCCTGAATTTCAACTAATTATTCTAGCTTGTTTTCCTAAAAATTCTAGGGAAAAAGTATTACTTGTAATATTTAGAACTGGTGTAATATGTTCCTTTCACTCTCACACTTCCCTCCCTGCAAAAGCTCAACTATTACCTTTTCATTTTATAATTTAAGAGATTACTGAGATTGAGGATACACATCACATTGGAATTTGAAAAATATGTTGGCAGCTCTTGAAAGGTTAAGCAGAGTTACTTTAAAATACAGCAGTTCTACTCCTAGATATATATCCAAGAGAACTGAAAACATGTTTACACAAAATTTGTATGCATATGCAAATCTATATTCATGGCACAAATGGGAACAATCCAAATGTCCGTAAATGAATGGATAAATGAAATGTGGTATGTGTGTGCAATGGAATAGTATTCAGTCATAAAAAGGAATGAAGTACAGATTCATGCAACAACATGGATAAATTTTTAAGAAGATAAATAAATGAAAGAAGTCAGAGACAAAGTTCCACATATTATATGATTCTATTTATATGAAATACTTAGAAAAGGCAAAACCTAAAGGGAAAGAAAATAGATTAGTGGTTGCCAGTAACTGGGGCGGGAGGCAAGTGGGGGAGAGAAATGGGGAGTGACTGCTAATAGGTATGGGGTCTTTTTGAGGTGTTGATAATGTTCTGAAAATAGATACAGATGATGGTTGTCCAACCTTGTAAATATACTAAAGACTATTGAATTGTATACTTTAAAAGTGTCAATTCTATGATATGTGAATATCTCAATTTTTTTAAGGAAGCTAGTAAGAATTTTTTTGGCTACGTAAGTTAGTTCAGAAACAGGATTAGAATTTGGGTTCTAGATTTCTAATCAGCTGCATTTCTCACTACATCTCATTACTTCTCCAAAGTCAGATGGTACATGAAATTAAGACTGGAAAGAAAAAATAACAAAAACATATTAAGTGTAACTGGATACATGTGTATTTGTGTTATACATACATTTAAAAATATAATCCTCTGTAACTTTTCTTCCATGATCACAAGTTAGTATATTGAAACCAGGCAAATTTGGGTTCAAATTCTTGCCTCATCATTAATGGGCTATGCAACTTTAGGCAAAGTTATTTTTTTTAACACTTCTATGATTCATAGATGCAGCTGTACAGAGTAAATAATCTTATAATGCAGTTGTACAGAGTAAATGAAGCATAGAACATGCCAATTACTACTCAGTAAATAATGATGATAATGATATACAATAATAACAACAAAGTATTATTTGTAGTAAATTCTTCCTTAAAGTTCTCCCCTTCTTTACTTGGTATACTGCTAAACAATCTTATCTTCTCCTAACCTTAAGTCTTTTTTGTGGTCTGGAAACTAGGTGAAAGATCATGACTTCTGTTGTACATACACTTATGTATGTACACCTGCATCATTAAAAGGCTGTTAGGTTGTTGTGTTGTAGGCCAGGTATGAAACAAAGATGTGTTCATTGAAATGGGCCACCTCATCAGTGGAAAGGATAATTTCCTGAAAGAGAAGGGCCAGATGGTAGCACTTAACCATCAAAATCAAGGTAAGTGCATTTACTATAGAAGGCAACAGAGCAAATCAGTATTCGGAATGTTTTCACCCATAGAGATTGTGGCTATGTTAACTGATCATGGTTATTATTCAGAATGAAATAGACAACTTACTAGCATGTTGCTTGATCAATATAACAGAAAAAATCCTTCAGACTTAATAGTCAAACGCTTGATTTTAATCACCACAATGGAGAGTAATGACCTCTTACTTAGTTTCCAGAAGTAAGCTAGTTCAGATTCCCTTTTGGGTGGTTCCAGTCAAAAATATATACAAAAGTATATACTGTACATCTTACTAAAAGTGTCCTCAAATAGCTAAAGAGCATTTATAGTGGTCACTTTAGTGATGGTGCACTAGGGAAAAGGAAATACCCAGACTATTCAAGGATTATTAGACATTGTTTTTTTCCAATTTATTTTCTACTGCTATATGACAAATTACTACAGATTTACTGGTATAAACAAAATTCATTATTTAGCCCAGTTTTGCAGGTCAGAAATCCAAGCATAATATGCCTAGGTTCTCTGTGAGGTTCCATAAGACTAAACTCAAGGTATCAGCAGGGCTACTTTCTCATTGGTAGGGAAGGTTACTCTTACAGCTCACTTGGTACTGGCAGAATTCAGTTCTCTGCAGTTGTAGCATTGCCATTCCTATTTTCTTATTGGCTGTAGAAGAGACAACTTTTATTTTATTATTTTTAAAAGATTTATTTATTTATACATATAAGAACCGGGGTACAGGCCAGAGTTTTTGGGAGGCCGAGAGGATTCACCAGAGAGAGAGTGGGGAACAGAACAGGCAGATCGACTGAAATACACTGCTGAGGGGAGCAGCAGGCGAGTCAGGAGAGATCTGCTGCATCATGTGGGTTACCTCCCTGGCAGGGGATCAAACTTGTGCTGTAGTGGCTGAGGTGAGCTTCATAGGTTGCGTCTTACCCCCTGGCACCACCAGGGAGGCCCCAAAGAGATAACTTTTAGATCCTAGAGTGTACCTTTCCCAGTCTCCATTCCCAGTCAGCAAAGGTGAAATGCCTCAAGTGAAATATTCTCATTCTTTGAATCTACTCTCCTTGGGAATAGCTCAATTCTGAGTAAGCAGGTTCACTTGCATAATCTCCCTTTCTTAAAGTCAACTGATTTGGGACCTTAATTTACATCTTCATAGCAGCACCCAGGTTAGTGTTTGATTGAGTAACTGGAAGAAAGTATGTGTACAACGGGGCAGTGGGGGAGGGCAGGAAAGGGGGGCGGTGTCCTGGAGGTCATTTTAGAATTATGCCCTACTATATAGCTCTGAAGCAGTCAAGGTGGAGGTTTATAGCATTCAGGTGACAAGAATGTTAGCCCAGGTTTAACTTGTAGTATACCTAATTGGTTCACAGACAGACACATATATTTTGTAATATTTACACTTTCCATTACATGGATATCAAAAATGTAAGAAGTCCCAAAAGTACAAACAAGGAAGACCTGTCATTTGCTGCTGTATGCCAGTAATAAATCAAGAAACAAATACCGCTCAAGTGGCAAACTACTTACTCATTTTACAAAGCCAATTCAATAATTCAATTATCAATTTTTATATATGCAAAATCTTTCTTGCCTAACAATCCTCAGTCCCTCTTCTCTCCTTAGGGCTTTCACGAAACTATATGTATGCACACATACAGCATAGTATATACACTTCTTTGTTTGTATGTGTGCTTTGTTTATATGACTAAACAAGTTTTCTGAGGGCAATGGTTCTATAATCTTCATAGACACATGATTAACATTTTTAATATTTTTTCTCAAATATACTTTATATGTCATAGCATTCACCCACTGTATGCTCACAGTTCGTGGATTTTTAATAAATCTGCAGAGTTGTATAACCACAGCTCATTTTAGAATATTTCCATCACCCAAGCTGACAATTCTCACTCCCACCCCCAGCCTTAGGCAACCACTGATTTGTTTTTTATCTCCATGGTTTTGACATTTCTGGACATTTTATATAAAGGAATCATACAATATGTACTTTTTCTGTATGTGTCTGGCTCTTTAACTTAGCAAATAATTTTGAGATTCATCCATTTTGTAGCATGTATCAGTTTGTTCCTTTTATTGTTGAACTATATTTCACTGTGTAAATACACCATTTCATTGTGTGAATACATTTCATTGTATGAATAAAGCTGATGAGCAAGTGGCTTGTTTCTAGGTTTATACTATATAAATTATGCTCTATTAATATTCATATACACATTTCTGTGTATTGTCAGCTTCATCTTTGTATCATGAGAGCTTGCCTGTAGCAGGTTCACTCCATGTTTGCTGAATGAATGAATATGCAGGAAAAAGTATTCTCCAGCAATACAAGTTTCTATGTAGAAAAAGAAGAGAAATAAAAAATTTAGGAGTATTTTTCTACTTTCTTTAAACCAGTGATTCTCTTTCTTAAGGGAATGGCTATCTAAAAGAGCATATGAGAATCCCTGAGTAGGAGTAAGGAAGTATAAAGCATATGTAATTAGATAGAAAAAAAAAATCACACTGAATATTACTACAGTCATGGTGTGAGATTTTCATACTGAGCAAAAGAGGGATACATTTTAAAAAGATGAGAAACACTAGTTTGGTACCAATATTCTGAATCTATTTTGCAATGATAACTCCATTTTCTAGAGTCAGAGGTCCAAAAAGTTCACACACAGGATAGCACAGAGCCTGGAAAAGTAGATATATGTGTATATAAAATATACCATGGTCTATGAATGAAAATCTACAAACACACTAATAATAAAAATGAACAGTTCTGGACAATTTCATAATTATGGTAATAGTCTATTTTGGCGATAAATTCCAATTTCTACTCAAGGCAGGAAATCAAGTGATTCTGAATGAGAACAGATTATTATTTTAGTAATATATGTTAATGCAGTAAGTTCTCATGCAAAATATATTTGATAAAAATTCCCAGTAAGTATTCAAGAACTTTCAAACCACCTCAGACGTCATAAGACTTAAATAAGATCTTTTTGAATTTCACTCAAAAGTGATACACACACACGCACAACACACACACAACACACACACATATATTTAGGGGAAAAAAGGTACTTTGAGCTACAAGCTATTTTGGGAATATTAAAGTTATAAAACAGAAAATAATTTTTGATAAAATATAGTGTCTTTTAGAATAATTTACTTACTTATCTTGGAATGTTACCATGCTGCTGATTCAACTTTTGAACCTCAGTGTTATTCAAAATACAAAGTAAGTTTATAAGAAAGTTGGCCCATCACAGATGATTCATGATAGTTAGTCTTGTTATATTTCATGCAATTTTTATACTCTTTTTATATGGAATTCTTATTACTTGAAACTGTTAAACTCTCAAATATCAAAGTCAGACGTCTCCATATGTATATTCTATTTTTCCATTTTCTCTCTAACCACCCACTCACTCTTTTTTCTTTTACAACTCCAGCATCAGCAGACAATTTACCCTCCTCACCTCTGAATACATCATGTACTCTGATGCCATTATATTTCTGGATAGGTATTTTCCCTTGCCCTGGAACACCATACTCTAAATCTCCCTACTGTTACCTGAGAAATACAACAAAACAAAACAAAACAAAACAAAACAAAACAAAACAAACACTCCTCAAAGAACATTTGGCAAATGCTTATGCATTTTCAAAGACCCAATTTAAATGTTACTTCTTCTGGAAGCTTTTCCTCAATCTCATTTTTTTTCTCCAGGTGAATTCAGTGTTTCTTTATGTCAGCTTCCATACTACTTTGCAAAACTCTAAAGTACTAAGTATCATCATTGTACATATACTTAAAAAACAGACAGAACTGGTAAACGAACATACTGGCTGTATAGTAGAATATTTTCTATTCTACTATATTTTATTCATGTTTTAAAAAAATGCTGATGACATCATGTATTTTCAGTTCCTGACTCACATGGGTTTGCAACCTACAATTTAAAAGTCTGCATTTTTGTGAAGATGCCTCCTGAAAACTATGTGACCCCTTGAACAGTCTTAGAAAGACAGAAAATGAAAGAGGGAAAAAGAAAGTAGAACAGAAATTAAGTTGGTTTCACATGGCTTGCTTTTATTTATTTTTAAAAGATTTATTTATTTATTTATACAAGAACCGGGGTACAGGCCAGATGTGCAGGAGGGTAAGAGGATTCACTGGGACAAAGTGGGGAACAGAACAGGCAGACTGAAGAAATATACTGCTGAGGGGAGCAGAGGGTGAGACAGGTGAGGTCTGCCGCGCCATCACATGGCTTGTTTTTAATAGAAACCTACCAACCACTTCTTTTTTTAACAAAATTAAAAAGCAGAATTTCAGGAAATTTGCAAAGTTGTCTGATCATCACCACATTCCATTTTTGAAAAATTCCACTGTAATTGTAATTTTTTCCCCAAAGATTTATTTTATTTATACATACAAGAACTGGGGTACAGGCCAGAGGTACGGGGGAGGGTGAAAGGATTCACCAGAGACAGAGTGGGGAGCAGAACAGGCAGATCCACTGAAATACATTGCTGAGGGGAGCAGCTGGTGAGACAGGAGAGGTCTTTTGTGCCATATGGATAAGCTACCTGGCCAGGGATGGAACTAGTGCTGCAGTGGCTGCTGATAGCTTCATTGTACTGAGACTTAAGTCACTGCGCCACCAGGGAGGCCCTATAATTTTAATCTTTATCTGATGTGTTAACAAGAGAACAAGACAGACTAGCTGCTTTAATTCACTTCTCTAACTGCCCTCCCATTCCCCGTCCCTTAATAGCGCTTTACTGATTTTGTTGTAATGAACTCAAGAGAATCATGACGTAGGAAGAAATCCTAAGACAACAGAATTTAAAAAAATACTGTAGACCTATGATCACCCTAATTAACTGCATATACATTTAACACAAATTTTAACACACATATAAACAAAGAACAAAACCAGTCACTAAGTCATAGTTTCAATATGTGGGTACTAGATACACATAATCACTGTACTATATTTACAATAGTATTTCAGTGAAAGAAACCCTTATATTTCATTACTCGGTGGTATACAATATACTGTGCCTCAAATAAGTATGAAGCAATCTATAGCACCTCAAATCCATAAAGAAAAACATATGGCAAGTCACTGTACAATAGGACTACAGATAACCATATAACAGGAATCCTCATTCTTTACCTCCTCCTTTTCCTCCATCCTTTTTGGTAAATAAAGGAAAAGCACATAATACTATTGTGAGTTCCTAACGTAAACTGAAGTAAAAAAATTAAGACAGTCCAGGAAAAAAAGTTATCTAGAAAATAAAGGAAAAAGCACTTAGCCATTTAAAACATTTCAACAATAAAAAAGGGCTTGCTTGTTTTAATTGTGAAATTATTAAAAACAACAGATATGCTGTTTTTTTAATGTAGGCATATAAAAACACTACTTAAAAACTACTAAGTATTTTGAATGAAGAGAGAAAACAAAATGATTCAAGGAGAATGATGTTGTAACATGAAATGATTAGGATTCCTAGTGAAAAAGCCTACTTCTTTCTGGTCACCACAAAAAGGATTTCTACTACTATATTCGCCTCCAGATTAAATACCATTTTTCATGCTAAAGGAGATCTGGGAGACTTCTAGGTCAGTGATTAGTTAGCAATGTCATCACCAACAAGGATCCCTCCTTTAAAATATTTCTTTTTCTTCAAATATTAAAAGATTTCATTTATAAGTATAAATGACCATATCTTATTAACCAAAAATATGTAACAAAAATAGTAAGCAGTAAAATGATTTACATATATCACATTTCTGGAAATATTGAAAATAGCTTCTAACTCCTCACAGTGGAACCCTAGAAGGCTGGGAACCAATTTGCTCATTTTATAAGCAAGTGCATGGAAGACTAGAAAAATTAAATGGTAAACTTCTAAAAAAAATAAGGTTCAAAAATCCAAATGGTAACTGGTAGATAACAGAATTAATATGAAAATAAATACCCACATTTTAGTAGTATTCATTCTACATTTTGTTTGTTTGGCTTTCACAGCATTTTGCTTTGAATATTTAAAGGTTCCAATGAAGATTATACATCACTTAAAAACAGACTATTGTTAGCTGACCATTAAATGATCTGTGAGATGTAAATGAGTGGAAGGTTTATAAACTGAACACATGCCTGTATTATTTATAGTTTTTCATGTTTCCTAATGTCTCAAGATTGCAATTTACAAACAATCTGCCCTGGAGATGTCTGAATGAGAAAAAGGATATTGTCTAGGACAAGTGCCAAGTTCTACTGCCAATCATGTTTTCATAGCATTCATCATTTCCTGACCTGGGAAAAAAGTTAGTCTGGAGTGTATCAATTTATAACTACTCTTTGATGACATCAAGAGACAGGCCCTAAAGGCCCTACTAATACACATGAATAAGGACTTCATTAAATCATCACCCTAAATTTTCAGTAGTAGACTATCCAAAATTATTTTTGAACAGTAAGCAACTCTAAGATACTATCTGTCAAAGTAAAAAAAAAAAAAAAATGTAGATACTTGAAAGCTATTTAGTGAATCATAAATCAGCATTTAAAAAAATCAAATAGAGGGGCCTCCCTGGTGGTGCAAGGGTTAAAGTTTCAGTGTTATCAAGCTGTGGCCCACCACTATGGCTTGAGGTCAATTCCTGGCCAGGAAGCTAACCCACATGGCCCAGCAGACAGCTTCTGTCTCACCCACTGCTCCCCTCAGCAGTGTATCTCAGTAGATTAGCTTGTTCTGCTCCCCACTCTGTCTCTGGTAAGTCCTCTCACCCCCTGCACCTCTGGCCTACACTCCAGTTCTTGTATGCATAATAAACAAAAATAAATCTTAAAAAATTCTTTAGAAAATCAAAGAGAAATAACTACAGAAAACTGAATATAATACATGTAGTACAGTAGTAGTATCTTGTGTAAACAAGTAGTATTTCATTAAAATATTTTGTTTAAAAATAGATGCATAATACATTCGATATACATATCTGTCATGTGTAATGTCATCATTTGTATATTTTTTACTGTTAATCATAATATAAAATATATCTATTGTTAAGAGTAATTATTTATTTTTCCTTGCAAACCAAGATACATTATCTATTCTTTATCTAAAGTATTCATTTAGGGCCTCCCTGGTGGCGCAAGGGGTTAAAACAGAACCTATGAAGCTATCTGCAGCCACTGAAGCAAGAGTTCGATCCCTGGCCAGGGAGCTACCCACATGGTGCAGCAGACCTCTCCTGTCTCCCCGCTGCTCCCCTCAGCAGTGCATTTCAGTAAATCTACTGTTCCCCACTCTGTCTCTGGTGAATCCTCTCACCCCCCACACCTCTGGCCTGTACCCCAGTTCTTGTATGCATAAATAAATAAATCTTTAAAACAAACAAAAAATATTCATTTAGAGGTAGGCTCATAGATCTTTCCCCCCAAAAAAACATAGTAAAAGAAAAATGCTAATAAATGTGACCTTAGATACTTTCCATTTACAGTGTTGGATCACATCCAACAGCTTTTTCTCAGCCTAAACACTCCTGATTGCATATGTCTTTCTCATTAGTCTCCTCTTCCTCCTTCTACATGGCTGTCCTCTCCTGTCTATACTATTGGCTCCTCTTTATTCTCCTACCTTCTAGTCGTGGAAATTACCTTTATTTATTGCTGATGGCCCTTATTTTATTTGTCAAGTAGAAGGTAAAATAAGCACGATGGGGAAGATGGTGGGATTAGAGAATTCAAGAAAATGGTATAAGGTTAGAGAAGCACTTTAGAGCATAGAAAAGGACACTGATTAGGACAAACAGGCAGCTTTGAGGATACAGTTAAGAATGCAGCAATGAATTTATAGTAGTTCAAATTTGTTCTGCTATATGATTTTCTCCCAGCTGTCCTAAGCATCCTACAGGTAGGTATGAAGAAAAAGAAAAAACTGGATTTATCCACTAGGCAGAGAGTTAAAATGTCATGAAGGTTAACCCTTTGCACTCTGAACCATTTTACGATATTTTGATTTAATTTCTTGTGCCATTTCAAGATAAAACTTCAGGGAAACATGCATGTCTCAAAAAGTTGCATTGAAATAACCTCAATTCCCCGTAATCACTAATAAATTGCAATGTCCCCTGAGAGGGGACATCCGACTGATATGCTAGAATTCCGATGTCCCCTGAGAGGGGACAGCGGAGTGCAAAGGGTTAAAGTACAAAAAGCACAAGGGTCAAGTGGTTAAAATAATTGATGGAAAAGGAATTTGGTATGGGGGGATCAATTGAATGAGGAGTCAAGGAACTTGAGTTAAGATGGAAAAACAGATGGCAGGAGTAGGGAAGTAAACATACAAAAATCCAAATTTAAAACAATTAGACATAAACAATAGGGTTTCTAATATTTTTTTCTTAACTCCAAAGGCTTAAATATTGAGATGCTAAATATATTCCTACTTCAACTAAAGAAAATCTCTCTTAAGTACAATTTAGCATGGAAAACAAGCCCCAACTTTAAAATGTTGATCAGAAATTTAAACAACATGGTAGAATCTCTCCAAAATTGTCTCTTGCTTGTTCTACCAAAAAACTACTCACCTGAATAAAATGTGTTGATTTTGGCAAGTTCCTTTTCACAGGTTTGGAAAAATTTTTCTTCAAACTTGGCAAAATACCTCTTTACTGTGTCCTCATCTGTAACTGAAAGCAAGGAAAATATTTAAATTTAGCATCCAAAGGCCAATTGGGGAAATAAAATTTGAAGTTGCTACTTTAGTCCAAAGTGACAATAATATATGTATTTTCTGAAAAAATGAACTGTGAATTGTGTTAAGAAAAGACCAATGAAAGTCCTCTTCACAAAAACACAATCATTATATAATTGAATAAAATTATCTAAATCTCTACTATAAGAAATTTAGCAGAAGAAAAAATAAGGGTTCTAAGACTTCAAAAAAGAAAGACACTACAGTAGACCAAAGTGATGAAGGAAGATTCAAGGTGCTGGGAACTGAAGTGAGTAGGATTCAGCAAGATTGTAGATTAAATATGTCATGGAAGAAAAGACAACAAATGAAGGTGCGAATAACTAACATGTTTCTGAGAAAAAAATGTGTTGACTGTTCCAACTATATTAAACTGATATTCACTTATTTTTACTTTAGCTACACCAGGAACAGAGAAGGAGATGCAGACTGATGGTTATAAATTGACATTCCAAACCTTTAGTTGCTCAGTAGAGACAAATGAGTTGAGCCAGTAAGAGTCTGTGCAAGCGTGTGTGCTGCTAGACAAGTGACCTTCAGGATAAGGCAAATGGGAGTGGAGCGCACATGCCCATCTAGTTAGCTGATAAGGGACCCAGGTTATCAGATTTCCCAACTTTATAAAAGCAATCTTATACTAGGTATTTTTAAAATACTGTGCATTTTAAATACAATCAATACATGTCTCTGTAGGCTAGATCCATCTTGTGAGTTTTGTCATATAACAGACTGATTTATTGAATCCTGTAAGTACAAATATATGTAGCTTCAGAAACCCCCAAGCCTGAAAGTGAGAACGGACTAAGTGTCCGGACTAAGAACGGACTAAGTGTCCAAGTGAGAACGGACTAGACTCCAAAATAATCATAATATGTAACTATCTTATCTGAATCTTTAGGGCACTCTAAATTTGAAATGTCTAGAAAAAGAAAAAATTGTTTGACATTCGTAAACTTAGTGAAATCTCAGGAATCTTTAAAAAGTTCACCTGCCCAGGAACAAGATAAATGGTGTTTCCTTGAATAATATGCAACACACACACAAAAATCCATTGTATCAGAGATATGTCAAAGAAAAATAAAAGGTTAAAGTTTTTAAAGAGCATGAGCAACAAATGTAAAACAAATCAGCACTACAAGAAACCTTACTTTTACTTACATACATCTACTTTTCTATTTGTTATGCATTAGATCTTAACAGATAATGCAGGATTTTATTGATTTTACAGTAAAAAAAAAAAAGATGGCCATTTTAAGCTCCTCCTATATGTTCAGCAATTTAGGTATAGAAAAGGCTAAAACTGCCCAAGGCCAGTGAGAATTATATTTTCAAAGCATAAAGCAGGTCAAAGCCTTTTAAAAAGCTGACCTTCAGTTAATGAAGCTCATGGTAACAGATGCTGCCCTTATAACAACATCTAGCTATAGCTGATTTAAAATAAGAGGAAAATGTTGCTCTACTTAATTATTTTTTTATTGTTAGGAAAGAAAAGTTAAAAGTCAAAAATGGGCTTTGTCATATTTGCTTGTTTCCCCTAAGACAGCAACAGACACATAAATTAATGGAACATAAGATAAAGTCCAGAAACAAATCCAAAATATATGGGCAATTAATTTATGATAAAGTAATCAAGTAGAAAATGGAAAAAGGGCAATCTCAATAAATGGTTATAGGAAAACTAGAAAATCATGCTGAAGAATGAAACTGGACCATTATTTTACACATAAACAAAATTAAATTCAAAATTCATTAAGCACTTGAATATAAGAACTGAAACTATAAAATTCCTAGAAGAAAACTTTGGTTATGGTGATGATATTTTAGATTTGGCACTAAAAGTAACATCAATAAAAGCAAAACTAAAACAGAGAGGACTACAAAACTTCTGAACAGCAAAGAAACCATCAGCAAAATAAAAAGGCAATCTACGAATAGAAGACAATACATGTAAATCATAAATCTGATAAGGAGTTTATATCCAAAATATAGAGAACTCATACAATTCAACAGCAATAATAATAATAATAATAATAACAACAACAACAATAAAGTAAAAATGGGCAGAGGATCTGAATAGACTTTTCCAAAGAAGACATATGGATAGCCAATAGATATGCAAAAAGGTAATCAACATCATTAATTATCAGGGAAATATAAATCAAAACTACAATGAAATTTCACTTCACACATGTTAGAAAGGTTATTATAAAAAAGAAAAATTGGCAATGTGGAGAAAAGGGAACTCTAATGCACTGTTGATGGAATACAAATTGGTATAGCCACTATAGTTTCTCAAGAATTAAAAACAGACCTACCATATGATGATCCAACAATCCACTTCTGGGTATTTATCCAAAGAAAACAAAAACACTAACTTAAGAAGATATTTGTACCCTACCACAGTTTCTTCCCCCATGATCACTGCAGTATTATTCATAGCAGTCAAAAATATGGAAACAACCTAAATGCCCATCTGTGGATGAATGAATGAATGAATGAAGATATATATAATGTAATATTCAAAAATAAAAATGAATGAAATCTTTAAAATCTTGCCATTTGTGACAATGCTGGGCCTCGATGGAATTGTGCTAAGTGAAATAAATCAAACAGAATCAATCTAAAGGCGAAAAAAAAGAAGAAAAACTGAGCTCTTGAATACGGAGAACAAACTGGTTCTGTTAACACAGGCATTGGGTAAATGTTAGGCAAAATAGGTCAAATGGTACAAACTCAGTTATAATAAAGTCCTGGGGTGAGGGTTAATGTATAGCAGGTGAATACAATTAATAATTCTGCGTTCCATATTTTTCTTACTAAAAGAGTAAATGGTAAAAGTTCTCATCACAGGAAAAAAATTTCTAACTATGCACAGATAACTATAATGTGATCATTTTGAATAGACATAAAAGTTGACTCATAATGTTGTACATCTATAATATGTTAATTATACCAATAAAAATGGACTTTATCAAAATTAATCACTTTTGTGTTTATAAGGGCACTATCAATAAAGTGAAGACAACCACAGTATGGGAGAAAATATCTACAAATCATTCATCAGATAAGGATATAAGTATCCACAATATATAAAGAACTCACTCCTGGAATTCAACAATGAAAAGACAAATAACCTAGTTGATAAATGAGCAAACGCTCTGAATAGACTTTTCTCCAAAACAGATCAACAAATGGCCAACCAGCACATGAAATATTTCAACATCACCAATCATTAGGGACACCCAAATCAAAACTATAAAGTCACCTAATAGCCACGTAGGATGCTATTACAAAAAAGAAACAGTAACAAATGTTTTGCAAGGATGAGAAAAAAAATTGAAACCCTCATATACTGCTGGTAGGAATTAAAAAATGGTGCAGGAACTTGGAAAATAGTTTGACAGTTCCTCAAAAATTAAATATGGAGTTACCAATGACCTAACAATTCAACTTCTAGGCTTATACCCAAGAAAAGTTAAGACAGTCCACACAAACCTTGCAAATGAATGTTCACAGCAGCATAAAAGTGGAAATGCCATGTTTGGCATGCCAAATATGCCATGTTTTCCTTACCCATTCATCAATTGATATACTCCAATCCAATCCAAGTGTATCAATTGATGAATGGGTAAGGAAAACATGGCATATTTGTACAATAGAATATTACTCAGTCATTAAAAATGAGTGAAACACTAATATGTGCTACTAGAGTCAGGCCTGAGTGAAGGACAATGACCTGACCCCTATCTTAACATTTAACCTGGAACTTTAGTTTAAGGTACTACTGTGCCACATTCCTTAGGGTCATGATAATAGATTCTTGAACGCACACATATATATTTTGTTCCGTCTGAGGATGCTGTTAATATTAGTGCCACAGGAATACCTGAGGGTCATTTGAAAGTGGTAACATAGGAAGAGAGCAACTATTCCAGGAGAGACATCAATAATCTGATAACTATCCCTAGGCTGCTCTTTGCTTTTCTGGACATGAGAAAGCAGAAACCCTCACCAAGGCCCTCAGGTCCTTTCAGTCCTTCCTTTCCTTCTATATAACCTTCCTTTATTTGCAACCTGAGAAGACAGTATTATTTAGGGTACTAACTGCCCTTCTTCCATGGTGGTGCCACCTGTTAATAGATGTTTTTTATTTTATTTTTTTTTTTTAAAGAGGCATGAATTTTTATTTATTTATTTGTTTGTTTGTTTATACATGCACTGGGTACAGTCAGAAGCGCGGGAGGGTGAGAGAATTCACCAGAGCCAGAGCGGGGAGCAGAGCAGGCAGAAGGACCGAAGTACACTGCTGAGGGGAGCAGCGGGCGGCAGGAGAGGTCTGCGCGCCATGTGGGACCCTCCTGCGGTGGCCGGGGAGCAGCCGGGGATCGAACCGGCGCTGCAGAGGCCGCAGAGGCTTCCCAACCCAGCGCTCAACCGCTGCGCCACCGGGGAGGCCCAATAGATGTTTTTTAAAAGATTTATTTATTTATACGAGAACTGGGGTACAGGTCAGAGGCGCAGGAGGGTGAGAGAATTCACCAGAGACAGAGCTGGGAGCAGAACAGGCAGATGGATCAAGGACACTGCTGAGGGGAGAAGTGGGTAAAGCAGGAGAGGTCTGCCCCGCCATGTGGGTTTCTCCCTGGCCGGCCGGGAATCGAACACACGCTGCAGAGGCTGCTGACAGCTTCACAGCACTGCGCTCAACCTACTGTGCCACCGGGGAGGCCCTGTTAATAGATTTCTTTGTGGAAATAATCTCATGGATCACAGTCAGGCTTTCTGAGCAAGAACAATAAGACCAGGTTACAATATGGATGAATTTTGAAAACATTTTCACAAAGAGAAAAAAAACATACACTAAAGACCACATATTGTATAATTCCATTTATATGAAATGTCCACAATAGGCAAATCCATAGAAAACTAAAGTAGATTAGTGGTTGGCAGAGGCTAGTAGAGGGGAAATGGGAAGTGATGAAATGTTCTGAAATTAGAGGTAATATTTATACAGCTTTGTGAATATATTAGAAACCAGTTAATTGTATACTTTAAAAAGGTAAAGTTTATATTATTTGAATTATATCTCAATAAAAAAATTTTTAACTTCAAGTTAACCCTATGACAGAGATAATGGTAAAGCATGTTAATTTATACAACAAATAATTTGTCTATTAGATACTACATTCAGTGTTAAATGCTGGAGAAGAAATGATCAACAAGGTAGATATTGCTCTTGACTTTATTATATAATTTGTATTCTAATAAGTGAGGCAGAAAGAAACCCAGACAAAGAATTACAAACTGAAAAGTGTTGTGAAAACAAACAGGGTACAAAGATAGAGGGTATGTAACTGGTATTATGATTATCCTTTTTGGCAGAAAAAGAAAGTGAGAAAAGACCTCTTCTTAGGAGATGACACGTAATCTGAAATTTGAACCTGAAGAATAAGATAGATCCAGGGCAAAATGGTTTCCAACAGAGGAAACAGCTTATTAGGAGAGAAACACTGGTACCGGACCACCTGAAATCAGGTCACAATAGGACTTACAGGTGGTAGTGACAGGAAATTAAATTAGGGACATAGGCAAAGTCCCTTACACACATAAGGCCATACTGTGCTTGAATTTTATCCTCAGCGCAAAATGTCTTAAAGTAGAATTAATTTAATTTTATTAAATGATAATTTAAAACAGTATTTCCCAGGACATTAGGTATATGACTGAAGAATTCCAAGGAACTAAACTGAGTCGGTGATTTAAGAGTATAAACTGAGTTAATCTGATTCCTTTAAGGTAGTAGACCTCAACTAGGGATGAGTTTGCCAGCACATCATCCTCTCTCTCTCCCCCTGCTAAATAATGAATTATTCTGTCCCAAATGACAATGATGTCAAGGTTGAGAAATTGCTCTAAGGCAATTAGATTTGAGACCAGCTCTTTGTATTTTTATTATATTCTATATGCAAGTGTTTCTATGCCTTCTGTCTCAAAAACTACTCATAAGTGAGAGAACTAATGAATAAAAATTAACATGTGACTAGGTTCCATCAAATATAGGAAGAATTATTTAGCACTACTGATTTCATGCTTTAAAGAAAAAAAAAAGGTGTTTCTTTTAAAAGTGTGATTTACAAATTCAGAATAAATAACTTAAAATTCTATTTTTTTCCCCAAATGCTACTTCATCAACAGATGGGTGAATTATATAAAGCATATGGCAAAGAATATTCAAACATAAAAATGTTACTCTAAAATCATTGGTGTAGTAGAAATGGAGCTAAATGGGAGTAGGAAGTCATTCATTCAATAAATGTTGAGTCCTCCTAGGCACCAGGCAACGAAACAGGTGCTGGGGATATAATGACAAGCAAAATATGCAAAAACTTTGCTCTCAGAGATTACACTGTCCTAAGGACAATACTTAAACGATCACAAAAATATGCAAACTGTAATATGAGTTTTGAAGAAAAAAATAAGGAAAAAACAGCTGTGGGAACTTGGTAGTCTGCAAGGATTGTAGGGAGGGAAGGTGTGGGAGTCTGAAGAAACTGTTACAAAGGCAACGCCATAAAAAGGGGAGGAGCATTGCAGAGCACTGAAAGGGCACCATTTCCCCCTGCTTCCACTTACATGCAGTCACCTTGGTCTGTACACTTCAGTGTGCCATGATTCAGACTTCCTCAATGGGGGATAGCTGGGAAAGAGAGGTGGATATATACAGGTAGGACACATATGAAGGGAGTTGGAAGGAGCATTAAAGAGACATGTGGAGGGAGATACATAAACACTTGGAAGCAGTAGTGGGAAGAGATACATGGGTAAGAGACATGTGGGGAGACTGCTCCTGGTCCATGGCAGAGACAATGGCGGCTGTTATCTTGACCTCAAGATGGACTGTGTAGTATATTTTTAATTTTGAGTCTCTCCTTATGTCCCAGCTTTCTGGGACCTGCCTAACCTCTCTTGTGGTTCCTTATCCGAAGGTACCTTAGACTTATGGCAAGTGTTAGGGCCTCAGTGGCTCTGCTTTGAGCCAAGCCTGTTTGGATGGACATTTGGCCAGGAGGAAATGAGGAATATTTGAAGTTTTACTGGGAAACTGTTACTGGAAATCCTTTCTTCTCTCTCTGCACACCAATTCTATTAAAACTCTTTTCACACTAGGAGTTTGCTTCCTTTGCCTTTGTGAGAGTGGATTGCTGTACTTCTTTTAGAGCATGCATCCCTTAACAGTTTGGGGTCCCTGATAAGCCTCCTCAGTGGCATGCCAACAAATTACCATTTGAGATAAAATGTGAATAGGAGAATCGCTCCCAGCAGTAGGAACAGCAAGTATATTAACAAGATGCTGAAGAAAGAAAAGGGCATGGTGCATCTGAGAAACTGAAGAGGTCAAGTGACTGGACTCCAGGGAACAAGAGAGATAGTGGTGGTAGCTAAGGCTAGACAGGCAAGTAGGAGTCAGATTAGTTAGGGATAAAGGTTAGTCTTTCTCCCACAACCAAAGAAACATCTTTGTAGGATTTTTAGCAGAGTAAAAATTGTGATGAACTGTGCTTTGTAAATGAAGGGTATGGGGAAACCAATCAGATTCATTACTATTTTTTTTAAAGATTTATTTATTTATGCATACAAGAACTGGGGTAGAATTGCGAGGGGGGGCGGTGAGAGGATTCACCAGAGACAGAGGGAAGTGGAACAGGCAGATCTACTGAAATAGAGTGGGCGAGTCAGAAGAGGTCTGCTGTGCCATGTGGGTCACCTCCCTGGCCAGGATCAAACTCGCGCTGCAGTGGCTGTGGATTGCTTCATAGTGCTGACGCTTAACCCCTTGTGCCACCAGGGAGGCCCCAGATTCATTACTATTAAGTGACAAGTCATGAAAACCTAAACTAGGGTGAGGGGATTGGAGATACAGAGAAATTCAGGAGATAGTGGAGGTAAAATCAATAGGTTTTAATGAGAGATTGGATATGGTTCTGATGCCAACTACCTGTATTAGCTTGAGTAGTGACTGACTCTGTGTTTTCTCTTGGGCAATGAGGGTACTTCAATACACACATTTGCTAAGCCCTCCCCTAAAGTTCCAAATTTCATATTCCATAATTAAATTTGCTAATTTATACAAAGTAATTCTGATTCCAATTGGCCTTAAATGGTCATTAACAAGATTTTCTAATCTTGATGTTTCACAATATGAGGTTTAACTAAATGTGTTTTTAAAATAGACCTGGTATTGTCCTAATGAATATTTACAAAATGTCTGTTATGCAAAAAAGAACAACAAAAAAGCAATAAATAATTCCAGCCAGCACATAATCAAATAGTAAAATAAGTGATGTATACCCATGTTTTCAAATGATTTTTGCTCTTGTTATCTCTACAAGAATTTCTGAAAGACATCTTCCACATTTTTAAATTATGACAAAAGATTTTGGGCACATTTAAAGAGTTACAAATAATGTAATGTCTGATGCACTGTAATTATTTGATTTTAAAGTTGAAATTGTTTTAAATGTAGCTAATGGAATTTAAAAGCTATGAAACATAACAACATTCATTATCATGTATACAAATAAACTCTTCTTGAACCTTGGAAATTTTATGATTTTTTTTGTGAACTTGTATTTCCATTCTAGATATGTTATAGCATTTATTCTAACATACTTTTAGGTTTGAAAATCATTTATTGATCATCCTATCATATTTCCTAGCCATTAAATATATATATATAAATGGAATTTTAAGTACAAAATCTTTTCTAGTCAGGGCCTCCTTGGGTGGCCTAGGGGTTAAGTCTCAGTGCTACCATGGTGACGGCCCACTGCCAGGCCTGAGTTAGGTCAGGGAGCTGAGTTCGATTGGCCAGGGAGCCAGTCCACATGGGATATCAGACCTCTCCTGTTTTACCCACTGCTCCCCTTAGCAGTGTATTTCAGTAGATATGCCTCTTCTGCTTCCCACTCTGTCTCTGGTGAAACCTCTCACACCCTCCCTCCCCCGGACCTCTGGCCAACACCTAGTTTTTCTACGCAAAATAAATAAAAATCTTACAATAAAGGAATAATTCTTAAAAAAAAACTTTCCTAGTCATAAATCTCTAAATATTAAAATGCTCCTGGGTTAGGTTATCATTACAATTACCGGAACACACTACATCAATCCAACATAAACATGTAATTACTTAGATAAATATTAAACATAAAAAGTAAAATGTTAGTGGGAATTTGAAAATAAAATCTCACATTGACGTGAACAGAACTTTTTCTTCCAATTACTTCACATATCCATTGATAAACACTGCATTATTGCATGAATGGTAAATACTATATTTGCTAGAATGATGAATATTACATTATTTACTAGAATATTATGACTAGTGTAGAATGAGATAATCTAACTTGTGTAGATATAAGTGCTGAAAAAAACTTGTTCACATAGTGATGATTGTAGTAATGTTAATTCTTTGAACATCTTCCAAGAATTTTTAAAAAATTATATAGTATTCTATTATTAAAGATTAGTTTCAATATAATACAAATTGACAAATCATTCTTCAACTGACAACAATTTGACTTCAAAAGCATTTCTTATCCTGTTAATTACTCATTTTTCTCAAGATCTACACCAAGTATTTGACACCTTCATTTGGAAGTTTACTTATTTATACAAGTAAACTTTATATATTATACAAGTCAACTTTTTATATTTATATAAATATTTAACTTATTTATACAAGTTTACTTATTTATACTTATTTATACATTTACTTATTTATACAAGCACTAGGTACAGTCAGAAGCGCGGGGAAGGTGAGAGAATTCACCAGAGCCAGAACGGGGAGCAGAGCAGGCAGAAGGACTGAAGTACACTGCTGAGGGGAGCAGCGGGTAGCAGGAGAGGTCTGTGTGCCATGTGGGACCCTCCCCCGGTGGCCGGGGAGCAGCTGGGGATCTAACTGGCGCTGCAGAGGCTACGGACAGCTTCGCAACCCAGCACTCAACCACTGCGCCACTGGGGAGGCCCAAGATAATTATTTTTTAAAGAAGGATTTACATTTGCTAATAATGTTAACCTAATTAATTCATACGATGGGAAAGTATATGTGATTCTTCAAAGCCAACTAGTTAATCAAATCTATCTAGTCTGATCTACCTTCAGCTGAATTATTACTGATTATAGTTCTTTTTCACTTCTACAAAGCTCCATGTATTAGTAATAATATATATTAAGACTGGCGTTACTACAAGCCAGTTAAATAGAAAGTGTCTAATGACTACCCAAAGTGAATAGTATTAATTTAATTGAAATCTCACTTTTTTTTTTTTTTTTTTTTTTTTTTTGCTAAGATGAGTATAAGAATGAACCAGAAGAATTATAAGCACAGTGGTTATACATGCCAGGCATAAAGCTTTCAAAGAACTACACTTATGTAACTATCTCACTTCTTTCTAAAGTGGTAGCCATGTAGCTAAAGATAGAATGCATTTATGATGAACATAACATCAATAATCTAGTCACATAAAATAGGAAACACAGGTCTGTAACAAAAAAGTACTGTAAAATCAAGGTATATTTTACACTTCAATTCTTTAAGATCCATAAACTACATGTTTGTTGGAAAATTTCCCCAATATTCCCAAGTTTTGATTTTATGGCAATATATCAACTAAAAATTTTTTTCTTAGCTCAAATTTCTCCAAGTGAATTTTATAAGCTTCCCTTCTTCTCTATATTCTGGGACTAGTTGGTATTTAAATTAGACCACAAAAGTAGACACTTATTTGTCTAATACAAGAGTTATCTAATGAATAAAATAAACAAAATGCATCCCAGAATCACACTGAGAAACATGAGAGAACAAAGCAAAAGTAAATAAAGCAATGAAATTAAGGAAATAAATAATGGTCTAGTGATTTTATGTATTTAAGTGGAAGATTTGAACTTTCTATTTCCGTGAAGAAAAGAGTAACATATTCAATATAAAACACTCAATTTTTGATCCCCCAAATATAGTTTTTGGTTCTTAATTACATATAGACAGATTCACCATCTAAGCAGCTAAGACATACCTTATAGTTACATCTCCCCTAAAAGTATGATTAGGGGTTCTAGTCCAAGATGTAACATAGGAGGCTTTGAAGTTCATCTCCTTCCACAGAAGGAGAAACCATCAAACCAGCCGAGTGACTCTTACCATTGAGTTAAGTAAGATAATGCCCACATTACTCACACTGAAATGGATAGGTAATGCTGAGAAAGACTCACATAAACTCCACCTTGGCACAGTCGTACAATCTAGAAGAACTCCCAACTCCAGCTACTACCTAAAGGAGAAAGGAAATTGGCTCCTTCTCTAAAAGAGAAATAATAATACAATAATGACAGGGGAGACCGTTAATAGCCCAGTTTCAACAATGCAGGGACCATCCACACAGAATATCAATAAGGAAATTGTAGGCCTGAACTACAATTTAACCAGATGGACCTAACAGACATTTACAGAACATTCCATCCAACAGCAGCAGGATGAATTCTTCTTAGGCACACATGGAACATTCTTCAGAATAGATCATATGTTAGGCTACAAAACAAGTCTTAATAAATTTAAGAAGGCTAAATAATATCAAGTATCTTTTCCAACCAAAATGTTATGAAACTAGAAACTTATGTCTCAATCTTTTTTTTAAAGATTATTTATTTATGCATAGAAAAACTGGGGTGTAGACCAGAGGTGTGGGGGTGGGGGGTGTGAGAGGATTCACAAGAGACAGAGTGGGGAGGAGAGGAGGCAGATTTTACTTAAATACACTGCTAAGGGGAGCAGCAGGCAGGCAGAACAAGAGAAGTCTGCTGCGCTACATGTGGATTAGCTCCAGGGCTGGGGATCCAACTCAGGCCATAGCTGTGACAGTGCTGACACTTGACCCTATGCCACTAGGGAGGCCCTATGTCTCAGTCTTTAGAGCTATCCTGAACTATTTTCAGTCCCATTAAGCAATCACATTTTTTTCCATTTCCGGGACTTAACACAAGATATTCTTTTGCCTGAACATTTTTTTCCTTAAGTACCCCAAATCCATTTCTTTGCCCAGCACCAACATTCATATTCACATTATTTCCCTTGTTCCCTGATTCTTTTTAAGAGACATTATGGACCAGAACAACTCTGAACATTCTTAGTGCATTAAATTATTGACTATTAATGATATATATCTTTCACAAGTATTATCAGGTGAATTTTAAATACAGAATAGGAGAAAAATTATTAGGAAACTGCCTTGGGGAGTGAGAAAAGGATGAAAGATACAACGAACCCTATATGTAGGAATGGAATCAAAGATAGTGTGAACTCATGGTTGCTAATATGTACGTAGATAGAAACAGATACATATATATGCAAAGGGAGCTCTCTCTCTCTCTCTCACACACACACACACACACACACACACACACACACACACACACACACATCCCCACCTTCTTAACTCTAGCCCTATCAAAGTGTCAGAGCAATGATACTTTAAAAACACCTAGCACTGGGATTTTAATTTCTAAATAATCTTCTCTAACAAAAGGAGAAAGGTGACTGAATCCAGGACTAGTGCAGGGAAAGTAAAAAATGAATACGAAATAACTATTCAAAACAGCTAACAGAAAATAAATTCTTGCCAAAGGATGGGAGTATGTCAAAACAATACAGGAGTCAATAAGGAAAAGCTCCCAGTGGTCAAACAATAAGATAAATTATTGTATTAGTTGATAGATTATAATTCGTAGTATAAAACAAATATCCACAAGTACAGATCGATAAATAAATAAATAAATGGATAGATAGGCTAGCTCGTCCCTGCAGAAGAATTTTAATTATTAAATGTGGAAGGACTCTTCGGCCCCAGTCGCAAAAGCAAGATGATGAAGGGAAGGGCATCATTTGGAAAGCATCGCAATATGACACATACACTGTGCACCGCTGTGGCTACAAGTCCTACCACCTTCAGAAGTCAACTGGAGGCAAATGTGGCTACCTTGGCAAGCAGAAGAGAAAGCATATCTGGAGCACCAAGGCTAAAAGATGAAATACCACCAGGACTAGTCATATGAGGCACCTATTGCAGATTCAGGCACGGATTCCGTGAAGGAACAACACCTAAACCCAAAAGGGCAGAAGTTGCAGCATCCAGTTCATCTTAGGAATTTCAAGAGTTATGCAATACATTTCTGGTTTATAAATAAATAAGGAAGGAAGGAGTAAGAAATACAAAATAACCATCAGGCAAATACCACAATACTAAACCGGGTATACAAGATTCACCTACAGATATGTTAACCTTTAATAAGAGAACAGCAAGGTTGCAGATACATCTAAATATATTTATTTGGGAATAGCACAAAACTGCAATTCCAGGAAACAGACTTAGGTAGAAACCTAAAACATATCCTCAGGAGGGGCTCAGGTTGGGGAGGGTAGTGCTTTTATAAAGGGGAGAAAAAAGGATGAAGTCATGGAAGATGAGGTAGTGAATGAGGTAATTGGTCAGGTGAAGGAGACACAAGGGAAAAATAGTTGGATGGCAGGATCACAAGCTAAAACAGTCAGGTGGAGATGTCACAGAGTAAAAGCAGATAAAACATTCTTCCAGAGAGTATTAGTCCTTTCACACAGGATATTGTGTTGGCTTCTTGGAATGTTGGTGGTTTTGCCTGATCCAAGGGTCATATCCAGATTAAAAAGCACATTAATGTAGTCTTTTCTGAGATAGCTTTCTCTGGTCCTATTTTAATATGGTTCCAGTGATGCTGCTTTTCAGAATAATAAAACCAGCACACAAAAGTTTGAAGAGCAGGAAGATAATTATCAATGCAAAGAGAAAAACAGTAACTTTATAATGAAGAAACTGGGTAGACACCACTTTCAGCACAAAATCAAGGTTAACATCACCAAACAAATAAGAAATCAACATTATGTATTCCTGAAATGACTCACTGTAAAGAACACGAGTGATACAGAGATTTCTAAGTGCTAAATAACAAAAATCCAACTCAGTAAATTTTAAATGGGCTTACTAAATAATTCATGAATCAGATAATATCCCATCTAGCAATTAGAAAGGCATTGAAAAAAGTTGTACAAAATGGCGTTTTTGTTTTCTAATACTCAGAAAGAGGCTAGCACAGTCATTAGCAAAAGAAAAGAAAGATTCAATAAGACAAGAGTCATCACATATATCACACCTCACTGGTATTGACCAGAAAACTCCAGAATGGCTATTTTACATTTCCACTTTTGGAAGAGGCTGAAACTACAACTAGGTTGCATATTAAGTCTTGGATCAATCCCATTTTTGGTCTGTTTCTTTTTTATTATTATTTAACATAAAAATATATATATTTGGTCATTCAGATGACCAAAATCAATTTCTTTTTTTTAATTTTATTTTTATATTCCCCATACAATTGCAACCCCCTTATTTTGATCCCAATCCCTCCTTTCCCCGCCCCCCACCCCCCATAGTGTGTCTCTGGTTCATAGTTGTTTGTTGATTTTGATTTTTTTCTTTCCTATAGTTATTCTTTTTTCTGGTCCCTTATTTACATTTTCTAAATTCCTGCTATGAGTGAGACCATCCGGTATTTTTCTTTTTCTTTCTGGTTTATTTCGCTGAGCATGATCCCTTCCAGTGCCATCCATGTTGCTGCAAATTGCATGTGTTTATCTTTTTTGAATGCTGAGTAATATTCCATGGTGTACATGTACCACATCTTCTTGATCCAAAAATCAATTTCTTACAGTTATTGGGAATTCTTCCATTACTTATGACTCAAAGCTCCCAAAACTCTTGGAATTTCCAAAGAGTAGAAAATGACAAAGATGTCCTTTCTTTTTGTGAATGAGGTGACTTTTGAAAGTATTTAAGGATGCTGGCTGATTACCAGGAGAATCAAATAAGTGATTAAAAGGTTGGAAATTTCTGTCCTATAGCCCCAACCCCAAACTCTGGGGAGGTTGAATTAATCACCAAAGGCAGTGATTTTATCAATCATGTCTATGGAATAGAGCCTCCGTAAAAACCCAAAAGGACAGGGTTCAGAGTGTGGCTGGGTTGGTGAGTACTTGGAGGTGCTGGGAGAACAGTACACCTATACAATGAAGCTCTGCATCCTTTCCCAAAGCCTTGCCCTATGCATCTCTTCTGACTGGCTGTTCCTGACTTATATTCATTTACAATAGACTGATGAATAAATTGGTTTCCTGAGTTTTGTCAGTCATTCCAGCATATTAATGGAATTCAAGGAGGAGGACGTGGGAACCTCTACTTTATAGCTAAACCGAAGTACACGTAACAAACCTGTGCTTGTTACTGGCATCTGGAAGAGGTCATGAAAACCTCCAATATTTAACCTGTTGCTCAAAAGCACAACAGCCTCAGTCTGTAAGTGTTATTTCGAGGAGGAGAGAGAGGGGGAGAAGGCCTACTGTTAAAAACAGAATTCTTAACCTATGAAATCTGATACTACTTGGGAAGTGTTAGAATTGAGCTGAACTGAAAAAGTAGGATACCCAAGCGGTATCTGGAGAATTGTATGTGTGGAGGATGTCACCTACCAAGTCAGTACATGGTGATCAGAACCCATTCAACACATCACTTCAGTGGTACTGTTGGCAAAAAGGCATGGCCCAAATCTATTCATTAATAGGTAAGTAAATTTTAAAAAGTCAGACAAAAATAAACTTACAGATAAACAAAATTAGTCATCAAAGTACAGTATTCATCAAACTGTCACAGCCATGACTAAGAAACAATTAAAAGAGTAAACTAGGCCTCCCTGGTGATGCAAGGTGTTAAGTCTCAGCACTGTGAAGCTATTGGCAGCCACTGAAGCATGAGTACAATCCCAGGCCAGGGAGCTAACCCACATGACACAGCAGACCTCTCCCATCTCACCTGCTGCTCCCCCCAGCAAAGTATTTCTGTCAATCTGCCCGTTCTGCTGACCACTCTGTCTCTGGTGAATCCTTTCACCCCTGCACTTCTGGCCTACATCTCAGTTCTTGTATGCATAAATAAATAAATCTTTAAAAAAAAAAAGTAACATAAAAAAACTCATCTCAATGCAATGTACCCACTGACGAGCTGAGCAGAGTGGCCAGGGGTGAAGTTATATAACATGAAAGGTAGATGGACTTTGAGGAAGAAGAAACAGAAGAACTCTGGTTCCTGCAACCCAACTTATGCCCTGGCACTGCAGGAAGGAGATGGAAGGAAACACATGGAAGAGACACGTCAAGACACTTGGAGGAAGACACATGTGGGTGAGAGACATGTGAAGAGGTTGACAATGGTACCAATTATCTTGATGTAGTTTCTCCTTTTGTCCTGGGACCTGCTTCAGACACTCTTTCCTATGGTTCCGTGTCAGAAGGTGCCTCAGACTTGTGGCAAGCTCTCAGGTCTCAATGGCCCACTTCAGGCCAACCCTCTTTGGCTGAGCATTTGTACAAGAGAAGTCAGGTAACTTTGGGTGTTTTATTGGGAAACTATTACTCTTTCTTCTTTCTCTATGCACACTAATTTCCACTACAGTTCTTCAAACTCAGAATCTGCTTTGTCTTTGTGTGCACAGGTGGCTGGGCCCCTTCTAGTTTGGGGATACCAGGGGTACCCTTGGTTGCACATTAACAGAACCCTGAATTGGATCCCTGTAGAGAAAAGGACACCAGGAGAAAATCTGGAGGTCTAGTCAAGACTACTATACCAATATGTTAATTGCCTGGTTTTGATAATTGCACTATTGTTAAGTAAGCTGTCAACATTAGGGGTAACTGGATGAGGAGGATAAACAAACTGTACTATTCTTGCATTTTTTCTATAGGATTAAAATTATTGCAATAAAAAATTAATATTTCTAGGTATGACAGCAAATGTAAAAATGAAAACAATTTAAACTAGTAAGAGATTCAATTTTAATACCATTTACCATGTTACTTAATTTATAATTAATAAGACACTTAACTTCTTAATTTGTAAGATAGTCTCATAACAAGCCTTAATGCCACTATCACATATTTGTGAACATACTGTAAAATACATGTAAAATATTCTGGAGTAAAACCCCTCCTAGCTGCAGCAGACAAAAGAATATCTGTATAGATCTGAAATATGGGGAAAAGCTGTGCAAAACTCATTGCCTATAGGTAAAGTCAGTCTTTTCCGACTCTCACTAAAGACTGAGGAGTTAGATAAAGAAGATTTAAATAATGGGTACTGAGTCTTTGCATCTCTAAACTGTATTCTTTAGAAAGGTTAGTGGGATGGGACTTAAAGTTTTAACCCTCTAATTACTTGGTTGGTTCTTCACTTAAGCAGCCAGCATCCTTAGGTATTTCTAAAAGTCACCTGCAGGGGGGTGGGGACCCAAGGGACAATTGTGAAGGATTATGGATGACTTGTGGTTTGTGTAGTTTGGTAACATACATTTGAAGAGGTGTGATCCTATACCTCCTATACCATCATGTAAATCATATACATTATTGCAAACTAATGTTACCTTAATAAAATAAAAACAAAATCTTAAAAATAAGGAAGACACTAACGCCCTCTATTGCCTTCCTCTGAGCACAGATGCATCAACATATCTGGGTCAAAACAACTTAGAAACAGAAGGCACCCGCTGAGAATACATTTTTAATGTCAATGACTCACTGTTCCTACCTATATAAACTAAATTCAAATTTGTGTTTGCTGGAACAGTTCTTCCAGAGTAAAATCTGTCAGACTGCTTCCTGGGTTCATGTCCTCACCGTGAGTTATCTAATAAACTCCTTGCGTCTAATTATCATTGACACTTTATTTCTGGTTACAGCAAATATTATAAAATGTCTATTATGTGCCAGGCACTATGCTACTAAAAATACAGTGCTTCAGAAAGCTCTCTGAACTTTGGGAGAAAACAGATACTAAACAAGGAAAGTAAAAGAGCATGTATGTAATAAAGAAGAAAACACAAGGTACAAGGAGAGCATGACAACAGCTACTAAGTCAGTGCAAAGTGATCAAGCAAATCTTTCTGAGGTCAGTGGAGAGATCAGGAAGGAACTGAGAGATGTGGGGCAGGAAGAGTATTCTAACAGTATGTGAAAGCAGAAAATCTTGCTGACTTGAGAAAGAAATCCACTACTGCTGAACCACACCAAGTGAAAGAAAGTAATCTAAAATAAAGGTGAAGAGGCAGGGGGCAAATGAAAGGGCTATGCAAGACTTGTAGAAGACAATAAAAAGGGGAGTTTTATGGCCTGATGCAATTTTAACAAGAGTGTTTTGCATGAGGGTAAAGAGACTGAGACTGATTTCTGGAAATAAAGCAGACTAAAGACATAGAGGAAACTTCAGAGTTTTGTATACCTAAAATACTGTACAAAATTTAAAAGACATCTCTTTAAATACATAGCTAAAAGAGAGTAACAGACATCTTCAGACACCAAAAAGCCTAAGAGAAAATGCCAACCCAAAAAGGAACTGAGAACTGAAGCAAAGGGCTACTCCAAGGATATTTGCTGAGAGATGCTTGATAATGAAATAATAAATTCACAAAATTAAACATTATATTTATAAATAGTAATAAGTTCAAAATCAAAATAATTATTTAAAAGAAAGGGCACTGAAATAAAAAACAATAGATAGAGGTCCTTCACCATATGTTATTTGAGAAATGTGGCTCTAAAATTAAATCTATAGGCCCAACTGCTGGGAGCAACAAAGTTAACAAGGTTTTAAATGATTTGGCTATTTTATTCTTTTAATTCTATGTACTACCATAACACCCTTCAAATAAATACCTATTTTACATAGGCACTCAACTTCAATTGCCTGTAGTGAAATAACTCAATTGATAATCATCTCTATACTGACAATGGAACATATCATACATCCATGGGAATGAATAATTTCTATCTACATTTGGGGTAGCCGTCATCATGTAAACCACAGTATATGTTTAAGGCGGTCAAGACAGTTTTAACTTCTACATTTAGGCAACTTTACAATACAATTTAAATCTTAAAGCAAATGAGCATAAATGCAATTTTGTTTAGATGACTTAACTGTTATAAACACAATTCATCCTAACATTTTTCAGCTCTCTTTTGTATATAGCCCTTAGCTCCTATATTTCTCCCAGAGGCCTTCTAGGTCCTACTCAATAATTACTAGGAGAGATCATTATTATCAAATAAAGATTACACTTAGTTTGAGAGTAGGAGTACTTTATTCTACTTTTGATTTGTCAACCTCCTTTGTAAAATAAAAGGATATGTTCTCTGTGTAAAGGTTGCAACTCCACACCCTCCATGTTGAACTTGGAACATATCTTTCAGTACCTCACTGACTTTTTCATAAGAAAGTCAGGCCTTTTGTTTAACAATTAATAAGCATGAAATTAAGGGAAAAAAATAAGGATGGTAATTCTCTTTTAGAAAAAGGACAAACACTATTCAAAAAGTGTTTCCAAGACATCAAAATAACAAAGTCAAGGAAACCCTAAAGCAGTAATCTTTACAAATTCACAGATAAACTATAAGAAATTCCTTCTGAAACTAAATGTAAAATGTTATAGATCTTAGGACACAATTATTTTTCTTAAAGTACTTAGAGTGATTTTTTTTGTCTTAAAGAAAGTTAAGATGTACTACTTCTGAGTGCTAAAATCCCTGAAGCCAAGAGAAAGGGATACACCAGCAATAATTCCCTGTTCTAGGACGGCTGGAATAAATTAGTCCAAGCAGACTGCAGCTGACTAAACTTTCTGAATGTTAGCCAATTAAAAAAACACTGCTTTTTTCTGAATTTATTGAAATCTTTTTAGTTATGGAATTTTTATTCACATAAAGAAAGTAAGGTTCCTTTATTTGGACAGGATTCTCTGAATCATTATGAACAACAGCTGAAGCCTTAAAAACACCAAGAAATGGTTCTAGTTATTAAAGAAAGGAATCTGAAAAGATGAAGGGATGGAATACATTCATTGGAATAATAAGGCTTTATTTCCTACAGCAAAGTTTTATGTACTCCTGGTCTTATTAACCCTACCTACAATTATATTTTCTATGTAACTTTGTTAAAGGGTAGTGTGCATCAATCCCACAGAATGAAATACCTGATAATTTCTTTGTGCAGAATCCTCTTCATCTTTTGAACTTCTCAGTCACATGAATTACATAAATGTAATCCTAGTCATGTCTCAAATCTAAACTAAGGTGGCATTACCCAGAAGAAAATTATAATGGAATTATGGGGTTTGACAGTTTCATACAGAGGCATCAATTTTAGACATTTATTTTTGGCACATAAAGTCTAGAAACAGACTTATGAATTGTCTATGAATGCAGCAGATCTTGCTAGAAAGCTATAAACAGGACATAATATATAGTCTCCAGTATTTACACAACACTCAAACTAAACAAAAATGCCATAATAAACCCTAACTTTAAGCCAAAACTCTACTCATTAAGTTTAAATGAAAGTTATAAAAAATTTAGTGCCCTTATCACTTATGACAATGTCAGCCACTATTTTGGTACATGTTTTCTATGAACATACATTTATGTGTACATGTATATGTTATACAGAACTGGGATCATTATATGCTTGCAGTTTATATTCTTTGGTGTAATATTATGTTAGAAGTACTTCCCCATTTTATTATATAGACTTTAGCACTATGATTTCAATGGCTTTACATAGTATTACCTCATATGGATGTTTTAGAGTTTATTTTGTTTTCATATTATTTGGGATTGATATTGTCTTTTCAAATTAATTGCCAGATTCTGATATTTTTTTAGACAATGCCAGAATAAATAATTTTGTCTTTGCATATTTTGTTTATAAAAGATTATTTTAAAAATCTTGATTATTAGGATGATTAAAGTCAAAAGCATGAGACTATTTGCAGTTTAAATAGGAAACCTTAGATGTGCTACAATTAAAAGTAATAAAAAATCATTTTAAGATGCAAAATAAATTGCCCAAAGTGATCATTTATTCACAGAAAGTTTATGAAGAATCTTTAAGTTTTTTTGCCTAATCTTCTTATTGGTTTAAATATTGTTAAATAAAACCGAATATTGCGCAAAAAGATTGGGATCAATATGGCAGCAGAGTAAGGCTACAAGTACGTTCTCCCATAAAAACGATTAATAGGGAGGAAAAGCGGCAGGTCCCTGAAAGAACTGGGACACAGAAGATGAACGGTTGACTCTGGCAAACTGGCTGAAAAGGAAAGTTGCCATAAAAAAGGAGGAGACGAGAGGAAAGCTCAGAACCCTACCCTCCCGCACCACAAAGCAGGCACTCCAACCAACAGAAAGGAGAAAGAAGAAAAAAATCCAAACAAAAGAGCAAACTAGAGATCAAGTGGGACTGTGAGTAGAAAGGAACTATTGTAGGCAGCGCACCCCGTGACCGGGAACTGTGGAGAACCAAGCGGGAAGCAGCAGGGAGGTGAGCTAACGGGGGCTCCTGATGCCATTGGAGGAAGATAAGGACTCAGCTAACAGACCTGCAAATAGCCCAAGGCCAGCCAGTTAGCTTGTGCAGAAAAGCGCGCCCTCAACAAGCATACGTGGATCCCAGCTGCCCAGCCTCTGCGACCTATGTTTGTGGGGAGACACGCGGAAACCGTCACTGAGGTGAATGACCCTTACTGGGTAATCAAAAACCAGGTGCCCGGGCATGAGAGTGGGGTGCAAAAGGCGCCATTTCTGTAGACACTGAACTGGGCTAACACCTGTGTCCCAGATCTGAGGGCTTCATAGCGGAGAACCGGACACAAAATTCAGGGCAGGAGATCCCCACTTTGCACGGCACAGGGCAGACACAGCACCACACGCCGTTGAGCCATTCCACACCACCCCCACTCAGTTCCCCAGAGACCCATGGGAAAAAGCACAGCTCTGGAAGGACAGTAGGAAAGATCTCTGGTGCCACCTAATGATCAGAACAAAATCACCAACTTCCTAATAGTTGGAAGCTAGGCTTTCCAAAACCCCCCTCAGGCTCTGAGAGGGGGTGGGCCACGCAAATGGGGGTAACAAGGGAAACAAAGCGTGGAGCAAGACCCCATTCTGGAACTGAGAGCTAGGCACAGGATTTGGGGTGTGGGATGCGCCATAACAGTGGGTACTGCACAGGGTGACAGCTATCGTTTTGGATCTGAGATCCTGAGATTGAGAACTAGAGCACAGAATTCAGGGCACAGGATCCACACAGCCATAGACACAGCACTGGGTGAACAAAATGTTATTTGAGGACCTGCTTTATTTGTATCCCCAAATTAAAATGGGGGAACAAGTCTAAAAAGAGGTTAAGAAATGTATCCACAGATACAGGCTAAAAAATATATTAACTGCTATAACTTATTTCTCAATGTCTTTAATGAGTTGATGAATGTAAAAACACTATTAAGAAAGGAATTATGCAAACCAAATTTTATCATAAACCAAATGACTATTTTTTTTAAATGAAGGGGAGAAATATATCTAGTTTTTCTAATTCACAATTTCCTGTAACTACTACCAATTTATTACATTAAAAAATCTCCAGATATTATTTTTTCAAATAAATATACACAATGAGAAACTACAGGCAACTTTTACCAAGTTAACATTCTATAGTAATCCGGGCCTCCCCGGTGGCGCAGCGGTTGAGCGCTGGGTTGCGAAGCTGCCCGCGGCCTCTGCGGCGCCGGTTCGATCCCCGGCTGCTCCCCGGCCATCGGAGGAGGGTCCCACATGGTGCGCAGACCTCTCCTGCCACCCGCTGCTCCCCTCAGCAGTGTACCTCCGTCCTTCTGCCTGCTCTGCTCCCCACTCTGGCTCTGGTGAATTCTCTCACCCTCCCGCGCTTCTGACTGTACCCAGTGCATGTATAAACAAAACAAACAAACAAATATAATAAATAAATAAATAAATAAATAACATGCCTCTATTAAAAAAAAAAAAACTATAAAAAAAAAAAAAAACATTCTATAGTAATCCTAAAAAAAAGAGAAATGCACTAAGAATTATTGGTTTACCTATTTTTAACGCACAAATAGACACAAATGAACAGATCCATCTTTTAATAGTCTATTCTCTTTTGAAAGCTACAATTGATCCCCCGTTATCATTTTAATGAACAAAGATCCAATTTTTTTTAAGTATCTGATTCAATTTCCTATTAAAATGGTTTTAATTTTAAGGGAGTGCCTGCAGTACTAACAAATGCAATCTTCTCAGATAATAAATAACTAATATTAAATTGTAACCTACTAAATTAGGAGAGAGGGAATGATGAAAATGACAGTGGGCTAGGAGAAAGAATTTAACTTCCCCCAATTGTATTAATGATTAAGCTGTATGACTACAGAGAGTTAAGCTCTCTATCTCAGGGGTATTTTATCTTGTTTTCTGTACTCTTGTTATAAAAAGAGTTTACTGTCTCCTGTAAGACCATAAACTAACACCATAAAGAAAATGAGAACAACGAAATGGTATATCCCAGAGTAGTATCAATACATTTGAAATTCAGAAAAGAGGGCCTTATTTAAAAGCAATATCCAGATGGCATTTGATCTGAAAGAATCTAAAAGTCAGAGAAGACAAGAGATATAAGGAAGTGAGGGAAATAGCTGCATAAGGACCTGGAACTGAATAGTAAAATTAAACACAGTATATTAGGAGACCAGAATGGCTGGAGCTGATACAAATGTAAAGATCATTTAGAATTTGATGGGCTATAATATGGCTGTGAAAACATGGCTCTGGAGTCAGACTGCCTAGATTCAAATCTTGGGTCACTTATTCATTTCAGTGCTTGTAGAAGGTCTGATTCTTTCCACTATTCTTAGACAGTAGCAATATGGGAGTAATGGGGGAGACAAAGGACTCCGCCATTGTAATCAATCTATTTATCTACTATACTGAATATGTTCGAGCTTCCAATTATATGCATATATAATCTCTCCTGAAACTGCAAGTTCATTGGGTTTTAAAACCTAGCCATCTTTAAAAGCTCTTTCTCTACAAAGCATTCTGACAGCACTAAATAATTTTTAGAGTTCAATATAACTGAGCTACTATTGAATAAAAAGCTCATTTTAGAGATTAAAATGCTAAAAACCTGAAAGGAATAGGAACATGGCTAATGTCATGTTAATGTCATCTGAACTCCCATTACAGCACTTAATATAGAGCACTCTGTCATTCACAAGTAAGCACTTATTCAAAAAACGGTATTTATGCTAAACATCTTTTTTTTGGGATATACAGTAGTCATAACCTAGATGTCCAAAGGGAAACAAAGGTAATTACTTGGGCTGGGCAAGAACATGCTGGAGTATCTATTTGTATATTTTATAAAAAAAAAAAAATGAAACTTTAATAATTTGTAAAATGCAGAAAGACATTTGATACTTCTACTTGGTCCATCATGCTATGCAGCTCACCAATGCAAAATGTATCCAAAGAGAAAAATGGGAGTTCTATAACCCCCTGGGGTGCTTAATTAAGTCTATACTGTGGTTAGTAGATGATAAGTAAGTGTATTTGTGGACTACAGTATAAAATTTCAAATTAAACCAACCTTCACAAAATGGGTAAGTAGGCTAAAAACATTCCTGCTAGGATATCAATTAGTAGGGAAAAGTAGGTTACCATCCGGGTAAAGAAAAAGAAATTGAACACAAAGAGACACCCCACTGATTGGGAGAAAATTTTTGCACACACCACCAATAATAAGGGACTGATCACAAAAATCTACAAAGAGCTGACTCAACAAAAACAAAAGTAAATAGCCCAGTCAAAAAATGGGCAGAAGAACTAAAAAGAAACTTCTCCAAAGAGGAAATACAAATGGCCAACAGGCATATGAAAAATGTTCAGCATCACTTGTAATCAGGGAAATGCAAATCAAAACCACAATGAGATACCATCTTACACCAGTGAGAATGGCACATATTAAAAAAAAACATAGCAACAACAAATGTTGGCGAGGATGTGGAGAAAAAGGAACTCTCCTACACTGCTGGTGGGAGTGCAAACTGGTCCAACAACTATGGAAATCTGTGTGGAGATTCCTCAGTCTACTAAAAATGGAGCTACCATATGACCCAGAAATTCCACTCCTAGGGATCTACACAAAAACATTGATTCAAAAGGACACCTGCACCCCTATGTTTATTGTAGCACTATTTACAATAGCTAAGCAATGGAAACAACCCAAATGCCCAAAAACAGATGACTGGATCAAGAAGATGTGGTATATATACACAATGGAATATTACTCAGCAATCAAAAAAGAAACTCATGCCATTTGCAGCAACATGGATGGAGCTGGAAGGGATCATGCTCAGTGAAATAAACCAGAAAGAAAAATAAAAATAACAGATGGTCTCATTTATAGCAGGAATGTAGAATACCCAAATAAGTGATCAGGAAAAAAACTAATTATAATAAAACAAAAATCAAAATCAACAGGCAACTATAAACCAGAGACATAATACAGCGGGGAGAAGGGAGTAGGATCAAAACAAGGGTGGTGCAAATTTTACAGGGACTATAACCAAGACAAAAATGCATACATTGCACAAAAATGAAAAATGATGTAAAAAAATATATACGGTCCTCTGCACTTCATCTCCCAGCCGCCCCTGCGCGGGGGACCGGCGAGGTGAAGAGTGGCCGCTGGGGGAGGGGGCTTGGGGCAGCCATCGCCTGGCAGCCCCGCCAGGAGACGTTAACCTCTTCAGCCCGAGGGCTGGAGGGGCTGTGGGGCCGGCGGCGGCGACCACGAAGGTAGTGAGGCCGCCCCGCGTCCCTGTCCGCACCCTCCCCTCTCCCATGGCGCGCGGCGTCCGCCATGGAAGCGCCCGGTTCCGCTGCCGGCGTCTCCGGGCGCCGTATCCTGTGTTAGTGAATGATGAAAGGCAATTGGGAGCCTCTGTCTTTCATGACTTTTGGCTTTGCAATTTGCTAAAAGATTGAAGAACACTTGTACTTGGACTTTAGATTTTAAGTCCAATTCAAGAAGATTTGCATGTAAGCCATATGAAAATAAAGGGAATTAAAACCAAAAAAAAAATATATATGTACAATTAAAAAAGAAATAGTCTCTCAAATAAATTCTAAATGGATCAAAGAGTAACCATGAAAGTTAAACTATAGACATGCTAGAAGAAAATAAAGAAGTTTTAATTTAATCAATCATAAGACAAACATTTTATAAACCCAACTACCAAAAAATAAAAACATTTTCTGAATGGCAAAAAACAAAAATTACAAGTGATAAACCAAACTACAATCTAGGTGAAAAGTATATACAGAGGGGCCTCCCTGTTGGTGAAAGGGGCTAAGACACAGCACTATAAAGCTATTGGCAGCCAGTGCAGCATGAGTTCAATCCCTGGACAGGGAGGTGACTTACATGGTGCAGCATGTCTCTCCTGTCTTGCCTGCTGTTCCCCTCAGAAGTGTATTTCGGTCAATCTGCCTGTTCTGTTCCCCACTCTGTCTCTGATGAATCCTCTCACCCCCACACCTCTAGCTTGTACCCCAGTTCTTGTATGCATAAATCTTTTTTTTAAAAAAGTATATACAGAGACCTAATTTACTTAATATATAAAGTTTCTCTGAAAATCAATTTTAAAAATTCAACATAAAATTGGATAGTGGATTTTAAAAAAGACAAATCAGGGAAAAAGAAATATACATGGCCACTTATACATATGAAGATTATTCAGTGTCACTTATAATAAGAGAAAAGCAAATTGAAACATAAGGATCCATTTTTACACACCTATGGAGCATAGATACAATTTGATAATATGTTAATGAAGGTGTGAGAGAAAGAAGCATTCATACATTCCTGGAAGACCACAAACAAAAACTTGCATATAGGGGAAGTTAGCAATTTTAAGTATTAGCAAATTATCTACAGACATACCTGCATAGGTATAAAACAACACATGTTTGTTTTTTGTTTTGTTTTCTTTTGGCTAAAACAGACAAGCTAATTCTAAAATTCTTAAGGGAAAAAAAAACTACTCAAAAGAAGTAAAACATCTTGACAAAGAAAAGCAAACTTTGAGAACTCACACTCCTGATTTTAAATCTAACTATAAAGCTACAATACTCAAAACACTATAGTACTGACAAAAGAATACACATGTAGGTCAGTGGAAAAGAACTGAGAGGCTAGAAAAAAGAACTTCACATTTTTGGTTAATTAACAACAAATACACCAATACAACTCAGTGGTGGACAGAACAGTTTTTTCAACAAATGGGAATAGAATAAATGATTGTCCATACATGAAAGAACAGTAGGGGAGCCCTTTATATCATATATAAAACTTCACTCAAAGTTGATCAAAGATCTTCCATTTTCCAATATTCCATTTCCACTGTGAATTGTCATAGATGATATTACATTGCTCTTAGAAAAAGACATAGGAAAATCTTTTGTGACCAAGAATTAGGTAGAGCCTCTAAATACAACACCAAAAAAGCAAAAAAAAAAAAAAAAAAAGACATTAGATTTTATCAAATGTAATTTTTTGTAATTCAAAGGACATCAAACAAAATGAAGGTAACTACAGAATGGAAGAAAATATTTGCATATAACTGATAATAGATTTGTATTCAGAAAAAAAGAACTCTTAACAATTTAATACGAAAGGAACAAAAGTCATTTAAAAATGGGAAAAGGAAGTGAATATACATTACCCCAAAGAAAATACACAAACAGCTAATAAATACATGAAAAATGTTCAACATGATTAGCCAGAAAGGAAATGCAAACCATAGTAACATGTCAGTCAGATGCCTAGGATGAATATAATTTTTAAAAATTGTAAAATGACAAATGACAAGGATATAAGAAATTTGAACACTCATATACTGATGACAGGAGAGGAAAATAACATAGCTGCTTAAACATTCAGTTATCATATATTGCTAAATACCCAAGACAAGTGAAAATAAGGGTACACAAAAAATTACATGCTAATACTGATATATACTACAACATGGATGAACTAAATGTAATTTATATAAACATTTGCTAGATGAAAAAAGTCAAAAAAGACCACATAATGCATGACCACATTTATAGTAAATGTCCAGCAAATCCATAAACACAGAAATAACTTCCAATGCTTAATGTATCAATACCAAATAGGAGTTTTTTAGTTCTATGAATCACTGTGCCTATCTGAAATCATTATCAGTACCTTTATATCTTAAAGTACTTTTTAAAAGAACATTTATATTGTCAATTATGATCTAGTGACAAAAAGATTTGGAATTTGGAATTTTTTTAAAGATTTATCTATGCATACAAGAACTGGGGTGTAAGCCAGAGGTGCAGAGGGGTGAGAGGATTCACCACAGAGAGTGGGGAGCAGAACAGGCAGACATTCTGAAATACACTACTGAGGGGAGCAGCAGGCGAGACAGGAGAGGTCTGCTGTGCCATGTGAGATGCTCCCTGGCCACTAGGGATTGAAGGATCGATAGCTTGGTAGCACTGTGCCACCAGGGAGGCCCCGTAATCTGGAAATTTTTATATTTCTTTAAAAAAAGAAAAAGAATGTACATTTTTATTACACAATCCAGGCATTTCAGAGGTACAATTTATGTAATAGCATTCTGTCTCTGACATCTGTTTTAAAGATAAACTAATCCTCTGTTAAATTTACAATCAATTAAACCTCTTCAACACAATCAGGTTTGTAAACTAAGGTATGTGGTCACCAAAAGAGTGATAGGAGAATTCCTAAAAATCTCCAAAGAAACGTGATAGGAATAGTTACATACAGAAAATGAAAATCAGCCAAGTTTCATATGCCAAAAAGAAAATATAACACTTTTGGTAAAAAGTTGCTACTGTTATAACTCTCAAAAAAGGTTAAGGATAATAATATGGTGCTTCCAGTATTGCCTAATGATTTACAGTAAATTTTTATATACAAGTAATTCACCATTTACAATGAAACTATAGCAATGAGAAATCAACATTTATCCATAATTCCACAAAAAAACAAGAATAATCCTTCCAAAAATTCAGTCATGCAAGCTACCCTTTTCACATTTTTTTTTTTTTTTTAAAATAACAAAAGTACCTTTTCCATTCTATTACCTCTTCTGCCAGTCTTGGTTAACATTCAAGTCTTCAAGTAAATGCCAATAAGTGTCATAAATATTCACCTTTCATTGAAGCTTCCATCTTATTTTCATTTACATTCACACTATCTCTTTTTTCTTTTTCCATTACGAAGTGTAATAGATGATGCTATCGTTATATTGCTTTCTGTATTCATAAAGGTCCGTCTGCACTCAAAATTCCAGACTTATGGGTGACACACTTATTCCCCTAGACATTAACTCTTCCTTCCTCCTCAATGGAAACAAATTTCAAGTCTGTGAAAAATGAGCTCACCATCTCTTAAAATTATAGACATGCTGCTGAGATTTATTTCAATGATTATCACCATGTGTTCTATTTTACAGGAAAACGAGTTTGCCACTGCATACTGAACTAATAGTTCATTTAAATTATCCTACCTCTGAAAGTGACCTGTATTTAACTTTCCAGGAAATGTATAAAACAGTAATGTACCATGCAACTATAATATGGAACAACACAAAAAAATTTAAAAGCTACTAGTAGATTTGACTTCCCCTTTTTGCTATTTTACCTATAAAGTTCCTGTTTATGCTCACAAAGTAAATGTTCTAATTTTACAAATACCTGTCAAATTTACAAACATCTGTCAAATTTAGTAGGTAAAATATATAGTTGAAAAGAAAAGAAGTACTTTCAGTTTTCTATAAAAACAAGAAACTTCCATTTTCTAATAAATTCATTCTATTATTTACTATATCAAGGCATTATTATTAAAGGCATATTTTTAATGACTGGTGTTACTAGAACAGCTATAGTAAAGAATTCTATTTAGTAATAGCAAGAAAATTTGCTCATGAACTGACAATTATAAAAATATAAGGGATATGGAACAGAAGTTAAAAAATTAACATGGTTTTTAATTCATAATATAGAAATTCTCAGAAATCTTAAGAAAGCACTGCTAGAATTAATAAGTGAATTTGACCTAGGTTTTAGATTATAAGAATACACAAATTTTATTGCCATATACTAATAACAAATGATTAGATGAAGTATTATTATCTATGATGGCATCATAAATATTAAATACTTTCTTGCAAATTTAATAAAATTTGTGCAAGATTTGTACATTAAAGTGTGGAAAACAAAAAATACATTATTGAAAACAAAAAACATCAAACACAAAGAATAACTAAATAGGTGGAGAAATATACTACATTCATGGATTAAGATATCAATACTGTTATATCAATTATCACCAAAATGATTATATAGACTCACTGCAGTCCCTGCAAGATTTTTTGCAAAACTTGACAAGTAGATTTGAAAATTTGGCAGTGCAAAAAACACAGAAGAGCCAAATAATTTTGAAAATAAAAAAAGCTGAAAAGCTGATACTGTGCAATTTCAAAACTTACTATAAAGCTATAGCAATGAAGACAAGTGTTACACTGGCATAAGGACAAACCCTATGGAATACCTTGGAAAGCCCAGAATTAGACTCACATATATGGGTGACTGGTTTTCTACAAAGACGCCAACATAACTCAATTCTCGTGTATGAGAAACATATGTGTAGCAGACTTACTAATCCATATTACTCTTTTGGAATTAAAATGATTAAGACGTGTAAAGGCTTATATTTCCCTGATTAGTAACATATTAAATCCACACAGAAAGGCATCTCAACACTTCATCTTCTCTATGTTCAGCCATCAGCTCCTCTCCTTTGGGAACTGGAAAGCAATCAACTATGAATTACAGAATACCACTGCTTTTCTTGTACATACACCAGGTGAAGGCAAAGGAAGTGAGAAGAGTGATTAAATATATGACCTCTACAGTATTTTTTTAAAAAATGTCTTTTAGAAAGAAATCAAGCAAAAGCTTTAGAAAATGTTTTATTCCTGATTGAAAATGGGAAGAAAAACCATCATAATGATGGAAAATGTAATGTTACAGAATCCAAAACATACCTTTGGAATGACTGAAAAAGAAAATCAGTCCATGACTATAACCAATGTTGAAATGCTTTTTTTTTTTAAGATTTATTTATTTACGCATAAAAGAGCTGGGGTACAGGCCAGAGATGCAGGAGGTGAGCGGATTCAGCAGAGACAGTGGGGAATAGAACAGGCATACGGACTGAAATACACTGCTCAGGGGAGCAGTGGAAGAGGCAGGAGAGGTCTGCTGCGCAATGTGGGTTGCTTCCTTGCTGGCCTGGGATCAAAATCGTGCTGCAGAGGTTGTACCACTAGGGAGGCCCTGAAATGCTTTTTATAAAATCATTTCCTTAATAACACTGGAAATAGAACAAAGGATGAAAAGGAATGAAAACTTTCAAAATTAAACCCAAATTTAAATTACTCATATTTCCTGGGAAATTATTTTCAAGCAAATATTGATAATGTGTTATCTTTCAATATTTAATAAACATATCTTTAAGCTCCTAATGTTCCTTTTTGAAATATAATGAAGTTTTGGTATTTTTTAGATCTGAGAGTCCCCAGTGTATGAATTAAATTTAAAAGACAATCATATTCCATCACTACTTCACTTGTTCTTTTAACTAAATTGTTTTCTAATACTGGCGAAATTGATAACAATAGCCTTGATTGATAACATCATAGCCTTGAAGTTAAAGTCTGTGTTAAGGTTTTCTTTCACTAACCCTGATTATGATAAGTACAGCAGACATTTTGAGATTTGGTCTCAAAAGGCCAAAGGGGAAAAAAGGAAAGGGGAAAATAGTATACAACGAATGCCTACCTGTTCTCTGCTAGACACTGAGTGTGCAAATAAATGTTTAACAATCAGCTGTCAGTATGTGTGTATGAATGTATATGTTTATTACAAATTTGACTGATATGAAGGATACATAATACACAATTTAAAATTATAATACAACATACAATACTCTTTATCATAAATGTTGTAAAAGCCATCAGTTCTTCCAAAAAGTTTTTCTTGATTTTGCCAAAGCCATGAGAAGCCAACCTAGATTTGTAACTGATATATTTCCAACTTTAATTCTGCTTGATATTTTATGTTAAAGAAAAATAGGAAAGTAAAACAACAAAACCAAGGTCATAGCCTCACTTGTGCATCAATAAAATGAACAACTTCTTTGTTGAATTAGGTAATGCCTTAGAATTTTTCCTTTCACAAGTGAAAGAAACAAATTTAAACTGCTTTGTTGGCATTTTCTCCATCACTTTCTTAAATCTAGACAATCAACAACACAAAATCGAAGTCTGATTTGTAGTAGCTACCAATTTCCATGATATATGGCAGATTTCAAGTGATAAATGTGACAGCACTAAATACAGAATTGGGAAGAGATGCAATAGGACATCATTATATAGTACTTCACCATACAGAATAATAGAGAAATCTTTATACAGGTTCACCTCATGGGATTTAGGAAGCAATGAGAACTGAGGGACTGCTAGTCTTATTATCTCTATGGCTGTCTACTTTTCTGTACACTTGTGTTCTACTTATTCTCTACAAACATCTGCATTATCTCATAGTTTCTGCCTTATAGATTTCAAATAAAAGAATATTTTGCATTACCTCATACTTAATAAAGCCTCCCCTATTACCTTACAAAAACCCTTCAATATTCATCCAATTCCAGATAACTTACCATTCTAGAATATCTATTCTATTACTATGAAAAACAACAAATAATGCCAATAGATAAGAACATTAAAAATCTCACACACATCTGCCAGCAAGGCCTACAACAAAGTGAATATATGACAATAATACACACATACAGGAATCTTTGGGATGCAGCAAAAGCAGTTCTCAGAGGGATACTTATAACAATACAAGAGACAAGAAAAATCTCAGACAATCTAACACCTAGACAAACTAGTAAAAGTAGAACTGAAACCCAAACCTAACAGAAAGGAAAAACAAATAAGAACCACAGTGGAAATAAACAGAACAGAAAACAAACCAAAAAAAAATCATTTTTTTAAAATCAACAAAACTGATCAATCTTTGATTGGACTCATTAAGAAAAAAAAGACTCAAATAAATAAAATCAGAAATTAGGATGGAAACCACAGAAATTCAATAGATCTTAAGAGACTACTATGCACATCTCACTACCAACAAATTGGACAACCTAGAGGAAATGGATGAGTTCTTTGAATCATGCACCCTCTCAAGACTGTCTCTGAAGAGACATAAAATCTGAACAGATCTATCATAACTAAAGAAATTGAACCAGTAATAAAAAAGCTCCCAAACACAAAATTCTAGGACCATATGTCTTCAGTGGTAAATATTACCAAACATTCAAAGAAGATCCAATACATGTCCTTTTAAAATTTAAATAAATAAATAAATAAAACAAAAACTGAAGAGGAGGGAACAATTCCTAACTCCTTTTGTCATAACACTGATACCCAAACCAGAGAAGGACAGCACAAAAGTGGAAAACAATAAGCCATTTTCTTTGACCAGCAAAGATGGAAAATACCTCAACAAAATATCAGCAAACTGAATAAATTCATTAAAAAGATCATACACCACAAAACAAGTGAGATTTATTCCAGGGATACAAGGATTGTTCAACATACAAAAATTCAGCAAGTCAACAAAATGAAAGCTAAAAATCTTATGATGGGCCTCTCCAGTGGTACAGCGGGTTGAGCACAGCACTGTGAAACTGTCCGCAGCCTCTGTAGGGCGGGTTTGATTCCAGGCAGGCCAGGGAGATTCCCACATTGTGTGGCAGACCTCTCCACCCGCTGCTCCCCTCAGCAGTGCTTTTGGTCCATCTGCCTGTTCTGCTTCCCACTCTGTCTCTGGTGAATCCTCTTACCCTCCCGCTCCTCTGGCCTGTACCACAGTTAATGGATAAATAAAAAATAAAAAAAAAATAAAAATCTTACGATTATCTCAATACATGCAGTAAAAGCACTTGCTAAAATTCAGCATCTATTTATAATAACAACTCTCAATAAAATGGAAATAAAGAGCTTATCTAAAACCACAAGTTTTTCCTCTAATATCAAAAAGATAATGATGCCCATTCTCACAATTTCTATATTATATGGTATTGGAAGTCCTGACCAGAGAGCAATTAGGCAAGAAAAGGAAATTTAATCCAGATTAGAAAGCAAAAAGTAAAACTATCACTACATGCAGATGTCATTATATATAGATAACCTTAAATACTCCACCAAAAAACTTAGGAAAATAAATGAATACAGTAAAGTTACAGGCTACAAAATCAATATACAAAACACAGCTATGTTTCTATACACAATAAATTAGCAGAAAGAGAAATAATGAAAACAATACAATTTACAATTGCAGCAAAAAGATTTAAACACCTCAGCATAAATTTAACCAAATAAAGGTCCTGTATACTGACACCTACAAAACACTGTTGAAAGAAACTGAAGTCACAAAGAAATGGAAATACATTCTACATTCATGGATCAGAAGAACAATATTGCCAAAATTTTATCTAAAGCAATGTACAGATTAAACATAACCCTAATCAAGATCTCAGATGCATTCTTCACAGAAATAGAGCAAACAATCCTAAAATTTCTATGGAACCACATAATACCTGGTTTAGCCAAGAAAAAAGAACAAAAACATAGTTCTAAACAAAACTTTACTAACTTCAAACAATACTACATAGCTAATCAAAACAGTGTGGTATTGGGATAAAGGCAGGCAGACAGATCAATGGTCAACTAATTAATGACAAAAGAGAAAAAATCCATAATGGAAAAGGAAAATCTCTTTGGTAAATGGTGTCAATAACATACGTCTTCCTGATTCTATACCTGAATCATATACAGTGTTGTAAACGGAAGGAAGGAAGGGAAGGGAGGGAAGGGAGGGGAGGGAGGGAGGGAGGGAGGGAGGGAGGGAGGGAGGGAGGGAGGGAGGGAGGGAGGGAGGAGGGAGGGAGGAAGGGAGGAAGGAAGGAAGGAAGGAAGGAAGGAAGGAAGGAAGGAAGGAAGGAAGGAAGGAAGGAAGGAAGGAAGGAAGGAAGGAAGGAAGGAAGGAAGGAAGGAAGGAAGGAAGGAAGGAAGGAAGGAAGGAAGGGAAAGCTAAAACGCTGTCTATAGGCAATAACCCCGTGAGGCTACATTTTTAAGACTATTGGCATTCTTTAGTATACCAATTTCTGTTTTGGATTCAGGCTATGAATTTACAACACACATAGATTCACTGATCAGATCTATTACATGGAGTTAGTTGTGAACAGAAGTAGTTATTGCAAATATTATATAAGCATGTGCTCATTGCTAATGATTTTGAGTAAGTCTTCTGTCATAAAACCACCACAATTAGATTTCAATTTGAAATATGAACCTTAAAAATCATAAAGTAGATTTCAATCATGCTGCAGACAATAAAGAAATTTTAAAGTCAGATAGACAGAAGGATAATTTACATACAAAATAACAAATTTTTAAGTAACTCCTATATTCCTGTCCTCCCCCACCACACACACACACAAATTTCAGGGGTTTATGAAGATTACCAGAATAAACGTATTCTCGTAACTTCCTGAGAATAGCAAAGTTTTAGTAAGGTCATTTTTGGTCATTGTTTAGCAGAGAAGGTATTAATTTTTTAAAATAGTTTTGGTTCTGAGGAGGATGGAGGAAGTAAAGTACACCCCATTCCTCTCTCCCACTGCATTCATCTATAGCATTTAAACAAAATGTATGTACCAGCTATTTGCAGATTCTGAAAAGTAAACAGTTAGTTTGGAGTAAAAAGTAAACATTCAGTTTGGGACAGTCAGTTTGGAGTAAAATGCCAAAATTTGAAGTACAAGCAATGAGCAATTTACCAGTTTTTCCTCTTTGATATCTGCTGGCCTGGGCACAATGCTGCCAAAACCACAATGCAAAAGTCCAGTAAATCCATCTTCTTGAGTAAACGGAAAGTGATCTCAACATTCAGTGGAGGGAATCACAATTCTTTTTTATTAACAGTCATTCCTGTACACCCGTTCCAAGAAATTGTGATAGTGGCAGTAGTGACACTGATGATAAGGGTCTGCAAAGTCTAAAACAATGAGGGAGGAAAAGAGTCCTTTTGCTATTTTTCTCTTTCTTTCTTTCTACTCCCTGGTCCCAGATTCAGGCCAAGGTGGAAGAATTACTCAGCAGAATGGGATAAATAAAGCCCTGGTTATCTGACTACAGGACCAAAAGGGTACTTTCCAGAGAATGCACAAAAAAAGAGGTTAGGAAAGCAAACCCATTAAGTAGATTATGAACTGCAAGGAGCACCACTAAACTGTATACATGGAGATCTGAGCCCAAACATCATACCATAGAGTCTTTGAGAACCATCTAGGCATGAGACTGGATATATCTGAATAGCACAACAAAATCTCTGAAAAGACACTAACATAAAAATCACAATTCACTGAGAAGGGTAAGGTGGAACTTCTATCAACTTGAGTATGTCAGACTTCTGTCTAGAACTTTCTACACAGCATATAAGCAAGGCCCTGGACCCCCTGAGATAATATTTAAAATGCCAAAGATATGATCCAAAATCACCTGACATACAAATAACCAGAAATATATCAGCACTCATGGGAAGACAATAGATACCAACTCAAAGAATTTAACACACATGTTGGAATTATGTTACAAAAGCAATTAAAAATATATTCAAGTACATAAAAATATTCTTGAAAGAAGTGGGAAGACAGGAAGCTTCAGCAAGGAAACTGAAGATTACAAAAAGCAAGTGAAAAAACTAGAACTGAAAAATACAACAGAAATGAAAATGGACTGAGGGCTTCCCCTGGTGGCGCAGTGGCTGAACGCTGGGCTGCCACGCTGCCCGCAGCCTCTGCAGCACCGGTTTGATACCCGGCCGGCCGGCGAGGGTCCCACATAGTGTGCAGACCTCTCCTGCCGCGCCCACTGCTCCCTCAGCAGTGTATTTCTTCAGTCTGCCTGTTCTGTCTCTGGTGAATTCTCTCACCCTCCCACACTTGTGACTGTACCCAGTGCTTGTATAAATAAATAAATCTTTAAAAAAAAAACAAACTGACTGAATAGGTCCAACAAAAGAATGGCGATGATAGAGGAAATAAGTACACTTGAAAACAGGCCAAAATTAAAGCTATCCAATTTGAGTAACAGAGAAATAAAAAGTAGGGGAAGGAGCTCAGTGACTTGAGGGATATCGAAAGACCTAATACTGTTGTCACCTGAGTCCTAAGAGAAAGGAAACAGAAATCAGTACAGAAAAAAATATTTCACGATATAATAGTTGGAAACTTCCCAGATTTGGTGGAAGACAAATCTACATATTCAGCTGTGATGTTGTGACATAGTAAGAAAGATATGCTTAGTCTTTATCCCTGGTTCCTGACACATTACTAAAATCCTCGTAACTTCCTGAGTGATAGGGATAAGAGGAACATCTTTTGTAATTTATAACAAACCCCTCAACCATTATTTTTCTCTTGTAAAGATTTATTTATTTATGCATACAAGAGCTGGGGTACAGGCCAGAGATGCAGGGGGTGAGAGGATTCACCAGAGACAGAGTGGGGAACAGAACACGCAGATTGACTGAAGTACACTGCTGAGGGGAGCAGCAGGCAAGTCAGGAGAGTTCTGCTGTGCCATGTGGGTTGCTCCCTGGCTGGCCGGGATCGAACTTGTGCTGCAGAGGCTGCAGATTGTTTCACCGTGAGGTGCTTAATCCCTTGCGCCACCAGGGAGACCCCCCCTTAACCATTATTGAGATGACATTTGGAAGCCCCCAGACTGCTTCAAGATGGGTATTGACAGTCAGAGGAACAAACCATATGATTACAGTTAAAACATTTTTTATGGGGTTGAGGGAGTGGATAAATGATTATAACAAGTGATACAGTAACAGATTTTTGGAAAACTTTAAAGCCATTTCATGATAAAAAACACTCAACAGATTAGGAATAGAAGGAAAATTGGAGGGGTTAAGAAAGAATTAACCTACTATACTCACTAAGGTAGTATGTGAGTTTTCATAGATTAATTTGAATTATACAGATTTTTCCCCCTTCTGAATACTCTATCAGGCATTGGGAATTTCTAACAATGGCTGTGTAATTTTTGCTCATTGTCTATTTTATATCATCACTAAGGGCCTCTTCTATCAAATGAATCAAGTATAAAAAGACTTTCTAGAATACTGAGTTAGGTTTGCCATTAATCAATTTCAACTCCCACTCCACCCTATCTCAACCACAAAAGAAATGAAAGGGGATATGGATTGAGCCAATCATCAACAGCCTGATCCAATCAACCACACTTTTATAATAGAGCCTTCATAAAAATCCTAAGCAGGGGGATTTGGATAGTTTTCAGTTGGTAAATGCATCTGTGTGCTAGGAAAGTGGTGCATACCAACTCCACCAGGACAGAAGCTCTTATGCTTGAAACCCTTCCAGACCTTGTCCTATGGTTTCTTCACCATCCATCATCTGTATCCTTTATAATATCCTTCATCTTTATTCATCTTTATCCTTTATAATATCCTTTATGGTAAACTAGTAATAGCATGTAAAGCTTTTTCCCCAGTTCTTTGAGTTATTACAGTAAATTTCTGCATCCAAGAAAGGAATGGGAAGCCAAGTCTGACAGAATTTATAGAAATAAAATATATCTGGGTATGCATAATGTTAAAGGGAATTATTGGAACAGAAAAAAAATAATACCATTAGGAACTTAAGAAATGAATAGAAAGCAATAGAAGTAAAATATATCTGGGTACATGTAATAAATTATTCTTCTTTCAGTTCTTTAAAATAACTGACAGTTTAATGAAAATATTTTAACTGTCTGATGAAGATTTCAATGTAGGTAAACGTAATATATAAGTCAATGACAGCATTAAGGGAAAAGGGGGAAGACACCTATTTGCTGTTAAGGTTTCTACATTCCAAATAAAATTATATAATATTCATTCTAGGGAGACTGTGAAAAATGAAGTATATTATTACAATCAGAGCCATCATTTGTTAAAAGCCAAAACCAGAGGAAAATATAGAATCAAGTATACATTAGATAAAACAAAATGTTAAAAATATTCAAATAAAACAGAGGGTAGGGGAGAACACAATGGACTATGGTTAAGGACTATAGGGTTTTGGTGGTAGGAGAGCTACAGTGACTATACCAAGAAGCAGAGGAGATACCCTATACTCAAAACACTATCAAGGGTATAAAATAATGGTACTTTAATAATAATTAAAAAAAAAAGAAGTAACAATATGGAAATGCTGAAAGAGAATTACAAAAATATTCCATATTGGACATGTAAAGTTTGAAAGATCTTGAAAAATATAAAAATAAATTAAATAGGAAATAGAACTATAGTCGCTGGATGGTAGGACTGGTACAAACCACTCAATGCACATAAATTCAACAACTTAGATGAAATGGAGCAATTCTTAGAAAACCACAAACTACCAAACTTCACTCTAAATGAAACATATAACCTAAACAGCTTTAAAACTATTGAAGAAAAGTAATCATCATTAAAAACTTTCTGAAAAAGAAATCTCTAGACCTAGAGGGTTTCAATCACGGATTCTAACAAAACATTTATTATAGAAGTAATTCTAATTCTATACAACCTCTTCCAGAAAACAGGAGGTAAAATTTCCCAACTCATTTTAGGAGATTAGTGTTATCCTGGCACCAAAATTAGACAAAGACTGTACAAGCAAAGAAAACTACAGACCAATATATCCCTCATGGACTGAGATGTAAAAATCCTCAAAAAAAGTATCAGATGACTGACTCCAACAATAATAGGAAATGATAATACCCCAAGACAATGTGAGGTGGATCTCAGAAACGTAAAACTAGCTTTACATCTGAATATCAAGCAATGTACCCAGCCATATTAACAATGTGAAAAATAAAAACCACATAACCATATGTGAGGCAGAAAAAGTAAAGGACAAAATCTCCACATCCTACAATGATTAAACATCTCAACAAACTAGAAAGGAATTTCCACAAACAGATTAAAAAAAAAGTCACCTGGGAGTGTGGGGGAAGCTACAGCTATAGCCAACATTATACTTAATGGTGAAGAACAAGATAGTAACAAGGAAAAAGGGATGACACTCACCCACCTATTGAATATATTTGAAGTCCCAGTCAATATACTAATGTAAGAAAATGACAGAAATTGGAAAGGAAGACATAGAGCCTTCCTATGTTATTCTGAAATAATATTTATACCAAAAACCTCTACAACTAGTAAGAGTGTTCAAGGTCACAGGATACAAGGACAACACAGTTTTAAATATCCATTTTTATTGAATTGGAAAACTGAATTTATAAATAAATGATTTATTTTAACTTTAAAAGGGGAAATGATTAAGAATATGACTATCTATCTATATATATAAATAAAGGATCTCTAGCACAAAAACTATAAACCACTGATGAAATGTAAAAGACCTAAATGGAGAGACTTACCATGATCATGAATTGAAAAGCTAAATAAATTAAGAGTGATCCACAGATTTCACAATCACATTCTATATGCCAGGAAGTTGTTTTTGTAACTATAAACAAACTATAAACAATAAAACTAAATAAACAGAATCTGAAATTTATATGGAAAGGCAAAAGAAGTAGAAAAACCTTAAATTTTTAAAAAGAACAAAATCAGAAATCAAATCTAATTTTAAGACATAATCAAGACAATGTTGATAGTGTATTAGCAGCAAAATGCCAGACAAATAAAACATATAAATGAAACTGAATAAAGAATTCAGTAGACCCAAACGAACAAGGCCAATTGATTTTTTTTTTAATTTATTTATTTATTATTTATACAAGCACTGGGTACAGTCAGAAGCGCGGGAGGGTGAGAGAATTCACCAGAGCCAGAGCGGGGAGCAGAGCAGGCAGAAGGACCTAAGTATACTGCTGAAGGGAGCAGTGGGAGGCAGGGGAGGTCTGTGCGCCATGTGGGACCCTCCTCCGGTGGCCAGGGAGCTGGGGATCCAACCGGCGCTGCAGAGGCGACGGGCAGCTTCACAACCCAGCGCTCAACTGCTGCGCCACCGGGGAGGCCCAAGGCCAATTGATTTTTAACAAAGGTGTCCAGGCAATTCAAAAGAGAAGAGACTTTCCAACAATTCTTATTAGAATAACTGGACATTCTTATGTCAGAAATTGTATTGGCCTAAACCTCACACCTACAAAAATTTAACCTAACAGGGATAACAAGACAAAATGTAAAACTATAAAACTTTCAGGAGAAAAAAAAAGGGAGAAAATCTGTTGTTATCAAAGGTTAGGCAGAGAGATCTTATGTATGATATCAAGATGAAAAGCCTTATAAATTGGACTTCACTGAAAATTAATACTTTTTCTGAGAAATGGACTCTGCGAAAAATATTTTAAAGCCATATAATAAACAAAAGACTTGTATTCAGAATATTTTAAAAACCTCTTATAACTCAGTAATAATAGGCAATCCAAATTTTATAATGGGCAAAAGAGTAGGAAACAGAGATAGCAAATAATTACATAAAAAATGTTCAACACCATTAAGTCACAAGAGAAAAGGAAAATACAACATAGTAATGAAAATGTTTTAAACTCAAGATTGATGTGATGGTTGTAAAACTCTGTGAATATACTACAAACCACTAAACTTTACACTTTAAAAGAATAATTTTGATGCAGAACTACTGGAAATCAGTATGCTGTTGGTGGGAATGCAAAATGGTTCAGCCACTCTGGAAAAGAGTATGGCAGTTTCTTAGGTAAACATAAACTCACAAAATGACGCCGCAATCCTACTCCTGAACATCTAGAGAAATAAAACCTTAAATTCATATAAAACTTTACATAAATGCTTAAAAGTTTTTCATAGTCAACAAAAAAAAAAAAAAGGAAACAACCCAAATTTCCTTCAGCAGGTGAATTAAAACCAGAGCAAAGCAATTACAATGGACTACAACTTAGCAATAAATGTAATGAATTATTGATTAAAAAAAAGTAACTTACACGAATCTCAAAGGAATTAGGCTGAATAAAAGGAATCAATATAAAAAGCAAACTATTCTATTTTTTTAAAGATTTATTTATTTATGCATACAAGAACTGGGGTACAGACCAGAGATTGTGAGGGGTGAGAGGATTAACCAGAGACAGAGTGGGGAACAGAACAGGCAGACTGACTGAGATACACTGCTGAGGGGAGCAGAGGGTGAGACAGGAGAGGTCTGCTTCACTATGTGGGTTGCTCCCTGGCTGGCCAGGGATTGAACATGTGCTGCAGAGGCTGTGGATTGCTTCATAGTACGGTGTTTAACCCCTTGCGCCACCAGGGAGGTCCGGCAGTATTCTATTTAAATGACATTCCCAAACAAGACAAAACTACAGTCACAGGAAACAGATCAGTAGTTAATGGGGTTATGTGTAGAAGTTGTAGGCAACTACAGAAGGATAAGCTGGAGATTTTTTGCATGATGGAACTGTCTTGTACCCTGACTATGATAGTAGTCACATGTTAAAATTCACAGAACAGTACAACCAAGAAAATGCAACCTTACTACATGTCAATTTAAAAAAGTAGTTAAAATGCCCAGCAATCAAATATTAGTTTATATTATCATTACTGTCAAGAAGCCATTTTCCAGCAAAGAGTGAAATGAAACAAAGAGAAAGAAAATAGTGTGAATCAAGTAAGTTATTTTAGAAAATGTTATATTAGGTAATATATAATCTGAATTTTCTCCATCCGTACCAAGTCTGTAGTTGTATTAGTGACAACGAAGTTTAGTGCTATCCTACCCCCATACCCCAGTTATTTCTGGGAGGCCACAGATGTCTCACAGGTGTTCCCTATGTTCTTCACATCCTGTCCCTATTTTGTCTGATTTTTATAAAGTTACTTAAGGGAAGTGCTTCACCATGCTGATGCCGAGCTTCCAAAGCTGCAAATCCTTAAACGGGTTCCTTTAGTCTTCAATATATGAAGCAGCTGGCTCCTGCAGAGATGAGGAGAATGTTTTCCTGAAATCATTTCATGTTCCCTGAATGTGTGTCATACTTGACTCTAGATCCTGGTACATGCTGTTTCAACTTGAAAAACTTTTCTACCTTCTTCCTAGCAAATTCATTCCCACGGCCCCAACTAAGTGTTGGCTAAAACACTTATTCCTTAAGGCAATATTCTTTGGTATATCCCAGGTTATGTTAAATTCTCATATTCATATTCTTCTAAAGAACTCTATTTCTTCTTCACAATGCTGACATACCTCTAGTTACTTACTCAAAATTGCTATTAGGTTATAGAATCTGTGAAGACAAGGAAAGTATGAACTTCATTGTGATTTCATATTCCTGGTATCTAGAATATGGTGGACATGCATGACTCGTTGCTGTTATACTTTAAAAGGAAAAGACCTTCCTATCTGGGTCTCCCTGGTAGTGCAAGGAGTTAAGTATAGCACTGTGAAGCTATCGGCATTTGCAGCAGGAGCTCCCCAGCTGGCCAGGGAGCTACTCACATGGCGCAGCAGACCTCTCCTGACTCACCTGCTGCTCCCCTCAGTAGTGTATTTCAGTCACTCTGCCTGTTCTACTCCCCCACTCTGTCCCTGGTGAATCCTCTCACCCCCCCCCACACCTATGGCCTGTACCCCAGTTTTTGTATGCATAAATAAATAAATCTTTAAAAAAAATAAAAAGACCTCCCTATCTGTGGAGGTGTGCAAAGAAGACTGTGTGACCATCGACCATTGTAATAATATAACAGGGATTAAGGCAAGGAATGGAAGCTAAAACTAGAGAACCTTCAAAATTCTCTGAAATACCTTATTATAATGTTAATTATAAAATTTCAAATAATTAGACTGGAATATCTATGACTATTTTGAAAATAAATTATCCTTAACTATCTTATTTAGATGTTAATTTTCAAATAATTATTTTATTTTAGATGAAGGGAATCATTAGTGGGGAGTTCAAGTTTAAGAAAATGTCAACTGACCAGTTCTCACCATTTGATCAATCCATACAATATCTAATGACTTATTCACAAATCAAGTTCTGGTATGACACATCATTAGTCACTAAATATACTTATGAGATGGCTGAAATAAAAATTCTAAACAACACTTAATTTAAAATTAAAGGATCAAGTGCAATCTTGTCTTCCCAATTCAATTAACAGATGTTGCCTGTTTTTATTTGGAATTAATGTCATTTCATGGAATTAATTATTTAGCTAATATTTTCTTTCTTATGAAATCTGGTATTAATTAGAAATCAATTTTTCTAGAATCTAAAGTTCAATGTCTAGAGAAAGCCATAATGGAATATCCAAATCTGTTTAAAATAATTTAAAAAGACAAAATTTGATCAGTTTTCAAATAGACTTGGACTACTAAAATACAGAACGGACACATTCTGTCTGACAACATGTATTTATGAATTTAAGTGTGTTTCTGCACTTCAACAGGCATTATTCAATGGAGTCACAATAAAAACATATTAAAGAACAATATTGCCCTAAGGGTAGTCAAAGGAACAATACTACATTTTGGTTATTCCTCACTAGCTCATTAAAGACAAGGATATCAAGGTCTTTAACTACATCTGCAAAGATCCTATTTCTAAATGAGGTCTCATTCTGAGGTTAATCTTTTTGTGCACCAATTTCCCCTCTAATATAGAGAAACAATGCTGATTAAACTGCTATAGTTACCAATGACATCCTTGTGACCTCTAAACTGCATTTCACAATATATACTACTCAGAGTTCTCGACATCCTAAGTCTCCATCTTCATGGTTGATTCTTTCTACTAAAAGTGTATCACCTATAAGGGTAAGGTACCAGAATCTTTATCTCTAACCCGTATCACTACTTACTGAGCTCCAGACTTATATACTATACTGAACATCTGAGATTGGCTGACCCACAAATTTAATGTGTCCCAAACTGAATTAAGAAACTTGGATGTGTAATGGTTAGAAGCAAAGACTCTGGAATCCAAGACTACCTGGATTGAAATCCTGGCCATTCCTCCTTATGTTAAATATCTGATTCTAGAAAAGATATCCTAATCTTTCATTGACTTGATTCTTTGCTCTGTAAAATACAAATGATAACTATAAATATCCTACACCTACAGATTTCAGTTTAAAATAGTGAATAAAACCAAGGTTGAAATGGTTAATCCTTATTTTATCATGGTGATTAATTTTATGTTAAGATACCAGTTATCCGGCAATGGTAATTCTTGGAATCAAAGATAGTTTTCTCCATACCACCACATTTTAATCACATTTCCGCTATCAATGATATGTATCTCTCATAATGTTTGTTTTTTCCTGAAAAGATATTAAATGGATAACTGATAAAATATTAAATAAATACTGCCTCTCAAAACAATGACTAATTTATTTACTAACTAATGGCATCTTTATTTAGAGTTTGAGTTTAGCATATTCAAGTGGTGTTTATTCTGGCTAAATACTTTTTATTTTTCTACTATTGCACTTCAATTAGCAGCAGCATGTGTAAGAAACCATCTTTATCTCAGTTCCTTAAAGTGACTCTGTGATTTAATTACCAATTTCTTACTCAGTTCTGAGTACCCACAAACCCGTATTTACCCTTCAAGGCAGAGCTGTTTTATGTCTTTTGTGAATCGAAAAGAATAGTGAAAATTACATTTTATAAAAACTGTATTAGAATAAAGTGAATATAATTTAGGGAATTACTACATATTCTTTATCATTATATTAATTTTTCTTCTGATTCTAAAATAAGGTAAAATTAAAACATTTTTGTGGGTTCCTAGGCAAATTATTGAGTCCCAGGCAGTGTGCATACATTGCCTATTAGAAAAGTTATATGTTCTTCAAGGCTTTGCCTAAATATCTCTACAAAATATTGTCTGATGTCCTCCTGCCTCAAGGCAGAATGCTAACTCTTTACTCTTACAGAACTTCATTCACTTTTTCTTACAACATTTATATCACTGAATCAGACACTTAAGAATCTTTTCCCCCTATGAAGACCATGGCCTTTTCATTTTTTGACTATTCTCTCCCTGACACATAATTCAAGTTTTTTTATTAAATCGATAACAAGTCTAGAGAAAACCCATTCTTCATATTTATTTGTAGAAAGGGTAAAATAGGAACTATAAGAACAAAAAAGACTGATGAACACTAATGGTCACATACAATATCCACACAGAAAGAGGATTTTATCCACATGATAGAAAATTCGTGAAATAGCCAGATGTCTAAAGAAGGAAATGAATTACTTCTCCTAGTAGATACAGTATTTGAATTGCTAATTCAGCATCATGAAGAACATAAAAAAACTGAAAATGGCTTTGGATGAGCAGGGTTAAGTGGATATAGACAAAGAGGAAGTTCCAGGAGTTGAAAACAGGTAAGAGGAAGAAAAGGAGAGAATATTTTACTATCAATATCTTTCTGAATAGGACTATATTATATCACCTAGTCTCTAAGCAGATGGGAATAGGTCCTCCAGAGGAAGGGCTTCTCAAAAGGTAATAAAATGATAGTAGTACCTGCCTTCCACAGGGATGAAAGTGAAAGTAGTTCCTTATGTGGACTCTTACTACAGAAGACAGATATCAAATAGATATTGACTAAAAGAATGTCACTTTTATGATAAAGTGGACCTAGTATAATAACTGGAAAAGTAACTCTAAGGTTACTTAGATAGTTAATGTAACATGCACATGCTATTTAGATTTCAGCAAAAAAAAAAAAATTTTGTTATGCATATTACATAGTTATTTTATCACATTACTATAATTATGGACTTATATAATATGGAACATTTAATAATTTGTGAATGCTTCTGACTCCCTAAAAATTTCCTATAAACAGAAAGCAGAAATGGAGAAAGAGATATAATTTGCATGCTCTTTAAGAACAGTCTTCAAAATTTTTGAAGGACAAAGCTAAATAGTTTGTTTACTGGTAACTCTATCATTTCAAAACTGTAAAAAATTCCTAATATATAGAGGACACCTGCTATGTTAAAATATAAATTTTTTAAAAAATTCACCTATCCCACAAAATTATTTTGTTCTTTTATATAAAGAGTGATAAGATTAAATACATTCACAGTAAAGGTCTTGAGGGAAATTTGATGATTCCACTGATCTGTGTACACACACCACCTGTCCAAAACACACTAGTCTATAAATAATCATAGCTCTTCCTATCCCAAAAATGGAAACATCATTTCAGGAGGAAAGGAAAAGCAAGAGACAACCGTGTCAAGTTGAAAAACAGTCTATTTTGGGACCAGTGTTCTGATGGTCAAGCATTTAACTTTCTTAGCCAGATTTTTTTTTCCCCAAAAGAATAGTCATACCTAGATTAATAACCATAAATTAACTTAATTAAATATTAAATAAAGGTACATTTCTGTTCAACTAATTACATTATATATCCGACCAATTTCTCAACTAATTTCTCAGTGTGATTTAGTCCTTTCTTAAAATGAGAGTTCCGAATAAAATTAAAACATATAACTAAATGTATAAATTAATAAAAAGTAGCATTTTGAATGCTTCTAATTTAGGTTTAATTTCCTCTTTTAAACATTTCTGTTTAAATACTCATTATATATAACTAAAAAATGTAAATCTTAATATTATGTCTTAGAAAAATACGCTTCAAACTGACTCACATAACCAAATGGCAAAATGATGGTTCCAATCCCTGCTCAAACTCAAGACAGGTACAACTTCCTCTCTCATCTCTCTAGAAGACCTACTTTTATGCTGTCTTATGTGATAATTCAGACTAATTACTTCCTTCAGTCAAAAGCAAAACTCTGACTTGATTGCTGAATGTTAACAAGTATTACCAAAAAAGAAAAATGAGCAAGATGACTTTATCTAAAACATTTATCTGCAATTTTACAACCCGGATTTCTCCAGTGTTGGAACAGAATGGAGGAATTTCCTTTTAAATGCTAAAGACATCTAATCATAACATGTTCTGATTTACTGTCTGATTCTACCTTTGAAACATGCTGATATCAACAGTATGACTCTGGTTAAGAGTAGAATTAACTCATTACAAGGCAATCGATAAAGACACAACTCTTAAAGAGAATAACACATATAGAATTTTATTAACTGGCTGGTATAAGAAAGAGCTAACATTCTACCCTCTTTTTTAAATGTTCACATGTAGCTAGGTCCCGTTCCCTAATTCAGCAGTTCTGAAGTAAGGTTCAAGAATTTACATTTTTAACAAGTATCTAAATGATATTGATGCTACTGATACAGGGATCACACTTTGAAAATCACTGATCTAATAAAATTAAATAATATGTATTTTCATGTCATACACACAAAATCATACCTGAGATTGCGCGAATTTACTTAATTTATAAATGCGAGTAGGCCTAAGTTTTCAAATTTCTATTACTGGGTGAAAGATAACTATACCACAGCCTCTTTCCTCAATTCTTTTATATTATACTTTTGGCAAAAAAAAAAAAAAAAAAAAAACCCACAAAAATCCTCCCAAAAGGCTACGAGTGTCATGTCACCTACTGCTTTAAGAAAATTAAACCTGATAGTCTTCAGAAAATTTATCCTATATTCTTATGTGATTATCTTTGCCATTCCTCATTAATCAGACATTCTCTAAGACACTTTGCTTTAATTTTGTATAGGTAATTGTTTACTTTCCTTTTAATATTTCTCAAAGTCTTTCTTAGTCATCAATGAACATTCCTTCACTATGTTCACGGCTACTGTGGGTTACGTACAGTACAAAATGGTTTCTTACACAATGTTTACTAGGAGCACTTTAACTTACATTGGAAACAGAACTATGCTATTTTTGACTCCCACATAAGGGTTCTTCTTTGTACCTAAGACCTATGCAAAGTAAATTTTTCAATTATAAAAGTAGAAAACCTGTGTAAACTGTGACTCAAACAGGTTGATTCCATTTAGTAGTGAAGAAGCCTTAACTTTTAAGGTATGCTGCCTATGTTAAGGTATGCTGCCTATGTCGTCATGTTCCATCACAGTGTCCTGATCCAAAATAATAGTTAAAACATTTTAATAGCCATCACAGAACCACTGTCTTGAAAATTACATTGTGTGTGTGTGTATGCGCCCATGCACATACATGCACACATGCACATGCAAACCAACCAACCATTTGTGAGATATAAAAAAAAGAGCAGGAATAATTTTAATTGTATGTTCTGATTCAAACCAGCAAAACTATTTACTTTCTGGGTTTGAAAAAAAAATCTCTCAGAGAAAACATGAAGCACAAAAATTAAAATACTACTTAAGTTTTATAAGTATCAGCAAGTGTACCTAGAAGATTTCCTAAGACAGAATCTTATATAAAGACCAAGTTATTTTTGTATATATTTTATTTTATTTTTATTTATATTTTATTTTTCTGCTCAATCAGTGCACCTATTCTTTATTTTTTAAATTTTATTTATTTTTGCATACAATTGCGGTGCAGGCCAGAGGTGTGGGGAGTGAGAGGATTCACCAGAGACAGAGTGGAGAGCAGAACAGGCAGATCTACTAAACCACACTGCTAAGGGGAGCAGCGGGCAAGACAGGCGGTCTGCTGTGCCATATGGGGTGAGGTCCCGGGCTGGGGTTGTAGCACTGAGACTTAACCCCTTGGCCACCAGGGAGGCCCTATTCTTTGATTTTAAAGAAAAAAAAAATCTCTAGTTTTCTAATCCTTCAATTTTTTGTTATAGGCCTCAGTTTTATTGGTCTCCATATCTTACACTTGATATCATTCCAGGCAAAATTGTACCTTTCTAATGTAAAGAAGTTTAATATGACTGCTTATTAGCAGAGAAAACTATAAAGCTATGACATAGAGCACGTCTCAAAATTTGCCTCATGCCTTCCCAAAACATTTTTCTCCATGATCTATCAAATAATAATCAGCTGATACTAACAGTAAAAGTAGTAACAACTTTAATGAAAACCATTACATTAGTGTTGGTGAAGAAATCCAAAATATATTCAGAATATTTGTTAAGTCCTACCATTTAGTAGCTAACTACAACCTAGGAAGTAACTTTAGAGTAAAAGTTCGTGATACTGCAGCTTTTAATTGTGGATGACAAAATCAGGAGTGTTCACAGCAGATGAGTCATTATCCAACAGTTAAGAGAAAACAATTTTAAAAATAAATTTAGGAGAAGGATGTGTGTGTTGGGGGTGAGGAGAAGAGATAAGTAACAGTTACTTTAACAAACCTTTACAGACCTGTCTGTTTTTTATAACCTGGCTGTTACATCTGTTTAAAGGAGAATATTTATAGTATTTGACTAAACAGTTTATATAACGTGGGATTACTATTTATCTTATATTTTTCTCTAAACTATGGCTAATTTACAAGGGACATCTCTAAGATGTTACCAACTTAGTGATGACCTCTGTGTATTAGCCAGTGCACTGCTAGAAGGTGGTTAACCAGTCTAGCAAGGGTCCTCATTATGATTATTATTGATTATTACAGAGAGCTCAAGGCTTATGGCCAAAACTGCACTCACAACTTTTTTAGTAGAGTAGTCAAAACATAAGATTTTTGAAGCTGGAAATAACTTTAACCACCATCTAATCCACTCCTCTTATTTTACAAACAAAGCACCTGGGAACCCCAGGTCAAGGCAAAGCCAAGAGTAAAGTAAGGGTTCTTTTGACTGTGCTATAATTCTTAATTTGCTAACTTCAAACTAGCTAAACCTAAGCCCAAAACCCTTACAGAATAACTCCTATAATGAAAATATGTAACAGCAGATAGACTGAATTTATCATGACATTTAAACCCCCCATGAAATTAAAACCCCAGCATAATTAACAAAGTAATATTCTCCGCAAAAGAAATATTTGTCGAGCACCTCATTATATGGATGCAGAGTATATTGGGAAGAAGCACAACTCTATCCTTACCTTAATATTAATAGTAAACTATTAAATAATAATATTAATGATAAGCTGATAAGCTATTTTATAAAATATTAAATGATAAATTATTAAATAAGGAGATAAAACATATATATACAGATAACTCTAATACAAATTATAATGTGGTTAGTGCCATGAAGGAATATGGAAGAAAATGCTAGGAGTATTAAGAAAATATTTCTTGTTAAGAGTATTATAGGGGCCTCCCCAGTGGTGCAAGGCATAAAGTTCTGCACTATGAAGCAATCCGCAGCCTCTGCGGCAAGAGTTCGATCCCCAGCCAGCCAGGGAGCAACCCACATGGCGAGGCAGACCTCTCCTGTCTCACCCGCTGCTCTCCTCAGCAGTATGTTTTGGTCAGTCTGCCTGTTCTGTTCCCCATTCTGTCTCTGGTGGGTCCTCTCACCCCCTGCATCTCTGGCCTGTGCCCCAGCTCTTGTATGCATGAATGGATAAATCTTAAAAAAAAAAAAAAAAAGTATTATAGAAGGCTTTAAGGAAACAGTGACATTTGAATTAAGTATTCAAGATTTCTATTGACAAGATTTCTATTGTAATATATAGAAATACAGCTGTACTCCAACTAGAAAAAAAGTAAAAATGAACTCACTAAAAAATATTGAGTTTTGAAGAAATAAGAATTAACCTAGTTTAACCTTGGAGAATATTGGGAAGTATGGCTAAAAAATTAATTTGGGGTAAACTCATTTGAAAGTGAAGTAAACAGATTGCTAGACAAAGAGTTTTTTGAGCAAGAAAGCAGTAAGATTGGTTAAATAACTAAGACACACAAAATTATAATATAGTAGGGCCTCCCCTGGTGGCGCAGCGGTTGAGCAGTGGGCTGGGAAACTGCCTGCAGCCTCTGCAGCACAGGTTCGACCCCCGGGCACCAGTGAGGGTCCCACATGGCACGACAGACCTCTCTGGCCACGCTCGCTGCTCCCTTCAGCAGTGTATTTCGTCAGTCTGCCTGTTCTGTTCCCTGCTCTGTCTCTGGTGAATTCGCTCACCTTCCCGCACATCTGACTGTACCCAGTGCTTGTATAAATAAATAAATCTTTAAAAAAATTATAATATAGTATTCTACATTCACATAGGCCCTGGGACATCCCTAAATTTGGGTTCTGATTAGAGCTGATCCAAAGAGAACTATATGTAATGGTCTATATACACTAAGATATTTACTGGGGAAAGTAGCTGTAAATCTTTGGGGATTAAAGATAATACATCATACCCACAAACAAACAAACAAAAAGATGTTCTCTAAGAACCAAGAGTGATGACAGTCAAAAGAATTGACTTAAATTCTATTCCAAGTCAATAGGAATTTTTTAAGACACACTGAAGGAACTTTGAAATAAAGAAAAAATATGTATCGGTCTTTTCCCCTGTTCTTGGAATGAAACTCCTAAAACCCTTGTAGTTTCCTAAGTTGGTAAGAGTACTAGTAGCATTTTTTGTTCTAATATTTAGTCTATGAGCCTGGTTCCTAACACAGAACTCTTAATGGAATTTCCTGGGTGGTAGGAGTGTCTTTGTTCTAATGAAGTAATACTTGATGTGCTCCTAGATGGTCAGCAGAAAGCTCAGGCTATGATTAGAAGCTTATAACTTTAGCCCCATCCACTATCTTCCAGGAAGGGCAGAAGTGCTAGAAAATGAGTTAATGATCAAACATGACTACATGAAGAAGCCTCCATAAAAATCCCCAAGGGGCAAGGTTCAGGGAGCTTCTGGGTTATTGGGAGAGCAGTATGCCCAGAAAAGGCATGAAAGTTCTGCACCCCCTCCCACATACCTTGCCCTATGTATCTATCAGAATATTCATCTTTATCCTTTATCATAAATAACTTTATAACCATTACAAATGTCCTTTTAAAAGAAATCGCTTTAAACATTAAGTATTTTCCTGAGTTCTGTAACTCACTCTGACAAGTTACTGAATCTAAGGAAAGTGATGCGGATACCCTGATTTTTAACCAGTTGATCTCATGTACATGATTCTTAACTTGTAGGAAAGGACATTACCTAAAGGTAGACACTGAATAAAATGAATAGAATTATAGTATACACAGTTGTTGTCACAGACAATTGCTGGTGTATATAATCTACATTTGGTGACCAGAAGTGTCAGAAATGATTTTATGTGAGTAGTTCAAAGGACACACAAGTTAGTTTTTCTTACTCAGTATTTACATGCAGGAATTAGTCTCATCTCTAAAGCATCCCACACATAAGGAATTTATGCTTTATCAAGTTCCCCATTATAATCAGGGGTAATATAATATACCAGTTTGTTCACTTTAGGTACAAAGTTTTGGAATCCACAATCACACCATAATTTGTCCAGTAACTTTTCAGTGATGCCCCCAGTTTAAAAGAATATATAATATTGCCACTTACTAAGCAGTTTAAATTAAAATACCTTAAAATTACTTACGTCATGCTGGGTACTGCATAACTTATTAAATGATAAATCACAGTGGATACCACCTCATTCCCTGATTTCACTGATTTCTATAAAGTACTGGCATATTATCTCAAAAACCATTGAAAGTTGATCTTCACAACATATAATATCAAAAGGAATGAAGTGAGCTCTAACACTGAAATTGTGAACTACCTATCATTAGCAGTTTGAGTAGTTATCAACAAATGTTAAGTAATGCTATATTTTCCTTAAAAATAAAATACCCCAAGGCCTCCCTGGTGGCACAGTGGGTTGAGCGCAGAGTTGTGAAGCTGTCCGCAGCCTCTGCAGCGCGGGTTTGATTCCTGGCCCACCAGGGAGATACCCACATGGCATGGCAGACCTCTCCTGGCTCGCCCACTGCTCCCCTCAGCAGTGTTTTTGGTCCAGCTGCCTGTTCTGCTCCCTGCTCTGTCTCTGGTGAATTCTCTCACCCTCCTGTGCCTCTGGCCTGTACCCCAGTTCTTGTATAAATAAAATAAAACTTAAAAAATAAATAAATAAAACACCTCAGGGCCTCCCTGGTGGTGCAGGGGCTGAGGACAGCGCTGTGGGGCTCTCCCCAGCCACTGCAGCATAAGTTCAATTCCCCTGCCGGCCTAGGAGCAACCCCCATGGCATGGAGGGGCCTTTTTCATCTCCCTGCTGCTCCCCTCAGCAATGTATTTCAGGCAATCTGCTAGTTCTGCTCCCCATTCTGTCTCTGGTGGGTCTTCTCACCCCCCCACCTCTGGTCTGCACCCCAGTTCTTGTGTGCATAAAGAAATATCTTAAAAAATAAAAATAAAAATAAAAAAAAAAACATTGGTCCAACTCCTGTGGCAACCACTGCATCTCTGTGCACAGTGTGGGCATGTCAGGTATAGTAACTACAGCAATGATTCTATTCTGTTAAAGAGTGAGTGAAAGGTTAGTAACAGAGACTGAACAATAATGAGCAAGGAAGAGAAAGGAAGTGAGGGAAGACAGAAGGTAAGGGAGCGTAAGATAAAGGAAACAAGGACAAAGACAGGAAAAGACAAGAGAGTGATGGTCAGGCAGACAGGTGCACTAAGGAAGAAAACAAATAGGAAGAAACAAAATGATGCACAAGAGTCAAATGAGCAGATAGGAAGAGAGAGATACTGAAAACAAAAAAGGGGAGAAACAGACTGCCCAGTAGTCAAGGAGTGGGACACAATGACAGACAGAAGCAGATGAACAAATGGGGGGAGACACAGGAGAGAGGATAAGACATGAAAGAGGCAGCATTACAAAGACAGGGAGAGAAAAAGTGAGAAAGAGTGAGTCAAAGAGAAACTGTCAGGGGAGAGAGACAGGTGAGAAATCGGGAAGGAGCAGGTGAAAGGGGGAAAAACTAAGAAAAGAGAGGAGAAAATAAAGCAGACAGAAAGAAAGGAACTCAGGATGCAAAAGAGGAAGGAAAAATAAGCTTTGCCTCACACCACCTCTACCTACCCAGGAGAACAGGGATTGTATTCATCAATTCCTTACTTAAAGGCATGAATCCTACAGGCTACTAGTGCATGAAAAAGAAACAAATTAGTACAAGCATTATTAATGACACTGAGCTCTGCACACCAGAGGTTTTTTTGGCCACAGGGGAAACTCTTTCTTTCTGCATATTATGAGCACATATAATCTACAGTCTCTTATTTCAGATATTAATATTCTCACTGACAGAATTTCAGAGCTTTGCAAGCTTATAAGCATCTCTGCTCCAAGTATCTGATAATTTGTTTTCCTAGAAAGACTATTACTACATAAAAATGATATTAGAACCAATCTCAAAAGAAAAAAACGTTAAATTTTAATGCATCATGCTTCCAGAATATATCAGCTACACCTCCCATTCAGCATGTTATTAAATAAGCATTAGTTCAGATATTTTCAATTTTTATTGAAATTTCAACACTAATAAAGCAGAAAGGACGACAGAAGCCCCAATATGCCCAATGTCCATCTTCATTAATTTTAACATTTTGCCAATTACATCACCTCATTTTAACCATTAAAAAAAAATCTAATACATTCACAAGTTTTTCTTTGTTGTTTTATAATTTCTAAATGCATTTTGATTTAAACATGTTGGACTTTTAATCAATTATTTTACTACCAGTTATTATTAATGTTTATTATTTCCAGAATTAGAAATTTACATCTTAGATTCAATAAATCTTTGCCTATATATTCCCTTGCTACCTATGTATCTCAGGTTTTCTAAATATTTACAAGTTCAGATTACTCAAAATCTGGTCAGAAAAACAGTCTTGCCATTCAATGGTCAGAATTATGCTGTAAAATAAGTTGGAAAATATACTACTTATATGGTCCGGCTGCATTTTATAATGACATTAAGAGCTTAAAATACACAGATGCCTAAGTTTCAAGACTCTGATTTAGTCAGTTTAGGATGCAGTGTGTACAGTGAGAATTTCAGGGTTTTTGTTTTTTTTTTTAATGTTTCTCAGGGGATTCTAATGTGTGACCATGATTAAGAATCACTGTTCTAATATAAATCTGTACACATGCAAAATACTCTCCAATATCCCTGTGTAGCAGCCATCTGACAACCAATTATAAAACTCACTATATCTCAGTGAGTTCAATTTTAATTATGTGAAAGCTCTAACAAGCAAAATTTACCACTCTAGTCTAACCAATCCAAATTCTACCTTGTCTAGTGCTCGCTTCGGCAGCACATATACAAATTCTACCTTGTCTAGTCATATAAAATAAGTCTTATTCTGTTCATCAGCAGAGCTATTTTAAGTATTCTATGCTAAACATTTTTTCAATTATTGCCCTCATAAAAATTTTTTTAGTTAACTTCCATATATTAGTGGTTCACTTCTAGCAGTTAAATATCCTTTAAAAAACATGGCAGCTATAAACATTCACAATACTCCAGAAAAAGATGGTCTAATTATAATGCTTCATACAATAGTACAGTACTTTTTTGTTCTATACACTTAACCTAAAGCAATAACTTTTTATTATGATTTTCTCTCAGGTCGGTGCTCATTTTTGAACAGTATTTTATTTCTTCCCTCAGGTATAGTCAACATAATTCTTCTACCACCATGGCACCCATGAACTATCACCACAGTCACTTGTGCTCTTCCCTCCCATGTTTTGACCCCTCTTCCTCCCCCTCCTCTGCTGTATGCCTCAGGTCTATCATTTAGCTAGCAGTGTAAGTATATGCTGATAAATGTTCTTCAAGACAGTGGGCTCATTGCAGCATTTATCAATTTCTGTAGTGTAAATAACACTGTCATGGCCAATTTCAAGGTATGTAAACTGAACATAAATAAAATTGGGAAGAAACGCAGACAATCATCCCAAGCCCCTGTGAGATGGCTTCAACATACCAGTATGTGTAACTCATCATTTTAAACGAGAAATTTTGTTCACAGTTTCTACAAACCTGTTTTAAAAATATATTTCCCATCCCATCCCCAAGACTTTGATGGAGTAGGTATAGTGTGGAATCTAGGTATTAGTCTATTTTTTAACAATTCCCGATGGTTCTGAGGTATGCACCCAGTGTTGTAAACTAATGTCACCATAATAAAAAAAAAATCATATTTAACTATTAGGCAAACAAAAAAGATAAACTCATGCCATTTGTAGCAACTTGGATGGAGCTGGAAGGGATTATGCTCGGTGAAATAAGTCAGAAGAATAAAAAAAATGTCGGCTGGTTTCACCTAAAGGACAAATATAGGGGAACCAAATAAGGGATCAGGAAAAAATAAATAAACAAATTAACAGGCAACTATAAATCAGAGACATTCTGCAGGGGAAAAGGAGGGAGAGGGATCAAAACAGGGGAGGGAAGCGCACAGGGGACTATGGATATGGTGCACGGGTGAATTGGTGGTGGGAATTTTATAGAGACTACACCTGAGAGGAGAAAGCAAATACTGTACAAAAATGAACAATGATGTAAATATATAAACAAATAAGCTTAATAAAAAACTGAAAGTTATATTTTTAAAAATTGGCTTAACTCAAGATCTTTTAAATTTTTTTTTAAATTTCCTTAACAAAATCTTCAAATAAATCTAATTATTTTCATTAAAATAATTACTAAGGTACTAAGCTAAAACTTCCCATTCAACTAGCACAAATCTATGGGGAAAGTTATTTTCAGATTCCAGATAACGAAAGTTATAATCAGATTCCATTTTCCTATTCTATTGAAAACATAAGGCTATAAAAGTAGGAGACAGGTATGCCAATAGTTTGGGATTAAAATCAACCTGTAAAAAATATCCACTAAAAAATGTCATAACTAAAAAGAAATCATTCCAGAAATATATTTACTTATAAGACTTTTCTCCCTTTTTAAAAATTATGATAAAATTTACCAGTTTAACCACTTACAAATATAAATGCACAAGAAATGGTATTAAGTCAATTCACAACGTTGTAGAACTACTGCCACTATCTTTTTTCTAAACTTTTTCATTACCTCAAAAGCACATAGAAGATATTAATTATTAAATGAAACAAGCAGGAAGTTAAAGATACTTCTTTAAAACTAGTCCTGAAAATCATAAAGGATGTGAAAGTCAGATGCTATTATTCACAAGAACCATAGGCAAAATTACTGGTTAAACAATGTCTAGTTATCAGCAGTGATAACTACTGGCTAATCCATCTGATGAGTCTTAAAATTCACATTTGTAATATGTTCAAGTAAACTGCTTTTACTTTTAATCCAAAGAGAGTATTCTATTTACTGAATATAGTGCCTAAAAGAGTCCAGTTAGTTTTCCTAAGTGAATTTGATCTAACTGTTTAATTCTAATTTCTCACAGGGGTTCTAAAAGACCTAAAAAAGAAACACTAAGTGGAAATTCCACTGCAATCCTCATCAAGATACTACTTAAGCAACACCACCATCACTTCCACAGAGAGAAAGAGATCTTAAGAGAAAACTAGCATGCAGAACAAAGATACCCACGAACAAAATCCAAATCCAAAAGATTTTTTTTTTTTTTTTTTAGAGATTTATTTATTTATTTATACAAGCACTGGGTACAGTCAGAAGCACGGAGAGTAAGAGAATTCACCAGAGTCAGAGCGGAGAGTAGAACAGGCAGACCAACAAAGTAAACTGCTGAGAGGAGCAGCGGGCGGCAGGAGAGGTCTGCGCGCTATGTGGGACCCTCGCCCGGCGTTCGGGGATCGAACCGGTGCTGCAGAGACTGTGGGCAGCTTCGCAGCCCAGCGCTCAACCGCTGCACCACCGGGGAGGCCCCCAAAAGATTTCTTATTAACACCTTTCTTATTAAAATCTAAAATATTTTACACAAATTCCCATAATTTATGTTTACAACAATCAACTCCTTGCTTCTACCAGGATATTCTCAATAAAACTTGGGTAGATTTTATTTTTTGGAGAGTTGGAATAAACATAAAGAGAAAACTAACATCAGTAAGCATAATCTTCACCTTTCTAGGTCCAGAACACACAATTTATAAATAGGAACTTATAAATAGGAATTTATAAATGAAGTCTTCACCTTTCCCACAGTCCTATGCAGTGTTGTGTAGACATTTTTAAAAAATAGACTCTCTCAAATTCAAAGGCCATCAGGGACCATTCTAATTTAAAAAATATTTCCACTATTTAAAAGAGTGAACGGTTCATTCTATTCAACAGTAAACAAGAAAAATCTATTCAGGTTTACTGATTTTGTTGGTTATTTTCCTACTACCATCGAAACAAATTCTACTCTTGAGTTATTTTTTGATTCCCCAAATTATACATCTTAAATATGAATGCAAGGATCAAAAATGAAACTTATTTCTACATGTGCTATAGATGGACTGAAAAATTAGAAAGGAAAAAGGCATGCCCCAAATTATAATGAATCTTATTTTCAGCTGAACAAAATTATATTTAAGAATGCTCTGTGTCAACAATTATAAATCAGAGACCTACTGCAGGGGAGGAGGAGAGAGAGACATCAAAAGAGGGGAGGGAGAAGCACAGGGGACTGTGGTGATGGTGCACGGGTGCCTTGGGGAAGGAAATTCTATGGGGACTCAATCTGAGGGGGTGGGGGGAAGCAAATATTGTTTAAAAATGAACAATGCTGTAAAAAATTAAAAATTAAAAAAAAGAATGCTCTGTGTCTTGATAAAGTGATGACTGTACAACACAGTAAATGTACTAAATGTCACACAACTATAAGAATCATTAAAAAATGGAGAGTGGAAGACTGGATGGCTCCATACCTAAAGCCTGCATTCCTCTAGACTTCTAATTATGTAATCAGTTCAAAACAGCACCAAGTCTATCTAATATTGAATATTGCTGAACTGGAATACAAAATTCACAATGACCTTTAAATTCTAATCTGCATTAGTTAACTAGCAGGCCCAAATACAGGAGCATACTGGTCTATCAAAAAAGACTTACTTTTAAAAAACTTTTAAGTGCCTTGCAAATTTGGCCTCACCCTTACAGCTCACCCTCCTCTTCATTTAACTAAGAGTCTACTGACACTTTCCCTGATTGCCTAAGTACCTGCAAACTTTTGGTTCTGTCCCGTTGTTTCTCTGGGCTGATGGAGAGAACTATGCTTTAAGATCAAACTCAAATCTCACCTCTTCTATTCATCATTATCTTACTACTTAATTTATGAACAGAGGTTTATGGTCATTGAGAATAACCTGCTTCTGAGGGTATCTCCCTAATATACTGTGTTATTACACTGTTCTTCTCTGGTATAAATACCCTCATTTATTTACTATGTCGTGAATAAACCATATGTCATGTTTTTCCTTAAGTAGAAAGACTAGTTATGATCTTTTGGTAACTAATCTAAAAGACTAGTTGTAATCTTTTAAAAAGAACCAATTATTCTACTAAGATGACAGAGATCCTATACAGGAAAAAAAAATAAGAGTATAAAAATAATAAATCTTATAATATAAAATGTAAATTACTTTACTCTGGTTGGTCTTTTGTAAAAGAAGTACACAAATTTAGCTAGTTTTCTCATTATAATGACCAGACTCCTTGCTTGAATAGCCTAATAAGAACATATTTTGAAATTTTTGAACAACACCAACTCTTAAGGATATTTAATCACACTAGATTTGCAATGTATTGATTCAAAGTATAGACATTTCAACCTCATGTAAGATTCATGTGTTTCAGGTATATAAGCAAAATTAATTGTATTTAATAACACACAAATATAAATCCGATTTTTCTTTTTCAATCTCTTTGACTGCACCTCTTGTAACAAGCATATACCTGGTCAATTTCTCATCAGGAATCACAAATTGGCACTCAATTTCCTAGGTGATAAACTATGTTTCCACTCTCAACTAAGAAAATGAAAATTTAATCAGTAAAGTTAGGTTCCCTATCCCCAGCACTCTAATCCCAAAGAGCTGTACTTGTGTTTACCATGCCTAAGTTCAGTCTTAAGAATCATCACAGTTCACCTTTTCACCTAGGCCTGACACTTTCAAATTCAAACTTCACTATGAATATAAGGTTTTTTTTATATTTTATATATATTTTACATCATTCTTCCTTTTTGTACAATGCATGCTTTCTCCTTTCAGGTGTAGTCCCTGTGAAATTCCCACCACCAATTCATCTGTGTACCATCACCATAGTCCCTTGTGCTAAGAATGTAAAGTTTTAAAGACTGAAGTATAATATCTTTAATATATACTAGTAAATATATATGATACATCCAATATATACTCGTTCATCCATTTATAAGTGTGTGTACATAATGTGGATATGTATGTATTTCCACTAAAAAGAAAGCCTAAAACAATGAATAACCCTGTAGCAATAACACTGAAAGAAGTAGCCAGAATGAGGAAGGAAGAGTCACTGGTGATTACTAAAAGAAGTAAGATCTCTTGGCAGTATGGCTGATACCAGTTCCTAGGCTGGAGATATATATATATATATATATATATATATATATATATATATATATATATATATATAAAAGATGGTCGGGAAAACAAGAGATGAAATTAGGAAACCACCTGAAGAGGCTCTCACTGGCCAAAGTTGAAAATCTGATCATTAATAAGGACAAAAATGATACTGAAGGAGAGTGAAAAATTATACTGGACCAAAACATACAAATATGTGTAAGTTCATTAATTCATTTAGACATTTAAAATTTTTTCACTAGTCATCATTGGAAAATATTGAACCAGTATTATTTTGAAAAGTGGTAAACAAAGGGACAGAAGCAAGCAATCTTTCTACCTGTCCTTTATAATTTGTATCTGAGGGTTACCATAGAGTTGATGAAAGGAAGTTTCTCTCTATAAATTTCAGACTAACACACACCGGAGCATTAAACCACCCTATTTTAATAGACCTTAATAATAGGTGGGTGAAAGGCTATGCAATGATCACCAACAGTAACATTACAAAGAAAAAAAAATCTGATATTATCTATATATTGTCAACATCTCTTCTAATAGTAGCACTAGTACCTAAAGAATATTCTTAAGAAAAATTCATGTACACTGGAGTGGCACAAATCACTAAAATCCAAACTGTCCAGTGTGCACACCAAACAACAATTTAAAAAAAAAGGGGAAATCCAAGAAAAAGAAGAGATGGGAAGAAAACCTATATATAGTTCAGCTCTGACCAACAGAATGTTCTTTGTTGAGAGAAACGTTCTGTGCTGTTGTTAGCCCCTAACCTCTTATTGCTATTGAATACGTAGTGTGACTAAGGGCCCAAATATTTCATTTTAGTTTTAATTATTTTAAATTTAAATAATTATATGTAGCTAATGGCTACTGTATAGGATGACATGTCTCTGGAAACTGACAATATCTTATTTGGGAAAAGGGTCTCTGAAAGGTAATGGAGGATCCTAGATGAAATCATTCTGAAGTATATAGATAGACGATATATCCAATGACAAATGTTCTTAGACATAGAGGAGAACAAACAGATGGAAGAGTAGGCAAAATGAAGAGACAGAAGTTGGAGATGTGGCCACAAATCACAGAAGTCAGCAACTCAGAAGCTAGAAGAGACAAATCTTGGATTCTCCCCCCAATTCCAAGAATGCAGCCTGACAACACCTTGATTTCCGACTGACTTTTGAAATTTTAAAAGTATAAATTTACTTTATTTTAAACCACCAAAGTTGTAGTAAATTGTTACAGCAGCCACAGGAAACTGAATATAAGAGATCATTTACTCCTTCAATTACTGACTAATCCTTTCTCATATTGCCTCAAATAATCAGAAGTTATTGCTTACACCAATGATTTCTAGAATATCTTTTCCACTTTGAAGGCAGGCGTTTTTTTTTTTGTTTTGTTTTGTTTGTTTGTTTGTTTCATTTATTCAATGATGTATACCTAGAATTGGAAATCCATCTCTGATCAAAACTTTTATGCTTCTTTCTACTTTTCTATTGGTGTTCTTTCACTGAATACCTAAGTGGCTCTACATTAAGAAAATAAAAAGAATATAAAGAGGAAGTTCCCTTACTTTAAACTCTGCCAACTTTAAGTTATAACAACTGTTCCAGTTCCTAATAGCTAGTGTATTAGTTTGCCAGATTCATTCACCTGGTATATCTTTTCCTCTGTAGTACAGTCTATGCTAGTAATTCCCAGAAATTTTTGTTTTTTGATTTAATGTTTTATAACTATCCCTTCTCTCTACATGACTTTATTTCAAACTTACTGACAAAAAAAAAAAAGAGAAATAGTGTGATAATTGAAAATGACTTTATACATTACTGATTTTCATAAGCAAAGAAAAATTTTAATCACTGAAAATACGCTGCAGTGTCACTCTGCAGGACTATAAGCCTGTGTTCAAAAGCATTTCTTTGTTTCTTTTAGCTTCCTCCCTTATGCTACTCAAATTTGATACTTACTTTTAGAGATAATTTTACTATTTATTTACAACATAATTTTATTGTTAGCAATCAGCATTAAATTACACTTAATTCTCTTCCTGTAAAAGAGAAGTAGATATTTTTCAACTTGAATAGTAATGCTACTGACTACTCAGAAGCACATCTTTTCTATTAGAGAGATTAATGGTATTTTTAAAGAATACATTCGTTTATTTTTGAAGGTTATAATATTTGTTATCTAGAAGTTGTGATCTCCACAAAACAAATGCATATGCACCCTTTTCCAATGTAAACATGAAATATGTCCTTCAGAAATAATTCCATTACATAGCTTTCAATATTAATCAGATCTTTTCATCCTTATTAAAAGAAATAATGAAAGATAAAAATATACATCATTCTAAAAGAAATGACAATTACCTGTCGACTTGCTTCATATCTCAATTCCCACTCTTAGCCATTTGTGTATCTCCTTATGGCTGCAGTGGTTACACATGAATCTAGAGTTTCATTTTTTAGATTAACTCACTATAAGTCCCTGGTATGGCCTTCTCATGCAACAATAACCTACTTCAATCTTTGAAATACTACAATAAATGACTAAAGAAAAAAACATATTGACAAAACAAGTGTTGAAATGATGAACACAGAACATTTACTCTCCTACCATGGCCCAACTGAAAATGCAACAAGTTAGATAGATATTGGTCTCCCTATTATAAATATGAAATGTTTTTGTTTAGAGGTCAGAAAAGTCAGGTAATTTTTTTTAATGATAATGAGACAAGACAGCAAAACGAAAAACTGGGGAGAGGAGAGACATAAAATCCTGAATAACATGTAAAAAGTAATATATTATAAATGCACAGGCTTGACAGTAATCCTATACATACAAGAACTATTTCATGAATTTTAGAATTGCAATTAATCTTCCACCTTTCAGAACTAAAAAGCAAGTTTGCATCTGTTAAAACAACAAAGACCAGGGGACAGAGGTGAGGTGGAAAAAGATGCCTGAAGTGGACTCTGCCCATTCAAGCATATAATCAGAATGAATAATTTACAACCACACTTTCATCTTCAGTGCCTCTAAGAGCTGAATTCTAAGGAGCTTAGGGAGACTGCAGCACATCTGCTAACCAAGTAGAATAAGCAGAGAGAATCTAAGCAAAAATGATCCAATAAAACCTGTTTACAAGATTGGGGGAGGCTGATGGGAGGTGGGGCGACAAAGAAGAAATGGCAGAAAAGCAGTGACTAATGTGTGGTATTCAGTGACTTATGTCCTTCATTGCATCTATTCATTCCATTTCAGAAAGTCAGATAGCTATATTAAGCCAACTGAATCAAAGAGCTGCTTTAAATAAGCTAGTATTAGTTATGTACACTCCCTCATCAAAAGGAATGCTTTATAAGATGAGCGGCAAAATGTGAAAGGAAATCAATCAATGCATCAGGTTTTTTCATTTTAATTCAAGCAACCAAAAAATATTAGTTTCTACTAAGTACATAGATGTAAAAACAATCCTGTAACAATTCAAATATTTTTCACAGTGCCTATTTCATGCCTCCTTGAAAGGAGGCACACCAAACTGGAAAAAACACAAAAAGTCGTAGTTTGGTGACTTACAAAACCTACATACCAATTGCTCATAGCATATAAAATATGATTTATAGGAAGTTAAATCATATTAAAGGAAGTTCCATGCTTGGTATCAAACAACATAAAATCTTTACACTAGGACCTCACATCTTCTGCTTCTCTATTCTTTTAAAGAAATGCTACAATGGTCACCTCAAAACAGAGCTTGTAAAATCAGTGTCAGCATCATGAAACAACAAACAATATGCTAGCCATCTAATCCGCAGGCAAAATTCTGCATCCAAAGACCATGAGAAGTTAAAAATTAAAAAACACATAGAAAAAACTTAAAAAACAAAAATAAAAACAAAGAAGTAAGTTAGATCAATTTACTTTTTTTTTTTTTCATAATAGTTACTTGGTTTCAAGGAAAATTTAGGGAAAGGATTTGTTTTTATTCCTTCTCATTGACATGCTCAGTAAATACGTAAAGTATGTATTTTAGATGTTAAACATAAAATATTAAAGGAAAAAATCTCTGGTCTCAGAGGACTTACGTTGATATCAAGAGAAATCAAAAATTAGTGGAAAAACACAAGATAGCAGACGATGAGCAATACTATGCAAATAAATACATAAAATAGGGTGATATAAAGTGCTAAGTAGCTACATTAGATTAGATATTCAGAAGTCCTCTTGTAGGACACAATCATAGAAAGATTAATGATTCTCAACAGAAGGCATGACCTAAAGCCCTATTATAAGAGTAAGCACACCTGACTGAGGTACGAAAAGAGGCAATGTGACTGGAGGAACCTAGTAAACAAGGGGGGAAATGACAGAAGGTGAGATCATGAACACTATTTAGGGCCCTGTAGATCACAGCAATAAGTTCTTACATTACACCTTTGGATTATTAGAGGCAGTCTTAAAAAATTGTCATGTTTTTTGTAAAATTGTTGTTGTGGACACCAGTCACACCAAACATAATACTGTCCATTCTTAATATATTTTGAGACAATAAAATAGATAGTACCCAATAAAGAATTAAACATTCTAATAAATCCTAAGTGTCCTGAATTAAATATCAGAGAATTAAGTAAGTTATTGTTGAAATAAAATTAATACCAAAGTGCCAAAACCATAATTTAAACGTGGTATGGGAAAAATATTTTGAGATGTTGAAGGAAGCACATTTTGAATTTAGAATTTATCAGGGGAAAAGAGGCATATTATTGTGTCACTAGAAACAATGAAGTTTTTAATTATAGTTCAGGTTTTATTAAACAACCTCAGCATCTGCTCAATGTCATAAACATATGCCTCCAAAAGCTTGTCATTAGAATGACTTCACAGAATTCCAGTTTGATGAGTCATAAAGACATTAATCTGTACAGACTATACAGACTATTCTTGGCATAATAATTTTTCACATAAATTGCTCCTAGAAATTTTTAATGTAAAATTTTAAAAGAATATCCAGTCTCAAAAGGAACACTCCCTCAAGAAACAATTGTTAAATTAGCTACTATTTGCTGACATGAGAACTACAATTTTAACTTACAACTCTCAAAATCTATCAAGGTTAAACTGATGAAGAATGAGGTAGTGAGTAGAAACTGATGTAACAGAAAAGAATCAGTGAAGGTAACTGGAGAGATAACAACTGTCAATCATTTTATGACTGACAAACTACAAATGCATACATATACATGCTTTTATAATATGCCCACATATTGAGTGCACACGTACTCACAAACACAGAGAAAGCATGCCCCATTTTTTTAATAGTCCCAGAACTAAAGACATGCCATAAATAGAAAAGGAAAACTGTGTTCCCTAACAAATTATGTACTAAGGGTTCACCAAATGATGGGTGGGAGGACTGGTGGGTGGATGGATGGATGGATAGATTAATATAAAAATACCTTGGGGGGAGCATAACACAGACTAAGAATTAACTCTAAATCAGTATTGTTGATTCACAGTGCTAAGGTGATTTAAGGACATGAAAGATTTATCATAGAGAGATTGAGCTCAATAATAATTTTTTTATTTAAATAATCAGCTATTATCAGAAGCAGAAAAAAATCTATATAACCAGGCATCATATTAGTTCCATACTCTGCAGTTAAAAATATTGTTCCTTAAAAATAAGTTTTATTAAGGTAATTTTAATGCATCTTACCTTCCACAGAAGGTGCCTGGTCCTGAGCTGAATACAGCATATCCTTGAAAGCCTATTAGAAAGAAAGAAAAGATATATGTGAAATCATGAGTAATATTTACATGGAAAGCATCTGAAGCTAAAACAATTACCTCTTCCTCAATATCCAAACATTCGTTCCCTAACTGGGTCAAGTACTTCAATTAAATTTAATAAACTAAAAATGAAATATGTTTTCATATTAATCCAGTATTGTTTAATCTTTTAGACAAGGGCTGGCTTGTACATTTTAAAAATTAAGGGGCATTTGGGAAAGAATGCAAAGTCACCTGAGATTACTAAAAATAAATAGTGATAGTAACAGAACAACAACAACCCTAGAGGAATAGAGGGAGGGAAGGAGAGAAGGAGGGAGGAAGACTGGATAGCATCTGTTTTAATTGTGGTAACATATATGTAACCTAAAATTTACCATTCTAACTACTTTTAAGTTTACAGTTCGATAGTGTTAGTATAAATTCACATTGTTATATAGGCAATACCCAGGACAGTTTTCACTTTGTATACAAATACTTCTCACTGGAGGTCTGCGAAGTCCTTATAAGATAAAGATAGTACACGTTTTATAGTTATTTTCAAATTAAATTAATTACCAACCATTTTTAGGTAATTTGGACGGTTACAATTAGCTCTCTAAAACAGTGGTTTTGTGATGGGAATGAAACACAGTTCTCCTTACTTTTCAAAATGGTAGAATAAATAAAATGGCAATGAACACTTAAATCTCAATAATCACTTCAGTTGTAAATAACCTGAATTCCCTAGACAAAAGGTACAGACAGGGTGGTTAAGTGGTTCTTTTGCTAGTTACAGGAAATCCATCTTATCGACACAAGTACAGACTTGTGTTAAAGGGTAGAAGACAAGCCTACAAGCAAAAGTTAATAAAAAAACTGAGAAAGTTATACTTATATCAGATAAGATAGACTTCCAATTTGAAAAGGTAGTAATGACAGACACTATGTTATAATTAATGATCTTAATATAGAAGAAGAAATAATGCTTGCAAATATGTATGCAAACAATGATGGAACACCAATATATGATAATAAGCAACAGAATTAAAGAGTGATATTGACAACAACATAATAATACCATGTGATTTTAATATTTCACTTACAACTATGGACAAATTGACAAGATGGAGAAAAACAACAGCCCTAAATTTAGAGCTAGAGCAAATAGACTCAGCAGATATCTACAGAATCTCTACCCCCCAAAACATGGCATATATATTTTTTCAAGTGCACATGGAACATTTTCAAGAATAAATCATATGGAGGGGGTGGATCAACATGGCAGCGAGGAAACGCTGCAAGTAAGATCTCCCATTAAAAAAAAAGTTAAGAGGGAGGAAAAGCAGCAGGTCCCAGTGAGAACTGGGACACGGAAGATAAACGGACGACTCCAGCAAACTACCCGAAGAAGAAAGTTGCCATAAAAGAGGACTAGAAGGAAGGAAAGCTCAGAACCCTGCTACCCTCCCCCAACCACAAAGTCGGCACTCTCCAACCAACAGAAAGGAGGAAAAAACAAAAAAACTAAAACAACCAACAAGAACAAACTATGCATCAAGTGGGACTGTGAGTGGAAAGGAACTATTTCAGCCACGACACCCGTGAACTGGAGCTGTGGAGAACCCTGCAGGATTCACCGTAGAGGTGAGTGAACGGCCCCAGAAGCCATTAGAGAAAAACAGACTCCCGGAGACCTACACACAGCCCCCGGCTGGCCGGTAAGCTTGTGCGGGAAAGCGGTGCACTGGAAAAGCAAACGCAGATCGCGGCTGCCCAGGTCCCTGCGCCTGCGACCCAGGCTTGCGGGGAGACGCGCGGGGGCCCTCACTGAGGTGAATGTCCCTCCCAGAGTAATCAGAAACCAGGCGCCCGGACACAGGAGCGGGGTGCAAAAGGCACCATTTCTGCAGACACTGAACTGGGCTACAGACTGCGTCCTGGACCTGAGGGCTTTGGAACTGAGACCCAGGGCACGAAATTCGGGTCGTGGGTTCCCCACGACAGTGGGGCACAAGGCAGACACAGCACCCTAAAGCCGTTGAGGCTTTCCCCACTACTCCCACTCTGTTCCCCTGTCCCACGGGGTAAAAAAAAAAGCTCTCCAAGGACACTAGGAGAGATCTCTGGCGACACCTAGCGACCAGAAAAAAAATCACCAACACCCCATAGAATAGGGACCTTTCTTCAGTAAAGACTGCTTGAAACCAGCAGAAGGCTCCCGGAGGAGCCAGAGGTGAGCTGGGAAGTTCGCCCATGCCAGGCCCCTTCAGGCCAGCAGTCCAAACCCAGAGGGGGAGCGGGCACCCACGGCCAGGGCAGACCGGGAGCACGGAAGAGTGTGCCTGTATCCGAATTGCCATTTTAGAAAAGGGACCTTTCTTCAGTAAAGGCTGCTTGAAACTGGCAGAAGGCTCCCGGAGGAGCCAGAGGTGAGCTCAAAAGTTCACCCAAGACAGGCCTCTTATGACCAGCAGTCCGAGCCCAGAGGGGGAGCGGGCACCCACAGCCGGGGCAAACCAGGTGCGCAGGGGAGTGTGTACCCACATTGCCTTTTTAGAACAGGGACCTCTCTTCAATAAAGACTGCTTGAAACTGGCAGAAAGCTCCTGGAGGAGCCAGAGGTGAGCTAGGAAGTTCGCCCACGCCAGGCCCCTTCAGGCCAGCAGTCCGAACCCAGAGGGGGAGCGGGCACCCATGGCTGGGGCAGACCAGGCGTGAGGAAAAGTGTGCCTGTCTCCAAAGCGCCATTTTAGAACAGGGACCTTTCTTCAATAAAGACTGCTTGAATCTGGCAGAAGGCTCCCTGTTGAGCCAGAGGGAGAAGGTTCCCTGCACAGTCAGAGGTGAGCTGAAGGCCCCAACAAGCCCGGTCCCACCTGGCAGGAAGTCAGAGCCCAGAGGAGGATCCAGAGATTTGGAACCCAGAGTGCAATCCAGCTGCCCCACCTGCAGGGAAGTCTGTGGTACTTCAAGATGCACATTTGTAACTAAACACAGAAGGAGGAGAGATTCTGTGACAGTGACCATTAACATACTCAAAGTAGACTTCTGGCATAACAATTTTTGACTCGTTTGGATTGCCAGTTTCTGAAACTCCCAAAAGAACGCACCAAAAGGATGCCAGCCAGTACCAGCGGCACAGTGTCCCAATGCATAAAGCAAATGAGAAGACAGGCAGCAGGGAAAAGAAAAACTACAAGCAAAGTAGCAACACCTCAGAAAAAAGACAAACCACAAAAACAAAACAAAAAAAAAAAACCACCCACCAGCTTGCAACTACGGTGATTTGGAAGAACTTTTGAGCCTTCCAGAAAAAGAATTTAAAATTGCCGTGATGGAAAAACTGATAGAAGTCATTAAGGAAAACAACGCTCAGAAGAATGAAATTGAGTCCCTAAAGAGGGAAGCCATTAAGGAAAACAACGCTCAGAAGAATGAAATTGAGTCCCTAAAGAGGGAAGTAAAAGAAATGCAGGAGATCAAAGAATTAAAGGAGACACTAAAGAACTCTGGGAAAAGCAATGAAAGCAGAATAAATGAAAAGGAAGAACGAATAAGTACTCTTGAAGACACAGAAATAAAAAGAACCAAAACAGAAAAGGAAAGAGAAGTATGAAGGAAAAAGACCGAAAAAAGACTTCGGGAACTATCTGACTCCATGAGGAAAGGAAATATAAGAGTTATAGAAATCCCAGGAGGAGAGGAGAGAGATGTAGGAACAGAGAAAATATTCAAGGAAATAATTGAAGAGAACTTCCCAAACGTGAAGAAGGAGCTGAAAATTGATATACAAGAAGCAAGAAGAACACCAAACGTCCATGATGAAAGGAAAAATACAGCAAGACACATAATAATAAAGCTCCCAAGAATCCAAGACAAGGAAAAAATAATGAAGCTGACAAGAGGGAAGAAACAGATAACATTCAAAGGAAAACCAATCAGGCTGACATCAGACTTCGAAGAAACATTATGGGCATGGAGAGAGTGGAGGGACATAGTCAACAGACTACAAGAAAACAGATGCCAACCAAGAATACTCTATCCTGCAAAGCTCTCCTTCCTCTATGAAGAAAGAATAAGGATCTTCCCAGACAAACAGAAACTCCGGAATTTCATTATGACTAAACCCCCACTCCAAAAAATACTACAAGGAGTCCTAAAGCCAGAACCTCAGAGGGACGAATAACAATGAAAGAAGGCCGAAAAAAAAAAGTTATTAAAAGAATAAACAAATAAAATCAAAGGAAAGACAAACACAATGGCAAATACAGATGCTAACATATCAATATTAACTCTAAATGTAAATGGACTAAACTCTTCAATAAAAAGACACAGAGCCGCAAGATGGATTAAGAAACAAAACCCAACCTTTTGCTGTCTGCAGGAAATGCATTTAGCTACAAAAGATAAAAACAGACTCAAAGTTAAAGGATGGAAAACAATCCTACAAGCAAATGGACCAAAAAAGAAAGCAGGAACAGCTAAACTTATATCAGATAAAACAGATTTCAAACTCAAAAGGGTAAAGAGAGGCCCCAATGGTCACTACATTATGATCAAGGGGACAATACTTCAAGAAAAAGTAACACTCATTGACATATATTCATCAAACGAAGGAGCACCAAAATATATCAGACAACTATTATCATCTTTGAAAACAGACATCAGAGAAAACACATATGTAGTGGGAGACTTCAACACAACACTATCAACAATGGATAGATCAACGAGACAAAAAATAAGTAAAGACACTAAAGCTCTAAATAAGGATCTAGAGCGCTTGGGCTTAACAGACATCTATAGAACACTAAACCCCCAAAAATCTGAGTACACGTTTTTCTCTAGTGCACACGGATCATTCTCCAGGATCGATCGCATACTGGGGGACAAGACAAACATCAACAGATTCACCAAGATTGAAATCATACCAACCATCTTTTCTGACCATGAAGGCATCAAACTAGAAATAAACCATAAAAAGAAGGCAAGGAAATCTCCTGCCTCATGGAGATTGAAAACCACACTACTGGAAGACCACTGGACTAATGAGGAGATCAAAGAAGAAATTAAAAAATTCTTTGAATTGAATGACAAGGAGGACACCAATTTCCTAAATGTATGGGATTCAGCAAAAGCAGTAATAAGAGGAAAATATATAGCAATAGAGGTTCACATCAAGATACAAGAAAGAACTCAAAGAAACAACCTAATCTCGAAGCTCAAAGATCTAGAAAAAGAACAACAAAAAAAACCCAAAACCAGTAGGAGAAAAGAAATAATAAAAACCAAAGCAGAAATAAATGAAATTGAAACTAAAAAAACAATCCAAAAGATGAATGAAACCAAGAGCTGGTTCTTCGAAAAAATAAATAAAATAGACAAACCCCTAGCCAGGCTCACAAAGGAAAAAAGGGAGAAAGCGCAAATAAACAGGATCATAAATGAAAGAGGAGAAATCACAACGGACACAGCAGAAATCAAAAGAATAATCAGAAACTACTATGAACAGTTATATGGAAACAAGTTCAACAATCTAGAGGAGATGGACAAATTCCTACAACTCTACAATCACCCAAAGCTAGAGAAAGAAGAAATAGAACACCTAAACAGACCAATCACAAGCAGTGAAATAGAAATGGTAATCAAAAACCTCCCCAAAAACAAAAGCCCAGGACCTGATGGATTTACAAATGAATTCTACAAAACGCTCAGAAATGAATTAGTGCCTATCCTTCACAAACTCTTCCAAAAAATTGAGAAGGAAGGGATAATACCAAACACGTTCTATGAAGTCAACATTACACTTATACCAAAACCGAACAAGGACAACACAAAAAAAGAAAACTACAGGCCAATCTCCCTAATGAACACTGATGCAAAAATCCTCAATAAAATTTTAGCTATCAGAATCCAACAATGTATCCATAAGATAATTCACCACAACCAAGTAGGATTCATTCCAGGAACACAAGGATGGTTCAACATCCGAAAATCAATCAACGTAATCCAAAACATCAACAAAAAGAAATATAAAAACCGTATGATAATATCAACAGATGCTGAGAAAGCTTTTGACAAAGTGCAACACCCATTCATGATAACAGTCCTTGAAATTCTTGCAATACAAGGAACATACCTCAACATCATAAAGGCCACATATGACAAGCCAACAGCCAGTATCATTCTCAATTGCGAAAAGCTGAAAGCATTCCCATTAAGATCTGGGACAAGACAAGGATGTCCACTCTCACCACTGCTTTTCAATATAATACTGGAAGTCCTAGCCAGAGCAATAAGACAAGAGAAAGACATACAAGGACTCCAAATAGGAAAAGAAGTAGTCAAAGTATCACTATTTGCAGATAATATGATAATATACATAGAAAACCCCAAAAACTCCACAGAAAAACTAATTCAACTCATCAATCAGTTCAGTAAAGTGGCAGGATACAAAATCAACACGCAAAAATCAGTAGCCTTCCTATACAACAACAATAAATCTGAAGAAGAAGAAATTAAAAAAAATCCCTTTTACTATTGAAACAAAAAAAAATCAAATACTTGGGAATAAATCTAACGAAAGAGGTAAAGGACATATACAAAGAAACTATAAAACACTGTTAAAAGAAATAGAAGAAGACACAAAGAAATGGAAAGACACCCCCTGCCCATGGATTGGAAGAATAAACATTATTAAAATGGCCATCCTACCAAAAGCAATCTACAGATTCAATGCTATTCAGTAAAAATTTCAATGTCTGGGCCTCCCCGGTGGCGCAGTGGTTGAGCGCCGGGTTGCGAAGCTGCCCGCGGCCTCTGCAGCGCCGGTTCGATCCCCGGCTGCTCCCCGGCCACCGGAGGAGGGTCCCACAAGGCGCGCAGACCTCTCCTGCCGCCCGCTGCTCCCCTCAGCAGTGTACTTTGGTACTTCTGCCTGCTCTGCTCCCCGCTCTGGCTCTGGTGAATTCTCTCACCCTACCGTGCTTCTGACTGTACCCAGTGCATGTATAAACAAAACAAACAAATAAATAATAATAAAAAAAATTTCAATGTCATTCTTCAAAGAAATAGAACAATTATTGATGAAATTCATACAAAAAAACCCCGAATAGCCAAAGCTCTCCTGAAAAAATTAGAAGGGAATGGAGACATCACACTCTCAGACTTCAAACTATACTACAAAGCCATAATCATCAAAACTGCATGGTATTGGAACAAGAACAGACACACAGACCAATGGAATCGAATAGAAAATCCAGAAATAAACCCACAGATTTATGGTCAACTAATCTTTGACAAAGGAGCAAAGAATATGCATTGGAGCAAAGAAGGTTTGTTCAATAAATGGTGCTGGGAAAACTGGGTTGCTACATGCAAAAGAATGAAGCTAGACTACTACCTAACACCATGCACAAAAACCAACTCAAAATGGATTAAAGAACTAGACATAAGACCTGAAACCATAAAATACATAGAAGGAAATATAGGCGAAACACTACATGATTTGCACATCAAAGACATCTTTACAGACACATCACCCAAAGCCAAAGATCAACAGCTGGGACTACATCAAATTAAAGAGCTTCTGCACAGCAAAAGAGACAATAACAAAAACAAAGAGAAATCCCACCAACTGGGAGAAAATTTTTGCACACAACACTAATGATAAAGGACTGATCACAAAAATCTACAAAGAGCTGATGAGACTCAACAAAAACAAAGAAAATAATCCAGTCAAAAAATGGGCAGAAGAGCTAAAAAGAAACTTCTCTGAAGAGGAAATGCAAATGGCCAACAGGCATATGAAAAAATGTTAAACATCACTAGCAGTCAGGGAAACGCAAATCAAAACTACCATGAGATGCCATCTTACAGCAGTGAGAATGGCACATAATAAAAAAACTAGAAACAACAAATGTTGGTGAGGTTGTGGAAAAAAGGAACTCTCCTGCACTGTTGGTGGGAGTGCAAACTGGTCCAACCACTATGGAGAGCTGTGTGGAGATTCCTCAGCCTACTAAAGATAGAGCTTCCATAAGATCCAGCAATTCCATTCCTAGGTATTTACCCAAAGGACACAGAAACATCAATCCAAAGAGCACCTGCACCCCTATGTTTATAGCAGCACTATTTACAATAGCTAAGCTTTGGAAACAGCCCAAATGCCCAAAAATAGATGACTGGATCAAGAAGATGTGGTCCATATACACCATGGAATATTACTCAGCATTCAAAAAAGATAAACACATGCAATTTGCAGCAACATGGATGGCACTGGAAGGGATCATGCTCAGCAAAATAAGCCAGAAAGAAAAAGAAAAATACCGGATGGTCTCACTCATAGCAGGAATCTAGAAAACTTAAATAAGGGACCAGGAAAATGAATAACTATAGTTATATAGTTATATATATAGTTATATAGAAAGAAAATATCAAAATCAACAAATAACTATGAACAAGAGACACTCTATAGGGGGTGGGGCGGGGAAAGGAGGCCTTAGGGTAAAAATAAGGGGGTTGTAATTGTATGGGGAATATAAAAATAAAATTTAAATTTAAAAAAAAAGAATAAATCATATGTTGAAACACAAGACAACTGTCAATAAAATTACAAAGATCAAAATCATACCAGGTACTCTATCTCACCATAATGGTATAAAGCTAGGAATCAATTATAAAAAGTTAACAGAAAAAAGTATAAAGACATAAAGAATAAAAAGACATTCTGCTTTAGGGCCTCCCTGGTGGCGCAGCAGTTGAGTGCTGTGCTGGGAAGCTGCTTGCGGCCTCTGCAGGGCCGGTTTGATCCCCGGCCAGCCAGCGAGGGTCCCACATGGTGCGCAGACCTCTCCTGCCGCACCCGCTGTTCCCCTCAGCAGTGTATTCCGTCAGTCTGTCTGTTCTGCTCCCTGCTCTGGCTCTGGTTAATTCTCTCACCCTCCTGCGCTTCTGACTGTACACAATGCTTGTATAAATAAATAAATAAATCTTAAAAAAACAAAAAACAAAAAAAATTCTGCTTTATAACTATTGGATAAAAGAGGAAATTAAAACCACACCCCCAAAATACCTTGAAAATAATGAAAATGAGGATACAGGCTACCAGAATCTATGAAACACAGCAAAAGTGGTCCTAAGGGAGACGATAACTATAATACAGGCATGCATTAAAAAACAATAAAAACATCCCAAATAAACAATTTAACAATATACCTATAGCAACTTGAAAAAGAGAAACAAAGAAGACCCAAAGATAGTAGCATACACAAAATAATAAAAAAAATGAATGGAAGTAAACAAAATAGAGATAAAGACACTACAAAAGATCTTGAGAAGATTAAAAAAAAGCAGATAAACCTCTAGTGGTTAACACAGAAGAGAAAAAACATTAATAAACAGAATCATAAATGAGAAACAAATTACTGCAGATGGCATAGAAATACAAAGAATCATAAGAGATTACTATGACTAATTATATACCAATACATTTTATAACCTTGAAGAAATGGACAAATTTCTAGATTAATATGGTTTACCAACACTAAATCAGGAAGAGTCGAATAAACAGATCACAAAGATGGAAATTGAAACAGCAATTAAAAAAAAAACTTCCTAAAAACAAAAGCCAAGTCCAGATGGTTTTAAAATTTCTATCAAACCTTTAAAGAAGAACTTATCCTATCTTGCTCAAATTGTTTCTAAAAATCCCAGAAGAGGGTACACCTTAATACATTTTACAATGCCAATATCACCTTAATACTGAAACCATAAAAATGTAGCACAAGAAAATTACAGAGCAATATCCCTGATAAACACTAATACAAAAACCTTCAACAATATACTAGCAAATTGAACTCAACCATCTATTACAAGGATGCATCATGATCAAGTGGGATTTATCCCAGGGATGCAAGGATAGTTTAACTTATATAAACAGTCAATCTAATAATTACATCAGCAAAAGCTAAGATAAAAATCAGATTATAAAATCAACAGATGTAGAGAAAACATTTGATAAAATTCACAATCCATTTATGATAACAACTCTAAATGAATAGGAATAGAAGGGCACCTACCTTAATATAATAAAGGCCAAATACTACAAAACCAACAGGCAATATAATCATTAATGGTAAAAATTGAAAGCAATGGTGAAAATAAGATAGGGATGTCTGCTGCTACTTACTACTTTTGTTTGCATATTAGAAGTTTTGGCTAGAACAATCAGACAACAACAGGAAATAGAGGGACTCCAAGTCAAAAAGAAATGAAACTATCATTATTCAGATGATATTATATATAGAAAACCGGAAAGATGCCACCATAAAAGCTATTGGAAACAACAAATGTATACAGAAAAATAGGTTACAAAATCAACATACAAAAATCCATACCATTTTATATACACACAATTAACAAGGAAAAAAGAGATTAAAAATAATTCCATTCATCATCATTTTAACAAGAATGAAGTACCTCAGAATTAACCTTGGGGGTAAAGGACCTAAACAATGAGACCCACAAGACATTATTAAAGGTATCAGATAATGACGTAAGTATGGAAGGAATCCTATGACCGTGGATGAGAAGAATCAATATAATCAAAATAATTATCCTACCTAAAATGATATAAAAATTTAACACAATTACATCAAAATACTACAATATTCTTTAAGATACTCAAACAAAAATATTGAAATTTATATGGAACCATAAAAGGCTCCAAGTTTCAAAAGCAATTCTGAGAAAAAAGGAGAGAAATGGAGGTATCACACTACCTGACTTTATACTATAAACCAAGAATACTAAAACCAATTTTATTGGCATAAAAAACAGACAAGACTTATAATAAGTCTTGATCTCAGGAATCATATCCACTTAATTCAGCCTACCATATTTTGTAGGGGAGAGCCCCCAATGATAAAATCAAAAGCCTAGGAATAAAACCATATACATATAAATATTTAAATGATGAGAAAGCAACCAAGATCATACAATGAGAAAAGGAATGTCTAATAAAATGGTGCTGGGAAAACGGAAAGGTTGCATATAAAAAAATGAGGTTGGATCACTCTCTGACCCCACGGAGAAAAACAAACTTCAAATGCATTAAAGATTGATATATAAAATGTGCAATAATAAAATATATAGACAAAAACACTGGCAATATGTTCCATGACATCAATGATAAAGATGTTTTTGGAGAACTGATCCCTAGAGCAAGGAAAACAAAAGCAAAAATAAACAATATGGATTACCTCAAGTAATAAAGCTTTTACATAGCTCTATACATATATATTTAATTACTGCACATTTTATAAATGCACATTTATATATATGAATTACTAAAAAGACTTCCCACTGAATGTGAGAAAATTTTCATATAATATATAACTGATAAGGGACTACCCAAGATATATAAAAAACTTACACAATTCAACAATAGAAAAACAAACAACCCAATTAATAAATAGGCAGGATATATTAATAGACAATTCACCAAAGAGGATATCTAGAAGGCCAATAGATATATGGAAAAATGTTCATCATTGCTTCCAGTAAGACACGCAGATTAAAACCGCAATGAGATTATCACCTCACAACTGAGAATGGCACATATTAAAAAGATTCCTAACAAGTACTAGAAGAGATGTGGAGAAAGAAGAACCCTCTCACCCTATTGGTGGGAATGTAAACTGGTGCAGTCATTATGGAAATCAATCTGAATTTACCTGAAAAAACTTAAAGTGGAAAGACCATATGACCCAGCAATCCCACTCTTGGACATCTATCCAAAGATCTTCAAATCAGTAACTCAGAAAACTTCACACTCTGCAATGTTTACTGCAGCACTATTTACAACAGCTAAGACAAAGCAGCAATATGCCCATCCATAAAAGACTGGATCAAGAAGATACACACTGTGGAATACTGTTCAGTGACAAGGAAATACAAAATGCTGCCTTTACAGCAAAACAGAAAGCATTCAAAGGAACTGTGTGTAGTAAATCAAGTCAGAATGACAAATATTGGACATTTATATAGTGACGAATCCGATAAAGTAAAATACTTAGAAAAACTAGCAGACATTAGTAAAACAAGTGAGGTGTCTGAGGTTAAAGGGTGGGGGGCGAAAAGGGGATTATAATGGATGGTGGTGGGAAAATTTTTTCAAAAAGTTATTGTGAGAGATTTTGTTCTTTATGAAAATGCAAGTCCTTGGATTTATCCTTAGGGGTCCTCCCCTCCAAAATATGGTAGAATGAATTAAATGGTATGATTCCTGAGCTCAAGACATAGCACAAGCTTAGGTGATTTTATCTAGTTCCATAGCTTCAAAGCTTCAAATACTGTCTAAACAGAGCTCATTCCCAAATGTGCTCACTGCAGGGTTCCCTACAATTGACATTTTGGGCTAGAGACCCAGTAAATATTAGAAGCAACCCTCCACCAACAAAGTTGTGATAATCAAAATTATCTCTAGACATTGCCAAATATCTCCTAGGGAGAAAGGGGCAAATCATTCCAAAGGGGTCTAGAGTCATTCAAACATATAAAAGCCAAAAAAAGAAGAAATTTCCTGAGTAAACTCCCTGTATTCAAATCTACTAAAATATTCTTCCCAAATGAATTTACCACTTTCTTTGGATCAGTGACCAACCTGTTAGTTTCAAGACTAACCAGGCCTGACAACATATAAGAAAATTTTTTTCAATGAAATGAAAAATTAAAAATTAAGTCATTAATTTTAGCCCATCTTTATATAAAATTTTTGTAGTAAATTATGCATAAATAAAAACATGTGTCACAAATGTTTAAATCCAAAAACACTCAGATTCACAATATAAAATTTGAGGCAATTCATCAATCTAATCAGGAATTTGTATGGCTTATGGTATGGTGGTAGCTAGATAGTTTAAGATGGGGTTGGTACCCATGAAGACCAACCACCTGATTAATATGCTTAGAGAATTAGAAGTTTTAGCTCTACAACCAATAGACCTCTGGAGAAGGGAAAGTAGCTGAAGATCAAGTTCAATCACCAATGGCTTAAAATGTAATCAATCACGTTTACATAATAAAAACTCCAAAAATCTCAGGGTTCAGGAAGTTTCCAGGTTGGTGAACATATTGATATGCTGAGAGAACACATGGAAAAACTCTGTGGGACCTCTATTTCCACCCCTTACCCTATGCATTTTCTTCTTTTCAGCTAGTTCTAATTTGTATCCTCCGTAATAAATCTGTAAAGCAATAAGCACAGTACTTTCATGAATCATATGAGTCAGTACAGAAATTTATCAAATGTCAGGGATGAGGATCAGGGAAATCTTCAAATATGTAGTCAGCCAGCAAGAAATACAAGTAACCTGGGCACCTCATTCGCAGCTGGCATCTTAAGTGGATGGCAGTCACATGAGGGGCCTGTGATGCAGATAGTATCATAACTGAATTGTTAGACACCCAGTTGAAGAAATGGTTGCTGGTTTCAGAAGAGGTGTCACAATATACCCACACAGAAATCTTTTTGGAAAACCTTTATTAGTGGGTCAGTTTTTCTTAGATTATATTTGAAGTTCAGGTTCATGTTTTATAAGCATCAATCCTTAGACTTAAAAGCACATAAAAGCTGTAAGTGAATATGACAAAGGTAAGAAACCTCTTTTAAGAAAAATGTATATATTGTCAATATTTTCTTTTTCTTTTTTTTTTAAATTGTTGTTGTCTTATTATTATTAATTTTTTAAGATTTATTTATTCATACAAGCACTGGGTACAGTCAGAAGTGTGGGAGGGTGAGAGAATTCACCAGAGCCAAAGCGGGGAACAGAACAGGCAGCCGACGAAATACACTGCTGAGGGGAGCAGCGGGCGGCAGGAGAGGTCTGCACGCCATGTGGGACCCTCGCCGGTGGCCAGGGATTGAACCGGCACTACAGAGACTGAGGGGAGCTTCGCAGCCTAGCGCTCAACTGCTGCGCCACCAGGGGCCCCTATTGTCAATTTTTTCTATATAATTTCATCACTAACCACTAATTTGCAATTTAAAAAGTAGTATAAAAGATCTTATCAAACATCAGGAAGTCTTTATTATTTTAGTGCAGATAGATTGCAATTTTATATTAAAATACAAGTATAAAGTAGTAGTTATATACAGTTCTTCCATAGATATTTGAAGAGGGTAAATGAACAAAACATTTCTGAGATAAAAGCAAATCTCTGAAAGAAAAAAAATAGCAGAAAAATATAAGAAAGGAACAAGTAATACAGCCAGAGATTATTATGAAAATAAATCTATGATGGGAACAGGTATTATCAGAGATTCAAATGTCTGAGAGAAGTTTTTCTACTTCTGGAATATTATAGGCATGTGTACCAATATTAAATGATGATATCAGGAACCAAAAATACCATCAACAACTAGCAGAGTTACTTGTAAACAGCAGGAGTTCAATAGATACATTTTGAATTCCAAAGGTTTCTTCCTTGGAGAAAATTACATTAAAGATGATTAGCAAAACACACTGACAAAGCATACTAAGTAGTATCTCTGGCATGTAACGAAAATGAATTAAATTTGCAAAAAGAAAGCTTACGAAATTAAATTTCAAAAAGTGAATTAAAATTTTTATAAAGAAGAAAAATGATAGTCTTCAATATGATTAAAAACTGAATCATAATTTCAATTAAATCAAGACAACTCTCAGTGAAATCAGAGACTTTTATTTCTTCAAATAAGAAGCGCTCTATGTTTTTTATCCTAATATTAGCTAGAGAACTCTACAAATAGCATACTATTCTATGTCTGTGATAACAGAGTAGCCATCAATTGGGAAAGGGAGGGAAGGGAAGTACAGAATAATGTACAGAACTGTTTACATTACTACCTATGGATTATCTGTTTATAATATGTGTCACAATGCACTTGCTTGGGTTGGTAACAATATGTCCAAATATGCAAATAAAGAAAATCATAGTTCCTCAATTTGTGCTTTTACTTTAAGAAAATGCAATACTTTATATAAAACTCTGAATTTGCATAATAAACAAAGTCAATATATACTTAAGTGCATTACAAAAGTTTTGATTTCCAAAGGATTCAAAACATTCATATATCAGTATTTTATACTGTAATCTGAGTATAAAATTATATTTGTCATAATGCTACTGAGATATACATAAACTATATATAAAACCTTAGTGCTTATATATATATATAACCACTTATATAGCATTAAAATCTTACAAATTAAATCTAAATATAATCACTTAACCAATATTATTCAACCAACAACATTAACATGACAAAAAAAGATGTGGTGAAACAAAATCTCTATTGGTAATATGAATACATGGTGCTGACTGCCAACATACCTATTCTGAGTTCTGGAACACAGATATGACTTTGCATCACATGTGATGTAATTTTCCTAGTACCTCTTTCTATGAGGCAGCCTAACAGAGTGGGATGGAGCTATGGAGTCAGACAAAATATAAGAAAAACAGCTCTAAAGACATGTAATCTTGGGAAAATTAATTTCTCTGTACTTCAGTGCCCTCATCTGTAAAACAGGAATAGTGCTCACACATATCTCAGAAGTCTACTGAGTATTTGCAATCCTTAGAACACAAATCCTTGTATTAATTCTGATTCATGATTATACTTAGAACAGTGCCTAAAATATAGAAGGTACTCAATGAATGGGCTATGGAATCATTTTGCTTTATATTAGACATGAATACATCATTACGCATTAGCATGCCTCAGTACTTATTAATCTTCACAAAGTAGCACAGTACTGCTTGAAGTCAGCATGACCAAACAAGCATAAACACAAACACTATAATCTCCTGTTATAAGATGGTGATCTAGATGATGTAAAATATGCTCTTGTTATTTTTTCTAAAGATTTATTTTTTTTATGCATACAAGAATCAAGAACTGGGGTATAGGCCAGAGGTGCAGGGGGTGAGAGGATTCACCAGAGACAGAGTAGGGAGCAGTACAGGCAGATCTACTGAAATACACTGCTGAGGGGAGCAGCAGGAGAGGTCTGCTATGCCATGTGAGTTACCTCTCAGGCAGCAGTGGCTGGAGATAGCTTGATAATGCTGAGACTTTAACCCCTGCAGGACCAGGGAGGCCCTACTGTTATACTTTCAAATGATTACTGACATGAACACACCATATTTTTAATTCTCATAGGAAGCCCATAGATTCCTAAGAAAATATATGCAGATCCCTGTCTGAGTGGGCTTTAAATAACAAGGTCTCTTTATTTAATTAAAATTTCTACAACACATCTCTGTACAAATAGAGTGTCATTCAAATTTAACATGCATGTTCAATAAAAGTGCCAATATAATTTCTTATGCTGTTAATTTTTAACAACCCATAGTAGGTTATCAGCCCTAATCTCCTTTCCAATGCACACATGGGTTTCACAGTCCATTTAAGGAAGATCAGAAGCTAGAAAAAACTACTACTTCCTTCCAGTTCACCAATAGCCTCATATGTAACATATAGATACTATCATCTCTACTAATAAAATAACCAACTTATGTTGTTCTCACGTGTTTCAACAAAGTCAGCACATTGCTATCCAATCAATGAATTAATAGGCAATAAAATAAACAGGAAATTGCAGAGGGAGGGCAAGAATCATTTCAAATCATGAAACTTTTAAAGGAGTCATAATCCCCGTATAACAGTGTTAATAATTGGATGAAATTTAAATTTACATCACTTTTTTTATCCGAACTTTTTCAAATATAACACCTTGACAAATTTTTGATATATCCTCAAAAATACATCATGTGCTATTCTATAGCACCCCAGAAACATTCTCCAATGATTTCATGTTCATTTTCTATTTCCTCTTTTTGCATTCCCTTTTTAATTTTTTTTCACTAGAAATACTGTGAATAATGTGCAAGTCAGTTACATCTGACCTGGTTTCTTTGTCTCATCATCTAGATATCAGTCATATTTTCCTGATACTAAAGTGATAGGCATATTAAGACCTAACTAACATAATAACTGTGAAAAGTCAAACTACAAACCTCAAAAGAAGGCATCACACATTCTCATGTGCCTATACAAAGAATTACCACCTAAATAAGCTTCATTTCTAGTCCCAAATAGAAATAAACTAACCTAGTTTTGTTTTCGAATATAGAAGTAATACATATCAATAAAAACTCATAAATTCTCACAATCTAATACTTAATATAATAAAATTTTAAATTAATGTACTCTTACACATACTCAACAATCCAAAGTGTAGTATATTAGAAAAATTATGCCTGTTTCAACATTTTCATGAAATTTTTTAAAGTATCAATTAGCAAAAGGCAATTCACTATACATCAGTTTTACATTAAATTATTAATTTTTATATTAAATGTATAACATATATGTAATGTTTAATAACTAATGTGGAATCTATCATGTTATACTCACACTTATAAATTCCTGTGCACTAAGAGAATGACATTTACTGACAAGGTTTTTAAAACTTCTATGTGACTACCTCCCAAATCTGTATTTTTTTTTTCAAAGATTTATTTATACAAGAACCGGGGTACAGGCCAGATGCGCGGGAGGGTGAGAGGATTCACCAGAGACAGCGGGGAACAGAACAGGTAGACTGACGAAATACACTGCTGAGGGGAGCAGCAGGCGCGACAGGAGAGGTCCACTGAGCCATGTGGGACCCTCACTGGCAGGCCGGGATCGAACCGGTGCTGCAGAGGCTGTGGACAGCTTCACAGAGCTGCACTCAACTGCCTGCGCCGCCAGGGGAGGCCCCCAAATCTGTATTTTGAGTCACATGTCTGCTAACATAAAACTCAAAATGTCTGAAATTAATTTTCTTCCCATGGTCTTCTCATGCTCATTATTTTTTGTTAATGTAATTTCCAGGATTCAAATCACAGATTCACAATTTCAAGTATTGTCTCATTCATTCAACAAATTTTTACTATCTACTATGTGTCTGCCTTGTCCTAAGCATCTCAAGATATATCATGAGGAAAATTAAAATCCCTGTCCCAGCAGAGTTAATATTATTACATTCTCCTTTCCATCCCTGATTTAGTGATCTGGTTTAGTCAATTCCACTACTTTTTTTTTGGCCTTGTTTTATCTTTTTATTATAAAGCATTTTATTTTTATTTTGTAGAACTAAAAAAAAGAAAAAGGGGGGTAGATTACAGAGTCCAGGAGTAGTACACTGACAGCTATGGACCAAGCATCAGCAACAGATATATTTTCTATGGCAGGCTATTTTTAAGTGCTTGCAGTTGAGTTTTGGTTTTTGGTTTTTTTTATTAATGAAGTACCATTATTTTACATCTTTGCTAATACTTTAACAATATAGGATTTCTCCCCTTAGGTCTTTAGTCTTTATAACTCCCCACCACCAAAGCATTCAATGCTGGCTTCCATCACAGTTTGCTGTGTTCTACATTACCCCCACCCCTCTGTTCTCATACCTCCCACTCAGATGCCTCAGATCTCTCGTCAGCTTTCAAGGATTGGTTTTATAGTTTGTCTTTGTTTGACCCTTTGTTTGGTTTCTCTATATTTCACATATAAGTGAAACCATTCAGTATTTCTCTTTCTCCTTCTGGCTTGTTTCACTTCCAATTTCATACATGTTGCTGCAAATGGCATGAGTTTATCTTTTTTAATTGCTGAGAAATATTCCATTATGTATATACACTACCTCTTTGTGACTCACTCATCTGTTCTGGGGCATTTAGGTTGTTTCCATATCTTGGTTATGGTAAAAGTGCTGCTATAAACATGGGAGTGCACATTTCCTTTCAAATTAGTGTTTTTGTGTTCTTTGGGTAGATATCCAGAGTGGAATTGCTGGATGATATGGCACATCTATTTTTAGTCTTGGGAGGACTCTCCATACCGCTTTCCATAGGGGCTGGCTCAGTCTACTTTCCCACCAAGAGCATAAGACGGTTCCTTTTCTCCACACCTCAGCAGCATTTATTGTTTCCGTTTTTTTTTTTTTTTTTTAATATGGGTCTCTCTCACAGGTGTGGGATAGTATTCCATTGTTTTGATTTGCATTTCCCTGATTATAAATGATGAACATTTTTTTCATGTCCCTGTTGGCCATCTGCATGACTTCTTTGGAGTAATTTCTATTTAGTTCTGTCCATTTGATTGGGGTGTTTGTTTTCTTTTTGTTGAGCTGTATGAGCTCAAGATCAGTCTCCTGTCAGATGTATGGTGCAAATATTTGCATATAAAATACATTCCCATTCTGCAGGGTGTCTCTTCATTTTGATTACTATCTCTTTTGCTGTACAGAAGTTTCTCAGTTTGATACAGTTCCAGTTGTTTATATTCTCCCTTGTTTTCCTTCCTGCTGGGGACTACATAGCCTCTTTTACGTTCATTATCTCCTATCTTTCTATCTGAACTATTTCAACAAACTCGACTGGTTTAGCAATGCAAAGGTTTTCATCTCTCTAACACATCTTACAACTGCACCAAAGCACCAATTTGATTCTCCTGCTTAAAAACTTACAAGGATTCCCCAACAGCCATGAAATAATGTCCATACCCCTCAAAAAGATCAATCTGTTTCTCCAAGTTTATCCTCCAAAATGGAGAAAACTAATTTCATTTTCACAGCCTGACCCTCAAACAAACAAGAATTACTTATTGCTCATTTCTGAGACCTAAATATTTCTTCCACCTTTGTCTTTGTTTACAAATACTGCTTCTACCCCATTTTTAAAATCTAATTTCTTAATCATCTTAATCATCTGTTAATCTAATTTCTTAATCATCATATTCAACCTCCTTTATGCTTTGTCCTGATTATTCCAGCTGGATGTCCTAAGTCCCTCCTCTAAAACCCTGTACTCATCTATTTGAAATTATTAAAGCATTTAATATTTTCACCTATGTTTTAATTATTTATCTGTGTAACTTACTCCCTATTTGTCTGTAAGATAAGGGTATTAGCCGTCTCGCTTGCACTTAAGTTATAATACAACATGTTAAACACTAAAAAGAAAATAAAGCACACTGAAGCCTAACTAAGGCAGTAACAGTGGAGAAAAAAAAATGTGAATAAATTACGGGAAAGAGAGGAGTTAAGAAGAAGCAAAACAGAGGATGAGGAAAACAACGTGAACTAAGGAAGTTAAAGAAAGTAAGATTTTAAGGCTAGGTAAAAACAAGGTTGATCAGCACTAATAATAATCAAATTGGTAAAACACCAAAGAAAAGATTTGAGCAAAGAAGAGAGAGTTTAGGATGACGAACCATGTTAGGCATCCATAGGACAATTAAGATGGTAAACAGACATATTTCACTATTTGGAGTGAAATTCATTTTCTAAGATTAATCTCTAGTTTTGGTTCCACAATTTTCTAATACTCTTTATTTCCAAAAATTTCTAAACCATTAGATTTTTGTATTTTGTAACAGGTGCAATAACTAGCTTCTGCTATGGTCTCCCATGATTCTCATTTTCTGTTAATATGCTCTTGCACAGTTTCCTCCCATCCTCAATAGAGTTGTCCTCTAAAACTGATAGAATATTGTAGAAATGGGAAAATATGACTTCCAAGGCAAGAACATAAAAGACACTCTGGTTTTCATTTTACTCTCTCTTGGAATGCCTACTCTGGGGGAAGCCAACTATGAAAAAAATGGAAGCAGCAAATATAAAGACCTTTCTTAGTTTTTCCAATTTTCACTCATATTTCTACACAAAATTCAAACATCATTTAGTAGTCACAACAAAAGTTCTTAATGCTTTGGCTTCCAGCCCTATTTAACAGTTGAGTTGTATACAGGTTGATAAAACATGTTGGATTTTGCCCAAATACAATAGTTATCACATCATAAAATTCTCATTTCTGCTCTTAGTAATAGTTTGCCAGTTTCTCTGAAAGAAGGCAAAAAAAGACTCAAAATTTCTACAGTGCTGTTTCTGACATGCCTATAAAAATGCATGCCACACCATATCATTTCACTTTCAAATAAAGCAAAACCTTAATAAACTAGGCTAAAGGATGTTTCTGACAAACATTCTACTTACTTGTCAGAAAACATGAAGATTTTGTACTTAATAAAATACTCTCTTTTTTTGTCAAATTTAAGACACCATCAATAGTCAAGATGAATTATTACTTTATATACCATAAAAAAAAAAAAAAAAAAAAAAAAACCATGCCAGGGCCTCCCTCAGTGCTGTCATTGCCATGGCCTGAGTTCCATTCCCTGCCAGGGAGCTACCCCACATATGGTGCAGCAGACCTCTCCTTGTCTTGCCCACTGTTCTCCTTAGCAGTGAATTTCAGTAAATCTGCCTGTTCCGCTCCCTACTCTGTCTCTGGTGAATCCTCTCACCTCCAACCCTACCCCACACCTCTGGCCTACATCCCAGTTCTTCTATACATAAATAAATAAATCTTTTAAAAAACACAATACTAATTGAACTATGACATTTGTAAGATGCATCCTAATTTGAAAGGTTTTAGAATGTAGAATAAGGGAACATGTATCTTAGAATATAAGAAGTAAATCATTTATTCAGAATGTAATTGCTCAAGCAATATATTCTCTAAAAGTACAGCTACCATTAATTGGTTTCCAAAAAACTTCATGATATTGAAAGTCTTTTACAAAAAAAAGATTTAAGTACCAACATCCTAACATCCTAAAATAAGTATGATGAATAAGTGAGTAAAAATTACTCCTATGGCTTATTTTAATGATCAAAATTAACAGCTATAATTTACTAAAATATATCTTTTACAGGTTACATCTGTGCTGACACTTTTATAATTACATATAATTGTCATAACCCTGAAAAATAAATATTAACCCCAGTTTACACAAAAGAAAACTGAAATTCAGAGAAGTAAAATCACTTTTTAAAGGTCTCTGTCAATAAATGAGGGAAATGCTATTAAAGCAATATAGTTAATATTGAAGCTATATCTATCCTCAGAAACCCTTTAGCTTTATCCTACTCATTCCTAAAGATTCTGTTCTATTTCCTTCTTACTAGCCAAATTTCTTAAAAAATACATATCTGCCTTAGCCACTTTAATCTCTTAAAACCTGTAAGAAGATCTCTCCGGTGGCACAGCGGGTTGAGCACAGCGCTGTGAAGCTGTCTGCAGCCTCTGCAGCACAAGCTCCATTCCCATCTGGCCAGGGAGATTCCCAGAATTCTCCTGTCGTGCCCACTGCTCCCCTCAGCAGTGTATTTCAGTCTGTCTGCCTGATCTGCTCCCCACTCTGTCTCTGGTGAATCCTTTCACCCTCCTGCGCCTCTGGCCTGTACCCAAGCTATTGTATAAATAAAAAAATAAATCTTTAAAAAATAATAAAGAAATCATATCTAACCTAGCTTTACTTAAAAAAAAAAAAAACTTGTAAGAAAGTTAGCAAAAGACAATTTTTCAAAATTTACCAATGAACACTTTTTGACAAATCTAAGACCTATACTTCATACTCATTCTCACTGACCTATCAACAAAGTATGTCATTACAGATATTCCATTCACTCTTAAGACCCTTTATTCCTGTGACAACATATTTTCCAAGACTTTCTCTATTTGGTCTCTATTTTTCTGTCTTACACCTTTCCCTTAGCAAATTAATTCTTTAATTACTATCTCAGTTATAAAAAATCTTACTACTTCACACAATTTATCAAATTCCTACTACTTATATCTAAATTTAGATACTTAACACATGAAATCAATATATTTGAGATCTAATTTCACTAACTTATCACCCCCAAAAGTAGCTTCTCTCTACCAGTTTCTCTAGGTTTAAGCCATATATATTTAATTCTTCTCTTCTTCACTGCCTATATCTAGCTAATCATTTAGTTCTGTTATTTAATGCATAAATATTGAAGAATCTATATAAATCACTGCTAAAAAAAAAAGCAATAGGAAGTGATATATTTAAAATGCTTACTAGAAGGGCTTCCCTGGTGGCTCAGGGGTAAAGTCTCAGCGCTATCAAGCTATAGCTATTGCCAGCCACTGGGGCACGAGTTCGATTCCCAACCAGGGAGCTGACCCACATGGCACAGCAGACCTCTCCTGTCTCTCCTGCTGCTCCCCTCAGCAGTGTATTTCAGTAGATCCACCCGTTCTGCTCTGTCTCTAGTGAATCCTCTCACCCCTTGCACCTCTGGCCTACACCCCAGTTTTTTTTTAATTTTATTTTTATATTCCCCATACAATTGCAACCCCCTTATTTTGACCCCAATCCCTCCTTTTTCCCCCCCACACAGTGTGTCTCTGGTTCATAGTTGTTTATTGATTTTGATTTTTTCTTTCCTATAGTTATTCTTTTTCCTGGTTCCTTATTTAGGTTTTCTAAATTCCTGCTATAAGTGAGACCATCTGGTATTTTTCTTTTTCTTTCTGGCTTATTTCGCTGAGCATGATCCCTTCCAGCTCCATCCACATTGCTGCAAATTGCATGTGTTTATCTTTTTTTGAATGCTGAGTAATATTCCATGGTGTATATGTACCACATCTTCCAGATCCAGTCATCTATTTTTGGGCATTTGGGCTGTTTCCATTGCTTAGCTATTGTAAATAGTGCTGCTATAAACATAGGGGTGCAGGTGCTCTTTGGAATTGATGTTTCTGTGTCCTTTGGGTAAATACCTAGGAGTGGAATTGCTGGATCTTATGGAAGCTCTATCTTTAGTAGGTTGAGGAATCTCCACACAGCTTTCCATAGTGGTTGGACCAGTTTGCACTCCCACCAGCAGTGTAGGAGCGTTCCTTTTTCTCCACATCCTCGCCAACATTTGTTGTTGCTAGTTTTTTTAATATGTGCCATTCTCACTGGTGTGAGATGGTATCTCATTGTAGTTTTGATTTGCATTTCCCTGACTGCAAGTGATGTTGAACATTTTTTCATATGCCTGTTGGCCATTTGCATTTCCTCTTCAGAGAAGTTTCTTTTTAGCTCTTCTGCCCATTTTTTGACTGGATTATTTTCTTTGTTTTTGTTGAGTCTCATCAGCTCTTTGTAGATTTTTGTGATCAGTCCTTTATCATTAGTGTTGTGTGCAAAAATTTTCTCCCAGTTGGTGGGGTTTCTCTTTGTTTTGTTATTGTCTGTTTTGCTGTGCAGAAGCTCTTTAATTTGATGTAGACCTAGCTGTTTATCTTTGCCTTCACTATCACTGCTTTGCACACCCCAGTTCTTTTATGCATAAATAAAATAAAATCTCTAAAAAAAAAATGAAAATAAAATGCTTAACAGTATCACTCTATCTTCACCAATGATATTTTTACTTAATTTCAAACACTAATGAGACTAAAAAGATCTAACTATTATACTATAATTTCCAAATTATATTATTTGGAAGGAAGATACTACTTAAGTAGGATATTCTGTGTTAAACAGAGCACAAGATATGCATCAAGTTATTATTGATATAGTTTTTAAAGTCATCATAATTAAAGTTGCTAAATATTAGTTTAGTAATTGCTCCTTATACAAGGCCTACCATATTAAGTAAAATTGTCTCCAAAATGAAAGTATGAAAGGCCAAAGGAGAATTTCAAAATACCATTTCATAATAATTTCTTTAAAACATCTTCTCTAATACCATATGCTTACAAATTAATTCAGAAATTCTAATATTGCTCTGCAAAGGAAGTATGAAGGAAAAAGATAAAAGATACCAGTTCTTTCCAGTTTTTCATGTCTACTCCCAAAAAACAAAGAAACTTTAAAAAACATATAATCATTTTTTTCTTTCATTAAGTCATCAACAGTGGCAACATAAACTTTCTATTGTATGCAATAGCAGACTTTAAAAAAGGAGTTAAATTCTTTCCTCTTACATTTGTTCAAACGTTCAATAAACAGTAGTATTTAAGTCATTTTTTCCTAGAGATAGTTTCCCTGATCCCTTCCCCCTGTTGTCTCAAGGGTAAATCAACCACCTAGAAGGACACTGCTCAACTATTGGTTCCAAACTACTAGGAATATATATGATGTAATGGTCAATACTTACATAATACTTAGCATATGATAAGTACCATATTTACCATCCTATGTCCTTCCATCTACTAATTCATTTCATTTCACATGATTCTCTAATGAAGGGATTATTATTATCCCAATTTAAGGATGAGAAAGGCTAAATGGCTTCACCAAGTTCACAGATTATTACAATTTCAATTTCAGTGATCTCTAAATCAATATATTTTCTAAATTCTCTGTCAAGAACTGAATTTTTCAAAGTTCAAGATACAAAGCAAACAAATACTACAGAAAACATTTTGCTTTCTCTTTAGCAAGTACTTAATGACAGCATAATTTGAAATATTCATTTTTCTTAGTAAGTTTATTGACTCAATCAGAAAGTTTTATTTTTTAAAAAGATTTATTTGTACATACAAGAACAGGAGTATAGGCCAGAGGTGCAGGGGTGAGAGGATTCACCAGAGACAGAGTGGGGAGCAGAACAGGCAGATCTACTGAAATATACTGCTGAGGGGAGCAGCAGGGGAGACAGAAGTCTGCTGTGCCATGTGGGTCAGGTCCCTGGCTAGGGATCAAACTCATGCCCTAGTGGCTGGCGATAGCGATAACTTGAAACCTGTGATTAGAAATGCTTACCAACACTTAGGTTACCTGCTATTATAAAATATTTTAAAAGAGGAAAAGAATATCATCTCAATTTCATTATCAGTGATATATACACTTGAGTTTTTATATAAAACTATGTAAATTTAGTCACTGAATAAATAAAACTACAAGAATAAAAAATGCCTCTCAATTCATACCAAAGTAATTCATTTCAGACCCCTAATCACTCTGAAGAAGACAAACATGAATTTTTCTTATTTTCTACATTCACAATCTTCAACCATGCTTTTTTGAATATCTGTCTTACCCCATAGTGACATCTCACACATATCCAATGCCTTTCAATTAACTTTGTTATTTAAAAAAAAAAGAAAGTTCAAAGCTTTCACCTCAAATTCAATTAGTGATTCTTTCCTCCTTTCTTTTCCACTTCTATGTACTATATTAAATACTGTCAAAGTAAATCAAGTGTTTTGAGAAGTGTGATACACATTTGTGGTAAATTTACAAATCAAACCTGAGCTAAACACTGAAAGACATCATCACTTTGCAATTCAGCCATTCCAAATTAACAGTACTGATAAAAGTGATCAAATAACTCTTTAAATAAACTGAAATGGAGGGGGGCTGGAGAGCAGAAATTACAGTAGAATATGATGGAATCAACCACACATGTTTCTCTCATATTCTTCACAAAACTAGATACAGGGCATTTTCTAAAGTGTAAAGGCACAGGAAAGCGTCTGTATTGGTAAGGAGACATCAACAGAAAGAGTTTTTTTTTTTTCCCAATTATTTTCTTAAATTTTATTTTTATAATCCCCATATAATTGCAACCCCCTTATTTTGACCCCAATCCCTCCTTTCCCTGCCCCCCCCCACCCCTCGTAGTGTGTCTCTGGTTCATAGTTGTTTGTTGATTTTGATTTTTTCTTTCTTATAGTTATTCTTTTTTCTGGTCCCTTATTTAGGTTTTCTAGATTCTTGCTATGAGTGAGACCATCTGGTATTTTTCTTTTTCTTTCTGGCTTATTTCGCTGAGCATGATCCCTTCCAGCGCCATCCATGTTGCTGCAAATTGCATGTGTTTATCTTTTTTGAATGCTGAGTAATATTTCATTATGTATATGTACCACATCTTCTTGATCCAGTCATCTATTTTTGGGCATTTGGGTTGTTTCCAAAGCTTAGCTATTGTAAATAGTGCTGCTATAAACATAGGGGTGCAGGTGCTCTTTGGAATTGATGTTTCTGTGGCCTTTGGCTAAATACCTAGGAGTGGAATTGCTGAATCATATGGGAGCTCTATCTTTAGTAGGCTGAGGAATCTCCACACAGCTTTCCATAGTGGTTGGACCAGTTTGCACTCCCACCAGCAGTGCAGGAGAGTTCCTTTTTCTCCACATCCTTGCCAACATTTATTTTCAATAAATTTTTGGCAGAGAGAAAGAATAGAGAGTAGTAAACTGGAAAACTGCAACTTCAAAGGTAGATACCTACAGAAAGACAATTCTAGTCTCTACAGTGTAGAGGAGTTCAGGAACTGGAAGTACCAGGTACTGAACAAGGCAGATTAAGGGAGGGGCCTGAACATAGGAGAATTAGTGAAACAAAGAAGTTAACAGGTCCACTTACAATCTGACACTGCCCCACCTCCACCACTCCATTCTCTACCCTCCTGATCTAGATTCCAGGAGCCACTGTTTCTGAAAAAATTGAATTAAATGAGACTTCACACTCCACAAAGGACAGAAGTGAGAAATACAGGCTAAAGATAAAATAACACTAGGATCCCCAGATTCCTTCAGTTTCATCCATTTAATTCTCGTAACACCGACAATGAAGCCTAAGCCAACCAGGGAAGTGTAACTAGAAGAAAACTAGAATATTGCCCGCCTGCTCCAATTATTTAAACACTGACATGAAGCAAAATAAGTTAGTAATTATAGACTGTCCTCACCATAAAGCATTTGTATCATTCAAGAATGGTCTCTAGAACTCAACAACAACAAAGAAAATAATCCAGTCAAAAAATGGGCAGAAGAGCTAAAAAGAAACTTCTCTGAAGAGGAAATGCAAATGGCCAACAGGCATATGAAAAAAAGCTCAACATTACTTGCAGTCAGGGAAATGCAAATCAAAACTACCATGAGATACCATCTTACACCAGTGAGAATGGCACATATTAAAAAAACTAGCAACAACAAATGTTGGTGAGGATGTGGAGAAAAAGGAACTCTCCTGCACTGCTGGTGGGAGTGCAAACTGGTCCAACCACTATGGAGAGCTGTGTGGAGGTTTCTGATCTATTAAACATAGAGCTTCCATATGATCCAGCAATTCCACTCCTAGGTATTTACCCAAAGGACACAGAAACATCAATTCCAAAGAGCACCTGCACCCCTATGTTTATAGCAACACTATTTACAATAGCTAAGCTTTGGAAACAGCCCAAATGCCCAAAAATAGATGACTGGATCAAGAAGATGTGGTACATATACACCATGGAATATTACTCAGCATTCAAAAAAGATAAACACATGCAATTTGCAGCAACATGGATGGCGCTGGAAGGGATCATGCTCAGCGAAATAAGCCAGAAAGAAAAAGAAAAATACCAGATGGTCTCACTCATAGCAGGAATCTAGAAAACTTAAATAAGGGACCAGGAAAATGAGTAACTATAAGAAAGTGAAAATCAAAATCAACAAAAACTATGAACCAGAGACACTCTCTGGGGGGTGGGGTGCGGGAAGGGGAGGGATTGGGGTCAAAATAAGGGGGTTGCAATTGTATGGGGAATATAAAAATAAAATTTATTTAAAAAAAATAAATATCAATATACAATTTTTATCTATCTTCTGGACAGCACAGCTCTAGAAGACCAACCATATTTAAAAAAAAAAAAGGATGAAAAAAAGAATGGTCTCTAGATATCACCTCACATCTGTTAGAATGGATATTGTAAAAAACAAAACAAAGCAAGAAGTGAGAAATACTGGGGAGGATGTAAAGGAAACAAAATCCTTATGCACCTCTGATGGGAATATAAATTGACAAAGCCACTATGTAAAACATTATGAAGGCTCCTCAAAAAAGTAGAAGTGCCATATGATTCAACAATTCCACTTTGAGTATTTACCCAAAGAAAATAAAAACACTAACCCCCAAAAACACATGTGCCCTCATGTCCATCACAGCATTATCTACGTAGGCAACATAAAAAACAACCTAAGTGTCCATAGGTGGATAAATGAATCAATAAAATTTGTGTGTATGCACATATATATACAATGGAACATTATTTAGCCATAAAAAAGAATGAAATTAACACAGGCATTATGCCAAGTGAAATAAGTAATACCATATAATTGTATATGTGGAATGTATATGTGGAATCTTAAAAAAAAAACCACACACACAGAGAACCAGGCTCATAAATATTGAGAACAGATTGGTGGGTGCCAAAGGGAGTCAGGGGGAAAAAAGGGTGAGGGGGACCAAGAGGTACAAACTTCCAATTATAAAATAACTGTCATGGGGATTTAATGTATAACATGATGACTACAGGTAATAATACTATATTGCATACCTGAAAGTTGCTAAGAGTAAATCTTAAATATTTTCATCACAAAAAAAAAATTTGTAACTACATGTGGTGAATGATGTTACCAAGACTTACTGTGATCATTTTGCAATATATGCAAATATCAAATGATCAGTGAAGCTAATATGTTAATGTCAATTATACCTGAATAAAAAAGGTAGTATGATTAATTATCTAAACAAAGAAAAACAGGCATAAATCACAACACTTTCAAGTAAATCAGACCATATGGTTCTCTTATCCTCTGAAAGGAAATTGAAGAAATAGAATCCTTAAGTGACCAGAAACTGTGAGGTGGAAATATTTTACATATTCTCATTGGATAGTAGAACAATTTGGGAAGTATACTTGTCATTTTAAACCATTAGGATTCTATTTAGTGAAATAATATCAAATCCATCCATTTCCCCCGAGCTAACCCCTTAATACAGTCCTTTGATATTATCTGAGAAAATAGTGATTATCAACAGAATAGTGATTATCAATAGATTATCAAATAAATATGCCTAGGTATGTCTAATGTTTTCCAATGCTAGCACTGTTGTCAGTAAACAACAATACTCCATAAGACAATAACTTAACAATTAAAAAAAAGTCATATTTTTGGCACAACCAACCAGTGAATATAATAAAGGTCTAATAATTGCTTCTAAAATTAATGAATTATTATGTCTGACCCCCAGGACTTCTCCCTTCATTCATGAAAAGCAGAAAATCAGAATGCAATGACCCATTGATATTGGTGGCTAATTTGGTTTTTAAAAATAACTTCACAGTTAAACACCCAACATTTTGTATAAGGAATCTCTCCCTTCCTCCATGAGTTTGCTCTAGGGTAGTTATGAATCTTTAGTTCTTTAATTAAGTACTTAAAAGACCATTAACTTACACTAGACAATGTTCTTTAGGGTTAGTTTCTCTAACAAGGGAGAGAGTTATGCTCTTCCTGTAAACATATGGAAATTGTGAGAAACACAGCATAATTTTCAGGAACCCATGCATAACATTAGAAATTAACTTCCCCAAAAGATAGTAATTGCAAACATACATACTTTACACATTGGAATAACAACTAGCAAATCTCACTGTTTTAAGTTACCAGAAGTAAAAGCAACAAAGTAATACAGCCTAGTAATCAGAATAATCTTGGTAATTTATAGAAAACACTTAAGGAAAATCACAATCTTGGTTTTGAGAATTCAGGATCAGAATTTTGAACACATGAAATTTTCTTAAATGGGGACCAGATATTTGCATTTTCTGTATTTTTACAAGCAATGTAAATAAGAAACTACCCTAAAATTTAGAAATGAGCCTAAGGGGGAAGGGGAGAGGGCACCTGATCAAGGCACTAAACAGGCATTGGCACTACAACACCTTGGCCTCTGCTGTCACATATTCAAGGAGGTCCCGGAATGAGAGACAGTAGAGATATATACACACACACAAATACATATATAGGTATACATACATAAAACAGTGAAAGGAAACAATTGAGTTAATTTTCCTTTTTGTTATGACTATAAGCAGCTAAAGTTTTTAAGCTGTGCAAAATCGCTACATTAAACTAGCCACATATCACTATTAAAATTAAAGTTTTTATGACTAAAATTGAAATTTTAAATGAGTTCCTCAGTCTCATTATCCACATTTCAACTGCTCAACAGTCATATGCTGATGTGGCTATATATTGGACAATACCCATATAGGACACTTCCATTATCACAGAAAGTTCTACTGGACAGTACTGCATTCTAGACTTCCTAAACCAAGACAGCTGCTCTCCTTAGAATCCAATTAAAAAGACTGAGTGGTATATATACACAATGGAATACTACTCAGTGGTCAAAAAAAAGATAATCTCATGGTATTTGAGGCAACATGAATGGAGCTGGAAGGGATAATGCTGAGTGAAATAAGTCAGCAGGAGAAAGATAAATACCAGATGCTGTCACTTATATATGGAATACAGAGAAACTAAATTAAGAGTCAAATAAAAACTAACCTTCAAAGCTAACTACAGAAATGAAGAAACCAGAGTGGGAGAGATTGGAGGAAGGGTGAGAACAAAAAGGAAAGGGAGTACAATGGACTATGGTGAAGCAAGCATAAGGGTGGTTTAGTTGCGGGTATGCCATGGTGGCTATACCTGAGGGAGGGGGGAATTGTATACTTCCAGAATACCAACAATAATTTAAGCCAACATTACTTCAATTTAAACAATTAAATAAATAAATAAAATCAGCACACAATAGATCAGAAGATATAGGCAAAGTTAAGAAACAGCCCTAAACCTGTATAGGCATTAACATACCTTTAAAAAAAAAAAAAGTAAACCAAAAAAGGTCAGTGTTAAAAGCAAAGGAAAACAAGTTTCAAACAAAATCAACAGCTGTGCATCCACGCACCAGCCAACAAAAAAGGTACCCCAACCAAGGATTTGACACATCCAAACACTAGGACCTTAACCTGATACCATCAAATAACTGAATCATTAACTCCCCCTTTTTAATTACACATTTGCCCAGACCTTCTGGTTATAATTTCTCCCCTCATAATTTAGTGATAGCGAAAGTCTATTTTAACCTAGAATGTGAACATTCAGTACACTTACTGTAAATGAATAATTTGGCACCTACATTTTTCTATATCACTCCGTTTGTGAGTGTCTTAACATTCAGTCACTTAATTATGCTCTTGTCCAAATCCCATCAATCCAAGGTCAGTGAAAAGTCAATTACTGATCAGAACCTGGTCACGGTGAATATGAGGTCTCTTGGCAGTCATATGGTGTTACCATTTGATACAATGGCCTCAAGTGTACCTTCTGTTCAAACTTCATCAGCATTTATCAGTCCTTGCAGCCTAACAAAAGTTCTGACAATTTTATCTACCAAATTTTCTCTCAACTCTGTAATTATTCCTCTTCAATCTTCTTCCTAGCTCAGTGGAACACAGTATAAAAGAGCTTCATAGTGACAAATGCAACTTAAAGTTAGACCTACACTCAAATCCTAAATCAATCACAAATTAGCGGTGTGACCTTGGACCGCTACTTAAATACAAGGCTCTACTTTCTTATAAAGTGGGTTAAATGCCCATATCAACAGGACTGTTGTAAAGAGCACATGAGATAATTTATCCAACAAATATGTGAGTTGCTAAATATGCTAGACACTGCCAGATGCTAGATGCTGACAAATATCGACAATCCTACCTAATACAGCAGGCATTCAGTAAATATTATGTATATTATTACTATCATATTTCATCAAACCTCAGATGCCAATAATAGTAATATACACCATTACTTCATTTGCTAATTAATCCATGACAACATTCAATAATAAGATAAATTATAATTTCAGATGTTAAGATGTGGGAAAAATATATATCAAAATTTGATAAATAAGGTATTGATTCAAGTCTTCATTATTTTTGGCTATACCATTTGTTTTTCCTATCTTTGGTCTTGTTCTTTCCAACACATCCACCAAGATCTAAACTACACATCTAACTTTGCACTGATTCCTACCTTCAATTTCTTCCTTAAAATCTTCAATGGTTCACACCCAAAAATGTGTTTAAATTTCCCATGGTATTTGAAGCCCTTAACCCTTCGATTCCTCCAGCCCACCTTTCCAAGCTCACTCTATCAGCTCTCCAAAATATCCACTAAACCAGATTTCATTGAATGTGCCTGGACATTTCCAGCTATCTATATACCTTTGTTTAGTATTACTCTTCGCCAAGATAGCTCCCAGCACCTTTCCCCCTCTTCACCACAAGATAAAATCCTACTCTATCTCTAGCATACAGTTCAAATACCACATCTGTGAATCTTTTCGAGAGAAATACTTTTATTTTTTTTTTTAATAGAGGCATGTTTTATTTATTTGTTTGTTTGTTTTGTTTATACATGCACTGGGTACAGTCAGAAACGTGGGAGGGTGAGAGAATTCACCAGAGCCAGAGCGGGGAGCAGAGCAGGCAGAAAGACCGAAGCACACTGCTGAGGGGAGCAGCGGGTGGCAGGAGAGGTCTGCGCGCCATGTGGGACCCTCCTCAGGTGGCCGGGGAGCAGCCGGGGATCGAACCGGCGCCGCAGAGGTCGCCGGCAGCTTCGCAACCCAGCGCTCAACCACTGCGCCACCGGGGAGGCCCGAGAGAAATACTTTTAATCTCCAGGGCAAATTCAACTGGCCATTCATCTGTGACATAATCACTGTATACTTGAATGGGTGATGACCCAAGTTACGAGTTCCTCCAGGGCAGGGATTTACTTATATTTATACGTCCACTGCCTTGCATGATCCTGACAGTGTAACACCATGTTAAGACTCCAGACTCTAAAGTCAGACTCATCTGTGTTTGAATTCTGGTTTTCCTACCCAATTTAAGGCTCAGTGTCTTTTAAACATAAAAATTAAGATTACTTTAGAAAACTGAAAATAACTCACACACTGAATACCTCAACATACTTACTGAGTAACATGTGAATTTCACCTCAGTTAAAAAAAAAAAATACAGAGAGGGCATCCCTGGTGGCGCAAGGGGTTGAGCACCGCACCCTGAAGCAGTCCACAGTCTCTGCAGCACGAGTTTGATCCCTGGCCTGCCAGGGAGGAGCCCACATGGCACAGCAGACCTCTCCTGACTCACCCACTGCTACCCTCAGTGGTGTATTTCAGTCAGTCTGCCTGTTCTGTTCCCCATTCTGTCTCTGGTGAATCCTCTCACCACCACCCCCTGCCCCATCTCTGGCCTGTACCCCAGCTCTTGTATGCATAAATAAATAAATCTTTAAAAAAAAATACAGAGAACCTACAACTGAAACCAGAAACCAATACAACTTATAAGTTACAAGTGACGTGGGAGAATTATTTCAAACCCATCTAAATTTCCATCTGATTTTCTTACTATATATAAAAATGTTAAGGACAATTTTATCAACATAAGTATCACAGATAATTAAAATCAACAGTTATTTTCCAAGAAAGTCTAAAATGAGCAAGCTCAGAGGGACTAGTTTCAAGGCTTGTTTTCCCTAACAAAGATAAGGTTAACCTAACAATAAATGCCATTGAGTTCTGTAGGAGAAATAACTTTAATAGCAAACATATATAACTCTTACTATGTGTCAGGTATTGTCTTAAGCATTTTTCATATTTTAATGTACCCAATACTACAAAAGTCCCCAAACTACTATTATTTACATTTTACAGATGAGGAAACTGAAGCACAGAGAGATTAAGTGACTTGCCCTGAGATGATTCAATAAATTGTAGAGCAGGAATATGAAACTCAGCAGTCTGGCTTCTGAGTTTGTTCTCTATGTACACTATTAACATGCTAACATTGATATAAAACAAGCAATAAAATTAATCAGGGTATTGTATTGACTCACACACTAAGCAACCCATGTGCCCTTGCATCATTTAACCTCTCTGGATCTCATTTCCCATTTAAGTAAAAAAGGGAACTGGGAATTTAAATAATCATTTAAATTCCTTACAAGTCTAACATACCATATTCTATGATATAGCAATAGCTAACTCTAATTTTCTTTTTCTTCTTTTTTATCCTTATCATTAAATCTCATTATCTTTTTCCTATGGTTCATCTCCAGAAGGTCCTTTAATTAGCAGCTACCTTTCTAATAATAGTTAACTGATAATTTTGAGGAAAATATAAATTAATAGAGGTGAACACTAGACCATACTCCACTACCTCCAAATCATGCACACTGAGGCCTGAGACTAGGCCAGCCATTCTTCAGCAGGTGCTACAGAACAGATCAAACCAGGTATGTATGTATGTACATGTGTGTATATATAAATGGATGGATTTATTTATTTTTCATAAAGGAAATTCACGATGTAGGAATTAAGAGTAGGAGTTCTTATATCTCATCTCTGTTGTCCTCAATTAGCAGTGTTAATATAATAGTAACTTAATGGATCTAAAACTCAGTTTCCCAAATCTACAAATAAGCTAACAAACTGTTTAAAAAGCTTGCTATAAAGAGAAAATGTTTCTTAAGTACTTACCACAGTGCCTGATACAGTAAGCACTCAAAAATAACTATTACTGTCACTGCTGCCACCACTGTTGTTATACAATTACTGCATAAAAGCAAGAACTCCAAACTATGACATCTTTGACTACAAACTCTGGCTCTATTACTTACCAGGTGTGCAGCTGTGAAAAAACTGAATCATATCTGATGTCTGTGTTTCTTCACCAGTAAAATGGAAACAATAAACCAACTATTTTGCAAATCTGTTGTGCAGTTAAATAAATAAAGCAGCCAACACCTAGTTTCTAACTGCTCAAAAACTGTTAATTTCTTTATTCTTAATGACAAGCTGACCATACTTCCACTATTGCAATTCAATTTGTATGGATGGAACCACAAAAGGCCCCAAAGAGCCAAAGCAATCCTGAGAGAAAAGACGAAAACAGCATGTATTACACTTTCTGGCTTCAAACTATGTTACACAGCAACAGTAATCAAAACAGTATGGTATCGGACAAAAACAGAAACACAAACCAATGGAACAGAAAGCCCAAAGATAAACCTACACAAAGATGGACAGTTAATCTTTGACAAAGAGTCATGACCATGCAATGGAGACAGGAAAGCCTCTTTAACAAATACTGTTGGGAAACACTAGATCCATACTTAACTTCATATATAAAAGTTAATTCAAAATGGATTAAAGATTTCAATATAAAAACTGAAACTATAAAATAAGTAAAAGAAAACATAGGGCTACACTACAGAATGTCTACCACAAAGAGGTATTTGGGGATATAACCCCAACAGTAGGGAAACAAAAGCAAAAATAAACAGGTAGGACAATATCAAACTAAAAGCTTTTGTACCTCAAAAGAACCATCACAAAAGCAAAAAGGCGACCTACAAAATGGGAGAAAATATTTATATATCATATTTATGACAAGGTGTTAATTTCCAAAATACATAAAGTACTTACACAATCCAACCTAAGTGACCAATAACAAATGACTGGCAAAAGAAATTGTAGGACATATATTCAATGACACACTACTCAACTATTTAAGAAGATGAAACAGTGCTTTTTGGGACAAATGGAAGGACCTCTAGGTGAGTATAATCAGTGAAATAAGTAAGAAAGTGAAAGATAGCAGATGGTATCAGTTATCTATGGAATATAAAAAACAAAAAAAAACATACTGTGAAGGCAAAGCACATCAAAAATAATTCTTAGACTTAGGGAAAATATTCTGATCACCAGAGGGAACAGGGTGGAGGGAGGAGGGTACAGGAGAAGGAAGGAGATAGGGTATTGGCATGGGGTGTTCGCTAGAGGGTTAATGAAGCATGTGCACATATGGAGGAGTAAAAACCCAACCCCAAAATTATATAGACATGTAAATAACTGACAAATGAAAGAGAGAGAAACAGAGAGAGACTCTGGAAGGTGGGGGAGGAAGGGAGAAAGGAATTACAGATCCCAGGGAAGTCAACTTTCTTCTCTCTATTTTCTCTGCTATGGGGCAGATACCGGAGAATCTTCACACATGGGAGTCATTTATTCTCTTTTTAAGATTAGAGGGATTTTTTTCCTCAGGCTATCTCCAAACCTCCTAAAAGTCCTATGCTTCTAAGGCAGCAACTCTTAACCCTTTCAGGAAACCCAAGAGGTCAAAACAATTTTCATATCAATACTAGAATTTCATTTGCTTTTTTTCAATCTCATTCCTTCAAGAGTACACAGTGAGGGCCTTCAAATGGCTACATGCATGAAGTATGATGTCATTTCTGCGATGGTCAGTAGAAGGTGTATTATACGTGTATATTCTTTGTGTTTTCAACATTTCTTGGATTTAATTTCTAATACAGCATACAGCATACAGCAAACTGTATTTCTAATACAGCAAACTGTATTTCTAATAATACAGTTTCAAGTAGTCCTGACATTAAAAAGTTTAAGATCAGGCCTCTCCGGTGGCGCAGCAGTTGAGCGCTGGGTTGTGAAGCTACCCGCAGCCTCTGCAATGCCGGTTTGATCCCCGGCTGCTCCCCTTCCACCGGAGGAGGGTCCCACAAGGCCCGCAGACCTCTCCTGCCAACCGCTGCTCCCCTCAGCAGTGTACTTCCGTCCTTCTGCCTGCTCTGCTCCCCGCTCTGGCTCTGGTGAATTCTCTCACCCTCCCGCGCTTCTGACTGTACCCAGTGCTTGTATAAATAAATCTTTAAAAAAAAAAAAAAAAAGTTTAAGATCCATTGTTCCAAGGTATAGAAAAAGCTCACAAAGCACATGGATTATTCTGTGAATTTCAATTTTAACAATATAGCTAAGTCACACAATAATGTAATGTATGATTATATTATAACCTAATGTATTTTTGTATTTTCTGTATGATTTTATTTTTGATCTTCAATCTTAAAAAAAAACACTTGTTCACAAATTTTTTATGACTAGTCAGTGACAGAACTGGGTCTAAGGTATCATCTCTTTATTCGTGCTCTAAAGTCTAACACTGTAAGTCACCCTCAATAAGAAAGAGAGGACTGCATTTTCTTAATAAACATATTGCTCCTTTTATTACAGAGAATATGAAAATTTTAAGTTATGTCTACAGAACGTTAATTATACTTTCTTCTAACTTCTAGCAAATAAATAACTTTTTAAGGATATTCTGATCAGTCACTACTTGGTGATAGGGGAAAAAAAGTAACAATATTTCCTCTTATAAAGAAATTAGATTTAAAAGTCTGTAACAAAAATTGTTTGGAAAGTTAATGAGAAAGCCTTTCATAACTTTAACACAAATGACCAATAATCATGACCATGTTTTAAATCCTCAATCTTTCTTTCTACAGCATTTTTAATTTTGAAAACACTATATGGACTAAAAAATAAAACCAAACACACATACACGACATACTATGGGGTATTTTTTGCTTTGTTGCTTATGTACTGTTTAGTAGAATATAATCTCCATTATATTATAGAAAATATTTTTCCATTTGGTTTCTGCTGTATCCCATGAATCTAGAACAGTCCCTATTACATGGTTAGGGACTTAATATATACTCGTTGAATGAGTTATTTGTTTGTCAAATGAATGATTCCACAAATATTATTGAGAACTTAACTATATACCCCAAAATATGCCTAAATTGAAACCTTGGTAACACTTTTCCCCTAAGCATTTACAACACCTTGTTCCCAAAAAGAAAGCCTTATTAAGCTAAGCAGTCCATAACCACAATAAAATTATATTTTTTCATTCCTTTATGGACATTATTAAAAAAGTGATTGTCTCTTTTTCTGGAGGTATAATTGATGTATAAGACAATATGAGTTTCAAATGTAGATACTTTTTTTGTGATTTCTGTTTTTAGAATAATGAAAGAGTTAGGATTTAATATCAAATTTGTCCACCTACAGAAAATAGAACCCTTACATACAGAACTCCTACTGAAAAAAATGAATAAATTTTTAGGGCCTTTGCTCATGAAATGTGCCCATTTGGTTTTTTTTAAGATTTACTAGGTAAGGGAAAGACCTGGAAAAGCAAATACAACTGGACAACAATGCTAGTGAATTCTGACACCCTCTCAATCCCAAAGGCTGGTTCAATGCCAAGCAACCCACAAATCAGCTTTGGTTAAGCTGTACAACTTGAACAAAGTCTCCTAAACTTTTACTTCAGCCCTACTTTTTTGGAAAAAAAAGCTTATTTGCATGTATACATATAGACATTTGTTTACAAATTATAACCATCTACCACTGTGAACCTTATAAAACAATTTTTAAATGCTGTTTTTTTTTAAAGATATATCTGTATTTCGCTTACTTTCTTTTTTATTTTATATATTTTTTACATCATTTTTCATTTTTGCACAATGTATGCATTTTCATCTTGGTTATAGTCCCCACAGAATTCCCACCCCCCTTATTTTGACTGTAATCCCTCCTACCCCCCCAACCCCCGTAGTGTGTCTCTGGTTTATAGCTGCTTGTTGATTTTGATTTTTACTTGATTATAATTAGTCTTTTTCCTGGTCCTTATTTAGGTTTTCGAAATTCCTGCTATGAGTGAGACCATCTGGTATTTTTCTTTTTCTTTTTGGCTTATTTCGCTGAGCATGATCCCTTCCGGCTCCATACCTGTTGCTGCAAATTTCATAAGTTTATCTTTTTTGATTGTTGAATAATATTCCATTGTGTATATGTACCTCATCTTCTTGATCCAGTCATCTATTTTGGGCATTTGGGTTGTTTCCATAGCTTAGCTATTGTAACTAGTGCTGCTATAAACATAGGGGTGCAGGTGCCCTTTTGAATTAATGATTCTGTGTTCTCTGGGTAAATACCTAGGAGTGGAATTGCTGAATCATATGGAAGCTCTATCTTTAACAAGTTGAGGAATCTTCACACAGCTCTCCAGAGTGATTGGACCAGTTTGCACTCTCACCAGCAGTGCAGGAGAGTTTCTTTTTCTCCACATCCTCACCACCATATGTTGTTGTTAGTTTTTTTAATATGTGCCATTCTCAGTGGTGTAAGATGGTATCTCGTGGTAGTTTTGATTTGCATTTCCCTGATTACAAGTGATGCTGAACTAAATGTTAAGTTTTTAAAAGGTGAGACAAGGCTAAAATAATTTTTACCTTTTATTTATGAATAGTGAAAAAATATTTTTTTCCTAAAAAATTATCAACAATACTTTAGAAAAAATATAACTGAAAAACTTCATTTAAAAAAATTTTTATTGGGCCTCCCTGGTGGCGCAGCAGTTGAGTGCCGAGCTGCGAAGCTGTCCGCAGCCTCTGCAGCGCCAGTTCAATTCCCCGCCGGCCAGGCCAGGGAGAACCCCACATGGTGCAGCAGACCTCTCCTGCCTTGCCTACTGCTCCCCTCAGCAATGTCTTCGCTCTGTCTGCCTGTTCTGCTCCCTGCTCTGACGAATTCTCTCACCCTCCTGCGCTTCTGACCTGTACCCCAATTCTTGTATAAAATAAATAATCTTTAAAAAAAATGTATTGAAGTATGTAGGTTTCAGATAAATAGCATAAGTCAACATCTATATATACTATATTACATTCACCACCAAAAGTTTCTTTCTTTCCTCACGTAATTGACCTCATTTACCCAATTTAGCCATTCTTCTCCACCCTTTCTTGTGGTAACCACTAATTTGTTCATATAGTCTAAGAATCTGTTTTTGTTTTGCTTTGTTTGCTCATTAATTTTGTTTATCTTCCATATATGAGTGAAATCATAGTGTTTGTCTTTCTCCATCTAACTTTATTTCATTTAGCATAATACCTTCTAGGCACATCAATGTTGTTGCAAATGGCATGAGTCCGTCTTTTTTTTTAATAGGTGAGTAGTATCCAGTATATATGTAAGTACCACCTTTATCCATCATCTGTCAATGGACACTTAGGTTGTTTCTAACTCTTGGCTCCATTTGGTGAATACTACTACAATGAACATGGGGATGCACACCTCTTCAAATTAGTGTTATCCATTCTTTAGGTAAACACCCAAAAGGATAGTATGGTATTCCTATTTGTAATTTTTTTGAGGAATCACCCACTATTTTCCATAATGCTGTGCCAATTTGCATTCGCACCAACAGTGTATGAGGATTCCTTAGAAAAACTTTATTTTTTTAAATCTTACTTTAACATTTTGTGATATAGTATCTCAAAGGTCTAGGTCAAACTGCAGGATCTGACTGATTCTGAAGTTTGACTCTAATGGCTAAAAGCAGAAAAACAGGGCTCACAAATACAGAATATTCTTTTTTTTTTTAAAAGATTTATTTATTTATGCATACAAGAGCTGGGCTACAGGCCAGAGATGCAGGGGGTGAAAGGATTCACCAGAGACAAGAGTGGGGAACGGAACAGGCAGACTGACCAAAGTACACTGCTGAGGGGTGCAGCGGGCAAGTCAGGCAAGGTCTGCTGCGCCATGCGGGTTACTCCCTGGCCAGCCGGGGATCGAACTCGTGCTACAGAGGCTGTGGATTGCTTCATAGTGCGGTGCTTAACCCCTTGCATCACCAGGGAGGCCCCAGAATATTCTTTACAATATATTTTTAAGACAAAGTCATTGTGAATGAAAATTTTTTTTCAAAGAGTTAATCAATTATTTTAGCAAACTTCTTGTCAGGTCTATTAAAGTATCATTGCTTTATCTGTAATTTAGTAATAAAATGTTAATACTAAAAGTAGATCTGTTTTACCATTGTTTTATTGATATTATTGCTGAGGCTTCTCGGAGGAGTCTTTTTAAAGTCACATTCTCTTTATAAGAGTTAGATTAGTCAAAATTTAGAAAATATCCTTAAGTTACCTAACTATGTATCTATAAACTGGATTAACTGTTATTTGCTGGAAGTTGAACAGATGAGAAAACTATGAACATCCTCTCTTCCTCAGAATATATAGTAAACAGGGTCACCATATCAATCCATTCATTATAGGTAAAATTTTACTTCTTCCTTGTCTTATGCATAAAAAATAAATATAATGAACAATTCTAATACTACCTTCTCTATTCCATGGGCCTTGTGGGTAATCTCCTTTGGAGGACTATAACTTAAATATATTGGAAACCCCTACCCAGCCCAATTTAGTCTTTCAAATGCTTTTCAAATGAGGATTAAATGTGAAGCCAGAAATAATTGTCCACAGTCACCAGGGTAAAATAAGATTCATAGGTTTTCATGAATTGGGCCTTTACCCAAAAGCTGATTCAAAATTAACCTTCAGGGCCTCCCCTGGTGATGCAGGCAGTTGAGCACAGCACTGGAAGCTGTCTGCAGCCTCTGCAGGGCAGGTTGGATCCTGGTCGGCTGGCGAGGGTCCACATGACATGGCAGACCTTTCCTGTCACGCCAGCTACTCCCCTCAGCAGTGTATTTCATCAGTCTGCCTGTTCTATTCCCCGCTCTGTCTCTGGTGAATCCTCTCACCCTCTCACGCATCTGGCCTGTACCCGGGTTCTAGAAAGAAAGAAAGAAGGAAAAAAGGGAGGGAGGGAGGGAGGGGGAAGAAGGGGGGAGGGAAGGAAGGAAGGAAGGGAGGGGGAAGGAGGGAGGAGGGAGGGAGGGAGGGAGGGAGGGAGGGAGGGAGGGAGGGAGGGAAGGAAGCAAGCTTCAGGGATAGATGGACAAGTATATAATCTTTCCAGGGTACTTACCCTGACACTTTATTATACAAAAATAATAAAGAACAGTAACTTCCTATTTTAGACAACATTCATTCACTCATTTAAGCATACATCACGCAAAAATGAAAAATGATGTAAAAAATACATAAAATAAAATAAAAATGCTCAAAAAAACCCATTCTAAATAAATCTGTACGCTTTTCTCTTGTGGGGGGGGGGGGAAGAAGTATCTGTGAATGTCAGGCATCTCTCTGACTCAATCACTTAAAATATGCTTAAACACTATACTGTACTTGCATTTGCAGAAATTCTTAAAAGAAAAAGTGTGGTTTGTGCCCCATCGGGTAGCCAAACTGGAAATTTCAAACAAGTTCCAGCAAGGCAAGTTAACCCTAACTAATCAATACAATACCTTTGGGAAATTGAAGCCTGCAACACAAGTGTTCTCTTGGGAGAGCCTATAAATGAAAATCACAATATTATGGCAATATTTCCTTACACTTGAAAATAAGGATCAAACCAGTTTATGCAGAATCTCCCTTTTCCCACAGATTGCAACAAAAAAATTAATCCATGACTATCACACTTTTTATTTATTTAAGTTTAATAAAAGTGCTTCATTGGATCTGCTTTCCATTTTCCAAATTAAAATCTCATCAGAATGTTTTAAAAGGACACTATTAATTTAAAAGGATACTATTTATAACAGTCCTTTAAATGCTGTCCACTTCATATATCAAACATAATTAAACCATAAAAAATATATAAAATTTAGAGATGGATGAGTCTATAGAAAATATAAGCTGTGTTTAGAAACCATCAAGTCCAGTTCTCTCACTTTACAGATGAAGAACGTAAAGCCCAAAAAGAGAAAGTGATTTCATTAGGGTCACACAGGTAGGGTGACCTGGCTCCCAATCCTTACACATCTATGTTCTCAAGAGACCAGCTATGACAAGGGACTTAACCTCACTGGACCTTGGTTTCCCTGTCTGAAAAAACAAAGAGATGGATCATATCTAAATTCTCTTTAAGCTCTAAAATCCTGAAGTTTGGTTACTTCATTATTTTGTATCTTACAAAACTACAGTATACACTAAAAAACAAAACAAAACAAAACAAAAAAACCCATTCCTGCTTCCTAAGAAACCAAAGCAGCACAGAACCCCAGGGAAGAAAACACAAATCAGCAGCCTAAGGCACCAAATGTACTTGCTTCTTTTGCTAATATTCTGTAAAATATTAACATGGTTATACTAATCTATTTGGTTACAGCTAGTCTAAGTTAATTTTGATTAATCAATTACAGGGCTCTAAATTATATGATCACTGATTCTAAATCAAAAATGTGTTCCTTCAAAGGATTATTGATGCTCTATTTCAGGGACAGTCTCTGCTCTTTTGTGTTTATTCACTGTAAAACTATTCACAAATGGATTATGGTTTCTCCATGTTGCTCTATATTTCTTTTATATTTTACTATTCCATCTATGAACAAAATTTGTTTTTAAATTAGAAATGTACTAATTTTCAGGATATTGATGGGCCATTATCTTTAATAATTTTAATCCAAGGAACAGAAACCATTAAAAATTAAATCAAAAACCTACTGGACTAGAATGGACCTTGAAAAATTCTGGATCTATTTTCTTATTTGGGGGAAAAGGGAAGAACTCTGAAAACCAAAAAAGATTGTCCCCAGGATCTCAAGGCTAAAATATACAAGAACTAGCACTTACTGTGAAGCCAAGTATACATAATAATACATTTTCAGTTTCTATCTAATATTCTGTTTATTTCAAGTAAAATTTAATATAGCAAAATAAAAAATAATAATATAGCAAAATAACATAAGAACCAAAGAAGCTAAACATTTGACAGTAGCTCACAGCACTAGAAAGCACCAAACGCTAGAAATCAGAGGTAGTAGACCAAAATTTCACTATCAATGCTTGAAAAAAAAATTAAAGTGTCTGTTCTACCGTGGTTCCAAAAGCATTATCCTCATATATAAGAAACTACATGTTAGTATATTATGAAAAGGTTCTTTTCTCTAGCAAAGGCTAACATGACTTATGATGTCCTTTTCTCCCCCCAAAGTTTTTAAGTCACCAAAATTCCTAGACTGTAAAGCTCTTATTTATGCTTCTTTAACTATTTTTAAAGGACTAGCACTAGTTGAAAAACAATATAGAACACAAAGATAGCAACCCTATAAAAAAAATTCCTCAGTTTCAATTCACAAAGAAAAGTGCCCCTTATGTAATTCTCCCTACTAAACAATAAGCTTATCCACAACAGGAGTCACATAGTAGGAACTCCACAGACTCAAATTTCGATTTTTCACAATCAAAAAATGTTTTCAAGAAATAATTTAAATTGGCCCAGGAAAGAGAGTAAGTCACACACAGGCTTGGGAATTTTGGCCTTTGTGAACAACCTAAAGTAACCATTTAGGTCTAGTATTCAAAGGGATATGTGAATGAGGAGTCCCAGGATTACTGCAGCTACTCTAACACAAAGCTGAAATTACAAATCAAGGTAATTGCATTTTCAAAGCAATCTTTTGCTTCCCCCTTCCAACAAGAGATATTCCAAATTAATACAATTCTATGAAACAGTTAAAAGTGCTGTAATACTGTAATACTTAACATGAACGATAGCATACAACCAGCCACTATTACTTCTGGCCAAATTCAGCATTCCACCCTATCTGACAAGTACTGGATGTTGTTTCAGCATGCTGTGTCCTCTGCCTCTATGAAGAACTGGCAGTGGTGCTGAAAATTCCTACTAGAAAGATGAAAGACCAATACCCTCCTTTCAATAAAAACTATCATCTGGACTCTAGCCAAGGCTTTAAAACTGACTGAATGTTATTAGAAACAATAAATAAAAAATTCTACCAGTTGAAAAGCTAGTCCTTTTTTCATCCTTATGAAAATGTGGCCACAGAACACTCTAAGAAAATTAAGTGACAACAAAGCATTAATAATGCTAGGCCTTTCATGTCCGGCAATAACCAAATACTGTATGTTACAAATGAATTTATTTTACAATCTACAAGGTTACTTAACCTACCTACACCTCTTTCCCTGTCTTCTTAAATTACTACAATGACTATTTGAATTAAAAACTTGCTGCTAATGCCTAAATAGCCTATCTCTGAACTTAAAGTAGAAAACTAAAAAATCGTAATTCATAAGCTACAGCTACTATGTTTATGTTCATATTGATTTTATACTCTTTGTTCCTGCACATAACATACATGTAAATTCCTGGAGGTTACAGATAAGTCTTTCCCTATCCAGGAGCTGAATTGCCAGCTACTGAGAACAACCTATAGCAATGCTTAATCCCTTTAGGAATCTTGCCTTCTTAATATATAGATGCCTGTATTATCTTTACTTTCCCCTGCATTCGTGGAAGGCTGCTTATCACTATGAAATACCCTCCAGGAGCTGATAGCACCGAAATTAGGGAGGAAGGCGGCCGTCACAACACACAGGTATGCTTTAAAAGCACAGTGTTTACAATACTTTTCTCTCTAGCGAACAAAAACATTAGGAGAAAACCCTAAATCTTTATTTAATAAACCCTCACCTCTGCCCTCCTTCCTCTCCCCCAGACACCCCATTCCAAAACAACAGAAGAGCCAAAACCAAAGACACGATTACTTTGCTCACTTCAAGCAATCAGTAAAAAGACGAGTCACCGTCTTGTTAGCAACACAGAACAGTTGCTTGCAAAGGCTCTGCTCCCGGTCCCCCCCGCATGTGTGACAGGCGTTAAACCAAGTTTCAGCCCCGTTACAAAGCCTTTGTCAACACTGGGCAAGTGGGGGGCGCCGAGGGCTCTGCGGAATGAAGGAAATCACTGGAGGGGCTGGTCTCGCAGGAGGAGAATCCCTCGGTGAGAGGAGGGCACGGAGAAACAAGACCTAACCTTGCCGCGGGGGCGCTACCCGGGGTGGGGACGGGAGGTCGGGGTGAGCGGGGCGGACAGGAGTGGGGGGGCCGGCGCCGAGCGGCCGCGACCCGGGGCTGTCCCGCACCCCGGCTCCCCACCTGCGGCTCGCCCTCCCGCTCCCCTCCCCGGCGCGGCGGGGCCGAGTCCTCCCTCCGGGCCGCCGCCGGCATATCCGTTACCCCGGCGGCCGCGGGGCCGCGGGGGAGGGGAAGGTCAGCGGGCCCGGGGAGGCCGGCCGCGGCGGGGATGCCGCAGCGGCTCCCGCGGCCCGGGGTCAAAGTCCGCCCGGGCGCGGGAGGCAGCGAGAGCGGAAGGCAGAGGGGGAGGTCGCCCCGGCGAGACGGCGGCCGCCCCGCGTCCCCACCCCCGGCCGCCGCCGGTACCTCATACTGGATGTACTGCTTCCTCCACTCGGGAGTGATGTGCGCGGAGAGGTGCTCGGCGAACTTCATCCTGCCGTCTCCCTCTCACTCCCTCTCGGGTCCAGCAGTTCCAGGCGGCGGCAACAGCGACTCCGACTCCTCCCCACATGGGCCCCGGCGCGGCGCGGCGCTGCGCTTCTCTCCTCCTCCGCCGCCGCCGAGGTCTCCTCAGAGCCGCCCTCCCGCCATCTTCCTCCTCCTCTCCATGGCCCCGCCCCGCCCCGCCCTCCAGACGTCATCGCCATGGTAACCGCCTACGCTGCGCCGACGAAAGGGGCGGAGGGAGGGGCGGGGTTTAGGGCTAATGCTTAGGCTCCACCCCCTTCTGGGCCGGACGAGCTAGAGGCACCTCCCATGACCTTCTCCGTCTGGCTTCTGTTGGCCTTCCGGCTGCTTTCTGCTGCCTGTTTGGGAAGCAGCAGTGTTGATATTGCAATTAATATTAATACTGTAGCAACAGTAATCCACACAAGACGTTTATATTTGCAAAGAATTGTGCAAATGTTTTTCTATTTTAATAGTTAGTCTTCATAAAACCCTTAAGGATGGATCAGCATTATTTATTCTTCATAAAACCCTTAAGGATGGATCAGCATTACCCAAACTGAGTAATAAAACAGAGTAAACAGTTAGGGACCAAATGTATTGACAAGAATGGTGTTCAATAAATGTTTGTTGAATTTAATTAAAGATGTCCGTGCAGATACATGCGTGCTGCTTCTGAATTTCAATGTAATTATCCAGTTTCAGGGTTACCAGAAAGGCCAGTAGCAACACTGACACCCAAACCAGGTCTGGGAGGAACCCACTGGACTTGGGACTGAACTCCCTGGGGATCAGAGTAGGGATTGAGAGGGAAACCAATACTGGGAAAGAAGAGAATCCCCTACAGGTACAGTACTAACTCCACCACCCAGGGAGACCAGAAATGGACGCAGCATCCAGGCTGACCTGTCCCGAGGCAGCATGGGAAATAGATCATGCACAAGGCTTAACACTACTTTATGCAGGGGAGTGATCGTTTTAGAGGGTTTGATTTGGGACGGAAAGTCAGGTCCTGCTGTGATGAAGGAGCCCTGGATAATAATAATAATAATAGTTAACATTTATTGAGCACTTGCTGTCTCATGAGCATGTACCAGACACTATTTCAAATCCCTTACATGTAGCCTGTCCTTTAATTCTTACCAATTTGAAGAGACCCAAAGATTGTGATTGGGACAGTAGTGTCAGTCTCTATTTTTGATGGTTTTTTTTTTTTTTCCCATCCATGCATGTATTTTTCCCCTTTCCCTTCTCCTTGATTCATGCCAGTAATGCATGAATTCTGCATGGTTCTGCAATCAGGTCCTCAGGAGAGGGATGAAACATGATGGAAAATAGACATAGGCTACCAGTCTTTCTAAATTGTGCAAAGAGCCTCAACCTCTAGTGAAAGGGTAATAAGGGTTTTTTTTTAACAGAAGGAGAAGAGGAGGAGGAGGTGGAGTGAAAACGCCTCTCACCTTCACACCTTACTCTCTGCCCACTAAACCAAACCTCTTTTAATGGAGGTAAATGTTGCCAGGAGAAAGAGATAGGCAGAAGAGAGGGCTACCCTCCCAGGAAGGAGGCACAACCACAATGAGGAAATGACTGCATGGGGTGCCTAAGAAGGCAGAACCAGGAACAGCTGCAAAAGAGATTGCTGGGCTTTTAGCCAGAGAAGGACTAAATGGTAAATTCTTGGCAGTAACCCCTGTATACCATGTCATCCTGCTCTCAGCAGCACCAGACCTTGGTGCCTTAACGTGCACAAGATTCTGGAACCATAACCCAACCCGGAGAAGAAAGGAAATCCCCAGTAGTAGCCCTATAACCAACAATTCTTCATTGTTATCATACCTGATGGAGAACTCTTGACATTCAGTTGGACATGAAAATCTTAATTTATCTACAAAAGTAGATTTTGTAATGTTTCCTTATTCCTAGCACTACTTCTCTATGTCACTGACAGAACTATTCAATACTCAGTATTTGCTGAACACCCACTTTCTGCAGAGCTCTGTGCTAGGTACTATGAGCTATAATCTAGATAGTTTTACTCTGAACCAACAAGGCCCACTGCCTTCCATTTTCTTTTTTTAAAACAAATATTCATTTTTATTAATTTATGCATATAAGAACTGGGATATAGGCCAGAGGTACAGGGGGTGAGAGGATTCACCAGAGCCAGAGTGGGGAGCAGAACAGGCAGATTGACAGAAATACACTGCTGAGGGGAGCAGCGGGCAAGACAGGAGAGGTCTGCTGTGCCATGTGGTTTAGCTTCCTGGCAGAGATCAAACTCATGCTACAGTGGTTGGTGAAGCTTGATAGTGCTGAGACTTTAAAGCCCTGAGCCACCAGGGAGGCCCTACACTTTCTTTTATAGGCAGAAAAATAACTATTTAACAAAACTTTAATAAGTGCTATGATAAGCCAGTTATGCCATTTGGGCAGTTCAAAAATAAATAGACTGTCTTTTTCTTGAAAGATACTACATTCTGTTCCAAAAGACACCAACAGCCACTCTAGTGTGATGTGTACTTTCAGGAGATCTGCACAAGGAAACAAACATCCAGCTGTCTCAGAAGTAAAGGATGTTGTCATAGAGAAGGTGATTTTGAAACAGTCTTAACAATCTGGTAAAGCAAAGACATCCAAAATATCTCAAAGGCAAAGGCGAGGAGAAGTCAGAATTATTGAAGAATGGCAAGAAATTGTCCAGACTATCCTCTAAGGCAGCCACATATCCCTTCCCCAAAGAAACTCTCCCATCCCAAGTTTGCCTCCCACATTTCCCTAGTGTGCTCTCTCCTCATGGTATTGTCAGTAACAATTTGTGTCAGATTATGAGTTCCTTAAAGACAAATTGCTCAATTCTACTTCTCTCCAATTTAGGAAGGTTCCTGGCACTCAAAGATTTGATAAATGTTGGAGAAACAAAGGAAAGAAAGAAGGAAGGAAAGAATGGAGGGAGGTAGAGAGGAAAGGAGGAAGGAGGCCACGTGGAGGAAAGTTGCAGGAAATAGAGTTGGAAGAAGATGGTAAAGAAATACATCATGATTGCATAAGCATTTCAGGGTCTTTGAAGAAGTTTTAACAGTTAAGTGACTAGCTCAAACCTGGGGAGGCAGTGTAGTATAGCTTCTTGGCTTTGAACACTGGCTCAGGAAATAGACCTGAATTAAAAATCCCAGTGCTGGCATTTAGAGTCTGTGTGATCTTGGGCAAAGATCTTGGGCAAAGTCTGTGTGATCTTGGGCATTAACTCTCACCTCTTCTACATCTTCATCTCTTCAATGAGGATAATAACACCTCCCTAACAAGTTGTTATGAGCATTAAATGAGATTCTACAAATTGAGCACTTAGCACAAAGTCTTGATTGGTAGCCCCATAAAAAAAAAAAAGAACTCTTGTTTTTTACCAACCCTTGGTATATTGAGCCAACTCCATAATTACATAATTGGTAGCCCCTCCAAAAACTTGTTAGCAGTGTGAAAGATGGATTAGATAGAGTGGGAACAAACCAGAGACCAATTTAATAACATGCACCTATGTTGCACTTAATCTGTGCCAGACACTGTTGTAAATACTTAAAATCCAAAATGATTTAATCTCCACAAGAACCATAAGTGGTAGCTAAAGTGATTATCAATTTTAAAACGAGTAAAATGAGACAGAGAAGTTAAGAATCTTGCTTGAGGACACCCACCTATTATGTGGTTGAGCTGGGTTTGAACCTTGGCCATCCAGCTCCAGAGACTTAGCCCTTGACCTGTACTTATGCTGACTGTTGAGGCAACAACCCAGGCCAGTCGTGGTTATGGACAGTGACTGCGTGGATGTGCTGCCATGAACTATGATGAGGGATGGACATGGAGTGCAAATTTCAGGCATAATTGGATGTGTTAAATAGTTAGGAATCTATGAGACATGTCATACTTCAGTTGGAAAAACAGATCAGAGTTCTGAAAAGAGAGATTAGGGTGAAGCCAGGGGACCCATTCCCTTTGAGGCGATAACTTAGTTCTAGTAAGTCTGCCCAGGAAGAAAGCATAGCCTGCAATGCAGAAAGGGCCAAGCGAACATCCTGGTGTGAGCCTGATGAAGAAGATGGGACAGGAAGGAAGCTGGGGTATGACCAGAGTAGGCAGCAAGACGATTAAGAGAGAACAGTGTTAATGCTGCCATAAAAAGACGAAAATTTCATAAAAGAGGCAGTGATCAACAGTATCAGATGTGACCGAGAGTTGAGCAGGGTGACTTCTAAGTCATGGCTTTTAGCAATTTCAGAGTCACTAGTAATCTCAGAGCAAGTCACTTTACTAACATGAAGCACTGCAGATGGCTGAGCAGTGAACAGCATTTTGTTTTCCTATATCCTAAATCATATTTATTCTGTGTACATATTGTAAGATGACCAGGAGTGAGAATTTAATAGTAAACTCAGCAATTTATCTAGAAATTCATAAGTGCTGAGTCTGAACACTTTATTTTTATCACATATAATTCTAACTTTTGGAACAGTTATACTTACCACAAAGTAAGTGTTCTAAACTTAGAATTATGTGTGATAAATATAAAGTCAAACTGTTGCTTGAGCATGACTGGTGATCATGCTGAAGAGTGAGGAACCGACCTGCAGAGGAATCAAGTCTTCAGCGACACCTCCCACCGAAGCACAATAAGAAATAAAGATCCTGTTCTCAGTACAGCCCATAGTCCAAAATATATGGGGCCCAGTCCTGCTTTAAAATATAATAGATGGGGCCTCCCCGGTGGCTCAGCGGTTGAGCACTGGGTTGCGAAGCTGCTCGCAGCCTCTGCAGCGCCGGTTCAATCCCTGGCCACCGGCAAGGGTCCCACATGGTGCGACAGACCTCTCCTGCTGCCCGCTGCTCCCCTCAGCAGTGTACTTCATCAGTCTTCCTGTTCTGCTCTCCCCTCTTGCTCTGATGAATTCTCTCACCCTCCCGCGCTTCTGACTTTACCCAGTGCTTATATAAATAAATAAAAATAAATCTTTAAAATATATATACATATATAATAGATGGTCTGTCACCTGCATAAAACTACACATAGAACTGTGTGTTACTTGAATTTTTATTTTTTTTTGGGGGGGGGGTTGTGCAAAAATGTCCACACCATTTCTCAAAAGTTTTCACATCCCCAAAGTATTTAGAATAGTACCAGGGCATACCAAATACTCACCCTCTCCCCTCCAAAAAAACTAACAAAATTATACAAATGAAGTTTCAAATGATTCAGTTGAGTATTTTCTACAAATACCTTTATTTCAACACTACTTTGATGAAGTACATCTGGAGTATTTTTTTTAAGGAATGAGAAAGTTGCAGGTTACAAAACAGTGTGATAGTCGCTTATTCAAAAAAATTTTAAGCAAGTACTACTTACCAGGCACTGTTCTAGGTACTGCACCTAGAACAGTGACTCAAATCAAATCCTTGGCCTCCTCAAATCCTTGCTGTCAAATGAGAGCATACAGACAGTAAACAAATCAGTTAGTATGCAATAAATTAGATGGGTATAAATGGATAATGAAAAATAAAGCAGAATAAGGGAAAGATTGCTGCATTATTTTATAAGGTAGTCAGGAAAAGTCTATCAGAGGTGAAATCTGAAAAAAGGGAGAGAGAGAACTATGCAGTATGTGCTGGAGATGGAGGTGGGTCCGAGACAAAGGCCCTGAGACTAGAATGTGCTGAGTGTGTTGAAGGAACAGCAAGGATGCCAATGTGGTTAAAAAGTATTACAGGGAGCGAGATAAGAGTCAGACAGGCAGCAGGGAGCCAGATTACTTACAGACTTGTAGGCCAAGGTTAAGACTTGGCATCTGACCGAACTGAGGTCTTCGGAGATTTCTTGATTTTGTTTTTTTGTTCGTGTGTTTGTTTGTTTTGTTTTTTGGTTTGGTTTTTCCTCTTTACATATGTTAATAACCACCTTTTTTCCCTATGCATTTTTAACAATTGCGGTAAAGATACAGATATGATATAGAACATAAACTTCTCCATTTCAAACATTTTTACATATACACTATTCAGTCCATTTAAAAACATTCACAATACTTATAACCATCACCACTATCCTTTTCCAAAATATTTTCATAATGCCAAACAGAAACTCTATATCCATTAAACAATAACTCCCCATTCCCCCCAGTCTCCTGCCCCTGATTCACCTCTATGCTGCTTTCTGTTGTTATGAATTTGCCTGTTCTAGGTAATTCATATAAATGGAATTATACAATATGTGGCCTTTAGCATCTGGTTTCTTTCTCTTTGTGAAATGTTTTCAGGATTCATCCACACTGTAACCCAGTCCTATTGCTCCTGTTCACAAAGCCCACCCTGAACCTTGAGATTATTCCTACAAAGGAATCCTTTCATTAACATGTGGCACCACCATTGAAGAGCTGCAGTTAGTACCCTAAAAAAGGCTGTCTCCTCAAGTGGCAAGTGAAGGAAGGTTATATAGGAAAGAAAGGAATGCAAGGGCATGAGGGACAAATATATGGAACCATAGAGTAACTGTCCTTCTATGTTTGATTTATTTCACTTAGCATAATCTTTTCAAGATTCATTCATGTTGTAGTATGAATCAGAATTTCCTTTATAATTTTGGAGAATATCCCACTGTTTACATTTTTAGAGCTAAATATACCACTTGTTAGTGGTAAACACTAACCATTTATATACATCTATTAGTAGTAATCAAAATATAGCATATTTGCTTTATTCATTCATCTCTTGGAAGATATTTGGGTTGTTTCCACCTTTTGACGCTTGTGAATACTGTTGCTGTGAACAGGGTGTTCAAGTTTCTACCTGAGTTTCTGCTTTCAATTCTTTCAGGAATATGATTAACAGTGGAATTGCTGATTATATTGTAATTCTATGTTCAACTTTTTGGGAAAATGGAGGGCTTTTAATGATCCTCAAATAAATCTACAGATAGATGATTGGTAGATAGATAGGATTTATCTATATTTAGATAATATATTTTATATATAGGAACATAATCTGAGAAGAAGGAAAAGAAAATGTAGGTTGAATTCGTTTCCTAGCCTGTTGCAACAAATTACCAAAAACTGGATGATTTAAAACAACAGAAATTGGGCCTCCCTGGTGGCACAAGGGTTGGGACACAGCCTGTGAAGCTGTCAACAGCCTCTGTGGCATGAGATCAATCCCCGGCAGGCCAGGGAGCAACCCACATGGCGTAGCAGACCTCTCCTGACTCGCCTGCTGCTCACCTCAGCAGTGTACTTTGGTACATCTGCCTGTTCTGTTCCCCACTCTGTCTATGGTGAATCCTCTCACTCCCCACACCTCTGGCCTGTACCCCAGCTCTTGTATGCATAATAAATAAATAACAAAATCTGAAAAAAAAAAACAAAACAGAAATTTATTATCTCACAGTTCTAGAAGCTAAGATTGCAACATCAATGTTTTAGCAGGCTTACATTCTCTCAAAGGTTCTAGCAGAGAATCTTTTCCATGCCTTTCTCCTAGTTTATATTATTGCTGGCAATCCTTGTCATTCCTTAGCTTGCAGCTGTACAACTCCAGTCTCTCCCTCTGTCGTCACATGGCATTCTCCCTCCGTATCTTTGAATCTTCACAAAGCTGTTCTGTCTTTGTGTCTATTTCCTCTTATAAGAAAAATTGATGGGTCCTGAGCCATTAAAACTCATGTCCTTATAAGAGGAAATAGACTTGATTGACTTCATCTTAACTAGATTGCATCTGCAAAATCCCCATTTTCAAAGATAATCACATTCACAGCTACCAAGGGTTAGAATTTTAGAATTTCAGCATTTTTTTTTTTTTTGAGGAACATAAATCAACCCACAACAGAGGACCACTGGTAAAGAGAGTATTGTAACACAAGGAAAAAATTATGGTGGTTTGGACAAGGAGGTTAACAGTGGATGTAATGAGAAGAGGTTGGAAACTAAATATATTTTGAAGACAGAGTCAACAGCATTTCCTGGAACATTAGATATAGAATGTGAGCAAAAGAGAAGTATCAAGACTCTGGTCTTTGGGGTTCAGGAATAAATTTTGCAAAAGTAGGCTGAGAGTTCAGTTTTGGAGATGACATCTTGAGGATGTTTGTTGACATGTACATGGAAATGTCCAGTGGGTAATTTAGAAATTGGAGGTCATTAGACAGGCCCTGGATGGAGGTAGAAACATGTGGGTAAATAAAATAAAAATGATACTTAAAATCAGGAGACTCCCAGAGACTGCAAGTCAGTGCAGATAGAGAAGAAAAAAGATCTGAAGATAGATCCCTGGAGCCCTCCAATGTTAAAGGTTGGGAAGATGAAGAATATGCAGAGGAGACTGAGAAGAAACTAAGGTGATGGGAAGCCAATACAGTGATAATTGATCCTTCTTTCAGGAAATGATTGTGCATGAGGTGATAGTTAGAATGTGATAATAGAGGGGTTTTGTGTGTTTGTTTTTTAAACAGGAGAAATAGCAGTGTGTATATATTGTGGTGGAAATGATTCAATGTAGAAAGAAAAACTGACTATATAGTAAAGATAGGGACCTAAATTTTTGCTATGTAAAACCGGACACAAAATACACTTGTGTGTGTGTATATATATATATATATATATATATAGTGTATATATATATATATATATATATAGTGTATATATATATAGTGTATATATATATATATATATATATATATATATATAGTGAGATAGAATCAAGAAGAACTTTCTGGGTAACCTCTGGGTTAGAGAATTGAGGTGATTTTTTGCCTTATATTTTTGTTTTCTTTTTACAAAGTACATTTATCAAATCTACTAAAATAGTAAGTGTTCTCTTTAAATAATCCAGAAACTGTTGATGTCCAATGAATGTGGAGAGGTAACTTTATAGCAGTTAATACTGTGTGTATGGGGTGATAGTAATGATTGGGCTAGACATGACTTTTTAGATGAGAGAGAAAGAACTGTGAATTTACATGTAAATTCCCTCTTTTCTCTCTAAAGAAGACAACTTTGTCCATTTGCTTGGGAATATGGGAGTAGAGTTGGGCAAGATGGATGTGCGTAGCAGTGAGAGTTCCTTGAGTATGAAAACTATTTACTTGTAACAGAATCAACTGATTTTATCAAATTTTTTCAGCAGTACTCAGCAATCTAGGAGCAGGAGTTGAGGGAAAGAATAGTTGGATTGACTCCAAGGTTAGGAATCATAAAAATTGCCTCAAAACAAGGAGGTGAAGATACTGAGGTACTAGTGGAAACAAAATAATAACATTAACCATTATTTATTGTATTTCTCAAGAAGTATTTCATTTAATCCTCATAGCAATGGATAAAGATAAAAATTTATCAGGGCAAAATAGTATAGTAAAAGACAAGAATAATCAAAAGGATATTGCAATTTCCATTGTACAGATGAGAAAACAGGCCTAGAAGGTATGGTGTACATTTGCCAGGTCTGGGAGCCACTTTCCTAGTTGGTGGGATCCCCCATCCCTTAGGTCTTCATAGGAAACAAGACCCCAGCTCCTGCTAGGCCTGAAGTAGGCAAATATCTCTATCCCAGTTCCTTACAGGAAGCATGTGATCCAGATTTAACTCATCAGATGCTCCTGCCGGAGATTTTTTGTCTCATGTGGAAACACTCTAAGATATGGTAATGGATAGAATGTCTTCTCAGAGGCTGCAACAAATTTAGGTGTCAAGCAGTGAAAATGGCAGAAAGTGTCCAACATTGCACTGTGAGAAGCACAACCTCTACTCTGTTTTTGGCTTCTGCCTTTCTCTGAGATTTGTTTACCAGCCTTCACGTTGATACTGTGAGCAACCCAAAGCTATCCCATAAAATCTATTTCTGTTTAAGATAACCAGAGTCAGATTTTACTGTTTGTAGCCAAGAATTCTGAACGGGTCACAGAGAATTAACCATAATTATTGCTGAGAAGGTACTCAATAATCAACCTTTTTCCATAGCTACTTTGGGGCCTGTCAATGGGCTCATGGATTTGATGGTCCTAGTAGCAGGGAAGGAGGATGTGAAGGGTTTGTAAAAGATTGCCTTCCTCTCACCAAGCCTGATTTGTTAACTGCTAATTGTTTAGATTCCCAGAAAAGACCAGTGCTGAGTACCCATTATAATACTATATTTGGGGTGGGGGTAGACCAGCCAGATACCTGGTGGCAGATTGATTACATTATTCCTTTCCATCATGGAGGTGGGGGAGAGAGACAAAAACATCTCCTTACTAGAATAAACATTTACTCTAGACTTTTATTTGCCTTTCCTTCAGGTGAAACCATCTGTGATGGTATTTATTTACCATCACAGTGTTCCATTCAATGGTACTGCTACCAAAGAAGTAAAAGGGTATATGTCTTCAGATTTCCCTGGTCTCACCATGTATCCCATCCCATTTGAGCACATGGCTTTCCAGAACAGTGGAATAACTGTTGGAAGACTCAGATTGGTATCAGCTAGGAGACACCATTCTGAGTAATTAGGGTACTGTAGTATAGAATAACATAGTGCTCTGACCAGTAGCCTATATAAGGTGCTGCTTCTTCCAACTAGGCGACATGAGTCTAGAAACCAAGAAGTGGAAGGGTGGTAGTACCTCTCATTATTACATACAAGGACGCAATCACAAAAATGTTGTATCTGGTTCTCATAATGCTTGCCTCCTTGGTGGCTGAGAAGGCTTAAAACCTGGAGGACAAGTGTTTCCAACTGACGTTTCTACAAACAACTCTATTAGTGGGGAACTTGAAACAGTCAACTGGCCAAAATAAGCTCTTCGTGATATTAAATCAACATGTAAAGGGAAGTTCTTATGTTACCAGGGTGATTTATCCTGATTTCCAAGGAGAGAGTTTCAACTACAAATGAAATGGATGGGTAGAATTTGGTCTAAAATCAGGGAGAACCTCCAGGGAACCCCCTGTACTGCTCTGTGCAGTGGTAAGAGTTAATTGAGGATGTACCAGCTCAACACAGGCAGGATCACTAAGGGTTCAGACCCCTGAGTATGAAGGTTAGAATTACACCATCAGATAAAGTAGCATAACTAACCAAGGTGCTGGCTAAGGGTAAAAAAGGAATATGAGATGGGACTGGAAGAAAGTTATAAATACCAGCTATGCACTTGGGACCAGAGGCAGAAATAAGGTCGGTACTATCTACCCCACTTCTCCCTTGTTTTGTTATGCATATAGCAATGAATTTCCTTTACTTTTCCTCTCCTATTTCCTATTTCTGTGTTGGAGATGGTGACATTTATGTTACACTTTAGGTCACAAGATATGAAGGTAGTATTGGGACCAAATAGAAGAGAATACATGTCCACTTACAGCCAGGAGTCTCTCTAAGGCCTTCCTGATTTCTCACACTGTAGTCTACTCCTCCAGCCTTTCCAAAAAATTTGTAAGCATCTAATTCCCTATATTCAGTCCTCTTGCTTAAAATAGCTAGAGCGGTTTTCTGTCATCTGTACCTAAGCCCTGACCAAAGAGCAAGACAAAACCACACTGCAAGGAACCAAAAAGCATAAGATACGTTTATTTTGTTGTTGCGTCAAGACGAGTATGGAACAGTGGTTTAGATTATCTCCTTTGGTTACTTAAAAGGGTTTTTTACTTTTTATTCAGGCTATAAAAATTGCTATAGGCCATTATATAGTTCACTTTGACGTGGCTTTTTCTTTTATGAATCTCACAGATGTCTTGATCAAAGAAGAAGAATCACTGTTTTCTGCTAACACTTACATCTTTAAAGTTGGAGAAATAACCTTTCCTAAATTGCAGCAAGCTCCTTAGGGACAAGAACCATTCTTATCTCAGTCACTCTTACCAGCACTTAACACAGTAGACTCCACATAGTAATATAAATAGAATCTTTAATAGATGCCTCCCCACCTCAAGAATGATAAGCATGACAATTTCTGGATCCATTCAGATCCGTTCATTTTAGAAAAACGTGTCATCAGAATCTCAACTCTTCTGGAGTATCTGGATGGCTAGCAATTTAAGCTGAAGTTAGAGCTGTATGCAAGGGTTGTATAGATAATCCAGAAACATGAGGCATCTGAAACACTAGAGGAATTAGGCTCTGATTATCAAATGTGCCCAAAGTCCTATTGTGTACCTGAGAGCCTTTTGAGTTTCTGTTCAGTTTCAAGTATATCCAGTGAAAAAATTCCCAACTTTTTGTGGGTTTTCTCTTAATTATCAAATTAGCACACATAAATGTAGAGACTTTAGAACACATAGAAAAGTAGCAAGAAAAAATAGATCCCCATCTAATTATCCAGGAGGAACTACCATTACATTGGACACATTGCTTTTGTCTCTAAAGTTAATGTAGTTGAGACATTAGAGAAAGTGAGAGCAGAAGTGTATTCCTCTTTTGTATGTCTTTAGAATTTCTGACATCAGTGTACTGGTATCTGAATCAAGAAGCCACCTCTTCACAAGACACCACTCAAGCTACCCAAAACCTCTGACTTGGGCATTAACCCAGAGAGAGAAGTTTTCTCTTGATGCCAAGGAAAAGGAGTTCCCCTTTTTTGCATGACTGATTGATATTAAGAAAAACCAGTTTGGGGGCCTCCCTGGTGGCACAAGGGTTTAAGTCTCAGCACAATCAAGCTATCACCAGCCACCTCAGCATGAGTTCCATCTCCTTCCAGGGAGGTACCAGAGGGCGCAGCAGTCCTCTCCTGTCTCACCTGCTCACTGCTCCCCTCAGCAGTGTATTTCAGTCAATCTGTCTGTTCTGCTCCCTACTCTCTCTCCAGTGAACCCTCTCACCCCTGCACCTTTGGCCTACACCCCAGTTCTTGTGTGCGTAAATAAATAAAAATAAATCTTAAAAAAAAAAAAAAAAACACAGTTTGGGAGAACCAGCAGCAATTTGTGATACATTACATTTCATGTCTTTCCAATTATCTTCTGAGAGCTAGGATCTCAGTAGAAGGAGGGGAAAGAGGGCCATGAGAAGAATCAGTTAGGTCTGGCAAGAAAGGGACAGGGTGTGTCTATAGAAAGTGGAGTATGTCAGTATAGCAGGGGGTGTGTAAGGACTGTTGATTTGGGTGTCTATTGGGCAGGTGTATTTCAAAGATAAGTCCTACGAGCTCTTGAAAATGAATGTCAAGAACAGGGAGGAAACACCAAGTAGGGGGCTGCCTACTAAAATAAGAAAAACATTCATCATTTCCTGCTTCTGTTCTCTGTATATCTCTGAAAGTTGGTTTCTGATGACAGCAAACACACACACACACACACACACACACACACAACAATTTTCATTTGTGCACTTCCTGAAATGGACCACACAGCCCCAGGCAAAGCATGCACTAAAATGAAAGCCAGTTTTTCTATTTGCATGTATACCGGAGGGTTGGGTCTTGTTCAATGGTAAATTCCCTGAAATGCATTGGGACATATTCTCAGTGGTGACTCCAGTAAGAATAGGTGATTAACTTCAGATTACTTGGATTAGAACCAAAATAATTCATTGATGTATATTGCTTTGGTTTTTTCCCCCATACTATCCTGAAAAATCTTGTTGGCTCTGTCTCCAAAATTTCTCTTAAATCTTCCACTTCATTCTCCATAATACCAATCACCACACTCTCACCTCAAGTGCAACAACAGCTTCTGAGCTGTCTCTCTCTTCTGGTCCTACCCCCATAGTCCACACAACTGTCAGAGCAATCTTTTAAAACCCATATCCAATACAAATGTAATTGCTTGAAATCCTTCAATGTTTCTCAATGGCACATGTGATAGAATCCAGAATCCTTACCATGGCTATCCAGGATCTGGTCCTTACTTCCCTCTCCTTTATCTAGGCTCAGCTTTCTCTTAATTCTCTGAGTTCCGACCACTTCACTGGTCTGTATTCAATTTCATTGAAGCATCAAGCTCTTTTCTACCTCTGAGTCTTTCTGTGAGCTATTCTTCCACATGAGATATTCTTCTCCCTTTCTTTTCACTCAACCTTTGAGTTTCAGCTTAAAAATCATTGACCATCCATGTCCAATCTAATTTGGGTTCTTCCTATGATACACAGCATCCCATACATTTCCTTTACAATTCTCATTAAAATTTGTGAGCGTTCATTTGTAAGATTGTTAAGGTCCAGATCCCCCAACAAATGGTAGATTTTATGTTTGTTTCACTTCTGTTGTATCCCCTAGTGCCTGGAAATAGTACCTGACATGTAGGCCCTCAGTACTTTCTGAATGGATGATTTAAATCATCTGGGTTTGGAGAGTTTAAAATTATAATTTCCAAAAAGATCATTTCCTTACTAATGCAGGACATAAGAAACAAATATTTGTGAGTTGATTAATTAACTAACTTTAGGTTGGTATTTTGGGTTAGGAGAAAGATATCACATCGGTAGCCAGGTTAGGATCAAAGGCACCAGGTGTAATTACAGTCAACCTTTTTCTCACTGTGGTGAAAGTGAATACTGTCATGGTGAGGATTAAGTACCCACATTTATAATTACTTTAATAATAGGGTCTCTTAAAAGAAAAAGTAATCAAGATGCACTATAGCTGAATATTACTTGGCAAGGGTGTATTATCTGCAGTGAGAGGTTATGATTGACTAGAAAACAGTGTGGACTGAAATCAAACATCTTATTGGATTCCATAGGCTTGGAGAGAGGAGCAGAACAGAAACTGATGAGAAAGCCCTTTCTAATAGGGCAGAAAATGATATTTCAAATTTTGAGCAGCAGATCCAGTAAACAACCTAACCTAACAGCTAAGCACCATTCTATGGATCCACTTTTGTATAAAATTAAGTATATATTTTAGGAAGCTGTAGTCTCGGTTTGAGAAGCTAATCTGCATTCACCCTAGGATTTCTGTCGATATTTCTGGGCCTGTCTGGGTAGAGCAGAAGTTTAATTTTTTATCAAGGGGCACATAATAGTCATCATATCAAGCAAATTTCACAAGTTTGGTTCAAGGTCTCTGATCAAGTTTAGTGTCAGTGGAAATCCCATTGCCACTGTGATTGTCCTCCAACCTAACTGAACTTAAGGAGAAAGACTTGCTGAAGAGTGGATAAAAACAAAGTGTAAGGTAGAGTGGTGTAAAACAGTGTGGAAGAGCTTCAGGGAGGGGTCTGGTCACCTTGTGGCTTCTGTAAGGACTGAGAACATGCACAGCTGACCATCCTGTAGCCAGCTTAGGGAAGATGCAGAAGAGGGCACCAGACTGCAGTGGCATCAAGGAGAGGCCCCTATCCTTCCTTGGGTCTTGTCCTTCTGGTTTTTCTTTGCAGGTTTGGAGGTATTTTCAGAATTGACAGAAGCATGAGAGGTCACTGTGTAACAACCCAAAACAAGAGATGAGAAAAGTGCATGCCAACAGAGTACTACATCATAACCACCTAGAGGCACTTTGGGGCACCTCAGAGCTACTTGGAAGGTGTTTGTTGAACTGTGTCCCTCAGGAGAGCCATTTTGGAGTACTAATCCCAAGTACCTCAGAAGGTGACCTTATTTGGAAATAGGGTCATCACAAATGTATTCAAGCTAATATGGCGTACAGGGAGTGGGCTTTAATCATGTATAACTGGTGTTCTCATAAGAAAAGGGAAATGCCTTGTAAAGAAGAGACACACCAGGAGACCATCAAGACACAGCAGAACATGAGACAGAATGTTGTACCTACAAGCTGTGGAACAGCAAGGACTAGTCTGAGAACCCACAGAGAAGCAAGGAAAGATTCTCTTCCAGAGGTTTCAAAAGAACATGACCCAGCTGGCTATGCTTCTATTTGATGACTTGAATTTAGTCTGTTTACTTGCACCATCAACCACATTCCGTGCAACTGTAAGACTCGCCTTCTTCTAATTAAATGAGATAATATATGCAAAGCATTGAAAACAGCACCTGACACCTAATCAGCCTTCATAAGTGTTAGATAGCATCATTATTATCATCATCTGATTATCCTGATCCCAGAGCTCTCAGCTTCTCATGTCTCTTCTATAGCTGAGTATTGCTGAGAAAAACCTCACATGTAGGCAGTTGAGTGCTATTAAAAGTGAAACATCACCAAACTTACCTGGTCCCCCACCCTACCTTAGTTTCCCAGTAAATTCTCTCTCACAACCTGTATTTCAGGTTTCAAATCACGCTTCCTAAAACCTCCACCACCCTCCATTTCCCCTCAACTGTCACCACTAAGCCTATTAACCCATGTTGATGCCCTGGAACATGTCTTTATGTGTGTGGCCATACACTCACTTTTTGGCATATGCCTGACATAGTAAGTGCTCATTAAGCATTTCTTGATTGAATAGAATGGACAATAATTAGTCATCTTGAAGAGCTTTTAAGTATATAAAACAATTAACACAGTACCTGGTGCATTGCATGGGCTTGACAAATATTTATTTGATATTGTGTTCAGGAAATGGTAAGGAATCCAGTTAGACTAGTGTCAAGGGAATGAAAAGAGGTGTTGGCAAATGGTTAAGTCTGTGTAGTGAGCCAACTGAGAACAGAACTGCAGATGGAAGGGGTTATCATAGGTATGTAATCTTGCAAAGGAAAATATTAGCAGTTCAGGATTCTTCCTTCCAAGCCCAAGATAGTTTTGAATTTTTCTTTTAACCACATCATCCAATTTTCTTATAGCAGACTTCAGCAAAGTGTAATTGGTGTGCTCAGGGACCTTTGCATGATCAGAAGCACACACTAATGACCCAGGTGAAAACAAAGATCTACTGTGGGTATATTCTCTGTTACACAAACAGCTACTTTCTCTCTACTCAAAAAAGGCCTGACTATCTGAAATTCTAATCTCCATAAGCATAGTTGAAGATTTCCTATTCCTGTCTCCTTTGGAAAAAGTGAATAATTTATTATCCTCGAAAGGTTTCCTGGAACACTAGGTTAATCCCTTTTTAAAAGACTTATCTGGACACCTTAACTGCATTACAATTCTAGACTTGAATGCTACCAGGTATATTTTTTCTTCCTCAAACTGAGTGGTGCCAGAGAGTCTAGAGACAGTAGTCAACAAGCCAGGTTCAAACCATTGTCTCATTGAAACTGTTTTGGCAGCCCAGCAATAGCAGGCACAACCTGTAAGGAGCAATAAACTCCTTGTCACCCTTGAGTGCTTCTCTACGGGAAAACTGGAAAGAGACAGGGACGATTTCCAGGGAAAACAGCTGATCTACCACCTGCACAAACATGCACCTAACTGACCTGACATGAAGAGTCCCTGGGGAAGGACTTTGGTAAACCAGAGGAATGGCCAACATGTGGAGTCAAGACACTGTGCTCTGTACATGCCAGCATCACAAAAGATAGTATTATTAGAAACAACCAGAATGACAGAGCTCCTTTATTCCATACCATTTTTAAGTCAAACCCCCACCAACTACAGGGTAGTGATTGTACAGGACTCTTGTCATAGGATCAGCGTCTTTGGCCCTATTTTCACACCACAGGAGACATCTAACCCTTTACAACATTCTGGTCTACAGTGAGCTCTTAATTATATTTGCCGCCAAGAACCAGTTAATGAAGGGATATTTCATGGCCTTTGGCAGAAACCTCAGACTCAGCAACCAAGAACTGAAAGCCCTGACCTCAAGGCAATCTCCACACCAAGCCTCCTGCCTGATGCATATTTCAAAGGTTTCCAGGTTTTAAAGCATGGGTTACCTTTGCAAATGAAAAATTGAACAAGTGAAAGCATTTAGAGGCATGTTATTACAGTCCAATGATTTTGAAAAGTCTGCTTGGTTTAACCAGAGGCAAAATTTCAAATGAACATAGAAATAAATATCCATTGCTTTTTTTCATGGTTTTCTGTTTATTCTAACAGGATTTAAAATATACTACCTATTGATTCCCCCCTAACATTTCTTGCCATTATAACTTGCATATATCTACCTATTGAAAAAATTATGCATATTGATAAAATATTTAAAAGCTTCAGGGGCATTTAATATCTAGCCACCCAAAATAGGTTGTTTGTCTAGATAGAATCTTGCATGTAATGCAATTTTAAACTCCACTTAAAAGGGAGAGCCTTATTCTTTCAAATATTTCAAACCTTTGACTTATTATAAAAATGATTAAAACAAGATGAAAGAAATCTTTGTTCTCTTCACCACTAGATCTCATTTAGTCATTGCCTGCCAGGTAGGTGGCATATTCTTAGATGCCATTCATCTAAATATATTCATCATACACCTACTATGTACCAGGTATTTCCTTAAATTAAAAGGTTAGTCTTTGCCATCAGACAGTTAGAATTTAGAAAGAGTAACATAATTGCAACACAGTGTAGTAAATATTACAAGAGCATAATACATGTTAGTTTTATAGATGTATAAATGAAGGAATTAACAAAAGAATAATTACAATTGTTATTTACAGGATATAATAAATCAGATTGAAGATAGACAATAATGGGACAGAAATGGAGCGTGGAAAGTTTTTAAGTGAAGAAAGCTTCAAGAGTATTCTGAAGATTGAAGATTTCAGTTATAGGGCCTCCCCAGTGGCACAGGGGGTTGAGCGTAGTGCTGTGAAGCTGTCTGCAGCCTCTGTAGCAGAGGTTCGATTCCTACTACAGAGACACCCACATGGTGTGCAGACCTCTCCTGTCTTGCCCACTGCTCCCCTCAGCAGTGCCTTTGGTCGTCTGCCTGTTCTGTTCCCCGCTCTGTCCCTGGTGAGTTCTCTCACCCTCCCAAGCCTCTGGCCTGTTCCCCAGTTCTTGTATAAATATGTAAATCTTTTAAAAATAATAATAAAGATTTCAGTTGTAGGATCTCAAAGAAATGAGAAGCCCTGAATTCAATTTATTTACAAAATGTTGGAAAGACCAGACCTAGAACATGAAAGACATGGTAGTAAAGAGCTAAACTGTATAATATAGGAAAAGTAAGAAAGCTAAGAATCAGATTGTTGCATAATGGTATTAGTACTCAAACTCTTAATTAGGATTTACAAATGTCCAGTTATCATGATATACCTAAACTCTCCTTTATTACTGAAATTAATTTCTGTATAAGTCACTCTAAGTGTAATTACTGGAAATTACTATATGGTAAAATTGGGCCTTTCAAATGCAACACATACTACCCATTTCACCACAAAGGGAACATGTCCTTCTTTATCATCCCCTCAGAAGAAAGATAAAAATTTTCTACAGCACACTAAAACTTTCAAGGAAAATTTCAAGTCCCAGGGAAAAGAAAGAAAATAAAGATAAGTGTGTATCCAATATATGGTAACTTTAACTTTAATATTATATTACCTTGGTCACCGTTGCTTTTTTCCAATAAAACAGGGTTAATAATGTTTGCATTTAGGGAAGGAGGGAGGTAAGAAGCTAATACAGTAACTGTGCTCTGGAACTGAAATAGATGTGCAGGAAATAGACAAATTGTAATATATCTATCTCCCTTCCTTTTTGCTATACTTCCCACCACCACCACTCCCCACTCTCTTTTTCCCCTTGCTAATCCATCCACCATTTCTTCATAAATCTTTCCAAGATTATTTTTTGGCCATTCTTTTAAAGTAGAATTTGATTATCACATCTGAATAGAAAGCCTGAAGGAAAAAGACCATAAACCTGTTCTTGCTTCTAACAAGGTCTAGCCTAGGTTCTGCCAAAAGCATCTGAGGATTGTTAAAAATAGCACATTTCTTTATTTGGACTCAATTGACTTCTGCTCCTATGAACCTGTCGGAAAATTAAATAATAAATTGTTATCTCTGAATAGTTTCTTTCTTGCCCAAGACACAATCAAAAAACATGTTTTAGATGAGTCTTTTAACTGGAATAATTTCCCTTTGGATTACTGGAATCATTGGGCGACGGGGAAGGAATAAAGCCATGTGAGTAATTTTCCATGTATCTAGGGTTCGATATCTAAAATGTTTCATAGACCTTCTGCATCACAAGACAGCTTATTGAAAAAAACACAGGCACGTCCTTTCTGCTTTTGTGTGTCCCTTCCTCTTTAGCAGCTGACGGCAGGCTCATCAAGGGTGAACAGTGGCAGCCAATACCTCTTGTGCTTGTGTGTCATCATTATGAGCTGGGGCTGAGTATGTCTGAAAACGCCAGGCGAGAGCCCTTCCTCCTCCTTCCCACATCACCTTGACCTTTTTGTAACACCAATAACAACCAAAGTTATTAACAACTATCAAAGCAGCATGTGCACAATGTGAAGGCACAACTTCCGTGCTATAGAGAGCTGTAGCCAAATAGTCGCTCCCTCATTTGCTGCTGTTAGTGGGAAAGAACAGGAATGTTACTGTGGCTCACAGAGGGAGAGGAAGAGGTAGAGGCAACCCAGAGGAGGCAGAACCCTGACTTTGACAGGAGAGTTCCAACTGAGAAAATAATTTCTTACTCTCAGCAAGGAGCCGGTGGACGGACAGGAGAGCATGTTGTTCGTGACCCCTGCCAGAAATTGCAAGGAGATTAGGACACTCATCAGGAGAGGCAGCGCCCTGAATGAAGATCTCAATCTGTGATTTTTCGGTTAAAGGAGACATTAAAAAAAAATGTATAGCCAGTATTCCTACTATTAACCTGTCTCGCAATTTTATATTGCATGGATGCTCTGCTAGGGAAATTTGATCAATATATTAGATTCCTGGCAGAAAGATGCTATCAGACAATGCATGTATGCCTTGACATAGCTCAATTTCCATCTATCCTAGAAGGTATTGATTTTCCTCTCACGGAAGTGCACACACACATACTAAGAGTGCTGAGAGAGGGTGGGGGTTGGGCAAGCATTTATTCAAGAACAGACAGTTCTGCCATTTCCCAAATGCATTCAAAATGCCCTCTGGCTTGGTGACTTAGTATTTGAATGATCTATACAAATTCCTCTCATCACGGTTAAATTGATGGCTGATGAGCAAAAACTATTCCTGTGCTCACACATTGAATCCTAAGAACTCTGTTAGCTTCTTCAGAAAATGTGCAATCTTATTCCAGGCTTACTTCTTCATGAAACAGCTTCCTGAAGTCACATCTTCATAACTGAAGTGGAATTAGTTCTGTACTACTTGATCAGTCTTCTTGCCTAATACCTGGAGGCATGTTTACATACCTTTTAGCTCTCTATCCTTCCCTTGTTTCCCTCAAGCTGCTCACTGAATACTTCCAATTCTTTGCCTTCTGGGCTACAGCTAGGATTATGCTTCCTGGACCCTTTGTGGTTGGGTGAGGCCATGTGACGAGTTCTGACCAATGAGCTGTGAGTAGAAGTAATGTGTGCCATTTCCAGGTTGAACTTTTCATTGCCCATGGGAGAGCTTCCAGAGCAAAATATTGATATATTAGACTTCATAAAAATTAATAACTTCCATTTGACAAAAGACAGTATTAATGAAGTTTAAAGATAACATCCAAAGTAAGAGAAAATATGTTCAAAATATGTAAAAGCTTAGTAACCATATGTCAAGAGAGTTTACAAATCAATTGAAAAGGTGTGTCTCAGATATGAACAGGCATTTCATAGTACCGGAAATATAAGTATTCAATGAACATATTACAAGATATTTAACCTCACTTGTAATTAGGGAAAATGCAATTAAAGCAATAATATGCCATTCTCATCTGTGAGATCGACTTAAAATTGAAATCACAAAGAGCTTAATAATATACAGAATTGGCAAGGGTATGGGAAAATAAGCATTCTCATTCCTGCTAGTATAACCTTATTTGGGTTTCCCTGGTGGCCTAAAGGTTAAGTCTCAGCACTACCAGGCCTGAGTTCATCCCTATTCAGGGAGCTAACCCATGTGGCACAGCAGGCCTCTCCTTTTTTGGCCCGTTGTTTACCTTAGCAGCATATTTCAGTAGATCTACCTTTTCTTCTCCCCACTTGGCAGGCAATGAGCGACATCTTTCAAGATTATACAAATGAACATCTTGACCCACAGATTCTACTTCTAAGTCACTCAACCTAGAGATATTTGCATATAGCATGAACAAAATTTATTGGACATATAACATGTCAAGCTCTAACAACTATTATATTAACCATTTATCCTGTGATGCAAGTTCTAGTCTTATTCCATATTACAGATGGGGAAAGAGGCAAAGAGAGGCTAAGCAACTTTTTAAGTTAATGCAAATTAGTAAATGGCAGGGCAGGGATGCATATTTCCCTTCTATGTAGGAGAGCAGACATTCTTCTCTCTCAAAGAAACATACAAAAGGGATATTTATTACACCATTGCTTATAATAGAAAAAGATGAATAAATATTCATCTATAGGAGAAATGGTTATGTTTAGTAACCTCAAATTATTTATTATTCAGTAATTCAAAAAAATGAGCCCAAGAGAATTGAAAGTATACAACCATATGAAAACATATAGAATGCTCATAGAAGATTATTGATGACAGCCAAGAAGTAGAAACAACCCAAATGTCCATCAAATGATGAATAGATAAATAAAATGTAGTACATCCATACAGTGGGTTATTCAACTTTAAAAAGGATTGAAGTTTTTATTCATGCTACAGCATAGATGAGTCTTAAAAACACTATGCTCAATAGAAGAAGTCAGACATAAAAGGCCTTATTTTGCATTTTTCTATTTATATGAATTGTTCAGGAAAAAACAAATCCAGAGAGCTAGAATATAGATCAGTGGTTGCTGGGGGGTTTAGGGACCAGGAGAATTGGGGATAACTGCTAATAGATATAGAACATCCTTGTGGGTGATAGAAGTGTTCTGGAATTAGTGGAGATGGTTGCATAACATGAATATACAAAAAACATCGAACTGGGCCTTGCTGGTGGCATAAGGAGGTTAAGTCTCAACACTATGAAGCTATCAGCTGCCCCTGCAGCATGAGTGCCATCCCTGGCAAGATGGCTAACCCACATGGCACAGCAGACCACTCCTGCCTTGCCTGTTTCTCCCCTCAGCAGTGTGTTTCGGTCAATCTGCCTGTTCTGTTCCCCACTCTGTCTCTGGTAAATCCTCTTAGCCCCCACACCTCTGTCCTACACCCCAGGTCTTGTTTGCATAAATAAATAAATCTTAAAAAAATTGAACTGTGGCCTCCCTGGTGGTCCAGGTGGTTGAGCGCAGCGCTGTGGAGCTGTTCGCAGGCTCTGCAGTGCTGGTTCGATCCCAGCCAGCCGGGGAGATGGCCACATGGCACAGCAGACCTCTCCTGTCTCGCCTGCTGCTCCCCTCAGCAGTGTATTTCAGTCAGTCTGCCTGTTCTGCTCCCCGCTCTGTCTCTGGTGAATCCTCTCACCCTCCTGCACATCTGGCCTGTACCCTAGTTCTTGTATAAATAAATAAATCTTTTTAAAAAATTGATTGTACACTTTAAAATGATGGATTTTATGTGACTTCTATTTCATTTCAAAAAAGAATGAAATAGGTATTTTTGTACTAAAGCTGACAATGTTAAATGAAAAAAAAAAGCAAACTTCAAAATAACATATATGGTTCCCTTTATGAAAAAGAAAATAACATATGTGTTTGTAAATGCACAAGAAAATATCAGGAAGAATACACACCAGTCCATTAACAAAGGTTTCCTCTGGAGAGAAAATAAATGTTATTTGGGAGAAAGAAGTGAAAGGGAAACTGGCGTTTTACTCTATATTCTTCATTTTTAATTTATTTCTTTTTAAAGATTTATTTATGCATACAAGAACTGGGGTACAGGCCAGAGGCATGAGGGGTGAGAGGATTCACCAGAGACAGAGTGGGGAGCAGAATAGGTAGATCTACTGAAATACACTGCTGAGGGGAGCAGCGGGTGAGACAGGAGAGGTCTGCTGCCCCATGTGGACCAGCTCCCTTGTTGGGGGTTGAACCCATGCCAGTGGCTTGCTATAGCTTGATAGCGCTGAGACTCCAACCCCTGTACCATCAGGGAGGCCCTGTTTTTTGTTTTGCTTTGTTTTTTTTTTTTTTAATTAATTTGTTTTTTTTTTAAGATTTGTTTATTTATGCATACAAGAGCGGGGTACAGGCCAGAGATGGGGGGGTTGAGAGGATTTGCCAGAGACAGAGTGGGAAACAGAATAGGCAGACTGACTGAAATACACTGCTGAGGGGAGCAGTGGGTGAGACAGGAGAGGTCTGCTATGCCATGTGGGTTTCTCTCTGGCTGGCTGGGGATTGAACTTGTGCTGCAGAGGCTGCGTTTTTGCTTCATAGTGCGGTGCTTAACCCCTTGCACCACCAGGGAGGCCCAGGAGGCCCCATTTTTTAATTTCTTTACAAGCATATATGCTTACTGAATAAGCATATAATATTTATAATTTCACAAAAACAAAAAAAAAAGAAAAGTATTTAAATGTAAGCAAGCTAGTAAGCAAAAATAACCTCCAGAATAAAGCATAGGCAAAATAATAACAAGTAAGGGGAAAGTCCTGGAATTGTAGCCAAGAGGCACTGGGCTCCTGGCTCAACTCTGCCTTAATGAGTTGGATGTCCTCAGAAAGTTCATCTAGCATCTCACAGCCTCAGTTTCCTCATTTGTCAAACAAGAGGAATGGGCCAGAGCTACCATGAATATTTCTTCTCTGGAATCTTTGGATTTCACGTTAGGCCATTCTCTCTTGCTTTGCTGCCAAGGTTACTTACTTGCTGCCCAGCCTTTCAGACAAGACATCAAATACAATCATGAATTTATACATATGCCAAGATCATAAACTTACGGGAAAAGGTTCTTCAACCTCATTGCCCAACTTCCGCTTAATTATGACCCTTTTTGTTTCATCTGATAGCAGTTAGTTACACAGACCTATGCCTGAGTGGAGTAATAAAATAATTCTTGGACAAACAAGATAATTGGTCAGACAGGTCATTTTTTTTTGTTTAATATATTAAAATCTCATTTCAGAAAGCATGAAAGCATGCTACTCTGCAATAATTTGTTTTCCTTTCATCATGAACATAACCTCTCAGCTGTCTTTTCATTAAATTTTGCTGGCTCTAGACAGACAAAAAGGAAAAGAGAGAGAGGGATTATTGCCCTGGGAACTCAGAGGTACAGAGGAAGGGGGCTCGATTAAATATCATACATGAATGGACAAGCAAGTGTCTGAGATATTGAGATACATTTTGCTCCCCTTCTCCACCAGCATTCTGGCTCCTCTGCCTAGTGGTCAGACTGTAACAGCAAATAGTACAGATTATGTGGGTGACAGAGGTGCTGGAAGAGGGACCTGCAGAGGTGGAAGCACCTTCCCAAAGACCAGGGCCAACTCCATCAAGCACAGTGCTGGCACAAGTAGAAATTCCCAAAGTGCCAGCAGTTTTCCCTTTCCCATCTTCTGTGGGAGACATGCAAGGACAGACATACATCACTTAATGATGGACACATCTGAGAAATGTGCTGTTAGGCAACTTCCTGGTAGAGTGAATGTCAGAGTGTAATTGCACCAGCCTAGATGGCAAAGCCACTACACACCTAGGCTGTCAAGTAGCCTACAAGGAATGTATTCGTTATTGGGTCTGTCGTTGACAAAATGTTGCTAAGCAACACGTGACTGCAGTAGAAAGACCCCAGGCCTCAGAGTCTATAAGACCTGGGTCTATGCCCTGTCCATGCTGTTGATCATCTGTGTAATCTTGGACAACTGTGAAAACAAGAAGATTGTCATGAAGGTTAAACAAGGTGAAAAATATAAAATGCCTGCCTTGGTGCCTAGCACATGGTAAGAAATGAATGAAGAGTGTAATTATTTTCCATTTCTTAATTCCTGAAGGACCCAGACCTTGAATTTTGCCCAAGGCCTGCTTCAACAAGATTTGTTTCTGAAAGCAAAGATAAAGCCCACTTAAAACATAAATAAATTAGTGCTTTTAATGCTATTTCCCCCCTGCTTTTTGAACAAGAGGAAGCTACCACTTCTCATCCTTCCTGAATGATACCCAGAGAAATGTTGTTCCAAGCAGATCATGGATCAGGGCCCAGAGGCCTGCTGCAGAGTGGTTTACAAGCTCTAAACCCTGCTGGAACTTGTGAAGGACAGTGGTAACATCCACTTGGATCAAACATCATCCCTGAAGCACAGCTTGCCTAAGAATTCCCCCAGAGATTTTAACCATGATACCCCCATATTCTGAGTGACAAAGAGATCAGAAATTCCCATGTTCAGTGTCCACTAGAAAATGGGCAGCACAGGTCATAAGAATTTCTAGTCATGGAAGGAAATCTAACATACAGGCTAGGTCTCCACAAAGGCTCCATAAGGGCAGGGCCAATGTGTAGCCAGTGGGGAGATGGGGACATTGCCTTTGATCATGTCAAAGTAGCAATTTCTCCATAGTCTATGGTTCTCCTGTCAAATGCATGTAAGATTGTCTGCAGGGCACTCATTTCCTTTCACAGAGCCAAGACACGAGTGGAAGAGGCATTCAGTTTCTCTTTTAGTCTGATTCTTCCAGTGTCCTAAGCATAGTGCATCTGACCTCTGGGTTAGAGCCTAGGCAGGTCGTTGGGAATGCTGACCTCACCCACCAGGACTGAAGAGTAGCCTGGCTCAGAGGAGCTACCCTTCATGGGCTAGAACATCCCTGGGAAAAATGACAATCCCACAGCAGCCACTGCTGCATGTGTTGGGTCTGCAGCTTCTACTGGCCTTACAGGGATAGCCAATGATTGTGTTTTTAGTTTAGTTTACTCTCCTTTTGCTCTGAGTGATTGTCCAGACCTTCACAAGTTCAAACCTCCTTCTCACCCACCACACCCCTCGCTCTCAGTGGAATCCTCATCTCCAGCAAATTCAACTGCATCCATTCTCATTGTCATTTTCTTTATCTCAGAGGTGGAAGCTTTCCCTCCACTGGTCAGAGCCACCTCCAATGTCCTTAACCCACTCCCACTCACTCAGGAAACCTAGAAGTTTTTACTCCCCTCTCCTGCCCTTATCCCTTTCTGCTGGTTCTTTCCCTTTAACATGTCTTTTCGAGAGTAAAACCAATGGATAACCACATCCTTGACTCTTCTTTATTTTGTTCCTATTGCAATATTCCCAAATCATTGATGTTCTAAATTGGACAAGGTGGGAGCCTCAGGGAATTGAGGAGTTGGGGTCTGGATGCCCAGGTTGGGAGTATCCAGGGCATGGAATAGAAAAGGAACTGAGGGCAGCATCCCAAGAGAAATAGAGTGGGAGCCAAATAGATGGTCAAACTCTACCGATTCAAAACATGTGGGGCTGAAATAGAAGTGAATGGAAGTTAAGATTCCACAACCAGGGATAAGAAAATAGTCATAAATTTCAGAAGAAGCCATGGGAAACAGAACAGAAAGATTTTTCAGGGTGCTGATACCTAGAGGCCAGTTTCCATTTATAGGATACCTGTAGCCTTGCCTATGGGTGGAGAGGGAATATTTAAGGGTGCTAGACTATCTGGATGCTTTTCCTTCTCTGCTGTCTTCTTAAAAGGATTATCAATGATCATGATTCACTTTGCTTCTTTAGTTCATCTTCATTTTAAAACTTATTGCAGGGTCTCTGTAGGGGTTAAATTTCAGTGCTACCACCATGATGGCCCTCTTTGGTGGCCTGAGTTCAATCCCTGGCCCAGGGAACTAATGCACATGGCACAGCAGACCTCTCCTGTCTTGCCTGCAGCACCCCTCAGCAGTGTATTTTAGTAGATCTGCCTGTTCTGCACCCCGCTGTCTCTGGTGAATCCTCTCACACCCCCCTGTGCCTCTGGCCTACACCCCAGTTCTTCTGCACAAAAATAAATAAATAAAATATTTTAAAAAAACATTGCAATCTGATTTATGTCTCAACTTTCCACCAAAACCACTTGGGAACAGATTACCAAAGGTCTCCCTATCAAAGTTTTGAGTTCTCTTCCCCATCTTCCATTGCCCCGTGCTAGACTCCTGAATTAGTTTTAAACTTTTTTAAGCACACTGACAATTACTGGGCATTTTCCTTGACTCAAGTGGATTTTAAAGTTAGTTTTGCTAACTTTTTAATCTGATTGGCTCAGCTAATCTTTTCATGCCAGGCCTTCTTGGGGGAGGTGGGTAGTTGTTACCTTTGACTGGGAAATCAGGAAAGACCTCACAAAGGCTTTTAGATACTCTCAAAGGGTGGCACATGCTGTGGGGTATAAGTGTGTGTGTGTGTGTTTCATAATTTTTCAGCATTATTCTAAACTTAGGATTTTATTCAATATTATTTATTATTTTCCTTTTCTAAATCATGAGTCACTTTTATTTTTGAGAAACGCCACACCTGAAGGAACTGGAATGAATTCTCTCTCTCTCTCTCTCTCTCTCTCTCTCTCACACACACACACACACACACACACACACACACACACACACACACACACACTTGTTATGGACACTTAGCAAAATCTAGAATAATATCCTCTGATTTATTCATCCATTCACTCACTCTCTCACTCACTCACTCACTTGCTCACTCACTCACTCACTCCATAAGCAGTGCCTGCTCTCTGCTAGAGCATTTTAAAGGTTATATAATGTATCTTACAGCTTATTTTGTTTAACTCTTACAGCCACCCTAAGCAGTACTTATTGTTACAAAACACATTTATTTCAGAAAACTGAGACTCAGGGGTTAAGTAATTTATTCAACATCAAATTGCAAGTATAATGGGCGTGGGCAGACTTGAATTCAGGTTGAGTTTCCCCAAACTGTGTACTTTCTACTACCCCCACACTGGGATGGCTCACAAACCACAGAGAAATAGTATGTTAGACCTGATATAATTGAACTATGAAGCAATAATTTGCCATCAGGCACCACCAACTGACATCTGATATATTCTAGTTGAGCATTTCCCTAAACTTAGAGTTCAGATTAAGTGTCCAAAATGGATAAATGCTCTTTTAAAATAGTTTGATGAGTTTGAGAAAGTTCTCTAAGCAGATAAAAAACAAGTGTTTTTAATTTTAAAAGAGGTTATTTTTATGAGTTATAATGTAAGAGGAACAGTATGGAGTAAACTCCAAGCCAGTGAGTTTCATTCATAGCCAACTTGGTGGTAGAAGGTGGAACTTTTCAAACTCCATCCAAAATCCACCATCCCAATGGTGCAAGGTGATTTCCAGACCACTCCCTGAGCTGGGGCTGATGGGGAAATGGGTTTTTTGTAGTTAAGCTGAAGCAAGTCACCTGAACAGGGCAGCCCAGGGTCCTGCAATAAACAACTTGCTACATTTCTTGGACTGTAACTCATGTCATATCTGACCTTGTATAGTTACAATGATAACCCACCCAGCATAAACTAAAATGTATGTAAGCCCATAACTTCCTTAGGGCGCTCAGCCTTTGGATATAGATCCACTGAGCCAAGCACTGGTGCAAAAAACCTGCTTCTGGTTAGCCTTAGTGTCCTGGTTTCCTTTATACCACATAACAAAACCACTGGTATGGAAAGGTATCCATGGGAAAGTCTCCAGTTTGCTACATACAGCTTGGGCTTGGACCATGGTCTTTGCTCAGCAGACACTATCTGGGCTAGAGCGATGGCTTCTAGTCACTGCCAGCCTGTAAATGTAAATTCTCTCTCTCAATCTCTTGCTCTCTTCTCCTCCCCCTTTTCTTACTCCCTGTAGAAATAAATCCTGATATTGTTGTTTCTCTCTGTGTGTCTTCTTTTGGGTCTTGTCTTAAATTCTTAAGCATAAGGATGAGGACCCACCAACCTGGTCAACCCGGTTCTCCCAGGTTTGCTTTCTTTCAATATCCATAGAAAAGTTTGTCTCTGACAACTGTCTTTTTCCCTTGTCCCATCCCCAGAAACATATATACAATTTGTATTGGCATGTAATAATACCCTTCTACATCATGCACAGTTCATTCCCCATTGGTAAGCTCTTTGCATTTGGTTAGTTCTGAAGTTTGATAGTAGGACTAGGAAATTAGTTCTACCCTTCTGAGTAAATTTATTTTTGGACTGGAAAAGCAACAGATGCTTATTGTATAAAAGGCAAATCATACAGATGTCTTAGGAAGTGAAAAACCCTGGCAATCCCATTCCCAGACGTAACAGCTATTAATAACGTGGTACATGGTACATAGTCTTTCAAACTTCCTCTGTTCTTATACTAACACATATTATATTTATATATATTTTTACATAAATGAGATCTGCCGTGCATACTGTTTGGCAATTTTTGTTTGTTTTTGACACACAAACATCTTGGTTTATATTTCTCTGTCAGCATCTATAGATTGATCTCAATTTTCAAATACCTTTCAACAGGGAAAATATCAGAATTAATTTCAAATATTTCATCAGTACTTGCCTTAATCAAAATAAAGACTTGGGGCCTCTGTGGTAATGCAAGGGGTTTAAGTCACAGCACTATGAAGCTACCCGCAGCCACTGCAGCATGAGTTAGATCCCCGGCTAAGGAGGTACCCACATGGCACAGCAGACCTCTCCTGTCTCGCCCACTGCTACCCTCAGCAGTGTATTTCTGTCAATCTTCCTGTTCTGCTCCCCTCTCTGTCTCTGGTGAATCCTCTCACCTTCTACTCCAAACCTCTGGCCTACACCCCCGTTCTTATATGCATAAATAAATAAATCTTTTAAAAAATCAGAATAAAGACTAGATGAGGAAGTAACACAGAATTATATATTGTAACCCATGTCCACTTCTAAAAAACAAAACAAAACAGATTTTTAGCTGTTGCTACTAAATAGTGTACGTTGTAACCAAATTTACCTTTAAAAAAATTAGGCCATTACATCCACTTTTTGAATTAACAGTCAAAGGGCAAAAGGTGAAATGAGAAATGTTTGGGAAAAGACCCTCTCTTGGAGTTACTGTCAGGTAGTGAATTGAAAGGCTCAGAGGCATTGCCAACGGCTTGCCATTAGCTAAAAACACACTCCCAACACCTCAACACAGATCTGTTAAAGCCTCTCATTTAGCGAAGAACACAAGACAGATGATTCAGTGTGCTGGGCAATTCATTAACCCATCAAGGGCTTTCTTCTTGAGCCTGGGATAACAGGCAGAAGAAGGAATGTAATCCTTAATGAATAACAAAGAGAATTGCTGGAAGGATAGGAACACACACAGACATAGCATGTGATGGGCCATCCTTTTCCATCTGGAACAACCAGTTGTCTCCTGAACTTACACAGATTTTCACCAGAGATTGATCCTGACTGGGAGGGAAATAGGATTTTTTTTTCCTCCCAGCTGTCTTGAAAATGGGAAGTCACACATGCGACAGACTACACTCTCAGAAGGCATATGTCTAGTATGCCAGGTCGTGGACTGTACATAAAGAACCAACGTAGGCAGAGCCCTGCTGGCAGGACACCAAGAGAATGTATGTTCTCAGGCTGAGTCATAAAAATTAACATTAGGCCAGGGATTCCCTGAAATCTGGCCTGCTGGAACCCCAGCCAAGGGCCTCAGTAAACTGGATAAACTGTGTTCTTTTTCATTTTCTTCATAATTTATAAACTTAAACAGGGAGTGAGACTGTGTTTGCAAGAAGCAAATGTTTCGTAATAGTGATTTTTTATTTTGTTACAAAACTATTACTCTCACCTTCCCCCAAATTATTATTCTTACTTTCCCCCCAACTATTACTATTTTCTTCATGCCCTATGTTTCTTTGTTTTATTAGACGTTTTGACATTCAACGATTTGATGTGATTCCTGGCTTGAGAATCTCTGTTTTACAAAGGAAGAAAGGTAATCTCATGCAATTCACAGCAACATGGATGGAGCTAGAAAGAATTATGCTCAGTGAAATAAGTCAGAAAGAAAAAGAAACATATTGCATGGTTTCACTTATAAGAGGAATATAGGGGAACCAAATAAGACATCAGGGAAAAAATACTAACAATACAAAACACAACAAAACAAAACAAAAACAAACAGACAATTATAAGTCAGAGACATCCTGCAGGGGAGGAGGAAGGAGAGGATCAGAGGGAGGAAGGGAGGAGCACAGGGGACTGTGGTGATGGTGCACGGGTGCACTGGTGAAGGAAACTCTATGGGGACTACACTGGATTGGGGTGGGGGGAGCAAACATTGTTTAAAAAAACAATAATGATGTAAAATAAATAAACAAATAAATAAAATAAAAAAGGAAAAGTTTAATAGTGCAAAATATTTGAAAACTAATTCTTTCTCTTTCCCTCTAAATCGTTGGTTTGCTGCCATTAAGACAAGATGTGATAAGTAGATGACTGGAAGATTTGTATCTTCTCTCATGATAATACTGTAGGAGTAAGAAAGTAGGTTTGGGAAGGATAAAAGAAAGATAATTAAAATGTCTTAAACTATTTACAGAGCTGTCTCAAGCTTTCAGAAATCTTATTCTTACTAATGATATAGTAACAATTATTAGGGTGATCAAATGTCCTAACATAGTTCTGATTTATGCCTGTTTCCCCAGTATAATAATTAATACCATCCACTTTCACTTTCAGAAGTGTTCTGGCTTGGACACTGAATTACAAATCATGTAAGGCAGTGTTCTTTATCACGGTGTGAGTAGGGTCATGTAACAATTATATATTGAACTATATAGTAATTGTATATGAAACAAAGTTTCCTGTCAAAAATTTTGAAGTGCTGGGCTTCCCTGGTGGCTCAAGGGGTTAAGACACAACCTATAAAGCTATCGGCAGCCTTTGAAGCACGAGTTCGATCCCTGGCAGGCCAGGGTACAACCCACATGGTGCAGCAGACCTCTCCTGACTTGCCTGCTGCTCCCCTCAGCAGTGTACTTCAGTCAATCTGCCTGCTCTGTTCCCCACTCTATCTCTGGTGAATCCTTTCACCCCCCACACCTCTGGCCTGTACGCCAGTTCTTGTATGCATAAATAAATCTTAAAAAAAAAAAAAGCTGTAGAAATATATACAGCAGTGCTCGCCCTGGCTGACTCTTGGAAGTCTTTAGATCCTCTCATAATGTCCTCCAGCACCAACCCTTCCAAACCATGCCAAATCACCATCAACCTAAATACTCACTACTTACTACATTAAAAAAAAATAAACCAAGTTTTCTGCTAGCCTTCTCATCTAACCGGGTTATATCTTCAATATAAAAATTCTAGATTATGTCTACAACATAATCCTGTTACTGTGACGTGTATATTGAAAGGAAATTCATATTGAAAGGAAATTCAGGGCCTCCCCTGGTGGCATAGGAGGTTGAGCACAGCACTGTGAAGCTGTCCGCAGCCTCTGCAGCGCTGGTTCAATCCCAGCCGGCTGGCGAGAATCCCACATGGCACGGCAGACCTCTCCTGGATGGCCTGCTGCTCCCCTTAGCAGTGTATTTCAGTCAGTCTGCCTGTTCTGTTCCCCGCTCTGGTGAATCCTCTCACCCTCCCGTGCATCTGGCCAGTGCCCACGTTCTTTTATGCATGAATAAATAAATCTTAAAAAAAAAAAAGAAAGGATATTCATAAAGCTGTTGACCATAATTACTTCTGGGGAGTGACTGTTGCTCCCTTCTGTACTTTTATTTTAACCCATAAGTTATAATTTTTTAAATTAGTTTAAAAAGAATACATGTTTATTCAGTTTGAGATACAAAGTCATCTATTTTAGGTGCATCCAGAACATCTGGAAACCCTTTATTTAGAGGAAGAACAGAGAACCAGATCTCTGGCATTTTTCCTGTAAATATACTTTGGAGTGGATATGGCATATTCTGTAGTTATCTTCCAATTATCTACCTAATTGAAATAAAGTTGAAATGTAGTTTTTTGTTTCCAATATTTTTATAATCACTTTAACTGGATCAGTTAAACTGATATATAAATTGCTTCCTCTGAATCTCTTTGGAAATAGATTAAAAAACATAAACCAACTGCTTCAAAAGGATGGGTTTTCACTTTTTAAAATTTCTCCAATCTATCTTACAGGCCTAGTATGAATTCAAAAAACTCACACAAAGGAATGAAAATTTGAAGGAGTTTAACTTTGTGAAATGAACAGATCAGATTGTGTCATTTCAATTTTCAAGGGCTACAAAATGTTTCCATTTAGTTTTAATTTTAGAGTTAAACAAGAGAAAAAAGAAAAATAAGTAGATATAAAAACCTTGGGTTAGAACTGTCTTCTATAGAAAAATATACACTTATCTTTCATCTCTTCCACCTCACTGGCATCTCACTTGTCCACTTGGTGAATTAATTATCCTTGGATGGAGACTTCACTCTGGGTCACCTATTCTTCCCCACTGCCCACCTCTGCTTTTTTCCTAGCAGGAAGACTAGAGCACATCCTAATTACTGTTCTATATTCCCTGGTAATGTTTAATTTGCTTTATTTCTGTTTGTTCCATCAATCTTCAGTGTCGCCCCCTAACTGGACTGTAACTTCCATTAGATCAGGGACTAATTACTTACTACTTACTATATTCATACTTGAATCATCAGTGCCAGGCACAAGACTCGGCACACAGTAGGTTATTATTAATGTTTGATGAATGAAACTTTGGCATAAAAGCAAAAATAACAACCTTCACCTCTACTCCACAGAAAGAAGTCACAGAAAACCCTCCCAAACATTTAAAGGTCCCCCAAGGAAGGGATGCTCTTGGGCAGGTATAACCTTGTTTTTGGAAGCATGTTTACATTTTTTCTCCTGCTGGTAATTGGCTTGAAGTGCTCTTTGTAGCAGCCTCTTTTTGCAGTTTCCCTAACCTTATTTTTTTAACCTGGAAAATCAGAGTCAGATGAGCTGAGACAAAGCATGTTCTGTACATACCTATTGATATCGGGTGGTTTAGTTGTGTGCAACACTGGATGAGCTGGCTCAGGAGACGCGGTGACTCATGTCATTTTCTCTGTAACCAGGGGTGACCTGTAGCGCTGCAGGCCAGGAGGAAATTGGTTTCTCGCGCTCCAGCTCCATAGCTCTGAGCCTGGGCACCATCTCCGCATCCATCAACATGACTGCATTAGTTGCTGCTCTCTCTGATGGTAATTGCAATGGCGCCTGAATACAGGCCACCTTCCCTGCTTGGCTAAAAGAGGTTGTGGGTCTCCCAGCACGTGGATTAAATGAAAGCATGAAATTTGCTTCTGATGAAAGCTTCAGTGTCACCAATTGGAGATATGGCAACAATAACTGGGTAACCTTTTTAAAAACCCAGCGAGGATGAAGCTATTAGTTATTCAATCTTGTGAATTAGTTTTATTCTAATATCTAACTGAAACCTACCTGGGCAGCAGGGACTTGGTTGGAGGGAGCACAGATATTTGGAGCACAGATTTGACAGAGAAGGGAGCATTGAGGCCACTCAGAGGCTGTCCTGAACACTTAGAAATGGAGTAAGTGTTAGAGAAGGGTTTCGAAAAGATTCTGTAAGAGAGACCAGAGGGCCCCTAAACTCAGTGTGCAAAGTGGCCCCTGATTATACTTGTGGTCCCTAAGTACGGGCAAAGGAGATGAAATTGTGAGGCCCTTATGGTTTTTAACACACGGTTTGTTTTCTTTGACGGTTCCAGAAACTTGAAGAGCAGGAAACTTGGAAAAACAAAAAAAAGCGCAAAGGACCCAACAAACTAAATAACAAACAAACACAGGAGTCATTCCAGCCTCCAGAGATGATAAATTTTACATTTTCAGGGGGTGTACTCTGTTTTTTTGTCCATGCCCACGCACGTGGGCATCTTTTATTTTTTTTTATTTATTTTTTATATCATCTTTTTGAGAATGTAAAACATACCTCAGGGCACAAACTGTTCTGCAGTTTGGGCCTGGTATATCATGAAATATGTGATAGAGGTGACTATGAGCAGTTCCCCTCCCTCCCACTGTTCTGTACACTCTGTCCTTCCCACCAGCCTCGCTGCCCTCTTGCAGGGAGGTTGATCCCACAGAGACTGCTGCTGCCAACTGACCCTGCCCACTCAGGCACTGCTTTGTTCACTGACAGGCTACAAGCTTCAAAAGCTGACAAGTCTCTGCTGGTGTGTACATTACTTTGCATATATTTTCTTTCTAAGAATAAGAGGCTTTTAAGTAAGCATGTAAGATAAAACAAAATAGATTGATTAATGTAATCTATAGCCTAACATTAGGGTCTCCAGTTTGTGGAATTAAACCATGTAATCACAGCCTGGGGTAAGAAAGCAGATTCTCCACTTGAGATGCTGCAGGAGCATACGTTCACATCATCTATGAGGGTACCTGCCCTATGCCTTCTCCCATCTCTTAATATTCACAAGCTTGATGCCAGGCCCTGGTGCACAGGTGTTGGGTCTGAATATTTCTCAGTTGGGCCTCTCCTTCATTCTAGCTTCTTCATTCAACCCTCATCTCTCTTATGAACTATTCCAAATGCCTGTTTTCCCTTCCCTTATCTTGCCCCCTTCAAGCCCATACTTACCACTGAATGTTATATGAACTTTCTAACATGAATAGCTCTATCTGTTCCTGATACTATCACTATGTAATAAACCGCCCTCAAAAGTAGTGGCATAGAGCAACCACCAACGTATTATGTGCATCAAGTCTGTAGGTCAGGAATTCCGATAGAGCATAGCAGGGTTGTTGGGTTTCTGTGCCCTGAGATAGCTAGAGCTGGGGTGACATGAACAGCTGAGTTGAAGATGTGCAGTTAAGATGCTTCTTGACTTGCTCATCTGGTGCCTGCTGTAACACCAAAGGAGGGGTTCTACAGGTCAATTGACCAGAGGATCTCTGTGTGATCCTCTGTGTGACCCCCTCAATCTCATAGCCTCGGGGTAGTCAGATTTCTTTCATGGTGTCTCAGCGTTTCAAGTGCTAGTGTCTTCAAGGAGCAAGGTGGAAGCTTCATGGCCTTTAAAGATCTACTCTCAGAGTCCATGCAATCTTCATTTCCACTGAATTCATTGATCAAAGCACACATAAGCCTGCCTCAATTCGAGAAGGGGAACTAACACTACCTCCAGGTGGATGTTGTGGGGGAGAATCAGGTGTAGGCCTGAGGCACAAGGGTGAGAGACCCAGTGGAGAACAGAAAAGACTGACAGAAATACACTGCTAAGAGAAGCAGCAGGCGAGAAAGAAGTAGCCTGCTGTGCAAGTGTGAGGGTCCCAAGACTCGATTTATACTCCAGGCATATTGGCTGGTTTTGGTGACTAGTCTTGGGTGTGTCCTGACTGCTGATCTGAATTATCACAGAGGATCATCAGCTCTTTGGATCACCAACCTAATGTCCAGTTTCCCTGTGGCAATTCTGTCCACTCCTTTTATCCATTCAAGCCTCCCAAATTTGCCTGCCAGGAAAGAAATGGGGGCTTGGGTTTAGCAATGATACCACGACAATGGGAACAACATCAAAATTTTTGTAGCTATGTTTTTAAGTTTCCTTCCTCCCTCTCTCCCTCCATCTTTCCCTCCCTTCCTAGATTTGAATAGGTGTAAGAGATGATTTTAAGGGATACACACCAATTACCAATGTAGTTGGTGGACAGGACTCTTTCACTCTTTTTTCTTTGACTTCCAAATGAGAAAAAAAAAAAACAGGACCTCACCCTCACCTCTTGTCTGAAGAAATGGCTCCAATCCACCCTTAAGCTCAAGCACCACCTCTGCAGCCTAAAAAAGCTCAGGGAGTTTCCTGTAGATCAAAGACTAGGCTTTCTAGTTGGCATCTCCAGTGTCTGTGACCAGCTAACACAGTAGGTACTCTGCTTCCATTCCTAGAAACAAACCATCTGACACCAAACAATGGTTGGTTCTCAGTTAATGTTTAGTAAGTGAGAAAAGCCAGGAAAGGCCAGGAAGCATGGCCAAAGATGATTACAGGAGTGAATCTCTTTGTGCCTTTGCTGAAGTGACGCAGTATTCCAAGGAAGACTTTCGAAGGACTGGGACTCCCCAGTATCAATGGAGCCCTGACCACTGACCTGCCCAAACAGTGACCACTGTTAGTTGAATGACACCTTGAAATCAGGAAAGCTCTGTCCTTGGTGTAAATTGTTGCTGTATTCTAACGTGGTCTCAGTAAAACTAATATTCAAGTTCCTGACTTGTTGGTCTTTCTCCAGAGTCCTACTCCCCGTTGATGGCATTTGATCATATTAACAGTGACAGTCATGGGTGCTGAAGAGCCCATGGAAACCCTTGGACTAGAGTAAAAATCTAGGAGTAACGTATGTTGAGAAAGTTGAATCATACAGAGTTTGATAACTGCTAATTTTGCTCCTAACTTGATACCACACTTCTATCACACTCTTTTTGCATTTCAGTCTAATAAGAACACATTTGTGTTTCCTGTTATGCTTTCCTTTGTTTTGTTTTGTTTTGTTACCTCATCCAGAATCAGCTGCTCAAGTAGCAAGCTTTATTTCTAACTTGATTTAGATCTGTTCTCCGATACTCTTCTCTCTTAATATGAATTAGCAGCCTTGGAGTTCTCAGATTCTTAGATGAAAAGGATTGCTATACCTATAAGTATCAAACATTATCAGCTTTGCAGATATCCTGGAATCTTAAAATGTATTATGTCATTGGAATGTCACAAAAACTTGTTAAGGAAGTGTTATGATCATTTTAAAGATTTTATAAATGAAGAACATGAGATCGACAAAGTCAAGTGATTCGTCTGTTACAAACTTAATTAGTGCCAGATCCAGGCACTAAGTCTCCATTGTGTGTTCCATCCTGTAGCACACACCAGGGTTTTCTCTATCTTGATTAGTAGATAGCCCTGTGTGGATAAGATAACACCATTAATAACAGAATTTATAGCTGCTTGTGGTTAAGAGTTTAGAACAAGAACAACAATGACCATATCTCCTGGACAGTTTCACAATCCTTCCAAGTGGCACACACATGAAGTGTGTAAGAAAGTAAAAATTATGTCCCGAATTTGCTTCATCCCCCTAATGATAGGACATTACCAAATCTTAATATAACTCTCCGGGCAAAAAAAAAATAATTAAAAAAAATAAGAATTCACTTCATATATTTCCCTGAAGCAGCAGAGTTTTTGTTTCACATCTTCTTGGTGATACCGTTAAAAGCACATCCTGTGCCTTTAATAAATACCCACACTCTCTTTCTCTCCCTTGACTGCAGAACTTAGCATACAGGGAAGAGAGTTAGAGAGCTTATAACCCATCCCCTGGGGTAAATGTGCAGGACAAGTTAAGGATGATTTTCATTATGAAAGATTTGACATTAATGCATTTACTCTAGTTATGGATTCTTCTTTTTATTTATGTAAAGAACATGTTTCCTCTGAATAAATAAAACAACAAATATGGCTTATTAAATCTGACAGACAGAATTCAAGTCTCCGTTCTGCCAGTTACATGAGGGAAGCTTGGGTCAAACCCTCCAAGTCTCAGTTACCTCATCTTTTGATATTAAACAGGAAAATTTGCACTCACAGGACTATTGAATCTCTCTTGGTCCCTACAGAATAACTACTCCTCCATGTTCCTTTGGGGGATCTTCCTCCCTTTACTCTTTAGCCTTCTCGTCTGTTTGGAGGCTCCACCAGCTCACTGAAAGAATGTAGAAGGTGGCTCTTAAAGGTTCCTTCTCATGAGACCAGTTGGGGCGGGGAGCTCGTGACCCCATCTTACTGGAGTGCACCTGAGCACTTGGGAGGAAGCCCTGTATATCCCAGTGAGCTGAGAGACACGGAAAGACCATCTGGCTGGAGCAGCTCCAGGCACCTACCCCCACCTGGAACCTAAGAACAAAGCCAACACACAAAAGAAGGTGGAGCCGATCCCAGACATGAAGGGAGACAAGGCTCTGATAACATTGTTTGAACCCAGTTATGTCTTAAGCCAGCCCTATAACTGGACTTCCTGATCTCCAGACCAACAAATGTCCTTTGCTTTTTTTTCTTTTTTTTAGATTTATTTTATTTTATGCATACAAGAGCTGGGGTGCAGGCCAGAGATGCAGGGGCGAGAGGATTCACCAGAGACAGAGTGGGGAACAGAACAGGTAGACTGACTGAAATACACTGCTGAGAGAAGCAGCGGGCCAGACAGAAGAGGTCTGCTGCACCATGTGCGTTGCTCCCTGGCTGTCCAGGGATCAAACTTGTGCTGCAGAGGCTGCAAATTGCTTCATAGTGCGGTGCTTAACCCTTGAGCCACCAGGGAGGTCCTGTCCTTTGCTTTTATGCCTCTTTGATTCCTATGAAATAAGAGGATCCTAAATGATGATCTTCCTAAATTTGAGAAGAAAATCGTGTACCGGTAGGAGTTTAACAAAATACCCACCATATAGTAAGTGCTCACTAAAGGCTGTTTTGATTGTGCTTCTTGCAGAGTTTAGTGCAGAATAAAAGGGACCTTGTGCTTATTTTAAATGTTGAGAAAATTTTGCCAGACCTGGTAAAAAGCCAGTCTTACAGAGATTCTGAATCCCATGAGGTATGATACCAGAGACACCAAAAAGCTTTTCTCTACAACACCTCTTTTCCAGGCACTGATGGTCCTACATGTCAAAAACCGTCATTAATCCCTTTGTCTTAAGACCTTCAGTGAGGACTCTCATCTGTCCACAGCAGCTGTGTGAAACGAGTTCATCAGCTCCATTCCTGAGGGCAGGTTTTGATAATGGCCAATGGAGATAGTGGAGGCCACTGGGTGACCCAGGGGTCAAGAGGGACTGGGCCACACCCAGAGGAGACTGTATGCTGAAAGTCCAACTCTCTTCCTATGCAGTCTTGCTCTGTGTATCCTTGCTGGGTCGCCTCAAAAAACTCCAACCTGAGGCTTCAGAAGGCATGTGAGTTTGCTGAACCCAATGAAGGATATTTGGCCAGACAAACCTTTGTTAAACAGCAAGCTCAGCACGCAACCCTGTGCTCCCCATCTACCCCTGATCCTAATACTCAACACCTTACATTCCCAGGGGACCAAGACCCAGGTAACAGGCAAGACAGTGGCAGCAGCCCAGGGTGATGGAGCTAGAAAACGGCTGGAGGGACAAGAGAATCAAAACTCAGCTCCTATCAGGTGTGTCTGCGGCAGTCACCCCCTCTCTGTGATCCTCGCTTGCAAAGGAGATAGTTGGATACTATCTGCATGACCAGGGAGGCCTATGTACTCTGCCCAGTCACCTGGGCAGAGTACATAATTAGAGTAAATAATTTAAAGTTCTGTCCGAACAAGGACAGAGATGCGCCTGAGTAAGAACCTGAGTCATATTTCAAAGAAATTAGGCAGATTCCTGAAAGCAGCAGTCTAAACAACATCCGACCATGTTATTTAACCTAGAGGTTTTAACTCCTGCCTTCATTCCTTTAATCATTCCTTCATTCCATCTTTCCTTCCATTCCTTTTTTTTCCCTTCCTTTGACTTGGTTCTTGTATTCTTCTTGTTATGCTTACGTACCCCTCCCAAAAGTCTCCTTCTGTGGACAAGTTTCGTCCTCCAAGTCCATTTCTGTGGCTACATAGACACTTCCTGCTCCTTTAAATTCACAAGCCAACCCTGTCAGGCAGCACCATGCCAAGGATTTCCACCCCCTATTTTGCTGGAATGCTTTACTCAGTCATTGTCAGCTAGGTCAGAGCCCAGAGCTCCAGAGAAGATGGAAGGCCAATTTCTGTGCCTGGCGACTTGTGGAGATGGGTCATTTCCAAGAACTGAGAGAGAACTAAAAAAGGAATAAGTTGGGCCTCCCTGGTCATGCAGGCGTTAAGATCTCAGCACTATCAAGCTATTACCACCAGCCACTGAAGCATGAGTTCAATATCCGGAAAGGGAGATAACTCATATGGCACAGCAGACCTCTTCCATCTCGCCCGACACTCCCATAAACAGTGGATTTCAGTAAATCCTCCTGTTCTGCTCCCCACTCTGTGTCTGATGACTCCTCTCACACCCACCCTCCTCCACACACACACCTCTGGCCTACAACCCATCCTATGTATGCATGATTAAATGAAAACCAATCTTTTTTTAAAAATTGGAATAAGCTTCTTCTACATTCATTTTATTTAAGGCTAAGGACCTGTACCATCTCAAATTACTTTGAATTTGCTTCCCACACTCTAAGTGGATAAGTGGCACTCTAACATTTTACAATTTTCTACTGCATATTCACTTATCTGTCCTCCCATCCCACCCCATCCTACTGGTGTATTTAAATATTTTTTTCCATACACACATCCCAGTTAGGATTAGCCCCAATACAAATTAGCATTTCTAAGTTTCCTTATCTCTACATAACATGCATGAGATAATTTGTCAGAGAGCCAGAAAAAGGTATGCAAGATACATGGGAGTGAAAGAGAATTATTTATTATAAATATTATAGATAGGGGCCTCCCCGGTGGCGCAGCGGTAGAGTGCTGGGTTGCGAAGCTGCCCGCCGCCTCTGCGGCGCCGGTTCGATCCCCGGCTGCTCCCCGGCCACCGGAGGAAGGTCCCACATGGCGCGCAGACCTCTCCTGCCGCCCGCTGCTCCCCTCAGCAGTGTACTTCGGTCCTTCTGCCTGCTCTGCTCCCCGCTCTGGCTCTGGTGAATTCTCTCACCCTCCCGCCCTTCTGACTGTACCCAGTGCATGTATAAACAAACAAACAAACAAACAAACAAATAAATAAATAAAACATGCCTCTATAAAAAAAATATATTATAGATAGATTGGCTAGAATATTATGAGACAGAGCATTAAATTAAGGTATTTGAAGTCCCTCAAATCACATTCTGTATCAGGTAGCGTCCTACTTGAATTCATAAGCAAATTGATTCTGCCCTTAGGCAACATTTTATATAATATGTAATCTGTAAACTGACCTATTTTAGTTAAAGAGAAAGAAAGAGAGACAGAGATTGACTGCAAGGAATTGGCTGAGTAGTCTAATGATTGACATGTCCCAGTTCAAGTAGGCAGAGCAAATTCTTCTTTGTACATTTTCCATTCAGGTGCCCAACATAATGGATGCGCCCTCCCTACGTTAGGGAGAGCAGTCTACTTTACTGAGTCTATTGATTTAAGTGCAAGTCTCTTCCAGAATCACTCTATAGACACACCTAGAAAAAAATGTTTGACCAAATATCTGGGCATCCTCTCTCTGCAGAAAGTTGAAACTTTAAATTCACTATCACAAGGCTTTATGATGAAAGTAATGATTTCAGTTGAAGTGCAAGCAGCACACTTGAAAGACACAAAGATTTGCAAACAATATTTATTAAACAATTGCAATGTGTCAGCACTGTCTGGACCAGGAAAAGTCAAGAGTGATTGACCTTGCTTTGGAGGATCAGGAAAGGTTTTATAAAACTGTAATACTTCAGGTGATTTTCCCAAGAAGAATGAAAATTTTATACATTTATCAAGGGGAGGAGGATATTCCAGGCAGGGGAACAGCATGTAGAAAATCATGGAGGACTGTTCTGTGAAGTATTAGTGTTTTCATATGGCTACAGTGAAAAATTGTTATAAAGAGAGTGGCAGAAGATGGTGCTAAAGGAGTGGTTAGTGTCGTGGGGGAGAATTGGGTATAGGCTGGAGGCACAGGGGTGAAAGAATTCACCAGAGACAGAGTGGAGAACAGAACATGTAGAGCTATTGAAATACACTGCTAAGGGGAGCCTTGGGGAGAGACAGGAGAGGTCTGCTGTGCCATATGTAGAGTAGCTCCTGGGCCAGGGATCAAACTCAGGCCATCACTATGATAGCACTGAGACTTCACCCCTAGGCCACCAAGGAGGCCCTGTGCTTAAAAGTCTTGAGCCTGCCTGCTGTGTGGATTGGCAATAGAAGAAACCAAGGCAGAGAGACAGGACACTACTGCAACTGTGTAAGAGGTCAGGTAGAACCTAAGTAACTATCATAATTGGGGTGGAAGGAGATAAGCCTGAGTTATTTTTTTTTAAAGATTTATTTTATTTATACAAGAACGGGTACAGGCCAGATGCACGGAAGGGTGAGAGGACTCACCAGAGACAGAGCAGGGAACAGAACTGATGAAATACACTGCTGAGGGGAGCAGCGGGTGAGACAGGAGAGGTCTGCCCGCCATGTGGGTTGCACTGAGGCTGGCGGGGATCGAACTGACACTGCAGAGGCTGCGGACAGCCTCACAGCGCTGCACTCAATCGCTTGCGCCACCAGGGAGGCCCAAGCCTGAGTTATTTTTAAGTCAACCTAACGTAAATGAGTGACCAAGTGGATGTGACAGGAGGAGAAAACAGGAGAAGCAAGAATCTCTTTAGATCTCTGGCTCAGTTGAGTAGGGAGACAGGAGATCAGACTGTAATTCTCACTTTGCCACAAGCTAGAATAATGATCCTGGGTCATTTTGAAAGGATTAGATTGAATTTATGATATATCTCAGCTCTCCTGACATCTCTGACTCCCAGGGTACTTATTCCAGAGAGGACTAAAAAGGCTGGGAGGAACTTCTTGGGGGAAGGAAACACCCCTTTTCCTCTATTGAATCCTGCAGTACTGGGTGGTGGATGATTAGGAGTTTTTGTCTGCCTTTCGGTTTAGACTGACAATTCAAGAGCTGGATGACATCTAGAAATGAAGAACAAGCATGTAAACCAAGACCAGTACAACCTATTTCCCATATCCCCTCAAGAACTTATCCTTTGTTGATGTTCTCATATAAAACCTTGTCCACACTCCCTTGGATTCATTACTAGACTTGCAGGTCTTTTCTCTTGGTGGTTTCTTTACTGTCAGGATCTGCCAGGTGCAAATAGCAGCCATTTGAACAGAAGAGTCATTCCTTTTTTCACAAGGGCAAGAAACAAAAGAACAGGTAAAAGTGATGTCTTTACCCCAAGGGAGAATGATGCAAACCAGGCATAAAACCCAGAGACTGTTGCCAGGATACATGGCTGCTGGGTGGCAGAGGTCACAGAATCATGGAAAGGGTTTCACAATGACTAATTAGTTTTGTTTTACTTGTCCATATAGAAGGATTGCCTCAGGCTCATCACGGTTTATAGCAGTTCAAATACTTGATTTCTCTCACTCTTATATCACATTGTGTATTTGTCTCCTGTATTATCTCATTTGATGGGGAGGAAGGGTTGAGGAATGCAAAGGGCGATTCCAAAGGAACATCCCAGCTCCTAAACTCTCTAGGGGATCAGCCAGTGGCCTCTGTTGCAACTGCACAATAATTCAACATTTCCCTGTCAATCCTGTTTCACGCCCACTCTCAGAGGTCTTGTTCCTGGCAGCATTCCCCAATAAAATGTTTGCCTGTGTCAAAGAAAAATCAGAGCTAGACAGTAAAAAGGTAAAAAGAGATTTTATTCAGGAACTATTGTAATAGAAGAAAAGCTATGTCAGTATTAAATTAGATCCAGAAATGAATGCAAGGTAAGTGGGAATTTATAGACAAGGTTGGGGGGCTGCAAGGGGAGGGAGGGTGGTAGATAGAAAGATACTAAGAGAAAAAATCAGGGGCAAGGGGCCTTCTGGCTGAACTGACAGAATAAGAATCCTGCCAATGGCAGGTCAGGTGACCGTATATCACGTGTGGGATACTGGGTAATCAGGAATTTGATCAGATATGGAGGGTGATCAGATAGTGAGGGTGGGGTGGTCTCTCTAAGTTCACTTAACAGGATTCTTGTTAAAACTGGGTTATGGAAGGCTGACAAGGTCAAACATTGAAGCCAGGGTGAATGCCTATTTGAGAAGAGGCCTTAGAGAAGCCTCACTATAGGTTTCATCAAAGAGAAAGTCTTTATCACATGCAAATTTCCTGGGGAACCTGATGTATGACACTAGCATGAAATCATTGGTCAACTCTATGATTTTAGGCCTTGTGTGTGCACACACACATACTATTCTTATTGTTGTCATTTTGTTATTTTTTAAAAAGGGGCTTTAATTCCAAGAAAGAAAAAAAGTACTCTCAGAAAAAATTAAAATGCTTGAAATTAATTAAGTTCAGTTGAATTATAAAACAAAACCACTGGTTAGAGAATGATTTCTTAAACAGACACAAATAGTGTGACCCATAAACGAAAAATTTTGTAACTTAGAATTTTCTAAAATTTAAAATTTCATTCTTTGAATGTCACTAAAAGACAAGGCACAGATTAGGAGAAAATGTTTGCTAAAAACATATCTGATAAAGCTGCACTTGAATAAGTGCAGTTAGTTTGCATAATCCATGCCTTCCTTTTCATATAAGAAAAGGAAAAAAGTGCACTATAATAAAAAAGACAAAAGCATATATGATGAAAGACTTGTATCCAGAATATATAAAGTACTCTCACAAAACAATAACAATTAACAATTCAATTTTGAAAAAACAGGCTGAATATCTTAATAAAAAAAAATGGGGATATTTGATAGCAAACAAGCACAAGAAAAGATGCTGAATATCATAAGGGAACTACAATAAAACCACAATGAACTATCACAACACACCCATTATAATGCAAAAACAAACAAAGCAAAAAAAAATCAAGCCCCAATAATACCATGACTAACAAGAACGTACAGTAAGTTGACTCTCATACATTGCCAGTAGAACTACAAAATGGTACAATTATTCTTTAAAAACAGGTTGGCATTTTTAAGTGAAGTTAAATATACATTTACCCTATGATCTAGCAATCCTAATTCTAGATATTCACCCAAGAGAAATAAAACATGTTTACACAAAGAACTGGATTAAATGTTCATAGACACATACTCATAGTTGCCAAAAATGGAAGACAATCTAAATATTCATCAATTGATGAATGGATAAAAAACTGTGATATCACTGTACAATGGAATACTACTCAGCCATTAAAAGGATGTAATAAAGAAACACAAAATAACATATATGAATCTCAAAATAATTATACTAAGTAAAAGAAGCCAGACACAAATGACTTCAAGCTATAGGATTCCATTTATATTACATTCTAGAAAAAACAATAGGGACAGAAGTTAATCAGTATTTGCTGCTGGATTACTTCAAAAGGGCAAGATAGAGTTGGAGTGTGATGAAATAAACTATATATTATAGTGATGTTTACACAACTGTTTACCCTCCTCAATAATGGCAGAACTGTATATGTAAAAAGAGTAAATCTTACAGATCAAATTGTACCTTAATAGAAGTTAAGATAAAACCTTACCGTATCCTTGTTTTTGTTTTTTACTTTAAAACAGACTAGTGAAAATTTCATCACCTACTAACACTGATCTGTGGCTACGCAGGGAGAGGGAGAAAGCAGGCAGTGCTATAGGATCAAAGGAGAGTTTTTCAAACAGGCAGAGTCGGGAGCATGTGTTTGCACTGAAGGAAGAGACCAAAGTTGTTAGAGAGAGGAGTTGATTGATGGAGTAAAAACACTGCTTTAATCAGATTCTTGATGGCAAACAACAGAAACTCAATTCAAACAACCTTAAGCAAAAAGGAAAGTTTTTGGCTCACATAATTGAAAAATCCAAAAATTTAAAAACAGTGTTGTCAGTACTTGTCTTAGCTCAGGTTGCTATAACAAAATACCATAATCTGGGTGGCTTAAACAACAGACATTTATTTCTCACAGTTCTAGAGGCTGAGAAATCTGTGACCAGAGTGCCAGCATGGCCAGTTTCTGCAGGGAGATCTCGTCCTGGCTTGCAAAGGGCTGCCTTTGTGCTTTGTCCTTAAAGGCAGTGGTGGCAAGAGGGAGGAGAGAAAGACAGGGGAGGGAAGCTAGGGAGGTGGAGGGAAAAGAGATGGATGAAGGGAAGGGTGGGAAGAAGAGTTGGAGAGGAGGGGAGGAGGGAGAGAAAGGGAGGAGAGAAAGAGTAGAGAGAGAGAGCAAGCTCTCTGACCACTTCTTATAAGGGCACTCATCCCACTATCAAGACCCTATTTTCATGAATCTAAACTTATCAATAATTACCTCCCAAAGGCCCCACCTCACCTTGGAGGGTTTGGGCTTCAACAGATGAATTTAGGGAGGAACAAAACATTCAGTCTGTAATCCTATTCTAGTTCTACATTTCCTGGCATTACTTCCTCTCCTTGGGGCTTTATTCTCAGGCCCACTCACTCCATGTTAAATGTCCAGATTTACATTAATCTTATAGCTGGCAATCCCAAAGATTGCAACCAACTGTCCTCCTGCACACATATCCAACCTCGAGTCACACTCTAATTGATCTGATTTGAGTCACATCCAGGGAGAGCAGAGTCTGTTATTGACAGACCAAAGCACATGAAAAGGAGAAGGGGAATTAGAAGAGGAAAGAATGCAGGGCAAGCAAAAAAAAATCCATTGTGGATATTTATAATAGATTCACTGATTATGGAAGAGATGGAATTCAAAAGACAAATGGCAAGGTCACTCTGCTAGGGATTCCTTCCTTTGAGCCAGATGGGAATGAGGCAAGGATGGATAAAATGTAGAAAGACTACGTCATTTTTATTGGGGATAGGGGAATGTGGTATGTAAAATGAGATCATTCACAGCTTTCAGCCCCTCTTTTCTTCATAAAGAAGTCAAATAGTTTGCTGAAAGTGAATGAAGGGTGAGTATTGGTAGAGGACTTGAAAAAAAAGTAGCAAAATCTCTAGAAAAAATGGTGAGGGAGATTTGGGGGTATGGCATGTAAAGACAAAAGGAATGGCAAATGTCACTGAGGTTGGAGATTAAAAATCTTACCCATCTCTCAAGACTTGGTTAAAGTATGTCCTTGAAATTGTACCCCATTGATAGGTGTCTCACCCCACTCTAAGCTTTGTGGCAGTGGAGTCTCTCTTACAGCTTTGGTCCTGTTGACTAAGTGTAAGTATCCTGTGAGTCACATTTCTCAAGTTCCTGAGTTGGGAGGCCAAGAGTTTGGATAGTTCAGACACTGATTACTTGAAGTAATCAGTAGTTCATGTATGGATAGAAATAGATTTACTTCAAAATGTATCTGAGTCTGTTGAGTTCCTGAATTTGGGTAACAAAAGTTCTGATCCAAGTGCGATAAGAGAGGATAATACAATTGTGACTGTGTGTACAAGCATAATTGTGTCTGAGTGTGTGTATTGTATGTGTGTGCATATTTGTGTCTGATAGTGTGTGCCTCTACGTGTGTGTGTGTGTGTGTGCGCATGTGCCTTTTAACTTGCTGGCTGTATATATATTCTCTTGAAGGCAGAACTGCTGTCTGATTTTCTTGATTTTGCAGGTTCTAATTGGTGGGTGCTCAATGATTGTTGAATGAATAAACAAAAACTTCCAGCATTCCTTTCCTAGGTTTTCTTTGTTCCTCTGCTAAACTTCACTGCTCCATTAAGATGATTTAAGTTGAAACCAAAAGGACAACTTTAAAGTGCTTCTCTTGTAATTGGGACTGCTTCCAGCGGCGACTATAAGCATGCACTTTTCTTTTTCTTAAACCCCACCCCTCATCGGGCAGAACCTGAATCAATTTCAGCAGATGGATTTTGCTGCTGTGTAAAATGTTCTGGCTTGTAGTCAAATGGACATAGCAGCAGCATATAAAACTGGCTTTGTTCTCCACACAAATGAATTCATTTAACCAGCACACAGTTTCGATTTCTTATTACCTTTTGGGAGTATAGAGCATTAGGGAACTTAAAGTTATCATTACTGCATGAAAAGTGCTGAATAAGGAATACCTGAGTGGTAAATGACTTGCTGAACCGCCCTGGTGCATCTAAGATAAGGGAGCACATTGTTTACCGTGCCTGAAACCTGTTTCCAATACACGCCTTGTTGAAGGAGGAACAATAATAACATGCAACCTTGAACCTACAGTACAGCTCTGCAGCTTGTTCTTCATTTGTAAATACGCTTAGCCAAGACTGAATCTCCCCTCTCCAACAAAAAGATTAAAAGATTTGATAATAGCTAAAACAGCTTTGTTTCTGCATGTTGGCCCATGAATGGGGTTAACATTGTTTAGTTGGCATTTAATTAGTATTCGTTGAAGGGATGGGTGAGTAAAGAAACTCAAACTCTGTAGCTAGAGATCAGTGTTTAATAAAGGTATTTTCTCAGAAGGAAGCAACGTAACATGGTGCCTAGATTGTTCTATAGTACTCTAGAATTGTGCTCCTGGACACAGGATCTTGAGGAAAGAGAAGAAACACATCTCTGAAAATGGACTGTGGATGGAGGTTAACAAACTCCAGAGTTGGTGCTTTCCTATTTCAATTCACAGTAATCACCAATGCTATTTGTCTAAAGAGGAACATGCAGGGGAGGCACAAACATTGCATTTAATTTCCATTGGCACTACTAACTAGTTATATGGCCTTTAACATGTACTATTGTCCCGAGTCTCAGTTTCCCCATTCGCAAAATGAATCTATCTTATATAGGCTTTGTGGGAATTAAGCAGTTACTTGCATAAGATTGAACCTGGCGGATGCAGTCATTCAGCAAATATCAATACGCTAGGCACTAGGAATGCAAAAACCAAAATAGACAAGATCTCAGTCCATGAACAGTTTATAGTCTAGAGGGAGAGACATACAAATAAATGAGTATTGAGATAATTATGTATTGTATATTATGAAAGCAAGAGGAAGAAGGTCTAAATCAGACTGGGGAACTCCAGGAATGCTGCCTGGAGTCTCATGTACAAAAATGGGTAGATCATTGCAGGCAGCATAGGCAGCATACACAAAGGCAGAGTGATGTGAATCACTGAAGGCTTAGGGAACTACATTTAGCTTGGTATGTGATTGGAGTAAAGGTTATATTGCAGGGAGAGGGCTCCCTTGTGGTCTAGGGGTTAAGTCTCAGTGCTATCACTGCTGGTGACTGAGTTTGATCCCCAGCCAGGGAAGGGAGCTAATCCACATATGGTGCAGCAGACCTCTCCTGTTTCTCCTGCTGCTCCCCTCAGCAGTGTATTTCTGTAAATCTGCTTGCTCTCCTCCCCACTCTGTCTCTGTTGAATTCCTCTCACCCCCTGCACCTCTGGCCTACCCCCCAGTTCTTCTACGCAAAAATATGTAAATAATTTTTCAATAAAAGGTTGTATTTGGCGTAAAAGCAGCAGATTGGGTGAGAGAGTCAGGCAGAAGGAGATCATGAAGAACCTTGGGTGCTGTATTTAAAGAAAGTGAACTTATTCATCGAATGTATGGGCACCCACTAGACAGTTTTATGGAGGGATGAGTCAAAACCAGGTTTATTTTTAGAAATAAAAGGTGCAATGTGGGAGAGGATTTTAGAGGTACAGTCTGGAGAGATCTAGTTTGAGGTACTTATAGTAATCCAGATCAGAAAGAAAATAAAAGTCTGAGGTAAAGTAACAGGAATGGGGAAGAAGAGATGAATATAAGAGTTATTTAGGAGGTGGAACTTTCAGGACAGGATAGAGGGCAAGCAGTGAGAGTGATGAAAGCATCTAAAATGGTTCCCATCCATCTAGGTGGATGATGGTACTATTCATGGAGATGGTGAGTATAGGAGAAGGAGCAGGTCTGAGATGGAATGAGGTGGGTCAACATGATGCTTCATTTAGTGCATGTTTAGTGTTATTGTCTGTGAGTTATCTGGGTAGAGAGATCCAGGAGACTTACATTTGTAGATCTGGACTAGACGTATGGATTAGAAAAAATGAGGAAGACTGCTAATTGTTTCCTAATTTTTATTGCCTCTTATTCTGTGGTGATAGCATTCTTCCTTCCTCTTTTTTTTGGGGGGGAGTAGGGTCTGTGTACAAGCCCACCTAAAATAAAACCACATTTCCCAACTACATTTGCAACTGCGTAGGATTATATGACAGATTGTTACGGGACATGGAGAGGGGCACCCCAGACCCCGCAAACCTGCTTGCTCTAAATAGGTTCTGCCATCCACCACATCAACACAAAACATATGAAACTTTAATGAAAAGGAAATTTAATACAATTAGCAAACAATACAGACAAGACAAAGAATATAGTTTCTAAATCAAGCACCCAAAGTTATCCATCCCCTCGTGGGTAAAAGTCCACCCAAACAGGATTGGCCCAGAGCAAGTTCCCAAAGCCTGCCACAAGTCCAAAGCACCTTTCATTGGGGACCCACAGAAAAGGATCAGAAACAACCAGACAAGTCTGGAAGGAAAAGAGCAAAATCAAAATCAAGGTAAAAGCTGCCATTGTTAACCTCCCCATGGGTCTCTCACCCACATCTGTTTCAACCAGTCCACGACCAAAGGCAAGCGCAGTTTCTTCACATGTCTCTCTGCTCCATGTGCCTCCTCCAGGTCTCCCTCTAGTTCTCCATCCTTCTTCCTTCTTTCATCCCTTCTGCAGCTTCTTCTTCCTGCTCAGCTCCACCCTCCCTTAGGTGGGGCAGGAAACCTGGAACCTCCCCCTTTCTGGAGGACCACACTGTCACAAGATGTGGAAATGAATCTATGTGGATTGTCTTAGGAGAAGTTCTGAAGCCCTTCCTTTAGATGAGCCTCTGTGTGCTTCTCCTTTTGCTTCTGTCCCTTCCTCCATCTTCCTGCTTGGAAGCAGATGCCGCCATCTAAACACTAAGGGTGGAGCGCACTTAAAGGAGAATGAAAGAAAGATGTTGGAGCAGGCCATCACTCCACACCACCCCAGAGGGGATTATTCGCATTATCGGTGTGGATAACACCTCAAGGAGATGTGCAGAGCACAGCCTGTGTGCTTGTAAACTGAGGGGCAGAGCCTGGATCTGATATCATGAAGCTTCATAACAACTTGGACTTTTCACTCAGACTTTTATATGAAAAAGAAAAAAATCCCTAACGTCACTTCTGTTTATGCTTTGAAACCTCCAGTATCATTCCAAAGCACACAGGGAGCCACCAACCTCTAGGGAGGAGTTGCAGCCACAGATAGGAATCTGGTCACCAGGGACTGTACACAGTGAAGGGATCAGAGAATGAGGACAGAGCCTGGGGTCAGGCACTTGAGGGTTCCCCGTACAATTTCCTCTATACATTCTGAAAGGTCCCTTTCCTGTTAGTTCTTTTTTTTTCCTACCTGCCTCGTCCTTTCCCCCTAACACCTCTAGAATGAGAATGTCTCTTCTCATCCAAATTGTAAACCCTGGCTATCCTGTCACAGACATGTCACTCTGAACATAAAGATTCACAGTTGGGTGGGGAAAGGAGCGGTAATGGCTTGATCAGCTTTATTGAGATGTAATTCATAGACCATAATGTTCAGTCATTTAAACTACACAATTCAATGTTTTTCATTATTTTCACAGTCAGTCAACCATCACCACAATCCACTTTTAGAACATTTTTATCCTGCAAAAAAGAAATGGGAATAGATGCCCCTGAGTAACTGTTCCCATTCCACAGCAATGATTTCTGACTATGCCTTTGGTGGGCCTTTTTAAATATAAAGTAATCAGCGGTGAAAACAAAGCCTTCGCCATAGAAAGAGATGATCAAGTTAAGAAAACTGAGGTTCAGAGGGGTTCAGTTGCCTGCACCAGGCAATACACAATGACAGTGTTATAGAGCAACCCTGACATATAATTGGTTGCCTGACTGTGGGTCCTCAAGGGTGTTTAAAGGGGACTTACACTGCAGGCACACACAAAAAGGTTAACAAAAGGTTTATTTACAGGGGAAGGGGAAATGAGGAAATGTACAACTCAGGGAGAAAAGAGGGCGATGAATTTTTAAATGTATCCTACCCGTTCTGCTGACCTGGAATCCCAGTGACCTGCTGAGACCACACACTGCCTGACCGAGAGCATGAGCCAAGTGCCTGAGACCCCACTAACCTGGCTGGTTTTATTTACAAACAGAGAAAATGGCTGTTTAACTCTGCCCTTATGTCCTTGCAACTTCCCTTTGGGGATCATGGGATTTGTAGTTCCCAGGGTCTTGATGGAATGGGGGTGCATCTACAAAGCCTATATGGAGTTTGAGCAGGACATCCTTTCCCCCTAACAGCAGAACCAAGTTTTCTGGCTTTTCCTCCAATGTCCTTCACTTTTCTGAATAATGCCATAGGTAGGTCCCTTTGATTGGAGGTGATAAAGTACCATGGAAAAATCATGGTTTGATTTTTTATTTGATTTTTTAAAGATTTATTTATACACCCAAGAACTGGGATATAGGCCAGAGGGGTGGTGGGTGAGAGGATTCACGAGAGACAGAGTAGGGAGCAGAACAGGTGGATCTACTGAAATACACTGCTGAGGGGAGCAGCGGGCAAGACAGGAGAAGTCTGCTGCACCCTGTGGGTTAGCTCCTCGGCTGGGGTTTGAATTAATGCTGCAGTAGCTGCCAATAGCTTCATAGTGCTGAGACTTAAGCCCTTGATGCCACTAGGAGGCCCAAAATCATGTTTTTGTTTTTGTTTTTAAATATTTTCAAACTTACAAAAATGTTACAATACAACAAAACATGTCCATAGGCTCATCCCTCAGATTCCCCAGTTGTTAACATCATGCCATATTTGTCTTTCATTCTTTCTGTATTTTTTTTCCTGAACAATTTGAAATGAGTTGCAGACATAATACCCCATTTTCCCTTAATACTTTAGTATGTGTTCCTAAAAACAAGGACAGTCTCTGACTTAACTACAGTACAAACATTGATACAACGTTACCATCTAGTCCACAAACAAAATTCAAATTTCACCATCTGTCCCAATAAAATCGTTTATGGGTCTAGATTGCAATCCAGGATTTTGCCCTGCATTTAATTTGTGTTGATGTCTCTTAGGTCTTAAATTTCAAATAGGTCCTCAGCCTCTCCTTGTCATTCATGCCTTTGTCTTTGCAAGAGAAACAGCCAGAATATTCTTTAGAATATTCCTCAATTTGGATGTCTGATACTTTCTCACGATAGGCATTAAGTCATACATTTTTGGCACAGCTACAAGAGAGTAATGTTTTGTTCTTTTTGGTGTGTCCTATCAGGGGTATATGATGTTGATTTGTCCTATTTCTGATGCTTTTAAATTTGGTCCTATAGTTAAGCTGATGTTTGCCAAATTTTTCTACAGTAAAGTTAATTAACAAGCATTTTGTACTTGGTACACATGATCTTAGTCAAAAGGCCAAGAAGTGATTCATTTTGTACTTTTTTTTTAAAGAAAGATTTTATTTTATGCATTCAAAAACTGGGGTACAGGCAAGAGGTGTGGGGGTGAGAGGATTCACCAGAAACAGAGTAGGGAGCAGAATAGGCAGATTGACTGAAATACCCTGCTGAGGGGAACAGGGGGGATAGTCAGGAGAGGTCTACTATGCCATATGGGTTGCTCCTTGGCCAGGGATGGAACTCGTGCTGCAGTGGCTGGGGGTAGCTTCATAGTGCTGTGTCTTAATCCCTTGCGCCATCAGGGAGGCCCTCATTTTGTACTTTTTTTTTTTTAAGATTGATTTATTTATTTATACAAACACTGGGTACAGTCAGAAGCACGGAAGGGTGAGAGAATTCACCAGAGTCAGAGAGGAGAGCAGAATAGGCACAAGCACACTGCTGAGGGGAGCAACGGGCGGCAGGAGAGGTTTGCGCGCCATGTGGGACCCTCGCCTGGCAGCCAGGGATCCTACCAGCACTGCAGAGCTTCGCAGCCCAGCGCTCAACCTCTGCGCCAACAGGGAGACCCCCATTTTGTACTTATTAATGAAGAATTAATACATATTTATTGGCAGTTACTGTAACATGATATAAATACCCTCTTTCTTATTGAACTTTCACCTATTCATTTCTGCATCCATTAATGAGTATTAAAACAGTTTTTATTATTATGGTTGCCAAATGATGATTTTCTAATTCTATCATTCTGTATTTGTTAGTTGGCATTATATTATGAGGTGGAATAGTATCTATTTTTCTATCCATCTAAGAGTTATGCATTTTTATTTTTATAATGGATAGAATAATATATCAATTCTGATATTTGAATCTAATTGCTCTCAATTTGGCCAGTGAGAGACCTTTCTTTTGATCTAGCCTCATTAATTTCTGGCACAAAATGATGTTCAGGATTCATCACATATATTCATTGTCCTGGGCCCTTATATTACTTCTGTGACTGCTGAAACCAATTGTCACAGACTTTGCAGATTGAAATAAAGGAAATATATTCTTTCACATTTTAGAGGGCAAAAGTCTGTAATTGGTATCACTGGGCTGAAATCAAGGTATCAGAAGGACCCTGTTCCCTTTGGAGATCCCTCACTAAGGGAGAATGCATTGCCTCTTCTAACTCCCAATGGCTGCCAGCATTCCTTGACCTGTGGCCACACTGTATCCGTCTCTGCCTCCATGGTCATTTGGTGTCCTCCTCCTCTGCCTGTAATCTCTCTCCTCTCTGTCTTATAAAGACACGCGTGATGGCATTTAAGACCCACTCATAATCCATGAGAATCTCCCCATCTTGGGGAGAATATCTGTAAGGATACATTTTACAAATAAAATAATATTTGCAGGTTCTGGGGATTACGATGGGGGCATTTTTTAGCTTACCACACCCTGGAATCAGTTACTTCTTTAAGGAACACTAGTCCTTTGAATGTGGAGATTCATATTAGAAGCCAAGATAGGGATCTTAGATATGCTCATTACTATTTGGGTGCCTTTACTTCCAGATATTCTGCAGATAGAAGTAGGAAATTGAGAGAGAGAGAGAGAGAGAGAGAGAGAGCGCATGAGCATTGTATGTATATATGAATACTTTTGTGAATATATATCTATACACATATACACACATATAAATACACATAAATCTAATTTATCTGTTTCATAAGAACAAGGAGCTCATAGAGATACCTCCAACTCCAATCCAGCACCACAGAGTATATTCTAACCTTCTTTCTTTCTATATTTAGAACTCAAATATAGATCTGTCCGACAATGAAAGAAATGGTTGCCATTATTTTCAGTATGCTTGCTTACTTGCTGAATTCCCCCATAACCAGTGTCTTGACCCTGTAACAGGGTGGTCCCCAGGAAAGGGGGAGGTTCCCTGCCCCACCCAAGGGAGGGTGGAGCTGAGCAGGAAGAGGAGAAGCTGCAGGAGAGACTGAGGAAGGAAGCAGGATGGAGCCAGGAGACCTGGAGGAGGCGCATGGAGCCTAGAGACACGTGAAGAAACTGTGCTTGTCTTTTGGTCATGGACTGGGTGACACAGATGTGGGTGAGACCCGTGGGGAGGTGACAATGGCAGCTTTTATCTTGATGTTGATTTTGCTCTTTTCCTTCCGGGCTTGTCCGGTTGTTTGTGACCCTTTTCTGTGGGTCCCCACTGGAAGATGCTTTAGACTTTTAGCAGGCTTTAGGGCCTTGTTCTGGGCCGATCCCATATGGATGGACTTTTACCCACGAGGGGATGGGTAACTTTGGGTGCTTCATTTAGAAACTAGATTCTTTGCCTTTCCTGTATTGTTTCCTAATTAAAGTTCCTTCCCATTAAAGTCTCATATGTTTTGTGTTGATATGGCGGATGGCAGAACCCATTTAGAATAGGCAGGTTTGCAGGGCTTGGGCTGCCCCTCTCCCTGTCCTATAACAACCCCACCAGTTAAATTTACAAAGCCCTGTTGCTGTTAACCACTTAGATTATCTAGGGAATGAAGCTCAAGGGAAAGAAAGGAGGGCAGATAGGGCTTCTAATGAAAAGAGGTGAGTAAGATTTCATTAGAGAAGTGGAATTGTCTGTGTTAAAGGTAAATCTTCCTTCCATTGAATTCAGAACACCTTCATCTGTGATCTTGCATTTGTTATGCTAGAAAGATGTCCTCAAGTCCCAGAAATGAGAGAATAATTTTTATAATCCAATATCCTTAAATGTTTCCATCAAAATGGCTTCAAGATGACAGTGAAGGGTTCAGAAGTTCCCCTACACAGCATACATATTCACATTTCAGGCTGCATTTTCTCATCCTTTAAAAAAATGTGAATTGCCAGACATGCTGAATCTCAAATTGCTCATAGACATACAATTTTTTCAGTTGGATGAACACCTTCATATTTAAAAACCCTAGCAGGCCCTGGGGGGAACAATTTAAAAATCCACTCAGAGACACTAACAGATGATGTTGCCTTTCACTAACTCTCTTTCTGATGTTGTTAATGGGAGGAAGGGTGGAGTTCAACGGTGCCATTTAAATCCTAGACGAACATTGGATTTATAGTTCTATTGTGTAATATCATTGTCTAACACCTACAGTGGTTTTCCTATCGGGAAATAGAGACTGGGTTAGGAGGGAAATTAGTGGATAAGAATGCGTCTGGGTGATTCTTCCAGATGAAGTTCTTCAGACACATTTTTGCTCTTTGCTCTCTGGATAGAAAAAAAAAAAAAGTGTGTGTGTGTGTGTGTGTGTGTGTGTTTGTGCATGTGTGTAACTAAGCTGTCGCAATCCCTGGGCTGCTTAAGCATTAATAACATTCCAAAAATGCAACAGATTTTGTTTTTGCTGCTATTGCGTATGCCAGGCATCTGGGGTGAGACGAGGAAAATGGAAACCTGAAAGACTCCTGAAATTGTGAATTGATGACAGTAGCTTTTCATAGCAGGGACTAAGTCTTATTTTCCTGTTCAGTTATAAACCTTCAGAAATTAAAAAGAGGACAGTAAAAAGAGAAAAAAGAAAACCTCTGGTTACTACACAGAACAGTTTAAAAAGGAAGACATACATCAGGACACAGAGGAAATGACAAAGCAGATTAGCAGGAATTAAGCCTTTTGTACAGGGTCAGGGTATGTGGTGTGACTATAAAGCAAAGAGAATTTCTTGAACACCACACAACTTATTTAAACATTCAAAGGGGTTATATCCACTTCAAAGCGGCCACCCAGGCAGTCTCTGCACAATCCTAAGAAGAGTGTGGTCTTTCAGAACCTTTGGAAACATCTTCTGGAGTTGACCTCACAGTCACTTAATGAGCCACATAAAAATTTTAGGTTCTTGACTATAGCAATGATTGGTTTTTTCCCACCCAAACTAGAATTTTCAGCCATTTGTTATTCACTTTTATTCTCCTAATTTGACTTTAAAAGACTTGGAATTTTCAAAAAATCACTCAAAGCACTTTCAGTGTAATTCAAAAGAACCTGTCATTAGTTGAGAATTATGGCATTAATGACTACCTATTGGACAACCTGGGATGTGCAGAACATTTTCGATGTATTTTTTTCTTGTCCTTTTTCTCATTTCACCATTCGAGGTGCTACAATAATCATATTGTAGATTAAGTTAAGCAACTAAATGAAGCTCACACAGTTAAAAGTGGCAGGACTTGATTTTCAGCCATGTCACCTGCCTCCAAAATTCATGTTTTGAACACTGAAATGATCACTCCACATTTTTTTTTTTTGAGCAAAGGCATTAGCCCTAGAAATGTGTGTTGATTCCCAAAGAGACCATCTCACAAGCACGAGACTCATTTGGTTATATAAATTTTTGTTTAAAGCCTAGCTCATTATCTTATTGGTCACATCTCCTATTTTATGTGGCAGAGAAAATGTTTACAGCTGAAAATGCTAATGGATGTTACCCGCAAATTAAAATGGCAAATGTTAATATTACCATTTAGAACAATGATTCTCAGGAACCAGAGGGGTGGGGAGGGTGTTCAGACTCCCATGTGCACACCCACCAGAATCTCAGGGGGTGGGGGTGAGCCTGGTTTGAAAACAAAGCAGGGCTTTGTTCTAGTGCTTTTGTTCCCCCTGATATTTATGTTGAATATCATAAAATGAAACAGGGCATGAGCTGTTTAAAAGTTTATCAACAGGCACAGGGATTTTAAAATGCAGGTGTTTAAAATCAGTTTGGAAAATCCACAGAAATGTATTCCTGGAAAAGATATAATCTGCTTTCATATTGTAGACATCTGTGCCTTTGTATGGGAAAACACTGATTGGTAAAGGCTTGAGGTAAGGAGGCTGAAGCAAACATATCTTCAATGCCCATTGTTTAATAATTCAATGCAAACCCTCCTTATATTGTCTCTAAAATTCATTGTTGTTCTGTGAGGGGAGCTGGGGGTGGAGCCACGGCCTCTGGGTGCAGATAGGAGGAGAGTGTGAAGTTCCCCTGGGCTGCAGACATTCAAACCTGCTCCTTCTCTTGACTGAAACCTTGGCAGTGAGAGGCATATGTTTATGAACATCTGTTTGACAGGCAGTAGTGAAGGGCAGAGATTCTTTCTAAACAAATTTGCAGGTGCTGAGTAAACAACTGGGTTTAAGAAATAGCAAGCTCCATTTGTGCTAGCCTATTGTTTGATCAGAGAATTTGAGTGTGTGGCCTTGGGCCTCAGAAAAGGTGGGGTGGCTGATTGTTGACTTGGGAAATGCTACATTTAGAAAGTACTGGGTTCCAAAGGACACAGAAACATCAATTCCAAAGAGCACCTGCACCCCTATGTTTATAGCAGCACTGTTTACAATAGCTAAGCTTTGGAAACAACCCAAATGCCCAAAAATAGATGACTGGATCAAGAAGATGTGGTACATATATACCATGGAATATTACTCAGCATTCAAAAAAGATAAACACATGCAATTTGCAGCAACATGGATGGCGCTGGAAGGGATCATGCTCAGCGAAATAAGCCAAAAAGAAAAAGAAAAATACCGGATGGTCTCACTCATAGCAGGAATCTAGAAAACTTAAATAAGAGACCAGGAAAATGAATATAAGAAAGTGAAAATCAAAATCAACAAAAAACTATGAACCAGAGACACTTTTTGGGGGGTGGGGGGCGGGAGGGGAAGGATTGGGGTCAGAATGGGGCGTTTGCAATTGTATGGGGGAATATAAAAATAAAATTTAATATTAAAAAAAAAATAGAAAGTACTGGGTTCAGCCACTTTCGGGGTCCCTCATTGTGCTTCACTATTCCCAGTCGGTTTCCCACCATATTCTTCTTCCTTTCAATTATGTGTAACGAGGTGGTAAGATTCAAAGGTTTCAGGGGCCACGTCTGATTTGGCCACCAGTGTACACTCAGCGTGAGAGAACTCAGGGTCTGGCACACCGAAGGTGTACTCAGTGAGTAATCTAAAGCTCTTGCTGTGTCCTGCACGGGGGCTTGAACTGGTTGTTACTGAGAACTCATCTGAATTCATTGGGTTAAATTCCATTGAAAGCAAGATAGTCCATTTTCAATGATGTGTGGGCAATTGCCAGGCCCTTCTTGCTACCATTTGGAAAGCAAACCGCTACCTCCCCTGCCAGCTGGTAGGAAACGTGGTTTTTAGAGTCTGGGTTTGGAGTGCGGGGTCCTTGGATTCACTCTGGGAAAGGTTTCACCAGAGCTTTCCAGGCGAGTTTCTCCATAAGACAGAGACGGTAATTATATTTAAAGGGCAGGTTTATTAGGGAAGGGATAAAACAGTGAAAGACACTTGCATAGACACAAGCGGGCAGGAAGAGCTGCCCCAGAAGGGACAGGTTTGCTAAAGAGGCCTACATGGTTGCAGGCGGGTGGCCTTAACAGGTCATGGGCAGGCAGGAAGCTGCTGTCCTGAAGAAGGTGAGAGTTGGTGAAAAGAGGCACCTGCATAGTCACAGGTGGGCAGTGGGAGTGCTGCCCCCGAACCTAAGCAGACACTGCACTGATATAGTCTTCTGTTTGGGAGGGGCTCACTCCTTGTGAGTGGTCAGTTGGTTGCTAATTTTGGGTAATTTTGTAGAATTTGAAAGGGACTGGAGATTCTACAATGGGCTCAATCTCCATATCTTTACCTTTGGATGCGCCCTTGCCCTGGGATACCTGCTTGGATGTTATGCTTTGTAATCTAGGCATCTGCGCCTAAGGATACTAGTCTGTGCCTGAGGATAGAAGTTTCCTCAACAGTGTCATCTGCGCCTAAGCATCTTGGTTTCCATAGCTGTGTCAATGACTGTGCTAATCTCTTCTACCCCCAGCTCCTTGTGTGAGCCAGGTTTCTGGTCTTGTGGCACCTCCTTTTCAGTTTGTTTTTTTTTTTTTTTTTTTTTTTTATTCTTGCCCTCCATCAGGAAAAAAATTGGCCTGTTGACACACTCCCTTCCCAGGGTTTGCCAGTCCCCACTTCAGAAATAAGAAATCTGGGTTTCTTATTGCTAATGCCTGGGGCAGAAACCAGGGCGGGGTGGGGGGTAGGGGGTGGAGTGCTGAACAGCCAACGGCAGGACAGTTCTCTGAAGAGTCCTGTGTCCAAACCAAAGAAACCAGGCACTGACAGCCAGAGAACAAGAGATGGGGGTAAATTGGGAACTGAGGTGCTGTGAGCAGAGGCTCAGGAGAAGAGGATGTGCCAGCTGAGGAGAGGCAGGAGCCGGTGGGAGGCCTGCAGAGGGGTGAGAGTCAGTGGGAGACAAGGTCCCACACAGGCAAGCGACTCTTTGGGGGCATCTCTTCTGTGTCAACATTCTGACATGGAACATGTGTTTAGTCATATTTTCTGGACTAGATAAGGGCCCATACTACCGGGAGGGTACTCGAAGGAGAGAAACATCAAAGTAGCAGAACTGGGGCCACTGGGATCAGAGTGAGGGCATAGAAAGTTTTTGTTAGAACTTTAAAATCATCTGAAAAAAAAAATCTTCTGGGGAGTTTTTTGAAACCCATGGATGTTGGGGTGATACGGAATTATAGGTTTTCAGGCCAAGTCTCTCAGCCAGGAACGGATCCCAGGCTGCAGGGGCAGTGCTGAGTCCCAGCCTCTAGGCCACCACAGGTTGGTGTCTCAAGAACCACAGCAGGAACTTGGCAGATGCCCAGGCAAGCAAGCGAGAAGAGGCAGGTTTGTTTAGAGAAAGAAAAAGTTTATTGAGGAGAAAAGGAACAGAAATAAAGAGGGAATCCCAGGCCATGGAACCAGGGCAGGGAGGTTCAAGGAAGCCCAAGTGGAGTTGTGTCTCAGGGAATATAGACCTTCTTTCCCTAATTATTCTAAAGCTCCACCAGTCTCTTTGTGATTGGTTAGTTCTCTGTGGTCTCACTCACTGCCTAAATGTCTCTGTGCCCAAAACTAAGTCTCTGTGTCCCAGCCCTTATCTTTTTTTCTTCATTGCCCTCTATTTGGAATGTCTTGTTGACTCTAAGGTCATAAAGTAAGTCCCTAATGTCAAAAGTCCTGGGGTGTTTGATTAGTTCCTTTTGGAATTTGTTGTCCTTAACTTTGGAGACTTCCTTAACTCTCCTGAAGTCCCTGCACTGTCCTTGAGGCTGCCTAATTATCTCTAACTTGCCCTAGGATTCAGGGGGTTTGAAATTGCACCAGTAGAGATCAAAGATATAATTGCTCTGAAGGGGAACCCAAGCATTTTAAAAGCTCCCCTGGTGATTCTAATGTACACTAAACTAGTTCAAGCAAAAAGGAGCAGAGAGCAGGAAGAATATGCTTAGCCACTTCTTGTCACACTGATGTCAGTTTGGAGTAGTGTTGGGTTTGATGGAGGATAAAAGTGGAAAAGTTGGAAAGGAGGTACCACAAGACCAGAAACCCCGCTCACATAATGCTGTGAGCTGAAGGTGGGAGGAGAAGTAATTAACATAGTCATTAAAGCAGCTATAGAAAGTAAAAATCCTTAGGCACCAAGGCATAGACCCAAGCAAGTGTCAGACTGCTGTTAGAGGGTGTCATGGGACACAGACATGAGGTGAGGATTTGGAGGTTGAGGGCCATTGTAGAATTTCTGGTCCTTTTCAAATTCTACATAGTTATTCAAAATCACAACAAACCACTCCACAAAGAAATGAGCCCCTCCCAAAGAGAAGGTTATATTAGTGCAATTTCTGCACTGCCAAGGGGCAGCAGTTCTTCAAACCCAACACATCTCCAAAAAAAGACTTCAGGTTCAGAGAGTGGGATCCTTGGCTTAACTCTGGGAAAAGTTTCTCCAGAGCTCACCTTTCGGCATCACAGGTGAGTTTGTCTATGAGACAGAGATTTTAGTTATCCAAAAGGACAGGTTTATTATGAAAAGAGACAGAAGAGGGCCTCCCTGGTGGCACAGTGGTTGAGCGCCCTGCTGCAAAGCTGTCAGCAGCCTCTGCAGCACCGGTTCAATTCCCCGCCGGTCAGGGAGAACCCCACATGGCGCAGCAGGCCTTTCCTGCCTCACCGCTGCTCCCCTCAGCAGGGTCTCCAGCCCGTCTGCCTGTTCTGTTCCCCGCTCTGGCTCTGGTGAATCAGGCGCAGCAGGCCTTTCCTGCCTCACCGCTGCTCCCCTCAGCAGGGTCTCCAGCCCGTCTGCCTGTTCTGTTCCCCGCTCTGGCTCTGGTGAATCCTCTCACCCTCCCGTACTTCTGACCTGTTCCCTAGCTCCTGTATAAATAAATGAATAAGTCTTTAAAAAAAAAAGAAAGAAAGAAAAAAAAAAAAGAGACAGAAGAAAGGACACTTGCATTGTCACAAGTGGGCAGAAAGGGATGACCCCCCAAAGGGACAGATTTGCTAAAAGAGGCCTGCATAGTCACAGGTGGGCGGGCTTGGAGGAGAGCTGCCTCTGCTGCTTTGCCAAGGGAGAAGGTGGGCGAAGAGATACACCTGCATAGGCACAGGTGGGCAGGAGGGCTGCTGCCCTTTGCCAGTATAGAAATTGCACTGATATAGTGTTTTCTTTGGCAGGGGCTCATTTCTTTGTGGAGTTGTTAGCTTTGTTAAATTAATTACTTCGAGGGTATGACTAGGTTGATATGTAAGGACCACTGATTCTCTACTATGGCCCTCAATCTCCGTATCCCATCTCTGGCCCATGCCTCCTGATACTCTATAGCAGTCTGACACTTACTATAGTAGTTGGTGCCTAAGGATTTTTAATTTCAATCGCTGGCTTAATGACTATGTTAATCACTTCTACCCCTACCTCCAGCTTTTGGCCTTGTAAGAGGCCAGGTTTCTGGTCTTGTGGTGCTTCCTTTCCAAAATCTCTAATCTTAAGCTCTGTCATCACTACCCAGCACACCTCCCCACAGGCACTGGGACTTTTCCCAGTCTATTCCTAGGACATTGATTTGCAGGACATTGATTTCCATCAGTCAGATGTTTGGGTTAATTGGGATGGTGCCTTCCACATTGAGACTATATTCTAAAGAAATTGAAGACTAAAAGCCATACAGCCTAAGCAGGATCGTGGTGTCAACATAAAACATACTGGTCTAACGTCACACCAGGATAGCCAACAGCAAATGAATATACAGAACACCTAGTTCAATTTGAATTTCAACTAAATAATGATTATTTAGTATGAGTATGGGTCATGCCATATTTAGGATATATTTACACAAAAAAATTATTTATCTGAAATTCAAATTTACCAGGTCATCTTATATTTTATCTGACAATACTGCTTCAGATTCATGTGTTAGAATTTAAGAGCATGACTAGCTTTTTATATTAAAGTGAAGAATCATGTCACTGTGTATGAGTTGGATAGTTACAGGGCTCAATTTGCTAGATGTCCAAGTTTATACTTGTTTTGCCAACATGGCTAATAGTGTCCCCTTCCACTTTCCAAAGTGTCTAGTTTACATGACAAATTATGGTGTTACCATGATGAACCAGCAGATAGCAGCTGTAGTGAGCAAAACTATATACTTGGTTAGTGCCAAAAAGGACTTGATCTCTGGTCTTCTTTCTGGAAGTCTAGATTAACAGAATGTGACCTCCATCTGGGGGGTTACTGTTAAACCTGTCACACTTTGCGGACTCGCTGCTGTTCTTCTCAGATTGGGGGAGGCGGACCCAAGCTTTCTGGGGCCCTGGAGTGGGACTGTAGGACCCCTCTATCACCAGTATGCTCTGCACTCTGCCAGGAGTGAAGAGTCCCCATTGATCCACTTGTCTAGAGGGAAAAGAACAAGTTATCAGTTTCATCTTTGGAACTAGGAAATCCATCTTTACCCAGATGAAAACACTCAGCACTAAACTGACAGTTGTTCATCTATTCTGTTGTTCTAACTATAGTGGCCTGATTATATAGCTCACATTAGGCAGCTCTGAGGAGTCAACCTGGCCATAATCTAGATTCACGTAATTAACTGCCTGCCTCCTTGTGTACATTGCTGAATAGAGTATATTCCCTGAGGCTCAGTTTTATACTCAGTGCCTTTTATCAGCCTCAGGTTCACCTCCTTGCTTTGACCACTAGGCTTCCTTTGGTTTATCAAACGTACCCCTCCCTCCACCTGCCCTCTGCTTGAGGACTTTAAAGATCCCTGGTTACAGCATTTTTAAAGCTATCAGACGTATTAGACATAGCTTCTTTTCTTTTTGTTCTCCTGGGATCCCTTAGGGCATATTACTTGAGATCCTTAATACTCTAGTTCCCTAAATAATTGGGAGCAATAATCTGTCTGGGTTACAGGTTTTTAGCACGGTCACATTACTTAGAAGTCAAGACTTCACTAGTGCGGGAGTATCATATAGAGTTGACCATGGACAACACAGGTTTGAATTGCATGGGTCCATTTAGACCAGGATTTTTTTTCTGTCCTGGAATTCAACATTCACAGATCCAACAGGTTGGATGGTTAAATTCTCAGATTTGGAATCATGGCTACCAAGAACCAATTACAAGAGATGTGGGGATTTCGCAAGGTGGTGGGGTGGTGGGCTGTCCTATTTAGTCATATTGCTTTTATTTTTAACATTTATTTATTTTTAAATTTTTAAAAAAGAATTATTTATGCATACAAGAGCTGGAGTGCAAGCCAGAGTGCGGGGTGGGGATGGGGAGGGGTTTGAGAGGATTCACCAGAGACAGAATAGGGAACATAACAGGTGGATTGACTGAAATACACTGCTAAGGGGAGCAGCAGGAGAGACAGGAGAGGTCTGCTGTACAATGTGGGTTACCTCCCTGGCCAGGGCTGCAATTGTTAGGGGGAAATGATGTCCTGAGCTAATCCCATATAGGCTTTTGGACTCCACTCCCACTCCAGACTAAAGCCATCAAAACATTGGGAAAGACAAATCCCATCACCACCAAAGGGAAGGTGGCTGGGACCTGAGGGTGGAGTTAAGCAGCCAGATTGGGTATAAAAACCAAACACGTGGGCCTTGGGGGGCTCTGTCTCGCTCACCTCCTGGCTTCATGGCTCCTGGCTTGCAGCCAGCTCTCAGAGTGCCATTTGGGATTCCAGATCGGTGGATCGGGTAGGACTCATTTAAAACTTTGTCTCCCACTTTTCTCCCTAAGTTGTACATTTCCTCATTTGCCCTTCCCTTGTAAATAAACCTTTTATTAACCTTTCACGTGTGCCTGCAGTAGAGCATTAATAAGTCCTTTTAAGCGCGCGGGTGAGGACCCACAGTCAGGCACCCCATTTTGTATCAGGGCTGCCCTATAACAGTTTGGCACCCAGCGTGGTTTCCAAGTTACACCCGCGGTTGACCAGCCCAAAGTAACATTCCTTGTTTTGTATTGGGGCTGCCCTATAACACAATGTTTGCAGATTGCTTCATAGTGCTGACGCTTAATCCTTTATGCCACCAGAGAGGGCCTATTTAGTTGTATTTCTTCTCACCCAAAATTACAGTCATTTCTATCTTTCCTCCATCCTGCCCCAAATATTGCCAAGAAAGCCTGTGTTGCTTTTCAAGTCCATGCATCAACCTCCTTATTGCTTCCTGAGAAATGAGCATGCTGGTGAGTCCTTGCAGGTCAACCTCAATATCTGCTCCTCTCTAAACTGCCCAGACAGCCTCACCCCAGAGCTAATGTGGATGACTAGCCTCCCTGCTGACATCTGGATAAGCTAAAAAGGCCAAAGGCAGAAAAAGAACTCTAATTTAAAAATCACTTAACTTTTTATGACTATACCCACTTGCTGATATTTATCTTACTCAACTAATTTGTTGGGATTTCATCCTCCCAACAGACCAGGTGGGGCACCTGTAGCTTCTCACAACTCAAAATGGACAATGTCAGAGAAGATACTCCCAGACAAGCCTCATCCAGGCTGAGTACAACTACTCCATAGAGCCTGGGGCCCATGCTAAGTGCCAGCTCAGCTGCCAGACACCCCTATGCAGAGAACTATCTGCATGTCTGGATGCCATGGAGCTACTGTTCCCTAAACCCCTGCTGTGTACTCCACCCACCTGCTGCAACACCACCTGCTACCATGGCTGGAAGGTTGGGGAGCCTTGACAGTAAATGCCTGTCTGTTGTGCCTCCACCCCTACCCCATCCTCTGTGCTCATTGAGATCCCCTGCTTCACCCCACTTCTTGACATATATGTAGCTGGGCCGCCACTAAGCACCTGGTCACCACTGTGCTTTAGATTTCCAAATAATCTTTGGTCAAATGCCTCCTGAATTTCCTTTCTAACAGAACATTGGCAGGCGGGAGGGGTGGGGGAGAAGACAGATGGAAGAGGTGAGTATTCAAGCAAGAGGAATCACTAAGAGGTGCCAAGAGAGAGCAGAGCAAATATACCAGATAACCCCAGTTCCTGATAACCTTTTGTGCCCTTTCCTCTTATCGCTAATTCATTGGGGCTGGAACACAGTGACTCAGACCCCGTGGTGGAACTGAAAATAGAAACCAATACAGATTTTTCCCTACCCTAAGGTGACCTAGAATATGAAACCTTAAAAAAAAAAAAAGCAAAGCATAATGTTCTTTGATAGTCCTAAAGAAGCAGTGAGTTAGATATTTAAGCACATGTTTAAAATATAATTTCATTTACCCCTAATTTTCATTTGTACACTTTTGAAAAAGAGCTTGCCTACTGCGCAAGGCTGATACTAACTGAAAGTATTGGAGGGCAGAGTTACAACATCTCACAAAATAAGTAAATGTTATTGAACATCTCGGGAGCTGGATGCCCTCTATATTAACTCTGCAAAGTCATTGGTTATCAGTTATTCCTTATGTAGCAATCATGCACAATTACAAAATCTAACAATACCAGTAGTCACTGGGCCTGAAAAGAAACATCTTTATTTGTTGGGGACTCTGAGGTGTAGCAAAAAATCCAAATGCTGATTATCTCTAAATGTAATGTCTAATGTATCTTTGTCTCAGAGATAACCTTAGAGGAACATGTATGTGCTCATGCATACAGTCTGGTAATGCCACACTGGTCCCTGTGCTCTAGATCTTGTATGATATTGGCTCTGTGATCTGGAATCATTTTATTGTTGCTGTTTTTTAAGATTTTATTTATTTATTCTTGCATAGAAGAACTGGAGTGTAGGCCAGAGGCACTAGCGTGCAGGGGGTGAGAGAATTCACCAGAGACAGAGTGGAGAGCAGAACAGGCAGATCCACTGAAATACAATGTTAAGGGAAGCAGCAGGTGAGACAGGAGAGGTCTGCTTCACCACATGTGGGTGAGCTCCCTGGCTCGGGATCAAACTCAGGTCAATGCAGTGATAGTGCTGAGACTTAACCCCTAGGCCAGCAGGGAGACACCTGGAATCACTTTTGAGTCTGTTTTAGCTCCTCCGGCCAGGCACGGTGCCTCCTTGGTAAATATCCATGGCCAGACCTTGTGAACTTCATTACCTGAGCCACTTAATCTCACCTGATGCATCCCTCCACCTAACCCCATCCCGGTGCCCTTATATTATTTTGTTTTGCTCCTTCAGGTCACCTGTTAGGGAGACAAAACAGCATCGTGCTTCCAACTCTGCCTCTTAATAATTTTGCAACTTGTTCCACACCTCTAAGACTTAACTTTATTCATCTGTAATAATGATAATTTCTGATATGGTAACTATGAAGGTAAAATAGAAAGGGTGGAAAGTGTTTTGCAAAGAACTCAACAAATGTTAGCTGTTCTTATGACTACTTAGCTTTCCCTTGACAGTCTCAGACATTTTTTAGCCTCTGTTTTGACTTGACACATTCATGGATTACAATGATAGAATCCTTTCAGGGCAACGTAGCAATAACTGAGTCTTTCTTCTCCCACATTCCTCATCTTTTCTTTATCTAACCTTTGTAGGTGAGACCAGACACAGGGTTCCTTACAGCCACAGGAGCAACTAGTTATATTCTTTTAAGTTTTCACCTACATATGGAAGGAAGCTGTAGAGGTAAGACTTGCAGTATCATCTTAGTACCACAAATGCCAAGTTTTGTTAAATCAAGAAGAACATTTTGAGAACTTTTATATCATAAGTGTCAAATTCAAGATGATCCTACCTTGATATTATTAATAATGTCATCTAAGAAATTCTAAAAATGAATTGAAACATTTTTATAGGCAATTATGATTTCAGCAGCTTGTTGCTTCCATTGATGAAATTTAGATCTGAATAATAACCCATGAAACTAGAGAGAAGTATGTTTCTATAATCCTACATGATAGTTGGGAGAAACCTTATTATCACTTGGGATTGGGCCATCACAAACTTTTCTTCTTGGAGAATAGCATGCTTTTATTCAGAACCCATATATTCACTTTAGGATTCAATGGAAGCCTCTCCATATGCCTTTTCCAAGTACAATATTGACATTGACCATTGAAGCATCCTGTTAAGCGCAAGGTCTTTATGGCAGATTTAAAACATGGTTGTGCATTCTGCTATGTTCTACTGAAAGGTTGGATCTAAGCCCTTTTACTTGGATCTGGATAGCCTTCAACAACAGAATATGTTGATTTTTTTGTGCAGACTTGGGTTTAGGGTGAGCCAACAGAAATGCTTCTGGCTGCAAGGTTGTGCCAATTTGTGTGATGCAAAAGTCTTCATGCTTTATGCCCATACCAACATCCATCCCTATGCCTGTACTCCAGACCTTGTCTCTGATCATTTAGTTCTTGTCCTTTGAGGCTTTTGAACAACAGAACTTCTGGTGAATCTGCATAGATTTTCACCTTGGGTCACTTCTACCCTCCACATGTTCTGAATGACCAAATATATTGCTCATTGTATGACCCATTGGCAAGAGTTTTATTTTACATTGTCTTTCAAGGCCATCCTTGAAGTATCCAAATCGACCCAGTCATAAAACCACGCTCAGGCATGTCTTTCAGTTGGTCATGTGGGATCCCCTTTTACATGAGTGCAGGTATAACCCAGGGCAACTATGATGGATCTAGGTGTTGGACTCTAGGCAACTTAGTCACACCCTCAACTCTTGCTTGGGCTCAATTCTGAATGTTAATTTATGATAGTTTTTGCTAGGCTATTCTGATTTTATGACTTGGTGAATGTGAGAGAAACCAGTTCATAGTTAGCAGTTCTAGAATCATGGTCACTTGAAGTCTCAGGGTCAAGTGTTCCATCTCTACCAGGATTTGGTAACAGACCTAGAACTGTTTCTCAAATGGCACGTAATTCTCTGATGTGGATGGTATGAACTCACTTGAGAATCTCACAGAACTGCATTGTGATTTTTTTCTGGAGTTTGGCATAAACTCCTTACTGTATTGGGGGAAACACACTAATGACACCTCTAACATCATGAGACCTGATGAGTCACGTGGCAAGGCTGAATGCAGCATAGCCTAGACATGCTGGAAGGGGCCTTTCTGGTGGCACAAGGGGTTAAGCACTGCACTATGAAGCAATCCGCAACCTCTGTAGCACGAGTTTGATCCCCGGCTGGCCAGGGAGCAGCCCACATGGCGTAGCAGACCTCTCCTGACTTGCCCGTTACTCCCTCAGCAGTGTGATTTGGTCAGTCTGCCTGTTCTGTTCCCCACTCTGTCTCTGGTGAATCCTCTCATTCCCCTCATCTCTGGCCTGTACCTCAGCTCTTGTATGCATAAATAATTAAATCTTTAAAAAAAAACAAAAACCTGGAAGCCTTTGGTGTCATCTAGTAAATTGGTGAGAGCAATATACTAATGTGTTGCTTCTAGAAACCAACGGGGCAGGTCCAGGAGCTGTGCTTCCTTCTTTTTTGGTAAGGAATGAAAGTGCAGCAATTTAGTTTTTTTCCCTTAATTTCACTGCTTTTTCTCTATTTTTCTGTTTCCTCCAAAGTGGAAGAGGTCCATTGTAATGAATCTGTCACTGGGTAGCTGGTAAGTGCCCTCAGGTATTCTTCATTGGTCCTCACTATTGGGAAATTAGTCACTAAGCAGAAGCAGTAACTACATTGACCTTGGTGGGAGGAAGTCCATATGGTTGAATCTGTGAGTAGCTTCTATCCCTGTTGCCATGACTACTGTTAACATGGACTCATTAAGATCGTGGTGTCTGACTAAGATTCACAAGACAGGTCAACTTATCAGCTTGACTTTTTGATAGCCTTTTCTGCAATGAGAATACACAACAGACACCAACAATCTTATACTCTGTGCTCATTTCAAGATGTTCACCCATATACCATTTTCCAGCCCTCCTGTCACCAATCTTCTCATCTTGTTCTTCCTAATTCCCTGATTCACTATGTGTGAATCCATGTACAACAGAGTGGAAAACCACATGTACTTCTTCCATTTTGTCCACTTGAAAGACTTCCCTTCACAAATGTGAACCCCTGATTTGAACTACTTTGCTGCAGCAGTCCACTTCTGTATAAAGTGGGTATATTGTGTAGAACCATTTGTAAACCAGATCTGATTGTCTCCTCTCAGTCAACTGATTACAATGAATTTGCCCAGATGCCATAGGTATGTACTGAAGGAGGCAGCCAGGAGACAACCCCACAGGACTAGGTGTTCTGGAAGCCCATGGCACAGTTCTTGTAACTTACATCTTTAGGGTCTTCTGGAGTTCTGTTTCCTAATAGTTTTTTGTTTTTTTTAATAGAGGCATGTTTTATTTATTTATTTATTTGTTTGTTTGTTTGTTTTCTTTATACATGCACTGGGTACAGTCAGAGGCGTGGGAGGGTGAGAGAATTCACCAGAGCCAGAGCGGGGAGCAGAGCAGGCAGAAGGACCGAAGTACACTGCTGAGGGGAGCAGCGGGCGGCAGGAGAGGTCTGCGCGCCATGTGGGACTCTCCTCCGGTGGCCGGGGAGCAGCCAGGGATCGAACCGGTGCTGCAGAGGCTGCGGGCAGCTTCGCAACCCAGCGCTCAACTGCTGTGCCACTGGGGAGGCCCGAGTTCTGTTTCTTATATATTATTTTTGTCTGATATGGATTGTTGCTAAGCACACTAACCCAGGTCATGATGGGCAGTTCAGTTTTCATTGTCACTTAATGTCCTGAATATTTCTACCAGGGCCCTGTATTAAGCTAGAAACTGTTTCTTGGAAAGAGAATTAGCTGAATGAGAGAACATAGCTTCACCCCAAACCCTATGGGTCTACATTGTGATTCTTCTATTGGAACTTGCCAGAAGCAGCCATTGCTATTTGGCACTGATAGTATCATTGGATGTGTTGGGACATGTCACCAAACACTGCTGTAGAAGATTTTCTTGATTTGGACACTATTCAAAATTGGTAGCCTTTGGGTTTTCAGGAATTGCGTTACAGTAGAACACCAAAATTCAGTGCATAGGACTTCCAAAACTAAAAAAAAGCCCATGCACTTTTGTGAGGTTTATCTTCTGTTATACAGCATGTATCTATCTAGGTAAGGCATCTGTGGTGCTTGCTATTTTCTGCTCCTTGGGTCCAATTAGCATGCCCTCAACTAGCGGAACAACATAACATATGTGGAATGCTAAAAAGACTAAGATATCTTAGGCCTACATTGTGCTGAGAGCAAGAAAGTTGTTATAATCCTGAAGCAAATTTCTTGCCAACTGAATGCAAACTGCCACTGACAGGACTTGTAAATTGATATAGAGAAGAAAGCACTCACTGGATCAATAGTTGTATACTAGGAGTCAGTATCTGAGATGATTTGCTCCAATATATGTACCAAGTTGGTAAAACAACTGCAAAATATACCTGACTGATTTATGAGAAATTGCAGCCATTGTCCAACATTTATCTTCTTTGTGCACAGTCCAGAGAGGTGAGTTTAATGGAGATTTGAGAGCAATCACCCCCTTAGTGTTGTCAAGTCTTTGATGGTGTGACTAGACCAGCCCCCCAAAGATACAGTTTTGGGTTTTATTTACTGTTCTCATGAATAAAGAATGTTTTGGGATGCTCTACTTACCTCTTCTTTTTAATTTTTTTTTAAGATTTATTTTATTTATTTCTGCATATAAGAGAAGGGGTATAGGCCAAAAGTGTGGGGGTGAGAGGATTCACCAGAGACAGAGTGGGGAACAGAACAGACAGATTGAGACTGAAATATACTGCTGAGGGGAACAGCGGATGAGATAGGAGAGGTCTGCTGAGCCATGTGGGTTAGCTCCTTGGCCAGGAATGGTTCAAATTCAGGCTGAATTGGTGATAGTGCTGAGACTTAACCACTAGACCACCAGGGAGTCCCCTACTTAGCTCTTTTTAACCATAACAGCTACCACTCCTCAAGTCAGAAGGCCAATGTGTTGATTCTGTAAGTTGACTAGCATGTCTATTCCAATTATATATTCTGGAACTTGGGGAATAATCTTATGGTAAATCATGGAACTGTCTGGTTCACTGTAGGAAGGATGTACACCAAAATGTCATTTTTTACTTGACCTCCATAAGTCCCAAGTATACTGGTAGACCTCAACGAGTTTTGGAGTCCTCAGTGATGAGCATTGAGTTAGAAGCCTGTATTAGTTTCCTGGAGTTGCCACAACAAATTGCAACAAACAAGGTGGCTTTAAACAGCATAAATGTATTTCCTTATAATTCTGGAGGTCAGAAGTTCAAAATTAAGGAGGTGGCAGGACTACTCTTCCTTCAAAGACTCCCAGGGAGTCTTTAACAAAATCTTTCCAATTTCCAGTGGCTTCGTGCTTTCCTCAGCTTGTGCCTGCAAACTCCAGTCTCTGCTACCAACTTCAGGTGGTCTTCTTTCCTGTTTCTGTCTCTTATAAGAGCATTCAGTGGATATAGGTCCTGCTATAATCCACTGTGATGCAGACCCTGTAATTATACCTGCAAGACCCTGTATCCAAATAAGGTCACATTCTGAAGTTTCAGGTGAATGAATTTTAGGAAACAACTCACTATATATTTAGTGTCTAGTGATTCCTTAAAAGTATGGGGTTTTCTTCTTTTTTTATGTACATAGCTAGTTTAGTATATAAGCTTGAATCCCACGTGGAAGACTTATAGGAAAATTTATCATACATATTTTTTGCGACATTGCTGTGTATGTCTTCAATATGACCCAATCTCAGACGGCCCCTTTGGGGCCTCCTTGGTGGCACAAGGGGTTAAGCACCACGCTATGAAGCAATCTGCAGCCTCTGCAGCATGAGTTCGATCCTCGGCCAGCCAGAGAGAAACCCACACGGCGCGCAACAGACCTCTCTTGTCTTGCCTGCTGCTCCCCTCAGCAGTGTATTTCTTCAGTCTGCCTATTCTGTTCTCCACTCTGTCTCTGGTGAATCCTCTCACCCCCCTGCATATCTGGCCTGTACCCCAGCTCTTGTGTGCATAAATAAATAAATCTTTGAAAGAAAAAAAAAAGACCCAATCTCAAACAAACTAAATGCCCAATGATGGATGAGTGGATAAAGAAGATGTGGTATATATGCTCAATGGAATACTATTCAACTATTAGAAAGGATGAAATCTTGCTTGTTGTGATAACATGGATGGAACTTGAGGTGGTTATGCTAAGTGAAGTAAGTCAGAAAGAGAAAGACAGACATCAGATGGTTTCTTTCATATGCAGAATATAAAGCAGAAAAGCAAATGTACTAATATTAGGCTCCGACAACAAAGTAGAATTTACCAGAAGGGAGGGGGAAGCAGGGAAGGAGGAACAGACAGAGGGGGTCACTTTGGTAGTGGTGAGTGGGACTAGTACATTGGTGGTGAGTGTGTAACAGGGTGGTTCCAAGGAAGGGTGGAGCTGAGCAGGGAGGAGGCAGAAGCTAGAGAAGAAGCTGGAGAGGAGACTAGAGAAGGAGGAAGGATGAGAACCAGAAGGAGACCTGGAGGAGGCACATGGAGCAGAGAGACATGTGAAGAATCTGCACTTGCTTCTTGGTCCTGGACTGGTTGAAATGGATGTGGGTGAGAGACCCATGGGGAGGTTAACAATGGCAGCTTTTATCTTGATTTTGCTCCTTTTATCCCAGATGTCCTGGTCCCCTTTATCCCTTTCCTATGGGTCCCCACCAGAAGGTGACTTAGATTTGAGGCAAGCTTTTGGGCCTCAGCAGTCCTGCTTTGAGCCAACCCTGTTTGGCTGGGCATTTAGCCACGAGGGGATGGGTAACTTTGGGTGTTTGATTTGAAAACTATATTCCTGTCTTGTCTTTGTTGTACTCTAACTATATTAAAGTTCTTTTCCATTAAAGGTCTTACATACTAGAGTGTATTTGTCTTGATGTGGCAGATGACAGAAACTACTTAAAGCAGGCAGGTTTGGGGATTCTAGGGTGCACCTCACCCTGTCCTGTAACAGGTGTGGTGTGGTATATACATTTATCGGCATGTAAAGCTGTACTTCTTAAACTTGTATAGTTTTTTTTTTTCAAAGATTTATTTTATTTATACAAGAACTGGGGTACAGGCCAGAGGTGCGGGAAGGTGAGATAATTCACCAGAGACAGAGGAGGGAGCAGAACAGGCAGATGGACTGAAACACTGCTGAGGGGAGCAGCGGGCGAGGCAGGAGAGGTCTGCTGTGCCATGTGGGTTTCTGTCTGGATGGCCGGGAATTGAACCGGTGCTGCAGAGGCTGCGGACAGATTCACAGCACTGCGCTCAACCCGCTGCACCACCAGGGAGGCCCTAAACTTGTATAGCTTTGTAAACCTATAAAAAAGAAGGAAAATAAAAGTAAATTGTGAAAGTAAAGCAATTTCTAAATGAGCACGTAATAGGATTCTCTTTCCATGTCTCTTGCACATAACATCTTAATGTAAGAAATATTAAATTCTTGATAAAGATGATTATTGCACAACTCTGAATATACTGAAAAACATTGATGTATACATTTTAAATGGATAAACTATATGGTTTATGAATTACAATCTCAATAAAACTGTTAAAAATAAAAGGTCCCAATCTCCTTTTCACTCAAGAGTATAGGTCTGTGAACTGGCTTAGATATGGGAACAGATTAAGGGAACATATCAGATTAATTCTGGGCCTGCTGAACCCTACATTATTATTACATACATCTAAAAGCCTTCAAGAAGAAATTAAAAATAGATCTAACATTGGGTTACAGAATAGTCTAACATGCTTAACAGTGGTCATGTAACTGTCTGTTTCAGTATTTAAATAATATAGTCACACAACAAAGTAGAACAAAACAGTTAATGAAAGGCAATGAAAAACAACAGAGACAAAAAACAAGGCCGTGGCTCACAGTTTACCAGGATAGAGCTCCCACCCAGAGCTTCTAATTACTCATCTCTTTATCCTGATCAAAATCTGGATTAAGGAGCATGCCAGCTGGGTAAATGCCCATGGCACCAATTAATAAGTAAGCAGTAAAACATCTATAGAATACATTGACGATATAGGTTAGTTAATGCAGATGTCCACTAGAGAATTTTTGTGTGGCTAGTTAAAGAGCAATTTGGTCATACTCCTACCAAACGAAATGGTAATCCTAAACGTAAATTTAAAAATATTCCTGTACCACTAAATAAATACTGAACAAATATTTTACAAGTATTGCCCTGAGAGAGGCTGAATGACTAGGCTTCCTAAGGTAGCTCTCCAACCCCATCTCCAGCCCTGCCTCCCTATCTGCCCATATTGGCTTTGAACTGGTTTTCTCCATGTCTCAACTATCATCAAAATTTCTCTGAGTTCATCTCTTTTCCATCTAGTGTCCTAGTAAATGCTCAGAGTATTTAATGGCTTATCTATAATATGGAATGGCTCAATTAAGTTTACTAGGGTCCCCTTTTTCTCTAGGGGGAAGATGGTGACCCTTTCAAAAGGAACAAAACAACTGGTCTCGTGGGACTTAGACAATATGCCTACTGAGACTGGAGATTTAGAGCACTTTGCAAAAAAGATAATCAGATGGAATTTTGGATATGTCAGTTACCTCTTGAAGTTTTCAATAATGTCTTAATAGAAGTAAACGTCTTTATTCCTACAATGGAATTATATTCAGCCATAAAAAAATAAAGAAATTCTACCATTTGCAACAACATGGATGGACCTTGAAGGTATTATGCTAAGTGAAATAAGTTAGACTGAGAAAGACAAATACTGTATGATCTCACTTACATGAGGAACCTAAAAACAACACAAAACATAAAACCAAGCTCAGAAAAATGTCAGATTTGTGATTACCAGGAATTGGTATGGCAGAAATTGGTGAAGGTGGTTGAAAGGCAAAAACTTCCAGTTATAAGTTACATAAGCACTATGAATGCAATATGCAACGTGACAACTATAGTTAACTCTGCTATATAGTATATTTGGTGGTTCCTAGGAGAGTAAATCCTTAGGGTTTTCATCACAGGAAAAAAATTTTTAGTAACTATATGAGGTGGCTGACATTAACAGCTTTGTTGTGATAATTATTTTGCAATATAATATGTCAGGTCATTAATGATCACAGTTCTTTATGTCAATTATATATCAATAAAGCTAAAAAAAAGGACCAAACTTCTATTTTGCTAATCCATCTGAAAACAGAAAGAAAAAATTCAACAGTTTTGAAAAGTAGATTTGAGAAAGAGAATTCAGTCAGCCATTCTGAGTGAACTTTGGAGTGTTTGTGCTTAAAATTAAAAATAGTGAAACAGAAACTGAACTCCAAAGTATAATATTATTGTTGGTTAAATAGAAATCTTAGCTCATACATGAAACATTTTACTGATTTTGAATAAAATATTAAAATTGAAATTTATTTTCCTTTTTGATTATTATTTTAAAACTAATGTATAAGCCAAGAAAATAAAGCATTATATCTGTGTTATATAACTGCCTAAGCTTAGCCTTTTGTAAACACCTCAGTTTTATTAATTTTCATTTATTAGTTACAGGACAATTAAGTATATAAAATATCACTTTATCAGTCTGTACCAAAAGATCAGAGTTCAAACCACTAGATAGATAGGAACACTATTGAATAAATATCATGTCTTTTCTTTTTTAGTTCTGTAATATTTATTTTTATTTCATCTTTTTTACTGGCATGATTACATAAAGTTCAATTTATAAATATATGTATATACGTGTACATATACATATATATCTGCAATTTCTCACTCTCTGCAATTCTCTCCTTTCTATTAGTATGATTTGTTTCATTTTATAAGTATCACCCAAAATAATTTCATTTTATTAAGGAGGAGAGTATTTAAAATGATCTTTTCTGGGCATCTAAGACAGTTGGGCATCAAATGATTTGCTAATATAAAGTTCAGTAAAAGGTTTATACTAAATCTCCTCTGTTTCTGTCTCTTTGTCTTCTGTATCTCTCTATTTCTCTATCTGTATCTATGCATGTATAAAGAATTTTCCATAATGAAAAGTTTTGAAAAATCATAAGGACTAGATACAAGATATCAAGGTCCTATAACTGGAGGGATTCCAGGTCAGGATTATAAAAGTAGCCAGCAGTGGAATGGAAGAGTAAACAGAGACTGGATCTGAGTCAATTCCTGGACAGTCATTAATGTGCCTGTTTAAACAGAGTGAGTGCAAAGGTAACTGAATGAACTGGATGAAGGTCAGGAAGAGGCAGACACAGGGAAATTCATAATTGTCAAATTAATATCTTAAATGACAAAATGTAGCTCTCAGATCTTTATTAATGTACATACCCCAGGAAGAAAGAATCTGACTTTATTTTATTATTTTCCTTTGTGCATTATACTCCAGAAGTTAATTAGGGAATAGCAATAATTGAGACCCACCAAAAACTTATTAATTGAAGTAGACTCCAGAGCTAAAGATTTCTGGTGATAAATGATTTCCCTCAGGAGCCCACTTCAATTAATAAGATCCTTTATCATCATAGGTATTTTCAGATCACAGTAAAATAGATGGCTGGGATCCCTAAAATAAAAAACAAAAGACTCAGGGCTTCCCACCATAGGAAAGGACAGCCTGGGCAGCAAGGATGATTTCCTCTTCCTTTCTTCCTCTCCATGCAGCCATAATGTGTAGTAATTTCTAAGAACTCGCATCTGTAGAGCTGTTTGCTAAATTCAGGGCTTCCCACTGAGGCCCATAGAAGAGCAGTAGTCTTATTTTGCTTTTTTGAAAAAATGAGCTATTTGTAAATGGATTTCAATTTTTTTTTTAATTTTTATTTTTATATTCCCCATACAATTGCAACCCCGATTTTGACCCCAATCCCTCCTCCCCCCCCCCCCCACCCAAAGAGTGTCTCTGGTTCATAGTTGTTTGTTGATTTTGATTTTTTTCTTATAGTTATTCTTTTTACTGGTCCATGTTTAGGTTTTCTAGATTCCTGTTATGATTGAGACCATCCAGTATTTTTCTTTTTCTTTCTGGCTTATTTCGCTGAGCATGATCCCTTCCAGCGCCATCCATGTTGCTGCAAATTGCATGTGTTTATCTTTTTTGAATGCTGAGTAATATTCCATGGTGTATATGGACCACATCTTCTTGATCCAGTCATCTATTTTTGGGCATTTGGGTTGTTTCCAAAGCTTAGCTATTGTAAATTGTGCTGCTATAAACATAGGGGTGCAGGTGCTCTTTGGAATTAATGTTTCTGTGTCCTTTGGGTAAATACCTAGGAGTGGAATTGCTGGATCATATGGAAGCTCTGTCTTTAGTAGGTTGAGGAATCTCCACACAGCTTTCCATAGTGGTTGGGCCAGTTTGCACTCCCACCAGCAGTGCAGGAGAGTTCCTTTTTCTCCACATCCTTACCAACATTTGTTGCTAGTTTTTTTAATATGTGCCATTCTCACTGGTGTGAGATGGTATCTCGTTGTAGTTTTGATTTGCATTTCCCTGATTACAAGTGATGTTGAACATTTTTTCATATGCCTGGTGGCCGTTTGTATTTCCTCTTTGGAGAAGTTTCTTTTTAGCTCTTCTGCCCATTTTTTGACTGGATTATTTTCTTTGTTTTTGTTGAGTCTCATCAGCTCTTTGTAGATTTTTGTAAATGGATTTCAATTTAATGGGTTTCTGAATTGCTTTTTTTTTTTAAAGATTTATTTATTTATTTATGTATACAAGAGCTGGGGTACAGGCCAGAGACAGAATGGGGAAAAGAACAGACAGATCTCCTGAAATACCCTCCTGCTGAGGGGAGCAGTGAGCAAGTCAGGAGAGATCAGCTGCGTCATGTGGGTTAGCTCCCTGGCTAGGGATTGAACTCAGGCTGCCTTTGTAGTGTAGGTGGTAGCACTGAGACTTAAAACCTTTGCCACCAGAAAGGCCCCAAATTCCTTTGATATTTCTATTCTCATGGTCATTTGGCTAGCACTTTGATTGAGGATCTCTTCCTAGTCACCTTCCCTCTTGAGGTCTTAGGCCTTCTCCTTATAATTACTCCTTCCTCTATATTTCTTTAATCTCTCCCTTCTCTTCCCCTTTCTGCCAACCAGTTAGTACTCTTGTACTGAAAGCATAAAAGGGCTTTTAAAGATACTTTAATCCAACCCCCTCATTTAACAGATGAAGAAACAGAAGTCCTGTGAGGTTGGGCAATTCGCCTGTGATATCTGAGCAAGGCCATGGCAGAACGTGGCCTAAAAATGAGGTTTTGCCTTCTAATCTAGGACTCGCACATAACTGTGCTGTTGCCATGGTTCTGAAGCTAGCAGAGTCAGACAGATTTGAGGTGCTTATGGATGGATGAATGCACAGCATCAAACAATAGTTCTCTCCATGAAAAGAAAACCTGGCTGGTAACTGAAACCTCTGAACTACAAGCTGAGAAAGAAGTAAAAGGCTCCACAGGCTGCTGTCCGTCCTGGGGTGGGGATGGGGGATGCAAAGAGACTTGGGTGAGGCCCTGGCTCCACTGTGTCCCAGATGGATCATGTGGGAAGACCTTCGGTGGCATGACACTCTTGTAGGCACCCCATGTATTTTACATCACCCAAAGCTATAAATGGTTTTGCATTAAAAAAGAAGAAGAATTACAGGTCTCCCACAACCCACAAAAATATGCTCCACCCAAAAAGAAGCCCATAATTTGGCTGCATCCAGCTGGGTTAAACAAAATCGGAGCCAAGGTTGCCCTGTATTGTCCTGAGAGGTGGCCTAGCATTAGCAGGAATGAAAGAAATGTAAAATTACTCACAATGGGTTAGATTTTTTCTCTGTAGGGAAAAGTCTAAGAGTTACACAGCAAGACCTTGGCGTCAGCCAGGTAAGGTCTATTAGCTGCATGAAAATCACTCCCAAGCTATTATTTATAATTTTATAGCAGCTCACACTTGCAAATTGCCTAGCAATGAATTGAGGCAATTTTTTATAACAATTCTGAGTGGGAGGCTGGGGATTTTAACCCTTCTTTTGCTAAGACACAAAGATACTGACAAATAATATGTATTAACAATAGAAATTCCTGAAAAGTCTTTATGTCAGCCATGATTTCTGGTCTGTGACTTGGAACACTTTAGGATGACCAAAGTTCCCAGTTTGCTGGGACTGAGGGGTTTCCTAGGAAGTGGGACCGTCCTGGGAAATCCAACACAGTTGGTTTCCCTCTCCCAATGAGTGATGTTGTCTGTGCCTGACCTTAATTCCTGACCATTTCTGTCAGCATATCTTAAGTGAAGGTAGCTGTATTTTTAAAAAATCCTATTGTGTCTCACCTTGCTGTGTTTCAGAAGGCAGAGCCTGAAATGGATTTTTGTTGCCTTCTTATGTTAGAATCCATTAAAACAATATTTACTAATGGTTTGGTTTTGCCATTGAGGGAATTCAAATGCCTACCACTGACCTCTGAGGTGTTTTTGCTATTATGTGTCAGAAGGTGGCATAAATCAAAACACAAATAAGAGAACATGATTTCATTTTTTAGATTAAGTCATCCAACTCAGACACCATTCTCTGTCTACCTAGATGTAAAGGTCACACTTGATATCTGAGATATTTTATTTGACAGTAGAACATTTGAACGTGTAGACTTGAGATGATCACCAGGATAGATATAAAGAAACAACTTATCTCTAGCTAAGAAGCCCTTGAGTCAGCCCTCCCTGGTGGTGCAGGGGTTAAAGTCTCAGTGCTATCAAGTTATCACCAGCCACTGCAGCATGAGTTCAATCCCTGCCCAGGGAGCTAACCCACGTGGCACGGCAGACCTTTCCTGTCTCACCTGCTGCTCCCCTCAGCAGTGTATTGCAGTAGATCTGCCTCTTCTGCTCCCCACTCTGTCTCTGGTGACTCCTTTCATCCCCTCCGCACCTCTGGCTTACACCCCAGTTCTTGTATGCATAAATAAATTAATCTTTAAGAACCCCTTAAGTCAAAAACAGTCCAAACTAGAATCATAGACTATTTTATCGCCAACCAGGAGGTTAGAAAGGGCCACACATGCCAACATTTTTATTAGTAGGATATCATAAATCTGGCTAAAACTTTCATTAGCATTACAAAATTAAAAGTCCAGAAAGCTCTAATGAGACAATATAATCATTGGCCAGTATTATCTATGTGGCCTCAGGAGACAGGACAGTGGGAAAGTCAACTTGGGAGCAAAGTGACAAAACAGCTTGGGAGCAACAGTGACAAGTGCAGATTAGCCTCTAGCAGCAGAGTTCTTTTATTAATACATTCCATTGCCCCCTGGTGGGAGATAATATGACCTATTTAAAGAGGATCAGGAGGCATAGAGAGGGCAAAGAAGGAATCACACAGAGCTGGATGGAGGGTTAAGTCAGACAGCTGCCTTAGGTGCCAATTTCTAAAAAGCAGTTTCAGGAATAAAGTAGAAATTTGGTGCCAGGTTCAACACAAGACTTCACATCTGACTGACTGGTGTCTAAGTGGTCTTACTCTAGTGAAGTAGACCCTGTGCTCCAGTGGAAATAAAACCATACTCTGACCCCAGGCCACCCTCCGCCAGCGCTAAGTCAGTATGAAAGGCCCTTAACCAATCCCGAAATCCCTGTATTTCTTGGCCTGCCTCTGGTTACCAGGTTGTCTCTGGAGAAACTATTATTCTCTCTCAGAAGCAGTCAGGTGTAATTGGTGGTATAAGTGAGGCTAAAGAGTTAAATTGCTCTCAGACTTCAAAGAGCACAAAAAGAAAAAACTTATCTTTTTCTCTGAGACTTGTATTTATAGATGAGTAATAGCAACAACCTTGAGCTGAGTTCCAGGGCTGACACAGAGAAAGAAGTGGTTACACAGAGGTGGGGCACCTTGGAAAAAAATAAATCCTGGTCCTGGATTTCTAATTGCTTTGGGCAAAAGGGACCCTCATTCAGTCCTGTGGCCACTGTTGGTAGAATATGCTTGTCTCTTTTGCTCGTTGGTCCTTGTTTCCTGAATTAGTCTCCAAGGCAGTAGACATGTCTCGTCCATGGGACTGGTTTATAGGGTGGTGATTTGGGTCTCCTTACTCATGGGGGTCCTGGTAGTTGTTCTTACCCTCCTAATGGTGGGGTCTTTGTCTTGTCTCTGTTTAAATATTCAATAGCATTCAAATTACTCTGTTCAAGTATTCTCAAGTGTGAAGCCTGCAAAACTACACATAAAAATGATAATGTTACAGGGGTTTCAACTTGTCCCAAACCTAGAGTCCTCTCTCTCGTGCACACGCGCTCTCTCTCTCTTCTCTCTATCTCACTCTCTCTGGTTGAGCTGAAATTTTACTACTCACATGTTTAGGGAAGCACTATGACTCTGGTCAGCAGGAAGTAGCTGTTGAAGAAGAGAACACCACCCATTCACACCCTCAAGAATGAGGAATTACCTATTTTTCACGGGGAGAATGAGTCAGGAGGGTCTTAGGACAGAGACACACAGACCAGACTCAAGGACAGCACTTTGCTGCCCGCCCCCTTTTTTTTAAATCATGCCAGTAAATAGGAGATTAAACAAATCTGATTCTAGGCCCAGATGCCTGCTGCCATAAATTTCCTTGGCTCGTAGTGGGTTTTTGTTTTTGTTTTTGCTAATTTTCCTCCAACCAGTGCATTCTCTTTATAGACCTTGAGACCAGACTGGGTCAAACTGGAGCTGTGGGCTCACAGTCTCCATGAGCTATTGCCCCATGAGATAGTCACAAGCCCTTTGCAAACAATGGGCTGAACTGATTGCTGCTCACAACTAACAACAAGAAATGGAGCACACTCAGATGGACAAATGGACATTAGCCAAGTCCATTCTTCTTGCTTTCTCAGCCAAGAAAGTTTAATTTCTTTGTTCTCAAACCCCAGCCGTAAAACCTATATAAACCCCCAGTTCTTGCACCTCGGGGAGTGTCTTATGCCCAGAGAAGTCACCCAGAACTTTCCTTCCTGCTCTTTCACTATATGCTGACTCCTTGGCTGCCTCACCAGTATCTGAAGTCCTCTTTTCAATCTTGACCAGAGGGTCTCAAGATCTTTTCCTGGACTTGGGAGCAGGACCCTTCAGTCCATCCTTCTGATTCCCTGCAGGTGTAACTATGAACAGTGATTGGTTTGGCCTGGTCATATCCACCTGTGTTATTGGAGGGTGGGGTCAGATTGAGGGGCCCCAAGCACCCTCCATGCCTAGTGACAGTGAGGTCTAACACTGTGGGCCTTGAGGAAAATACTTACAAGTTCTAATAGCAAATTCTATGCTGCAGGTAACCTTGGATCACCCTGAAGCATCTTTTTTTTCCCTCTTATATGGTTCCAGCCTGGTTAGCCACATGTTTGCAGGCCTTACTCTGGGGAATAGAGTAAAATGGGTCTTTGGGGGATCTGCCAATGCTCTATAAGAAGCTCAACAGTGGGGCCTCCCTGGTGGCACAAGGTGTTAAGACACAGCTCTGTGAAGCTATCCGCAACCACTACAGCACAAATTCAATCCCTGGCCAGGGAGGTGACCCACATGGCTCAGCAGACATCTCCTGTCTCACCCACTGCTCCCCTCAGCAGTGTATTTCAGTACATCTGCCTGTTCTGCTTCCCACTCTGTCTCTGGTGAACCTTCTCACCTGCCCCCCCACTACCACATCTCTTCTAGCCTGCACCCCAGCTCTTATATGCATAAATAAATAAATCTGTAAAAAAAAAAAAAAGCAGCTCAACAGATAAAATATATCTTGTTATGCAGAATGAATAAGATATGGTTGAGGAAAATGTAAGTGATGCGAATATTTATTTGGGGGTTTTGTTAGGCTGGCAGCATGAGAGATATAGCTTGAAGAAATCTTTGAATCATGTTTTAGGGTTCAGAAAAAGGAGGTCGTTTATAAAGACTAAAACAACAAAAGGCAAGGTAGTTCTGATTTCAATCTGCTATGCAAATTAGGTAAAAACATATAACTTGTAAATTAATGTGTAAATTAGGTGAAAGTTGGTCAAATATTATGATTGGTGCAGGGATGGGGGAGGGGTGTTTATCAAGTAGGATTGGTTAAGTTTCCAGTCTCTGGGTAGTCTCAGATGAAAGTTTCCAAGTGGTAAATCTGCCCTTCTTAGCAGATGCTGATCCAGGAAACTGCTGGTTGGCTTAGTCTCAGTGCTTTCTCAGATGTAGACAGATCTGGACATGCCTGAGGCCTGATTCTCAATGTAGGGTTAACTTAGTTGCCCCTACACAATGACTCCATGTTGTTTCTCATTTCTTGTCAATCTTCAGGATCTTTAGGTCTTGGACAGAGCCCAAATCACCAACTACAACTTCCTGTTGTCCTGGTGAATGTTCTTTTTGGATTACTCTGTTCTCAGGAGTACTCTGTTCATCCTTACCTCATCACACCCCAAAGTATTATCTGAAGCCTAGCTTTGAAAAACCATGGATACATCCATTGGCCTGGAACCTTAATGATGCTCAGATCAGCATATGGCCTAGGTCCTCAGGCTGTCCTGTCTGAGCACCAAAGGTGTGGACTTACCTCAGACCCAAGGGTCTACTGTGCCATGGATCCAAACCAGCAAAGTCTTCACTACAGAGTACACAAGCTCTATGAGATTGTGCAGGGCCAACTTTGGAGATCCTCTAGATCCTCATGATGAAAGTTAGAATCATGGGGCCTCCTTGGTGGCACAAGGAGTTCAGTACAGCACTGTGAAGTTATCCACAGCCTCTACAGCATGAGTTTGATCCCTGGCCGGCCAGGGAGACACCCACATGGTGCAGCAGAACTCTCCTGTCTTGCCTGCTGCTCCCCTCAGCAGTGTATGTCAGTCAGTCTACCTGTTCTGCTCCTCACTCTGTCTCTGGTGAATTCTCTCACACCCCCCAACTCTGGCTTGTACCCCAGTTCTTGTATGCATAAATAAAATCTTTAAAAAAAAAAAACATGAAAGTTAGAATCATGATATACTTGGATTGATCACTTTGGACCTATATATTCCCCAGTGAAGCCAGGATTTGGAAGGAACAATGGTTGGTGCAAATAACCCCCCTAAGGGAGTGGGAAAGGTAAGTCCCCAAAGAAATGAAGGAGTATGTTATCAAAACAAGGGAGAAACTGACTTTTCTGGGCAGACTCTTATTCTTTTGATGCTCTCTTATCGCCTACACAAGTCCAATGTTTTTACAAGATTTCCTCTTCTTGCAAAAAGTGGGAGATTGAAAAGAATCATATATTTCTCCTTGCTCTGTGTAAGAGAGTAACATGATTTTACTACAGCCCACTTGCCACATTTCTCTATTGAACTGCTAGGGGGACTGCAACCTGGCTTTTCTTTAAAAATGTAGTTCAGTCAGAAAACAATATAATGGAATAAAACAGAAAGGAAACTAAATTCTTTTGTACTTTGTAAAATCAGGTGATTAATGGAAAAGAAATCTGAAGAAAATAGGCAAAGAAAATAGCATCATTCCCATTATATATAAAACTTTCGTTTTCCATGGCCCCCAATAGGCTCACTATTTTATTAATTCTTAGAAAACTCCAGCGATTTTTTCTGTTTCTCCCCTCCCCCCATTTCAGAAATTCAGGAATTGAAGCTTCACAAAGGAAGGAGATCAGGCCAGGTGGCATTCAAGGAGTGTCCTTGGTTGCTATGGAAATGTTCAGCATCTGACATTGTTTTCTGAACACAGAGACCTCACTCATGCCTAAGGCATTATGAATTATAGGTCCTCTCCCACAGACTCTTCCTCTTCATAACAGAGTTTTCTCAGCCTAGGCCAGGCTGCACATTCTTTGTCCACTTCCATTTGTACAGGAGATTTAGGTCAACTGCGCTTAGCAATGTTGTAAAGCAGGCAATTTAAGCTTGTCCCCATCCTCCTGGGGCCCAGGGCACTCTGCACTCAGCTGGTTTCGACCACGTTAGTGTACAGGAGCTGCAGTCAAGACCTAAGTGTTGACACTGTTAACTTCACATTAACTTAACTCTAAGTATCAGGTGAAAGACCTTCCCTTCTTATTAGAATAATAAGTGAAGAGGAGCAGAGTCAGCTTTACCCACACCTTGAAGACACCATGTTCTTCAGAGAGACTCATTGAGAGCATCTAGTCATGTCAGGGCATGTGTTCTCTAGGAAAAGTGTACATCCTATTACTCCTTACAAACTCTCTCTTCTGGGCCTCCCTAGTGGTGCAGCATCAATCTATCATCAGCCACTGCAGCATGAGTTCAATCCCAGGTTAGGGAGCTACCCACATGGCACAGCAGACCTCTCCTGACACGCCTGCTGCTCCCCTCAGCAGTGTATTTCAGTACATCTGCCTGTTCTGCTCCCCACTCTCTCTGGCAAATTCTCTCACTGCCCCCCACCTCTGGCTTACACCCCAGTTCTTGTATGCGTAAATAAATACATCTTAAACAACAACAAATTGTCTCTTCTTCCAGAGAGACAACAAATTGTCTCTTCTTCCAGGCAGAATAGCCAGGGACTGGTTGGTTGGTTTACTCCAAGGATTGCCTGGAGGTAAAATGGTCTGGCTGCCACCCCTACTTGTAAAGTTGCCTTCCCAGTCCTCATTCCCTTGAATTTCTCCTCTTCCCCAATCCTTGACACAGCTCTGGTCTGAGTTTTCTGTGTTTTTCTTTCCCATAGACATTCTGGATCCAGATTTAATCCCCAATGTATCTTTCTTCCCGATCCCACAACTTGCCCTCTCATCCAGCTTTCAACGATCCTTCTGCCTCCGTTACCATCAGCTATTTAATATATTGGTCATAGCCTCACAGCCTTGAATTCCTACTGTTGAAAACTTAACTTTAAGGAGTAATGGTCAATTACTTTTTTTTTCTTTGCAAAAAGGTCAATTTAGTCAAGTAGAGAAAAAAATATTACAGCCACTATATTCCTTCCCATCACCCATAGTCACTAATTATCAAGTTTTGCCATATTTTCTTGATCTATCTCCCCTGCTACATTTGTTTCTTTGCTGAAGTATTTTTTCAAAAGATTTATTTTTATTTATTTATGCATATAAGAACTGGGGAGTAGGCCAGAGATGCAGGAGTTGAGAGTGGGGAGCAGAACAGGAAGATCTACTGAAATCCACTGCTGAGGGGAGCAACTGGCAATGCAGGAGAGGTCTGCTGTGCCACATGGGTTAACTTCCTGGCCAGGGATCAAATTCCGGCTGTCAAGGTGGTAGCACTGAGACAATACCCCTGTGCCACCAGGGAGGCCCCCGCTGAGACTTTTTTTTTTTTTAAAGATTTATTTATTGATACAAGAACTGGGGTACAGTCTTTGGCACGGGAAGGTGAGAGAATTCACCAGAGACAGAGCAGGGAGCAGAACAGGCAGACAGACCTAAGACACTGCTGAGGGGAGCAGCAGGCCAGGCAAGAGAGGTCTGCCACACCATGTGGGTTTCTCCCTGGCTGGCCGGATTTTGAACCTGCGTTGCAGAGGTTGCGTGCGGACAGCTTCACAGCACGGCGCTCAACCTGCTGTGCCACCAGGGAGCCACCCGCCCGCCCCCCACTGCCCCGCTGAGATATTTTAAGCAAATCTCAGACATACTATTTCCACTCTGAATGAATCTCTCAAAATATTGACTTTTAAAAATTTCATAAAGCCAATGCTATTATCACACCTAGCAAAATTTGTACCAGCATGTTGGTAGCGTGAACATCCAGCCTGTAATGAAATTTTCCTTATTGTCTCTAAGGTGTCTTTTGTTTAATATTTATTTATTTATGCATACAGGAGCTGGGGTGTAGGCCAGAGGTGTGGCGGATGAGATAATTCACCAGAGACAGAGTGGGGAACAGAACGGGCAAATCTACTGCTGAGGGGAGCAGCGGGCGAGACAGGAGAGGTCTGTTGCACCATGTGGATTAGTTCACTGGCCTGGGATGAAACTCATGCCCCGGTGGCTGGAGGTAGCTTGATAAAGCTGTGTCTTTAACCCCTGTGCCACCAGGAAAGCCCTCTAGAGTGTCTTTTTACAATTGACTTATTTGAATCACTACCAAACAAGAGACCCACATTAGGTCTGGTTATCATTTAAGCATTTCAAATGAATTCTCCCATCCCTGAGGGGTTTCTTTTCAAGCTAATTTAAAAAAAAAAAATCTAAATAACACACCTAGGCATATCTAATTATAATGCTTAGGGTTATTTTTGTTGTTGTTATAGCTGCTTTTTTTTTTTTTTCATTCAAATGAACTTCAGTGTATGTGGTGGGGCAGCAGGGCGTTAAGATAGTGACATCTGTTACAAGCCTATGTTACTTCAATAAAAAAAAAATGTGTTTAAAAAAACATATTGGCATCTGAGGAGGCAAATGGCCCTGGATTCATCTGCAGACCAGAGACAAAAATAATAATTACAGCCAGCATGTATCAATGCTTAATATGTGCCAGCCGCTGTTCTAAGTGCTTTACGTGTAATTATCTCATTTTAAAAAGAGAACTGCCTTGGGAGATTTTAGGGTGCTGGCAAAACAGGAAGAAAATGCTGCCTTTTTTGGTTGGGGGAAGGTTATCTGAATGGGACACAGAACTTGTGAGTGTGTCAGGCGAGGGAGCGCAGGTGGACAACAAAATACCCTGAAGATTGGCTGAATTTTCTTCTCCACTCCCCAATATATAAAATAAGTGAAAGGGATGTTTTTGTTACCGCAAAATATTCTCAGGCAGTCTCAGGAAGGGAGAATACTGGTGACCCTCTAATCTTTTGTCTCTGGCGGGTCTATTGTTTCTCTCCCCACCCCACCTTGTGTCTTAAGTCATATGTTAGTCCCAAAATGCCACATCACTGGCGACAGCTTCTGTGATTCATTGCTGATGGTGATGATAGAAGACTGGCTGGAATTTCTTAGCCTGGGGAGGCTTTCTCAGTGCTCCTGTGAGTAAGTGGGATCATTATTCATCGACTATAATGATTTTGGTTTCTTATCCCGAAATGGTCCCACACACCATATTGCAAAACATGAAAGGCCACGTGTTGTTAAATAGTGCTTTCTACGCTTCAGGTTCTCCAGTGCTTAAAGTGCTGTCAAGTCTGACCTTGAAAAATAAGGGGATAGTGTAGCTGTGGTTGTGTTATAGGGCAGCCCCGATACAAAACGGGTTGCCTAACTGTGGGTCCTCACCCGCGCACTTAAAAGGACTTATCAATGCTCTACTGCAGGCGCACACAAAAGGTTAATAAAAGGTTTATTTACAAGGGAAGGGCAAATGAGGAAATGTACAACTCAGGGAGAAAAGTGGGAGACAAAGTTTTAAATGCGTCCTCCTGATCCGGCGATCTGGAATCCCAAATGGCACTCTGAGACCTGGCCGCGAGCCAGGAGCCGTGAAGCCAGGAGACGAGCGAGAGAGAGCCCCCCAAGGCCCACGTGTTTGATTTTTATACCCAATCTGGCTGCTCAACTCCACCCTCAGGTTCCAGCCACCTTCCCTTTGGGGGTGACGGGAATTGTCTTTCCCAATGTCTTGATGGCTTTGGTCTGGAGTGGGGGTGGAGTCCACAAAGCCTGCATGGAATTAGCTCGGGACATCCTTTCCCCCTAACAGTTGCTGCTAAGGACTTTCAGATAGAAGTACCAAGGGAGGTGGACTAAGAGACATCTCAGAGCTTGAGGTGAGTCTGGGAGAGGGCCTCACAGAGGACCTGCTCATTTGGACACTGTGAAAATGAAGTCAGGGGCAGGTCAGTTTGATGCTGGGGAAAGTTGGTGATGGGCACTAGAATCTAGTGCATGAAACCAAAGTAGAGTCGAGGCAGTCTAAGATTGGGCATCTTCTTAAATTAGAATCCCATGTTTATATCTGAGAACTAAGCTGGCAGAAGATGCTGAGATGAGCCATGAAACTAGGGTGGCATCAAGAAGTTCTTGTGAGTAAATTCCTCTTCCATCTGGCCTCTACTGAGGCCCAGAGGAACTGATGAGACCATCTGCCTCAAAGGTATTGCCCTCTGAACCCAGTGTTTTCCCCATAAGACTGCCCTTGTGGGTAGGCAATCTTGGATCTTCCCTAATGCCACCTCCTCCTGCTCTAAGTGTCCATACAGAACTGAACATCACTACATGGTAAGTGGATAAATATCAGGGAAGAACTGTTGCTCTTGGATGGTTCCTACTCATCTTTATTAACTGAGAAATAAAGCAAGAAATCATTGTTCAGTCAAACTATTTAGGTGTAAGCTTCCACTACTTATTGTAGCCCTAGTTACTCTATCCATTTCAACCTTTAAGACAATACCTAGTTAAATGTCATTATCTTATTTTCTGCCTTAGGGACCCAAATCTGTATAAAGATCCACAAGCAAAATAAATAGGAATTTAAATCAAATGGGCTTGCACACCTAATGACCCCCTTCAGTGGTGGAAATGTTTAATGATAGTTTAGTTTATGGAAACCCCAGCGACCAGGTTCCAAACAGTCTCAGCTGGGAAACCCAGACCTTTTTCTTTTGGAAATTCTCAATGATATGTTTTCAAAGCAGCTGATAAAACAGTTAATTATAGTGAGGTGTTTGGCTCCTCTGTAACATACACTTTCTCCTACTCTATGATTGGAGCTTCTTGCCATGTACCCTGAGCAGGGCTAGGTAATGCTACCATACATTTTTTTCCCATAATTTTTAAAATTACCACATAGGCAAAATTTTGCAAAATCTAATATGCCATCATTCAACTGATTTTTTCCAAAATCTGGAGACCTAAGTATCACATGGCTTCCATTTACCCAAAGTTAGATCTTTCTGTGGTGGACATTTTATGGCTAGAGCTTTTAACTGATCAGGAAATCTCCTTTTTGAATAGGTGGACTGTAAAGAAGTAAGCAGTAAAAGGACTAGGAATCTGCTATCGCCCTGGATTTCAAACAAGCAGAATCGGTTCTTAATGTTCTTGTGGAAATTGGTTCTCTATCTCACCCAGAATGAGGACAAGTTGATTCTGTTCAGTAGAGTTTCATAAATCTAACTGCTTACTCAATATCTCCATTTGGAGATTGAATGGACATGTCAACATATCCCAAGCTGAACTTTCGATTTCTGTGACATGCCACCTCTCTTCCTCTTACCACAAACCTGCTTTCACTACATCTTTCCTGACCCCAGTTGTCAACTCATCTGTCCAGTGGCTCAAGCTAGAAGCAGCTTTGAAAACTCTAGTTCTATTCCTTATAACCATTCTGTCAGAAAATCCTCCTGGCTCTCCTTCCTTCTGCTACCATCTTGATCCAAGCCACTATTATCTCTTGCCTGGATTACCAAAACATCTCTCTGACTCTTGGCTCTCTACAATCTATACTATACACTAGTCAGAGTGGTACTTTCAAAACCAATCATGGCACAGCTGGTCAGAATCCTACAATGTCTCCAAAAGAGTTTCTAGTGGATTCTGAAACTGCGTTTCCAACAAGTTTCCAGATAATGTTACTACTGTTAATCTGGATGAGGAACCACTCTTTGAGAACCACTGCTCTAGCAGTTCTTTGTCCTTGTGTGTCTCCTTGCTTACTTCTTCACCTCCTTCAAGTCTTTGCTCAGTGTTACCTTCTCAATGAAACCTAGTTAATCCATTTTATTTTATGCTGCGGATACTGGGTCTCATGCTTGCTCTGTTGGTCCTTGCTCTGTTCTTGTTCGTCTTTTTTGCAGACTAAACCATAGTCTGCAAGAGTAGGTGAGACCAAGATGGAGGTGGAAGTAAAACAAGAGTTTAGCCATAGTCTCATCACTGTAGTAAAATACATACCCACCAGTACCTTGACAGGTTAAAGCAAGACCAAATTTGGGAAAAAAAGAGGTTTGGGCGCAGGTCTTGGCATATCCCCTCAACTATTTCTCTTAAATTTTGCTAATGCAGACTCTTTAGCATTTCCCCCTCCATCTCTCCAGTTTGAGGAGAAGATTTCTAGAGCTGAGCTCCCTTCTCCATTCCTTGGCCAATGAATAAATGTTCTGCTGCTTGAACCTTTGCCTATAAAGCCTTTCCTGGGTTTGTTTGGGTGTTAAATGGGTGCAAGAACTCAATTGTTCGGCAACATTGCCTCCTACTATCTCACTGCTGTCACTCTCACCATCCTACTTGTTCTACTATCGCTTTTGTGTAGCACTGAACACCTTCTAATATTCTATATAATTTAATGTATTCTGCCTCACTCACTAAAATATAAGTTCCTAGAGTTGTCACCCTTTTTTTAAAAAAAAGTTTTTATTAAAGTAACATTGGTTTATAATACTGTATGTTTCAGATATACTCATTGTAATTTGACATGTATATATCCATCCCATCACCATATAATTGGCCCCCTTTACCTGACTTACCCTGCCTCCACCCCCTTCCTCTCTGGTAGCCACCATTTCATTTTTATAGTCTAAGGGTTTGTTTTGTTTGTTCATTTTGTTTTGTTTCTTTATATTCTATATAGAAATGAAATCATATATTTTTCTTTCTCTGACTTGTTTCACTTAACATAATACCCTCTGGGTATATCCATTTTGTTCCAGATATTCCACTGCCAGGTATTTTTTCAAAGGACATAAAAATACTCATTCAAAAAGATGTATGCAACCCTATGTTCATTGTAGCACTATTTATAGCCTAAGTGCCCATTGATAGAAGAATGGATAAAGATGATATAGTACACACATCTCTATAATATGCAGTGAATACTACTCAGTCATGAAAAAGATGTGACCTTGCCATTTTCAACCTTGGAGATATTATGTTAAGTGTAATAGCTGCTTTTTAATTTATGAACTGCTGTATCCCAACACCTAAAACAGTGCCTGACACATGACTAGTTGCTACATAAATGATTCTAGCATTACATTTTCCACAAATTATAAGGGCAAGAATCCCAATTTCTTCACCAGCTTCCAAAGAGAGACTTTTTTCCTGCTCCTACTTTCATGCTATTTCCTTTATAAAAAAAAGTATCCCCTTTATTTAATTCCTAAAATCTATCCTTTAAATCAGATCATTCTCCTCTAACTACTTTTTACTACAATGGCAACTTAGCTATTTTTAACTATTCTCATTAGTTTCCTGGGTATTATTTTGGTATTCCTTGTTACAAAGCCTCTGAGAACCGGACCGTGTTCTGAATAAATTGTCAAAGAGTAGGATCAAAATAAATGCTTATTGGATGATTGAACATTAAAAAGTGTTTAATAAAAGAATAATTGTTATAGTCACACTTACATAAAATCAGCAAATCCCAAAGCGCTTTCACATCAAATCTTCATAAATGTTCTCTGGGTTGGGTAAGAAAAGTTTGTTTTTTTTTTTTTTTAATTCATTTTACATCTGGGGAAAGTGAAGTAGGTTAAAATTCAGAAATTAGCTGTTTCATCAGGATTAAAAGATGATCACAGAAATGTCTCACACAAAGCTGAAACTCAAAATATCTTAGTTTTCCCTTTCCTTAGAGATCTGAGAAAGGCCATGTACATAAACGAGTCTTTATTGAATTTATACAATCTGCCAAGAGTTTAATAAACTTGAAGATCTTGCGTCTCTAAATCTTAAAATATAATTCTGTGAAGTGTTTACTCTTGTTACTAATGAAGTAACAGACTCCGAAAGGTTAAATCATTCACACAAAGTCAAGTTACATAGATAGCAAACACAATGGTGCTAGGATTTGAACTCAGCTCCAAAATATTTTTTTTCCACTTCTGTAGATCACAGTGCCTCGTCAGTGTCTTGGAAATAAAGGCTACAACTCAGAATCCAAAGCTCTTCCATGTATGCCAACTGCTGGGTATTATGTTGCCTTGCGTTGATTATTAGCTAATCTGTTAATTTAAAAATAAAACTTATTGAAAAATTTTTCTTACAGTTTTTCCAATAAAAATATAATTTTAAAAATAAATACTGATACTGATTCTCTTAATTAAGCTACAAGGCCATGCTCTTAATAACGTCTGGTGGTTTTTTTCCTTTGACTTTTACTTACATGGAAAGTCGAAGCTAAAAAGAAGCTCAGAAGCCATGGTAAGAAAACTAAGGTCCAAAGAAGATAAATAACTTAAAATCGGAGCTAGGGACAGAGTGTGAAACCAAGGCATGTTTTTCTCTGTGCACATCTTTGTTTTACAGAACACATCCTTAAAGTCTGTTGCAACAAGCTGGATAGACACTGCGTTTTTGAATACATATGGAGATGGTGGCAGCATTGGTGCTATGGGTGACGTCAGAAGCACTCTTGCCTTTTCCTCTTTGGCAGAAGTCTCCTGTCATAATCCCTACATAACAGTGAATAGATCTATAGCTATACCATGTGGCAAAATGCCTGAGTAGAGAAATTATGGATAGAAACAGCCAGGCTTACAATGAAGTAGGACCTTTGGGTACAGATGGGAGGACTGGGAGGCAGCAGGGCTGAGAGCCTGACCAGTTTTGTCTGCACCTAGAGACTGATAAACTGCCAGTGGTGTGTGCGGAGTGTGAGAACACACAGGCACAGGCCTTGAGTCTCCAAGAAGATATTTGCATACAAAAGGGAGCTTCTCAGACTCTTTAAAACATCCATAGAAGGATTGCTGTTTCTTTTTTTTTTTTTAATTTTTTAAAGATTTATTTTTTTATTTATACAAGCACTGGGTACAGTCAGAAGCACGGGAGGGTGAGATAATTCACCAGAGCCAGAGTGGGGAACAGAATAGGCAGATCAACCAAAGCACACTGTTGAGGGGAGCAGCAGGCGGCAGGAGAGGTCTGCAAGCCATGTGGGACCCTCGCCAGTGGGCGGGGATGGGCGGGGATCGAACCGGTGCTGCAGAGGCTGTGGGCAGCTTCGCAGCCCAGCACTCAACCGCTGAGCCACCAGAGGAGGCCCAGAAGGATTGCTGTTTCATAGAGTAGAAGAAACCCATAGAAGGTTGGTGGGAGAAGGCAAACCATAGCCTCCTCAATCACCATGATGAGAGCACTGCTATTAAACAAGTCCATGATGCTGTTTGAGGCTTACATTTGGAGACACTGGAATGAAGGGGGGGTGCGGGTCTCTATGGAAAGATGTCCAGCAAATTCCTTGAATTGTTCTCTAGCTGATTCAAACTTGTACATAGAACTGAATCTAGGCATAGCTTTAAAAGCAATCCTCTTCTGAACTTCTGTAGAACATGGACCAGGTCAATAAAATAGGCTCTAAAAACTTCTGTACATTATCACGTATCGATATTTCAATTTGGAGCCTTGAAGGATTATCAGATACCCCTACAGAGTAGAAACTCAATAATATATTTGTCAAATAACTTCTTGAAATACTACTTCCTCATCTGAAATGGAAGCTCATCAAAAGTATTGACTTTTTTGTTTAATCCTTTAAAAGTTCATCTCTTGTGTTCACTTATGGAAACCTCTTTGCTTGGCGCTGAGTGTGCAATAGATATTCAGTGTGCATTTGGTGCTTAAGAGAGTGGATTTCAGGAGCAGGAGAAGCTGGAACGATCTACAGTCTTGTTGTTATGAGTCTGTGTCCCCTTCTGTGTCCTCTCCTTCTTACCTAAGGACCTCACACCTGCACGCACACACCTTGAGGCACGCCCTCGTACACCTGGCCCTCACACCTATAAGGCCACCTGTGAACTTCTTCTACATGGACTCTCCCGAAACATGAGCCCTGCCAAGCAATTACTTTCCAGGAAGCATACGACTCTCTTCTGTTTCTGTAATGAAGCCAGAATGGTGTGCCAACAAGCTCTGTGTGAGGATGGCTCTTACTATTCCATGCCACTCTCTCAGAGAAATCCACCATTGGGCTGTTTGCCCATTAATTAAATCGCCTCGTGTAGATGGAAGGGCGGGGAAGGGATCTGAGCAAGCTGTTTCTTCTGTGTTTGAATGAATTTATATTAAACTTTGAAAAGGGATTGTGGCTTTTGTTTTCCTCCAGATTGAAACTATTTCATTAGTAGATATCGGGAGAGAAATGTGAATTTCTTTCTCTATCGTGTTGTTCTTACTGCTGTTGTCTTGAGATCTTTGTTCAAAAATCATTTTCTTTCAAAACAAAGGTTGGCTTTTATTTCAGAATGAACCAAGGAAAGTGACCTGGCCAAAGAACCAGTGAACCTGCTGCTTCTGAGCCATTTGTCGTTTCAACATCGACCCTATTTCCCCAGACAAGGTGTCTGTTGCAAAAAACGATGAGCATAATACCTGCTTATTCAGGAAGGTCAGTGGAAAGGTAGAGCCCTTCTGATAGCTCCTAGAAAAACTGGACAAGAAACAGCTTGCCTACCATATTAAGGTCCATCACATCTTTTGAGAAAACTGCTGAGATTGCTAAGGACCATCATATTAGAAGAGAGACCAGAAACTAGGTCAAAGCCCTAAGAATCCATGTAGAGAAGGCAGGAAAGAAAAATAGCAATGGTGGTGGGAAGGGAAGGAGGCATTATACTGCCCCCAAGTGGCAGGTTGGACTTGACTCTTGGAAGATGGTGTGAGTCGGGGAGGGGCTGGGGGAAGGGGTGACCGGTAGTAAAAGAAAGAAACAACCTAAGAGTCATACTCATCTCTCATAAGACCATGTAAATACCATAAGGAAAAACAAAAAAACTAACAGGTGTCATGCAGTCAAATTGTGCTCCAACTCACTGGCTTCTTTTTTAAGACCTGCCACTTTACATTCATTTGCTGCTCTGATGAACACAATGAAGTGTTTAGATTCCATTAAGAAACCTCAAAAAAGAAAAAAAAAACAACCTTGGCCTTCAGAGTTAGCAGCAAAGCTATTTAAAAGCTTTTCACAAGGTATCATTTGTGCATTCAGAAAACCATTAAGAACTTCCTCCTTTAGAAATATATGATTCTTTAACTTCTGATTTTAAACATTAATATTTTCTTACAGTGACCCATATCTTCAAGAACATATTCCCCATGCCTCACCAGACAATGCATTCAATTTCTGCTGAAATGTGGATTGGATTTAATAAAGTGACATACCTAATGGGAGGGAAATTGGAGTCGGAAGGAAATGCAGGAGTGGAAAAGTGTGGATATGCATCCTAACTACTAGGAATGCAATAGGATTCCTGAGCGCTTTGGGAAGGTAATCATGACTGGGAAGTCCGGAGATGGAGGTGTCAGGGCAACAGACTGAAACACAATGGAAAACATTTCTTCTGGCCTAACGCTTTCAAGAAATGGTGACTTGGAAAGACATCCCAGACAGGTGGTGTGGTGGCTGGCAAAAGTATGCAGATTCTTGGGCAAGCTCTTGGGTTTGACCCCAGCTCTGTCACCAGCCACACAAGTTTGGGCAGTCATAGTGGTCACTTTAATAGCCCTGAAAGCAAAAGTCCAGGTGACTCATAAAATTCTACAATCCTGTAAATAATCCCCTTAAACAAGAAGAAAAACTCCCTCTTGATGGGCAAACTTGACTTCTCTAAGCTAATGAATTAGATGGGACTTTCCAGTTCTTTTTGCAAAGGAGAAAGTGAAAATATATGAGTAGATGTAAAGAGTATAGGCATTATAGCTGGACTTCCAGGGTTCCAATGCCAGTCCCACCACCTTTAGATAGGATCACTAGACTATAAGACCAATTCTTACCTCTTTAAGCCTCAGTTTCTTCATCTGTGAACTGAGAATAATAATAATTTCTATCTCAGGAGGTAACTATGAAGATAATGTAATAATATTTGTAAATTTCTTAATATACTGCCTGGCACAAAGTAAGTACTCAATAATTGATAGCGGTAGTAGTAAAAATAACAATTTTCATCCATGTCTATAATATGACCCAGCAATTCCACTCCTAATTATCCAAAGAACACAAAATCACTAATTTGAAAGGAAAACTTCACTATTATGTTTATTGCAGGACTATTTAGAGTAGCCAAGATACAGAAACAATCTAAATGCCCCTAAACAGATGAGCAGATTAGGAAGATGTGGGTATATAGACACACTGCAATACTATTCAATGATCAAAAAACGTAAACTCATGCCATTTGTGGCAATGTGGATGGAACTGGAAGGGATTATGCTAAATGAAATAAACTAGAAGGAGAAAGATAAATACTGGATGGTTTCACTTATATGTAGACTACAGAAAAACCAAACAAAGGTTCAAATAAAGACAAACTTTAAACCCAACCCTTGAAAGCTGACCATAGATCTGAGGCATCCAGAGGGGAGAGGAAGAGGTGAAAACAGAGGAGGAAGGAGAGAGCACATGGACTGTGGTGACTACGCCTGAGGGGAGAAATACTATATTGATTGTCAGAACACTAACAAGAATGTAAAACAGTGGTACTTCATTAAAAAATTTTAAAATATACATGTATATATAACTTTTCATCCATGATATTGAGACTTGATATTATAACTCCCAGTCATGTTGAAAGAGATTGGGATGTCAAAGACATTACCTATAAAAAGGTTTAAATCAAAAGTTTTTTCACAAAATGGTTCATCTTCATATCTCTTTATTAAAAATGGAATTAGTACTTTTCACTCCTAACACAAAAATATACATGAACACAATATAAAATTTGGATAGTTGTGAAAGGAACATAAACAGCCATTGTTAATTATTTGTTATATAAAGATACTTAAATATATAAATGTATATTTGTATTTTAAGTAAAACTGAACTCATGCAGTACAGTTTTATAAAATGATATTTTCATTCAAGAATGTCATAGACACTGTGATATTTGTTCTTTAAAAGCATATTTAATTTCTGCATACCTTTTGATGAATATGCAATAATTTAATCAATGCTATATTGTTAAACATTTCATTTACTTCCAGTTTTTACCCATTGTAAATTATAATGCTTCTTTCTTTTTTTTTTTTTTAATGGAGGCATGTTTTTATTTATTTATTTATTTGTTTGTTTTGTTTATACATGCACTGGGTACAGTCAGAAGCGCTGGAGGGTGAGAGAATTCACTGAGCCAGAGCTGGGAGCAGAGCAGGCAGAAGGACCGAAGTACACTGCTGAGGGGAGCAGCGGGCGGCAGGAGAGGTCCGCGCGCCATGTGGGACCCTCCTCCGGTGGCCGGGGAGCAGCCGGGGATTGAACCGGCGCCGCAGAGGCCGCAGGCAGTTTCGCAACCCAGCGCTCAACCGCTGCGCCACCGGGGAGGTCCCCGGAGGCCCTAGAGATTTTTTTTTTTTTAAGATTTTTTGTACAAGAATCTGGGTACAGGCCAGATGTGCGGGAGGGAGAGAGAATTCACCAGAGATTGGGGAACAGAACAGGTGGATTGACTGAAATACACTGCTGAGGGGAGCAGCGGTCAGGACAGGAGAGGTCTGCTGCGCCATGTGGGTTTTTCCATGGCTGGCTGGGATGGAACCTGTGCCGCAGAAGCTGCGGACAGCTTCGCAGTGCAGTGCTCAACCGCCTGTGCCACCAGGGAGGCCCCCGAGATTTATTTATTTATTTATTTATTTTTTTAACATTTGTTTGCTCGATACCTTCTTTTTTTTTTTTTTTAAGATTTATTTATTTATTTATACAAGCACTGGGTACAGTCAGAAGCTCAGGAGGGTGAGAGAATTCGCCAGAACCAGAGCGGGGAGCAGAGCAGGCAGAAGGACCAAAGTACATTGCTGAGGGGAGCAGCGGGCGGCAGGAGAGGTCTGCGCGCCATGTGGGACCCTCCTCCAGTGGCCAGGGAGCAGCCAGGGATCGAACCGGCGCCGCAGAGGCTGTGGGCAGCTTTGCAACCCAGCGTTCAACCACTGCGCCACCGGGGAGGTCCCCCCGGGATTTATTTTTAAAAGCACGCGAAAAGAAGAAAAATTCTATACAGAGCCCTATGGAAAAGATAACAATTTCCCTTTTTATATTTTTTCTATTTTCATTTTTTGCAATGAACATATTTGAATTACAATTGTATAATTTTCCCCCTCCAATTAGATTATAAATTCTTAGGGGACAAAGAGATCTATATTTCATTTATCCCTTGCAGCAATTGAGAAGTATCTGTCGACTAAAATTATTATTTTATTTGACCATAAAAATTTTATTCTCAGTGATACTCAGAGATTTGGTTAACTGATTGGGAAGTAGAGGAATGGATTTGTTTATTCATGAAACTGATGGTAGAAGAGGCAGTGGGTGACATTCAGGTGATAGCCATAGGAAGCAATTTTTAAAGCTTTCAATAAATATCATCCATGAGCTTCCTCCCCCAGCCCCCAAACATTATTTGAGGTTTGCTCATAAAGTACAAGAATTCATTGACACACGGATGTGTGTCATAATCTCACTCATATCCCATTGTTAAAATTTCCTTCTCTTTTGAAAAAAATTGAATCTCAGAGGGCCTCCCCGGTGGCAGCGGTTGAGTGCTGGGTTGCAAAGCTGCCCGCAGCCTCTGCGGCGCCCGTTCGATCCCTGGCTGCTCCCCGGCCACTGGAGGAGGGTCCCACATGGCGCGCAGACCTCTCCTGCCGCCCGCTGCTCCCCTCAGCAGTGTACTTCAGTCCTTCTGCCTGCTCTGCTCCCCGCTCTGGCTCTGGTGAATTCTCTCACCCTCCCGCGCTTCTGACTGTACCCAGTGCTTGTATAAATAAATAAATAAATCTTTAAAAAAAAATGAATCTCAGAGCTGGGGTCTACTAATGATGAAAAAGAATCAGGTGCATTTGAGAATTAGAATTCTGGTGCATTTGAGATTCTAACTGCTAGAGATGACAGAAGGTGATGGGTGGAGAAAGTGGGACTTGGATCGAATGTTTGCTCACCTGGCTCTATACAGCTCATGGCATATCCTAGGAATTCCTGGCATTACTTGGTACCTTGGCTACTTGAGAGTGTGACAAATGGTTTCCCCCCATTGTGCCATGAGGCACTGGGACCTATGCTAGGGAAGGCTAGTTTTAATGGCATTCCCTGCAAATGGGCAAAGGCAACATTTAAGTAAAACTGAAAAGTAGCTGAGAAATGATATTTCATGTAGTAAAGTTGGGGTCCCAGTTGCCAGTTTATTAGGATTAACTATTCTAATGATTTGTCTCAAATGAAAATGAGTTAGGAGTCAAGCTCTTTGAGGAGAAATTCCCAATGGGGACAGTGAGCTCTTGAGTGTTTAGTGCCAACAATGTTTTAGGCAGCAAAGCCAATCATGGGGGATTGGTTATGAACTTTACCTTAAGGGCACTCTCTCCTGAATAACAGATTACAGGCCCTCTTAGAAAAGTGCTCCTCAACATTCTTATCGATTAGCCTTCAAAAAAGAGCAGAGTGGTGGGGAGGAGGGGTGGGTTCCTCTAAACCCAGACAGGCTGCTGGAAATTTGCCAAAATGCTCCATTCACTCACTGGGGATCTTGTTACCCAACTTCAGTTATAAAGCTGTCCGGTATGATTGCCTGGTACTTCTGGTCAGATCCCTTCAGTATTCCTTTCCCCTCTTTCTCCTACACCCTGCCCTCAACCCCTTCCTCCATAACACTTGCTGGAACACCTTCTCTTTCTTTATTTGAAAAAACTGTATTATGTTGTCAAAGAAATCTCTGTATTCAACTGTGTACTTGAGGTACAGCTGAAAAAGCCTTTTGTCTGTGGACAGAAGACGGAAAAAAATCTCACCCCATTATCTTCCAGGTAATTTGTCTTTTAAATACTTTTCTGCCATGGAGAAAATTCCAAATGACACTAAGAAGAGAAATGGTTCATTAAGAAGACATAGTTATAATGTAACAGTATTTTCTTAGGGTTTTAATTAATGAACTCCTAATAACTCATTTTAAATCTCATCAAATGGTAGACGTTAATGTGGGTTTTTTTTTTTAAACTTTGCACATACCTCATTTCCCCAAACAGCTACTGATGATTCCCTTAAGTCTTACAGAAAAATGCTGCAGTTTACAAATTGCTTTTGCATAACTTTTCTCAAATAAAAATTATTTGGTCATTATGTCAAAATAAGGCATTTCCCTCTCACTCCTTAGTAAAAATGCCCAGAGAGATTAGGTGACTTATTCAAGGTCACACAGCAACCTGCTGTTCAGCTTTGCTCTCAGTAAGTTTTTTTCTTGTTCACAGCTCCCTGCTGCCTTCAGTTGTTTAAAACAAAATGGAAAACAACGTATTACCCTTGGCACTATTTGTGGCTAGGTTATACTTGGCTTAGCTTTGCACCTAGGCACCCTTTGAAATGTGATTCTGAGCTGGGAAAAGGGCTATTTTAATACACTCAAGTGAGGCTTAGTTGAATTTTTCCTAGTGTGTGCCTATGACTAAGAGAACACAATGTCTCAAGTGCTTGCTCCTTAGGCACTCTGGCAATGTTTGTTTTGCTAAAATCGTGAAGTGAGAATTAATTTCCTGTCTAAATACCCTGGAAATATATCGTAACCATTTAAGAAAGACAGGTTGGTTAAAAATTATTTTTAGAAGATAGAGAGGAAATTCTCATTCGTTTTGAGTTAGAGACTGCTACTAGTTCTCAATAGAAAATAATGGAAAAACAAAACCTTCTTCAATAGAAAATACTAGAAAAGTAAAATAAAGCTTTCTGATTGTCTTGGAGGTACAACCCCCTCAGTTCTGAGTGGGGAGGCTAGTACTACGACTGAGCACCACCAATAAATACCTGGGAATTCAGAAACACAGACTGACCCTCACCAGAAATACTCTCAAGCCCCCTGTCAACGGCTGATGTGACATCCCTAAGACTTTTGTGTGGGTAATGGTACCAGGTTAGTTTCCTCATAGACACTCCCTGACTGCAAATAGCTTGAAGATATTTTAAAACAGCGGAAAAGTTTGTGATCAATTATGACAAAGCCCAAATCATTGCTGACGCTGCGCTTAGTAACGGAGGTTACCAGGTTAGTTCTAGGTTTTCCAAATAACGAATCATAAACAAAAGCACTGAATAAATGGTGTCTTCAGCAGACAAGGATGAGATCCTTGCCAGGGTTCAGGTTCACGTTGAGCTTAGGAATTCTCACCTCCGCGGGGCGCTGGGTGTCATTGGGCGCTGACATCACAGGCATGTGTTCTTCATCGAGAATTTGGGTCTCTTGTTTTATTTTTGTGATTTTTTTTTTTTTAAGAAAACTAATAACCTGTTATGTGCCCACTATGATGTGGCAGCTGGAGAGGAAAGAAAGCCAAGTGGGTGACTCATTGTCTCTTGATCACATCATTCACATTCCTGCCCCCGCACCTTTTCTCGGGATTCTCACAATGAACTTCCCCTCCCCCCACCCACCGGCCTGCAGAGGAAGGCTACATGCGTGTGAGCTTGCTCTTGCATTCATGCATGCCTGTGTGCATGTATGCCACAACCCTCATCTCTGGCCTAACCTTTTGTCTTTTCTTCCAAGTCACTGCTGCATCCTCCTGCCTCCTCTGATTTCTGCTGAACACATTTACGACCCAGTATATCCTTTCTGGTGCAGATAATTATTTTTTACAATATATCCTGTCTCTGGAAATAGGCTGTGTGGTCCATCAGGATATACACCTATCTTACCCCCTTTCTGTTCTTTTTTTAATGTCCCTGATAGCAGATCTCCTACCAAATAGGTAACTCAAAACAACCTCCTGATTGGTTCCTGCATCCTAATCTTCTGGTGCTTGGAGATAGGACTAGGTATTCATTTGGGTAGCAGGGCTGTCATTTCTCACCGTTACCTGTTTTATGGTCTCTATTGGACTGTGTATTCATGTTGTTACAGATGCTATAAGCAAGGTCGGGGAGGAGAAGCTATCTGAATGAATGCTTTCACTTATCTGTGGCTGTTATCCCAACTGGTAGCAAGGACATCATTAAGAATTATGAGGATTCAGGAGGGCTGAGTGTCTTGGTTTAATGGAGTGTCAAGCTCAGCTCCACGAAGACTAACAGGCTGGGAGGAAGAAAATACAGCTTCAATTTGGGTGGGGATGCTGGGCTGGGGGTGGGAGGCTTCCTCTCCCAAGGCTGCCAGAGAAAGCCCTGGGAAAGCCAGCTCTGTAGTCAGAGCCTGTTGCGCTTTCTATGGGCCTTGAGTCACCTGCTTAAAGAAGAAATTGGGGCAAAAGAATCCTAGTGCCTGATATAAAATGAACTCTTTCTGTCAAAAAGCTGACAAAGCAGAGAAATTAGGGGGCAAATTAGGGCAGGGAAGCAGAGACTGCAGAAAGTTATCCAGTAAAGCAAGTGAGGAAAAAAAATGCAGAGAAAAGGAGAACTTTATCCTTATCTAAGAAGAGGGAGTGTAGTGGTTGTTTTTTTTTTTTTTTTTGGTTTTTTTTTTGAGAGAGAGAGAATGCAATCACTCTTAGGGAAAGGATACAATTGCATGAAAAAAAATGGTAGGGGAATTTTTACCTGACTCTACAGAAAACTTTGCTGAGTTAAGGGATGAGTAATAGATTTGGATTTTGATGACCTAAGGAGTACGTGGGGAACCTGGCTATGAAAGGCAGTCCATGGAGTGGTGAGAAGCATGAACTTGGCGTGTATGTAGTGGCATTCAACTCTCACTCAGCCCTGTGTCCTGACCAAATCACTATCAGAGTCTCAGCTTCCTCATCTGTAAAATAAGTGCATCGAGGGCCTCCCTGGTGGCGCAAGGGATTAAGCACAGCACTGTGAAGCTATCCACAGCCTCTGCAGCACGAGTTCAGTCCCCGATCAGCCAGGGAGCTACCCACAAGGCGAAGCAGACCTCTCCTGTTTCACCCTCTGCTCTCCTCGGCAGTGTATTTCAATCTGCCTGTTCTATTCCCCACTCTGTCTCTGGTGAATCCCCTGACCTCTGGCCTGTACCCCAGTTCTTGTATGCATAAAATAAATAAATCTTTAACAAATAAAGTGCATCTATCTGAGCATTGGGAGGATTGAGATAATCCAAGCAGTTGTTGCAATCCCTGACACTTAAAAATGTTTTTCCATCCATACAAAAGGTTGGGGTGTGTCTTGACCTCATTTTGGGCAACTCTGGCTTTCGGGTATTCTGAGGGTATCAGGGGGACGCAGTCAGGAAGAAATTCCTTGCAGAGGAAATGGCCCATGTATTTCTAGAACAATAATGTGGGATATTGCATTTGAAGTTATTTTCTCCCCAGGCTGTAATAGCTGTCTGCTCTCATTAGCAACAAATATCTTCATAAAAGTCTGTTATGCGCAACTGCTTTATGTTAGTGGTACTTTGCAACCTAAAGGAGACAGGCCAAGTCTGTACTTTGGCTACCTCCAGCCGGAAAGGCAGGTGAGCTGCAAGGATGAAGCAGGAAGCAGGATTTCAGATCCAGACATGGTGGATACCCAAGAAGGGAAAAGAGATGTTTCCATAGTGACTATCAAAGGCAAGTAACCTCCATGGGAAGCTTGCTTGGTGACATCCAGGTTACACTAACACTAGTGCAGCTACAACAGTAGAAGAAACCAGGAAAACCTCTAAGTAATGGAGTTAACCAACCCAGAGTCAGGAGTTGATATGAGGGTCATTTTGGACTTCCTGCCTAGTGGCGGTTTATTACGTACCAATTCAGTTAAGCTGAGGTCAAGCTGACTCACCTGGAGTAACTCTAGCACATTCTGATTGGCCTGTGTCCACCAAGTTTACAAAGTCTGCATCTCTGAGTGTCAGTGATAGCTCCATGAACTCATCCTTCTGTTAGGGGGAAAGATGTCCTGAGCAAACTCCATACAGGCTTTGTGGACTCCACCCCCATGACACTGGGAACTACAAATCCCATGATCACCAAAGGGAAGGTCGTGAGGACCTGAGGGCGGAGTTAAGCAACTAGGCTCTTGGTTTGGGTATTTAACTAGCCATGCGGCCAGGGGGTCGCCCTCTTAGCCACGAGGCATGGTAGGTTTGTGCCAACTCATTGGGTCATTGGGATTCCAGGTCAGCGGAAATGGGTAGGATGCATTTAGGAATGTATCTCCTTCTTTTTTCTCCCTGAGTTATTCATTTCCCATTTCCCCTTCCCTTGTAAAGAAACCTTTTATCAACCTTTTGTGTATGTCTGCAGTTTAGCATTAATAAGTCCCCTTTAAGCATGCAGGTGAGGACCCACAGTCAGGCAACCCCATTTTATATCGGGGTTTGCCCTGTAACACTTCTGCTCTGTGTGATGGGAAAATTACACACACACACACACACACTTTCTCTCTCTCTCTCTCTCTCTCTCTCTCTCTCTCTCTCTCTCTCTCTCTCACTGCCCACTATAACCAGCCTGGAGATGGGCAAGAGGCAAATTAATTAAAGCAAAAGTGATATGCATTAACCTGGTACCCTCTGGAAGAGGAAGCCCAGGTGGAGTCTGATGAAACCAACTTTGTTCTTGAAGTCCAAGTGGACCGGATGTCAAGAGTTAGCTCTGATCCTTTATGGAGTATTCCGACAAAGCAGCTAAAATTGCTGTTTAGTTATTCTGCCCTGTGATTTTATGCAAAAATAGGTAATATGGTTTAAAAGTAGATTTGGTTTGCAAACTTTTGCTACGCTATTGAAACAATTTGGGATCAAGGTTGAGAGAAACTGTTTTTGCATAAGTTGAATCAATTGTAATATTTTCCCTGTGATTTGATATCTTTGCTGTTTTGTTTTGGCTAATGCCTCCAGATTTTTTTTTTTTAGCTTGGTCTGATAAACTATTTCCCAGGAATGGAGGACTTTCACTTTCCACAATGGACAATACCTGGAGAGACTGGTTTGCTTTCCAATGGGAATCCTGAGAAAAATTTTCATCTGAGACTGTACCCCAACATCCATACATTTGATCTTCAACACCATGGAAATGGTGGCAAAAAGTGAAAGGGGGGAATTTTAGGGGGAAAGGATGTCCTGAGCTAATTCCATACAGGCTTTGTGGATGCCACCCCCACTCCATCAAAACACAGGGAAATACAAATCCCAGGATCCCCAAAGGGAAGTTGCAAGGACATAAGGGGAGAGTTAAGCAGCCATTTTCTCTGTTTGTAAATAAAAACCAGCCATGTTAGTGGGGTCGGACACACTTGGCTCATTGTCTTGGGTGGGCAGGTTTGGCCCAGCAGGTCATTTGGGATTCCAGGTCGGCAGAATGGGTAGGACACATTTAAGAATTTATCTCCCTCCTTTTCCCCTGAGTTGTACATTTCCTCATTCCCCTTCCCTTGTAAATAAACCTTTTGTTAACCTTTTAAAACAAAACAAAACAAAACAAAAGTGATATGCATTAAAATGGGGAAGAGTTTTCTAAAATGACCCAACTGTTACTATGTCATGTCCTGAGCTGTAGTAACTCCCTCTGACTGGCTGCTCCAACACCCACCAAGGAAATAATTCATGAAATCCCTCAGATAACGCAGCAATCGCTAAGTTCCCTACCCTCATACCGCTTGTCTCCAGGGAAGTGCCTCCTGACCCCTAAAGGCTTCCTTTGCTAAGTGCAGGAAGCAGCACCCACAATCACAGGCCTCCAACTATGGCCATTCACTGGCTCTTCCTTCCTCTTGAGGTGCCCTTGAGTCTCCCCACTTTGCCCATGATGTCTTTTAAGGTAAGCAGCTCTGTTGAGGGTCAGTGCTATGCTGCTGCCGTTCATCATTTCCTAACTCTTTAAATAAACCCAATTCAGCCGCACAAGGGGCTTGGAAAGCCCTTTGCAATTGTCTGTCCTAATTCTCCAGAGTTTCTCCAGTCCATTCCCCACTCACTCACTTTGCTACTCAGTTGTTATTCTTAGCTTTCTCATCAGTGACCTCTCCCCTGCTACAAGCTTTGTCCTCTTCCTCAATTTTCCATCCAGTCTCAGCTCTGTCCTTCCTGTTGGAAATAATTCTGGTCTCCACCTCTGCGCTCCTTGAAACAGAATCCCAGTTTTCTTCCATCTCAAATGCCTATGGCTGGACCAACAGCTTGAAAGCCCCGAGCATTAAAGAATATATAAGCTATACTATTGAAATTATAAGCTATAAAATAAATGTAAACTCTAACAAATCAAATGTGACTATGTAACACTTTTTAAAAATAAGCTGTTAAATGCTTGTTCTACCCCAATATTTTGGAGGCCTCATTTGCTAGAGAAGAGCCTGCACTTAGGCTGCCTATTGTCAAAGCCCCTGTGCCCCCTCATCCCCACCCACCGCCATGCTCTGCAGAACACTAGGGACCTTTAGGGGCCTATCAGCTATGACTGCCTTGCCAGTCTTCCCAGTCAAGTGTCAAGGTCAGCACAGTTGATAGGATCACCCCAGGTATCCCTTCCAGTTCCTTTCCCCAGTAAAGCAAACTCTTCTCTCCAGCCTCCACCACAACCCCAACACATACACACACACACATACACACACCCCACCCCTATCAAAGGCAGTCTTTTCCACTCTCATTAAACTGATTGTTATTCATTGCTTTTCAACAAAGATGACTAAAGCATCCAGAGATAAGCACTGCACCCAGGTGTGTGTTGATTCTACTTAACAGTCACTTGCTCCATCCAGGCCCAACCCTCCCCCCCCCCCCCCCCCCCCCCCCCCCCCCGATTCCTGATGATAATAGGAATTGGGAAAGCAATGTAAGCAACAGGCTGAGACAATTGTTCTGACTCTGGGCATATTGACAGGGGTCACCAGAACATCCATCATTTCTCACCTGTAAGTGTTTTCATACTAGTGGAGATGGTTATGCACAATTCACTGTCTAATTGACTTGACCAAAAGGACATGAAAGAAATAGTAAGCTTGCTCAGAAAACCCCCCTTGAATTTTCCTTCATTCCTTCTTGTCCCTCCCTCCCTCCTACCCTCTCTTCCTCACCCCAACTTCCCTTCCTTCCTCCTTCCCTCCTTTCTTCCCCCTCCCTTCCTTATCAAAGTACTTTCAAACAAGGATCTAATTTTATGCATAACTAAAATCTCTCACCATCTATACCTCTGGCCTGTACCCCAGTTCTTATATAAATAAATAAATAAATAAATAAATCTTAAAAAAAATAGGTTTATTAGGAGAGGGACAGAAAAGTAAAGTACACTTGTGGAGGGACAGTGGTGAAAGGATTCACCAGAGACAAAGTGGGGACCAGAACAAGTGATCTACTGAAATATACTGCTGAGGGCAGCAGCAAGTGAAATAGGAGAGATCTGCTGTGCCAGGTAGGTTAGCAACCTGGCAGGCTGAGGATAGAACTAGTGCTGCAGTGGCTGACAATTGCTTGAAAGCACCGAGACTTTAACCCTTGGACCATCAGGGAGGCCCCTACTCATTTTATTCTTCTAACTAAACTTGAAACTTTAGAACAGTCTCTTCAGAATTTCCTGCTTGTCCATCACTGTCTACTCCACAACAAATAGAGACACCAGTGTTGCATTAGCAACACCACACTGATAAACGGGAGTCATGGAACGGGCTGCACAATGCAGGATGCTGCTAAATGAGAAAATTCCTGGCCTTTTTATTGATAGAATAATCATACAGCATCAGTTACGTGGGGTAGGAGAAAAAGATGGGTGAAACTGAAAATTTGCAAATGTCATCTGGGGCTTCAGAGGAACATGAGTCTGTTGACCACCAGATAATTCTTATCTGCTTGATGACCAAGTGTTGTAATTGAAACCATATCCCAGTCCGCCCCCAATCCCCCAGCCATGGTTCCAATCTTATCAACAAGGCATTCCATTGATCAGCTACTGGGGTCCTTTGTCATATATCAGTCAACACCCCCCCACCCCACCCCCCACCCCTGGCATTCCCAGTCATACATTTTGATGCATACCCTTCCCAGCGTGATCAAGCATTCTGCTCTTGATTGATTTGAAAGGCGCCTTGTAAGGTTTGGCTCCTATAACTGATTGTCCAGGCAGTTCTGACCTTGTATAGGCATGCAGAACTGCAGGTAACAAAAATGGTGGCCGAACAGATGGCTTAGGATTAGCAGACACATACCACAGGAGGTGAGGGAGTCAGCCACTCTCATATTTTGGAGATGATTTAGAGATTTTCCCCAAGAAGAGTTAGTAAGGAGTTTCTCCGGGCAGACAGTGGATTGAAGACTAGAGAGGAAGCAAAGCACATGGGCACGGAGTATATTAGTTCCCTAGGGTTGTTGTAACAAAGACCATAAACTGGATGACTTTAAGTCACATACATTTATTGTCTTAGTTCTGAAAGCTTCTAGTCTGAAATCAAGGTGTCAACCTTGAATTCAGCCTTACTCCCCCTGAAGCTCATATGGGAGACTCCTTCCTTGCCCCTTCTGGCTTCTGGGGGTTTGCTGGCAGTGTTTGGCATTCCTTGGGCTATACAGAATGAGGAGTACCTCCTGGACTCCCAAATATGCACACTAAATAGGTTCTGTCATTTGCCACATAAAGACAAAACATACTCTTAGTGTGTAAAACTGCCAATAGAAAATAAACTTCTTTAAAGATTTATTTTTATGCATCCAAGAACTGGGGTACAGGCCAGAGGTGTGGGGGGGCAGTGAGAGGATTCACCTGAGACAGAGTAGGGAGCCGAACAGGCAGATTGACTGAAATACACTGCTGAGGGGAGCAGCAGGCAAGACAGGAGAGGTCTGTTGCACCATGTGGGTCACCTCCCTGATGGAGGATCGAACTCATGCTGCAATGGCTGGAGATTGCTTCATAGTGCTGAGATTTAATCCCTTGCACCACCGGGGAGGCCCCAGAAAATAAACTTTAATAAAGTTAGTATGCACTAGAGAAAAGAGAAAACAAAGACTACAGTTTCCAAATGTACTCAAAGTCACCCATCCCCTCGTGGGTAAATGCCCAGTCAAGCATGATGGGCCTAAAGCAGGGCCTGTGGGACCTGAAAGGCTGCCACAAGTCTAAGGCACCTTCTGGTGGGGAACCATTGGAAAGGGGCAGAAGAGATCATGCAAGTCTGGAAGGAAAAGAGCAAAATCAAAATTCAAGTCAAGAGAAGGCTGCCATTGTCAGCCTCCCCACAGGTCTCTCACCCACATCTCTTTCAAGTGTCTCCTTCCACGTTCCCAAGTCCCTGGTGTTAAGTCCCAGGCCAAGAAGCTAACACAGCTTCTTCACATGTCTTTTGGTTCCATTTGCCTCCTCCACATCTTCTCTCCAGCCTTCTCTCCCAAGTCCTTTTTAGCTTTCCCTCCTTGCTGCTTAACTCCACCCTTCCTTAGGTGGGGCAGGGAACCTGGAGCCTCCCCCCTCTTTTTTTTTTTAAGATTTATTTATTTATGCATGCAGGAGCTGCAGTACAGGCCAGAGATGCAGTGGGGTGAGCGGATCCACCAGAGACAGAGTGGGGAACAGAACAGGCAGATTGACCGAAGTACACTGCTGAGGGGAGCAGCAGGCGTGTCAGGAGAGGTCTGCTGCACCATGTGGGTTGCTTCCTGGCTAGCCAGGGATTGAACTCATGCTGCAGAGGCTGCAGATTGCTTCATAGTGCGGTGCTTAACCCCTTGCACCACCAGGGAGGCCCTGGAGCCTCCCCTTTCTATGGGGATTACACTGCTGCAAGGTCAACATGTGGTGTGGCATCAAAGGACACAAGTCATGTGTGATCAAGGGGCTTATCCTATGCCAGTATGACCTCATCTTAGCTAATTACTTCTGCAACAACTCTTCTTCCAAGTAAGGTCATATTCTGAGCTGCTGCGGGTTAGAACTCAACATAAGCAGGGAGATATTTCAAACCATAACAAGGAGCAAGACCATTCTGAGAAGAGTAGGTAGTTTCATTTGGCTGGAAAGTTGAGTCTGTGTAGGGAGTGGTAGGAGATGAAAGCAAAGTAGCAACTGAAATAATTGGAGGACAAAACTATAGACTTATTTTGTTTAACCCAGGAAAGTTCTCTTCATTTCTCATTCCAGTCCAACAGCTTACACTGCTTTTTGCCATTGGTCAAAAGATACAGAACTACCATATAGTTGAGCCAATAATGTCTTTTCTATCTATCTACCATTCATTTATTTTAATCTATAACATTTATTGAGCACCACGTGCCAGGACCATTGCAGGCAGTGGGGATGCAGCAGCAAACAAGACAGACCTCTGAAAAAATTCAGAGTGTGTCTTATTAGTCCTCCACCATGACCTTCCTCATCAGCAGGTAACAATTTTAGAAGAAATTCCAAAGTTTAACAACAAATCAGTGGCAAAATGTAAAACAAATCAGGAAATCATTTTAAAATCACAAAATAAGTAAATACATCCCAGATGGGTGGCAAGCCTGTGCAAAGTGCTTTCTAAGTCAAGGCCAATGCACTTGACATACCATAAGGTATTAGATACTAATGCTTCCAAACTGCTAAGGCATGCTTACCATTCCCATAATGAAAACAGAAGATCCTCATCTGACCCCACAGGAAGGTGACAATATCACACATTGCCAGTGCTCAGCCAGCAATTGATGTTCAGAGGCACACAAGGAAATACACAGCTATTTCTCCCATGCATTAGGGATAATTAGGCCATGCCTGGACAAGCACAGGGAGTTGGAAGCAAGCCTTCAACTCTAATCTGGCAGCACACTTGTTGATAAATTGCAAAATGACTTCTGGTTTCCATGGAAAAGAGGAAGATGTTGCTGACATGTGACCCAGTGTAACTATTTCACCACAGTTAATATTTCCCATAAACTACAGATGGGCTCTGAATTGGGCAACGCTTGCAGAAATGATATTCTAGTTATATAAAATGCTTTATAGAATTGCCATTCGAAGGGAGAATGAACACGAAACAGCTTATCATTCAGCAAGGGACCCCATCCCAGCATGGAGTTTCCCATTATATGTTTTCACAGAAAAGAGGGAAGAAGAAAAGGAAAAGAGTAAGATATGTCCACAAATCATCTGATTTTTTTTCCAGGAACATAGTAAGATGGCACTTCTCTGTCCCCACTGAAGCTAGGTATGACTGACCGTGTTACTTACTTTGTCTGACAAAATGTGTGCAGGAGTGACTCAAGTCACTCTGGAGTGAAAATTACAAGAGCCAGTGCAGGATTTACTTTCTCCTTTGCTGCTACTGCAGAAGTGTTGGAAGCTGAGGTTAAGATGGCTCCTATCAGCTTGGGTCCCTGGTGACTTTGATGAGCAGAGCAACCAAGAGAGTGTGGGTGAAGTCAAAGATTTGTGGGGCTAAGCCATTGACATTTGGGGGATTTTGTTCCTGCCAGATAACCTGCTTTGTTCTGGTAGTGGCAATAAATTCTTCATGTCAACTCCTACTAACCAGTTATCAGCAAATCCTGTGCTGATGGGACGGAGTCCTTCAATGGGTGAATAGTGCCCCCTACTGGGGATTCTCTTGGGTGAGGACCTGCCAGAGTAGATCTGTCAGAGGGGCTAGGGCTCTAGGTAGATTGTAAAGGCTTTAGCAGGAAGCAATTAGAATACATTTATTTTAACTGCTCAGTTCTAATAAGTGCCTTGTAATAGACATCACAATTAAATATTTCAAGATGATAAAGGGTAATACAACTTTATTCTAGTTGTATGAGATATTTTAGTAATGAGATATATTGTGAAGAATAAAGGAACAGAGGAAAAAGAAAGAAGGCAGAACAAGTCAACTAAAACCACTTCAAAAGAGGGCTCTAGGGCCTCCCTGGTGGCGCACTGGGTTAAGCACAACCTGTGAAGCTATCTGCAGCCACTGCAGCATGAGTTCAATCCCTGGCCAGGGAGCAACCCACATGACACAGCAGACCTCTCCTGACTCGCCTGCTGTTCCCCTCAGCAGTGTATTTCAGTCAATCTGCCTGTTCTGCTCTCCACTCTGTCTCTGGTCAATGCTCTTACCCTCCACACCTCTGGCCTGTACCTCAGTTCTTGTATGCATAAATTAATAAATCTTATTTTAATAAATAATAACAAATTAATAAATATTTTAAATAAATTAATAAAATTTTAAAAATAATAAATAAAAATTAATAAATTAATAAAAATTTAATAAATCTTTTAAAGTAAATAATAATAAATTAAGAAATCTTGTTTTAGTAAATAATAATAAATTAATAAGTATTTTAAATAAATTAATAAATATTTTTTAAAGATTTATTTATTTATGCATACAAGAACTGGGGTACAGGCCAGAGGTTGACCAGAGACAGAGTGGGGAACAGAACAGGCAGACTGACTAAAAACACTGCTGAAGGGAGCAGTGGGCGAGGCGGAAGAGGTCTGCTGCGCCATGTGGGTATCTCCCTGGCTGATCAGGGATCGAACTCGTGCTGTAAAGGCTGCGATAGCTTCATAGTGCTGTGTTTAACCCCTTGTGCCACTAGGGAGGCCCAAATTAATAAATCTTAAAAAAAATAAATAAAAATAGAGGGCTCTAGCCAGCAAGCAAGTTAACGTCCAATTCATTCATCCCCTTCAAATTCTCAACTCCCTTAACTATGCCAATATCATTGCCTATTTTCACCTCAAAATTCTGCTCTGACACTTCTACAATGACTGCCATAATCACTACAAGCCCTTCCGGAGCAAAGTGGTTGTACAATGAGAAGAACGGAGTACTCTTTTGTCCCAGTGAAATGTGAGGTTTGCTCTACCGTGGCTTTATCACTTAACCCCTGTTTTTGCTTTTCCCTCCCTGCTTCCTGATGGACTCCCTTTACCCCCAAACCACTGTCTTGCAAGTGTGCCATGCTGGCTCCTCTCATGTGGTCACTCACCTGTAGTGCCCTTCTCAGTTCATTTTCCTATTCAAATCTGACCAGACCTCAAGTTTCAGCCCATCTCCAGGACAGTCTGGAATCTTCCTCTCGACACCCATCCTCCCTGATGTTCTTCATTTCTGAATTCCTGTAGCAGTAATAGTCCCCAGCACATCATTTAGAATTGAATTATAGAAAGGTTCACCCCCTTTTGTGTGTGTCTGTCCTCTCTCCCAGTTGCTTATAGATCTGTGTGAATCCTAAGATTTTTCTGTCTTTTGTCCTCTTATAAGCAACTCACCCTGTAACTACACTGAAACACAAAATGAACCAGACCTTACCATTAAAAGCAGAAGAGCGAGACAACCTAATATAACCAAAATAATTCAACTAATACCTTTTCTTAGAATTGACAATGTGCCTTTTCAAAAGTGTATGATCTATGTAGGATGCATAACTGGAAAGTTATTTACCATTTAGAAGCTAGAAAAGGAGAAATACAGGGCCTCCCTGGCGGCACAGGAGTTAAAGATCAGCACGATCAAGCTATGGCCAGCCACTGCGTCTCACCCAATGGTCCCCTCAGCAGTGTATTTCAGTAGAAATACTTTGCCTACTTTGCTCCCAACTCTGTCTCTGGTGAAAACTTTCACCCTTCTCCCCCGCAACTCTAACCTACACCCCAGTCCTTACATGCATAAATAAATAAAATAAATCTTAAAAGAAAGGGACAAATACGTATTTAGAATAAAATCTCACAAATAACGCTTCATTTTGTCTTCTTGATATTTTAAATGAAACAATAGCTCTTTGAATCATTTGAAAAACTCACCATTTGAAAAGAAACTCCAGGAGCCCCACTGTTAGTTACACTAAACACAAATGTAGGCATCTATAGACTTGTAAACTCCCAGAATCAGCGACGGTCATGAGTGTGCGCTTGGTGGGCAATACATTTTTGCCCACTGTTCATCTTCCCTGTAAGGTGCTCTGTGTTTTTTTTGGCCAAGTGTATGGTAAGTGATTTTCAGGCTTTTCTGCCCTCCTGCTATTAGGATTGCATGCCTGATGGTGGGCACCTGCATTTTGTTGTATTGTTATTTTCAGTTGTGTTGTTTATTCTTGTGGCTGCAGTACTGATATATTCCCCAAGAGAAGCAGAGGGAAGAGAGAACAGGAGTGAGGCAGAAGAGAGAACAGGAGAGAGAAGGGGAGAAAGAACACCAGAGAGCCCAGAGTGAAGACTTGCCGGGGGCTTGGAGGCCTGCCGGCCTCCTGGCCTGCTCACCGACACCCCTACCTGCCATGTACCTGATTGCTGCACTACAAGTAAAAGCTCAATAAAAGCCTGAAAAAGCCACTGAGGGCTCTAGGACTCCTCCTTCACCCAGTCTGCGCAGATCCTAGAGATCCTGCTCTGTGCCCTTCCTGGCACTACACCAAGCTTTTTTGAACTTGAATTTTGACTCTCATGTGCTTTGACTGATCCTACAAATATATCCATGTATTTTAGTCTTATGTTATTTGAATGTGTGTGGGAGTATGTATTTAAAGGCCTTTTCGGAAAACCGTTTTTGGGCAATTTGAGCACAGAGGGCTACATAGTCCATAATATCTCTTAATTTTCTTATGTATGATAATGGCATTATGGTTTTATCATAGAATTTCCTCATTTAAAGAAGACATATGACTTTAGTTTGAAGAATCATGATGTCTTCGACCTATTTTCAAAATGGTTCATCAAAAAATTAGAGATAGGGCCTCCCTGGTGGTGCAAGGGTTAAGATGCGACCTATGAAGCTATACGCATCCACTGCAGCACGAGTTCAATTCCTGGTCAGCCAGGGAGCACCCCACATGGTGCAGCAGACCTCTCCTGGCTCACCCGCTGCTCCCCTCAGCAGTGTACTTCGGTCGATCTGCCTGTTCTGTTCCCAACTCTGTCTCTAGTGAATCCTCTCACCTCCCACACCTCTGGTCTGTACCCCAGCTCTTGTATGCATAAATAAATAAACCTTTAAAAAAATTAGAGAGAGTGAGTGAGTGAGCAAATATGATGAGATGTTAACACTTGTTGAATCCAGGAGATAGATAATTGGGTGGCCATTTACTGTTCTTTCAACTTTTCTGTACATTTGGAAATGTTAATAGTGAACCACTGATTTTTTAATAAAGTGATTGTCATCATGACAAAAATCAGAAGCACGGACATCAATATTCAAACTAACTAGCCAGTGACTTGCATGTGTCTGCATGAGTATGTGAGGGTCTCTGCTGCTAAGGTTCGTGTTATTCTCATTTCAGAGCCAGACTAATGTGCTCTAGTAAATAAATGCTGTAATTTTCTTAACACACTGGGGGATGGAGGAGAGATTTAGTTCTACAGCCAAAATAATGGCTAAAAGGTATACACTGTCATTTGACATTGTAAAAGCGAGAAGTTAAAAATTTATAAGCAGATTTCAAACAGAAAGATTAATAGATAATTTAATTTTACTCTAAAGACATTTTTGGAAAAAATTACTTCATTCAAAATGACTTGAATGTTATTCTCTACTTTTAAGGTAATATAAATCACACTGTTTACATGTGATTGTGTCTGCCTGCCTAGATAGTCTTGCTGATAAAAACCATTTCTGGTTTTTGATGACTAATGTCTTCCAAGCATAAACACAACAAAATTCATCACTCATGGTTTTTTCCAGGATGATGCTCAACTGTAGACCTCAATATCAGCAAAGAAGGGCTAATTTGATGAATGCACACAAAGGATACTTAGCATATCAGAAATTCAAATTTGGACACATTTTCATTTGCTAAGTCTTTTAAACTTAATAAACATATGTCAAGAAAAACATACTAAATATATATATATATTTAAAGATTTATTTATTTATGTATACATGCACTGGGTACAGTCAGAAGCACGGGAGGGTGAGAGAATTCACCAGAGCCAGAGTGGGGAGCAGAGCAGGCAGAAGGACGGAAGTACACTGCTGAGGGGAGCAGCGGGTGGCAGGAGACGGCTGCACGCCATGTGGGACCCTCCTCAGGTGGCCGGGGAGCAGCCGGGGATCAAACTGGCGCTCCAGAGGCTGCGGGCAGCTTCGCAACCCAGCGCTCAACCACTGCGCCACCGGGGAGGCGCCTAAATATTTTCTTTTATTGTATATTTTAGAATGCCAATTTTATCAAATATCTTATAAAATATTAAAACAAACTTTTCAATAATTTTTATTTACAAAATGACACTTCTACAATTTTTAAATTTAATTTCAGGGGTACATCTTTATCACTTTATGTCTATGTCTTTATTAGCTTCACATCACCTACCACAAAAATTCTAGCAGTGGTAAGTTCATATTCAAGGTTGATATACTCTGTCCCTCCTTCCCACTTCTTTCTCTCTGCCTCTGGTAACCACTATATTTTTAATAGAGCTTAAGAGGTGTTTTTGTTGTTGTTGTTGTTGTTATTTGTTAGTTCCTTTTCTTTGGTTATTTCTTTTTAATCTTTGAGAGAAACCATCTGATAATTGTCTGCCACTTTCTGACTTATTTTACTGAGGAAGTATAAACACCACAAGTTCTATCCATGTTGCCACAAAAGGCAAGACTTCATTTTTTTAGGGCCTCCCTGGTAGTGCAAAGGGTTAAACACAGCACTGTGAAGCTATCTGCAGCCTCTGCAGCAGGAGTTCTATCCCCAGCCAGCCAGGGAGTTACTTCATGGTTCAGCGGACCTCTCCTGTCTCACCTGCTGCTCCCCTCAGCAGTGTATTTTCAGTCTGCCTGTTCTGTTCCCCACTCTGTCTGTGGTGAATCTTCTCACCTCCTGCACCTCTGGCCTGTATCCCAGTTCTTGTATGCATAAATAAATAAATCTTAAAAAAAAAAGACTTCATCTTTTTAAATAGCTGAGTAGTATTCTTTGAGTATATATACACACATTCTTTTTTTTTTAATAATAAAATTTATTTTTATATTCCCCATACAATTGCAACCCCCCCATTCTGACCCCAATCCCTCCCCTCCCTCCCCTCACCCCTCAAAAAGCGTCTCTGGTTCAGTTTTTTGTTGATTTTGATTTTCGCTTCCTTATAGTTATTCATTTTTCTGGTCCCTTATTTAAGTTTTCTAGATTCCTGCTATGAGTGAGACCATCCGGTATTTTTCTTTTTCTTTTTGGCTTATTTCGCTGAGCATGATCCCTTCCAGCGCCATCCATGTTGCTGCAAATTGCATGTGTTTATCTTTTTTGAATGCTGAGTAATATTCCATGGTATATATGTACCACATCTTCTTAATCCAGTCATCTATTTTTGGGCATTTGGGCTGTTTCCAAAGCTTAGCTATTGTAAATAGTGTTGCTATAAACATAGGGGTGCAGGTGTTCTTTGGAATTGATGTTTCTGTGTCCTTTGGGTAAATACCTAGGAGTGGAATTGCTGGATCTTATGGAAGCTCTATCTTTAGTAGGTCCAGAAATCTCCACACAGCTCTCCATAGTGGTTGGACCAGTTTGCACTCCCACCAACAGTGCAGAAGAGTTCCTTTTTCTCCACACCCTCACCAACACTTGTTGTTGCTAGTTTTTTTAATATGTGCCATTCTCACTGGTGTAAGATGGTATCTCATGGTAGTTTTGATTTGCATTTCCCTGATGACAAGTGATGTTGAACATTTTTTCATATGCCTGTTGGCCATTTGCATTTCCTTTTCAGAGAAGTTTCTTTTTAGCTCTTCTGCCCATTTTTTGACGGGATTATTTTCTTCGTTGTTGTTGAGTCTCATCAGCGCTTTGCAGATTTTTATGATCAGTCCTTTATCATTAGTGTTGTGTGCAAAAATGTTCTCCCAGTTGGTGGGGTTTCTCTTTGTTTTTGTTATTGTCTCTTTTGCTGTGCAGAAGCTCTTTAATTTGATGTAGTCCCAGCTGTTTATCTTTGCCTTCACTATCACTGCTTTGGGTGATGTGTCTGTAAAGATGTCTTTGATGTGCAAATCACGTAGTGTTTCGCCTATATTTCCTTCTATATATTTTATGGTTTCAGGTCTTATGTCTAGTTCTTTAATCCATTTTGAGTTGATTTTTGTGTATGGTGTGAGGTAGTGGTCAAGCTTCATTCTTTTGCATGTAGCGACCCAGTTTTCCCAGCACCATTTATTGAACAAACTTTCTTTGCTCCAATGCATATTCTTTGCTCCTTTGTCAAAGATTAGTTGACCATAAATCTGTGGGTTTATTTCTGGATTTTCTATTCGATTCCATTGGTCTGTATGTCTGTTCTTGTTCCAATACCATGCAGTTTTGATGATTATGGCTTTGTAGTAGAGTTTGAAGTCTGGGAGTGTGATGCCTCCATTCCCTTCTTTTTTTTTCAGGAGAGCTTTGGCTATTCGGGGTTTTTTGTGATTCCATATGAATTTCATCAATAATTGTTCTATTTCTTTGAAGAATGACATTGAAATTTTGATTGGAATAGCATTGAATCTGTAGATTGCTTTTGGTAGGATGGCCATTTTAATAATGTTTATTCTTCCAATCCATGAGCAGGGGATGTCTTTCCATTTCTTTGTGTCTTCTTCTATTTCTTTTAACAGTGTTTTATAGTTTTCTTTGTATAGGTCCTTTACCTCTTTTGTTAGATTTATTCCCAAATATTTGATTTTTTTGTTTCAATAATAAAAGGGATGGTTTTTTTGATTTCTTCTTCTTCAGATTTATTGTTTGTGTATAGGAAGGCTACTGACTTTTGCGTGTTGATTTTGTATCCTGCCACTTTACTGAACTGATTGATGAGTTGAATTAGTTTTTCTGTGGAGTTTTTGGTGTTCTCTATGTATATTATCATATCATCTGCAAATAGTGATAGTTTGACTTCTTCTTTTCCTATTTGGATTCCTTGGATGTCTTTCTCTTGTCTTATTGCTCTGGCTAGGACTTCCAGTATTATATTGAAGAGCAGTGGTGAGAGTGGACATCCTTGTCTTGTTCCAGATCTTAATGGAATTGCTTTCAGCTTTTCACCATTGAGAATGATACTGGCTGTTGGCTTGTCATAGATGGCCTTTATGATGTAGAGGTATGTTCTTTGTATCCCAAGAATTTCAAGGGCTTTTATCATGAATGCGTATATACACACATTCTTTACCAAGTCATCCGTGGATGGTTATTTCTATGTCTTTGCTATTGTGAATAGTGCTGCTGTGAGAAGAGGGATGCATAAATCTTTTTGAATTCATGTTTTCATATTCTTCACACAAATTACCTAGGAGAAGGGATCTACCCAAAGGACACAATAACAGTAATTCAAAAGAGCACCTGTACAACTATGTTTATTGCAGCACTATTTACAACAGGTAAAACCTGGAAACAACCCAAATGCCCAAAAATAGATGACTGGATCAGGAAGATGTGGTGCCTATACACAATAGAATATTATTCAGATATCAAAAAGATAAACTCATGCCATTCGCAGCAACATGGATGGAGCTAGAAGGAATTATGCTCAGTGAAATAAGCCAGAAGGAAAAAGAAAAATATCAGATGGTTTCACTTATAACAGGAATATAAGGGAACCAAATAAGACATCAGTATAAAAAAAAAAGGTGACAGTACAAAACACAACAAAGCAAAAACAGACAATTATAAACCAGAGACATACTGCAGGGAAAGAGGAGGGAGAGGGGAGAGAGGGAGGGAGGGGGAGCACAGGGGACTGTGGTGATGGTGCATGGGTGCCTTGGGGAAGGAAATTCTATGGGGAGTCAATCTGAATGGGTTGGGGGAAGCAAATAATGTCTAAAAAATGTAAAAAATGATAAATATTAAAATAAAAAAATAATTAAAAAATCACTTTGGAAACAAAAGATTTCTTCTGAAAATCCTCCCCCCAAAAAAAAATTACCTAGGAGAAGTATTGCTGGCTGGATGGTATTTCCAGTTTTTGATGGTTAAGGAATCTCCATACCATTTTCTATAGGGTCTTCACCAATTTACATTCCCACCATCTGTGAAAATGAGAGTTCCTTTCTTGCTGTACCCTCAGCAACACATTACCTTCAATTCTTTTTAAAAAGATTTATTTATTTATGCATAGAAGAACTGGGGTGTAGGCCAGAGTTATATGTGTGTGTGGGGGGTAAGAGAACCCACTAGAGACAGTGTGGGGAGCAGAACAGGCAGATCTACTGAAATACACTGCGGAGGGGAGCAGCAGGAGAGATAGGAGAGGTCTGCTGTGCCATGTAGGTTAGCTCCCTGCTGGTTACTTCTAGTAGCTAATGATAGCTTGACAGCCCCAAGACATCAACCACTGTGCCACCAGGGATGCCCCCTAGTCTGTAGGTTTAGTATACAATTTTTAAATTTAAAATATTTGGGAAAAGGGGAGAGGCATAAGAATTTGGGAGTGATAAAAATGTTAACTCCCAAATATTCCAGAAAAGAAAAAATAAAGAGATAATTACATAAACAATTGTTACAGATACCCTGGCATACCCTAGCAGCCAACAGTCTCTACCTTTCCTAAACATAAAACCCAAAGGAAGATAATCCAGGAAGATTTCACACGGCGGAAAACAAACTTCGCTCTATGCTGCCATCAAGTGGTGAATATATATATTACACCTCCACGCCACAGGTAGCTATCAAGATGATAGATTTCCTTACATTGGAGGTCCATGTGACTTCCCGTCAATCTACACTTCAGATTCATTGTCTATTATTGTTACCTCATATGCAGGCTATCGTCAGACCAAAACAATGTACAACTTTGACTTTTTCCTTGCTTCTTCTTGTGTGACTTTGGGCAATTTACTTAGCCACTGTTCTGATTTTTTAATGTATAAAGTGTAATTAACTGTACCTACCTTAAGCAGTAATGATTAATTACTTTAGACAGTAAGAGATTCAATATAGCTTTTTAACTGCAACAATGTGTTCATCAGCCATCCCTTAACTGGATTGTTAGTGATTAGAAGCAGGGATTACTAACAGTGGCACATTCTGGGTATTCAAGGAATACTTATCGACTACTGACCAAGCCCTCTCATCTCACCACCATTTTTTCATTGTTTTCACATGCTGTATATCCTTCTCCCCTATTCACCTTAAAACCTAACCCCAAGTTAATAATGGTCAATGGTTAAGAATGGTCAATAACCATTCTTTAGAATACATTCTTTGTACCATTCTGATGGTGTTATTATGGGTATGTAGGGTAAATGGAAATTGTCAGGATTTTCTGCCCTCCTGACATTGGTGGTTAAGGTCCACACCTGTGTTCTTCTTACACGTGTGCCTGACAGCGGACACCTGGAATAGGGTGTGGACAGGTGTAAGTGGGCACACCTGGGCTGAGAGGCTGGGCCTGTAAGGACGGCATCACAGAACGGCAACAGCAGCGGGCAAAGAACCAGAGCGGTAGCAACAGCAGTAGCAGAGAAACAGAAACCACGAGCGAACGTAGAGATCCCAGAAAGAGTGAAGATTTGCTAGCGGCCCAAAGCCCTGCCAGCCTCCTACCTACCCCTCCGCCCTCCCCTGGTTGCCACAATGCAAATCATGTAAAAAACTCAATAAAAAAGCCACCAAGGGCTTCAGAACTCTCCTTCACCCGTCTGCCCAAAGCACAGAGAACCTGCACTGTGTCTTCGTGGCAGTACAAGGTGTTTTGAACAAATGAACTTTTTTTTAAGCAACACTTACAACATAATAACCACTCAGTAGTGGCAACTATTATAATCATGTTAAATTGTTTGTAGTTTGTTCCTTTATGAGAAAACTATGTTCTTAGTTTCTCTTTACAGCGTCCGCAAAGCATAGTGGCAATGGCTGATTTGGGGAGATACAGGTGATGGGGTACCTGTGAGGCCTATTTTCAGTGCCCCAAGAGGTGGGGGTTCAGCAAGGCAGAGCAAAGCAAGACAGAAGTCTTTCGACCAGTTAATCACACAGTTTGGGACGTGAAGCCCCCATCTCCGAGTTTTTCATTGCTTACTCAAGTTGGAACCAGATTCTGAAGCAACAAATCCGAAGCGTGCAGGGATCCCAAGTATTTCGGGGGTGGGGTGGGGGGTGTGTGTGTGTGGGGGGGGGGCGCCCGGAACACAAGCTCCAGGAGGCGGAACCTTAGTCTTCAGCTCCGTGTTTCCCGCGACGCTGTTCTCATCGCTACACTCCCTAATAGACGGCCTCCTTCCCCCGCCCCTAAGGCCTGGGCTGAGGAAAGCTTCAGAGTTTGTGACTAGTAATTTCAGCCAAACGGTGAACGGACACCCCCAACGACGAGCGACAGTTTCCCCTCGCAGAGTCTCCCCAGCTCGGCCCCGCGAGCCCCCCCCTCCCCCGGGCGGGAGGGGCGCCCAGCCTAGCGCCGCCCACGCTCCCCAGGCCGGGCCCGCGCTCGGGCGCGCTCTCAGGCGCGCACGGCCCCGCGCGCACGTCGCTCCCGTGCCCGCCCCCCGGCCCCCGCCGCCCCGCCCCCGCCGCCCGCTCCCGCACTCCCGGCGCCGGGGCCCCTAGACCCCCGCGCCGTTGGAGGCCCCCCGGCGAGCCCGATCGCTGTTAGTCCGAAGGAAGCCCGAAGTCCAGGCGAGAGCGGCCGCGGCCAGCGGAGCCCGCCCGCGCGCCCGGGAAGTGGAAGTGGGAGGGAGGCAGAGTTGGGTGAGGGCGCGCGGGGTGCGCTTGGGTCCGGCTCGGGCTGGGGCTCAGGACCGAAACTGGTGGACCAGGCCCCCGACGCGGCTTTACCCCGATCGGAGCCGGGCCGAGCGGACGGAGAGGGACGGAGCGAGCAAGGACACATGGCCTCGCCATTCCTGCCCGCCGGGGCCACCACCGGTGATAGCGGCGGGGAGCTGAGCTCGGGGGACGACTCGGGTGATGTGGAATCCCTTCAGAGCCCCGAGACCGAGGCAGCCGGCAGCCTGGCCGAGCTGTTTGAGCAGGCGGCAGCGCACCTCCAAGGCCTGATTCAGGTGGCCAGCAGGGAGGAGCTCTTGTACCTGTATGCCCGGTACAAGCAGGTACAGTCCTGGGACGGGATGGATGCGGGAGAGCGACCCGGGAGGGGCCTCCTTCTTCCTCCAGAGACTAACAGCAAACGTGCAGGGTTAATGGCTAGGTGGAATGAAGTTTGTGTGTGTGTGTGTTTCTTAGTCATCTCCTAAGGATTAGCATCATTCTGGTCATGGAAAGGACCTTTCTGCTAGCCTAGGAGTGATATTTAATTGGATATTAAATGACACTTTTTCTGTGTCTTCCCTGATTTGCTCAATGACCTTGCACAGATGCTTTTACTAGCGTCAGAACCTTTCCCACATGAGGGTGATAAAATTTGTCATTCACACTTGCCAAAGGGAAGTAAATACGGTAATGTTAAAATATTTTACGATCCAGGGGAATAATATGATTGTGTTCAGGAGATGTAATACCAATAAAATACAAATTTTTCGTGATTTTTAAAAAATCCTAAATATTTTAGATCTAATTTTTTACTGAATATGTTTCAACGTGTTAGATAGTTGTATCTAATTGGATTAGATTAGTCATAGCTAATCCAATTTTTATAAACAAATTCAGAGCTAGTAAACCCCAGATGAAATAACTCCCTTCTCTTAAGGAAAATGAAAGGTAAACCCCAAAAAAATAGGTTGCGACAGGTCATACGGGTAAATTAGTTAAAACTAGAGCTAGCTTGGAGCTGGCGACTCATGAGGCTCTGAACTCTACCTGAAAATATGGAATGAGGTATTTTTACATCATTCAAAGTGTCATTGGCTAGGTAGCAAAAGGAGAATTGCCTTATCATAGTCAACAAATACTTGTTCAGCATCTTTTATGTGCAAAATCCTTGGGTCTTATGCTAGCAGGAAAGGCAAAGAAACAGAAGCATCATGATAATTTGCCTTCAAGACTCATAAAGTTACTTGAGAAGTCTACATTGAAGCATGTGAAAAATTGCTCACAATATAAGTTAAATAACAGGTCAGGAAAACTCCAGCTCCTTAGAACACTAGAGGCAATGGAGTTCTCAGTAATAACCCAGTTTATTTTATTACAAAATTTATAACTTTGTTTTTTCTTCTGTCCTATGCTTACTCCCTGCATTAAAAAAAAGAAATAGTTGTGTGTGGGTGGTGGTGGTGGTGTGGGGCCTTTGTATTCTTAAATTGAAACTACTGATTGGAGATGAAATTTTTTTGCAGATTGATGACTATCAGTTAATGTCATTGAGATATATAACTGTAGGTACAAATGGTATAATTCATGTATTGAGTGAAAATTGCCCCTAATTGGCATTGGAATTTGCTTTCTAGTCAAAGTTCTAGATATCTGTTTTTCCTTTGACTATTGGCCCAGTGCCGATCATTTTAAAACGAGGTTTTTGATTATTTAACAAGCATTTGTTGAGTGTTGTGCTAGGAATGTAACATGTCTGACTGATGGATGGTATAAGGCTAGTTTTCTCCAAATTCCCTAGAGAACATTCTTTTCCTTTCTGAGTCATATCTTTACTTGTTGATATTAGCATCATCATTATTAAGTATCTGATTTCCAAGTCATTACTGGGCAACCAACCATTTGGTCTCAAGTATACTTATTTCATTCAGGTAGTCCATAAGGAGTCTTGCCCCTCACCCTTTCAAAAATTTGATGTTAGTGTGTTTAGAGATATTCTGTATTTGAAAACAAAATTCTTCAATTTGAGAGAATAAGGTTATGCTTGCATAAATGTGACATTGGACATAGGTTTCATCAGTCTTTCCTAAATACTTTCTTTTCAACAGATTTCTGAGACTGTTAAAAATAGCACCTTTGATACAATAATAAAGCTGAAAGTTCAGTAATAAATCTAAAAGTTCAAAACTGATCTGTGTGGCAGATCAAACTTTTATTTCATAAAATAATTCCATTTTGTATTCTGAATTGCACTCTTATTTTACAGGTTGAATGAAGTAAGGTTCTTGGCAGGAAGACAGTAAAAATAAACTGAGATATGAACCTTATTTCCTGAGGTATACTGAAACCCACCTAACACAATAGCTCTTTTAGTCTCTGATAAACCTGTGGCTCCAAAATCATCTTTTTTTTTTTTTAAAGATTTATTTATTTATGCATACAAGAGCTGGGGTACAGGCCAGAGGTGTGGGTGGTGAGAGGATTCACCAGAGACAGAGCGGGGAACAGCACAGGTAGATTAACTGAATATACTGCTGAGGGCAGCAGTGGGCGAGACAGGAGACTGCTGACCATATGTGGGTTAGCTCCCTGGTTGGGGATTGAACTCAAGCCACAGCAGTGATAGCATTGAGACTTAACCCATAGGCCACCAGGGAAGCCCCCCTGGACTTTTCTTTTCATCTCACATAATGCTCCAGAGGTAGGTGATATAGGGCTGACGTGAGGTCGTTCAAGGACTTAGACTTTACCTGTCCTGTAGCTCTCTCATTTCCCCAAGGCAGCAGTTCTCAAATTATCCTTGTGACTAGCTCAGGAGATATGTAAGGTCAAAACTATTTTCATAATAATAGTAAGACACTATTTGTCTTTTATTCTGTGCTGTCATGGTGCATATAACTGTTGATACATTAGCATCAATCAAGGTAGTGGCAGCAAACTGTACTCCTATTTTTTTTTAATGCCCTGTACTCAGAGTAAAATAAAACACCACCTTCACTTAAAAAATATCAACTCTTGAGTACAAATATTTTTTGACATTGTGTGATGAAATGGGGTGGCGGTACACACAGAGCCCTTCTGCATACTGAATTATGTTGGCTCCTTTGAGTCCTCAATTTCTAAGACCAAAAAGTTGGAGAAATACTTTTCTTTCCATGGCCAGAGATGGCTCACCATCACCACATACATGTTCTAGCCAGGACAAAGGGAAAGGGAAGGGGAAAGACAGTCCCTCTTTCTTTTAAGGAAGTTATTTATCCAGTCCCCCAACCTGGGTTAGAGTTGCATGGCTACATGTGATGTGTAGCTGGATGACCATGTGTGTCCATCTGATAATTCTATTTCTGTAGGAGAAATGGCGAGCAGATATTGGAATTTTTCCTGGTGTCTGACTAAAAACCAAAAATGCTAATAACTGTTGTTTTATGTCTAATAGTTTATATAATTTCAAATTTTTAATAGTCCAGTAGTTCAAATGATTTTAAAGATGCTAAAGCTGAAGCCAAGAGCCTAGGCAGCTTATAAAACAATGTGGTGAAGAAATATTGGACTTTGGATTCAAATCCCAATTATGAATTCTGGATTTACCAGTTTGTGAGCTATGGCACCTTCTTCAACTTTCTATAGTTCTTTAAAAAAAGGCATTTTATAAAAATAACATAGTATAATATAAAATAGAATACTTTTCTTGAAAGGTAATGGCACACCTCCCAAGATTATCGTGTGGCTCATTTGACTTAACATATGTGAAGCATCTGGTTTGTGATGACTGTTCAGAAAGTGCAGCTCCTGCTCTTCTCTGTCCTATCATAGCAGGGCTGTTCCTGTCCAATTGTGCATACATTTTACTAGTGACCAGACTTTACTATGTGACTAATTGTTAAGCAAATGGTAGAGATGATAATTATTGAGAATTCAGATAATTGTTATAAATGAGCTCAGACTGAGCTCTCTGTGGATGGAAAGGGCTCTTCGTATTTGAAACTTGAGTGGGGCTAAAAGCATTGTGAAAAGTTGATGGAAGAAGTAAAAGCAAAAGGTTCCATATTGTTCCTTTCAGGTAGAAAGGATAATAAGAGCAAAACTTAGAATAAAAGTCCCTAAGGCAACAAGTAGATCAGTGGGTTAAATGATGGCATTAGCTTGATATTAACAAAATCTAAGAGTGTAAGAGTAGTAAGACGTGGTGGAAAGGTCCTGAGAAGTGGATTGGGTTCAAGTGCTGTGGGGATTCATAAGAAAGGGAAAATAGGTATTTTGTTGAACACATACCTAATATATTCTTTATTCAATGAAAATTTTTGTTACCTTAAGTTAGGCATGGTATTAGTAGTGAGTGAATTAAGGGAGCTTTCTTAGAGGCTGTGTTCTAATAAAAAGATGAGACTTTACATAAAACTTTCTATGACAAGGTAAAATAGAAAGTGTGATCAGAAATACATACAGTAAATGCTGTGGGAGTTCCTAAAAAAGGGAGATACCTTCTGGCTGCAGAAATCAGGCTGCATGTTGAAATAGATAGGTATCAGTCACATTATGCAAATTTCACTTATGCATAATTGCTGTTAGTTTAACCACAGATGTTCTTTGAGGATTAAAAATAAGTAGTGACAAAAAACAAGAGAAGATTGCTGTGGGATAGAATTTATATTGCTGTTGTTGAGAAACTTTTGAAATTTTTTTGTTTTTGCAGCAAATTTTATTGATTAAATCTCTACAAGGATACTTTAAAAAGTGTATGTGCTATTCTGGAATTTGGGAGAGGTCAAATACTAATAGTGTTATGGAAAATCAGCAGAAGTTATCAGCATTATGAATTCTGATACTGAACTTGAAGCTTATTTATTGCATGTTTAAAAGTTCTTCTGTATTATATAACTGGTAATAAATTGCATAATATATATATATTTATCTTATATTTTATTTGTCTATTATTTAGAAACCCAGCTGTTTGTTACCCATATTTTTTATATATTGTAGTGTTAGATGATATGCCACAGTAGACTGTGTTTAAAAATTTTTGCTTATGTAATGAATATTAATTCTATATAGATGCAAATATTTCCTGGCCAATAGTAAGTATGCATAATAAATTTGAAAATCAAAAGTTTCTCTGCATGTCTTTGAAAAATATGTTCTTAATTCACCCATTCCCCCCTTCATTTAGGTCAAAGTTGGAAAATGCAATACTCCTAAACCAAGCTTCTTTGACTTTGAAGGAAAGCAAAAATGGTAAGAAATTCTTCGGATATAGTGAGGTTGTTGGGAATGGTTTAGGTGTGTAGGAATTAGAAAGTAGTGAGCAGATTAAAGAATTATTTTTATATTAATCTCCTTTTGCTATAGACTGTGCTAATGACAGGCAATTGGGGAGAGATTAAAAGAATCCGCTTTTAACTAAATCTCCTAAAGAGATTCTTATGCCATGTTGTTGGTACATAAGTAGTTGAGAACAGACATATATTACATGTGAATCGCTTTTTAGTAACTAAGAAAGAATTGTTGCTGGAAATTTTCCTTTTCTGTCATACCACCCGGCGAGGCCATGCCTTCTCTCCTCTGAAGGAATCCTTGGAAGAAAGCTGTGAGGATGGGGAGGGCAAAGCTCCTTTTTTCACTGCTTTGATTTAGCTCCTGCCCTCAGTGCTCTTCCTTTCCGTGCTCCCATCCACACCACAGTAAAGAAATACTTATAGTAAAAAAAAAAAAAAGAAAAAGAAATACTTATCGTAACCTCTTGAGACGGAGGAGGGGGAAAAAAAAAAAAAAAAAACCCCAACACAGATACCGAGTCTGCTTTCCTGAATACATAAAAACATTATACCTTTCCAAACTTTTTCAGCTATAACCCAGAGTTTCCTCTTATTATATGAAAACTTATTTTCTCATACCTTATTTAAGTGAGGGGAAAAAAAGGCATATAAAACAGGAAACCTTCGTTATCGTTGTAAATTTGAAGCATTAGCTCTGGCATCAAAAGGATAGAGGATGGCGTTAAAAAAGGAAAAAGATGAAATAAGTTGTAGAGTGAAGAAATTGCTAAAGGATAAGTTCTAGCTTTATATCTGAGAGCAGTGCTTCTCAAAGTGTGGTCCCTGGACAAAGTACCTCTCTAGGAACTGTTTGTTACTCAACTGTAAGGGTAAGCCGAGCTCGAAGCTAAATGAAAAGCAGTTATGTCTGTAAGTGCACAGTATAGCACATTCTCAGTGAAGAAAGCAGTGCTTTGATTTACATTCTGGTGTAACTTTTCCTTACCGATAAGAAATAGTTCTCTGGCACTTTATTTGTTATAGAAAAGACCTGATGTAACAATTTTTGTGAGTTTTCTACTTTAATTTATGACATTTTATAGCTTCATTATTTTCCCCTATGCTTGCCTGCTTTTTTTTTTTTCTTGTTTTCAGCAATTTAAAAATGTCTAGATTTTACACCCACTATAATAATAACCTAGGCTCATTAGAGGATACTAATGAATCATCAGTGGATGCTAAAACCATTAGATAAAAAATACTGGAGAACGATGTTTACCCAACCGTGACCTAAGATTTTCTTACTAATTGCAAACAAGGAAATTGCAGATGCTCCTGTTAATAGATCTTCAATCTTATTGATGAGGGATGAACTGATATCATGTGCCCCCTGATGTGAGGCATTTTAAAGGAAATGCCATCTAGATGGCATTCTTGCCAAAATGTTTGACCTTATTTTAATCATGATTTATTTTACGTTTATTTTTTATTTATACAAGAGGAGGGGTACAAGCCAGATGCGCGGGAGGGTGAGAGGAATCACCAGAGACAGAGCGGGGAGCAGAACAGGCAGAGTGACGAAATGCACTGCTGAGGGGAGCAGCGGGCAGCAGGAGAGGTCTGCTCACCATGTGGGTTGCTCCGAGGCCGGCAGGGATCGAACCCGCACTGCAGAGGCTGCGGACAGCTTCACAGTACTGCACTCAACCGCCTGCGCCACCAGGGAGGCCCCCATAATTTATTTTAGAATTATGATTCCATAAAATTTTGGCAAGAACATTTTGTAGGTGAGGAAATGATCAGACAAATCTAAATTGAGGGATATTTTATAAAATGACTGGTTTGGACTAAAAAAAATATCAATATTATGGAAGACAAGAAAGGACTAAGGATACATGAAACTCCATGCTATGTGTGAATCTTGATTGGCTACCGGTCTGAAGAAGCAAACTATAAAGGACATTGAGAAATCAAGGAAATTTGAATATGGGTCATGTATTTGTATCATACCATTAAATTTTAATTTCTGTAATTTGATATAGATTGTTATATTGAGGGGTAGTGTTATGATGTGTGTATAGTTAACTCTTAAGATATTGTGTAAAAAATGAATTTAGAAAACCTCAGAAAGATTTTATATTCATCATAGGAACTGAAGGCAGTGAAAAGCTGTGGGGCTGTGTTCTGTTTTTACAGTAGATCCTCATTAGGAGTAGAAAGAATTAGCAGGGAAAGGAAGCCTATCCTGGCAAATTGCAGAAAAGAAGAAAAAGACAACCCAGAAGGGGGCTAGGACTAAAATAATACTCTTGGTATTTATTTATTTAATTATTTTTACATTCCATTTTTATTTTGTACATCATTGTTCATTTTTAAATAATATTTGCTTCCCCCACCCTATTATTTATTTATTTATTTATTTATGCATACAAGAGCTGGGGTACAGGCCAGAGATGCTGGGGTGTGGGGTGGTGAGAGGATTCACCAGAGACAGGGTGGGGAACAGAACAGGCAGACTGATTGAAATACACTGCTGAGGGGAGCAGCAGGCAAGACAGGAGAGGTCTGCTGCTCCATGTAGGTTGTTCCCTGGCCTGCCAGGGATCGAACTCTTGCTGCAGAGGCTGTGAATTGCTTCATAGTGCAGTGCTTATGAAGAGAGGCCCACCAGGGAGACCCTGCACTTGGTATTTAAACTGCAGCTTGTTCCTACTTCTTATTCACTAATATTCTTCTCTGTCCTTATCACTCCTTACCCTTAAAGTCCTTTCCTGAGGCCTCTGGATCCACTACTAGCAACTTATTGATGAGACAAAAGCAGAAGGGGAAGGTGTCTTTCTTACATCTTAAGTAAAAAGTTTTAAGCATTTTCCAGGAAATATTATTTTGTGTGATGATTCATTTCTACATTACTGAAATGCCATAAGCAGCTCATATAGTTTCAACAAGGATGAAATTTGGGTTTTGAGAAGTTACAAAATCTTAGCTATTACATTGGTTTGCGGTCTTCCAAAAACCAACAGATAAGCAATTAGTTTGTGTTATTAAAATTTCATGGGGTTGGGTAATTAGGAAAAACATGTCTAAAAAGACTCGTTAGGTGGGATGATAAGACAAGTATAAATGCAAAAAGAAAGGGGTATTGTCTGACATTTTATATGCACATACCCACACCTTACAATGTGTATTTTTTTTAATAAGGAATGTGCTATTTATGTTATTTACATAGCTCATGATCATTTTGGATGTTCTTGTATTTCAGGGAAGCATGGAAAGCACTTGGTGATTCAAGCCCCAGCCAAGCAATGCAGGAGTATATCGCGGTAGTTAAAAAACTAGATCCAGGTTGGAATCCTCAGGTAAGACCTAATGTAACACCTTATCATCCTTCTCTGAAACAAATGTTTAAAACTAGACTTAGGCTTAAATAGCATTCTAAAAATTTTATTTTCTAAACTCAAGATTATAAAGTTCTTGCAATATTTATCTAAAATTACTATTGCTTAAGTAGTAACATAACCAGCTGTGAATACTGGAACTCTGAATTGTAGAGGATTTTTATTTTTATTTTATTTTTTTTAGATTTATTTTTATTTATTTATACATGCACTGGGGTACAGTCAGAGGTGCAGGAGGGTGAGAGAATTCACCAGAGCCAGAGAGGGGAGCAGAGCAGGCAGAAGGACCGAAGTACACTACTGAGGGGAGCAGCGGGTGGCAGGAGAGGTCTGCGCGCCATGTGGGACCCTCCTCCGGTGGCCGGGGAGCAGCCGGGGATCGAACCGGCGCTGCAGAGGCTGCTGGCAGCTTTGCAACCCAGCACTCAACTGCTGCGCCACCGGGGAGGCCCCGTAGAGGATTTTTAAATGCATAATAATTTCAGTCATATAAAAACTCAATTCATTTCATAATTTGAAAGAGTTTGAGTTTATCGTTCTTACCTTGAGAAATGGTAAATTTGTCTTTTTTTATGAGTACCTTCTGTGCAAGTACGAAGTGCTTATTGACAGGGATAAGATAGGAATAAGACAGGCTTTCTCCCCTTACGCAGTTTAAAGAATATTAGAACAGACAAAACATCAAAAATATGATAATAGTATAAAATAATAATTGAGGTGCTAGGGAATATAATAGAAAGATTACTTTGGACTTAGGAAGCATTGGGTATTGTTCACTTGAATGTGCCATTTATTTAGACATTAGAGAACATCTACAAAGAATTGCATAAAGGTGGGGTTGCTGTTTATTTATTTATTTATTTAAATTGATTTTATTTATTTATGCATTCAAGAGCTGGAGTATATACCTGAGGTGTGTGGAGGTGGTTTGTGAGAGGATTCATCAGAGACAGAGTGGGGAGCAGAGCAGGTGTATCTACTGAAATACACTGCTTCAGGGGAGCAGCGGGGCAAGACAGGGGAGGTCTACTGCCAGTGGCTGGTGATAGCTTGATAGTGCTGAGACTTAAAACCTCTGCACCACCAGAGAGGCCCCAAATATAGTTTTTAAATCAAAGCTACATGGTATCTTGAAGTATAAAGGGAACAGTGCTTTAAAATGCAACCCTTTGTCTGTGTTTTCTGTTATGTTTCATCTTAACTCAAGAGTATGTTGTTGAAAATCTAATACAAATCAAGGCAATTTTTTGCCTTATTTGGATTTTTTGATGGGAGGAGGGGGGATTTTATTTTGATATGATTTTTGAAATTTATTTTTGACAATTAAAATTATATCTAAGGTGTACAAAGTGATGTTTTGATATATTGTATACATTATGAAATGATTATCACAAGGCAATGCACATACCCAGTCTGCTCTCATAATTGCCATGCTTTGGATTTTTTTTGCGTGTGTATGGTGAAAACACTTGAGGACTCTTCTGTTAGCAAATTTCAAGTATGTAATACATTATTATTAACTAATGTATTTATTAGTAACTGAACAACAATACATTAATGTATACTTGATATAATTTCTTTTAAGTTTCAGGAATAGTACAAGAAACTTCTCGTGACCTTAATCTAGATTCATCAATTGCTTATGCTTGCTTTAGCATTCCTTGTTCACCTACACACATATATGTATCCATACACACACATAACAAGAGGTTTTTCTGAGTCATTTCAGGTAAGTTGAAGACATCATATCCCTTTCCATTAAATTCTTCAATGTTTCTTAAGAACAACAACCTTCTCTTATATAACTACACCTAATTATCAAAAATTGAGATTTTGTTTTTGTGTGTGTTATGAGTTCTTTTAAAATCCCTGGGCTCAGGATATTTGCAAGATACTACATGTATATATACATTAAAATTAAAATTATATATATTTAAGTCATACAGTGTGATGATCTGATCTACAAAGTGAAATGATTATTATAGTCAAGCTAGTTAATATTTCATCTACACAATTAGTTACCATTTCTTTTTTCTGTGATGAGGCCACCTGCTAGCTACTCTCCCAGCATATTTCCAGTATTCACCACTGTGTTATTAATTGTTGGCAACATGTCTCTACTTTAGACTTCCAGACTTACTTATCCTACACAACTGTAACTTTGTAACCTTTGACTAACCTCTCCCCATTTTCTCCAACCCTGGTAAATACCCTTCTACTCTCTGCTTTTCTGAGTTTGACTTTTTTATTTTTTAGATTTTGTTTGTCCTTTTGTCTGGCCTGTTTCATTTAGCATAATGTTCTTTAGGTTCGTCTGTGTTACCATAAATCCAGTCACAGGATTTCCTTCTTTCCCAGGGCTGAGTGGTATCCCACTCAGTCATGTGTCACTTAACAATGGAATTACTTTATAAGAACTACCTCACTAGGGGATTCCATCAATGTGTAATTGTTATTGAGTGTACTTACACAAACCTAGATAATACACACTGAACCTATATTTCTGTCACATATGTGGTCCATCAATGACCAAAATGTTGTTATGGGGCATATGACTGGGGCACCAACAATTCTTTGTCAATTCATCCGTAAAACTCTTAGGTTGTTTCCATTTCTTGCCTATTATGAATTATGCTCCCATGAACATGAAAGTACAAATAACCTCTTAAAGATACTACTTTATTTTCTTTTGGTATATACCCTCAACTGGAATTGCTGGATCATTCAGGAGCTCTGTTTTTGTTTTTTTTTTAAAGATTTATTTTATTTTTATTTGTGCTTATAAGAACTGGAGTGTAGGCCAGAGATGAGGAGGTGTGTGTGTGAGAGAAAGGATTTACCAGAAACAGAGTAGGAAGCAGAACAGGTGGATTTACTGAAATACACTGCTAAGGGGAGCAGCGTGTGAGACAGGAGAGGTCTGCTTCGCCATTTCTGGGTTAGCTCCCTGGTTGAGGAGTGAACTGAGGCCATCGCAGTAGGCCTTTGTGATGGTAGCACTGAGACTTTACCTGTAGGCTACCAAGGAGACCATAGGAGCTCTGTTTTTAATGGGGAACCTTCATACTATTTTCCCTAATGACTTTGCCAATTTATACTCCCACCAACAATGTACAGTAGTTCCCTTTCTCAAAATCAGGAATTTAACCTTGGTTTAATATTACTGTTGAACTTATATTTATACCTTCGCAGTTATTTTTTTTAAATTCTGATTCATTATCCTAGCCAGCATCATGTATTGCATTAGTTGTCATGTCTCTTTAGTCTCCTTTGATCTGGAGCAGACCTTTCTTTTTTTCAGTCTTTCTTTTTCTTTAATTGTGATATTTTTAAAGGATATGGACCAATTATTTTGTAACATAGCCCTCAAGTTGGGCTTATTTAATGTCTCCTCATGATTAGATTCAAATTATGAATTTCTACGAGGAGTGACACAGAATTGTGTCCTTCTATACTTTTGCACTATACCAGGAGATACATGATGTCTGTTTTTCCCAATATTGGTTGTGTTAACTTTGATCACTTGGTTAAGGTATTATCTTTTTCGCTAGTATAAAGTTCCCATTTTCCCCTTTGAGGCTATGTTAATATCCTTTTACTAATTAGATATCACCCGCTAGTTTTAACATTCATTAATTTTTTAACTTCATCATTTCTTCTACATTTATTATTTGGCATTCCACTGTAAGGATAGACTTTCCTTTACTCTCCATTTATTTATTCATTGTCAAGAATTATGAAAGGTCTGGGATTGTACCCTGCTTGCAAACTAATATGTTAGCTGTTACTGTTTTTTAGATGTTGGCAGAGGCACAAGACTTCCTGGGTCTGAGCCAAAGGGCTTTAATATTCATGGCATGGCAAACTGCATGAGCTTCATTTGATTTGCATTGGTTTCTTGTTTGCCTGCAGTTCCACAGGGACCATGCAGGTGGGCCTAGATGGAGTCCTGCATATGCAGTGGAATGTGCTCTAAGGAAGGAGCACTGAGCGTTGAGCATTCACAGGTGGAGGTTCTTTGTCATGGTTGGGAAGACATGACCTCATTCCTGGGGGGCTTACTGCCCATACATCCCTGAGAAATGGCCCAGGTAGAGTGGGCAGACCTGTCCTTGAGTGTTCCTGGACACTCAGGCTCACTCATGGTTGGGTTGCCTCCCCCAGGCTTCATGTGTTTTTATCAGTATATGCTCATGGATTTCTGTTTTATTCAGTGGGTTATAATCCATTCACACCATTTTGTATTTGGCCTCTGGGAGCCTCTTCAGGTGACTCCTGTGTGTTCTTGATAAGTCTCTATCATTCTCTGAGCATTTTCTTACTTTTGGCTACAAGATGTCTAAAGCTATGTTAGTTTCCTGGGACAGCTGTAACCAAGCAGTACATATAGTGCTTTATGTTTAAAACAGCAGAAATTATTCTCTCACAGTTCTGGACGGTAGATGTCCGAAATCCAGGTGTTAGCAAAGTTGTACTGCCTTTGAAGGCTCCATGGGAACAGCCTTCCTTGCCCCAAATGGCTTCTGGTGGCTTCAGATATTCCTACCTTGTGACGTAAATTCAGTATGTCTCTTTCTTCACATGGCCTTCTTCCAGAGTCTCTGTCCAGATCTCTCTCTCCATTCTTAACAGTCATTAGATTTAGGCCCTTCCTCATTTTAACTCGTTCCCTGCCTCTCAGCTTATTACAATATAATTGACATATAATATTGTGTCAGTGGTTTTGTTTGTTTGCTTGTTTAAATTTTTTTATTGAAGTGCTGTTGGCTTACATTGTTGTTGGTATTTGGAATTCTTCTTTTTCAGGTGTAGTTACCATAGTGCCCCCACCACCAGGGCACTCAGAGGCCACCACAATAGTCCATTGTGCTTGTCCTCACTTGTCCTTGCCCCTTTCCGTCCCCTTGCCTCAGATATGTGGTCAGCTTTCAGACTCTATCTGACCCTTTGTTTGCATTGTGTAAGTTTAAAGTGTATAGCATGGCAACTGGATTTGATACATTTATATATTGCAGAATGATTACCACCATAGCTAATATCTCTATCATGTCACATAATTCATTTTTCCTTTTTGTGGTGAAGGCATTTAAGTCTTAGCAATAATAGTGCAGTATTATTAGCTATAATCACTGGGCTTTACATTAGCTCCCCCACCAGAACTTACTAGTTTTACATCTGGAAGTTTGTACCCTATAACTAGCATTTTTCCATCCCATCCCCTCACCCAAGCCCCTGGTAAACTCTCTTCTGTTCTCTTGTTTCTATGAGTTTGGCTTTTTTAGATTCCACATACAAGTGATGTCATATGGTATTTGTCTTTCTCTGTCTGACATATTTCACTTAGCATAATGCCTTCATGGTGTATTCATGTTGTTGCAAATGACTGGATTTCCTCTTTCTTATGGTTGAATAATAGTCTCTGTCTCTCTCTCTCTCCCCCCCATCTCTTTCTCTCTCCCCCTCTCTCCCTCTCTCCTCTTCTCTCCCTCGCTCCTCTCCTACACACACACACACACATACACACACTCTCTCTCTCTCTCTCTCTCTCTCTCTCTCTCTCTCTTTATCCCAGATTGTTCCATTATCTTGACTATTGTGAATAATGTTGCAATGAACATGGGAGTGCACCTGTCTCTTTAAGATCCTATTTTCATTTCCTTTGGCTATGAACCAAGAAATTTCTGGTCCTATGGGAGTTCTATTTTTAATTTTTTTAGGAACCTCTGTCTGTTTCCCATTGTGGCTGTACCATTTCACATTCCCACCACCAGTGTATAAGTGTTCCCTTTTCTGCACCTCCATCTCAACATTTGTTATCTCCAATGTTTTTGATGATGGCCATTTTAATATGTTGAGGTGATAATCTTATTGTGATTTTAATTTGTATTTCCCTGATGATTGATGATGTTGATAACTTTTTTATGTACCTGCTGGCTATTTATGTCTTTTTTTGAAAAATGTCTATCTGAATCTTATGACTTTTTTTTTTAAAGATTTATTTATTTATTTATACAAGCACTGGGTACAGTCAGAAGCGCGGGAGAGTGAGAGAATTCACCAGAGCCAGAGCAGGGAGCAGAACAGGCAGACTGATGAAGTACACTGCTGAGGGGAGCAGCGGGCGGCAGGAGAGGTCTGTGCGCCATGTGGGACCCTCACCCGGTGGCGCTGGGGAACGAACCGGTGCTGCAGAGGCTGCGGGCAGCCTTGCAACCCAGCGCTCAACTGCTGCGCCACCGGGGAGGCCCATCTTATGACTATTTTTTAATCAGACTGTTTTTTACAATTGCGTTATATGATTTCTTTTTTTTTTAAAGATTTATTTTTATTTTTTTGTGCATACAAGAACTGGGGTGTAGGCCAGAGGTGCTAGGGGCTAAGAGGATTCACCAGAGACAGAGTGGGGAGCAGAACAGGTAGATCTACTGAAATACACTGCTGAGGGGAGCAGCGGACGAGACAGGAGAGGTCTGCTGTGCCATATGGGTTAACTGCTTGGCTGGGGATTGAAGTCATGCCACAGTAGCTGGTGATAGCTTGATAGTGCTGAGACTTTAATCCCTACACCACCAGAAAGTCCTCTGAGTTGTATGAGTTCTTATAAATATTTTGGATATCAACCCTTTTCTGTGTGTGTGTGTGTGTGTGTGTGTGTGTGTGTGTGTGTGTGTGAAAGAGAGAGAGAGAGAGAAAGAGAAAGAGAGAGAGAGATATTGGAAAATATTGTCTCCCATACTATAGGTTGTCTTTTCATTTTGTTGATCATTTCTGTTGCTGTGTGGAGATTTTTAGTTTGATAAAGTCCCAGTTGTTGATTTTGCTTTCTCTTTTGGTGTCATATCCAAAAAACATTGCTAAGATCAGTGTCATGATTTTTCCCTATGTTTTTTAGAGTTTTACGATTTCAGTGTTATGGCTCAAGTCTTTAATCCATTTCAAGTTAATTTTTGTGGGTATTGTAAGGTAGGGGTCCAGTTTCATTCTTTTATGTGTGGTTATTCATTTTTCCTAGCACTGTTCAAGAGACTATCCTTTCCCATGGAGTATCTTGGGGTCCTTTGTCAAATACTCATTGACTGTATACTTCTTATTAACTCGATTACATCTGCAAAGGCCCTATTTCCAAATAAGGTCTTATTTTTTTTAAAGACATTTATTTATGCATACAAGAACGGGGTTCTTATTCTAAGATATACCTTGGGTTAGAATTTGGGACTATCTTTTACTAGGGTTGGGGGACACAATTTAGCCCACTGCACAGATTCCAACCTTGGAAGCAACTGTTTTTCTCTGTTTCCTTTTGGTAAACACCAGTATTTAGAAAATAAATAAGAGTGTTTGGGTATAATCATTGCTGCTGGATATCATTGCTTCTAGACGATTTCACTAGACAAGCCTAAATAATAAATTCACTTATACACACACACACACACACACACATACTTATATTTTTTAAAGATTTATTTTTATTTATTTATGCATAGAAAAAATGGGGTATAGGCCAGAGATGTGGGGGGTGAGAGGATTTACCAGACATAGCGTGGGAAGAACAGGGGGAATCTACTGACACTGCTGAGGGGAGCAGCAGGTAAGACAGAAAGAAGTCTGCTGCACCATGTGGGTTAGCTCCCTGGAGGGGAGAGGGCATGGAACTTAGGCCATAGTGGCTGTAGCTCTGAGACTTAACCCCTATGCCACCAGGGGGGTCCATATATATACTTTTATCTATGTATACTCACATACATATGTATAGATATATGTGGAGACACACAGATATGCACATATATTCATTGTAGAAATGTGTGTGTATACAAACACACCTACATATCCTTCTCATGTATATATCCTATATCTGTATTTATATATTTATCTACTTAAAAACCCCAAGTTCACATGATATCTCTAATTCCAATCTCAACTTTGGCTACATTTTTATCTTCCTCCTTTCCATATTTGTAACTTATTTTCCCAGCAAAACACTGGCTCCCAATTCTCATTATATTTACTAATTTGTGCAAGCCTAGTATACACAGAAAGTGGCTTGAGAATTGCTAACCTACTCTGCTGTGAAAGCAACTTTACTAATTGAAGCTCCCTGTTTGTTTACGACCGAAATACATGGGCACTACAGGAGAGGTCTGCCGCGCTATGTGGGATTCTCACCAGCCGGCCAGGATCAAACCTGCACTGCAGAGGCTGTGGACAGCTTCACAGCGCTGCACTCAACCTGCTGTGCCACCGGGGAGATCCTAAGATTAAGATTGTTTATAATGTGCATGACTTGAACCCTATTCTAAGTAGCTGACTTACTTCTAAGTAAATAACATTGACATGTAAAGCAGGACCACCAAATTTAAGTCTGTAGAATTTTAATATATTTTTTACTCTGGGCAAAAAGTCTATTTTTATAGCCTGATAAATATATTGAAATTTATAGAAGGGGCATTTCCCAAGTTAAAGAATTAAATTTTCCCATCAGTATTAGCTAAGATTTGATATTTTTATAGCTCTTTTTTTGTCTTGTTTTGTGTTTGTTTTGTTTAGTTCGTAGCTCTTTGGAGAAGATTGTCGCTCAAAATACATAGTACGATGAGTACTATTTCTTTGGAGTAGTAATGGCAAGATGATTTAATTTGCACTTATTTGGTATCTGTTAGTCCTATCCATTAGCCAAAAATAAAAATAAAAATTAGCACTCGGGCCTCCCCAGTGGCGCAGCGGTTGAGCGCTGGGTTGCGAAGGTGCTCGCAGCCTCTGCAGCGCCGGCTGCTCCCCGGCTACTGGAGGAGGGTCCCGCATGGTGCGCAGACCTCTCCTGCCACCCGCTGCTCCCCTCAGCAGTGTACTTCGGTCCTTCTGCCTGCTCTGCTCCCCACTCTGGCTCTGGTGAATTCTCTCACCCTCCCACGCTTCTGACTGTACCCAGGGCTTGTATGTATAAATAAATAAATAAATAAATAAATAAATAAATCTTTAAAAAAAAAAAAAACAAGTGGAACATGGTATTCAGTACAAAGACATATCCCAGATAGAAGAAAATTAAAAGCATTGAAGAAAATCTTAAAAAAAAAAAACCAAAACAATGTCTCTCTCTATAGATCTCAACTTATTAGAAGACAATGCCATATGTTTTGTATATATAATTAAAGGTTTATCCTACTGTGTACGAGATTACTGTTCATGTGACCCAAATATAAAATGAGCCCTCTTGTTCTTTGCTTTAAACATCTTCTAAGTTTTTATTGGTGTTACTCATTCCTTCTACTGATTGTGAACTTATTGTGTATAAGTTGTAGTCTAGGGGCTGGACTGCAGCAATGAACACAGGAAAACATTCCTGTGGTTAAGAAGCTTCTAGTCTGGCAGGCATAAAAAATAAAATAAGTAAATATAATATTAGAAGGTGAAAAATGCTGTGGAGAGAAAGCAGAGAAGGAAAGACTGTTAAGAGGCGAGGTTACAGTTTATATAAGATGGTCAAGGCAGGCTCACTAAAAAGGTGACACTTTCCATAGATTTAAGGAGCCCTGCAGGAGCCATTGAGCCGTACAGTTTTCTGGAGAAAAGTATTCCATAGAGAAGGCAGAGTCAGTGCAAGTCTGTAAGGCAGGCTCATGCTTGGTGTGCTCTAGTCACTGCAGGGCAGAGTGAGTGGGTTAATGCAAATGGGAACAGAGACATAGGCAGTGAGGTAGGGTGGGTACATGGCATAGTCAGAGGATTATAAATTTCATTCTGAATAGAAGGGAAATGCAACAGGAGTTGTGTTGCATTTCATTCTTTTCTTTATAATGGAGATGAGAAAAAAGGAATCTTGGCTAATATTGGTCAAAGCAGTGTTATTTGAGGATCTAATGATTTGTAGCTCTTTTTTTGTTTTGTTCATAGCTCTTTGGAAAAGATTGTTCCAAGGTATATAGAGTGATGAGTTCTGTTTCTTTGGAGTAGTAATAACAGATTTGAGTATTTTGCTATTTGAGGATTCATTATATGTCATTTTGCTTAAGTTCAGTTTCCAAAAACCAATGAATGAACTATGACCCTTTAATTGTAAACTTGTAAAAAGGTAGAGCTGTTTTTCTGCATTGTATAAAAAAAAATTTTAATGAAAATATGGGGAAATGCAAAAAAAATGGTAGCATATAGAATGAAACTTTATCAGTTCTTGCCCCACATATCATATTGTATATCATATACATTATCTGCATGCACAACACATGCTACACACCCAACCCTATTTCCTACAACACTCTCCAGTTGACTTTTTCTGTAACTCTGCATTGCTGCCTCAATAACGCTAAACTATAAATTCTTTCTTTTAAAGAAGTGTTCTTTGTAAATCCAGCACTTAACTTGTCTGACATATAGATGAAGTTTAATCTGGATAATTCTTGCACAAATTTTATTTTTCCTTTTTCTCCATTTCTACTCACATCTAGTAAAATCACTTATGACCACCAGAGGGAGCAAAGTTCATTATAAATAAAAAAATTTTATTCATGGGAATTTTTAAAGCTTCATGTATTCACTAGTGTTGCTAATACCTTTGTTCTCCGTGGTTGTCTAGTCTCTTGGGTTGTTTTTTGTTTTTTTTTTTTGACACCTATATCCTAAAGTTTTTATATCTATTTGGGATCTTATTAGTAACTTTTTTTTTCTTCACCTAACTGGTCTAATGACTCTTAGACTAACATCCTTTGTATATTTGTGTGTTGTACATGAATAAATAGCATAAACAGGAAAATCAACATTCTACTCTTTTTAATTCTAATAGTCAAGTACGTGGTTATCGAGCTATCAGTAGCTGTGTAGGCTTTTATAAGACTTGCTATTATTCATTTGTGGGTTTTTAAACCTGTAAAAATTCATTAGACATCAGAGGAGATAAATTTGCACATGCAGTATACTTACCTAAAGATATCATCACTTTTAAAAATTTCTATTTAAAAAATAATTAGGCACATATTTTATTTTTTATCAAAAATTTGTCTTTAACTTTTTTCTCATTCACATTTAAGTTTTATTGATTATCAGGTATTGGTTGAATTGGTTTTCTTTTCGCTGGCTGCTGTAGGCTAGAGAATCAATCTTTAGTTTACATTTTCTCTTGTATTAAAATGCTCATCTCAAAACAAACGTCATCTAACCTATATGCTGATAACACTGCACTTAGCCTACAGTCTCCTCAAGCCTAAGACCACGTGGGGTTTAACTTTGTTTCCCAACCATACTGCCTATAAGGCTTCCATAGGGTGATGCCATTGAAGTGCTATGCCAAGAGCTACATAAGTAGTTCTTAAATTATTCTATTTTCCTTCTCATAGAATAGTAATTGCTTTACATTTCTCTTTCCGGACATATTTCTAAGCCTCTTCTGTCTCCTTTCTTATTTCTTCAAGTTTTGCGGGATAAGTTATGCTCAGTTAGGGGGTTACTTTATTTAAATAAACTAGGCTTTGTACAACACAAGGTATCGGAATGCTATTTTAATTCTTAAAAAAAAACTACCTAGAATTGGAAAACCCAGTTAAGGACTAAGTGTCACTGAAGAGATTAAAATAAACACACATGGGAAAAGTGTATTTTGAATTAAGATTTGAATGTGTTAAAGGCCATTTTTAAGGTGATAGTAATATCATGAAGCACATAGTCTGCATGATTAAATATTATTTGCCCGAAGACTCAGCCAATGTTGCTATTTCTCCCTACTATTCTGGCAGTTTTAATGACAGCCTATGTTGATTCTAAATTTATTTTTCAGCCCTGACCTTTTCTGTGATCTTCATCAGGCCTCAGGTTTTTAGGCCAGACTTACCAAAAGGATTTTTAAAAAGTGAAATGCCTGAGGGGCCAGGCCATTAAAATAAATGAATGAAGTGGGTTGGAATTTATACGTAGTCATGGGGATTGTGGCTGGCAGGGGAGCGCATGCCCTGTCTCAAAGGAGGAATTGGACGTTAGCTCCAGCCAGTTATTGCTGTGAATGTTCAATAGTGAACATTATATATGAAATTGAGGTTTTCATGTAAAATTTTTTGATTTTTAAATGAGGCTTCAAAAAGTTAAAACTGCTGTGAGCCAAGTCAGGCACAACTACAGACAGTATTCAACTTGAGGGCCTTGACCCTTTTGACCTTAAGTTTTATATGGTGAAATATGCAGAGTGTTTCTACTTTAGTGTTACAATGACACTGCAAACTCAGGTGTTGCAATGACACTGCATACTCTGTGAGTCCAAGATAGAACTCGTCAACTTCTTATTCCCCCCTTTAACTGTTTTCTTCTCTTTTATTTCCTGTGTTATTGAAAATGGTACTGCCATGTACTTAATTTACTCAAGTGCGAAACCTGGGAGTAATCCCTAACTCTTTCTTTACTGCTTCTTCTTAGTGACCCATTTAGTTAGTTACCAAGTTTCACTAGCTTTACCTTATAAATATTTCACACCTATCACTTTCTTTCCATCCCCATTATTTGTCTTAGCCTGTCATCCTGTCTTGGCTGTTGTATTACTTCCTACATGTTCTTCCTGTTTTGAGTAGTTCCACTCAATTCTGTCTCCCACATTGCTTCTAAAAATGACTAATCCGAACTATGTACCTGAGTACTTTTCCCCATTTTGAAAGTGATTCCTCTTTACTCATAGGCTAAAGTAGTATGGCATATAACTCCTAACATAATTTGTCTCATATCCACACTTCAGCCCCATGTCTTTCCTCTGCTCAGGCTTTAAGTTCTAGAACTAGCAGACTGGTTGTATTTCCTAAAAATATTGTTTTGACATCCTTCCTGTGCATCAGAATACTCTGTGGGGAGCTTTAAAAACAGAGGTGCTCAAGCTTCACTGCTGATTTACTTAAAATTTATCTTTATGACCCTCAGTTTATATTGAAACACAACCTAAGATGATTGGTATCAGTTGCCTTACATCATGCTGTTTCAAACCTCCTGATGTTATATCAAGTTGTTTTTTCTCTCTCTCTGGAAAATGCTCACTCTTTACTAGATTAATTTATGCTCATCCTTCAAGACTGAGCTCAGGGTATTTTCTCCTTTAGGAATTGTAGGGTAAAGAAAATGTCAGGCTTTTCTGCCCTCCCGCCATCAGGATAGATGATGCATCCTTGCGGTCCTGAATGCATGCCTGATGGCGGGCACCTGGAGTAGGGTGTGGGCATAGGTAGATGGGATTCACCTGGGCTAAGACTGTGCTTTTAAGGGCGGCGTCATGGGGACGCCAGCAGAAGCTGAGAAAGAAGCAGGAGAAGCTGAAGAGAAGCCAAGAAGCAGAAGCAGAGAACGCTAGAGAGCCCAGAGAGAGTGCGGATTTGCTGGGGGCCGGGAGGCCTGCCAGCCTCCTGGCCCCCCAGCACCCCTGCCTGCCGTGTACCTGGTAATCCCAATAAAAGCCTGCAAAACCATTGAGGACTCTGACTCCTCCTTCACCCGGTCTGCTGGATCAGAAAACCTGCACTGTGTCCATTCCTGCCTTTACAGGAATCTTCTCCACTTCTTTGAACCATACCAAGATAGGCCAAGTACCTCTTCTCTGGAGGCCATGCTTTCAGTGTACTTGCCACTTTGAATTGCAAGGGGCTTTCTCTTCCATTACACTGCAGATTTTTCCAGTATTGAGATGATTTTGTATTCATATTTTTATTCTCTATGCCAGCACGATATCTAAAAGAAAGATGATCAATAAAATATTGAACTATGCTGATCTGGCAGCTGTTTCTTTTGTGGTACAGGGGGAGTACTGAAGAAGAGTCTGAGTTTGTATACCCCAAATTGCAGTTTGGCTTGATTACCTTAATACCTAAGTATTTAATACCAAATATATCTTCTGCAGGTGTTTGCTTTATATAGCTTTCCCAGTTACAATAGTGCCAAGTTAATAGAAAACTGGGTTAAGGCACTGTATAAATTGACTTCTGAATTTATTTCTTTATTTTTTTTATATGGGTGTGCCTATGTTTTATCACATGTGTTCTGTCTGGATTAATCAACTTTGATTATTTGTGTTAAATGCTGTATTATTTATGCAGGAACATGAAAATTCATGCTATATTTAATTGTTAATAGGGGAAAGAGAAAGGGAGGAAGGACTTTAAAAGATTTTGAAGAATACTTAAAATAGGCGCTTTTCTAAGATAAACTATTTACTTAGTTATTAAATATTTATTTTTTATTTCTACAAGAGCTGGGGTACAGGCCAGATGCAAGGGAGGGTGAAAGGATTCAGAGACAGAGCGGGGAGCAGAACAGGCAGAAACACTGCTGAGGGGAGCAGCGGGCACGACAGGAGAGATCTGCTGGTCCATGTGGGAATCTCCCTACCCACCGGGAATCAAACTCGCGCTGCAGAGGCTGCGGACAGCTTCACAGCTCTGTGCTCTATCTGCTGCACCACTGGGGAGACCCTAAACTTTTTTATTTAAAGAATTTTATAGAGCAGAAAAATTTTGCTTCAGGAACAAGTCAGGAAAATCCAAAATTCGTTGACAATTATATTGTGATTTAGTAAATTGAATTGTCTTTGAATTCAGTGGTCTATAGAGGGCAGTGTTTCACAGTTTAAACTTTTTCCGATTTTTCTGTGAAGATATAATTACATTGTGCTTATTTTATATTTTTGTTTCCCTTAAAGACAACCATAATAACTGAAAGGCTAGAAATTTAAAATTTTTAGCTATGTTTAACAAATTAAAATGCAATGTTTTAGTTAATAATTAAATATAGTTTCATTATAGAATATTTTATCTTTATATTCCAAAATGTTGTAGCTTTGGACTTATAGCTGAGAACTGAAAAGGAGAAGAGATTTTGTTGTTCCGTTCAATTCATGTAAATTAAGAAAAATAAGCAACATAATTTCATTTGATAATCTAAATTTATTAGAAAATTTGGAGAAAGTATTGTGTAGCTAAAATTTTCTTTTATAAAAGAATTCTTAGGATTTTCTTATTTGTGCAATAGAACAGGATATATTTCTTTGTAAGTTAAAGCAATTACATTTGAGTAGACTAATTGAGCTATGATTTTTAAAACAGTAGGCAGAAGAAATAATCTAAGAATAACTCCTTTTGGATTTGGTTATTTCTGATTTATTTACTTTTAAAAAAGGGTATTAATTAGTAAAATGCAATGTTACTGCATAGAAACTGTTTTTTATCTCATTTTCAAATTGTAAAGATGATTTTTTTCTACTGAAAAACTGTTCTAATAACAACTATTATATGTTGTGCTATTAGCAACAAAAATTGAATATATTTTGAGTGAAATTTATTAGCCTCTGTATGCAGCTCATTTCTGATACTGAGAAGCACCGTATATTAGTAAAGCCATAAAATGCCCTATCTTACTCACTTTAAGGAATTGCACAGTATTTAGAAACAACAGATTCTTAATGCTTGTGTGTTTGCCATTTTAATCCAGTGGTCCCTATTTGTGGTTAAAAAATGTCTGATGTTTGGTTAGCTTCAGAAGAGAATTGGCAAATAGATATTCATCTGATATATTCATTGGATATTTTCACATTCCTTCCATGCATTTGCTTGTTTTGAGTTTTTTAGTTTTCTCCTGTTTTATTTGCTAGCTGAGGAAAGGAAGGAGCGTGTGTATATATTTGTGTGTATGTCAAAACTGAGCATTCTTTATTTAAAAAATAATTTAGTTATAAATCTTACTCTTGTGAATGCTTTTAGTAATCAATCCTCACCTTTAAGCAATACATAGTTTTGTGCCAGTGACCTCATATAAAATTACCTTGGGATAAACTTCCAGCGTTTTCATTGATAATGACTGAATTGGGTTGCACTGGAGCCAGATTCTGATTTTATTATATAATGAGTGTTTTGATATTTCTTCTAGAAGTACTTAGTCATAGTATCAGTTTAATTTAAATAAAAGTGAAATATACTTAGAAAAGATTCTTTTTTTAATGTCCCACCTACTCATTTTAACAGATGATTAAGTTTTATAATAGCATTTCCCCATCATGTAGTAGTGAGTAGACTCACTAAAGACTGGGTCATTTTAAATGTAGGGTCTGAAAATATCTTGATTTCAATTTGAAATTCAATGAAGGAAGATAATTTTTTAACTCTATTTATTTTAAAAATATAGTGGTAAGTAAGTCAGTAAAATTATATATCAGAATTAGTGATATGCTTCTAGTCTAAAAAATTCTATATCAAAAAAGTATATATAATTCACATAAATTCATTCCTATGTTAGAAGATTCAGACTAAATTGAATTAGTCTTTTTAACAATGTGTGTTATTATTCCCCTCTTAAAGCTGAAGTAACCAAGGCCCAGAGAGGTTAAATAATTTAACCAATAGATTAGTAACCAACCCATCCAAGAAAGTGCTAAAGCAAGAGTTCTGATCTAGGTCTTCCTGACTTAGAATTGTGTCCCCACACCACATTGCTCTACACAGTTTAGAAGATTTTAGCTTTTCATGGATAGTTAAGTCTTGTGCTGTATTTTTTCTTTAATTAGTCATCAAACATTTGATGCTATTTTATTGGAGTCCGATGTTCTTTTTTAAAACAACCTTACCTTTAAAAATCAAGTACAGGGCCTCTCCTGGTGGCTCAGCGGTTGAGCGCTGGGCTGCAAAACTGCCCGCAGCCTCTGCAGCGCTGTTTCTATCCCTGGCTGCCTGGGAGGGTCCCACATGGCGCACAGACCTCTCCTGCCACCCACTACACCCCTCAGCAGTGCACTTCGGTCCTTCTGCCTGTTCTGCTCCCCTCTCTGGCTCTGGTGAATTCTCTCACCCACCCGCGCTTCTGACTGTGCCCAGTGCTTGTATAAATAAATAAATCTTTAAAGAAATAAAAAATAAAAAAAAAATCAAGTACAGGCTTAACCTGTATTTTAAACCAGTCTAATATACTTCTTATTGTATAGTTTTTTTCTGTTTGACTATAATTTTTTTGTATTGAGGTGACATTGGTTTACAACATTATATATGATTTAAAAGCATAAGAGGGCCTCCCCGGTGGCGCAGCGGTTGAGCGCTGGGTTGCGAAGCTGCCCGCAGACTCTGCAGCGCCGGTTTGATCCCCGGCTGCTCCCCGGCCACCGGGGGAGGGTCCCGCATGGCGCGCAGACCTCTCCTGCCACCCGCTGCTCCCCTCAGCAGTGTGCTTCTGTCCTTCTGCCTGCTCTGCTCCCCGCTCTGGCTCTGGTGAATTCTCTCACCCTCCCGCACTTCTGACTGTACCCAGTGCTTGTATAAATAAATACATCTTAAAAAAAAAAAAAATTAAAAAATAAAATAAAAGCATAAGAGAAATTCACTTCAGATTTGTTTCAAGATGGGTTTATAGCTTTGTACTCTTTCTTGACAAGATAGCTTTATTTCTTATATTTCTCACTGGATATAAGTAAATAGTAACAGTCATTAAAAAACTAGAAATTATAAAAAAAAAAGTAGAAAAGTTGTGTTTCTGTTTATTCTGAAGCCATAATTTCCTTAGTGTTTTTGGTAAGAATTTACAGTTTGCAAGTATTATTAAGCAATATTTTTACAATTAGATTTATCGTGAGGAGAAAATTTACATGGAATGAAGATAATAATTTCAGAATATTGATCTTATGTATAAGAGCAAATGTATATGTAGCAGATACCAAGTTTATATGTCAGTTTTTAATGTTAGTATGAATTTATAAGAAATATTTAATCAAGTGAATCTAGACCACCTTGTGTGTTTGTTGTTGTTTATATATATATATATATCATTTGTATGTATGTTTAAATCTCTTTCATACTAACTGCTGTCATTTAGTGTTCAATATCAATAATTATAGCAAAGGGTGTTACTAAGAAAATTATGGTGTTACAAAGAAAATGGACACTTTGAAACTTAAAATATATCAAAACTGTTTTCACATATGGTATTAAAGTTGCTTCCCAAATCCTATCATTTTTTTCTTACACACATAGAAAATTGCTTGAATGGCTTAATATTGTTCATTTTAAAAGTCCTCTTAATTCTTAGAAGTCAGGGCATTAAAATTTTTGTATTATAAACCTACATGAATAAGTTTGAGACTAATTTCCTATCACATTCCCCCAAGTGTAAATCATGTGCAAAAGTTTTATATATTGAGAGATTGTTTTAAATGTCTAATATTTGTACAAGAACTGACTAAATTTTTATCACTATTTTAACCTTTGTGTTCTTTCTTTATAATAATTTTTATGGTCCATGGAGCATTTTTATGCTTTGTTCTATGGAATTAGTCTACATTTTTTCATTACTCTAGCACTGTACTAGATTTCTATACCTCCAAATGTGATAGTCTTTGTTTTCTTTTCAGATCTATTTGCATTGTAAAATTAAGGGTGACTATGTTAATTTGTCCTTTGAGATTCAGTTCACTTAAGATTTATTGAGTCTTTTCATGTTGTGTTACTTAGCATAAAACAATGCTGTAATCCTGCTGAAATCTTATAATAATAATGATTAATTATATGTCATCTTCTGAAATTTTTAAAGAACTCATGTATTTTGGACTGTGATTTTTCCCAGTAAGCTCATGATACCAACAAGGTATTTTTACCTCCTTCCTTTTACATTTTTGCTAATGAATATAAAAATCATAAAATCACCCAATACCATTACTCTATTATTGGGCTGACTTAAAAAAAAAACTGACTTAAAAGATTTTACAATTTTTTAAAATAATGTTGGTGACATATATAGGCCTTTGTGTTTGTAGTGTTTTCCAAGGACATTTTAATTTGTGATGTTTACATTTAGATCAACAATTAATCTTTGCTTTTATGCAGTTTCCAGGGGGGGGTCTCATAGGCATTTCAACAGGGTCTGCCCAAAGTCATGATGCTGCCATCCTCTGATCTTCTGAGTCTTTCTTGTTCATCAGTAAGGTGTGTAGCATTCCTTTATAGTCTAGCTTTTTGCCTCTTTTCACCTAATTAAATGAATTCTGAGTAGTGAAATAATGCAAGAGTTAACATATTTGGTACCCATACAATGGAGAATTATTGGATCTTTGGTGGTGGGCATGCTGTGATAACATAAATTTTTAGAGGTATGAACACATACCCTTGCAATATATATAGTGTTGTGAATCAGTCTTATCTCTATAAACGTAATTAAAAAATAAATTTCCTTCTCCAAAAAAAAAAAAAGAAAAGAAATTTGTTTAACAAAAATTGAGCAGTTAAGTATTTTTACTCTTCTCCACAGTGTGACATTTGGGTTTTAATGCCATTTCAATCATGTGCTTTAAAAATCAGTTCAAGTTAACTTAAAGGTATATATATTTTGAATGTATTTTGTAGTGGACACAAGTAAAGTGGCCTCAATTCCTGGATGTAAGATGTGGATGTAGTTTTTTTGTATAAAAACAGTAAAAATTGTGTTGTTGCTGTCTTTTCTAGGCCTTTTTTTTTTAAAAAAAATTGTCTGTACCGGACTTCCTCGTCAACTGTGTAAATATAGAATGCTGAAAGACTTGAGGTTCTTCTAGGTATTTGAAGTGTTGTAATATATACCCTAGTTCAAGTGTGTGCTGTTTTACAGATAGCCCTCATTTCATGCAGAGTCCTGTATTTATATAACTCATATCATTGCTATTCTAAGTAGTGCTTTTGCAGTCAAACATCTGAAAGGTGATTGACTTTTTTCCCTTAGCTACATAATTTATAAGAAAACATAAAATGAAAAGATAGAGCAAGATGATTTTGGTGCATGGTTATAATCTTAATATCAGCAGAGAGAATAAAGACTAAGGCTATTCAAACTAGACTGGCTAACTGATCAACATGAATTTCATATGATGATACCTTTCCATTGTTTAATTTGTATCTTTACATTTAATTTGTAAGAGTTGGGTGTCTTTGATTTTATGTCTTTAGAGAAATTTATGATCAGGTGCTTTATTTATGACATTATAGTCTCAGCTTAGGCAATTGATTGAAATACAATATAAGGATATTTATTATGTATTTTTTAAAAGCTTAAATTGGGAAAATGAGCCCACAGAGCTAATATGGAGTTGTTTTGGAGCGAGGTAAGAAGGGAATGGCAGGTTAATTTCTTTATACTTCTATTGGTCTTTTATTGGTAAAATCTTATTTACAGTATTTGACAAGATTCACTTTTGGAGATTTGTAGTGTATTGTCATGTTTTAAAGTTGTGAAGGAAGATTATCATTCATTGAGACTATATATGTAGAAGAGAGTTTGTAAACTATACAGTGTAATGCAAATATAAATTATTTTTATTATTATACCAACTATATAATATTGAACAGAGGCAAGGATTTTATTAATAAGCTACCAAAAAATAAATGGGATGCAACGTTAGTGTTGCTGGGGATTTTAGTGAGTGATAACGTAGCGCATTGTAGGCTATGTTGAATAAATGACTAGGCTGAAATTATAGAGGAATTATTCAGAGGGGAAAGTGAATACATTTCCTTTTTGCAGTTGTGCTGTAGCAAACCTTGAATCATAAAGGACTGATTTAGTCAAGTCTAAGTCATATTCCTTTAATTTAGAGTTGGAAAATACAGTTTTTCTTCATATACATCAAATCTGTCAGCTACCTGAATTAGATTTTGTTAACCAAGTTGGAAATAAATATGTTCATTTAAAAATGTATATTACAAAGACTTGAATTTCAGACACTGTCTGAAAACTCTCCTGTTTTCCATCTCACTGTAGAGTGGTCATCTCCTGGAGGCAGTAAGGTTTTATTAATATCTCAGTGCATATGAAGGAAGACTTCAAGCTGTTTGACACAATTCCTGTTTCTGAGACCTGAAATGTACAAACTATACAAATTTACTGCCCAAGATGCCATGTGTTCCTCTTTCAACTTTCAGAGTGTGGCAAAGATGAAAAGGGGGAGAGTTTGGGGTGATGGATTGATCCTTGGGTACAATGCAGAAATTGATTCAAAAAAACCATCAGGGTTAATTCCTGAAATGAAAAGAGACATGAAGAAAAAGAGATGTTATCACAGGTTTGGTGTGCCTGCCCTTGTGTGGAAAGGTTCTTTGTTGAAGATGGTTATCTTGTGGTCAAAACCCTACAGTGATAAAAGAGAATTTGAACTGATCACTGGGGTCATTGTTCTGAGTGATACTAAAGTATTCTGACCAGAAATCAAGGACATAGGAAACTGGATGGAAATGCAGACTTTCCTTACATGCTGTTTTCCCTGGTGGTGTAAAATGTAATTATGGAAACTGGGTTTTAAGAAGTTGTCATGTTCTTACCTTATTCTTTTTTTTATATCTGTGGACAGAATAACCAGCAAAGATTTTGTGATAAAGTATGTAAGCTAACAGGTAGCCTTAAGTAGCTGATTATTTAAAAAGAATATTGAGCTTTTAGACAATACAGATTTGTTTCTGGAGGAAAATAAGAATTGTAGAGATAACTGTTGTTAACATTTTGGTATTTATTTTTTTTAAATTTTCTGTGTACATTCATGTAAACATACTTAAAATTTAAAACTTTATTTTTCCCTTAAATGGGATCATACTACTCAGATAATTTTTTTTCAATCTGCTTTGTCAGTTATGGTCATCTTTCTGTGTGTGTGTGTTTAGTCATTGTTCTGTTTGGATGTTTTCTTTTTTTTAACTCTTAACAAGTAATACTTCAGTAAACATTTTTCTACATACATAGTCACACACTTATCTAATGATTTTTTTTATAATGAATTCCTTGAAGTCAGTAGCCAAGTTTTATAGTTCCAGTTTAGACTCTTTGAAGAATGCATTATTATCTAGGACGAAATAGTCTCATGGGGCTCTTAGCCACTTGTGACTTTTCACGAATGGCTAGTAATTATTGAGACCCTCTATGAACATGGCATCACATCAGTAGGTGTTATTTTCCAAATTTCCTATGGGTAAACTATGTGACCTACAAACCATGAGCCAGAATTGGTTCATAACAAAAAAACGGAAAAAAGACATGACAGTGTTATTGCATAGAATTTGGAAGAAAAAGAAGGATATATAACTTTAAAAAACATTGTAGACTATACTTTTCCCTTTTATACTTTTGTAATTGTTATTATTTGTCTCTTCCCCCCTCTTTTAATTCCAAGAGGTTAAGAAAACATCTGGTAAGGTAATCCTTGTACTCCCAGCTAGGAGGCTCTAACTATAAGTTTAATTAATGAATAAATGAGACAAACAATACATATATGAAATGACATCTGTTACGTAGGTTGTTTGCAGAACCATACCTACTGAGTTTTTAGGACATATGTTTTGATGTTTCTTAAAGTAATGTTTTAATGCTATCTAGGTGAAACCAACATCCTTAGTCCATTTAATTAAACCATACCATTTTAGAGATACATACCATTTCATAAAGTAAGATAGTGACCTGCCATTCTATTTGCACATTATGCAGCCTAATTATAAACTCAGGGTCAGACCTATACTGGGAGGCAGCAGAACAGTCAATCAGTATTACAAATGATATGTCCCAAAGGAGTGTTTACTGGTTACTTAAGCCAACTTATAAATGAATAACTTAAGATCTCGCTTAAGTAAATAGGGTCCTCAGTAAAAGAACCCTTATAAAAATGATGACAGGTTTCTTGGTATTCTTTGATAGTTGTTGCCTCATTTATGCTGATTCCTATCCTAAGTTATCATTGGTATTCTCTGTGTAAGTGTTTCAGCTTTGACATTTCAATAGTGAAAACGAAATAATCTTGATTATAACTACCAAAAAATAAAAATAAATCACTTAGAAGCAGCTGATGTTCTGTACCAGTTAGAAAGTACTTCCTTTGGCACCAGTGATCCCTTATTTCATATATAGGCAGGCTACTGATTTAAACATTTTTTATAGGTATTTATTTATTTATTTATTTATGCATAAAAGAGCTAGGGCACAGGCCAGAGATGCAGGGGGGTAAGAGGATTCACCAGAGACAGAGAGGGCAATAGAACAGGCAGATTGTGGAAAACACTGCTGAGGGGAGCTGCGGGCAAGACAGGAGAGGTCTGCTTCGCCTTATGGGTTGCTCCTTGGCGGTCCGGGTATCGAACTCTTGCTGCAGAGGCTGCGGATTGCTTCATAGTGCAGTGCTTAACTCCTTGCGCCAACAGGGAGGTCTTTAAAGTACATTTTAATGAAGGTTTATCATGGTTGTTTTTTTTTTTTTTTTTTTTAAATAGAGGCATGTTTTATTTATTTATTTGTTTGTTTTGTTTATACATGCACTGGGTACAGTCAGAAGCGCGGGAGGGTGAGAGAATTCACCAGAGCCAGAGCGGGGAGCAGAGCAGGCAGAAGGACCGAAGTACACTGCTGAGGGGAGCAGCGGGCGGCAGGAGAGGTCTGCGCGCCATGTGGGACCCTCCTCGGGTGGCCGGGGAGCAGCCGGGGATCGAACCGGCGCCGCAGAGGCCGCGGGCAGCTTCGCAACCCAACGCTCAACCGCTGCGCCACCAGGGAGGCCCCTTATCATGGTTGTTTGAGTAATAAAGTATTTTTATTTAAAATTTAAATGCACCAATAATACATCATTAGTTTTTTTATCCAGTAACTGTTGAGAAAGTGTTAGGTTCTTGTTGAATAAACATAGTCAAACTGCAGTAACCTATAGATCATCTGATAGATTAGGATGTTATTATACTCTTCCCAACATTGTAAAATGGAAATGCATTCTTAAATAATCTTACAGGGTTTCTCCATTGATTTTGGTATACTTATTAAGTGGTAAAAATTTAAACAATTCTGTCAAGTTTGTTTTCTCTTTTAAATTTGAAATTTCAACTGCATTCTAATTGTTTGGCAATTTCTAAAGTATCCTTTTTTTCATAAAACTTTGGTGAATCTAGTAAACCTTATTTACTAGATTCTATCCGAGCTCATACTAGCCAGAATGGAATCTCAGAGAAACAACTATCACTCTAGTCTATTAGGAAATTGTCAATAGCAAATTATGGGAAAGGAAAGACTCTCTGGGTGAAGACATTCTTCATTGGCTGACAGACCAGTTTATTTCACATATTGAGTATTGACTATATTGACAAAAGTTTTTCAGATTAGTGGTTTGTTTAAAGGATTTTAGAATTCTTGGACATTATTTGGTATAGCCAGGAAGTATCCTTCCTTCTGACACTTTCGTAAGTGACAAAACAGTTCCCAAATAGACTGTCAATAATAACTTAAAAAATAACTGCATGATTTTCTTTTTGGAATGTTTTAGCTAATATAATTTTAAAAATTACTGTCTTAGACTAATGCTCATTGTTTATATTTAGTGACATAATCTTTGAAAGTTTCTTTCAAGTCACAAAATACTATAGGTACTTTGAAAATAAACTCCAACTTTATTATTGCTATGGAGGTGACAACCCCATTGCAGAGAGACCGCTTCCAAATCACATGGGTAGTAAATATTTTTATAGAAATATGGTTATGAAGAGTCTCAGGAAATCCCCCTTGTGCTGTGTTTACATTTCAATTTTGCATTGTTGGGTTGTTGCGTTTAAAAATTGAATATAATTAGAATAAATAACACGCTAATGACTTCATTTTTAATTTTGAGTCAACGCATACTAAATTAACTTTTACCCCACAAATAGCATTTTGATTAAACACATGCATTTTACCAGGTTTAAAAGTTTTCTTGAGATCATGTGTGTTTCATTTTTCCCTTTGTAAAATTGAACAATGTTGTATAAATGCAGCTATGTTTGTAACAAGCCTTACCTTGTATAAGCATCCCTCATTTAATTTAATGGTTTTTTGAATAAGAGTTATTTATGAATTAAATAACAAATTAACTTCAACTTTTTTTCTTTTTTTTTTTTTTTAAATATTAAATTTTATTTTTATATCCCCCATACAATTGCAAACGCCCATTCTGACCCCAATCCTTCCCCCCCGCCCCCTCATCCCCCAAAAAGTGTCTCTGGTTCATAGTTTTTTGTTGATTTTGATTTTCACTTTCTTATATTCATTTTCCTGGTCCCTTATTTAAGTTTTCTAGATTCCTGCTATGAGTGAGACCATCCGGTATTTTTCTTTTTCTTTTTGGCTTATTTCGCTGAGCATGATCCCTTCCAGTGCCATCCATGTTGCTGCAAATTGCATGTGTTTATCTTTTTTGAATGAGCTGAGTAATATTCCATGGTATATATGTACCACATCTTCTTGATCCAGTCATCTATTTTTGGGCATTTGGGTTGTTTCCAAAGCTTAGCTATTGTAAACAGTGCTGCTATAAACATAGGAGTGCAGGTGCTCTTTGGAATTGATGTTTCTGTGTCCTTTGGGTAAATACCTAGGAGTGGAATTGCTGGATCATATGGAAGCTCTATGTTTAGTAGGTCCAGAAATCTCCACACAGCTCTCCATAGTGGTTGGACCAGTTTGCACTCCCACCAACAGTGCACAAGAGTTCCTTTTTCTCCACATCCTCGCCAACATTTGTTGTTGCTAGTTTTTTTAATATGTGCCATTCCACTGGTGTGAGATGGTATCTCATGGTAGTTTTGATTTGCATTTCCCTGATTACAAGTGATGTTGAACATTTTTTCATATGTCTGTTGGCCATTTGCATTTCCTCTTCAGAGAAGTTTCTTTTTAGCTCTTCTGCCCATTTTTTGACTGGATTATTTTCTTTGTTGTTGCTGAGTCTCATCAGCTCTTTGCAGATTTTTGTGATCAGTCCTTTATCATTAGTGTTGGGTGCAAAAATGTTCTCCCAGTTGGTGGGGTTTCTCTTTGTTTTTGTTATTGTCTCTTTGCTGTGCAGAAGCTCTTTAATTTGATGTAGTCCCAGCTGTTTATCTTTCTCTTCACTATCACTGCTTTGGGTGATGTGTCTGTAAAGATGTCTTTGATGTGCAAATCCCGTAGTGTTTCGCCTATATTTCCTTCTATGTATTTATGGTTCAGGTCTTATGTCTAGTTCTTTAATCCATTTTGAGTTGATTTTTGTGTATGGTGTGAGGTAGTGGTCAAGCTTCATTCTTTTGCATGTAGCGACCCAGTTTTCCCAGCACCATTTGTTGAACAAACTTTCTTTGCTCCAATGCATAGTCTTTGCTCCTTTGTCAAAGATTAGTTGACCATAAATCTGTGGGTTTATTTCTGGATTTTCTATTCGATTCCATTGGTCTGTATGTCTGTTCTTGTTCCAATACCATGCAGTTTTGATGATTATGGCTTTGTAGTAGAGTTTGAAGTCTGGGAGTGTGATGCCTCCATTTCCTTCTTTTTTTTTCAGGAGAGCTTTGGCTATTCGGGGTTTTTGGTGATTCCATATGAATTTCATCAATAATTGTTCTATTTCTTTGAAGAATGCCATTGAGATTTTGATTGGAATAGCATTGAATCTGTATATTGCTTTTGGTAGGATGGCCATTTTAATAATGTTTATTCTTCCAATCCATGAGCAGGGGATGTCTTTCCATTTCTTTGTGTCTTCTTCTATGTCTTTTAACAGTGTTTTATAGTTTTCTTTGTATAGGTCCTTTACCTCTTTTGTTAGATTTATTCCCAAATACTTGATTTTTTTTGTTTCGATAATAAAAGGGTGGTTTTTTTGATTTCTTCTTCTTCAGATTTATTGTTTGTGTATAGGAAGGCCACTGACTTTTGCGTGTTGATTTTGTATCCTGCCACTTTACTGAATTGATTGATGAGTTGAATTAGTTTTTCTGTGGAGATTTTGGGGTTCTCTATGTATATTATCATATCATCTGCAAATAGTGATAGTTTGACTTCTTCTTTTCCTATTTGGATTCCTTGGATGTCTTTCTCTTGTCTTATTGCTCTGGCTAGGACTTCCAGTATTATATTGAAAAGCAGTGGTGAGAGTGGACATCCTTGTCTTGTTCCAGATCTTAATGGAATTGCTTTCAGCTTTTCACCATTGAGAATGATACTGGCTGTTGGCTTGTCATAGATGGCCTTTATGATGTTGAGGTATGTTCCTTGTATCCCAAGAATTTCAAGGGCTTTTATCATGAATGGGTGTTGCACTTTGTCGAAAGCTTTCTCAGCATCTATTGATATTATCATATGGTTTTTATATTTCTTTTTGTTGATGTGTTGGATAACGTTGATTGATTTTCGGATGTTAAACCATCCTTGTGCCCCTGGAATGAATCCAACTTGGTCGTGGTGAATTATCTTATGGATACATTGTTGGATTCTGATGGCTAAAATTTTATTGAGGATTTTTGCATCAGTGTTCATTAGGGAGATTGGCCTATAGTTTTCCTTTTTTGTGTTGTCCTTATTCGGTTTTGGTATTAGTGTAATATTGGCTTCATAGAACGTGTTTGGTATTGTCCCTTCCTTCTCAATTTTTTGGAAGAGTTTGTGAAGGATAGGCACTAATTCGTCTCTGAATGTTTGGTAGAATTCATTTGTAAATCCATCAGGTCCTGGGCTTTTGTTTTTGGGGAGGTTTTTAATTACCATTTCAATTTCGCTGCTTGTAATTGGTCTGTTTAGGTGTTCTATTTCTTCTTTATCTAGCTTTGGGTGATTGTAGAGTTGTAGGAATTTGTCCATCTCCTCTAGATTGTTGAACTTGTTTCCATATAACTGTTCATAGTAGTTACTGATTATTCTTTTGATTTCTGCTGTGTCCGTTGTGATTTCTCCTCTTTCATTTATGATTCTGTGTATTTGTGCTTTCTCCCTTTTTTCCTTTGTGAGCCTGGCTAGGGGTTTGTCTATTTTATTTATTTTTTCAAAGAACCAGCTCTTGGTTTCATTGATCTTTTGGATTTTTTTTAGTTTCAATTTCATTTATTTCTGCTTTGGTTTTTATTATTTCTTTTCTTCTACTGGTTCTGGGGTTTTTTTGTTGTTCTTTTTCTAGATCTTTGAGCTTCGAGATTAGGTTGTTTCTTTGAGTTCTTTCTTGTTTTTGATGTGAGCTTCTATTGCTATATATTTTCCTCTTATTACTGCTTTTGCTGCATCCCATACATTTAGGATATTGGTGTCCTCCTTGTCATTCAATTCAAAGAATTTTTTAATTTCTTCTTTGATCTCGTTAGTCCAGTGGTCTTCCAGTAGTGTGGCTTTTAATCTCCATGAGGTAGGATAGTTCCTTGCCTTCTTTTTATGATTTATTTCTAGTTTGATGCCTTCGTGGTCAGAAAAGATGGTTGGTATGATTTCAATCTTGGTGTATCTGTTGATGTTTGTCTTGTGCCCCAGTATGTGATCGATCCTGGAGAATGATCCGTGTGCGCTTGAGAAAAATGTGTACTCCGTTTTTTTTGGGTTTAGTGTTCTATAGATGTCTGTTAAGCCCAAATGCTCTAGGTCCTTATTTAGAGCTTTAGTTTCTTTACTTATTTTTTGTCTTGTTGATCTATCCATTGTTGATAGTGGTGTGTTGAAGTCTCCCACTACATATGTGTTTTCTCTGATGTCTGTTTTCAGAGAGGACAACAGTTGTCTGATATATTTTGGTGCTCTTTCGTTTGGTGAGTATATGTTAATGAGTGTTATTTCTTCTTGAAGTATTGTCCCCTTAATCATAATGTAGTGACCATTGGGGTCTCTTTTTATTTTTTTGAGTTTGAAGTCTGTTTTATCTGATATAAGTATAGCTGTTCCTGCTTTCTTTTTTGGCCCATTTGCTTGTAGGATTGTTTTCCATCCTTTGACTTTGAGCCTATTTTTATCTTTTGTAGCTAAATGTGTTTCCTGGAGACAGCAAAAGGTTGGGTTTTGTTTCTTAATCCAGGCTGCAACTTTGTGTCTTTTTATTGAAGAGTTTAGTCCATTTACATTTAGAGTTAATATTGATATGTTAGCATCTGTATTTGCCATTATGTTTGTCTTTCCTTTGATTTTATTTATTTATTCTTTTAATAACTTTTTTTTTTTGGTCTTCTTTCGTTGTTATTCGTCCCTCTGAGGTTCTGGCTTTAGGATTCCTTGTAGTATTTTTTGGAGTGGGGGTTTAGTCGCAATGAAATTCCGGAGTTTCTCTTTGTCTGGGAAGGTCCATATTCTTTCTTCATGGAGGAAAGAGAGCTTTGCGGGATAGAGTATTCTTGGTTGGCATCTGTTTTCTTGGAGTCTGTTGACTATGTCCCTCCACTCTCTCCTTGCCCGTAGTGTTTCTTCAGAGAAGTCTGATGTCAGCCTGATTGGTTTTCCTTTGAATGTTATCTGTTTCTTCCCTCTTGTCAGCTTCATTATTTTTTCCTTGTCCTGGATTCTTGGGAGCTTTACTATTATGTGTCTTGCTGTGTTTTTCCTTTCGTCGTGGAAGTTTGGTGTTCTTCTTGCTTCTTGTATATCAATTTTCAGCTCCTTCTTCTCATTTGGGAAGTTCTCTTCAATTATATCCATGAATATTTTCTCTGTTCCTACATCTCTCTCCTCTCCTTCTGGAATTCCTATAACTCTTATATTTCCTTTCCTCATGGAGTCAGATAGTTCCCGAAGTCTTTCTTCATTCTTTTTCCTTCGTACTTCTCTTTCCTTTTCTGTTTTGGTTCTTTTTATTTCTGTGTCTTCAAGATTACTTATTCGTTCTTCCATTTCATCTATTCTGCTTTCATTGCTTTTCCCAGAGTTCTTTAGTTCCTCCATTAATTCTTTGATCTCCTGCATTTCTCTTACTTCCCTCTTTAGGGACTCAATTTCCTTCTTCTGATCTATCACTTTTTTAATCATGGCAATTTTAAATTCTCTTTCTGGAAGGCTCAGAAGTTCTTCCAAGTTGCTGTCGTTGCAATCTGGGGAGTGGTTTTCTTTTTGTGGTGTGCTTCTTTCCTGAGGAGTTTTTAGGTTGCGTGTGGTTCTTCTACTCCCTACTGTCTGTTTTCTAATTTGTCGTATGCGTTGGGACACTGTGTTGCTCGGACTGACTGACATCTTGGGTGAACTTCTCCGCTCCCCTCTGGCTCTTCCAGGAGCCATCTCTGTCTTCTGGGGGAGCTTTCTGCTGGTTTTAGGCAGTTTTTACTGAAGAAATGTCCCTGTTCTCAAATGGCGAAGCGGGATGCAGTCCCTGCGCCTGCGGTTTCAGGCACACTCTTCTGCGCACCCGGTCTGCCCCGGACGTGGGTTCCTGCTCCCTCTGTGGGCTCAGACTGCTGGTCGGAAGGGGCCTGGCGTGGAATAACTTCCCGGCTGGCCACTGGGTCCTCCAGAAACCTTCTGCCCTTTTCAAGCAGTCTTAAGAAATGTCCTGTTTTATAGGGTGTTAGTGACTTTTTTTTTCCTGGTCGCTAGGTGGCGCCAGAGATCTCTCCTATTGTCCTTGGGGGGCTGTTTTTCGCCTCCCCCGACCCCGTGGGACAGAGAACAGAGCGGGAATGGTAGGGTACACCTCAACAGCTTTGGGGTGCTGTGTCTGCCTTGTGCCCCACCGTCGTGGAGAAACCACGCCCCGAATTTTCGTGCCCCGGGTCTCAGTTCAAAGCCCTCAGTTCCAGGACGCGGGCTGTAGCCCAGTTCAGTGGCGCGGGAATGGCGCCTTTTGCACAGCTCCCGTGCCTGGGCGCCTGGATCCTGCTTACTCAGGGAGGGACCTTCACCTCAGTGAGGACCTCCGCGCGTCTCCCCGCAAGCCTAGGTCGTCTCCCCGCAAGCCTAGGTTGCAGGCGCGGGGACCTGGGCAGCCGCGATCCCGGTCTGCACTTGCTTTTCAAGCGCACCGAGCACTCCGCGTTTCCGCGCCAGCTTACCGGCAGCCCGGGCTGTGTGCGCGTCTCCCGGGGTCTTTGTTCTTCTCTAATGGCGCCCGGAGCCGTTCGCTCACAGCCGCGGCGGATCCTGCAGGGTTCGCCTCAGCTCCCGTTCACGGGGTGTGGTGGCTGAAATAGTTCCTTTCCACTCACAGTCCCGCTTGCTGCGTCCGTTTTTCTTGTTGGCAGTTTTGGTTTGTTGTTTCCTCCTCTCTGCCGGTCGGAGAGTGCCGCCTCTGTGGGCGGGGGAGGGGAGCAGGGTTCTGCGCTTCCCTCCCTTCTAGTCCTCTTTTATGGCCAGTTTCTTCTTCGGGTAGTTTGCTGGCGTCACCCGTTTATCTTCAGTGTCCCAGTTCTCACTGGGACCTGCCGCTTTTCCTCCCTATTCACTTTTTTTAATGGGAGATCTTACTCGCAGCGTCTCCTTGCTGCCATGTTGCTCCGCCCCCTCCTCAACTTTTTTTCTTGCTGATAGACCTTGAGGATCATGGCTTAAACTAAAATGAATGTGTAAGAATGCTTTTAAAATGTACTAACAGCTACTAGTGAGATCGCTAGTAATTTCTAATAAACACACCTTTATATTAAGAATTGAGTAGTCACAGAGGACATGACTTTTCCTTTGCCTATCACCATCAGAATATTCATTAGTTATGATCAACTGTGAGTCCAGCTAATTTGGACTGAGTATCCTTAGCTAAACCAGGATTGAATATTTCATTCTTTTGGCTTTATGAACTTATTTTCTTGCAACCAAGGATACCTCTTAGTAAACTGAATAGTTATAATAGGGGAGGGGTTGAGAAATGGAACAGTAAGTTATATTTATGGAGAAAATGCAAAAATAAATTATTGACTGTGGTTTCATTACCATGGTTAAGGTAATCTGGAGCCAAATTATGACAATATAAAAAATTTCTTTTGAATAACTGGAATATCTTAAGCTCTCTGTTATGCTACCAGATTGCCTGATGAGTTTGTCACTTTCAATATGTTAATGTTATGGATAATTTTATAATATGAGTTATTTTTAATGCTTTATTCTACTGAGACCCTGAAAAACATCATTAATTTTTGAGAACATTTGATGTTACATGTTTTAAAATTTGTTGTGTTTTATTTTTAAAGATTTATTTTATTTATTTATGCATACAAGAGCTGGGGTGTAGAGTAGAGGTGCAGGGAGAGGGGGAGAAGATTCACCAGAGACATAGTGGGGAGCAGAAAGGGGCTGATTGACTGAAATACACTGCTGAGGGGAGCAGCGGGGAGACAGGAGAGGTCTTCTGCACCAAGTGGGTCAGCTCCCTGGCTGTGGATCGAACTCATTCTACAGTGGCTGGCGATAACTTCATAGTGCTGAGACTTAACCCCTTGCACCACCAGGGAGGCCCCAAGATTTGTTGTTTTAAGTGTGATTGTATTGCATATGGAGAAGCATAATTTTATTTTTTTATTAATCTATTTATTTATTTTTAATTTTTTAATTTAAATTTTATTTTTATATTCCCCATACAATTACAACCTCCTTATTTTCCCTTATTTCCCAACCCCTCCTTTCCCCGCCCCCCACACCCCATAGAGTGTCTCTGGTTCATAGTTTGTTGATTTTGATATTTTCTGAGAAGCATAATTTTATACTGGACCATTTATTCCTCTTTATGATTATGATTAACAGGAAAATGGCAAAAATTATACCAAACTTGTTTGAACCATTAAGTCAAGTCTAAGCTTTAAATTCTTATTTTCAAATCTTCTGTAACCTGTACCTTTTTCTCCAACAGTGAATCCAGACTTAGCTTAACTTTACATACTGTAGTTTGACTCCCATCTGCCATCCCTCTCTTATTTGTCCTCAAATCCAGTAGATTATGCCTTTCTTTACTCATGTGCTTATGGAAATGCCCCTTTTATTGTTTCTGCCTACATATTTTTTCAACCCTGATCAATTCCGGTTTACTCCAAGAAGTCTCCAGTTCACACTAATTTCCCCCTCTGTAAATCTGTCACATTTGTTGTTTATTGTGCACATTTGAGTGTTTGACCTTACTTGTTTTATATTGTTTCTCACCTGTTTTATGTGGCAGCATATCCTAAATCCCGATAATACTAAGTATCTTGTTAGGTACCTTGATTAATATGCTTTTTGGTGGTAAGCTCGGTATTTAAGAGAGTAGGTGCTTAAAATTACTTCCTGTGGGGCCTCCCTGTTGGCACAAGGGTTTAAGTCTTAGCACTGTGAAGCTCTCTGCAGCCACTGCAGCACCAGTTTGATCCCCGGCCAAGGAGCTGACCCACATGGTGCAGTAGACCTCTCCTGTGTCGCCTGCTGCTCCCCTCAGCAGTGGATTTCAGTCTGCCTGTTCTGCTCCCCATTCTGTCTCTGATGAATCTTCTCAGCCCCCAAACCTCTAGCCTACAGTCGAGCTCTTGTATGCATAAATAAATAAAATATATATTTTTTAAAAAGTACTTCCTGTGTTGAACTGAGTTGAACTGGAAAAAGTTAGGGATATTGCCTCATATGAAGGAATATATGCTTTTTGAATGTGGTTCTAACAGTCTAGTTATATATATTTTTCACAGTCTCTTTGAAGACTTTTCACTTGCTGAATCATGCTCATACTAAGGGCTGTTTGGAACCATGTTGTAGGAGAGAGATGTTGAACTAACATGAAAATAATCAACATTGATGAAAAGTTAATGTTTATAGTACAGTAGACTTTCATGGAATAAAACAGCTAGTATTTATGTATATCTTTACATTTTATTGCGTTAAAGATCTCTTCTATTTCTTCAATTACTTTTGCTGCCCTCAGAAGAAAAAAACATACAAAAAAAACCCACCACTTGTTCTGATTCCTCTTAGCCTCTCCCTCTCCTTAAATCATTGTAATTTTTCTCTAACTACTGATTGTAGGTTTCCTTAGCATTGATCTGTATACTGAAGTCTTTTGAGCAATAACAGATGACAGTCATAGGCATACATAATTATTTCCTAGTCCAGTAGGCCAGTGAGCTAACTACCTTTGATTCCTCCGCTGATACAAGGTAGATGGATTAAGGAAGACCTTTCTTTTCGTAAGACTCTTCAGGAGAATTCTGAGAAAAGACAGAACAAAGAGACTGGTAGGTAGTTCAGCCTGCCAGGATGGTTTAGGACTTGCAGGGTAAGCAGGATTCACTTTGTATAGCATTCACCATATATAGCACAAAGGTAATTATCTTTGTCATATGGTTAGGTCCCTGAAAGTTCAGGTTTTACTACCAGGGTAAAATTTTATCCCAACCTTTGGGCCTGTGAATCTTTTGCACTGTACCTTCTTCCATAATTTCTCCCAATTTCTTCCATAATTGTTTCAGTTTTTGCGTCGCTCCAGCATGTTATATGGAAGGAGAAAGAACCACAGTTATGTGTTTGGTCTATAATCTTATTATTGTTTTCATGAAAAGTATAGGTAGAAATATCTTTCAGAATTTCATATTAATTGTTCCTATTCCATGCTTTATTATTGTCTTATGAAAAGTATATCCTGCATTCCTGCTGTGCCTTTTATATGCTTTTTTAAAATTTTATTTTATATATATTTTTACACCATTTTTCATTTTTGCACAGTGTATGCATTTTCATCTTGATTATATTCCCCATAAAATTCCCACCCCCCTTATTTTGACCCTATCCCCTCTCCCCACCCCCCTGTAGTGTGTCTCTGGTTTATAGTTGCTTGTTGATTTTGATTTTTAATTTATTATAATTAGTCTTTATAAGCTTTTTAATGTGGAGTTCCTGGAACAACTGTATGCAAGGTAAAGTTTGCCATGAATTCTCTTCAAACTGACCCTCAGTAGTAATAGAAAATACCAGAGCAATTACTGCACACACATTAATGGTCTTCTAATCTCCAACCTTGCATGTAATTGCTGCTGTCAAATACAATTACTGTCTGCCCAAATTTCTTTCTCTGGGGGCAGTCATGCCATGCCTTGACTAGAGTAAGAAAATGAGGAGAGAGCTTCTGAAACTTTTGGGCTGTTTTCCTTATAAGCCTATCTACTTAGAAAATTTTAAACTATACAGTTCCACTGCTTTTTATATATGTTAGAAAACTGGCCTGAATGTCTGACAGTAATAAGAGCATAAACAAAAAAGGTTCGAAGGTTCATTGGTTGTAATTTTATTTCCGAAGAATTAATTATGAATACATTTTCTTGTTAGTACCATATTGGCTGCAGCTTAGGAAATATGATTCTAAGCCGGTAGTTACTTTTTTAAAAAGTGTATACACTAGTTAAATCCCTATATAATTCAGAATTCAATTTTGTGATTGCAGTGATAGCACAAGATCATGATGTAATGATTCTAGGTTGGAGAATGCCCACAGATCTGGGGAAAGAACTATTCTTCACGAGTGAGTTTTTCAACTGAGTGTACTCTTAAATAGATCAACTTTATTTTTAGGCGAGAGTTTTTCTAAGGTGATCATGTTTCTTTCCTAGGTTCTTTGAGCATCGTTTGCTAAATACATTTTCACCATTTTCCTCACCTTCTGGAGTTATCATTTTGTTTACTAATTGTGATAATTAATATGATGAGCTTATAGGCCAGTTAGAACATAAGATTATTTATCCCTTCACCTACTATTTCTAAACTTTGTACTCTTTTTGGTGCTTTTTAAAAAATTGAGATACAGCATAATTCACATATACCATCCATTTGAACTGTTCCATTTAGTGATTTTTAGTATATTCACAAAGTTGTATACCATCACCACAGTCAATTTTAGTATATTTTCAGCACCTCAAAAAGAAATTCCATATTCTTTATCCATTGCAATCTCCCAGTTTCTCCCAGCCCTAAACAATCACTAATCTACCTTATATCTCTATAGATTTACCTGTTCTGAACATGTCAAATAAATGGAATCATATTTAGCTGGTCTTTTGTGACTGGCTTCATTTAGCATCTTTCAGTGTAGGAGAATATGAATTCTTCCACATTGTAGCATATATCAATGCTTAGTTTCTTTTTTAGGTTCATATATTCTGTTACATGATTATACCACATTTTCTGTATCCATCAATGGACATTTGGGTTGTTTCCACCTTTTGGCTGTTGTGAATAATGCCAACTTTTGAAATAGATGTATTTCTTCATTTGCATACCTAGGAGTGGAATTGCTAGGTCAAATGGCACCTCTATGTTTAACTTTTTAAAGGAACTGCTAAACTGTTTTCCAAGTGACTACAGCATTTTACATTCCCTTTAAGAATATTGAGGGATGGGCCTTCCCTGGTGGTGCAGGCGGTTGAGCGCCACGCTGTGAAGCTGTCCACAGCCTCTGCAGCGCCAGTTCAATCCTGGCCGACCGGCGAGGGTCCCACGTGGCACAGCAGACCTCTCCTGTCTTGCCCGCTGCTCCCCTTCACGGTGTATTTCATCAGTCTGCCAGTTCTGTTCCCTGCTCTGTCTCTGGTGAATCCTCTCACCCTCCTGCACATCTGGCCTGTACCCCGTTCTTGTATAAATAAATAAATAAATCTTAAAAAAAAAAGAATATTGAGAGTTATGATGTCTTTATATCCTTGCCAGTACTCCTTAATTTCCTTTTTCCTATAGACATTTTAGTGGGTATGAATTTGTACGTTAGTGTAGTTTTGATATTCATTTCCTTGATAAATAGTGAAGTTGAACATTTTTTCATGTGTGTGTTAACCATTTGTATATGTCTTTTAAATTTTTTTTCTCCTTTTTTTCTCACTATGGGGCTATAGTTTTATAGTCAGAAAACTTAGGTGGTTGTCTAGATTAATTTTCTTCTCCAAGGCATTCCAAGAATCTTTTTTAGCTTCTGTTAGAAGATTCCTAGTGATGGAAATACACTATTATGAAGAATTATGAAGAAGCTTTTTTTTTTAAACAACTCCAGGTATTAGAAATTTCTTCTACTGTATAGACCAGAATCTATTTCATTGTTTTGTTTTGTTGTTTTCTAATCTGTTTTATTTTTGCTTTCTAGGAAACATATCAATAGAATAAGTCCAGTTTTTATCTACATACAGAGTTCTTCATTGTTTTTATGACAGCTTTTAAGTTTCTTTTTCTTCAGGCTAGCTATCCCTAATTTCTAAAATTGTTTTGCACCCCCAATACTGTCAGGTTCCACCACCATGTCACTCATTCTTGTATGCACAAGTTTCAGTTTTTCAAAAGTATAACTTTAGGAACTGTTGAAAAGACTATTTGAGACATAGTTTTACCACTATAGAAATGAAATTTTCTCTCATTTGGATATAATGCTACTGATATACCTTATAATTACTTTAACATTTTTGACAGTCACATCACAATGTGACTTGTTTTGTCATTGTCAGAGAACTGAAATCCCAAGTCTTTCACATATTCTGTTAGTAGTGTCTCTTCTGTCCTAAATTCAGTACTTTATATGTACTCATTAAATTGCATTTATTTGATTCATCATATTTTTCCAACACTGAGTTATTCTTTTGGCTCATGAATGTGTCATCTAGTATATGAGCTATCTTTTATTGACCCTGTCACATCAGGAAATTTGATTAGCATGCTTTTTAGGAACCTTGATGTAGGTAGCATATGTGGTAGGTAGGAACTGATTTTGCCACTAGAAATTTAAATGGAGATTGATATTGATCCATTTTTGCTAAGATACTCAGTAATAATAAAAATAATTATTAGCTTTATTTACTGACATCTTAATATGTTCCATTCACTATGCCAGTTATTTTAGATGTTAGTCTATGTAACTCTCACCACAGTCCTGTAATGTAGATATATAGGGCTCAAATTCTGCCACAGGGAGACATGAAGGACTGTATTATATATAGGATAAAGGGGGTATTGGGTTACAGGATTTTAAATTTTTAAATTATTTTATTGAGATATGTTGGTTTACAACACTATATATTTTAGGGGTATAGGTTCATACCCTTTCAAATGTATGTTGCCACACTACACCTACCACCTAAGTACCAATAACCCTCCACCAGAGTCCATTGGACCTCTTCCCTCTTATTTCTCACCCACACCTTCCCCCTCTGATAGCCTCTGTTCTGCAGTAAGATTTCTAGATCTTATTTTAATTAGTTTGGTCTATTCCCTTGTTTGTTTCATATATTCCACGTATGAGTGAAATCATTTGCTATTTGTCTTTCTTCTCCTGACTTATTTTGCTTAGCAAACAAAATCCTTTCCCACTCCATCCATGTTGTTGTAAATGGCAAGATTTCATCTCATTTTATACCTCAGTAGTATTCCATTGTGTGTATATATATATATGTCAAATCTTCCTGATTCTTTCATCTTGTAGTATAGCTTGAAGTTTGGAAGTGTGATACCTCCTTTCTCCTTTGTTTTCATCAGTAGGTCTTTGGCTATTCGTGTTTTTTTTGTGGTTTCATATGAATTTCATCAGTATTTGTTCTATTTCTTTTGAAGAATGTCATTGAGATTTTTATTGGAATAGCATTGAATCTGTATATTGTTTTTGGTAGGATGGACATTTTAATAATATTAATTCTTCCCATCCATGAGCTGGGGATGTCTTTCTATTTCTTTGTGTCTTCTATTTCTTTTAACAAAGTGTTTTAAAATTTTCTTTGTATAGGTCTTTCACCTCTTTTGTTAGGTTTATTCCCAAGTATTTGATATTTTTTGCTTCAATTATAAAAGGGATGGTTTTCTTGATTTCTTCTTCTTCAGATTGATAGGATGGCTACTGATTTTTGTGTGTTGATTTTGTATCCTGCTACTTTACTGAATTAGTTGATTATTCTGAGTAGTTTTTCTGTGGAGATTTTAGGGTTCTCTATGTATATTATCTATCATCTACAAATAGTGATAGTTTTACTTCTTCTTTCCCTATCTGGATTCCTTGTATGTTTTTCTCTTGTCTATTGCCCTGGCTAGGACCTCCAGTATTATATTGAAGAGCAGTGGTGAGAGAGGACATCCTTGACTTGTTCCTGATCTTAAAGGAAAGGACTTCAGCTTTTCGCCATTGAAGATAATATTGACAGTGTGTTTGTCAAATATGGTTTTTATCATGTTAAGGTATGTTCCTTCTATCCCGAGAATTTCGAGGGCCTTCATTATAAATGAATGTTGGACTTTGTCGAATGCTTTCTCAGCATCTATTTATATGATCATAGGGTTTTTATTTTTCTTTTTATTGATGTGTTTCGTAAGGAATAAATCATGCTAATTTTTTAAAAGATTTATTTATTTATGCATACAAGAGCTGGGGTATAGGTCTGGGTACAGAGGTCTGGGATTGAGAGGATTCACCAGAGACAGAGTGGGGAATAGAACAGGTAGACTAACTGAAATACATTGCTGAGGGGAGCAGCTAGTGAGACAGGAGAGGTCTGCTTCACCATGTGGGTTGCTCCCTGGCGGGCCAGGGAGTGAACTTGTGCTGCAGAGGCTTCGATTGCTTCATAGTGCGGTGCTTAACCCCTTGCGCCACCAGGGAGGCCAAATCATGCTAAATTTATAGAAATCATGCTAATTTTATAGAAACTCTTCTGGAAAATTGAAAAGAGGGGAACACTTTTCATTTTTTTTTTAAGACCAGAATAACCTTGGCACTTAAGCCTGAGAAGAATGATACAGAAAAGGAAAGTGTAAAGTCAATTGCTTTCCAGCAAAAAAATAAAAAGAATAAAAGATATTGATGAAGTAGGGATAATTCTAGGAATGTAAAGGTGATTTAACTTCTGAAATATGGTGTAATTTATCACATTAACAGAAAAAAAATGAAGAAAAATCACATATTTGATGGGGGTAAGGCAAAAGACTTGACCAAATCCAATACCCATTCATGATAAAAATCTTAACAGCTATTAATAGAGGCAAACTTTCTTAATCTGATAATTGTATCTGTAGCAGACATCATACTCAAATTATTTTATTTTATTTTTTTAAAGATTTATTTATTTATTCATACAAGCACTGGGCACAGTCAGAAGTGTGGGAGGGTGAGAGAACTCACCAGAGCCATAGCGGGGAACAGAGCAGGTAAAGTGACGAAATACACTGCTGAGGGGAGCAGCGGGCACGGCAGGAGAGGTCTGTTGCACCATGTGGGACCCTCGCCGGTGGCCGGGGAACAAACTGCTCAACCGCTGCGCCACCAGGGGAGGCCCCTCAAATAATTTTAATGTTTGCATGTTTGTTAAATATTTTGGCACACAATTTTCACATCTGATAAATTCATAAATGTCTTTTTTTGGTAGTAGCAGTCACAGAGCAGTAGATGCTGTATTTCATAAAAACTGTTTATGTATAAAATAGCATTGATTTTTATTTGTGAATTTCTGATGGTATTCATCAGAATTCTCCTGTGAACTAAAAATGAAAATATGAATTGATATGGTGTTTGATTTAATTACTTGAATTCTGTTTATGTCAAACTTAGTATTTTTTTAAATTTTTTTAAAATTTTTTTTTTTATAGAGGCATGTTTTTTATTTCTTTCTTTATTTTATTCGTTTGTTTGTGTTTGTTTATACATGCACTGGGTACAGTCAGAAGCGCGGGAGGGTGAGAGAATTCACCAGAGCCAGAGCAGGGAGCAGAGCAGGCAGAAGGACCGAAGTACACTGCTGAGGGGAGCATCGGGCGGCAGGAGAGGTCTGCGCGCCATGTGGGACCCTCCTCCCGTGGCCGGGGAGCAGCTGGGGATTGAACCGGCGCCGCAGAGGCCGCGGGCAGCTTCGCAACCCACCGCTCAACCGCTGCGCCACCGGGGAGGCCCAAACTTAGTATTTTTGTTGGTGAGATCATTTCAACTGAATTTTGAACTATGAAGGCATGTGACTTGCTATAGGTCAATAATATGTTCTGCATGCTATATTTATATGGCTTGTTTATGCTTCTAATTGATGGGCTCAAGATCATCGGCCCTGTATATCCTAGTCTGAAAATGCAGTTTTCAGGATTCTGATTTGGAAAGTTGGAATTCACACTATAAGAAGCTATTACAGTGTTAAGGGGTAGTGTTCTAAAAACTTTGGTAAGCCACAGATAACAGATGTTCACTAAACATATCTTGTGATCTTAATTGTATTTTTCTTACCATTGTATCTTTCTTAATCTCTATGCCTTTTCTTTTATGAAGTCATTCATCTTAAGATAGTTGGTTGAATGGAGACAAAAGTGATGGAAAAGAGAATGAAATGGCATGCAACACTAATCTGTTTGTATACTCCATACATTCCATCAAAAATCATTCATGGGGCCTCCCCGGAGCGGTTGAGCGCTGGGTTGCGAACCTGCCCGCAGCCTCTGCGACGCCGGTTCCATCCCCGGCTGCTCCCCGGCCACCGGAGGAGGGTCCCACATGGCGCGCAGACCTCTCCTGCCGCCCGCTGCTCCCCTCAGCAGTGTACTTCGGTCCTTCTGCCTGCTCTGCTCCCTGCTCTGGCGAATTTTCTCACCCTCCTGCGCTTCTGACTGTACCCAGCGCTTGTATGTATAAATAAATAATAAATAAACAAACAAATAAATAAATAAAGCTTGCCTCTTTTTTAAAAAAAAATCATTCATGATTGTTGAATTTCCAGAAAGATGGCAGTGGCTGTAGCATAGTTTTTGAATATTCTGGAATATTCCCTTAATGGGATAACCAACATCTGTAACTGAGAAAATGGGCAAACCACCAACATTCAGTGAAAACCAAATGGAATAAAGTCAAAAAAGGAAAATGAAGAATCAGATAAAAGTCAGAGTAGGGGATCAGAGATAGTCTTGGAAGTATCCTGGGGGTTAAAGTTTCGAATACTTCTTGAAAACAACAGAAAAGATTCAAGAACATTTATTTCATGTAAAGATGAATAACTGAAAAGACTGTTTTGAATATACAATATACAAGTTACTGTAGAGATGTATTTTATTTCCTACATTATCCACAAGCTGTATTAATGTTGAAAATGATGGAAGCATGCTAATATTTTTATGGATTTTGGTAGGATTGCAGTATTGCTTTCCAAAAGAGTAATACCATTTTACAAGGCCATTAGGGCCATTAATTTAGTATTAGTACCCGTTTCACTATAGTTTTACCAACTTACATGATTGTTGTTAGTCTAATGGAATTAGTTTAATCATTGCTCTTTGTGGTTTTAATTTGCATTTTTTTAGATGACTAGGGGTACTGAATATTTCCCTGTTTGGTGTATATTACTGATATGTATGTATATGAATAAAACTCTAAACATCTGTATAACTTTAAGTATGATGTAATTGTTGCCTGCTCACAATCATGGCCTGCTTACTGGGTCATAATGTTTTTCTTGCATCTGAGATCATTTGGATATATTGCTTATAATATTACAAAAATATTTGCCATTTGTTTTGTTTAAAATGCAGTTCTTTTTTCCTATTTATTTTTTACTACATTATTATAAAAATGCCAGTTTTAAGTATTTGAATCTTTGGGGTTTTTTTAGGATTTTCTTTGATGCTCAAAAATTTAACAAAGTTATAATTTCTGAATAAATAGGACACATACTATATTTCAAAATTATTTTCTAAAGAGCATTTAAGTCTTGATAATTGTTACATTTTTAGTAAGTTAGTCATAATAACCTGAAGCTAATTTTCCACGAGAGTCATTTAAAAGTAGCATTATTAAATACTTCACAAAGATAAGTCCTTATATATTGTACAATGGAAGCTGGACAGGTATACAAGTGATAATCTTATATATCTTAGTTGTTTAAAATACTCTGGAATCAAGACAGTTGACAATAGCCAGGAAATTAAGATAAAATTAATGTATTCTTAAATTCCTTGTAGAGTACTGAAAGCAGTTTGCCATTTTGTGTTTTGTTTTGTCATACAGACTGAGGAAATTTACTTGTTGGATTATGAGTATTCTTTTTTTTTTTTTTTAAACATTAACTTTTTTTTAAGATTTATTTATTTATTTATACAAACACTGGGTACAGTCAGAAGCACGGAGGGTGAGAGAATTCACCAGAGCCAGAGCAGGGAGCAGAGCAGGCAGAAGGACCGAAGTACACTGCTGAGGGGAGCAGCGGGTGGCAGGAGAGGTCTGCACGCCATGTGGGACCCTCCTCTGGTGGCCGGGGAGCAGCCGGGAATCAAACCGGCGCCGCGGAGGCCACCGGCAGCTTCGCAACCCAGCGCTCAACCGCTGCGCCACCGGGGAGGCCCGGATTATGAGTATTCTTTGTAAGAGTTCTGTTTACCATAATAATTATCTGGAAAAATTATCTCTATTTCCATTGTACAATATGTATGGACTACTAATTTAGAATGATCTGGAATAATTAGTGATGTTAGATAAAAGTATCTGTTTAAAAAAAGTATGTTTTTCAGTTATTTAATCTTTTAAAAAATCTATCACTTTTTTAGCTAGTGTATGTAACATATACAAAAAATTAGGAAATTCTGAAATTTGGAGGTCTTCATAAAATATCCTTGCACCGATTGTATTTGGTTTCTTTTCTTTCATCTAAAAATTATTTCCCAATATTAATAGCATTTATTTCTAGATAATTGGCATTCTTCTAAATACCCAATTTTTTAAAGAATTTAAGAGATTATTTTTTAAATGTATGCTTATTTTTTTTTAAAAGATTTATTTATTTATACATACAAGCACTGGGTACAATTAGAAGCGCGGCAGGGTGAGAGAATTCACCAGAGCCAGAGCAGGGAACAGAGCAGACATAATTTTAAGAGAGGTGAAGGTTAAAAAATAGGTTGATGGGTTTTATTTGAGAAATTTTATAAGTATTAATGTTACAGCAACCAAGTGTTTTCATGGTAACACTTTTTAATTGAAATAATAGTAGTTTACAGTACTGCATATAATTCAGGGATATAGGTTCATACCTTTTCAGAGGTATGTTACTACACCATATCCACCAAAGCATTCTTTTTTTTTTTTTACTTTATCTTCTGTTTTTTAAATTTTTTTAAAGATTTATTTATTTATGCATACGAGAACTGGAGCACAGGCCAGAGGTGTGGGTGGTGAGAGGATTCACCAGAGACAGAGTGAGTAACAGAACAGGCAGACTGAGTGAAACACACTGCTGAGGAGAGCAGCGGGTAAGACAGGATAGCTTCATAGGTTGTGTCTTACCTCCTTGCGCCACCAGGGAGACCCCTTAAGTATTCTTAATGACAGATAATAGATGAGATTAATATTCTTTTGTATGGACATGAATGTTAATGTTTCAGGAGAAAAAACTTTTTTTAGGATATTTTTAAAGGGTTATTTAAAAAGTGAACTTTTAAGGACTAGAACTACAGTATCAATCTGCTTAATTGATTAAACTGTGTATAATTTATCATGAAAATCAGCCTTGAAAAAGCTAAGGAATTATAGGTTTAAAATTTTCTTTTGAACTAATAAAGTACTTAAAATTTTTTTCAGTGTGTATTTAAGAAATGGAACATAATTTTAGTATGCAATATTGTGTATATGATAATGGTTCCTAAAGGACTTTGGAGAGGTAGTGTAGTTTAATAAAAAATGTACAGACAAGTCTCAGCGCTATCAAGACAGCCACTGCAGCATGAGTTCGATCCCTGGCCAGGGATCCTACCCACATGGTGCAGCAGACCTCCTGTCTTGCCCGCTGTTCCCTTCAGCAGTGTATTCAGTAGATCTGCTTGTTATGCTCCCCACTCTGTCTCTAGTGAATCCCCCACCACCCCCACATCTGGCCTACACCCCAATTCTTCTATGCATAAATAAATTAAAAGAATAAAAGAGCACACTCTTTGGATATCATACGATCTTGGATTGATTCTCAATTTTGCCGCTTACTATATGGCATTGTATACTTTACCTCTCTTGTCTTTTTTAATTTGCAAAATGGAGATATATTCATCAAATAGAATGCAGACAATCATTTTTTAATATTTTAAAAATTCTGGGTGTATCTAAAAATTGATGGTGGACTTAATTGGCTGTGCTTTTTGTTTTCTAGCATTTCAGAAAAAATGATGCTTCTTATAATTGATGATGTCTTAGATTAAATGAAATACAATAAAAATCCAAACTTTATAGAATTACTTTGAATTTGAAATTGGATAATATTTAGTAAGTGCAAAATCACATGGAAGATACTTTTTAAGTCCTTCTTTCCCTTCCTTTTTTCTTAATGATAGTTATTGTGTTAGTTTTTTTGGTTGGTTGTTCATTTAGTTCTGCAGTTTGCTGTTTTATCAGTGAAATCAGAAGTTTAAAGCTAGACTCATTGTTCAATATTGTAATTCCCCATATCTAAACATGTTTTGTCTATATTGCTGAGACTTTTGCTTTGGAGAAATGACCATATTTGGACCAATAATAATTATTGTATCTGCTAATGCTTACATAATGTCCACATTGTGCTGGACACTGCTGTTTTTCGTACATATTTTATTTTTTTTTTTTTATAGAGGCATGTTTATTTATTTATTTATTTATTTTTTTTGTTTGTTTGTTTGTTTGTTTATACATGCACTGGGTACAGTCAGAAGCGCGGGAGGGTGAGAGAATTCACCAGAGCCAGAGCGGGGAGCAGAGCAGGCAGAAGGACCGAAGTACACTGCTGAGAGGAGCAGCGGGGGGCAGGAGAGGTCTGCGTGCCATGTGGGACCCTCCTCCGGTGGCCGGGGAGCAGCCGGGGATCGAACCGGCGCTGCAGAGGCTGCAGGCAGCTTCGCAACCCAATGCTCAACCGCTGCGCCACCGGGGAGGCCCTTTCGTACATATTTTAAATCCTTAAAGCATGCATATGAGATATGAAGTACTGTTGTTCCTATTTTTACAAATGAGAAAACTGAGGCAAAGAGCTAAATTTACCCAAAATTCTATAGCTAGATCTGTAACAAATTAAGCAAATAAACCAGTAAAATCAAGGCCTAACAAGGTAGCGCATGGAAACAAGAAACCCCCTCAATGCAATATAACCCTGATACATTTTAGAATAGTTACTTTCACAAATTTTAAATGTTGACCCTGCAACTGACTAAGGTGGAATCTGAAAGAAGTGATAAAGATTCAGCCAACAACTTATCCTTTCCCCTTTGAATGAAGGAGCATTTCAGTGTCTCAAATAATATAGTCTGAGGCAATATAAAAATTGGCAAATTTTATCCTATTGGCTGCCAAATTGGGAGTCTCCCTCTAACTGCTGATGCAACATAAAGATAACTTAATGGATTTTGAGTAGAGAGAAATGGAATAAACTTTGTAAGCCTCTATGAGAAACATTTCACTGGAGTGGAACTCAAGAAGATAAAATAGCCAAAGTTTATCCCTGGTAGATAAAGTGGATGGAGAGAAAAACTAATGCATCTTTGGCAGCTTTATTCTCAATTCAATCAAATAATAATGGCAGATTATTTTTAAAATACTATTTCTGCCTAAATATAATCTTTCCCTCCACAAAAAAAAAATGGTTACCAACATTCTAACTTTCTTTGTACAGTTGCTCCAGAAAGAGGAATTAATCCTGGGAAAAAGAAATATGTTTAGAATAAACTGTAATCAAATTATAGAGTCAGTTTTTTCCCCCTGAAAATTTTAATTAAAACCATATTATGCTTTATGTACAAAGGTATTCATCATATCTTTATGAATTAATAGTCAAATATAACCTGAATAGACACAGATGATTAAGTTATGATACATTACTGCATGGAATATTATGCTGGTTTTAAAATTAATGTTTGTGGGACTTTTGCTTTTGGGCACAGTATAGTAATAGGGAAAAGATTTATCCTTTTTCCTAAAACAGGAAGACAACCAGATCCATTAGATAAAGTCATTATTTTCATATATTATACGAAAAGTAGTAGAAAGCTAGAAGAAAAGGGAAACAAATGCCTTTGATCCTTCCAAATGCCTCAGTTATTGCCTGGAGACAGTTTTTCGGGCTGCAATGCAGAGATGGGAGATCCAAAAAAACCCAGTTATTTTGCCAATTTGAACTAGAATGTATAGGACCCAATATTAGAGAGGATGTTCCTGCATAAAGAGAATGTGACTCCTAGAGATCTGCAGAGGGATCCTTTTGGCTGAATACTATTATGTATATATGTGAGAGGAAACTAACAGGCTTAGGAAAGAAATACAAGAAAGAAGTAGGCCAAACAATTTGGGAACAGACATATGACCGGATATTTCATTTCCTACTAAGAGTATGAAGAAAATGTAATATATGAGGCATATGATAGCAGCCTCAGGTGGACTTCATGTCAGTAGCAAGGCTAAGTTAAGCTTTAGAGTCAAGACTGTTCTCCCTCTGTCTTAACAAAGCTTAAAAAATAGTGAGACTTGAAAGGATCAAAATTTATTTCACATAACTTACTTCATACCACAACAAAATCTAACATAATTTAAAGGAATACAACAAATTGTAGCAAACAAAAGTGTAAAATTTATAATTCTTGGCTTACAGTAAAAGTCTTTAAAGCATGCAAAGATTGCATGAAAATATAACCCATAGACAGGCGGAAAATACCTGTCAATGATAGAAGTGAAAACAGCTATTCTAAATACATTCTACATATCCATGTTTCCAGGGAAAACATTAACATTATGAAGAAAGAAATGAAAGTCACAAAAAGACCCAAATGAAACTTCTAGAAATGAAAGAAAATAATACCTAAAGTGAGAAGAAAGAAAAAAAAAAACAAACCAACAAGTCACTAGATAGGATTAACAGGAGATTAACATTGCATAAGAAAAGATTAGTGAGATACAGCAAGTAAAACTAATAATAATGAAGCACAGAACACAAAAAGACTGAACAGAAACTCCTAGCGAACTTTGCGAAAATATAAACTACTCTACCATACATATAAATGGAGTCCCAAAAAGAAGAGGAAAAGCAAGACAGAGAGAGAAGACAGAAAAAAAATTTAATAATAGCTAAATTGTAAATATTTGATAAAAATTATAAACCAGAATTTTTCAGCCTTTGCAACATGACATTTGGGACTGCTTAAGTTTTTGTTGTGAAGCACTGTCCTGTACATTATAAGATGTTTACCAGCAACTCTGATCTCTACTTACTAGATGCCAGTAGCACTACCTATTGTGACCATCAGAAATCACCACAAACATTGTCAGATATCCTTGGGGAATGATGGGAACAAAAAAAATCCTCTAGTTGAGAATCATTGCATAAACTCATAGGTACAAGAAAAACGTCAATGAAAACTAAGCTGAAGGAATGTTAAAACCATATCAAGCATCAACATAGTGAAACTGTTGAAAACCAATGAAAAAGAGAAAATCTTAAAGCAGCTAGACCGAAAAAAAAAAAAAAAAAGACAAAAACAGAAAACCCAAACAGAACATAGGTAAGAACTGGTGCAGACTTTTTTCCAGATCTGAAATCAAGGGGAAAGAACTATCAATTTATATACTATATCAGTTAAGATAACTTTAAAAAATATTGGTGAAACTTAACCCTGATAATGGGTATTTATGAAGAGCCACAGGTACCTTTACCTTGATGGAATTATACAAGGATGCTTGCTTTCCCTACTGCTATTCAACACTGCATTATAAAATGTAGCCAAAGAAATTAGACCAAAAAAGAGATATAAACAGTATTCAATTTGAAGGGAAGAAGTAAAACTATCTTTGTTCATAGATGACTTGATCCTATATATAGAAAAGCCACGGATGCAGCAATGTTGCTAGATACCAGATCAGCATGTAAAAGTCATTTGAATTTCTCTATCTCAGCAATGAACACTCCAAAATGGAAACTAAAACAATTCTACTTATAGCAACATCCAAAAGAATAAAATACCTTCTACTTAAGGAGGTAAACAATTTTATACAGAAAACTATAGATGACTGTTGAACAAAATTAAAAGCATCTCATGTTAATATCAATAGATTGGAATTTTTTTATTGTTAAGAGGGCAGTCCTACCCAGGTGATCTACAGATTCATTGCAGTCTTTGTCAAAATTCATTTTGATAAAATTTGCAATTTTTGTATTCCAAAGTGACTGTTTCATCTTGCATTCCCTCCAGCAAAGGAAACCATTGACAAAGACAGTCTACAGAGTGGGAGAAAATATTTGCAATTCATATATTTGGAAAGTCATTAATATCCAAAATATATAGAAAACTCATACAAGTCTCTAAAAACAAACAAACAAAATCCAGCAATAAAACAGGCAGAGGATCTGAGTAGACATTTTTCTTTTTTAATATTAATTATTTTTATATCACTGTTCTTTTTTTTTTAAAGATTTATTTGTTTGTTTGTTTGTTTATATAAGCACTGGGTATGTTATAGGGCAGGGAGGGGGCAGCCCAAACCCTGCAAACCTGCCTACTCTAAGTGGGTTCTGCCATCCGCCGTATCAACACAAAACATATGAGACTTTAATGGGAAGGAACTTTAATACAATTAGGAAACAATACAGGAAAGGCAAAGAATATAGTTTCTAAATTAAGAACCCAAAGTTACCTGTCCCCTCGTGGGTAAAACTCCATCCAAATGGGATTGGCCCAGAGAAAGGCCCCAAAGCCTGCCACAAGTCTAAAGCACCTTCCAGGGGGACCCACAGAAAAGGGTCAGAAACAACCAGACAAGCCCAGAAGGAAAAGAGCAAAATCAACATTAAGATAAAAGCTGCCACCTCCCCATGGGTCTCACCCACATCTGTGTCACCCAGTCCACGACCAAAAGACAAGCGCAGTTTCTTCACGTGTCTCTAGGCTCCACGCGCCTCCTCCAGGACTCCTGGCTCCATCCTGCTTCCTTCCTCAGTCTCTTCTGCAGCTTCTCCTCTCCCTGCTCAGCTCCACTCTCCCTTGGGTGGGACAGGGAACCTGGAACCTCCCCCTTTCCTGGGGACCACCCTGTTACAGGTACAGTCAGAAGCACGGGAGGGTGAGAGAATTCACCAGAGCCAGAGCAGGGAGCAGAGCAGGCAGACTGAAGTACACTGCTGAGGGGAGCAGTGGGCGGCAGGAGAGGTCTGCGCACCATGTGGGACCCTCCTCTGGTGGTCGGGGAGCAGCCGGGGATCGAACCGGCACTGCAGAGGCTGCGGGCAGCTTCGCAACCCAGCGCTCAACCTCTGAGCCACCGGGGAGGCCCTCACTGTTGATTTTTAAACAATATTTGCTTCCCTCCACCCCCTCAGGTGTAGTCCCCATAGAGTTTCCTTCACCAAGGCACTCGTGCACCATCACCTCAGTCCCCTGTGCTCCTCCCTTCCTCCCTCTGATCCCTCTCCCACCTCCTCCCCTGCAGTATGTCTCTGATTTATAATTGTTCGTTTTTGCTTTGTTGTGTTTTGTACTGTTATTTAGAAAACTGTCTGAGTAGACAGTTTTCTAAAGAAGATACACAAATGAACCAGCTTTTGGTTTCCTTAATCTTATGGACATCTTTTTTATTTCTATTTCATTTATTTCTGCTCTAATTTTTATTATTTTCTTCTTTCTACTGGATTTTGGTTTTCTTCATCTTTTAGTTCCTTAAGGTGAGAGATAAGATTACTTATTTGAACTTTTTATTATTTCTTGATGTCTTATCCAGGTGTAAAACCTCTTCAGTATTTGCAGGAAACATGGACTTTCATAAAGGTTGCAGTTTCATCCCTTCAGACAATAACAACATCCAAGTACACTGTGTCCACATTACATGTTTTGGAAGAATATTATTTTTAAATTTAATCTTAATCTTCTTCTTTTGAGAACATAGCAGTGCAAGATCTATTGAATACTTGATTTTGGAAAGGGTTTCCTTAACAGTTTTTCTTTTTTCTTTCATTTTAAATCTCAAATTTATTTCCATTTTCTCTCCTTCTTTTCACCTAAAAATATTGTGGTCAGATTTGAAGTTTTACTACAGCTTAGTTTCTTTCTTATTTAGGAACTTTAATTTTGTTAATTTAGATATGATTTTCCTGATTACATTCATTTCTGGTATTTATAATTCATATTTTGCTTTCATTTTCCCACATTGAACATTCATATTTTCCAGAGTCAACTTAGCAAATATCTAATAATCAGCTGGGGAATGGCTTTTAAATGATCAAAAAAAAGATAGTGAAATGACCAAAGCCTGCTGGTGGGTACTCATTCCACTGCTGTGATAACTGGAGAGTCCCCTTGCTTTTCTGGTACCATCTTAAAATTGTAGGGCCAATAAAGTCTCAGAGAAATGGTGTGGAGAGTTAAATCTTTAGTATTCCTTGTCAAAGTTGTGTTTTGTAACTGGTTTAAATACACACTGGTTTAATTCATATTTCTTTTTTTCCATCTTTTTTTATTCATAGTCATCAGAGAAGAAAGGAAAAGAAGCAAATACTGGTTTTGGTGGGCCAGTTGTTAGTTCACTATATCATGAAGAAATCATCAGGTAATTTCTGTTCTGATCTTTGATTTAAAAATACATACATGTATGTATCTATATTTGTGTACTTATATATGTATATTAGTATATATATTTTAATCCTGAAAACTTCCATCTGTGAAGAATTTTTTCTTAAAATGAAACCAATTTAATGATACCTCTATTAGGATAATATATGGCAGGAAAGAATTTTTTAGGTGTGTAATCTTTAAAATCAATGTGTCTGGGTCTGTGCCAGATAGTAAACTTTTCCCTATGTAAGTAGTTGGTAGGGCAAGATTTTACATGTCAGTCTAAAGCAATGGATTTTTATTATTGTTAGTTTTCCAAAAAAGTACCATTGTTTCTTTTAAGGGTTTTAATTTTACCTTTCACCCTAGCTACAATTTAAAAGTAATTTTGGGGTGTAAAATGGTGCACTGTGGAAAACCGTAAAAAAATTAAACAAAGAATTACCATATGATCCAGCAATTCTGCTTATAGTTCTATATCCAAAAGAATTGAAAGTGGGATCTTTAACATATATTTGTACACTCACATTCATAGCAGCACTATTCACAGTAGCTAAGAGATGGAAGCCAACCCAAGTGTCCATTACCGATTAAGGGACAAACAAAATGTGGCGTGTAGATATATATAATGGAATATTATTAATCCTTAAAAAGATAAGACATTCTGACACATGCTGGAATGTGGATGAACCTTGACATTATGCTAATCCAGTCACAAAAAGACAACTACTGTATTATTCCACTTATATGAGGAATCAAATGTAGTCAAATTTATGACAGAAAGAAATGGTGGTTCAAAAGGGAGTGGGGATTGAACTGTTACATAATGAGATTAGAGTTTCAGCTTGAAAAGATGAAAAAATTTTGGAGATTGCTTGTACCACAATGTGTCTAACACTACTGAACTGTATACTTAGAAATGATTAAAGTGGTATATTGTTACGTGTTTTTTAGAATAATTAATTTTTTAAAAGGTCATTTTGTGTTATTTAACAGACGTCCTAAATTTTTATATTATGTATAAATTTCTGGGATAATTTTTTTCTTTTAGGACTGTAAATCAGGAAAGGCATTCTATTCTGCTTTAAAATCATGTGACACATTGTTACTTAACAAATAAAAGCATGAAGCAGGAATCTCTGAAGTTCTTACCCTTTTTTTGAGTTATCTGATCTTTACTTTTCTTGTTGGCCAATATGAAATAAATGTGTTCTAATTTTCCAATGGAAAATTGGATTCACCTAAATTCATCGAACTGGGGGGATCTCTTATCATCATGATCTCTTATCATCATGAAGAAAAAATTGTACCAAAAATGTATGCTTCACTTTTGCAGAAGAGTTTGCTGACATGATCCACCACATAAAGAAGTAGTGATGAGAACTCTCAGGTAGCATTCTAGGGGGAAAGTCATTGACATCATAATCAAAAACTGTAATGCTCAGTTTCAAGTTAATGACCAGTCAGTTAATACTAGGGTATAATGGTGGGTCTCTTTGCATAACAAGGACATTTTTGTTAAGATTAATGTTTATTCAAGGATGACTGATGGAGATTGGGGGAATAAAGATACCCTTAAGGCTATTTCTTCCTGGAATGTATTTGCCACCCTCAGCCCTTTTAGAAACCCTGAGAACTCTGAGGAATCCATACAGGGTTCTGAGAAACCACAGTTTAAAAAACATTGTCAGAGTTTAACCTCACTTCCCCTCAACCCTTATATATTTGGAAAGTGTTTGGGGGTTCTTAATTTATATATTCTGTCCTTAGAGTCATCTATAAAATGAGTCTTAACCCTGCTAATCAGTGTATTAAGTATTCAAGTCAATTAGTTATTTTTCTAGGTTATGGGAGATGTTAGTCATTTTTCCTCTGTTTTTCCATAATTCTTTCTTTACACTTCTGTTACAGCATTTATGATAGTATACCACATTGAATTGTAATCTTTTTAAAAAACAACTTTATCCTTTCCATTAAAATGTTAGTGTTTGGAGAGCAAGGATCATATTTTATCTATCTCTCCATTCTCAGTATCTGAGGGAGTTCCCAGGACTTAGTAGGTATCTAGTAAAAGTGTCCAGACTTTGGAAGGTATAAACAGCTCCTTCCTTCAAGGAGTCGATAATTGTAAGCTGGTAGTTCAGTAACTGTTGCTTACATAGATTTACCTAGTGTTTCTCCCATAAAGCAGAGAGCTGCTAGTTTAACAGTAAATTTGTCACTGCTATGGCAGATCAGAAGTCATAGCAGCTAGTCATATTCTTATATTAAAGGATTCATTTTATGATGTAACAGATTTCAGTATAACAACCTAGATCATGGTAAAAAAAATTATTAATGCTCTAATGTTAAGTTATTCCAGAGAAAGATCAGATGTAGTCCTATTGTTTCTTAAGTATAAGAATGTAATTGCAACAAGGATAACAAGCTGTTTGTTCAAATATTTGAAATCAAACTTTGTTTATACTTTGGTGAAGTATAGTTAGTTTTTTTCCCCCAAGATCAAGTTGTGCTTTGATTGCAGTTTCTTAATGTTTAACAGATATGAAAGAGACTGTAAGTTTTAGAATTTTCAAAACATCAAAAGATAAACTTGGATAAAAGGAAAAGATTTCTTCTATAGAACCATTTTTTTTTTTTAAGATTTATTTATTTATTCATACAAGCACTGGGTACAGTCAAAGCGCGGGAGGGTGAGAGAATTCACCAGAGCCAGAGCGGGGAACAGAACAGGCAGACTGACGAAATACACTGCTGAGGGGAGCAGCGGGCAGGGCAGGAGAGGTCTCTCGCTCCATGTGGGACCCTCGCTGGCAGTCAGGAACGAACCGGCACTGCAGAGGCTGCGGGTAGCTTCGTAGCCCAGCGCTCAACCGCTGCGCCACCAGGGGAGACCCTAGAACCATTGTTTTTAAAAAGAAAAATAAAATATATTGTATTTTGAAGGTTCATTTTGAATATTTCAGTGTATAAACTTCTAGGTTTTTTCCCCACATTTTTAACAATAAGGAAAATCAGTATCTAATAAACTGATTTGATAAGGCTAGCCTTCTACTGTTATGGCAGCTTTCCTGACTAATGAGCATTATAGGTGGGAAGCTAAGTGCTGTTTTTAGTTTTATTGTAAAAGTTCTTGAGCCATAGCCACTGGGCCTATTCTGAGCTTGCTTCCTACCTGTTTTGATTCTGACCTTTATTCCTACTCTATCACAGGAAGTGACAATAAAATGTCATACGCACCTGTCTCTATGTCTTTAATTATAAAGCCCTGACACTCGTTTCTCATTCTGAAGCTAGTTTTTATGTAGTATAATGGAGGGAATATAGTGTAAAACTTATAAAGTACAGAATTCATGGAACCAAACTGCTGGCGTTCAAATGCTGCTGATTCGACTGCTTACTGGCTTTGTGACAGTGGACAAGTTACTCATCTGTAAAATGGGGATAACTGCAGTACATTTACGTGAATTACCTAATTTCTACACACAGCATCTTAGAACAATATCTGGCACAAAACACGTTACTATGTAACTATTAGTTTTTACTAGAATTGTTACTCAGCATAGACTCCCCACAGAGCAGAAGCTAAGCACGAGCTGTTTTTTTAGGTGCTAAAGTCTGGTAATAGATTGGGGTACAAGGTGTTTGCTTTGGTAAAAGAAAGTGAAGTGAAACATAGGGAAGAGAGTCTCTATTAGATGTGTCTGGAAATATAGAAGCAAGAGAGTAACAAATCTTGTAACCCATGGACACTTACTCTGGTATTGAGATCATCTATGTTTCATTTATACTGTAGACTGGCAGAAAAAGCTCTGGTTAATAAGCATAGAGCTCTACCATGATTCTGTGCTACACATACTGACTCACTTAACAAGAAATCACTTTTAGTGACTTGTATACTTAAAAGGTTTTATCTGTAAGTTGGCACATAATTTGAGAAATTAGAACAAGAATTAAAAATGCAGTAAATGAAGCGTATTGGTCTCCATCCCACCCTGCAATAAGCTTTGATCTTGTTTTGTAGTTTGATGCTATGTAATCTATCAGAATTTTATTAATCCCACTTACACAAGCAGCCATCTGGACCTTCTCTAAGACCCAACCAGTATACAACTAAAATGATTGATGGGCTCTGGAATTGATTAGTTGTTCTGTGAGACAAATGAACTGTTTTGGCAGAAAATACCAGAGGTCACTGCTGTGGCCAGACACAAAAGCCTGTAGAATTTTAAAGATATGCTTTCATCGTTGACTTATAAAGTTTCAATTTTTAAGCAATACTAGATTTTGAAAATATTTTAAAGTGTCTTTTCATTGGTTGCTCTCTAATACTGATTATAAAATGGGAGAATAAATGTAAAAACTAGAATGACGTGGTTATTTTTGCTTTAATTTTATAATTTTGGTGAAAATATAAACTAGAATGAAAACAGCTTGAAAATCTGTTACTTACACGTAAGTTATACTAAAATTATCCCTAAGAGGGATGTGATTAGAGAAAACATTGCAACATATATTGTTTTATTGTGGCTTATAAAATCAGATTGTATAAAATCCTATTTATTTATTCATCAAATTGTCACATTGCAACCTGTTTTTAACAAATATTTAAAACCAAAGCTTCAAGCGTATATATATTTTGCATTTTAAAAACGAATATTCAGATTTTTATGCTTACAACAGACTAAGGTCATTCTGGGACGCTTCTGTCCCATTATCAGACTGCCCTCAGCACCAAAATGGTTATCTTGCTTCCCTCCATCTGTTTGGCTGGTGGTAGCTAAATCCTTCCCTATTTCACCATGTTGCCTATGATCAACATTGTGTTAACACTTTGGTGATAGGTGATAAATTGGATGACATATGTCTTGTTACATTCTGGTTATTCTTTGAGGACTACACACGTGTGTATAGGCAAGTGGACAACTCCCCCTTGAGAATCTGACTGCTCAGAATGAACTTGAGTTATGGATTTATTCAGCCTGTAAAACCTCAGCTGGCATAAATAATTGAGAAAGCAAAGGTTTGTCTCTGGTGCAGACCTTAGGGACTCATGGCTCCCTTCCTCTTCTCTACCTCCCTTTCTTATGAAAATGATCCCAGTTGCACTCCTAGATAATAACACACCAAGCAATTAAAAGCCATGGGTGGCTGGAGAGAGGAGAAAAGGTTTAGTTAATGAGCTTTTCCTCTTCCAGTGCCCATGAGAGCCTCAGGAATGACAAGGCGATTAAAGCGAAGAGATAATTATAGATTATGTGAAAATGGGTCCCTTGGGACTAGCAGGTCTTGACATAAACAGTAACTGTTGTAAGAGTCTCCTGGCTCTCATATTCGCCCTTTTCTTACATGCTTTATTTAGCTCCTGTGCGTTCAGTGTTGTGATGCCAACCAGGCATACAAGGCAAATCCACCTGTTTGCAGATCAGCGACCCCTCTGAACAAGAGTTCCTTCACCAGCTAAAACCATCATCTTTTCTTCCTTTCTTCTTTCTTATCACTTCCGCACTGTTTTCTCTTTTCTGTCTACCCCATGTAGTCTTTACCTTCTCTCTAATATTGTTGTCACTGTGTAGTACCTGTAAAATGGTAGGCACTTAGACATCTTTGCAAAGTTTAGTGTATGTGTAGTGTTATGTTTAGTGTGTATACCTGGACACATGTAAAGATAATGTAGTTACAAGTATGCCATGTCCATTTAAATGAAAGGTGGAATATGTGTTTTAAATAATATAAATATCTACTTCTAAAATGCTTCACAGATAGATTTTTAGCAGACATGTTAATATTGTGTAATAGTCATTTTTAAAAAAATTCTCAATTATTATCAGTTATTCTGTAGTGCTAGAAATAAGCAATTTTGGCTCATCCTGTTACTTTCAATTTGTGAGGACTTTGCTGATTGCATTGCATATATTAATAAATACTTAGCTTTGATTGAAGCTTGAATTCTGTGTATGGTTTTGTTTTTAAATTTTTACTTGATATAAAATTTTATATGTACATTAGGTAAGTATTTTTAACAGTATTTTTTGTAAAGTATGTTCTCAGGCCTGTATGTCATATTGGTCTGTGCTCTCTCTTTCTCATCCTCTAATATATCAGAAATTCTGTTTTCTGCTTTCTAAAATTAATCCAGATTCATCTACTTATCATTATTGCCACTAAAGGCAACAGTGCCGTTTGTATTACCATTCCTGTTCTAAACTCACATCATCTATTAGCCAGAGCACTGCAAGACACTTTGAGAACTGGATTCCTGGCTTCCTGTACAGTCTCTGTCCCAGATTTATAACTTAATCTCATCATATAAGCCCTTTAATGATTCTCCAGAACGCTTAGGATAAAATTTTTAAATCCTTACTTAAGACATCTTTCAGGGCCCCTCAACTCATTTAATGCCAACTTTCCCCATTCCCCTTGTTCATTCTGCTTCACCCACATTGACTTGTTTTTTTCTTTGAAAGTTTAATTAATATTTGTTAGAAGAATTGATTGACAGTTATACTTAAGTGTATGAGAAATGACCCCCAATTTACAATATATGTTAAATTCTTAAGGTAATAATAATGTCAGCTAATATTTATTGACCACATAATATTTGCTAGAAACTATATATGTTTTGTTTATATTATTTCACTTAATTTTCAGAATAAGACTGTGAGATGTAGGTATCATTAATATCCCTACAGATGAGGAAACTGAGACTAAAGGTTAGGTTAGTTGCCCAAGGTCACATGGTTAGTAACTCTGTTCTTTCTTATTGTAGTATACTGTTCCTGAGATGTTTGAGTAATCATCGTAATCTCCAATTAATGAAATTGTATTTGATAGTTATTTATATAATGAGTATCTTCAGATTTGAATTTTAAATGAAAATTCTTATTTAGTGTTTTTGAAAATGTGCTTCAGTGGTAAAATTAGGGACTGTAGTCTTGTTTATCAATATACTGATCGTGAGGTTGCCTTTGGATTAATTGTTTTTATTGATTTAAGACCTACCTTAATGGTTGAGAATGTGACTTAACTCTGTAGAGCCTGTTAGCAAAAGGAATCTATAGATTTTTCTGATGTCGCCACTGGTTTTCCAGGGATTGAGCACAATTGAACTATTTTTTTTAATGGGCATTAAAATTATCAGAACTTTTCAATCAACTTTTTTTTTAGAGTTAAACATATTTTAAGAGGTGAGAATGCATTTTTAGTAACTGGTGTTTTTGTAAATCATGGTTAGGTAGCTTTTCTAGTATAATGACTAGTTATCTACAGGAATTACCTGGGACATTAATCTTTCCTTTTTCATTACTTGCTTGGAAAACATGGGAGAAAAATGGGAGAAAAATACAAACGGTTTTCTTTGAAAGGAACCCATAGCAATTTAAATAAGATAATAAATACAACTTTTACTAGAAGCTTTAAGAATCTTCTGGTTCTAGAACTAAGTATATTGCATTTAAAATCCACTCAAAGAGGATGCTGTACTACCATATAACAGGAAGGAGGAACTAACTGGTTATGTCCTATAACTGTCTGAAATCGGTTGCAGACAATAGTAGCACGCTGAGTGGGAGGATTGTGATTCAGTATATGTTAATTCTTTCAGTCATTCATACGTACATTTGGTACTGTTTACTTTGAACCTATCTTATTACTTTATCAACTCTGTAATACCATTAGTTTTAAGAACACCATTATTTAAATACCATTAAGAAAAAAAATGCTATTAATTGTAAGATGTGTTGCTGATTATAAGCTCTATCAGATGTTTAAAATATTTTAAAAAATTTGTTTTACTATCAATGATACGTGGTAAGTTAGTCTATTTGTCATCTAGGATTTCAAGAACTATTTTAATAACAACACAACAAGCAACAAAAAAGCACTTTCTTAAATGCTTTGATCTGAATGTTGGCTTTCCTGAACATAATTACTCCCCAAGCAGTGTTTTGCCTCCTCCAGGACTTTTGATCAAGGTGTTTCAGACATGCAATGCTATTTGTAAGTTTTTACTTGAGGATAATAGTATAAACTCTCATTTCAGTTTTTCATAAGAGGCTCTAAAATAGTCTCTTTAAAGATGAAATTAACATTTAAAATTTTAATTAGACATTAATTAAAAGTGGGGATATTCAATGTACTAAATATGACAGCCAAGACTACCATTTAATAGTTGAGATAGGAGTTGACTTTACTTATTTTGCTCCTTGTAGAGAAACCTTATATCAGATTTACTATAAATCTTTAAGTAAGAACAGATTCTTTTGGAGAATCTATTGTAAATAAAATTAAAATATGCCTGTGTGATTTTTTACATTTATAATTAAAACATGCTTTTTAAGAAATACAGAGTATCTTAATTTTTAAGGAAATGCTTTATCTCAACTTCTAAAATTTTGAAGGTTTAGTCATTATATGTATATGTATATATGTAAATCAGATTTATATATATGTAAAAAGGTCATATGAAAAAAGTATCAATATTAGAATTGGTACCTTATATTTGACATATACAATGGAATTTGGAAACTATAATCAAATGAGATCAGTGGAGTGGTAGCATGGTTCCCTAACACTGCATTTGGACTGAATAGGAACTATTTACTCTTCAAACTGACAATTTCTGGCCATACAGCCAATAAAAAATGTTAGAAGCTTAATTCCTGCAAAGAAGTAATATTCACCAACTGTGCTTACTGAATTTTGTATGACAGTATGCAGGCTTTCATCCGAGAGCTACCATCTCCTAAGGAGCTTCACAGAGTGACTTTTTCTGGTGAATTTACTATAGGTCAAGGTCCATTCTTCAACTACAAAGATTTAGAAAAAAGGATGCATAGATGAGCAAACCCCTAGATAATAAAATTTATCTAAAACTTATGATTATTTATTAGTGATCCAAGTGCTTAGGTACCCTGGGTACCCTTTTTCTGAGTGTTGAGGATCACCATTTTCAGACATGTAAACAGAGTAAAAGAAGGTGCATCATTTTGAACACTGCTTCAGCCAAGTCCTGATGAGACCTCTTGAACAAAATCTCTTCCAGCAGAAAAACCTCCAAGTGCTTTTTAACCTTAGATTGTTTCTTCTGGTCAGCATTCAAAATTGGTTTCACTAACCTACCCCCTACTTACCTTCCCTGGTGGTTCATTGCCAAACATTCCTCTTACTGGTGATAGTCGTTTCTTTGTTTTTTGAGTATTTGTTAAGGTTAGTGTCCAAGTCAAGTAGCTTTTCAGCCTAGCGAGGAGACATTGTTTTTCCCTCTCATTCCTAGTTTATTTAGTTTAAGAGTATAGCCTTATTATTTCGAAACATTTGTTCCAAGTTTTGAAAGGTGAATAAGTATTTTGTTAATTACATTATATGCAATGTGCCAGGCTTTTTAAGAGCTCTGTTATTCAACTTACCCCTTTAACCCTTGCCGGGGACCAGCCTCCGGCAAAATGTCGTGTCAGGGTTCCTGAAAGGATGAGACGGCGTGGGCGAAAACGAAAGGGCTGAAACTTAAGGGCTGTTAGGAAGGGGAATGAGGTAGAATGAGGAGACACTGACACTTGGTGAGGTGCTAGTATCTTCTGCCCGAAAGGCTCAGCAGGTCTTTTTTTATTCATTATTAGTAATAATAATAAGGAAATACATTATTATGTGTAAAGCAAAAACAATTAGTATATTATGTTTCCCATAGACTACTGGCCCCTACAGGTCTCAGCTAGATGGCAGCTTTCAAGGTTAATAGATAATAAACCAGACCTAACATTAAAGCTACTTATTTTTTCATTTAGACAATTATTTAAAACAGTGAATAACCGCCAGTGCATCCCTATCAGCTAAAGCCTAAGCATCAAAGGATTATTCTATTCACATGACCTTCAGCCGGAGGCCAGCTGCTGTTCAGCTATCAGAACTTTTTTCTACCTAGAAATTCCTTAACTCAAATAGCTTCATTTAAAAACTTTCCCAAGAAACTTCAAGAGAAGGCAAAAGAAGGACCTATTATAATTATTGTATTGTAATGCTTGTCAGGCATGTTTAATAAACCATCTCCCATTGTCAAGTGGGCCAAACTGCCCAACAACTAATTTCTAAACAAACAATTTTTCATGCTATTTACTTACAATATGCTGATACATATAATTTATTGCCTAATATACTTTTTGATAAATTTTTCTCTCTCTATGACCAAGAACAAAAAGCAAAGGAATGCCAGATCTTCAGCCCCACGGTGTGAGGCCCTTTCTCTTTGCTGCTTGTCAGTATCCTATCTGGCTGGAGCAACAAGGCCTCCTGCAGCAAACCCTATCTCCCAACATCCTACCATGACAATTACTTGCATTTCCCTGAACACTTCTTTTTGTTGATCATTTTGCTTTTCTTTATTCTGCAGAATCCTTCAATAACCCAGCTAGATTGTCAGTTCATCCTTCAAAAGACTAGGCTGTAATGTCAACTTTCCTATAATGTCTTCTTTGGTCATATTTCATAGTGCAGCCCACCCACTTCTTGTTTTAGGCCTCTCTTTTGCAGAATATCAGGTTCTAACAGTGATATTAAAGAAAACTTTTTGCCAACTCATCATAGATCTGAGGCACACTTCAGAAGAAGTAGAAGGAGAGGAATCAAAACAGGGGAGGGAAGAGTTTAAGGGACTGTGGAGATGAACCACTGGTGCTATAGTGTTAGAACAGTGGGGGCGACACTGAGGGGAGAAATCAAATAATGTTCAAAAGTTAGCAACGATGTAAGAAAATGAATTAATTACTTAAAAAAGCAACTTTTTGCTAATGCAGGCCCTATAAGAATATTTGAGGACTTATGTTCCCTTTTGTATTTTTAAGATAACATCTACAATTTTTGTTTAAAAGTTTAAATAATTGCAAAAGACATAATTTCTGGCATTTTGTGAATAATGATCATCTTTTAGATTTATCCAGTGCAATTCAAATACTGTAATCCATTTTTTAAAATACATGAACATGTTATCATTGAGGGAAGCTGGGCAAAGGCTGTATACAAGCTCTATGTAGATTTCTTAGAACAGCATATACATCTTCAGTTATCTCAAAATTAAAAATTTAATTGAAGTAAATAAAATTCTGATCTTGATTAAAGTACATATGAATGTACTTTAATGAATAAGGTCTTTACCTGTAGGAATTTTTATACCATTCCTTTTATTTCTATAAAGTTTTAAAGTAATATATTTTTGTGTAGTTTTATTATATTACCATAATTCTCTGCAATAAAAATGTTTGCTAAGTTAGAATTTTAAAAAATTTTGTTTGCTATAGTTCAAAGGGATAGATGATGTATGTCTATTGCAGCATTTATGAAAACAACCTCAGTGCCCAACCACAGATGAGTGGACTAAAAAGGGGTGGTGTTGGGCCTCCCCTGGTGGCACAGCTGTTGAGCGCTCTGCTGCAAAGCTCCCTGCAGCCTCTGCAGCGTCAGTTCGATCCCCGGCCCCCAGTGAGAGTCCCACATGGTGCGCAGACCTCTCCTGCCACGCCTGCTGCTCCCCTCATCATTGTATTTCGTCGGTCTGCCTGTTCTGTTCCCCGCTCTGGCTCTGATGAATTCTCTCACCCTCCCCTGCTTCTGACTCACCCTCTAGTGCTTGTATAAATAAATAAATCTTTAAAAAAAAAAAGTATCAGGCTTTTTTTAAAAAAAAAGAGGTGGTATATATACACAATAAATGCTACTCAGCAATAAGAGTAGATGAAATCTTGTCATTTTTGACAACATGAATGAAACTAGAAGGGATATGCTAAACCAAATAAGCCAGGAGAAAGAAAAATAACAGATGATTTCATTTATATGTGGAATATAGAGAAACAAAACAAACAGAAAACTAAACAAACAAACCAAAAAAATCCTAGAAATCTGACTACAGAATTTAAACTACCAGTGGAGGAGGGTTCTGGAAGGGAAACAAAAGTGGGAGGTGGCCCAGTGGATGAGGGTACAGGATTATGGGTGTTTAGATGGTATGGTGTTGGAACATATTGAAGAGGTTTGAACCTATACCCAAATTATATATAATACTATAAAGCTGTTACCTCAGTAAAAATAATGCAATAAAAAAAATCAGTTTGCCGCAATCCACAAAATATAAGCATTAAATTTTTTCTGATTTGAATTTTCATTATCGTTATTACTTCTAAGCATGTGATTAAAACACACATTATAGGGGTCTCCCTGGTGGCACAGGCAGTTGAGCTCAACGCTGTAAAGCTGTCCGCAGCCTCTGCAGTGCCGGTTCGATCCTCGCCGGCCACCGAAGCAACCCACATGGTGTGGTAGACATCTCCTGTCTCACCTGCTGCTCCCCTCAGCAGTGTATTTCGTCAGTCTACCTGTTCTGTTCCCCACTCTGTCTCTGGTGAATTCTCTCACCCTCCCACACATCTGACCTGTACCCCGGTTTTTGTATAAATAAATCTTTAAGGAAAAAAACCACATTATAAATTCAATTAAACATGAGAAAATTTTATTAGAAATGTACCATGATAAGATGAATGAGGCTTTTAAAAATAGTTTATTTTATTGATGTATATTATTAGAATGAGATGTAGTTCAGCATCAATGATGTTTTCTGTTTTGTTTACTTACGTCTTCCATCCTCTAACCTTAATTACAAGGGGCTTTCCGACACCAATTATACACCAGTATTGTCCCCTTTTGGGGGCACTATAGAAGATTTTATATCTTGGGTCAGTACAACTGGGGGTTATTTTTTCCCAATTCTTGCCTAGATATTAAACTGTGCTTTTAAGCAAGGGTAATGGGTTTAATTTATAGTCATTTGCTAAATCTTAGTAAAATTCTCTGGCTATACTTTCTAGAAGTATAGTGTAGCACAGAGAGAGGTATATGCCTTTCTCGCATAAACTTGGAGGAGCTGGATTGAACAGAGGAAATGTTGTGGAGGAGGATAGTGATAAAATATTTATCACAGGAGCCTCTTTATGTCTGTCACTTTAAGAAAGAAGAAAGAAGTGTTTATTTAGAAGTTGAGGAATGGAAAACTGATTCACTTAATATTTCCATAACTGCATATCCTTTTAAAGATCTTTGTGTATCATCAGAGCCCACAGGTACTTATTATTTATTTTGATGAGTGATTAGCATCTGTTCATATTTGTGGAGGTATTACCTTACTTTGTGTTTTCACTCATTCAATATATAGTTTTTCATTGTTCAGTGGAATACTGTTTTTATATGTAATTGCCAGTTGCTTGATAAATATATGAATTGAATTGAAATGTGTATTGAATGTGTCTATTAAACAGATTTTTTTAAAAGATTTATTTATTTATACAAGAACGGGGTACAGGCCAGATGTGAAGGAGGGTGAGAGGATTCACCATAGACAGAGTGGGGAACAAAACAGGCAGACTGACGAAATACACAGCTGAGGGGAGCAACTGGCACGACGGGAGAGGTCTGCCACACCATGTAGGACCCTCGCTGGCCGGCCAGGATCGAACCGGCGCTGCAGAGGCTGCGGACAGCTTCACAGCGTGGCGCTCAACCACCTTCGCCGCCAGGGGAGGCCCTATTAAACAGATTTTTGAGCTCATCCCAGATGTGTTTTTTTAACTCTATGAGGTAGATTAAATATTGGTTAATGTATTTTAGGTTACTTGCCAAGAAACATATTTGAAATATTCTTTTGATAGGAAATGCAATCTTTTTAGAAAGTAGTATAAGTAACATTTTTAGAAATGAGCAAGTATCTGTTTATTCTTCTGTGTTTCATGAAAGACAACCATTGCTCAATTCCCATAAAAGGTGTGTCCTCGTATTTCTTTAAAAATTCGAAGAAAACCAGTTGATTTTTTTTCCTTTCAAGTGTATGTTTATTGTCTAGCAGTTTCAGAAAAATTGGAGTCATTCAAAGAGATACTTCCTGTCTTGTATTAGGGGTAATATGGACATCCTTGAGGATAGTATTACAAATATTATTCATACTCGTCCATGGAGAATGAATATGATAATTTTCTCTCATTGAGCAAAGAGAAGGAGGAAGATAACTAGGTAAGAATTGTGAGAGAAAGGAAGATAAAATGAGAAGATGTGGAAGGCTCTGACACTAAGTCTCTGCTATGTTAGTTATGGTTGAATTCTTTTACACATTTCATTTAAAATTAGGAGAGGGTGAGTTCCTATGGAAGACCGTATTAACAGGAGCTGTAGAGAGAAGTTTTATTTGTATATTGTACATAAGCTAGTTAGAGGACAAGATGTTGCTCCAGATGTTTCTCCAATTTGACCAGTAGGTGGTAACATTGCATAAAGACAGCTTGGTTGCATGGGGTAAAGTAAAAGTAATATATTTAACAACTAAGACCAAGAGTATCATTGCATTTTAAAAATATTAGCCACTCAGTTTTGTAGCACATTGGTGGTGATTTTACTGAATTTCTTTTTGATATTTAAATTGTATATTCCACCTCCAAGTATTTTACAAATACCTTTCTCTGCCTGACATATTTAGTGATAATAAACTACAAGTGATAAGCAGATATTCAGATGAAAAAATGCTTTCTTCCCTCCAAAAATTCACATATCAAAATAAAATAATTGATACAGATGATGTTTAAAAGAAGATTATTGAAACTATATTAAGAAATATGAAAGTTTGAATAATTTTTTATATTGCTTATGGCAATGTATATATATATGAATATACACCCACATTTGGGAGTTGGATTTAGGAAGAGGGACCACTCAGAAGGTTCTGTCATCTAGGAATAACATTTATATATTATTGCATATGGGCAACTCATGTGCTAAGAATTTCTTTGCCTTCCCTTTTTTTTTTTATAGAGGCATGTTTTTATTTATTTATTTTTTGTTTGTTTGTTTTGTTTGTTTATACATGCACTGGGTACAGTCAGAAGCGTAGGAGGGTGAGAGAATTCACCAGAGCCAGAGTGGGAGTGCCTTCCTTTCTGTACCCCACCAACAACTCCCAATTATTTTCAAATTCAAAACATTTTTGTTATTGGGCAAAAACATACAAGTTAAAGGACATAGTCCTTTCTTTCAGAGTTGAATTAGAGGGGTCTCTTTTATTGGATTGGAGGAAAATAGGTCACTTATTCCCAAGCTGGAATTGTGAAGACCCCTCTTCCTAGAAACAGTGTTTTCAATGATAGCTAATTAATTTTAAAAGTCAGACTTCGGGCCTCCCTGGTGGCGCAGTGGTTGAGCGCTGGGCTGCGAAGCTGCCCGCAGCCTCTGCAGCGCTGGTTCCATCCCCGGCCACGGGGTGAGGGTCCCATATGGCGCGCAGACCTCTCCTGCCGCCCGCTGCTCCCCTCAGCAGTGTACTTCATCACTCTGCCTGCTCTGCTCTCTGCTCTGATTCTGGTGAATTCTCTCGCCCTCCTGTGCTTCTGACTGTACCCAGTGCTTATATAAATAAATAAATAAATAAATAAATAAATAAATAAATAAATAAATAAATAAATAAATAGATCTTTAAAAAAAAAAATCAACACACATTTAAAAAAAAAAAAAAAGTCAGACTTCTCCTTTCTGTGGATTTGACCTCAGACTTTTTCCTATTTTCTTTCGGATCAAGTGATCTGGAAAAGCATTTTCTCTTTTACAAAACAGATTTTCATGAGACTGTATATTCCTTTAAACATGATTTTTTCCTTGAAACTTACTTTATTTTCTCCAGCTTAAATCAGACTGACCCTCCACTGTATACTTATCAGGGTTTACCTCATGTTAATGTTGTATAGATTTAATAACCTTAGCTATACTGTACTGTGTTGAATGCAGAGTTTCTTGCTTATTCTTGTTGGTGTTATCAGCAGAATCTTACTCTGTGTCATGCATGTAGTAGGTACTCAATTAAATGCATCAAGTGCTTAAGAAGATATTTATACTGCCAAAGCAGTATATATTTTTTTAATTTTTTACATCATTGTTCATTTTTAAACAATATTCGCTTCCCCCCAACCCCTCAGCAGTATATTTTGAGATAATTAACTGATTGAAAATAACTCTTTATAAGGCACTTATAGGTATTTAAATTGACTTTTAAGACAGAAAGATTCCTGTGACCAGCTGATTTAATTTCTGATGAATTAAAGCTATGATCTTGCAGATTGTAAAACATACTAGTTAAAATTTTTGAAACTCTAATTGTATTCCTTTATGCCTGTCCAGAATAGGACACTTCCATTATTAATATTCTAAGTTACTAATTTGGCAGTCACTGGTCCTTTTGAGAATCTCACTGAAGCCATTCCCCCCTCCACCCAACCCCTGAAAAGTACACACAATGCATTCAGAACAAATGCAGAAGCATTTACACAGATAATTCTGCATACCATTTTAGAGAATTCATAGACCTCATGTTAAGAAGTGCATTAGGTTCTGGAATAGAATACAGTTGACAAGTTTCAAGCTATAGGCTAATTGAATAGAAAAGTGTACAATAGTAAAATGAGTTGATCTGAGTGAGTGCTAGCTCTTATTCTATCTTTGATAAAACCAGTGCCATTTGGCAAATCAAAACTACAATGAGATACCATCTTACACCAGTGAGAATGGCACATATTAAACTAGCAACAGCAACTGTTGGCAAGGATGTGGAGAAAAAAGGAACTCTCCTGCACTGCTGGTGGGAGTGCAAAATGGTCCAACCACTATGGAGAGCTGTGTGGAGATTCCTCAACCTACTAACGATAGAGCTTCCATATAAATACCTAGCAGTTCCATTCCTAGGTATTTACCCAAAGGACACAGAAACATTAATTCAAAAGGGCACCTGCACCCCTGTGTTTATGGCAGCACTATTTACAATAGCTAAGCTATGGAAACCACCCAAATGCCCAAAATAGATGACTGGATCAAGAAGATGTGGCACATATACACAATGGAATATTACTCAGCAATCAAAAAAGATAAACTCATGCAATTTGCAGCAACATGGATGGAGCCAGAAGGGATCATGCTCAGTGAAATAAGCCAGAAGGAAAAAGAAAAATACTGGATGGTCTCATTCATAGCAGGAGTTTAGAAAACCTAAATAAGGGATCAGGGAAAAGACTAATTATAATAAAGTAAAAATCAAAATCAACAAGCAACTATAGACCAGAGACACACTACAGTGGGGGGCAGGGGGAGAAGAGGGATTAGGGTCAGAAAAAGGGGTTGGGAATTGTATGGGGAATATAACCAAAATGAAAATGCATACATTGTGCAAAAATGAAAAATGATGTAAGAATTATATAAAATTAAATAATTCATAAAAAAATAAAAGATTGTCAAAAAAAAAAAAGCAGTGCCATTTGAAGATTTATTTATTTATTTATACAAGCACTGGGTACAGTCAGAAGCACGGGAGGGTGAGAGAATTCACCAGAGCCAGATCTGGGAACAGAACAGGCAGACTGACAAAATACACTGCTGAGGGGAGCAGCAGGCGCTGCAGGAGAGGTATGCGCGCCTTATGGGACCCTCACCAGCGGCCAGGGATCGAACCAGCTTCGCAGCCCAGCGCTCAACCGTTGCACCACCAGGGGAGGCCCCATTTGAAGGGTCATGTAATCTCTCAATTTCTGTTTCTTCATCTATAAAGTGTAAAGTTGGGGTATATGAACTAGTACATGTAATGTGCATAGAACAGTGGTGGGCACATAGTGTGCTTTCCAGTTTTTGTTCCCAGTCTTGCTTCTGTTATCTCAGGAAGGATTTCTGGTTTTGTGTTGCCTTTTTCTAGTTACCTCTCCTTTAGGAAAATTATTTGTGGGTGTGTGTACATGTCTGTAAGTATATATATAGTACATATGTGTACACACACACACACACACCCCCCACTCAAGTAACCAACTTACTCTGTTATCCTGTAATACAAGTAGTAAGTTGTGTCCTGATCTTTTGATACCTCTTTACAGACAATATAAATGAAATACCCGAAACTGCAATCTTACTGCATGCAGTGTTACGATTCAAAATTCTGAATCAGAGGAAATATGTGCCAGTAACTGAAAAAAAAAAAGAAAGAGCACAGAGAAGTATACTTCAAGATGTTTTATTAGTTTACTAGTGTAACTCATTAAAGCAGGTGAAGCTTTTCTCTATAATTATGTTGCTAAGAACTTTACTGTTTTCAGAGTTTGGGTGATTTATGTTCTTGTTGAAAATCCTTTATTGTTCATGTAAAATTCTATATAAAAAAACCCAGTTTTCTATTAATGTTTGTTAGTAGCAAAGGGGTTGTATTGAAATATGTAACTTTTATGTATTACCCAGTAAGATAAATGCTTTTTTTTTTTATTTTAATTAGGGAAGAAGACAAAAACATATTTGATTACTGCAGGGAAAACAACATTGACCGTGTAACTAAAGCCATCAAATCAAAAAGTGTGGATGTGAATGTAAAAGATGAAGAGGTATGAAAAACATGTCCTATTAAATATTTTCTTATGCTTTGTGGTTCTGTTCCAGTGCCTTATTTTATTTATTTATTTATTTATTTATTTATTTATGCATACAAGAGCTGGGGTACAGGCCAGAGATTCGGGGGTACGAGAGTACTCACCAGAAACAAAGTGGGGAACAGAACAGGCAGACTGACCAAAACACACTGCCAAGGGGAACAGCGGGCGAGACAGGAGAGGTCTGCCTCGCCATGTGGGTTTCTCTCTGGCTGGCCAGGGATTGAAATCGCTCTGCAGAGGCTGCGGATTGCCCCATAGTGTGGTGCTTAACACTCTGCGCCACCAGGGAGGCCCTCCAGAGCCCTTTTTTTAAATGGCAGGCCTATGGACAACAACTCAAAGTCCAGTATGGTTAAGAATATATCAGGATATCCTGGTCCCTTATTTTGGTTTTCTAAATTTCTGCTATGAGTGAGACCATCCGGTATTTTTCTTTTTCTTTTTGACTTATTTCTCTGAGCATGATCCCTTCTAGCTCCATCCATGTTGCTGCAAACTGCATGTGTTTATCTTTTTTGATTGCTGAGTAATATTCCATTATGTATAGGTACCACATCTTCTTGATCCAGTCATCTATTTTTGGGCATTTGGGTTGTTTCCATAGCTTAGCTAATGTAAATAGTGCTGCTATAATGAATACAAAGTAAAAATCAAAATCAACAAGCAACTATAAACCAGAGACACACTACGGGGGGGCAGGGGCGGGGAGAGGAAGGATTAGGGTCAAAATAAGTGGGGGTGCAATTGTATGGGGAATATAACCAAAATGAAAATGCATACATTGTGCAAAAATGAAAAATGATGTAAGAATTATATAAAATATAAAATAAATAAATAAATAACCAAAAAAAAAGATTCTATCAGTATATCAATATGAGATGGTGTCATATAAGATACTTTCTGTATCTTATCCAACATTTTCTAGCCATGTTGTGGAAGTTACTAGCTAAAACTTAGAACAGTCAAATAACTGCTATCTGTTTGTGATAAAGGGAGAAACCATTAACATCAGTGAAATCTATAAGTAATATAAAAATATTTATCACTCACTAGTGTCTTCTATCACATATTAAACGGATATGTTATCTTTTGCTTAATAGATATATTTTTAGAAAACTGTGAATTATGATAAATCTAAATTGTTTTATACAAATACTACTTTTTGATTACTTTGTGAATAAAACTGTTCACATGTTGAACTTTAAACTGTCCCGGAATTATAAATGCTAAAAAGAAACAAATTTACTAATTCACTGTTAATCTTTTATCTCAAACTTGAACCATGATTGAAAGGATTAAATGGTGACAATTTTGGGGAAGAGGACATGCACTGATAGTGATCATAGGTAATGTGTGGAGTAGATAGTCAACTTATGTACTAATTAGAGCACACTATACTGTTTACTATCTGATACTATCTTACTTAATACTATCATACTTTTAAACATCTTCCCTCCATATCCTCAGTGACACCTGAAACTGAAAATGTAAAACCAGTAAAGGGAGATCTGTATGCAATACTCTGTGTTCTCCACTAAAACATAAAACCAAGCCAAGAAAGACGTGACTAGAGAAAAGTAGAAGCCAGATTGTGAAATGCTGAGACCAGGTCTTCTGATTCCAACTAGAGGTCTCTTCTTTGCCTCACAGGATCAGAAGTCACTTTAAAAAGTAGATCAGGCATGATTACTTCTCTTTTGATTTTATTGTTGTTTTTCATTTTTGTGCTCCCAAGTTAAGAGTTTTATAAAATTAAACATGAACATGTAAATAATTGAAAGAAAATCAAATTGTGCTGTAACTCAAGTAACAAAAAGAGTACTTCCTTACCAGCATCCTTTTCACATTTAACTTTAGCTCCCCCAGGACAAAAGTTTTCAATTCTTTCAGCCATTGCTTTTGTAATTTACCTACATAATTCTGAATAATACTCTTCTGTTTCATGATTTTCTAATTTTAGACATTACTGATTTTCTTCTTTGTTATATGAGGGTTTAGCTATTTTACTCATCTTCCCCTCTCTTCCTATCCTCCTGACATAGTTATATCACACACAGCTTCCAGTTTTAGCTTTTTATTTTTATTTTTTAAGAGATATATTTTTATTTATTTACGCATAGCTTTAATTTAGCAGTTTAATTTTCTCTCCCTTCTTAACATAGCAATCAATTATACTTGCCTTTTTGAGTAATTGCCCTGGAGTTTGCAATGTAAATGTACTACTAGTACAAGTCCACTTTCAAAGAACACTTTACCACTTTACAGGTATTGTGAATACCTTATAATAAGAAAATAGTCCTAAATCCTCCCTCCTCTTCCTTTTATCATTGTTGCTATTCATTTCATTTAAATGTAAACATAGATAAGCATATATTTGTATACATAAACACATATACTTACATATATACATAAGATATATATAGATAACATATATACTCAAGCATACATAATTGACTACTATTGCTATTATAATTTTAAACAAATCAATGTCTGAGAACAGGGAAAAATAAAAAAAAGTAAAGTTTTTATTTTACCTTCACTTATTCTTTCTTGAGTGTTCTTCCTTTGTGTGGAACCAGTTTCTTACCTTTATTATTTTCCTTATCTCTAAAAACAACTTTTTTTTTTTTTACAAGAAAGGTCTACATGCAGCAATTCCCTCAATTTTTGTTTGTCTAAGAGAGTATTTCTCCTTTTCTGTTGAGGGATAATTTCTCAGGATACAGAATTCTAGTATTTTTTTCCTCAATACCTAAAATTTTATTTTCACTCTTTCTTTCTTGTATGGTTTCTGAAAAGAAGTCTAATGTAATTTTTTTTATTAGTCTAAATTTTTGTTTAATCTTTGATTTTCAATTCAAGTATTCTTTCAAAAATCAATTTGTCTTTTTGAATTTATGATTTGAATTTGATACATCTGTCATTTGTAGTAGGTTTTTAGGCATTTATTCTGCTTGATGTACCATGAGCTTCTTAGTGCTAGCATTAATTTGGGGAAATTTTTGGACATTGTTTCAGATATTTCTTCTGTTCTTTTTCTTTCTTCTGGTATTCCCGTTATGTATAATTTGTATAAGTTGTCTCACAAAACTTGGATATTCTATTCTGATTTTTTTTTCTTTTTGTTCTCTTTGCTTTTTTGTTTGTTTTTCCTGAGGAATATATATTGTAACTCAGAGATTCTTTCTTCACCTGTCTCTAGTCTTATAAAAATCCATCAGAAGCATTCTTTTCTGTTACAATGGTTTGGTTTTTTTTTAATCACTACATTTTTTGTTTCTTTTTTAGGATTTACATCTCTCTGTGTACACTGTCCACCTGTTCTTACATACTGTATATTTTATCCTTTACAACCCTTTGCATATCATTTATAGTTTTAAATTTCAACATCCCTGCCATATTTGATGATGATGCTTGCTTTGTCTCTTCAAATTGTGCGTTTTGCTTTTTGGTGTCCCTCATAAAATCTTGAGCATGGTGTGCTGGGTAAAAATAACTTCTATAAATAGGCCTTTAGTAATGACATGTTGGCAAAGGAAAGTATTCTGTGGTCCTATAGTATGTCTACTTCTGGGCTGTGAATTCGTATCACAAGTATTTTTCAGATGTTTTTCTCCCTTTTTGTGGGACAGGTTGGCTAGAATGGACAAGACTTGTGTTCTTCCCTTCTCCCAGGTCAGTTATGCCTTTTAAGAACAGAGTGCTCCCAGTGCTCTGGATATTTCAAAATGGTTTCTTTCCTTCTCCTCCTGCCAGAAGCTCAAGGGGATTGTGGTCCCCTCCTCCCCCACCCAGATATTTACTGTGGGAACCTAGTCAAGTTCCTGGAAGTGAATCTCACAATACTGGTGGACCTAGCAACACTAGATCTCCTGTGAATTGTCTGTAATAAGCCCCCAGCAATTCATCAACTGCAACTCAGGTTTTCCAATCCGGCCCTAGTTTCCTAGTGCTCTCCATTAATGAGACTCTGCTCTGGGAAATCGAAATTCCCTATATTCTCCTGTCAGTCTCTCCAGTCTTAGTTTACCCTATGTCCTCCTCTCTCTTATGGATCCAAGAAAAATAGTTAATTTTTTAGTCATTATAACTTTTTACATGTTGTAATAACAGAAAGGTAACTTCCAAGTTCCTTACATATGAAACTGGAAACCAGAAGCACACTTAACTTTTCAGGATCACTTTTTCACTGGAAAGTAGTGTGTATGTACTGTGTTATCTCTGTTAGAATTTTACACCTTTCAGATAACAAATGATAATACTTTATATAGTATTTGTTGCAGTTTATAGAATATTTTCACTCATTACCCTACAAATGTTGTTCTCATTTTAAAGATAGGAATTAAACCTTGGAGACATTCATCTACTTGTTCAACAACTGCTAAGTTGACATATAGGTCTGGAAGGGTGTTGTTTTCACCCCTGAATTTAAAAAGGATAAGCAGTTTCCACTTGGCCCTGCTAGGATTATCTTCTAATTTGCAACAGTTTCTTTTATAAAATAGTGCTCAAAGTCAGTCCATATAACCTCTAAAATGATCACTGTACAGTAGAAATAGAGATAAATGCTTCAGAGTGTTGCACTAACACAATTTTTTTGTGAAAATAAAAGGAACACTTGTAAAATGTGTTGTTTCTACCATGCAGTTGCTTTGATGTAGAATGGCTTCCCAGCTCTTCTAGTTTGTCACCCATGCAGCTACCTTTCCCCCCAGCTTGCCAGAACACTGTGTTTCCATGAACAGATGAAGCGCTTACACATTCATAGACTGAGACGCCAAGAATTCAGTTGGGTTCTCTCGTTGCTCCAAGCAGATTTCTGCCCTCTCAGCCATGACCGCTCAGGCAGGGCTTTGAATACTGATAGCAAGTTCTTTTATTATTAATCAGGGATTTGTATGAATTAATTTAAGAACATGAGGGAGATGGGATCTTAAAATTAAAATCAAACTTAACATTCTAAATAAAGTAAGTGGTACTGCTTCATGATAGCAAATAAAACAACTTGGTAAGCCTTGATGATAGACTAAAAGTATATAATTTCAAAATTAAGTTGCTAGCTGAAAACTTTTAATGCCTTTATCAGAAGAAAGTTATTTCCTTACTGTAATAAGTTGAGTGACAATTACTTTGAAAGGACATCCAGTTCTTTGTGTATATCTATCTGATATTTGAACTTGAGATACTAAACTATTGAACTTGACACATTGATTACCTATGAGTCTTTGGGATGGTATATATCTTTATTTGAAAAGTTTATCCTACAGGTTGAGCCTGATTTCAGTCTTGTTCTTTAGTGGTTTAAAAATTGCATCTGTTTCACTGAAAATTTGCTGTAAGCACATAAATTTAATTATATTCATAAAATGATTAACTGCATTTGTATTCCACACATTGAAATAGACACAACTATTAATATTGCCTGAAATGCATATATTAGAATCTCTATCATAGTACATTAACATGTATGTCTTTTGAATAAAATATTCATATTTCAAAAATAAAGTTATTATGAATAAGTATAGTTCCTCCTATATATCTTTTATCCTTTTAAGTTTTTATTACTACTAATATAGTAAGGCATCTAATTCTAATTTGAGAAAATTACCTGGTGTTTTCTGCTGATGTAATTAGACATCATATTTCACATAATAGAAAATAGTTTTGTAGTTATATTTACTGTTCAGAAACTGTATATGTATGTATGTATGCATATATGTAAAATATAAATCAGATATTTCAATGTGCAAGCTTATAGCATCATGATATATGTATTTATTTTTTATTTAAATTACAACTTTTTTTTAACCATTTGCAAAATGTTTAGAAATTGAGGTAGAGAATATTAAGGAAAATGTAAAGGAGAAGATCTTAAAGCCTATTACTTTTTTCACACAGTGGTTCAGTTTTCATCTTTAAACAATATTAATATGTTTTCTCACATATGCCAAATATATAGTTCTTCTAAGAAAATATCTTTTTAAGATAAAGAATGTTTGAATATTTATCAAACATCAGACATAATTCTTGTCATTTTGTTTCTCAGATCAGTGTAATATACACTTGACACTAAATATATGAATATTGGTGATATTTAAATAGTACTTTAAATCTTTACATGAATTTAAATTCATCTTAGAATGAATGTGGCAATGTATTATTTGAGCAAAATAGGCATCATTATTCCAGTGTATTTATCACCAGTCCCACCACCCCACCCCCCACCCCGCCAAAAGCATTCATATGCTTTGTTGGTTTTCCTTAGATCTTATTTTGCACTTACAAATTACTCTTTTATTGAACTACTTATTTAGTTAAGTTCTTTTCTTTCCATCCTTTTGAAGGTATAATTGTTATATCATTTTCTCTATGTTTATTGATTCTTTCAAATACTTTGAAGGAGAGAACCTTCTCTTGACTCCATTCATTTCCCTTCTTGCTTTGTTTTAAATTTGTGGCTCATGTCAGAATATAATTTACATGCTGTTGGCTTGAGGAACTGCATGGCAAAATGTACAGTATTAACCTAACAAAGAAGCAAAAGATATTAAAAGGCAGAGTCAGTATACTGAAACTAAATTTATGCTTTTATTAAGTTATGAGAAAGGAATACAAAAAATGCATCCTCTTAAATAACTTTCTACATATAGTGTATGTTATTTTGGTTGTGTAGTAGATTAAAATATTAACTTAAAGGAATTTTGTTGATTCTAATAATTGAGAAATGCACTGCAAAACTGTCAAATGTTGCCCATTTACTATAAGACAGACAGCACCACTTGTGAAAATCAGGCCTGTGGTCATATTTTACATCAGAAAGTCATTAAATACAAAATCACAAAATGGTGGTGTGGTTTAAATCATTCTTTGGCAACTTATTTTTTGATTTTTTTATTCCATAACATAAAATTTACATTTTAGACATTTTTAAGTATACAGGTCTGTGACCTTTGGTGCACTTAACAGTGCTGTGTAACACTGCCGTGGTCCATCTCCTGAACTTTTTCATCTTCCTTTGTTGAAAGTCTGTACTCATTCCACAATAACTCACCATTTTCCCTTCCCCTCAGTCCCTGGCAACCACCACTCTACTTTCTATCTTCAGGCCATTGACTACTCTAAATAATGTCACATAAATGGAATCATACAGTATTTGTCCTTTTGTGACTGGCTTAGCCACTTAGCATAACGTCTTTAAAATATATCCATATTATCCATATTATAGCATGTGTCAGAATTTCCCTTTTAAAACTGAGTAGTATTGGGCCTCCCTGGTGGCGCAGGTGGTTGAGCGCCACATTGTGAAACTGTCTGCAGCCTCTGTAGTGCTGGTTCAATCCCAGCCAGCCAGCGAGAATCCCACATGGCAAAGCAGACCCCTCCTGTCTTGCCCACTGCTCCCCTCAGCAGTGTATTTCGGTTGTCTGCTTGTTCTGTTCCCCCACTCTGTTTCTGGTGAATCCTCTCACTCTCCCGCACATCTGGCCCTTACCCCAGTTCTTGTGTAAAAATAAATAAATCTTTAAAAAATAATAAATAAATAAATAAATAAATAAAACTGAGTAGTATTCCCTGTATGTATATATCTGCCTTTTGTTTATCCAAGTGGTCCTCTGTGGCCACTTGGGTTGCTTTCACTTTTTCGTTATTGTGAATATTGCTGTTATGAATGTAGGCTTACAAATTTTTGTTTTATTTTTTCCCCAAACTTAAGAAAAATTTTAAACTGACAGAAACATTGAAAGAATTTTATGATGAATATCTGTATCCCTACCACCAAGATTCTACCACTGATATATTACTGTGCTTGCTTTCATCAGTATCTGTTCATCTCTCTATTTGTTCATCAATCTTTTTTTCATACTTTTCAGAGTTTTTTATAGACAGCTGGATACTTCCTACTAATTGCTTCAGCATGTTTATCATTATTTAGAATTGAATATTAGTTTACTTTTTCTTTTGAGATTACATTTATGTACAATCACATGTACAAATCTTAAGTACATTTGGTTAATTTTGACAAAAGCATATATACCTGTGTAACCAAAACTCCTATTATGTATGATAGGGGACATTTCTAATCATCCCACAAAGTTACCTCATATCCCTTCCCTATCATAGTTCCATAAAGGTAACCACTGTTCTGATACTTGTTCTATAATAGCTTGGTTTTTGCCTTAGCTAGAACTTTACATAAATGGAGTAATACATGTATATTCTTTTGTGTAAGGGTTATTTCATTTAGCATGTTTCTGAGATTTTTCATCAGTGCTTTTTTTCCTTTATATTGCTGAATAATAGTTCATCATATGAATGTATCATTTTCTTCTGGTGGACACCTGGATTGTTTTCGTAGCAAATTACAATTATTTTATACAGGATAGCACACTGTCCTCCTTGCATATTATTTCTTCACTCTTGAGTCACTAACATTATAGCTTACTCAGTGCTCAAGGGAGATTTTTTTTTTTTTTAGAGGCATTTTTTGTTTGTTTGTTTGTTTGTTTGATGGTTTGTTTATACATGCACTGGGTACAGTCAGAAGCACGGGAGGGTGAGAGAATTCACCAGAGCCAGAGCGGGGAGCAGAGCAGGCAGAAGGACCGAAGTACACTGCTGAGGGGAGCAGCGGGCGGCAGGAGAGGTCTGCATGCCATGTGGGACCCTCCTCCGGTGGCCGGGGAGCAGCCAGGGATCGAACCGGCGCCGCAGAGGCCGCAGGCAGCTTCGCAACCCAGCGCTCAACCGCTGCGCCACCGGGGAGGCCTCAAGGGAGATTTTTTCAAAGACACAAGTCCTTTTCATTTGTTTGACACCTCAGCAGTACCGTTTCTCTCTAATCTAGATTTTAGCCAGTGAGAGAGGTTAAGGAGTTGGTTATATTAAACGTGTATCACACATAATGGTGTATGGATTTTGTTGTGGTTTTTTTTTTTTGGTTTTTTTTTTTTTTGGTTTTTTTTAGTGCTGGTAAGTGAATTATCCCATAGAGAATCATTGGCTTCTGAGCTGTTGGTTTCTACATTATATACATCTTAGATCTTAAACTCTTCCTGGACAAACTCCTGTCTAATTTTTTGAAACAACATTGTGTTTTTACTATTGACAGGAAATGGAAGTAGGAGTTCTTGTGTTACTTTCTAATGGTTTCAGGTAGTTCTCACTGCCAAGTGCTTGAAGCAGTAGCAGTAGCAGCAGCAGCAGCAGCAGCAAAGAGAAGAAAACAGGCACAGGATAGAGGAGACAGAGAGACATTACAGGTTGTTGGTAGCTGAAGTCCCACAGTTATAAATTGAAATTCTACCTTTTTAGAGAGAAATTCAAATTGACATGTTTGCAATATTTCATTTTTAATTAGGCAGTACTGTATATACATACCATCTTTGACAGATGGACAAGGTGGCAATTCTTAAAATTTAAACTTGACAACTTTTTTTGTCTGATGTATATGCAGTGTACATTCTTTGTATCTATTCTCAAAAATACCATAAGAACATCAAGACTCATAAAACAACCTCTTTATTTCATGATATCCAGGATAAGATCTAATTTTTAAAAATTTGTCATGGTTTAAGGACAAGTAATTAAGGATATAAAAGGAGTGTTTCAAGTTAGACCCACTCTGTATTTTCCAGAAGGTATGAAAGTAATACCACTTAATAGGTTAACTGCCACCCTGCACTTTCAAAGCACTTTAGAGTCATTCATCTGTCTGAGGAAGGATAATATTAGCTCCCTTAGTTAATAGATGGAAACTCTCCCCCATGCCCCATATTTTATTATATTTGAGTTCCAGAATTTATCCAGAGCTCTCCAAACAGTGTTGTGGTCTTCTGGTGACCTAACAAAGATTCCCTTCAATAATGGATTTCCTTCCCCCTTATCCCCTAAATACTTCTGGGATAATTTTTTCAAAAGGATTTTGAAAATTAGACACAAGTAACTGTCAGCTTTATGTGGCAAGAGTAAAAATAAATTTAACTTGAATATTTATAAGAGATTTTATCACTCATCGAAGAAGATGAAACTATTGTATATTTGTTTATTTTTTAAAATCTTTTTTTTAAGATTTATTTACTTATGCATACAAGAGCTGGGGTACAGTCCAGAGTTGTGGGGGGTGAGAGGATTCACCAGAGACAGAATGAGGAACAGAACAAGCAGATTGACCGAAGTACACTGCTGAGGGGAGCAGCGGACGAGGCAGGAGAGGTCTGCGGCACCATGTGGGAATCTCCATGGCGGGGATCGAACTTGTGTTGCAGTGACTGTGGATAGCTTCATAGTTTGCATCTTAACCCCTGCGCCACCAGGGAGGGGTGTATTTAACTATTGTATATTTAAATAGGTAGAATATTTCCTTGATTAAGATAAAACCTGTTGGGCCTCCCTGGTGGCACAGCAGTTGAGCGCTGGGTTGCAAAGCTGCCCGCAGCCTCTGCAGTGCCGGTTTGATCCCCGGCTGCTCCCCGGCCACCAGAGGAGGGTCCCACAGGGCGCAGAGACCTCTCCTGCCGCCCACTGCTCCCCTCAGCAGTGTATTTTGTCGGTCTGCCTGTTCTGTTCCCCGCTCTGGTGAATTCTCTCACCCTCCCGCACTTCTGACTGTACCCAGTGTTTGTATAAATAAATAAATAAATAAAATCTTTTAAAAAAAAAAAAATCTGTAAGCAAAGTTTACTTTATTGTGCAAGTAATTCATGGTTTTATTTCTGGAGGAGAAGTTATAGAATCCTGATTTAAAATAATTTAATAATTGCATTATAATTTAATAATTTCATTGTATTGGTCTAGATATTTTGTGGTTGACAAAGAAGTGTTTTATTTCCTAATTTTGTCATATTGGTTATGAGGATAACATTTCTGCAGATTGCTGGTTATGTTATTATTGTAACTAATAGTATTCAATTACAACATGTTTAAAGGAATTTCATAATTTGAAGAAGTAAAGAGCATATTTATGCCCCTGGTTGTACCGTTCTTGTTCATTTAAATATAGAACACCTTGAAGACAAAAATTCCTAAGTCTGATTGAATCTGTGTGATCAGTGCTTATTTACAAGTATGTTTAATCCTGTCCCTGTTTTTTAAAGTTTATTGATACTGCATAAAAATATTAATCATTAAGTGATCTGAATGTAGATATTTTCAACATGTCTACAGAAAGTCATTGTCAGAGAATTCATTCTAATTCAAGGTTAATTAGTGTACCATTAAAATAATGTGTTACAAAAATTAATTACATTGCAGGTCAAAAAACGTGTTTAAAAGTGTAATACAAATGTCTGAGAGCATATCGTCCTTCTTAAAACATTGCTATACATGTGCCACCCTCTGGAAAATATAGCCAAAATGAGAATCACTACAGAGGTCCAGTCATAGGTGTTTCCCCTAAAGTAAATTTTTGGCAGCACATATAGGAAATTTAAAATATAACTCCCATTAACAGTTAAATGTGTTACTTGTCTGCTTTCCCATTGAAACAGCTAAGGATTTATGTTTAGCATTAGTTGATGTAACTCTATTGGGTTAAACCTAAAAAGAAATTAGACACCTGGTTGAGAAGTAGAAATTATCTGTACCTCTTGTGTAAAAGTATTAGCTATATTAATATTATGTTTTCCTATTTAATTACTAGATAGTTCTGTCAAGTGCATTGTGTATGTATATCACACATCATTTTAACTCTGTAGTAATTTAAACTCTGTAATTTAACTTAATAGCAATAAAATGTATACTTAAAAATTAGAACTAAAAATTAGAACTAAAAATGAGACTTTGAAATTTTATCTGAGTTTTTTCATGTGACAGCTATGTAGCAGTTACACTAAACTGCAGGATAATTTATGCATTGGTGTTTGTTCAGCGGTCTTATTAGAAAATCTTAATAGTCACCTAGAGGGTTTTGACTTAGTGCCCTGCTAACAGAAGAACAGTACACATTAGAACTATAGAAATTTTAACACTGGAACCTAGTTTTTTCTACTCAGCAAATATAGTTTTTGCTTGATTTTTAGACATCTCCATTTTAAAAACAGTACACTCTAAACAAACTAATTTTGTTACTACAACAAATTGTGAATGACTTGCCTGTATTTTCAAATTTTCTGTTTCCCTTCCTCTTTGAATTTTGTGTAAGCCTATTGGAAAACAAATACAGGTAAATAAAAATAGATTGAGCAAATGAAAAGAAAAAGAAAAAGGACAATTTAGACAGAAGTTATCTTAGATCTCAGTTTAATTAGTTTAACTAATAGGTGTGTGAAGAGTTTGAAAGATAAAGTATAAGTGGGTTCAGTAATGCTTTCTTGAGAGGTGCCTTTTACTTTAAAACCGTCTTTATCCCAGCTTATATCTACTTAAATCTCTTTTGAAATGGCATAAAGCAGGGATTTCAACTTAATGTAGAAAGACATTCCAGTCTTTAAAAATTTCATCATTAGTACCCTGAAAAAGTAGTTAAGCCATACACTCCTCATTTCTTCAGAAAAGCCCTTAGCTTTGGGCTTTTTTCATTCGTTGAATCAAGCTTTTCTGACTGTAGAGAATAGAATTAACACATAGTAACTGTGAGTTGTTGGTAGATAAGTTAAAATTAATGTTTTAAATGTAGTACTTTATCTCCTAATATTTATTCTGTTTTACAGATGGCTTTCACAGTCAACATTTTAAGATAGACACTAATGGATTGGACTATTGTTTTATTTTAGATATTTCTGAATATATATTTGGAATGTTAACGGGGAGTGCTTAGTTTAAAACTGATTAGATTTTCTTATGTTTTAAGGCATAAACTTGAATAAATTTAGATATACTACATTTAAATTAAGATTTTTACTGAGGTTTAACTACTTGTTTTTCAGTCACAAGATTTCTTTCACTAGAGAAGGTGAACATAAAGCTTTAACATTTGTAAAGTATTTTAAAATTTACAAAGCACTGTCTTATAGTTCATTTATTCAACAAGTGTTATAGACATTATTGTTGTTAGTATTAGCCTTCTCTCCACTGTGTAGTGAGGAAACAGAGCAGGCTTAAATAAGTCACTAGGCTAGTATGCTGTGGATACCAGAAACATAACTCAGGACTTCCAGAAGATTGGAAATTTCACTTGATTGCTTTTCCCATGCAGCCTTTTAATGTCAGTTAACCTACAGTTTCACATATTTGCGTGTTTTTTATGGCCCCACAACTGGACTAATGCATTTATCATTTTCTGTGTTTTTTAGGGCAGAGCTCTACTCCATTGGGCATGTGACCGAGGACATAAAGAACTAGTCACAGTCTTGTTACAATATAGAGCTGATATTAATTGTCAGGTAAGAGTGATAAAGAGGGAACTTTAAAAAAATAAATTGAGGTAAAATCCACATGACATAAAATTGTTTTAAATTCAGTGACATTAATACATTTTACAATGTTGTGTGACCATCACAGTTATTAGTAGCACATTTTTATCACTCCAAAAGGAAATCTGTACCCAGTCAGTGGTAACTTTCTGTTTGCCTCTCACACCAGATCTTGACAACAACAAATCTGCTTTCTGTATCAATGGATCTGCTATTCTAGATATTCCATGTAAATGGAATCGTAACATACATGGCCTTTGTGCCTGGCTTCTTTCACTTAGCATAATGTTTTCAAGGTTTATCCTATTGTAGTATATAACAACACCTCATTCCTTTTCATATCTAAATAATATTGCATTATATATACATATCACATTTTGTTTATCAGTTTATCAGCTTATAAGCTGTTGGGTTGTTTCCCCCTTTTGGCATTTGTGAATCATTGCTGTGAATAATTGCTGTACATGTTTTCTTCAGAACACTTGTTCTCCAGTTCTTTTGGCTGGAGTAAAATTGCTGAATGATATGGTAATTTTATGTTTAACTTTTTGAGGAACCATGATTTTATAACCCCAACAGCAATGCACAAGTGTTCTTGTTTGTCCACTTCTTTGCCAGTCACTTGGTTTCCTGTTTAGTGGCCATCCAAATGGGCATGAAATGACATTTCACATGGTATGGTTTTGATTTGCATTTCCATTGTGGCTAATTAGGATGACTGTCTTTTTATGTACTTCTTGATAACTTGTGTCTCTTTGGAGAAATATTTATTGAAGTCTTTCACACATTTTTTAATTGAATTGATTTTTTGTTGTTGAACTATAAGTGTTCTTTATATATTCTGAATACTCTGTCAAATATATGATTTGCTGATATTTTCTTCCTTCTTGATCTTGTCCTTTAGAGGCACACATGTTTTAAATTTTGATCAAATACAAAGTTATCTTACTTGTCTTTGGTTAGTTATACTTTTGATGTCATAAATAAGAAACCAATGCTGGATCTAAGGTCATTTAGATTTACTCATGTTTTCTTTCTTACTTTTATTGTGGCAAAATATATATAGCATAAAATTTTCCATTTTCACCATTATTAAGTGTATTGTTCTGTTACTTAAGAACATTCTTGTATTGCCATCACCTACCATTCATCTCTAAAACTTTTCATCTTCTCCACCTCAAACTCTGTACACATTAACTAATTGCCCATTACTTCCTTCCTGCAGCCCTCACAAGTGCCATTCTGTTTTCTATATCCATGAATTTGACTATTCCAGGTACTCATATAAGTGAAATTATATAACATTGCTCTTTTTGTGGCTGGCTTATTTGACTTAATGTATTGAATTCAAGTTTCACCCATGTTGTAGCATGTGTCAGAATTTCCTTGATTTTTAACAGTTAGTAATGTTAATGTGTATTGCATTTTGTTTATCCAAAGAACCCTCTGCTCAGCATGGATTTATTTTGCCTTTTGGCTATTGTAATAATTTTGCTAGGATTTTGGGCGATAAAGTTCTGTTCCAGTTCTTAGTTTCATTTCTTTTGAGTATATGCCCTGTAGTAGAATTGCTGTCTCATATGGTAATTCTTTTCTTAACTTTTTAAGGAATTAATATACTGTTTTCACAGTTACTGTGCCATTTTTCATTTCTATAAGCAATGCAAAAGGAGTTCCAGTTTCTCCACATCCTTATCAACACTTGTCATTTTCTGTGTTTCTAATGAGCCATTGTAATGGGAGTGAAGTGGTATTTCACTGTGGTTTTGATTTACATTTCCCTTAATTGGTTATGTTGGACATCTTTTCATGACATTATTATGTTGTATTTGGAGAAATGTCCATTCATGTCCCATGTTTTAACCCAGTTTGTTTCTTTGTTGTTGAGTTGCAGAAATTCTTTATATATTCTAAATATCAATCCTTTATCACATGTATAATTTACAAATATTTCTTTATTTCTATCGGCGGTCTTTACTTTGTTGATAGTGTCTTTTGATGTACAAAAGTTTTTCATTTTGATGAAGCCTAATTACCTTTTTTGCTGTTGTTGCCTCTACTTTTGGTGTCCTAAGATACCATTGCCAAATTCAATTCCCTATTTATTTTAAGTTTTATTCTAGCTCTCACACTTAGATCTGTGGCCCATTTCCAGTTGATCTTATGGCCTCATTTTTTTTTTTTTTTTGCATGCAAATATTCAGTTTTCCCAGCACCATTTGTTAAAAAGATTATCTTTTTCCTATTCAGTGGTCTTGGCATCTTTGTCAAAAATCATTTGATCAGGGCCTCCCTGGTGGCACAGAGGGTAAGTCTCAGCACTATCAAGCTTTCACCAGCCACTGCAGCATGAGTTTAATCCCTGACCAGGGAGCTAATCCATATGGTGCAGCAGACCTCTCTTATCTCGCCTGCTGCTCCCCTCAGCAATGTATTTCAGTCAGTCTGCCTATTCTGCTCCCCACTCTGTCTCTGGTGAATCCTCTCACCCCCTGCACCTCTGGCCTACACCCCAGTTCTTCTATGCATAAATAAATAAAATTTAAAAAATCATTTGGTCATATATATGAGGGATTAAGTTCTGTATTCTATTTCATTGGTTTATATATCTCTCCTTTTTGCCAGTATTATACTGGTTTTATTACTGTGGCTTTGTAGTAAATTCTGAAATCAGGAAGTGTGAGACCTCCAACTTTTTCAAAATATTTTGGGATATTCTTGGTCCATTGAGTTTCTATGTGGAGTTTAGGGTGGATTTTTCTTTTTCTATAAAACATGTCATTGGGATTTTTATAAGATTGACTTAAATCTGTAGATCTCTTTGGGAGTACTGTCATTTTAATAATGTTAAGTCTTCTAGTTCATGTGATGATTTTTTGTTTACTGCTGTCTTTAATTTCTTTCAGCAACATTTTGTAGTTGTCAGTGCATAAATCATTCACCTCTTTGGTTAAATTTATTCCTGAGAATTTCCTTATTTTTTTTGATGGCAGTAAATGAAAATTTTTTCTAAAATTTCTTTTCAGATTGTTCATTGTTAGTGTTTAGAAATGTAACAGATTTTTATATCCTTCACCTTTGCTGAATTCATTTATTTTAACAACTCCTTTTGGAGTCCTTGGGATTTTCTACATATTTTTTTTTTAAATAATAAATTTTATTTTTGTATTCCCCCATACAATTGCAAACGCCCCATTCTGACCCCAATCCTTCCCCTCCCGCCCCCCACCCCCCAAAAAGTGTCTCTGGTTCATAGTTTTTTGTTGATTTTGATTTTCACTTTCTTATATTCATTTTCCTGGTCCCTTATTTAAGTTTTCTAGATTCCTGCTATGAGTGAGACCATCCGGTATTTTTCTTTTTCATTTTGGCTTATTTTGCTGAGCATGATCCCTTCCAGCGCCATCCATGTTGCTGCAAATTGCATGTGTTTATCTTTTTTGAATGCTGAGTAATATTCCATGGTATATATGTACCACATCTTCTTGATCCAGTCATCTATTTTTGGGCATTTGGGTTGTTTCCAAAGCTTAGCTATTGTAAACAGTGCTGCTATAAACATAGGGGTGCAGGTGCTCTTTGGAATTGATGTTTCTGTGTCCTTTGGGTAAATACCTAGGAGTGGAATTGCTGGATCATATGGAAGCTCTATGTTTAGTAGGTCCAGAAATCTCCACACAGCTCTCCATAGTGGTTGGACCAGTTTGCACTCCCACCAACAGTGCAGAAGAGTTCCTTTTTCTCCACACCCTCGCCAACATTTGTTGTTGCTAGTTTTTTTAATATGTGCCATTCTCACTGGTGTGAGATGGTATCTCATGGTAGTTTTGATTTGCATTTCCCTGATACAGAGTTGCAGCCTGGATTAAGAAACAAAACCCAACCTTTTGCTGTCTCCAGGAAACACATTTAGCTACAAAAGATAAAAATAGGCTCAAAGTCAAAGGATGGAAAACAATCCTACAAGCAAATGGGCCAAAAAAGAAAGCAGGAACAGCTATACTTATATCAGATAAAACAGACTTCAAACTCAAAAAAATAAAAAGAGACACCAATGGTCACTACATTATGATTAAGGGGACAATACTTCAAGAAGAAATAACACTCATTAACATATACTCACCAAACGAAAGAGCACCAAAATATATCAGACAACTGTTGTCCTCTCTGAAAACAGACATCAGAGAAAACACATACGTCGTGGGAGACTTCAACACACCACTATCAACAATGGATAGATCAACAAGACAAAAAATAAGTAAAGAAACTAAAGCTCTAAATAAGGACCTAGAGCATTTGGGCTTAACAGACATCTATAGAACACTAAACCCAAAAAAAACGGAGTACACATTTTTCTCAAGCGCACACGGATTTTCTACATATTTAAATCCTGTTGTCTATGACTATAGTTCAATATACTTCTAACTTTACAGTTTGGGTGCCTTTTATTTCCTTTTCTTGCTTAATTGCTTTGATTAGTCCTCTAGTAGCATGTTGAATAAAAATAGTAAAAGTGGGTATCCTTGCCTTATTCCAGGAGTTTTATTTTTAATTTCAATTTCCTTTGCAAATATTCGTTGATGCGTGTGTTTGTATTTGTATATAGATAGATACTTGTATGTGGTGGTATTGAGGAAATACACAATACGTTTACAGGTATGCCTGAGTATTGTAAGTTTTGTGAGTATGATTTGCTTTCACTTTTGCAAGATAAAAATATAAATTTAATATGGCCTCTAAAACCCCTCATGATATACACCTTGCTTACTTCTTCACTGTTTTCTCTACCCACTCCTTGCTTAAGTCTCATCTCTTAAGCCCCATTGGTTCTGAAGAACTTGACATGCTGCTCACCTCTTGACCTTTTCATATATATATTGTTTTCTCTCCATCATTTTTCCTCCTAGAGTTCAGCTTACACTTCATTTCCTCCAGGAAGCTTTCCTTCACTCTGACCAGGTAGACATGGAACTCTGTCTCATAGTTCCCTATTCTTTAGCTCATCAGAATGTCTTCACAGAGCTATCATTTTGTATTATATTATTTGTTGACTATATTATGGCTGACTATGCGTATTTCCTCATTACCACCATATGCAGTTGCCTAGCATGACATCTGACCCATAGTAGGTATTCAGTGATTATTGAATAATGTAATAGCAACTTATAAAGAAATTGATTCAATGTTGGAAAAATAGAATGTGAGAACCAGAAAAAAACCTAAGCATCTACTAGAAACATTTGTTAGCCATGCTGTTTTATCAGAAATGCTTCTTTCTTCATTAGACTTAAGGACATTTTTCTAGCTTTGAGTCATAGGTCAAATTATAGACTTAGGCTATAACCTTACCTTGAAATATGTATATCTCACCAATTTATTTTTTTGAGTAGGCAGTATGTACACAGAGAAAAAGCAAAGTAAAAAAGACTAATTTTTTTTTCAAGATTTATTTATTTATACAAGCACTGGGTACAGTCAGAAGCGTGGGAGAGTGAGAGAATTCACCAGAGCCAGAGGGGAGAGCAGAGCAGGCAGACTGACGAAGTACACTGCTGAGGGGAGCAGCGGGCGGCAGGAGAGGTCTGCGCACCATGTGGGACCCTCGCTCCTTGGCGGGGGATCAAACCGGCACTGCAGAGGCTGCAGGCAGCTTCGCAACCCAGCGCTCAACCGCTGTGCCACAAGGGAGGCCCCAAAAAACTAATTTTTAAAAACTCTTCCTCCTACCTTTGTTACCCAGCCACCCATTTCTCTTTTCCAATTCTTATTGTCAGGTTTATATGTATTCTCAAGTTATGTTACACATATGCAAGGTTATATAATAGCAAAATAATGCAGGGCCTCCCCGGTGGCGCAGCGGTTGAGCTCTGGGTTGCGAAGCTGCCCGCAGCCTCTGCAGCGCTGGTTCCATCCCCGGCCACCGGGCGAGGGTCCCACATGGCGCACAGACCTCTCCTGCCGCCCGCTGCTCCCCTCAGCAGTGTACTTCGGTCCTTCTGCCTGCTCTGCTCCCTGCTCTGGCTCTGCTCCCAGTGCTTGTATAAATAAATAAATAAATCTTTTTTTTTTTTTAAAAAGCAAACTAATGCATACTGCACATACTAATCTATAACTTGCTTTCTTTATTTAACAGTTTATTTGGAAATTGTCCTATATCACATCAAATAGTGCTGCCTTATTCTTTATAATAGCTTCATAATATTCCTTTATAGTGATATATCATAATTTTTAGAACTAGTATCATATTTTTTAAAAAGATTTATTTATTTATGCATACAAGAGCTGGGGCACAGGCCAGAGATGCGGGGGATGAGAGGATTCACCAGAGACAGAGTGGGGAAGAGAACAGCAGATTGACAGAAGTATGCTGCCAAAGGGAGCAGTGGGAAAGTCAGGAGAGGTCTGCTGCGCCACGTGGGTTGCTCCCTGGCTGGCCGGGGATCAAACTCCTGCTGCAGAAGCTGTGGATTGCTTCATAGTGCGGTGCTTAATCCCTTGCACCACCAGGGAGGCCCCCAAAACTAGTATCTTATTAATGGATTATACCAATGTATAATTTTACCAGCAGTGTATAAAAAAATCTTGCTTTTCCACTCTTAGCAATATAGTTTGTCATAACACTTTTCGTTCTCTGCCTGTTTGATGGATAAGAAATTTGCATTTCTCATGTTTTTGTTTTTGGGTTTTTTTTTTTAAAAAAAAAAAGATTTATTTATTTATTTATACAAGCACTGGGTACAGTCAGAAGCGTGGGAGGGTGAGAGAATTCACCAGAGCCAGAGCGGGGAACAGAATAGGCAGACTGAAAAAATACACTGCTGAGGAGAGCAGCGGGCATGGCAGGAGAGGTCTGTAGTGCCATGTGGGACCCTCCTTGTGGCCGGGGAACGAACCGGCGCTGCAGAGGCTGCGGGCAGCTTCGCAGCCCAGCACTCAACCGCTGCGCCACCAGGGGAGGCCCTGTCATGTTTTTTTTTTAAAGATTTGTTTATTTATGCATGCAAGAACTAGGGGACAGTCCAGAGGTGTGGGGGGTGGGCGAGAGGATTCACCAGAGACAGAGTGGGGAACAGAACAGGCAGATGGACTGAAATACACTGCTGAGGGTAGCAGCAGGCGAGTCAGGAGAGGTCTGCTGCACCATGTGGGAATCTCCCTGGCGGGGATCGAACTCGTGCTGCAATAACTGTGGCTAGCTTCATAGTTTGCATCTTAACCCCTGCGCCACCAGGGAGGCCCTGCATTTCTCATGTTAAGAGTGATGTTGAGCATCTCTTCATATATTTCCTCCAGTTTCCCATTGAATAGATGGCATTTTTCTTCCTTTTTAAGATTTTTTTTATTATTAAGAAAAATTAGCTCTTTCTTTGTGATATATCAATAATTATAAAAATTTTTCCCCATATTTTCTTCTAGTACTTTCACCATTTCATAGTTTCTTGATCCATCTAGCATTACTTTTGTCATGTGTATAGTAGGAATTTAATTTTCGTCCAGGTGGTGGCAACTTTTTTATTTATTTTATTTTATTTATTTTTGCATAGAAGAACTGTGGTATAGGCCAGAGGTGTAGGGGGTGTGAGGATTCACCAGAGACAGAGTGGGGAGCAGAACAGGTGGATCCACTGAAATGCACTGCTGAGGGGAGCAGCAGGTAAGACAGGAGCAGCTGTGCCATGTGGGTTAGCTCCCTGGCTGGGGATCGAACTAAGACTGCAGCGGTAATAGCACTGAAACTTAACTCCTGTGCCAATAGGGAGGCTCCCCAACTTTATTTTTGTCTAAATGATTAGTTCCAATGTTATTGAATAATCTTTACTAGTGTGTAGCATTTTTTTTTTCATATTCTCACTTTCTCTATGTTTCAATCTATTTCTGAGCTATTCCATTGATATTTCTATTCATGTACTTAAGCTATTTTAGCTTCAAAATATGTTTTAGTATCTGGTAGGAAAAATTCCTTCACTACTTAATCAGAAATTTTTCTATAATTTTAGCTTGTTTATTTTTCTGTGTGGACTTTGAAATGCCTTTTCAACCCTTCTTGAAACCACCATTCCCTCTACTCTATTAAAAACAAACCAGAACCATAAACTTGGTGTTCTCATGTCTTTTATTTGGTTTGAATTTTTAGGGGGTATTTTGGAAGCCTGTTGTTTTTGCCTGTAGGTTTCTTATATTCCATTTGTTTTGGTAATACAAGACTTTATGTGGATTTATAGAACACTCTTAACTAAATACCAGCTTTAATACACAGTACAAATTTCATGTAGGATTTTAGAATGGATCAGTTATGACTGTGTGACTGGCAGGGTTTTCCTTGCCCTTTTAAATTCACATGACCATTTTATATTGCCTCTCACTTTGCTTTTTCGTTTGTTACTGACAATCCTAGTCCATATGATCAAGCTTTAGTTAAGGCAGTGCTTTTGGCTTTGCCAGGTTGGGTTGCTAACATGCCTCCAAGTCAGAGGGCTTTTGGAGATTAACTCCCAGAATATCTTTTCCCTTGTAATTTCTTCTTTGGTTTCGTTATTAAAAACTCTTTTCAAATATAGACAATACAAACATAATAAATGGAAGGAATGGTTCCTCTCCCTCATGACTCAATCTTTCTTAAACAACATTATTATTGACTGGTCTATTGGTTGCCAAAAAAGAAAATCAATTTTATTAGAAGTATTTGCTTGGCCACAGATCTTGGTACTAACCCAGCAAAGACAGGCTGATGTTATCAACTATCTGAAGGCTAATTTTTACCATTAGCTTGAAATGAAGTAGTAATTAGAGATATGTCAAAGTCTACTTTGTGTTTTTCTGTCATTTTTACCCTTCAGTAAATTTCATATATACTTTTATTACATTGTGGCTTCTACATTCTGTGACCCTGATGGAATTGGAAGTTTTAATTTCATTTTATTTCTAGGAAAGAGTCTTTATAGATTTCGTTTGTTATCTGGCAGTATTATGGACTCAGTTTTGTCTCTTCCACTGCTTAATATCGATTTTTTTTCTGACTCTAGAAGTTAGGTTCTTACCACATTTGATATTAGAATATGGGTAAATACACCTCCCCCACCTCAGACCTCTTGAGTAACTTTGATCTTTCAAGCCCTAGAGAAAGATTAAAACAATCCCCAACACACAGAAAGTATTTAAATGCTGAAGATTTATTGCTAGATTTTCCCAGATTTATTATAAAGTAACATTAAGGAAATAAGTGGAGTAGGAGGGAAGTAGGAATGTCTGTGGTGTTAGGTGTCTACTCTGTGTACTGGGTGTTAATGCAACTCAAAAGAAAAATATTTTGAGTTGCGCTGAAACATTTAAGAACTTTGTGGTTTAAAAGTTACATAAGCTCATTGTTTATAGAATGGTCTACAGCAACATACCTTCTCAATGAATACCTTGGTGACTACCTGTGTCTTAAAAAAGATTTGAAAAACATGAAAAAGTATAGAAGTAAATAAAATTATCCTTAATTCTATTAGATATGTGTGTGGGGTAGGATATAAAGGCTTTGTTGCATTACAATATGCCATGCATTTTATGTGTAGTAACTCTTTCGTCATCAATCCTGTAATATAATATTATCTGCATTTTACTAAAACAGGAGCTTTGAAACATCATAAAGCTAGTAAGTGACATAGTCTAGGTTTGAACTTGTCATTCTGACTCTTAAGCTGTGGCTCTTAAGCTCTTCACTATAAATTCTGTATTATTTCATTATCACCTTTATTTTCTCTACTTAGACCTATGTAATAATTTTAAAGCTGTTTGGTACAATTTGTACTTACATTTAAAATGATTGAGATACACAGTATAGTCAGTGAGATACAGACAGTACAAAGATCTTAAGGATACAACTTAATGTACTTTCTCTTGACACACACACACACACACACACACACACGCACCCCTCTATGCCACCTGTATCAAATTAGATTATTTCTGGAACCTTTAGGAAGTTTGTTTCCTTAAGGCATTTCCTGTCATTATCCATCCTCTCACCCCTACTATGAGGTATCTTATTTTGACTTCTGTTATCATCAGTTAGTTCTGCTTGAAATTCAGATATTCATTATCATATAGTATATATTCTTTTGGAAATGGCATATTCTCAATATAAAATTTATAAGAGTCACCCGTGTTGTTATGTGTATCATTTGTCCCTTTATTTTTACACCTGTGTGACTTTTCACTGTATGCATATGCAATAACTTACCCATTCTCCTGTTGATGGATATTTAGTTTTTAGGTTATTTTCTTTTCTTTAGTTTTTGACTGTTATGTCTAAAACACCTATGAATATTCTTAAACATGTACATGTACAAATACATTTTCTTTTCTTTTGAGAATATGCCAGAGTAGAAGTGTTGGGTCATATGGTAACTATGTTTAACCTTTTAAGGAACTGCTTATGATTTTTCAAAGAGGCTGCCACATTTTACATTTTAACCAGCAGTGTATGAAGCTTCCAGTTTGTCTACATCCTTTTGAACACTTGTTACTGTCTTTTTAATTGTAGCTATACCTGTGTAAGTGAAATGGCATCTCATTGTGGTTTTGATTTCATTTCCTGATTAATGATGTTAAACAGCTCCTCACATACTTATTGGCCATTTGTATTCTTTGTTGGGAAAATTTCTATTCAAATCCTGTGCTCATTTTTAAATTGATTTTTTTTTTATTATCGAGTTGTAAGGGTTTTTTATGTATTTTGGATCCAAGTCATTTATCAGAGATGACTTGCAAATATGTTCTTCCATTTGGTAGGTTGTCGTTTCACTTTACAAAGTGCCCTTTGAATCACAGAAGTTTTTAATTGTAATGAAACTCAAATTATTTTGCTTTTTATTTCATTGATTATATTTTAGTTTCATTCCTAAGAAACTAATGTCTAATCAAAGATAACAGTGGGTAAGCCTTTTTCTTTTAAGAGTTTTAAAGTCTATCATTTATATTTAACTCTGATTAATTTTTAATTAATTGTGTGTGATGTGAGGTAGGGATCTAACTTTATCCTTTCACAGATGCATATTCATTTTCAGCATTTGTTAGAAAGACTATTCTGTCCCCCATTGAATTGTAGCACCTGTGTCAAAAGTCAATTGACCATAAATGTGAGTATTTATTTCCAGCTTCTCAAGTTGATTCCATTGATCATTATGTGTCTGGTCTTATGCCAGTACCACATTGTCTTGATTACTATAGTTTCATAGTAAGTTTTGAAACTGAGAAGTGTGAGTCCTTTAACTTTGTTCTTTTTTTCAAGGTTGTTTTGCCTATTCTGTGTCCCATTCACTCCTATATGAATTTTAGAATCACCCTTTTTATTTCTGGGGAAAAAAAAGGCTACTGAGATTTTGGTAGGCAATGCATTGAATCTGTAAATCAATTCAGGAAGTAATGCCATCTTAAAATATTAAGACTTCTGACTCATTAACTAAATGTCTTTCCATTTATTTAGATCTTATATAATTCTGTGTAATGTACTTTTTAGTACGTAAGTACAACACTTCCTTTGTTAATTTTGTTCTTTTCAATCCTATTTTAAATAAAATTCTTTTCTTAATTTTTTCAGATTACTCAAGTTGGTGTGCAGAAATGCAATTCATTTTTCATTCTGCATTGTTTTTTATTTTATATATATATTTTAATTTTATATATTTTTACATCATTTTTCATTTTTGTACAAAGTATGCATTTTCATCTTGGTTATAGTCCCTATACAATTCCCACCCCCCACTTGTTTTTTGATCCTACACCCCCCCCCAGTAGTGTGTCTCTGGTTTATTGTTGCTTGTGGATTTTGATTTTAACTTTATTATAATTGGTCTTTTTCTTGGTCCATTATTTAGGTTTTCTAAATTCCTGCTATGAGTGAAACCATCTGGTATTTTTCTTTTTCTTTCTGGCTTAGGCCAATTTCTCTAATGAACACTGATGTAAAAATCCTCAATAAAATTTTAGCTAACAGAATCCAACAATGTATCCATAAGATAATTCACCACGACCAAGTAGGATTTATTCCAGGGACACAAGGATGGTTCAACATCCAAAAATCAATCAATGTAATTCCAACACATTAACAAAAAGAAATATAAAAGCCATATGGTAATATCAATAGATGCTGAGAAAGCTTTTGACAAAGTACAACACCCATTTATCATAAAGGCCCTTGAAATTCTCGGGGTACAAGGAAGATATCTCAACATCATAAAAGCCATATATGACAAGCCCATAGCCAATATCATTCTCAATGGTGAAAAATTAAAAGCATTTCTGTTAAGATCTGGAACAAGGGCCTCCCCGGTGGCGCAGCGGTTGAGCGCTGGGTTGCAAAGCTGCCCGCAGCCTCTGCAGCGCCGGTTCAATCCCCGGCTGCTCCCTGGCTACCGGAGGAGGGTCCCACATGGCGCGCAGACCTCTCCTGCTGCCGCCCGCTGCTCCCCTCAGCAGTGTACTTCAGTCCTTCTGCCTGTTCTGCTCCCCTCTCTGGCTCTGGTGAATTCTCTCACCCTCCTGCGCTTCTGACTATACCCAGTGCTTGTATAAATAAATAAATAAATAAATAAATAAATAAATAAATAAATCTTAAAAAAAAAAAAAAAAGATCTGGAACAAGACAAGGATGTCCACTCTCACCACTGCTTTTCAATATGATACTGGAAGTCCTCGTCAGAGCAATAAGACAAGAGAAAGACATACAAGAAATCCAAATAGGGAAGGAAGAAGTTAAACTATCACTATTTGCAGATGATATGACAATATACATAGAGAACCCAAAACTCCACAGAACAACTAATCAAACTAACCAATCAGTTTAGTAAAGTAGCAGGATACAAAATCAACACACAAAAATCAGTAACCTTCCTATACACAAATAATAAATCCAAAGAAGAAGAAATCAAGAAAACCATCCCTTTTATTATTGAAACAAAAAAATCAAATTCTTGGAAATAAACCTAACAAAAGAGGTAAAGGAGCTATATAAAGAAAACTATAAAACACTGTTTAAAGAAATAGAAGAAGACACAAAGAAATGGAAAGACATCCCCTACTCATGGGTTGGAAGAATTAACATTACCAAAAGCAATTTGCAGATTCAATGCTATTCCAATAAAAATTTCAATGACATTCTTCAAAAATATAGAACAAATATTGATGAAATTCATATGGAGGCACCAAAAGCCCTGAATAGCCAAAGCTCTCCTAAAAAAAAAAAGAAGGGAATGGAGGTATCACACGCCCAGACTTCGAACTATACTACAAAGCTATAATGATCAAAACTGCATGGTATTGGAACAAGAAACAGACACACAGACCTATGGAACTGAATAGAAAATCCAGAAATAAACTCATAGATTTACGGGCATTCTGCATTCCTGATGAAGTCTTTCATTAGTCCTTCAATACAGATCATTAGGTCTTCCTCCCCCCTCTGTTTGGCTATTATAAATAGTGCTTCAGTGATCCTAGGAGTATATATTTCCCCTCGAATTAGTGCTTTTACATTCTCTGGATAAATACCAAGAAGTAAAAATGCTAAAACATGTGGTATATATACTTTTAATATTTGGAGGAAGCCTCCATATTATTCTCCATGGGGTCTAGACCAGTCTGTATTCCCACCAACAGTGAATGAAGGTTCCTTTTTGTCCACATCCTTGCCAGTAATTGCTGTTTCTGATTTTTTTTTTAATGGGCAATTCTCATTGGAATGAAGTGTTATCTCATTGTGGTTTTAATTTGCATTTCTCTTATTATAAGTGATGATGAGCATTTTTTTTCTCATGTGCCTATTTCTTCATGATTATGTTGAGGACATGCATCTTAAGCAGGGATATTGTAGAAGTGACATGTATTTTCATTGGAATCTATCTGATAGCATATACTTTCAATTCGTTCCATTACTTATGTACATTTTCATCACTTGGTTAAGGGTGTGTCTGCCAGGATTATTCAAAGTAAAATTGCTTTTTTCCCATTGTAATTTATTAGTATTTTTGTGGGGAGATGCTAGGAGAGTATGTGAAATATCCTGTTCTCATCAAAATTTCCATTTATTCATGCTTTTTTATTTTTATTTATTTTTTAAAGATTTATTTATTTATGCATACAAAAACTGGGGTATAGGCCAGAAATGTGGGAGGTGAGAAGATTCACCAGAGATAGAGTAGGGAGGAGAACAGGCAGACTGACTGAAATACACTGCTGAAGGGAGCAGCGGACGAGTCAGGAGAGGTCTACTGTGCCATGTGGGTCACCTCCTGGCGGGGATGGAACTCGGGCTGCAGTGGCTGCTGGCAGCTTCATAATGTTGCGTCTTAACCCCTTGCACCACCAGGGAGGCCCCTATTCATGCCTTTTTAAATGTTAGTTTGGATTCATGGTTTCCTGTTTCATTCAATATTTTAATTCATTGTTGTCATTATTTAATTTTATGCTCAAATTATTCCAAATTTGACCAGTGAGCCACTTCAATCTGGCTAACTCCTTCTCCTTTTGACTTGCACCCACAATTCTTTGAGAATTTCCATACTTTCTGGCTTACCAAGAAGTTCCAGGCTCATCTTGAAGTTCCAAGCTTCCTTTTCCCAGCCCTGGAAACAGTAGTTTCTGTAGATAGCTCTAGTTCAGTGAGGTAGAGAATGGTATTTAAAAACCAAGATTTAAGTATTATATATGCTCATTGCTGTTATCACTCTTCCCAGATACACATTTACTCATACATACAGGCACCCATGTCTGTCCATTTCTCTCTTTCTGGTATAATACAGTTATTTGAACTTACTTGAATTTCAATAGTTTTCCTACTAATGTTGAAAATATTTTCTGCTCCAACATTTTATTTAGGGTCCCCATTTGGATTTAGTTATTTCTTCTTAGCCTCTTCTAACCCATAACAGTTCTTCAGTCTTTCCTTGTTTTTCTTGATCTTGACACTGTTGAAGAGAATGATCAGTTATTTTATAGCCTGTGCCTCAGTTTGAATTTGTCTATAATGTTTTCTGTTGATTAGAATTAGGGTATAAATTTTTGGCAAAAATATCCCAAAAGTGTTATGCCCTTATCAGAGCATGTATTAAAAGGTTTATCATGTCAATGTCTTATTACTTGAGATGTTACTTGGATCACTGTGTTAAGGTTATGTCTGCCTGGTTTCTCTATTGTAAAGTTACTGTATTGCATAGTAGTTAATATCAGGGGCAAGATACTTTGAGATGATGCAAATCCTATTTTTCCCCAAACTTCTACCCATTAATTTTAGCATCCATCAGTATGTCTTGTCTGTAGCAGTTAATGTTGTTATGGGTTTGTGTAAGGGTGTTTTCCTTTACTTTTTCCTAAAATTCTATTGATTTGTCTTCTGTTTACATAACTATATAATTTGGTGAGTACGGCTACACATCTCCATGTGTGTACATGCCTCACTCCCCCTCCCGTGATTTTCCATTTCCTCTTGCCTTATACCTTTAATAACTGGAACTCTATAAGGAGGAACTGACCCTTCCCTCTCCAGATTCATTTTGCATATTCTCTACCACAGCCCAAGAATCAACCATTTGGTTGAAGGATGATGTTGAGAAATCAAGATCTGGGCCCTAGAAAATTGTGTGTGTGTGTGTGTGTGTGGATGTATGTGGATGTATACATCCACACAATGTGGATGTATATATAATTTCCTAGCTTAAATTTGCTGAGAGTACTGAGATGCAATGACATTCTGAGAGGAATGAGTATTCTCTCTCTCTCTCTCTCTCTCTCTCTCTTTCTCTCTCTCTCACTCTCTCTCCCTCCCTCTCCATATATATATATATATATATATATATGGTGTGTGTGTGTGTGTGTGTGTGTGTGAGGGAGCAAATACACACTTTTATTTCTGTGTCTGTATACAAGTTGACACCATGTATTTATACTTATACTTTTTATTCCAATCCAACACCACAGGGCTTAGTTTAACCTTTCCTTATTTGTGACTTTTTTTCTCTTATAATGAATAACTCAGTTGTCATTATTTCTTTTGTTCAACTCTTTCAATATTGCTAACATACCTCTGTAAAATACATTTACTAACTAGACTGGAACACTAATGTATGTTTTTTTTTGTTTGTTTGTTTGTTTTGCCATTTGCCTTACAGTATCCAATCGAGGTACCATTCCAAAGTTACTTAGGTTAGTTCTTTTCTTCCCTACTCCCTTCAGTAGGATTATGTTATTCCAGTCAGGTTCACTTGTTAGTGTTTGTATGCCACCTTAGATTTGCCCCCACATACCAGTGCCTTTTAATTTTTTAATAATTTTGGGGATTTGGGAAAGATTACTGTGTTCCTAAGAATCAGAGCTACATTAAAAAAATAACTTCAGAAAATTGTCCCTTCCTTCTCATACCTGCTTTCCCAATCTCATTGCCCCGGCTTCTTTCCACTGCTTTCTCACCCATGGATAACCAGTCTCTTGTTTCTGCCTTATACTTTCTGTATTTCTTTTGCACTAATGAGCAGATACATGTACATTTCATAGCTCCTCCTCCTATTTACACCAAAGCATACTATAGATAACTCTTTGTTCTTCATTTGTTTTATTGACAGTGAGGCCTAGAAATCACTGCATATCATTTCATGGATAATTTCCTCTTTTCCACCACTGCGTCATACTCTCATGTGGCTGTGCCTTCGGCTATTACTCTCCCATTATGGGAATTTAGGTTGTTTCTAGGATTTTGTAGTTATAAGTAATGCTGTAATTAACAATTTTGTACATTTGTATTTTCATATTGTTAGAGGTGTACCTTCAGGATAGATTCCTAATGTGGAACACTGGGTCAAAAGATACAAATGCATATGTACTTTATTAGGTATGACTAAGTTTCCCTCCAGAAGAGATGTATTTAATTTGCTTTCCAAATACAGGGAATGCCTTTCCATTTGATAAAGTCAACTTTTGCATCTTTCAATATTTTAAAAATTTTCCATCATATAGGTTTGTACATTTTTTCTTAAATTTCTCCTAAAATATTTGTCTTTGTGGAAGTGTTTGTGATTTATACTTTTTTTAAGTGAGATTTTCAGATCTCTGATTTCCATATTTTAATGTAGTTCCCATAACATTTATATAAGTTATTGTCTACATTTCAGGTATTTCAAATGTAAGTGAAGCAAGCTGTAATATCTTAAATTTACCCTTTTTCCTCACATATTTTCCTTGTGACCCTAATTGCAGGGTCATTTGAAAAGTCTGGGCTAATGTGTTAAATCACCTGTATGATTTGCTAGAGAATTGCTTTAATTCCACTTAACAATATGCAACTTAATGAAAGTCAGGTGTGAAAACATATACTATGCCTAAAACACAATACATTTTGTCATTTGCTATTTTCCTGCTGAGTGGATCATTATGAAAATAGTCTTACATCAAATTATTTCATTCATCATTAACTCTCTCACACATTGTGATGAGCCCAGTTTTACTTTCTTCCTGTATTTACTAATATTTTTTGGGTTCTAAGGAAATGTTTACTAGTGCTTGAGCTTAGAACCTTTCCATGGAAAATGTAACACTTTTCTCTAAAATGAAGTTTTACATATTCTGTAGAACTTGAAGTGAGTGTGTAGGTGGTAGTGAAGGGAAAGGAAGGGTGATAGAGTTTAAAACCAACAGCTCTGCTTTCTAAAAATCAATTGTTTTATTTTTCGTTATAGGAATAATTTTGTGTATCCATTTTTTTAACAAAATTGGCTCATAACAACACTTCCATTTTTGAAGATTTGGTAAATCACTAATGTATAATGTTATGCCTGTCCCTTTTCATTTATACTAAGGATATCCCTTCCAGTAACACTGTAATTCTTAGCATTTTGAGAGCAGAGTTTGTGCTTTAATTTTGCATTGCTTTTAATATTGAAATTACTACTATGCTAAGGCATTCTGCAACATCTTTTCTTTATGTTCCCTAGGACCAATCAAAACTCAAAATTTCAATAATAAAGAAGTAAAAGGTTACATGTTAAAAATATGTCAAAAACATCCATTGGTAACGTGTAGTTTTGGGGATTCTCTTTATACTTTCTTTTTTTTTTTAAGATTTATTTATTTATGCATACAAGAACTGAGGTATAGGCCAGAGGTGTGGGGGGTGAGAGGATTCACCAGAGACAGAGTGGGGAGCAGAACAGGCAGAATGACTGAAAAACACTGCTTAGGGGAGCATCGGGAGAGTCAGGAGAGGTCTGCTGCACCATGTGGGTAGCTCCCTGGCCGGGGATCCACAGCTTCAGTGGCTGTGGATAGCTTCATATGTTGCGTCTTAACCCCTTGTGCCACCCAGTATCATGCCAAATGCTGCATCCCAAATTGTGGACATTCTCATAATATTTACATTTGAAAATAATATTTTAATATTTAGGGAACAAGTCATAAAATAAAGTTAAAGCAGTATATTTAGCAAATCCCATTGATTATTGTAGTTATCATCATGGTTTAGACTTCTCATTTGCCAGAATATAATCTGTCCTAGTAGCTTATGTATTAAAAATAAATGTATTTGCATATTCTTACCCTGCAAGATATTCCCATCTCAGTGACATTTAGATTTTTCTGCTTTTAGCCAAAGACTAGTATTTTCCCTGATAGTATTTTTATTAAATGTGTTAAGTTATATTTTTACAGGTGATTGCTTTCATGAGTTACTCTCTAATGGAACCGTAACGTAGTAGGAATGTGCTAAAATGGCTTTAGATATACTTTGATTTCTCTATATAAAGAACAGAACATGTTTAGAAAGCTGAAATAAGAAGAGAAATACTAATGAATGAAAAGAAATAAAAAGTAAATGAGGTAATCAAAGTCATAGAAATTGATATTGGCAGGTTCTGAATGATGTTCCTAGATGAGCAATCTTTCAAAATACTTCTTGTACACTGCTGCTATTCCTTTATTTATTATTAAAATAACATGATCCATGAGGAGCTTGGGGTGACTCTCAGCCTAGCTAATTCTAATTAATCCAGTCAGGGAGAGCAGTAGGGTAAGTGGAGCAGTCTATCGGATTGAAATTCATAACTTAATTGAGGTCAAAGTCCCGGTCTGGGAGAACAAAAGTCTTTTGCTAGGACCAGGCAGATCAATAGCAATAAATATCTGGCTTGGATACAAGTAGCTTATAGTGACAGATTATCTGACAGTGGCCAGAGGTCTTGGTTCTGTTAAGGGCAATGTCTTGAGCATGCCATGGTTCTTGCTGATGTTCAATCCATACCCATGACAGTTGGAAAGAAGGAGGTGATACACTCAAGAACTCTTAAAGTCTTACAGAAGGACTATATATGAAACACCAAGTGACTTGTTTGTTAAAATCAAGTAAACATTCTCTAATGATACTTCTTTTAAAAAATGACAGAAGAGTTTCTATCACATTGCCAGTAAATTCCAAAGGATTTGTAAAGATTAATCTTGAAAGCTAATTTCCACATTAATGATTCAGAAAGAGTATGTAGAATTGCATTGGTAGAGGGACATAATACAAACCCACACTGTCTTGATTTGCATGTAGCTAAAAAACATTAAAAGGATCATGTCACATTAACATTAAGGAATTAGTTTAACTCTTTTTAAGTGTAATAATGGTATTGTGATTATGTGGGAATTTTCCTTGTTGTTTTAAGTTCACATTGATATATTCATGGGACAAAGATGTGATGCCCATTATTTATTTAACCTATTTCAACAAAAAAGATAGAGGAAGATAGAACAGGAAGGAAGGAAATATGGCAAAACATTAATAATTGCTACATAAGAGTAATGGATCTCTACCTTACTCATATACATGTTTTCATAATAAAAAGTAACAAAGAAAAACCACAAGTAATAAAACCACTAAGCTAGTGTGTTACTAGGAAACATACTTTATCCCATTCTGCTTTTAGTTCCAATTTCTACTTACTTGTCAAAAGCTTGACTGTTCTTTTCTGCATTAAGTTGTTTATCCACATTAACAATAATTTCTTACTTAGTACACAACTTTGACATCTCACTCATTATTTAATAACATTGTTTCCACTCAAACTCAACTTCCTTCTAAGTTGAGATCTGTAGTTGTGGGCCTTGTAAGGTATGGAGAGCTTCACAGTATATATTTCATTTCCATTGACACATCTCTCATCCAAACTATTATTCCTTCAATTGTATATTATTGTCGTAACTTTTTTTTTTTTTAATTTTTCTAGAGGCATGTTTTATTTATTATTTGTTTGTTTGTTTTGTTTATACTTGCACTGGGTACAGTCAGGAGCACGGGAGGGTGAGAGAATTCACCAGATCGAGAGCAGGCAGAAGGACCAAAGTACACTGCTGAGGGGAGCAGCAGGCGGCAGGAGAGGTCTGCGCGCCATGTGGGACCCTCCTCTGGTGGCCGGGGAGCAGCCAGGGATCGAACCGGCGCCGCAGAGGCCGCGGGCAGCTTCGCAACCCAGCGCTCAACCGCTGCGCCACCGGGGAGGCCCCTGTTGTCGTAACTTCTTAACAGACTTTTTAAAACCTATGTAATTATGACAAAGAAATCTTCCTTCAATGGTATTAATTAAATGCCATTTCAATATCTAAATAATTTTATAATCAAAAACTAATTATGACAAATAAGTCTTCATTAAGCATCATTGGTTAAATGCTGTTCCTATCTAAATAACTATGACCAAAAATTTCAGTGATCTTGTATCTATAAATCAATTCTCAACTTTTATAATGGACTCTCAAAGCCTCACCTCCTTTCACTTACCTGTTTCATCCAGTATTTTTCCCTTTAGTGAAGTTGATGCACTTATTTTGTGTACCCCACAAGTCCAAACTGGATCACCAGAATCAACTATAGATCTTTTTAAAAATAATTCCCAACCCCTAAAATGATAGTAGATGAGTTGGAAGGAGAGGGGTGTTGTAAAGATAACAAACAGCAACAAAAAACACACTTCTGGTGGCAAATTGGGAGAACAAATATGTGATTTTTTTAATGGGTCAGTCGAAAGCCAAATGTAGTCAGATACTGTTGACTGAGTTCAAGGAAGCATGGTAGGACCTCCCTGGTGGTACAAGGGGTTAAGCACCGCACTGTGAAGCAATCCGCAGCCTCTGCAGCATGAGTTTAATCCCCGGCTGGCCAGAGAGAAACCCACATGGCAAAGCAGACCTCTCCTGACTCGCCCGCCTCAGTAGTGTACTTCAGTCAGTCTGCCTGTTCTGTTTCCCGCTCTGTCTCTGGTGGATCCTCTCAGCCCCTGCATCTCTGGCCTGTACCCCAGCTCTTGTATGCATAAATAAATAAATCTAAAAAAAAGAAAAAAGAAAGCATGGTAGAAAAATTACTAATCAATGAGGAAAAAAAATTTTTTAAAGATTTATTTTGTTTATATAAGCACTGGGTACAGTCAGAAGCACGGGAGGGTGAGAGAATTCACCAGAGCCAGAGCGGAGAGCAGAGCAGGCAGACTGACAAAGTACACTGCTGAGGGGAGCAGCGGGCAGCAGGAGAGGTCTGTGCACATGTGGGACCCTCGCCCGGTGGCCGGGGATTGAACAGGCACTGCAGAGGCTGCGGGCAGCGTTGCAACCCAGCACTCAACCGCTGTGCCACTGGGGAGGCCCCAATGAGAATAAAATTAAAGAAGAACACCCAAAATTCTTAGGAAAACTTCACTACATATACTGAACATTCTCCCACAGTTTTATTTAACTAGTGTTAGATTAATTGTATTAGTAATATTTATTATACTTTAATGTTCATCTTGTATTGTCTCCCCATTTGGATTCTAAGTTCTCTGAGTAGAGATCATGTTTACTTTGTCTTTAATATTCCTGGTGATCTCTTGCATAATATCTGACATATAATATATTCTGTAATTATTATAAAATATTTAATGATTGTTCTTTTGCAGCGATACACTCCCCTTGCTAAAATACATACATAAGTATGTGCATACACATACACACAATCCTTTTTCTGACATCTTCTTCATTAAAGCATCACTTCTTTTGAGAAGATCCTGGCTTAACCCCCTCCTTATCCTCCAACCACAATATCCGTTAGACCCCTCTCTTGGATTTCTGTAATATACTTTCACATTTGTGACATCTGCCATAGAATTTATCATTTTTTTTAAGTTTAATTCTGAATACTTTTGCATAAAACATTGTTGGATGAAAACTTAAAAAAAGTGGAAAATATTTAAAATTTAATATAAAAAATTGAAACATGGATTTATCATTCTTTATTATGTCTGTTTTTAAGTCTCTAGGCTCCTTAAATATAGGAAATTTGATATTTTTCTGTTCCCAGCTCCTAACACATTACTTTACATATCACTTTATATGTGTTTGATATAAACAATGAATAAAGATTTACAACAGAAATAATGCCTCAAAGGAAAAATATTTTTTATAAATTTATGGAAAGAAAAAAGGGCAAGTTTAGGTTAGGAAAACTTGATCTTAACAACATCATTTAATTCCTTCATAACTTTCTTGACACATCTGGTTAATATACTTATTTATACTTATTTATTCTGCAGAGAATTGTTTGAGTATGGCTGGCCTAAACAAATATGCTGAAACATATGTCAGATAGGCATTCTTGAGTAGTAGATGCTAAAGATTGTTCTAAAGATAAATTAGTTGTGCTCTTAAATGAAGCTTATGCATTATGAGACTACAGTGCCCACATTGAAGTGACTTAATGTTTTTGACCAACATCTTGGCAGTGGACTGTTTTACTTCATATAATTGTTAATATTCTCTTTCACAGTTCTTTATTTTTTCAAAATGTAATTTCTCATTTTAACATTTTTAAAACTATGTGTTAAAAGGAATATGACCTCTTAAAACTGGTAGCAGGTATCCTTCTATGACTTGAGTTGAAAGAAGAAAGAGCCAAAGTATAAGACAATTATGTCTCTTTTATTTTCCCCTTCCCAAAATGTGAAAATCACACCCATTTTGTACTTTTAAGCCACATATTCCACCAGAAACATAAGGCCCACTTACATAGGGACCAGTCTCAAAGGCCTGGCTCAGCTCCAGTGTCCTATCCAGTTGCTTCTCATACGTTTGCCCCTAAGCCTGAAGAATGGCCAGGAGAAGGGAATGGAAGTGGAAGAATGGATTGAGCTTGGACATGGGAACTTTGGACATAGAAACATAGGTTCTTTGTGATATAGGGTGGGTGATGAGGGTGGGAAAGAAGTGATTCTGGGGAGCTCTTCTTACTCTTGACCCAGGCACACAAATGTTGGGGTACCTGTTGGGGTACCTGGCTTACCTGCCAGGTTAAGTCTCCCTCCCCACTTCAACTTTTACCTACTTGTAGGAATCAAATATTTTTATCATTTTTCTATTCTATCAGTTATGTTTATATATGTTAGAAAAGAGAGGAGGCCAGTCCAGGTTTTGGCACCAGAATGTTAGTAAAGAGAAGCAGCCAAGAGTATCAGACTGAAGCAGACTTTATTGAAAGTCCGTGAGGTGACGACTCTCTGGAGACCAAGAGTCACACCCCAAAATGGAAGCTTGGGTCTTTATAGAGTTAGGCTACTGCTAGAATTTTTGGTGTATGTGTGGGTGTCTCTTCTGCCAGAGTGGGTCTGCTGGAGCTGTTTATGCCAGGGGCAGCTCTGCTGGAATTGTTTACTGTTGTCAGCTTTATCTCAGATTCTGCTTATCTTGGGTTCCCTGGTGCCTGGTAGTGCGGGTTTTATGACGGGCTTGTGTGTGCTCTCTTTATCATATAAATATATTTTAATATATGAGATTTATTATATATTATATATGTATACATGTGGATAGATACAGATATATAGCTATATACTCATTTTATCCTTACAGAATTCTGTCCTGATTTCACAGTTGAGGAAACTAAAGCTCAGAGAGGTAATGTCAATTGCTTAAGGACACAAAGCTAGTAAGTAGGATATCCACAGTTCCTATACCCTAGTATTCTGACTGCACTTCCAGTCTTTTTTCCTTATTGTGGTGCCATCATACTATATCACATTGACTCACTTTTAGAATTCACAGCCATTTTGTGCATTTTATGAGACTTACAGTAATAAGTTCTTCCTGTTCACTGTATTTTCTAATTTACAATGAAATTCTTGTATGCAGACATTAGTTTATTTATCAGGTTTTCCCCTTCCATGTGACTCTTAATCCATTTTTCCCATTCTCACAGCTCACAGTTTTCTTTAATCAGTTATTTTTTCTATCATATTTATATTGAATAGTCACTTCTTTTGCTAAGTTTGTATCTGAGAATGAGCAACTTACTCACAATGCAGTGTGAATCAACTTCAAATTACTTTGAGTTCAGAGAACACCCAGTGTCATCTTATTTTTACATCTAACTGAATTATAGGACACTGTCAAAGTGTTATGACCTGGTATAGTAAATTGCTTCTTCTTAATGGTCCCCTGGCTACGTTCTCTCTTGCTATTTCTGTAAACCAGAAATTGTTGGCTTCTTATACTATCGTAAGCTTGAAAACAAAAGAACTGTTTTTTATCCATAAGCAGTATACCTTCTTCATGAGAAAGTCTTCTGAACATCTTAGCTTCCTACAACTGAATCATAACATTTTGTATACTTTAAAATTGATTATGCCCTCAGAATTGGATTAATTCTATAATTCTGTAACTTTTTATAAAGTCAAGTATGTCTTCCTCATTGAACTCAGTAATGTCTTAAAAGAGCTAACTTGTTTGAATGTTGCAATGGTGACTCATTGATAATTTCTGAGATTTATTATTTAAATGTATGCATATTATAAAATATATGTGACTGAACTTAGTAGTGCTGAGTCTTAAATGTTTTTCTCAATGCCACCCATAAGAACAAATTAAAGACTGAGGGATTACACAAAATATAAAATACTCCCAAATGAAACCAAACATTTGCTTATTGGCCACTGAGTAAACAAGTTCTGAAAATGGTCAAGCTTGCTTTTTTAATGATGAAACTAATGTAATGCCTGAAATATCAGAATAAAATAATTCAGATAAAAAATCAGAAAATGTGATTTTTTTCTATCATGTAAGTGCTATAGAATATTTGCAGACAGTATTCTTATACACATGATAGAGATTGATTACACACATTATTATTTGTAGAAAGCTTGATGATTATTGTGGACCAAAGGTGAACAATGAAACTACAATGCAGTGTTGGTCTTATAAAAGTCAACTTAATGCTGCCCACTCCAGTAATAGGAATATAATCTGTAAAAGTTAGAACAAACTACATACACTTAACAGACTACAATTAATGTAGAGCATAAAGTTTAGGTAGTTGTGTTTCAAAGTGGATGTTGATAAATTTGAAGAATATAGACAAGGATTTTAAGGACTCGGTAGTTTGGATTTTTTTTTTTTTTTTTTTGAGTAAGTCTCATGATTACACGTTGTCCTGTCCTGTGTCTTATACCATCCAAAGGGCTTTTTGTTTGGCACCTAGTGTTACTACCAGTTAATTTCAGGATTCTCTGGAAAAACCTGAAACTCTGGCAGTGCTGGGCACATTCCACATGGCAACAACCAGCCAGAGCTGAGTAGATGCTGCCCTCTATTGACTGGCCTGGAGCTCCCCAATTCTCACCACCCCACTATTGCTCTCCTGACCAATTAACTTCATCCTTTTGTATTTACTGCCTGAAGACATTTGAGGTGTTTATGACCTCATGTTTATAAAGACTATGTTTGGAATCAAGTTACCTGTGTTCCAGTTTTTATTCTGCCTCTATCTTAGTGGCCTTGAATAAATCATACTTCTAAAATCTTAAAGGTAGAAAGGAATTTAAAGATCATCTCCCTCAACTTTCTACCTAATGCAGAAATTCTCTCCACTAAATTTCTAGTAAGTAGTTAAGCCAGCTGGCCTCTGTTCTCACATTTCTGTTTACTTCATAAAGTAACCATTCCATTTTAGAAACCTCTAATTATTAGAAATTTCTCCTACATATTGAGCCTATATCTGCTACATTTAATGTACTTTATATAAGGTATCTTCTCTTTAGTACAGAACAGCACTATAATAATTTAATAGATATGAAATGAGAAACAAGTTATCTACCTTAATACTTCCTCTTATTTAAAAGTGTGGTTTGCATGTAAAATGTGGAAGACCATCAGATGGGTGAATGACTTTCCAGAAAAGCATTACACGCAGATATAAGTATTATTATTGTGATATTAGTGGAATTTTAGGCAAATTAATTATAGTTTTATCATAGACTTAGTAACCAGTCTTTATGACATCATTGTTTTAAATATTTGCTGTCTCTGAAAAATGGGGGTGGAGGGAGAAAGAAAAGGAAAGTAGACTTAATTAAGGCATCTTGTGTTTTTGTTGATAATGACATTAGTGTCTTCATACTTTTTAATTTTCCAGGACCTGCAGACTTATTCCCCAAGTTCACTTCTATTATCTTTAAAGCATATGAGCTGAATCTGTGGTACAAGCTGCCACTTGAAGGTTCCTTCTTCTTGAGGAGCTTTCTAATGGAATTCAAGGTTCTCTCTAAGGGTGAGCATTAGGAAGCCTTACCGGGCTGCTTTAGAGGAGGAAGTGCATCATAGGTTCAAGGACACACACAAAGTTTAATGTGCACAAACATGCTTCTGCTCCTGCTCCTGCTCACTCTGATTGGCAGGGTTAACTCTAAGAGGCTGCAGCTTTTTAAAGTGATTTGATTAGACACACCACTTTATTCTGTTCACTTTCTCCCTCCCCTTCATGCACCAAACCACCACCTTCTTTGTCTTTGCCAGTTACCTTTTCTCTTTTCTTTTCTTCCTGTTTTCATGTCAAATTTTGACATTCTGAAATAAAATAAATTCAAAAGTAAAGTAACTTGCATCATCTCAAGTTTTGGCATGAAAGACTTTTATATTTATGTTCTGTAAACTGTAGATTGTTTACCTTGATTTGGGCTTGCCTTATGACACATGAGTGATTTATTTAGATGGACAGATATAATTCTATATCTGTCCTATATCAAGTCCTATATCAAGAATGAATTCCTCAGCATTTTTAACAAAAATAACAATTACAAAAACTTCAGTCATATATAAAATTAGAGTAGTATAATGAACTTCCATGTACTCATCACCCAATTTCAGCAATTTGTGGCCAGTCTTGTTAATCTTTACTGCTACTCCACAACCGTGATTTTTACCTTTTAAGGAACAATATAAAGAAAATTATGAACATCAAAAAAAAAGGACTTGCATGTAAAATTTTTGCAAATAATTTTAATGCGATCATACAGTCGATGAACCCTTACATGGATGTTCTAGGAATCTAAGAATATACAATAAGAATTCCTGCTTTCCTCCAAAGGGAATAGTAAGGCAGGGCCTTGAATGACTACTTACTATAGATTCTTTTTCTTAATATACATCTTTATTCATCTTTTCCCTTTGGTGCTTATATTGGTTTGTCTTTTTTTAATTGATAGTTTTTTACTCATCTTGACAGATTTTGAAGACTTTCAGTGATTCAATTTTCAAGGTATAACAACTCTGAATTTCATAGAGCTTCTCAGTTATAGTTGCCAAAAGCTGGGGAAAAAAAAAGAAAAAGAAAACTACCTCTCACTATACGTAAAGGGTATGAATAGCAATGAAATGTATTAAGTTATTAGAAACATAAGTAATAGAGCTGGAGTTTCTAAGAAAGAGGATACTAGCTTATAAATACTAATTCTAATTAATAATTAAATCATGTTTATTGAAAGTTTAGGGATAGAAGATTGAACATGGCAAAAGGGTAATCCTTTTTGCCAACCTGTTTCACACTTCTTTTGTCAGCTGGCACTTCTCAAATGCCTCCCTCTGGAACAGCTGTTGGTCATAGGGCAGACCCAAGGCACAAGCAGTTTGTAAAGTGGCACTAGCAGCCTGCAGGATTCTCTTATAGAACTATTTCATTATTGAACCCACAACCCCACACTATCTTGCCCAGATAGTGAGCTAAAGGTATTTTTAAAATGCAGATATTGCTGCAGACAGGACTGCCAATGCAGTTCTCTGCCATTAATGAAGACTTGAGTCTAAATGAATTTGCAATGGGGGGAGGCTCGGGAGAGTGCCATCGAGAGAGAGCAGCTCTGCCTTTTACTCTCCCAGCCCAAGCTTTTATTGAAGATATGAACAAAGGAACAAAAAAATAGCACGCAATTGTGTTTTTGCTTATACAGATTAATAAGTTACTACTGAAAAACAAGTTTTCCTGGTTAGCGGGGAACATGCGCACAAGCCAGTACATCCTCAGAAAACAGGAGTCAATTCTGGGAAGAAGTTCTGTTTTTGCAGAACTTCTAAGATCCTGGAACTCCGTATGTAAACAGGTATTCTCCAGAAAGTCCAGCTCCCTTTAGGGTAGCAGGCTCCCAACAGACAATGAAAGAGGAATGTTGACATAATTTATTAATTATTCCATTTCAAGTTACTAGATATTTTGTCTTTGGCATAGTAGCTCTCTCTTTCAAGCTTGGAGATAAAGAGTAAGATAAACCGGGGCCTCCCCGGTGGCGCAGCGGTTGAGCACTGGGTTGCAAAGCTGCCCGCAGGCTCTGCAGCGCCGGTTGGATCCCCAGCTGCCTGGGAGGGTCCCACATGGCTCGCAGACCTCACCTGCCGCCCGCTGCTCCCCTCAGCAGTGTACCTCATCAGTCTGCCTGCTCTGTTCCCCACTCTGGCTCTGGTGAATTCTCTCACCCTCCCACGCTTCTGACTGTACCCAGTGCTTGTATAAATAAATAAATCTTTAAAAAAAAATTTCCCAATATTAAAAAAAAAAAAAGAGTAAGATAAACCACTTTTAGGGCCTCCTTGGTGGTACAAGGGGTTAAGTCTCAGCACTATGAAGCTATGGGCAGCCACTGCAGCATGAGTTGCCATCCCCAGCCAGGGAGCTAACCCACCTAGCACAGCAGACCTCTCCTGACTCGCCTGCTGCTCCCCTCAGCAGTGTATTTCAGTAGATCTGCCTGTTCTGCTCCCTACTCTGTCTCTGGTGAATCCTCCCGCAGCCTGCACCTCAGCTCTTGTATGAATAAATAAATAAAATAAATCTTTAAAAAAAATACCACTTTCAGTGTGATTAAAAATATTTCTATTAAGTGATGATTTAAGAAAGGAACCACTCTCACTTATAAGTTGTCACTTTTTTTTTAAAAGTCCTCCATTCTGGTATTCCCTCTGTAGCATTTTGTCTCATGATTAGAAATACTTTTAATATTTTATTGATGTGGGGAAATTTCAAGAACAGCATCAAAACACCCAGAATGTTTACTGATTGTTAATAAATATTACACACATACGTATACCATCATAGAAAGTAAATATAGACCACTTGATTATTATGTTTCTAAAAATATATTTAATCCATATAATACATAAGTCAACTTGCTTTTATTAATGGATATTTCTGTAGTATTCTGAAAGTTGTAAAATGTGGGTTTTACCACATTACAAATTTGGGTGTGTCTTTGCTGTGCAGTACCTCTTTCTATTGGGAGACTGCTGAATGCCTAATTTCTGTACCTTCCTTTAGTTGACTTTCTTCAAGAGCAAATTCCTTAAGAAAATTTTCAAGAAGCTCAACCAAAAAAAAAAAAAAATCACTTAAAAAGCTTGACCATCACTTTCAATACATTTAAAAATATTTTCTTTTTTAAGAAGTGATCTTAAAATGTGTTTCAGTTATTTTACAGATTTCATTATGGTTCACTTGTTTATTGTGTGGACTGAAGTTGAGTTCTCTGCCGTTTAAGGTGTGCCCTGACCACTCTGTATAGAGAGAAGCCCAAGTGTATCTGTGCACCTGTTTAAAAAAAGTTGTAACGAAAACTGTCCCCACCTACGATTTATTAAACCTTGACATACTGCATTACTTAAGAGTTCTCAGAGAAAATTAAAACCCTTTTGACTGGGTTTTGCAATGCAGGGAAATTTTTAGTGACATTTAAAAGGTTTCTCTTGTGTTCCTCTAATGGGATAAATAAAAAAGGCTTGTTTTAGCCCAGCAAATGGGGGGACAATCCAATTTCCTTGATTCCATCAGGACACTCTTAAAGCATTAGCCTGTGCAGTAAAAAAAATTCAGCTGACCCCCTTTATTTATGCATCAGTGTCCTGATGTGTAGGTATTTGCCCAACACAGCATACTTGGTTATTGCTCTTCCAACACATCCGTTGATGGAAAAATCTTATGTGAAGCTCCAATAAATGTCAGTTTATGTTATGGAACTATAAAAACAGTGCACCAGGCCATAGTGGTCTCTCTGATGAGCAGCCATTCATTGAAAGATGAGAAGAAATCCTGTCAAGTATGCTTAGATTTTTTTAAAAAAGCAAATATAGATTGTTAAAAACAATATTTTAGCAAACTTTTTCTTTCACTGCAGTTGATATTTACTTCTATTTGTCCAAAAGATGGTGCTCATTTACAGAGAATATACTAATGGAGGGCAGTGATTCTCAAATGTTGGCTAACATTAGAATCACTGTGGTTTGTTAAAACAAATTACTGGACCCAGCCAGCAGAATTTCTGATTCAGCAGGTCTGGGGTAGCTCTTTAAACAAGTTCTCAGCTGAAACTGTACTCCTAGATTGGGCTCACACTTGGAGAACCACTGGCTCAGAAGAGCTGTGAAAAGAGATACTTTTCACATCTCTGAATCAAGTGATTCAAAATTTGAATCAAATCATTTAGTCCCAAAGTCATTAACATCTGAAAGCGCTCTGATGTGTGAAAAATGTGTTGATGGATATCAATATAGTCTTGAGTGGACAGGCATGTGTTTGACATTTGGCCTCCTCATCGACAGTCTTTAAAATCCATTCTGAAGGGAGGGGGGAACAATGAAGCTAGAGCTTTCATCTTAGAAATAGTGCAGGAGAGAAAACTATGAGTGCCTGTGTGTTATTTAACAAAATAGGAACTGAGAATAAGTTTTCCAAGACATTCTTTTAAACAAGAACAACTTCTGGGGCCTCCCCGGTGGCGCAGCGGTTGAGCGCTGGGTTGCGAAGCTGCCCGCGGCCTCTGGAGAGCTGGTTCGATCCCCGGCTGCTCCCCGGCCACCGGAGGAGGGTCCCACGTGGCGCGCAGACCTCTCCTGCCGCCCGCTGCTCCCCTCAGCAGTGTACTTCAGTCCTTCTGCCTGCTCTGCTCCCCGCTCTGGCTCTGGTGAATTCTCTCACCCTCCCGCGCTTCTGACTGTACACAGTGCTTGTGTAAATAAAGAAAAAATAAATAAATAATCTTTTAAAAAAAAAAAAAAAAAAAGAACAACTTCTGCCTTTATGTAAAAGCCCAAATATCTTCTTAATCATTATTTTTAAAGGGTAAATTATATTTAACATTCCAATTCTTTGAAAACTGATCATTTTTGTATAAAGTATATGGTTATTGTGTTATCCAGAATATTTCCCTCTAGGTATATTGACAATATTTCCTTTGAAATATTTAGAATTGATATGTTAGTCTACTTTCACTAAAGAGTCTAGAGAGTTAGACATATTATTTATTCACATGTCCCAAAAATATACTGTGATGTAAATAGGAAACTAGAAAAATAACCATTATTTGACAAGAAAAAAATTACAGTAAAGGCTTTACTGACAGCTCAAAATTATAGAAGCAAATTTTTAATAAAAAAGACTTAGGAACCTGAAATGGAAATATTTCAAAAGGTAATCTAGGACCTCCCTGGTGGCGCAAGGGGTTGAGCAACACACTATGAAGCAATCCACAGCCTCTGCAGCATGAGTTCGATCCCCGGCCTGCCAGGGAACAACCCACATGACGCAGCAGACCTCTCCTGTCTTGCCCACTGCTCCCCTCAGCAGTGTATTTCAGTGAGTCTGCCTGTTCTGTTCCCCACTCTGTCTCTGGTGAATCCTGTCACCCCGTGCATCTCTGGCCTGTACCCCAGCTCTTGGATGCATAAATAAATAAATCTTTTAAAAAAAAAATAAAGAAGGTAGTTTAGCACCCAGTCTCAGGGTCTTTTGGTGAAAGAATACTTATGAAAATAAACACATGTATATCTATGCTTTCAATGTCTAAATGTTTGTAGTGCTCACAGTGTTCTTCTGTTTCACACTCCATTTTCTTCTTTTCTTTTTTCTAAGATTTTATTTATTTATGTATACAAGAGCTGAGGTGTAGGCCGAGGTGTGTAGGGGTGAGAGGATCCACCAGAGACAGAGTAGGGTGCACAGCAGGCACATCTACTAAAATATACTACTGAGGGCAGCAATGGGCTGGGTGTCGAACTAGTGCTGCAGTGACTGGTGATAATGTCATAGTTATGAGACTTAACCCCTTGCACCACCAGGGAGGACCTTTCACACTCCATTTTTTACCAGTCCAGTAAATTCCAGCCTAACAAATCCTTTTCTTAAAATTATACACACACATTTCTTATATTTGCACATTTCCTATATTTAAAGTATGTCCACATACATTGATTTCATGTCATCTTCAAAGCTGCTGTTTTTTTGCTTTTAATGCTTTCTCTTTAAAGTCACGGAACTAACTAGTATAGATGCAGAGAGGGTCCCAAAATCTCTCTTACTGAAAGAACACTTGTAAAGTCAGGAACGGGCACAGTGCAGGTTTTCTGATCCCATGCAGACCGGGTAAAGGAGGAGTCAGAGTCCTCAGTAGTTTTGCAGGTTTTTTATTTGGGGTTCACCAGGCATATGGCAGGCAGGGGTGCTGGCTGGGGGGCTGGGAGGCTGCCAGCCTCCCAGCCCCCAGCAAGTCTTCACTCTAGCTGGGCTCTCTAGCGTTTGTTTTGCTGCTTCTCGGCTTCTCTTTCGGCTTCGGCTTTGGCTTCTACTGCTGCTGCTGGTGCTGCTGGCGTCCCCCCGTGACGCCGCCCTTAAAAAGCACAGTCTTAGCTCAGCTGAATCCCATCTACCTATGCCCACACCCTATTCCAGGTGCCCGCCATCAGGCATGCATTCAGGACAAGGATCCATCATCTATCCTGATGGCGGAAGGGCAGAAAAGCCTGATATTTTCTTTACCCTACAACACTACTGTAAATATTCTTGGGTTTTTTCACTGAAACTGTCATCTTTTTAAAATACTTGAATTTGTGGCTAGCCTTGAAGTACAATAAATGCTACTATACTATATTTAAAGATCTTTGTCCTTCCTTTGGGAGTAAGAGTACTTTGCATTACTTAAAACTCAGCTTGAAAATAATTAAAGGTGACTTTAAAATTGCTATGGGTTAAATGAATGGAATCAGGTAATCAGCACTTTCCAGAGCCCTCTGCATTTCCCCAGGGTCCCCTGAACCCTACATTTGTAATACCCTTCCAGCACTAACTTCCTTGTTTTGCTTTGGTTTTTCTCCTACCTAAGTTAAATGATAGTCCTCCAGATTATACCAGGCATTATTCTGCTAACCTCCCCTACAGTGCAGAGTACTGAATACTAGGCTGCACAGAGGAGGTCAGTGCAGAAGAGGTAGCAGTTAATCTCTTTGCTGCTCTGATATCCGACAGCTGGTCTCATATGGGCCTGGTGCCAGCAGAGTCTTTACAGGCTTTGTGGCAGAGATTATTTAAAGGAGATTAATCCCTCTAAACCCCTTATATTTTAATTATTTCTGTATGTATTTATCAAACCTGCAGTCTGCTTGTTTCAGGGCACAACTGTCCAAACCTTTTTCTTTAACCTGGTTTCCATAGTCAGACAAGCATATCTGTCCACAAAAGATACACCTTCAATTAGATTTTCCTTGTTTTTTAAATTTTTATTTTTTTTTATTGGCTTTGGTCTTTCATTTCTCCTTGAAACATTTCTGCAAAAAAAAAAAAATACTATTTTTTGAAACGCTAACAAAGTTAATGTGACATACTTTAGAACATCTGCTAAAATGCTGTTTTTGTATTACATGATGGGAATCTAAAGATGTAGATATGCAAAATGTAAAACCTCTGTGTTTTGTGGATGGGTTAGTGGACATGTCTAACATGGGTTCCAGGATTGTCAGCTAACTGATCCCAGGGGCATCTGGAACAAAGATTTCTGCCTGCCCAATTTATGTTATTAAGGGCTATAAAATTTTCCTGAATTTCAGAGTTGACAAAGTGTGAAGGAACAAAGAATCAAGAGAGCTTATGAAATACTCTTTGTGGAATTAGAGTATCATGTCTGTAGCCACCATGAAATTGCTTCCAAATCTTTAACACTTAAGGAAACAGTTCTGCTGCTTCATGTTCTCCACTGCCTCATCTTTCAAATTCTAAGGAAAGGAATTATTTGGGGCTTATCCTTCCTGAAGGTCTTCAAGCTTCACATATCATGTGACCTTAAACAAAATTACTTAACCTTTAATAGGACCTGTCTTGATTCAGAACGTGTTCATAGTATCTTATCTTCTTAACACTTACTTTAAAATGTTTTATTTTAGTATGAAGTTATTTAATTACTGAGGCTGTCTTTTCTCTTCTAAGTGGGATTTCTTCATACTTAACTGAATGGACATTAACAACATATTTGGGTTATGAAGGAGGATCTTAACCAAAATAATAGTAATGTTTTATTATCTAAATTCTTTGATAAATTTTGCTTGTACTCTAAAAGTGGGAATTAGACATGAAACCTCACCCAGTTATTTACTTATTTAATTTGAGTACCATTTCTTTATTTCATTTGTGCAGAGGACATAAATTTAAGTCCTAGTTGTGTTTGACTTACTGTATCATTTTGGGAGGTTATTTAATCCTGATGAACTTCAATTTCCTTCTTTATAAAACAGAGATACTGTTTCCTATCTTACTTAAGGATGTCAGTTTCAGATAAATTTGCTAGGCCTGAATCTCTTCAGGATATACATGTAAGAGGATATACATAAAATTTTTGTTTTCTGAAAAGAAAGAAAAATATTGTTAATCAAGAAAATATGTGGGAATAAAGGGGGGGGAATCTGGTATAAAGATCTTTTACATTATCCATTATTTTGTGAATGGCTTTTAATTGGTGTTAGTTGAGTTTTTTCCTGTCTCTTTCCAAAAATGTATTCTTCCTTTCCTTGTAATTATTTTTCAAAAATGTCCTTTGACATAATGGTTATTATGGAAGCATTTATTACCGTAAGGAAGTAGATTATAATCTAGTACCTAATAATATAAGCAATCTATAGTCATTATATAGTATGTTTTCATATTTAAACTGATCTAAATTCCCATATGTACAACTTTGCTGTTTAAAGCCATAACAATATGGCGCATTCTAATAATAGCAGTTAGGGAAATTCTTAGTTAGAAATTCATATTTGACTTTATAGTTGGAATAGGCTTCAAAGTTTTAAATAGAAAAGTAGCATGCATAAGACAATGCTTGTAAAAGGTTTAAGACACAAGATAAATGATTAGGGAGGCTCTTGTAGGAATTAGTAAATTCGGAGGTTAGGACCTTGAAAAGGTCCGTTACAATGAAAAAAAGAATCAGAGACGCAATATAGGAGAATTTAATCAACCTTACTTGAAAAAAAAATGTAAGAGATAAAGAAAAGACTTAGAAGTTAAATCTTTGAGGAAATGTCATTAAGAAAAGGAAGAGTCAGTAGAGATATTGGTGTGATAGAGATGTTTTCCCAAAGGAATAAGAACAGTTTCTAAGAGAGGTCTAAGTCTTCATTTTAACACCTAAGAATGCTGAAAAGTCCCCATATAAATATGAACACTTACAGAGAAACCCATAAAACCCCACTAGTGGTTAAGAGGATAAGCTTTGGAGTCAGAGACTCAATTTAAGTTCTGGCTCTGGCACTTACAAATCATGTGACCTTAGACAAAATTACTTAACCTAAGCTTCTTCATTTGTGAAATGAAATGATTTAATACCTACTACTATCATTGTTTTTACTAACAACTCACTAAAATCAGTCTTCTTTGTCATGTTATAGAAAGAAAAGCATACAAAATAAATAATTAAAACTGCCGAGAATACTGCATCTTTGTCTGGTTTATTAATCTTGGAAGACATTGTGCATGTCTTTATTAGAATTCTAATTCGTAGGTGAATTGAAAGAAAACTTTGTCCCTATTTTTAAACCTGTATCAATAAGACCTTTTTATTTGATTCTTTGTTGTCCCACCATATATAAATATATTAAATTACAGTAGGACCGAGAGGTAGAGGTGGAGTAGGAGAATAAACTAAAGCTAACATTTATTGAGACTCTATTCCCCTTAATACATTCATTCTCTTTAATAAAATCAGTCACCTATGTCAGAAAAATAGCTGGTTTTTTGGGTCCCCAAAGAAAGCAGCTTCTTTAATATTTCTTTAGGAAACCCAGAAAAGATTTTAGGCAAACCTGTAAAACCTGAAGTAAAAATCCTTCTATGTTTTTTAAGCATTTTTTTAAATTACCCAAAAGGAGAGTGAAAGTGTGTGGATTATAATAAAACCACCAATTGGTAATATTTTATAATATATACAGGTAAATCGTTTTGAAGGAATTACAGTACTAAGAACTGAAATCGTATCTTCTGGTAAAGAGAGGGTTAAATCTCTGAGCTGTAGAAGCAGATTGTGTTTTCCTTTTGTGATCAGGGCTGACAAGACATCAGTATTCTATTCATCTGTTGGGAATTAGACTGTTAATCCAATCAATGACTCTTGAGTGAGCTGTGGCCTCCCTCCCCCACTGGGGAACAATCGGATCAAACTGCAGATTGTTTAAGAGCACAGTGCTGTCCTCATGTCAGGTGGAATTCTCAAATGTTCCCTGGTGGATTGGAGATAGGGAAAGCTGTCTTGACCCATTTATCCTGCTCCTTAAATAACCAGGTATCTGCCTCATCCATAGGAAAGCATTTGGCAATAGTGACAACAGGAATGCAATAGAAATCCATTAACTTTAACTCACAAAAGTGTAGGTGAAAGAAAGAAATGTTTTCAAACACCCCACAAAACAACTTATATAAAAGTTTTTTCACTTTATTCATATTCTCTTCCTACTTGACCCTAAATCATTTTCTGCCAGACTTTATTTGGGAGAGGCAGGGAGGTGTTACTAACTTTTATGTCAGTGAATTGTGTTAACCACCAGGAGGTCTTTTCATATATTATCTGGCCCTGCCTATATTTTATAAGTCAGCAGAGTACAAATAAATTTTAATATAGATTATGGGAACACTAACACTAATTAAATAAAATTTTAATTTTAAAATATCTTTCTCTGAGGAATGCTAATTAAATAAAATTTTAATTTTAAAATATCTTAGTCTGAGCATACATAATTTTGACATCTTTTGCAGCGTAGCAAAATTTGATTTCTAATTACTGATTTAATAGTCCATTAAGTACATTTGGAAATTATTATTGAACTGATTAGATGAATGTTCAGAGTTGCAGTTACCTTCTATGAAATGCGGCCCCAAATTTTTCCTTTTAAACAGTTAGGTAACATGAGCTACTATAGAGCAAAATAGCCAAAATAGGAAAGATAAATTATCAAAGAAAGTACTTACTATCCCATCATAGTGAGAACAAGCCTAAAAGATAATTGTATTGCTATCATTTACATTGTAAAAGAGTGTTCCAAAAGGAATTTCCTTAATTTGCCAAAGTTATCCATTACTTTCTGTGAATATTTAGAGTATGCCTTTTCTAACATTAGATTTACCACAGTGAACAAGACAAATATCTTCCACATTCTTTGTGAACATGCATTCTAGTGGAGAAAACATGTGAGAAACAAGTAAATAAGATAATACCAGGTAAATGCTAAGAAAAAAACAAAGCAGATTGGTACTTAAAACAATGATTAGGTAAGATGTTACTGAGGAGGTAATAGTTAAATTGAGACTTCAGTGGAGAAAAGGTCCTATAAATCATGCTAAAATCCCTGAAATGGGAATGAGCTGGACATACCAAGAACATACAACTTGTATGTACATTGTGGATTTCAGACATGACAGAGCATCTGAATTTCTTTGGGAACTTTGTAAAAATAAAGATATCTTAACTCTATCCCTAGAAATGATGATTAAGCAAGGCCAAATATGATAACGCCTATGTGACAGTGCCGTGAACTGTGGTGAAAAACCTGTCTCTAATTACTGGGTGTAGCTAGTTCTTTCCCTTGAACCCTTCACATCCTTAGCTACTTGACCTGTGTTTTTGTTCATGGTTTTTCCTTTGCTTGTAATGTTTACCCTTAACCTCTTACACGTACCTCAATATGTCTATCCCCACCCTCTCAAATGTAGAGACAGAGCAGTAGATTGACCATTCTTCAAGGTTCCCTACAAGTATGGAAGCACTGGGTATTTTTTGTGAAGTTTTCTTTTTTTTCACTGAAGCCCTGGCAGTGATAGCATTGAGACTTAACCCCTAGGCCACTAGGGAGGTCCAGTGTGAAGTAGTCTTAACCAAAAAAAGTTGACTGCAGCTCTAAAAAAACACATAAAAAAATACGTGTGACAGTGATGTGAATGACATAAAACACAGTGGCAAATCTGGACTGTGGGACATTCTACTAAACAACTGACTTTCTGTAACCGATCAGTTGGCATTAAAAAAAAAGGTGAAGTCAACTCTAGGTAGAAAATTAGTTAAGAAATCTAGCGATCAAATGTAATGTGAAACCTTATTTGGATCCTCATTCCTACAAATCAGTTATGAAAACACATTTTAAAAACACCATTAGGAAAATTGGATGTTGTGGTTATGTAAGTAGATTCCCATGTTTTTATGTCGCTTCATATTGATTTATGTTGGGAAAAAAAGGCATTATGTCTGGAATTTGCTTTAAATTATTGAAGAAAAACAGGAATAAATGAAGCAAACAGTAAGATTACTATTGTTGAATCTGGGAGATGGGTATGTATGGAAGTTCATACTCTTTTGTTTATGTGTTAAGTTTTTCATATAAAATGTTTAAAGGGCCTGGTGTTTATGTTTATCTGAAGGAGTATGACTATTTGAGAAAAATAGTAGTGCACCATTTAGTCTTACTAAACTGAGAAAGTAAAGGATACTTAATCACAGTGTAAAAAGATACTGTGATCATTTCTTGGGCCTCTTGGCTAAGATCAAGTCTAAAAGGATAATGCTTAAAAATATTTATCAATCAATAATTCCCTTGAACATTTAGAGTATGATTTGACGTGCACCTGACTTTTCAGGAATAAGTCTTTTCCATAAAATGATGCAACCTCTAATCCCAGGACACTGTGTCACATTTTTAAATCCTGTATTCACTAAAGGAAGTCTTAATCATGAGGATTTCTTTAGCACAGAATATTCACATTTTTAGAAGAGGAGTAGTTCTCTGGCCTCTTAATTCAATGAGTTTAAAACAACTTTTACCTTAATATTTAATGAAATGGAGAAAGGTAGGGTGTGTGTGTGTGTGTGTGTGTGTGTGTGTGTGTAGGGTAGGGATAAACCCAGATTCTCTAAGGAAAAAACATTGGTCTGCTAGGAGGTCTAGAAACACAATAGGTACTGTACAGTTAAATATAAATAACTTTAAAGTACATGGCATTATGTTTATAATAAATAAATAGATCTGGGTCTTAATGCCAAATATATATTACATATAACTATATATATATATGTGTGGGTAGACTTAGTGAGGTCCATGAAAGTAGTTATTGTTATAGTTACTAATGAAACTTACTGTTACTCCAGTGTTGTTTGCTGTTAAAGACTCTTCTCCCTTCCCAACCATTCAACAGCCACTGTTAACCTTGGAATATTGAGCACTTCAAAACTACATGTAAAACAGGGCATACCTGACCAGGAGGGCCAGAACCAGGTTCTGCTAGGTAGAAGACATCCGGGAAAACTAAGTTATTAGCTAAAGAAAAGCTTCACATCTAGGAATTTGAACTGTGAGCCAAAGTCTGGGATTCTGATTCTGAGAGTAGGGACTCTGTGCTCTCTGTCCTTTTAATACCACCTCCTAGGTTTAAATAGCCCTGAACCTACTTATTTAGTGCACATTTGAGCATCTGCTATAGCTTGACACTCATCTAGATCCAGGGAAGACAGGGATCTCCTAGTTTTTCTTCTATGTTCCACCTTGTTCCTTCCTTATCTACATAAAGAAGACATAACCCTTTGGTTTCTTAGGATCACCTTCAGACATCCTGACTCTATAGTTCACTGGCCTCTGTGGGTTTTTTTTAAATGTCTGTTATTACGGGAAAAATCTGTTTATTGTGGTAAAATATACCTAACAAAACTAATCATTTTAACCTCTTTTCAGTAAACAATTCAGTAGCATCAAGTATACTGACACAACCACCACCACCACCATCAATTTCCAGAAATTTTCCATTTTTCCCTGGCTGAAATTCTGTACTCTCTAAATAATAATTCCTCATATTCCCCTCTTCTAGCTACTGGCAACCACCATTTTACTTTTCTGTCTCTATATTTGACTACCCTAGATCCCTCACATATGTGTAATCATACCATAACTTTTTCTTCTGTGTGTGACATTTCATGTACCATAATGTCTTCTAGCCTAATACATGATGTTTCAGGTGCCAGAATTTCATTTCTTTTCAGAGATGAATAATATTATTCCACTGTATGTATATACCACATTTTGTTTATTCACTTGTTGATGGACATTTAGGTTGTTTCCACTTCTGAGCCACTGTGAGTAATGCTTTTACAAGCATTGGTGTACACATACTGGTTTGATTACCTGCTTTCAGTTCAGTATATACCCAGAAGTAGAAATGCTGGATCGTGTAATTTTATGTGTAATCTTTTGAGGAATTGCCATAGTGTTTCCCCATTGGCCATACTATTTTATAGTCCCACCAGCAGTGAACAAGGGTTCCAGTTTCTCTACATCCTCGCCGACACTTGTTATTTTCTGTTTTTGACAATAACCATCATAGTGGGTATGAAGTGATATCTCATTGCATTATTAGAAATTTTTAATATCTAGCAGATACCCAGATTAAAGTGATGCCTAACAAATAATGTATGCCACAGAATGACATAAAGATAACTAGATTGAGAATAAACCTATTCATCCTTTTCAGTTTTATATGGGAATAATAGGTACCTGTAACTCACTGATAATATATTTCATGCATTTGTTTATTATGGCCCAGAGAGTAACAAAATTTTAGCACATGGCCTGTCATAGGAATAAAATAAACACTACAATACAATCACTGACAACCCTGGGATGTAAATTCAACTTAGATATTTTTACTAAATGCTTTATGACCTGAATGCTACAGGCACTAAAGGGCATATAAGAAGTATAAGCTGTGATTCCTGCCCTCAGGTTGCTTACTGTGGAGACAGTAGGACGTATCAAATAACGAGAAGAGTTATGAGCCATAAGGTAATCAAGTGCCATAATGAGAGAGACTCTATAAGTGCATGGGGAAAGGTAATTTGGAAACAGGAAAGTCCATTATGAACTACATAGTCAGAAATTTATTCAAGAGGAAATTGCAGCCTGTCAAAGAACTATAAAGGCTAGATGATATTTGATGGCCACTGAGGTAGGGGTACAGATAAGTAGCAGAAATAGTTCAATCCTGTGTGTTTGTAATGAAGAATAGTTGGATAAAGCGGAAGCAGACCATGGAAGCTATGAACACTCACCTTAAGGAATTCCTCTGTGTGTGTGTGTGTGTGTGTGTCTATCTGTGTGTATTTGTGTATTTGTGTGTGTGTGTTTTAAGAGGAAGCAATGTTATGGATTTTTTTTTTTTAAAGATTTTTTTTTTTAATAGAGGCATTTTATTTATTTATTTGTTTGTTTGTTTTGTTTATACAAGCACTGGGTACAGTCAGAAGCGCGGGAGGGTGAAAGAATTCACCAGAGCCAGAGTGGGGAGCAGAGCAGGCAGAAGGACTGAAGTACACTGCTGAGGGGAGCAGCGGGCGGCAGGAGAGGTCTGCGCGCCATGTGGGACCCTCCTCCGGTGGCCAGAGAGCAGCCGGGGATCGAACCGGCGCCACAGAGGCCGCGGGCAGCTTCGCAACCCAGCGCTCTACCGCTGCGCCACCTGGGAGGCCCGCAATGTTATGGATTTTTTAGAGATTAATCTAGTGACTACTTTTATAGGGAGAAAGGAATGCTAGTGAAGACAACAGTGATTTAATTTAGATATGTAGTGAGTAAACGATTTGTGTTTGGGTAACGGCAATAGAGGATATGAATTAGTTTCCCAAATAGCAAAAGGAAAACTTGAGTTAGGGTCCTTTAACAGGTCGGGTTAAAGAGTGCTGGGAGGAAACATTACATTTAGGTATCACTGAGGGGATTGAAACAACTTTAGTTTCTCTATTACAATATAGTCCAGTTGATCATATCACAATTTTTTAGTTGAGAGTGGGGAATGAGGAGAATGCAAATAGAGAAATATTTAAAACGCAAATAGAGAAATATTTTATATGATTTTACAGTAGTTTAAAAACTTAAAGACTTCAAAAATAAAAATTATTTTTACGTTGACATTCAGAGGAAAGCTGGAGAGAATTGTAGCATTAATAAAACTTTATGAGGCATGGAAGGAGAAGCTAAAAAGAACAGAAAGTGGTTAATTTCAGGGACAAGTGAGTTGAAATAAATGAGCTAAGAACCTAAAAAGCCTCCTCATTCACTGAAGAATTAAGCCCATTTAAAAAAGCTAACTGCACATAAGAAGACATTAACTAAAATTAGATAAAAGATAGAAAATGAGTGGGAGTGATGTTGCTCTTGCAATGTCCTAAAGCAAATAAAAAGTCAGGGAAATTTGTCTTTTCACTTATAGATGGTATGTGTAACATTCTCTTAGTGAATAATGATAATTTTCAAATATATTTTAGTCCCTAGTATATTTTGTTCTATTAACATGAGAACTAATAAAATGAAAACTTAAAAGAGCAAAAAGAAAGCTTATTGGAATTTTATTTGTTGATATATTGTCCAATAAGTCTGTCAACTTTTGAGTTAAAGCAGTGGAATAAATGTGGAAAGCAAATGTCTGGAAAGCTGTGGGATAGAGCTGACGAGAATAAGCAACATTTATATATCAAAAAGAATAAATTGCATGTTAAAAAACTGATAGCTTTTTGGATTGAATGTTTTAATCAGTGGAAGAGGTGAGAACATGGCTTGTAGTCTCCATGCCATCGCGTATGATCTTACGCAGGCACTGGAACATTCTTGCTAAGACCTTCCAGTTGGGCTACAGTTTGTGCAACCCCTCAACCCAGGCAACATCCATTTATACTCCATTTTGACTTACTTGTACACTAATATTTTGGATCTTGCTTCCTGTCAAGACCTCAAATTCTGAAATTTCTCTAGATCATTAATTCTTAACATCTCCCTTTTCCTCAAATGTGATCCTATACTTCCTGCCTTAACATGCCTGCTGATTCAAACATGAACCCCAGAATTAATCAGCTTATCTTATGGACCAAGAGCTGTGAGGGTGTTGACAAGACTCTTTTTCCAGAGCTTTCTCCGTTTCCCTGGGTAGACTCATTTGCTAGAGAAAGACATAGTTCTTTCTCCTGAAGATAGCTGCTGCCTCCCTCATTACCAAGGTTTTATTTTAATTTACCCAAAGGAAACTTTAAAAAAATAACTAGATAATTACACCATGCTCTATTAATATCTTCATTTAACAGATACTTACTGGCTGCCGGTAATATCCAGCCACTGCAGATTTTTATACTATATTAGAGTAGCTCTTTATTTACATACCATACTTAATGATGCAAATGTCTAAGAAAGAAAGTCTTTAAAAGTTATTAATCAGGCCATCTGAAAATGCTTAGATTTTCCTCTCTACTATGCTTATTAGTCATCTTTCTAAGCTTGAAAACTTCCAAGGATAGGGAATTCAATGAATATTAAAGTTTTTTTTAATGTTTAGAAGCATCTTTCTACTGGAAAATTAACTATATGGCTTTGTAATTTTTTTGCATTCTTCCTAGCTATACAGCAAACTTAATTCCTGTGTTTAGGCTATTTTTTCTTTGATTCCTAACATGGTATGATTAAAAATTACTCTCCTGTCCAACCAGAGCCTGTTTCTAGCTCTTTAATATATACCTTTCACAGTATATTTCACTGAGATTCAATACTACTAACACTGCAGGAATCATCTGACCCAAACAGAGAATCGTGCCATATTTGATGTTTATTGCTGTATAAAACTTTACCACAAATTCAGCGGCTTAAGCAATATATAAATGTTTGTCACCGCACAGTCTTCGTGGGTCAGGAATTGGGATATGGCTTACTGGAATTCTCTTCTCAGAGTCTCTCGAACAGCATTCACATTGCCAGCCATGCTGTGTTCTCTTCTGGAGCTTGATGTCCTCTTCCAGGTTTGCTCAGATATTGGCAGAATTCTGTTTCTTGTAGTTTGTAGGACTGAGGTTCTGAGCTTCTAGAGGCCTTCCTTCTCCATCAGCACTTCACAACAGGGCCAAGTTGTCTTTAAAATCAGTTCATTTTCATTTCATCTCTACCCTCCATCATAGAAATGGGTATTCTGTCAAATTTTCAAGTCCTCTTCCAATTCATGGGAAGAATTATACAAGGGCATGGGTCATTGGGATCATTCTAGAATTCTGCCTGCCATAGGAACTATCACTTCCCTTTACTAACATTATACAACTATTTTTTTAAAAAAAATTAATTATAATTAACATTGATCTAACTGTATATGACTTAGAAATACAGGATCCCATCTCCTCAGATGTGTGTTCCCACATCACGCCACCAGTCCATTTCTAAACTTTAATTATTTTGAATACTAAAGACTCACTGAGCACACAAATTCCCCTGTGTCTTCTATTTAGGCTTCTCCTAAGAAAATTTGCTCCCTACTGTAGCTTTTGACTGCTCCATCTGTACTACAGGATCCTATTTATCTCAGTTAAATTTTACATTGCTAGGTTCAACTGAGCTAGCCCATCAACATTTGATGACCGATTCTCTCACCCAGTATTCTTACCATGTCTCTCAATTTCAAATGAATTTCTAGAATTTTAGCTTCAGAACTCCAGACTTCCAACACATAATGTTGGTTTTCACAGAGCTGGCACGGGCTAAACTTTGCTGTATTGTAAAAAATATAACTTTGAAAAATACAAGATGCTTTACTTTTCATTATGAGAATAATATCTGCTTATAATAGAATCTTAGAATATATAGAAAAGTAAAAAGAAGAAAAAAACTGCATGCCTACTTACACCTACTGTTCACATTGTAATAGATTTTTTTTAGGGATTATTCCTTTATTGTAAGATTTTTATTTTTTAAATTTATTTTGCATAAAAGAATTGGGGTATAGGCCAGAGGTTGGAGGGATGGTAAGAGGATTCACCAGAGACAGAGTGGGGAGCAAAACAGGCAGATTTACTGAAATACTCAGCTAAGGGGAGCAGCGGGTTAACTCCCTGGCTGGGGATAGAACTCAGGCCTTTATTGTGGGCCTTTGTGGTTATTGCTGAGACTTAACCCCTAGGCCACCAGGGAGGCCCTTGTAATAGATTTTTGAGATGTTTTCAGTATACAGCTTTTTGTTTCTTTGCTTGCTTTACCTAGTTGAGATCTTTCTATGAAAACTTTTTTATTCCTCCATATTATACTAATAATGTGATGATATTCTAAGTTACACTTTATGACCTTTATTTAAAAATTCAACCAATTATCCACTCAGCTACTCAACTGACATATTAGCTTTTCCTGTATTGTTGAATATTAAATTGTTTCAATTTCTTGTTCTAGATAATACTGGAATGAATTTTTTTAAAAAACTTTAAAAATATTTTTAAGGGCCTCCCTGGTGGCGCAGGCGGTTGAGCGCATAGCTGTGAAACTGTCTGCAGCTTCTGCAGTGCCAGTTCGATCCCTGCTGGCCTCAGAGCAACCCACATGGCAAGCAGACCTCTCCTGTCTCACCCGCTGCTCCCCTCAGCAGTGCATTTCATCAGTCTGCCTGTTCTGTTCCTTGCTCTATCTCTGGTGAATCCTTTCACCCTCCCACGCATCTAGCCTGTACCCCAGCTCTTGTATAAATAAAATAAATCTTAAAAAAATATATATTTTTAAGAATGTTAAACCATTACTAGAGGCCATGAACTTTTTCTATTATACTCACTTATGCTCCTGCCAACAACAAATCAAAGTACCTGCCTTTTAGCATCCCCTACAGATAGTAAACTCTCTTGTGGACCTAGCAGAGTATAAAAATTTTCATTGTAAAAGTAAAGAATAAGTAAGAGTATAAATGGGAAAAAAACATTTCTCCACTATATGCCTGATTACCATCATACAAGGGATTTTGAATAGAGCAGATTGAGATGTACTGAGTATTTACTGTGTGACAGAAACAGTAATGAAGTAAGCAAAACACCTTTCAGAAGAGAAAACAGTTTCTGTTTCTTATGTACCTAACTTAGTAAGTTAACTGTAAAAAATAGACTGTTACAGCTTCTCAAAATATGTATACTTGAAAAAGTAAGCAGTCACCTGAGAAGTAAAGATGATTGTGTAGTCCTGAAGAGTAAGATAATTAACTCTCTAAATGTATAATCAATTTTGAGTTTATGCTAAAGGGAGTTACACCACCATGTTGCACATAAAACTGTAACTTAGACAGCCCAACCTACATAGCCTTTAACCTACAAAAATAAAAATTTTGATAAAAAATACTTCTTACTTGTATTGATTTGTGTCAATTCCCCTTGCTCCTTTAGTAACATATTATAGTTGAGAAAACTTGGATTTTGATGTTACAATAGCCTGGTACCTTGGGCAAGTTACAAATATATAATCTGTCTGAGTCTTAGTTTACTCAGCTTGGGAAATAATAATGTCTATGTAGCATAGTGGTCGTGCATTTTAAAAGAAATGATGTTCATAAAATATCCAACATATAATAGGTATTCAGTTTTTTCCTTTTTCTTTACTTACTCTTACAACTATCTAGCACCCTTTGGAAAGTAAAACCTTCTAGATTAAAGTGGGTTTCAAACAGCTGAGCAGTTACATTCTGCTTTTTATTGTTAGCTGTTTTTCTGTAAAAGATCTTTTCTAAAATATATTCTATACTCTATTGCTTTCTTCTTAAATCATTATACTATACCATAGGTATTTATAGATGGTTTGAAGCATAGGGCTAAAGCTTCTCTTTCTCTCTTGAGATTGCTAAAATCTACTGGTTGGCATGTAGCCCAGTCCTCTTTATGGCTGGCTATTCTCAGTGGTCTCAAATGTCTACAACTTACCACCTCTTTCACAGCTTCTAATTTTTGCTGGCTGCGATTATTTCCGCCCCCATTCCTTCTTCTAATTATCATTAGGCTCTGAGCACTCCTATTCTCTACTTCTTGCTTTGCTTCACTTTTCACTTCCCATGTCTCTTCTGACTCCTATTGTAGCTCATACGTTATAGGTGAAGGCTGACCTTTCAATGCTTTCCCAAACCCACTAGAAGAATTCTTCTGTGCACTGAGCCCCTAGACACACATGTTTAATATGGTCCATACCAGCATCTTTTGCCCCCATGCTCTGGATCTTAGTCCAGGTACTTGAGAATGCCAGAAATCAGGTCCCAGGATTAGTGAGGTATAACTGTATTTGGTTTTCCTGCAAGTGGTTTATATTTTGGTATTGTTTAACTTTTATGTGCAGTCAGATACAAGGGACGTTGTGTTGGATAATAGGGAAGAAGGCTGCTTTTGAACCAGTCTTAAGGTAGAATGCATGGTAATTTTGAGTCCTCCTAGGGGCGGAACAGAGGAAGAGGCCAAATGGAAAGAAGTTTACCATCTTAAAGGTGATGGTGAAAAACCTTTTAGGGGGATCATGGGTGCATTTTTTTTATATGAGAATATTTAAAATTCCTATAATTTATCATTTATGCTCCTTATAAATTATTATTTATTTGGGAACAAAAGATGTGGAGGTATAGAATGGAGGAACATATTTTTATATGTAATTTTGTAATTTGAATTTTAATTATGGTTGAATTGTTCTACATGTTAGTTTTATCATGTTACTTTATTTTTAATTCAACTGAGTATTTTTATTTTACCCTAGCGTATAACCCCTTACCAAAGATTTCAAATGTATGACCAATTTTAATTTATTAGAATTGTTTTTGCTGCTGTTTATAACAACTCTATATTTATTGAATTTGAACATTTCTTTTAAGCTAAAACAGAAAGGAAAAGCATAAATAACTATGACAAACAACCCTCTTCTGGTGTGGTCATTTGAAATGAAACAACCAAAAAATTTAATCAACTTAAATTTAGAAAAATAAGCTGATATAAGTTGTAAACCAGATGAGTAAAAGCTTTCACTTACTCATTCTTGACATTCAATTCCATTTATTCTTTGTAATATATTTTCAAACAGAATGTTTATAAAGACTAAGGTTTGGGTTCCTATATCTTGTATTAAAGTTACCAAGGAAAAAATGTTTGGAGTCATATTCCTGCTTTAATACAAATTCTGTTTTGACACACAAAGACAAACAGAGGGAAAGATTTTGTAGATATAAAATGATGTACCTTACTAAAGTATCAGAATAATAAGAATACTGTAACACAGTAGTTGATTTAAAATAATTAGCAATAATGATTAAAAACTAGCCTTCCTGGTGGTGTGATGGGTTAAGACACAACCTATGAATCTGTCAGCAGCTTCTGAAGCACGAGTTCAATCCCCAGCCAGCCAGGGAGCAACCCACATGGCATAGCAGACCTCTCTTGACTCACCCGCTCCTCCCCTCAGCAGTGTGCTTTGGTTGATCTGCCTGTTCTGTTCCAAGCTCTGTCTCTGGTGAATCCTCTCACCCCCCCCCCACACCTCTGGCCTGTGCCCCAGTTCTTGTATGCATAAATAAATAAATCTTTAAAAAAAAAAAACTAGCCTTTATATGTGAGTCGGTATCAAGTTCTTGGAGCTAACATTCTTGAGTGCTTATTATATACTAGGCTTACCAGACATGAATAAAAAAAGAATTTACACTTGGGTCCCTAAAGACTATAATTTGATTAGAGAGTAATTTAAAATAGGCATCCTTTGTTTTCACTCAAATGCCTATTGTTTAGACATATCAAGGTGCTTAGATATATAAACAGTTGAGAACTAAAGAAAATCCCTCATGTGTTTTAAAGACTGCTCCTTTTCTCTGGTGCTCTTGGAATACAATAGTATAAGTCCTGCTGTCTTTCTGTTCCCCACTTGCCAATCAATTTAGTGGTTGTAGTCATGGTTCTTATGTTCATGTTCCTGCTTTAATTGATTTCTAGGTAGACATGCTCTAAATTGAAAGATCAGAAATCTCAGTATTTCACATTAAACACTAGAACACTTCAGCCTACAGCATCTGCACTCAAAAGCCCCAAATTAGGCATGGTGATCTGAGAGACATAGCAAATTGGAAATGGATGGGGGTAGGTATGAGGTAACCCTATCATGCTTGTAACAGTAAAGAGCCATTTATAAGAAACCATGATTTTAATTGGCTTGATCAGTTTTTATTGGAAACAGCTAAGCCATGGTTATAATCACTGAAAAATGAGTTTGTAAATATATGGAAGGTATTCAAATTCAGAGAGACTACAAATGAATAGTAACTTTTTATTATAAAAGTAGTATTTATATATTATAGAAATTTTTACAGAATACAAATAGTAAGTGAAAACAAAGATTTCAGTCATCCATAGTCTTAATTTAGAGATAACTCCATATTATCACTTCTGATGTTTTCCTTATCTTTTTTTACTGCTAGATAACATTTTTAAAACAAAAGTAAACTCCTAGTTTTGTAATCTACTTTATTTACTTATTACTATCTTCTTATATCCATAGATATGAGATTCTATTTTGCAATATATAAGCTAGACTATAAACTGGTGTATTTATTTTTTAAAAGATATTTATTTATTTGTTTTTGCATGGAAGAATTGGGGTGTAGGCCAGAGTTGCAGGGAGTGAAAGGATTCACCAGAGACAGAGTGGGAAACAGAACAGGTAGCTTTACTGAAATACACTGCTAAGGGGAGCAGTGGGTGAGACAGGAGAGGTGCGCTAGCTCCCTGACAGGGATCTAACTCAGGCTGCAATGGTGGGCTCTTCCAGTGATAGTGTAGAGAGTTAGCTCCTAGGCCATCAGGGTGGCCCCCCTAACTGGTTTATTTTTTATTGTGTCCTGGATATGTCGTAGGTTTTCAAAAAATCATTATTTATATTCTGAATTCTACTCTTCTCCATTTTTTATTATTGAACCTAGCTAGAGGTTTGTCTATTTTCTTTTTTTTTTTCCCAAAGACCCAACATTTGGTCTCCTTGATCTTTTGAAATGTCATTTTGATTTCTATTTCATTTATTTCTGCTCTAATTTTTATTATTTCCTTCTAGTGGATTTGGTTTCATTTATTTTTCTTTCCCTTATTCCTTAAGATATGTTATTTATTTGAGCTTGCTTCTTGACATAGGCCTGTATCGCTATATATTTCCCTATTAATTACTACTTTTGTACTGTCCCATAGGTTCTGATAGTTTGTATCTTCATTTTCATTTATTTCCAGCTGTTCTTTAATTTCTCCTGTTTTCCTAGGTAACCCAGTAGTTATTCAGTAGCATGTTTAGTCTCCCCATATTTGAGATTTTCCCCACCTTTTTCTTTGTGTTTGATTTCTAGTTTTATACCACCATGATCAGAGAAGATACTTAATATGATTTCAATCATTATGAATTTATCAACACTTGTTTTGTGTCCCAACATGTGGTCAGTCCTCGAGAATATTCCATGTGTACTTGAGAAGAGTGCGTGCTCAACTTGCCCAGGGTACAGCGCCCTATAAAGCCAGTCTGGCCTTATTCCTCATTTAAGGCTGTTTCATTGCACATTCTGTGTGGTTTGATCTATCCATTTGATGTAAATGGTGTTGAAACAGAACAAACCTGGGAGAACCAAATTTACTGAGTTGGTGGGTCCTCACCCCTGTGTTTGGAAACAAAGGACATGACCCAAAAGCAGACAATGGAAATAAACAATAATAACAGGATTTATTTACACAGGGAGTGCTAAAAGGGAGACCTGAGAGTGTGTATTTACCAGCTAGCATTTGGCCATGTGCCATCTGCCTTACCCCAGACAGTATCCAATAAGCAGAGACCAAAGTACAAGCTGAAACTGCACCATGACAAACTGGTGGCTTCTACATAAACACCCCTCCTCACCGGCAGTAACAGCTTAATTGCCCCAAAGCCCCAGCAACTTAATGCCAAAAGTTCCAGCGACTTAACTGCCAAAATCCTACCTCAGCCCTGATTTCCCACCAGCCCCCACTCAGGGGTGGAGTCTGGAAAATTCCACCTTCTGCCATAGAGTTGACATCAAGGGTAGAGTCTACAAAGGCTCTGCTTTCTACCATCAAGTGCCACCCATTGACTTGGAGGTTGTTCCTCACTGTTCTTCTTACAGGATCTTGAAGTCCCCTAAAAACAGACCTGTTTTAGGTCTGTTAATAGTTGTTTTATATATTTTGATGATTCTTTATTTGGTGCATATATATTAGTGTTATGTCTTTTTAATGGATTCATCTCTTAAATATTACATAGTGCCCATCCCTGGCTGTCCCTTCCTTTTTAGGGTATCTCATTTACTTACAGGGCTGTCTTCCAACCTTTTACTTAGTGTTAAAGGGATAAAATAATGCTTCCTGTAATTAATCCTGAGCAAAATACTTAATATTTTCCATCAGTACCTCATTTAATAGAATAAAAAATATGTAATTCTTATATTCAATAGGGTACCTAGTCTAGAAATAAAGAAAACTAAGTCCATAAACAATAATTATTAATAAAATGGAGGCATGACCAAAAATAGCAAAGTAAGATATAAAAATTCTAAAGAGTGCCTTGATTCACGCACAGTTAGAAGGAAGAATAATCTAGAAACCAGACTGAATATAGAAGTGATTTTATACCTCGTTAATAGTAAGCTAAGTCTCCTGTTCACTATTTAGGCTCTCATTGGATTATTACATCTGTCATTTTATTCCATGCTATATGAATAAATATGTGGAAATAGTAAAACTTTATTTTTATGTTCCATTAAAAGAAAAAAAGGGTAGGTCAAGAGATTAGAGAATAAATCAGTAAGAAAGATTAGAGAGTATAAGCATTCTCTTATTTCATAAATATTTGCTAAACACATACTGAATGGAGGACACTATGATGGGAACTGGGTGCAGGACTTGCCTACAAGAAGTTGTAGTCTTAGTAAAAGAGCTAGGTGAGTATAGATAGTATATGCTATTCCACACTAGTCGAACAGGGGCAGTGGGAAGGTTTCCCAAAGAAGATGAACTGAGTCTTAAATGTTGAGGAGATTTCCTTTTCCTGCAAGATTCCTTACTAAATAATCTGGAAATTCTCACAACACAAAACACTCAGAAATGCAGAATAAAATATAAAAGGTGTTCCTTTAAATGATGCTGAAATTATGAAAAATCAATGTAACTCTCCATCAGCCAAAGCACAGCTAAGAAACACAGTGAGCCTTAAATAAAGTTTATAAAATTCCAAAGCTTTAAAAAGAAAATGGTAGGTTTAAACCAATACTGGGTTGCCCTGAGTAGATTTGCCAGACTTAGTAGATATCTCAAAGGGTAGAGATCTCAAAGAATACTAGCCATTTTTGGGGAAAAGGAAATTTATGAGTCTGCCCAAAAGAGTTGACTTATAGAACATTTGTCATGGCCTGTCCTCCAAGTTCAGGAGCCAGAGTTGGGTATGAGGAGAGGTTTGTCTTTTTAAAATTTACACTACTTTTAAGTGTTCCCCAGGCTAAGAAGTTAATTTAGGGACCTCAGAATGATATGGAGCCTGCAGAAACAAAAGAAATCATCCTGGAAAGATAGGCTCTCAATCCAGGGAACACAGCAAAGAATTTTTAACAGATAAAGCATACTTAAAATGAATTTACAGTTCAAACTTCAAAAAGCACACAAGAAGCAGTCAACAGTAAGCAAATCTCATGCAGCACAGCCCACATAACATGTAGACTCACTCGCTTTCTCCCCCAAGCTCAAATAAAAGAAATATAGGTACTCTAAAATATATCTATCTAAAACACTAAAATTTATCAACGGCAGATTTTTAAAGCTTGATAAAAAAAGCCAGAAATATTTTTAAAAGGTTAGAGAACAGTTTTCAAGTAGCGTTCAGAGCATTTACAGCAGTAAGAGTACAGACATTGGGATTAGCAGTCAAAATTGGGAGGAGAAGAAATTAGGAAGATGAACAAGGTTCAGGCATAATTGCTTTGCATCCTGTGTTAAGGAGGATTCCTGTTTGCAAGTGGCAAGAATGATCACATTTGTCTAGGGAGTGTATTGCTGCTGTTTCACCTAACCCAGAAAGGCAAGGATATGGTTAGAATGACAAGAACCAGAGAATCTCTCTTCATCTCTCACCACTACCTTTTTCTTAGTGAATATTTCACTCTTTCCTACTGTAGACTGGTTTTTCTCCAAAGTGCAGGCCATTGCCATTTGCACTTCCTGGCTCACATCTTTCACTTTTTTTTTTTAATTGTGATAAAATATGCTTAACATATAATAAACCACTGTAACCACTTTTGAGTATATGGTTCAATGACTAAATATAATTGATGTATGTTAAGTACATTATTGTGCAACCATTTCTACTCTTCAGCTCCAGAAAATATGCACCATCCCAAAATGAAATTCTGTACCTATTAAGCAGCTACTCCCTTTCTTTCTTCCCTCCAGCCCCTGGTAACCACTATTGTATTTCAGTCTCTGTGGATCTGACTACCCTAGGTACTTCATCTAAGTAAAATCATCATACAATATTTGTCCTTTAGTGTCTGACTTATTTCATTACACCCAGTGTTTTTTATCAGGGAGGAAAGAACCTTCTCTATACACAGATTTCCATCCCCTGGCTCCATTTTCTAAATCCTGAGAGAAAAATGCTAATGGGTTTTCCCTGCATATAGTACTGACATTTAGCTCTGGAGGGTGATGTGCATATTAGCTCAACTTGGGTTACCTGCACCCCTGGAATTTTCATCAGTTCTCTGTATAAACATACCTTATTTCTGCCTATCTACGTCTAAAACAGCACCCCATGTCACACTAGACTCTTTCTGCTTTGTATTTTTCTTCCAGGGTACTTAATACTCCTTGTTATGTAATGGATTTAGCTGTTCATTACTTCCCTTATTTGAATATAAAATTTATAACATCAGGGACCTTCTCTGTCTTGCTCACTGCTCTTTCTGGTACCTAAAACAATGACTGCAACATAATAGGAGCTCACTAAATACTTTTTAATTAACTGGAAGTTGTGGTAGAGATATAAATTTAATATTCATTGGTAAAATGATTAATAGAAATTATGTTTCTACCTCCCTAATGAAGACAAACAATTAGAAATTAAAAGAAACTGAGTATATATGGAACAGAGTATATATTAAGTACAGTGCTTAAACAAATTAATGCATAAGTAGCAAGAGAACTGTATTCTCTAAACATGGATAATTGTGGAAAATATAACCTTGTTTGATGGATAGTAAATAGGGTCCATATTACTATGTTGCAATAGCTTAGGCCTTTTCTGAAATTGTATGTTCCATTGTGTTCCATTGCTGGATTTTTAAGCCGTAAATGTGAATTTGTATAAGCTCGGTAGTTGTGTATCTACATATACTTACACACACACATACCCACACACACACACACATTTTATTGATCAGCATTGGAAACAGGCAAAGTAGATATGTCAAGCTGTAACAATCAGAACAGTTCTTTCAAAATTGTCCTTAACTAGAGCCAGGCAGGATGGAATACTCTGCCACATAGATTCATGCTGCCTCTCAGGAGCATCACTGTAGCTTCCTCAGCTCTCTTACCCTACCTTTCCTTAACCTTGAGGGCAGAGCAAAGCCAGAGGGAGGCAGGCAACAAGGTAGGAGTTGTATTGAAAAAGAAAAGAGGTAGGCAAAAAGTGTCTATCTTTCTAACTTCTTGGTGCTTTCCACCTTTTATTCCCCTTAGACTCTAGTTTCTTAACTAGAGTTAAGAAGTTATGTTTACTAGAATAAACATCATAAACATCTTATGATGTTTAATGCACATCCCAAACTTAGCCACTGTGTACCTCAGTCATATTCGTAGGATTCCTCAAAAATATTGACTTCAGGCGAGCAGACCTCTCCTGTCTCGCCCGCTGCTTCCCTCAGCAGTGTATTTTGTCAGTCTGCCCGTTCTGTTCACTCTATCTCTGGTGAATCCTCTCACCCTCCTGTGCATCTGGCCTGTACCCCAGCTCTTGTATAAATAAAATAAAATCTATAAAAAAATATTGACTTCATATCTCCACCCAACCACCAACACCTCACCTCAAAATCCAGTGAGCACTCCCATTCCCTCATAGGAAAAAAATTAATGTATAATGGCTCAAGTTTGTCCTCCTGACCTCACCAGCTGTCATGACTGCCAAACCTATCTAGTTCTTAAAAAGTCCTTAAGACATGACTTTTTTTCTTACTACATATCTGATCCAGAGAATAAGTTCACTGTGGGAGCTTTTTGTTTTTCTTCCTAGGGCATTAAGTAAAGAGAACCATAGCCAAAATGTTGTGGGGACCAACTTCCACATTCAGCTTTTAGAAAGTGGGAAAGGCTACTATGACGTGCCTAAAGATTTAAGAAATAATCTCACCCCACCCTCTCCCAGGTATTCACAGTAATGATTAAGCATTTATTTGTATTTCTGTGCATCTGAATGATCATACTTACTGCTAAGTGCGTATTAGATTAATTACTATATTCTGCTTTTCACCTTTTAATCTTGATTGTTGCTCTTGTAATGTGATTACCTGCTCTCAGTTTAAGAATAGCATTGCTAAAAAGTACTCATTTGTGCTATAATTAGTATATCTAGTTAGAATATCTTGGTTTTTTAAAGAACAAAAAAAATTAACTCTTGGAGTTTCTTGAGTAAATTGTGGGAACTTTTGACTTTATTAAACTTCTGGGGTGTGCCTTGAAGACACATTTCTCTATATTTGATCTAAGTAGGAAGCCTAATGTTATGAGCCTAGAATTAGTGAGTCATGAAAAAGGGATTAAAATGTTATTGACTCTTAAATAAATCACAGACCTTTTAGACAGATTTGGGAGCAAGTATAGAAAAAAACGTAATAGTAGCTAAGATAAATTATATACAGCACCCATTTTTCTGTCACTTACTGGGTAATCAGTCTGCTGCATTTTAAGGGATTCCCCTGGTTTACTATCTGTAACTGTTGTTATGCTTTCACTTTTCTATAGCTGGTGCAGTGCACAAGTTACCATTCTACTTTTCTCTGCTTTCCAACAGAGCAAGCTCTGTTGAAAATTACTGAGAGGCTCAAAGAAATGATTTCTTTTCCTGTGTCTCATAAATGTTGAACTTTGGTCCACTGAGTGCGTTTACTGTAGCTTATGTACTCTCCTACTACTTCAGTAGCTCAGATTTCTAAAATGTATTATATGTTTGTTTTTTTACAGGACAATGAAGGTCAAACAGCTCTACATTATGGTAAGATGTTTCTAAATTATTAATAAATATATTTCAGACTTTTCTCTGTCAATTTTGTCCAACCTACTGTAGTGCTTAGAAAAATGCCTGGCAGCAAGCAGAGACACAGTAACTTTGTGTTTAAAAAATAGATTGCTAACCTATAAAGTTAAGAGATACATTAAATTTCTTATTGGCATATTCATTGTGAATTGAGCATTTCTATATGATCAACAGACATGAAAGTTTCTCCAATTCCCCTTTGAAAATTCGTTATTTCTTTCTTGTAGTGTCAATAACAATTAAGTCACTTGTCGTTGTCAGCATATGATCTAGAATCTCTCCTACTGTATCATCTAGAATCACTCCCACAAGAAATTCTTTCTTGATGAGATTGAAGTAAAGAAAAACAGCTTTTTTTAATGTTTTGATTTTTTTTCCATGTATTTCAACTTTCATTGAACTAACATTCCATTGTAATATGTAGGTTTCAGGTAAGCATCATTAGCAATCAACATCTGTCTGTAACACATTATGTTTACCACCAAAAGCTCAATTCCATCCTCCATTCTACACTTGACACTTTAACCAGATTAATCCATTCTGCATTGCTTTTTCCTTCAGTTAACCTAATTTGGTCTTATAGTCTAAACATATATTTTTGTTTTAATCATTATTTTGTTTTGCTTCTTAATGTACAACATATGAGTGAAGATTTTTTTTAACTCATTTCCCCTACTAACTGATTAGCCTAGTTAAGTAATCTTCACTTACACCATCTATAGGTCAAGGATAATCAATAAGACAGATACATGACTCTTAAAGAGTACTGGATAAGTTCAGTGAAATAAAATGTTATTTTGGGGCCTCCCCAGTGGCGCAGTGGCTGAGTGCTGGGTTGCGAAGCTGCCTGCAGCCTCTGCAGCGTGGGTTCGATTCCGAGCTGCTCCCCAGCCACCAGAGGAGGGTCCCACATGGTGTACAGACCTCTCCTGCCGCCCGCTGCTCCCCTCAGTTGTGTACTTCGGTCCTTCTGCCTGCTCTGCTCCCCGCTCTGGCTCTGGTGAATTCTCTCACCCTCCCGCGCTTCTGACTGTACCCAGTGCTTGTATAAATAAATAAATAAATCTAAAAAAAAAGCACAATGGAATATTTAAGAAACCTTAAAAAAAATTTAAAAAAATAAAATGTTATTTTGTAAACCATAAAGTATATTAAAAGTATTCTTACTTTTATTCTGTTTGGGTGTGAATATGGATGAATAAAAGGCAGCCAGTGGTTTTTAAGCAGATTAAGAGTCAGCCATCTTCAGATCTTCTGGGACAGAATATATTATACTGTTTTGCTGGTTTTGGCAATCCTAGACCACCATTCATGAGTAAGTAGCCCAGATGCTCCTGGGCACTTTTGTCCACTGCTTAGTGTTTGCTTGGATGTCAAGAATCCCACTGGGGGGCCTCTCCAGTGGCGCAGCGGTAGAGCACTGGGTTGTGAAGCTGCCCGCAGTCTCTGCAGCACCGGTTTGATCCCCGGCCACCGAGGGTCCCACATGGCGCGACAGACCTCTCCTGCCACCCGCTGCTCCCCTCAGCAGTATAGTTCGTCAGTCTGCCTGTTCTGCTCCCCACTCTAGCTCTGGTGAATTCTCTCACCCTCCTGTGCTTCTGACTGTACCCAGTGCTTGTATAAATAAATAAATAAATAAATAAATAAATAAATAAATAAATAAATAAATCTTTAAAAAAATGATAGAAATTCTATATATTAAAAAAAAATCTCACTGGGATTGTATCTAAAAGATATCTATATTTATCAGCCTGATAATGAATATTGAAATGTCACCAGATACCCAACTCAGTATAACCTAGGTACCAAAACCATGAATACTGTAAGTCAGTGCCACATTTGAACTTAGATACAAAAGTCCAAAATAAAATATTATCAAATGAAATCCATCAATGTATTTTAAAAACGAAGATGTTGTGATCAATTGAATTTATCTAAGAAATTCAAAGATGATTTCACATTTTAAAAAATTGTTAATGTAGTTGACTCACCACATTAACAAACCATTCAGTAGGTAAACAAACAAACAAATAAACAAAAACAACCAACCACCATATGGTACACTCAAATACAGAAAAGACATTTGAGGAAATTTAACACTCATTCTAAGAAGCAATATAAAAAAGTGGTTAAGGCTGAAGGCTTTTAAGTCAGAGATCTTATTTCAAATTCTAGCTCTGCTGTGGAACACAGACAGATTATTTAATTTTACTGTATCTTTTTACTCATGATAATGGGAATAATAACCTCAGAGATTACTTGAGCATATAATTAGTTAATCCATGTAAAGTACTTAGAATAATGCCTGACACCTGGTCTATACCTGATAAATGTTAGCTGAAGTTATTATTTATGATCAAAAGTATTAGTAAACTGGAAATGAAAGGAAGCTTCCAATGCCTGATTGAAAACCTAGTGTAAAATTATTATTAAAACTGGAATATTTGAAGTATTTCCTTTAAAATCAGGAATAAGAAAATAATGCCTACCACAACTATTTCTTGATAGGTTTTTTGGAATTTTATAGTACACAGAAAGAAAAGCTTAAGAAATAAAAGGTACATGGGATAGATAAAAAGAAACAAAATAATATAATATAACATTATAGTATATAATATAATATAACAAAATAATATAAATGGTTACATAGAAATCTAAGAGCTCTACAGTCAAATTATTAAAACTAGTAATATAGTTTAGCAAGGATGCTAAATACAAAATCAGGTTTTTTTAATTTCATTCTTAGACCTTAATATAAAAAGGTAGAACATAAAACTTTTTTTAAAGATTTATTTATTTATGCATACAAGATCTGGGGTACAGTCCAGAGGTGTAAGGGGTAAGAGGATTCACCAGAGACAGAGTGGGGAGCAGAATAGGCAGATTGACTTAAATACATTGCTGAGGGTAGCAGTGGGCAAGTCAGGAGAAGTGTGCTGTGCCATGTGGCTAGCTCCCTGGCTGGGGATCGAACTCATGCTGCAGTGGCTGTGGATAGCTTCATAGGTTGTGTCTTAACCTCTTGCGCCACCAGGGAGGCCCAAACATTTTAAAGACTATTTTAAAAAGCAATAACATCCTAGAATTCAGCCTCACAAAGACATGCAAAACCTTCATGGAAAAAACTACACCACTTCTAAAGACATTTTTTAGAGACCTAATAGGAGAAATAGTCCATTTTAATGAATAGGAAGACTCAGTATTATAAAGATGATTTCATTCCAAGCTAACCTTCAGAAAATTTTCATAGACTCTCAGCAAGGTTTTGTGTACTTTAACAAGCTTGTCCTCAAATTCAAATTGAAGAATAAAGGACAAAGAATATCTAAGGCAATTTGAAGAAAAATAAGAAAGAGGGACTTACTCTTCCAAACATCGAGATGTTATTTTAAAGTTATAATAATGAAGGCACAGTTTGACTTCTGCCAGTGCAGGGGAAGTTTATTGAACTACTCCTCTGTAAAAGTAATAAAAACTATTTTTAACAATACAGTCATTTAATGTTTCTGAAAATGGTTCTGACAAACAACAAATGTAGAAGTATCTAGTTAAGAAAATTTGGCAAGAAGACAAAAGTTTGTGGTATTTGAAGCAATATCACTCCCTCCTCCCCCACCCCTTTCTCACCCCTATGCAGCAGCACAAAGATTCCACTCAGAATGCTATAGCCAAGGCGGGGCAGACCTCTCCTGCTGCGCCCGCTACTCCCCTCAGCAGTGTATTTCGTCAGTCTGCCTGTTCTGTTCCCCGCTCTGTCTCTGGTGAATCCTCTCACCCTCCCGCACATTGGCCTGTACCTGGTTCTTGTATAAAATAAATAAATCTTAAAAAAAAAATTAATGTTTAAAAAAAAAAAAAGAATGCTATAGCCAAGAACACAGAGCTCCCTCTCCAACCAGCTCCCAATCAGCGCTTTCTTCCTGGAAGAAGCAGAATTTCAGTTTTTCTCATTCTGCCTCCAACTACTGCTAGGGCAAAGTTTCTGGGCAAGTATGATTGAAAGACGAGGGGTCCCTTCTTTTTCCCATTATAACCTCATGAAAGGGAGGCTCTGCTTTAGACAGAGTACACTGAGAATACTTGGGCCCAGATCACCTTTGCCCTGGCTTGTTTGTTGGTAGTTCCATATCAGGAGAGGCAAGCTAAGAGGCATTCAGGATGCTCACCACTACCACCAAGCAACTCATCTCCAGAGCTTTGCTTAGGGATTTTCCCAGAGGCAAGGGGTAAGGGAGAAGCAGATCATGAGGCAAATAGCTCCTAGTCTTTTCCCAAAAAACTGCTGACTTCATTTGTAACAGAACTTCTGTTCAAGGCTAAGAGCCCTTTCAAACAGTAGTGGAGGGAATGGAAGAATAAGGCAAATGGGATACTTGTCCGTGGTCAGAACAAGTATCATGCACTGACCTTCAAAGAAGCCACAATTTCATTGTGTTAATGTATAGAGCAATTTATGCCCTAATTGGTAGTTTTTTTTTTTAATTTGAACACTCTGAATATATTGTCCTACTGCTTTCTGACCTTGAATATCTATTTGTAGATATAGAATCTGTATCTAGCAAAGCTATCTTTCAGAGTTGAAGTTAGAATAAAATCTTTACCAGATAAGCAAAAACTGAGAGAATTTGTGCTAGCAGGCACCTTGCAAGGAATATTTAAGGAATATATTCAGACTGAAAGCAAATGACCCTAGATGGTAATTCAAATCCTCATGAAAAAGCAAAGAGCACTCATAAAGGTAATTACATAATTATAACAGGCAGTCTAAGTGCATACTTGTTCTCCTTTCTTTTCTTAGCTGATTTAAAAAGTAATGTTTAAAATGTAAGGTATATAATGTATCATTTGGCTTATAATGTATAGAGGTGTAATATATTTGCCATTAACAGCGCAGAGGAGATGGGTGAGAGCACAGCTGTAATGGGCTAATAAGGAGATGACCACAGATGTTAAAGTTATTAAAACTTTTTGTTGGATTTTTAACATTATAGATACAATGGAATAAAGCTATATGGGAGTGGGCCTCCCCGGTGGCGTAGCGGTAGAGCGCTGGGTTGCGAAGCTGCCCGCGGCCTCTGCGGTGCCGGTTCAATCCCCGGCTGCTCCCCGGCCACCGGAGGAGGGTCCCACATGGCACGCAGACCTCTCCTGCCGCCCGCTGCTCCCCTCAGCAGTGTATTTCGGTCCTTCTGCCTGCTCTGTCCCTCGCTCTGGCTCTGGTGAATTCTCTCACCTTCCCGCGCTTCTGACTATACCCAGTGCATGTATAAACAAAACAAACAAGCAAACAAATAAATAAAGAAAAACATGCCTATATTAAAAAAAAAAAAATCTTTAAAAAAAAAAAGCTATATGGGAGTAATGTTTCTATATATCACTGGAATTTAACTAAATCTAAAGGTGATTTTGATAAGATTTACATGGTAAACCCTAGATCAACCATTAAAGAAAAAACTCAGAATAGACAATTCAAAAATAGCTGAAGATTTCAGTAGCCCACTTTTGGTAACGGAGAGAACAACTAAACAGAAGATTAGCAAGGAAATAGAAGACCTGACCAGCACTACAAAGCAACTACATCCAATAGACATACATAAAATTTTTCATTCAATGAGGAGATAAGACATACTTCTCAGGTACACATGGAGCATTCTTCAGATAAACAATATTTGCACTATAAACAACTCAATAAAATTAAAAGAATGGAAATAATGCAAAGTATGTTCTCTAAACATTGTGGAATAAAATTAGATATCAAGAGTAGGGGGAAAGAAATTTAACTCAGAAAAATGAGGAAATTAAACAACACATTCTTAACTAACCAATGGGTCAAGGAAGAAATCAAGCAGAAATCAAAAAATATTTTGAGATGAATGAAAACAAAATATACCAAAATTTGTGGAGTGTAGCTAAAGTAATGTTTACAGGAAAATATTTAGCTCTAAAAGCCTGTTAAGAAAAAAGAAATAGGACCTCCCTGGTGGCGCAGCAGTTGAGCACTGGGTTGCGAAGCTGCCCACAGCCTCTGCAGCGCCGGTTCGATCCCCGGCTGCTCCCCGGCCACCGGAGGAGGGTCCCACATGGCGCGCAGACCTCTCCTGCCATGCCCACTGCTCCCCTCAGCAGTGTACTTCGGTCCTTCTGCCTGCTCTGCTCCCCGCTCTGGCTCTGGTGAATTCTCTCACCCTCCTGCGCTTCTGACTGTACCCAGTGCTTGTCTAAATAAATAAAAAAAAATAAATCTTAAAAAAAAAGAAAAAAGAAATATTTCAATCAATAACTTAATCTTCTTAGGAAAAGAATAGTAGGCTAAGTCTAAGGAAAGCAGAAAGAAGAAATAATCATGTTTGGAGTAGAAATAAATGAAATAGAGAATAGGTACACTATAGAGAAAATAAACAAAACCAAAAATTGGTTCTTTGAAGCAGCAGTCAGCCCACAGAATTATGAAAAATAGTACCATGTGACATTTAAGCCACTAGATTTTTGGGTGGCTTGTTAAACGACGATAGATAGCCAGAATAACTCACCCCACATATATAAATCATTTCAGCTGACTGAGTGCATAATAGGGAAGAACAAAATTTTTAACTTTCAGACAAGTATATAGGGTAAAGAATGATTTCTTAACAAAAGAAAAACAAAAATACAAATCATAAATTATAATTTTACTATATTAATGTTTTAAACTTCTGTTTAATAAAGGTATAGTGTAAGCAAAGTTAAAATGCAAAACACAAAGAAGATATTTAAAATGCAATTAACTACATAAAGTCAGTATTCAGAATATATCAAGAACATTTAGTCAGATAGTAAGTGAAACAATTGAATTAAAAAATGGACCCCCCAAAAATATCTCACAAACGGGAAGGACCAAGAAACCAATAAACAACAAGAAAAGATGATTATCCTCATTAATAACTGTCAAGAAGTATGAATAGTCTGAGATTATACCCTGCTTGCAAGCTAACAGGTCAGCCTGACACAGATTCATGGATGCTGGCGAAAGACATGAAACTTCTAGAGCAGAGACAACAGACTGTTCTTTACGATGCAGCAATTAGCATGAGCATCATGTTTGTATCATTTCCTCTTGACTCCTATAGGAGCTATGCAGAAATCAGGTGTGCATACTTAGTGTGTCTTAACTTAGGCATCCTAAGCTTAGGGAGCTCCAGGCTTTTGTAATAAGCTGCAAGCAAACCCTCTTAATCTAGAGGGAATATATTATACTGGACAGGAAACAAACCAGTCCTCTACTCTGGAAGGAGATAATACATATGTTGCTCAAGGCTGTTCACTATACAAACATCCTTGAAGAGAAAGTCTAAAACAAAAGCTATTCTCACCTTACTCATAAGACATGCAGAAAAATAAAAGTTCCTTGAAGAATTGTTTCCTTAATAAATAGGGAGTGAAGATTAAACTTTGGTCAGATTGGCAGCATGTAAACATGTACAAATATTAATATTAGGATTTGGAGCAACAGGAACTCTCCTACATTGCTGATGAGAGCGTGAACTGTTACAACCACTTTGAAGATCAGTTTGGCACAATCTAGTGAAGTGAAAACTACACTTAGCCTACAGCCCAGCAGTTCCACTTTTAGATATACACCCTATAAATACTCCTGGACATGTATATAATGAGATGTGATTAAGATCATTTACTCATAATTATTTGTAATGGCCAAAACTTTGTTTTATAAGTTTATTTTCCTCTGAATGCCATAATTAAATATTTAATTGACATTACACACAAGTCATACATACATACATATACATACATACATTACCAAATATCTTTGAAGCATATATCATTAAAAATGTGCAATATACAATGTAGTATACAAGTAATCTCTAGGCTCCTTTCTACAAACAACCCTCTAAAGTAGTTGTGTTTTTCCCATTTTATAATAAAGAAATCCTAACTCAAAAAAAGTCATTAAACTTACCTAAGAGATACAGAAATTCAAAGCCTTGTCCCCAGGAAAGGGAACAAAGCTGTCCCATGCCTCCTCCAGATTCACATTCTCACCCCCCAGACACATCTATGTGATCGTCCTGCACATAGCTCCTCTAACATCACTGAGTGCTAACCATTCTAAACCCTAATTTCTTTTTTTTAAACAAATTTCTTTTTATTTATTATTTGTTTGTTTGTTTTGTTTATACAAGCACTGGGTACAGTCAGAAGCGCAGGAGGGTGAGAGAATTCACCAGAGCCAGAGCGGGGAGCAGAGCAGGCAGAAGGACCGAAGTACACTGCTGAGGGGAGCAGCGGGCAGCAGGAGAGGTCTGCGCGCCATGTGGGACCCTCCTCCATTTGCGGGGGAGCAGCCGGGGATTGAACCGGCGCTGCAGAGGTGCGGGTAGCTTTGCAACCCAGCGCTCAACCGCTGCGCCACTGGGGAGGCCCTAAACCCTAATTTCTAACTCAGAAAAAAACTTTTCACAGCTGCCTTCATGACTGTAATGACAGTCAGTCAGGCATAAGTCAACCAACCAAGTAATCAGAAAGGAGGAAGAAGACACTGTCCAGAGTGATTTTTAGTCCTTAGGTACAAAATTCATGGCTGCCCTTTTCTGAACTTCAATAAACCAACTTTCTTTTAATACAAATACTTGCGATGAAGTATGGAGTTCACTGCTGTGCCTAGAAAGAGAACCCCTACTAGTGCATCCACATACTGAGTTCTGTTTTATTCCGCTCATTCCTTCTTTCATTCACTGAGTCAGACATTGTTAGTGTCTTCTCTGTAGCATATGTTGTGTTTCCTTTCATTTCTCTACCCAGACATTATAGAAACAGTTAAACTGGACTGAATATGCCCTTGAAAATGTATCTGAGTCATTCTGTCACCACCCCTGGTTTAACCATTGGGGGTGAGTGCCTTTATGGATATTAGAATGTATCCATTTAAATTTGAGATATATAAAATGCTTTTCTGGATAACAACAAGGATGAGATTTTTCAAATGTCTCTTGACTTCAAATAAACTGTATTTTCTTTGTATAATGATAAGGAAAAGTATTTAAGATACATGTTAAGTGAAAGGATTGAGGTGTAGAAGATTGCATCTAGTGTTGCTGCGAATGTATATGTGCATAGTAAATACTAAAACTGACTTCAGACAGATATACAGAAAGCTAATATTGATTCAATATTTGTTGGATGAATAAAATATAACTAAGAAGGTAAGTCACCAAATTTATTTTAAAAAATTTGGGGGGGTGCAATATTTTTTTTTAAATTTATATATTTTTACACCATTGTTCATTTTTTTTTAAAAAAGCCTTTTTTTAAAAAAAAAAAGATTTATTTATTTATTTATACAAGCACTGGGTACAGTCAGAAACGCTGGAGGGTGAGAGAATTCATCAGAGCCAGAGTGGGGAGCAGAACAGGCAGAAGGAACGAAGTACACTGCTGAGGGGAGCAGCGGGCATGGCAGGAGAGGTCTGCGCGCCCTGTGGGGACCCTTGCCCACCAGACGGCCCCCAGATTGAACTGGCGCTGCAGAGGCTGTGGGCAGCTTCACAGCCCAGCACTCAACCGCTGCGCCACCGGGGAGGCCCGCATTGTCCAATTTTGTACAAGTTTGATTTCTCCTCTCAGGTGTAATCCCCAAAAAATTACCAACACCAAGACACTCATGAACTGTCACCATAGTTTCTTGTGCTCTTCCCTCCCCTGTTTTGATCCCTCTCCCTCCCCCTCCCCTGCTGAATGTCTCCAATTTATAGTTTGCCTGCTAGTTTTGTCTATTTTATTTCCTGACCCCTTGTTTGGTTTCCCTATATTCCTCCTATAAGTGAAACCATCCGATATTTTTATTTTTCCTGCTGACTTATTTCTCTAAGCATAATCCCTTCCAGCTCCATCCTGCAAATGGCATGAGTTTATCTTTTTTGATTGCTGAATAGTATTACATTGTGTGTATATATCACATCTTCTTTATCCAGTCATCTGTTTGGGGGCATTTAGGTTGTTTCCATATCTTACCTATTATAAATAGTGCTGCAGTAAACATAGGAGTGCAGGTTTCCCTTTGAATTAATGTTTTTGTGACCTTTGGGTATATTCTTAGGAGTACAATTTCTGGGTCATATGGTGGCTCCATTTTTAGTAGTTTGAGTTTGCTTCACAGATTTCCATAGTGGTTGGACCATTTTGCATTCCCACCAGCAATGTAAGAGGGTTCCTTTTTCAGCACATCCTTGCCAGCATTTGTTGTTGCCATTTTTTTTTGATATGTGCCATTCTCATTGTGGTTTAGATTTGTGTTTCCCTGATTATAAGAGATACTGGACTTTTTTCTTTTTTTTAAAGATTTATTTATTTATTTATACATGCACTGGGTACAGTCAGAAGCGCGGGAGGGTGAGAGAATTCACCAGAGCCAGAGCGGGGAGCAGAGCAGGCAGAAGGACCGAAGTACACTGCTGAGGGGAGCAGCGGGCGGCAGGAGAGGTCTGCGCGCCATGTGGGACCCTCCTCCGGTGGCCGGGGAGCAGCCGGGGATCGAACCGGCGATGCAGAGGCTGCGGGCAGCTTTGCAACCCAGCGCTCAACCGCTGTGCCACCAGGGAGGCCCGATACTGGACATTTTTCATGTACCAGTTGGCCATTTGCATTTCCTCTTAGGAGAAGTGTCTTTTTACTTCTTCTGCCCATTTTTTGACTGGGTGTTTGCTTGTTTTTTCAACATATATTTTTGAGCACTGATAATTTGCTGAATAAAATAGACCCAATACCCTTTTTAAGGGTAAGGCATGTTCAGACTTTTGGGTGTCCCTTACAACCCACCCATTAAACAAGGATCTAATAGCCATGGTAGTAGGTGTGTGAGCTATACACTAATCTGGGAAAACTGTGGGTTTGAGTTTAATGTCAACAAACCTAAGAAATGATGTTTCTTGAGCCAGAAGTAGTGACCACAAGAATAAATATATAAAATCAAGGAATCAAAAAAATAGGAACAATCCAAAAAAAAACAGGCAGATTTGAAAGAAAATTAAATCAAATTTTAATAAATGAAATCTATAATTTACATAGATTCAAGTATATAATTGGAACAAGTAAAACTTGGTGAACTGAAAGATAGTTATAAAGAAATCACTAAATGGCCTCCCCGGTGGCGCAGCCGTTGGGCGCTGGGCTGGGTTACGAGGCTGCCAGCGGCTTCTGCAGCACCAGTTCGATCCCCGGCTGCTCCCCGCCCACCAGAGGAGGGTCCCACATGGTGCGCAGAACTCTCCTGCTGCCCGCTGCTCCCCTCAGCAGTGTACTTCGGTCCTTCTGACTGTACCCAGTGCCTGTATAAATAAATAAATAAATAAATAAATAAATAAATAAATAAATAAATAAATAAATAAATCTTTAAAATAATAAAATAAAATAATCACTAAAAAGATGGCACAGAAAGATAGAGAAGGAAACAGAAAAGAGACATTGAGTCCTGCAGTGAGAACATCCTGCATTTTAAAATATGAGTTTCAGAAGAAAAATTAGCAAAGAATCAATATTTGAAGATATATTTACTGATAATTTCCATAATTGATAAGACATTGGAATCTTGAGATTCAGGAAGTGACAGATTTGCTCAGGATAAGGTATAGTCATCTAATGGAACACTGCACAGCAATGAGAAAAAAATACAACTATGTCCAACAACTTGGATGAACCTCACAAACACACTGTTGAGTTCAATTTGGCAGGGTAATGGTTACCTTGGGGAAATGGGTAGATAGCATTTGGAAGGAGTTAACAGGGCAAGGATGCTTCTGACAGTCTAATAATGATGGGATTCTCAGTCCAGTCCATGCGCTATTTAGTTACATGGGTAAATTCATCTTTTTTTAAATTTTATATATGTTTTACATCATTTTAATTTTTGCACAATGTATGCATTTTCATCTTGGTTATAGTCCCCATACAATTCCGCCCCCCTTGTTTTGGTCCTACTCCCTTCTACTCCCTTCTCCGCACCCCCCCCCTCTACCCCCAGAGTGTCTCCTGGTCCCTTATTTAGGTTTTCTAAATTCCTGCTATGAATGAGACCATCCGGTATTTTTCTTTCTGGCTTATTTAGCTGAGCATGATCCCTTCCAGCTCCATCCAGTTACATGGATAAGTTCCCCCAACCAGGGAGCAAACCCACATATGGCGCAGCAGACCTTTCCTGTCTCACCCATTGCTCCTCTTAGCAGTGTATTTCAGTCAATCTGCCTATGCCTATTCTGCTCCCTACTTTCTGGTGAATCCTCTCACCCCTCACACCTCTGGCCTACACCCCATTTCTTCTACAAAAATAAAAAGGGGGACATCAAAAAAATTTACAAACATTAAAGTCCAAATCTGGACAGATAAAAGGTGGTAGTGTTACTGTTTTGGTGTATGTATTACCAGCCTTTCCAACGAGTGTTAGCTGGGCCTGGTTTCCTACACCTGCAGATAAAAAAAAAAAAGTTAAAGTGCTGTTCACAGCCTTCACAAGGCTGTGGCCTTGGTAACAGCCAAGACACCTCTTCAGACAACTTCCACTTCTGGTGCTCGTTTCATAATTTCCTAAAAAATTACAGTCCTGGAATCCTTTTAAACTAGACATTATTTTGTGGAAGATAATCTTTTATAGGAATAAAGTGAGTGAGTCGAGGCTATTTTTCAAAACTGTACTTGTGAGTAAACACATATATCAGTAGTTGTGTCCATCCTAGGTATTTTTGTATTCATATATCTATTTACTGAAAGTTTGGACATTAATAAAAATTATCCCTGGTTCAGGAATCCTACTCAAAATTGATCTAGTAAAACCACCTCTGTTTCTGTTTCTCAGAAATTATATTAGTCATAGTAGAAGGAACAAAATAAATATCATGTATATTATAATCCACATAATTCAACACTAAAATAATACCATTAGCCAGAGGTTTTAGCAGTACAAATGCATAAAACTAAAATATTCTGACAACTCAGAAATGTTTCATGAAATTAACATTTTAAGTTTAATAATCACTTATAGGAGAGGTTTATTTTTAATTAGTTTTTTTACTAAGTCATAGACTTTTACCACTTTTTAATGTTATCAAAACAGATTTGAGATGTAACAATAATTACCATTTGTTAAGCACTTACTATATGCCAGAGAATATGTGGGGCATATTTTTTCCACTTATTGAATAGTCAGTTAATATTATTTAGCCTTTTGTACTTAATGGGCACTAAATGGCTATTTGTTGAATTGATTTGATTTTAGGACCTTTAACCTAATCTTGGAACTTTTGTAAAACTATAAGTACAGTTAAATCCAGTGAGCACAGACAATGTTGGGGATGTCTTGGGGGTTTAGCTATTATTTTTTATGAATTACAGTTTGGCTTGACAGCTGTCCTTGTGTTGACAGCTCTTCTGATTACAGCAGTTGTCAAACTCCATCCTTAAGCAGGTTGTAAATCCTGACTTCTTCCGATTAAAACTGGGTCAGAGCCAATGGCAGGTTAACTAGAGGCCAGTGTTCTGCTGTATGTCCTTACTAGTTCATTCTAAATGGGCTTTGCATAGCAGCCTACTAAAGCCCTTATTTGCCTCTCTTTTACTATGGTGTTTTTGAATCTTCAGTTATTGGGCCTCTCGTTATTTTGTGATTAAACATGAGCCTTGCTGAAGAGTATATTAGTATAAATGCGGTCTTCCTTGTAAATGGCCTGTTACCCTTCCCCCTCCTCTCTCTCCACTGGGAATACTAATATCATTGCATCTCTGTCTCCCAGGGGAAATCAAGGCTTTTCCTTGCACGTGCAGTCATGTGATTTCAGAGTGGGCAGGCTTTGTATCCTCATGAGCCCTCGGTCTTCCACGTAAAGCACCATCTGTTCTGTTCCTTGCCCACTGTTACAGGGCAGTGGGAGGAGGCATTAGAGTGAAAATAAATAAAATAAAAAAAGAAAGAAATTCATCATCAAAACCCTGAGGATTAATGGAGTCAGAAGGCTCACTGCTCTGAATGAAAATTCATCTTCACCTGTGCCAGTGTCAGGGCTGCCTCTATGGCACTTGACAAATAGAGGTTCCCAGGGTACCATAAATTCAGCAACTGTTCTAATCCCTACAGACTTGCTCAAGCTTTTCCGAGATGGGCTTATGACTGTTTTTGTATTTCCCAGCACATTGTGGGGACCAATATATCCCCTCATTAATTTGGTAAAATGTTAGCACCCTTTTCTTCTCATTCCTCTCTCATCATCTCGCTTTTGTCCACTTTGAGGGGGTGAGCAGCTCACACATTTCTGAAAGACAGCTCTTCTTGCGGTTGTGTTTCACTGAAGATGCCGAAGGCAGAGAAATCAATTAACTAATGAATTTTGAGCAACTACTAAGTCCCCAGCACTGTGCTAAATGGAGAGGAGAATACAAAAGAGTATATAATCAAGTAGTTACCATCTAATTGGGGGTACAAAACTCATTAGGATACAAAACATATTTCTTTCAGAGACTATTTGTTGGGCACCTGTGCCTGCCAGTAAGCTCTCTGCTCAACATAAGAGAAAATCCAGAGGTCCTCTAAGTACCTCCTTATACTAAGATGAGATTTACCTGTGTGGTTTCCCCTTGTCCTTTAAATTGGTCTTTCTCTTCTCTTCCTATTTTTCCTCTTTACTACAACTTCCTGAGTGTTTCTGCCGTCATATCGGTCTGTTTCTACATAAATCCCAGACATTTGTTACTAAAATTCCTTTCTTTATGGATACCATATCCCTTACTCTGAAGTACTGTTTTTGCAATCCTTACATTCCAAATTTAAATCTCGCTTTATAGTTACACTTGAACTAAAATTTCATTCACCTCTGCTAGGGGATTGTTATACAGCTCAGTCAGCCTTTTCTTAGCTGGTTGACTGTAATCCTATAGATGTGAAACTTTAAAATTTAAGCTCTGTTCTTCATAAATTATATCGTATCTCACCACTTCCTCATACAGCATAACTGAAATGAATGCCCCTTTGTCTGAGATGGCCAGTGTAGCATCCCCAGCCAGAGCACACCTCTACTTAGCCTTGATCTTCATGCTTCCCAGTCTCAAGTGTGATCTGACAGACCATGGCTGTTATTATCCTGTTTTACAGATTTATACATTGAGAATTTTATTCCCCTGATACTGCTTTAAAAGTTCATGTTTAAAACCTAACCAAGTGCTTCTCATAGAAAGCTGAGACTGATAGCTGCAGCAAAAAGGTTAAATGATTATTTCTTAAAATATAAATGTCACGTAGCTAGTTCTAGTCTATGCAGGATAAATACTCTCTTCTCACAGCTACTTGATAACTAGGCAATGTATCTTTAACCTTGTTCTCTTTTGTAAGATACTGTCTACCATTTAAATCTAATTGGGGGTACAATGACCATGGTAAAACCTTTCAGAAACGTAAACTAAAACTGTTCATTATATTATGTATTCCATTATCTGCTTGTACAGAGTTTTTGGATGAGAAAATCATGATGTATTTTTTCTGTTTTCTATGCACAAATGTGTCATGACTTTTCTGACCACCCAATATTTAAATGGTTAAATTTTGGTTGCTTCCAAGTTTTGGCAATTATGAATAAAGCTGCTATAAACGTGCAGGTTTTTGTGTGGACATAAGTTTTTGACTACTTTGGGTAAATACCAAGAAACATGATAGCTGGACCTTAGACTCCAAACTATCTTCCTAGCGACTACCATTTTGCATTTCCACTGGAACTGAGTGAGAGTTCCTAGTGCTCCACATTCATCATCTTGGGTTTTTTTCTTACCGAGTTTTAGGAGTTCTTTGTCCATCCCTAAAACAAGTGTCCTTTATCAGCTGTGTCTTACAAATACTTTCTGCTAGTTTGTGGCTTGTCTTCTCATTGTCTACAAAGAGCAAAGGTTTTAATTGTAATGAAATTCATCATATCAGTTATTTCTTTCATAGATCATTGTTGTTTCTAAAAAATCATCACATACCCAAGGTCATCAAGGCTTTCTCCTATGTTATCTACAAGAAATTTCATATTTTACATTTAGGTCTGTGATCCATAGAAGTTAATTTTTGTGATGGGTGTAATGTCTATGTCTAGATTCATTTTTTACATGTGATTTTCTGATTTTTCCACTACCATTTTTTGAAGAGACTCTCTTTGTTCCATTACATTACCTTTGTTCCTTTGTCAAAGATCAGTTGATTGTATGGATGTCGTTTTATTTCTGGTCTCTCTGCTCTGTTTCGTTAATCTAGTTGTTCTTTTGCCAATACCACACAGTTTTGTTGTTTTTCAATTTTGGTAACATTCATTTACAACATCCCCTAAGTTCCAGGAGTACATTTTCTCACCTCAGCAACTCCATTTGCACACCACCAAATGTCCCAGTCATCATGTACTCCTACTCAGTCCCTCCTCCTTCCTTTCCCTCCGGTAACCACCATTCGGTTGTCACAGTTTACAGGTTTGTTTTTGTTTTGTTTGTTGGTTTTCTTTATATTTCACGCAGTATAATTCTGACAAGGGCCATCCATATTGTCACAAATGGCAAGATCTCATAATTGATGGCTGCGTTGTATTCCTTTGTGTATATGTACCGCATCTTTATCCACTCATCTGTCATCGAGCACTTGTGTTACTTCCATATCTTGGTTGTTGTGAATAGTACTGCAATGATATAGGAGTGCATATATCTTTTAGAATGTGTATTTTCATATTCTTGGCTAAATGCACAGAAATGGGATTACTAAATGTATGGTAGTTCTATTTTTAATTTTTGAGGGACCTCCAAATTACTTTTCTGTACAAATTTACATTCCCACCAAAAGTGTGTGAGGGTTACTTTTTCTCCTGCAAACATTTATATTTATTTCCTTTTATTTTTTTAAAGATTTATTTATTTATGCATATAAGAACTGGGATACAGGCCAAAGATGTGGGTTGTGAGAGGATTCACCACAGACAGAGTGGGGTACAGAAGAGGCAGACTGACTGAAATACACTGCTGAGGGGAGCAGCAGGTGAAACAGGAGAGGTCTGCTGCACCATATGGGTAGCTCCTTGGCTGGCCCGGGATCAAACTCGTGCTGCAGAGGCTGAGGATAGCTTCACAGTGCTGTGCTTAACCCCTTGCGTCAACCAGGGAAGCCCCATTTATTTCCTTTCAATAGCCATTATCATTGGTGTGAGATTAATTCTTAATATGGTTTAATTTGCATTTCACTAATGATAAGCTATATAGAATAGATTTCCGATTTAGATCCTCTACCCATTTTTTAATCAGGTTGTATGTTTTTTGTTACTGTTGAGTTGTATGAGCTGTTTATGTATTTTGGATATTAACCCCTTATCTGGTACATGGTTTGCAAATCTCTCTTCCCATTCAGCAGGCTGCCTTTCCATTTTAGTAATGGTTTGCTGTTAGAGATGAATTCACAAAGACATCACTAAAACAAGTGTCAAAGAACTTATTATTTACATTTTTATATGTATTTTATGTCTTCAGGACTTATATTCAAGTATTTAACCTATTATGAATTGGTCTTAGTACATGGTATAAGATAGTGGTCTAGTTTCATTCTTTGCAATTGGGGCTGTCCAATTTTCCTAGCATCATTTATTGAAGAGACTTTTTTTTCTTCATTATGTGCTCTTGGCTCCTTTGTCATAAATTAGTTGTCCACAAATATGTGGTTTTATTTCTGGCCTCTCAATTCTATGCCTTTGATCTCAGAGTTCTATGCCCTTCGTCTATATGCTGGTTTTTATTCCAAAACTATACCATTTTTGATTATTGTAGCTTTGTAGCATAATTTGAATTCAGGAAACATGATGCCTCCATTTTTGTTTTTTCTCAGGATTGTTTTGGTTCTTCATGGTCTTCTGTGGTTCCATACAAATTTTAGAATTTTTTTGTTCTGTTTCTGTGAAGAAATGCCATTGGTATTTTGATTTGGATTGTGTTCAATCTTTAGATAAAATGGCCATTTTTATATTGATTCTTTCAATCTATGAGCAAAGCATGTCTTTCCATTTCTTTGAAGTGTTTTATAGTTGTCAATGTACAGATTCTTCATTTCCTTGGTTAAATTTTTTTTAAGATTTATTTATTTATACAAGAACCAGGGTACAGGCCAGATGTGCAGGAGGGTGAGAGGATTCACCAGACAGAATGGGGAACAGAACAGGCAAACTGACTGAAATACACTGCTGAGGGGAGCAGTGGCTGAGATAGGAGAGGTCTGCCGCACCATGTAGGTATCTCCATGGCCGGCTGGGATTGAACCCTCACTGCAGAGACTGCAGACAGCTTCACAGCACTGCACTCAACCGCCTGTGCCAGCAGGAAGGCCCTAAATTTTTTTTCCAGAGTATTCTATTCTTTTGTCGTGTTCATAAATGGTGTTATTTTCATCATTTCTCTTTTTGCTAGTTCATCGTTTGCTTGCAAAAACACAGCAGATTTTTGTAAATTGGTTTTGTAGCCTGCAACTTTAATGTATTATTATTTATAACAGTTTTTGGTCGAGTCTTTAGGATTTTCTGTATATTGGGTTATCGGAAAAGGCATGACTTTTTTCAAGCAAAGAGGTATCCTTGGGGCCTCCCTGGTGGTGCAAGGTGTCAATTGTCAGCACTATAAAGCAATCTGCAGCCACTGCAGCATGATTCAATCCCCAGCCAGGGAGATGACCCACATTACGCAGCAGACCACTATGTCTCTGGTGAATCCTCTCAGCCCCCGCACCTCTGGCCTACACCCCAGCTCTTGTATGCATAAATAAATCTTTTTAAAAAACATGTCATAACTTTTCCAACAACCCAATATAGTATCATGTCATCTGCATATAGTAACAGTTTTATTTCTTCCTTTCCAATTTGGATGCCTTTTATTTATTTTTTTCTTGCCCTCTTGCTCTGGTCAGAACTTCCAATTAATTTTTCCATTTTAATTATATAAAATGTCTCTTGATGTGTGTCTCTTTTGATTCCTTGGAGCCCTCTGTTGTATATTTTTCTGTTATCATACCCCTCAGCTATATGACTTTAGTCTAGATATTCGTTAATTTTTCTAGTTCTTCCATCTTTTCCCAAGATTGGTGATCATCTTTATCACCATTACTTTGAATTCTTCCTCAGGTAGTTTGCTTATCTCCATTTCTTGAGGGTCTTTACCATAGTTTTGTTGTACATCTTCATTTGGGGCATGTTCCCCATTTTGCGTGGTTCACTGTTACTTCTATGATACAGGCACACTACTACCTGTTGTAGTACTGAGGGTTTGGTCTTACGCAGACGATGTCATATGGCATCCTAGAGCACTGTCTCCTGACTCCCCAGTAAGGTAGTTAATCAGGGTGTATCCCTTTGTGGGCTGTACCCACCTGCCTCCTGTGTCAGGCCATTCCTGTGTTTAGGGGTGTCAATCTGTCCATGCAGTGGCACATGAGTTAAGTTTGGCTTTGGCCCTGGACCAAAAGCTCCATGGGTGTGTTGTGGATCCATCCTTTGTATGTGCTGCTTGGAGTTGCTGCAGGGTGTGCACAAATATATCAAGGCTGCCTACTGCATTTCACTGGTGTTCACTACACCAGCAGAAGTGTATAATGTCAGCAGCAGCCCACAGTGTCAAGGAGAGCTGTTAACCACTGGAGGCATGGCTGTCAACCTACTAGGTAGGCTGCAGGAGGTGTAACTGGGTTGTTGCTGTGGTAGCTGCAGTACACACCCATATGAGGCCTGGTGGCTGGGGCCTTGTTGGCATGGCTCAGACTGAAAAGTAAGCTTGGTGTGTGCAGTGGGCCTTGTGAGTGTGACTGAAGGCATTCAACTGGGTCCTTGCTGCAGGTGCTTGTGGGACCTTGACAAGGGCCTCACAGGCATGGTAGCCTTTTGAGTACAGTGGGCCTTGCAGATACATGGGCAGGGGCTACTGCTGCACTAAGGTGCATACCAGCGAGGTGCCATCTCTGTGCTGAGGTGCTTGTGGACTGTGGCCTTGCAGGGAATGGAGCACCTTGGCTGGTAGGAGCAGTGCCTGGCAGTCTTTGGGCAGCTGGAAGGGGTCCACTTGCTAGCTTTCTACAATTTGGGGGTTCCTGGATGCTTGCTGGCTATAGGAATGTAGCATGCTTGCTAGCAGGCAGCTGATAGGTAGCAGGCACCTGGACTGTTGCCAGGGTCTATCCTCGTGCTTGTTGTCTCTGGGGCTCCGGGTAGCTTGCCTGTTTCCTGGAGGGTGGGTGAAGGTGGGGGAGGCTCGCATCAATGGTTCTTCCTCAGGGTCTGATAGTCTGGAAGGTAGATTCCAAGATGGTTTCTACCCACAGTGTTATTGGTAGGGTTGTAAGAAGTTGCTGAGATGGCACCTACCTGGACTCGACCCCAGACTGTTAGGAATTTTCAGTATGTTTCTTTCGAAACATATTTCTTTTTTTTTAAACTTTATTGAATTGCTTTAAAAAAAAAAAAGATTTTATTTATTTATTTATACAAGCACTGGGTACAGCAGAAGCGCGGGAGGGTGAAAGAATTCACCAGAGCAAGAGCAGGGAGCAGAACAGGCAGAAGGACCAAAGTACACTGCTTAGGGGAGCAGCAGGCAAGACAGGAGAGGTCTGTGCGCCATGTGGGACCCTCGCCGGCAGCCAGGGATAGAACCGGCGCTATAGAGGCTGCGGGCAGGTTTGCAGCCCAGCGCTCAACCGCTGCGCCACCGGGGAGGCCCTCGAAACATATTTCTCAGCATGATAATGGTAACTTTCTTAGAAAGGTAGTTCTTTGGCCAAGGTGGTCATGTAATATAAATATATTTAACAGCATATCCAGAGAAATTGATAAAAATTCTGATCACACAATGTCTCCAGAAAGTCACATAGTATAATAAAAACAGAGATAACAATGTGTATGGCTTTTTATTTCAGATACAAATTTTACCACTCTGTTAAACTCATCAATGTAAATATCCCTTAGCGCCACATATTGATCATGTTCTAAACCAAGATTATTTTCCCCCCTCCATAACTTTCTGCTTCTGTTCCCCTCCAAAACCTACTGCTCTTCCATTTTCTGTTTCCTTATTTTATTTTTTTTTTAAGATTTATTTATGCATGCAAGAACTGGGGTGTAGGTCAGAGGTGCAGGGGGTGAGAGGATTCACCAGAGACAGAGTAGGGAACAGAACATGTAGATCGACTGAAACACACTGCTGAGGGGAGCAGCAGGCAAGACAGGAGAGGTCTGCTGTGCCATGTGGGTTATCTCCCTGGCCGGGGATCGAACTCATGATGTAGTGTCTGACAGTAGCTTGATAGTGCTGAGACTTTAACCCCTGCTCCACCAGGGAGGCCCTGATTTCTTATTTTAGAGATGTTACTAACATCCATGTACTCTCCCAGAGTGAGAACATGAATGGTGTTTTTTATTCTTTTAATTCTTTTGTCTTTTTTTAATCTTTCTGTTATTGACTTTTTAAAGCTTGTATTGTTTTTCTTAAGTATGAGACTACTTCCCATTATCTTGGCATACAGTTTGTGTATTGCGTGTATTATAGCTGTTTTGAATTTATCAGTAATTTTCCTTATGAAATAAAATAATTTTTGTTCCAGAAAGAGAATTTCAAAATATCTTGAGATGTTTATGTGTCTACAAATATAGCATATTAACTTCATTAAGTATTAAATTTATATTCACAAACATTAAGAAAAAATACAGCTGGTTCCTTACTACTTGAATTTCAGTGGCTCTTTTATTCAAGCTCTTCTTTAAATTCCTGCTGACACTGACTAATGTCAACCCCCAAAAGTACTAATTGGTCTAACTGCCAAAAATTTCTAGGTTCTCCAAGTCACTCTTTATAGAATTATCATCCTAACATAGCTTCCAAATCATGCCACTGTCTTCCTCATCAATGCCAAAGTTCTTAGGCATTCAAGCCTTTGTATAGCTTAACTTAAATCCTGCCTCTCTGCTTTTTTTTTTAATTTTATTTTTTTATTCCCCATATAATTACAACCCCCTTATATTGACCCCAAGCTGCCTCTCTGCTTTTGACTGGATTGCATCTCTGCCCAGCAGGCAGTTGTCTCCACATTCCCTGTGCTTCAGGGCCTTTGTTAATCGTTTTTTTCTCACTCCCTGGAGTCTTTCCTTCTCGGCTTCCCTGGAATTGTACTGTGTGTTTCATAGCTCAACTACAGCCCCTACTTGTAGTGTTTCCCCTGATTCCTCTGCTTCCTCCTCCCCTCCAGCCTCTGTGTGTGTGTGTGTGTGTGTGTGTGTGTGCCTGCCACAGTGCTTATTCCTTGTGTTAGAACTGCCGATTTACATATTAGTCTTACAACTATTTCACGATCCCATTCCCAGGACAGGAATCCTCCCTTTAACCTTGATAGCACTGGTGTGTACTCAATAAAATGCTGTTGGACGAACCTTGCCAATGTCTTTAAAGCCCCATTTGTGCCAGTCTAAGCTTATGACCTTCCCTACCGCCCCACTATATATTTTTATCTCTAAACCATGTTGTTAAGTTCCGTTTATTTTTTAATTTTATTTAAATTGTATTTAAATGTATTCTTCTGACTTGCTTTTATTCCTTTGACATTATGTTTTGGTGATAAACTCATGTAGTATGAAGTTATAGTTCATTTGTTTTCACTGTTGTATGGAATTTCATTGTATAAGTAAATAATACTTTATTTTGCATGTTTTTTTTAAAACAAAATTCATATTTTATTATGGGCATTTGAACTATTTACATTTGGGGTCACTTACAAACAATGCTGCTGTATATATCCTTGCATATAAATACCTCTTGGAGAACATATGCATATGCAAAAATTCCTATAGACCATGTAACTGTGGAGAAATTGCTGGGTCAGTGGTTGTGCCTATGTTTAAGAGATAATATCAAATTGTTGTCCAAAGTGACTGTACCCAGCAGGGAGTTTTCCTTCTCCAGGCCTCCTCAGTGCTTGGTACTGTCCAAGTTTTTAATTTTCACCTATCTAGTGGGAATAAAATGATATCTCATTCTTTAATTTTAATTTCCCTAATTACGAATGTGGCTACTCATCTTTTCTTGTTTGTTGGCATCAATGTTTCATCTTATGCAAAATGCCTATTTTGCCTTTAGTCCAGTTGTCTCAGCACCATTTAATTAATGGATTGATCTGTGATGCCAGCATTGTCATAAATCAAGTTTCTACATAGGTGCAAAAGAATAGAGGACTCCTTGTTTTAGCCCTTTGGTCCACTGTCCATGCTGCGGGGTCAATACCTCGCTATCTTCACAAGAAGTCTTGGTATCTGTAGGTCTTTTCCCCTTCCTATGCCGTGGACTCTTCAGGGATCCCCACCAATGCCATTCCTTCTTTTTAAAAGGTCCAGTGAGGGATGGTCTGATCACTTAGCTACAATTTTTATTTCACTTACAAGTTTTAATTACTTACCCTCTCTTTAAAGAAAAAAACAAAATCTTTTTTTTTTTTACATTTACACTATATTTAGCCTTTTGACACCTTATCTACTAACCCGTTCTGATAAAAATAAATCAAGGTAAAATAGATACTAAAATGCTTGTTTTTGTTCTTTCCCTTATTTTGTTCTATCCCATCCTTAAGAATAGAATCCAGGAGCCTTACAATTTTAAAAACGTATGTGTTTGCTTCCAGACAACCCACAGTTTGATTTCCTAACACTGGCCTCCCACTGCACTGCACAGTTCAGTTGTGAGGCTGATACCCTGCAGCTGCTAGGCCAGTCTCATTGTTCAGGATCCCTTACTGCTCAGCACTCCCTTTCCTGCAGACAGGGTAGTTTCTGCAGACAGGGTAGTTTCTTTGTCTCCTGGTAACCTCGTTTCCATATTTGTCCATTTTCCCATCAGCTGCTGCTTGTGAGTTCTTGGACATTGTAGAGCTGCTGCTCCAGTCCGGTGCAGACCCCGCTCTCCGAGACCAGGACGGCTGCCTGCCGGAGGAGGTGACAGGCTGCAAGGCAGTGGCGCTGGTGTTGCAGAAGCACACGACTGGCAAGACTTAATCAAAAGGCCAGAAAACCACAGTCTGTAACAGCAGAGGGCTTCAATGATGAAAGAAACTGTAAAAATAATACTCCTTTTACCACCCATCTTTGGTATACATTGGCTAATAAAATCAGTTCTGAGGAACTGGGATTCTGAAGTCTCAGCAATTCATTCTACTTGCATGCATTGCAGCGAGTACAGTTTTGGTGATGAACATGTGTACTGTGCATAATACAATCCAATTCTGCTGAGCGTGCTCTGAAATTTATCACTGTTCTGGAGGGTGGGGAGAGGAGGAGACAGATCGTATTTCACAACAGTAAACATGGCTGCTCTTTAAAAAAACCTCCAGAGGCAAAATATGACCGACAACACCACACTGACAATTAAGGAAAGTTTCATGAAATCCCAATATGGTGGAGATTAAATGATTTTATGTTATTTTGTACAGCTGGTCTCAGTAGGCAGATATAATGTCTATTCTTTAGGCAGTCAAAATTGGGAAGATAGGAAAAAAGAAGGGATATTTAAAAAAAAAAAAAAAGAAAGAAAGCGAAAGAGTAAAAGGGATGTAGAATTCAGAGGAACAACCAGAAGTACTGAAAATCCTAAAGCCCAGACATTTTAGGATAAGAGTCAGCAACTTCACTCTAGGATTGAAGCACACATTCTGGAGAATTCGTTGGTAAAAGTGAGGATTCCTTTAACTCACTTCACAGAACAGGACTTTTCCTTGTGCCCCTTTAATTGCTCTCATATTCCCAAGTATGTCAGCAGTGTCCATCACTGAGCTCAGACCTAAAGTGTTAGGCCTGTTGAGGTCTCGTGTGACCCCAATGTAATAGTCATAAGGCCCCATTACCTAGGTGTGAGTGAAGTTATTTGTGGATACTAGGAGAGCCCCTTTTTTTATTAAAAACAAAGGCAAGTGATTCACTGATTTTATTTAAAGGATAGAGAAATATGCCATTGTTAAAACTGGATCCTTCCATTTTCCCCTTTGAACCTCAAGATTCCATCTGGGGAATTCCTTGACATCTTTTATTATATAAGGAAAGTAGATAGCTGTCATCAGAAGAGAAATGAAGAAGAAACAAGTTGAGATGCAAAGATGACCATTTAAAAGATCATTTTTCTAGCATGTTTCTATTAAGATAGCAAGATATAAGCTAGTAGAGCCCTCAACAGTGGACAGGATTTTCTTTAGCTCAAGCTAAGCTGTCCTTCTGGAACAGCCCCCCCAGGGCAGAAATGAGGCATATATTCTGCTTATTCTGTGATTTTTCTAACTTCTTATTTTCTGAGATGTAAGCCAAAACCACTCACCAAGACTATTCATTTTTTAAATGACTTCTTAATTATCTGTGAAGGTCATAGGCATGTGAGTACATATTGAAATGTTACTGTCATTCTAGTAAAGCTTTCTCTTCACTATCTGTTCTTTCCCCACAATCTCAGCTACACTGCAACCTACTATTTAGCTAAAGTCTCATGTTCCACATTAATTGAATGTGTGCTAAGAAGCATTATTCAGTAGTTACAGTAAAAGTGACCAAGATATTGCATGTAGCTTTTAATTGATTGTATTTTGTGCATTTTTAGGACATTAATAAGTCAAAAAGTGTTTATTCATTTTCAGATTTACAGAATAGTTATCTGAGCAAGAAGCTGTCAAGGAATTCCCTTTTTTCTATCTTTCTTTTGTAATTTGACCTTGACACTTCTTACACAAATTTTTTATAACCTGTTCTGTCACATCTAAAATCATATAGATTGTTTTTAAGCAACCTTTATATAAATATTATATTAATTTTATTTTTTTAAGATTTGCTTATTTATGCATACAAGGACTGGGGTACACACCAGAGGTGCGGGGGGGTGAGAGGATTTACCAGAAACAGAATAGGGAACAAAACAGGCAGATCAACTGAAATAAACTGCTGAGGGGAACAGCAGGCGAGATAGGAGAGGTCTGCTGCACCTTGTGGGTCAGCTCCCTGGCCGGGGATCAAACTCCTGCTGCAGTGGCTGCGGATAGCTTCATAGTGCTGTGACTTAACCCCTTCAACCACCAGGGAGGCCCTATCAATTTTATTTTAAAGGTTTCAAATTTATATTCAAAGCTGTCTCTAAAAGCAGTCATCAACATGTTCCAGTACACTCTAAAATCAGTTTCTAAAATTATTCTTTTCTCACCATTATCTGAGTTTTCAAAAACCTTATTCTCATGTAACAATCTGTGGATCATCTCCCCGTGCCTTAGGGGAAGATTTCATCCGTAATGTCAGAGACACTGGATCTTGGTGTTTTCATTCCCCTTCAATTATGTAGTGTTTTACATTTCAGCCAGTTCGTGAGTTCCTTTGCCAAAAATGCCAGTAGTACCCACCAAGCAAAGAATACAAATTTACTGCAGCCAAAAACCAGGTGACTTCCCCAGATACATGGCAAACCAAGTTTCATATAGTTCAGCAGGACAAAACTAGGACAAACTTTAAGTTTGCTTCAGCTATGCATAGACCACCGCCCACCCCCCCCGACCCCAGACAAGTTAGCAATGTTCAAGTTAATTAGAACATTAGGAAATACAGAAAACCTTTTTTCTGAAGGTAGCTTTTGGTCGAGTCAACAAGAACTTCAAAATAATTGTTCGGCCTCTTTTTTAACGTTGAAAGACCTGACATTCAATTTTCCTCATCCTTAACTAAGACTCTTTTTTGTTTCCAGTGTGCACGAGTATTTTAAACATTGATTCACCACGTTCTCTGTAACTGCACAGGAAACTAGTTATGCGTTAAGAGTCACTAAAGGCGGACGGTTGAAGATGTTTGTCAGATTCACGTGTAGTTACCCTTTGCAACTTGCATCTTCTGTTAATGTATTGCCTTTCCACTCATACTCCATCCCCAATTCCATATTTATTTCATTGTCTTGTCCTCCAGCCACCTCTATAAATATGCATCAACACACAAAAACATATTTAGGTCCTTTTCCCCATGTCCTTAAAAAAAGCAAAAAAGGAAATGTGTTGCTTTTTCTTTTCCTTCCCTGAAGATACTTTGATCAGAACAACACTAATGACTGTATTTAATATTTATTCATGACTGTCATTCACTTTGCCCTCTACCAACTGATCTAAGAGGCCCTGATTGCCTTCACTGTAATCTTGATACACATGGGTGAAAAATGAAGACGAAAAAGAGAATCATGTAAACAAACATTAAAAAGGATGCAAAGGAAAGGATCTCAACTTCTGAATCAAATTCTGTTACCTTCATATGCTTGCTTGAGTCTACTAAATTTCTGCTCTTAACAATGGGATGTCCAGGTCACCTTGAAAAACTATGCCCTCTCCCTCTAGAACGGTATTGTTCTAGCAGGGAATTTTGAGAAACTCACAGACCTTGTGAGGCCCATTCTCGGACTCCACTGGGACTGACTTCCACTTAGAACCCAATTTCTGGTGCCTTGTCATGGTGTATCAAGATTGAGAAATCTTGTTGGCTGACACAATTTGCATAGTTTGTTTTTTTTTTAAGATTTATTTATTCATGCATACAAGAACCAGGGTACAGGCCAGATGCACACGAGGGTGAGAGGATTCACCAGAGACAGAGCAGGGAACAGACCAGGCAGACTGACTGCAATACACTGCTGAGGGGAGCAGCGGGAAAGACAGGAGAGGTCTGCCTCGCCGTGTGGGAATCTCCCTGGCCTGCCAGGATCAAACCGGCGCTGCAGAGGCTGGGGACAGCTTCACAGCACTGAGCTCAACCGCCTGTGCCACCAGGGGAGGCCCAATTTGCATAGTTTTTAAGTGCTCCAACCAAATTCTATATAGGGTAATGCCACATCTGTCTAAAAAATGGGAGAAACTCTTTTCTTAACCCTTGTCCAAGATTTCCTTGATATATATAGACTATAATTTTATTACTGATCACCACATAGGAAATCTTTTTGAGACACTGGCCAAAATTTGGACCTAACTCTGTCCTCTGAGTCTATCACAGGGCAGAAATGAGTCCACCTTTTCAATTCTTTGTGACTAATAGTACCTTTTTATAGGTGTTTCATTTTTTGGACTTTTCAGAATCCTTGCACAGACATTATTTAACCTACCACCCCTCTACAGTAACCTTAACCTTATAAAGCAGGTAGTCCAAATGTCATTGAGGCCACTTAAAACAAGGATGAATCTGAGACACAAACAGTTTACTTAAATTGCCAAGATCACAGAGTGGTAATGAGGTCACAAATAGGACTAAGGCTACTGAACCTCAGTCCTCTCCATTAGAACCTAAAACTTGTGAAGCATTAAAGTTCTTCCTTCAACTCACAAATATTTCTTGAGAACCTATTAAATGAGAGGCACTGTTCTAGGCATCTGTCATTCCCTTCTCTCATTATCATGGATATTTTAAATTCCATGATATTGCCTATTTCTGTAAAAAGTCTCAATAGAAATGCATAAATTACCCATCAAAAACTAACTCAATCTTTTAAGCCTACTATGTCTTTAATAAAACTGTATGAAGTGAGCCAGCTGGCCACATATTGTTATCTTATGCTTGTCAGGTAGAAGGGTAACAACCAAGGTGTAATATCTGGAATTGTATCTATTATATCGTTTTTTAAATGTTTCAGCATTTTCCAGCGAAAAGGTTGCTATAATCCAGTGAACCTTTCTATTAAATAGGTATTTCTTCGCTTCCTGCCAGGTTTAACTACTTGGCTAAGGGTTATTATTCCATGTACAGTGCAGCATCTCTGAGGATTAATGAACAAGGTGAGTGACAGTGGCAGAGTGAAGCTTCGTTTGCAGAGGGATTTACAGGCCAGGCTCATCCTACGTGCTTCAACCGAACACAAAGACTTCAAATGTTGAATTAACGTTTAACAGTTGAAACATGAAGACTTTCTTCAAACTTCAAGTCCTTGAAAGATCCCATTCATCAATCAATGTTTCTCAAAGAATAGGTACATAACCCACCAGCCACAACTTAGTGATAAAGATTTTGAGTTTTAATATTTACAATTTCAAAGCCCAATTCCTAAGGTGTTTGGAATTACATGTTTTAATTGTAATTAGTTACTATAGTTGATCAATTTTAAAGTATATATTTTTCACATTTTCAGCATATCCAGAATTGGATGTTTTATAAAAAATGATATGTCATTTGAGTTGGGAGCATTTTTTTTTTATCATACATAAACTAATATAGTTTACAATCAATACATCTTTCTTTAGTAACTAGACCTTACTTTTTTTTAAGTATTTACTTATTATTTATTTTTAAAGATTTATTTATTTATGCATACAAGAACTGGGGTACAGGTCAGAGGTGTTGGGGGAGAGAGAGGATTCACCAGAGACAGAGTGGGGAACAGAACAGGCAGATAGACTGAAGTACACCGCTGAGGGGAGCAGCAGGTGAGCCAGGAGAGTCTGCTGCACCATGTGGGTTGCTCCCTGGCCAGCCAGGGATCAAACTCACACTGCACAGGCTGTGCACAGCTTCATAGCCCTGTGCTTAACCCCCATCGCCACCAGGGAGACCCACAGACCTTCTGTTCTTTTTTTTTTTTAAAGATTTATTTATTTATTTATACAAGCACTGGGTACAGTCAGAAGCGCGGGAGGGTGAGAGAATTCACCAGAGTCAGCGCAGAGAGCAGAGCAGGCAGACTGACGAAGTACACTGCTGAGGGGAGCAGCGGGTGGCGGGAGAGGTCTGCACACCATGTGGGACCCTCACCGGATGGCCGGGGATCGAACTGGTACTGCAGAGGCTGCGGGCAGCTTTGCAACCCAGCGCTCAACAGCTGCGCCACCAGGGAGGTCCCCCACAGACCTTTTGTACAGAACTTTATACACAAGCATCTTCATTGAACCTCAGAATAATTGTAAAAGTAGAAATAGTTGGTATTTCCTCTACAAATGAGGAAATTCACACTTAACTGTTAATGGAAATTGTGTAAGGTTCTGTAAACGGGAACAGTAAAAATGCTAATTTTCATATACCTTCATTTTATATAAAACACTTCAATATATACAATCTTACTTATTCGGAATCAGACTGATTATGTAAGCCTTGTGATTCTAAGTCCAAAAGTTTTTCCAGCACCATATTGTCAGAGTAAGTTAAAGTAAAAACAAAAGTCACCACACTCAAAGACTTATCATCAGCCTCCTCATACACACACACACACACACACACACACACACAACACACACACATGCATATACTCACTCGTACTTTCCTTGCCAAAAGTCTGCGATGCAGTGTTACGTAACCATGTGATTTGAAAATTATTGTTTGTTATTGGATTTTACCTTGAATATCTAATTATTTCAGTGACCACAATTCCTTCAGAGATTTTGGGTAAAAGTATAGAGATTATTAGAATAAAGGGGATTGTTATACTTATCACCTTATGCACCAAGTATGACCAATTTTTCCAACAGTCCCTAATTAGCATTACAGTAAAGGATCGAAAAGGAAAAGCTATTTAACCTCATCTGTATTCACATCCTTGAAAAATTCTTGACAGTTTCCTTCCTGAAAAGCAGAATTGAATGACTTGATCCTTGTTTAGAACACCATAGTTATTTGGAGTTCATGGATTTTCCTACCTTACTATTTTTACTTCTATATAAATTCTTCACAATTTTATTTCCTGTTTGTTTATCACTTGTTCTTGGCACACTTGTTAAATAAAAGTCATAATTTTACATCTTTTTACTCTCTCTTCTTTGGGGATGCATGCACTAGACTCTCTTTTGGGGACAGTTTTTTTTAAGATTTTTTTTATTTATGCATACAGAACTGGAGTGTAGGCCAAGGGGTGCAGGGTGTGAAAGGATTCACCAGAGATAGATTGGGGAGCAGAACAGGCAGATTTACTGAGGTACACTGCTGAGGGGAGTAGTGGGTGAGATAGGAGAGGTCTGCTGCACCATGTGGATCAGCTCCCTGGCAAGGGATCGAGCTCAGGCCACAGCGGTGGTGACCGCGCTGAAACTAACCCCTAGGCCACTAGGGAAGCGCCTGGGGACAGTATTTCTTTCCCCAGCTCGAAAGTCTCCAGCCTTAAAAACCCTATTACTGTAGTCAAAGTGTGTGCTAGTTTATATTCAGGACAGACTCTTCCTTGCAGATAGGATGTGATATTCTTCCTGCATATCTTAGAAGGAATGAACATGAGTTTGCAATAGAACATTGAGAAGAAAAACCAGATGGGAGACGCCCACATTGCTGTTCCCATCCATGACATGCGTTTGCGCATGGTGGAACCCCAGGCACTCAGTGGGGTTTCTCATAGGTGGAAAATGACCATTTGAACCTGGAACTACTGAATGTGGTGGCTGCACCTGAGGGCCAATGAGGCCATGAAGGCATAGAGGTGATTTGCATGGGCTGCCCTAGGCAACAGCAACAAATCGTCACCCACCCTGCAGCCAGGATTTATTTTCCCTCTCACTTGTGCAGCAATCTTGGTTTCCATTTTAATATTTAGAAGGTAAGTTCAGTTGATGGACACTTTGTGTAATAAAAAGCTCTTTTAAAGTACGCACACACGTACACACACAGGATAAAAAGTGGCACCGCCAGTGCCAGTGGCTTTCACGGAGTACATTTGTAGAGCCCAAAGCTTAGTCCTGGATATGTTTATAGCACTTTAGCTCCGTTTGTGAGTTTGGAACCCTTCCAAAAAAAGAAGAGAAAGACATATATTATTGTTTATAATCTGCTTTATCCCGCCAAACCTTGACTGAACAGACTTGTGGATTGCTGTTTAAATCCCTCAGTGCCTTTAACTACAGATACAGAAAGTGGTTAATGCGCATTCTAAACGAAGCTTGGCATCCACTCCAGGAAATCACTTTAATGAGAAGCATTAAATGTTAAAATGATTCTAAAAAAATAATAAAGCCCACACAGATATTGAGTATAAAAGTCCTGGCCCATCAGTAACACGGGTTGGCGGTTATGGCGTTCCTCTAGCCTGGTGAGCCCTAACCCTGCAGTTGACAGGTGTGGAAAGTGACTTTCAATTCCCTAGGTCACCCTCTGCAAGCAGCCACTCCTCAGCTGGCAGCAAGCAGGCAGCCTTCAAGGGCTCCACCTCAGAGGAGGGGAGAGAGCTGTCAACTTTATAGATGTTTGTTTTTCTGGAATAATACACTAGTCCCAAGTGACTAAAATAGGAGATTTAACCCCAAAGTCCTTGCCTGCGTTTTCCATTGCTGTGCTGAAGCCATCTGTTGAAACCTATTTACCATTTTGATGGCCTTTTTTTTTAATTGCTTATTTCCAACTCCAAGAGTGTGCCAAGATCACTTTTTTGGGTCTGTATTTTATCTTTCAGGAAGCAATTCCTAGCCTTTCCAAGATCCCCAAACGCCTCCTAAAACAAAGGAGATCCTGTGTCCAGAGTTGACAAGCAAGCAAGTGCGTAAAAGAGAAATCCTTGAAAAACAAAAGCTCTTCCTCCCCCCACAGTTTACACTGCCCCCTTTTCCCCCACCCCCCACCCCCAACTTCCCCCCATCTCCCAGCACCACCCACGCCTCCCAGCCCTCAGAGCAGCCCAGCCTGTATTGGCCTTGAAAGTTCTGGCCAGCTCAGTTGTCTGCTGAACAAGCCAAATGAGTAAGCTGGGTGGAAAGCTTTTCCTCCTGGGAGCCCCAGTGCATGAAATACACTCTCAGGACAACGTGCTCGTCTCATCACAAAATAACATACTGGTTAGTAATGTACATAGACTCAGTTTTTGTGTTCACCAAGGGAGATGGTCAAAGGAAAATTCACCAGAAGAAAGGCTTCCAAAGGAAAATCCTGAAGCCACATTGGACAAAAGTGAGAGAAGATGAATGAAAAGGTCACAGAGACAAATGTTCCTTCCATACAGAGTCCGAGCCCCTGTCTCGGAAGGACGTGATATTCTCCCCGAGGCAGGAGCTGATTGTGTACAAGACCTCTACTCGTTTGGCTGGGTTCTTTTTTTTTTAACCGCCTTGTAGAAGTAGGATAATAGAAATATCCCCCTTCCTAATGATTTGTTCCCATTTTATCACCGCTGGGTGTTTTTCTCCCTCCTTACAGTCCACCGCTGCCGGGACAGTGAGGCAGCCGGCAGGCCGCACCCCATCTGGACCACTCACTGCGCAGCCAAGGGTGTTATGAGGAAAGGCACTTAGAAATGCCTGTGATAAAATTGAAATAGCCTTCCCCGTAGGAGTGTGACAAAGGGATGCAGACGGGAAAGGACAATTTTTAAACCATCTCAAACATCAAATCTAAGGAAATGCATTTAGTTTATGTTGAGGGTCACCCCTCTGATTTTACTTCTGGTTTGGTCATCAGTGAGAATTTACGCACAGTGAGTTGCCTTTGATCTCTTTATCCTGTTCTGATTATAGCTGAGTTCTGGGTGGGAGAAGGGAAGACAGGACAGTAACGGCAGCACAGCTTTCCGAGTTTTGCCTCACTCCTTTCTGCCAGTGATTTTCCTTTATTCCTCTTTATGCGACTGTCCCTCTGCAAAGCTACTGTCCACTGGTCAGAGGCTGGTCTCTAGTGACTTAACAAAACAGGACTGGATCCTGTCCTGCTTTTGTAAGCTGAGAACATGTTTTATGATAACAGAAGTTACTAGATTAGTAAGTACTGTGGGGGGACCGTGTACCAAGGAGTAGAAGGTGGAAATGACCCCATGTCTTAGGCCAATATACAAGCCACCTGTCACCCCTGGTCACTCAAAATATGATGCTTGTGAGGAACCAAACTTTGAGTTTTATTTCATATTAATTTAAGTGTAAGTAGCCACCTGCAGCTAGTAGCTCCATATTGGACAGGACACCTCTGTGTTGATCTTCTCGCCAACCAGAAAAAAAAAATGAATCACTAATGGGAGAAGGGTTCTCTAGTGTTTCCTCGATGGCACCCCATCTTCAAAGAAATGCTCTGACTTTATTTTTATTTTTATTTTATTTTGGATGATTAAAGAATCTCTGGCTCTTTTCATTCCAGTTAAACTTCAGGCCCAGCACACTAATAAAGACTGCCTCCGAGAGACACCTGAGGAGAAATTGTCCTAGAAAATCTTGTCTGGGAACCCACCTGACTGTGTGACTCTCTCTGCCTGTCACCAAGATATCAATATTTGCACAGGCTTTCTCTAGAAGTTAAATAAGCATGAGCGCAACAAGACAAACATTAACTGACACTTCTGTGGACAGCAGTTTTCTCTGCTCATTTCCTAAGTGTGGGGGTAGAGGGTTGAGGCCCAGAAAATAGCTATTAGAAAAATCAACAGGGGCCTCCCCCGGTGGCGCAGCGGTTTTCGCACTGGGCTGCGAAGCTGCCCACAGACTCTGCAGCAATGGTTCGATCCCCAGCCACCGGCAAGGGTCCCACATGGCAAGACAGACCTCTCCTGCCTTGCCCGCTGCTCCCCTCAGCAGTGTATTTCGTCAGTCTGCCTGTTCTGTTCCCCGCTCTGACTCTGGTGAATTCTCTCACCCTCCCGCGCTTCTGACTGTACCCAGTGCTTGTATAAATAGATAAATAAATAAATCTTAAAAAAAAAAAAATGAAAAATCAGCAAACTTTCCCTAAATCCATATGTCCTGGCAAAGCTCTGTTATTCGGGGGTTGTGAATAGCTCTGATCTTCAGGGTTATATTTTGGGGGATCCCAGTGATGAAAGATAGTCAGTTCAGCTTTTTATTCTGTTTGTGTCAAAAGGAAAAAAATTCCAGGGAACCAAACAAAATGCAAAACACATCAGCTTCTAAAGAATTTCCATATTTATTTGACATTGTTGTACCATACACGTCTCATGCCAACACACAGGAGGCAGATACAAACAAATGCACCAGCTTCTGTGGTCCACAGTCACATGGCAATAAATAAAGGGGTGGGTCTTTTTTTTTTTCTTTTTCTTATTTTTCCAGGAAATGAGACTCCATTTCTCTTTAACTGTACAAAATTTACACTGCGAAGGATGAGGGCAACAATCCAGAGCTTAGGGGGTCTGGGGGCTTTGAGGTCTGAATGCAAGATCAGAGCCACTGCTGGGATCCTGCAGCCCTGCCCCTGCAGGTTTGACAGACACATCCTCAGGGGCACGCGGGAGTGACTCTTGTCTCTAGGTGGGCACGGAGGAGAGTGTGGCTGTGCTCTCCACCTGCGCTCTGCTCCCTAAGCAAAGGAATGCTTGGCGCACCTCCCAGCCCTGCAGCTGTCTCCTCACCAGAGCTAGCAGCGTGCAAGTGTGCTTTCGTGTGGTCCTACCAAGCGGTGTGTGGATGGGATGACGCTGCCGCGCTCTCTCTTTTTGGCTCCAGTCACCGTGTTAGAGCAGTTGGAGCAACGACTGCACAAAGGGCCAACGGACCAATCCAAGAAAGAGAGAGCCAGTGATGTGCTTTTTATTTAGCTTTCAGCATGCCCAGAGCCCTTCAGCAGCAGGCAATAAAACAAAACTCATTTCCGCTTAATTGAATTTTTCTTCATCTCATGGTTTGCAATTTTTAAAGTGCAATGTTTAAAAATGAGCCTCCTCAGTCCTTCCAGGCCCTGCTGGCCGAAGAGGTATGGTCATTATTTCCATGGCGATAACCAAGTTGTCAGTAGTGGCGGTGGGAGGGGTGTGCAGGTGCCAGAGGGCGTCCTGCCCACAATACCAGCACTGCGCTTTGCCCCAGTGTTTGCTGCTAAGCTGGCGCCTTAAAGCCCCTCCTGCCAGGAGGCAGTTATTTCAAAATACCCAGCTTGCGCTTCAGAGATGGTCATGTCTTTTGTCCTACAAATTCATCACACTTCTTGCAAAGTGAACTTCGTAATGAAGCTCTGGTGATTCCCGATGATCTCACTAGATTTCATGTTTTATATTGGGAGGAAGAAAGAAAAACCCTTTGAAAGATACTACCAAATGCTTTTAAGTTTTAATTTTGTCCCCTTTCCCTGATCTTTTGCTGTATTCACTTGCAGGAATAATGTTATCGCTTTACATTGTATTCATAACTATAAGCTGAGGCCAAGAGAGAAAGCACAGAGATGGAGAGGAGTTTCCTCAGGGTACACAGCAAGTCCCTGCAAGGCCCGGAACCCAGGCTTCTTGACCATGACTTCCTGACCATGACTCAGTGGGCCAACTCAGCCCTGGGAATTGTTACTATTTCCTCTGTGATTTTATGACTTTGCAGCAAAAGTAGATCTTTCTATAGCCCCTCCGTTTCCAGTTTTGCTTGTACCAATTACCAGTGGAAATTTGGTGGTTGTTTTTTCAATTATTAAGTTGCTTCTGGAGTCAGAAACCTCCGACTCTAAGGTCTACCAGCCAGGCACTGCACAGAGCGGTTGCTAGTTAATTGCCCTCTGAGCCAAAAATAGGTCCAAATATTGTATGGCTCTGGAAGGTCTCCTTTCAAGTTTAAAATTCATACATGTCATTTTAGCCAGGGATAAACAACTCCACACAGCACCTCAGGCCTCAGCAACTCAAGGTGTCGGTCTGTTTTTCTCCACTTCAAGCCACAGAAGATCCAAGGAACGGCCCATCATGCGGTGGCTCCTTCGTGCCACTGATCCATCTGCAAGGCTAACCTCACTTGCAAGATGGCCCCCTTCAAATATGAGATCCATTCAGGCTGTGCTTCTAAATGGGACTCCAGTGTTTCTGGGGAGGTGGCTCTGGGGAGGAGAGGTGACTCTGGGGAACTTATATCAAGCTCTCCTGGCTTTCTGGCCAGAGATGCCAGCCAACCCCACCAATCCAGCACCCCATTCATTGAGTTTCCCAGAAGACTTCTGATATTAGTGTGAGTGAGGAGGGTCTCCCACCCTCCAGCTGTGCAGAGGGAGGACACATGAGTAACTCACATATGAAAATAAAAAATGGCCCATTTCAACTGATCTTAAAAAATAGTACTACACAGGCAGGAGTGGGGGGAAGGGGCTTGAAGGAGCCTGCTGCCCCCTCCCCACTTACTCACCAAATATATCATATCAAGTGACTCTGAGCTCCCATGAGATACTTTGCCAAGTAATTGAGCCAAGACTGGGGTCTGGGTGGGAGGGATTTTAATCAGTGCATCGCCAGCATGGCCTGTGTATTGTGAGCAGCCTGCTAAGAGCAATGTAGCTGTGGCTCTGCCCGCCAGAGACCGCTGCATTTTCCTTCCTTTCACTTGCTTTATCTCCATCCTTGCATGGAGGACCTCAACAAGAGTCTGGTTTGCAGGGCCCCCTCCCCAGCAAAAATCTCAACAATTGCAGCACATCAAAAAACAAGGGTGCATCGAAAAATTAATGAAGAAAAGGTGGACTAAAGAGGGTTCTATTAAAAGATTGAGGGGAAAAAAAAGATTGACCCCAGGAATTTACTGACTATATATTTTAACTGGCCTTAGTTTAGTCCTGAAAGGAGTTTGCAAAAGAGGAAGTGTTTATTTCTTCCTCTGACCTGTCTTTGGGAACCCCTAAATCTTTGCAGTGGTCAAAAGGTGAAGAACCATTCACAGAGGTTAGGATCCTTAGGATCTCTGGCCCATCACTTCTTGTGAAAAAGAAGCCACACCTTCTCATCCCTTCCTGCTCTGCTGATCTTGCTTAGGAGGATGGAAGGCCCGAAACAGCAAATCACTATTTCTCAGTAAATTCCACCTGGCTAGACTCCAGGGTACGCAGGAGAACTCCTGATAGACAGATGCATGTGCATATTTCTGTGTGGGAGGAGCAGCACCGTTCACGCCCTTGTCATCCACAGAAGTGTGTCAGCTGGTAAAGCGGGGGTTAGCCCTGCCCTGGCCTCAGTCTTAGTAACATGCTATCATAAGCCCACGAGCTGAGCACCCTGGCACTACTGTTGTCCGGAGAGCCCTGCTGAGTTCAGCTAGCAACCCAGAGAAATGCAGCCTAATCTTTTGGACAATGTTAGGGCTCATCCCCAAATGATTGCTCCCAACCAAGATAGGCCACAAAGCACTGCTCATCCTTGGAAGACACCAAGAGTGGCCTCCAACTGAGTCAGCTAGCACAGCAGAGAAATCTCGCCTTTAAAGGGCTGGGGAGGGCTTGCAAGCTCATCTAATCAATTCCTTACAAACAGACTTAGTGTCATTGCACCCTACAGGACGGGGACTTGGGGAGACTGGCATCTGCTGATCTGGCTAAACAACACGTTTGGAATCCAAATGTGTCTATAAATGTTTGTACTGATTGTCATTCTGTTCTCTCCATATTTTAGTGTTGATCATTTTGCAACCTGCAGCCTGCCTCGTGGAATAAATGACACAAGCAAATTAAAAAGGCACATGGTGCACGGAGGGGCCGTGCAGGGCAGCGGCTCTGATGGTCCAGGCCACTAGGCTGCAGCCTCAGCAATCGCCGACGTTTCCTGCCATCAGGGATTTAGTGAGAGGGGTGGGCTTTCCAAAAGAGCAACACTGTCGAAAAATTTCTCTGGTATTTCCAGGGAGGGAAGAAGTCATATTTTCACATCAAAAAAGCAAAAAAAAAAAAAAAAAAAAAAGTGGTGGCATGTTTTCAATATCAAGCTATGGTCATCAAAGTTTTCACTGACCTTTAATAAGTGACTTTTTTTATTTTGAAAACTGGAGTTTGATAAGGGTGTCCAGAACTCACTTGTATCATACTCAAGGGCCACGATGCCTTTGCTTGGGGGCCCTGGGGCCTGGTGACAGCAGTGGTTCAGGAGGCATCGCGTGAGACACACACTCAGAGCAGAGCTCCCGAAGGCCAACAGGGCCCGACAGAGTCACCGCGTACTACTCAAGCTCTGAGCAGCCAAAGCCTGTAAGCAAGGCGGGAGGCGGTGGGGAGGCAGCCCATAAGCCAGCAGCCTAGCGAGGCTCTGCGCCCCTGTGCTGTGTTCCTGAAGGAGGCTGCCCTCCCCCCTCTTCCCCAGGAAAACAACCCCAGTGTGGTCTCGGGCCTCCGGGGCCAGTGGAGGACTTCCATTGAAAATAATGGAAATTCACCTTGGCGCACTTTGATCCTTACAAGGCAAGTCTCTTTTGATCCATAAAGGTATTTTCTCAAGCCGGAAGGAGGGGTAAGGTGGGGGGGAGTGATGTTTAAAAAGGAGGATGATCCATTTCATCGAGCCAGGAGGCGGGGCTCGTTGGGAAGTCGGGGTAGCCTACACTGCTTCCCGTGGAGATGTCAGAGGTGGGTCCCCCAGCCATGGCTCTCAGTGTCTGGCTCACTCCCTGCCCCGCATGAGCAACAATGCCCAAATTACTGTCCACCGTGTAATCCAGCCCGTTGAGCAAAGGAGCGTGGGATGGCAGGGACGAGATGGAGGCTGGAGACTGGGGGATTCCATAGGGGCTCCCATCCCTCAAGTCCTGATAGGATTGTCCCGTCCCGTCCATGGAGAAGCTCCCATTCATTAACTGTCCGCCTGTAACGTCCCCCACGTTGCCATAAATCCTATTGGTGTGGCCAAGTTCTGAGAGAATTTGATCCTCTGTGGACAAAAGAACGGAGATTTATTGTCAGCTGCCGGGACTCAGTGGTCCTGCTTTCACAACCTAGGAATACCCACACCCAGGGGAGATGCCCACGGGGACGGCTACCTCTCTGCCACGCAGCAGTCAGAAACCAACATGTCAGCCCGGCATCCAGAGACAGAGCGGGACAGAAGGAGGACCTGCCTTCCCAGAGAGCTCACCGGTCCTTGTGGCCCCTGCCATAAGGGGTGAGCGTGCCCTGGGTGGGGATGGGAGGGGTTACCCGCATGGCAATGGAAACCTTGTGCTGACAAGACTAATGGGAAAGTTTTCAAGCTGAGAAAAAGAGAAACAAGCAGGCCCACAGGGTGAGGGTCACCGAAGGCCTCTCTTAGATGTGTAGGAACTCCCTCTGCTCTACCTGGAAATGAGGTTCAGTGTCAAAGGACTTGGTTTCCCTCCTTCTCAAATAAACGCTTCTCTGGGGACAGCGTATTGGCTTGGTTAAGGCAAATGGACCTCCTTGTTTCTTGCAAACGTTCACGAAAGGGAGCTAATGGGATCTTTGCCACCTGGAAGAAGTCATCTCTCCAATACAGGTGAGCAGTTTTCATCTTAAGGCATAGAGGATTATAGAATTACCCAGCGAGTTCAAGGGTGTGTCAACCTGGGAGGCCCCCTGCACGCCAGAGAAATTAGCTACCAAACAAGACTGAGCAGTCCTCTGTTCCAGATGTTGACTTCAGCAGCTCGGATGAGTAAAGGGGCTTCCCGGAGCCTGGCCCAGCCCCTCAGTGCTGACCTCCAGGCTGAGCCGCTGCTCTCTGCTCTTGGGGACAGCCCATAAGCTCTTGGGGGCTGTTTATTTTAGTCTCAAACCCACAAGCTTCTTTTCTAATCCCACCTGGGCTTATGCATCGATTCTGTCAGGGCCTCCTCCCCAGACGAGACTTAAATACCCAGTCCTCTGACAGCCTTCCTGGAGCCTGCCCCCACGCAACCCATAAAAATGGGAAAAGGTGGTGAAACCTTGTGATCTTGGAAGGTGGCAGAAGCTGAAGGCTCAGGCCCTCATTAGACCTTCTTTTTTTTAAGATATATTTATTTATGCTTACAAGAACTGGGGTACAGGCCAGAGGTGTGGGGCGGGTGAGAGGATTCACCAGAGACAGAGTAGGGAGCAGAACAGGCAGATCTACTGAAATACACTGCTGAGGGGAGCAGCGGGTGAGACAGGGGAGGTCTGCAGCTCCATGTGATGTAGCTCCCTGGCTGGGAATTGAACTCATGCAGCAGTGGCTGTTGATAGCTTCATAGTGCTGAGACTGAACCCCCTGTGCCACCAGGGAGGCCTTGGCCTTCTGCTTATATGCCAGGGCCCTTTGTGGGTGCCACAGGCTTCTGTGGGAACAGTTATGTCTTCCAAAGGAAAAAAATGTGCCGAGCCTTCCCCAAACACATTCGTAGTTGGTGTTGATCCCCAAAACACTGTGAGATGGACAGGGATATGGTTATTCCCCATTTACATATAGGGAAACTGAGGCTCAGGACAAGGGAATCAATTTGACAGAACCATACAGGAGAAATGAACTCCAGCCCATATGCTTCCTTTCCCCACAGCAGAAGACCTTCCTTCCACATTTGAGGGCTCAATAAATGGGAACCGTTATGGCTACTTGCGAACAACCTGAAGATTCAAAACATGCACTCATTTGCAAATTTTGCTGATGCACACATTTGAATACAGCACATGCTGCGAAGCAGATGAAGTGAGCAGCGGGGTGGGGGGAGGGGCGGGGGGGTTAAGGGATTTCAGAAATAAAGCCAGTGCTATCTCTCATGCACCCACAGCAGGGATTCCCCCAGGGAAAGAGCCCGTTAAACATGCCCCCCCACCACTAGGGGCCACTCTAGGGGAGCATGGGAGGGAGGCCACTGCCCGGCAGAGGGGAGACACATAGGAGAGGGGCTAGAGGCACAAGACGGAGACCCAGCTATCTGTCCACAGCTGCATGAGCTGGTGAGGGAGCCCCAGTCAGCAGGAAAGGAGGGGAGGCCTTAGGGCCCACAGTCCTGGTCCCCAGGAATCTAGAGTCCAGATCTCTCCTCCTTGTCACATCTTAAAGAGCCACTACACATCATCCCCCACCCTTCACTGCAAGTCACAGGGAACCCTGTGCAGGAGGGCGTTGTCAAGACCTCCAGAAAGATCCCTCCTGAATATGAATGTTTATTGTTTCCCAGGGGCCTTTCCTAAGGCCTCGGCCTCACCCCTCCAGCCCTGCTCACCTCGGAAGCTCAGCTCACTGTCACTAACCCCACAGTCCTCTGCAGAGCTCTCCTTCTCCTGCTTGCTGCCTCCCCGGCTCCTCTTGACGCTTTTATAGAACTGCCCCCAGCGATGCCGCCCTGCGTCCTTCTTCAGTCTCTTCTCCTTGGCCCTTCTGTTCTGAAACCAAACCTGCCACACAAGCACAAGGGACATGCTCAGGGTGTCCACCATGAACCCAAAGCACCCCAGGGCCCCAAGACAGGTGGCTGACATAGGGCCTGAAGCCTCATGAAGTTCAGAGCCACCATGCCCTCTGTCTGGGCCACAGAAATCCGCCTGTGATTCTGGCAAATTTCCCAAAATCATGGTCCGAGGCCCAAGTCCCCAAGGGGATCAGTGAGCATTGGAGAAGTGACATCGTGAGAGCTCCCTACACTTCCCTCACGTAGAGGGGGGGCACACTGACCGCTCAGGACACTCTCAACCCAGGCCCCAGGCCCTCCAGGAGGGTGGTTCTAGGATTGGGCAAAGGAGTCCTGGGTCTGGGGCAGCAGATGTCTCACCTGCACGACCCTCATGTCCAGGCCTGTTTCTGAGGACAGCTGCTCCCTCACATGCCGGGCAGGCTTAGGGGAGTTCTTGTAGGCATTCTTCAACGTCTCCAGCTGCTTGGCTGTGATGGTAGTCCGGGGCCGCTTGGCTCCAGCCTCTGAGTCATCTGCAAGGAAAGCCACTCCCTGTTGGGTAGGTCTACCTGAAGCAATGGGCCTCCTTCCCTTGCCCTCTTTTCCTCAAGCAACCCTGCCCATTATGGCGAGGCATGGAAGACACTGGCGACGTCAGAGTGGAGCAGCCTCACCCCTCAGAGCCTACTCCTGCACCGCAGCCCCAGGCCTCTCCCTGTCCCCTTCCAGCCCAGCTACACAGGCACTGTCCTCAGACCCCGTCCATGTCCCTATCATGACAAACACTCCTGCTGTACACCCTCGTGAATCACACCAGGGCTGTGAGTGACGTCTGTTCTGAGGTGCCCCCAACACCCCTCCCCTGTTCCCACAGCACAACCTCCCTGGACTCATAGATGGGGGTCGCCTACATATCCACTGGTCATCTGACCAATGTCCATGAGCTAGTGGGTTAGAACCCATTAGTGGGTTGCAAGGTCCAATTAGTTGATCAAAAACTAAAATAATGGACTGAGGTGGAGTGGAGTGGAGTGAAGAGCAGTGGGATGGAATGTGATGGAATGGACTGGAATGGACTGGAATGGAATGGAATGGAACAGGATGGGATAGAATAGAACAGAATAGAATAAAACAGAATGGAAGAACTTTCATGAAAGTTATTTAGTGGATGAAATGTGTGTACTGAGTTGAGATGTAAAATGCATATCATACTGTGGATCATAGAACTGCTTGGAAATCACCTCTGGATTTCACTAGACACACCTCACGCTCCTATTAGTCAAAGACTGGTTTGTTCTCAGAACCAGCACAAGAGAGGCACCTGCACTGTTGAGATCTAGTTCACAGCCAAGAGCAAATGGTTTGTTTCCCCGCACTTGTAGTTATTCCCATTCTCTGCACAGCACCCTTGGGGTCCACAAAGAGTAAGTCACCTGCAGGGTCCCTGGTCTCCCCCTCCCCCTGTGTCCTTTAAAGTGTCTCTTCTACAGCCCTACCTTTCTCCCTTTCTTTTCATCTTTCTTTCCATTCAAGAAAACACTCTCTTGGGTACCAATAACAACAGCCAGCATTCGTTAAGTGCCGACTGCATGCCTAGTGTTGATCAAAGAGCTTAACATGCACACACTCTTCTGGGCAATTCTAAGAGGCTTTCCTTGGAGTCAGAAGACCTAGGCATGCCTCCCTGATGGTGCAGTGGGTTGAGCACTGCGCTGTGAAGCTGTCTGCAGCCTCTGAAGCACAGGTTTGATTCCTGGCTGGCCAGAGAGATACCCACATGGTGCGGCAGACCTTTCCTATCTTGCCCACTGCCCCCCTCAGCAGTGCCTTTGGTCAGTCTGCCTGTCCTGCTCCCTGCTCTGTCTCTGGTGAATCCTCTCACCCTCCCACACCTCTGGCCTATACCCTAGTTCTTGTATAAATAAATAAATCTTAAAAAAAAAAAAAGATGACCTAGGCTCAGCATTTTTGTTGAGTGACATGAGCAAGTCTATCACCCCTGAAGCCTGCGCATGGGGGTGGCAAGTCTCCACCTTGTGCACTGAGTCCCCACAACTTCTCGTGCTCACAGAGGAGGAGGGATGAGACCATAAGTCTTCCCTTCTCCCCTGGCTGTTTTCATCTCCAGCAGAGCCATTGCCATTAAATCCGGGCCTCCTCATTACTCCCTGGCATCCTGAACCCAAGAAAGAAGGATTCCAGAGCCGCTGTGGCAAAGACAGAGCAGAACCTCCAAAGGTCTTTAATCTCCCTTCTGCCAACATTTATAAAGATGACAGCATTTGAGGCGAATGGGAAATCCTGCACTTCTGAACAAGGATGGAGTCTTATGTGCAAAATCTGAAAGAAAGACCCCAAAAATTTTAATTCAAGACTGGCTTAATTTCAAAATAGTTCAGCCTAGTGACTTAGAGGTTGTTCCCCACAGCTGCTGGCGGGGTCACCCTGCTGCTGGCCCACTGCTGCCTCCATGCTCAGGACTTCCTTCTCACGATTATGAGGACTATTATGCTGTTATTTTAACATTCACTGTTATTATAATTTAAAATCTTTTTTATACCCTATAACAATGTCATCCAAGTATTCATTAAGTAGCGGTGGCAATGCTCATGCTGAAAAATGTACCCAAAAATCAATAGCTTTGGTACGGAAGTTAAATGTGATAAAAATGCTCTGAGGAAGGCCGAGCAAGACGGTGCTACCCTGGGCTGTTAATTTAGGAGAGAGCATTCTGCGAGCGATGAGAGATAGTGCCGAGAAAATAAAAAGTAGCATTAAGGCAAAGATACACTTCACCGCTTATGGATTTATGTGCTCCCAGAACACATCCCCTCTACTTTTTACATTAACTCCTATGGGGAAATTAGTCTTAAAATATGTTCATATTGAATTATGCAGGGTCTTCTCACACTTGTCCTTACATAAAATGCAACCTCATTATATTGAAAATGCAAATATCTAGGGAGATGTAATAAATGAACAAAACCCGTCACAGGAAGGGACAAATAGGGGAGATGAGGTCCTTTGTCTAGCACAGGAGAAGGAACAGCAAGCCTGAGAGAGGGCTTAGTTTAGCAGTGAAGAATCAAAGGGCGAGACGCGAGTGTCCCACAGCAGGCAAGGAGCCCTGCTGGGCCAGGGTCACCCCAATTTCCCTGACAGAGGCAGGGGACATATCAGAATTGGCGTAACCTTCAGCCCCTTGAAGGCCTGCAGCAGACCTCGTGTCCCTGGTGACATGTCCACTTGCTGGCCACCCCCTCACTTGATATCCCACGAGACAGCGCCGTCCTAGTGAAACCTCGGCAAAGAGCCCTGCTTGGCAGCCACTGCTATCCCCCATATGTGGTGAGAAGCTGCAGCTCGACTAATCACAGAGCTTATGAAAGGACCCCCACATCAGTGAGTGGCCCGGGAGAGAAGTCCACCAGCCCCCGATGCCAAACCCCTTATGTTTCCATTGGCCTACAGAGGCCTCCAGGGCACAAGCATCCCTCCAGAAAAGGATTAGCCCTGTTATGCCATCGTGCCTCTTCAGCTGGACACCTCCCCTTGTCTTGAGTTCCACCCCCCAAAGCAGCTGTGGAGCCAGAAGCACTCAGGGCTAACGGAGGCCTCTGACAAGAAGAAGCTGCAGTGGACGCAGGAAGTTGTTCATTCTTCCAGTCTCTGGGGAAGGGCGTGCGAGTTCCAGAGGCATCCAAGTTCCAGGTCAGGATCTTGAGTCTATCTGCTTTGACGTTTTATCCCTCACATGATGCCCTAATCTTCTGACATCATAATTGACTACAAGCAAAGACATCGAGTGAGTTTTAAGGAAACCCAGCAGATAACTCCATTAAGACAGAGCCTAGGAATGGACTTTCAGAGGCTGGGAAAGAGAAGGAAAGAGATGGAAGGTCTGAAAGGCCTGAAAGGCCAGAGTTATGGGAGTGGGAGAAGGGAAAGGAAATCCCCCAATAACAATATTCTGCATCCATGCCCCTCCCACCAAAGCCAAGCTCAACACAGTCGCCTCACCAATGGGCCCCATGAATGATCTGCCTCCTCCACGCCCCAAACCCTTTATTTTAAAATGTGTTTATTAAGAGAAAAACTAATTTCTCCATGTATTGATCAGATCCTGTAACATATGTGTGTGGGTCCAGGAAAGATCTGGAAGGAGATACATAAAATTACTGTTGCTTTATTTTCTCATCAAGCCCAGAGCTGTCAATGAGAGCTGCTTTCCCAGGAACACACTGAGTTGATATCAATTCTAGTCAAAGGCAAAGGCCTTGATGTGTCCTGAGTCTGTGCATCTGAGATTCCCAGGTGGAGCTTGGCCAAATGCCAAGATGGAAGGGATGCCAGATGCAGGCATAACTGTGAGTGAAGAGGCAGAGGAGGAGATACAGGAGGGGGAGTCGGGCTTGGCTTTCCAGTGGGATCTGAGAGAGTGTGGGGGTCTGCACCCTGCCCAGGCAGTGGAGAGAACTGGGCATCCCCGAGGACATGGCACTGGAGGGTAATATGGTGCCCAGGCTGTGTAAGGGATGGCAGGTTTTCCGGGTATCCTGGGTATGACTGCTGAAAGCAGGGGCCTGAAAGCAAGTCTCTGCTTGGACCATGGACAATGGTTCAAGAGTGGGTAGGGATTTTCAAGAGCTGGAGTCTCCCTGAATATGGAAACTGAGCAAGCCCTGCCTGCAGCATCAGAGCTTGGGGACACAAAGCCATCATTGTCCCTAAGTTCCTGCTCTGGAGAAGTCTGGCCTGCAGTGTGAGAGGGGAAATTGAACACGATTAATCCAACATCCCTTCAAAGGGCAACTTAGGCCAATGCTAGGGCTCTCACTGACTGAAGCCTTTGATTGTGGAGGCTGAGGTAACTGCGCACCCCAATATACAAGACTAGGGAGTGACCTCAAATGTCCTCTGTAGACTGAGCACCCGCCCAACTTCATCCTATTAAAGAAGCCACCCAAGATGGTGACCATGGGCCCCTTGCACCTCCTGAGCCTGCCAGCTAGCGTGGGGGAACAGTGACACGCTCAGTACCCATCACTTGATTAATGCTTCAGTGAATCCGGCCAGTGCCCAAGGATGCAGGGGTGTGGAAAACTAACCCTCCCCCTAGAGATTGGGGAAAGCTTCTCAGAGGGGGCAGGGTGGGCTCAGGGCTCTGAGGGCTGGGCAGCTCAAAGCCGCAGAGGGCTCCTCTGGCTGAGGGCATGGCCTGAGCACAGGCCCGGAGGAGGGACCGTGCAGGGCAGTGCCATTTACCGTTCTGCTTGGCTGTCTCGTAGTCCTCCTTGCACACCAGCCGCCCGTCCTCCATGAGGTAGAACTCGTCCCCTGTGGCCAGCTGCCGGTTACAGATGATGCAGGCAAAGCAGTGCAGGTGGTAGACGAAGTCCTGGGCCTTGCGGACCACCTGGGTTGGGGGAATGCCCTGCTGGCAGGCCGTGCATTTTGTGCCGAAGCGCCTGTCAGAGCAGCATGAAAGGATTAGGGTGCAGAGGGGTATCTGGCCCCACCATTTCCTCCTCCTGCCCCTCCACTCTGGGACATTCGTGGGCATCAACGCCTGGCCTCCCAGCAATCACTGTCTGGTCTTTCCCGCCTCCAGCCAGCCTCATTGCAGGACTGAACTTTCATCTCCAGCCCCTTTCCCAAGGCTGACATCCCAGACTCTAAAGTTTACGAGGACGTTGGAATTTCTAAGTCCCAACTGTGAGTAAACTCTTTCATCCTCCGCCTCTTGGATTCTCCAACTCTATGGTGAGGCCTAGAGTGCCAGCCCCACAGGGACTGCACTGATGTGCAGGAAGCACCCAGTGAAACACCCAGCAGGTACCATCCACACTGGGAAGCCAGGAGACAGCACCGCCTGGGGTCCATGTTGGAGCTCAGAGGAGCCACATTTGGGAAGCAGAGTGGGGGTCGCCTGAGGCTACCTCTATCCTCTCCCTTCCAGCCAGCACAGAGTTCAGCCTCTACCCCCTTCCCTTGCACAGCCCCTGGGATGTGGGAGCCTGGGGTAGGCCCAGGAATCTGCATTTTCAAGCCTTTCACCATTTGAGGCAGAGTCTGAAGACCTCAGTTTGAAAAATGCTGCTTCAGCTGCTCCCTGGCCAACACTTTTCAGGACCAGCACCTCGGCTAGAGGAGGTCACCTGCTACCATCCAGGCCAAGCTCGGGAGGGGGAGAAGAAGACACATTAAAATATAGGCCAGTGGGGTCATTTAAGCCCCTTTCCCCATTCTGACCAGAGATGCAATGGCCACTAATGGGAGAGGCGGGATGGTAATTTGGAGGCCAGTGTAGACATGGGCCATGTCTACATGGAGGGGGTTCGGTGGGGGGCGGGGGTGCAGAGCACCACTGCAGGTGCACCTTCCCCACTTGAGGAGAGAGGCGGGAGGGGCTGGGGAGGCAGGGGCAGAGTTTAAAACAGCAATCAACCTAATTATTCATGACATTTCACACAGCAGAACTTTATCTTCTTCAGGATGAAAGACTTCGCCTAATGGATCTGGGGAAGGTTTGATTTTAATGGTCCTTTTAACTAATGCTTATAGGCAGCCTGATTTCCCCTGAAAGGACAGTACATATTTCATCCACATTAATACCAAATAAATTAATTATGGTCATGGCTATCATGATGAATCCCAGATTAATGCAGAATGATGGGTCTCTTATGCGGTAATGATACCTGCTGGGGGGCTACGGGCCTGCAGCTTGCGTGGCCAGCTGCAGCTTTAGAAGCCCCCCTCCCAGGGACTTGGTATCTAAAAGAGACACAGAGGGGGGGTTCTCTAAGTCTAGCTGGGTAACCTTGAAAGAACCAGAAGCATGACCCAGGGGACCGCTCTTCTGAGGCGAGACTCCCAGAAGGGTCTGAGAACCTCAGGCCTTTGGTTTGTGACGACCCCAGACTTCTGACTTCTTGGTTTGTGGGGAAGGTTGTGTGTGGGGAGCAGATATTCTCAGCCTGAGGCTCAGGGCTGGCTCTGAAAACCACCCCCAAGAGATTCAAAACCAGGAGGAGCCTGGGCCTTCATCAGCTTTTCAAGGGGGTCCAGGACCCACAAAGGAGATGGAACATTTGTTGGATAAATAGATCAGTGAAAAGGCCTCCCCGGTGGTGCAGCGGTCGAGTGCTGGGTTGTGAAGGTGCCCACAGCCTCTGCAGCACCGGTTCGATCCCTGGCTGCTCCCCGGCCACCGGAGGAGGGTCCCACATGGCGCAAAGACCTCTCCTGCCGCCCGCTGCTCCCCTCAGCAGTGTGAGTCGGTCCTTCTGCCTGCGCTGCTCCCCGCTCTGGCTCTGGTGAATTCTCTCACCCTCCCGTGCTTCTGACTGTACCCCGTGCTTGTATAAATAAGTAAATAAATCTTTAAAAAAAAAAAAGATCAGTGAAAGGGGCTTCCCTGGTGGGGCAGGGGTTAAAGACATAGCGCTATCAAGCTATCACCAGCCACTACAGCATGAGTTCGATCCCAGCCCCCCAGGGAGCAACCCACATGGCACAGCAGACCTCTCCTGTCTCGCTTGCTGCTCCCCTCAGCAGTGTACTTCAGTGGATGTGTCTGCTCTGCTCCCCACTCTCTCTAGTGAATCCTCTCACCCCCTGTACCTCTAGTCTATACACCAGTTCTTATATGAACAAATAAATAAATCTTAATAAAATTAAAATAAATAGATCAGTGAATACAGAACCGGGCTTTTAGCGGATGTGGGTGGAGACAGCTGAATGTGAGGATGGAGGACAAAGTACAGAGCCAGCTCTGGAAGGTTCTTACTCCCAGAAGCGCAAGACCTGTGGGCTGCTCCTATGACCCGCACCACAGAGGAAGGCTGGTGTTTGGGGGACAGAGAAAGGAAGCCTCTGTACGTGTTACTAAGTGCCTGACATTTGCAGGCCAATTCGCACAACAGGTATCAAAAATGAAGCAGTGCCTTCAAATGAAGCAGTGCCTTCCTCACGGCCTCCGCGAAGCCTCCCATATGAGCCACCCCAAATCCGGTGTCCAACTCCTTGCCTGCAAATGCTGGCACAGAAGAATGGGGGTTTTCCAAACACCACCGTAGTGGTCAGAACAGAGGAGTAGAGACTAAGGGAGGCTCCAGAGCCAGCCAAGTCCCCCCAGAACCCTCTCGCATGGAGAGGGTCACATCTCTCACCGCCAAAAAGCAGACAGTGGCTTCAGTAACCAGAAACCCAGTTGACACCAGAGCCCCAGAGACATGAAAGATAATGGGGGTATAAATTTAGTCTACGCACCGACAGTGATTCATGTGTGAGGGTGGCAAGTGCACAAGAAAAATGAAAAATAAATGGACTTTCCCACCAGCGTTTTTTAGCAATTGAAGCAATTTTCCTGATTGTGGGATTTATACCGATGGTAAGCAGGAGTTGCTCCTTATTACCTTTTTTCCCTGGATCACAGCCAACTGGACCATCATTGGGGGGACCACATGGCCCCCTTAGGCTCCAGGGCTCCCTCAGCATGGTGCCTCCTCCCCACTCCCGGTCAGAGCCAGTGGACCCAGATTAAGGTGCTGTCCTGTGGGGTGTATATAGCGAAGATACTGCCCTGAAGAATCCAGACAGAATGAGAGGAGAAAGCCACAGCCTGGAGCAGCTTCATGACTAGCTCTGTGATAGGCAACAATGAGACAGCCGTGGCCAAAATGGAGCAAAACTATGACCTTTACTGCTATCTAGAGAACCAACAGCCTAACCAACCTGACCAAAGTTGGAGAGCCTGGGGATGGGAGTGAAGCTTGAGACAGATCAAAGAAGAGGCTTCTGGGCCTCCCCTGGTGGTGCAGCAGTTGAGCGCTGGGCTGTGAAGCTGCCCGCAGCCTCTGCCGCGCTGATTCAACCCCTGGCCGCCAGCGAGGGACCCACATGGAGCGACAGACCTTGCCTGCTGCGCCTGCTGCTCCCCTCAGCAGTGTATTTCATTGGTCTGCCTGTTCTGTTCCCCGCTCTGGCTCTCGTGAATCCTCTCACCCTCCCGCACTTCTGACTGTATCCAGTGCTTGCATGAATAAATAAAAAAAAAAAAAAAAAGAGTAGGCTTCTGGCATTGTCTAGGCAGCAACCCCTTCATTCTATTATTGAGCACGTGCTGTGTGCAGGGTGCTGTCACTGGGGTGCAAATGGCACTGGCCCCTATCACCAGGACAAATCATATGGTCAGTCCCCCTGGGAAGGCAGCTGGAGCTCACCCAAAAAAGACAAAGGAAATGCAAGGAAGGGCTTGCCAGTGGCTCCTGTTACTTTCCTATTTGGTCACACCACTGGATTCTCTTATCCCTGCCTGGCATGTAGTAGGCAAACAGCAGAGCCCAGTGAATGCGTGGAGGCACTAGGAGTTAATGCCTGAGCCACTCCTGGAAACTGTGTCTAAAACTAAGGGAGTTGGGGCCTCCCCGGTGGCGCAGCGGTTGGGCGCTGGGTTGCGAAGCTGCCCGCGGCCTCTGCAGCGCCGGTTCGATCCCCGGCTGCTCCCCGGCCACTGGAGGAGGGTCCCACATGGCGCGCAGACCTCTCCTGCCGCCCGCTGCTCCCCTCAGCAGTGTACTTCGGTCCTTCTGCCTGCTCTGCTCCCCGCTCTGGCTCTGGTGAATCCTCTCACCCTCCCGTGCTTCTTTTTTTTTTTTTTTAAAGTTTTTTTTTTTTTTTAATAGAGGCATGTTTTATTTATTTATTTATTTGTTTGTTTGTTTGTTTTGTTTATACATGCACTGGGTACAGTCAGAAGAGCGGGAGGGTGAGAGAATTCACCAGAGCCAAAGCGACCCTCCCGTGCTTCTGACTGTACCCAGTGCTTGTATAAATAAATAATAAATCTCACAGACACAGTAATATTTGACTAAATATTTGGGTGATATTGTATAAATTGTATAAATCAATAAATAAATCTTTAAAAAAATAAAAATAAAACTAAGGGAGTTGAACCTTTGGCTGAAACAAGGTCCACAGTTTACTAAAAGATGACACTCTCCATTCTACTTTGCTGTCTCAAAAGTGAGGATTAGGGTGACCTCTAACAGATGAGAAACTAAAGAACCAGCCCGGTTCACACAGGCAGAGTGAGAAAACCCAGGGTTTGAACTCAGTGCTTCTGGAACATGGTAGTTGTCAAAGGCAGCAACATCCATTGAGAAGAAGCTGTGGTGCCCCTTGGCCTCCATCATCCCTAGTTGCTCAGAGCCACTGAGCATGGGGTTCCCAGGCCTGCAATGCAGGGTGGCCCTGGGAGGCTTCACCCTGGGGTGTCCTCTCTGTTCACCACCTCCGTGATCCCACAGCTGGGTCTGGCATGAAGGGCCCGGGCCTGTCGCCCAGAAATGCACCAAACATCACAGCTGACATTCAGGGGTGGCCCTGGCCCAGGAGGGGGCCAGGCCTGTGTCCTAGGTCACCACCCTGCCCTCCCCCTGCTCCAGTGCTCAGCCTGAGCTCCCATCTGCCATTTATCTGTCCATCCCACTGTTGGTGACACACCTCATCAAACCACACTCAGACTCAGGGTATCCTGATCCTGCAGCAACCAGACAAAGGCAGGCCCTGCAAGCGCCACTTCTTCTAGAAACAGGTGCTCATAAATCCCACACCACAGAAGTTCTGGCACATTCCTGATTTTATGTTTTGTCCTACAATCAACCAGGGGCCACATTGTGGTCACTGAAACATGACGAATAGCAGCTCCCCTTACCAAACACCTACTGTGTGCTCTATGCTACAGATCTCACTCCCCGGCACCTCCCACCTCCCCCCCCAGGAGTTTAGCTCCTGGCTTACCATCTCTCTCCTGCCATCTCTCTTTATAACCTCAATATCCACGTAGACACTCCTTCCCGCCCTATCTTCTGCATGCTTTGGCCCCTGCTCCTGAAGGTCATGACCCCCACTGGCGTGCATGGCCCTCCTCAGTCGCTCCCATGGTCTACCCCTGTCCTTGCCATTATCAGGAACTGGAGGGGTTTCAGGAATAACCTCCTAATAACTTCACCAAATTCCCCCCAGCAACACCCCAAGTCCCACTATCCTGCAACCCCGACAGGGACATTAATCCTTTTCACTGTCCCTCACTTCCCTCATGACCTTACATCCCTCCATGCTCACACCCCCAACTCCCTTCCCACTCTCATCTTCTGCCTTCACCCAGCACTGGGTGTCTGAACAGAGCAGAGAAAATCACAGCACCTCACAGACTCAGGAGGGCCAGGAACCACCATGCATATACAATCCGGGCACCCCCCACCCTTCAGATGCCTCTGTCCAGACCCCTCCTCAGTCTGGTAGCTGAGTTTCCTGTTTTCCGTGTTCTCAGCAAAGACCTGCACTGCTGTGCTGCTGTGTGCCTCCCTGCCCACCCCCATACACACCCCTGCTAGCCACACTTCTCTCACCTGCAGCTGTATCATCAGCTCCTGGGTGAGGCCTACTCTCCACCAGCTGGAGTCCAGTCCTTCTTGCCTAATAATATTGTTCTTCCAACAACTGTCCCCTTCGCCTCCACATTCATTGTCCACCTCTACTAGCGCCTACCCCTCAGCATGCAACGTGTAGTTATTTCTGCCTCTCTTAACTTCACATCTCCCTCTATCGACCATCCATTTCTCTATTCCTTTTAAAACAAAACTCCTCCAAAGGGGCTTTCTGCACAGGCTCGGGCCTCTATTGTATCTGCTCCCACTCTTCTCTTGAATCCACATTGCTGGTTAATTTTGTGTGTTAACCTGACTCGGTCACCCAAATATTTAGTCAAATATTACTGTGTCTGTGAGATGTTTTTAGATGAGGTAAACATGTGACTCAGGCAGAGTAAAGCAGGTGGGTGGGCCTTATCCAATCAGTTGAAGGGTCTGAGTAGAACAAAAAGGGTAATGCTTCCAAGAGAAAGAGGGAATGCCTCTGGTCTGACCACCTAGAGCTGGGACATACGTCTTTTTCTGACTTTAAACTCAAACCGAAACTCTTCTTAGGTCTGGAGACTGCCACCAGCTTTTGGAGCAGAACTTACACCATGGGCTCTCCTGGGCCGACTACAGATCTTGGGACTCCAGAATCACACGGGCCAATCCTTATAATAAATCTCTTTACAGGGCCTCCCTGGTGGTGCAGGGCTTAAAGTCTTAGCACTATCAAGCTACCAGGCACTGCAGCATGAGTTGGATCCCCAGTTAGGGAGCTACCCAAATGGCACAGTAGATGTTTCCTGTCTCTCCCGCTGCTCCCCTCAGCAGTGTATTTCAGTAGATCCATCTGTTCTGCTCCCCACTCTGTCGCTGGTGAATCCTCTCACCCCCTCGTCCCCCGGCCTCTGGCCTAGACCCCAGTTCTTGTATGCATAAATAAATAAAAATGTCTTAAATTTTTTTTTAAAATAAATAGATCTCTTTACACACATACACACACACACACACACACACACACACACACACACACACCCTGTTGGCTCTGGTTCTCTAGAAAACCCTAACGCACACTAGAGTTAGGGACCCTTCGACCAATCAACCCAAACTGCACTTGGGTCCTTCCTGCCCCTGCATGGCTGAGTCCCGGGCCGGGTCTCTCTTCCCTGTCCTCCCGGTACTGGTTAACTCTCTCCCTCTCTCCCATCTGCCCTCAGGACCAGTCATCCAGGTTCTGCTCCTCCAGGCTGGCAGCCACCCCTCCACCTCTCACGCCTCTTCCCTGTCCACCTGGGGATTGCAGACGTCTCCCCAAAATGTGCATGGTATAGCCCCGGCCTCCTCGCCTCTGCATGGATGTCCAGAACCAAATTCCTCATCTGCCCCAGGTCTCCCCATGGTCTTTCTCATCTCAGAATGATGAATTCCTTCTTTCAGACTTGGACACTGCACCAGCCCCCCACCCAATATACACACACATCTTATTGGACAGCAAATCCTGTTGGCTCCACCCAAAATTCTATCAAGAATTGGACCACCTCTGACCATCACCACTGCTGCCGTCCTCTTTCAGGCCACCGTCACCCCTCACCAATCACTGTGTCCTGAGGGATCTCCTGGTCTCAGCCCTGGCCCCACAAAGGAGCCACAGGCCCAAGCGAAACCTTCTCAGCCCCCTACTGCAAGCCCCCTTCTTGCTCAGAATAAAAGCCAACATCCCTTTACTGGCAGGGACCCTCCCCTTTGTAGCTCCCCATTACTCTCTAGCGTGGTCTCCTGTTACTCGCACTGCACCAGGTCCCTGCCTAGAGACCTCCTGTGTGCTCACTCCTGCAGTTTCTACAGGTCTCGCCTCACATGCGGTATGCATCAATACACATCCTCCATTTATAGATGAGGAAACTGAAATTCAGAGAGGCTGGGTAATGTGCCAGAGGCCACACAGCAGGTAGAGCTGACATTTGAACTCAGGACTCTTCCTTAGTCACAGCCACAGCGACACTGTCATGGGGGCAGCCCAGGCCTATGCCAACTCCCGGTGAGCGAGCACTGCCACAGCACAGCAACACCTGAGGAAACAAAATACTGCATAACTTAATTTTATGCTTTAATTGCTTGGTGGTGATTTACTGCAGGCCGTATATTTTTTTCCAGGCTGACACTTCCCTACGTGTATTTCTTTTATCTATCACCACACTTGACAGGTAAGTTGCTGATATTTACTGTTACTGTATGTACCAATATTTCCAACATATATCACCACCATAGCCATGTCACAGGCACATAAAGTTCTGCCCAAGAATGGTCAGCCTTCTCCAGACACAGACAGCAGCCTGACACCAGAGGATGCGAGAGCCTTGGGGAATAGAGATACAGCCCCCATCCCATGCAAGCACTCACACATACCCCTCCTGGGCCATCAAATTGCCCGCACAGTTCTCTGCAGTTTATTTGAGGGTTTTATTGTGATATTTTTCTTTTTTTTAATGTTTCTTTTTCTTTTTTTAAAGACTTATTTATGCATACAAGAACCGGGGTACAGGCCAGAGGTGCAGGAGGTGAGAGGATTCACCAGAGACAGAGTGCGGAGCAGAACAGGCAGATTGACTAAAATGCATTGCTGAGGGCAGCAGCGGGTGAGACAGAAGAGGTCTGCCGCGCCATGTGGATAGCTCCCTGGCTGGCTGGGAATCGCATTCGGGATTGAACTCGTGCTGCAGAGGCTGTGGATAGCGTCATAGTGCTGAGACTTAACCCCTTGCACCACCAGGGAGGCCCCTGTAATTTTTTTTTTTAAGAGCAACCAATATTATTATTTTGAGGTGAATGTTACTGGAAACGCTTTAGAAACAACTACTTCATTCAATACAGAAGGAAATTGGGGTCCAGAGAAGGATAGTGACTCACCAACACCACACAGTACACAGTGGCAGAATTCTTTTTTCCCCAACCTCATCCCTTTACTTTCCGGGGTAGATTTGCTTCCCAGGAAGCAGTGGGACAAGGAAGAGCTGACCTGCTAAAGCCTAGCTCACCTCCCTTCTGTACACACGCCTCAAGTAGTTATGTGCACCTGCCACCTTCACCTGGGTGATCTCATTTAAGCCGCATGCCAGCCCTTCCAGGTAGCTACCACTATTCCCTTGGCACAGATGGGGACAGGCTGGGAACAGTCAGCCAGCTGGCCCAACGTCAGTCTCCTTCCTTACTACCCCTTTCCCCAAGGCACCTAATCTGCCCTCCCGAATCCAGGTTAATTCTTCTCTGCCAAATTATCAGCTCAATTATTACCAAACTACCCTGCACAGAAGACCCACCAGGGGCATTGGCTTAAAAGTAAAAAAGCCATCCTGACTCCTGAATCTGGGCACAGAATCCACACTTTTTTTTTCCTTTTTTTCTTTTCTTTTCTTTTATATATTTTTTACATCATTTTTCATTTTTGCACAATGTATGCATTTTCATCTTGGTTTTATTCCCCATACAATTCCCACCCCCCTTATTTTGACCGTAATCTCTCCTCTCCTCCCCCTACCCCCACCCCCTGGCCCGGTAGTGTGTCTCTGGTTTACAGTTGTTTGTTGATTTTGATTTTTACTTTATTATAATTAGTCTTTTTCCGGTCCCTTATTTAGGTTTTCTAAATTCCTGCTATGAGTCAAAAAAGATAAACTCATGCAATTTGCAGCAACATGGGTGGAGCTGGAAGGGATCATGCTCAGCGAAATAAGCCAGAAAGAAAAAGAAAAATACCCGATGGTCTCACTCATAGAATCCACACTTTTTAACAAGGCCTCCAGGATGACTGCTGGACATGTGTGCCTGCCAGTCTGGGCCCTCCCCAGGCACCCGCAGACTGTGGTTGATTCCTGAGTTCCCCAAGACCTAAGGACTCATTCTCAAAGGGTGGTGTCACTGACTCTGTGACCGGTGGCTGGACAGGGCCTGGCCTGATCCCCTCACATCACACCGCTGACTAGCCCCCTGTGCTTACCCAAAATAGTGCCACAGGGCCCTACTCTGGCCTGGGGCTTCCAGGGGGCACAGACAGGTCCCCAGAGCCAAAGAGTCTGTTTCTATAGGGACCTCCCTAGAACCTCAGCCAGAGAATCAGTAGGAAATGAAGTGGAGAAAGATCACAGGCCCCTGAGTGCAGGGCCCAGGCGTTCCAGGAGGCCGTGGGACAATGAGGCCAGACACGGAACTGGCAGTCCATCTGAAGGGGAAGGAAAGGACGAGGAGGGTGGATTAGAAAAGCTTCCAGCTGAGCAGAGGTACGGTGACAGGAGCCTGAGAGACGACAGATGCTATGAGAATGGAAAGAGGGCATTTTGGAGAGAGCCCGGGACTAGTACCTGAACGGGCAGGGGTGGGAGGTGACAGAGAGAGGAAGCTGAGCCTCAGTGATGGAGAGAATGAGGGCTTCTGCTGCTAAGTAAGGTTTTTTTTCCTTGGGTAAAGAAATTTCTTCCAGGTCCCTCTCCCACATCACCCAGATCCCTTTTCACTTGGGGACCCTGTTTCTACAGCCCAGAGGCTGTCTGACCCCAACTCTGATTTGCAATCATTCAGTTCCAAACAGATTCCTCCAAAATAGAAAAGCCCCTGAAATGCAGTTTCCACAGATGTCAGGAGGCCTTCGCCCCAGGGCTGGGCTCTGGGAGGGTGGGCGGACAGCTGAAGCGGAGCTCCTGGGGCGGGCAGACAGATAATCCGAGGACTCATCACTGCCTGATATACGGCCTCAGGTCCCGGGGGAAGCTGCTCAGCTAAGTAATTGCTTCTGCCTTGATTACAGGCCTTTGCAAATGACTGTGGGCCTGGTCCCACCAGTGTGTTTGAATCTTACAAATGTCCACATGCACAGTCACTATCTAGACCATCTGATCGTTACCTTAAAAGGTTTAATTTGCTTAGCGAGGGAATTAGACTATAAACTATTCAGAAATTATGGAAAGTCACACGTCAAAGAGACCCTCCCTCTGTGAGTTCCTTGAACACATTTTACTACAGCAGGTTTGTGTGTGTGTGTGTGTGTGTGTGTGTTCTAACAGGTGTGCGATTATCAGAAATAAGATAACAAGTGACTGAGCAAGAAGCTGACCCAGACTGGACCCACAGCCAACCTCAGAATTGAAGTGACCTCCTACTGGGGCAACATGGTACAAGCTAGCATGTGTGCCCACACACATAAGGGCGGGACTCTTCTGCCAAGACTGGGAACCCTGCTCAGCGAAATGATGACTGAGGGCCACAGTAACTGCCCCAGAGCTCGGGGTCACATGGGAAGGGATGGCGTCCTGTGAGGAAAACGCACGAAGGCTCCCCGCCCCACTCCCATGCCTGGAGGTGGGCAATTATTCCAGGCATCTGACCCGCCTCTGCCCAACTCCCATCCCACATGCTATCCAGCCCAAGACACTTTACAGCCACATCACTCACAGCCTCCACGCAGAGCCCTCCTTTTTTCTCCTCCTTACATAGACATGCCAAGCAACTTTAATAAGAATAGTTACTAATAACTATTAGTATTAGTTATTACTAAGCACGTTCTTCATCTTGCTCAATCCTCACAGTAACTCAAAAGGTAGATATTTGGGTATTTTTGTTTTTATTTATTAATTTTCTTTCATCGTTGTTCATTTTTGTACAGCAATTGATTTCCCCCCTCAGATGTCGTCCCTGTAGTTCTCCCACCACCACAGCACCCGGGATCCATCACCACAGGCCCCTGTGCTCTTCCCTCCCCTGTTCTGACCCCCGCCCTCCCCCTTCCCTGCTGTGTGCCCCAGGTCTATCATCTGCCTGCAAGTTTGGTCTTCACAAGGTTGGTATTTGTAGTCCCATTTTGGAGATGAGAAAATGAGGCTCAGAGAGGTCTCATATCCCAAATTTATACTCCTCCTCCTGGACTCATATCCCTCTGAGAAGTCCACCATGTGGAGACATCAAAGGACCTTTCCCCATATTCTCCGAAGTTCTGTAGGTATCTGCCCAACTGAGGGGTGGAGGCCTGGTTGCTGGAATGACTAGGCCAAGGTCAGCAGTGGAGACCAGGTTGGAGCTGCAAAACCACCCTGCCGCGGCCTAGACGCAGAGCTTGAGGAGCTGAAACAGGCTGTTCTTGACTGCGGGGATAAATCAGCAGCTCCCAGGCTCCCAAGGACGCAGCTCACCTGCCCTTGGCTGACAGCCGCGCTGACTGCCTGGAGATTGACTGGCTGGGGGAAGGGGCACTGGCAGAGCTGCCAAACTGCCTGGCTTGGGGGGCGCCCACACACTCCCCAGCAGCACAGACATACAGGGACCTTCTATACCAAGGGGCCCCCAGACGGTGCCCATCTCTGCCCTCCATGCTGGGTAAGGACCTGGGGGACCGAGAGGGTGCGAGTAAAGCGTGAAGTTTCAGTCAGGTGCTCCCCTAGAGTGGCAGCCACCTTCAGAAGCCCCTCTCAAGCAGGCAGGCATGAGCACACAGCACCGGTGGTCTGGTGGGGGCGGGGGCAGCTTGAAGCACTCCACATGCCTCCCCAGAATGTCCTTGAAGGCTTGTGCTTTTCACCTTAAAAATGTGTAGGAATGTATCCTCTTTGCGTCTATAGCTATATTTGTTGTCATATTATAATAATCATTGATTTCTTTCCCAAATCTCCATGTAAATCAACATGGCATCTCTCTCTCTGTAGTTTATCCCTGGCACAGTGCCTGGTGCCCTCCCCATTTTGCCCCCACAGGTTGTTCTAGGTCATCAAAAAATCACCTCAAAAAATGGGCCTCCCCTGGTGGCTCAGCGGTTGAGCGCTGGGCTGCGAGGCTGCCTGCAGCCTCTGCAGCGCCAGTTCATTCCCCGGCCGCCGGTGAGGGTCCCCCCCCCCCACACACACACACACACACACAAATTCTCAAAGCTGGGGGAACAATGATGAGAGGGGTGGCCTGGAGAAACCTGGGTGGGACAGCCCTGAGGGAGAACTCTGTGGGCCCGCCCTCCAGGACTGCAGGTCAAGTGACCAGGGACACAAGGCTTTGAACAGAGAGTCTAGCAGCGTGCTGGCCACCTTTGCACCTTTCTTTTTCCCATTGCACAGCAACTCTGTGGGCCTCTTAACAGATAAGGGGATGAGGTTCAGAAAGTTCTTGTCACTTGTTTGCTGACAGTGCAAGGAATTCAACTGAGCTCCACTGGGGTTCACCAAACCACTCTACTCATAACTCCATTTTGAAATGCTGCTGTGAGTCAGGTTTTCTAAGCTGGCACCATTAACATTTATTCTCTTTTTCCCTGAAACGTACTCTGAGGCTCAGAGACAGCAGGGAGTTTGTCTCAGGACCCAGCTGGTGAGAGAAAGTCAGCAATTGAACAGGTTCCCATAACCAAGGCCCTGTCTAATGTCCTCATCGTGCTTTAGAGTAAAGGAGTAGCCTGCCAGGCTCCTCCTGGGACCCAAACAGTGATCATGAGAGGACCCAGAGCCTTCCTCCCTGACCCCCACTGCACAGATCCTGGTTCCTTTGCAAATAGACAAAACCTACAACAGGCTGGATGTACAGTCCAGAAAGGACCTGCTTAGGAAGTGCTTTACAAGGACCTGACGGCCTCTCAGCTTGCAATTCAAATTGTAATAGGCCTTGAAATGTCCTCTGCATGAGGCAGTGGCTCTCCTGAAGCCACCACTGAACTCCAAATGAATTGCAGCTCCACCAAGGGGCAGAGTCAAATCAATGCCTCTACTTTCCAGCTTCAAATTTTTCTTTCCTTTGCAGAAAGGGAAACCAAGGACCCAAGAGGCAAAGAACAAACAAACAAAAAATAAATTAAAAATCATCCAGTGTTACTGTGCAAAACGGAGTTCAAAAACTGGGAAAGAAAAATGCAACAACCACAGAGTACAACCTTCCAACAATACTTCTTTCTTCGCCTGTGTACATACCAACATCGCCCTCTGCCGCCAGTCACCAGTATTGCCACACCTCACAGGCAAAGACGGACCTTAACCTCCGGCCGTCGTTGACGTACGATCCACCTCCAGGGGGCGCGCATCACCTTCCTGTCTTGACTGGGAAAACTTCACGTGGAGTGTGTACAGGATACCCCCTAGAGATGTGCAGAGTAGCGGCCCCGCCCCTTGTTATGGACAAAGAGATTTAAAATATTGATCCTGGGTCTTAGAAGCAGTGCTGATCGTTGAGGCCAATGGATCCTGACCTCTGGGAAGAGTTAGGCAGCTTCCAAATCCCACAGCTGAGAGCACTCAGGTTTTACGGGGCATTCAAGCACATGGCAGCTGCCAGCCCCCTCACAAAGCACAAGAGCAGGGAGAGACTGGGATTGCAGGGACTGCTCTGCCCTGCCCTGTCCCCCTCATTTCTCTGTGCTTGGGGCTCAGGTGCCCCACGTGTCATCTGAAAGCTACTGTCTGGTGAAGAAGGAACAGACTGCCTGATTCTGTGGCTCAGTCATAGCCTGCCCCCCACGTGGGCAGCAGGACCCAATACCCCTGGGATGGAAAGTGAAACCATTCTGGCCCTGCCCAACTCCCTCCCCTGTCCCTCCCTGTCCTCCTCACCCAGAACTCACTATGCCAAACTACCTATGCCTTCCTGACCAAACATGCAAGGTCCTTAGGAAGTGGATGGGGACTGAGTGCCTGCAAATGCAAGTATCCTCCCCAGGGGTTTCAGAGCTGACCCTCCATCAGCTGTGGGGAAAGTCACATCAGCTCTAAATTTCTCTGCACACAGTTCCCCCATCACAGTTAATGACCTGGATTCAGCACTAAGTCTGTGGCCGGCCCCTATGTTACAAAATGATCCAATCTTAGCAGCAGATCATTTTCCAAAAGAGGGCAGTCAGTGGAACAAAGAGAATGGGTTTGTGGGAGTCACAGGGCAGCTTGTGGGGTGCAGAAGAAGGCAGTCACCAATACGTATTATAAATTTGTTATGTAGTTTACTCTCTGTTGTGTCCAGTACAGTAAGGGTCTATGAGTGAGGCTTGAAGCTAGGTGCAGAAGCAGAGGACAGAAAAATGACTGTTTTTCCCACAAGGAAGATCAAACCGGTAAATGGGGAATGAGCTTTCCAAAGGTATAAGGGCAAACTGGAGGGTGGTGTCCCAACTCTGCAAGCAGGGACAGCTCACCCCACCCCCAAGGGCATCATTGAGGAAGGAAAGGAGAGGCAACCTCTTGCTGCTCTCTGAGAAATGATGTGGGTAGAGGCAATGGGACTCTGAAGATGCCAGAATAAAAGAAAAAAAAGGTGCAGAAACAAAAAGAAAGATGAGGGGCCTCCCTGGTGGCACAAGGGGTTAAGACACAGTACTTAAGCTACCGGCAGCCTCTGCAGCACCGAATTCAATCCCTGGATCCCTGGATCCCTGGCCGGACAGGGAGCTACCCACATGGCACAGCAGACCTCTCCCGTCTCAGCCACTGCTCTTCTCAGCAGTAGATTTCAGTAGATTCGCCTGTTTTGTTCCCCACTCTGTCTCTAGTGAATCCTCTCACCCCCCACACCCCCACACACACTTCTGACCTGCACCCCAGCTCTTGTATGTATAAATAAACAAATCTTTTAAAAAAGAAAAGAAAAGAAGAACAGGCCTCCCTGGTGGCACAAGGGGTTAAGACACAACTTATGAAGCTATCCACAGCCACTGCAGCATGAGTTTGAGCCCCAGCCAGCCAGGGAGCTACCCACATGGCGCAGCAGACCTCTCCTGGCTCGCCCACTGCTCCCCTCAGCAGTGCATTTCAGTCAATCCACCTGTTCTGTTTCCCCACTCTGTCTCTGGTGAATAAATAAATAAATCTTTAAAAATATATAGAGAGAGAAAGAAAGAAAAGAAGGGGCCTCCCTGCTGGTGCAAGGGGTTAAGATACAACCTACAAAGCTATCTGCAGCCACTGCAGCATGAGTTCAATTCTCAGCCAGAGAGCTACCCACATGGTGCAGCAGACCTCTCCTGTCTTGCCAGCTGCTCCCCTCAGCAGTGTATTTCAGTCAGTCTACCTGTTCTGTTCCCCACTTTGTCTCTGGTGAATCCTCTCACCCCTCCTCCACACCTCTGGCCTGTACCCTAGTTCTTGCATACATAAATAAATAAATCTTTAAAAAAATAAAGAAATGAAAAAAAAGATGAGGAGAAAGGGGAGCAGTTCACAGAAAAGGCTTAGAAGAACCAAAGCCCCGCCCCTCAACTAGAACCCTGGAGAGCTTCTGGGTGTGCCTGTGTCAGTACTGCCCCTGCCCTCAGGAAGCACACACATGCTCCCGGAAACTGCATGCACGCCCCCACCCCCACATGCACCAACATAGCCACCAGGAGGGACCAGCACACATTTGACAGTAGTATAAGGTGATGGCGACTACTGCCTTCTGCAAGGAAGCCAGGGAGGCAGCCACAGTTGAAACCAAGATCATTTTTCACATGTTTTCAATTCATGGGGCACTAAAGAGATGAGAAACTCAGAACCCCAACTCACCTATTTCCTGCAGTTAAACTCCTGGGAGGAATCAGGAGAACTCCAGTTCTGTGCCTAGCTCAGGTATTTCTCCCCATTTCTCCTCCAGGACCCCAGAACACACAGCCCCCGAGGGATGGGCACCACCTCCAGGACTTCTCATTCCTGCCCTGTTGTCCAGGCTTTGGTGAACCTCCGAGAAACCCTGATGTTCATCCCGTGGGCACCCAAACTAGGCTCTGGGTCACTGACCAACAACACAGCTCCTGTCCTTGGCTCTGCTGTCCCCAGCAGGTCCACTGAGGTACTGGCCTCGGTAACTGGGGTTATAGATTCTGGGGGTATACTCCAGGCTAAATGCCACAGAAAATAAATTCTACAAGATCCCCTCATCTTGGCCCCAAACTCTAATAGAATTTTTTTCTGCTGGACCCAACACAGAATGAAAAATCAATTTATCACTCAGATGACAGGCACTGTCCTAAGGTTTTTATACATATTAACTCATTTGAAGTTAGTAACAACCCTATGGGGTAGGAACTATTATTATCAGCCCTGTTTTACAGGCCAGCAAACCAAGACAGAGAAGTTAAATAACTGGTCCAGGGCCTCCCCTGGTGGCACAGTGGTTGAGCACTGGGCTGTGAAGCTGCCCGCAGACTCTGCAGTGCCAGTTCGATCCCCGGCTGCAGGTGAGGGTCCCACATGGGGCGACAGACCTCTACTGCTGTGCCCGCTGCTCCCCTCAACAGTGTATTTCGTGGGTCTGCCTGTTCTGTTCCCCGCTCTGGCTCTGGTGAATTCTCTCACCCTCCCACGCTTCTGACTGTACCCAGTGCTTGTATAAATAAATAAATAAATAAATCGTTAAAAAAAAAAACAAAAAACTGGTCCAGGAGCACACAGATAACAAGTGGGTCCCAACCCAGGCCGAGATCTTAATCATCACATATAACTGCTTCTTAGGCAGGTTTCCACTGAAACTGTCTGAGGCCAAGGCCACCTTGACTGCTATAGGGAACAAATCTTCCAGGCATAGCCTGGGGGAAATACCTACTAGATTCTGCCAGGAGCCTCACCTGCTCTACAGGAACAATACAACCAAGTGGCCTGAGGCACCAACTCAGAAGGACTGAAAGAGCCATTCTTTTTAAGATTTGCAGAAATCCTTTGGGGGAAGTCAGGCTCAGGCCCTGCTGGAGCTCCTCCCTTGTTCCTTGTGGAAGCTCCCAGGCCAAGATTCTAGGCCTCAGGTAATGTAGGGGCAGATGATCAAAAGGGGGACCTCCGAGATCCTCCCCCGCCCTGCCCCATCCAGCCTCCCCACAAACCTTTACTCTCCCTTCACTGGGAGAGGCAGAATCAGGCCAGGGCAGTGGCAGGAGGCTGCACCTGAGGATCTCACTTACTTGAAGAAGTCCTCCTTGCAGTAGACGCTCCCAGCCCTGGAGAAGCACCTGTCAGCCAGCTGCATCTGGCAGTCTGCACACTTGAGGCAGGAGCTGTGCCAGTGTCTGTCCAGGACCTTCAGGATGAACTTGTCCAGGATGTGCTGGTTGCAGCCAGCACACTGGGGGATCTCTGCAGGGAGAGTAGAGAGGCAGCGTGAGCCTTCTGCACAGCACTGATAACCAGTTGAGGGCACCCCCACCCCCCAATGTGGATGCCTTCTCATTCTGCCTATGGTGGAAATGAACATAACCCAACTCCCTAGACTGCCACATAAAGATGTGCAGGTTGCACACTGCACAAATGGGCTGGTCAAGGGAGCAAGTGGGGACTGAAATTCTATACATGGCCCAGACCTGAGGGTGTTCCTGGAGACAGAATCTCAGTGTCTTTTGAGAGAATCTCAATATTTTAATGAACTGCAACAGAGTCCATGGATTGGCTCCCACAACATGCCCTCCTAAAGTACTATCATATACTCAGACAAGAAAACTAGAAACTACTTTTCCAGACTCCCTTGCAGCTAGGGTTCTGAATATGATTCAGAGCCTGCCAATCCAATGCACTTAGGAGGGACCTAAATTCAGAACTGTGTTGAATGAATGCACAGTTGAAGGACAGGCTTCCATTGTGCTGCTGGGGAGCAGGGGTTTTGTAGTCACCATAGAGACAATGAAAGTCTGCAGAGCTGGGAGTTATTCCTGGAGGCTGCCCAGAGCTAGCTCCATTGTGTTGAGTGTCACCCAATACCTGGTAATTGATCACTTTCCAGTTTAATAGTGAAGTAGATTCTGTCATCAGTAACTGAACCTTAACCACTGCCCTACACTGCTCTTGTCCTGGGTGACTCCCCATTTCTCTGCCAGCACATCTTCTCCAAGGGATTGTTTTAGGGAAATTGATAATGTTTTAAGTCACTGAATTAGTTCCAAAACTTAAAAAATGATCATTTTTTCCAAGCAGTGCTAAATAGCATCTCTATTTAGAAAGAAAGGAAGATGACAAATATTAAGAACAAAAACATAAAAATGCAAGCATCTGGTTTCCTATAGTAGCTTCCTGATACAGTAATTCCAAGGCTGACAACTGGGGAGTGGGCATTTCTCACTTCTAGTACAAATAGAACTTTTGCTAATTGTTTGTTTACACACTATCTTTCCCACTGGAAGGTAGAATCCTCAAGGGGCAGGAGTTCTCAATTTTGTTTTGTCAGTTCTTAAACACAGTGCCTGGAACACAACAGCAACTCCACAGATATTTATCATGGAATAAATAATTGATCAAATCCTAAGCAGCTCACCTTGAAACAGCTTTCACTAAAGTCTCCTGCACACCCCCAAAATGTCAGCCAAAGTGGTAAAATCAAACCTCTCTCGTGAATCATATCTGTTTCTCCATTCATGTTTGTTGGCTGTGATATAATTTTCAGGTGAAATAGTTTTCAGCATAGGCAGTTAGCCTCAAAGCATGAAGGGGAAAAAGGGAGGTGCGTGGTAGGTGGCTGGGGGGATTGAACATATCTACACCTAGGCAAAGAGAAAGCTTTCTCAAGTATTAAGACATTTGTATCTGAAACTTGTAGACAGGCTACTGTCTACACTTGACACTAATGTCATCACTAGCCTTGACACAGTGTTAATCTTAAACCCAATTAAACCCCCAACCACAGATTGTTTCCTATGTGACTTTAGCAGCCACCTACATTTGTATGAAAGTCAGACCCAGAAAGTTGACACAATTCTCAAAGCAAACCATCCTGCAAGAACTACCTGGTGTCTCACTGAAGCAGATTGTTGTAGGTCTGGACACTTGCTGCCTGTCCCAACTTATATGGGATTTTTTTCTTTTCCTAAAGTTTTCCTTCTTGGCAAAGAAATTTAGTTCTAAATGTATCCAGCAAAGTGATAAGTACATGCTGATGGCAAGAATGTCTCCCAAAGGAGAGGGGGTAGATAGAACAAAGGGTAAAACCTTGGGTTCTAGAGCCAGACTGCCTGGGTTTGAATCCTAGCTCAGTTTTTACTGAATCAATTTCTTTGCCTCTCTCTGCCCTCTGTTTTTCTCACCTATAAAAGAGGATGGTGATGAATCTCTTAGGATTGTGAAGAGTGAACAGCTCATCATCAGCATATAGTTGGTAATCAATCCAAATTTGCTGTTACTGTTAGACAACAGCAGTAACCAGGTGTGAGAAGTGGTTCTGTTGTGACCAAGGGAAAGTTAGGGACCCAACCTCTGACTCTCACTAAGAATTTCTGTATAAATGCCCACCTCACACAGTAGCCAAACAAGGACCCATGGGGACAGAGGGTGCTGTGCCCCCATGCTGGTGCCACCGAATCACACCCCGCCTCTCTCTAGGAACCGGCAGGGACTGATGTCCCCCAGCAGCCAAGGAGGGTTTCCACGCCCCAGCTGAAAGATTTGGACACAGAAGTGAGACTACGAGGAGTGCACCATAAAGGGCATGGGGCTGCGGGTTTCCGCTGGTAAAGGCTGAGCATCTTTTGCAGCGAAAGGGAAGACCTAGCAAGAAGCCCTCCGCGCTCAGGGAAGTGCACGCAGAGCGTCACGAACCTTTGTCCTTCACCCCGCGTACCCCGCCGCCCAGCCGTGCGCACCGCCCAGGGGCTTCGCAATCACAAACTAGATTCTGAGCGAGCTGTCAGGTACCGGCCCAGGGGAGGCAATGAACCCCTGCAGAACCGTTCTCCAGCGCCGGGCGCGCCGCCGCGGGCAGCCACCGGCACCCGCTCCCTCCCGCTCTTTGCCCGGCCCGGGCTCCGGGGCCAGAGGGCCGCCCATTCCCACCTCATCGTTACTTGGCCTTGCCTCCCAGGAAAGCTGCGGCTATATTTCTCTTCTCGGCCACCCATGCACCGGGATGCGGGCGAGGATGTATGCCCATGAAATTTATTTCGAGCAAGGTATCTTCCGGGAGCCTTAATATGATGAGTATTCAAGAGAGAATACATTAAAGCTAATGTATGCAGGGAAGGGCGGGCAGGGAGTTTTAGAGGCTTGGAAGCCGAGACAACATCACGTTCAGGCAGGACGCTAAAAGCAGACATTTCAGCCTCCATCTCCGACAGGGAGCTGGGTCAGGCTGGGCCACAGAAGTAGGGGTTCTGGGGACCAAACTGGGGTCCCACCGGCTATGCAACCATGGAAGGGATATACTCAGGGTGCTCATGACTTAAAAAGCTGAAATACACTTTCCCAGTGTATTGTAGATGTTGGGAGAGAGCATTATTTAAAAACAAAGGTGGGGCCTCCCTGGTGGCCCAAGGGGTTAAGCACCGCACTATGAAGCAATCTGCCGCCTCTGCAGCACCAGTTCGATCCCTGGGCCGGCCAGGGAGCAACCCACATGGCGCAGCAGACCTCTCCTGACTCTCCCGCTGCTCCCCTCAGCAGTGTATTTCAGTCAGTCTGCCTCTTCTGTTCCCCACTCTGTCTCTGGTGAATCTTCTCACCCCCCTGCATCTCTGGCCTGCACCCCAGCTCTTGAAAGCATAAATAAATAAATCTTTTTAAAAAATAAAAACAAAGGTAATGTAGAAACTATTTAAAAGATCCATAATATACCATTCATGATGTTGGTATATTATAATAAATAATATGGAATAATGATACATGATAAAACTAGATGTCAAGAGCCTGTTATATATATTATTGTACCCATTTTACAGATGAGGAAACTGAGCCTCTGAGAGGTAAGCAGAAAAGGCCCCTCGGTGGGGAGCTAGGATTTGAACCAACAGCATGGGCTTAAGGTGGACTAGCAGGACCTGAGAACTGGAGGGGCCTGACACCCCACCCCACCAGGCTGGGTCTAAGCTGTCATTTCATGTGGGAAGGAGGAAGGCAAAGAGATGGTTCCAAAGCTACCCTGTGTACACTGACAGGGAGTAGATGAGTCACCGACCTCTCTTGCTATCTAACAAGTGGGCAAAGGGAAGCATTTGAGGCACAGATTTGTATCCTCTGGTCAGTGTGTGCCTGTGCGGTGTGGGAAGGACACTTAATCTTAGGGGAGGACAGAAGCAGGAACCATGCCTCTCTGATCTCTACTCAGATGCAAGGTGCTAGCTTGTTGATAGTGTCTGTCAAGTTCAGATTCATCCTTGTCTGTGAACTCAGACCCTACACTTCTGGTTATAGCACTGCAAGTAATTGTTTAAATTAGTATCAAATAGAAACTATCTAGAAAATTTTCAAAGAGCAATAACAAACTTTTCTTATTTTTACCTACAATAAATAAAAAATAATTACTATTATTATTCACAATTTGGAAAGCCTGAACAGGACAGAGATTTTATAGGTCCGTTGCCACAAATTTACAAATGTAAATTTGTAATTTACATTTCCAAGGAACAAGAGGATTTCCAAAGCCCTAGTAATCTCAACTCATTTCATGCAGTTTTTGATATCACAAAATTCCACTTTATTTTATTTTTTTTTGTGTGGGACCCTCGCCGGTGACTGGGGATTGAGTTGGCACTGCAGAGGCTGCGGGCAGCCTCGCAACCCAGCGCTCAACCGCTGCACCACCAGAGGAGACCCACAAAATTCCACTTTAAAACCTAGAATTTAAGCAGACCCTTGGAATCTCTAAAACAGAATTTGTTCAGTAAACACAGTTCCCGACATGCGACATGCAGAGGCATTTCCTTTAAAATGAAATTTTTAATTTTATCTGTATGCAAGGATTCATGATAATGCTTTCTGCTGGAACTCTGCAGGGTAAACTCTGGCACAAAAAGACATGGCACCCCTAGATCAGTCAAAGAATTTGCAGAGGTACTGGGCCACCCACACCGAGGCACTCCCCAGGGCAGGGCCCATTTACCAGAGACTTCCCTCTGGCTCAAGGCACAAACCTAAGCCCTCGGGGAGAGTAGCGGGTGTGTGTGTGTGTGTGTGTGTGTGTGTGTGCACACACACGCGCGTGCAGGAGCAGATACACCTGCTATCCACTCAGTCAGCATACACACTCATAGAGTCACACACACACATATTCACACACACTAACAATATACACAAAGACAGACACACCCACATACACACACTGACATAGAAACACACACCGTCACAAATAAACAAAAATATACCCTGACACTCACTCAGATATACAGTCTCCTGCACATACCACATCCACAGAGACACAGATAGGTGCATACACACATGTACACTCAAACACACACCCCCACCAAATTCTTTATCTGTAGCTTAATATACTTCATCATCAAGGAAGCTTATAAAACCCAGACATAAAACCCCGCCCTCCAAGAACCTGAGGTACCCAAGCTTATTTTTCTGAGTGGCTCGTCAGAAAATAGTTTCCATTTTAAGTCCCTAAATTTCTCCATTGGTGAAGTTTCAGAAAGCTGGGAAGTAGAAAAGATCAAAAGGTCTGATGTGATCTGTGGTAATCAAATTGCCCACTTCCCTCTGGTGATATATAATAAATATTGTGTATTTTTATTCTCCACTCACGTTTCTTCATTTCCAAGAAAATGCTCTCAAGGAATCAGGAACCACCGTGAAACATTTCAGAGATGGTTTGTGTTTGTTTGTTTGATCGATTTTAATTCTTTGAAAAATGAGGTTTTCTATCTCTTTGGTCACAGAAGATCAACAGGGTGAGGAAAATTTTTTCCACCAAAGAGACTAAAACTAGAACTAATACACTTGACAATGACTTCTAAAATATATTCAAGAAGGTGCACCTTTGTGAAGAAATGAATTAAAATTTTCAGATATTTCCATTGGACTCATAATACTGATGGCTACTTAAATATTTTTTAAACTAAGTTATTCTGTGCTCATAGGAATAATGCTCATTTAACTATGCTCTGAGATCAGAATAATATTTTATAAAGTTGGAACTTTGTATACAACCTTGCTTTTTTTGTCTTGGGTAAAGAGAATTCTTCTCTTTATTTTTTCAAACATTGACTTTAGAGCTTAATGGTCAGGTAAGATTTTCTCGCTTCCTTCAGTGGGAGACTGGCTCTGTGGAAGACATTCCCAGGGTTCCTTTTTTTGCAGACTCCCACAACATCCCTGTCTATTTGGCCATCTTCTTGGGACACTTGGGAACACCCCAACCTTCTTATGGCAGCTCTAGCTGCCAAATGGGACGGAGCTCCTGGTCTTTGAGCACCTAAGATTGCCAGCACCCTGACCTTCATCGCGTTCATTAACAAGCTTATTTACTCTTCCCAGAGACCCTGTGAAAAGTGAATTGACATTGAAAAGGGCTTCCCTAGGGGTACAAGGTTGGGGGCCAACCTGGGGCTTGAACTTTTTTTTCTCTAAGACAGATTCTAGGGTTGCCTGAAGACGTAGGCTTCCAAGGGTATTGCAAAAGCTACCTCTACCTGGTGGCTTTCCCCCAAATCTTCTTCCCGGTGACTTCTTAAAAGGAGTAAAGAAGTTGTTTTTTATTTTTTCAATTATGTTTATTGAACGTAAAGTTGGTTCACATCATTGTATTTGTTTTAAGGGAGGTTCAGACCTCTACAAGTGTGTGTTTTCAAGCCATGCCTACCACCTTTGACCTCTGTCAAAAATAATATTTGGAAACACTTGTATGTTTCCAAAAATATTTAACTTTATGTGTTAACTTTGTGTTAATATTTAATTTAATGTGTTAACAAATTGAAAGGAGTAGCGAAATACAGTTTTCAGGATGCGCATACAGACTTGAAATATTATGCAAAAGTTTTTCTTGGAATTCTCCCTTCCTTCCCCACATAGGAGGCAGGGGAACTACAGTCAGTGGCAGACGTTACTCCTCCACTAGTAAGAAAGAAGATGGTTTTTAAAAGGCAGGTTGGGGAAACACTCTGATAGGGATTGATTTAGTCTGGGGGTCCCTAATTCTAAATATCCATGTAAGCCCATAGGGCATACCAAGTATGATAGCATGCCCACCTAAACTCATACCCAAATTTTAGAATATCCAACTCTAAGAATTATAACTGTGGTGTAGTTAAATTAAAATTAAGCTAGTTAAAAGCCCCATTTACTGGATATATATTTCAAAAATAAAACTTTCCTATTCAAAGTCTCCACCATCACCACTGAAAATAAAATCTTGTTTTCTGACTACAACTCCCCTTTTGAATTACTTGAGAATTGTGATCTAAGGAACTCGAGGACTATCAGTGCAGGCAGGCATGTCTCACACAAGTCTGAACCCCAGGATAATATTACGTGATAAATCCTAACAGGATGTGCTTCCCCTCCTGGCAATTTATTTGCTTTTTACCTACTTAAAACAATTCATTTTATTGAATAATTTATAACTTCCTTTTTATATTCCTCCTTATTCTAAATCAATGTATCTGAGGATACCAAAATATAATTTTCCAAAATGTTTTATAAATTTTCACTGACTAGACTTTCACAACCTCATAAGATTTGTCTCATATACAACACAGCTGAAACACAAAATCTCAATATTTAGCCTTTGAAACTTAAGGAAAAAAGGTACATTGAACACCCCGGTGTTTTTGTGTTCAGTGTGACAACATGTGAACACTGACTGTGTTCAGCTGGGCCAGCCACAAAAAATATTGGAAAAGTCTAGTGAAAAAGAAAACTGGCATCACATTTAAGGTAAATTGTATTTTCTATTATATTTATATATTTTAAAAGCACATCAATCTGTACACGTCTTTTCTAATTTCTGGTTTTTTCCTAGTTTGTCTTGACAAATGATTAACAACTACAAAAAGATCAGAAAATCCTTATATTAAAAATGGCCATGACTAATGTAGATTTTTCCCCCAGCACTTCCCCTCCAGAATCTTCCTACCACCCCTCAGATTTTGTTTCATTTGGTCATTTGGGGCCCCTTTGAAAATCTCTTTTGTTCTTGTTCTTTGACAGCTCAAAAATAGTAACCTCTTCAATAGAAAATTAAATTCAAAAGTATCCTACAGATAATTTCGATGTTGCCATCTGAAGGCTGAATTTGGATAGCATTTTAATGGAAGGACTCCCATAGCAAATAAAATACACAGTGTAAATATGTATGTGAAAGGACGGGGTAATCTTCTAGATTATATATGGACACAGAATTAGTATTCTTCAGCAGGACATCCAATAGTCTCTATAATTGCAAATAAAACAGAAAATCACAAACAAATCCAAAACAATCTATGGAAATGCTGTTGCCTCATCTATTTGCACTCCATTTTCACGTTTAATCCTTGCTCAATTTCCACAATTTGTTTTTCTGATGTCTCATTCTGTAACCATATTCCATATGTTTGGCAACCTCTCCCTCATAAGAAGAAACTTTCAATTAATTTGGCTGCAAGTTTTGTCTCTATTAAGCTATTCCCAGAACCAATCCTTAACCCCCTAACATTATAATTAAAGCAAATTACACTTTAAAGGCATTTGGGGTTGACATACCGCAGTAAAACTTTTGTAGCTAGAACCAGACTAAGTACAATATGATAGAGGGAAGTGGGAGGCAGGGAGAGCTGAGAAAAGAAATGCACCAAAATAACAACAAGAGTTAGGACTTGCTTCCCAAGACGATTTTCAGCCCATCACTAATAGTTAGCCCAAAGTACATGCTCCAAGGGAGAATCAATTTCAATTTTGCCAATTAAACCCAACCTGTCCACCTACTTTCTACATCAGTGCCTCAAAATGGTTGATTTGCGCTCCATTTTGGTCAGGTCTCCTATAAAATTGAGGATTGAAAAAGGCAAAACCTCACAGTACATCCATTTTTAGTGGATTTCTTCTCACCACAAACAATAGCCCAGTTCCAGGGCGGCATCTGTCCTGGACACTGAAACTGCCCTTCACTCTCAGGGTTCCCAGCAAGAGGGTGGGGGTGTCTCCCCGCCCTGAGCATGTTGGTTACTCAGTCCTTAATAAAACCCCTGTGCTGAGAATTCAGGCACAAAACCATTTTCCTCCATGCATAAAGGGGCACAAAGGAAGGAGAAAACTAAGAGAGGGGAGGCAGTAGGGAGGGAGAAAGGAAGAAGGGAAAGACAGGGGGAGACGGACATTCAAGCCATGATGGAATTTGCTAAAAGCAGTAGACTTGTTTGCTCAGATCTGTCTTATGGGCATTTCAGGAAGGGGGGAAAAGGCAGAAAATCATTGCAAAAGTAAAATGTCACACACACACACACCCAGCCATCTCCGAATCCAGGAGTTTCTACAAATTGCCACTTCAGTTTGTCTCCAGCAGTGGATTTCCCAAAATGGATAATAATGCTCCTTTCCTCCTTTCATCAGCTAAACTGTTTCCAAGTCTCTATGCATTCCAAAGCTTCTCAGCTCTAATCCTGATAAATTTCCTTGACCGCAAGAAATGACACAAGTTCTTCCATCCAACTCCACAACCCTCCCCCACCCACAGCTCTTCAATTTGGAGGAGACGAGTTTCCCATCTGAGACACACCGAAGGTCCACCATTCTAGATCAAAACCAGAGGCTCAAAGGAGATTTCTCAAAGACAGAAAGAAGGTTAGTTCCTCTTAATTAATTTTCCATCCTTGGACACTACAGGTGCAACCCAACCCCCCCCCCCCTCCACTGCATCCCGGCCAGGGTGCCTCTCTGGACTCTGGCTGCTAATGCTGTGCTAAGTAATCACTAATTGACTGTAGCACAAGTGAAAGAAAGGGCACAAAATCCGAGGCAAATGGGAAGTTAGGACAATGGAAATATTTAGGACTTGAGGCTGTCTACACCTGGTCAGCGGGGTCATCAGGTCACTGCTCAGAATACAAGAGGCCCGTGAGCCCTGTTTTGTCTGCTCAGTGGAAAGAAATTGCTTTACCGGTTTCTCCGCCTCCCTCCAACCCTACCTCACCTCTCAGAGGACTGCATTTGTTAAAAAATCGACCTCAGTATTTGCAGTCAGGTAGGCGGTCTCCAAGACGTCTTGAGGACTCACGTAGCTCTAATCCCCCAGCATTCAAGCCTACATTCTTGCCTTAACCCGCTTTGGTTTTGGCGTGTCCAGGAGGGACCCCCAGCTTAGGTCTTCCTTCCTTCTGCTTCCCGCCGCCCCGGGTTTTATCCTGCCCGGGCTTTGCTAGTAATTTCTCTCCTTCCTAATTAGTTTCAGCTTCAGATTCCTTTAAAAATATATTGGCCCTGCCGTCTAAGAAAAAGTTAGAAAAAAGGAAACAAAAACCACCTATCTTAGATGAAGCAGCCTCTGGGCGCCAGGGGTGAAGCCCCCCCCCCCCCCCCGCACTGTCCCTGGCCGGCTTCCTCTCGGAGGGTGCAACCCGCGCCACTTGGTCTTCTCAGGCGCACAGTGTCATCAACTCACCGGGTCGAGTTATTTTATACCGTCAGCTGCCCAGGCAGAGACTTCGTTTCTCTGGAGTCTGACCCGTTTGGCGCTTTCGTCAAGGTCCGCTAAGCGCGGGGAGCGGGACCTGCAGCCCAGGTTCGAAAGGGGGCGCGAAGCGGGAACCCGCGGGCTGCCCCCCGGCTCTGTGAAAGAGGAGCCGCTCCCCTCACCGGAGAACCGCGTTAAGGTTAAAAAGTCACGGGAAGGCTCGTGCCGCCGGCGTTGGGGGTTAGTTTGGTCACCCCCCAATGCACAGCATGAAAATGCATAACACGAGGGAAAGAAAGGGCACACGGAGGGAGACTTCAGCGGGCTTCCTGCGCCGGGCGGCCGTCGGCTCTCCAGCTTGCCGCGCATCCTCGGGCGGAAAAAGTCTCGCCACCCCTCCAAGGCGGCAGAGAAGGGGCTGGCCAATCTCAGCCCGCTCGGGGCCCCTCGGGTGAATCGGCTGGGAAAAGGAACCATCAGGTGCTGAAGTCAGCCGGCCACAGCGCAGGAAGGCCGCATGCGGTGCGCGGTGGACACAGGAGGTGCCGTCTCCTGCCTACTTCGCAGCCGCGACCTCTGCGGAGACGGTGCGCGCACAACCTTCTCTCCAAAAGGCAGCTCTCTCTGCACCTGCCTCCACGGGCCAGCTCTCAAAAACTCGGGGGCACACAGGGAGCGAGCGCCCGGGATCGGGCACCGCCCCCCGGGAGCAGCAAACGCGAGTTGAAGGAATTCCTTGCTAGCTCCGCAGGCCGCCCGGGCCGGCGTCCTGGCCGGGTCTCAGCGAGGTCACGCAGGTCGCTGCGCGGGTCCTGGGGACTCCCCTCCCGCCCAGCCGGGCCTGACGCTGCTTTTCCTAAAGCCCGGATCGCGACCACGCTAGGAAACCATTGAGTTAGGTCCTGCTTTCTCCTCTCAGCCCCAACTCCCCAGCTTTCCTGGACCCTGGGGACCACTCAGCGCAGACCTTCGCCCCTTAGCCGCTCCACCTGTCGGCTCCTGGTCAGGGTTAAGTCGTTAATTCCGTGCCCTGAGCTCACTGGTGCTGCGCCTTCCTAAGTTCCCCTGAGGTCCTGGCTGCCCTCTCTGATCAGGCGGTGGAACAGAGCCCCATCGCCCCTCGGATGCGATCGTCAGTCGCTGCCCTGACTGCCAAGGTCAACCGTTTCTCCAGATTCCCTCCTGGGAGGTGCGCAGCTCTGGTCACAGGTTCAGCGGGGATCCTTGTGTTTAGGGAGTTCAAATCCCCAAGCCTCGAGATCCCCTTCTACTGTCAAGAAGAATCTGGACTTTAAAAGTTGGTTGGAGATTTGCAGTGCCAGGATTGCTGTCTCTATCAAAATCTGATATAATTCTCTCTCTCTCCCTCCCTCCCTCCTAGAAAAAAAAAGGAAAAAAACAGAATTTTCCTCAACTCAATCAGAAAAGGCAGGAATGGAAAAAAGAGCAAAATGCAGGCCAGAGTTGGAGAGAACTCCAGTCACCTGTGAAAATGAGTCTACTCCACCTGCTAACAAACGGCTTTCAAGAAAGATGATAATGTGTGTGGGGGGGGAGAGTTCTGGATGACACTGGTGCTGGGAAGAAATCCTTCATCCAGATCCTACCAAATCCAAGATCAGATAGAGGTAGATATTTTAGGAGACAAGGAAGAGACCTGAGGTGCCCCAGGTAACCCTCCCCCACTCCTCCCGCCTGGGTAGACAGACTCTCCAGCCAGCGTTCTCAGGGGACCTGGCGTCTTTGTCCTTTCCCTGGGTTCCCAGGGAGACTCCATGGGCAGTGGGTCAAAACTGAGAGCAAGGGGTGAATAAAGCATCATTTATGTCCTTCCTATAAGTCCTCAACTTTTCTGAATGATCTTGGCAGACATGAGGGGCTAGCGGTGCCCAGATGTGTGCAGGGATTGCTGAATTCCGGAAGGACAGAGACTTGGGGACACTCTTCGTGCCAAGGTGGTGCCTGAGAGGATCCTGGTGTTCCTATACTCCCGAGGAGCTGAGGGAATGACCCAGACTTAGGCAGGTTATGCCTAAAACAGTAGAGAAAGAGACCGAGTCCCTAAATAATGGGCCAGTAGCCTGGCGCCACTGACTTGGGATGCTGTCCCTTTCTAAATCTATCCAAGTCAGAGAAAGACACTTCAGCCTTCAAAAGGGGTACTTGGGCTGTGCTGGACATGACCCAAGCATGCAGCCTCCTGCAAACAGAGCACCCCACCACCCAGAGCCAGGAGCTCTGTAACCATTGATGAAAGGCAGGATGGGGTGCTGCCAAGCCGACTGTTGGAGATTTAAGGGGTGGCTATGGTCTCTACCCCAAGTTGCACTTGAGATAGCGCCCAGTCTCCTTCACCAGATCCTTCCTAAACTGCTCTCACAACTTGTCCTGAGAAGTCTGAAATGCTCATAGGACAGATCTGGTTGCCCTGAGGCTGTCGGAGAGTGAAGGCTGATACCAGACCCACAGCTTCTCCGCCACTGTGCCGCAGGAGGAGGGCAGGCAGCCGCACTAAGGAACTGTCTGCCCAGGAGCCGGCAGTGGCAGGGGGAAGGGGATTCAGTGTAAGGAAGAGGACAGCAAAGAAAGAGAAATGATTACATTACTTGGTAAGTTTTCTCTGAAGGGAATGCCCTTCACTCACCCCCAAATAAAAGAATATTCTGACCACTGAAAGCAAACTGGATTAAAACTGTCTAAAATGCCCCTAGAAGCCAAGGCACCAGCAGCACTGAGGTTAGGGGAGCCCTAGACGTGTGCTTATAAGAGATTCAGTTGTGATGCCTCAGAGTGAAGATACAGAACCTGCCTGTGTATTGGGGGTGGGAGGAAAAAAGCAACCCAATCTTCCACTTGGCAGTTCAGAAGGACCCCTTGGGATGGCCTTTTCGTAGTTCCCTGGGATTACCCGCCTTCCTCCCTAAGACCCAAAGGCTGTTTCCCACCCCTATCCTGAGTTTCTAGCTCCATGTCCACAAAAGAGCAGATGTGTAACCTAGTTCCTAGTACCAACAACTGAATACCTAATGGCCAGATCTGCTGGAACGGAAATAGGGTACAACCCACACACATCTAAAAAGAAAAAAAGAAAGTGGTATTCCAAAGTATTCAGGGATAGGGTCTTTCCATTTTGACCAGTGCCTCCTCCAACCAATGCCACAGAACAGGTCAAGACAAAAGGAAGGTATTGCCTTGCCGGGCTGCCTTGGAATGAGAGTTTTTTCCCTACCCCATTAAGTTTTCCACAGTTAGAACCCAGACTCAGAGCCCTGGTTGACTGTAGGTGTGAAAATGAGTTCCAGGCTTTTAGGAAATGGAGTTCATGATGATGAAATCAAAGTTGTCTCTAAGAGAAATGAAAAGTGAGGCAATCTGAGAGTGTGTTGGGCATCCCAAGAAAAACCATCAGAATAGAGCCGGCTCACTGTCCGTGTTTCCAGGCCACCTTCTGACCACAGCTATTAAAGCACAGACATACCTAGACAACAAGGACTGGAGTCACACACGCAAGCAGCTAGATCACTCACAGAGTTAGATCAGCTTAAGGACTTGGGGTACCTCTGCCAGGGCTTGTGTTCTTTGCCTACAGGGGCTGAAAACCCACTCCCTTGCTGCCTGTGGTGGGATGACGACAGTAAAGGGGGGCAGTGAGCCCCCAACACCTTTTACAAACACATCTAGCCGGTAATAAACTCTCCAAGGTCCGGCACAGAAATGAAACTGTCGACAGTTGACAGAAAAAGACACAAAGGATAACTGTGGGTTATTGTCAAGGAACAACGTAAATAGCTTGGGCGGGGGTGGGGGGGGGTCTGTCTTCTTCTAGTGCCTTCTCAGAAACCCTCAGGGAAGCCCGGGATACAGGCTCACCAGCCTGCCGTTTGAGGTGTAGCCGAGGCAGAAATCTTGCCAGGAAGAGCCCGGGCGCAGGAGGGCGCGCTGGTGCTCCCGAGAACGTAGGTAGGCACCATCAGTGGATGAACCGGTCTTTAAAATAAACCTAAAGGCTGTAACGACCTCTGGCTTAAAAAGGAGCGGGCAGAAGCACAGCCCCTTGGCAAGCGGAATGAGGGATTTCTCCAGGCTGACAGAGGCGGTCCGCGGAGCGCGCGAACCTGCAAGCAGACTCGCACAGCGTCCGCCCCTCGGCGACGCCAGGTACCTACATCGGCCTCCGCACAGATTCTCCCTCGCAGACTCTCGGCACCGGAATGAAAAACGAAGACAGAGTCCCTCTGGGAAAATCCCTGCGCACGCACACTCATACACACACACACATACAGGGAGGGAGAGAGAGAGACAGACAGACAGACAGACAGGCAGGCAGACTGACTTGGGGATAAACATGGAGCTCCTGCCCCTTGCTAATTTGGGGCGTGGGAAGAAAGCCCGTGGGCGAGCAGCCCACCAGTCACTCCCCTTCCGAGTCGGACCCATTCTGAGAGGCTGCCTTCGCGTGCGCAAAAGCTGTCCCAGAGTTCACAACTTGGTCCCGTCGCTTCTCCCTCCCCGGCATTCCTCGGCTGGCTGGAACATGGCGAGTGGACTCCCTCCCTAGGAGCAGGCAGTCCCCGGCAGCTCGGGCGGCGGGCGCTGTGGGCAGCCTCCACTGCGGACGCCCCGGGCGCGCACGCACTGCGCGGGGATGGAGCGGTGGCCTGGACTTCCCCGCCGCCAACCCTAGAGGCGGGGGACGCGCTCTCCAACTTCCCGCCAGCTGGGGTGAAGTTGCACTAGCGGTACTAGGCGCTTTGACCGCAGCGCAAGGTGATTTGAGTGGAGACCACCCCGCCGACAGGCCTGGCCTTCAGCTCGTGCCCCAAATGGCCCCAAATAACACTCTCTCCAATGCTCCCAGAAAATCCATGGGCTGGGGATGCGGAGTTTGGTACCCTAGGTTCGCCAGGAGCCTGATCCGGGAGGCTTTCACTTTTGGCTCCAAAAGCCAAGATCCAGGCCCTTCCACGCACTCTGGCGGGTGCCCCTGCCCTGTGACCGCCTCTGCTCCGGGGCTGTCGGTCCCTCGCTCCGCCCGCCGCCCCTCCGGTCCAGGCAACGCACAGCGTCCGGCCCGCCCCGCACCGGCCGCGGCTGCTAGCTGTCGTGATATCAAATTCAATCAGAGAGAAAGGGGGGTGTCTTACGTTGCATCGGCACGCCAAGCATCTCCTGGAGCCCCTTGACAGCCCCCTCCGCGGGGACGGCTGCGCTCTGCATCATCTCGGAGCGAGAGCCAGCGAGTCGCAGTGCACGGAGGTCTCTCGCTCTCTCGCTCAAGCTGGATTCAGAAATTTGAAAATAATAATGAAAACCCCAACCAGGCCGCCAGAGTCACGGTGGCCGCTGGAGTCACGGTGGCAACTGGACCCTCCGCCCCTCGGGAGGATTCCACAGGCTGGCTGTCCCCTCCCCCGCCAGCCCTCGGTCTGTTTCGAATCCCTTTGATCTCGCTCTCCCGGGCTGGTGCACATCCCGGGTTGAGGAGACGCTGTTGCTGCAGCTCTGGCTTTTTTCCTCTCCTCCCTCCCCCGCCCGCTCCCTCTCCCTCCCCCTCCACCCTTCGCGTGCCGGCCGCCCGGAGGCCGCGGTCACCCAGGCATTTTGATTCATTCACACTGCAGGAGCGGCCGTGACGTCGCTTTCCGCAGGGAGGCCCGCCCTTCAGCCGATCCCCCCCGCGGCCGCGGACGCACGACCCCGGCCGGAGTGGGGGGTCCCCGCACCCCAAGAGAGGCCGAGCGGGCAGGAGGGCGGGGCCGCAGGGAGCGGGGCGTGGCCTCGCGGCTGCACAGCCCCCCCCCCAGCCCCCCACCCCGAGGTGCTGGCGCGCGTCCTGGGTATAAATACTGCGGCTGAGCCGGCCGCGGCAGCAGGTGGTCCGGGACAGCGGCGCGTGGGTCTCTCAGGTTTCCGTGGGTCTTTTTGGGGCTCCCGCCAGGGTTGGCGGCGCATGTTCTCGCCTCCCCTCCTTTCTATCCGAGGCAAGGGGAAGGGGGAGGCAGACCCCTCGGAGGCCAGGGCCTCAGGCGGCGTCCCCCCGTGCGCTCGCGGTCCTGGGCTTCTCTCCACCGGAATGAGCTCGCTCGGTCACCAGATGACTCCATCCTCTCGTCCTCCTCCTCCTCCTTTTTTCTAGCCAATTCCTTTCCCGCCGGCGCTTCCCAGCCCTTGCTCTCTCCCCCGCGTCTGGCTGAGGCCGGGCCAGGGACAGTCCGTACTCGGCCCGGAACACGCGAGTCACGCAGCGGCGGCGGCGGGCTGGACGCGGCGGCCGGGGGCTGCGAGCGGAGGTGGCGCGGCTGGGGACCCCAGTGCGCGCCCCCGCACGCCGCGGCCTGCAGCCCTGAGTCTGCTCCCCCTCTCGGCCTCGTCGGGGCTCAGCGCCTCTGGGCGGCGGGGCCTCCCGGGCCGCGTGGCCCGCGTGCGCCCCGCTGGAGCTGGCCCTGAGTCCCCGGGGACCGCTCCGCCGGCTGCGCTGCCACCGCGGGCGCTTTGAACCACTCTCGACCTTGCGCGCCCAGGACGGCGGCGCGCGCGCGCGGACCCGCCCGGACTCCGCGAAGGGACTGTGTGGCTTCGTGGCATTTACAGCACACGCACACACAAACACTGAAATTCTCAACGCCAATTCCTGGAGGAAATCAAAAGGTAGACCCAACGCAGGACCGAGGTCTCCGCGGAGGCGCTCTAATCCGTCAGGTTCACAGTTGGCACCGCCAGCCTGCAGGCGCGGGCCGCCCGGCCCCTCGGCCACCGCACCCGCGCGGCTCTCGGACCCCAGCCTCGCCACACCCCCACCCTGAATTTCGCTCCAGAGATGTAAACAGATAGGAACTTCCAGCCTAGTGCGGGCCGGTTCCTTGGGAAGGGGGCTGTATGCCCGTCCCAGCTTTCCAGAGAGTCCCCTGTTCTTTCTCCTGGCGTCGTCCCCAAACGGGGGGCACTAGCGTCTTTGTGTTGGGGGGAGGGATAGTGTGGCCGTCCACACTTAGAATTTGTCGTCAGTGAGGGCACAATTTTACTTGTATGTGTCCTGGCACTGGGTTGGCATCTTCCCCTGCCGTCCTGTTTGCCTGCGAGGTGACTCCAGTGCGCAAAAAAAGCAAAGAACTCGGTGACATCGTCAGGGTTTACCAAATGTTTTTCACAGAAATAAAATTGCTTACTAACAATAAAAGACATAAAACAGCATAGTACATACCTTACTTCTTTTTCTTTTCTTTTTTTCTTTTTTTTTTTTTTTTTGTCTGTTAAATGACAGTTTGGGGAGGAAATGTAGAATTCAGTGCTGATGGAGATGCTTTGAAACTGGTACTCACACAAATATCGCTGGTTTGTGTATAAGCTCTTAAATCCGCTTGAAAGCAAGTTGGCAATATGTATCAAACCCATAAATTTTTCATACCCTTTAACTCATGTGAGTCCACTTTTCTTTTCCACGGAAATCATCTAAAATTCAAAAACAACTTACATGCATGGAGATGCTTATGTTTTGGAGAGGGAAAAAACCTAAATATCCAGCAAAAAAAAAGTGGTTTAGTGAAGTATATTAAATTTGCTTGATTATATGTTACACAATTATTGAAACTTGTTATGAAGCCAGGCAACACAGGAATGCTTGTGAAATACTAATTTTTTTCAAAAACAGGATGCAATCTTATATGATTATAAATATGTGAAAGTGTTATTCAAAGATAAAAGTGGTGATAATACCCATTGTGACTAGGGCATAGGGGAATTAGGAAACAATTTCCTGTAGGGGATATAACAAGGGATAATGTCTTCTGAGAGCATTTTGGCAATGTTTTGTAGCCTTAAGTGTGATGGATTTGACCCAATTCATATAGTAATTTATCCACAGAAAATAATCAACAGTATTTATGAAGATGCAGCTGCAAGGATGTGTATAGTATTTTTAAAAGAGAATAACCTACATATCCAACAATAGGGGATTATTAAATAAATTAGAATAAGTAGAATTAATGTTATATAATCATTAGAAAATACAGCAGAAGGATCTTTAATATAGGAAATTGAGATTCATTAGGAAATGGGGGAAGGAATATGAAGCAATAGGAACTGTTTTTTTTTTTAAGAAAAAAAAAAGCATTTTCTTTTTTAAAAATGTTAAGATATCTAAGTACCTTATAGGGATATTTTTGTTTTGTTCTTTTAGCCTTTTTTCACTTTCTTCAATGAGCATATTTATATAATGCAGAAAAATAATAAAAATTACAATCCTTTCAAACACGTTGGAAAAAACTGGAAGGAACTCTCAAAATGCTATTCAAACATATATTGGAGGAAAAGACTATGACAGAGATAGGCTATGAATTTGTTTCTATAACACATAAATGTGTTATATTTTGTAATAATATTCATAAAAGATAAAATATTTATCTGCAGCAAGTGTAGAACATATGTGATAATTACTTTTATAATTTAAAATTATACTTAAACATGACTTCTGCAGCTCCTGCTCCTCTGCTATGAAACTGCCTGGGACTTGCCCTGGTCCCTTCGCATACCACCAGCTTGTCACTGGGTGAGAAGCAGTTTTACTATAAGAGGGACACTCCTCTGCTGGGGGGGCGGGGGCGGGGGGAGGCTGATTCAGGAGCTGCCACTTCTACCTCTATCCCTGGCAGAAGAACCCTGGGATGTCCATATAGCATTCAGTCCTTGAACGTTGGGTAGCATTTCCCCAGCATCCCTAGGCATTCACACATCCACACAACGCAATTCAGCCAATAAATGCCCTTTCCACATTCCAGGACTTTCCTAGTGTCCAGGTGTGAATTGGGTCAGAGTCCCAAGTCCTTCCACTATCATCTACATCTGCCAAGGCATTTATTTCACTTCCCTCCTGTGGCCTCAGCTTTCCCATCAGTAAATGATAAAAGCCCTAACAAAAAGCTTTCCTTAACCAGACATTTCAGAGCCTGCTGCTGCTGATAGTAAAAATAATAATGATAATGATAATATTATGGTATCCAATGGTAATAAAAACAATCCAGTGGTAATAAAAACAACCAACATTTATGAAGGTTTAAAAACTGTGCCAGGCACCAAGACAAATGCTTCCATCTGCATTATTTCATCTATTCCTTATAACCATTCAATAGTGGCATAATTATACCTACCTGGTAGATGAAAAAACTGAGTTCAACATGTGCTAAGTTAGTCTCTAACCCCAGAGAATGGGATGATGGCTGAATTTGACAGAAAGACCCTCAGGTGGATCTGTTTGGACTTAAAACTCTGAGCTGACCCAGGAGGACTTTTCTCTTGGGCTGGCAGGTGACCTCCCAGAGGCAGTGGTCCTCAGAGACCCCTCAGACCTGTGCCATTCAGTCACAACTCAGTGGGCACCAGAGGATAGGCCAGTAGTGGTGTGATATTCCCCAGGTCTTAGTTCTGCCCAGACATTTGCTGGATAGCCAGTAACACTACCCAGTACTTTCTGAACATTTGCACATTACATTTCCGGGAACCAAACCCAACCTGTCAGTGGATCAGATTCTGAGGGAAACCCAATTTAGGGAAATGCTTCTCGCGTGCTTGCATTTGTCTACCACTTTGCATTTTACAAAATTCCTCCACATATATTATCTCGTTTGCTCTTCACAATCATGCATGGGCTTGGGTCTGATTATCAGGACTTAGAGAGGTTAAGTGGTTTGCTTAAGGTCAGATTGCTGGTAAGTTGCAGAGCCAACTGGAAATTCAACCAAGCTGATGACTCCCAATCTGGTGCTCTTTCCACTGCACACAACAAGCGTGTGTGTCTTCTAACCCTTACATTTTAGTAGCTTCCCAGAGTGGGTGAGTTCAACCTCAGACGCCAGGAATCCTGAACTCCAGTCTCTTTTTCCACAGAGGAACAAACTCCTGGCCCCTGCTCCCTGTCACCCCGTCTCCAATAATCTCCTCCTTGTCTTCATTCCTCTCAAACCCTCTTTCATCATTTGCATTTTGAAACTGTTTCCTTAATTATTCTCCTGCTAGTGGAAACCTGCTCCTCCCGTCTCTGTGGCATCCTTTGATTTATCTCTGTCTAGATAACAGCTCCCAGATTCTCCTTGGGGAATTCAATTTTCATTCATTTTTCTGCTGGGCTAGATTGATATAGACCCTCTGCCCCGGTCCATATTACTCATCCCAGCAGAGAGAATTGGGGAGACAAACCCTTAGCCTGGCCCCTGGGGAGCCACTGTCTTGTTCAGGGAGCCACAAGGAGTTCTCCAATAAAAGGACAGAGGCCTTTGCTCTTCTCCATCTGTCCACCCAGTCCTTCCAGTCATTTGTCACAGGCCCCTTTTGTGAGCCCACCACTTTGTCATTTGTCTCCTTCTCTTCCCAGAACCTTCTAGGGACCTCCCCCCCAAACAATGCTGATCAGAAGGCAGTTGTTGCTCATCTTAATCCTGCCCCCTGTCCTTGACAGAGGAGCTTAAGGGACATGGCAAAGAGATGGTCCTGTATTTAGGAATCTTACTCTCCAGGGTCTAATTTTGATTCAGTAAGTGACTGAGAAATAGAACAAGAAAAGGGGTCTGGGTTCCTGAGAGGAAGGAAAGTGACAAGAGATAACACTGCTATAAGTGTGTTTGGTATGTATCAACTCGTTCAATTCTACAAATCTGTTGAGGCTGATACTATTATCAGTCCCATTTTACGGTGAGGAAACTAAGGAACAGAGAGGTCAAATGAAGTGCCTGAATTTACACAAGTAGGAAGCACTGGAATCCAGCTGTGTCTTTGCCAGAGCTTCTACTCTTATTTGCAGTTTCCCTGGCAAAGCTAGGAGGCAGGTCCTTGGACAGTAGGTTACCCTGCAAGGCAGAGTCCTTGGAGCCCCATCTATGCAGCCATCAAACCCCCAGCTCTTTAGGTATGAAGAGCTGGGGAATGAATCGGGACATTTGGTTTTGCTCCGTTTGAGGGATTACTCTCTTTTTTATCCATCAAAAAGCTGGAGCGTCTTGATCATTCCTTAATTCATGTGTTTATTGAGCACATATTGTATGCCAGCTCACGCTAGGCCCTGGAAGCAATGACTCAAGTGACAACTGCAGATAGTCCATAGCTTATTTTATTCCAGGGCTCCCCACATTCCTGTGAAAACATAACAGTAAGTACCCCAGGTGCATCTGCCATGCCTATGCTGGGAGGGAGTTGGAGAACTGGCTTAGCAAACATTTGAGCTCTGGACCCAGAGTACCTACATTCAAATTCCAGCGTATATAGGTTCCTATTTGGGTTGACTTTGCCAAATGGTTTGGGTTGACTTTGCCTTCTCATTGGCTAGATGGGGCAATGATAGCACTCTCCTCTAGATGGTTGCCCGAAGCCCCGAAGGGGTTTTTCTCTGGAAGTTTTTTCCTGACATTATCGTATTCTATGTTTTCCTTATCTTGTTTTGTACTTGTGGGAGAAGCCAGGGGACAGGAAAGTCTTTAGGATGTTTTCAAGCAAAAACTACAAATTGGGGGCTCTTCTTTCCTGAACATATTATTTGATATGCCTGAGTTTGCACAGGTGTTAAGTGACCCACAATGGAGGGAGCATTCTTAATTAAGACTTTCCCCCATTTGAGGTGAAGGAGATTGTTCTTTTTTTTTTTTTTTAAGATTTATTTATTTATTTATTTATTTATTTATTTATTTATTTATTTATTTATACAAGCACTGGGTACAGTCAGAAGCACGGGAGGGTGAGAGAATTCACCAGAGCCAGAGCGGAGAGCAGAGCAGGCAGAAGGACCGAAGTACACTGCTGAGGGGAGCAGCGGGCGGCAGGAGAGGTCTGCGCACCATGTGGGACCCTCGCCCGGTGGCCAGGGATGGAACCAGCGCTGCAGAGGCTGCTGGCAGCTTCGCAACCCAGCACTCAACAACCTCTGCGCCACCGGGGAGGCCCAAAGGAGATTGTTCTTAACACCAGAGTCTCTCATAAGCTGAGGTCAAGGCACCTAAATTATTCCTCAGGTAATATTTTAGCTGTCTTGTGAATAGCTCCCACTTCATTACCGAAACAGACACCCAGGTGGATGATGGCTGGGAGAGGAGATTCTGGTGCACTGAGTCAGATCGCCAGGGCTCAGACCCGGGTCTGTCCTTCCTGACTTTGAGGCCAAGTTATTCAATACTGCCAACTTCACTTCCCTCAACTGTAAACTAAAGATAACCCTCCCCCCCCCGACATGGTGGGGTACTTGTGTGGGAATAGAGACAACACATATAAACCCCAGAACCCAGTGTTCCATAAACAGGAGGCACTGGAATGTCATTGAGGTGGCTGTCAAGCAGGTCACCAGCAGTAGTTATGGGAGGGGCCTGCTCCTTCTGCCTTCCTCACCTAACAGCCCCTTCACGTTCACTGAGAGACTCGATGCTATTTTCTCTTCAGAGGCTATTCTGCTCACACAACATGCAATTATGCTTTTTGTATTTGTTTATCTCTAAAGTTGACTAAATCTCCAAGATTATTTGAAGAAAGAGCTAAGATGCCAGACGCCGCACGGCCAACACTCTCTTCAATCTCTAGGAATCAGAGGCACCCTGAATCCAAGAATGACCTCAGTAACCAACATTTTCATTGTGCTTTACAGTTTGGGCTTCTGCACAGCTTTTCTCACCCAAGCCTCACAGGGTAGGTGAAGCACCTCATCTCAAGATCATTTTACAGACAAGCAAAATGAGGCACAGAAAGGTCACCCTGTCTGACTACATTCCCGGGGCTGGTCCCAGAGCCTCTGATGGGCCAGAGCCCCTCAGAGGAGGTGGAGGGTGGCAAGTCCAGCCTGGCTTCATTTAGAAATAGCTGCAGGTGTCAAGGCTAATCTATAAAATAACCCGTCATCGTCTTGGCGAAGGATTTTTACCAGAGGAGCTTAACTCAGCAGTTTCCTCTTGGGAACTGACTTACAACCAAAAAAATGTGGATGTGTTGGATGTGAGCAGAGGCGACAGGAGAAAGTTGAGTGCTGCCCTGTGAAGCTCCTGCCTCACATGGGCAGGAGGCCCATGTGAGGAGAGGCGCTGAGGCAGGGTCATATCCCAGACCTTGGAGCCAGATGGACTCAGTGTGGATGCCTGTAGGGGGTGACCACGCGAGCCTCTGCTTACTGACCACTGTGGTGGACACAGTAATAGTACCTGCCTGATAATGTTGTCACAGGAGGGCCACAAACATTAGCTCGCGACCTGGTACGTGGCATCCCATAAATGTTAACTTTCTCTAGTGAATGAGGACAAAGAATTTGGAAATATAAATGTCTCTCACTGCTTGGCCTTCTTTCTTCACATCTCTGCCTCACTATGAAGAGGCTTGTCCTTGGTCACCAAAGTTTATTACTTAGACACATTTATTACTTAGATACAGGGACCAGGACACTGACTACAGCCAGTTTTTGATGGTCAAAGAAGAACACTGAGTAGGGCAAAGATTTCCCCATGAAGCACCAAGGGAGACATAAATCCTGGCTCTAAAGTACAGCTGAGTTTTCTGACTGTGAAAAGTTAAACTCTCCAAGCTTTTGCTTTCCCACGTTTTTTTTTTAATTTTAAAGATTTATTTATTTATACAAGAACTGGGGTATAGGCCCAGGAAGGTGAGAGAATTCACCAGAGAGAGAGAGAGCGAGAGAGCTGGCGTGGGGAGCAGAACAGGCTGACTCACCGAAGACACTGCTGAGGGGAACAGTGGGTGAGGCAGGAGAGGTCTGCTGCACCATGTGGGAATCTCTCTGAGCAGCCAGAATTGAACCTGCGCCGCAGAAGCTGTGGAGAGCTTCACAGGGCGGCACTCAACTCATTGCACCACAAGGAAAGCCTGTTTTTGTGTGTTTAAATGGAGATGATAACACTCAGAACTCTCCTAAGATGGGATTGCTGGGGGATCATAGGGTCCAATATGAAAGGCTCCTAAGGCAAATGCTCTCTTCTCCTGCCCCTTCACACACACTTCACTTTATTCTGTACATAAAGCATCGAGTGTTTTATATAAACTCAGATTCTTATTAGCAGGCCCAGGAACTGAGAGTCTGCATTTCTAATAAGTGACTAGGAGATGCTGATGTTACTGACCTGTGCACCATGCTGTGTGTGAACATGTTCTAGAAATCTACTCTCTAACATAGCTCCCACTAGCCACATGTGGCTACTGAGTTCTGAAATGTAACTAGTCAGAAATGAAATATGTTGTGTTATATTAGAATTTATAGATTTAACACAAAGAATGTAAATTATCTCATTAAGATTTTTATATTATTTAGCTATTAAAAATTGATGAAATCTTGTCATTTGCAACAACAAAGATGGACCAAGAGATCCTTGCTAAGTGAAATAAGAGGGAGAAAGACAAACACTAAGCGATTTCACTCCTGTGGTACATAAAGAAACAAAACAAATAAATGAACTCAATAATATAAAATAAACTTTTAGATTATATGGCCAAATTAGTGGTTGCCAGAAAGGAAGGGGGAAGTGGGGTGGGTAAATCAGGTAAAAGGGATCAATTATATGGTAAAGGACAGAATTAAACTTTCAGTGGTAAACTTAATGTAATATACATGGAAGTTGATTATAATGTTATATGCCAGAAACCTATATGTTATAAACCAACAATAATTCAATAAAAATTTTAAAAAATATTTTAAAAGCTTTTATTATATCTCAAAATGGTATCATCTTGAATATATTTGTTTAAATAAAATTCACTATTAATTTCACTTTTTTTCTTCCACTGGCATGATTGCTAGGAAATTTAAAATCACCTAAGTAGCTGGCCTTAGATTTCTGTTAGACAGAGATGTTCTAGGGCATTTTGACTTGCATGTATTTTGTGTGCAGGCATTCATATGCAACCAGGAGTCCTTTTCCTTCCAGAACCCAGCAGTTTCTCAAACCCAGTACAGGGTTAATAAGTGTTTGGTGGGTGAATGAACAGGGAGGATACCCACAAATATGGCCTCTCCAGAGCCATGGGCCCACATGCTGCAGAGGAGACCTCAGCTGCATGAGAGGGGGCGGGGGTGAGCAGCTGGCTGTGCCTGAAGAATGACCATCTCCCCCTTTAGTTGACCCTGACCTGCCACCCATCCATTCTCCTTCATCCTTGCCCCACCCTCTGCTCTTTTCAAGACTTGGAGGCCAAGAAAAAGGAATCCCAGTGTTCCCTCCCCAGGGCTCTCCAGATGAAGAGAGGGTCATGAGATTGTCTGAGTCTGAGTCTGGGAAACACTCTGTGCCCCCAAGGCTTCCTGCCTTCCCTGAAAGCCACCTAACTGGAGGGCCCACCCCTCTGCTCTGCCTACCTCCTCTACATTCACATCATCTCCTAAGATTTTCTTTGTTGTGCTTTCCACATCCCTACTGGGGGGACAGTCTGGAGATGGGTGGGGGGAAGCCCATCGTCATGGGCACAGGTCAGGCATGAAGCGGCCCAGACTTCCCTGAGCTCCTATCAAAGCCCCTGAAGATGCACCCCCTTACCCCACACCCTAGAAATTAGCAGGAAGGAAGAAGGAAGGGAAACTTAGAGCCTGGATCCCCCACTGCTCCTCACTCTCAGTGATCAGAGTCAGGGCAGTGCAGCCGGTGGTCTAGGGTGGGGGAGGGATGTGGAGGGAGAAGCAGCCACTGGAGAGTCTACCCAGGAGGGTCCCCAAGATGCTGAAGAAGCAGGCTGGATGCAAAGCACGGGGCTCTGAGCTGATGTCCTCCCCCTCACTGAGGCTGGAATGTGTGCATACGTGGGCCCACACCTCATTCCTCAGGCTCTCCCATACTTTGCTTCTCACTGTCTCCCTAACCCCCCAACCACTCACACTAGGCAAGACAAAGAATTCTGGAATCAGGAAAACTTACCAGAAGTCAGGGGAAGGATCTGCCTTCATGGTGAGGATTTGGAGGCCACGTGCAGCTGTTGTCACTGAGTATGGACAGCTCTGAGGACAGTCAGGGATTGTCTGGGAGGGGAGCAGCACCCCCCTACTGGGGTGAAGCAGAAGAAGGGCCAGGGTTCCAAAGGTGGAGGCCAAACGACTGGATCTGCACAGAGCCCAGAAGAGGCCCTTCTCTTCTTCCCTCTCAGACAAGGTGCTCTGCTCCCCCTGGAAGCTGGGAAATGAGGGTCTGTCTGGGGGAGGGTAGCAGAGGGGCTGGAGACCGCCTCAGAGAAAATTAAATTGCACTTGAGGGCAAATTCTATTAGGGAATAGAGCCTGTCTCTCAACAGCCTGCGTCCATTTAGGTGATTAGCTCAGCCCGGCACCTCCGCCCCAAGCCGGGTAAGCTCTGTCCCTCATCTGTGGGAGCCAGGCCTGTGACCTCTGGGGCCCAGTCATCGCTGCTTCCCACTCCTGCTCCCCAATCTGCCCTGGGAGGACCCTTCTTTCACCACACATAGGCTGCAGACTCTTCAAAAGTGTGGGGTGGAAGTGTCCTGGAACGCACACAGAAAACAAGGAGCAGTAGTGCCAGGGAGCATGGCATTACCCTGCTTAGTCTGGGCAGGGACAAGAAGGCCAGAGGTCAGACCAGGGAGAGACCCCTTCTCCTCCAGCATCCAGTGGTTAGATGGCTGGATGACAGGAAGTGTCCGGGTAAATGGAGAAGAGAGACAGGAGAAAGTGATCCAGTGAACAAAAGGGCAAGAACAGAGTGAGGACATCCTCTTCAGCCCAGGGGCTCGCTCAGTAGGTGGCTCTTGCCTAGAGATGGGCTCACATGAGGTCACACCAGTCCCTGCCTCCTGCCCAATTTTCAGGGCTCAGGCTAGCAACTGAAGCTACTGTGGAGCACAGGAAGGAGCTGCCATTGCCAGTAGGCCTTCCCAGGGGAGGCTACTCAAGTTTCCCAGGGTCCAGGTTTTCTGGCTTCAGCCACACCTACTAGCCTCGCCAAGGCCTCTGCTCCCTGAGACCACTGCCCCCACCCTGCGCTAATGGGGGACCTCAAAGTCCCTCCTGGGGTTCCATCTGTCTTCATGAAAAGAACATTGGAATAATACACATTCCCACCCTTGACCAGACTTGGGTGTTCCCACTTGTCCCAATCACGCAGGATATTTTGGGTGTCTCTGAGAAGGCACTCAAAAAACTGTCAATTCTCCTTAGCTTCACTTGCCCAAGGCAATCTATTTACAAGAGACCTCAGCACCAGAGACCTCGGGCAAATCACTTAACCACAGCCTCTCAGGAGTACACAGGAAACCATTGTGCTCAGGGCCTGGCCCTGAGGGTTGCTCCTTAAGCAGATGATTAACAAATAGACATTGAAGACATATGAAGTCCTCAGACACCTTTCTTTACACCCCTCTTCTAACAATAAAAAAAGTCTTGCTCACCAAGATATTTCCAGCTCCAAGAACAGGGCCCAGCCTCTTAGTAAAGATTTGTTACACACGTGGGCCACAGCCCAAGAAAGGGGAGAAGCCCGCGGACCCCCTCCCTGGGGCAGCCAGGCAGCTCTGAGCAGCTGCTCCTGGAGCTTTCCCCCAAGTGGCCCTGTCAGGCCTAGTTAGGCTGTGGGACATTACTGGTGTGGTCACTGACTGGATACTCATGGTTATGTGGCTGTCAGGGCCCCACTTACCTCTCACCCCTAATGATCCCTGGCTTTTTATGTACTTCCTGCTCTCTGCAGACTTTATTAGATGGGCCACGTGGTCTCTGTGATGAGAGCCGAGGAAGAAGGGGCGGCTTGGGGTAGTGACCCAGACACTGAGGCACAGAAAAGCCTCAACAGCCATCTGCTTCAGCCACTGGTGCCTGGGCTGGGCTGGGCTGGGCCTGGCAGGTCCAAGACGCAGGCTGCCTCTCCTCCTTCCCAAGTCCTGGCCCCTCCTCAAATTTCCCTCTGCCATCAAGCCTCATACACCTCTGACAACAGGGGACCAGATTCTCAGACTGGAAGCACCTGAGAAGACTTGAAGCTCATCCTGCCCTACAAGATTATGTCTCCACATCCTGCATGGTGGGGGGCTGAAGGGTGTTTGGGGGTTGGGAGAGGGGACTATTGGGGGACATCTGGCCTTGGTATGAACACAGCAATTGTGGTCACTCTCTTCTCAAAGACAGCTAAGTCTGTTTCCAGGCAGTTCTGCACAGGACTATTGCTTCCTGCAGAATTTTATCTTTGGATAAATTCAATGTTGTGAGTTTTGTGGGTGTGTGTGCTACATATGTTTTATAGTTATTACTCTTAAATTATTGTGGATCTGTTCAAAATGACTTTAGCATCTGGAGTAACTTGTTTCTCCCTATTTCTTTAACCTACAACAATAAGGGAAGATGTGAACTTCAAAATTCACCATTAACCTTTAAAAAAAAAGTTCACCAGGGCCTCCCTGGTGGTGCAAGGGGTTAAGACACACTTTGAAGTTATCTGCAGCTGCTGCAGTAAGAGTTCAATCCCCGGCCAGGGAGCTATCCACATGGCACAGCAGATATCCCCTGACTCTCCTGCTGTTCCCCTCAGCAGTGTATTTCAGTCAATCTGCCTGTTCTGTTCTCCACTCTGTTTCTGGTGAATCCTCTCACCCCGCACACCTCTGGCCTTTACCCCAGTTCTTATATGCATAAATATATAAATCTTTAAAAAAATTTAAAAATTTTAAAAAGTTCACCATAAGAGCTTTGCTTTTTTAAAATGTGGCTACTGATTTTTAAATGAATTTTATTTATTTATTTATTTATTTATTTATTCATTTATTTATTTATCAAAGATTTATTTATTTATGCATACAAGAGCTGGGGCACAGGCCAAAGTTGTAGGGGGTGAGGGATTCACCAGAGACAGAGTGGGGAACAGAACAGGCAGACTGACTGAAATACACTGCTGAGGGGAGCAGAGGATGAGACAGGAGAGGTCTGCAGCACCATGTAGGTATCTCCCTGGCCAGGGATGGAACTCATGCCGCAGTGGCTGCAGATAACTTCATAGGTTGCTTCTTAACCCCTTGCGTCACCAGAGAGGCCCTTAAATGAATTTTAGATTGTTAACTATTTCCTGAATACAGCAATAAAATGCTCTCCAAGATTTGGTTGTCATTTATATGGTTATGCTCTTAGAGAGTATACACATACACCAAACCACATACACACACACTACACTATATCACACCACACTACACCACACCACATACACACATACTCACACACACACACCACCACAATCACTACCACGTTCTCCTTCATGGAGCAGACCTTTGGCATTTATGCTAGTCACAAAAGGCTACATTGTAGCATGTCACACTCCTTCCCAATGAACCACATCACTAGTATTTGTGCCTTGTAGAGTCCCCTCCTTTTGGAGCCAGGCTGGGCCTATCACCTGCTTTGACTGATAGAATGCAGCAGAGGAGACTCCACCAGTGTAAGACCAAGAAGGTGTGACCTAATATTCTAATCACGTCATACAAGGAACTCATCCAACTTAACAAAAAAAAAACAAAAACACAAAAAACCCCAAACAACTCAATTTTAAATGGCATAAAAGTAGTTAATTTTCAGAGAACATACAAAGGCCTATAGATATATGAAAAAATGTACATGATCACTTCTAATAAGAGAAATGCAAAGCAAAACCATAATGAGCTGTCATCTCACACCTGTATGAATGGCATGCTTTAAAAAGACTCTCAACAAGTGCTGGAGAGGATGTGGAAAAAGAGGAATCCAATTACATTGTTGATAGGAATGTAAATTAGTGCAGTCATCTTGGAAAGTGGTCTGGACCTATCTTAAAAAACTAAAATTGGAAATACTTTATGATCCAGCAATCTGACTTTTGGGTATCTATCTGAAGAAGACGCAATTCAAAAAATTATATGCTCTGAAATGTTTTTTTTTTTTTCAAAGATGTATTTATTTATTTATTTATTTATTTATTTATTTATACAAGCACTGGGTACAGTCAGAAGCACGGGAGGGTGAGAGAATTCACCAGAGCCAGAGCGGAGCAGGAAGACTGACGAAGTACACTGAGTGGAGCAGCGGGCGGCAGGAGAGGTCTGCACGCCATGTGGGACCCTCGCCCAGCAGCCGGGGATCGAACGGTGCTGCAGAGGCTGCGGACAGCATCGCAACCCAGGGCTCAACTGCTGTGCCACAGGGGAGGCCCTGAATTGTTTATTGCAACATCATTTATAGTAGCTAAGATATGGAAGCTATATAAATGTCCACTGATAAAGAAGATGTGTTATACCCACAGATGGACTACAGTTCAGTTTTAAGGAAAGATGAAATGTTGCCATTTCAAAATAAAAGGAACTTGGGATTAGGTGAAGCAAAGTAAGCCAGAAAGATAAATATTAGATGATTTCACACACTGGAGTAATACAAGGAAATAAAGTGCATGAGCTAACAAAACAAGATAATTATGAACTAAGAGACATTGGTAACTGAAATGAGGTTTCTGAGGTTATGCGGGAGAGTGTAGGGGAGAAGGGAAGGTATTATTTCCTATTTTTTAAAAAGACTTATTTATGCATACGAGAGCTGGGGTGCAGGCCAGAGATGCAGGGGGTGAGAGGATTCACCAGAGACAGATGGGGAGCAGAACAGGTGAATCTACTGAAATATACTGCTGAGGGAAGCAGCGGGCGAGACAGGAGAGGTCTGCTGTGCCATGTGGATTAGCTCCCTGGCCGGGAATAGAACTCATGCTGCAGTGGCTGTGGATAGCTTTACAGTGCTGTCTCAACCCTTTGTGCCACCAGGAAGGCCCAGAGGTATTATTTTCAAAAAAGTTGTGGCACTTCAAACAGGTTTGCTCCCTCTTCATGTAAGATGTCTGTTGGAGACTCCACTTGAGCACACCATTGGGAGGGGGCCAGAGAGACCCTGAATTTTCCCAGGGCTTCAGCCAAGCCCAGGCCTCAGCCTGCTCACTGGCTGAAAGCAGTCTAGCTAGGCAAAGCTATAGCAGAGCTGCCCCTTGCAAGGAGCCCAATTACAGAATCATGAGCAAAGAAAATGGGTGTTGTTAAAAGTTATGAAGTGGTGGTTTGTCAGATAGTAACACATAACCGAAACAGGCCAGGACATAAAGCATTATCAAATTAACTCCAAAATCTCAGTGGCATCATAGAGCACCAGCAGTTCCCAGGAGACTTCAACATTTTGTAGCTTAACAATCTAGAATTTAAGGCCACCTTGGTGTCCAAAGCAGAGAAAAAGAAACTGAAAAGCTGAGCAGGGCTTGCCACACCCTCAGCATAGAAATGCCAAGTGTCATCTCCCCAGTTTCTTTTTTTTTAAAGATTGAGGGAGGAGCACAGGGGACTGAGGTGATGGTGCACAGGTGCATTGGCGAAGGAAACTCTATGGGGACTACACCTGAGGGGGTGGGGGGAAGCAAATATTGCTTTAAAATGAACAATGATGTAAAAAATTAAAAAATAGAAAAAAAGATTTATTTATGCATACAAGAACTGGGCTATAGGCCAGAGGTGTGGGGGGTGAGAGGATTCAACAGAGACAGAGTGGGGAACAGAACAAGCAGACTGAAGAAATACACTGCTGAGGGGAGCAGCGGGGGAGTCAGGAGAGATATGCTGTGCTATGTGGGTAGCTTCCTGGCCAGGGATCGAATTTGTGCTGCAGAGGCTGTGGATAGCTTCATAGGTTGAGTCTTTTTTTTTTTTAAAGATTTATTTATTTATGCATACAAGAACTGGGGTACAGGCCAGAGGTGTGGGGGGTGAGAGGATCCACCAGAGACAAAGCAAGGAGCAGAACAGGCAGACAGACTGAAATACATTGCTGAGGGGAGCAGCAGGTTAGACAGAAGAGGTTTGCTGCACCGTATGGTTTGCTCCCTGGCTGGCCGGGGATTGAACTTGGGCTGCAGAGGCTGTGGATTGCTTCATAGTGTGGTGCTTAAGCCATTGCACCACCAGGGAGGTCCATCTCCCCAGTTTCATTGACTAAAGCTGGTCCCTCAGCCCTGACGCCCTGCATGGGGCTTGAAGTAGGGGGAGGTGAGAGTAGAATACTGGCTGAGCACCATCACCACCACCAGTGTTCTTGATTTTACATTCACATTTTAAAATACATGACTCAAAAGTATTTTGATGGCAATTAGTAGTTGGCTGCAGTGGAAATGTCCCCCATTTTATCCTTATTCTAGAAAACAGTACACATGATTTTCAAATAATTCAAACACCTGTATTCACAAATGAATGTTACTCCCATAGCTTTCTGAAATTCTACCCTACAAATGTAGCTATTAGTAGGAATTGGATGGATATTGTTTCAGACTTATTTTCCAAGTTCTTAACAGACAGGTGTGCACAGATAACTTTGCATTGAAGTAAGTTACTCTACAACGCTGTTTTCCAGTTCACTTTTATTATTTAATAAGATGTGGATGCTGTTTCATATCAGTACACACATTTAGGTTTATTTATTTCTCAGTGGTGTGTAATGGTCCATAATACTAATGGACAATAAGGTCGTCCTCAATGGTGGATATTTGAGTTATTTTTGGCTACTGCATATGCACACGTGTCTTTCTGTGCATGTGAAAATATTCCCAAGGGATATATTTCTGAAACTGGAGTTCCTGGGTAAACAGGCATGTAAAATTATCATCTTGATAGATACTTCCAAAAGGGTCTACCAGTGCTTCTGAGAAGCTAATCATCTTTTTTTTAAAAAAAGATTTATTTATTTATACAAGAACTGGGGTACAGGCCAGATGCGTGGGAGGGTGAGATAATTCGCCAGAGACAGAGCAGGGAGCAGAACAGGCAGAAGGACTGAAATACACTGCTGAGGAGAGCAGTGGGTGAGATAGGAGAGGTCTGTGGCTCCATGTGGGTATCTCCCTGGCTGGCTGGGGATCGAACTCACACTGCCAAGGCCACAGACAGCTTCACAGTGCTGCGCTCAACCCGCTTGCCACTAGGAAGACCCTCTAATAGTCCTTTTAAAAAGATTTTTTGGTGTCTTCTTACTGGGATGCGATGTAGATCCATGAGAGAGAATCAAGCCCTGGCAAAGTCAAGAAGTGGTTTACGGGCCTCCCTGGTGGCGCAGGCGGTTGAGCGCAGCACTGTGAAACTGTCCATGGCCCCTGCAGCGCGGGTTCGATCCCCACTGGCCTCGGAGCAATCCACATGTCGAGCAGACCTCTCCTGTCTCACCCGCTGCTCCCCTCAGCAGTGTAGTTCGTCATTCTGCCTGTTCTGTTCCCTGCTCTGTCTCTGGTGAATCCTCTCACCCTCCCATGCATCTGGCCTGTACCCCAGGTCTTGTGTAAATAAAATAAATCTTAAAAAAAAAGAAGTGGTTTACTTCATGGTGGGAGCAGAAACTACACATTCATCCATCAGGCAATAACTGGGCAACCAGGGTGACAGAGATACAGGATGGATAGGCTGCAGCTCCTGCCTGCCTTCCCAGGGTTCATAGTCTGAGGGGGATGCCCAGTGGCCAGCATATGCTTCAGCAATGAGATAAAAATGAGAAGAAAAGGATGATCTTAGTGTGACCTTCAAAGGGGAGAAAGGGCCTGTCAGCAGAGAGGGGTGAGGGGGGTAGGGAAGGCTCCTAGGAGGAGGTGACATTTGAACCCAGCAGGAGTTTGGCAGGGAAGGGTTTCAAATAGGGAGAAGCATGCATACAAGAAGGCCTGGGGAGTAAGAGCTTGAGACCTGGGGAGCCCTTAAGTACTGCCAAGGGAGGGAGGTGTCCATGGAGGTACTCCACAGGTGGCAGAGAGAGCAGCACCTGGCAAGGCCTTACCTGTTGCTGGCTGAAAGGAACTGGATCTCAAGTCTGAACCTCTCACTGAAAAACCACCAAGACTGTGCCCCCTCCTGCTGAACACTGCCTGTAGGATCAAGCCCAGAATTTCAGGCTGTTCCTCAGTCCCGTGCCACCCCCCACCCACTCACTCTTAGTGCTTCTGTACCCATCTTTCCTTCCTCCACCCCATCCCTCATGTTAATTTCCTGGTGAACCCCTGCTATTCTTGCATGACCCTCACACCCCCTCCTGAAAAGCAGGTGACCACTGGGGCCTCCATGGCCCCTCAGCCCATCTCTAAACATCTACCTGCTGAATGTAACAGAATGCACCCTTTTGAGACTACACTGTCTTTGAGGGCAGGGCACTGTGTACATATTTGCTATGAATGTCACTGTCCCCCAGGAGAAACCAAAGCTTTCCTCCAGAAGGGGGGCAAAATTTCAGGAGCAGCCCTTCTGTAGGAGACTGTTTCCCAGTGGAAGCCTTCAGTACCAGCTGCTATGGCGAGTCTCCCTCACCTCCAAACACACACGCACACACTGAATCAGTCCTTTCAGTCATGGGAGCAGAATAGTGGTGACAGGAAATGTTGCTCAGGCCACAGACAGGACACAGAAAGGAATTCTCCCAGAGAGAAACGGAATTAGCCCCATTCTCTGCCCCATGCCTGGAGATGACAGCTTCCTTTAGGCTGGTAATCCACCATGAAGGCTGCATTTCACACTTGCTGCTCTGGAATAGGCCTGCAGGGAATTACTCCAGGAGAGTGAAAATTGGAACTCTTCAGGGCAATTTGTCCATTTTATCACACACATTTCAGAGCCGGTGCTTGTGGTCTGGGCTGTGGCTGTGAATGAAACTGTGGTCTCAGGGAGACGAAGCCTGCACCCCGGAGCCCTGGCTGGGAGAAGATGCCTGGGACACTGACTGCTGGCCTGGCATGGTCCTTGGCTGTGGAGCCATTCAGGTTATTCCCATCAGTGCCCTGCCCCTCCCTGATCAAGATGAGGACAGTCTCCCACCAGGTTCCCCACCAGGGGTGTTGGAAGGGCTGCACCACATGAAGACCATGAGGGCAGTTTCAGACATTGTGAACATCTCTCAGTCTGGAATCTCTCTGCTCACTTGCCATGGAATCCTCCATTGAACAGAAACTCTTCATGTGATATATGGAGTCCATTTATAATCCATCTGTCATTGTTGCTTTTGGGGTCTTGTTCAAGAAATGCTCTCCCACTACTATGTCACAATGATAGTCTACCTTCTTTTATTAGTTTGGCTCAGTTTAATTTTTCTCCATAGAGTGAGTGAGCCAGTTTCTCCATTATCATTGGCTTATGATGCCACCTTTATCATATCTCACACTTTCATATATTCATGGGTCTTCCTTTGAACTTTTTGTTATGATTAATTGGTCTATTTATTTGCTCCTATGGTAAAATCACACTTCAAAACAATTTCTCATGGGGCAGCTCTCCTACTTTGCCCTTCCCCCCAAAATTGACCCAGTAATGCATGAAACTTTATTTTTTTTATTTAATATATTTTATTTTATATAATTCTTACATCATTTTTCATTTTTTCACAATGTATGCATTTTCATTTTGATTATAGTCCCCCTTATTTTGACCCTAATCCCTCCTCTCCTCCCCCTGCCACCCCGCCATAGTGTGTCTCTGGTTTGTAGTTGCTTGTTGATTTTGATTTTTTCTTTATTATAATTAGTCTTTTTCTGATTCCTTATTTAGGTTTTCTAAATTCCTGCTATGAGTGACACCATCCAGTATTTTTCTTTTTCTTTCTGGCTTATTTCGCTGAGCATGATCCCTTTCGGCTCCATCCGTGTTGCTGCAAATTGCATGAGTTTATCTTTTTTGAATGCTGAGTAATATTCCATGGTGTATATGTACCACATCTTCTTGATCCAGTCATCTGTTTTTGGGCATTTGGGTTGTTTCCATAGCTTAGCTATTGTAGATAGTGCTGCTGTAAACATAGGGGTGCAGGTGCCCTTTTGAATTAATGTTTCTGTGTCCTTTGGGTAAATACCTAGGAGTGGAATTGCTGGATCTTATGGAAGCTCCATCTTTAGTAGGTTGAGGAATCTCCACACAGCTCTCCATAGTGGTTGGACCAGTTTGCACTCCCACCAGCAGTACAGGAGAGTTCCTTTTTCTCCACATCCTTGCCAACATTTGTTGTTGCTAGTTTTTTTAAATGTGTGCCATTCTCACTGCTGTAAGATGGTATCTCATTGTAGTTTTTTTTTTAATTTTATTTTTATATTTGCCATACAATTGCAACCCCCTTATTTTGACCCCAATCCTCCCTTTCCCTGTCTCTGGTTCATAGTTGTTTCTCATTGTAGTTTTGATTTGCAGTTCCCTGATTACAAGTGGTTGAACATTTTTCATATGCCTGTTGGCCATTTAATGCATGAAACTTTAATCACCCACATATATTTTAGAATAAGGTTCTGAGTTCTAAAAAAGATTCCATCAGACTTTTAATTGGTGTTACTCTGAATTTTTTGGTTACTTTGAGCAGTTCTTCATCTCTAACATGTTCATCTGTCCATCCGTAACCACAGGACATCTCTCTGTTTAATGAAATCTTTAAAAATGTCTTTATTAATTTTCCCCATAGTACGTATCACTGCATGAGATCCTGTTCATTTATTTCTTCATTTTTTTTTTTTTTTTAAAGATTTATTTATTTATTTATACAAGCAGTGGGTACAGTCAGAAGCGCGGGAGGGTGAGAGAATTCACCAGAGCCAGAGAGGGGAGCAGAGCAGGCAGAAGGACCGAAGTACATTGCTGAGGGGAGCAGCGGGCGGCAGGAGAGGTCTGCGCGCCATGTGGGACCCTCCTCCGGTGGCCGGGGAGCAGCCGGGGATCGAACCGGCGCTACAAGGCTGCGGGCAGCTTGGCAACCCCGCGCTCAACCGCTGCGCCACCAGGGAGGCCCTCTTTTTTTTTTTTTAAGATTTATTTATTTATTTATACAAGCACTGGGTACAGTCAGAAGCACAGGAGGGTGAGAGGACTCACCAGGGACAGGGCGGGGAGCAGAGCAGGCACACTCACGAAATACACTGCTGAGGGGAGCAGGCATGGCAGGAGAGGTCTGCACGCCATGCGGGACCCTCGCGGCCGGGGATGGAACCGGCACTGCAGAGGCTGCGGGCAGCTTCGCAGCCTAGCACTCAACTGCTGCACCACCAGGGGAGGCCCTATTTCTTCATTTCTTTACCTGATTACTATCTGTCTCATCCTACCACCTCACCTCAAAATGTGACCAGAAATACTTCTTTTATTCACCTGGGTCCCCAGTGCTGAGACATTACTGACCCTGCTTTATTTATGAAAGCAACTGAGGGGCCTTCCTGGTGGCACAAGGGGTTAAGACGCAGCACTATGAAGCTATCCACAGCCTCTGCAGCACGAGTTCCATCCCCAGCCAGGGAGACAGCCACATGGCGCAGCAGACCTCTCCTGTCTCGCCCGCTGCGCCCCTCAGCAGTGTACTTTGGTCAGTCTGCCTGTTCTGTACCCCTCTCTGTCTCTCACCCCCTACACCTTTGGCCTACACCCTAGTTTTTGCATGCATAAATAAATAAATCTTTAAAAAATGAGAAAGCAGCTGAGGTTCAGTGAAGCTAATGTACTAAAGTCCCACAGGTGCTCAGTCAAAGCGCCAAGACTGATCATAACGGAAGTAAAGGGGGGAAGAGCCTGCTGGCCAGACAGTGGAGGGCATGCTGCTCATCTAAGAGGCTTGGGCTATACCTCTGAAGGTTAGAAGGAGATTTTGAGATAATGTGGATGAGGCAACAGGAACAAGGAGGATTAGGTGGCTCCAACAGGCAGCGCCAGAGCAAAGAAGGGCGTTCATCCACATGTGGGAGAGAGGAGAGGGAAATAAACCCCACCAGCTGCCAGAAGAGGGAAGTGAATTTGGACTTCAGACATCTGGACCGTTGTGGGGGATCAGAGACTCCCTAGGGAGACCAGTCAGTGGCAACTGGAGATGGAACTGAAGCTCAGAAGGGAGACCAAGAGGGAAGTAAGGATTTTCGAGCCAAAAAGACAGTGGCACTAGGCATTTGTCAGCAGTTCTGTATATGCTGACATGGGAGGATATTCAGGATGTGGTCATAAATGAAAAATACAACAAAGCAATGAAAACGGTGTCTGTGCTCTTCCCTTGTATTTGCACAGAAGGGTCTGAAAGGACACATAAGTTGGTTTTTGAGAACAGAATATAATTAGGTGGGTTTTGGTTTTTTTAATAGAACAACGTATGTGAAAGGACTTAGCTGAATAAATAACTGAAACCTCAATGTTTCTTGTCTTTGGGGAATGATCCTGAGCTGCATGTGGAGTGTCCGCTTCCCAGGTGCACGTGGGGTTCCCCCACGCCGAGGTGACTCATGCCATTCCCAGGGGCGCTGGCTGCCTGTTTGTCCTTTGCTGCTTGGGGCTCTCACTTCTTGTCAGCCCAAGCCCTGGCCCACTACGATTAGAAAAGAAGACTGATCATACACATGTTGACCTACTATGTGCAGGGTGCCACAGCCACTCCTTCAACGTTGTATTAGTTTCTTTGCAGTTGAAGGAACTCAGATTCAGAGGAGCACTTAGACGTTTACACAGTTAGTAAGGAGCAGCATCAGGACTTGGAATCCAGGTCTCCTGACCCTAAAGCATCCTTTCTCCATAATTGTCCCTGCTTCCTGGTAATTTGTTACTTACTCATGCTGAGATTGTTAAGTCTCTTTGATGTTCAGAGCACTCCCTGTGCACACCCCTGAGGGTTATAAAAAGGAGGGACATACTTTGAGAAAGTCCCCCTGTTTATTCAAAAGGCATCTGCTGACCACCTATTATGTGCCAGTCCCATGGCAAGTCCTGGCACTGCAGTAGAGGAGGCAAGACTTTACCTCACAGCCATCAGAGGAGCTGGGCAAGACAATAGCCAGGTGCCCACCATGTGTTTAAAGTGCCCCCTGGAGTGATGTCTCAGTTGAATCTAAAATCAGGCCTCAACTCAAATGCCCATGGGGCAGGCAGCTAGGTCATAGACTATGAGCTATGCTCTGCCTGGATATGGGAGATGTAGGCATGCTCTTCATATCCACACAGATAATATTTTCTTCCATTTTTCTTGAACCATGACTTGTGGAGTTAGCAATTTGAGTGCATGGAGATCATTCACTCCTCTAAACCAAGAGTGTAAATATGATGATAAATGGTAACTGCCTTTGGCCTTCATAGTGGGCATGTAAAAGGGAACAGTAAAGACCAGGGCCCTGGGAAAGGATGTCCCAGTTGACTGTTGTCATGTGGGAATCTGGGCAGGTGTTTTGATGGTGAACACGTAGATCATTCCAGGCTTTGGTCTCTGGTCCAGTGTCTCTGGTTATTTCGTTAGGATAGACTTTGAGCAGTAAAATTACTGAATCAAAGGGTATAAACTTTTTTAAATGTGCCACAGACTGCCATATTATTTTTTCAGAAATATTATGCCAGTGCACATTGTCACCTTTCCAGCATCAAATTGTTTTGTTTCATGACATATAAAAATATTACATAAATTAACCTTTTACTTCCTTGATTGCTGAGGAATATTGTTTCATCTATTTACAGGCCATTGTATTTCTTCTTCTGTGAATTGACAGTTTATAGTCTTGGCCAATTAAAATATCTTTCAATTATACAAGTAGTAAATATTTAACAGAAAAAGAGAAAATACAGATGAGTAGAAAGAGAAACAAATATTTCCACCACTGACCACTAACTACTCTTAACATTTTGGTGTATATATATCAGGTTTTTACCCTTGCTTCAGTGTCCGTAACTATATATGTATTTTATTTCTCAAAGATGAGATCATATTGTATGGCATTGCCTTTGCACCTTTATATTTCCACGTAACAATATGGTGTGAAAATATTTTCAGGTTAAGAAATATACAAATTTGGGCCTCCCTGGTGGTGCAGGTGTTTGAGCACTGCACTGTGAAGCTGTTCGCAACCTCTGTGGTACGGGTTCGATCCCAGCCAGCCAGCAAGAATCCCACATGGCGCACAGACCTCTCCTGTCTCGCCCGCTGCTCCCCTCAGCAGTGTATTTCGTCAGTCTGCCTTTTCTGCTCCCTACTCTGTCTCTGGTGAATCCTCTCACCCTTCCGCGCATCTGGTCTGTACCCCAGCTCTTGTATAAATAAAACAAATCTTTAAAAAAAAAAAAAAAGAAAAGAAGAAAAAAAAAGAAATATACGCATCACTTAATGATGGGAATTGATTCAGAAAAATGGGGTGTTATGCAACTTTGTCATTATGGGAACATCACCGAGTGTAATTATGAGAACACCATTGAATATACTGTCTGTCTTTGAAACATCATCAAGCATTGCATGCCTATAGGTCTATAGTCTCTAAAATTATTTTTAGAGACTGCATTGTATTCCATGGTAATGATGGAGTTCATCAATCTTCTATTTTGGAGTTTAGGTCAATTTTATTTTGCATTGTATATGTTTATAATGTAGTGAATCTTAGTAAATATCTTCAATTACTCCCCTAGGATCAATTCCAGAAAGAGAATTGCTGGATCAAAGGTTATATATTTTGTTAAGGCTCTAAAGTATTACTAGTTACATTATGTTACAAATTATGTGTTTGTTTCCCAAAATTTCTATCAGTTTATACTTTCACTAGCAGCGTATGTGAGTGCTCCGTGGCAGATAGCATTCTTTTAAGATGTCTTCAAGGTTCTTGCCCCTCTTGCACAAAGTTTTCCAGAACTTTGTCATTGCCCCCATCAAAAGACAAAGTCCAGGGTTCTTCCCTTTGAACTTCAGTGAGGGGTTCTGTCTACTTCAATCAATAAAGCGTAGCAAAAGAGATGTTATCTGGCTTCTAAGGACAGTACTCACTAACGCCCTGTGCTTCTACACTGTTGTTTTTGGACGACTGCTCTTGGCACCCAGCCACCGTGCTGTGAGGAAGTCCAAGCAGCCCGTGCACAGACACAGGTAGAGGAGTTTGGGCCCCCTGCCCACAGCCCAGCTGAGCTCCCAGGTAACAGCCAGAATCAACTTGCCAGACAAACCACATCCAGACACACTGCATGGAACAGAGATGAGCTGTTGTCTGTTGATGAGAACTGGGACTCCAAGTGCATGGGGTCTGCTCAAATTGCAGATTCATGAGCAAAATAAGTGGCTGTTGTTTCAAAAGACTAAGCTTTGGGGGGGTGGTGTGTTATAGCAATAAGTGATACACCTCCCTTCCCCTCACTCTAGCATGTGTCATCTTGTTTCACTTTCATTTTACCAACAGGATAGACAAAAGAAGCATCTTTCATTTGGTTTTACTACTTTGGCTCATTATTTTTTATTTTAGGATTTATTTATTTATGCATACAAGAACTGGGGTACAGGCCAGAGGTGCGGGGAGTGAGAGGATTCACCAGAGACAGAGTGGGGAACAGAACAGGCAGAGTGACTGAAATACACTGTTGAGGGGAGCAGCGGGTGAGACAGGAGAGGTCTGCTGCGCCATGTGGGTAGTTCCCTGGCTGGCCAGGGATCAAACTCGTGCTGCAGAGGCTGCAGATAGCTTCACAGTGCTGTGTTTAACCCCTTGAACCACCAGGGAGGCCCCTACTTTGGCTCATTATTTTTAATAGGGCTCTAGTGTCGTTCTTATTTATAATAGGACTTTGAAATCCTTCCATCCTATTTGTTTTCTTTGTTATTTTTTTTTAAAGATTTATTTATTTTTATACAAGAACTGGGGTATAGGCCAGAGATGTGGGGGGTGAGAGAATTCACCAGAGACAGAGCAGGGAACAGAACAGGCAGACGGACCAAAGTACACTGCTGAAGGGAGCAGCGGGCAAGACAGGAGAGGTCTGTCCCGTCATGTTGATTTCTCCCTGGCCGGCTGGGAATCGAACTAGTGCTGCAGTGCTGCAGATTGCTTCAGAAATGTTTATTACAAAAATTTTTAAAAACACACACTTAAGTAGGTGTCAGTATGAAGCTGTGTAGGCACATGGGCACATGTTGCAGGAGGCAAAGCCTTCCAGGCAAGTGAGAGGCAAATCACACTACAGGGGTGTTGGAGGAAGGGAGTTAACAAGGTCAAAGCTGTGGGGGTGCCCTGACCCCATGCCTCATCCCTACAAGAAGATGGGCTGCACCTGGGTGCCCACAGCCCCACCCCACGGCAAGTGGGGAGGAACGAGGCCTTGGGCGCCACTCCTCTGGGACCTCCCCAGATTGCTAGAAAGAGGCTGCTGAATGAAGCAGCCCCTCAGGCCCCTGGTCCCCTATCACTCCCACCTCACGTCCTTGGGTCTCAGAGAAACCTCCTGATGACCCCTTCAGCGTACCTACCCCAATAGGTCATGACTTTCTCACTTGTCTGTTTTCCCACTAGCATGTAAGCCGTAACGGCAGAGAGCTGCTGCCACCCATCACAGCTCTCCACTGTTTGTTTCCAGCTTCTACCCAAATGTGTTGGGAAAAAATGCTTGAATTTTTAACAGTCTTTTGTTTAGAATTTCTTATATTTACTATTTTTCTTTGTTGACTTTGACCTGTGATTTCTCCTCTGCCTGTGATGCATTTTCCCTCCTTATTTTCCTTGCTGACACCCACCAGCTCGTCCTGCAAAACCGTGCTCAACTGTCTCCTCTAGGAAACACTGTGAAGGCTCAGCAGGTAAAGGCAGAAGTGAGTTTGGCCCCAGAATAAGGAGCCTCGGCTTGGCAGTCCCCCACCCCCCAGGACTGGCCAACTTGGGAGCTCTCCCAGGTGCAGAGAAGCAACCTGACTCAGCAGCCCAGCTCCCAGCCTGGCAGACTGGGTGGGGGAGTAGCCAGCTGCTGGTGGGCAAAGCCAGTTTATGCTGCTGCTGGAGACCCCTGGGGAAATCAAGGTGAAAGGCGGCAGTCCTGCTGAGGAGGAGGCCCAGCCCTTGTTTATCAATCAGAGGGGCCGGGACAGGCCAGAGAGAGGTTGCGATGAGGAGGCATACCCACTGGCAGGGCGCCAGCAGACCCCAGGGAAGGTTCTGCTTCCTGGTTTATGCGCTGTGGGTAGACATGGCTGCTGGGGCCTCTCTAGCCTGGCCCTAATTCTGAACCTAATGCTGATGGACCTCCTCTGCACTTGCCATTTGTCAGGTAGTAGGGGAAGTAGGTGGACTCAAGTAGACTTGGCCAAGTGCGCACAGGAGCCTCTAGCATTCTCTTGGGGGTCAGGGTTACACTGCCAATCATGTGCGGGCCTATTAGCCATGGGCCCAGAGGAGTGAGTGAAGACAAGCAAATCCAACTCAGGTGGGTAGGGGGAGGTGCATGATGAGGGTAGGGACCCTCAGACCACAGACCTGCAGGGAGGCTCCAGGCTGGACTCCAGAGATCCAGGTAGCTACAGAGGTTACTCTGGGTCACTGTAAGCAAGGAAAGGGGAAAGGCTGACCCTGCGCACGGGCTCCCTGGCCCTCCCCAGCTGTCCTAGCAAAGGCAGCATGCTTGGCACCCACCCTGCTCCACCCAGTGCCATCTGAGCAGAGTGAAGATGTCAAAAGGAAAAACTCCAAATCGGATTGAGGCCCCTGCTTCCCCTTAATGAGGTTCATTATCAGGCCCTCTGATCCCAGTAAAACCCAGCAGGCAGGCAGGATTAGGGGCAGGCTCTCTAATCTAGCTGACTCCTCCCTCCTGATCTGCCTGCCCAGGCCAGTTCCACAAAGAAGACTTGACCTACCTGGAGGGAGAGCTGGGCACTTGGCTGAGGAGGCTGGCAGGTGCAGAGGAAGTTTCCTTGAACAGAACAGGGAACAATGTGCCAGGTCCCCCAGGGAGGTCTGTCTCTGGTGCACATAGAGGCTGAAGGGCTTGGGGAGACAAAGCTCAGGCCCCCATTAAGAGAGAGGGGCTGTGACAAAGGAAGCCAGGAGCTCTGTGAGATGGGGCTGGATTCCACGGGCAGCTTGATTCTGCGAGTCTTCCATGTACGAGGTCTCCAAGTAGCAAGTTAAAGAACACACTGGTCTTGCCTTAACAAAAATAATTTATTCTACAACCTCCCAATCAGTGGGGTGGAGTTGAAATCAAACACATGTAGGGCACCATTGTCCCACTGACCCTGGTAACCTCTACATGTCGAGGGTGGGACCTCTAGAGAGATGATACTCCCCTCAACCCAGCACCCTCTACATTCAAAGTCAGCATCTCTGTGAACACTAAAATCAAAAGATAAAAGACCCAGCTTGAGAGGGGTTAGGACAGCGACTTAAAGGGAGAAATCAAAGCACATTTGAAGCAGCCATCTTTCTCCTGAACTTCACTATCTCTCACTGCCAAGCACAGAGCTAAAGAACCAACCTCCCAACCTCCCAATCTCCCACCCTCTTAAGCTCCCTCCCTCGACCCAACATGACCCTCTCATCAGGTCCTGCCAATCCGACCCTTCAGACCCCAGCTCAGGGACAGTCACCTGCCAGCTGTGCAGCAACTCTGCCTACACTCTTCCGGAAGGAGGGGCTTGGGGAAGGGGCCAGTCATAGGCACTCTTCTCACAAACTCTGACCCACACCTCACCGAGGGGGCCAGCATGACCTCCAGAAGCTTCTGGGCTCCCTTCTGAAGCCAAACTGCCCAGCGGGTCTGAGAGGCTGGAGGGTGGGTAGGCCACAGGGTGGGTTGGACAGTCAGGGGCTGTCCCTCCTTCCCTGGTGAGAGGCCTTTGCATCCAGAAGGAGCAAAGGGCAGAACCCTAGCTTGTACAAGGAGCTGCACTCCAGCCCTCTAGCCCCTCCTCGGGATGGGAAACCTTGGAAACTGTGGCTTCACTTGCTCCAGTTTAAGCCAATACCAAGTAGGAGGCACTGAAGTGTCAGCAAGAATGAGGCAGGACTTCAAATGAGCTGAAAAAGAGGAATTTGGTGCTGAGAGGCCAGGGACTGAGCTTCCCGACCCAATTGCCAGGGCTGTCCTCCCCCAGGGCTCTCAGAAAACCTATATTCTATGCATGTCCCTGGAATACTCCAGAAGGCCCAAAGGGGTTCACTGGACCAACAATTTTCTTGGATTTCCCTGGACAAGGAGCAAGGGGAAGTGGGCCAAGAAGCTGGAAGAGCACCATGGATGGCAGCTCCCTTTCCCAGTCCCCTCCCAGTGGGATGGTTCAGGCTGTGGGGTGGCCAGCACGACCCTTCAGGGCCCTCATCTTGGCCCGGAAGTAGGTATACATGGCCAGCAGGCCCAGGAAGGACAAGGAATAGAGAGCAATGTAGAGGCTGATGTCCAGGTGGGAGAAGTTCCCTCCCAGCACCTGCAGCCAGTGGCCTCGGCGCCGCATGGACCCAGCCTCTGGCGCCCAGTCAGGGATGTTGACCAGCTGCCTGGAGCTGTGGCCCACTCGCCTCAGCTCTAAAGGACCCCTGGGGAGCCTGTCAGCCTGGAACTCAGCCAGCATTATGGCTCTTGTGTCTCGTTTCATCAAGCGTCGCTGCCCTTTTGGGGGTTCCGGCTCATCCATCTGAAGCTCTGCTATGTGCTCAGGGGGTCCTTGGTCTGGCTCAGCGCTGGTCAAAGGGAAGCCAGTGTGCATCTCTGGGGGGTGGCTCACCCCAAGGCTCTCTGCTAGAAAATCTGGGATTCTGGGTCCTGGCTCTACGGTCATCTCAGCCTTCTCAGGGCCCAGAGTAGAATTTCCAGCCACCAGTACTAATGCCATTGGCTTTGGGTCAGCTGCTGCCCTCGGTGCACTGTGGTGGGGGTCCAGCCCAGCTGTCGGAGTGTCCAGGACGATGTTGCTCCAGGAGAAGTGGGTCTTGAAGAAGCTAAGGGTGTTGTCCAGATCCCACACAGGCTGGCCCCGGAGTTCATTGTGACAAGCGGAACAGAGTTCACGGGGTGGCCACTGCACCTTCGGGAAGTGGGGGTCCTCGCTGGGAGTCCCTGGGGAGGGAACACACAAAGGTCAACTATGACACAGCAGACCCACCCAAAAGCCCAGGCCTACTCTTCTGTTCAGAACACTAGCTTCCGCATCTGCAGAAAGGCCTTCCCACAACCCTTCACAAGGACAGGTATGAGCCAGGCAGCTAAAGAAAACCAGTGCATCACCTGGCCCAAGGGATTCAGCAATGGCGCCTCCCAGGTAGTGGAGGATTTCTCTCTGCCCCTGCCCCTAGCACCCCACCTTTACCCATGGGTGGCCAGCTGGCTTCACCCACTGCAGGTTTGCAGCCCTGGGCCAGATATGGAAGGGCAGGAACTCTCAGCACCATCTGTCTTGCAAGCTTTGGTTGGCCTGCTAGTATTTCTTTCTTTTTCTAAAATTTTCTGAGCTTTATGTAATGAAATGTTACTTCTGTAATTAGAGGAGAAATGGTTTTATAAACAAGAGTTGGTGCCTGGTAATTCCACAGGTGTTCTCCTTTATCCCACTGTAGCCCTCTGGGGCAAGTAGGAGTTGGTGGGGTTTCCTCCTCAGATGGGCTCTGAGGGGTGCCTGTGGGGACCCCAGGGACATGGGTGGGGAAAGGGCATTCTGACCCTCACGCTGTTGGGACCCAATGCAGCCAGGTCCGGGCTCCGGGGCCTGCCCCCAGGCTTGCCCAGGGTCACTGGGGAATGCCATCAGCCCAGCTCTCTTGCAGGAGGCACAGTTCCTCAAGGGTTAATATGGGGGAATACGTTGCTGGCCAGGAAGAAGCCACAGGAAGTGAGGTAAAAATCAGTGGTTATTTTGTGGAGTAGGTAACAAGTAGATTTCAAGGGTCCAGTGAGAAGCAGCAGTGAAATGAGCACTCGGTTTGTACCTGCTCATTGTTGTTAGTAGTTTGATGTGAAAGCACCAACTTCCTTTCGGCCCTGAGGAGAGGCCAGGATCCTGGCTCTCCCTGAGCAGCTGGGTCCTGAGGGGAGCTGGGAGCCTGCGGAGGTCACGGGGCTAGGGGGTCAAACGGAGCATTTGGTGGCAGGGGCGGGGTGGGAGGAGACAGGCACGTGTCTTCTTTTTAATCCACCAGGAGGCCCCATGAGACCAGACCGAGTACAGCCACCAGCACCAGCACCTGCTCCATTCAGCTCCTTTAGCCTCACACCCCAGGCCCCAGCCCCACCTCCCATCTCTCTCCCCACAGACCAGCCGGTTGTCCACAGATGGCTCCCTCCCCACCGCCAGCTTCTGGTCACCCCCTGGAGTTTAAAGCTTTTGCCTCTTGGACTAGAAAACACTGCATATGAGGGACAGTGGAAAGACAAGGCCTTCCCCTGTAGGAATTAGTCTCTGGTCTTTTCTAGGACATTGTAACATGAGACCTTCCCCCTCCAGGAAGTGGAAAAGCACAGCTCTCTCCTTTTTATCACTTTGAGAAAGAGCAGGAAAGACAAAAGGCAGAGTAGGGGAAACAGGGGAGGGATGTCAACAGGCCACAGGAAAGGCCCTGTGCAGCGGCAAGAGCGAGCAATGGAATTGAAGACCAGGTTCTTAGCATGTCAAAGCCTCATTTTCTTCATCTAGAAAATGGGTCTAACGCTACGGGGTTATCTGGGGGACGGCTAGGGGACAGTGAGCATCCCCTCTCCCACCTCTGACCCCAGACTCGGAAGCTCCCCCACCTCAGCCTCTCTCTGTAGGTGACGCCGGACTCTCCTTACCCGCAAGGCGATTATTGACCCTGTTGTGGCTGGACCAGAGCCAGAGAACAGCATTGTTTGGACTGTCCACTTTGTGCATGGAGGCAGCAGCCATCTGCTCGAAGTGGCTGGCGCAGTCTTGGCAGCCGAAGAAGAAGCGAACGTAGCCCCGGATGGCCTGGAGGACCTCCTGGGCCTTGGCTGCAGGGGAGAGGGGACAGTGGCCAGAGTCAGGGGCTGCCTGCCCTTGCAGGTCCTGCCACGTTCCCTGCACAGCCCACCACGCCACCCCTGCACCGCATCCCAGCCCAGGGTCTCCCCACTTGTCTCTCCACCTTCCATCTAGGTTGAACCTCGCCTTCCAAACTCCCAAGGCCCGTTTCCCTTCTCAGTCACTCACCCAGGCCCTCGTCACTTACTCTCGCTCAGGATAAAGTCTACAGTCCTCGGAAGAACGCATGGGCTCTTTGTGAGGCTGGAGAGCGGGGCAGGGGCGAGTGCCCATCAGCATATCCTGGGCTCCCACTGTGCCCACCTGCTTTGGGCTTCTTCCTGACTGGCTCCCAGGGGTCTCCCTTCCCTCAGACATTTCATAGGAGTGCATCCTGATGCACCCCCAACAGGTGCACCCCCTAATGTGTCCCACCCCCTCTACCTGTCCCCCATCCCCTATTGCTGGGACGTCTGCGCTCTTCCCTAGAGAAACACCATTGCCCCTGCCCTGAAACCCTTTTGTCTCCCACATTCCATATTCCTCCGGGCTGAAGGTGGTGGCAGCATTCTCCCTGCTGATGGTGGCTTCAGAAATGTCTCTCCTTGCTATGAAAGCTCCAGCCCTTCAGCAGTCAGCCCCTGCCTCACCCCGCATTCACTAGGACCCCAGCACCAGCTCTCTGGCCACTTACCACTGCTCCCCACACCATCATCCCTGGAAACTTTTGGCCCAAACCTGTTTCTTGCCTCATACCTCAGCTCCACCTTCTCATGCATCCATCCTGGTCATCCCTCCTGCCCAACCCCTCTCCCCCGCCCCCTCCCACCGCCTACCCTGCAGCAGTTCTTATCACTTCTTGTGCCCTTGTCCTCTGGACCTCACCCCTTCCCGCCTCCTCTAGGACTTCACTCCTATAAATATGTTCTTTCTTTACTGCATCATTTATTTCCCCTTTAATAGGGGGTCATCCCATATTAAAAATAGTCATAAGAAAGAAATCCCAGACCTCCCTGGTGGCGCAAGGGGTTGAGCGCAGCGCTGGGAAGCAATCCGCAGCCTCTGCAGCACGAGTTTGATCCCTGGCCAGGGAGCTGCCCACATGGCACAGCAGACCTCTCCTGTCTCACCCACTCTTCCCCTCAGCAGTGTGTTTCATCAGTCTGCCTGCTCTGCTCCCCACTCTGTCTCTGGTGAATCCTCTCACCTCCCATACCTCTGTCCTGTACCCCAGTTCTTGTATGCATAAATAAATAAATCTTAAGAAAGAAAGAAAGGAAGAAAGAAAGAAAGGAAGGAAGGAAGGAAGGAAGGAAGGAAGGAAGAAGGAAGGAAGGAAGGAAGGAAGGAAGGAAGGAAGGAAGGAAGGAAGGAAGGAAGGAAGGAAGGAAGGAAGGAAGGAAGGAAGGAAGGAAGAAATCCCTTCTCTGGGCCTTGGCTGCAGGGGAGAGGGGAGCATCACTCTGAGCCCAACACCCCAGTACCGCTCCATCATCTCCAATGCTTTGCTCTCCTCAGCTTAATCCAACCTGGCCTTTCTCTCTCCTCTACTCCCTGGAACAGTTCCTGCCAGACAGCTCCTCCTCTTGGAGTACCTCCAGCAGCACAACAACATCCACTCAGCTTGAAACATTTGACTTTGGAGGTCCCCAAAACTTGAAGCATCCTCCTTCTCAAAATGTTTGACTTTAAGAACCCTTTTGAAATTGTCATGGCTACTCCCTTCACCTCTTTCGCTGGCCCCCGACCCTTGAGCTGAGGTAGGGCTCCCGCAGTGCCCAGGCTCGGCCCTCAGCACTTTGCCTGTCCAACCAGCGAGCCCGTCTGGCCCCCTGACTCTAACTGTCATCTACATGCCAGTGGCCGCAGTGCTGACAGCTCCATTCTGGACCCCTCCCGGAAGCCCAGACTCACCTGTCTACATCTCCATGCAGATCTCAGCAGGCACAGAGCAGACCATAATTCTGCTCTTCCCCTAACCTCCTCCCCACACTCCTGTGCCCTTCCCGGGACCAGCAGCTGCTTGACAGACAACTCATCCTGAGTCCTGGTCCGGCGTACTCTCTACCCACCCACCACCAGGTCACATCAGCGTGACCTTCAAAATACCCCCAAGTCGCACCTCTGTTCCCACCTGCACACCCACAGCTCGAGTCTGGGCTCCTGCTGCCTCTCCGGGACTAGTTGCACAACTTCCAAACTGGCTGCCCTGTTTCCCTCTCGTCCCACTGTTGTCTACTTTCTATCCAGTAATCTTTCTAGAGCATGAATCATCTGTGTCACTTCCTTGCTTAAACTCGCCAGGAGTTTCTCACAAGGCTGAAACCGAAGCCCGAACCCTTCCCTCGCCGGGACCTCAGTGCAGTGCACGTACTCCCCTCCACCCTGCCTCCCTCTCCAGCCGCACCGCCTCACCCCCAAGCTCTCCCACTCATCTCCTTTCGGTGTTGCTAACATGCCAGACTAGTTCTCTGCTTTTGCTAGTTCTTGAGCTGCATTACAGGTTGAAGTGGGCCCCTCAACATTCATAAGTTGAAGCCCCAATTCCAAGCATCTCAGATGGGGACTATTTGGACATAGGGCCTTGAAAGAAGTGATTAAGTTAAAATGACTTCACGAGAGCGGGTCCTAAGCCTGTATGACTGGTGTCCTTCTAAGAACTTAGTCACCGACACACAGTGTGAAGACCACATGAAGACACAGGGAGCAGAAGGTCACAAACCAAGGAGAGGACTCAGCCGAAACCAATCTTGCCTTGGACTTTCCAAATTGCAAGAAAATTAATTTCTGCTGTTTAGGCCACCATGATGGGCTACTTTGTTATGGTAGCCCCAGCAAACTCATACATCCTAGAAGGCTCTCTTCCCAGGTATCCATGCTGCTTCCCTCTCACCTGCCACATTCAACACTGGGTCGCCCCATAGAGAAGCCTAACCCAGTCACACTGTCCCCACACAGCACCCCTCCCAACCTGTCCCCCACACCACCTTGTCCTGTCTTCACAGCACCCGTCACGGCAGCTGACGTGAGCTATCTGTGTGGTCAGTCTGCCTCTGGAATACTGTCCCCTGGAGGCAGCGACTTTGCCCATTTAGCATTGGACCCATCCCTCTAGCTGAGCTGGCATCTTGGGGACTCTCCAAAAACACTGGCTGACGGAATGACAGGCCATCCAGTACCTCCAGCAGCTCCTCTTCTGTGGTCTCCCTCAGTGGGATGCTCCCTCCTAGCTCAGCTTCTATTCACCCATCCACTCTCAACTTACCGCTGCCTGCTCTTCCTGACAGCTGCAGCTCCTCTCCCCCAGGGCTCCAGCCCTGCGCGCACCTGTCCACCTACCTGTCCTCAGTCAGTCCACTGAGAACATGGCCTGTGTCCTTCTGGCCAAGCCAGGGCCTGGTACAACCTAGTTCCTCAGTGAACGTGGACTGAACCGGAGGTCCTGCTAATCGTTACCATGGGGGAAAGATCATGTGGGGTGCAGAAGCATTTGCCTGGTTTTGGGGGAGAGAACAGGGTAGGAGGGACAACACATTTTCCCAAGAAAATGATTTTTCAGCGGGAAACAGTAAAATCGCTGAAAGTGCATGACACCAGCTTGTGAACTTTGAAATAGACACAGTTCTTTTCTTCACAGGAATATAAAGAGTAAAAGCACAGATTTTTCATGAAGGCTGAAAACAAGCAAGCTTGGGGTTCTAAGGAAGCTGGCAAGAAGCCTCAGGACACTGATGTCTCCTTGCCAGGCACCCCCCAGGGCAGGGGCTAGGGCTGGTGACTCCTCCAGGCCCTCCCCCTTCTGGTTCTGTGGGTCATGAGTGCCAATGGCAAATCCTGGCCTTCAGCTGGGAGCCCGCAGAGGGCAGGTTGGGCTGGGCCAAACCACAGGATGCATAACCCCAGACTCACCTGTTTCCTGTGAGTGGTCCACATCTTGCCGAGCGGCCTGCACAGTCAGGAAGTGGAAGAGGACCCACAGGGAGCAGGGAAAGCCCCGGAAGTGTGGCTCACTCCCCTGGCAGCCAACCCAGTTCACCTTCTTGGCAAGCACAGCACTCTAAGAGACACACAGCAGCATGAGTGGAGGAGAAAGGGCTGGGATGGGAGGCAGGAGAGAAGCTTCCAGAAGACTCAAAGCTCAGCACACTCAAATAAGGTCCCTCTCTCAGCCCTTCACCTGGTGGGTGGCATTTCCCTCCCATTGGCCACACCATCAAAGGGGCAGCAGCTCTGATACCGTGGGATACAGACGAAGTCACACCCTTGTCTAGTCTCTATGTCCCCTCTGTAGAATGGGGATGATCTCTGAGTTCCCTTCCAGTTTTGACGCTCTGTAAGGTTTGGGGTGTCTGCAGGGCACATAGGGGTCTCCCTTTGCAAATAAGAGGAGGAGCCCAGAAAGGTGCCCCTGGTGAGGGCCAGAGAAGCCAGCTGAGGTGTGCTCGGAGGCAACGGAGAGACTCTTGCCGCTGGCATCTCCCACTCAGCTAAAGCCCCAGCCTGCCCACCTCCCGCTGTGTGACCTTACACAAGTTGGCCTCAGTATCTTCACCCGTGAAATGGGGACATCTCCCTTCCACTAGCGCCGGGAGGATAAATGAGGTTATATGGAGGGAGACCAATAACTAGTCCCGACTAACGGAAAGCCCCACGGAGACCCAGACATCGTCCTTCCTGCAAGTTGCTAAGGCCAGCAGTGCAGGGTTAATGCCTCCCCTTCCCACAGACACGGAGGACAGCAGGAGATCTGCAGACGCTCCCCAGACTCACCTCCTTCCTGTTGTCCAGGGCAGTTTTAAAGAACTCGTAGGGAATTTTCTTTCTCTGCTGCCTCTTAAGCCAGTTATGTGTGGAGTGCAGGAAGTTCTTGACCAAGGGCTGGCCAGGGAAGTACTGTGGGAGGGACAAGCGGAAGGCAGAGCATAAAACACGATTCTCCCAGACACCCATGCCTGGAGAGGGTGGGGGCTAGGTGGAAGCCGGTGGAGGCAAAACCCCCAAATCACCAGGGAAACATTCTGCCTAAGACACAAGTATGGGTTCCTCCCCACCCTCGCTCTGGGGCACCTGGGAAGGCTGGGGCTGGGGGCAACTCTAAATAGGCCTGGGTGGGGAGGGCTGCCCCTCTGGAGGCCGCTGGGAAGCAGGGTGAGCCCCTGAGGTGCCTCCCAGGGCCGCTGGGCAGGCTGGCCACCCGTCTGCATTTCAGGCGAGTTTCTGTAGAACCACTGACTTGCTGACTAACTCACCAGTGGGGCTAGACTGGCAAAGGGCCTTTCCATTTGTATTCTACAGGCTGCCAGTGGGGCCAGGGCAGCCTGGCGGCTTATAGCCAAGATCCCAATCTTGATGGTAACTCCCAGTCCTCTCTGAGGAACATGAAAAGCTGCTCTGACAATAAGTCAACTCAAATCTGATTAGTATCAGCACTTTAAAACCACAAGGACCCCAGGGAGAAGGACAGATGTGTGTGTGTGCACGTGTGCATGTGTGTGTGCCTGCAGACACACAAGGAGGTGGGGGTAGGGGTAAGGATGAGGGAGGAACGCAGCAACAGCAGTGGGGCAGAGAACAGCACCAAGAGAAACAGAGATGCTTGAAGAGGGAAAAGAGCTGGAGACAGGATGATCACTAAACAGAAAAACCTGGCAGCTGCTTCAGTTCTGAAAAATCCCTGCATCTTATCAAAGCTCCTGGGCAGGACAGCGCCCCCCAGTGGCCACAGAGCCTGTGCCTTTCACGTTCCCTCTTAGCTCACATAGCCTCTGCCTCGCAACAAAGATTTACAGCTTCAAGTCAGCATTTCGCAGTGACCTTACCTTCGCCCACCATCCTGACTTGGACCCTACCCCTGCTAAGGCTGTGGTGTCATGAGGAAGGATGAATTAGGGGGCTCCAGACAGCAGGGAGTCACCTCCACAGGGAGTGGGGAAACCCTGGTGTCCACGCGCCACCCAGTGGCCAGTGCTGCCGTGAGGAAGCCAGAGAGCAGGGAGCTCTGGGATTCAGGAGGGCAGACAGAAGGGTCTCCAAAGGACCTGTGGAGTGCCCCCTGCCCCAAGCCTGCACCCTGCCAGGGCCTACAGCTCCCTGGGGCTGAGCAACAGAGTGAGCATTATCACCCATCCTTTGGACTTTTAGTGACCCCACACACACAGTGGGAAGAGCATGGGTTAGATGAGACACAGTGCAGATCCCAGCTCAGCCATTCACCCGCTGGAGGACCTTGGACAAGGGGCTTCATCTCTCTGAACCTGTGTTTCCTCTCTATGGGCAATATGAGTGCCCACTCCGTGGAGTTGAGGAGAAACACAAGCTAATACAAAGAGCACCCTGCAGTCACAGGAGATGTCCGCTGCTGCTATCGATACTGCTCAGTAATGTTTCCCAAGAGGCGAGCCACAACCCTACAGCCTCTGGCGGAGGTGCTCTCCGGCCACTGCTCTCCTGCTGTTGCAGGGGCCTGTCTTCCCTCTGGCTCTGCCCCAGCACCAGCCCTGAGCCCTCAGAGGCCCAGCTTCTGGCAAACCCTTTGCCTCACCCCAACCCTTTGCCAGCACTTGCTGAGGGCGGAAGTGTGGCAGGCACCAAGGAGGGGGTACTGCTGTGGCCTCTGCCCAGGTTTCTGGTTCTTTCCCTCACAGCAGGGCCAAACAAAGACAGCTTTGAGTACAGCTGAGAGGTTTGAGAAACCCACAAGAAACAACTTCCCTGGAATGATTCCTTCTAAGTGGCCTGGGGGTTGGGGGCTGCTGGGGAAGCACTCTGGGGCTCCCTCTCACAGGTCAGACAGGAGGATGGCACACACAACAGTCACGAACCTTTCCCCTCTGACTCTCTGGCCCAGCATCTTCAGGTTTCAGTGACCTAGGGACCAAGCAGGGTCTCTGAGAAAAGGCCTCTATTATCAGAATGGGCAGAAGAACAGGGCCCTCTGTGGGACCTCAGGGCTGTTTTGCCTTCAACTGTAACTGTACTGTGACCAGCACTGGTCACCTCACAGGGTCTCTCAGTATAATCACACACGAGTGTGACTACACCAGGTGGGCTGGAGAGGAGGGGAAGAGGGACTAGGTTGGCAGGCAGCTCCCAGGAAGACAAAGATCTGCCCCAGAAGGAGCCCCAGCTGCCAACAGACCTGTGCCCAGAAGGACGGGCTGAAAGACCTGGCACCAGGGATTGAAGTGGCTGAGTCAGCAGTCAGGGTCTGAGAGGGAGCACAGCCCACACCTGACTCAGCAGCCCTCGGTCGCCTTGGGTTTTAAGTAGGCCAGCGGTAGCAATGGATCTGGAACTGGAAGGATGGATGCAGGGAGGGAGAGGAAGGCAGGTGGAGAGGGGAGAGGCAGCCATAGCTAACCTCAGAGACAAGGAAGGAGCAAGGCAGAAGAGAGACATAGGCACTGGAGCAAAAGACCCAGGTTCAAGTCCTGAGGCCTGAGGTCAGCCACTTGAGCTCCCTGAGCCTCTGAAATTGGGGGTATGGGGGTGAGAAATACTTGCCACTCCGCAGAGGAAATAGGAAGATTAAATGCCTCCTAATGATATGCTCCTGCCTTCAACAAGCAGGAGGTACACCTCACTGGGTGGTCACCTTACCAGGAAATCATGACTAGAAAAGCATGCTTGAGTCAGGGATCTGGGCCCAACTTTGGGTCTATGGGCAGTGTCTGGGCATGAAGAGAGATGTGGACAAGTCTCCTGGGCTGTGGTGTCCATGGGTCCTGCTTTCCCCATGACCATGGCAGGGAGTAAGAGGCCATACTTGGGCTCAGGATGAGGTGGAGAACTCAGGGAGTCAAGGCTTCAGTCACAGAATCAGCTAGGAACAGCCCTATGACTTGGGGCATCTCTCTACCCAGCCCCTGCAGAGTGGGGAGAGTGAGGAGCGGTCCCTGATAGTGGGGTATATCTGCAGGGCAGCAGTACTTGGTGGACAGAGAATGCTGTGGCCGGAGGTCCATGAGCTGGAGGGGCCACGCTGCCTCCTCCATGCTGGCACAGGGCCTGCATAGGGATGCACACACTGGTCCTATGTGGGGCCCCACGGACAAGGGATCCAGGGCCCTGCTCACCTGGGCCAGCACTGCCATAAACTTTTTCAGGGCCACTAGGCGCGGACCCTCCAGGACAGAGAACTTGCCCACTTCGACCCGAAGGATGTAGTGTAGTGCAGATTCCAGGTCAGCCATGTAGATCTTGGAGCTGAGAATCCAGAGGGAGGCAGAGAGAAACAGGGGTGTTAGCCATAGGACAGGGCTGGGGAGGATCACCCTGGACTAAAGGAGAGAAGAAGAGGGCACTGCTGATGGTCAGGGTCCTAGAAGTCAGCACTTGGCTCTGCCAGTAGCTAGCTGTGTGACAGTGGGTAAATTACTTAACTTCTCTGAACCTCATCTGTAAAATGAGGATAAACAAATTACTCACAAGTAGGCTGCTGAGAAGATGAAACAGAAGCACAAATATAAGTCTCTCAGTAACTCCCGGCACAGAGTAGGGGTTCCCCCTACAGGCTCAGGGCCCTCCTCACAGGACTCACTAAAGGTGATTTAATCAGGTTACTGGAAGAGGGCGGGGCTTCATCTGTTCTGAGCAAAGACCCCTAGGGACAAACAGACTCTTAGGAGCTCCCACTCAACATGGCTCTGAAAAAGCTACTTTCAAAGACCTAGGGTTTGGCTATCCTCCAAGGGGGTAGGACAGGAAGTGATGCTTATATTTATTTATCTATTTATATCCTGGAAGTTGCCAGACCTGAGTGGCAGGTCAGGCCCCATCCCACAGCCTGGCGGAAGGCTATGGCTCCAGGCTCAGTAGGGTTTGGGCTCAGGGGTGCTGGCTTCTCCACCCTCTGTCTCCATAGGCCTGAGGCCAGACTTCGCTTCTGCAGCGAATTGGCGCTGGAAGCTTGGAGAACTCAATCTACATCTCTGGACCTCAGTCACCTCACCTAATTAAGTAAATGAACTAATGGCTCTGTTCCCCACCCCACCTCCTAAAGTAGGGAGCCAAGAGGTCAGCTAATGGTGAGCACTGTGACCACCTGTGTTTTATCCTCGTGGTTAGGTCCCCTCGCTGTGCTCCACTTTGGTCCTTGGGCCTAGTTTACCTCTCCATTCTGTGTTTTGCTTGAGGAGCAGCCTCATGACTGAAGGAGATAATGCATGAAGGGGCCTGGCACAGAGCTTGGCACATACAGCCAGTAAGTGTCAGCTACCACAAATAGTTGAATGATGAGAATAATCATAATTTGAATAATGACAATGACCACTCCCATCTCTTGGTCTCTCCTTCTTCCCTGATTTACTAAAAATCTCCCTATTAGCACCATCCATCCTTAAAGTCCCTCAGGCTAGGATGCAAAATCCTTCTGGAAATTGGAAGACCCTTTCTTCTCCAATTCTCTTGTGCTGCCCCCCCAGTGGAGGCCGCTTCCTGATGCGCACCCAGCTCCCTGGTCAGCCATTTCCACCTGGTATGCAGCTGAGCATCAGAACAAGAGGTCTACTGCCCGTCTCTCTACACAGAAAGCAGGAATTCTATCACAGAGCAGAGCCAAGGAGGCTTATGCTAACAACTGTGCACAAAGATACAGCCTATCTCAGACAGTAGTGAGCTCCCCAACACCAGGGGCATTCAAATGAGCCTGGTGCCTTCTTAGGAGGGATGCTGTGAAGGGACTGTAAACTGTGTGGGCAGGGACTGCATATCCATATGCATCCCTATTCATAGAGCCTAGCATGGAGCAGATACTAAAAAAGATTTGCTGAGGAAATGATTGCTTGGGTAGGAAGTTGGTTTTGAGCCACCAATATCCATTAAAGCTGATTCTGCTTGTTCTTGCACAGATTTCAGTCTAAGGACTGTAAACATTAGAAAGTCTTCATTCCATTATGAAATGAGTATGGTCTATGCTCCCTAGGGTGCCACGACACAGCTAAGACTTTTCACAGAGGCCAGGTCAGCCCTCAGAGGGTCTGGAGCTGGGATGGCATGAGCTAAGCTCATGACAAGGAACAGAGTGTGGAATGAAGGAGGCCTGCGGTCAGGACAAAGGCTGGGCAGGGAAGGGATGATGAGGACAGGGCCTGGCCTTACCGATCTGCAACTTTCCAAACAGTGGGAGCAACTTCTTTAGGGGTGACTGGCACAACCGTGGTCGGGGGAGTCATCCTGGTGCCGGTGGAAAGCCTCTGCAGGTATGCCGTGTAGAAGGGCCTGGATTCCACCAGCCTGTGAGGAGAGAGAAAGCCACAGGGGAGGTGGTGAGTGACGGACCACAAAACCCCAGAGATGCTTTGTGGCAAGAGGAGAGGCAGGTGGCTCCTCTGACAGAAGGTTTATTGAGAACTACCTGAACTCAGTTCGGTCCGGTCCTCATTAAGGTCAAAATCGAGGCACCTGTGCCTCGTGTTAGCGTTTTCATTCACTCTCAAGTTGCAGAAAAACTTTCTGACACCAGTCTGCTGTCCAAGTGCCATCTGGTAAATGAGCCAGACCCCAAATTCCTCATCCTGCTCTGAGCATCCAGAAGACCATGCAGCCCTGGGGTTCAGTGCTGACTCTGCCCTGGGACAGGATGGCTTGGCTACCTTGCCCAGAGGCCACACTGTGAAGTGGTGGCTGAGCTCACAGCTTGCTCCATGAGTTAACATTACTCCCCAAGGAACCCAAGGGACTTTGATAGGTAATACACAGACACACACACACATATAGAAATTCATATACATATAGATGAATTTATAATTTATATATATAGCAACAACATGAAACCACCTCAATTCTCAAGTCTTTGAGTAATCCTTTAGCGTTCTCTCTCTCCTGATAGAAAGGAGTCCTCAAGGGTAGGAGACATCCCCTGGGCAGGGACACCTGGAAGGAAGGCTGTGAAGAACAGCAGCCGTGTGACGGGCCCCAGGGGAACTGGCATCGGAAAGCATCTCTTTCCACTCCGCTGTCCTGGCCCAGTGTTTATCCATGAGCAGATGGCTAGGAAGCAGCATCGTCACAAATAATTTTCCCCTCCACCAACTCTGAGCGAGGAAACAATGCCTCCTCTTCTGGCACTTTCTGCCCCTCTGGTCCCCTTGAGGCCACTATGCTCCCTCCCTGGGGAGAAGTCTATGACAAGGCTGGCCCAGTGCTGGCTATGGATCAGACCGGGTGAAGGCTAGTGGCCACCCTGCCTGGCCTTGGTCACAGTGGCACTAATGGCCCTGGGGAGTCATCCATTGGGCACTAAGGCAAGCCTGGGTCTCCCCGGCCCTCAAGCTCCTGCCTGCAGGGCCGGGCTGGCATCAATCATCTGCCCAGGGAGGGCACCAAGGCACCATCTGGCGCCATTTAACAGGCCATTCAGCAGCGGGAGTGTGACAGAGGGGCTGAGGCCGGCCTGATTGTTTTCTCTTAGCATTTTGGAACTGGCTATTGTCTGGCTCCTAATGAACTTTTCTGCAATTAGAAAACCAAAGGGAGGGAGGGTCAGGCATATTTGAGTGCCTGCCAGCCCTGCAGCCTGCCAACAAGTCTGCGCTCAGAGTGGTGCAGGGAATAGGGCCAGGGTTGTGGGGAACAGGGCTGTGAGGGCCTGAGACAGGACTGGAGCTGGGGACTGGAGCTGGGGCCTGGGTCAGAGCCTGGGGCCAGTGTCCTGGCTGCAGAGCCTGCTCCCACTGGACAGACAGACATCTGCTTCTCCTGCCCAGGGTGTGCCTTGCTGAACCTTGGCCTCCTCAGACAAAGAATTATGGGAGAAAGACTATGCCAGCCACTGTGAAAGGCAGGCAGCCTCTCTAGGCAGGAAAGAAGGCTGAACCCAGGGAGGATAGAGAGACACTCACACGGGGACCCGTGAAGCAGTGCCATTCCGTAACAGCAGGTAGCAGGATGGAAAGTCTGTGACACCAAACTTGCTGACCGCATCGGCCTCTGTGTTCAGGACCCTGCGCACAGGGATACCTTGGTACTGGGACAGATCCAGGATCACCTGCAGAGACAGGCAGACACGTTGTGTGTGTGTGTGTGTGGGGGGGCTGAGCCACTGGCAGGGGAGCCCTGGGCAGGCACGTGGGTGGCAGCTGTGCACCATCAAGTCTCATCCCACCAACTGCGTCTACCCCACAGGTAACAAGTGCCAAGCAAGACCTAAGTGGATGGAGCTGTGCAGACCTGATATCTCCAATCTTGTAGGATAGTCTAAATTGATAGAATTTTCTCTCCAATGAAAGCAATTTGTAAAAGGCATAATAAAATGGGCTTTCATTTTTAGTCTTACATTTATAAGGCTTTCTGTCTATATTCCAAATCAGAAAATAATGTTAGTTAATGCTTACTGAGTGTTATGTGATATATATATATATATATAGATTGCTTCGTTTAATCTTCAAAACACCACCATATGTTTTACTGCAATTCTGTGGGCTGTGACAGTGTAAGAACAATAAGGGCTCCAGAGCAGAGACCTGGTTCAAAGCCCTGTTCCACCAGTTCACCAGCTGTGATGATACTGGAGGAATTATTTGATCATTGTCGTTGACTGTAGAAGTCAATAACTATGTGTGCCAGCCACCTAGTCAGTCTTTAAATAACCAGCTGGTGTTAACATATTTGGTTTTGATGAGAGAGAGAAAAACAGGAAGGATTTAGATGGAAAGGTTTGGCTCCTACATGTCACATTTCTCCCAGTAGGGGGCAGGCCAGTGCTGGGCTAAGTGCACCAGTCTCAGGCCTGAGAATTAACAGGAAAAGGCTTGATGCCAATGAATTCATCAGTTCCTGGGCTCGCTCTCTTTGGCTATCAGCAATCTGCAGGACCCCTGAGGACAAACTCACCTCTCTGCCCACGTAGGAGCCTTCCTTCTCAAAGATCAGGGCCAGATGCTCTTCATTGTTTCTTGCAAAAAATCCATTAATCTCTTCCAACCTGCAAGAGACAACTCTGGCAGTATCTCTCCACAGCCAGTGGGAGTGAAGCAAAACTGCCCCTGACCTCAGACAGCGCTGACCCAGCACTGTGAGAACAGCCACATGAACCTGTTTCTTGGAGCCTCCCACTGCCTCTCCCAGTGGGTGTAAACCAAAGCCTTAGGAAGTCCCAAAGGACATTGCCTTTTTTACCGAACCCTGGTTCTTCATTTGATCCATGTTGTTGATTTGCTTCTTCATCCTCTCTCAAGAGTCAGCCGTGAGTAGAGGTGGCCTGGGGAGGGGGCCTGGAGGTCTGGGAGGGATGCAGTGAGACCCCTTGTCTCTACATTCTGGGTAAGGCCCAGGCTTCGTGAATGTGGTAATTATTGCTCCCTACGAGACTCATGTTTGGATTCATCAGATACAAGCCTTCAGCTTGAGCCAGTCACTACTAACTGGGAGACTGGCTTTTTCCTCTTCTGGAGTGAGTATAGAAAAGGAATTAAGGAATTAGAGGTCTTGGTTGCAGGAGAGCTAGTAAAATGGGGAAACAGAGATCCAGAACAAAGATGAAACTAGTAGGAAAGCAAATTTTACTGTTAAGTTGCAAATTGTTTTAAAAATTCAAAATTTCAACAAAAAAAGGTGGGTTTCCTTATTCCATTAAAAGCAGAATGTCGGCATACATGCTTAAGAAGCCATGGGCCTCCCTGGTGGCGCAGGCAGTTGAGCTCCGCACTGTGAAGCTGTCCGCAGCCTCTGCAGCGTGGGTTTGATCCCAGCCAGCCGGCGAGGGTCCCACATGGCGCAGCAGACCTCTCCTGTCTCGCCCGCTGCTCCCCTCAGCAGTGTGTTTCTTCAGTCTGCCTGTTCTGTTCCCCACTCTGTCTCCGGTGAATCCTCTCAACCTCCCATGCATCTGGCCTGTACCCCGGTTCTTGCATAAAAATAAATAAATCTTTAAAAAAAATAATAAATAAAAAAAAAATAAAGAGGCCAGAAGGTGAGTGGGCACTGGGGGAAAGGAGCCTCATCTTTTCACGCCCAACTTGGTGACCTATTTCCCTGTGCTGGATCCAGTGATGTGACAATGACTACCTCCAAACAGAAGGCACCACATGAGGTCAATATGGGAGCCCAGTCCAATGATAGAAAGAATGAATATTCTAGAGAAGTGGGTGGGGCCAGGAGGTACCCTAGAGGGCAGATGAAAAGAGCATCATGGATACTGAAAGCCTCTGGGGTGGCCTAAGGGGGTCTCTCAGACCTTCACCAATCCTCCCAATTTGTCAAAAGAGCAAGTTCTACATGGCTCTCACACCTCCAAATTCATTCACACCCTCAGACTTTGGGAAGAGGCATCCTACCTCCCACCACACATCCCTGCCTCCTTCTTAAAGCACCTCAGAAAGATCATGTTGAGAGGTTGGCAGGTGTATCTGATTTGTTGTTTTTGTGACTCCTCAGGGTTGAAAACACACCAGGAGGGATGAGGATGTGTGTGAGAAAGAGACAAGGTCATAGAGACATGAAAGAAGTGGGGAGAAGCGTACATGTGGGCATGGATGTTTCTGGATATGTGGGGCTTGGTTATGGAACCCCAAACCTCACCAACACTACACCTGGGTCCAAGGTTTCTCTCCATGAGGCCCTCCAGGAGGGTGGAGAATTAGGGAAGATGACAAAGGCATCACTGCAGAGTTGGATTCAACCCCAAGTGAACTTGGAAACACATCTCTCAGCAGAGTTACGCCTTTTAAGAAGAACAGGACATAATCTTAGAGGCCTTGTCAGCATGTGCAACTTTCACTAGGGTCTAAGGCTCTTGTCGTTCCTGCTGGTACTTGAATTTGTTCCTTCTAGGCACAAGTGGCTGGAAGTAGGCGTTATTCTCTCTTGAGATCTCACCCAGAAGAGCGGGCCCAGTGTTTTCAATCCACTTGTTTGTTTCTGTGAGAGTCAGGGCAAGTGACAGTGTACCCCACTGTCCCCATTTTCCTAAAGAAGGGCAATCCTGGGGGCCTGCTGGGCAGGCAGAGATCCCCAGCTGCTGAGCCTGACCTTCTCCAGCAGAGGGAACCCAGGGCCTCCTCCTCCCCCAGCCCCAGCCCTCAGTCATGGCCCCTGCTCAGAAAAATGACCACCTTCAATTCACAGACAGGGCTTTCCTCTTCCCAGTCCCCTGCACCCTACTCCTTTCTTCTAAATGGTATTTGAGACCCATTTTTCCTTCCCATGCCCACTCTCTCAGTGACCCTCCACGGGTGAGATGTTCTGACATCCCACCACATTCCCAATCTCCCGCTACTCCCAAATCTCCCGAGGACAGGTTGTAAGAGGCAACGGCAGGCATACCCTGGTGAATTCCTACCCTCTTCTCCCTTCCCACCTGGTGGATGGGCCCGTGCATCCACCAGGCAGCCAGGGAAGATGGGCCCTGAAGGTAGGACCTTACAACAGAAAGGCCTCCACCAGCTCTTCCAGAGAAGCTCTGTGCTCTGGCCCACTGGGGCATCTGCCCCCAAACAAAGGTACTGAATCAGCCCAGATCCCCTGCCCTGCTGTCCCTACCACCCCCTACCACCAAGCCTGTGATCCTGGCCCAAGGGCACCCAGCCTGCCCCAGCCCCAATTACCTGGCAGGCTCCAGTGGGGGACAGGCGGGGGGCCACGTGTCAGTGTGGGACTCCAGGGCATCAATGAGTCTCTCCCGCAGGGACTGAACATCTGCACCAGGCACTGTCAATAAAGATGGAGTGAAGATGAGCCCAGTGCTCTTGTCAGTTTCACTCATGCAGAACCCAGCGCCTGGGCCTTCCCTGCACTAGAGGAGCTGGGGTGGGGCCACTCTGCAGCCCAAAGCTACTCAGGGGGCCCCAGCCCTCAAAGGACAGGAAGGAGCCTCTCAACCTGGACCCCAGAGGGCACTCTGCTGGTCTGCCCAGCTGGATGCTGACCCCACTGTGACACTCAGGACTAGAAATACAGCGACCCTTCTGCTTCCCAGGACCCCTGATGGGCTGAAGTGGGCTCAAAGCTTCTTTAGCCTTGTCTTCTGAAAGCATCTTGACTCTGCCTGGGAAGGACACAAATTAGGCTTTCTCTTGGGAAACATCTTGCCCTGAGACCTCTTTGGGCAATATTGGAAAAAGAGGGAGCAGAAGATGTAGACAAGGCTCACAGGACACCCACCTGGCAATGTTGCTCCTGAGCCATTCTTGGAAAAGGCCTTAAAGAACTGGAAGCAAACACACAAGCAAGAGTTAGTCACAGGTGGACGCTGAGGGCACGGCACAGTGTCAGCAGGTGAAGCCAGCTGTTTACTAAATGGGGTAACTTTGAGCAAATGACTTCATTTTTGTGAGCCTCTGTTTCTTCACATGTGAAATGAGTTCAGGGAGGTTTCTGCTCTTGGAGAGGGGTGCTGCTATCCAATCCCTGACCACCCCAAAGCCCTGAGCTCGCAAGAGCTAAAACAGTTGCTTATACGCTTTACTGAGGTAGAGCGTTTCTAGAAAGAACAGGACTCTACACACATTACTGGAAGATATTTACTGTATCAATGAATGATGAAGACCACTCCTGTTTTTCCTTCCAGACCAATCTAAAAATGTTAGCTAGCCTCTGAGGTGAGCTGTCCTTATCTTTAACAGCTGGGGTCTCTGTCCACTGGGAACTGCCAGCCTGGCTCAACAAACACAAAGGGAGGAGTATCCAGTCCACAACAGACAGGCCAACTGACTCGTTATTTGAACTCTCATTTACAGGACACCCTGGCCCAGTCCACTACTTCCTGGGGAAAAGGACAGAGAGACCCAAGCTCAACTCCTCAGAATCTGACACTGCCTCAGGGCGAGAGCTGCCTGTGCTCCCTAGGGCTCAGAAAATGAGTTTAGGGGCCTCCCTGGTGGTGCAAGAGGTTAAGCATAGCACTGTGAAGCTATCCACAGCCTCTGCAGCATGAGTTCGGTCCTGGCCAGCCAAGGAACAACCTACATGGCACAGCCTCTCCTGTCTTGCCCGCTGCTCCCCTCAGCAGTGTATTTCAGTCAGTCTGCCTGTTCTGTTCCCCACTCTGTCTCTGGTGAGTCCTCTCACCCCCTGCACCTCTGGTCTATACCCCAGTTCTTGTATGCATAAATAATAATTTAAAAAATTTTTTTTTAAAAAAAAGAAAGAAAATGGGTTTAGCCAACCCAACCAGACAGACACTCAATTGTCCTGAAAAGAGCTTCCACCCTGGGAAGAGGCCTCCTCCTGAGGGCCCCAAACTGCAGGGTCACACAAGGCTACCTTGGGCCTCTGCCACCAATGGCCATTTGACTTATCCCAGGCTGATTTCATAGAAAGCCCTGGGGTCTGCCAGACCTGGCCTGCTTTGCCTGAACTTGCTGTATAACCTTAGGCAATCCATTAACTTCTCTCAACCTTCTCATCTTTAAAATGAGGAGGACACCATCTACCTCACATTGCCTGAGGACTCAGTGACAATACCGCAGAGAGCACAGCACTGTGCCTGGTGTAAAGGGTAAAGAATAAATACATGCTACTGCAGTGATCTTCATCCCCTTTCCTTGTTCCCTTGTTTCAAACACTACAAAACATTGACCAGCTTGGGTTCACTTGTTCCAGAAGAAAACTAAACACTGGAGGGCACCTGCCTCCCTCCCACATGAGAACACAGCTGCCCTTTTGCCTCCACCTGCAACCTTCTCCTGCTCCCTCTGACCTACCCTGGGCCCTGCTCCTGCTCACTGCTTTATTTGCTCTCTCTTTAAAGCATTAATATAAATTTTGATTCTAGGTAAAAGCCATGCCACACATATTTATAATACCGTTCTTTCAAGTTATTGAACAAATGTTGAGTTAATAAAATTATGTTATCCTAATACTTGTAAAAATGATCACAAGTTTCCTGGATAGTGACATGAGACTAAGACAAGGCACGTCCAGGCATTTAGGGACTGACATTATGTCTTAAACAAAATTACAAATACACCTATTTGAGGTTTGATTAGCTCACTAATAACCCACAGGACGAGAGAGTAGACTGTGCTGTTTCTGGTAGCATAAAAACACTTAGCTTCACTTGTTTCTTCAGTTGCTGAAAAGCAGCAAAGTAATTTTTCTTCATTAACCATCAGGTCACCCAAATCTGAACAGGTGCCTTTATTAAAAGGGACTGCCTTTACCATCATCAAAAGCTGTCTCCCTGGTCCCCACTGAGCATTCTGAAGGCCCTAGCCATGGGCAGCCTGGGGTGCACAGGAGGCTCGGAAGAAGGATCCAGGGGCTGGCAGGGGTCTAGAGCCCTCCACACCCACATCTATAGGGCTAAAGGGAAGGCATCCCATCTCCCGTCAGCTCAGTGCTGTCATACAGAGGCTTCCCAGGCACCTTCCAGAACGAAATCACCTCCTACACTCTAGTGAACTCACTCCCACACTCCTTAGGCATGTTTTCTTATCAATAAATCTCTCACCTTTCACCCTTCCCCTTCTCTGCCAGCCCCTTCCCTAAGCCTCCATATAGATTCAGATTCTCCTCATCAATATGTTAAAAAAAAAAAAAAATGGCCAGGAAGGAAGGCTGCAGCAGACTGAGAACAAGAAAGGCCTCCTTCCTCCTGGCCACTGTGTTTCCTGTTCCCTGACGGAGAAATCTCAAAACAGTACCTACGCTCACCCCTCCAGCTTCTTCTCCTCAACGTTCTGTGACCAGCTGGCTGAGCGCCTGCTCTCCCCCTTCAGCTGAAACTGCCCTGACCTCACAGCTCCCCCTCTCTTTGGCTCATCCAATGACTGTCTCAGACCCTCTTGCTGTCCCTCTGTGGAAGCTGACATTACCATGGCTGCTTCACCCCTCATGGCAAGACTTGTCCTATTTTTGTGCCACCTTTTTCTGATGCTCCCCCTCACTGCCTTTACATTGCCTTGGTGTGCTTGATGCTGACCAGGCCTTGACCTGTCCTAGCCTCACCCTATCTCCACTCCCGTGATGCGGCCCTCACCATCTCCTGCCCCCACCAACTACAGGTCATATCATTTAAAAAGCCCTGGGGGGCATTGTCACCAAGGAGGAGATGACTCCAAGCTTTTGAATGAATGCATGAATAAATGAACAAATAAATCTATTGTTTGTCTCCCTGGCCAATGTCGTGTACTTTGCTCTAAATGATTTGCCATCTGAGCCGTCTATCTCAGGCGCTCACTGCCCTAGACTCGTTTCCTCCTGGTGCCCTCCACAAGGTGGTGGGGCACTCCACACACACATTCTCCAAGATTGAGTCACCCCACCCCCAACCTGTTTCTCCACCTGTTTCTTGTCACACCCAATGATGGTCCTCCTCCCTGTTACCCACAATCTGTCCCGAATCTCCTTGCCCCCAAACCTCCATCATCCAAACAGCTGACAAATGCCATGACTCTGACCTTTGTGATACCTTTTCAACAGTGCTCCGGGCCTGCTTCCTTGTCTGGACTAAGGTCTATCAGCGACTCCCCGGACTACTGCAACAGTCCCAACCCTGTCTCCCTTTGTGTGCTCAGAAATTCTGATAGGGCCCATCTTAGCATTCTCCAGCCATCCTCCTCACTGCCGCTTGGCTGAGTTTTCTAAAGCACAGTTTTGGTCTAACCATGCCACTCCTCCTCAAATCTCATCCGCGACTCCCCATTACCAGTGAATAATGTCCAAACTCACCGCATTTGAGATCTTCCGAGATCTGCCCCCAAACTTAACCCCCATAGCCCCCCATTCCCTATACTTCAGCTAAGATGGACATCAGCCTGAACTTTCCACCCACCTCCCTTACCAGAGGGCAGGACCAGATTATTTATCTCTGCAGCCCCACGTGCTGGTGCAGTATCTAGGACATGGAAGTCCTCAAGAGAGGACACTGGTGGTGGACCAGAGACTCTCTGTCCTTTGATCATCTCAGGCTCATGTGAAAACCACATTAAAATCTGGTCAGGGCACATTTTTGTCCCCTTATTATCATGCATCCTTATTAAGCCAGCTGTTGGAGGCGTGTGCCCTACCCAAAGGAAGCTCCACAGCTCTCTGGAAACAGGCCATGAAGACCTCAGCAGGGCCTCCCTGGTGGCACAGTGGGTTGAGTGCAGCGCTGTGAAGCTGTCCGCAACCTCTACAGCACGGGTTCAATTCCCGGCCAGCCAGGGAGAAGCCCACATGGCAGGGCAGACCTCTCCTGCCTCGCCCACTGCTCCCCTCAGCAGTGTCATTGGTCCTTCTGCCTGTTCTGCTCCCTGCTCTGTCTCTGGTGAATCCTCTCACCCTCCCACACCTCTGGCCTGTACCCCAGTTCTTGTATAAAAATAAGTAAATCTTAAAAAAAAAAAAGACCTCAGCAGTGGGGTTTCTTCTGCCCAGGAGCAGCCAGCACTCAAGGCTTTACCTTCCACAACCTTGGGAAGCCCTGACAACCCCCATGTCTCTCTGAAGGCAGGGAACCAGGTGGCATCGGGCAACTCTTTACTGACCTATCAAAGAACATCTGTCTTCCTGGGGCCAAGTGAATGGAGTTGATGGACAGCACACACTGCACCTGCTGACATTTGCACCAGGAACAGGGAGAGAGAAATCCTGTTTTCTCATCTATGGGGCGGGGTCAGTAACACAAACTTAGGGAAATTCTTTGAAGAGTTAGCAAAGATAATGTATTTGTCACTGCAAGATCTAATGCAAATCATATCCTTAATAATTCCTATTGTTATCATTTTGAAAAGAAAAGAAAGCATACTTTCCAGGGATGACCATGATTGATTCCAAGTATTTAAAACAAATCTTAAGGAAAATGATTCTGTCTCCAAATATCTAATGATGAGCCTGCTGAGAAGAGGCCCATCTTTTTTTTCCAGAGAGAGGCAGATGACATCTTTGAGGCTTGTCCCTCCCTGACATGTCTCCTTGTCAGAAGAGCTAAGGTAGTGGCTAAGGTAGTGGACAGGGTGTCCACACCTCAGTCCTGAATTCAAGGACCTGCCATTGCTGGGCTTCCCTTTCCTCAGTCAGGCATCAGCCCTGAAGATGAGTCTCGGCTTTTCCAGATCACTCTTGTTAACACACCACATGTTCCACCCGCAAGCTCTTTGCTCTCACTCTCCCCCTGCCCACAGTCCAATCTTCCCACCAACCTCCTCCTTCCTTTCACACCCAGCAGAAGTCCCCCTCCTATATGAAGTCCTCTCTGATGTATGAGGGAAAGGTTCATTGAGTCCTGGTAAACTCCCCCTCACACAGGGTGTACAGATCGCTCACTGTCCGTCAGCCGGTTGGTGAATTCTGTGTGTTCTCGCGCACAGGTCTTTCCTGTCTGGCCTCTCTCGCTTCTGGTCAGGCTGCTCCCACAACGGTGAGCAGGGTGCTGTGCAGTCAGCAAATGTTCACTCAACAGCTGCTACTAGAAGGGTTCCCTCAAAGGTAGTGACCACAGAGGAGCAACCACAAGCCCCAGGGGGTGGCTAGGAGGAGACAGCACAATGGAAAGGAAGACTAACATTTATTGAGCTCCTAGTGTGCCATGCAGCGCCTCAGCACTCTCACATTGGCAACAACCTGATTAGGTAGATATTATCAACTCCTTTTTACAGAAGGAAACTGAGGCTTGTGGTTGGGGCATTGTGAAGTGACTTTCCAAGACACATACTGTAAGCAGTGGAGCCATGTCAATTTTCTCCTCCCAATCTTGTAAAGGGAAGACTTCTGTGCTCTTCCCACCCCAAAACTGCTCTCTGTAACCTTTATTCCAGTCCCAAAGGGTTCTGTTCCATTAGCTGCTGAGGGGCAAAGGCCCTCCCCCTAGAACTTCCAGCCTCTGGGTCCCAGAGAACCAGCCAGAACTTGCTGGTAACTAGTCCTCCCTCCCCCACACCTTTGTTTGCTTCTAGTTGGGCAGCGCCAGTGTGACAAAGCTGGCCCGCCCTTCAGGGCCAGGTGTTTGCTGAACAGGCTGGGCTGGTGGAAGCTCGCTGCTCAAGGTGACAAGGGGCAAGAGGCAGAGGAAAGGGACAATGACACGTAACTGGGGATGGCTGGACTCTTGTGTAGACCTATCTTCAGCACACCAGCCACACTCTCTCTTCTGGCTGTTTAGTGCCCTTCCTCACAGTCTTCATGGGTAGAGAGAGCAAGGACAGGCTCTCTCTGTCCCTAGGGGGCAGCAGACAGGACAATGAGGTTCTCTAATGCACCTGCTGATACCAGGGCAACCTCTAGGGCCTGCTCTTTCTAGGGAGTCCGGTCACACTAGGGAGTCCACAGCACATCAGGCTCTCAATGGGCCAAATCTCTGGAGATCTAGAATCTATGATTCTAGTCTTTACCAAACACTAGAAGCAGTAAAATCCATTGAGTGAATCATAGCCCATAGTCAGTAATTAAAAAAACAAAAACAAACAAACAAAAAACCCAGAAAAGAGCACTTAATAAGAATAAATATTATTTTAAGAAACTTTTGTTTTAGTGATAACAGATATGAGCCAATGTCTGGATCTCACTGTAAGATATATATTCCTCACTGTTGGTGACAGGGCCTTGGCACAGACCTGTCAGTAGCTTGAACTACTTGAGTCCTGCACTCGGCACTGGGGGCCTCTTCTGCAGAAACTGAGCTACAGGTTCCTTGGGAGAGGTAGGAAGTTCCCAACATTGGTCTCCAGAACTCTTAAGAAATGGACAGATGACTATGGGCCTGGCGGGTGTGGAGGCAGGGAAGGTCAAGGAGACCAGTTCAGGGCCCTCCCAGCACCCCTCCCACGGTCTGCTGGGTGGTTAAGGAGATGATTAATCACTGGAGGTATTCAGGCTGCATGTGCTGCGTGACTTGGGTAAGCGCTGAAGAGCTCTGGCTCTCCCTATGGCCTGGGCCTCCTCCCTCGCCCCAGTGGGCCCCAGCCTCTTCCAGGGAGAAACAAAAAGCCCAGGGGTCATGCCTCAGAGAAGCCCAACAGAATGTCCTGACCTGGTCACAGTGCCAACCAGTCCCTTTTCAGGGGGTTAGGCCATGTCTGGACTACTCTGCCAAGACCTCACCAGAAATGCCGGCCTGAGACACACTACATCTGCCACACTGGTTTCCTGCAGTTTCCCACTCAGAGCTGCATGGCCCTGGATCAGCGAAAGGATCAGAGTGCCCCACTCTCCCCTGCAGAGTGGTTTTGAATAGTTTACCTATCTTGGGGCCAAAGATAGGCCAGGGAGGTCGTTGACTTTAAAGAGATGAATGGCAGGCAGTATCTCTGTGGCCATTTCTAAGTGAAGCCATTGGCTCACACCCTTTTCTCCAGGCCAGCCTAGTCTCAGCTAAACCTGGGGGACTTTGAGTGGCAACAGAGCTTAGGAGGGGAGGTCTATCAGTGCAAACCCTGGACCCGGCAGGATTTTTTCAGGCGTGAGGAACAGACAGGTCACAGGGAGTCAAGAAAAGCCAGACATTCTTGGAGGAGCCTGGACCTTGCTTTCCATGGGGATTCTCCTGGCATCTTTTGGTTGCTAAGATGTGGCTCATGGTTCTGCTTGGGACTTGAGGTCCCCAAGCTGAGAGATAGACATCTTATTCCAGGGACAATGCTTGACCTTTAACTTTCAAAGACATTTCCTGATTACTCTTGGCAACGACAGAAGAAACTTCTTTTCTAGTTGCCCCTCAGGTGGGAGGAAGTTAATGATTGATAGCTGGAGGTCTACCGCAGGAGAGATTTGGATTTGGCTTCTCTCATTTGGAAGAGAACCCACTGGATTATAGCTGAGCGTGAGCTCTGGGAAGGGTGCTAAGTCTAAGTGCACAGCCTTGCTCCTCAGCTTTGCAAGCCTCCTCCTTGAGTGCCTTGGATGTTGTCGGGATGTTAAGTGAGCTGTTGATGCCCTTGGTGGGCAGGTGGGCAGGGCTGCATCAGAGAGCTTGTGCTCCTTTCAGCCAAAGCTGGGGTGACACAGCCCTCATGTGCTGGGTGTGACAAGTCCTGTGATGGGAATCCCTGCTGCCTGAGGCATCGGCATTTTGACTGTTAGGGAGGCCACCCTGACAGCTCCCTTCTTAATCTCCTGGTCTCAAGACACTTGCCTGATGAGGCTTGCCAGTGTCTCTGAAGGCCTTATCTGGGGGACCACTCGCTCCTTGAGTCTGCACCTGCCCACAGATTTGCCAGTGCCTGAACCCTGGCTTTATAGGTTTGCATCAGACCACTAGGTGAGGAGATGAGAAGGGAGAGGAATTGGAAAGAGGCCCCTGGAGCTGGGAGCTCCAGTCCCAGCGACGAGTACCACACAGCTCAAATGGGAGCAGCTGACAGCCTCTCCTCCTGAGCCTCCACACAGTCCCTTGCCCTTAAAAGGGGGTAGATTTTGCCAGACCAAAGTAAATTTGGTCTTTTCTGCCTCTATAAAAGGTTTCTTACTGATTAGGCAAAGGGACAGAGCTTCAGGGGCTGTGATTTAAATGGATGAGAGCACCCTACAGACCCCAGCAGAGGCCAGGGAGGCCCAGAGCAGCGCCAATGTGCTCCCCCAGGCCTCCTGGCCTCTCCCAGTCACCCACCCTCACGGTCGGGAAGCCAGCGATGTTGAAGTCTCTGCAGACTTTGTTGTTGGTCTCATCAGCACAGTCCAAGGCAGCGACATTCAGTGCTGGCCTCCAGTCTGGAAGGACAAGAAATGCCACGGTGAGTAAGAGGGGCTGGCACTTTTGACCTCCCCCAGGCACACCCATCCCACAGGCCGGTCCCCAACGATTTTAGGAGAGAGACTCCCATCCCTCAGGAAAAAGCCTCTGAGATAGACTGTCTATTCTGCACACAGTTAAACAGAGGACACAGTTAAAGAGCACACAACAGTGCTGTTTTGTAATGGCATCTGTGTCCCCCATTATTTTGCAGTGTGGGGGGTACAGAGACTGAAGAAAGACATGAGATGGATATGGTGCTCCTGATTTTGCCTTTGTCTAGACAGGATCTGTGGAAGCATCTCTGAGGCCTTATCTGGGGGACCATTAGCCCCTTGAGTCTGCACCTGCCCACAGGTGGACCAGTGCCTGAACCCTGGCTTTATAGGTTTGGATCAGACCAGTAGGTGAGGAGATGAGAAGGGAGAGGAATTGGATGCTCTGGAATTTCCTACTGGACCCTTGGTGAAGGTTCTATGACCAGAAGTACTGCAGTCAGCTCAGCCGGAGTGGGTGGTACACAGGGTATTAGGGTCTGGGTCCCCAGCCAGAAATAGAGAATTAGAGGGTGGGGAGGAGAATCTAAGAAGGGCAGTGAAAAAAGGTCTGAGGCCCAAGTCTGGAAGGAAACAACAGCTCCCGAGGCCTAGGCTGGCTCCTGCATCAGGCCCCAAGCTGTGAGGCCCTCCCTCTGCTGAAACTTTGGGTAGACAGAACGACGGCAGCTTTCTGGGTGATAGCCCAGGATCCGAGAAGCAGAACACAAGCTCATCTACCAGGTGGGCCTCCTGAGCTCCGATTCCAGGTCACCAGAGTTCCATGTCACAACGAGGCTGCTCCAGACACCAGACGTGAAGTCACACACGTGGTGAGGGGTGACTGCCTGTTGCCACACTGTGTGTGCTAGTCTGTTCTGCAACCCACCCTGGGTCAGAGTCAGGGGCCTGGCAGGTAGGTGGGAGGTTGAATGAACCTTGACAGGCAACTGTGTGAGCAATAGTGAGGAGGGGAGACTAGGTGCACTGTGAGGAACCCTTAAGGAGAGAGGCTGGCTGGAGAGGAGGCTGCTGGGAAGCAGGCAGGGGCACTTGCCTGGAGCTTACCCCACAGCACCCTAGAGCCATTGGCACCTCTGGGCAAGTGTTGGGGAGGAAGCCTGGCCAGAGCACACATGTTCCCCATAGGGCCCTCTACCTCCACCAGAGCACAAACCCCACAGGGTGACAGAGGGGATTAACAGAGGTCGTACCCATACCCAGTACCCATAAGTATCCATAATACTCAAATTTGAGTGACACCCCAAGAATCATGCCTTTGCCAGGGCCTCTTCCTTCCCCACAGAACCCAAGAAACCACTGTTTCAGAAGGCATCAGGACCCCCAAGAACACTTTTTGCCCAAGGAAGGAACGCCCCTCACTTCCATGAGACAGATGCAAGAAGAGCTGACCCCGCCCAGACAGTCCCTGACCCAGTCCTCAAAAGACAGCCTCTGAAAAGCTCAAAGCAACTAAGCTGGCCCTTCTTGAGGTGACATAAGGGAGAGGCCACTGGGACAATGAGGCCGACCTGAGGCAATACCCACTCCCTCCTCTTCTGTCCTCCTCCCTTCCTTTCTCACTCTTGGCATGGAAGCTTCTGGAATCCTGCCAGGAGGGAGTGAGTACAGGTGGTGTGGGGGGGATGGGGGGGTGGCAGGAGGTTAGATGGAAGTGTTTAGCAAAGAGAGATAAGCCAAATCATATCATGCCATTTGCTCCACTTCTCCAACCCCACACCTTGCCAAGCCCTTTGGGGGAACTCTCTGGCCTTTCAGGCACATGAGGGCAGCAGGTTAAGCTTATCCAAATGTTTGCATTCTTGTTTGTACCCTGCGGCTTCACATTATACTTGCAGAGCAGCTGTGGTCACACTGCTCTGTTCTAACCCACTCTCGGCACCCCTGGTCGGGGCAGAGTCCGGCAGGCCACCCATGTGCGTTCTTATGTGATAATCCCAACCAGCCTCCAAATCTCTCTCTCCCTTTCTAACCCCACGCCTCCTCCCCCAAGTCTGGGTTCTTTATTTCCCTCTCCTCTTACCTCCCCTCCAGGGCTAGCGAGCCAGAGCTGAGGTTGCTGGGCAGCGTCTCTTCAGATGAACCTGTTTCCCTTCTGGCCAAGATTTTGGCCAGCCTTCCTCAGCCTCACCAGCCTTCCTGGCCAGCAGACACTGTTTCTACCTATGAGTCTATGGTTCATAGATGACTTAGGCTGGTTGCTACTCAGTGTTCCTTGGTGGTTCCCATTGCTGTCAGAAGAAAACCTACAGCTGTAAGACCCCTGCCCACCCATCCAGGGTCCTCTTACCACTTCCCCAAATTAAGCATCCTCAGGGATGCTGAGGGTTTTCTCCTTCCCTGAAAGCACAGGGTTCTCTCCAGGTCACACCCCTCCAAGCCTCCCACACACACCCTTACCTCCCAACAAAAACCCTTTTCAGGTCCAGCTCAGTTTGAATAACTATTCCAGACTAACTTACAAGCCTGAGCTCAGGACCCAGCTCATTTTTCTACTACGTGGTCTCAGGCCTGTCCATTCCGAAATATCATTCTGCTTTTGCATTCTCACTCTAAGCTTCCCCATTACCAGCACACAGTAGGTGCTCAGCCTCTCTCTCTTCCCGGGTACAGGTACAGGAGAGGTTAGAGTCAGTCGCCTGGGAATGCAGGAGAGGAGACCTGCTCAGGTCCATGGCTTTGCCCTAGGTAAGGGGCATCAGCACCACAGGCCTCCAATCGTGGCTCCCCCCATCCAAGGTAGGCCCTCGGGAGGGTGAGGAGTTCAGGTCAGCCCCTTCAGCCAACTGGCATACTGGAGACTTGGAGCCTTCTGTTTTGCCTCTAGGGCTCCAATTGCCTTGTTCTAGAAGACAGCCCACTGTTCTCAAAAAAGTAAGTCAATTAGATGGAAGCGGGAAGAGAGGCAGTTCCGTGGCCTTCTGCTAGCCAGGGCCATTTGGCAGGGTGACCAAGCAGCACAGGGTGACCAAGCAGCACTGCTCTTGTCCTCCCAGGGTATAGGCCACCAGCCCTCAGGGCACATTGGTGCCTGCCACCTGCTGGGTCAAGAAGACTTCAGAGGGATGAGAAGAGGACAGACCAGATAGCCAGTGTCTCTCTGGATGGTTCTCCTCCCATCACCATGGGAGCTGGGCATATTTCCTCCATGTACAAGTAAGGAAGGAGATGAGAAGTTGCCCAGGTGTTTAAAGGCTACAGACCCAAACTCACTTTTTTTTTGCTTCCACCTCAGCCGGGTCAGGCTGTTACCTTTCCATTTTTTATTTTATTTTATTAACTATTTTTGCTGTTTGCTCCAATAACAACCTTTCCTAGCAAAGGACAGTAGCCTTCTGGTTAAACACCATGTTTGTACCTCCCAATAGTCAATATCATAAACTCCGCTCTCTCTTTGATGAGAGTGTATTGTGTGCCTCATTTATCAGTTTAACGCTGGCAACTACTCTATGAGTAGACAAGAAGGTATCTATCTCCAGGCCTGCTTTCCTGTAAACTAGAGATCAAATACCCCTGGCCAAGGCACACAACTAATCAATAGTGAGCCTGGGATCTAAACCCTGAATCTAAGCCTCTCTGCTGGTCTCGAGAGGGTATGGGACAGAACAGAGAGCTGCTCCGTTTCCCAACCAGGAGACTCAGTGGAGTGGGGTATTAATGAGGACAAGGGAACAGGCCGTGCCTGGGAGTTCTCAGCACCTTGCGTCTGGGAAGTCTTTGATACCTTCTCTTTAAGTCTTGACTCTCTGTACCTCCATGAAATGAAACCCCACTTTTTTTTTACCTGCCTGGAGGGGATGCAAGGGGAGGCTAGGGCCAGTCAGATGCTGGGAGAGTCTTGGCTAAGGAATGTTTCGCAGGAATATCAATGCCAATACCATAATGAGCCATAAGGACATATAAAGATCTGGCCCGACACCATCAGTGAGGGCCTGACTAGTCCTCATTCAAGGAACAGCACAAAAACAGTGAGGACTCTTACCTGAGGTTCCCACTGGGAGAGTGAAGGTGCATTTAAGTAAATTGCATTGCTTCACAGAGGGCTAGAACTGGGCAACAGAGGCTTTTCAAAGTGTCAGGTGACTCAAATACGGCAACCTAAAGCCCTGACACCACAAGGATCAGCAGTATCAGCCTCCCCCTACCATTGGGGAGAAAAAAATTTCCTGGTGCATTACTGTCCTGTCAAAGTAATTTCACTACTAAGAATAGAGTTGATGAGCAAGAAGAGAGAGGCGGGTAGGGAGGCAAGTCTCTCCAGGACAGGCATGGAATTTGGGTGGTCGGGGGTGGGAGGGGAGCGACAGGGTGTTGGAGAAGGGGCAGCTCCTTCTGGAGTCACAAGCAGCATCCCTGTGCTCCTCACAAGTCCAAGAAAGGCACTGGCCCCAGAGTCACAAGACTTGCTTAATAGTAGTAACAGGCCAAAGTGCTACAAGCCCCATGCCACCTCTTGGCCTCAGTTTCCTCACAGGTCAGATGGGGCCCAAGAGGGATGGCCTCCCATGCCCTTTCCAATTCAGACAACGCTGTGGTATAGAGATGACAAACAACTCTTATCAGAAAAAAAGGGCATGAGGCCTCTGAGAGTTTAGCCAGCCTGGGTCTGTCTCTATTGAGGCAGAGGCCAGACCCACCCAAACAAACAAGAGCCAGTCAGGTCTGGTGGTCTGAACTGGACTCCCACAAGAGCCTCCTGGAGTGTCCTCCAGTCAGTGCTTTGCATTAATCATGCGTCCTCCTTGTTGCAGGCTTCAGGGCAATGAGGTCATAGGATAGACAAAATGCCTACCCTTGCCCTCACATCTCAGACACCCCGGGCCTGAGTCAGGAGGAGCCACGCGACCGGAAGAAGGCTCCGTCACTCACATTCTCATCTGGAACTCTATGAGGCTCATGCCTCTGGCCTCCATGAGTATTCAGTGGGCTCCTACCCTGAACCAGAAAAGGGGAAGCAAAACAATACTGCTCACTGTCACTCAAGCATCCATGCCTTACAAATCTCATCTCCATGGCTTTCAAAGGCCATCTCCCACCTGGAGGACCCTTCCTCCTCCACCCACTCTCCACCTTCCCACGTTGTGAGAGTCAGAAAGAGCTGGGTTCTAGAACCTCCTCCAGCAACTGTGTAATCCTGGCAAGTTACTTATCTGTTAAAAAAAAAAAGTATCTATTGCTCAGATGTTTTCTCATAAAGATTAAATGTAATAATGGCACTTAGCAAAGTGCCTGGCAAAGGCAAGTGTGTGATAAATAGCTGCTTGGCGTGAAGGCCTTGGGTGGCCACATCAGCCCTCTGTGACTTTCCCCTTCCCTGAATTCCTACAACAATGATCTGATCTGACCACTCCTTTGGCCTTTTACAAACAGCTTCTTGCTGTTGCCAATTTTCCCCGACTTCAATGTAAACAATACTCTGCACGCAGAGGTCACTGAACAAATATTTGCTGATTGATGAGCTGGTAAAGAGTAATGAAAGTCTGAGGTGAACACAATCGATTTCCCGAATATCTGGTGAGATGAAGAGATGCTCTGAAATAGAAACAGTCAGATCCTTTCAAAACAAGTGCTCTGACCTGGGTACCAACTGCCCAGAGAGCCACCCTAAAAGCCACGAAGGAAATGAGCCCCAGCCAGTCAGATGAAATGCTTGAGGCCCATTGGGCTGCAAGTCTTCTCTGGGCCCATGACCTTCCATACTCCTGCTGCACCTACCCCAGTCACCACACCAGCAGAGGACAGGGGCTACTACTGGCCCAGGGTGGTGTGACAGCAGCCCTCTGTTGGCCCACAATCAAACCTTCTCAGAGAATTCAGAGATGATAAGACCAACTGTGGCTTCTCAGCCTCGGCAGGCAATGACCCCCTTGGGTTGGAGGTGGGGCATTCTTCATCATTACAAGCCAATACCAGATCTTGCTTGGGAGACTAACTCACCTCCATACCGCACAGAGACCACTGGTTTCCACCTAAGTCCTTAAAGACTTTGATGTTTCCATGTTCCTTTCTGAGGTTAAGTTTTGCTTTTTTTTTTTTTAATGAAAAAACTGTCATTCCGTGTATTGGGGAAATGACCCCTTTGGGAGTGGCTGATCCAGGGGTGGGCTGAGACAGTATCTGATTTTGTAATTCACAGGAAATTTCAGTTGCAGCAGGTCATACACAGCTGGAAAAATCTTTCCCTCCAGTACTCTTAAGATATAAGAATTTTCTAGATAAATCCATCAGTAGTCATTAAAGACCTTTTCTAGACTCAAAATGGAAACTGACATAGGAATTTTTATGATGTTCAGCCCTACCAGGTCTCCTAAACACTTAATGTCCCCTTCCAATTATCCCAATTCCATAGTCAAGATTCTTCCTCCTGCCCTGACCAGACGTGCTGATGTCACTGAATTAGTGTTGAGCTGCTGAGAAATGGCACATTCAGGTGATGGGGCTAGAGAGGCATGCAGACAAGTGTCCATGTGTCTGTGTCTATGCTTATCAGTTTTGTTTAAAAATAACTTTCCAACACCTCATGGCTAACAGATGTTGCCATCTTTCCATTCACTTCAGAAGCCACTTTGCAAGCTGCTCAAAGTAAGAAGTAGCCTGAGTTTGAAAATCAACATCTACAAATGTGCTATTTTACCCCCAAACAATTGAGTTTATCCAGAAATACCAGTGGCAGGGAAACAATGGTTCCAGTTTTCCTCTCTCCAGAAAGAGGCCTATTTCCTGCCTGAGAGGCCCACAGTTCTCATTCAGGAACCATTTCTCATCAGGGGCCCTGATGGAAAGGTAGGAGGCAGCTATGTTCAGGGGTACCACAGCACCCCTGTCCCTCTCCCCCACACCCACTATATGGCTCCAGCATGTGTGCAACACCATAGAGAACTTTACAGTGTGGAAAGGAATTTCTGAGAGAAATAGTAAATTGACATACAGTAAGCAACCAGTAAGAATTAACTACTGTTATTTCCTTAGCTCTAAGTCTTAAGTTTTCCTTTTTTGTTTGTTTTAAAGTGAGCATTTCGTTAGCAGAGTACACCTTTACTGGTCTTGTCACCTCTTTACGCCTCCAACTGTTACTAAATGAATGGTGCAGCTCATAATTGATGGTCTCTTAGACTCTAGGAAATACGGTATTGGTCAGAGCAGAGGATGAGAACTTGCAGCAAAGACCGAACACAAACCAAGCGGCTGCCTGGGTCAGCTTTTGGGGCTTATGTCATTAAAAGAGGGTCTGCGAGGGTTCATGGACAACAACTCAGAGACAGAGAGCGCCGGATGGCCCGAAGTTAGCAAGCAGGAAGCAGCAGGTCAGGAGGGGCCTGAACCAGTCAGAAAACTGTCTCAAAGGTAAAGCTGAAAAAGGAAGTCCGAGTGGCAGATGGGTCAACATGCCAAGGGCGTGGGGGCAAAGTGGGCCCAGGGGCGGCGGAAAGGGTGTCAGCTCCCCTTCTTCCCAGCACCTACCCCACCGCTGCTGGGGAACTTGGCGAGGACAATCCCTAGGCGAGAGGAAGGGATGGCACAGGCTGGACCAGAAGCAGCAGTCTCGTGTCAGTGGGGCCCGAGGAGGGACAAAGGAGACGGGCAGGGGTGGCAGGGGTGGCAGGGGTGGCAGGGGTGGCAGGGGTGGCAGGGGTGGGGGGCAAGAAGCCGGCAGAGAACAAACAGGGATTGCAGAGCAGGGCTGAGGGCCCAGGCGCCAGGGAGGCTCAGGAGCTCCGGTTGTCGGCCAGAGGAAAGAGACACGGAGGGGCAGGAATCAAAAAAGCAGTCCGTGGAGGGATCTGAAACTGGGGGGGCGGGCGGGGGGTGCAGAGAGCGGGGCGGGAGAGCGGAGGTGATGGCCGGGGGAAGCGGGTCCGAAGGGAGGGGCCTTGCGCGAGGCCCTCGGGAGGGGGTCGCCACGCTGCTCCCCACTTCTCACCTTTGACGTCGTTGGCCAGAGCCTTCCACGTCGGGGCGAAGGCGATGCAGTGGCCGCACCAGGAGGCGAAGAACTCCACGGCCCAGGCGCTCCGGGAGCCCAGCACCGCGCGGTGAATCGAGTCCGCCTGCAGCAGCGTCAGCGGGTCGGAGGCCGAGTAGAGCGCGGAGCGCGGGGCCGCGCGGGCGCCCGGGGCCGCCAGCAGCAGGAGCAGCAGCAGCAGCCGCGGCCGGGAGCAGCGGCCGCACCTCCCCATCCTCGGCGGCGGCGCCCACCACCGCGCGCAAGTTTGGGGCGAGTTGATGTGGGGCTGCTCGGCGGCACCTCCTCCCTGGCTCGGGGAGGAGCCACGGGCCCCGCCCCTCGGGCCCCGCCCGTTTCGGGCCAGCCCCGCCCCGCCCCCGGCTCCCCAGCGCGGGGGCCGGAGTGGGGCGCAGGAGCCCGGGTGGTCTGTGCGCGCCCCCATCGCGGTCTGCGGCGGCTTCGGGGCTGCGTCGCTGCGAAAGCCGGAGTCCGGCCTTAGGCCTCAGGCCTCAGGAGGGGCAGAGCGCAGCTCAGACCTGGCAGCCCACAGCCCCCAATGAAAGAAGTGGGGCGTCTGCAGGACAGACCCGAAGCCCTAGACTCGGGTTCCAGTGGCTGAGGGGAACTCGGGGAGGTCATTTGACGTTTCACGGCCTGGTAGCCATCGGAAGGGTGCCCGCCAAATAGATTGGACCGATTTAGGCCTCTCCGGGGAACTTCTGGGGAATCCCTACCAACCAACAAGTTATTGGGAATTAGCAGCAGGTGGGAGAGTAGAGGAAAGGGTAGGGTAGGAGCACTATCTCTGAGTCTGTTACCCGCGGGCCTGTGACCATCTAAGGGAAACATTATTTGAGGACTTTCTAATCACGGATGAGAATTCCCCTCGATAGGCTGCGTGGGTTGGCACAGCCATTGCTGTGGAATCAGGATTTCGTCAGCATTTAGGTCAGGCCTGCCAACCAGGAGTTAGGGTGACTCCTTCACTTGGGGCTCCCAGCAGCCAGATTCCCCCATAGCTAACTCTACAACCTGCGCTCAACTCTCCACACTCAAATGCCCCTCTCACAAGTAACCTGCTAATCTTGTGCACCTGTGTACTGAGTTATTCATGGTTAATTTTCCCTAGTCACGTTTTGTAGTTTGGATCATGTGGGTGGGTTATTTTAAGAGAAGGGGGTCCCCTTCAGAGGGTTGTCACAGTCATCTTTTCCAGCACATCTCACCTGTTTGGATGACCCCTGTTTGGATGTTCATTCAATATTCACTAAATGGTTTCTTGTCCCTGACACTGCTTGGAGGTTCTGAGACTAAGGTGGTAAACTTTATTGAAGTAACCACCTATGGTGGTTGTGGAACTTACATTCTAGTGAGGATAAGGCTGGAGAGAGGATACACGAGTAAATGTCTATCCAATGGTGATAAATGCTATGAAGAAATATGCAATGGGGTAAGAATAGAGTGACAGAGGAAGTGGTATTTCAGGGTGATCAGGGATGGACCCACCCCTAACATTCATAACTGGGTCAATAGTACAAATGGAAGCCTACATGTCATGCATCCATATGTTTAGAATTTGGTATAAACCAAGTTAAACCATAATGTAAAATTCCTACCCTTTTATCTCAACAAATATACCTTCATAATAATCTGGAACACCAAATTTAAATTTAGAATTCTTGGATGTGCCGTGGAATTGGGTGGTTTAAGGGTGAGCGATACCTGGCACTAAGCCTTCCTCCTACTCTGCACTTCAACTCCATCACCTCAGGGGACGCTGTGCCCACACCTATAACATCCCTACCTGGACATCTGAGCTTCATCCACACTGCAAATACCTGCTCCTTGGTTCTTAAGAAGATAGACCTTCTGGAAAAGGTCACTGCAGTTCTAGAGTCTCAGGGACCCACAGTATGATCTACAAATGGGTGAGGAGCAGGACCTTTGGGTGACACATCCCCTTGGCCTATGGGCTTCTTGTTCTGTGGAAAGAGGCATAGCTGGGACAGGGCAGAGAGCTCAGAGTTCAAGGTAGGGCACCCTCTTGCCCTTGCTCATATGGCACTTCTAACAAGGTAACATTTAAGCCAAAGACTGCCATGGCAGCCTAGCACGAGAGCATTCCAGGCAGAAATGTAGAGGTTGGAATCACTGCTCTTGTGTGTTCATGTTCTCTTCGGCCAAAGTCCTGAGCTGCATAAGGAAATGATACGTTGACAGTCACTACTTCCACCAATTCCAGTTTCTGGGTAATCCTCCTTGGAAACCAGTCTCTGTACAACCTCTGTGTCATGCCAGCAAGGCACAGAGCAGGTTTTCTGTGATCCGGGCAGGCGGGTAAAGGAGAGTCCTGGAGCCCTCAGTGGCTTTTTCAGGTTTGTGGTTTTTTTTTTTTTTTTTTTAAGATTTATTTATTTATTTATACAAGCACTGGGTAAAGTCAGAAGCACGGGAGGGTGAGAGAATCCACAAGAGCCAGAGTGGGGAACAGAACAGGCAGACTGACGAAATACACTGCTGAGGGGAGCAGCGGGCGTCAGGAGAGGTCTGCGCGCCATGTGGGACCCTCGCCCGGTGGCCAGGGATCGAACCGGAGCTGCAGAGGCTGCGGGCACCTTCGCAGCCCAGTGCTCAACCGCTGAACCACCAGTTCAGGCCCAGCTTTTTCAGGTTTTTAATGATCTTTCTACGCCATTGGTAGTAAGGCAACCAGGGCCAGGGTAGGTAGGGAGGCCAGGAGGCCTACCAGCCTCCTGGTCTCTCCTCCCCCTGCCACCTCCTAGCGAATCTTCACTCTTTCTGGGCTCTCTGGTGTTCTCTCCTGGTCTCTCCACTGGCCTCTACTGCACTCGGGCCGTGCAGTCCTCCACCTCCACCCGTCCTCTCCCGATGCCCTTATAAGATCGGTTTGGCTCAGGTGCACCCATTCCGCACACCCACACCACGCCCCAGGTGCCACCATCAGGCGCGCATGTAAGACCACAGGTGCCCATCACTGATGCTAATGGCGGGAGGATAGAAAAAACCCAATCGCTTCCATTTACCCTACACTCTGCCACCCCACTTTGTTCACTCCTAGCAGCTACTATGACTTCCAAGACAAGGCAGGTCTGGTCTGGGGACCTCACGATACATGGTTGTCGGGGCCATTGGAAAACAGTTTTCTCAGTTTCTCAGTGTTTTTCACAGTGACCTTCCAGCACAGGTGGCCTAGTAGATAACATATAGCCTCGAGATGTAGTCCACATGTGTGGAAAGCAGTAAATAATAGTGTAACCTTGATGTATAGTTCGCATGCACAAAGCACACTTCTGTAAACGGGGCTTAACCTTGGCGCTGTGCCAGTTTTGTCTATAAATCACATAAAAACTAATAGGGCTCATCCCAGGAGCCACGCGCTGGCCTCTCCCAAGGCACAGGCCACTTCTGTGGCTGAAGCCCAGAGGGGCTGCCACTGTTGTCACCTATGTATCTCCTGCTACTTCACAATAAAGACTGGTTCCTGCTCCCCACATGTGGGCTTCAGGACCTATTTTCTCATCTGCCACCATGGAGAACCTGGCAGACTTGTAGCTGAGGCTCCTCACTGGTCCCCTAGTAAACTTAGAGTTTAGTGGTTGAAAGTACCCCAGCATCCCAACAGGATGCCAATAAAATTCAAGTGCCTTCAAATGTCTCTCTTGTTAACTGTGTTGCGAGTATCTTCCCTCTGGGCCTGGGAATCAAGGTGACAATGTGTGCTGAATGTGCTGAGCTGGGGAAAGACCCTAGATAAGTATACAAAGACTTGCTTGTTCCTGTTTCTATTTCAGGCTGTCAGATCTGGAAAAGAATACAAACTACTTGAATAGAGTAGAGAGTGTTTCTTGGCAACGGGGCCAAGGAATTTAGAACTGAGATTGTAATACCTGGGTCTTCAATATCTTATCTCAGAGCAGGAATTTTCAAGTTGTTTAAGTCTGGGAAGGCTTTCACAAATGAAAACTTTGAAAGGAAGTGTAAACAGATAAAAGCAAGCTGGAGGGTGTGACCTGGAATGGTACCCAGTTTCTGTGGTCAAGGAGCCATCTTAGGAACCCCAGTGCTCCCCTGGCCACTATTTGAAAAGCACTAATGTAGAAAACATAACAATCACAGCTTGCCCTGCTTGCCTTTCCAGGAGCTTCTTGGGTGGAAAGGTGGCAGAGATGGAAGTCTACTCAGGAAAAGCGTATGACTGGGGAAGGGTTCTCGGAAAGCATTGAGAGTGGGGGACTTAGGGATTCCTACCCGGGTGCCCTGCCCACCTCCCTACCTGCAAGTTATAGAAAAGTGAGCCAACATGAATCAGATGATCGAGAATAATAATAGATTAGCTAACACTTTGCACCTGCTGTGCTAAGCACTTACAGATGTTACTCACTTAATCCTCACACCAGCTCTGTGAGGTTGGTGGTGTTATTATCCTCTTTTTACAGATGAGGATACAGAGGTAGAAGGAGCCCTGTTGACTTTCCCACTTGTGAATCATTCCTGTGTTATGCATGAATAAAAGAGAGGGAATTTGGGAGTTTGTCAACCAAAAATGAGATAGATGGTAAGAGAATGCAGCATATACACAAATACAGATAATGATGGTGAGTAACGAAATAGTGTTTGGTAAAATATGTCACCTGGTAGCAGGCCATTAAGCGACCTTCTACTTACTCATTTGCACTGACAATCAGGGAGGGCGTGTGCACCCGGAACAGAGAAGGGACTTTTTCTCTGTCCCTTTAAAACTTCCTCTAGGTCTATAGGATGAACATTTCCATAGCTGGGGCGGGTTAGAATCCTAATTCTGAAAGTCAGTTGTGTATGGCAGGAAAGAGAAGTCACACCCAAAGGGGGCTGGTTAGTGGAAAGGCTGTTTAGAGATGTGTGCAGGGTAAAGGGAAGTGACGAGAGATGGTGAGGTCCTAGGACTGACAACAGCAAGGAGTTCTTACTGCTCTGGAGGGGATGAGGGGCATGAACTCTGTGATAACCAGGGAGAGCTGGAGTTAGGTAAAGGGGCCCCCCAAGGGGAGCTGTTGCTGCTGCCAGATGCCACCCCTGCTGGGAACACAGGGCAGTAGAGGACAGCAGAGAGGTAGTGGGAGAGTCTCACTTCCCCCTTTCTCTCCTCCAACCTCTGATCTCTTGCCAGTACCTCCCCTTGGCCAAACCCAGTCAAACCCAGAGAGTGAGTGTTTCCTGATTATATTAGTCCATGGATGATGACTTCCAAGACAAGGCAGGTCAGAGCAGGGTGGAGAGTGGAGATCACTATACCGGGCTCAGGGTTCCTAAGCTTGGGCCCTTCAGGGTCTTACAAATGGAAATGGAAAATCTGAAAATTCCTGAACAACCCTTTGTGAGTCTCTTGGGTGGGAATGGGGTGCTAGAAATCTATCCCACCACAGAGAGAGAAAGAGAAGAGAGAAGGGCTGCTGAGCAATTCACTACTACTCCTCATTCTTTCCTGTTGACACTTAGTCTAGTCTCCTTATTCTCTATCAGTAGAGGAGACAGAGGCCCAGAAAGGCCCAAATCATAGGCCACCCAGCAAGGTTAATAACGGTAGGGCCCATTTTCTTGTTAGATTTTCCAATACAGCTGCTGAAGTACTGACAAGGGAACATCTGTGAAGGGGATATCTGGGGTACAACCCCATGTTCAAGGGGAGCTTCCCTGTCCCTAGGTCTCTTGATAGAGATTCAAAGGGATTAAACTTCCCCCCGGATCCCCCAATAACAACAACAAAAATATAATAACAAGCTCATTGTTTAAATCTGAATGAAGATATAAGGCTATAAACTCAAGGCCTCATTGTTTACACTCTGGTCAAAACCAGGAGTCAGGCTACTGGGAACCTGCAAGTCCTCAAATGAGGCCTGAAGTACAAGGCAAGAAGGTCACATTGCTGAGTTGTAGAGTGGATGATGCCCAGTTTCCCCCAGTCTTTTGGGGACCATGCCAACTTTTTGAAACTGTGGGAGATGTATTTGGGTGAGCTTTAGGCTTCAGGAATAGTTGTTCTAATTTTAAATATTTCCTGCCATGGCTTAAGGGTGTCTACAGATAAAGACACAATTATAAAGTACAAGACTGTTCCTGTGAAACATTTTTTTAATAACCAGAGCATTCTCAGAATTTGCCTGAAGAGAAGACAAGTACAATGATGTCAGCACATGTCAGAAGCTGCACAGCCGGGGTATGTGGAGGGAGGGGCTGGGAGGAGCAGGACACGCTGGAAGAAGGCCGAAGGCGAGGTTAGGATGGGGGCATCCTTCCCTCTCCCAAGAGCCACTAATTTAGGAACTCTCTTAGAAGATGAAGGTGTGGTAGACAAGTTTCAATTGGATTCTCTCCTTGGCAACTGCCTCCACCTCGTTGAGCTTTGATTTCCTCATCTGTAAAATGGTCACAGGGGTTATTTCAATTCATCGTTCTCATGTATGACTGCTCTGGTGTATAGCGAGTTCATCTGTGGCTTTGAGACAGAAAGGCTCCCAGGATAAGAACAGGACAGGACTTCAGGACAAACCTTTGCTATTCCCGTGCACTGGCAAATAAGTGGTTAGAAAGACTCTAGCCCTGGATGCCTACTGCCATAAATCTTGGCCCATCGTTTTTATTACAATTTCCCCCAGTCTGGACGTTTCTGAGCTATCTCTTTATAACTCATCCAGTTGGCTGCTATGGAAAAAAATGTTACAGTTCCAAAAGAAAAGCATCCCAGACCTTGAGACCAGACCAGTTCAAGCTGGAGCGGTGGATACACAGTCTCCATGAGATGTTCTCCCAGGAGATGAAGGCATGAGTGACAGGACGGCAAGCAATTCTAGGGCAGTGAAATTATTCTGATGATACCATAAGGATGGGTACATGCCACTAGGCCTTTGTCCAATACCTAGAATGTGCAACACTCAGGATGAACCCTAATCTGAACTGTGGACTCTGGGTGATAACGATGTATCCTTGTTGGTTCATTGATTGTAGTAAATCAGCCACTTGGACCCCATGTTGAAAGGTGGGGAGGCTGCCCACTGCACCTGTGTGAGGACTAAACAAGTACAAGAAACAAAGTGGAGATTAAAACTCCTCTCCTTTCTTACAAATGAAACTGATTGGAGAATGGGAATGACATGTGCTTTCACAGAGTGTTCCTAATTTCTTACCTGTAGCTGTGTTCCCCAGCTACAGCCCACTTCATGGGGACTGAGCCTGTCTAGTAAGCTAAGTGAGTGAGAAGACTCCAGAAGGCACCTGTACCAGCCGTAGACCTCAGAGGAAGGGAATCCAGTGGGGACTTGAGCCACACTATGAACTTTCTTTTCCCCAAATTGTCAACTAAGCCACAGGTTCTCCCTTTCAGTCAGGTGACTAAGGGCAGAGAGAAGCTGGGTGCTTCCTTCTATGGTGTGCTGTCCCGTGGAGAGCGGATGGAATAGAAATTCCCCTCCTCAACCCTGAGTGTTTGGCATGTTTTATCGCACTTAATTCTCAGAACAAGACTGTAATATTGCCTTCTCCATGTTACAGGTGCAGCCATGGAAGCTCACAGAGTAAGTAACTTGCCTGAGATCACACAGCTGTAAGATGGCAGAGCTTTACTAACCCTGATATGTCTCTAAAGCTCATGCTAAACCACAGACCCGTGCTCCCTTCCAGAATGTCCTGAAGGGCCTCCCAAGTGGTGGGCTTAAGACCTTGGGATCCATATTTAGCACTGCTGGTCAAGTGGCTCAAATACACATTATTTGACCTTGAAGTTCCACATCTCTAATTATATCTTGTGCAAATGTCTACGGGTGTCTTACTCTCTGAGATGGATCATAGGGCACTGCCCTCAGTGACTTGGAAGCCATTCTGAGGATGTCCCTGTGTACTTAACTTAATGCTCAAGTTAAAACTGGGAATCTAAATGTCTGAGGTCAGTCCTAGCTATCAGGGGTTGCTTTTCTCTTTCTCAGCCATGATGTCCCCGATAAGTAAAAAAGACAAGTAGCAGGGCAATATATCATCATATGATCACAGTTCAGTGAACATTTCAAAAATACACATGCGTGAAACAAAGTCTAAAATGGAGTTTGTTATGTCAAAGATCCTAGCTGTTTTTGCTCAGTATACACATCTTCCTCAACTTGCAATGCATGTTCAACTCTGGATGGGGCAGATTCTCAGCCACCACAAAACCACAGCTTTCCTGAAACATCTCCTGTTTCTCAGTACAGTGGGCTTTGGTAACCAGCATTAGTTTGGCAACCCATCCTATATGCAATAGTTTTTTTTTTGTTAGCCTAATTTTCTTTCATAGCAACTTATGTAAATTTCCTCCTCTTCCCTATAAAAACCCTCTACTTGGAGGACATTTTATGAACACAATTCAAGGACATCTTGTATTTTGTGTCTCCCAAAGTGCAATTCCTTAGGCCCAGTGGACTGTTATCATTTTACAGTTTGCATATCAATGTGTTAACATAGCCTTACCTGTGCATTACTTTTAAAATAAATGCACTTCTAAATGTATGGAAAACCTCGGGCATTTACCAGCATTGCCTGTTGTTACCTCGGGGCAGTGAGGGGGTGGGGGATGGGGGAGGCTGCTGTAGTGGAAGGGAAACTTTTAATTTTATGACACTGTTTTATTTGGAAAAAAATCTTATGCTCATGTATTACTTTAAAAAATTAACTTATTGAGGTATATTTTGGATACAATAAAATCCATGCATGTCAGTACACATTTCATTACTTGGCCTTATGTTTTGAGAAATTGCATGTCAGTACACATTTCATTACTTGGCCCTATGTTTTGAGAAATTGCTGGACCTCTATAGTCAACATATCAATAAAATCAGAGAACACATCTACCTCTCTATAGAGTTCCCTTTTTTTTTTTTTTTTTGTGGGACCCTCGCAGGTGGCCGGGGATCAAACTGGCGCTGCAGAGGCTGCGGGCAGGTTCGCAGCTCAGCGCTCAACCACTGCACTACCAGGGGAGGCCCTACAGTTCCCTTTTGAAAGCACTTTGAAATCAGCCTCCCCACCACCCCCAGCCCCAGCAACCACTGACCTGCCTTTTGTCATTGTAGGTTAGATTTGTGTGTTTTAGAGCTTTTAATAATGGAAGCCTATAGAAGATATCTTTTGAGTGCCTAGATGTTTTTGCTCAGTATACACATCTTCCTCAACTTGCAATGGGTTACATGCTGATCCACTCATTGTAAATATACCTATCAAAAATAAACCCAATGAAAACAGCCTAAGTTGAAAATGTTGTCTGGGAGCTGCAGTCACTTCACAGCATCAGGAGAGGATCATACGGGGATTCTACTGAATGCAGATGACTTTCACACCATTGTAAAGTCGAAGAATCCTAAGCTGAACCATGCTAAATTGGAGACCATCTGTAATATTTTTGAAATTCATTCTTTTTGCTGAAGTTCCTCAAAAATTTATTCTCTCCTCAGTTGATGGACATGTGGGTTCTTTCCACCCTTTGGCTCTGTATGAATAATGCAGCCATGAAAATTCATGCACAAATTCGTGTGTGTGCATGTTTATGTGTGTGAACATGTTTCAGTTTTCTTGAGTATATCCTAGGAGTGGAATTACTTGGACCTATGGTAAATCTTGTTAATTTTTTGAGAAACTGAAAGGGAAACATTACTTGTTTTAATTGCACAGTATTCCATGGCATGAGCATATCACTGTTTATTCATTCTCTTTTTTTTAAAAAAGATTTATGTATACATGCAGGAGCTGGGGTACAGGCCAGAGGTGTGGGGGGGGGGTTGAGAGGATTCACCAGAGACAGAGAGGGGAACAGAACAGGCAGATTGACCCAAGTACACTGCTGAGGGGAGAAGCGTCAGGAGGGGTCTGCTGCACCATGTGGGTTGCTCCCTGGCCAGCCGGGGATCTAACTCCTGCTGCAGAGGCTGAGGATTGCTTCATAGTGCGGTGCTTAACACTTTGCCCCACCGGGGAGGCCCCATTCTTCTCTTGATGCACACCTGGAATGTTTCCAATTTGGGGCTATTATAAAAGAGCAATTCAATTCCAGGTCTTTTTTTTTTTTTTTTTTTTTTTTTTTTACTTACTTGAGGTTTTACTTCTCTGGCAAAAAAATACCTGCAACCAGGTACCTAGCATGCCTAGCCTCTACACCCAAGAGGCCTGCAAATGCTGGTTCATAGACTGGTATAAATCTAGTATTAGAAGCATTTACCAGAACTTTTCTCAAAGTAGTTGTTCCATTTTATATTTTCAGCAACAACTTGAGAGTTCAGGTTATCCCACATTCTTCCCAATATTTGATGTTATCAGTCTTTTTTAATGTTAGCTATTTGATTGGTGTGTGGTGACAGCTCATTTTGATGAGTTTTTTTGTTTTTGTTGTTTGCATTTCTCTGATAACTAGTTGTTGGATATCTTCTCATGTGTCATCTTCTTCTTTATTTATTTATATATTTATTTTAAGATTTATTTATTTATACAAGAACGGGGGTACAGGTCAGATGTGCGGGAGGGTGAGAGGATTCACCAGAAATGGAGCAGGGAGCAGAACAGGCAGATCTACTGAAATACACTGCTGAGGGGAGCAGCGGGCTCGACAGGAGAGATCTGCCACACCATGTGGGATTCTCACCGGCCGGCTGGGATCGAATCTGCACTGCAGAGGCTGTGGACAGCTCCACAGTGCTGCGCTCAACTGCCTGCGCCATCAGGGAGACCCATCTTCTTATTTATTATCAATTTTTTTTGGCCAAGTTTTTATTGAAATAATTTTAAAGATTGGATTGACTTATTGATTTGTAAGATATATATCCTGAGTTGCAATAACAGAGGAGTAAGAGCTGAGAGCTGAAGGTGAGGGGCAGCATTTAGGCAGGGGAGGGGATTCTTTTTTTTTTTTTTTTTTTTTTTTTGTGGGCCCCTCGCCCTGTGGCCGGGGATCGAACTGGCGCTGCAGAGGTCACGGGCAGCCTTGCAACCCAGTGCTCAACCGCTCGCCACCAGGGGAGGCCCAGGGGAGGGGATTCTTAATGCTTCTGCTGCACTGTCACTTATCAAAGGGTCTGTGTCCCCAACCCAGATTGAAAGTCACTTTCCTGGGCTCAGGCAGAGAGGTCATCCTTTCAGACTTCTTCCTGGTCTGTGTCCTCTAACCCCTTCTGCCGAGCACCTCCTCCCTGCTTGAAATCTTCCAGTGACTTCCCAGCCACTTAGAAAATTCACAATTCATGCCAGGTTTGAAGGCACTGCCTTCTCCCACTGGCTACACAAAGCCTGTGCCCACTCAGGGCAGTGTTAAAACGCTTGTGACCTTCAGTAGCATTCATTTTGTTGTCCTTGTCCCTTTGATATGTATATGTATATATATCACATATATATGATATGCATATATATATTTTTTTCTGAATAAAAACTTTAGAAGCAATGTTTAGGATTTTGCTTTGGCTATTATTTGTCTCCAATCAACTCTTACTTTATAATTGCCTGTGATTTCTCAATAATGTTGTGCATATGGGGAAATTATTCCCAAGTGACAAAGTCTAACCCACAAGTTGTTTTCAAATGTAAGTTTTTATAACTAATACATGTCACAAGTAATGAAGACATCATTACATATATATCATTTATTTATTTATTTATTTTGATTTTTAAAATTAATTTATTTATTTATACCAGCACTAGGTACAGTCAGAAGCACGGGAGGGTGAGAGGATTCACCAGAATCAGAGCAGGGAACAGAACAGGCAGAGTGACGAAGTACACTGCTGAGGGGAGCAGTGGGCGAGGCAGGAGAGGTCTGCGCGCCATGTGGGACCCTCGCTGGTGGCCGGGGATCAAACCGGCACTGCAGAGGCTGCGGGCAGCTTCGCAGCAGCCCAGCGCTCAACCGCTGTGCCACCAGGGGAGCCCCTACATATATATCATTTAAATAAACATTTATGATTATTTTTTCAAGTGTTGGAACCTATCTCCCCACCCCAGCCTGGATCTGCAGACATTTTCTTAAGATATAGAAAAGTCATTGGCCTCTAAGCCTGTGATGCCTGAGGATCAAACAGTCCCAGTTCTTTTGCAGGCCTTCCTTCTGGTTTTCCTCCTGCCTGGTGTGTGCTTTCTGTGGCTTCTGGAAGGAGTCTTTACATACAGTACTTACTCTGCTTGCGCAATTTACATAATTTACTTACTTATGTACTTTACTTGCTAACTTTACTTTCTTAGTTTTTTACTTATGTTAATTATTGAATTTATATACGTTATTCACTTTACTTATTTACTTACTAACTTTATTTACAATCTTACTCAACTTACTAACTTACCTTACTTGGTTACTTTACTTATTTGTACTTACTTATGCTTACTTAAGCTTACTTTATTTATGTTCCTTAATTTATTCATTTCATTTATTAACTTACTTTACTGAATTACTTAATTTATTTACTTTACTTCTTTAGTTTCTTAACTTACTTTACTTACATTACTTATGTATTTTTTTATTTCACTTTGCTTACGTTACCAACATATTTGACAACTTAGTAACTTACTTTATTTACATGTTTACTCAAGTTGCTTAATAGCTTTACTTACTGAACTTAGTTACTTAACTTACTTTACCACTTATTACCAACCTACTTACTTTTTTTTGAATTCTTCAACTTCAGATAATTATTTTATTTGAGTTTTTTTAATTTTTAAATTTTATATATTTTTACATCATTTTTCATTTTTGCACAATGTATGCATTTTCATCTTGGTTATAGTCCCCATACAATTCCCACCACCCTTGATTTGATCCTACTTCCTGCCCAACCCCCCACCGCCCCGGAGTGTGTCTCTGGTTTATGGTTGCTTGTTGATTTTGATTTTTTCTTTATTATAATTAGTCTTTTTCCTGGTCCCCTATTTAGGTTTTCTAGATTCCTGCTATAAGTGAGATCATCCAGTATTTTTCTTTTTCTTTCTGGCTTATTTTGCTGAGCATGATCCCTTCCAGCTCCATCCATGTTGCTGCAAATTGCATTGCAAATTGCATTGTCTTTTTTGATTGCTGAGTAAAATGTGCCACATCTTCTTGATCCAGTCATCTATTTTTGGGCATTTGGGTGGTTTCCATAGCTTAGCTATTGTAAATAGTGCTGCTATAAACATAGGGGTTCAGGTGCCCTTTGAATTAATGTTTCTGTGACCTTTGGGTAAATTCCTAAGAATGGAATGGCTGGATCATATGGAAGCTCCATCTTTAGCAGGCTGAGGAATCTCCACACAGTTCTCCATAGTGGTTGGACCAGTTTGCACTCCCACCAGCAGTGCAGGAGAGTTCCTTTTTCTCCACATCCTCACCAACATTTGTTGTTGCTAGTTTTTTTAATATGTGCCATTCTCATTGGTGTAAGATGGTATCTCATGGTAGTTTTGATTTGCATTTCCCTGATTTCAAGTGACGTTGAACATTTTTTCATATACCTGTTGGCCATTTGCATTTCCTCTTTGGAGAAGTTTCTATTTAGCTCTTCTGCCCATTTTTTGACTGGGTTATTTATTTTTTTGTTGTTGTTGAGTCTTGTCAGCTCCTTGTAGATTTTTATGATCAGTCCTTTATCATTAGTGTTGTGTGCAAAAATTTTCTTCCAATCAGTGGGGTCTGTCTTTGTTTTGGTTACTGTCTCTTTTGCTGTACAGAAGCTCTTTAATTTGATGTAGTCCCAGCTGTTTATCTTTTTCTTCATTATCACTGCTTTGGGTGATGTGTCTGTAAAGATGTCTTTGAGGTGCATGTCATGTAGTGTTTCGCCTATATTTCCTTCAGTATATTTCATGGTTTCAGGTCTTATGTCTAGTTCTTTAATCCATTTTGAGTTGGTTTTTGTGCATGGTGAGAGGTAGTAGTCAAGCTTCATTCTTTTGCATGTAACGACCCAGATTTCCCAGCCCCATTTATTGAACAAATTTTCTTTGCTCCATTGCATATTCTTTGCTCCTTTGTCAAGATCAGTTGACTGTAAATCTGTGGATTTTCTATTCGGTTCCATTGGTCTGTGTGTCTGTTCTTATTCTAATACCATGCAGTTTTGATCATTATGGCTTTGTAGTATAGTTTGAAGTCTGGGAGTGTGATACCTCCATTCTCTTCTTTTTTTTCAGGAAAGCTTTGGATATTTGGGAGTTTTGGTCACTCCATATGAATTTCATCAATGTTTGTTCTATTTATTTGAAGAATGTCATTGAAATTTTTATTGGAATAGCATTGAATCTGTAAATTGCTTTTGGTAGAATGGCCATTTTGATAATGTTAATTCTTCCAATCCATGAGCAGGAGATGTCTTTCCATTTCTTTGTGTCTTGGGAAGATCATGTGGAATGGTGGAGAAAAAATCATGATCTTGGAGTCACACAGACCTGATGACCAGCTGACCTATATCTGACCCTGGTCAAGGTCCTCTAGCTCTCTGATCCTTGCTTTACACTGGGAGAATGCTACTTGCTTTACACTGGGAGAATGCTACTTTGATCAAACTGAGGCTTATTTAGCTAATTTTTGTAAAGTAGTTCTTTGCCAAACCACCTACAGAACTAGCCCTAGACCATGAGAGACATTTCACAGAGACCCCAAATTGGAAGACTTATTGCCACTCTGGGACAACCCTAGAGGTCAGACAGTCAGCAGGTGGCAGGACAGGACCAGCCAGATGATAACTGCAGATGTTATGACTGGAGGAGCTCCTCAAGAAAGCAACCCCCAACACACAGACCAATGTTTAGGTTTTTGCTCTAGGTACTAGAGAGCAAAGTCAAGTATGATTTACCCAGGCCTCTTGGTACCGGGTAGAGGAGGAAGGAACTGTTCATGCTTTGGAAGGAAGTGATCTCAGAATGCACAGGGTACTGCCAGAAAGATGTCCTTCCCTACACTCATCTCTAGTCTTCCAATTATCTCCACCTTCTGCATCCAGGCATTACAGGATGCACCCCACCCATAAAGAAAGAAGGCGATTACACTTAGATAGCGTTTAACAGTCCACAAAGCATTTCACACATGCACCTCCTTTGATGAAAGTAGGCAGGAAAAGCATGATTGAAATGCTGAAGATGAGGCTCAGGTAGAATTTTCTTCTGTCATGTTGATAACAACATACAGTTGACCCTTCAACAACACAGGGGTTAGGAGCCTGGACCCCTAGTGCAGCTGAAAATCCCTGTGTGATATATAGCTCACTCTTCACATTCCAGATCCTGCAAAAGATGCATGGTTGGACGAATCAGTCAATGTGGATCCTGTGCATGGAATATGCTTATAAGTAGATATGCACAGTTCAAGGGTCAACTGTAGAAGTCATCAGACTGGTACTCCTCCCACACACACACCAAACTACAGCCCCCTTGATATGCCCATCTCTGTTTTCCTTCCAGCTCCCTCCTCCCAACAGTGCCAAGCCCTTCAACCCCCTCTGACCACCCCAACCCTGATTCTTCTTCCCTACTTGAGGGAATCCTTCAGCAAACAAACTCGCCCTCTGGCTCCCACTAAAACTGACAAAGCAAAATTCCTAGATCACGGCCCTTCTCCAGTCCCATCCCATTTCCTTCCTACTCTTTACAACTAAACTTTACAACAGAGCTGCCTGTCGTCATTGCTTCCACTTCCCCACCCTGCTCTTTATTCTTCTACCCACTCATCACTCCGCTGAAACTCCCGTCAAGGTTAACAATAAGCTCATTATTGCCCCATCCAGTGCTCACACCTGTCTTACTCAGCCTGGCACAGCCTTCACACAGCTGATGGCTCCCTGTTTCGTGAAACACTTTCTTCTTTTGGCTTTTAGTTTAAACCACATGCATTCGTTTTCTATTGCTGCTGTAATAAATCATCACAGACATTGGAGCTAAACAATGCAAAGTTATTACCTTACAGTTCTGTACATGGGTCTCATGGCATTGGCAGTGCTTTGTGACCTTCCAGAGAGGATCTCTGTCCTTGCTTATTTGGGTCACTCTTGCAGCGGGGGACTGAGGCCCTATGTCTCTGCTGTTAGTTGGAGGCCAGTCTCAACTACTTTCTTTATTTGCTCTTTCCTCAAAGCCAGCAATGATGGCTTATGCTTCAAATCTCTCCTGCCTCTTCTTCCATCATCACATCTCTTCAACCCCCTCTCTACCTTTCTGTTCAACTTTCTAAGATGCTGTTGGTTAGATCGGACCCACCCAGACAATACTTTCCATTATCCAGGATAATCTCTGCTCCTCAATAACTATCTCTTAAACTTAATTCCATCTTCCAACTTCCTTTTGCCACGTCAGGCTCTGTATTCACAGGTCCTGTGGGGTGGCATGTGGACATGTTGGGGTCCACTGTCAGGACCATCCTGCCCTCTTCCCACCTTACCAGGGCCATCTTCACCATCTGTACCTCCTCTCATCATGCAGTGACCTCTCCCTATCAGGAGCCCACAGCCTCGGCCCTCACCCCCTTCTTAATCTATACTCTCTCCACATAAGCAACTAGCTTTCATCTGCTCTTGGGCATTTAAAATACCATCTGCAAACTGACACTCCTGCATATTAATTTTCAGCCCTAAATTCATGCTCAAGTTCATGATTCTTTTTGTTAGGGCAGAATTCCGTCAGGGGAGCAGGTGTCACTCAGAGAGGAGGAAAGATCTTTATTTACACAGCAGGCTTTACACCGGCCAGCCCAAAGGAGATGTCTCTTCAAAGTCTGAGCCCCGAGCAAATAGGTTACAGAGTATTTATTGCCTAAAGCATACCTTCAGCTGGAAATGCATGAATCAAGGTGCGTGTGGCCTTGAGGGTGCTTATCAGCTGTTCCCTGAGACTTTCGGTCTACAGGTTTTGTCCCAACTTCAGCTAATCAACAAGTCAGCCTGACATTTTCCACTTCGCTTTACCTGACAGAACATTTCTATTGAATATGTGACTCAACATCTCTAACATCGCATGTCCAGTTTGAAACTCAGCTGTCTTTACAGACCCAGTTTCTCCCCTGCCTTGGCCAACTCAGTAAGGGTATCAGGTGAGCTTGCCACTCAGGCCCCAAACCTAGGGAACTTGCTGGGGTTCTGAGTGTTTTTTTTTAATGTATGACAATAGCCATTTTATTTCTATGCACTCTTGTGCTTCACTTAACCACAAGAAATACATCATTAGGGGATTCTGTCATTGTGTGGATGTCGTGTGTGATCACACAAACCTACATGGGGTAGCTGGTGACACACCTAGACTAGATGGCACAGCCAGTGGGGACTACTGCCGTCTATGTTGTTCATCATTAGCTGAAACACTGTTAAGCAGCACATGACTATAAACTTACCTGTGGATTAATTTTTTTTAATTGACATAATGTTGGTTTATAACATTCTGTAAGTTTCAGGTGTACAACACTGTAATTTGACACCTGTATACTCTATGCTGTGTTTATCACCATAAGTCTAGTTTCCAGTCATCACTATGCAGTTGACTCCCGCTACCCATTTCACCCGCCGCCCAAGCCCTCGCGCCTCTGTTAACCACCAGTCTCTTCTCTGTATTTATAAGCTTGGTTTTCCTCTTGGTTTGTTTTTTTGCTTGTTTTGCTTTCCTTCCACATATGAGTGGAATCATACAGTATTTATCTTCTCCCATCTGACTTATTTCATTTAGTATGCGAAGGCTCACCTGTGGAGTCCATAGGCAGGATGTCTTTTTTATTTCTTTATAATTTTATGCTTGAGCAGTACAGTTACCACACTTCCTTACTGGAATTTTGTTTTGAACTCACCCCCTTCATCCAGCCAATCAGACAAGTTCACTGGCCTCTTCTCCACCCACTCATCTCTCTCTACTTGCTGTGACTCCGGCCTCTGTGGCCTCCACCGCCCTTCATCTAAACCACGGCAGTCACCTCCTAGTTGGTTCCAACATTCCCTCTTACCCCAACCCAATTCTCTACACCACAGATTTTAAAAACAGCCAGGCCATGTTCTTGTTCAGGATTGTATGATGTCTCTTTGGTAGTTACAGTAAAATCCATTCATTCAACACTCACTGCTACAGTCCGGTCCACAGTCAGCAGCGCTGGCCTGACCTGGGAGCATGAGAAGAATGCAGAATCTCCGGCCCCACATCCACCTCTGATTCTGAGCCCATATTTAATTAACAAGATCCCAGAGGCCATGGAGGCATGCTGAATTTTGAGGCGCCCATGGTCTGGTCCCTCTCGACCTTTCTGCCTTCTGTCTCCTTCCCGCCCTTCCTAACTACTTTGAAGCCGCACCGGTATTCCCTGTTTCTCATATTATGTCAAACACAGCACCAGTTCAGGGCCCGCGCACCAGCCAGTTTCTTTTCTCATAACACCAGTTTCCTGAATCTTTACATAGCCGGTGCCTCTAATTAATCAGGACTTAGTTTTATTTTACTTTGCAGATCAGTTTCAACTTCACCTCCTCAGAGAGACTGCAGGGCTCCCACTTATCCTATTAGTCATGCGCTCAATTTATTCTCTTTGATGTATTTTACACTCCTTATCTCTCTCTCTGTTACCATCACGTTATTTCTTCACTTTCTTGTTAAGTATCTTCCTTCTCTCCTCGTCTCCATCCTCTAGATGAGCAAGGGCAGAGTCCCTTGTCTGTCTTGCTCCTCCTGTCACCTGGAGCCTTGAAAATTGCCTGCCCGAGAAATAATTTTTCAATGAATTAGCAGCAAACACTCCACCCTTCCCTTGAGCCCACTCCCTGCTGTTCCAGTTTCTGTTCTGATAGCAAGCTCTGACCAGAGGACAGACCAGGCTACCACAGTGCCTGCTTCTTGGACTTCTCCAGATCTCCAGGAATAACTCTTGTCCATTACCATTTAAAAAATGAGGATTTTTGTAGCACACACTCTGGAAACAACTTTGAGAATGCCTGACTAAGTCCAAATGGTAATTACACTTAATTGATAGTGCTTACATAACCCTTGCTATTTGCCAAACACATCTAAGCACTTTACCCAGACTGAATAAGCTCACTTATTCCTCAGTTATTCCTTACTATAAGTTATTCCTTACTTATTACTCACTTATTCCTTACTGTAATTATATCCATCTTACAGACAGGAAAACGAGGCATGAAAAGATTAATTAATATACTTAAAGTTTCACAATAAGGAAATGGTGGCAACAACCTTCTTAGACCCAGGCTGAAGGGGCCTCTGTGGGGGCCTCACACTGCCAGAAGGCCTGCTCCAAAGGTCTCCCTCCCCCCAGGTAGAGCATCCCAGGGACCAAGGGGCAAATCCACACCCTCCTTGCAGGCCCTGGTCTGGTGCCAGGAATCGTGGAATTCTGAGAACAAATGGCCATGAGTCTGTTTCCAGGGCTTCTGCCCTGGGTTCTTCCTCCTGAGAGTGGTAGCATTGCTGAGTGGGCCCAAATGCTGGGGGAGGGTCAGCTTTTTGTCAAAGGCAGGGGCAGAGATTCCATATGCAGGCGCAGTCCACACATGTTTAAGCAAGGCCCCCTCAAGAGGCATGGCAGAGCAGGCCCTGAGAGAGTCGGGGCCCATTCTCCCCAAACCTCCGCATTCACACACAGAGCTCCCAGGAGTCCACAGTGAATTCTAAATCCAAACCTGGCCTCCCAGGTCCTCGTGAAGGATGATGTGTCAAAGTAAGATGATAGAACAGTTTGCTAGCATAATAGCATCAAAATATCTTAAATACGTAGATGTATGGCCTGTACGCTCCATCTTTTCTTCTGACCTGACCCCATAGTATTGGGGTGGCATCTGAGTGGATCGAGGCAGCCTGGCCAGGGCTTCCTTGCCCTGCTGTAACTTACTGGGCAGCTTTTGCGCTCTGGACCCAGCATCTTCCCTGAGGTCCAGCCCTTCAGCTCTGGAGAGGCCTGTACGGTGGCTGTCCCGTCCTGTCCTTCAGCTGCTCTCCCTTGGGAGCTGAAATATTGGTGACATCCATTGTATCCAGCAAACTCTGTGATGTCCTCTCACAGAGCTGAGGGCTTAGGGAGGCCTGCTCTGGCTGGTGTGCTGGTGCCTCCGGTGTTGTGGGTTCAAATCTCAGCACCATCGTCTATTAGCAGTGTAACTTTGGGCCAGTGGAGTAACTTCTCAGATTAGTTTGTGTTCTAGGCTCAAAGATTAAATGGAGATCCTATTCACTCAATAATGTTTATTATCATCATCATCATACCCCTCAACTCTTTGCTGTGAGATCTGGTTTGGGATGGGGGTGGTGTTAAGCTGATAGAGCTGGCCCCAAAGCACAGAGGCGGCAGAAACGGTATCAAAACAAAGAGCAACAGAGACCCCTAATGGCAAGTCCTGGGTCCTGGGCACTGCTGAGCTGGAAGGATGGGAGCAGCTTCTCCCTGCAGTGCTGAGAGATTTCTGGGCTGTAGGGAGCCAGTTCAGTCCTGGATCCTGGTGGCCCAGCACCCACATTCAGCATTCTCTTCTTCCCTTGAAAATTCTTCCACCTGTGAGTTGTGCAGGCGATGGACTTCCCCTTCGCTAATAATCGCACCACACACTCAGATACACACAAATTCACAGACATGCAAACTGTTTTAGGCTGAGGAAGTTCTAGTGACTAAATACAGCTCATCATTTAACAAGAGTTTAATATTCTTATTGAGAAATGAAGGCCTTTCCACTCGTTATGAAACGCATCTCAACGAGATGTCACCATGGGTGGGGGAGCGGGGGAAGGTGCCAGGAATTTCCAAAGAACAGGATGTGAAGCTGACATTCCTTCCTTTTCCCCATTTGGACAGAAGTGGGGTGAGAATTCTTAGACAGAGATGGACCCCACCAGGCCGTAATCCTCAAAGGGCAGGTCAAAGTGCTGGCTGCAGACCCAGCTGTTTTCTTTCTTCGCTGCACCAACACCTGGATGTCAGGCTTGAGCAGCCTGTGTGAGAAGATCACAAGCTCTCATGTTGATCTGAGACCCGCCACTGGTGGGCAGCTGTGGACAGATGTGATACAGAGCTCTTGATCCCATTATTTTGATTTAAATCCTGCTCCACCACTTGCCAGCTGGATGCTGTTGCACCAGTTAATTCCTTCCCTATGCCTCAATCATCTTATCTATTAAATGGGTCTACTAATAATAGGATATATTTCATAGGGCCATTTGCAGATTTTTTTTTAACTTGTCTTGCTTTTGGTTTATTTTGCTAAGCATAATCCCCTCCATGTTGTTGCAGATAACAGAGTTGATCATTTTTTCTTTTTTCATAGCTGAATAGTATTCCATTGTGTACATATGCCACTTATTTTTTTAAAGATTTATTTATTTATTTTTATTATTTAAATTTTATTTTTATATTCCCCGTACAATTACAACCCCCATTTGCAGATTAAGTGAATTAATGGACACCAGCATATGTAAACACTTCGATGCAAACCACTTCGAACAGCGACTCAGGAGGAAATATCCCGTTGCCTATTATTCTGATTAAGGATCCAAAGTCCTGGGGACCAGCGATCCTGATGCTGGCCCAAGCAAAGGGGCGTGAGGGGGACATGGGCCCAGGCTGGAAGGCTTTGCAGCCTGTGCTCAGGGGCATGGCTCTATTTTCAACAAAGTGAGAGAGATGTAAACATTTTAATTTTGCTGTGGAGAGTTCTTGGGGTGTTACCGAGCATGTGATGACATGGGAGTTGCATAGGAGGAGATGGAAGCCCTACTGAGTCCTAAGGAAAATGCTCCCACTTGCCTTTGGGAGCCAGACAAACCCAGCTGAATCCAGGCTGTGTCATTCACAAGCTCGAACCTTTTAAACCTCCGTTTCCTCACCTCTAAAATGGGGCTTATCTCATAAAATGGCAGCGAGACAATAAATCAGAGGAGGCATATAAAGTGTTGAGCCATAGTGAGCTGGTTCTCAGTCACGACCTATTGATGGTTAGGGTTTTTGTTAGCAATTCTGAACAGCACATTGGGCGGCTGTGAGGGTCAACTCTGTCTAGGAGCAAGAGACTGAATGGAGAGATGACAGTCCAGGCCAGAGAGAGAAGAGAGATCATTTTCTGGGCCCATGTCGGGATGGAATGCCCTCCAGACTTTTGGTCCTTTCCATGCTCACCAAACTTCTGATCTTAAGGATGCACTTCTGGAGATTTATTTATTTATTTATTTATTTATTTATTTATTTATTTATTTTTTATTTATACAAGCACTGGGTACAGTCAGAAGCGCAGGAGGGTGAGAGAATTCACCAGAGCCAGAGCGTGGAGCAGAGCAGGCAGAAGGACCGAAGTACACTGCTGAGGGGAGCAGCGGGAGGCAGAAGAGGTCTGCGCAACATGTGGGACCCTCTTCTGGAGGCCGGGGGAGCAGCCAGGGATCGAACCAGCACTGCAGAGGCTGCGGGCAGCTTCGCAACCCAGCGTTCAAATGCTGCGCCACTGGGGAGGCCCAACTTCTGGAGATTTAGAAGAGGAAGATGGTGGTTAGGAGATGGGAGCATAAGGGCCTCTGGAAAATAATGCACCCCACTATAAATGAATAAGGTGGCTTTTGGTTTATTCTTCCAGTTTATGAGACATGTTCTGACTTCTACACCCAGTTTCTAATCCTCTTGGGTTCGGGGACAGCCCCGTGGTTATGGTGAATTATTCCTGCCTCTCAGGGAGGGCCTTTCGTACTTCTCGGGGAAATCTCTTGAAAGGGGCCAGAGGCCTCCCACCATTCAGACATGCACAGCAGAAAGCACAATTGTCACTGTGTGATTGAAAAATCCCCAAAAAGTGGTCTCCTCGAGTCTCTCCAACCTTATTTCCCCAACACGTGAACACCGCTGCTGCCCACACAGCCTGCCTTTCTGTTTTTGTTCATAATTTCCCTCTGTATAAAACACCCCTAGACCTCTCTTCCCCAAGCCACATCTTTAGGACCCACTTCCTTCTGAAGGTTTCTTTGGTGCCAGAAGGCACAGTAACCTGCTGTGAGGCATCCTACCCCCAGTCCTGTCTCTGTCAGTGGCATACCAGCCACCAGAGGTATGTCAGGCCAAGTCCCTCTTCTCTCACCACAGTTAATGTAAGAGCACTGCTGTTGCTTCTTCTCCGAGACCCCTCCTTCTCCATCCCTCTCACATACAGCCCACATTCTGTCCATGGGGTCATCATCTCCTCCATGGCTTCTTAATTCATTGTTCTGCTTCAACCCTCATCTCTATAAAATCCTTTCCACCCAGCAGCCAGCGTGAGCCTCTCACAGTATAGACTTGATGGTGCCACTCGACAGCTCCCAGGGTGACCTGTCGAAGCTGACAGAATAAATTCCAAGGCATCACCATGGCCGGCAAGGCCCTTCGGGGCCTGGGCCCATCTTAGCATATGCCACGGTCCTCTGCTCATGGGGCTGCAGCCACACTGGCCTCCCTTCCGTTCCTCATTTCCATTTCAGGGCATTTGTGCTGGCTGTTCCCTCAGCTGAGAATGCTCTTCCCTATGACCTCCTTGCAAGAGGATCCTCATTCAGGTCTCAACTCAAATGTCAGCTTCTCAGAAAGGCCTTCCCTCACCTTCCTGAATAACACAACTCCAGCCCCAGCCTGTGCTAGAGTCTTCACAAATCTTTATTTTTTATTTTATATAATTCTTACATCATTTTTCATTTTTGTACAATGTATGCATTTTCATTTCGGTTATATTCCCCATACAATACTCACCCCCCTTATTTTGGCCCTAATCCCTCCTCTCCTCCCCTCCACCCCCGTTAGTTTGTCTCTGATTTATGGTTGCTTGTTGATTTTGATTTTTTCTTTATTATAATTAGTTTTTTTCCTGGTCCCTTATTTAGGTTTTCTAAATTCCTGCTATGAGTGAGATCATCCAATATTTTTCTTTTTCTTCCTGGCTTACTTTGCTGAGCATGATCCCTTCCAGCTCCATCCATGTTGCTGCAAATTGCATGAGTTTATCTTTTTTGATTGCTGAGTAATATTCCATGGAGTATACGGACCACATATTCTTGATCCAGTCATCTATTTTTGGGTATTTGGGTTGTTTCCAAAGCTTAGCTATTGTAAACAGTGCTGCTATAAACATAGGGGTGCAGGTGCACTTTTGAATTAATGTTTCTGTGTTTTTTGGTAAATACCTAGGAGTGGAATTGCTGGATCATATGGAAGCTCTATGTTTAGTAGGTCCAGAAATCTCCACACAGCTCTCCATAGTGGTTGGACCAGTTTGCACTCCCACCAACAGTGCAGAAGAGTTCCTTTTTCTCCACACCCTCACCAACATTTGTTGTTGCTAGTTTTTTTAATATGTGCCATTCTCACTGGTGTAAGATGGTATCTCATGGTAGTTTTGATTTGCATTTCCCTGATGACAAGTGATGTTGAACACTTTTTTCATATGTCTGTTGGCCATTTGCATTTCCTCTTTGGAGAAGTTTCTATTTATCTCTCCTGCCCATTTTTTGACTGGATTATTTACTTTGTTTTTGTTGAGTCCCATCAGCTCTTTGTAGATTTTTATGATCAGTCCTTTATCATTAGTGCTGTGTGCAAAAATTTTCTCCCAATCAGTGGGGTGTCTCTTTGTTTTGGTTATTGTCTCTTTTGCTGTGCAGAAGCTCTTCACAAATCTTAACATTCCCCTGTTACATGTCAGTTTGCTTGTTTATTGCCAGTTTCCTCATGCTAGAACGTTAGCTCCTAGCATGGGGACCTTGATTTCTGGTTTTCTGCCTAGTCCTGCCAGGCATAGCACAGCACCATGATGTGATAGACACTGTAGAATGAAACTATGAACGAATAACCTGCTCTGACTGGGAATTACCTAGTAGTGTCCTTTACTTCCCAGCAGGTGTGTGTCTGGCCTCCATACCCTGTTCATAAATCATGCAAGTGAATTTGAAAGACCTTCTGGCTAATGAATGAGATCACGCATAGTGGTTTTCCCTCGGGTGCTTTTAAAACTGGAGGAATGGCTCCATTTGGGTGCTGTTGGCAGGTGGCTGTCCCCCTGGGTGAAGGGATGGAGGAGGTGAGCTCTCACTACTCTGGTCACACAGAGCACACAGAAGGGTGTTGGTGCGGTGACGCCACAGGCCAGCTGTGTTGCCCAGTTACACCTTTATTTAGTCACAACGCATTATTTTGCCAAGAAAGGCAGCAACTTGGCATATATGCATTCGCAGACACTGCTGGTTGTGCAATAAACAGCTATAGTCTCATTCTTTCTGACCCCAGGGACCTGCTTTCAGAAGCTGAAGATTCTGATTACTTGTTTTCTGAGATTCCCTAATGATTTCAGGAGGGTCTGGTGGTCAAGGATGCATAGGGGAAGTTGGTTTAGACTGACGGGAATAATTAGAAATTATAGTTTTTAAGATTTTTAAACTGTTCGCTCACATGAGTACATATTTCATTTTTGCTCATGTGGATACTTTCTCAGTGAACACTTTTTACTATTCTAATGTTATTTAAAAAGAATTTATCCATTGTAATTTCTGGGAGTAATTTCACTCTCTGATGAAAAGAGAGAAGATGGTCAATTGAATTCCTTCCTCCCTTTTCAAAAAGGATACTGTCAAGAAGGGGTTCCTGGAGCTGCCTGGTGACCTGGTCATGATCAAGAGCATCAGGGAAAAATGGACACAAAGGCTGACATTGCAAAGCCATGACCAACCCTGACGTGCTAACTCTGGGTTCCTGTTACATCAGACCTATAAGCTCCTACTGTTGATCCACGTTTAGTCAAATATTCTGTTCCTTGCAGTCATATGCTGATTAGCTGCTATAGTTATTCTCAGTAGAATTTACTTTTCTTATTGTTTATGTCACACATGATCCTTAGCTCTGCTTATAAGGAAAGATGTAAACACCCAAATTATCTTGTTTCCACTCACAGGCTCTCTGTGAATCCATGAGAACCCAGAAGGTTCTTCTGTCTTCTATTCTGGGTCATCCAAAAATAAAAATGTTGCTTTCAGAAGGATGAACAAGGCAATGACCTCAAAGGCCAGAAGGAGGCATCGATATTGGATCTCCCCAGGAAAACTTGAGTAAATGTCTTCTCTCCCCTTTTTCTCTAAGTGAGGAAACTTACCTTGAAGCTCACAGTAGGAATTTGGAGTTTTAATTCCAGTTAGGTCATCTAATTGTTTGAATTCATTCTCTCAAAATAGTAGCAATAACACTAATGGACCAGTTAGGGAAGTTATTATTTAGATGACTATTATTTTTAAAAATATTTTGCCTGTACTTAAAATGGCTCATCACACGTGGCTCTTTGTGTTGTGGAAACTCAGAATCCTGGAATGCGTTTGGAGCTAAAAGAATGGTTTAGAGTTTTCTGCCCTGCATTCTTAAAGGGGTAGACAAGCTGTGTAAGGTGTGTTTTTAAATGATATTCTTGTTCAAAACAAGTGTATAAAATTTGAGATCGACTTGCAAAAGATGCCACTATCAGGACAATAGAATTTAATTTTAACAGCTAATAGTCATAAAACTTCAGCATAGTTTTACACAGGTTGACGCACTGAAGCCACGAATCAGTGGTACATGAAGCTTCTTTTCCCTGAGAACTATCCACCACCCCCAAATGTACGTCTTTACTCTTTTTTTTTTAATATGGAAAAGTACTCAAATGGTGCTTAATTATGTTAAATGCATCACGTAGATTATATGTAACAGCAACGCTTTGTAATTACTTTGAGTCTAGTTCTTACTTGTAAAATATTTAGGTTGAAAAGCTGTGACCCAAATTTAGCTTCTGCAAACAATACAATAGGAATAGTTTTTAAAGTTGTGAAAGGAAAGGGAATATAATTTTTTTAAATTTTTTTATAGCATTGTTCATTGTTAAACAAAATTTGCTTCCCCCCACCCCCTCAGGTGTAGTCCCCACAGAGTTTCCTTCCCCAAGGCACCCGTGCACCATCACCACAGCCCCCTGTGCGCCTCCCTCCCTCTCCCTCCTCCTCGGAAAGCGAGTATAAGTCTATCTAAATATGCCCTGTGCACAGTTAGCAGAAAAAGAAATAAAAAGAGATTGAATATGTCTTTTTTTGTAACACTTTGCTTTTTTTGGTAAATTTTTATTAGTATAAAAATGCTAATTTTTATTATCAAGTGATACATGTACATATTTTAAAAAGGGGGGGCTTTTAATGAAACACACACACACACTCAGAGTGGTTTTCCACCCCTTCCCTCTCCTCCCCCTCATCCAGAAGCATACACTGTTAATAATTTCATTCTAGCATCCTTGCTCTGGTCTTTCCCTTTTGTATTTTTTTTCAATAAGTTATGTCCCAAGTCATTAGTTTTACACTTTAGCTGTTGACTTCCTATATTCATCAAGGTATCAAGATTCTCCAAATAAACAGAACTAATGAGAGAGAGAGAGCGAGACAGAGAGAGAGAGAGAGAAAGAGAGAGAGAGATTGATTTTAAGGAATGCCTCATGCTATTGCAGGAACTATCAAACACAAAACCTACAGAGGAGTCTTTTTTTCCTCTTAAAACTTTCACCTAATTGGATGAGGCCCACCACATTCTGAAGAGAAATCTTATTCAAACTGTACTGATTAAAGTGTCAATTTCATTTTTAAAAGACCTTCATAGAGACATCTAGACGGGTGTTGGTCAAATATCTTGGTGCCATGACCTAGCCAATGTGACACAAAAATTAACCATCACGTTTCCTAATACAGGTAAATGGCAGATTTAGTTGATATCTGTCTTCTCTCCCCTATCCTGTCAATACAATGCAACCACAGTATTCAATATTGTCATTATTCTAACTATAAATATTGTTCATAACCTGGCCAAGAAGTATATACCACGATTGCACCCTGCTTGTAGAATGCTTTGTTTTTCCTCGTTTTTCCATTACTCACTCTTCTTTGAGCCTATTACTAAGTCTTTCCTCACCCTCCAACAGCTTCTCAACTAAGTTTCAGGTTGTTAAAAACATCAGGTTATTAATCCCCCCTCCCCTACCTCCACACCTGAAGACTTTCCTTCTGGAACTTGGTCCGCCTGCTCCTGTCTGGACTGAGGATTCTCTAGACCTGCAAGACAGCTGTCTAGGCTGGGAATGAGCAATTCCCATTGGGGCTGAAATGGGAAGTCATCCTGGGAATTTCCTTCACACGTTTCCTGAGATAGACCACTCTGTTTCTGGATGTCAAGCCTTTATCTTTCATGGTTTAAGCTTCTGAGAAAAGATGAGAAAGGACTTGGCATTTCTGAAAATGTTTATACTCTACTTTAGCACTTAAGTCCTTGTTGGACCCAGTGTAGATTTTGAATGAAAATAATTTGCATTCAAGTTTTGAAAGTTCTGCTCTATTTTCTTAAGGCCACCATTGTTTCTGTTCAGAAGAGTGATGATATTTTTAGTCATAATTTTGTATATGCAATATTTTATATTTCTCTTCAGAAACTTTTGCAGTTGTTTCCTTGCCCATGGATATAAATATTTCATAATTATATCCTTAGTGAGGGATTATTTATTGTACTAGGTGTTTATTGGACCATTTCCAATTTCCAGAAGCTTAAGTTCTGCATTTTTTTTCTTCTATAATTTTCTCTTCCTGTTAGATGTCCAATTAACTAGATATTGAATTTCCTGAGCTTCTTCTCCAATTTTATTTGTTTCTTTTCTATTATTACTACCTGTTTTACTCTTTAGAGGATTTCTTCAATTTTATGTGCTGTCAGTTGAATTTTAAATTTGACTGCTGTACTTTCAATTTTCAAGATTTTTTTTTTCCTTCTCTCAGACTCCAAAGCATCCCGTTTCTATGTCAGGGATGCAGTATTACTTCAGTTGAGGATTTTTATTTTTAAGATTTATTTATTTATTTTTATACAAGAACTGGGGCACAGGCCAGATGCCCGGGAGGGTGAGAGGATTCACTAGAGACACAGCAGGGAACAGAATATGGAGACTGACAAAATACACTGCTGAAGGGAGCAGCGGGCAAGATAGGAGAGGTCTGCCACGCCAAGTGGGACGCTTGCCAGCAGGCCGGGATCAAACCAGCGCTGCAGAGGCTGCGGACAGCCTCACAGCGCGGTGCTCAACGGCCTGCGCCACCAGGGGAGGCCCTCAGCGGAGGATTTTAACTATGATTTTTGTCTCTTGTGAATTCCCTTTTGTTCTTTTTGCTTTGTTGGACTATTTCATATTGGTGATTTCCCTCAAATATCTGGAGATAGTTGACTATTTTGCACACATGGTGATGTGCTAAAAATGTGATGAGTAACCTCGGATGCATGGGTGGAGCTTTTGTTTTTTTTTTTTTTTTTTTTGTTAAAAGATTTATTATTTATTTATTTATTTATACAAGCACTGGGTACAGCCAGAAGCGCGGGAGGGTGAGAGAATTCACCAGAGCCAGAGCGGGGAGCAGAGCAGGCAGAAGGACCGAAGTACACTGCTGAGGGGAGCAGCGGGCACAGCAGAGAGGTATGTGCGCCATGTGGGACCCTCCTCCAGTGGCCGGGGAGCAGCTGGGGATCGAACTGGCACTGCAGAGGCTGCAGGCAGCTTCGCAACCCAGCGCTCAATCACTGCACCACCAGGGAGGCCCGGGTGGAGCTTTTGACTGGTCTACTTCACAGGAAGAGGCTCAAGTAACAAGCTAACTTTTCCTCCTGGGGCATCTCCACGTGTCAATCATTACATCTGATAGGGTTTTTTTGTTATATTTTTCCTTCAAGGTCATTTCTGTTTTCCAGAAAGGGTCCTCCAGTCTTCTTCCTGGGGCAGGGAGCTCTAAGTCTGACTGGATCCCTCCATTAAGCCCACAGGCTTTAGCTTAACACTTATTCTCAGTCCATGACCTCATTTTTGCGCTTCATTGTGTCTGGCTCCATATCTCCATAGAATGTATTGAATGAACTATGTCTATATCAATGGGCTTCTTCCCCATAATTCAAGGCAAATGTCTTTTCCTTTGCCGAGGGCATCAGCTCGGGGACTCCACAGTGACTTGGATCTTTTAGGAAGGGTGGGGACCAGAGAAGTCTATTCCTTTCAGACTTTAATTTCTGTGTCTTCAGCCCTGTTAGGAAACACAGTCATTCACAACTTCTGGCATCCTACATAATCACCTCGGAATGGCTCTTGGACCTGGACCACTTCCTTACCAAGAAGTAAAGACCCTCACAGCCTGCAGTGGTCTTGTGACCTTGTGCAGGGACACCTCTCCCTCTTCGACTCAGTGTACCCTTTGTTCTGCTTAAGAGCATGCATCGGTGGTCCTAAGGCAGGGATGGTGGGGCTGGGGCCTTTCAGGACAGCACCAAATAGGTTTTGAGCAGTAACATCGCCCCCGCCAGCTTCAGCTTGAACTGGCTGGCCCGGGATCCAATGCACTGCAAGGGACTGAATCGTGTGCACCTTCTCTCCTTTCTTGCTGTAAGGAAAGGCTGTCCCACTTGAGCCGTGGGGAGGGGCAGGGCTGTTCTCAGTGATAGCTTATCACCCATTGGTCTTTTCCTTGCCTTTTAACCCTGGTGACTCAGTTAGTGGAGAAACAGTCCCCACCTTTTCCTGTGACAGTCACTGCCTCCAATTTCTCAGCTTCTCTGGGATTTTGTGGACCATTGGATTGTTTGTCCAGCATTTGCTTCTGTACGCACCAAGCACTGTAGGTCTCACCACTTTTGGCTCTGCTATCAACTGCCATCCTCCCATCTACCATTTTCATGTATTTTGATCCAAGGATAAGTATCTGGCCTTTTCCCCAAGATCCAATCTGTCATTTCTACTGTATAGCACCACACACACTACCTGCTCACTGTAAGCACACAAATACCCATGCTACTCAGAAAATTTCTTGGTTTGCTGACATTTGGGATCTTGCCTTTTCTGAGAATTTCTTTAATGTTCATGGTTGTGTAGGGGATAACAGTGTAGCAGGGCGACCATCAGGAGGCTACCAGAGGAATTCACGTGAGGTGATGGTGGTTAAGCCTAATCTGTTGACTCAGGCATGATTCATTATCCGGAGTGCTGTACACTTCCATCTTTGGGATTCTTTTATTCTCCTGTATCTCTAGCTCCATCCTTCTCCAACTTTATATTTCTAGAAATAAATTAAGAGCCTTCACACCTAGTCAGTGGATGGGTGCTCTTCTTTGTGGCCCACTGAATTGTGTGCGACTTTTCCGTATGTCACTTTGCAAGATTGATCAGAATTCAAGTCACTGAGAGAAAAGACATTTGCCTTGAATTACAGGGAAGAAGCCCATTGATACATAGTTCAATGAATCACTCAACTCTTCCCTGGCCCACCACCACCCATGTTGGATTCTGTTATATATTCTCAAACTCTATGTATGCTTCTATCATAATTTGTCATGCATCATTCTTGAAATTATTTTCTTGTGATTCTTTCAGTTCCATGAAGTCAGGGTCCATGTCTGTCACCTTTGCTATCTCCCCAGACCCAGTGTGTTGCTCAGAACACCAAGGGTGCCCAGCAGCTGTTGAAAGCATGGGTGATGAATGTCAAAGCCCAGGCTGCTCAGAAGCCCTCGCAGCGAGGGCACCATGAACAGAGCACGTAGCTTTACACACCGCTCACCTCATTCCACTGCCCCAGCATAAACCCTCTGACACCCAGTTCAAGATCAGAAGTAAGTGAACTTTACCAGACTAGCTCTCCAAACTTGGCCCAAAACGGGGGGAAAGAGAAAAATCAACATCTGACACGAAATTAACTTATAAATCAGTTTATTTACAGGTTTTATCTTTTCTTAAAGTACATTTCAGTTAACAAATCTATTTACACAGGTATACATGGGAATTCATCCCAGTTATTTTACAAATCATACTTACAAACCACACCCTAAGTCTTCTGTGCAAAGTTGCACTGGATGTGACTATTGGCTGAAAATGGCCTGATGACCAGGCTATTTACACATACACAGTAAACGGGTTTCATTTTTTCATGTCTGCACAATACAGTACACACACGGAGGCCGGGCCTCCCAGAGAACGCTTTGCAATATATTTACCTAGAAGGCTTTGCAAAGTCCGGAAGGAAAAGCTATTAAACATAGGTTAATTAAAATGACAGTACCTCCTTTACATCAGTTTACATTTTTTTTCTTCACATTTTTATAATACAAAGATATTTTATTGAATTGCTGCACAACCAGTTTTAAGATGATTTGTAAACATGTAAATTCCTACAATTTGCATTAAACATCATTGTAGTTTCTATCATTTGCTCTTTGAATTAATGTTTTATTCACTAGTATTCTTAAGGTAGTAAAAGAAGATGTGAGTTTGAACTTCTTGCAGAAAAGTTATGAGTCTCTAATGCTGTGCGAGTACACACTTTATTCAAGTATTGCAAAAAGCTAAGGCCACTTTTTTTCAAGACAAGAAAGTGAACAAAATTGTTTTTATCAATAGGCCACAACACTCATATGAGCAATGAAATCTCTTTTGAAAGATAATTTCTCAGAGACCTGTAGTCATAGAAGGAATTTTCTTCTTTTAAATAAAAGAAAAATAAATTACCTTCCTTGTTAACTACTTTTGAGCTCTTCCCACTTTTCCCTAGAGTAAAAATTCCTGTTTAGACCTGAAGAGGGAATCTATACCCTGTACTTAATTAACCCAGAGTTATGTACCCTGGATAGCACAAATTATTTTGGACTCAGAAATAAATCTGAAGTCTACATGTTGGTTTACTACTAAATTCTGATAGTGCTATTCTAAAAGATATTACTGCTGATGCAAAGATCTTTTTCTTAGAGGAGTTATGAAGAAAGAGTGAAAGAGGATGGGAGTGTGGGGAAAAGGAACAAAGATTAGAAAGGGGAAATATTTAGATTCTTGGTTAAGAGGCAGAGCTTGATTAAAAAGATCCCGATAAGGAACAAGTGGCTAAGTATCCGCATTTATCACCCCTAATCCTAACAACAAACCCATTTTCCTTTATGTTCAAATGGTTAATTCGGCTAATTATAGATACCTTGTTTTCTGCTACCAGATGACGGATAACCATTTCTAGTAAGAAGTAAGACTGATCTAATCCTGCCTCACATCTGGAACCCAAGATTCTCAAGATAGTAACAAAGGCTGGGAAGGTTAGAACTGTGACAGCCACGTTCCTGGCAGCGCTCTTACCAGAGTACTCTAAGTCCAGACTGCTGATTCATGGACTTAAATTCCTTTTTTTCCTTTCCTGGAACCATGTCATAAAGAGTAAAGATAAACTTTGTTGTTAAAAACTGATTTAGATTCAAATAATAAGGATGTAGAAAAACAACCTATATTCCTATAGCATTATTTTCATATTGTTTATAAAAAATTTACAGCAGCTGTAAAGTTTTAGTATTTAAGGACAATGTAATCCTACAAACAACCAAATGATGTAGATGATTTTCTGTCTTCCAAATAACACAAACTGGAAAAAAATTCCTTTGCTTTTCCTTGGCCATATGAAAATAGTATCTCCACACTACTGGTTAATAACCCCAAGAAACCCTAGCTGCTCTCAGTCAGTTTGCTTATTATGGCTACGTGACTAGAGCTCCACATCAAAAGCCTACAAGAAATGCTGGCGATACATCAAGCCAAGCATTTCCCGAGACCCAATCACAATAGTTCAGTGCTTTCCTTATTGATCAAGAGCTATCACACCAGTCCTTGTGCAAAATGCAAAATTCCAATGATTATTTTAATAAGTTTCTCATAATGACAAGACAAAAGCAAAGAGGAGTGGAAGTGTGCATAGTGAAACATTTGAGCTGCAAAGGCATATTTGGAGGAAAGATGCAGAAATGAACGAACATGCACACTTAAAAGATTATACCGTCTTTGGGGTATTTTTCTAACTTATTTTGAAGCTATAACATTCCAGGATATTTGTAATATGAATCCAGTGGATGTCTTATATCATGCTTCTAATCAGGACCTTCAATATTAAGGCATTTACATTCACGCCTAAGATATCCACATTCTTCTGGATTACTTGAAGGACATGACTGATTAAGGGAAACCAGTCAAAAAGGCAGGGCACTGATGATGTCCTGGAAGAGCGCCACGCATGCTCTCACATAGCAGCAGGAGTCTTTTTTTTTTTTTTCCCCCCAGATTCAGGTAAATAGTTGTGAGAAGCTATGCTGCAAGAGAGGCAGAATCAAACTTGACAATGTCTTTAAATCATTTCTCCCACTGCAGGTGATCTTGGAAAAGCTCATCTTCTTTTCACTGAATTAAACTGCCTTCTTCGATATGTGTATGGGTTTGTTAAAACCATAGGGTCCTGTGCAAAGGCTACGAACCACAGAAGCTTCAAGACAAAAGTTTTAACTATTACAAGAAGAATCTTTCACTTCTGAATAGGGACACATATTTTCAATAATTTATCTTAAAATAAATTAAAAAATGTTCCGTAGCACAAAACAAGCACACAAACAATGGACAATTTTTTTGTCTTTGGTGCACACACTCATTTCCTAAATCATTCAAGTAACAGCGTCTGACTTCTTGGGGAGAGATGGGAGTTGAAAGTTTGAAGGCCAAAACAAATTATTTCCACTTCTGCCATGCCTGGATGCCTGAGGTGGTCCTGAGGATCTGGGATCTGGGAGCAGCTGGTAGAGGTTCAGGAGTAAGAAAAGTGCGGGGGTACAACAAGGGGTGGCAGACCAGCCCTGCATCAGTCCTGGAGCCCATTCTTCGGTGGGGGCATTTCTTTGTTTTCATGTCCACCATTTCGAGAGAACTAAAAATAACCATAGGTTTAAAATTCTTTAGATGGTGCTCAGAAAGCAAGGCTACCATCGACTTGTGTTGATAGTCCATCCACTTGGTGCTGCTCAACTGCAGTGATGGAGAAAATGTCTTCCAAAGAGAAACTACGTGAGCTCCAGAATGTGAAATAGGCCCACATTCTTAGACTTGCCTATTTAGAGGTGGTGAAAGGTTTAATACTGTTTGGAGATGATAATGTCCATTTATGACTTTCATGGTACTGACCAGGATTACTCTTCAAAAATGGTATGATGCATCTATATTACCTTTCTTCCCGACTTCAGACTCCAGGAAGTGATACCCTAGGTCTAAGCTAAGAGGTAAGTCTGGTGTTTCCAGCCCTCATCTGAGACCCAGTAGGGATGTAACAAGAGATGTAGGATTATACTCTGTGTCAGTATCAGGAGTCAACCCTGCCCACTGAAAATAACCAATTAATCCGGTGGACAGTCTCTAAAGACAAAGGCTGCAATACCAGATACACCGCTTTGTCCCACTCACTCCAAACCAGCAGTCTTTCAGAACAGGAAGGTCCGGAAGCACTCTTGCTATGATGGAGATGGGGTGTTTAGCAGGAGGCAGAAAGGCCCAGGACTCATGTTAGCACTCAGTGTTCGATTTATTTGCAAGATGTCACACAAGTAGCATTCTCCCCTGTTTTTCACTGATCTGATTGAGAACATCAATAGTATCTCTGATCAAGGTCTCAAAGATCCCATCAGCTAGCTGCATCTTTACACACAACTCATCCTCATCATAGTTCACCCACTGGGCCTCCTCTTCGTGGAGCTCCTGTACCTAGCATTTAGGGGGGAAAAAGGTAGAAAAATCACTGTTACACAAAGGCTGGGAAATGAGTTATGTCTGCTGACTTGGTAGTCCCATCATTGAGAACACCTGAGAAAAAGAGTAAGTTATGCAGTGACATCAATATCCCCTTTAAAGTTATGAAGAGTTAAAAAACTCAATGGCCAAATAAAATTAAAATGAATTCAAAATTATCAAAATGGAATATGATAATACTCTAGCATTTTATTAATATTAAGGATTATAAGTGTGTTATATATGTCAGCCTAAGTGAATGTATATAGGAATTTAAGAGGCAGAGAAAGCAAAATACTAGTTATATGGATCTGCAATTATAAAATACATATATCCAAACACAGTATTAGATGATTCTGGAGAACTATAAATAAATATACAAAACTTAATATTCATTACAGTATTTTTAAAATGTAATGCTGTTTATTTTTTTTAAAGTCATTATTATATAATACTTTTTTTTTTTTTAGCACTTTAGGATTTAGGGATTCCTAATGTAAAATGAAAAAATCAAATTAAAATAATTGCTCAAGATTTTGTTCTTCTTTATAATAAATTCTTTTTGTTTTTTTAAGATTTATTTATTTATGCATACAAGAGCTGGGGTACAGGCCAGAGATGCAGGGGGTAAGAGGATTCACCCGAGACAGAGTGGGGAACAGAACAGGCAGATTGACCGAAGTACACTGCTGAGGGGAGCAGCAGGTGAGTCAGGAGAGGTCTGCCTTGCCATGTGGGTTTCTCCCTGGCCAGCTGGGGATCGAACTCGTGCTGCAGAGGCTGTAGATTGCTTCATAGTGCAGTGCTTAACCCCTTGCACCACCAGGGAGGCCCCTACAATAAATTCTTAAAAGCAACTTACAAGGAAACACACTAGACTTACTGTAAATAATGGTACTGTGAGGGGGAGGCCAGGTAGAGAAAGTAGATTGATTATAAGCCCAGATATAGTCACAAATTCAGCAAAGGTAACTGCAGTGATGGAGGTGTCGAACCCGAAGTCTCATTTAGCAAAAATGCCAAGTGACAACAAGCTCCTGACTTGCCACAATCACAGTTCATTTGAAAAAGACAGAAGTGAAGAGGGGCCCTTGTCCTCTGGTCCCGATGAAGTAAACGAGTAAACGAGAAGACTTGTGGGTCAAAGAGGCTACATCATCCCAGAGTTTTAGAGTTAGAGAGGGAAGAACAGTATTGCCCATTAACCCTCGACTAGGGTTGACAAATATATGACAAAGGGCTGCCACATTTCTCTTTGAGGGGGGTTGTTTGAAGGATATGCCAAGTACTTTTTCACTAAGATACAGCCCATGAATGGATGTACCACCAAGAAGAGTTGTATGGCCAAGTAAGTTTTAGGAAAATCCCTCTGGGGGGTTTTACAATGTATATTAGCCTATTAAAGAGAAGTCTACCAGTAAAGAAACCTATTTAATTCAGAATTTCCATATTTATTTGATCAAAGAATCATTTTCTATGACTGTAAAAGGAAAATTACTAACCTTCCAAGGAACCATGTTCTGCTTATAGGAAGAATGCCATAAGAAATGGCCTAAGCCAACATTTTTCAAATTGGTACTAAGGGAAAACTATGTTCTGGGAAAGCTAATAGGTGTGTCCTCTGAAAAGATTTCTTATCACCCATAAATTTGTTAAAACAAAGCTGCACAGCTTTCCTTTTTATAGATAAGTTCTCTTAGCCTTTAGTATTAAATTTGTTCTTTGAGCAACTTTGTCTCCAATAAAATATTTAGGAAGCATTGTCCTAATTAAATTCTTTTTGCCCTTCAGAGTAGAAATATATGCTTGGGACATTATCCATTGTTATCTCTCAGTGTACCCAGGATGAGCCCCACAGTGCCCTTGTCAGTATTGGCAAAAGTTTACACTATTTCCTGTTCAGCTGCTGAGAACTAACATCATGTTTTCTTTTTTGCTTTGGCTATCTGAACGCACGAAGTGTAACGTGGAACTTCAACTATGGCAACAGAGGGATTGTATTTGACTCCATTTTTTCCTTCTGCACTTTGCAGTCTATTCTCTTCTATTATAGTTTTCCTATTCCTAAAGACGTTATGTGTGTAAATTAAATTATACTAAAAAGTTGGACTAAATTTTTTTAAAATAGGGTATCAGGTTGATAGAAAAGAACAATGTGACAAACAGAATGTGGTTAAACATCAGCAAGTGTCTGTAAGAGTCTTTCATCACATCCTTGTGAACAAGATTGGGAAATAAGAGACAAGTCAGTTAAGTGGATCTGTACTTTATTTGATTAAAGGTAAATTATCAACCTGAAAGGAAGTTTCTACCTGAAAGATGCAGGAACTTTTTTCTTAATCCTTCAATTCTATCTTGTTCTATCTTGTTCATATTATACTACATGAAATTATTATGCAGATTATATTGTTTATGTTTTTCCATAAGGCTATGAGCTCATCAAACTTTTGCATTTCAATTATAATTTCTCAGTTACTAAGACAATGCCAATAGACAGTGCTAAATAAATATCTGCTATATGGTATGTGGGAGTAAAAGGCTGTCTTTGGTTCTCTCCAGTTAATCATTTTAATAGTGATGTAGATACATTAACTCTAGAGATAGGGAAGTTGGGAAATGTACCAACTATGTTGGAAGAAAAAACACGTTTGTGTCAGTAGTGTGGGTACTGGGCCAAATTTAACAAGATGAACAAGAACTGCCTAGAGTAAGGAAAATAAAAGGAAAAGTAAACAAATGGAACTACATCAAACTAAAAAGCTTCTGCATGTCAAAAGAAACAATCACTAAAACAAAATGACACCCTGCCGAATGAGAGAACATATTTGCTCACCATACATGTGACTGATATCCAAGATCTAAAAAGAGCTCACACAACTCAACAAAAAGAAAACAAAAAACACAACCAAAAAATGGACAGAAGATCTAAATAGACACCTCGCAAAGCACACACGCAGATAGCAAACAGGTACTTAAAAAATGCTCATTATCACTTCACATCACGGAAATGCAAATCAAAACCACATTGAGACAGCAACTCACACCCGTATCAGAAAAAGTTCAGAAACAGCAAGTGTTAAGAATGTAAAAATAGGGAACCCTTGTACACTGTTGGTGGGAATATTAGAGTGGTACAGGCCCAATACAAAACAGTATGGAGGTTTCTCAATATATTAAAAATAGATCTACAATATGATTCAGCAATTCCACTCCTAAAGAATGCAAAAACATGAAGTTGAAGAGATACATATATGCACTCCTATGTTCACTGTAGCACTATTAACAATAGCCAAGTTATGGAAGCAACCTAAGTGCCCAAGGACAGATGAGTGGATTAAGAAAATGTGTGTGCATACACGCGCACACACACATACACACACCTGCAAATGGCAACATTGCTAGAAATGGGATTATGATAAGCAAAATAAGCCAGAAAGAGGACAAATAGCACACGACTTTTCTTCTATATGGAATACAGACAAAACAGAGTCAGACAAAAACCAAACTAAAAACAATCTGACTGTAAAACTAATCTACCTGAAGAGGAACAGGGAGAGGGAGAACAATGGACAAAGGTGGAGGACTATCGGTGCTTAGGTGGTGGGTATAGTAGCATACACCCAAAGAGGTGGAATCCAATATTTCTGAATTATATACAATGTTGTAAACCAATGATATCTTAATAATAATTTAAAACATATGGCTTCTTGGGTCCTTGATAAATGTTTCAAAAGACTGTAGAAAAAATTTAAATTGTTATATAAAACCCCAAAGCTGTAGAAGCAAATTCTAATTAATTAATCCTGTGAAAATCAATTTAGGTTTAATAAAAGAAACTTATCAACAGTAAGTGGAAAATTGGGAGCTATTGAGTACCTCATCAGCTTCTAGTTGTAAGGGAGATTCAAACATCACCTATGTGGTTTCACTACAGGATTTGTCATTTTAAGTTCAGTTTCTATCTTCCTGAAGTACATATTTTACCCTGTAAATTATGATTAAGTGTCACCCTTAAAAAAAAAAAAGAAGCACTTTTTTAAATTTTAATTTTAGGTCTTTAATGTAAAGGTCTTAGCCTTTGTCTGCAAATGTCTTTATTTTAACTCTTACTCTTGAATTATAGTTTCCTTTAATACAGACTTCTGACTTGGTGGGGTTTTTGCTTCAGCAATTTGAAGATACTATTTCATGGTAATCTGACCTCTGTTGCAACTCTTGAGGAATCAAATGATAGCCCTTTATGGGGAAATCTTTCTATTCTTTTTGGTCTCTCTTTAAGATCGTGTCTTCATGCTACTGTTTCGCTAGATTTGTCCAGGTGTGGATTTATTTTTACTTATTTAATGTACAGATTCATAGCTTCATTCAGTTATGAAAAGTTTTCAACTACTCTCTCAGAATATTGTCTCTTCAATTCTTTCAATTTTCTGTGACTCTTCCCTTGACATATCTGTGGCCTTATTTCACTTTCATGTCTGTGTACTTCTCCCCTAACTAGTTCAACTTCCCACTCTTAAATCCCTGTTTTGGCACTTAGGATTTCTCTTCTTTCTCAAGATATCTTGATGTATCGCAATATTTTTTGTTATATTTTACCCAGTATGTTTATATATTTATAAAATACAATTTTTTTTTGCTAAAACTCATAGTCTTGCCAGCTAATTTCTTGTACAAAGTTTGGTTTTTAATGTTCTTCAGGAGTTTTTCAAATTTAATTTATAAGTAATAAAAGTATACAATATTCTTAATCCTTCCCCTATTAAGAGGACATTTTTACAATCATGTGAGCAGTTACTTCCATTAGTCTAACTAGCTGGAAGCCTCAAATATTAAACCTCTATGTCATTTTGAACTGGTATACCATCTTTGCTCTGACATGTGCTCAAAATAAATTTATCTTAAAAATTAAGCTTTAGGGCCTCCTCAGTGGCGTAGCGGGTTGAATGCCGTGCTGTGATGCTGTCCACAGCCTCTACAGCGCAGGTTCGATTCCCAGCTGGCTAGGGAGAAACCCACATGGCATGGCAGACCTCTCCTGCCTGGCCCGCTGCTCCCCTCAGCAGTGTCTTTGGCCCGTCTGCCTGTTCTCTTCCCCGTTCTCTCTAGTGAATTCTCTCACCCTCCCAAGCCTCTGATCTATACCACAGTTCTTGTATAAATAAATAAATCTTTAAAAAAAAATTAAGCTTTAATAATGGGACCTCCCTGGTGGTGCAAGGGATTAAGTCTCAGCACCATGAAGCTATCCGCAGCCACTGCAGCATGAGTTTAATACCCAGCCAGGTAGCTGACCCACAATGCACAGCAGACCTCTCTTGCCTCGCCCACTGCTTCCCTCAGCCTACACTCCAGCTCTTGTATTCATAAATAAATAAATCTTTAAAAAAAAAAAACTTAAAAAAAAATTAAGCTTTAATACACCAGTCACCTTTCACCTAAATCTTTATAGCTGGTCTTCTTACACAGACTTGTTTCTTTTGAAGCATTCTTCCAGTGTTTTTTTAGTAACTGAAAATCTGATCTTGCAATTTCTTTTGCTTAAATTGCTTGCTTTTAAAATAAAATTCAGGGCTTCCTCTGGTGGCGCAAGCGTTGAGCACAACGCTGTGAAGCTGTCTGCAGCCACTGCAGCGCCAGTTCAATCCCAGCCGGCCGGCAAGGGTTCCACATGGCGTGGCAGACCTCTCCTGTCATGCCCGCTGCTCCCCTCAGCAGTGTATTTTATCAGTCTGTCTGTTCTGTTCCCCTCTCTGTCTCTGGTGAATCCTCTCATCCTCCTGCGCATCTGGCCTATACTCCGGTTCTTAGTAAAATGAATAAATAAATCTTAAAAATAAAAAAAATAATAAAATAAAATTCAAAATCCTTTACATGACTTACAAGGGCACTACAGGATTTATACTCTCTACTTCTCCAGTTTTATCTGACACTACCTCTTCCTTGACTCCAGTAACAATGACATTTCAGCTCAAACCCACATCTTTCTCATTTCAGGTCTCTGCATATGTGACTGCTCTCCTATTGTTTGCTCTCCCATAGAACTCAGTTAATATTTATTCATCTTTAAGATCTCAGTTTAGATGTCACTTCCTCAGGGAAGCCTGGCCCTGACCATCCTCATTAGATCAGTTTCCCCTGGTTTATGTTTTCACAACAGATTCCTTTTATATTTTAATTAATATATAATTCAATTTATAAATTAAATTATTTATAAGTAATAATTTATAATTTATATTTAATTTATAATTACATACTTGCATAAATTATATAATAGCTAGTTTCTTCCAACAAACTGTAAACCCATGGAGGCAGAGTCTGTATTTGTTTTGCTTTATTAGCACTATTCTTAATGTATGCACAGAAATGGTTTGTAAGGGATATGATCAATTTAACTAAGTAATTGAGTGTCTTTTGACTTTTTTTTCTTTAACACTTAAAGAAGTAGAGGAAGTTAATATCTTGGAAATTAATAACTCAAACCTTGAAACACTGAAGAAATATGAGATCAAGTTCACTTTCTTGAGTGGTAAAAAGATTCTAAAGAACTAGCTAGTAAAATCTTGGTACTTATTTGGTGGGCAAGTCACTGAATCTAAAGTTCCTCATTTATAAAATAGAAAAATAACAGTAGTCCTTTCTATCTTGTATCACTATTATAAAAACCAAATAAGGCCCAAGAAAGAATGGTAACTAATGGTAACTAACTACAAAGAGTGGTATATGGTAGCTATAAATGGTACACTAAAGTTTACCTACTATAGTCATTACTGAGTAAAATGAAGTAGCAGAGTAGACATAGTTGGAATAAACTGATAAATTTAAGCATTATACTTCCATTAAATGAATGTTAAATATAGATAAGACAAAAAGAAGGAAAATGTTTACAGATAAACCTGAATCAAGTGACATCTGAGTTTCCAAAGGTTTGCTATTACTTGACATTCTTTTAGGGAGGAAAGGATGAAAAAAAAACTTTTGGTACATATTTTTCTAATGTTAGAGAACCACATTGCAAAATGGAATAAATCCTATCCAGCTAAGGTTCTGGTTGATGATGGTGATGATGATGATGACAACGATGATGACAGTAATTTTGCAATAACAGATAATAATTATTGAGTTATATGCAGGGAACTAATCTATATTTACATATGTAAGTCTAACTAAATCCTCTTAATAATTTTATCAGGTAGGCACTATTACTATCTTCATTTTGCAGAGATGTTTTGCAATGAGACACAAAAAGGTTAGACAACTTATCCAAGATTGCAATAAATTCAGTCTGGCTTCAGTCTCTATACGCTAATCTACTACCTTTAAATTTCATTCTATTCAACCTTTTATTTCTCATGTTTCTTATGTTTCACACCCACAAAATAGTTATGTTAAGCACTCATCAAAGGAAAGCAATTTCCAAAATGGTGAGGCAGGAATGCAGCAAACGAAAGGCATTAAGACTTTACTATCATAGACTTAAGATCAATTATATTATTTTTCCTTTCAGTATCTAACTACAGTCTGATTTTAAAAGAGATGCTCAAAATAAAATTAGTTCAGTTGTATATACTAACCAGGATATGGTCTACTCGGTCTCGTTTCTTTCTTCCAAATTTCATCATTTTCTGCCAATCTGTTTTGTGGTTAGTTTCCTTCTTAAGACTAAACAACTTGAGTACTTCAGTTGCTAAGAAGGTCTGTGAAAGTAAGAAGAATAAATGAAACACAGCAACCCTAGAGCTGCTGCTCAGAGTGGTCCTAGAATCAACAGCATCAGCATCACTTGGGAACTTTCTAAGAAATGTAGAACCCCAGACCTATTGAGGAGGAAAATTTCTATTTTAACAAAACCTCCAAGTGATTCACACACAATGAAATCTGAGAGGCACTGCACTAGAAATATAACCTTTTCTGAAATAAAGAAACCTATGACTAGACAGATAAATTCTCACCGATGTGATTTTAAAGTTGGTTTGTTGGGAATTCTTGTAGCTTCAGGGCACTTAATCTTCTTAGTTAATAAATTTTTTATACATCACATTATCATCCAATATATTTCAAAACCACCTTGCCAATTTGAAAACTCCAAATCAAAGATGGAAAGGTAACATTTATGTGTCTCGCTGGCATGTTTGATTTCTATACGACAGGCTTTCAGGTGTACTTCTAGAATATTATATCTATCTAAATTACCAAAAGCTCACTTAAAATCCCTATCAATGGCAATAATTTATTTATTTCCTAATTTTTTCTTAAATATTATAAATTGCATAATATAGGAAATAACTGGAAGGCAAATAATACTGAAGAATAAGTGCTTTTATGGTATTTATAGATCTGTGTAAATGAATAGCAAGTCAAAAAATGAGGTACTCTATATACTCTGCAGTACCTTTATTTCATCAAGATTGTTCGGATCTTTCACACGTCGGAAATAACTAGAGTTGATTCTACATGGCTTCATCCAGACAGGTTGATTCAAGTTGGGATCCTCAGCAAATATTTCCTCAAAAATCTCTTTTGTTAAATCAAAAACCGCCTTGATGGAGGAAAAATGAAATAAAATAAAGTGGCTAAGAATCCAAATTTTAGACAACAGAGAGAAGTTTAAAAATTAGAACTATCCTTCCATGTTACATACCTGTTTGTAAACCCTCTTACTAGTGCTTTCTATATCTAGACCTTTACTGGCACAGCCAACTAGTTTTGTAGGGATACTGATGCTATGAACATCATGACCTAATTCTTTCCATTTCCAAAGTTCTTCTGCTGCATTATGTACAAGTATTTCTACTTCTTCTGCAGTATGCGGAACTGCCAATAATGTTTCACATGGCTTTTGGGGAACTCTTTTAGGTTCTGCCATGAGAGGAACAATTGTTTCTTCTGCCTTATTTTTTTGGATCTTGTGGGAAGAGCTCAAACCAAAGTCTTCATCAAACCAGTCTTGATCATCTCCTAGTGCACTCAGGAACTCCCGGCTAATTTCAAGTTCTGCAAGTCTCTTAGCAAGCTCTTCTTGCCCACTGGCACCAAATACTGGACTCTCCTACAGAAATAGAACCATTCAAATAGAGCACCATCAACGACCTCTGATCACTTAACAAGTTATTTTTTAAAAAGAAAGTAAACACATTATTTGTGTATTTACGATTTCTATAAACTAGCAAAACAAAAACAATAAGGTGACTACTAAAGAACAATTTAAGAAAAAAAACTAAAAACTATCCTGTTTCCATAATTCTGCTTATATAAGTTTTATAATTTAATTTTTATAAAATGTTTATTGATTAGTTTTTTTTTCCTTTTTGTATCACCATTATTCTGTTTCTGAAAGACTGGCTTGTCCCTGGAATAAGGACATGGGATATGAAATTTCTCACCTTTGGTGATTATCTGGTTCAAGTTACTCAAAATCATTACTTTTGCTCAATTATCCATGGGCAACCTAAACAAGTTGATGGTCTGAATATATGTCACAGCAGACATATTTCCGTTTTACCAGAATCAACATCACTACTGGTAATCTATGCAGGGCAACTATTACTAAATAAGTATGTGGGCAAATAATTTCACAGGCAAAAAAGAACTGGATTGAGAACCACTGGGAAGCTCCATGGGATAAATTTCTTTGGGGCAAGAGAATGTTATCTGTGGTCAGTATGCAGTGATTGCCAAACCAGCATAAGCCTGCCAGTGTTTGTGACAACCCAACAGTGACTACTCATGACATAATAGAGGACAATTACACTTCAGACAAAATAGCAACAAGGGCTTTACAAACAACAGTGCTCTTTATCTAATATCTCAAGAAAAGAAAAAACCTATCAGGAGTTACAGAATCAAAATGTACTACCAAGATAAAGTTAATTGACATGCTTTCTAGACAAAATACTTACAGGTCTGGGACACATGTCTGGTGAGGACATCTCTTCTTTCTCGTCTTCCAATTCAGACCTTAAGAAGCAATCTAGAACACTTGGTGACTGTTCCTCTATATTTTGGGACAGGTCTTGGGATGGCACTTTCTCTTTATCATCATCAAGAAGCTCATGATTGCTAAGCCAGATTTTTTCATTCCTAGATTTCTTGATTTGTTGTAGTTGATTGACTGTATCCTTTACAAAGGCTTTTAGTAAATTGTCTGTTAGTAAGGTGACAGTTTCCATTTGTTGCTTTGACTTCTTTTCCTCACACAGTTGGGCTTCCAGTTGGTTCTTTTCTCTGGTTAAAAGGTCCAGAAGTGGGGTAGAAAGTTTTACTGAAACTTCGGGATATAGGTTCTCTTCCTTTTCTGTAAATTGCTGTTGCTGCTTCAATTCTTCAGAAAACGTATTATCTAAAGTATCATCTTCTAAAGCAATGGAAACTTTTTCTGTGGCACCAGAAACAAGGTTTTTGTTTTCCTTTGAAGAAATCAGTGAATCCACTGAAGACTGCTGGTGAACATGGGCTTCAAGTATGCCAGAAATGTCCTGTATATTGTCAGCTTCTATTTTAAGGCTTCTATCAACTGAGGTTTCTCTATTATGCATACTAGGTGGAGATTTCTCATGAAAATATTCAATTGCATTCTTTTCTTTATCAAATTTGGGTCCTTCTTCATCTTTTTGTTCTTGATTAAAGTATTGATATCGCTCATCTGAATAAGAGTCTTCGTCTTCATTTATGTCTACATAGTCATCAAAGTTTTCTGGAATGTGAGATATTTTTTGAGGAGGAGCAAAAATGCCATGCTTCTCTTTGCACACAAAGTATACAATGCCATCATATGTTCCATTGTTATTCCCTTCAGGTTTATCCAACTCCACTCCAGCCCAAAATCCTTTAGCAAAACTAGTCACACCTTTGAATCGAAGAGTTCCTGGTTGAACATTGCCAATTAATACCCTATCACCAATGTGGAAACCAAGCAACTCATCTGCAATAGAAACTGAAGTCAGGGAGGATGATTCAATAATTCCCTGTTCATGCTCTACGTCACTACGCTCCTTACTTTTCATCAGCTCAGTAGGGGACTTGAGTTCTAGTAGCCTTTCAGAGTGAACACTGTTATGAACAGAAAAGCTTTTCTCACTGAGGCACTCACTGATTTCATCATCACTACCAAAGCTAGTGGCTCTACTTCTAAAGCTCCTTGTTCCCTGTGACTTATCTCTGCAAGACTGAGAGTCTTTCCTTAGTGACAACAAAGATGACATGTCAAAGTCATCTTTGTACAATTCAGCTGAAATTTCTTTCTTGAGAGAAGACACTTCAAAATCTTCAGAGTATGATATATCTTTAGGAGGAAAAAGATGATCTGACAGAAGAGAGTCCCTTTCCTTTATGTTCTTTTGTTCATGAATGTCTTTTTCTGATTTGACGTTTGGACTATGATCCATGTCTTGATTTGACTGTCTATCTTTCAACTCATTTTTATGAAGAGTTTCAATAGCTAACCTAACTAAGTCTTTCTGAACATTTACAGAATCTAAAGAAAGACTTTTTGAAAAAATTTCGGATGAATCTCCCTGCTCCAGATCCAGTTTCAGTAAGACATCAGACTTTCTAGATTGTTTAGAATAGGCATCTTCAATCACACTCTTTTCCAATTTTGTATATCCTACTTCTTGTAGTTCTGATTTTTGACTGGATTCTTCAACCTTGGCATCTGACATATCCAGAATTCTATTTGGGACACTATATTCTTTGAGAAGAGGTAATGAAGGCACATTTTCTAGATAATCTCCAGATTCTGCTCTGGTTTTCCTTGGTCTAAGAATTGGAGATGAAGTCTGAAAATGCTCTTCTGTCTGACTGTCCAATTCATCCACTCTCTTTGTATACGCAGACAAAGATCTTTCTGATATTGATCTCTCAGAACCTGCCAATGCAGCATCTTAAAGGAAAAAAAAAAAATTACATAAAAATTATTTAATCACAATCTTTAAATTTCTGAAACCAAAGTTTAAATAAAAATCAAATCTTAGTAAGGAAAAACTCTGGTAAAATGAGTTGTTTTGGTTATCACATAAAGTAGTTTTTCCTTTAAGAGAATATACTATACTAACAATAAACAGAACATTTTAAATATGTGAAAATTTAAAGTTTGGAATAATTTCTTAAGTGTCACCTTAACTTACAAAGTGAATAAAAACAGATCTAAGTATATGGAGACACTGTTTTGTATGATTATCCTCAAATCTGCCAAAACAGAATTGTATGCCATACTGTTCTTCAGATAGAAAACCAATGAAGGAAGGACAAAGCTGCATCAACATAAACTTATGCCATTCAAAGCAACACAGATGGAGCTGGAAGGGATTATGCTCAGTGAAATAAGTCAGAAGAAAAAAGAAAAATACTGGATGGTTTCACTTAAAGGAGGGACATAAGGAAACCATACCAGGGTTCAGGAAAAAAAAAAAACAAAATGACAAAACTAGCAGGCAAACTATAAATCAGAGCCATTCAGCAGGGGAGGGGGAAGAGGAGGGATCAAAACAGGAGGGAAGAGCACAAGAGACTACGGTGATGGTTCATGGATATATTGGTGGTGGTAATTTATTGGGTGGGGATAAAACCTGAAAGGTAAAATCAAACATTGCACAAAAACGAACAATGATATAAAAATATATAAATTTAAAAAATCTGCATCTACATATATATATATCTAAAAGAATGAATTCTCCTGGGGACTTCAACTAGGCTCCTAAGGGTAAAAAAAAAGATCAACTATGTGTGCAAATATAGTACTTCTAAGACTAAAATTGCAAAATAAGAAAATAAGTATGATTTAATAGGCTAATAAACCAAGAATTCAAAGTTTTTAATTGAAATCTCTATTTTTGTCATTGTTGCTAGGTACACTTTTTTCATGAATTATACTTTATTTTCAATAATTCTTATCTGTTTCGGATTTAACTATAAAAAGTGTAGATAACCACTCACCTCGAGAAACAGTAGAGGATTAAAATATACATAACCAAATACAAAAACCGATTAACAGAGAATTTAGAGATGCTAATGTCATATTTAGTCATTCTAGATGAGTATCTATATACCTCAGTTTCTTTCATAAATTTGGGACAATAAGCTGATTCATATAACTTATACATGATCAATAAATCACTTTAAAATATAAAAGTACCTTAAAATATTAAATAATCTATTATTATCTTTAATATGTTCATTGTGCATGGTTATTACCCAAAAGACAAGAAACAAAAAGGGTTGAAGAGGATTTGTAGCAAAGGGAACACTTGTTCACTGTTAGCAGAAATGTAAATTGATTTAACCATTATGGAAAGCAGTATGGAAATATTAAAAAAATTAAAAATAGAAATCCCATACCCCACACCTAGGTATTCACTTGGAAAATATAAAATGCAAATTTTAAGAGACATACACCCCAATGTTTATTGCAGCTTTAGTTACAAAAGCAAAGAGCTGGAAACAACCTATGTGCCCATCAATAGAAAAATGGGTAAGGATGATGTGATCTATATACAAAATGGAATACTACTGAACTATTAAAAAAAAAAAAAGATAAAATCCTGCCATTTGCAACAACATGGATGGACCTAGAAGTTATTAGGCTTAATGAATTAAGTTGGAAAAAAATAAATGCCATATGATTTCATTCATATGCACATAGAGAAAACAGGATTAATAAACTAAATAAAACAAATATAAACTTTTAGACTGTAAGACCAATTAGTAAGACCAGAAGGGAAGTGGATCAATCAGGTAAATGGGAACAACTGTATGGTGAAGGATGGAAATAGACTTTTAGTGGTAAACTTAATGTAGTATATACACACTGATTTTCAAGGACGTACACCTGAAACGTATACTGTGCTATAATGTAACATTATTTCAATAAAAAATAAAACAAAAATTCTCTGATTAAAATAAGATTTGTTTCCTAGGTGGGGGAATTCATTTTTTAATCAAAAAGTTGTAAAGACAGAATTTTGTAGGCACTGTATAAACCCTCAGATTATATGGATACAGCATAATTACTTTTTCTAGGTACATACCAACATGTTCAGCAATAGACTCTAGGGATCCTCTAGAACGTTCTGATTCTGTTAGTGATTTCCAATTTTTTGCCGTTTCAGATCTGAAGTAGGAAAATTAATTAACAGAAATAAACTTTCTACGGATACCAAAATAAGTGGTAACAAAAACCAGCCAATTCTTTGACAATTACTTTCTTCTACTGCATAAGAGGTATGTATTGTAATCTTTGCCATTTTCATCTAGTCAGTAGCCTTTATTGTTCTTAGTAAATGATTTTGCCTCTTTTCATAAGAAAAACAGGTCATCAGGCACAAATTACCTTCAACATTTCTAACTATTTATTTATATTCATATCAATTCCAACCATCCTTCCTCCTACCACAGCAAGTAAAAGGTATGTTTCTCACACTTGTTCAATGCAAACTATTTAAACCTTTTCTGCACCAAATCCCATATATTTCACCAGCCTTACTGATGGTATTCCTCAATTATCCATTCTCTTTCCTATAATCTCGCTATAGCCCTTCAATCTAGATATTTTCCAACTCAGATTATAAATTTGTATTTAGCCTCAAAATAACGCTCCCCTTTAATTCTGTACTCCACCCCAAGCTACTGTCCTCACTTATTAAGTTAACAGGGAAAGCTACATATATCCACTATCTTCATTTTCTTACTTTCTCTTCATTTGCTAAGACAAATGCTGGCTTTTACCGCTTCACAATGCTCTTTAAAAAAGTCAAACTCTAGCTTCAATCTCTTCACAATGCACTTAAATGCTGCTAATTTATTTTTTTGTAGTTGGCCCCTCTTATTCTCTCTGAATGCATACCTTATTTGGTGACACAGCTGTATTTATGGCTTCAACCACCATCTATGTACTTATCATAACTATATATCTAACACTGACCTCTGTCTTGGGTAATTCCACTTAGATGATCTATAAAGAACTTCAAAATTACCCAAAATCATAAGCTCCCAAAAAAGAACAACTGATTTTCCATTTAGGTTAATGGAACCATGACACAACCACTTACAACAAGCCTGTAATCATCCTTCATTTGCCCTGCTTCCTTATCTAGCACTGAGATAAGGTCTCCTTAAGTATTCCTAAAGTCAATCGCCTATTCTCTATTCTTATTACCACTCCTTATTTGAGACCTAGCTTAGACTACTCTTGTCCCTGCTCCTAAGCTTACTCATTTCTAAGTTTCATACTGTGGTCCGAAAGAGCTCTCCAAACACAAATCTGATGTGTCATTTTTCTGGCTAAAATCCTTCAATATCTTCATTAATGAAACTATAAAACTATTTAATAGAATGCTATCTAGGATTAAAATAAAATTTATAGTGTACAATGAAAAAATGTATGTGTAACAAAAATACACACAAACTAAGCATGAAAAATATGAGAAGGAAATATAAATAGTTACTGACATTTGCTATTTTGGGATACTTAAGTATGACATGATTTAAACTCTTTATATTTATTTCCCTCAATATTTTAATAATAGTAATAGTAACTGTTTATTGTATGATAGGCCCTGTTCTAAGTTAAGTATGCTAACAGTTTATTAGCCAGGTATTATTATCCCTCTTTTATAGGGACATAAATTCTTAGCAAAAAATTGAAGCACAGAGAGGTTAAGCAACTTGCTCAAAGTTAAAGAGCTCATTGGAGGCAGGATTCAAACTTGGGTAATAAAATTAATCATTATGAGTCTATATTATATATTACTTCTGTAACAAATAAAAAAAAAATCCAGCTTTTTTCATAAAAACCTCCAGAGGCTCACATCTTCTAAAAAGTAAAACAGATGCTACTAAGAAGGAGCAGTATAAGGTTTTCACAATTGGGTTATTTTTCCCATTTTTCTTCTAACTCCAGCAACATTCTATTACGTTTAGTTTCTATGATATGCCAAGCTCTTTGTTACTTCTGGCCATTCATGAAGGCCCTTTTCTCTGAAATGCCTCATTTCTCAGTACCCCTGAGCTCTCAAACTCTAGCTCATTATTCAAAATTTGGTTAGAATATAATAAACTAACATTTTAAATATACGCTCTATATCTGCATTTACCAGCTACATAATATTCTGTCCCTGAAAAGACTCATAATTTACTGGGTTATTCACCCATTTTTTAAACAGAATTATTGCTTCCTAAGTTTCATTAATACTAAAGAATATTATAAAAAAATGTATTCATGCAAATAGAGGTTTTTCGTGGCCTATATTTTCTCAAATTAGATTTCCACGAGTGGAATTACTGAGTCAAAGGTTACAAATTGTTTTGGACTTTGAAACACTACCAATAACTTTTGGACTTTGAAACACTGCCAACTTATGGTGCTACTAAGAACAATACTAGAGAATACTATTTTCACTGCAAGCACCAGATTTCAAGATTCAAAATACATTATTGAATTTGTACCTTATTATAAATTTGATTTGTGTAATTTTACTTTAGTGAAACTAAAAATATCAACCAACATTTTTCTTTTCATAATTTAATAACATAACAGATAGCTTCTATCAAAGACCTTTTCTTATTTTTTTCTCAAGCAAGGTAGACTATAGGTAGCTTACAAAATATTTCTACCTGTGTAGTGGAAGGGGCTTGATCTTGGGCTTTTCAGAAGCTGAGGAGAACGTTTTAATTTGAGGCTTGGCTGTTGGTGATGCTTCCAAATCTCGGTTAAGTTCGGCTTCAGTTTTCTTAATGAATTCGTCATATGACTAAGTTTAGAAAAATCATAGGAGTCACTATGCAGAATTTTAAAAAACTTTTAAATTATAAAATAGTATTATCTTTATGGCAAAATAATCAACCAGTTAAAAAGATGTAATACAAAAATCTTTGTCCTAGTATCATTCTTCAGAACTCTGTAATGATATGTATATCTTCCTCAAAATAGTCTAAGAAAAGTATATAATTATAATTCTAAGTGTTCTACATATGAGGCAAATAATTATAATCCTAATATCAATTAGGAAATGATAAAATCTCAATTTTAACTTTACAGAATTTTAATATTTATAAAACAACAATCCATACCGTATCACATTTAAAAACTTTAGCTGATTACATTGTTCTTTAAAGGATGTCCTAATACTTTCAAGGTATTTTTAAGAAGTTTAGCCATCTCACTGAGTTTTAATGGCAGTAAAATTCTTACGGGGTAAGCACATAGGAATATAAGTCATGAAGAGAGGAAGTGGTTGAGAGTAAAATACTTCAGAATTGCAAAAAAAAAAAAAGTTTCCTAGTTATTAGTCATTCTGTAAACAAAATTTCACTAGTCCACAAATGTAATGCATATGAAATCTAAGGGAAATCGTCCATCTATTATACCTCTCCTTAGTTTCTTTGGGCTAAAATTCCAAGTTTTGAATCTCTCTCCCACTATTTGAGGTTACACCTGTTTTATTCAACACTGTATGTCCAGACATACTCAGTGTCTGGTCCAAAGTAGACTGCCAATAAATATTATAGAATGGATGGCTGCTTGTCCATTGTTGCAGATCACTATAACTGGAGCTAAAACTCTCACAACTCTCAACATGCACTTTCACTTTCTGCTGAACTCTGAATGTTTTCAGAAAGTAACTTCTGATATTAACATGTACTACTATATAGCTGGATGGTCTACCTAGCTAGTCATATGAGGACGATGACTTCTCAAATCTGAAAACTATAAAAGGAATATAGTTCAGATATTAAATCTGTGATCAAATAAAATCCAAAAGGTTTTTCATATTAACCACTATGTATTATATATTTCTTCATCACATACTCTAATTTAAAAACCTAAATACTGAGTTTTCTTTTGCCTTTATTTAAACCATTTGACAAAATAAGCAATGAGATCCTAATGACACTTCTTCAGAAATTTTGCTGGCTGAAATATTCATTAATGAACATTTCTGAATAATGCAATTCAATCAAATAGTATTTCATTTAGTTTTCAATGGCTCCTCATCACCTATAGTAGTGCTTTTAAAACCTGGTCCTTACTACAGAGCAATTATATCCAAGTCTCTGGGAGTGAGCATAGATATTTGCATTTTCCAAAAAGCTACTTGGCTAATTCTAATGTGCAATCAGGCTAAAAATCACTGACCTAGAGAAGGAAGGCTAATAATCATGTTAGTTTGATTCTTAAGGTCCTGAACATTCTTTTATTTAAAAAAAAATTTTTTTTATTTTATTTTGCTTCATACTACTTTCCAACACAAACTTCTCAATATCTTAACCATGTTCTTCCAAACATCTGTGTAAATTATAATCCCTATTCTTATCTCTTTTATATACCTGTGTAAGATGACTCTCCAGATTTGTTAGCAGTCTTACTTTTTATGTAGAAAAGAGTGTTGAATAATAATGAGGACACAGAATTTAGAATTAGAGCTAAATTAAAATCCTAGTTTTACCACATAGGAGCCACATATACCTAGATATCATTAATCTCACTGAAGCTCGGTTTCTCATGTATAAAAAAGGGATAGTAACATCCCAACCTCATTGCTTTGAAGATAAAATGACGTCTGTATAGAGCAATGGGCTGAATTCCTGGCACAAAGACACTTGAGTATTTGATGATTAAATTAATAAACCAGAAGAGTGTGTGCTTGGTGTTACCACAATAAAGGACAATTAACAGGACAGAAATTGTGTCTAACATAGCAAAGAGCTTTCTAATACATACAGTACCTACAGTGTAAATGAAACCCACTTCCTTGAAAATTTGAAGTTGCCTATTTTTGGAAGTGTTTGGGTAGAAGCTACATGATCATTCTTTTATAAAGCCATGAGAAGGGATTCTTGTGATGAATAGTTGGATTTAGTTGGATTTAGACTGATTCAACAATGAATGTAGCATTTTAAAAACACCTGGCAGAATGTATATAAGAAAAAGGGAAGTAATCAGGGGTAGGAATATTTAGGAGACCATGCACATACTAGAAGCATGACGGTGCCAAATAGCCTGGTGACAGCAGGAATGGAAAGAGACAAGTAAGGAGCTTTATTATTCATTAAAAGGAATTGATAGGACTTGGTGATTAGATAGATAGGGAGAAGATATATCAAAAGGAAGAGTCACATTTAGAGTTATCAATTAGAAGCTATAATAAATAGTCCAAAGAGCATATGACTAAGTTGTGTGGCATGAAACATCACCCTACCAAAAAAAAAAGGCTTTAAAGTGGTAACAATTCCAATAGCCAGAAGTATTTATCTAATGATTCTTTGCTTAAAAGAACAAGGATATCAACATTCCATTGGCATAATCCCTCTTATTTAGAAAAACAAATCTTGTTTTTAACAAATCTTAATGTAATTTTATTTATTTAAAGTAAATATTTTCCTTTAATATTTGATATTATAATACTTAATATTTCAACTTAATATTTAATGTTTTAAGCAAATGTTTGTTTAGATAGCCTCTGATTTTTTTGAGTTAGGATAAAATGTGGCACCAAACTAATATTGAAAAATCCTAATCCATTATTTTATTATAACATTAAAAACATTTTACACTTCACATAAACATTAGCTTTGCTGTTAAATCCCTTTCCTCCTTTGTCTAACCTCTAACTGTTTGATCAGACTAGCTTCTTGGGCTTTTAGTCTTTCCTTCTGTCTCTTTTTCTGTTCCTTCTTCAACTGGTCCACAACTGATTTTCTTTTCCTCAGCTCATCCTTCAAGGCTCTTATCCTACCTTCGATGTCACTCTGGTCAGATGTAGTTTCTGAAAAAGATACAGATTCTTAATTTTAACTTAAGGATGACATTAATTCTATTAATAAAAAGCAGCAATGAAACACTCCATTTAAATAGTCTAAATGGCCATCACTAGGGAATTAGTTATATAAATTATAGAATATCTATTCTTTGAAATATTATGCAGTTATTGAAATAGTAACGAGAATGTGTAATATGGATATGGGAAAATTCCATGACTTATTTTTGCCCGAAACATAAAAAATGAAGTATAGGGGTATAGAACAGGATCAAACCCAAAAATGGGTATTTTTTACTTCTACTTTACTAAATATGTACTTTCAAAAGAAACCAGACATGAGCTCAAAAGGCATACACTCACTATGGTATCAATCTTCCTATAAAGCTTTCTGCAGCCTCTGCAACACGAGTTTGATTCCCAGCCGGCCAGGGAGCAACCCACATGGCGCAGACCTCTTGTGCCTTGCCCGCTGCTCCCCTCAGCAGTGTACCTGGGTCCATCTGCCTGTTCCCCACTCTGTCTCTGGTGAATCCTCTCACCCCCCCACCTCTGGCCTGTACCCCAGCTCTTGTATGCATAAATAAATATTAAAAAAAAAACTTTCTTAGAATCCCACATACACCAAGCATTGTCTACCTAGATATGACTCCCCAAATCAATTAATTTCTTAGGTCCTTTAGTGCACAGGCTGTGCATTCTTTCATAATCAATATACCTACCACAGGATTTATAGAAGAGTAGAGGATATAGGAAAATAGACAAGAGTTCCCATTATCAATCTGCAGTAAGTACTTCATTTTTCTTCTTTTGAGACTGCTCTACTACCTCTTACCTCTCCACATAGTCCTTATTAATTCATTTTTTAAAAGATTTATTTATTTATTTATATAAGAACTGGGGCACAGGCCAGATTCGCAGGAGGGTGAGAGGATTCACCAGAGACAAGAGCAGGAAACAGAACAGGTAGACTGACGAAATACACTGCTGAGGGGAGCAGTGGGCTCGAAAGGAGAGGTCTGCTGCGCCATGTGGGACCCTCGCTGGCCAGCAGGGATCGAACTAGCACTGCAGAGGCTGCAGACAGCTTCTTCACAGCGCTGTGCTCAACCACCTGCACTACTTGGGGAGGCCCAAGTCCTTATTAATTCATTTAAGATATATTTCAAAAATATATATACTATGTGCAATGCAAAGTACCTGCTAGGTCCTGGTGCTACAATTGTTAACAAAACAGTTCCTCCTTTCCAGGAGTTTGTACTCTAGTAGGAGAGACCTGCTGGATAAAATCTGATTGCAATTTATGTGCTTCTTATATAACAAGTTGAAGCAGAGTGCTATAGAATATCTAAGCAAGACACTGACACATAGAAAAAAATTCAACAATGTCTGGTGAATAAATGACTGACTGATAATGGGGATTAACACACAAGAATAATAGTATGTCATACATTGAGCAATTAGGGATATGATTAATTATCAATAAAAATTCGGTAATTATGCAACTAACCTGTCAAGAAAAAAAATTTCGACAAATGCAGCAAAGGATAACAGTATTCTAGTATGATTAGACAAAGTTTTATGACAGAAAATTCAAATACAATACAAAGAAAACAAACACCTCATTATTAGTCTCACCTGACTGTGTCATAGATAATGACTCATCTGACCAACTGTGACAGTGCTGGTGGGATTTGATAGGTAGACGACATTGTCCTCCACTCCTATGACTTCCTTTGCTAGACTCCTGCTTTGACACAGGTGTGCAGCTTTTGGGAGGTGACTGTCCAAACAGAAAACCAAATGGGAACTGTTTTGTAATACAGTAGCAAAATTCTATTTAAAATTTGAGATACTAGCTTGTTAAAGTCAACTTTATGACATAAAAAAGGGGGAAAAGTTTACAAATTATACAAAGACATCAATATTTTTTAAAGGCACAGAAAAAAAGTTGTTAAAATATATGCTTTTAAAGATGTTTATAATAAATTAGTTATTGCATAAATGATAATAACTCTTTGTCCTTTTAATTTTAAAAGTGTTAAATATGGACATTTGCTATGTCTCTTCCACATCGTGATTTTATTTTTACAGATATATACCTAAAAGTATAAATGCTGGATTGTATGGTAGCTCTCCATCAACTGATAAAAGATAAAGAAAATGTGTGTGTAGATGGATGCATGCATGCGCGCGCGCGCGCACACACACACACACACAGAGGAATTCTATTCAGCTACTAAAAAGGAAGGAAATGCTGCCATTTTAACAACATTGATAGACCTTGAGGACATTACGCTAAGTGAAATTAATCAAATAGAGAAAGACAAATACTCATTTACAAGTGGTATTTAGAAAAGCCTCCAAATTCGAAAATAGAGGAAAAGATCAAATTTGTGTTACTAGGGTTAGGGACTGGGGAAACTGGGTGAAGGTGGTCAAAGGATACAAACTTCCAGTTGTAAGATAAATAAGCACTGAGGATACAGTGTAAAACAGGATGACTATAGTTTACACTGCTGCAAGGTACTAAAAATTATAAAGTAAATCCTAAAAGTTCTATCACAAGGAAAGTAATACTTTTTGTAACTATAGAGGTGATACTAATCTTACTGTGGTAATTGTTTAGTTATATGCATATCAAGTAATTATGCAATAAACCTTAAACATACATAGTGTTGCATATCAATTATAGCAGCAGTGAAAAAAAAATTTTTTTAAAGTAGTAAATAAGAACTACTTTCATGGAAGAAGGGAAGAAAAATAGAGTTTAAGATGACTGCCCACAAAATATTGCTACAAAGGACATAACTTCTACCCTGACCACCAAGTATAAGTAAGACTGATCTGATTAATAGTTATCATCACCTCCTATCCCTGTGACTTCAGGCAAGTTTCCTACTCTGTTAAGCATCAGAGTAGGGCTTAAAACAGTATCTTAATATGATTGTAGTGAGTATAATCCACATAGGGCATTTAGCATGCTATCTGGCACTTGGTAGGTAAGCATACATATTAATTTTTTATTATAAAAATCACCTTAAGAGACACTAGTTTTTACTTCCTTGACATATTTTCTTGTGAGGAAAAAACCTAAATCTTAGTATACAATTAGATGGCAGCTATACTGAACCTCAACAATTAATCTAATCAGTTCACAGGAAATAATATACTAATTAGATTATATCAAAAGGCATACTTTGGCTATAAATTCCTGGAATGCAAGAATAATGTTGCAAGTAAATTATCTATACAATAAACCTATTATCTTATAACAAATAAGAAATCACTGACATGATAATTAGAAGCTTTTTATAATATTGAAACTCTGAAAAAAAATAAAACTCTGTTGTCAAATATGTACATAAGACATTGCAGTATTTTGCAACTTAAGGTAGAATAGGCTCTTACTTAAGGTTGAATGCCTTTCCTCTGAATCTTTAAACCTGAAAGTTTTTTCAATAGGAGAAAAGCAACACATTCTTCACATTCACAATACAAAGGATATTCCATCCTGCAATTAGGTAAATTCCTTTTTTTTTTTAAACATAAAGAGATTTTAACAGTGTTTGTGTTTACTTAATATTTAACACTGTTATGCTAATCTCTCTACACTTTATAAATCAAGTAAAAAAAGAATAACAGTTAACTTTTTAACTTTTTTAGTTAAAAACTTTTTAAGTTTTTTTTTTTTTTTTTTTTAGGTGACAACAGAATGTATTTTAATATACATAGCTTCAAACACTTAAACAAGTGGCAGGGATCTTAGCGATCTCTTAACCCAATCCTAGACCCAAGGTAGGCATCTCTTTCAGGGGGAGACACTTCAGTTCCAGAGACATTCCCAGCCATTCCTGGCCCTCACTCACACCACCTCAGAGGTGAGGAGTATAGAAACTGGCTTGTGAGTTTGAGAAAATGAACAGAGTGAACTCAGCACAGCCTGCTGAGCTGTCTTTCCGGGGGTGGCCTATCTGCAGGAAGCAGCGCGCTGTGGGCTCACATTTGCTCCAAGGGCAGCTGTGCTCCTGTGGAGAGACGGGATTGAGCTCGCGTGACTTCCTCCTTCTCCCCATTCTCTTTTCCCCCTTAGACCTCATCAACAGTATTAAATGATAACAGTAGCACGAATGTACTCAGTAGCACTGAGGGGAACTTATGGGCCAAGCACTGTTCTGGGTGTTGGTCACCTAATACCGCATTTGCCCATCAGTTTCATCAGTAAAAAAAACTGACTTTTTTTCACCATCTATTTTACTTCTGTGTATCTCAAAATTGATTCCCAACTCAGAAGAAGAGCAGATGGGATTTATCACCTCCTCCCAGAAACCTCACACCTTGGTTAACTATTTGCCAAGCCTTCCCTACACCTCCCTCCCACAGATATCTGTTTCCCCTTTAGAGAGGTCAAATTGGAAAATCAGTGTACATTAAAATCCCTCTTCCCGAAACTTGCCTATTTTTATCTTGGTTCTTCTCCTAACGAGAAGGTATTCAGAGAATATCTCTGGATGATTCCTCTTCCGTATGACAATTTTTCAAGTATCTGAATGTGACTGTAACCTCAATGTGAACTTTGACTGTGGACCAAGCCTCTGACCACTGCCCCCCTCCCCCAGAATTCACGTCTTCATTACTTTGAATGGAGTGATGGGAAAATGAGCTGAGTAATTCCCATGGTCTCCTTCTCCTAAAAGTCTATTGTGTCAAAGACTTTCCTCAGCCATCCTTCACAGGACTCGTGGCTCTTACACTGTCCTGTCTGTTCTTCTAGAACACAGTCAACCTCGCCAATGTGTCTTAAACTTTGCTACTCAAGACCGAACTCTGCTTCAGACACAAAATACACCTAGGCAGACAATAGCTGTTATTGTCCATGATGTGATAATGTGCAATCTTTTTGATTTTTTGAGTTGCAGTTCAAGTCCACAGAAATGGATTGATAGTCTGTTAATCATAGTCTTCAATTCATGCCATAGAATCATCACTGGTCCAGGTGTTGCACCTCTTTGTCTTGTTTTTATCTTATAGTCTCCCTTTTCTTTTTTTTTATTTAAATTTTATTTTTATATTCCCCATACAATTACAACCCCCTTATTTTGACCCCAATCCCTCCTTCCCCCCACCCCCCCATAGAGTGTCTCTGGTTTATAGTTGTTTGTTGATTTTGATTTTTTTCTTTCTCATAGTTATTCTTTTTCCTGGTCCCTTATTTAAGTTTTCTAGATTCCTGCTATGAGTGAGACCATCCAGTATTTTTCTTTTTCTTTCTGGCTTATTTCGCTGAGCATGATCCCTTCCAGCTCCATCCATGTTGCTGAAAATTGCATGTGTTTATCTTTTTTGAATGCTGAGTAATATTCCATGGTGTATATGTACCACATCTTCTTGATCCAGTCATCTATTTTGGGGCATTTGGGTTGTTTCCAAAGCTTAGCTATTGTAAATAGTGCTGCTATAAACATAGGGGTGCAGGTGCTCTTTGGAATTGATGTTTCTGTGTCCTTTGGGTAAATACCTAGGAGTGGAATTGCTGGATCATATGGAAGCTCTATGTTTAGTAGGTCAAGAAATCTCCACACAGCTCTCCATAGTGGTTGGACCAGTTTGCACTCCCACCAACAGTGCAGGAGAGTTCCTTTTTCTCCACACCCTCGCCAACATTTGTTGTTGCTAGTTTTTTTAATATGTGCCATTCTCACTGGTGTAAGATGGTATCTCATTGCAGTTTTGATTTGCATTTCCCTGATTACAAGTGATGTTGAACATTTTTTCATATGCCTGTTGGCCATTTGCACTTCCTCTTCAGAGAGATTTCTTTTTAGCTCTTCTGCCCATTTTTTGACTGGATTATTTACTTTGTTTTTGTTGAGTCCCATCAGCTCTTTGTAGATTTTTGTGATCAGTCCTTTAAAATTAGTGTTGTGTGCAAAAATTTTCTCCCAGTCGGTGGGGTTTCTTTTTGTTTTTGTTATTGTCTCTTTTGCTGTGTAGAAGCTCTTTAATTTGATGTAGTCCCCAGAGAAGTTTCTTTTTCGTTCTTCTGCCCATTTTTTGACTGGATTATTTTCTTTGTTTTTGTTGAGTCTCATCAGCTCTTTGTAGATTTTTGTGAACAAGATAGCTTTTTTAATGAAGTTTAGAATTAAGGACATGTGGAAAACCTCTGTTTTTTAATAGTGACCACTACTCTAATTTAGAATTAATAACCATTTCAGATCTGCCTTAAAAAGATGAAACTATTACTTTCATTGTGATTATGAGTTATACAGCAGTTATTAACTAAATTACAGAAAAGAGAAAACAGTATGGTTTAAAGTCTTACAGTTTCTATTATATGAGAAAACACAGACTTCATTAAGAATTTGTATTGTGTCCATATATTATCTTCATTAAAGACTTCAGATGATCCTATCTCCTCACAATAGGCTTCGTTGTATATGATTTTGACTGCCACGATAATAAAAATGTATGTATTTATAAATCCTAGGAGTCAATGAATAGTTTTATTTCTATTCAAATATATATTTTACAGGTATGGGTGACAGTCAATACTGTAATTAAAAGCAAGAATATAAGTGTTAATATTGTCTAGACAGGTTTTTTTTTTTCCCTAAAGCTTTAATATAAAACTTATACATTAACTTACCTGTTTCCTGTTTAATATTTTCTAGACAGGCTTTTTCTTTCCCAAAAGCTTTAATATAAAACTTATACATTAACTTACTTGTTTACTAGGAGAGGTAGAAGATTCTAGTTCTTGTGAAAAAACCATTTCTTCAGTAAGTAAACTATGATCTGGACTCCCCTGCTGTTCCTGAACTATGGACTCAGATGGTATGTATTCAACAGCAGGGCTGCCCAACTCTTCTGGAATAGAACTTTCACTGTGTAGATGAGAGTAGGAAGGTAAGGGAGATTCCTCTTCACTCACTATTTCTATAAATAAAAGGTAAAAACATGGACAAAAGCACAATTTTGGTCAAGAAAAATGTTCAACTGTTACATTTTACATTAGTTTTTAGTATACTTTCACTAGTTGTGTTTAGATTTTTAAATCACATCACTTAACTGATTACATTATATAAAATCTGTTAGTGTAATCAAGAATTTTGGCTGATGCAAACTAGGAAGCTATCTATAACAATCTATAGTAATGATAGTGATTGTAAAATCACTTAAGTGTGAAAACAAAGAGCAATTAGAACTCATATATTCAAGTAGGAATGGAAATTGGTCCAATCATTCTGGAAAATGACTAGATAGCACTTGGCAAAGATGAAAACATGTACCATTCCATGACGTACCGATTCCAATCCTCTTATACATGTTAAAAAACTCTTGCATATATAAAGCACTAAAACACATATGGTCATTAGCCGTACTGTTATAATAGACAATAACGGGAAGAAATGTAAATGTCTATTCACAGTAAAATGAATAAGCTGGTGTATTTATATTATGGAATGCTACAAAACAATAAAAATAAATCAGAACTACATGAATTGATGGAGATAAGGTATGAATTTTATTTAATCACTTTCAGAATTTTGTAGTATTGTCTAGACTTGGGAATTTCCTGTGTATTGTATTCTCTGCTCTTTCTAAGAAAACATGCTTAAAACTGAATAGAATATTCTTGACATTCTACTTACATAATCGTAAGAATGTACACTGCTTTCATATTTTGGTTATTAACATCATTGGGTATCACTAACAGTTGATACACTCAATTCTAAAAATCACTTAAAATTTTGGTCCTGAAATCTGTAAAATAAACTTATTTAATATAAATAAGAAATAGCTATACTTCCAAAGAATGTTTTATATTAATAAACATGGATGACCTGATATTTAAAAGCATTTCAGTTAAAAATTTAAAAGGGTATATATTTATACGGTATATGCAGTATAGTTGGAACAACTGAATGAATAAAGGAAAAAAATTCTCAAAATCCTCAAGGGTAAATCATTATTTGAAGAGAGAGCGTGGATAAGATTTAAAATGGTTTAGATAAAACTTAATTTTCAGGTAGTAGGGTACAGAAGAATCTTCTATATTTCTGATTTTCCTTTACACAGATTTCTAAAAATTTTTGTTTAATAACAGTAACATACTTATTTTAAAAGTTCTAACAATATAGTTTCATATTAAAGAGAAAGTGGAAGTGACCTGTACAAGTAACTCCTGAAAGAGAACCACTTTCATCTGACCAATTCCGTATCTCAAAGGTAAGCAATGGCAGTTATGATGTGTATGTGTATGATGTGTATGTGTGTTTCAATAAGTTTTCCTGTATTTCTCTCTTATAATTTTTTTAAATTATGGCAAAATACACATAATATAAAATTTATCATCATAAATCAATTTTAAGTGTATAGTTCACCGGCATTAAGTATATTCACACGGTGTATGGTCAACACCATCCATCTCTAGAACTTTTTCATCTTCCCAAACTGAAACTCTCTCTGTACTCTAAATAATAACTTCCCCTAGCAATACCATTCTACTTTCAGTCTCTATGAGTTTAACTATTTAAAATACCTCATATGAGTGGAATGATATAGTATTTGCCCTTTAGAGACTCTTTATTTCATTTGTTATGTCTTCAAGGTTTATCCATGTTGTAGCATGTATTACAATTACCTTCCTCTCTAAGACTGAAAAATATTGTACTGAATGTATGTATGATGTTTCACTCATCTGTTCATCTGCTGAGGGACACTAGGACTGCACTGATTTCATGGCTATTGTGAATAATGTTCTTATAAATATTGGCGTACAAATATTTCTTTGCAACCCCACGTTCATTTCTTTTGGATATGTAACCAGAAGTAACACTGCTTGATCATATGGTAATTCTATTTTTAATTTTTTGAGGAATCGCCATATTTCCAAAGCTGTTCCAAATATTTTACATTGCCATCAGCAAATACACAAGTTCCCATTTCTCCAAGTTCTCACAAACACTTTTTGCCTTTTTTTTTTTTTGATAACAGTCATTCTAAAAGATGTGAGGTCATACATCATTGAGTACCTGACTTCTGAAGACAGAGTTCTATGTCAATAGGAGTCTTGGACACTTTTTAAAAATATGGACAGTATTAGTCAATCTTCAGCCTTTCTTTTTAAATATATCCTATGTAATGTGACAAAAAAAAGGACTGAAATACCAAAACTTTATAGATCTTGTATAAGCTGCATGCATTGTCCAATAAGGTAGCTACCAGTCACATATGGCTATTTAAATATCAATTAAAATACAAAATTTATTCCTAGGTACTTCAGTTTTAAAATTTCCATTATAAATGACAGCTTCTTAAAAAAAAATAGATTTTTCTAACCAATTTCTGCTGGTCTAAATACATACAGTCAATTTTATTTATGGATTTTTATAACCAGCAACTCTGCTAGATTTGCTTATCAATGCTAGTAACTGATAAGTAAACATTGGATTTTCTATGTGCATAGCCTTATTATCTATATGGTAATGCAAGTTTTACTTCTTTTCACTCATATGAAAATAAGCATCTTTGCCTTATTTCTAAATTCAAAAGGAAAGCTTTCTATGTTTAACCATTAAGTATGGTATTTGTAGTAGGTTTGATTTTTGTTTTTGCAAGCAGATATCCTGTATAAGATAAAGGTTTTTTTGACTGATACTTTGATCTGAGACTTGTTTTATTACAAATGCATTTTGGATTTTATCAAATGCCTTTTCTAAATGCACTAAAATGTCATCTAATTTTTCTCCTTTAATCTGTTTTAGTAATTCCTGCATCATCAATTTTTAATATGTGCTAAACCGCACTTGGTCATGGAATGAACTTTTTTCAGCTTACAGAATTTTCTTATTTCTTCTAAATTTCAAGTATATTAGCATAAAGTTCATCACAATATTCTCTCATCTTTTAAATTTCTGTAGCATTTGTAGCTTTATCATCTTCACCCTTAATCATCACATTTTAAAAAAAATGATCAAGTAAATCTTTCAGATGTTAGACTTAAGCTTATAATCTAAACACAGTACTTAGTACCTTTTTGTTCTGTTCTCTGTTTCTCCGGTTCTTTCTTAGGAGTTTTAGATTTTATTAATTCTTTATCCCAGGCAGCCAAAGCTTGTTTTTCCATTTGACGAATTTCTGCTTCCTCTGCATCTAAACGTCGTTTCCACTCCAGTAACTCCTCTGCATGTTGTCGCCGTTGCATTAATTTTTGTTCTCGCTTTGTCAGAAACCTATGATTATACCATGAAGGATATTGAAAAAATAGCCTATAGACAAAAATCACTGAGAGCTATATCACTCATTACCTTAGCAACAGATGTGTCAAAAAAAAAGGACTTTTACACTAGTTCTCGCTGAAAAAAGTTAGAGAAAAATGCAATAATTCGTTTTATTTCTAAGATTAACAAAGGAAAAATAATGGTAAATTCAGAAACAAAAATCTTTAGAATATCTAAACAATCATGACTGACAGCACTCAGTTTATGCATTTTTTAAACAGAATAAGGAATTTATAGTAAGAATCAGACCAGAAAACACACAAACTCCAAACAACATAGACCAAAACAACAACAAAAAACAAATCCCAAAATCCCCAAACAAGCAAGCAAGCAAAAAACATATTCAAGTCTCTTTTTGACTTTATTTCCTGAAAAGTTCAGTCTGCTTTCGCTTCAGGCAAAATAAATTTGGTTCCCATTACCTAAGAGATGCAATGTCAGGTCATAAAGTATGGAGATAATACTGAGCACCACAGTCAGATGCCTGATGCTTATAAACACAACCATTTATTTACTTGAATAAAAGGATGCACCAAATGCTTCCAATTTCTCAATTTATTGCAGTTTATAAATCTAAATAGCCCAATATATTTTAGTTCCAAATGTTTAGGAAAAATTATATATATTGGAAAAGTTATTTGAATATTTAAAAGCTATTATTATCTCTCCTCAAAGTAGATGGCATACCTAAATAAAAGGTGGGCTGCTCATATAACTTGCATTAGAACTGTAATGGTAGCTAATCAACAAAAATGCATTCAAGCATTCAATGAACACTTATAATAATAAGTACAACAAGAACTCTTGTCACTCACTTCTTTAACAATCAACATGTCAAATTAATTTGGAAACAAAAAAGTAAATCAGTGGGACATTGGACAAGAGGCCTCGAGGCTGTTAGGAAAAAAGAAAGAAAGAAAAAAAAAAAGCAAACAAAAAGAACAGAGCATGCTCTATCAAAGAGTGCACTGGAAAAGGTGCAGTTACCTGACCAACTGGTTGTAGATATACAGCTGGAATTTGGGATGAAGATTGGGAAAACAGACACTGAGAGAGGCCCAGTGATGAGACGTAAAGACAGAGAAGAAGTAGTGAACAGGAGAGCAGTGTCTACAAAATAAGGAGGAAGATTTTTAAAACCAAAAGATCAAGAAGTAGAAAGAATGAAAAAGGGAAAGAATAAGAGAAGTGTGAAGAACTTTCAATATGCTTCCTGAATAACATTATAAGCTACTCAGTTAAAGCAAATGTTATATTCTGTGTGACACATAAAAAAACCACATACTTTTACAGATCTTACCAATGATTCCTGAATAAACATGCCTTTCTTCTTACTCTTAAGATGTTCCTTAACCAACACCTAGACTTTCAGGTAAATTTATTTGTGAGTAAAGTAATGAAAAGTACAGTGTGGTATTAAATAAGTTTTCCCATAATCTTGAAGAGCGAGTACAACATTCATGATCATGAGCCTATATATCAGCCGTTCTACATATGTGTGTAAACCCTGAATACATTACTTCTGTATCTGTACCTTGCCATATATTTTAAGCTTGAAATTAAATAAAAAAGCACTACATTTGCCTTACAATCATGACCTAACTTGAAAATAATTTAGAAAATCAATTCAGAGCAAAATATCTTGTTAACCTCTATAATATAAAATTTACTGCTAGCAGTACCTATTGAAAAATCTTGTCTTATATTTAATAATGAACCACCTAATATTGAAATAGAATACTAATTCTATAAAATATCCAGATGCATAATTAAGAATAAACTAAGCCAGTCCCAATAAATTCTGTCAGGGAAAAAAAATCATGCTGTAGACAGCTCAATTATAAGGTTAAAGGTAAGAAAAAAATTTCACATATTAAAACTACAACAATAGAAAAAAGACCCACTAGCTTCTCTTTTTGACTAGTAAATAGATTATTATTATTATATATGAAAGGATAAATAAATCTAATAATAGTTTGGAAAGGTTAATTCTCTTTGACAGAGCATGCCTCTGTTCACATGCACACAACAGTAACTTGTATATAGATCAAGGCAACTTTTACTGCCATGGAAGGGCAAGGAATAGCATCAGTATGAGATGGAAGTGAAAAAAGTGTAAATCCAGTCACTCATTTGGATTTTAAAAATCTTGCTTACAAGTATATCTTTAGATAAGACTATTTCAATGTCTGTTTCCCCAAATACAACTAATATTTCACTTCCCCTTCATTTACACACACACACACACACGCACACACGAATGTGGATTGCCTTGATTTTCTGAACCAAAGTTCAAGGAAAAACAATTTTGCCAAATATCAATGAGAATCTGCAACTTTCCTTGCCATTCCTCTTTGAATGTATATAAACTTATTTTGATGCCAATTATTAAAATATTATGCAAAAACAAATATAATTGGCAAAAGCTTCAAAAAAAACCTATGGATAACACTCAAATATCACCCACCCTTTTAAGTGCATAACTGCTAAATGCATGCTTGACCTAGTACAAAAAGTAAAATAACATTTGAACATGTAAAATTAACTATAAAAACAAAGATACAACTTAAATTTTTTGCCCAGTCAATACAGAAGATAATAATTTTCTCTATTAGACCAGTAACTCATCATTTATTTTTCATTTCTAAAGATCAAGCATATTTTAAAGGTTAGAAATGAAGAAAAAAATAAAATAAAATGAAAAAATAGTTTAAGAAATACAAAGTTTAACTTAGACTTCTCAGAAACATGTTCATTATTTAATACACATACACTCTAGAAATAAGTGTCCTTTTAAAAGTTGAATAAAATAAAGTTGACCACTCCTAGGGATCTACCCAAAAGACACAAAAACACTGATTCAAAAGAACACCTGTACACCTATGTTTATTGCAGCACTATTTACAATAGGTAAAACCTGGAAACAACCCAAATGCCCAGAAATAGATGACTGGATCAAGAACATGTGGCATATATACACAACGGAATATTATTCAGCAATCAAAAAAGATAAACTCATGCCATTCGCAGCAACGTGGATGGAGCTAGAAGGAATTATGCTCAGTGAAATAAGCCAGAAGGAAAAAGAAAAACATCGGATGGTTTCACTTATAGCAGGATTATAGGGGAACCAAGGAAGACATCAGTGTAAAAACTTAATAACAGTACAAAACACAACAAAGCAAAAACGGGCAATTATAAATCAGAGACATACTGCAGGGGAGGGGGCAGGAGAGGGATCAGAGGGAGGGAGGGAGGAGCACAGGAAGCTGAGGTGATGTGCACGGGTGCACTGGTGAAGGAAATTCTATGGGGACTATACCTGAGGGGTTGGGGGAAGCAAATATTGTTTAAAAATGAACAATGATGAAATTTTGTAAGCTATTGATCTGGGTTATAAACTACAGTGAAGTTAAAAAAAAAAGTATTATAGCAAATAAAAAAAAAGGTTAACTTGGGTGGTCTCTCATATATATATATGGAGTTTGATGATAAAAATCAACATGTAAAACAAGCTCACTCCAAAAAATGAAAGAAAATAAAAGGTTGGGGGAGGGGGACCCATGGCATGGGATCCTATTGTGGCATTTTCTAAATACATTCTTTGTTGGCGGTGATGAACTATGGGTACCTTGATGGCAGGCTCACTGGAGTAATAACAGCTGAAGGGAGGGAAATCCTATACTTCCAAAATACAAGCACAGATGTAAACCAACATTACTCAATAAAATATTAAATATTAAATAAACAAATAAATAAAGTTGAGATAAAAGAGGCAGTAACTCACACTAGATTTAACAATCCATCAAGATGTTTCATATATAAGAAATAAACCAATTTTCTCAATGATGGAGACATAAATGCCTAACAGAAATGCTACTCATATTTTATGGCTTGTGACAAGTTCTTTAACAATGACAAGACACTGCAGTAGGATCAAATGCATAGTAGATTTAATCTAGTATGGAAATCACTGTGGTTTATATGATTAATCTTAAGAATTTGTGAATATTCACTTTTAAAGTCACACTTTTATACTCTGAAGTTGTGTTGAATAGGTATTCAACTCCAGTGATCAGTCACTATTTTCCCAATTTCAACAAATATTATTTAGAAGGGTTATTTTCAACTGAGTTAACCTTAAATCATAATGTAGTATTAAAAAAAAAATATTGAGCTAAAAACAGATACGCTAACTTAAGCTGCCTAAATTCCAGAGAGCAGGGTTCTAGTTCTAGCTCTGCCATTATGCTGTGTCCTGGGGTTAATTACTTAATCTATATGGTCCTCAATTTGTTCACATAAAACTAAGGGACTATACAAGATGACTCTTCCTCAGTCCTTCTGGTTTCAACATTTTATGATTCTTTCCCCACTCAAGAACTTTTTCACTTTTTTAAATCCCTCAACACAGCCATACCTAACAAGACTATGTGACCTAAATGAAGAAGTGTTTTTCCCATTGACCTGATATAACTGTAGATCACGTTCCACTAGATTATAAAACCATACTATAATTTCAAAGGGCAATATATGATCTAATTCTAAATGAAACTTTCAGTTTCAAAACAATTTTATTCTAAAAGACATTAAGCAAAATCTGAATACCTAAATCATTCCAAAGTTCTTTCTGGATATATAATTCTTTAATTCTATATTGTTATAAGTTAAAATGCTTTAAATTTTAAAATGAATTAATTCTTTCAATTCCTTAAGCATTTTTGCTGATATTCCAAAAGAAAGATAACACAGTAATGACATAAAAGAAATTTCAGTCCTGTATTTTTTTTCCTATAGCAAAATCTATTGTATTACTTAAAACTGTCTAGTATTTACATATTTTCAGGATTTTTTCATCTACTATACTTGAAGACTATCTTATGAACATTGTATTTCTAATTTAAGGCAATGAAACGTAGTACATTATTGAAACTATAATTAAAATGTCTTCTTGAACAGACTATCAAAATCCTTCTCCTGAAAATCCTTAACTTTGTAAATGCATTTAATATTTTAATACTGATCAGAGAATGAAAAATATTTCTGGATAGACTTATGTTATATAATATATATATTTAATTTTTTGATGATTTAAAACCAAGTAAGTTAATATTATTCCTTTAACAGTTTTTGAGCCAGCTGGGAATAATTTTAAATATTTAAAATATTTAAAAGAAATGTTTCAGAACTTTGATGATAGGTTTAATTTTTCAATGAGAATCTGCAACTTTCCTTGGTTTATAATGGCCAAACCAAAAAATAACTATATGCCTTTTTTTTATTCCTATGTTATAAATTCTTAACTTTAAAACCTATAATTTTCTAATTCAAAATATATTTAATTCTGAATTCTTACCCATGAACACTTCCTTGATATACTCTTATCAGTAAAAATTTCTTCCTCTTTTTAACTTCCTTAACAATTTATATACATATGTCAACTTTATATACAATATATACATACATATACACTTCTTTAAAGGAAACTGACATTTATTCTTTTTTCCACTAAACTATAAGCTCTTTGATACCAGGGTTTATGTTTAATTCTTCTTCATATCCCAAAGAACCTAGCACATTCACACATTTCTTCAGTAAGTAACTGCTAAGGGAATGCATATATAATCAATAAATAATATGGAAGAACAAGCATTATAAACAAATGAAAGAAAAGCTGCACTGTCTACTTTTACACTTAAATATGAAGATAACTCCATTCTTTCAGCATTTAATTTGCTCAGTAAACAATTTTCTTAAAAGGACAGGCAAAAGAACAGTAAAAGTTGATAGCATACTAATTTTTTTCATGAATATCTGATTCACGATTATAGGCAATCCACTTTTATATTATAAATAATGGCTCTCACAGCAATGCACAAAATTCAGACTGCATACATCAATAAAATCAAAAAGACTAAGTAAGGGTTTTTCAGTCTGTGGCTTTTACAAATATATTTTCATTATTACTGAGAAATGGAAATTATTTATTATTATTATTATTATTATTTGGCTTTTTCAGGCTTTTAATGATCTTTCTACACCAATTGTAGTAAGGCAACCAATGTCAACTCAATAAAGCCATAGATTAGAAATACAAATTTTAATAAAGGCATGATATCAGTGAAGCATTAAAGAAGGAAATTGTTCACTGGAGCCAGGAACAATCTGACCACTTCACACAAATATTTGTCATAGAATCAGAATTTAGAGGGTTAACAATAAATAAAGCATACTGAAAGAAGTTCCCCCAAAGTTAGCTAAACTTATTGAAAGGGATGAATACTTCTTGCTTTATAGCAATAAAATAAGAATGTCATGGAAGACTGTTTTTTCAAATCTACAGAAAATATAATAGTGCCTAGTAGTAAAGGCTCAAATGATTTTGTTAGATGCTTAATGTATCAAATTACTACAAAATTAACTATTTATTGAGTAATACTCCAACACTGTTAAAAGAGATATAATTCCAAGGTTTAGGTTTAAAAACTAGTTTTCACATTACTTTGTTCTGGAGATCGAAAAATACTGCATAACAATAACTTTCCTTTTGAATGTTTCACCAATTTTGGAAAAGTACTCTATTCTCAAACATCCAAACATTAATTTCTTTGCAACTACTGCCCTACATCCATACCTGCAAACATAACTGCATTGCTTCAAATAGCAAATCAATAAGTCACTGCTTCAAGACCTATTCTCTGACAAATTTCTCAAAAGTTTACTGTAGTACTCGGTAAGAGAAAGTAGAGCAATAAAACAAAAATTCTAGATGCTTAATAAATTGGCTTCTGAGAAAATAACAAAAATTGGAACAAAGTTATTTTTAAAGCTTTAACCAAATTTGAAATAAGAACCACAGAAGTTGATGAATCTCATAAACTACATTTAGGAGTTTCTTCTACAGATATGACTAGATTATTAGAATATTATTAACAGAGACCAGCAATGAAGATCATATTGGTACAGAGTAGTAAGGATTCAATGAAGAAATAACCCCTAAAGCGGTCTCCTCCAACAAGTACCATTTAAAAGGTATTTGGAGGGGCCTCCCAGGTGGTGCAGGGGTTAAAGACAGCGCTATCAAGCTATCACCAGCCACTGCAGCATGATTTTGATCCAAGCCCTGAGTGGCCAGGAAGCTGATCCACATGGTGCAGCAGAACTCTCCTGCCTCACCCCGCTGTTCCCCTCAGCGTGTATTTCAGTAGATATGTATTTCAGTATATATTCTGCTCCCCTCTCTCTTCAGTGTGTCCTCTCACCCCCCATACCTCTGGCTTACACATCAGTTCTTGTATGCATAAATAAATCTTTAAAAAATATAAAAATAAAAATAAATAAAAGATACTTGGAGTGAACATAAAATGTCCAGTTATAAAAATCTATGAGATTATTATAAATTCATAGATACATGGAACAATACAGTATGCCTATATAATCTATTTGAAAATTTTATCAGGAAAGATGAAAGCATCTTTAATGTAAATTTCTACATAATGAAACCTAACTAGTCTAGCACATGGAAACCATCCAAAATTTATTTACACATTTATCAATACTTGCTTTCACCCACTAGTAAATTAATTTTAAAAATTTATATTTATATTTTAAAAACATTTTTATAATCAATTTAGGTATTTTTTAAGTGGTGAGATGGTTTTCTCATAATGAAGGGCCAATGTATAATACTGTATCATAGTAAATAAGATTGACTTATAACTGCTTGATTGTTCAGAAACTAATGAAATCTTGGGTCAATGATTAAAGCTGGCATACAACTCAACTACAATCTAAGTAGGAGTAACTTTTTTAAAGAGCTCTTAAAAATAATACTTACAGATGTTTTAGAAGAATAGTAGTCTATCAAATCACTTAATATCTTAGAATTTCAGCCTTTCTGGTTCTAATTGAGCAATCCACACCTACTCACGGGTTAAAATTTCACTCTTCTGTTTTAATAAGCCTGAGAGATACCAGGGACTCACAAGCTAAGCTCTTAGGTTATATCTTTAATTGCTCCCCTAAACTGGTAGACATGTCCTCAGCTTTCAGAGAAGGTACAAATTATACACTTAAAACTTTTAATAAAAGAAAAGAGAAAACACGGGTAAATGTGCAAATACTACATTGGTGTTTTAAATCTGAAGCTGTAGATATTAAAAACAAGATAATTTGTTTTATAAATAAAAACAAAAGTTATATACTTTTAGGTTGATCTAATAATTCTACTAAAATGCTATTGAATTCATAAAATATTATGTTGTCTCAATCTAACCTGAAGAAGTACATTAAAATGTTATTTGTTGCTACTACTCTGAATTTAATTAAACAGGAAATATTTATAAAAATGAATTACTTTTCATCCATGCGGCTTCTCATTTTCTTCAGTTTTTGCATAATGCTGCTAGTTTCACTGCTGGATATTGAAATGGGGGAAGGACTGCGGGTCTCCAAATCAGTTGGACCAGGACTAGTTGCTTTATTATCCTTTGTATCATCCTCACTATGAGAGTCCTGCAAACAAAAAGGCATAAAATGTTACAACTTTACTGGAATTAAAACCTCAAATCATCTTAAAAGCTGTCATTTGAAAATAAAATTTATGCTTAAAACAGTATTTGTAAAATACTTGAAATCAAGATACTAGTTTTTTCTCCATTACTAAACAACTGTTTATTTTTTAAAATTTATTTTCTTACATTGGTGTCCATTTTTGTAGAGTAACTGGTTTCTCCCCTCAGGCATAGTCCTGTAGTTCCCACCACCATCTCACATATGAACCATCACGAGTCTCTTGTGCTCTTCCCTTCCCTGTTTTAACCCCCCCACCCTCCCCTTCCCTTGTGTATGCCTCCGATTTATGGTCAGCTTGCAAGTTTTGTCTTTTTTCTTGCTCTTTTGTTCAGTTTCTCTATATTCCACATATAAGTGACACCATCCAGTGTTTATCTTTTCCCTCCTGGTTCATTTCTCCTAGCATAATCCCTTCCAGCTCCATCCATGTTACCACAAATGTTATGAGTTTATCTTTTTTTATTGCTGGGTAGTATTCCATTGTGTGTGTGCGTGTGTATGTGTATGTGTATGTGTGTGTGTGTGTGTGTGTGTGTGTATATACACACCACATCTTCTTGCCCCATTCATCTGTTTGGGAGTGTTTAGGTTGGTAAATATCTTGGTCACTGTAAACAGTATTGCAATAATTATAGGAGTGCAGGTTTTCTTTTGGATTAGTGTTTTTCTGCACTTTGGGTGGATTTCTAGGAGTGGAACTGCCATGACATATCATAGATCAATTTTTAGTATTTTCAAGAACCTCCACACAGCTTTCCATAGTGGCTGGACCAGTTTACATTACAACCAGCAGTGTAAGAGCATTCTAAAGGTATTACTTAAAGGACATTATATCACCCGTTTAAAGACAGTTAAAATATAAATTTCATGTTATGTCTACTTTACAAATATTTATACATAATCACAAAGTACAATAATTTTTAAAAAGAAGTAAAAAAATCTAAAAAACCACTACAAATAATCTAGTATCATTAAATATCCTCTAATTTTTAAAAGTTGAACCGCTCAAAGGGAATACAAAATTAGATAACACATAAAACATATATGTACAGACACAAAGAATGAATGGAACACACAAACTTATTTTAATCATACGGAAAGATGGATTTCCCCTTTAAATATTTATTATGGAAAACAACATTTTCCAAATCAAAGAATAATGTATAATGAACATTATATGTATAATGAACATATTTAGAGCTACTGTTTTAATCAATATACTACTTCCGATGAGCAAAAAGTAAAACTTTAGTTGCTTAGTAAATAAGTCTTTCTCATAAAGAGTCATTTATTCTCATAACTTTTTAGGAAGATGGGTAGGGACTTTTATTTTGTGAACAACATAAAGCGGAGTCCTTCTTACCCTTTTTCCCTTTCCTGAATGATTCAATCCTAAAGTCAGTAGTCAGAAGAGAACAAGGTTCTGCAGGGGTAGAAGGCAAGAGGGTCAAGAGCGGAGTCAGAAGCTGAGTGACATGAAAAGGGTGGTCTATATGGGGAGTCAAAGCCCAAGTGGGACAAAAAAGATCTCTATGGGAATGGTCCTACACAGGTCGTGAGCCTGAACAAAGTGAGGGAGCAATGTCACAGAGAACATAGTTGAAAGAAAGTAAAAAGGATGTGGAGGAAGAATAACTTGACTTTCAGAGTCACAGCCCAAGTAAGATAAGAAGGACATAACATGAGGAAGGAGTCACAGTGGTTATGCGAGTTGGGTTAGGGAGTAGGAATCATCAAATCATTAACAATATTAAAGAAAACGTTACTTGTCTGAGAAGTTCCAAAAGAGAAAACTAGACTAAATTTTATGTTGCCAAACTGAAATTAGAAGAATCAGTATGAACTACTGATTAATTGCTTATAATTTATGATACATATATACTGTTGTATATATATTGAAATAAACATACATGTAAAATATATGTATTTATCTACATCTACTTACATATTCCTTAGAATTATTCCTTAGAAGGAGGAAAATCTGAATAGCAATGAACATGCCTAATACTAGAGCTTGTTTTCTAAATAACTTTCCTCCTTGGTACCTGCACCCCTATTTTTAATCCAGCACTATTTATAATAGGTAAGATATGGAAACAACCCAAGTGCCCAAAAATAGATGACTGGATCAAAAAGATGTGGTGTATATATACACAATGGAATACTATTCAGCAATCAAAAAAGATAAACTCATGCCATTGGCAGCAACATGGATGAAGCTAGAAGGAATTATGCTCAGTGAAATTAGTCAGAAGGAAAAAGAAAAATATCAGATGGTTTCACTTATAGGATGAATGCAGGGGAGGCAAATAAGGGATTGGGGGAAAATTATAATAATAAATAAAAAATATTAACAGGCAACTATAAATCAGAGATATTCTGCAGGGGAGGGGCAGGGAAAGGGATCAAAACAGGGGAGGGAAGAGCACAAGGGACTATCGCGATGGTGCACAGGTGATTTGGTGGTGGGAATTTTATAGGGATTACATGTGAGAAGAGAAAGCAAACACTGTACAAAAATGAACAATGATATAAAGTATATATAAAAAAATTATAAAATATAAAGAATTATACAGATTTATCTCTCAGCAATAAAAATAAATGAATAAAATAACTTTTCTCCTTGGATAAATAGCTGATTCCGAGGCTGTGGCAGGGAAAAGACAAGATGGTCCTAAAACATCTTGTTCCAGAAAACATAAAAGAGCTCCTAGACTGATGGAGACATATCAAAAGACACAAAAATGTGTGAAGAGGTTCATCGCGGCCCAATATGGGACAAAGTGAGCACCAAAACAAATGATTGTAACAGACTGTAACTCTGAGTAAAATAAAACTTCATGAGTACATACTGATATAAATAACAGATTTAAATTTGATAAAGAACAGAGCATTTATGTGGTCTCAAAACGCCTCCACGCAAAATACTTAATAATTATAAAGAGAAAGAAAGTAACTTTGCAATGAAGTAAGGCAGACACCACCTTCATCAACTGATCAAATCATCATTATCAATAATGGAATAAATCAATATCAGGTGATCTAATCAAATATAACAAAAACACAGCAGCATTTCCATGTTCTTTATGCCAAAGACACACAACCTGAATTTAATCATCAGGAAAAATCAGAGAAAGCTAACTCAAAAGAATATTCTATAAAATAACTGACATGTAATAGTCCAAAATATAAAGGTCATAAGAGTCAAGGAGCTTTTCCAGATTGAAGGAATCTAAAGAGAAATGAAAACTAAGTGTAGTATGTGATTCTGAACTTACCTTTTGATATAAACAACATTATTGCGACAATCAGAAAAACCTGAATAGGGCTGTAGATTAAATATTAGGGATTTATTTAAATGTACTGCTATACAGCCTGGGTTTTTCAAAACTGTATTGACACTTTACAGTATTTCATGCCAGGTCTAAATTTTGTTTTTGCTTGAACATCTCCTTTGAATCTTGAATTTTAACAATGGATAATTGAAATAAGTATCATATAAAGGATAAAAATAGGGGTGAAGGTGATCAAAAGGTACAAACTTACATTTATAAAATAAGGGGCTGTAATGTGCAGCATGATGATTATAGTTAATAACACTGTATTGCATATTTGAAAGTTGTTAAGAGAACAGATTGTAAAAATTCTCATCATAAGAGAAAAATAATTTGTAAATATATGTGGAAAAGGTGCTTACTAAACATAAGTGATCATTTTGCAATATAAACAAATACCAGACCACAATGTTGTATACCTGAAACTAATGTTATATATCAAATATATGTTGACTTAATATAAGAGAACAAAAATAATTAATTTTTGTTAATTATTTACAAAATTACTTAATTCCTCAGAATTAATATATCCCTCCATTAATTCAGAGGAATATATTTGGATTGAAAAGAGCAAGGCTTTCTATACCAGTTTAGGTTATAAATGAAAAACATCTTTAAACTAATTCATGAACTACGAGGCCCTTTCAAAACCTGGATATTCCATGGGGAAATTAAAATTAATATTCTCACTATACATATAACTTCATTCTAGTTCATTTGTATCATAGTGCTAGAATGAACATATCCATCAGACAGAACATCAGGCATGGTTAGGTATTAGCAAGCAAAATGAGGCAGAAATCAAACTAATAAAATTTCAAGTAATTTACCAATTTATTCTCCCCTGCAGACTTTAACTTCTCCTGTAGTTTTATGGTTGTCTGTCGGATCCTTTCTATCTCCTCCTGCTGTTTAAGAATCAATTGTCTTTCCTTACGAGCTGCTTTATTTGCTTCTTGAAGACGTTTAATTTCTGCCTAAGGTTTAAAAAGTCAGGAGAGGGACTGATATTTAAAGGAGGTAAGTCCAAAGCAATATTTTCAAAAGAATACACAACCATCACTCATAAAAAAATTACACACTATTTCAAGATAAAAGTATGAGCACTGAAAAACTTTGAAGTATCAGAGGAGGAAAAGTCACATAATTGCATCACTCTAAAAGAATTTAACATGATCCTTTATTTTAAATTATTATAATAATAACAGCTGATAATTTCACATCCCTCTTTTAAATTTAACATACTCTTCATATTTCCCATAGTGCTATTCAGTTTTTACACTTAATTAATAGTTGCTTATCAATTAAATTTGTTACTTAATCATTATTTTGCTGTTAAGCTCTTGGGTTCTTTATAATGTTTCACCATCCCAAATTACATTTTAAATGCCTACAGTTGTTTCAGGGTATGAATCAGTTCCTTAAGAGAGATCCCAAAATAAACAAATCAAAGAGGATGAATTATCTTATCGCCCTCAGAAGTTATAAAAATTGCTTTAAAAAAATTGTCCTCATGTAAAATGACACTATAATTATTTGAGACTACATTACACCAAACTCTTTCTACATTTGATATTAAGATTTCTGTTGGTTATTAAGTGAGTAAAAGATGAAACACTTCACTGTAAATAATTTTTATAATGTTAACATTGTCCCTTTTTTCCATAAATTTGCTTTAATCTGTGTTCTTGTCAATAAAGTAAGCATAATAATGACATTAATAACATAATTTGTTTTAATTATGTTTGAGATTTTATGAAACTATGAAAAGGCAGAAAAATATATAATAAACAGCTATATTCCAAAAAACTGCATTATTTTACATACTAAATAAAGACAGAAGATTTGACTATGTAGTGCATTAAGCAGTGACACACAGCCCCAACTTAGGAGAAATATGGTTGACTACTAAGCAAATCCTGTAATTATAGTAAGAGGCATATAAAGAGAAATCAACTAAATTTCATTTAAAGGCAATAGGAAGAAAAAGAGAGTAGACAAGATAATAGATTCCACAATCTAACCTGCCTTTTAAGTTCTCTTAAAGGAATGTTTTTCCTAACATACCTTTTCTTGCTGCAATCTTAAGAGCAAACCCCGCTGTTTCTTCCTGAGAGGGGGCATTTTATCATCTTCTCCTTTGTCTCGTAGATGCCTGCAAGTATTTCCCAGTGAAAGAAAGTTTAGGTCAGATTTCTATTCTAATTTCAAGAATTCTTGATCACCAATAAGTCTCTAAACCAATTTAACGTTTTAAATGTGGAAAAGTTACTACATGTAGCAATTCCTATCCCAACAAATAATTCTACTGAGTGTGTAATAGATACAAATCCTAGACTATCCTTTAAGGACAAAATAACTGAGAAAATTACAATATAGTAAAAGAGTTAAGTATAAAGTGATAACATAAGGGAAGAGTCAGTTAAGTGATAAAAGACCAAAGTTATATGGGTAATAATTCTTCTTGAAATCAGCATGAATGAAAGATTACTACCTATTTCTAGTCTGAGAAGCTGGATTGATCAAATCAAATTAAATAAAAACGCTTCTTTAAAAACAAGATATCTCCATTTACTCAAAGGAGAAATTGAGCATTGAAAACTACATTCACTGAAAGAACTTACTTTTTCTGATGCTCTAGCCAGGCTAATTCAGCCTTTGTTTTCTCCTTCAAGGCCTTTTCACGGAGACGCAAGAGTGAAGACTGGTGAGCTGCTCTCATTTCTTCCTCTTTCATATACTGTCGAACCATCTCCATGGTAAATTTAGAAAAGCTATCTTGTCCTCCTGAGAATGGCATGCTCAACTCCTAAAGTAGAGGGTTTATTTCAAGATTATCATCCCCTAACCTTTCGGGTACTTAGCATCGTCAAAAGAGGTATGTTTATAAAAAAAAAAATCATATATATATATCAAAAGGCTGCCAACCACATAAGATTAATTCTTCAGAAAAGGCACATGAGAAGTTAACATTTATCTGCTAATTTACTCAACCAGTAAAATTTTAACAAACAACTATTATTAGCTCTGTGTACTATTCCAGGGATATAAAGTAGAATAAAAATTTATCCCTTTTATGCAAATCAAAACCATGAGGAGCTATCACCTCACCTCTGTGATAAAGGCCCATATCAAAAAGAATGGAATCAACAAATGCTGACGATGTGGTGAAAAAGGAACTCTCCAATTGATACAGCCTCTTTGGAAAACAGCACAGTGATTTCTTAAGAAAATAAAAATGGAAATTCTGTATGATCCAGCAATACCTCTACTGGGTATTTGTCCTAACATGAAAAGATTTATGTATGCCTATGTACACAGCAGCACTGTCCACAAATCATGGGCTCAACCTGAGTGCCTTTCAACAGAATAATGAATAAAGAAATGATGACATATATACACAATGGAATACTACATGGCGATGAAAAAGCTGAAATAGTGGCTTTTGAGACAATATGCATGTACCTTGAGGTGATTATGTTAAGTGAAATAATAATAATTTTACTCATCTGTGAAATATAAATTAAAAAATACACAGGCAAAATACAGCAGAAATAAACCTTGAACTGAAAGAATTTGATTACTAAAGAGAAAAGGGGGTAGGGAGAAGGGTATGAGAAGAAAGGAGGAGGGGTTTGTGGCACAGGTGATTTGGTAGAGGGTGAATGAAACACATGCACATATGGAAGAGCAAAACCGTAAACCCAAAATTAAAAAAATAATTTCTCCCAGTTATCCAAAGGGCTAAAAATTTAGTAAGAATAATGATATAAATGTAAAATTTTAAATGGAATAAAGTATTAAAAGAGTGAAGCAAAAGACAAAGTATCAGAGATAACACTGGCTCAGATCCTCAAAAGCCATAAATGTATTATTCCAAGGAATAAATGTGTATTCTACTTTGAAGTCTTTTTTATAGAGGCATGTTTTATTTATTTATTTGTTTGTTTGTTTGTTTGTTCTTGTTTATACATGCACTGGGTACAGTCAGAAGCACGGGAGGGTGAGAGAATTCACCAGAGCCAGAGTGGGGAGCAGAGCAGGCAGAAGGACCGAAGTACACTGCTGAGGGGAGCAGCAGGCGGCAGGAGAGGTCTGCGCACCATGTGGGACCCTCCTCCGGTGGCCGGGGAGCAGCCGGGGATCAAACCGGCACCACAGAGGCCGCGGGCAGCTTCCCAACCCAGCGCTCAACTGCTGCACCACCGGGGAGGCCCGTGTATTCTACTTTGAAAGGAAAACAAAGCCAGTTTCTATAGCAAAAATACAACATAAAATTGTTATTTTAGCAAAATCATTTTTGGTAGCTAACAACTGAGTTCAACTACAAAATGTACCTCACATCTTTGACAGAACCTACCCACAAATATTTTTTAAGTACCTCATAAATAAACTGAAACACACCTTGGCAGAAGACAGTGTAGACTTTTCTGGGGAAATTTCTTCATCAGAGTCATCATGATGGCCTCTTTTCTTTTCCATGTTAAATCGGCGATGACTCTCAGAAGGTAATAAAGATCGAAATGATTTTTCTTCTATTTCATCTTCTGTCATGGATTCATCAAATTTCAGAGAATATTCTGTTGCAATAGAAGTTGAATCTAAAAAATAAGGAGAAAGTAGATTTTTTTCATTAGAACAGTATTTAATAGGTATTCTACTAGTAGCCCTGGCTGCCTCTTAATGGGACAATCTAAGAGAAATTTATGTAACTATTTGCTAGCAATTAACAGGCCTGGAATAATAAACAAAATTCACTTACCTTACGAAAAAGAAAGTTTAAAAATATCTAGAAATACTAGTATAAGAAATATGGTAAAAAGCTAATGTACTCACATATAAAATGCTCTTACAAATTAATTAGAAAACTACTAATACCCCTAAGGAAAATAATAGTCATGGTCAGATACTTCACAAATGAACTATAAATGACCAAAATAAAGTCTAAAAAGTTTAACACTACTAGCTATCAAAGAAACATAAATTTAAAAAATTTAGAACTTATACTTCCATGTTTAATTAAATATAAACAGCCCTTTTATGTTCCTGTCTGGTTCCTGTCTGCCTCTGACATCCCTTCTCCACCCCTTCCACTTTCTCCAATCCTTTTGTTTATGAACACTTCATACTTTCTGGTACTACAGATGCTCCAGGCTCATTTTGTATTTTCTCTGCCTAGTCCTAAAATTAGTCATTTCTCCAAAGAGCTATGGTTTTTGATTTCTGGTTTTTTTCTTAGAGAATATTTAAAAACCACAATCTGGGCACTGGCTGTCATTATTATTACTGGGGCATAGAAGCTTCTTTACTCTCTCAATGCACGTAGATAGGTATTATATCCATGAATACTAACATATATATGGCCTCACACACTACACGTGCACGTGTGCACACACGCACACATTCTCTTTCCGCTTCCTCTCTCTTTCTCACACACACACACAAATTATTCCTATAATCCAGTACCACAGGATTCATTCTAGCCTCCCTTTCTTGTTCATCTTTAACTTCCCCTCCAACACTGAGAAAGCTGGATTCCACCACCCAGCATCCACTCACTTACTTGTTCAATCCCAATATATATGTCAAGAACAATCAACACTTTCGTGAAAAACTAATTTACCAAGAGGATTGTGCCTACAGACTGTTCTATTTTTAGGCTTACTATTTCCACTCAAAAAATTTCTTTTTTTCCAGTTACTAAGGTTAGCTTCTTTCCTCTTCACTTCCCTTAGTGCGGTTATACCATACATTTGAATCATTTGTCAGAGGCTGCCTTCCTTCCTGGTATCCTCCAACGTCCTTGTTGATGTGTGTCTGTTTATTTTGCATATGTTGAGGTTTGTTCTTTGTACAGTTTTGGGGATTTAAAAAAAGCACAGCATCATTCAGAACCACACAGAACATATTTGACATAACAGTTCTTTCACACTAAAAGTTCCCTGTACATCCCCTTTGTAGTGAACTACTTCTTCACCTAATGCCTAAAACTATTAATCTGTTTTCCATCCCTACACAGTTTTGCCTTTTCCAAAATGTCACATAAACTGAATCATACAATATGTAATTTTGGGGGGCTTCTTTCACTTAGTAAAATGCACTTAAAATCCATCCACATTGTTGCATGAATCAATAGTTTGTTCATTTTAATCAATAGTTTGTATATGGATTTGGCAATTTGTTTATCCATTTCCCTCATTAAGGACATTTTCTTTGCTTTCAGTTTTCAGTAATTATAAATAATGCTGCTGTGACATCAGTGCATACATTTCTGTGTATACATAAATATTCTAATCATTTGGGTAAGTACCTAGGCATTTGATTGCTGGGTTATTGAAAGACACTGAAAATGTCTTTCAAAGGGGCCACTCTATTTTGCATTCTCATCAGCAATGAATACGAGCTCCTATCACTCTGCATCCTTGCCATTAATTTATTCAATTTTTTGGATTTTAGTCATTGTAACAGGCATGTTACAATATCTCACTGTGATTTAAATTTTCATTTCCCTGTAACATATATGATATTGAAAACCTTTTCCTATGTGTACTTCCTATGTCTACTTATTTTGCACTTTCTTCAATGAAGTATCTGCTCAGGTCTTTTGCATATTTCTTAACTGGGTTGTTGATCTTCTTGTTTTTGAGTTTTAAGCATCCTTCATATATTCTTGAAGTAAGTCCTTTACTCGATATGTGATTGGGAAATATTTTCTAACAGTTTGTCACTTATCCTTTCACTCTCTTAATAGTGTCTATTACAGAGAAGTTGTTGTGTTTTTTTTTTAATTTTGACATAGTACAACTTATCAGTTTTTTCCTTCATGGATTATACTTTTGGTGTTGTACCAAAGAAAGATGACCTAGGTTTTCTCCTACGTTTTCCCTTATATACAGTTTTTTACTTTTTAAATGGTTTCATGTCTTTGAATCTTGGTTACCTTGTGTCTGGAGAGCTTTGGACTCTCCAGACTTCTAACTCTAGTTCTTCAACTCAGGGAGACTGCTAGGCTTAAAGGTCTAGGAACTCTCTCCAGGAAGTTAGCTAGGATAATCACAGTGCTTATATCTCGTTCATCTCATCTGTTTTTTGGCTCTCACGAATTAATACTAAGTACCTGATGTCCAATGTCTTATTTTTTTATTTATTTAGACTTTTATTTATGTATGCATACAAGAGCTGGGATACAGGTCAGAGATGCTGGGGTGAGAGGATTCACCAGAGACAGAGTAGGGAACAGAACAGGCAGACTGAAATACACTGCTGAGGAGAGCAGCGGGCGAGACTGGAGAGGTCTGCTTCGCCATGTGGGTAGCTCCCTGGCCAGCCAGGGATCGAACTGGTGCTGCAGAGGCTGCGGATTGCTTCATAGTGCTGTGCTTAACCCCTTGCACCACCAGGGAGGCCCTGATGTCCAATGTCTTAAATATAGTTATTTCATACGTTTTTGTCTGATATTTTAGGATGAAGGTTAAGTCTGATCACAACCTTCCACTGTGGCCAGAAGTAGAAGTTCAAGTAATTTATTTTTTAAATAAGTTAAATATATCGAAAAGTCACTGTTCATGACATTTTAAATCAATCACTTGACAATTATTTATTCAGTTATTGTAGGCACCATTGGCAAGCACTTAAGATACAGCATTAAACAAGTCATACAAGGTCACTATCTATCCTTCTGAGGTTCACAAACACTATCAATAATTAAATTTGTCATCAGTACTTTAAATACAAATGCTAGTAAGATAAAATTTTGTACAGGTTACATTAGTCCCATAGGAGAAATTAATAAGCAATTTCTCCACTACTGACCTGTATCTGTTATTTCTCCCATGAGGTAAAAGTTGTCATTGATTCTAAAATCAATCTCATTAGTCTCTAATCCAGCAGTTCTCAAAATATATTTGATTTTGTATATCAGTAAAAAACACGAGCATGCCCTCATAATATTTAGTCTGCTTGGGCTGCCACAAAAGATCACCACAAATTGGGTGCTTAAACAAAAAATTATTTTCTCACAGTTTTAAAACACTAGAAATAAAAGATCAAGCTGCTAGCAGGTCTGGTTTCTACAAGCTAAGAATGGTAACCTCTTAGCTTCTCGTTGTGTCCCTAGAAGGCCTCTTCTCTGTGCAATTGTTCTTCTGCTGTCTTTTCTTCTTCTCAGGACACCAGTCCTCCTGGATGAGCGGCTCACCCTTATGACCACACTACAAGTAACCTTAATTTCATCCTTATAGATGCTATTTCCAAATAACACTCACAATGGAAGTTAGAGCTTCAACATGATAGTTTTTTGATAATCTAAAATCTTTATATTATTTTTTCATATTTACCAAGTCAGGAAATATCTATACATCTTATATAAAATGATAAATGGAAAGAATGAAAACTAGATAAAATAGCATATGTCTTTTTAGAACATAAGAATTTTGAAGGGACACAATTCAGTACTTAACATTCCATTCTCCGGCTCCCCAAAACTCATGTCCTCCTACTATGCAGAATGTATTTATTTCATCCCCATAGCTTCAAAGTTCTTTTTTTTTTTTTTAAGATTTATTTATTTATACAAGCACTGGAGTACAGGCCAGAGGCATGGGAGGGTGACAGAATCCACCAGAGACAGAGCAGGGAGCAGAACAGGCAGAAGGAACAAAATACACTGCTGAGGGGAGCAGCGGGCGAGACAGTAGAGGTCTGCCACGCCATGTGGGGATCTCCCCGGCCAGCCAGGAATCAAACCGGCGCCGTGGAAGCTGCAGACAGCTTCACAGCACTGCGCTCAACCCGCTGCGCCACCGGGTAGGCCCAGCTTCAAAGTTCTTTACTCATTCCAGCATCAACTCCAAAGTCTTACTTAAATATCACCTAAATCAGGTATGGATGAGATGCAAGGAATGATTCAATTAGACACAAGATTTCTTTCTACCTGTGAACCAAGACTAATTATGTTCTTCCAAAATACATTGGTAGGACAGGCACAGAATATAAAATCCTATTCCACAAGGGAAAACATAAATAAGAACGGGGATAATGTGTCTCAGACAAGTCCAGAATACAGCATGGAAAATTCCATTTGCTCTTACGGTCGGAGAATAATTCTCTTTGGCCCGATGTTCAGACCTCCAGGGCTTATTGGGGTGGTGGCTATGTTTTCCAGGCCCACAGAGGTGGCCTTGCTCAGAGGAGAACGCTTTGCACATTGACCTTTGTGCTCCTGACTTGTGATTATAGCAGTTGCCTTGTTGACCTCTGAATCACCTTCGGGATCATTCTTCCCTCTTTTTTTTTTTTTTAAGTTTATCTCCTTTCTTTTTTTCTTTTTTTGAAGATTTATTTATTTATACAAGAACTGGGGTACAGTCAGAGGTGCAGGAGGGTAATAGAATTCACCACAGACAGAGCAGGGAGCAGAACAGGCAGACAGACTGAAGACACGGCTGAGGGGAGCAGCAGGAGCAACAGAAGAGGTCTGCCGCACCATGTGGGAATCCCCGCTGGCAGGCCAGGAATCAAACCAGTGCTGCAGAACCCACTGCACCACCAGGGAGGCCCTCATCCCTCTTCTTTTTTTTTTTTTTTTTTTTCTCGGTATAAATGAATTAAAATTTATTAGCCATAGAAAAAAATTGATTCTTCAAAATCAATTCTTGTTAAGTTCCCTATAAAACAATAAGCTTACAGAAAATTTCTCATGAACAGAAAATCACTATGCTTTTGGTCCAAGATATGTTGGTTTTTTTTCCTTTCTTCTTCAGATGACAGACAGATGGATGGAGCTGAATCTATGAATGAGTGTACTTGCCCCAAATGTGCAACAAAAATACAGAAGCGATGAACAGAAGACTCATAACCAATACTGGAACGGGGACAACTTTGAACCCAGGCGAATCTTCTGTGTAGAATCGCCACATCCCCCCAGTGCCTGCTGAGGTCGTGCGGCCTGCGCTCCTTGTTCCGCAGCTGGCATTTTTCCTCTGCCGGACCATGGATCCACTGCTTTGCTAGGAGAGCGCCCTGAGGAGCCAACGTTAGTGCCACTGGGGGTTGGACCAGGCATGCTGGAAGCAGTGGGGTGGCAGAAAGCTGAGAAGACTCCTCATCCCTCTTCTTAAAAGTTAAAGCATGTTTACATCTGAATAGCTCTATTGTCTCATCCTGTAGAATCCTAGAAGTCTGAAAGCCTGCCTTCATTCCTTCTCAGTCCCCTTCAGAGCAAAATGGCAGTGTCTCTAAACCCATCTCTAGTCCCATCTTCTGCTGAGATGGTGTATTAATTCCATGTGTTATTACTTCAGGGAGTGACTGTCTAGCAACACATCTGATAGTCTCTCTAGAACACGCATTCTCACTTTTTACAATAAGTTGAGAGCTTTCCAAATCTTCAAGTTCTGGTTTCTTTTTCTTAACAATTCATTCGATTTATCTCTTCTCTCACATATTACTATAAGCAGTAAGGAGAAACTAGGCTATGGTATCAACATTTTGATTAGAAATTTTCTCAGCTAAATATCCAAGCTCATCACTTTTAACTTCCACTTTCTACAAAACACTATAAAGCAGTTCAGCCAAGTGTTGGCCATTTTTTAACAAGGCCCACCTCTCTTCCAGTTTCTAATAAAATGTTCCTCATTTCCATCTTCATCAAACATCAGAATCACCTTTAAAGTCTGCATCTTCAAGGCAATGTAGACTTTTTCTACGATACACCTCAAAAATCTACTGGTCTTTTACTCATTATCCAGTTCGAAACCATCTCCACATTTTTACTATTTGTTATAACAGTTTTCCACTTTTAGGAATCAAGATTTATTATTCAGCTGGGCTGCCATAACTATATACTGCTATACACATACATTATATTCATTACAAAACTTACCAAGTATCTTAAAAGATTGAGAAAAATTAAGATATTTTCTTCTTGCAATCCAAAGTCTGTATTGCCCATCCTGCTTTGAAGACTACAGTTCTACACAATCAATTAAAAACATTGCTTAAGAGCAAGATATTAAAAAGAAAAATTTGGGTCCTCCCTGGTGGTGCAGGGGTTGAAGTCTCAGTGCTATCAGGCTGTTGCCAGACACTACGGCATGGGCTCGGCCCCCAGCCACAAGCCAGTCCACATGGCGCTATAGACCTCTCCTGTCTCGCCCACTGTTCCCCTTAGCAGTGTATTTCAGTAGATCCATCTGTTCTGATCCCCACTCTGTCTCTGGTGAATCTTCTTGCCCCCCACACTTCTGGCTACACCCCACTTCTTGTATGCATAAATAAATAAATCTTTAAAAAAAAAAGGAAAAACAAAAATTTAGAATGGAGTCTGTTAATATTCTGGCTTAATGTATTAAAGGTATCATTTGTTGCCAGATTATAATTCTTACTTATGTTATTTACTACCCATGATTTGGTAAGAATATAGCTTTTATTTATAATCTAGGTAAAGTAATGAATTTTAATATAGTAATTATAGCCAATGTTATAAAAAAACTGTAACTTTATAATATTGTTTACAATATAGTTTTTTTTTTTATGAATTTATTTATTTATTTGTTTGTTTGTTTGTTTGTTTATACATGCACTGGGTACAGTCAGAAGCGCGGGAGGGTGAGAGAATTCACCAGAGCCAGAGCGGGGAGCAGCGGGCAGCAGGAGAGGTCTGCGCGCCATGTGGGACCCGCCTGCGGTGGCTGGGGAGCAGCCGGGGATCGAACCGGCGCCGCAGAGGCCGCAGAGGCTTCGCAACCCAGCGCTCAACTGCTGCGCCACCGGGGAGGCCTGTTTACAATATAGTTTTAAACGATGTGCTCTTCTTTTTACATATCTGTAGGATAATAGTTTCACTTAGATAGATTCAATATCATACATAATCTTATCTTCAATACCACCATATTCTAATTATACCAACTGGCTCGGCTACAGGTATCTCAAAAGGTTCTGAAATCTTCCTAAAACATGTATGTACAAAAAAAGTTACCTTTCTCATCAGGAAGAGATGGTGCACTATCACTTCGTAGAGAATCGTCTGCAGCAGTCTGTACTTGCTCGTCAATAGAACTCTCCAGCTTTTCACCATGAAGTTTCTTCTCATTTTCCTTAGATAGAACTGAAGGACTTTCTTGACGGCTGCTACCACTACTGTTCATGGATATTATAGAAATAAATACACAAAAAAATAAAAAAAAAACAAAAAAACAAGGATCATAACTTTATAGAGTAAATTTATTTGGCCAAGAGAATATGCCTTATGACTAAGATGTAAAATGAAGAAAGATGTAATAGAAAACATAAAGTGCTTTTGTAGACAGAAGTCTGAGAAGAAATTTTTATAAAAGATGAGTAGGGAGAGGAGAAGAATGTTTCACCTTTAAACAATCATGATGGGCAATCACTGTCCTTAGGTTATCATTCCCCTTTTTTATTTTAAAATCAAATTTCTGAGATAAGGGGATTCTACTCACTGTTTTCACTTCCTTACTTTTCATCAACATCATGATTTCCATCCCAGCTGCTCACCTCTGTTTTTATAAACTCTACCTAAACTTCTAATTGCCAAATCCAGTAGGTAATCTATTTTCTCTGCAATATTAGATGGTGTTGACATATAGCTCCTCCTTTAAAAGTTCTACTTGCAAACGTAGATGCAACAGAATGCTAGCATTAGGGTAATCTGGTGGAAAGATATTCGGGAACTTTGTATTACTCTTGCAACACTTATGCAAGCTTTGGAGGTACAACTATGACATGGTCCTTATCAGAATGGATATAATTAAAAAAGGCAAACAATAACATGTTGGATGTGGAAAATTTTATATTCTTGGTGGGAATGTAAAATAGAGTACCTCCTTTGTTAAACAATTTGGCAATTCTTTAAAATGCTAAACAGAGTAACTATATGACCCAGAAATCCCACCACCTAAGAGAAATGAAAACATAGGTCCACACATATGTCCACACAGAAATGTAAATAGTAGAACTACTCCTTACAGTCAAAAGTGGAAACAATCCAAATGTCCATTAATGATGGATAAATAAAATGTGGCATATCCAGACCATCAAATATTATTTGTCAAAAAAAGGAATAAACTACTGACACATGATAAATGAAAACACTACACTAAATCAGAGAAGCCAGTCACAAAGGACTATACACTGTATGACACCACTTGTATGAAATGTCCCAAATAGATAAACTCATTGTGAACAGAGATAGAAAGCCAATTATTGGTTGCCACAGGCTGGGGAGAAGGGACCTAAGAAACTGATATGTAGAGGGAGAGAATTATGAAAATGAAACCCTCAATAAACTTCTAAACTCATCTATAATTGTCAAGTAAAGGAACAGGATATAGAAGGTGGTAATGACTAATATATTTAAGTGCTGTGAGAGGATACAGAAGGGATACCTAAAGCAGACTAGATTTTTGAAGGGGAAGTAAAAGGTAAATAAATGAAAAGGAGGTTGAAAGTTCTAGAATGAAGTCATATTACAGGCAATCGCAGAGAAACAAAGAGCTTGGCTCTTTCAGAGAACTGGAAGTAAAAATTAGTGGAGTATCCTAAGAGGGGAAATGTCAACAGACAAGACTGGAGACAGACCAACGTTCAATTAAAGGGACTTTCATGTTACACTAAGTGGCACTGAGAGAACACTGAAGGTTTCAAGCAGGTGAATTCAACTGGCTATAAATTTTTTTAAAATCACTCTAGTTATATAGTTAATGAAGAGTGGGAAAAGGTTAGCGAATAGGGAAGACCTACTAGGATCTCACTGCAGTAACATAGATGATGACCTAAATGGAGTAAGTTTCAACAAAGGTATCAGTGAAGTTAATGAAAATCACATAGTTCCAGACACACAGTAGGTACTCAGTAACTACTGGTATTTACTCCACATTAATTGTCATGTATTTTATTTTTCATGATTTTTTTTAAATTGAGATTTTACTACACTATGACAATATAGGTATTCTACACTTCTAAGAATGCTAGGAATTCTAAGAATGCTAAGAATGCTACACTTCTAACCTCTAGAATCTTCTGATCCAAGAACAGAGCCACAATTAAAAATTATAGCTGTTACTACAGCACAAGTACCAATGACAAAACACAAATCTTCTTTTGTTACAATAAAGATTAGTACATAAAGTAATGTCAAAAAATAAGGGTATCAGCAAAGCAATGTACAATAAACACAGGCTTCAGAACTACACAGATAAACCAATTTTTAACTCCATGTTGTGCCACTATATGTGACATTGGGTGAGTTTAACATCTCCATTAGCCTCAGTTTCCCTATCTAAAATGATGAAAACATCTGATCTGAAGATTAAATTTATGAAAAACAATGTATATACTGCCAGTACAATATAGGCTCTCAAAGAAAGATTGCTAGAATTTTATATGGCTTAGTAACATTGTAAGTCAGCTAATTAAATGAGGGAATCCAGAACTTTAAAGAGCAGACACTGTTCCACTTAAAGAAATATTAAGAAGTCAAAAACAAAGAGCAAGATTTAAGCCATTTATCAGACTTTACTAAATTGAACTGCTTTTACCTTCTGTCATGATTTTTGTATCTTGAAGATTCAGAATAACTATCATATGAAGGGGAATACTTCTGATGCTTGGAGTCAAGAGTCCCTTCTTTACTCTGAGAGAAGGAAACAGACTGACTTTTCCTATGAAGGAAATTAAAAATGATTAAACATTCCAAATGTCTAATAAGATAAATACTCCTTAATATTAGCATGAGATAAAATTTTGAAAGAATCAGTATTATGAAATCATTGCCACAAAGCATATGAGAAAGGCAATCAGCCTAGAAAAGGGTACCACACATTAAAGTATCTTTTGCTTCATTGTGAGAAATAGACACAATACTCCAAGTATCAACAAATGTGCACAGAAACTTATGAATTAGGGACAAATTGCGATGTAAAAAAAGAGACAGACAAATACGATTTCATCACCTGGCTCTACCTAAAAAATTTTCTGATGACTTTCTATCAATCCTAGGATAAACGGCAAAACTCTTAAGGTTTGCAAGGTTCCACCATGTTCTGATTCTTGCAATATCTTCTTCCTTTCTCAGCCCCACTTTGCTCTCTGTCTCCACTCACGCTGGTCTACATTCATTTTCTCTTATTATTTTTGCATGCATTGATCTGCCTTTTCTTACCTCCTTTATACCACTGACTCCTTTTTATTCGCTAGATCTTACTAGAAGCTTTCTTCCTTAGGAAAACCTTCTCTGACTTTCTTGCATGCCCTTGCTATTCAAATTCCTGTGTTATATGTCTCGGAGACCTAAGTTCCTTCTTCTGTAACACTTCAGTTTATAAGCAGTCATTCATGTAAGTGAATAGCTGATTAAAGTCTATCTTCTCCACCAGACTATACACCCATAATCATATTTCCAATATCCACAATAGTGCATGAGAAATAGTAAGTATCATTATATATTTGCTCAGTTAATATTAACCTATCTGTTTCAGTTCTGGTCCTCAGTTGTTTCATGAAGACTGAAGTGTGTTGCCTCTGGTGGTCATATAGTGTTGCTAGGGGAGCTCCTGAAGCAGTGATGGCATCTGAGATATGAGTTCGAGTCAACTCTGCCATCTAAACATGAACACATACAAGGCAAAAGTAGATTTAAAAAGATAATGTCACAGAAGATCTGAGAGGGAGCATAGTGATCTTAGCTATCTGGATTGAGACCAAGCAAATTCTGCTAACATAGATGAAATATTATAGGTCAGTTATTTAGACTCTAAGTCTCACTGGCTTCCTTATAAAATAAAGCATTGGACCACATGATTTCTAAGGTTTCACAAGGCTGTAACAATCTATGAGTTAAACAAAAAACCTTCCCATTATATAAAAGCAATGGTAAATCAAATATTAAATCTTCCTTTAAGGATCAATACAATTCCTACTTCCTATCTAAGTATTTTCTGATCAACAACATGAAGTACATTTTCCCTACTATTAAGCCGCAATATACAGAGACAGTAGTAAAAGAATTATGCCTTTAACCTCAGTAATAATAAAAGACACTAACATCACAATGAGTAGAAAATGAAACACCTTTGGGCCTCCCTGGTGGTGCAAGGGTTAAAGTTTCAGTGCTATCAAGAAATTACCAGCCACTGCAGCATGAGTTCGAATCCCTGGCCAGGGAGTTAACCCACATGGCGCAGCAGACCTCTCCCTCTTGCCCACTTCTCCCTTCAGCAGTGGATTTCAGTAGCTCCACCTGTTTTGCTCCCCACAATGTTTCTGGTGAATCCTCTAATCCTCCAGCACCTTTGGCCTACACCCCAGTTCTTGAATGCATAAATTAAAAAAAAAAAAAGTAAATACATCTTAAAAAAAACCATGAAACATCTTCATATAAAACAGGACAGAGGTTCTCTGGGACCAAGATTGGAAACTGAATCAAAGGGAATGAGGAAACTTTAAGAGAGTCGAAATTCACCAACTGTATACTTAAAATGGATGCATTTCATTATTCATAAATTACACATCAACAAAATAAAAAAAATTTAAAAAGTATAACCAAGGGAAGAAACTTAAGAGTTCTTCTCCATCTTTTATCTGTCACTAAATCATTCACACATATAACACACTGCAACACAAAACCTCTTCTTGGAAATGGATATGGTCCCCCACTGAAGGTGATTAACTTCCTAAATATGTATTTGCTAGACAGAAACCCATCACTGTTAAGACCAAAGTTATTCACACTGACTAAAAAGAACTACAAAAAAAAGTTTCTCAGAGGCTCTTACTTCACAGATTTGGCGTGCTGCATCTGTGGTGAGGCGAGCAGTCTCTGTTTGCTGAGTGGCTATTTTACAAGTTGCTTCCTGCAGGACTTCAGTTACTTCCCGTTGTGATTTAACAACCTGCTGTAATGATTCCGCATGGACCTGTATATAAAAGAGAGTAAAAAGAAGAGTAATGTTTCAGTCTCTTTCCACCCCCAAAATTTTAAAGTTATAAATTTGTTTCAAGGATAAAATTCCTTGTTAAAAAAAAATACTTGACTACCATTTGGATTTCTTTTTTTTTTTTAAAAGATTTATTTTTATACAAGAATTGGGGTAAAGGCCAGAGATGCAGGGGGTGAGAGGATTCACCAGAGACAGAGCGGAGAAAAGAACTGGCAGACGGACCAAAGTACACTACTGAAGGGAGCAGCGGGCGAGACAGGAGAGGTCTGTCCCGCCATGTGGGTTTCTCCCTGGCCGGCTGAGTATCGAACTCATGCTGCAGTGGCTGCGGATTGCTGCGTCTTAACCCCTGTGCCACCAGGGAGGCCCAGCATTTGGATTTCATGTCTTAGTTTCTAGAGTAAAAATCTGGAATCTTAAAATCATTGCTGGTGACTCATAACTCTACCGCTTGTAACTTTATGTGTCTATAGACAAGTAACTACACCATGTATCTCAATTTCCACTTCTCTAAATCAGGAATAAAAGGAGTTGCTAAAGACTCAAATGACATGAAATTAACCCACAAAGCATAATGTATTAAAAATTACTACTTATACTATTTCTTCTTTACTTTTATATAACTGAAAGAATACTACAGTGAAAGATAGAAATTTTGGATTAAAGAACGATTAACTGCTGCAAAATAAGTTACCTGAGCTGCTTTGTTTCGAGTTTCTTCTAATTGTCTCTGACACTCCAGAGCCTCTTGTTCAGCTTTTAATTTGAAAAGGGCCAAGTCTCTTTCATGACGTTGCTGTTGTGCCTGCAAAATAAAAAAAAATGAGCAACTATTAATTCTAAGGCTAAAATGTTTTAACACAGTGGCTATATTAAACACACCACTATTTTCCCTCACAAATCTTTTGAAGCAACCAGTTAGTCTGAAAAAAAAGACAGTAGATAGGACAGACATCAATCATTATTCCAAATATTTACTGAAAAAAAGCTGCTTTTAAGACTCCTACATTCAATATTACACTGCTGAGAGAAATATTTTAAAACTTAAATAGAAAAGAATTAGAATTAGAAATTGCAATACTATTAAGATATGCATTCTCCCCTAAACTGATTCAGTGTTATTCTAATCAAAATCCCAGCATACTTTTTTGGGGGTGGGGGTGGAGGCAAAAATTGGCAAACTGATTCTAAAAGTTATGTAAAAATGTAAATAAGCTAGGAAGGCCAAAACTATCTTCCAAAGTAATAAAACTACACTCTGATTTCAAAGCCACAGTAGTAATACAGTATAACACTCATACGAAGGATAGAAAAACAGATTAAAGGAAAAGAAGAGGCCCTATAAATATAACCACACAGTTACTTAATTGCTGATAAAGATGCCAAGGTAATTTATGTCTTTTTAAGAAAATGGAACAACTGAATAACTATATGAGAGTATTGATAAATTTTGACTCCTTCCTCACACATAATTAACTAGCAACAGTTCACACACTTAAATGTGAAAGTCAAAATTACCTAAAGTTTTTGGGAAAAATATAAAAGAATATCTTTATTAGAGTATCTCAGGGTAAGGCAATAATTTCGTAGAAAACAAAAGGTACTAGCATGAAAGAAAAAGTTAAAAACTAGATTTTATGAAAGCAAACATCTTTTATTTTTTCAAAAGATAAAATTCAAAAAATAAACAGGCAAGCAAAGGCTAAAAAACAGTATCTGAATCATATCTGAAAAGGACTTGTTTCTAGAATATATAAAAAGCTCTTACAAATTAATTAAAAAAACACAATCCAATTAAGAAATGGGTAAAAGATAAATATTCAAATTATAAAAAATATATAAAACCTCCTACGTCACAATATATTTCTTCACACTCACTAGATACCTTTTCACACTCACTCTCATATATTGTTGCATAAGCACAAGTTGTTACAACTATTTTGGAAAAAAGTATGGCAATTTCTTATAAACATATACTTCACCCAAGCAATTATATTCCTACGTATTAACCTAAGAAAAATGAAAACACATTCAATACAGCAAGCTGCAAAAAAAAATGGTCATAGCAGGAAGGTTTATAATAGCCAAGAACTGAAAATGATACAAATGTATATCAACCGAATAGATAAGCAAATTGTAGCATTTGATGGAGTATCATTAATCATTAATGATATTAGAATCATTAATCATTCCAGATACCATTATACTCTACTGAGGAACACTGTTTAAGACTTTCACTGAATTTTGTTAGCAAATGAGAAGTTCACATCATCTGAAATTCAACAAACACTGGATCTCTTTTCTTTTTGGTACAAAGCATTAAAACAAAACAAAAATATGTCATTTCTGACTTTTCAGTAAAAAGAGAAAATAGTAAGAATGTTTAATTAGCTAATTTCACTGTCAAAAAAGGGAGAGAACATAAAAATGAAGTGTGTTGGAGAGAAAATGATTGTATTATTATTCTACTGCCAAATACTGCATGTTCAGTTCTCCTTTTAGTTCTCTATATAGTGTTGATTTTCCCATAGTCAATTATAGATGCTATGTAGCATTCTATTTTTTTCTACCTGGAATGTTAAAATTTGGGGTTTCATAAAATTCATTATTGAGACTATTTTAGACAGTAAGGAAGTGGGGAAAAAAAAAACCAAAACACAACAACAAAGAAAGCTAAAGAAGAAAACTCCACTAATACCTTTATGATCTGAGCCAGGGACACACTCTCCTGCTGAGCAAGAGAAATCCCCCTAACTCTTTCTACATCTGACAGCTGACGCACCGACTCCTCAATGGCACTCAAGTAATTGAGTTCGGCGGCCATTCGATGCTGGAGGCCAGCAGGAGAAAAGCGTTTAGAACCTAGAAGGCACAACAAATATCACTTGTGAAAAGTTCACATGAAATCACATCTCAGGTTTCTAAAATTTACTTCTCTTTTTAATGGTCAAAAACAAGCCCACTTTCCTCTGTAGGCTACAATGACAGTACAATGTATTCTACTTCTGATATATATGTGTGTGTACATGTGTGTGTACACCTATAAACACTTCAGAGTACACATATAAGGTACATTTTTCCGGCATTTTTTGACTAAAACTGGCAAGATGGGAAATTCACCAATATTGAATTGCTTGTGTTTTTCAGTATTTATTTTCCTGCACATTTTTATTTAATACTTCAAAAAGTAATCACATTCACTTGAAATAACATTTCCCTGTGGTTCAATGAAAAGAAAAGGTATTTTCAGAAAAGAAAAAAAACAAAAACAAAAACCGAGTATGTCATTTTTAAAATTACAATTGTAAGGGTCTAACTTGCCTGGAGTTGAAGTCATATCTGTAGTTCTGCTGGCAGGCAGATCAGTGAAATCAGCATTAGGCTTAAATCCTGTTGTAGCTGAAGGAATTATTACTGACGATTTAGATCTTTCTAACGAAGTTCCTGGAAGGTCAAACTGCAACAATTTCTGAGAACTTGGAGAAAGGGGAGAAGCTGGAGTTTTCTGAGATCTTCCCTTGTCTGACGAGACACTAGAAATTTTGTTTTACCAAGACATCAGAGAAAGGAAAATTACTTCAAGAATCAGCTAAACAATTTATAAAATAGCATGCATTACTTTCTTTATCAACATTAGATATAAAAAGCCACAATTCAAGCATTTACTCATCCAAGACAATCACTACGGTGAATGAATAACTATGAGTGTTCTTTTAATTGCCAGATTTACAATGATCAACAAGTTAGGTATAAACCTTACCCAAAATAAGATTAAAAAAAAAAAACTTCCTTGATTCTATTAACACTTAGCTCTTTTCTCTAAAATGTATACATATCATAAATTAATCACTGTAGTATAAGGCAAAATCCTCTATACTATACTATACTATACTTAGACCTTACAAAGCAATAAAATTACAGTCATATATATGGATAGCAAGGTCAAGCCTATCTTATAAAAATGTCTTAAAAAGGCTGATGTCTAAAATATCATTTTGTATTAAAAATTAAAAAATTACAAAAACAATTCTCCTGTCATTCTTCTAATCTCAGGAGACTCAGAGCAAAAATTTATTTTCATATTAACCATCTCTAAGAACTTAATTTAATATATATTCACTTAGTTCTATCCACCTTTTAATGCTATAGTCTTTCCAAACTTTCTAATAATGTTTATCAAATACCTGCTTATTAGAAACATCTCTTTTTAGTAAAAATGAAGTATTAAAAAAATAAAACAAGTCAGTTATATATGGTCAATGAATAGAGAAAATATTAAGAATGTTTGATTAGCTGATTTAAACACTCATAAAAAAAGGAGAGGATAAAATAAAGATTAAAAACTAGGGTTATGAACAGAACTACAAAGTCTATTCAGGAAATAAAATTGTTAATTTTTTTCTTTTAAATTAATGATACTGTAAATTTAATTAAATGTCAATTACAGTATAAAATGTATATTACTATACCTCACAGAATGCCCAGAAAGATCCTCCAAAGTGCTATCGGTGTCAAGAGTCTGCTCATAATCTTTAACAGAAACTCTGTTACTGGTTCCAGATTTCTTTCCCTGATGAGAGCCACGTTCTGAACTAGAGAGTACTTTTTCCTCATCAAGAAGTGAATTCTGAACATTTCCAGTGAGTGAATCTAGCCCTGTAAAGTAAATGTTACAGAGCTGACTTCCAATATTAGAAGTTACTGACAGATAACAGACTTTAGTAAAATAATAAAAAATAAAGACCAGAACATTTAAAAATTGACTTATTTTTAAAATATACACAAAATAAAGCAGTTCACCCTTCTGCTTCGATTTAAGTAAAGTGAAGTCTCTTCCTTTCATATCTTCTACTATTAAAAAGTAAACTCTTCTGGGCCTCCCTGGTGGCACAAGAGGTTAAGACAGCGCAACCTATGCAGCTATTCACAGCCACTGCTGCATGAGTTCGATCCCTGGCCAGGGAGCTACCCACATGGCATAGCAGACCTCTCCTGACTTGCCCACTGCTCCCCTCAGCAGTGTATTTCAGTCAATCTGCCTCTGTTCCCCGCTGTCTCTGGTGAATCTTCTCACCCCCACACCTCTGGACTGTACCCCAGTTCTTGTATGCATAAATAAATCTTTGGGGAAAAAAAGTAAAATATTCTTAAATCAATTGGTTTAAGAAAAAGATGTATTAAAAAAAGAATTATTACTCTATCCCAGTGAAAAAGTAAACAAAAAGGAGTTTTATAAGGATAAAATTCAGACCAGAGAGAAAAATGCAATTAACTATACAATCCTTTTGAAACTCATGGCAAGAATTATGCATGGTAATCTATTTTTAATATTTTGAGAATCCTCCATATTGTGTTCTATAGAGGCTGTACTAGTATACATCCCCAACAGTGTTCAAGGGTTCCTTTTTCTCCACTTCTTCACCAACACTTGTTTCTAGTCTTTTTCATATGGGCCAGTCTCACAGGTGTGAGATGGTACCTAATTATATTTTTGATTTCTATTTCCCAAACAAGTGATGATGAACACATGAACAGCCATTCTACTCTTCAGTATCTACCCTAAGAATACAAAACACTTATTCAAAGGAATATATGTACTCCTATGTTCATTACAGCCCTATTTATAATAACTAAAGTTATGGAAATGACCTAAATGCCCAAGAAGCATGGAGCAGATCAGAAAAATGGCATGTATATGCACACACCAAACATTATAATAGTACTCAGATATAAAAACCAGATGAACTGCCATTTGCACCATGAATGGAACTGGAAAGGATAATGCTAAGTGCAATAAGTCAGAAGTATAAAGGCAAATATCAAATGGTCTCACTTATATGTGGAATATAGAGAAACACAACAAAGGGACAGTCAAAACCAAACCAATAATAAACTCTTACCTAACTATAAAACTGAGGCAACCAGGAGGTGGATGAGGGGAGTTAGAGAGGGAAGGGGCCCAATGGAACATTTTGGAGGATTGTTGGGGCACCAATGGTGGGCAGGATATGAAAGAATATATTTGTAGCAGTTTGAACCTATGACCTTCGGAACAAATACAAAGATGTAAACCTACTTCACATCAATAAACATAATCTGGGGGAAAAAAAGAATTAGGTAGCCATATTCTGTTCATATTCTCTGACTCAGAATAATATTGGTTGTATGAATATCTTTAAGGAGGTTATTAAAACAAAAACTACACATAGTATCTAAAACATAACTCCATACATATTTACTAATAAAGGTTAGCGGTAACCTACTAGCAGAGCAAAACAGCATGCAAAATGTGGTTCCATACATGTTAATATTTCCTGTTTACGTATGGCTTTGAATTATATCTATGGATTTTGCTAAAATTGAACACCCATTAGACTATTGAACAAACAAAACAGATGACAAGTGTTGGCATGGATGCAGAGAAAGCAGAGCCTTTGTGCAAAACTAGTGGGAATGTACAATGATGCAGCCACTAAGGAAAAGAGTACACCAGTTCCTCAAAAACTTAAAAAGAATTACTGTTCAATTTAACAAGTCAACATCTGGGTAGATACACAAAATAACTGAATGCAGGGACTCAAGCTATTTGTACACCAATGTTCATAGCAATTATTCACAACAGCCAAAAGTTGGAAATAACCAAAATACCCACTGACACATCCTACAATATAAATGAACCTTGAAGACATTATTCTAAATGAAATAAGCTAGACACAAGAGAATAAATACTATATCCTGCCACAACCTGGAGTAGTTCAACTCATACAGACAGAAAGCATAACAGTGATTTACAGGGGCTGGGAGAATGGGGAATTATTGTTTAATGGATACAGTATTAATATGTGATGTGAAAAAATTTTTGAGGTGGTGAAGGTTGCACAACAATGTGAAATAGCTTAATGGTACTAAACTGTATATTTGAAAGTGGTTAAAATGATAAAGTTTAGGGCCTCCCCAGTGACGCAGAGGGTTGAACGCAGTGCTGTGAGGCTGTCCGCAGCCTCTGTAGTGCGGGTTCAATTCCTGGCCGGCCAGGGAGATTCCCACATGGCTTGGCAGACTTCTCCTGTCTCACCCGCTGCTCCCCTCAGCAGTGTATTTTGGTAGTCTGCCTGTTCTGCTCCCTGCTCTGTCTCTGGTGAATTCTCTTACCCTCCCACACCTCTGGCCTGTGTCCCAGCTCTTGTATAAAAATAAATATTAAAAAAAAAAGATAAAAGTTTATGCCATGTATTTTATCATAACAAAATAAATATAAAAGCTAAAAAATGTTAGCATTGATTATTTCTAGATACAAAGATTACAGATGATTTTTTAATATTTAGTTTTCTATACTGACTTCTCTTTCCTCCATTTTTTTAATGTGATGAACAGGTTTATTTTTACAATTAGGACAAACAATTTTGGAAGCAAAATTACTCCCTAGAGGCCATAATGTGATTTTAAGAGTCCTTTACCTAATTACTATGTCTTCTTACCTCTAGGCCTGCACAGTAAATCACAACCAAGAGTGGAAATGAGGGGACTGAACGATATTTCATTGGGTCAGTTACTGTACTTACACTGGGATATACATACTACTTGTTAATTTCAAGTAAGCTTCAAAATCACTACATAAAGCATTTATTATCATCTTTACAGATAAGAAATTTAAGTATTATATTCAAGGATGCTCAGAGGTGTACATAAAAATACTACAAAGTTTTTAAAAAGCAGTTGAAAACAGTGCCATTTGTATTTCTGTCTTTAATACAGATGCTTGTGTACACCTGGTTTTATATTGGAAAAATATATACCAAAAATGTTAATAGCCATCTTTAGCAGCAGGATCAACAGACACTTCTGTTTCTTATATAGTTGTTTGTCTATAATTATTAATTTTATATCACTGCAAATGTATTCCCTTTGTATTAAGGAAAAGATTTATAATATATATATAGTAAAAGATATTGTATTTCTAATGGTAAATAAATGAATGCTAACATTAAGGAAATTTATATAGCTTTTTTACAGAATCAAATCATAACATTTAAATACTACCACTGTATCATTAGTAAAAGGAAATGCCACCATTTAGAATCCTACTTACATTCTATTTTCTCCTTTTTTCCTTTCTTTCCTTTAGAAGAAGCAGATGAATGAGACGATGCAGCAGAGTGGGCCCCCGATGAATGCTGGGAAGTAACATCCACAGAGGAAAGCTCATAGGCAGACTTTCTGTTAGACAGGTCCTCTTGAATGCCTAAACTGCTACCACTAGAACTGTCACAGAATATGTAATAGAGGTTAAAGAAATTAAGCCTTTAAATGCTGCTAAAACAATAGATATTTAAAATCTATTTAATTACTAGGAGAACATAACCATAGTCAAAGATACCTTCCATTTTTCTTTTTTGTTTTCCTACTATATAAGAACGGGTTGTTCCCTATGCCCCAATTTAATACTTAAAAATATTTCAGGGAGTTGTTTACTGAAATGAAAACAATAAAAATGGGTAATTCAGACAGATAAGAAAAAGATATAATGTTGGATACTGGCATATTTGGCCATGATTCTTATTCAAATTTATAATTTAATATCTTCTAATTATTTTCCTTCTGATAACCTCATAGAGAATAATAATTTACCATTTTCTAATTCAAATTAGAAATAAAGTACAATAATTTATATTGACAGGTGATATTAAACATCATCACAATTAAATCCTTACAAGTTTTGACTTAAAAATTTAATCTTTTCAAAAAAATCAAAATCAACAAGCAACTATGAACCAGAGACATACTACGGGGGCGGGGGAGGGTGAGGAGGGATTAGGGTCAAAATAAGGGGGGCGGGAATTGTATGTGGAATATAACCAAAATGAAAATGCATACAATTGTGCAAAAAATAAAAATGGTGTAAGAATTATATAAAATAATTAAATAAAAAATCTAATCTTTTCTTTGGAGCACAAAACTATTCTGCTATAATTTTAGTAATTTATTAATTTTGTTAGTCCAACTAGATGTACTTTTTAAAAATCATCCAATAATTATGTGGATTACAATATGTAATTTATGGAGAAAATTATATTGAATACAAGTAACTGCAGATTATATAACAAAACTTAGTGAGGAAATTTTCTCTAGCATAGTCTGATTCACTTACTATGTGATTTCTTACAAGTAACTTAAGCTTGGTGCTTCAGTTTTCTCTCCAAAATAGGAATAGGAACAGTAATACTTGTCACATGAGATTATTATAAGAACGAATTAATACAATAAAGCCCTCTTAGTACCTTGCACATTAAACTTTTAATAAATATTATGCCACCTTCATTTTTCAAAGTTTGCAAAATTTAAGATGTTATCCTAATTATTAAAAATATTACTGATTGCTTGGGATCATGGAGTCAAGGATCTATAGGGTTGTCTTCAATTCTATCATGTAAAACCATTTCTTAATTTTGTATTTCACTTAATATTCATAACACTCTAACAGATAGGTACTATTATTTTCCCTTTTACAGGTAAGGAAATTCGAGGCACAGGGAAGGTAAATAATATGCACAAAGACAAAAATTGGGAGATCCAGGATTTAAACCCCAGGTAGTCTGGCTGGATATATTTTAGTAACTACTATGCTATGTAGCTCAACATGTATCCTTAAACAAGCAAAATTTGATTAATATTCAGACCACACTTCTCACTTGTACATTTTTCTTTCACTTCAGATTTTATCCCATAATGTGAATATATTCTTACTTAGGTTCAAGAGCTGATTTTTTTTCTGTCAACGCCCCACTCCCTGAAGAGGAAACAAAATCATCTTCATATGAAACACTGCTTAAAGGGGTTGTGATGGCATTCACAGGCCGCGATGGTGATGTTCCTCTTTCCAACCTGTCTTCAAACCCTATCAAAAATAGTAATTGATAATGTTTTAAAACCCAAGTCAAAAACTACAAGCAAAGTATTCTGCAGCATGGCATTAACAAAATGGATTTAGGGACATTTTAGTTTGCTTTTTAGTATTGCTTCTTTTCAATTTATCTTTATGTCTAACAATACATTTTTAACTTTTGATTATGGAAATTTTCAAACATATATGAAAACAGAGAGACTATCATAACTAATAGCATCACCCAGTTTCAACAATTAGCAGATTTGATTTAATTAAAATTTCTATTACCAAAAAACCCACAAAATTCCTGTCCCTCCCCAATGCCCCATTTTCTACTATTCTCAAGATTATTCTGAAGTAAATAGCAGGTAACATGTCATTTCAACTTTAAATGTTTTAGTTTAGCTAAAAAATCTTAGTAAAAATTTAATGAAATTTAGGAATAAACCCAAATTTCTTATTTAAAAAGAGGTTTTTGTTTGCTATACTTCGCTTTCATCAAAAGAAAGCAAAAGAACTTTAAAATCTGAAAAACTTCAAAATAACCACCTACAGAAACAAAAGAGATCAATAGTATATATAGATCTGTACATGTTCATAACAAAATGGCCAAATATGAATTCTAGGAAAATGCAATGTGATACCCAATTGAGCAGATGAAATCAATACATTTGTCAAGTAAGTTGTTCACTATGTACAGTGGAAATGAAAAATTACAGTATCAAATAGCTGACTTAAGTTCAGTCTCACTCTCTAACCTGGAAATTCTAAGGTTATATTAGCAGAAGATGGGTAGAATCTGCCTATAAGAACACAGAAAGTAACTTAAAGGCATTTAACCCAACATAAAAAGGAAAGTTGTATTGCAAGGTTTCAAGGATAAGATGGGAACTTTAGAAATTACTTCAGAAACCAAATATATAGCCATGTAATGATTCAAAGTCTGTTTTGAAATTAGTTTTGACAAATAGTAATACATGTTTTCATACTAGAAATGTTACAGTTGCTCCCTTTCAATTCTTACACTATATTCCCAATGATACACAAATCACTGCATTGAAAAATACACTTATTTTCTATTTAAATACTTAACTATTTAACTATGGTCATAGACAATCTAGTATACATTTGATAGATACCAACCCTAAATATTACCTGTGAATTTCTCTAAATTTTATCAAAATTTCTGTCACTAGCAACCAACATATGACAGCAAATTTAAAAAAAAAGATTAAATTACTAACACTCTAGTTAATGCTCACAGATAATTTAAATGATGACTAATAAGGACAATAAGAAGTCTCTACCATCCTCACAATGAACTTGTAAAACGCACAGTAAAAATGCACAGTTAAATATTATCATGTATTGAATTATAAAATAATTTATCTTGAGATAACATACAAATATTTTTCTCACCTTTTCCATATAGCTGATATGATTTTGTAAAAATATTAATAACACTATGTGGACTTCCCTTTGCCAATTCTTCCCATGGTCCTTTGCTTTGCGTACCACCTATGTGCCCAAAAAGTGGTAAAAATTTTTCGGCTTCCTTCTGAAACTCCTTAATGGGTTCATAAGTATTTCTTTCTCCAGCACAAAATTCTTTTTCTTTTAAGACTTCCACTACCTTCAAAGGAGGTCGTCCATCTTGACCTCCTTCTTCTTCAGAGAAACTCCCCTCACTAAGAAGAAGCCCTTCACTGACTGAATCTGTGCTAGAACCAAGAGACCTTTTGGCTTTGTCTTTAGAACAAACTTGCATATCAGAGCCAGAAGAATCAGTCTGTCTCTTACACAACTGTGCTAGCAGTCCTTCTGATTTGGGAGCAGGAGATCTTATTCTTAAGCTTGATATGGCACTGTGAGGTCTTATCATCTCAGGAAGCTTTTTAAATTCACTAAGGTTGCCTACACCAGGAAGATCATCATCAAAAGTAGCATGAGATACACAGGTTCCCAGCATCTTTTGAATTCGGGCAGAGAAAACATCTTCAGTATCCTCTTTCACAGGTGGACTTATAGACTTGGTCCAAGGCCCATTTTCTTGGGGTGTTTGCTGCACGTCATACTCAGAATTCCACACTGACCCATAATTAATGTTGGCCCCAGCTAATTTCTTTGCTTCACTTTCAATCCTGCTGGACAAAGAAGCAGCTGTTGCTTTCAAGGCTTCAATACGATCCAGTTTACTCTTATATTGGCTGGCACTAGGTTTTAGCAAGGCACCTGGATGAGCAGCTGGTGAGGTTAGATATGGTTGAGGTGTAAAAGTTAATGGTCCTGAAGCCATATTATGATTCTTCCTGGTTGGTAAAAGAGATTCAAAATCCTTATGCAAAATTCCTACATGCTCTAGACTCAAGAGATGGGAGAGTAAATTTCCAGCTGTTCCAACATGAGACTGTGGTTGAGGATTGTGGACTCGTGGGCTCAATCTATCAGGTTGTATCCATGTAGGTTCCATCAAGTCCCTTCTGGAGATAAAAATCAAAATATGTTAGCTAACAAAGCAATTACATGTAACCCACTGTTTTTTTAAAGTTATTATTTTTTCTGATTAAAAAAGTAAAGCATACTCAATGCAAAAAAAATAAAAGAAGATAAAAAATAAAGGTCATTCATAGCTAAACAATAAATAAGTGGCACCATTAATATTTCATTTAAACTATATCCCTCCAAACATTTCTCTGTGTTTAGGTTGGTTTTGGTATTGTTATTTTCACCAAAACATAAGATCTTATCAAATATACTGCTTTGCAAACTGCATTCTTTAACTAAGACATCATATTTTTTAAAGTACTAATTAAAAAGAAGGCATTATAATCTTTAAAATTCTGTAAACAAAATCTTTACAACACTGACTATAAAAGAGAAATGCTTAAAATTGCTAAATATTAATGTAGACATATTAAATATTAACAAACACTATATGCTGAATATTTATGCTTAACATTGTGCATACTAAACAAATGAGAGTATTACAACCTAATTAAAAAATATTAATGAACATCAAACAACTAGATGCAAAACTATGACTACTAATTATAAATACACAACGCAAGGCAAGGTGTCCATAAAGTTTAGAAACAGAAGAAAGACATCTTAGGTGACATTATATAATTCACCTATATTTCCAGATTGGTAAGCATCCTGTATATTAAGAGGGACAGAAAGATTATATCCCTTATATATTCAGGGTATAGAAAAGCTGCTGCTAACTATCAAGGAGATCCTTAGAAAAATAACATGAGATTTTGTCCTTGGTCTTGTCCCTTATTTTTGAATGATGACAAAAAGATATGCTTATCAAATCTGCAAGTGACATAAGCTGAAAGGCATAGTTAAATACATAAATTATCAAATTAGGATATTGCTAAACCAACAAATAATGAATTATGACTCAATCATAATTACTAAATCATGATGGAACAGGCTACACTATCGACCAAACTAGTGTGGAGAAATGTAAAGTCTTACCAATTGCATTAAAAAAAATTATTTGGAGGAAGGTAACCACAGTGATAAGCAAATTGAAAAACATATCACTCAGATTGGGTTTCTTCAAAAAGATTGTAGCAATCTTTATGATTGCTTAAGGTCTGCCAAGAAAATCAAAGGAAGGAAGACTAGAGCATAGATTCCATACCACTGGAAACAGATTATTACAAATGCAAGGTGTTATTAGGGCCCAAACTAGGGCTAGGCATAATAGAAACATAAAGAAAGTTATAAATGTAAAAGATACTATTGCATTAAAAAACCAAGATTTTTAATTTTGGTTTTTTGGGGTTTTTTGCATATAAGAATTGGGTGTAGGCCAGATAGTTCAGGGGGTGAAAGGATTGACTAGAGACAAAGTGGGGAGCTGAACAGCCACATTTACTTAATTGCACCGCTAAGGGGCGCAGTGGGCAAGCCAGGAGAGGTCTGCTGCACCATATGTGGGTTAGCTTCCTTGTCGGAAGTAGTGATGATAGCACTGGCCACCAGGAAGACCCAAAAAGCCAAGGTTTTTAAATTCAAGCATTTAGCAGCAGGTGCTTTTTTGCTGGTAGAGGGATAGGGGAGACAAAAATGGAAAGACAATATAGTTAAGACTTAATTCTTACTCTTTAGGATCACAAGATTTAACAGGAACAGAGTTTAATAAACTGCTAAAATACAACATCATTAAGGACTAACACAAAGATATAAAGTTCAGGGGCCTCCCTGGTGGCACAGGGGTTAAAGACACAGCGCTATCAAGCTATCACCAGCCACCGCAACACAAGTTCGATCCCCGGCCAGGGAGCTAACCCACATGGTGCAGCAGACCTCTCCTGTGTCTCCCGCTGCTCCCCTCAGCAATGTGTTTCAGTCGATCTGCCTGTTCTGCACCCCACTCTGCCTCTGGTGAATCCTCTCACCCCCGAACCTCTGGCCTATACCCAAGTTCTTGTATGCATAAATAAATGAATCTTTAAAAAAAAAAAAGAAAGATATAACGTTCAGTAGGGTAGAGATGGGGAGCAATGAACATTCCTAGCCAAAGAAAGTGATATTTGAGTTGAATCTCCAAGTTCTTCAAAGTATATATGCAATCTGGATTTTTCCAGGTAGTTAAAGCAGAATGATGGAACACAAAGGGCATGGGAAAAAAATGCTGTGCTTTCAGGCATAATGTAATAATAAGCATAATGAGATATTGCAAAACTATTAACAGAAACAGGAAGGCTAAAGAACAGTAAAAAGAAAGTGAAGTCAATATACTATCTACCACAGGTTAAAAAAGCCTGACATGAAAAGAAAGAAGAGGAACTGATTCAAGGTAATAAGGTCTAGTAATAGATTTATGGTTGGTTTATTTTTAATATTTGGTAATTTGTTCAGTATTAGGAGGAAACTCAGAGAAAGGTAAAAATTGAAGATGTAAAATCTGCAGGGTCTGTCTGACAAAATTAACAGGATTGAGATGAACATAGAGAGTACACCTACCTAATGGTATTCAAAAAATTTTTAAAGCTTATTCATGCTTTGAATTTGAAATGTATTTACAACATCAAAAAAAAATTCATGCGAAACATTTCACTTATTTGGAGATAGTGTGTAAAGTGATTGAATAGACAGGTTTCTGGAATCAGACTGCTTAAGTTCAAATCCATCTCCATCACCAATTTATTAAGCTTTGAGAGTTTGATTTCTAGGTGTGACATCCTTTGTAAAACAGGAATAACAATAATGCCTAACAGTAGGAATTACAAGAATTGAATGAGAATATACATACAAAATACTTAGATCAGTGCCTGGAACATAACAAGTACTCAATAAATGTGAAGATATTTTTTATTGGTGTTATCATTTCTCTTGGGGGTATTAAGGTGCAAGTGGACTATGTACGTTAAGTTTCAAAGCCTTTCTTGGTGATTACAAAATATAATTTAAACCATGTAATCTTGAAACCACCTTAACTTTCATGCACAAATAGTTTTTTCCCTTATTACTTTATTGCAAACAATATTTTATCCCCCCAAAAAATTTAAGAAAGGTTAAGGTAAAATAGCTCACAATCACCAATCTGAAATCAAATCAAATCCCCCCTAATCCTTGTTTGTGTGTTTATATGCATATCCAAACATAGCTTGTAAGAGAAAAGAATAATAAACTGACATGACTTCTTTGAAGAAATTCTGGATAATAATAGATACAGAAAAGCCCTTTGAAAATTATTCACCAAAATACTTTAAAATTTTTTTTTTAAAGAGTGGATTTTTTTTTTTTTGAGATTTATTTTTATTTATTATTTATACAAGCACTGGGTACAGTCAGAAGCACGGGAGGGTGAGAGAATTCACCAGAGCCAGAGTGGGAGCAGAGCAGGCAGAAGGACCAAAGTACACTGCTGAGGGGAGCAGCAGGCGGTAGGACAGGTCTGCGCGCCATGTGGGACCCTCCTCCGGTGGCAGGGGAGCAGCTGGGGATCAAACCGGCGCTGCAGAGGCTGCGGGCAGCTTCGTAACCCAGCGCTCAACCGCTGCGCCACCGGGGAGGCCCAAAATACTTTAAAATTTTAATTTTACTGTGATTAATCCATCCAACAAACTTTCACTGTGTATTTAGTTCGGAGATAGAAAGAGTGCTTCAACTGCAAGTGATCACCAGGTAAAAGTGATATTTACACTGGGTACGAAAGTTGAAAGTAGAACAGAATCAGGCAGGCATGCAGTAAGTTATGATGGACACCATGCTTAAGTATCCATCAGAAGCTATTAACCACTTTCTAAATAAACCTCTTGCTCACAAAGAAGGTCAGTCAACAAAATTCAATGAGGATATGCTGCCACACTAATTTCAAGGAAAGAAAGAACCTTAGTCATCTTTCATTCTCCCCTTTTTACCTTGCAAGAGGCTGTGGAGGTTCTGAAAGAGACATGTCACTACTGGAAGATGCACTAGGGGGTCGTTCCTGCACTTTGTTTTCTTTGTCAGATTCTCCAGATGGCTGATACCCTGGTCTGATCTAGGAGAAAATAATACCAAATTTATCTGGCTGCCATTACAGCAACACACATATTTAAATAGCACATAAGATAAGTATTAAGTCATTTCAACTCCACAAAGATCATGAAATATAGGGACAGAAAAGTTGTTCAAAAAATTTTCAAATAAAACCAAGTTTACTTTGTCTTAAAAACAGCCATTACAATTAAAAGCAAAATTATATCTGAAATCCTACAAGGGTTACCTAACATTAACTGCCCAATTTAGAGTAAGTTATTACTCTTTCTAAACCTCAGTTTTACCATATAAGTAAAAAAATTTCAGTGCCTATCCTTCTCAAGGTTGTGAGGATTTACTGATGCCTTAGGCCAGTTTTTTAAAACAGTACATGACATATGGTATGCACTCAATGCTATTCCTATTATTCTTAAAAACATTAGCAATATTAATAAAATATTCTTTAACTTTAGCACATATCATAAAAATAGTCTAATCTAACTTCATTAGTCTAATCTAACTTCATTTGCTAGTAACACAATGAAACCTAGTGAGGGATATAACTAGCAGCAATGACAAGATGAACAGAGAATAGTAACATTCAGGAAACTCTTAACTGAGCACTAATTTACAATCACATTTAATAAATTGCTCTTCATACACAATAAATTGCATGAAATGCTATCAAACTATTACAAATATTATCTGAGCATATGTCTGAATATTAGGAATTGGGAGTAATTTTTAAACAGTATAGCAAATAAGCTTCTATTAACCATGAATTACTTCCCTTTGTATTTTCACCACAACTTTTACCTGTGCTTCCTGCGTAACATGTTGATGAGTTGGCTCTTCAAGCAAGGTCTTTTCTAGTAGCAATTTGGAGTAAGTCTCCTGCAGTCGCCTAGTAGCTGATGGTTCAGGGGGCACATTTTTTACTTTAGTAAAGGCTTCTTTCTGTTTCCGGTAGAGTTCCTGTAATCGTTTATTCTTCTGCTCTGTAGCCTCCTTTTGGGCCTTCTTCTCTTCGTTTTGCTTCCTCTTTCTTTCCTCCTGTTGTCTAACAATGTACTGACGTACCTCATCTGTGTCATAGTGGCGCTTTTTGGAAATAACAGGGGGATCTTCGTTAGCTGTTATTTTGTCAGGTTTTCTTTTTATTGGGCTATGACTCCTAGCGGCTTGTACTGGTGCTGATGACTTCTGATTCTCTACCTCCCCTGTCTCCTGCCTTGCAGCCTGAGCTGCAGAATCTAGCTGTAGGTCATCAAGAATTCCGCGAATTTCATCCGGCAAAAAGTCCTTATTTAAGGCAGTGTTTTCCTCCTGTTTATTATCCGGAAGAGATGTAGCTGATTTCTTTACATTACTTTCAGATCGAGCTCTACTTCTTGAACGTTCTGAGCTCCGTGGAAGATGTCTATGTGAAACATCCAACCTGGGATCAGATTCTGCTCTTCCAATATGACACCCTGCAAAGTATGAGCTGTTAGTGATTTATTAAATTACATATTCATTCCTAAGACTTATTGCACTAAGCAGAAAATTAGGGAACTTTGCTTCACCCTAAATTCAAATATCCTTTGAAGTCTTCTAGAGAATTATTATAAAAAGAAAGAAAAATAGGGCCTCCCTGGTGGGGAAAGGGGTTAAGACACAATCTATGAAGAGATCCACAGCCACTGCACCACAAGTTCGATCCCCGGCCAGGGAGCTACCCACATGGCACAGCAGACCTCTCCTGACCCTCCCGCTGCTCCCCTCAGCAGTGTATTTCAGTCAATCTGCCAGTTCTGTTCCCCACACTGTCTCTGGTGAATCCTCTCACACACATCCCCACACACCTCTGGCCTGTACCCCAGTTCTTGCATGCATAAATAAATAAATCTCTAACAAAAAAAAAAAAGAAAGAAGTCAGAAGCAGAAAGACAAATACTGTGTGGCATCATTTATATATGAAATATAGAGAAACAAAAAAAGGGTCAAATAAAACCAAACCAATAATAAATCCTGGAAATCTGACTGTAGAATTGAGGCTATTAGAAGGAGAGGGGGAGAGCAAAGTATGCAAGGGGAAAAATGGACTATGTTGGAGGACTACTGGTGCCTTGGTGGTGGGTGTGGTGACCCAACACCTCTAAAACATAGACAGTGTTGTAAGGCAATACTACCTCAAATCAAAAAAAGAAAAGAATAGCTAAGAATCTTAAAAAAAAAAAAAAATTAGCAGTAAGAAAAGAATTCAATCTTTTGAAAAAGTATATACTTCCTTGGCATTTTTAAAAAATATATATCTTCTTTTTAAATAAGGGCAGATACTATTGATGTGAATATTTAACTATCAGAAGTAATAGAGCATCAGTATTTCTATTACATGCATATTTAAATGTTAGTATTACTCTCCCCTACCCCCCAGTGCTAAAATAGCTAAAAAGGCTATAATGTTAAAAAACAACTCTACAACTCTACAGTGACAGAAAAAATTAAATATAGAGAAAAGCATTAAATGACTTAAATGCTTGCTGATGTGGTTTAATTTCAGACTGTGTACATGATGTGAGTTTACTTAAAAGGTAGATGAAAGTGAAAGGGCCGAATGCAAATATATACTGACTTCTATATGACAAAGCATAATTGTGATTTCTTACTGAATCCATTCCAGAAGCTCAAATTAACTGAGCCAAATTTTGCTTCTCAAAAGGAAAGCTGACCTGTACGAATTTATATTTCATTACTGAAAATTAGTGCTCATGAAAAACTAACATTCAAGATTTTTCAAAAAGATGAAAGCACTAGCAGGACTTGAAAGTCTAACTAGAGTTTATGGATCCTAGATCATATTTTGTTATCCACGGACTATATACCTTTCTCAGGTCCTGTTTGTGAATCTGTCAAATGAAAAAAATTCAATTTTGTGAATGTCTACCTGCCTTTGTGTATGGACAGATGAGGTAAATTGGATTTGACTCGGCAACATGGCGGCGAGGAGACGCTGCGAGTAAGATCTCCCATTAAAAAAAGTGAATAGGGAGGAAAAGCGGCAGGTCCCAGTGAGAACTGGGACACGGAAGATAAACGGGTGACTCCAGCAAACTGCCCAAAGAAGAAAGTTGCCATAAAAGAGGACCAGAAGGGAGGGAAGCCCAGAACCCTGCTCCCCTCCCCCGCCCACAGAGGCGGCACTCTCCGACCAGCAGAGGGGAGGAAACAACAAACCAAAACGGTCAACAAGAAAAACGGACGCAGCAAGCGGGACTGTGAGTGGAAAGGAACTATTTCAGCCACCACACCCCGTGAACGGGAGCTGTGGAGAACCCTGCAGGATTCGCCGCGGCGGTGAGCGAACGGCTCCGGGCGCCATTAGAGAAGAACAAAGACCCCGGGAGACGCGCACACAGCCCGGGCTGCCGGTAAGCCTGCGCAGATAGCGGCGCGCTCGGCGCGCTTGAAAAGCAAGTGCAGACCGGGATCGCGGCTGCCCAGGTCCCCGCGCCTGCGACCTAGGCTTGGGAGACGACCTAGGCTTGCGGGGAGACGCGCGGAGGTCCTCACTGAGGTGAAGGTCCCTCCCTGAGTGAGCAGGAACCAGGCGCCCAGGCACGAGAGCGGTGCAAAAGGCGCCCTTCCCGCGCCACTGAACTGGGCTACAGCCCGCGTCCTGGAACTGAGGGCTTTGGAACTGAGACCCGGGGCACGAAATTAGGGGCGTGGGTTCCCCACGACGGTGGGGCACAAGGCAGACACAGCACCCCAAAGCCGTTGAGGTGTACCCTACCATCCCCGCTTTGCTCCCTGTCCCACAGCGTGGAAAATCAGCTCCCCAAGGGCTCTAGGAGAGATCTTTGGCGCCACCTAGCGACTTGTAGACAGCACAGGCTCCTGAAGGAACTAGTGGCCAGCTGGGGAGTTAGCCCACACCGGGCCCCTTCCGAACAAGTAGTCTGAGCCCACAGGGAGAGCGAGCACCCACAGCCAGGGCAGACCAGGCACGCAGAAGAGTGTGCCTGACACCGGACGCGCAGGGAGTGTGTCCCACATCACCATTTTAGAACAGGGACATTTCTTCAGTAAAGACTACCTGCAGAAGGCTTCCTCAGGAGCCAGAGGTGAGCGGGGGAAGTTCGCCCACGCCAGACCCCCTCTGGCCTGCAGTCCAAGCCCAGAGGGGGAGCAGGAACCCACCGCCGGGGCAGACCAGGTGCACAGGGGAGTGTGTCCCCACATCGACATTTTAGGACAGGGACCTTTCTCCAATAAAGACTGCTTGAAACTGACAGATGACTCCAGGAGGAACCAGAGGGGAGAAGAGAAGCCCACCCAAGATGCCGGCCAGTCCCAACAACACAGTGTCCCAACGCATACGGCAAATTAGAAAACAGACAGTAGGGAGGAGAAGAACCACACGCAACCTAGCAACTCTCCAGAGAAAAAGCACACCACAAAAAGAAAACCAGCCCCCAGATTGCAACGACAGTAACTTGGAAGAACTTCTGGGCCTTCCAGAAAGAGAATTTAAAATTGCCGTGATTAAAAAACTGACAGAAGTCATAAAGGAAAACAATGATAAGGGAAAAATAATCAACGATCAGAAGAATGAAATTGAGTCCCTAAAGAGGGAAGTAAAAGAAATGCAGGAGATCAAAGAATTAGTGGAAGAACTAAAGAATTCTGGGAAAAGCAATGAAAGCAGAATTGATGAAATAGAAGAACGAATAAGTGCTCTTGAAGACACAGAAATAAAAAGAACCAAAACAGAAAAGGAAAGAGAAGTACGAAGGAAAAAGAATGAAGAAAGACTTCGGGAACTATCTGACTCCATGAGGAAAGGAAATATAAGAGTTATAGGAATACCAGAAGGAGAGGAGAGAGAAGTAGGAACAGAGAAAATTTTCAAAGAGATAATTGAAGAGAACTTCCCAAATGTGAAGAAGGAGCTGAAAATTGATATACAAGAAGCAAGAAGAACACCAAACTTCCACGACGAAAGGAAAAATACAGCAAGACACATAATAGTAAAGCTCCCAAGAATCCAGGACAAGGAAAAAATAATGAAGCTGGCAAGAGGGAAGAAACAGATAACATTCAAAGGAAAGCCAATCAGGCTGACATCAGACTTCTCCGAAGAAACACTACGGGCAAGGAGAGAGTGGAGGGACATAGTCAACAGACTCCAAGAAAACAGATGCCAACCAAGAATACTCTATCCCGCAAAGCTCTCCTTCCTCTTTGAAGAAAGAATATGGACTTCCCAGACAAACAGAAACTCCGGAATTTCATTGCAACTAAACCCCCACTCCAAAAAATACTACAAGGAGTCCTAAAGCCAGAACCTCAGAGGGACGAATAACAATGAAAGAAGGCCAAAAAAAAAAAAAGTTATTAAAAGAATAAATAAATAAAATCAAAGGAAAGACAAACACAATGGCAAATACAGATGTTAACATATCAATATTAACTCTAAATGTAAATGGACTAAACTCTTCAATAAAAAGACACAGAGTTGCAGCCTGGATTAAGAAACAAAACCCAACCTTTTGCTGTCTCCAGGAAACACATTTAGCTACAAAAGATAAAAATAGGCTCAAAGTCAAAGGATGGAAAACAATCCTACAAGCAAATGGGCCAAAAAAGAAAGCAGGAACAGCTATACTTATATCAGATAAAACAGATTTCAAACTCAAAAAGATAAAAAGAGACCCCAATGGTCACTACATTATGATCAAGGGGACAATACTTCAAGAAGAAATAACACTCATTAACATATACTCACCAAACGAAGGAGCACCAAAATATATCAGACAACTGTTGTCTTCTCTGAAAACAGACATCAGAGAAAACACATACGTAGTGGGAGACTTCAACACACCACTATCAACAATGGATAGATCAACAAGACAAAAAATAAGTAAAGAAACCAAAGCTCTAAATAAGGACCTAGAGCAATTGGGCTTAACAGACATCTATAGAACACTAAACCCCAAAAAAACGGAGTACACAATTTTCTCAAGCGCACACGGATCATTCTCCAGGATCGATCACATACTGGGGCACAAGACAAACATCAACAGATACACCAAGATTGAAATCATACCAACCATCTTTTCTGACCATGAAGGCATCAAACTAGAACTAAACCATAAAAAGAAGGCAAGGAACTTTCCTACCTCATGGAGATTAAAAACCACACTACTGGAAGACCACTGGACTAATGAGGAGATCAAAGAAGAAATTAAAAAATTTTTTGAATTGAACGACAAGGAGGACACCAATATCCTAAATGTATGGGATGCAGCAAAAGCAGTAATAAGAGGAAAATATATAGCAATAGAAGCTCACATCAAGAAACAAGAAAGAACTCAAAGAAGCAACCTAATCTCGAAGCTCAAAGATCTAGAAAAAGAACAACAAAAAAACCCAAAACCAGTAGAAGAAAAGAAATAATAAAAACCAAAGCAGAAATAAATGAAATTGAAACTAAAAAAACAATCCAAAAGATCAATGAAACCAAGAGCTGGTTCTTTGAAAAAATCAATAAAATAGACAAACCCTAGCCAGGCTCACAAAGGAAAAAAGGGAGAAAGCACAAATAAACAGGATCATCAATGAAAGAGGAGAAATCACAACGGACACAGCAGAAATCAAAAGAATAATCAGTAACTACTATGAACAGTTATATGGAAATAAGTTTAATAATCTAGAGGAGATGGACAAATTCCTACAACTCTACAATCACCCAAAGCTAGATAAAGAAGAAATAGAACACCTAAACAGACCAATTACAATTACCGAAATTGAAATGGTAATCAAAAACCTCCCCAAAAACAAAAGCCCAGGACCTGATGGATTTACAAATGAATTCTACCAAACATTCAGAGACGAATTAGTGCCTATCCTTCACAAACTCTTCCAAAAAATTGAGAAGGAAGGGACAATACCAAACACGTTCTATGAAGCCAACATTACACTAATACCAAAACCGAACAAGGACAACACTAAAAAGGAAAACTACAGGCCAATCTCCCTAATGAACACTGATGCAAAAATCCTCAATAAAATTTTAGCCATCAGAATCCAACAATGTATCCATAAGATAATTCACCACGACCAAGTTGGATTCATTCCAGGGACACAAGGATGGTTTAACATCCGAAAATCAATCAACGTTATCCAACACATCAACAAAAAGAAATATAAAAACCATATGATAATATCAATAGATGCTGAGAAAGCTTTCGACAAAGTGCAACACCCATTCATGATAAAATCCCTTGAAATTCTTGGGATACAAGGAACATACCTCAACATCATAAAGGCCATCTATGACAAGCCAACAGCCAGCATCATTCTCAATGGTGAAAAGCTGAAAGCAATTCCATTAAGATCTGGAACAAGACAAGGATGTCCACTCTCACCACTGCTTTTCAATATAATACTGGAAGTCCTAGCCAGGGCAATAAGACAAGAGAAAGACATCCAAGGAATCCAAATAGGAAAAGAAGAAGTCAAACTATCACTATTTGCAGACGATATGATATTATACATAGAGAACCCCAAAAACTCCACAGAAAGGCTAATTCAACTCATCAATCAGTTCAGTAAAGTGGCAGGATACAAAATCAACATGCAAAAGTCAGTAGCCTTCCTATACACAAACAATAAATCTGAAGAAGAAGAAATCAAAAAAACCATCCCTTTTGTTATTGAAACAAAAAAATCAAATATTTGGGAATAAATCTAACAAAAGAGATAAAGGACCTATACAAAGAAAACTATAAAACACTGTTAAAAGAAATAGAAGAAGACACAAAGAAATGGAGAGACATCCCCTGCTCGTGGATTGGAAGAATAAACATTATTAAAATGGCCATCCTTCCAAAAGCAATATACAGATTCAATGCTATTCCAATCAAAATTTCAATGTCATTCTTCAAAGAAATAGAACAATTATTGATGAAATTCATATGGAATCACAAAAAACCCGAATAGCCAAAGCTCTCCTGAAAAAAAAAGAAGGGAATGGAGGCATTACACTCCCAGACTTCAAACTATACTACAAAGCCATAATCATCAAAACTGCATGGTATTGGAACAAGAACAGACATACAGACCAATGGAATCGAATAGAAAATCCAGAAATAAATCCACAGATTTATGGTCAACTAATCTTTGACAAAGGAGCAAAGACTATGCATTGGAGCAAAGAAAGTTTGTTCAATAAATGGTGCTGGGAAAACTGGGTCGCTACATGCAAAAGAATGAAGCTTGACCACTACCTCACACCATACACAAAAATCAACTCAGAATGGATTAAAGAACTAGACATAAGACCTGAAACCATAAAATATATAGAAGGAAATATAGGCGAAACACTACGTGATCTGCACATCAAAGACATCTTTACAGACACATCACCCAAAGCAGTGATAGTGAAGGCAAAGATAAACAGCTGGGACTACATCAAATTAAAGAGCTTCTGCACAGCAAAAGAGACAATAACAAAAACAAAGAGAAACCCCACCAACTGGGAGAACATTTTTGCACCCAACACTAATGATAAAGGACTGATCACAAAAATCTGCAAAGAGCTGATGAGACTCAGCAACAACAAAGAAAATAATCCAGTCAAAAAATGGGCAGAAGAGCTAAAAAGAAACTTCTCTGAAGAGGAAATGCAAATGGCCAACAGACATATGAAAAAATGTTCAACATCACTTGCAATCAGGGAAATGCAAATCAAAACTACCATGAGATACCATCTTACACCAGTGAGAATGGCACATATTAAAAAAACTAGCAACAACAAATGCTGGCGAGGGTGTGGAGAAAAAGGAACTCTTGTGCACTGTTGGTGGGAGTGCAAACTGGTCCAACCACTGTGGAGAGCTGTGTGGAGATTTCTGGACCTACTAAACATAGAGCTTCCATATGATCCAGCAATTCCACTCCTAGGTATTTACCCAAAGGACACAGAAACATCAATTCCAAAGAACACCTGCACCCCTATGTTTATAGCAGCACTGTTTACAATAGCTAAGCTTTGGAAACAACCCAAATGCCCAAAAATAGATGACTGGATCAAGATGTGGTACATATATACCATGGAATATTACTCAGCATTCAAGAAAGATAAACACATGCAATTTGCAGCAACATGGATGGCGCTGGAAGGGATCATGCTCAGCGAAATAAGCCAAAAAGAAAAAGAAAAATACCGGATGGTCTCACTCATAGCAGGAATCTAGAAAACTTAAATAAGGGACCAGGAAAATGAATAACTATAAGAAAGTGAAAATCAAAATCAACAAAAAACTATGAACCAGAGACACTTTTAGGGGGCGGGGGCGGGAGGGGAGGGATTGGGGTCAGAATGGGGGGGCTGCAATTGTATGGGGAATATAACAATAAAATTTATAAAAAAAAAAAAAAATTGGATTTGACTCTCTTAAGGCTCCCAAAATATAATAAAATTTGGTACAACAGTGCTATGTTATGCACAAACAGCTACACATAATTAATATAACATGTGGAATTCTTTTTAATGTCTTGGTAATTTTAATTTTTATTGCAGTAACTTTGCAGTAACTTACATTGTTGTTAGTATTTTGGAAGTATAAGAACCATTCCCTCCCCCAACTTTTAGAACTCAGATACACTAATTCAAAGGAAAACTTGCACTCCCATATTCGTTGCAGCACTATTAACAAAAGCCAACTTATGGAAACAATCTAAGTACCCAAATCAGATGGGTGGGTCAAGAAGATGCTATCATAGCACTCCCAACACCAAAGCATACATAGTCTACTACCATAGTCCACTGTGCTCCTTCCTGGATTTGTGCTCCCCTCCCCTATCCTTACTCCTGAATGTCTCAGTTCTAGCATCTGCTTTCAGGAGCTAGTTTTTGAGTTTGGCATGAGTTTGGTCTGGTTTCTCTGTATTCCACATATAAATGATATCATCCATTATTTGTCTTTCTCTTTATGACTTATTTTGTTTAGCATGATCCCTTCTAGCTCCATCCATGTTGCCACAAATGGCATGAGTTTATCTTTTTTGATTGTTGAATAGCATCTTCTTGACCCACCCATCTGTTTTGGGGCATTTAGATTGTTTTCATAGTTTGGTTTTTGCTAATAGTGCTGCAATGAATATGGGAGTGCAAGTTTTCCTTTGAATTAGTGTATTTGAGCTCTTTGGGTAGATACCAAAGTGTGGAATTGCCAGGTCATATGGTAGGTCCACTTTTAATCTTCTGAGAACCCTTCATACTGCTTTAGGCAGGACCAGCCTAAATTCCCACCAACAGTGTAATTTTTTTAAAGTAAAATAACATTATTTTAAAACATAGGTTTCAGGTATACAACATCTGTGTGTGCAATATTATGCTCATCACCAAGTCTAGTTCTAAATTCTTAATAAAGACCACTATTAAGTGGAAATCACCAACAGACAATCTCAAGAGAACATTCTTCTTTTATGAGCTACATTCATAATTACAAAGCAAAATCTTTAAGCATTCTCAAGAGTATTTTCATCTTTTCTAAGTATTTATATAAGCAACTTTTAATTGCTTTTCTCAGCAATTTTAATTATTGAGATACTTTAACTTAATAATTTAATTACTAACCAGATTTAGTAGTTCTTTCTCTTCCACTTCTGTCACTAGATGCTGTTCTTGGCTCTTTTTGCTCCATCCTGGGTGCAGGTCCCAGAATCTTCTTTACTAATTTTTGTCCATCTCGCCAAGAAGATGTACTTATCAAATGACTGCTACCTAAAATATAAATATATGATTGAGCTTAAAACTTAAATTTTAGCTCCAAGAAGTATATCTACTCAATCAAGCATCAAAAATGTAATTCATCTTATGTTTTTTTATGTCAAAGTCCAAAGGTTTGTAATGCAATTTAATTTTTAGCCCTAAGTCAAACTAATGGTTTACTTAAATCTTGATTTAACTACCCATCTCAAGTAAGGGTAAATTGTTTTGAAAGTAAAGTAGCAAACATTACTGATGCCTCAAAACTTTGCACAATGAATTCAATTTTGGCACAAAACAAAATTATATATCTATAATAAGTGTTTGGCTTACCAATATTATTTGCACAGTACATAGTACATAGTAAAATGTATGTTTTCTGAACAAATGACTTAAAGTTTAAAAAATTGAGGAAACATGTAGCAGTTAACAGTGATTATCCATGGAGAAGAGGGTAATACAGAGAATTTTACATTGTATTTTACAGCTATATACTATAACTATACACTAATTACAAATTACTGTAACTAGTAACGACAGACAAAAAGCTATATTATCAACATTTTTAGCTGATCTAATCATAAGAGTTCATAAAAATAAAAGTATGTTCCAATTAATACAACTGTTTACCAGGAAAAAACTTTCCATTTACAAGTTTCTGAAGGTTAAAAAATTAAAATCAGACCACTATTTCAAAATATAGTAATTAAAAAACAAACATGAAACACTATTTATAAAATAGAAAACCATAAAAAATAAATGCAAAATAAGTATGTTTAAATGCAAAGCAACATTAAAAAATGAAATGAATGAAAATAATTAAATAGCACTTTAAACCTAATCAAAATTAGAAAAAAATTTTATATGCATAGCCAATGAGGGTAAAATTACAATAAAACCAGTCTACTTATACTCTGCTTGTTGAAATATGAGTGGCTATAGTTTTATTAAAAAACAAAACCAAAAACAGTACTATGTTTCAAGGATCCCAAAAGTATTCATTCCCGTCAATCAAATAATCCAAATAATAGAAATGTGTGCAATGGAAATAATCCAAATGAAAATGTTCACTGTATGATTTTTTTAGTATCAGAAGCAACCTAAATATTGAAGAATGGTTAATTTTTCTACTAGATGAAATATCAATTTGAATGACAATTTCCTTAAATAACATAAATGTTTTTATGGAAAGATGCCAAAAGAAAGCTATATCAATGTATAATTACTACGATCACATACTATTATGATTTTAAAACTACTGTAAGGAAATGCACAAAATAATAATAGTTTTTTTAATTTAAGTAAGGATCATAGTTTTATCTGTTTCATTTCTGTAATGCTCTTTTATGTTTATAATAAAAGACATTCCATTTAGTTACTTTAAGAGGTTTTTTTAATTTAAAAGTTTAAATGTAAATATATCTGTAATAAAAACATCCATTATAAAAAAACATGAATTATAAGTGCATGCTATTTAAACCTTGATATTAACCTTAAACAGTCTATCTAAAATATTTAAAAGATTTTAAGTCTATTGCTCTATCTATAAGAAATGTTATGTCCTCAAGCAAAATTAGAGAACAGGCTTCTTTCATTTTCAGCTTAATTTTCTGAATCAAAAGCAAACAACCAAGAATATAAGAAGTAGCTATTTATAGATGTAGACTTCTAAATACGCTCTGTGGTTATTTCTAAACCCTGGCTCTCTAGAATAGTGTCATGCAGTCATTGGTAGTAAAAGAGGACTTTCATTATAAACTATTAATACAACTTTAGCACACTTAATGACTCTGTCTAGTTCTTTGCCACTGTGCATACATGGAATTAGCCATCCACAAAACTGGATAAATATAACCCAAGATCAGTGTTCAGAAGTTATAGTAGTCCCAGTGCTTCATTTCAAACTATGCTACTGACAATGGTGTTGCACAATATCATACAAAAAAACAATACTTTTTAAAATGCAAGAATTAGTTTAGTTTACATTCAGACACTTCAGACAATTTTAATGTTTTATTTGTATACAACAGAGTCATTTTATTATTATTCTAGATTTAACAATGGACATCACAAAACATGTGCCACATTATTAATTAGTTTTTGACCGGAAACATAAGTTCCCGGTCAAAAACCAATGCCCCATCACTCCTGCTCCATGTTACTACAAGACCTTGTACATCCCTTATCAGATATGTGTCATATTTATTGTAACTATCCATCTATTGTTTTCCTGACAAGATTATAATTCTAGGAAGACAAGAGTTATATACATCTTGCTAACCACTGTATTATTTACACACATATAGTAAGTGCTCAAAAATATTTACATTATGAATGTATGAATGACTGATGCAGAATGTTTCCTAACTGAAAGTGACAAGTTCCCAAGTTTCTCCACTGTCTTGAACCAAAATATTCACTAATACACTAAATAACCATTTTCATATAGTCAGAAATAATAATGGAATCACACCTGATATTTAAGCACTTACTAAATGCCAAGTATGATACTGAGTGCTTTTAATAACAAATCTTTTAGGTCTCACACAACCATGTGAGATAATTACTACTGTTTTTCCAATTTACACATGAGTAAACCAAAGGACGCGATTAACTCATCAAAGAACAAAACAAGACAATGACAATGGTAGGTTATAAACCCAGGCAATCTGGATCAAACCTAAAATGTTAAATCACTATGAAACTAGGGAGTTCTCTATTTTCCCAGTCCTGAGCTCTTCAGAGTCTGGTCTGATCACCCCTAACATACACTGCCATACTTCTCTTGAGTAGAATTTACTCTTTTATGACAATAAAATACTTAGTCATAACGCAATTCCATTGTATATAAAAGTTCACTACATAAAAATCATTACCTTTAACCTGACTGATTTCTATTAAAAATAATGATAGAAAAAAACTGGGGGGTAATAAGCATGATCAATATGGTAAACAGTTTCATGGGCAGGTACATATATGAAAGTTTAGGAAACTAAACATTCTAGAAATATATGGCTTATTCTATGTCAACTATACTCAAAATAATGTATTTTTATATAAAGCATACATACATGAAATAATGACACGTAAAATGTATTAAATTTTTGTATGTGACAAACGCAGATATTTAGTTCCATGCAGATCTCACTTTAGTAATAGGTATAACTTTAGGATGGACATGATATCGAGAAAACTAACCTGTTTTACAATCTGGACTTGATAAATGTGCTACCTTTTGGACTTTTCTTACAGGTTTGACCACTTTTTTCTCTCTATTTTTTTCAGCAGGTTTTTCTTTCACAGAGACATCATCTGAAAAGCAGAACATTTACAGCAAATATTATGATGATTTTAATTAATTCCCTCACCCTCCACCCAATATGAAAAGTCAGTATGAGATATATGATTCAGATAAGGAGGAAGAAACCTTTGCTGACACATAAGCTACAAATGCCATTTCTTCTTATGGAAAGGTAAAGATTACTGCTACTTACTGTTAGGTGCCAATTCTTTATCTCTTTCAGGCTATGCTTCAGAAATTTACCTTGTTTTCACAAACATGAAGAAGCTGCACAGTAATGTTTTTGAAGTCACGGTCATAGTATTTATAGAATCTCAGAGGTTAAGCACTTTTCTAAGATTCCTTTTCATTTAGAAATACCAAAGGCCTCCCTCGTGGTGTAGGGGTTAAGTCTCAGTGCTATCATGCTATTGCCTCTGCAAATATAATTTGATCCAACCAGGGAGCTAACCCACATATGGGGCAGCAGACCTCTCCTGTCTCACACGCTGTTCCCCTCAGCAGTGTATTTCAGTAGTTCTGCCTGTTCTGCTCTCCACTCTGTCTCTGGTGAATCCTCTCATCACCCACTGCCCCGGACCTCTGGCCTACACCCCAGTTCTTCCACAAATAACCAAGTCTTTTAAGAAAATAGAAATACCAACATAACTTACATATTCATGAACTTCTAGAATAAGGTTTTATAAAATACTCAATATTCTCAAATTAGGCCTATTTATGGTTATGCCAGTGGAAGGGATCAAGGTATTTCACATATAAATTACCAGTCATTTTTAAAATTCCAATCTTGGAGACTATACTGACTACACATATAAATTTGAAATTATAGATCTGAATAAATATATTTTAAAGTACATATAGTGCTCTACATGCTGGACAAAGTAGAATTATTAATCAAATGGGCCCTCAGGCAGGAGCATTCACAGTGTCTAAGAAACACCAAAGAGACAAATGTGACTAAAGTGAAGAAAGAAATATAGTAAGAAAAAGGGTAAGAGATATAACTGAGGGCTATATCATATAAGGTTTCATAGGTCATTGTAAAAACTTCAGGTTTTACTTAAGCTGAGATGGGAAGTTTCTGGATGATTCTGAGCAAAAGAGTGACATGATCAAAATTAAATTTTAACCTAGCAGCTGTGATGTGAACAGACCTATAAGAAGAAAGACAGATATAACCAATTAGAAAGCCATAGCAGTAACCCAAGCAAGAGACTGATGGTGACTAGGTGGTAATGTCATAAAGATCTAGGTGGTAATGACATAAAGTAGCTATATTTTAGATAATAGGGGTATTAAGAATGACTCAAGATTCTATGCCTGAACAATTAAAGGATAGGATTAACTAAGATGGAAAGATTGCAAAAGGAATAAGTTTAAGAAGCACGTCATGAACTCAGTTAGTTAGTTAGCTCTATTTTGGGTATATTAGGCTTGAGAAATCTATTATACATCCAAGGGGTAATATGGAGTTAGCAGTTGGACATCAGAGTCTGAGTTCAGACAAGTCTGAACCAGAGACAAAAATGTGGGAATTATTAGCAACAAAGACTATTTTTTTTTTTTTTTTTTTTTGATGAAAAGCTGTTCTTATGTTTTATTTTTTTTTTTTTAATATTAAATTTTATTTTTATATTCCCCCATACAATTGCAAACGCCCCATTCTGACCCCAATCCTTCCCCTCCCGCCCCCCCACCCCCCAACAAGTGTCTCTGGTTCATAGTTTTTTGTTGATTTTGATTTTCACTTTCTTATATTCATTTTCCTGGTCCCTTATTTAAGTTTTCTAGATTCCTGCTATGAGTGAGACCATCCGGTATTTTTCTTTTTCTTTTTGGCTTATTTCGCTGAGCATGATCCCTTCCAGTGCCATCCATGTTGCTGCAAATTGCATGTGTTTATCTTTTTTGAATGCTGAGTAATATTCCATGGTATATATGTGCCACATCTTCTTGATCCAGTCATCTATTTTTGGGCATTTGGGTTGTTTCCAAAGCTTAGCTATTGTAAACAGTGCTGCTATAAACATAGGAGTGCAGGTGCTCTAACAAAGACTATTTTAAACCCTGAAAATATATGAGCTTGCCTAATGTGTATGTAGAGAAACAAAAGTTAAAATTAAAAAAAAACCCACAGGTTAGAGAGAGGGGAGGGGAAGGAGAGAATGATGGGCAGGGATCAAATCAGGTAAATGGAAGCAAAAAAAAAGAAAGATACAAGTTCTGAGACCAGGGCATGCCAGTGTTTACAGGGATCAGGGAGTCAATTAGGAAAAGAAGCAACTGAAAGGAGCTGCTAGACTTAGGAGGAAAACCACATAGGGATCCTAGATGTCAAGTAAAGTGTTTTAAGTAAGAAGGAATCAATAATGTCCAATGTTGCTGAGAGGTCAAGTAAATCGACAAATGAGAATTAAACATTGGGCTTAACAACATGGAAGTCACAGACGATCTTGAAAATGGAAGTCCACAGAGAAAGGAGCAAAAACCTAATAGAATTTAAGAATGAAACGGAGGAGAACAATTTAAGACAATGAGTAAGTTTTTAACTTTTGCTGTTAATAAGGGAGAAACGGGGCAGTAGCTGAAGAGACAAGTGCCAAAAGAGGGATTCTTTCACGATGGCTTAAATAACAACATGTTTCAAATATGTTGATGAGGATACAGAATTGATGGTTTGTAAAGAGGAAAAACTTGATGATGCAAAATAATGGAAACAGAGTTGAAATAACATGTTTAAACATAAAAGATCAAATGGAATCTAAAACATAAGTAGATTAGGGTGGTCTTTGAAAGGAGGATAGAGTTCACCCCCCAAAACAAGACAGAAGGCAGAATAGGCAGACCTCTAAAAGAATTCTTTGATATATAATCTATTAGTCTATAATACTGTCTTATGAGGTATACTGTTATTATTCCCATTTCACAGATGAGAAAACTAAAGATGAGATATTATACAACAGGTAGTATATACAGGTAATAAGTAGCAGAGCCAAAATTTGAAGGCTTGTAAACTAATTCTAATCTTTGCTCTCAACTATTATATTACACTTCTGCACAAGGGAAAAAAAAAGTTTGCACAGTGTTCCAATACAAAAGAAAAATGGACTGAACATTTAATGAACACAATATTTATTAAGAGAATCTTAATGGGGGCTTACTATAAAGATCTCAGGCTTTAAAATCAGACAGACTGACTCTGAATCTTGGGTATGCAGCCTTGAGAAAAAATTATTGAGTCTCCACTCCCCAACTTAAAAAATAAAAAGACTACCCAGACCTTGCCCACAATCATAGTAGGTATTCAATAAATAATAACATAATTATTATGACCTATTTTCCTCTTCCACTCTTCCATAACTTCCTCTTCTTTCCAATTCTCTAACATGTTCTTCCTATAATGTTCATTTTTCTTTCTGATTTGTCTTCTTGTTAGTATCTTATTTGCTGCCTGCCCAATTACTGATCAGTTTAAAAATCAGAGGTCTAGAGTAAGTAAACTACAACAATACTATTGCTGTTTCCTTCAAATCAGGCATCTGAAAGTCCCTCAGTTTAAAAATAGCCTAATTTTGGGCCTCCCCAGTGGCGCAGCGGTTGAGCACTGGGCTGCGAAGCTGCCCACAGCCTCTGCAGCGCCAGTTCAATCCCTGACCACCGGGTAAGGGTCCCACATGGCGTGCAGACCTCTCCTGCCGCCCGCTGCTCCCCTTCAGCAATGTACTTCCTCAGTCTGCATGCTCTGCTCTCTGCTCTGACTCTGGTGAATTCTCTCGCCCTCCCGCGCTTCTTACTGTACCCAGTGCTTGTATAAATAAATAAATAAATCTTTAAAAAAAAAAAAAAAAAAAAAAGAAACAAAACCCAACCTTTAAAAAAAAAAATAGCCTAATTTCCCTCTCATCAAACACATATGCTAATTTTAACCCTGTAGCTAAGCCTAAAAGCTGAGAGCATTATGACTGAAACCTCCACCACTCTGGAATACATGCAGTTAAAAAAGGGAAAACTCTTTGGTGATGATTTTATGTTTGAATACTATAAGCCAGACAGTATATATGATAAAAAATGCAAAAGCTAAGAAAGTTTTCTCTCACCTGCAAAGTGAAGTGCTAGGTCTCGATAAATTTCTCTACTCATGTTTTGAAACTCAGCCTCCTGCCACACTTTGCCATCAGGTGTTCGAATCTTGGTCTCTGAAGGATTGAAGCCTAATATATACCAACAATACAGAACATTCTTATCAAAGTTGCTTTATAAGTTTTGTTACTTTTATTTTTTTGGTGAGATATAATTAACATACTATAAAATTCATTCTTTTAAAAAGTATAACACTGTTTTTTAGTATATTTACAAAGTTATTCAACTATCACGGCAACCAAATTCCAGAGCATTTCATCATCTGAACAGAAGCCCTATACCAATTAGTAGTCATTCCCCACACCATTCTCTCCATTTCCTAGAAAATACTAATATACTTTCTACCTAAGAATTTGCCTATTTTGGATATTTCATATAAATGTAGTCATACAATATGTGGTCTCTCACATCTGGCTTCTTTCACTTAACCTAATGTTTTCAAAGTTCTCCCACTGAATAACTTCTATCATGGCTTTATTTCTTTTTATTGTCGAATGACATTTCATCATATGAAATACCAACATTTGTTTATTCATGAGCTGATGGATATTTGGGTTGTTTCTACATTTTAGCTATTATTAATAATTCTGCTATGAACATTCATGTAAAAGTTTTTGTCTGGACATGTTTTCAATTCCCTTAGATATTATACCTAGGAGTACAAGTGGTGGGCCATATGGTAACCTTATGTTTAACTTTTAGAGGAAACACCAACCAGTTTTCTAAAGCAGCTTCGCCACTTATATTCTCACCATTAATGTATGAGAGTTCCAATTTCTCCACATTCTCATCCACACTAGTTTTGTCTGCCTTTTTTGTTATAGCCACTCTTAATAGGTGTGAAACAGTATTTCATTGTGGCTTTGATTTGTGTTTCCCTAAGAACTAATGATGTTGAGCAGCTCTAAGTTTTTAAAAGAGGATTTCATAATAAATTACTGAAAAGTTGTCAAAAAAAAAAAAAACAATTCTTCACTGTTGGGAAAAATAAATCTATTGCTCGGGACATAGGAAAACATATTCTGTTATGATTTTTCAAATGCAAGCTACATTTCATAAATGAACCCCAAAAGCTCTATTTATAAAATATTTTAGTATAACAACTAGCATGTTAAAAATAAGTAAGGAATATGCAAAAGCTAGTCAGCTTTATATAACTATAGAAATTTATATTTATGGTTGTCACTCTTGTTCTTCAGTGTGTCTTTTTAATTTTTAGATTTGTATAAATTAATAAATATGTATTCAAACCAACTATCATAATTTGTGTTATCTTTGTGGAATAACTTTTGGAGTTTTAAACTTTGACTTCTAAAATGAATAAATCTTAAATATACAATATGTCTTACATGGGTCTCAGGTAAGTGTGTAAAATTTTGACCACACCATTTGCTATGTTCTTTTAGTAGGGTAGACAGCTTATTAACAACACATTAGGCCAACACTGGATAACAAGGCAATTTTTCAGTATACTAAAGAGAACTGCTCACAATTTTATCACAGATTAGCTAAAATAAAATGCAAATTATCCAATTTTTATCTAATTCACTATGAATATCACTAACAAAACACAATAAGCAACACAAAATGAAGCTGATACTTCCTCAAACGATAAACTGTAAAATTTGTTCTGGAGAAAAAATAACTAAAGACACCTTAGTACTACAAAAAACTGCAACACTGGTCAAAGAAAAACTAGACCTGATAGAAAAACACAAAACAAAATTGACTAGAGCAAAAATGGTGTTAGTTTGTTAATAATTAACATAAGAAATAAATCTTGACAATATTTTGATCTTCACATGTTTATCTAGAAAAACTGGACTTGCAGAAGTTATCCACAAAAGAAAACCTACAATGGCAGAAGTTTAATAACAAAACTAACACAGACTAACCTGATCAATGAATCAACTCTTTTAAAAACTACATGGATGATCCTGTGAAAATAACTTCAGGAACTTAAAAATACAAACTCCTTAAGACTATAAAAACTCAAGTTGGCTAAAAATAAATTCTCTAGGAAAAGCATTTTCTCAATGCAAATCTATCAGTGTGGGTATAAATCTGATTTAAATATTTGTTTTCTTAAATATGCAGGGGGATGACCGTAGCTTGTAAAAACTCACAGTCAATCTAACAACACGATCAAAATATCCTATAAATATCAAAATATCCTTTAAATGTTAACTAGAATTGAGTGAACTATCTTTTAAATGTTACTTTTAATTAACAACCCAAATATAGTGGCAGAATAAGACCAATATTCTTCCAGTTCTCTGATAATGGTACTCTCCTTTTCTGTTTATTCAATTTGTTATATGCTCACATAGAGGATTACAAACTATTAAAAGTTTCTGAGGGACTTGTTAAAAATTACAATTCTGGACTCTATTCCCAGAAATTCTGATTTAGGACCAGTGTGGGATCTAAGAATTTGTATTTTTAATATGCATTTTGAATTAATTTCTTATTTTGATTGGATTTGACAACAGCACATTGTTCTAAAGATGCTATCTCTACTCAAATACTTCCCAGAGAGAAAAGGGGACAAAGAGGCAGAGGGAGAGAGCGAGAGAGATACAAAAACTGAATACAAACCTTTATACATTGGAGCAGGTGGTGCTGCTGCCACTTTCCTGACTTTTGCTGTCACTGAGCTATCAACATTAACAACCATTACTGGGTGATTAAGATGACCCAGGTTCTGGCCCCGGCCATTTGTTTCCTCTGAGTGTTCCCACTGTTTTCTAATCCGCTCCTTGAGTTTTTCCAGTTTTGCATCATGTTGCCGCCTCTTTAAGATATCTAATCTTTGGGAATTTGAAGTACTAGTAGAGGATGGAGAAGAGTCAGTGAGCCGTAACACTTTTGGATCAATGTCGTTACCCATGTTACTCACAGAAGCCTTCAGAATGTTCTCATTTCCTTTTGTTCTGTTGGGCTTTTCTTCTTCAGTTCTCATAGGAGCAGCCATTTTAATTAAACATTCAGAATTTTGCAATGCATCAATTGCTGGTCGATCATTTAAAAATCTAACAACTGTGTCATTGACAGATGATTGAGAGCTCTCAAAATCATAGCAACGTATATTCCGTTCTTCTCGATTGCATATCAATGGATTCCCACTCTCGGCTTTTTCTTCATCAACATCCATACAATATACAGGCTTTGACTCTACGTGGCTGGGACTTATGCTAGATGGTGTGCCATGGATTTCCCTATTATTAAAAAATAATAAGCTTTGGATAAAAAGTACAAAAACCATCAAACTAAAACATGTCATACAAACTAAATGGAGAGCTCTTAGCTAGCAGTAGAGATCCCAAAAACCTAGAAATTCCAGTTCGTTAAAAACAATAAACATTACTAATGTTAAGACCGGATGCCCCCTCTATTAAATTAGATGGCAAATAATGTAAATCATAATCTGCATATTATAAAATAAGAAATATGCAAAAATATATGAAGAGACATTCTTAAGAACCCCAGAAAATGGGATTATAATATGACTTTGGATATTCATTTGTTACTTATTACCAAAACGTAAATTTTACTCCTCCATGAAATCTTAAATGCAAGGGAAAAAGTTCTCAAATACTGGCATTTCACATGCGTAAACTCTAAATAATGTGCTAAGTTAACAGATTGGGAATAGAAATAAAGTGGACATATAATAAATATTTTCCTCCAAATAAATGTGGCTTAGTAAAGGTAATCCTCTCTGAACCACAGACCACATTTGTGGCAACCTAAAACTCTGGAAAGTATATCTAGAAATTCCAGAGTAAGCAAAGAAGATCGGGAACAGCCAAAATACATATCACAAGGTCCACAGCTGTATTCATAAAAATACTAGCAAAAGTTTCCTTCAGAGACTATTTCTATTCTAATACAGGTACTTCAAGAACATAAGCAGTTCATTAAAAGGGAAGTTAATGAACCTCAGCGATTAAAAAGAGCATTTTTTTTAAAATCCAACAAAATTATAAAAGCAGACATAACAACCTGGGCCTATGGATTCTATTCTAAAAAATAGAATACTGAACACTTGAAATGTAGCAAGTCAAACTAAGATGTGCTATAATGTAAATTACATACCGGATTCTAAAGATTTAGAACAAAAAGAATGCAAAATGTGTGTGTGTGTGTGTGTGTGTGTGTGTGTGTGTTTAAAGTACACCTGTGGCTCATATTAGTGGTTCTATATTAGGGTACTGATCTAGATGTTTCAAATAAAGGAATATAAAATCTAAATAGCATGAAAATTCTTAAGACCATGACTTTATTACAACATAAAACAAATAGGGGTTGAGAACTGAGTGCTGTACCTTCTACTAAAGATCAAGACAAAATGTAATTATTTCACTATCTTGACTAGAATGCAACTATTCAATTAAAATGATTTAGGTCTAAAATTAACACATGTAAAAAATAAAGCATAAAATAGTAAGTTAGACATCATGCCTCAATCTTAAAAAGGGAAGGTGAATTGACAAAAAGTCATTTTACATAATCCTTCATTCACTCACTAAGTATTTACTGAGTACATGTAAAATACGTTCACTATATACAACTCTTTCAACCATTCTGTAAATGTGAAAAATTTCATAATAAAACAAAAATATTTTTATTGAATACTTACTAAATGACAGGCATTAAGCTAATGCTTTGAGAATAAGACAGATTGACAGTCTTATATAAACTAATAGGTTTATCAATTGGGTTGATAAGAAGTCAAAGTATAATGCAACATGAAATCCTACAACAGATGAAGTTATATAGTATGAAGGGATCACAGAGGAAGGGTTAAATAGCCTGGGGAATGGAATGGCAATGTTTCATACAGAAGGTGATAAAAAATGAGTTTTAAGTATGAATGGAATCTGCCAAAAAGCTATCAATGGGTATTTTTTTTTTTTTTTCAAAAGAAGACACATAATTTACACAATTTCAAATACAAAATAGCATTCTTTGCAAGAAGCATATTATATAAATAGCAATTGAGTTTCAATTCTGATAATGGTTTTGTTTCTGGGTCAGTAACTTTATATTTGTGTGGTTAAAGATTCTGAACTCTGATTAGTCTTCAATTTTTTCTTTCTCCTTTTTCTAAACTATGAACTTATGCCTAAATTAAGTCCTTGCCTTCTTGATATGTAATTTTTCCACCACTTTTAGAGCTTTAACACTACTGACAATTCATAAATTTATAATACCAGCCCTGAAACATACCCAATTGCCTACTAAATGTTTTTACCTAAATATTTCAAAATTGCATCAAATGAAACATTAAAAATGGAACTCATAATGTACCTGGATCACCTAGTCTTTTTAATTTCAAATTTAAGAGTACAAATAAAACAAGTACTACTAAGCATCATCATTAAATAACTTGATTTACTTACTGACACTCTGAAACACTAAAAATGCTTATAAATGAAACAAGGAAATACAAGGTTCAGTGTTAATTATCAGCTAACAAAAATAGAGATCATTTTATATTACCCATTCTATCAAAATTCATACATTAATCTTGAACATCTCACTAAATAAGTTGATGAATAGAGTTACCAGCATAAAGTAAAACAATAAACCACCTCATGTTTTCAGTAAAAAAAAATTTTAGGTAACTAAATCATAGTAACTAAAAAAATTAGAAGAAAACTAAGTTAAACAAGGTTTCACTATGTAGAATACCCAATGTGAGATATTGAGGGTAAAAACCCACACTTCCAGAGACTCAGGAATTTGTAGAAAATTTATTTATTACAATGGTGGTGGCATGGGACAAACATTAATACTTCTTTCTTCCCTGAATAGAAGATTTTCATTTTATCTTTTTGTAAAACAGTAATATTAGAGCCAGAAGGCTACTGTAAATATTACTGATTAACCCCATATAACTTTTTATAAAAACACTAACCTGTAAGAAACCAAAGGTTCACGAAATTCCACACGATTATTCTTCTTTACATTACTCTCTAGGGTGGTAGCTCTGAGAGGACTACGAGATTTTTCTTTACGTGATTTGGCAGATTTGGAAGTTGATGCATTAATCCAAGAATCATCCAGGTATCTACCATCTGAAGGAAAAGGAAATCTATGAACACACACGCTATAAAACATAATTGTTTCTTTTTGTTGTGTAGTTGGATATTATATAAGTAGATGGAAAACTCAGGTTAGACTGTTACAGTAACTTGGCTTATAAAGACTGTGTTCTGACCAAACAATGCAAAATAAAATTTTACATGTAAAATTTCTTTACATCAAAGATTCCCTCTCATTTTAAAAAAAAAGAAGTACCAGATAAAACCCAACAGACTCACAGGTTTTTAAAAAATCAGTTTGGGGAGAAAGTACCAATCTGTAGGTTTTAGCCCACTAATTATGAAACCATGAGATTAAATACATAAAAAGCAACCAAAGAAAATATTTGTGTTATGTCAATTTGTATTAGTATATGTAAGACAGATATTACATTTATAATTTTAAATGCCAACAAAAATAAAGTCTTATTAAGGCAACTAAATTTCAAAGTGATGAAACACCTGTGAATTTTTAAAAAAGAGATATTCCCAAATTCTCATCACTAAAAAGAACAAAAACTCACTGATAAAAGTGATAAAGTGGGGCTAAAGTCCCCAATCAAAAAAACAAGGTCTCCCTGGTAGTACAGAGGTTAAGTCTCACACTGTTAAGCTATAACCAGCCACTGCAGCCTGAGTTTGATTCCCTGGCCAGGGAGCTAACCCACATGGCACAGGAGACCTCTCCTGTCTCACCCACTGCTCAGCAGTGTATTTCAGTTGATCCACCTGTTCTGCTCCCCACTCTGTCTCTGGTGAATCCACTTATCCCTCCAACCTCTGGCCTACACCCTAGTTCTTATATGCATAAATAAAAAAGAAATCTTTTTTAAAAAAAGGTAAAACGTCAACTAATGTCAATGAATATAAGCCTGCTTCACAGTTACTCAGCATAAAGGAAATAAATTAAATGCTGTTGAGGTATAATCTCTGACAAAGAGCAAACAAACATGGGACTATAAGAAGCAGTTAAATTGAAACAAACATCAAAAATTTATATGCAATATACTTACATCTCTGAAAATAAGTTCATACCTTTTCTACTTATTTTTCGGGTAGCACTTGAAGAAGGTTTCTTGGCATCCATGACAGAATCAAACACAGCTGTACTTGTAGGAGTTACTTCTAATTTGTTTTCAATGTGTCTCAGCTAAAGTTTAAACACCATTACAACAAATAGATTAATTCTGTAAATAATCCAATTACCTTCAATTTACATAGTGATTTAAAATTATATTGTAAAATACCTTTCTTCAAAGAAAAAACAAGTCAGGAATGCTTTCTTTGCAATATTTATTTTTTCATTATTTATTATTTCAGCTAATAACAACCGGTACAATGCTGCTCAAATTTGTACAAGAAAATTGAAAAGATTCTAAAGAATATCGAGAGTTTCTATTTGTCTTAGGGACATTTTTTAAAAACAGTAAATTTTCTGACATTATATGTTGTAAATCTTATACTATATGTCTTGTACATTCCCACTTAACATGCAAAAATGAGGAAAGAACAAATGAGCTCTACTAAAATTTAGGACTATTTAAACAGCCACAACTTTGCATAATCTTATGTCTATAAAATAAGTTTCACAATAAGGGTAGAATTCAAGTTTCCATGTACCTTACAACATAAGTCTATTTCTGGTATAACCACCATGTTCTCAAAGATTTTAAAAAGCACTTTCTCCTGAATAGTCAGGACACTCACACAATTAGAATACTTCTTTATAAATTCTTTATATATTAATAGTTCTGTATCACACTTTATCCCCATTTATATTATGAACCCTGTATCACCCTTAAACATTCTTTTTAAAAAACCATTAGTTTTGAAAAACAACTATTAACAGATCAGTTTTTAATTAGTTTAACTCTAAATTAAATTGAGAGATATAAACTATTCCTACATTATAGATGTGTAATATTTATGTAGTAGAGATAGTATATTGCTATACTCATAGGGTGAAACTTTGACCCTGTGTTATTACCAAATCTAGATTATAGTACTTTTCGTCATTTTCCAAACAATTCAAAAGATTAGAGGACAGAAAATACCATATTCAGACAGTAAAGAGGTGATTCAAATTTAGGTAGGCTAAAAAATAAAACAAGGACATATTAGAAGAATAATCTGCCTAGCAAGCAAAGAAAAGAGAAAGGATCTCCCTTTGAAAGGACTATGTATCATTTGCCAAATTTGGATTCCTAAACCCTAGACAAGATTTTATAGAACACAAGTGAGAACAAGCTGCCAATAGTCATTCTTCTTCAGTAGTACTGAGAGAAAACAGTCTGTGATTGCCTCAAAAAAAGAGTAACAGTCCACTCAAGGAGAAACCGTTTGTTTCATTGTCTCTGACTTGGAGCTTTCTAAAAAAAGACATATTGCCACCTTCCCCAATTAATTTTATGTTTTAAATCTTCATTTCAATATTTCAAATGAGCAAATTTATTAATGGAAAATAAATAGCCCAAATTATTTTAATATTTTATATGCCATTATATTTATATTCCTGACATCTTAAGGTAGAGTACTGATTATCCTTTTACTACTTAATAGTTGTCATTTACGTTAATTTTCTACTATACAACTTCTTATGAAAATGTTTAACTTTATTTTCCTATCAATTTTAAACCAAATAAATAAATGGAAATAAATAAAAAGAAACCATAACTACTTACAGCAGCCTTGGTCTGCGAAAGTGCATCCCATGGTGTGGTTATGTCTGCCAGGGGAAGAGTGATATTTACTGAATCTGAAATTTCTGAAATGAACCTCATAATTTGCATTTTAATAGGCTCCCAAATGCACACATAAGTTTAAGAACCACTTTATTAGGCAGAACCATTCCTCAGCAAGTGCTTTTTATATGGAACCAAAATGTGGTTGTTTTCCTATCCTTTAACGTTGAGAACCCAATACATGGTTCAGAGTTGTATTAGACACTAATTCTATTCATCCTCAGGATAGCTGGATTGACATCCCCACATACACCCCTATCAGTATCTCCAATAATAAGTATTCTCAACTTACCCTAATAAGCTGAACAAAAACAAAATTTTGTATTGTATTTCACACTGATATGAAAAAATTAGAAAATTAGAAGATTAAAAGATTAGAAAACTACTCCAGGCTTCCATCTACTAATAGAGAGAAATAAAGGTAAAATCTATTTAAGTTTTTCAGTTAACAGCCCTTCAAATAGTATAAAACAATTAATTTCCTTTGATATTATATGGAACCAAATATAATATCTCTCTAGGATAAAAATTTTCATTTCTTCCAAATTCACTTTATGTGACTTGATTTTCAGATCCCTCACAAACCCACCAATGTTCCTTCAGATGTACTCTATTGTTTGTCAATATCCTCTCAAAAAATATCATGCCCTAAATTAAAGTTACTGATATCTCCAATTAATCATTTTAAAAAAGAGTTTAATAAGGCTATTGCTTTTGTTATCTGTGCACTATAGGTCTATAACTATATTAGGAGCTACTTTATACTACTTAATGATATTAAGTCAGAACTTCTAAGAAATTATATAAAACTATACATAGGCACACACTTGAATCTTTTAAAAAAATTATTTTTCCTTTACAAAACAGTTTACCATAGGTTACCTTTGAAGGTGAAGTACCCTGTGTATTTAAGACAAAACTGAATTCTTAAATTTATCCACTTTCAATAAACCAAAGCTCATATATAACTTTCATTCATTTATTGATTAGCCTTGACTTTTATAAACATGACCTAACCAAGGGATTTAGTTCCATTAAAAAAAAAAAAAAAAAAAAAAAAAAAAAAAAAAAGATCATACCTTGAACAGTCTCCTTGTTTTGAAAGTTCCTTGAATTTGGTAAAGGCACCTCTTTTGATTTGCTGCTCCTCATCCTGCCAATTTACCTGCAATCACATAATCAGCATTCATTTGAATTTTATCATCTCTAAAGTTATATTTATACCTTCTTGAGAGTTCCTGATCATCCAATAACTTTATTTTTCCTTGGAAAACTAAACCATTAAAAATTATATTATGATCACTTCACACCAACCAGAAGTCAACTACTAACAAAAATAACAAGCTTTGATGAAGATGTGGAAAAACTGGAACTCTTGTGCCCTGCTCATGGGAATGTAATATGGTATAGCAGAATATCTTAAAGATTGTGTTAGGATTCTGAGACTAGGAATGAGTTTTCCCTTCTGTATTTCCCAAACATTCTGTGTTGCTGTTATGTAACCTTTCTAACAAAATAATTCCTCCATATTCATGGGAAAATATAACTTTTGTCAACAAGCTATCTAGCCAACATAAGCAGATCAGGACAGAAAACAGTGGTAGCATGGCAGAGGGAAGGGGGAAAATAGGGAGTTATTATTTAATAGATATAGTTTCAGCTTTGTAAAATGAAAAGAATTCTGGATATGAATATTGTGATGGCTGTACAATGATGTGAATGTACTTAATACCACCAAATTATACACTGAGTAGTGGTTAAAATGGGAAATTTTATGTTATATATATTTTACCAAAACAAATAATCAATTTTTTTTATCCTACTTAACTGCTGAACACTTGTGATGGCTTTAAAACACATCCACAAGCAGAAAGTCCTTTAAGAAATGGAACTTAAGTTTTTCGCATAATGAATATAAGTTGGACTTAGTGACTCCCTTTTAAATCAAATGTAGCTGAAGTGACAATATGTTACTTTCAAGACTAGGCATTGTTTGTTCTCTCTAAAGGATCCAACAGCCATGTCACGAAGACAATCAAGCAGCCTTATGAAGAGGTCTATGCAGCAAAGAACTGAGGATTCCTGACTCCAGGCATGTGACTAAACTATCCTAAAAGCAATCGATTTTATATTTCTTCAATAAAAAATTACCTTTGTTCCCAGAGAAATGTGTTTTGGTATTTAGTTCTATTTTATATGCTATTAATAAAATGCAAGTTTGGCTTAATTTTATTGCACCTGACCAATCCTTTTAATTCTCAGCTTTCTGGGACATTGATTGTAGATAATCTTGTACATAGAAGAGAGGATTTATTTTTTAATCAATGTAAAAAATCTTTGCCTTTTAAGACTGAGAACAGGTAAAGTAAACTTGCATACCAATAGTTTATTATGGTAATAGCCTATTTCACATCAATACACAAGTAACTGCATATGACAAAATAACATCTTGGGGGTACCTACTGTGAGAAGCACTGTGTTATAGAAAAGGAAGAAAAACAGTTCTACCTTCTACAGTTTCACAATTTAGTACACATGTACTTCTCCAGGTTAATAATAAAATTCAAGGAATTTATAAATGAAATTCAAGGAACTAGAGTACAGGTCAGAGGTGCAGGGGGTGAGAGGATTCACCAGAGACAGAATGGGGAACAGAACAGGCAGACTGACTGAAATACATTGCAGTGGGTGAGACAGGAGAGGTTCCTCTGCACCATGTCGGTTAGCTCCCTGGCCGGGGATCCAACTCATGCTGCAGTGGCTGCAGAGAGCTTCATGGTGCTGTGACTTAACCTCTTGCACCATCAGGGAGGTCCCCCAAACTTTTTCTAAACCAAAAATCTATAGTCTAAAAAATTACTTTTTCCTGATTCACAGCTTTACTTTTTGGTCTTAGAAAATAAGCAATAAAAATTTCTATCTGTCCAGAAATTCTAAGTAATATACCTTTCTTGTAACACAATTTTCCAGCTGAATATTATAACACTAGCTTATTAACATTTGGAGATTCAAGCTTTCATCTTGGAAACTCTCACTATTTTGGGGATCAATGAAATATCTCTCTCCTATTTCCCACAATGTTTTTTTTTCCCTTGACTGATAGCATCTCTATTTTTGCCCAAGTCATCAGTGTAACATTTCCAAAGGTTCCATTCCTAGGCCGGTTCTTTTCAGGTTCCTTCTTCAAAGATAATTTCACATACATCACCTATTTCCTAAATGCCATCATATCTTTGTCCTATATCTTTCTCTGAGTTCTGGAACCAAGCCCATCTCCAAGTACACTACCACGTTACTGATAGCATCAGACTTCGGAACTAGTCCAAGATCAGTAAGCTATTAAGACATTAAATTAAATATAGCTAGTTCTCTCAAACTTCTGAAGGCCTCTAATGTTCATTCGTATAATATTCAAATTCACCCACCATCTATAACACAGTGCTGTATTCTTTCTCATAATTTCATCATCATAAAATAACCTTGCTTTTCCACCTAGATTATGTCTTCTACTGTAGAGCTATTTTAGGAACTTCACTGCATGTTAACTTCCTTAGAGAATGCACCTTTAACTTACGTGCCTCAATTGTTAACTGGGCATAAACTCAGTCTAAAGGACAGGATGTCCTCACAAGCATCTACAGATGTGAAGCATTTTTATTCCTCACTCCCACCCCCCAAACAGAGCAGATAAGATGTTTCAGCAAACTTCTTGGTACTCCCATTACTGCATCAGATTATATTCTTCTACTTTCATGTAAAACCCTTTCCTCAATATGACCCATGCCATCCATTCATATAAAAAATATTTGTTGAAGGGCTTTCCCAATGGCGCAGCAAGTTGAGCACAGCACTGTGAAGCTGTCCGCAGCCTCTGCAGCACAGGTTTGATTCCCGGCCGGCCAGGCAGATACCCACATGGCACAGTAGACCTCTCCTGCCTCTCCCACTGCTCCCCGCAGCAGTGTTTTCTGTAGTCTGCCTGTTCTGCTCCCCACTCTGTCTCTGGTGAATCCTCTCACCCTCCTGCACCTCTGGTCTGTCCCCCAGTTCTTGGATAAATAAATCTTTAAGAAAAAGAATTCTCTTAAAAAAAATTGTTGAAATGCCAAGTATATATTAGGAATGAATACTGAAAGCAGTGGAGGGAGATACAGTAGTGAAAAGAATAAACATGGTTCCCACACTAAAGAAGTCTAATGGCTTGCTCAGAATGGGATATTCAACAAATACTACAATGGAATGAAAATATTTAGGGAAAAATGCAAGAGAAAGATAGATAGATAGATAGATAGATAGATAGATAGATAGATAGATAGATAGATAGATAGATAGATAGATAGAGATAGAGATAGATAGATAGATAGATAGATAGATAGATAGATAGATAGATAGATAGATAGATAGATAGATAGATAGATGGATGTATATGATATATATAAAAGAATTCATCTAACCTGGGAAGTAAAGAAGGAAATGTCATTTAATCTGTGAATGAAAGGACAAATGAAGGGGTTATATAAGACAGGAAAAGTGTTCCAGGCAGTAGGAACAACATATACAGTGGCTCTGAGGCAAAAAAAATATGACATAGTTTAAGAAAACACAAAGCACCCTATGTTGGAAAGGGGAAGTAGCAAATGATGAAGCCTGAGAAGGAAAGGAACAAGATCATGCAGGGTTTCTGATGTGACCACATCTGTGTTTTTAAGGATCAAGTGATGGCCACTCCTCTTATATGCCCTGACCACAGTTTTCATAAATCAATAGCTATTACTTTATTGAACTTTGTCTCTTTTAAGTTTCTTACATTTCAGAAAACAAGAATACTTTCATTAATCATTCAGGTAACTCAAGAATTACATTCTAGTATCCATTTTACAGTGTTGCATCCTGTAAACAAAGTGTTTCATGCAAAAGTCAAAGCATAAACTATTATATATTACAAAGACTAAAAACAAATCATATTTGACATGGTCATGTAAAACATAAATGGAAGTTCAAAACAATAATAAACTCCTAAGAATTAACTAAGGATGACTCTAACTTGCCAATAGAAAATGGAAACAATTTTACTAAAGCTACATCATCTTTTAAAAATCTGGCTAAAGTGATATAAATAAAAAGCAGACACACCTATAAATCAAACAAGGATGCAACTAAAAAAACTTTAAAAGCCAACAAGGAGTCCACATTTCAAGTATCACCAAAATGTTCAAATCGGAAGGGAGGTACAAAGGTTCACAGGAAACTAACAGCAATCAAGAAATTTAAGAGGGCCTCCCTGGTGGCGCAGGGGTTAAAGACACAGAGCTATCAAGCTATCGCCAACCACTGCAGCAGGAGTTTGATCCCTGGCTGACCAAGGAGCTAACCCACATGGCACAGCAGACCTCTCCTGTCTCTCCCACTGCCCCCCCTCAGAAGTTTATTTCAGTGGATACACCTGTTCTGCTCCCCACTCTGTCTCTGGTAAATCCCCTCAACCCCTGCACCTCTGGTCTACACCCCAGTTCTTGTATACATAAATAAATCTTAAAAAAAAAAAAAAAAAAAAAAAAACGAAACATCCCTCAATCCAGCACTATGATATGCGGGCTAGGATATCAAAGAAGATCTAGACTGGAGTTTGGGCAGTCATTGGCCTGTAAATGGTTTTAGAAGTCTTAGGCATGGGTGAGGTCATCCAGGAAAAGGCCCAAAGTCATATTCTCTTGAATCTCTAGATTTAAAAGAGAAAGATTAGCTAGCAAAGGAGATGAGAAAAAAAAGTAGAGAGGAGGTAGAAAATCAGTGTGTGGTTGGAAGCCATGGGAAAAGAGTTTTAAGAGAGTAGTCAACTGTAATGAATGCTGTTGAAAAGTCAAGCAGGTTGAACACTAAAAAACAACAAAGAAACCAAAAGTCCCTCCCTCAATCCAGCACCTTTCTCCATTACTGCTCTTTTTCCTTCACAAATGTCTCAAAAAAGTTGAACACACTCCAATCTCCATTTAGAGATACTTTTCAATCATTCTTCAAGCAATTCCAGTGTGGCTGCCACCGCCTTTTCTCCCCAACAGCTCTCACTATAATCACCAAAGACCACCTCATCACCAAGTCTAATGGACATTTTCAGTCACCTCATGATTATACTCCCATAACAAATTTGAGGAATTTCCTATCTCAATCATCCAGTTACACAAGCCAAAAATTTTCAAAGGCCCTTTCCGACTCTGAATTTATAATCTATGCCACCAGTTCTCAGAGTGTGGTCTAAAGATCTCTGAGGGTCTATGAGACCTTTTTCTTGGGTGGGTGGTGAGTGAGGGGGTTTTGAGTCAAAATTATTTCCCTAGTAATAAGATACTAATTGTCATTTTCCACTCTCATTCTCTTATGAATGTGTACAGTGGAGTTTCCCAAAGGCTACATGACATATGCTATCACAAAAGACTGAAAGCAAAAGCAGGTATGAGAATCCCAATGTTGTCTATTAAACCACACATTTCATAAAATGTGGGGGAAAAGTCACCAATGCCACTCTTCCCACTCAACCTTTTTTACTGTTAAATTAATGTTTAAAATTTCTAATACAGTAAATATTAGTAGATAAAGCACAGATAAAGTTCTTTGACAACAACTCAAGAATATAAGTAGACTTGACACCAAAAGGTTTGAGAATCACTGACTTATGGTATATACACAAATAAGCTATTTTGAAATAGCAAATTCTCAATTATCTTCCAGCAGCAAACTTTCCTTTTCTATTTATTGACAGTGTTCTCATTCAATCCATAAACTCATTCAGCTCTGTCTTTATTGGTTTCCTATTAGTGCCAAGCACTAGGGATAGAAGATAAAAGAAATTACTTCATTCTGATTCTCATAGGGAATGTTTTCCTTATCTATGCTCTACCTCAGTTCTCCTCACTCTATCAGAGTCTATGTAACAATCACCTATGTCTGCAAGGTTGAGAAAAGTCAACCTTTTCTCAACTATCCATCTAGTATCAATACTAGATACTATCTACTACCAATAGATACTATCTATCAATACTAGATAGATACTATCTAGTATCAATATAGACAAATTTAGTTGGAACCAGGTTAGGAAAAGTAGAAAACATTCTAACTTTAAAACACTTATTACATTGTTCCAAGTAAATGTTCACAATAATCAATTGCATATTAGTTAAGATATACAAACACAAATAACCTGAGAATTTAGCCTTACCTCATTTTATATACAAAATGTAAAACTCAACAATTATTTTCACATATGCTAAGGTTTACCTAATATAATCCTGGAAATTCAGAAGAAACTATGTAACACTTGGTACCGGTCTGGCATCTGGAATATTGGAGACAGGATGATGATCGCAAAGAACACAATGTCCCCCGCTGATATGAAAGAAGAGCTAAACTAGAGTTTGCCTAAGGGTACCTCTAGTCTTAAAGAGAACTGAACACAACAAACAAGATATACTGATAAAAAAAAAAAAAAAAGTCCTATAAACAAGAGCCTTTACTACCCAATATGGGGAACGTATCTCCCATAAAGATGTCTTATAGTTTGTAAGCCGGGATTACTTTGAGCCCTAAAATATAAAATTTTCACTAGAAAAGTTTCCCTGATACGTAAGTGTTAACACAGGCAAACTCTGAGAAGGAACATCGGTCCTGAATAAGCAGATTTTTCAGGATATGTGTATATTTGAATTTTTTAAAAGCAGAAGCACTTACCACCTTTTGAGGGTAAAAACGGAAAAATAATTTTGCAGTTTCCATCCATATTCAATAACTTAGCAGACCTAGAGGCTGTTAAGGAAACAGACAACTACTTTTTCTTTCATTGGAAGCCCTTACTGAATACTTCACACAATGTAGTAGCTTCTCCTCTGTCCACAGCACTTTACCATTCCTCTTACCCTTTCCCCCACCCTATTACTATCCATCTCTTACACAGGACTGTAGAACTAATGTTCCAGTCCTCTATACCTTTTCGCTGAATGATGGTCCTATTAAGTCTCAGAATCTAATTCTTAAATACAAACAAATAATCCCCACAGGTATTCCATATAATATGGAAGACCATTCCATTCTTACGCAAAAAATGTATTTCATGGTAACATGAAAAGAAATAAAATTTTATGTGTACGAAAGCATTTTATATTTTAAAACACATCCAAAACCAAAGAGAAACTCTTTAATAATTTTACTGTACCAATTTAGACATGAAAATTATGAATGAAATGAAGCTTATTAACTTGAAGTCAGTGCTATTACTCATGAACGATTTTTAAATCTAATCTCAAAAAGAAAGCGATGCCACCAAAAAAAAAAAAAAAAAATCATCAAAACCTGAAAGAAGCACTCGTATAAAAGAGATCCCACAGAGATTCCTGGCTTCTTTCACCATATAGGAATATAGCAAGAAGATGTCAACTATAAACCTGGAAGAGGACCTTTATAAGAAAGTGACCACACTGGCACCTTATCTTGGCTTCCCAACTTCCAGAACTGCCAGAGAGCTTGTTTAACTTCTATACAAAGTTTGCCCAAGATGCCAGAGCCAGAGTTCTCGCTAGAAGAGAAACCCAGAAAGAGGTTGGAGGCACCTCATCAAGGGTGAAAAAAGCTTAATTCTTGCTGGGACAAAACACTGTAAAAAATTAATAATAGCCTATCTTCCTTGAAAGTTTGACAATTAGTAGTCTCTAAGGTCAAGTAGTGACACTTTCATTGACTTCTATATTATTTGAACCACCTTTTTTTTTTAAAAGATATATTTATTTATTTATACAAGCATTGGGTATAGTCAAAAGCGCGGGAGGGCGACAGAATTCACCAGAGCCAGAGCGGGGAGCAGAGCAGGCAGAAGGACCGAAGTACACTGCTGAGGGGAGCAGCGGGCGGCAGGAGAGGTCTGCACACCATGTGGGACCCTCCTCCGGTGGCCGGGGAGCAGCCAGGGATCGAACCGGCGCTGCAGAGGCTGCGGGCAGCTTCGCAACCCAGCGCTCAACTGCTGCACCACCAGGGAGGCCCTTGAACCACCTTCTAATGTTGACATATAAAGATCTCATTTCACAAATTGGGAGAAAATTTTTAAAAGTCACCGAAAGCCAAACTTATGAAAGATAAATCAGATTTTTGTTTGCAAAAAAATTCTATTTATAAAAAGATCTCCTTTACATCATTATTTCACTAGAGCATTTGAAAAAGTATCATACAAAAATGCAGTATCTACACAGATTTCAGCAGTGCATCCCTATAGAAGTGTAGTTCAACTTCATTTATAACTAATCAAAGGGCAAAGTGTGTTAAAAATGGAAGTTATGAGTCACTTACCTTCATGTTTTTCAAATATGTAGTAATGACCCATTAGATTGAAAAAAAACAAACAACCACCAATTTGGTGGGCTGGAGCTACAATTTTTAATGAACCCAAATAGACATGAACTGAAAATATCAGGATGTATTGAGTGAAAATAGTAAGGTAATTTTTAAGTGAAACTTCCATTCCACTTTATAGATACATATATATGTAAATCATATATCCCCATGAGAAATTTTTCTTACTATGGGTCTCAGAGATTTTTTTCATGATGCCCCTAAACCAAAAAATACTTAACAGTTCCATTTATTAGGTAGTTAGGTTCATACAACCTAGTAAGAATTTATGTCCTAACAACTTAAAAATACATATAAATTGATAGAAATATTACTAAATAACCACAATTACTTATTAATGGCATATGTGCACCTAATGGATATAGGTATTAAACAGATTTTTTTTTAAGATTTATTTATTTATGCATACAAGAGCTGGGGCACAGGCCAGAGGTGTGGGGGGGTGAGAGGATTCACCAGAGAGAGTGGAACAGAACAGGCAGACTGATGGAAGTACACTGCTGAGGGGAGCAGTGGGCGAGCCAGGAGAGGTCTGCTGCGCCATGTGGGCTGCTCCCTGGCCGACTGGCAATCGAACTCGTGCTGCAATGGCTGTGGACAGCTCCACAGGTTGTGTCTTAACCCCTTGTGCCACCAGGGAGGTCCCTATTACACAGCTTTTTAAACCTCGAAGAAGCACTTTGGACACCACCACTGACATTGTTTCACATTAATTTTGGAACAGCACTTGCTTATCACATTAATCCCCCAAAATCTAGCTTTATGAAGATATACTATCACCAAAAAGAATGTAACACAATCTCAGACACACCACCTTCACCTAATAGTTTCAGCAGTGTCCCCACAAATGTCAAATATCTCACAGATGTCAAATATTACTGTGTTTCCCTCAAAAATTTAAAAATATCCCACAGTGGCCATGTGAGTTCACTATGGTGCTCCAAGGCATCTCAGGACAATTTGGAAACCCTGAGCTTACGGAACCAGTACTGATCAAGTTTGTGTGCTTACTTTGAGACTTAAGGTCACAAAGCTAGGAGAAAAATAATTTATTGAGAGTTTTCATAAATTTTAACCTAACAACAAATGTTCTGAAATAGAATCTAATCAAGTGATACCCCGTTGATGAAATCTATAGATGTCTGATAAACTATATTCAAAAATACATTCAAATGACTGTGCACTAGATGAAAATTTCTCATTAAAAATTTTTAGAAAGAAGGGCCTCCTTGGTGGCACAAGGGTTAAGACGCAATCTATGAAGGTATCCGCAGCCCCTGCAGCACAAGTTTGATCTCTGGTCAGGGAGCTACCCACATGGTGCAGCAGAACTCTCCTGACTCGCCCACTGCTCCCTCAGCAGTGTACTTTGGTCAGTCTGCCTGTTCTGTTCCCCACTCAGTCTCTTGTGAATCCTCTCACCCCCCACACCTCTGGCCTGTACCCCAGCTCTTATATGCATAAATAAATCTTTAAAAAAAAATTTTTAGAAAGCTTCAAAAATTATAAAAGTGGGATTTACAATAGACAATACAGAAGTTTTTTTTTTTTTAAAAAAAAGGAAAGTCAATCATTCCTCTGGAGATAACAGAGTTAATAGTTTAATGTCAATCCTTAGAGATCCTTTCCTATATGGAAACAAAATCTAACTACTTTACCTAAGTTTTTACAGAACTGAATCTTATTCTAGAGTTAATACAACTCATTTTTTTTCATGAATATCGCTATCATTCTTGTTAGACAATATTACATCATTAACTTGGCTCTGAGTAACGTTCTTCCAAGTCAGTATACAATAACTGCAAATACTCATGTGGTCCTCACTGTACTTACTTAGTGTTTAAATATTCACTCTTTTAACAGCAGTCCTATAAGGTTAAGAACTATGTATCTACTTTATAGATGAGTTAAAGTAACTTACTCATGGTCATAGCTAATAAATGATACAGATAGGATTTGAACCCAGAAAGTTGTTGCATGGTTCCTGTGCTCAAGGATATGCTCAGCTGCTTCTCATGAAGTAAACAGATACCTCTCAACCCATATAAGTGCATAAAATCTCATGGCATAAATGCACTGTAATTTAAACTATACCCCTACCAGTGGACATTAAAGAGTTTTTATCTGTCAATGATATTGACATGTATTTGTAATAATGCTAAAAGGATCCTCCTTATAGATTTGCTCTTGTGCTAAAATTTGGTAAGTTCCTAAAAATGACTCTATCACAGAATATGTGCACTTTTAATTTTAACAGGCAATGCCAAATTTCCTTCAAGAACTTGTTCCAGTTGTACCAATTTATAGTCTCAATGACAGAAGTGAGAGATGAGATTCATTTATAAATTAACAAATGTCCTTGGTTCATGAAAAGCAAGGCCTGTTTTGAGGTTTTAATTAACACTGATGTAGAATAGATTGTCAGGTTGTTCACAATTGCCCTCTGATTTGATAATTATCTGATACATTAAACAAATGTAGTCCAGGCAGCTGAATAGTGGATTCTTCAGTTATGAAACCAACTATACGTGAGATATTTTCCCTGTATGATATTCTGTTTATGTGTATATAAAACATGGGAATTGGACAAACTGGTCTTTAAGATTTAAAACTCCTGATGCTGTAATTAAGAAGTGACTTAACGTTATTACAAGTCTGTAATTATAGTACTAGAATAACAGGTCAGGGTCTTAAAGCTTCTATATTCTTTAAATCACAATAGCTATTGCCAGAACACCTAGGCAAATCATTAAATAGCCAATAAAATTTTCAGGATCCACCTGTGGCTTAGTCTCAGTGGCATTTTATTCCCAGGTTGTCATTCCCTTGCTACCTAGCAAACTTGAACATATACCTCTGGAGTATATTCCTAAGAGCTGAGATGTGCCTCGGAACCATGAACTAGAGTCTTGTTTATTAAGTATTATGCCAAGACCATTTTTTACTCAATTTATTCAACCAATATTTATTGACTATTTTACTATGCACTAGTGACTGGTGTAAAATTATTAGAAGATTTCTGCCATCATGGAACTTATAGACTAGATGAGAAAGGCAAGTAAAAACCAAAAATAACTACCGGTCAATGTAAGTTATACCTGTGTTAAAGTATTTTAAAAAGTGAAGAAAAAAAAATTATGCAACCTTTTGACTATTCATTATTTCTTCTTTACTACTTGTAACTAGAAATTAGTTGACATGGGAAAAGGTCAATAAAGGAAATTATTTCACAACTTGACCCACACTGCAAAAATAGCAATAACAAGTGTAAATAAATAATAAAATCACCAAGATGCTACTACTTTTTAATTATGCTACTGAGTATATGGCTTGCCCATCTTTGTTTTGTATAACCACAATATAAATGATTTGAAGACTCAATTATGGCAGAACTATGAGTATTCAAACAAAATGAGAGACTACAAACTATGATTTCTTTGAAACACTGTTAAAACAAAAAGCATGTAAAAAAGTAAAGCAATCTATTATAATAATTCATAACTTGTTTACAATTAACAAAATTCTATGAAAACACTTTTTAAAGAACTAAAAATCATTAGTATAAGGAGCGAGTGGCATGTCAAAAGAAACAAAATTAGTTTTTTTAGATTTAAAATACCAAATGCCAAAAGGATCTATACTAATAGTGAATTTAAAGTAAAATTAATTTTAGGATGTTAATTAGACTAATGGTGATCATTTTGTAGTATACACAAATATTGAATTATTATGAAATAAAATGTTATGTGTCAATTATACTACCTGAATAAAAAAGAAAATAAATTCTAGATCATCTGCAGAAATAAGAGAAGCAGACACAAAAATAAATGAATTTCCTTTGTGTATCAATTTCCACAACTGCAAAATAAGGATGATATTTGCCAATCCCACAAAATTAATATAAAGACTAAATAAAATAATGCTATGTGGAAGAACACCAAAAAATGCTGCAAGTTATTTTAGACAGCAGCTTTTATTTTCCCACTATAACTTACAGCAACTTAACAAACAACAAAATTGGTTAGATAGGGCCTTCAAATCCTTCTGAAAAGCAAGGCCTGTTTTGAGGTTTTAATTAACACTGATGTAGAATAGATTGTCAGGTTGTTCACAACCTGTCTTTGATACATAAATATTTATGTCTTTGATACATAAATATTATAAAAATGGGCAAGCCTGGCAATCAGAAGTATGAGAAAACATTAAAAACTGCTTAATTCATAAATTGATTGCCCACAGAAGGTTGGTTGTTAAAGTATTAAAACTCTTACATAACACTACAAACCAATATACCTAAGAGAATCAGAAAATTCGTACATATGTGCATGAAAATGTTTACATCACAAATACAAAGTCCTGTTACTACCTATGAAAAGACGAGATACACATGTAATTACTCACACATACAATGTATTCTAGCTTGAAGTTTATTTTCTGATTAAAGTATGCAACTGCTGAGGGTTCAATGGTTCAGATTTATTTTATTACACGGAATGGAGTTCGTCAATTTAACACACTAAATTAATTATTACATAGCCTTGGGTTTACAGCAACTTCTCCCACAGGGTCTAACAACCAATCCCCAAGTCAAAATCTCAAGGCATCACATTGCCATGTTTAAAAACAGTATTTTAAATTAAGGCTTTTTAAAAACGAATAGCAGTTTCCAACACTTTATCATGGCTTCTACAAATCTTTTCAGGTTGTTACTAACACAGTCTTTCCTTTAAAGCCTTTAAAATACAGGGCAGAAGGGAGTACGGTTAACATGGCAACATAACCATTAACGACTCTCCCAAATTGAAAGCAAGGATCACCATCAAAACAAAACAATCAGGTGGCGTACGTGGATACTGATCACTATTCCTGACCACCTTTTTTTTTCTCTGCCGACATAAAGGATTTCCTATCACAAACTATTAAAATCTACACTGAGGTGCAACTCCCTATCTGAAAACCAAAAATCCAGCCAAATCCCAACCCACAGTTGTGACATTAGCTAAATACTATTTAGCACGTTGAGCCACAATTTTTAAAAAAGGGGGCGGGGAGAAATACTGACAACTTTCAAAGCGTAAATCTTTTTAAATCTCCCCCCTAAATCATCTGTGAATAAATCGGCAGACTACCTTCAGCAGCTGCTAGACGGGAGCAGAAGATCAAAGTTTTCCCTATAGTTGGGAAATGTTTCTACCTACCCACAAGGAACAGAAACTAGTCATCCTTACCACTGGAAGCAGTTCTCCGGAATTTCCCCCCAATATGCCAGTTCTCCAAATGAAGAAGGGATACTTCTCCGGAGACCACAGACAGGCCAGAGGTAGCTCACATCTTTTGCAGAGGAGAGGAGGGGCGGGGAAGAGGGGAGGAGGCACTGCCAGGTAAGGAAGGAAATCCCGTCTTCTGCAAACACCGGTGGGACCCGCAATCCAGGTCTCAGGAGGCCCTCCCCGCAAAGCTTCAGGACCCAGGGAGGGTCCCCGCGGGGGGCGGCAGGAAGGGTCGGGGCTCCCCGCGCCCCGCCCCGCCTCTCTCGCCGCCACCGGGGACCCGGGACCGCGGACAGAGGCAGCGAAGGCTCAGCGAACGTCCACGGTCCCAAGCAGGTCCTCCCGCGGCTCACCTGAGAGTGTCGCCTCCGCCCTCGGCGCCCACGGTGCATCCCGCGGGGCCTGGCGGAGGGTGCAGTGACGCCGCCCCGACCGGCCCCAGGGCTGCCCGGCCTGGCCTCCCCGCTCCGGGGACGCACCGGGTGCCCGCTCCGCACCGGCTCCCGGGACCCGCCGGTCTGCAGAGAAGGAAGAAGAGGCGGAGAGGCTGCCTCCCCTCCCCCACAGCGAGCCGCCGCCGGAGCTGCGGCTCTCTGCAGTTCCCTCTGGCGCAGGTGTGGCCCCGCTCCCCTGCCCGGGAGTCACTTCGGCAGCGGCGGCCCAGTCGCCATTACAGCCCAACAACTGACACGGAGGAGGAGCGGCGCCAGCGGCAGTGGCTGTGGCGGCGCCGGCGCCGGCGCGAGGCAGGGCGGGAGCAAGTCGGCCCCTAAGCAAACATCGCGAGAGCTGTGCCGAGATCTTGCCACTGGAATGCAACCTTCGGAGGATGCCATGTTGAGTGTGGCCGAAAGTTGTGGGCTACATAAAACGAAGCGCCTCAAGAGCGCCATGTTTGGTGTGGCGAAGTTTGAGCCTGCTAAGATTCGGGAGGAGCCAAAGCAGATCCGCAGCAGAAACCCCCCAGCCCCCCACCCGCGTCCCTCTGACGCTAATTGGGCCTTCTGACTGCGCATTTCACCCCTGGCGGAGAAAACTAGCTGGGGGTTTGACGCGGATGAGCTGGATGTCTGGAAATTGTAGCTTCCCCGACTTTACGATGTTTCACCAATCGTCGTGCAAATAAATCTTTACCCTAGTCAGTTTCCGAGTAACTGCAGCTCTGCGGCTACTGCAGTTACCCACTGCTGTCACCGTGGCCGATTTTTTCACGAGGCTTACATTACAATGTTCAGCATGCATTCTGTCTGACAGGCTTAAGATTCCACAGCAATTAAAGCAGGAGTTTTCCCCCATGAGGTGTTAGCATTAATACAACTATGAAAAAAAAATACAACCATGCTTTGAGAGATATTGTGATCACCTTATCTTCTAATATCTCTATCCTCTTTCACCAGTCTCCGCATGGTTCGTTCTATCATCTTCAAGATAGCCAAATGACATCTCTTCAGCAAATAATGCCACCTTCAGCTAAGTGTTTACTCCAACAAGCTCTTCACCATCACTTTCCTTCACCTTCCGAACTCCAAGAACTATTTACCCAGAGACTGTTTTTCACCTTAAAGTACCTTCCGGACTCATTATCCCCCTTACCCCAACAGGGCCTTCCTAGCACAGTAACTGGCACATTGTAGGTGCTCAATAAATGATGTTGAGTAGAGCATACCAATAAAAAGCAGGAGGCAGTAACTGCCCCTCCTCGCCCAAATAGAACCGATAGCCATGGCTGAACAGGATATAAAGTGTATGTACAAGGATCCTGTACATACCTAAAATATGTAGTGTGCCTCCAGGAAGCTGTGCTGAGGGAAGAACAGGAAATGTGGGATCCTTATGATGCAAACAGTAGCAAGAAAAATAGAACAAAAAGGACTTAAGTTTTCTTAAAGCTGTGGAATAGATGATTTTCATTTGTTATCTTATTGAATGTGAACAACCACCTTATTAAAAAGTATTATACCCACTTTTTTAAAAAGAGGAAATGGGTTCCGAGAAACTAATTTGCCCAATAGTATATGCTCAGTAAGAGGCAGATAGATTTAATATCTTCCTTACCACAAAACCTATTTATACTTTCCACCCCCATGCTACCTCCTGGCAACAGAAAACACCAAAAGTTCCTGTCACCGTGTGGGCAGCTGTGTCACCCTCATATCAGCTTGTGCTTTATGCAGATCTCTGCCCTCTCTCTCACTTCCCAGATATTGCAAATACATCAACCTCTCTCCTTTTCAACATCCCATAACTCTTATTGTTAGCACCTTACAGATAGTCTCTTGAGTATATTGTTTAGTACTTTTTGCTTCTGTTTAGTGAAAATAATTAGAAGTTTCATGAAGAAAGCTTTGTGACCTTTCCAGTATTTCCTAAAGTGCTGGGGACACAGTGGGTGTTCAATACACTTCTTCCCCCCAGCCTCCCCCACTTGTTAGTAGACACCAAGATGGGTTTTCCTGCACTTAATATTCTTCGTAGATTACCATGCCTTTGACTTTCAACTCTCTTTGGATACTGCAACTTGACCTCAAACTTCAGACTACATATCCAATTATCTATTACCCATCTCCACACAGATGCAGCAGTCCCCAGAATTTTTTTTATGAGAAATACTGATAACACATTAAGTTTATCATTTTCCGTCTCCTCAACTTCACAAAGCCAGTTCCTCCTCCTGCCCTGTATTTCTGTTGATGGCCACGGCAGAACATTATTCTGAGACTTGAGAGGCTCAAAAGTTTAGAAATATTATATATACTTCTCTGTGGTTTGCTCTTATTTCATCGGTTATTAGTCTGTGTGTACTTTTGACTCATATTTGTTATATTTACTCTCCTTCCATCCATTGCATTTCAGCCCTTCTAATTCAGGCTCCCGTTTTTACTGCCCAAATAATTGCAGTAGTCTTCCCAGAATTCAGCTTGAGTTTTGTCCCTGCTCAGCTTCTGCCTGCCAAGGTCAGTAAAAATTCCTCACCTCAGTCATCAAGCTCTTTCTTAATATGGCACCTGTCATATTTCTATTTCCCTAAAGTAAAATAGCATAACAAATTTCAAGGGCAAGCTTGTAGTATCAGGAAGACTCTAATTCAAATCTTGACTCCATCACTTACTTGTTCCATGACCCCTCAAAACCTTCCATTTTATTGTCTATCTATAAAGGCTGATATCTGTCTTATGGGGTTGTCTTAAAGAGTAGAAATAACATCTGTCAAGGGCCTCCCCGGTGGCGCAGCGGTTGAGCGCTGGGTTGCGAAACTGCGCACGGCCTCTGCGGCGCCAGTTCGATCCCCGGCTGCTCCCCGGCCACCGGAGGAGGGTCCCACATGGCGTGCAGACCTCTCCTGCCGCCCGCTGCTCCCCTCAGCAGTGTACTTCGGTCCTTCTGCCTGTTCTGCTCCCCGCTCTGGCTCTGGTGAATTCTCTCACCCTCCCGCGCTTCTGACTGTACCCAGTGCATGTATAAACAAAACAAACAAACAAACCAGCAAACAAATAAAGCATGCCTCTAAAAAAAAAAAAAAAAAGATATTTTAGAAATAACATCTGTCAAGAACCTGGCACATAAAATAAATAAATAGTTATTATTACTTCCCTAATTGGATGTTACTTTTGAGTCAAACTGGATCTTAGCGTATTCATTCCTACTTCTATAACTTTGTTCCCTAACATGGATCACTTATCATCCTGGTTCACAATGCCTACTACATTTTTAAAATAAAAGCTTAAAAGCTATGCCTCCTACAGGTAAAACCCCATGACTTCTCATACTTTGCAAGTGCTCTTCCACCCCTGAACTCCATGATGCTCTGTCCTTCCACCTGGGCTTTATCTACAATCAGTAGTTGTGCATTTTTCTTATACACATCATTGTTACTGTAAAGCCTTTTGTCTAGACTGTAAAGCCATTTGTCTCCTTCATAATGAATGCCTCCTGCATAATGAGAAACCATCTCACACCTACAAGACTGACAAAAATTAAAAGATCTGATAATACCTGTTGGTAAGATGTGAAGCGATGGGAATTTTTATTCATTGGTACAATTTAGAAGAACAGTTTGGAAATATGCAGTGAAGTTGAAGATGTATGACCCAACAATTTCACTCTCAAAGTGGACCCCATTTCTTATACTCTTTATTAATGGACCACATTAAGATAAAAAGTTGCATCACTAAGTAGGTAAGCTGATAAAGCTTTTTTGATGAAAGAAACAGTATGTTGACTTAAATTCTGACACAAGCTCTTTAATCTCAGGCTTGTTTTAAAGTGTTGACTGTCATAAGAAACTTAACACGGTATAAAGGAGACAAATACAAAATTTTTATGAGGGTATGGTTTACAATGGGAAAAAAAAAAAATGAACTAACACATCACCAAGTAGGAGAAAAGGTAAGCAAGCTAGGACTATTCATGCAATGACATACTAAACGTCAATGAAAATACTTTTAAAAAAATATATTTATTTATGCATACAAGAACTGGGGTACAGGCCAGAGGTGCCGGGGGTGAGAGGATTCACCAGAGACAGTGGGGAACAGAACAGTCAGACTTACTGAAATACACTGCTGAGGAGACAGGAGAGGTCTATTGCACCATGTGGGTTAGCTCCCTACCGGGCAGGGGATTGAACTTGCGCTACAGAGGCCACAGGATAGCTTCACAGTGCTGTGCTTAACCCCTTGTGCCACCAGGAAGGCCCAGCAATGAAAATATTTTAAAAGGAGAAATTCCCACAAATAGAGTTCTTAAAAAGCAAGTTGCAAAAGGACATATACAGTATGATACTACTTGCATAAAATTTTAAAATAGGTAATATTGGTATAGATTACAGGAATATATACAAATGTAGTAAAATACATTTACATACTAAGGAATAAAATATACCAAATTTGAAAATGAGATTACCTCTGAGAAGCAGAAGGAGAATTGACATGAGGTAGGCATTAGCAAAAGAAACTTCAATGGTGTTGGTAATTTATTTCTTTAAAGCTAAGTGTGGACACAGATGATTTTATTATTATTATGCATAGCTTTATAATGTACAAGATATTACGTAATACTTTCTTAAAAATAAACAAGAATTTTAAAATATGTGGGAAATGGGAGGAAGAACACCCAAGATGGAAGAATGAAAGTGCTCAAGAATGTAATTTCAGGGTCTCCCTGGTGGCGCAAGGGGTTAAGACGCGACTATGCCGCTGCAGCATGAGTTTGATCCCCAGCCAGGGAGGTAACCCAGATGGCGCAGCAGACCTCTCCTGACTCGCCCACTGCTCCCCTCAGCAGTGTATTTCAGTCAATCTGCCTGTTCTGCTCCCCACTCTGTCTCTGGTGACTCCTCTCACCCCCCACACCTCTGGCCTGTACCCCAGTTCTTATATGCAAAATAAATAAATCTTTAAAAAAAAAAAAGAATGTAAATTCACTCAGACAAAACAGTATCCTGATTTGAAACTTCAGAAACTTTTCAACTTTGTAACACAGGACATATAGTCTTTTTTTGAAATAAGTTTAAGCGAAGAAGGTTTTATATCCAAAAAAGAGCAGCAGCAATTTCCTTAGAGCTAAATTAGCCTCAGTCCAAATAAAAACTACAATTATACCCCACTTTTCAAATGTTCATATTATACCAATTTACTTTTACAAAAGATCTGTACCTTAGTACTTGTTTTTCCCTAACCACAGAAATCTCAAGAGGATTTTTGCCTTTAAAACAAAAGGGTGCAGGGCCTCCCCGGTGGCGCAGCGGTTGAGCGCTGGGTTGCGAAGCTGCCCGCAGCCTCTGCAGCGCCGGTTCGATTCCCGGCTGCTCCCCGGCCACTGGAGGAGGGTCCTACATGGCGCGCAGACCTCTCCTGCCGCCCGCTGCTCCCCTCAGCAGTGTACTTTGGTCCTTCTGCCTGCTCTGCTCCCCGCTCTGGCTCTGGTGAATTCTCTCACCCTCCCGCGCTTCTGACTGTACCCATTGCATGTATAAACAAACAAATAAATAAATGAACATGCCTCTATAAAAATAAATAAATAAAATAAAACAAAAGGGTGCATTCTCCACTTCAAAAAAAAAATTTTTTTTTCTTGCAGCAAACTTAGATAGAGTCAACCTGTGCTCCAAGCAGGGGGACTTCTTTATACAGGTTTTGTATTTATTATGTCATTTCTGTTTTCACTATATGCTAGTGTTATTTGGTATGAGCTGGTAGGTTATATTTTGGGTCTTGGAATACTCAAAAATTTTTCCATATAAATTAACATTCATTGCATCTTCACTTTATGCCATTTCAGCTTATGAAAATGTTTCATAGAAATGCTCTATTTTTGGATAGCAGGGGAAACCTGTACTACCTATGGAAAGGCAGTGTAGAATCAAAACTTTGGGTCTCCTGATTCCAAGCTACTGATTCATTCCAACAAAGAGAGGTCATTTCATCTACCTAAATTCTTGAGAGGAAGATGGGTCAGTGAAAAAGCAGCACAGCTGATTCTAAGTAAAAGAGCTGGTGGCAATTTTTTTATTAACTCAAGCAAACAACAAAGTGATTTCTATAGCATTTACTAACTGTGTTCCCATTACATCTAAAGATTACATGAAAAATTTTTACTTTTCTTTAGATATATTTTATGTGACTTTAAAAATAATTAAAATACAAAAGTTAGGAAAAATGAAAATTAGGTTTTAAAGTTCTCTAAGAATAAAATAGCTATTTCAAATCAGGGGCGGTGGGGAGGAGAGTCAATAAGTAGACACACTCAAAAAGTAGAACATCAAGTATTTAATAATTCTAAATAAACAGAACATATATTTCATAAGTTTAAAATGTTAATGTGGCAGATAGTATTTTCCAAAGACGACTGCATCAGTGTATTTCATCCCATATGCTCTTCTTATAATGTAATGTTGACGTTCCTCCTTTGAGAGATGGTATCTGTGTCTCCTCCACTATGAACTTAAATGGGCCTTTGTAGCTGCCTCCACCAACAGAATATACAAAAGTGAAATAATGATATTTCAAAGGATAGGTCATAAAAAGCAATAGAGATTCTGTTTGGTGCTCTGCCTGTAGGGATATGTGCCTTGGGAATCCCAATATGATATGAAAAAAGTTCAGTTAAAGCTGCCATGTTGGATATATGAAGAGATATACAGGGCCTCCCTGGTGGCGCAAGGGGTAAAGACGCAACCTGTGAAGCTGTCCACAGCCACTGCAGCACGAGTTCCATCCCAGGCCAGGGAGCTACCCACATGGCGCAGCAGACCTCTCCTGACTTGCCTGCTGCTCCCCTCAGCAGTGTATTTCAGTCAGTCTGCCTGTTCTGTTCCCCACTCTGTCTCTGGTGAATCCTTTCACCCCCACACCTCTGGCCTATACCCCAGTTCTTGAATGCGTAAATAAATAAATCTTTAAAAAAGAGAGAGAGAGAGAGATGCTCAAGGAGATTCAGATATTCTTGCTCTCAATTCTTTGTCTTTCCAACATTTAATCACAAAGGAGTAATGATTTCAGATGATTCCAGGCCCCAATTCCCATCTGTATTTGAAGGGTCTTATAGAAGCAATAGAATGTGTAGGATGTACACGCACACACACACACACACACACACACACACACAAAATACAAAATATACTTTATAATACATAAAAGTAATATATATGTATATATAGTACATAAAAGTTATATATTATAAAATGCAAAATAGAGATATATAGGTATAGGTAGATTTAAGAATTAGTTCACATAATTTTGGATGTTGGGAAGTTGATCATCTGAGGCTAAGCCAGTAGGCCAGAGACCCAGAGAAAAGTTAATGTCCACCTTGAGTCCAGAGGTGATCTGCTGGCAGAATTTCCTCTTCTTTGTGGAACCTAAATCTGTTTTCTCTTAAGGACTTCAACTGATTGGATGAGTTCCATCCATATCATGGAGGGCAATCTGTTTTACTCAAAGCCTACCAATTTAACTGTTTATCTCATCTAACAAACACCTACATAGCTACCTCTAGAATGGTGTTAGACCAAATACATGGGTACAACAGTTTAACCAAGTTGACAACATAACATTAAGCATAGGCCAACCTTTACACCAACCCCAGTTAACATCAACTGAAGCAGAGACAACTGCTCCTCCAAGTCCTTCCAAATTGTAGGCTTATGAGCTAGTAAATATTGTTTTTAAGTCATTAAGTTTCAGGATAATTTGTTGTGCAATATTAGTAACCAGAAATTACATTTGTAAACCATAGTTAGTCCATTTGTGTATGCATTTGCTAGGTCATTCACTTTTATTTTCACATTTGTTTTAGGTAGAAGTGATACTGAACTTCTGTAACCACCAGTAAGTAATGGGCCTCCCTGAAGGTGCACAGGGTTAAATCTTGGCACTGTGAAGCTATCACAGCCACTGCAGCACTAGATTGATCCCTGGCCAGGGAGCTGACCCACAGGGCGCAGCAGACCTCTTCTGTCTCACCAGCTGCTCCCCTCAGCAGTGTATTTCAGTAGATTCGCCTCTATGTCAACCCCCCATGCCTCTGGCCTACACCCCAGCTCTTGTGTGCATAAACAAATATATCTTTAAAAAAAAAAAACAATAACCAGTAAGTAAGATTGGTAGCTAATCAGAATGGAGTAAATCAGGGGACCCTCCTCCTCCTCCTATTTTGGGGCAGAATATAAACTCCTTAATTGTTAGATCTTGGGAATCAGAAGACAGAAACTTTTTAGCAACCAATGTGGAACTATTTTAATATTTAAACAACCAAACCATTATTGACCGGTTGGGGTGTCAGCTGGGAAATAGGTATGACACCTTGATGTAATGTTTGTCATGAGCTTTGGCACATTTGTTTGATCATCCTAACAACCCTTGAAGAAAAATATGGCAAGAATTTGTCTTTAGTAAGAATGCACTGGATCACCTCAAGAGAATCTATTTTTCACTTGACATACCCACAGGTATAAGTCTACGCCCAACAACATTTGTTTCTCATGATGGATGCTGCTCAGTCCTGACACCATGACTCAGCTAAGGGGAATTGCCTTGACATGCTGAGATTCTGTGGCCTAATGCTGGCCAGAAATATGAAGCATAGAATGTACATTAAAAATCTTTGAGTAAAACACATATCTTTAAGATCCAGTTATTCATAGTCACAGATGAAATGTATCAATAAGGCAGCAATATTGGTCTATAAAACAGAGAAAGGAGAACTTGGGGTTTGAGGTCATCAGAGACTCAGAACCTCACTCTTAGTAAATGTGAAAGGTTATCTGACCATTACAGAAAGTCATAACTTGAAAGAAAATAAATTCTAACTAAAACAGAACTTTTTAGTACTAGTAAAATTAAACCAGAGGCCTCCCTGGTGGTGCAAGGGGTTAAGACACATCCTATGAAGCTGATCACAGCCACTGCAGCACAAGTTCAATCCCTGGCCAGGGACATACCCACATGGTGCAGCAGACCTCTCCTGACTCACCTGCTGCTCCCCTCAGCAGTGTATTTCAGTCAATCTGCCTGTTCTGCTCCCCACTCTGTCTCTGGTGAATCCTCTCAACCCCCCTCAATACTTTTGGCCTGTACCCCAGTTCTTGTATACATAAATAAATAAATCTTAAAAAAAATAAAATTAAGTTAAACCAGAACTTTATACTTTGCTTAATTTACTTACAAACTCTTGATGAGTAAATAATAAAACAGATTGGCCCTGCATTATTGCTAGGAAAAAGATTTATCACTCTCTAAAAAAGTTAAACTATCACTTTTAAAAGAGATTGTAGAAATGTTAAATGTATATTGCAGCTATTTGAATCTAGCAACAAAACAAACCCAAGTAAGCACAAATTTATTTTTGGATGATTTAGAAATGTATTTTCTAACTTTAAGAAAGATTTAAAAGTCCAGGGGCATCCCCGGTGGCGCAGCAGGTGGAGTGCAGTGCGGAGAAGCTGTCCGCAGGCTCTGCGCACGGGCTCCATTCCCAGCCAGCCGGGGCGATACCTACATGGCGGGCAGACCTCTCCTGTCTTGCCTGTTGCTCCCCTCAGCAGTGTTTTAGGTCCATCTATCTGTTTTGCTCCCCTCTCTGTCTCTGGTGAGTCTTCTCACCCTCCCGCACCTCTAGCCTGTACTCCAGTTCTTGTATAAGCAAATAAATAAATCTTTTAAAAAAGTAAAAAATCTCTACTCCAAATAATCTAGGAGTAAAATTAACATTGATTTTGTAAAAACCGGTTGTTGAGAATGAAATTCTGTGATAAAAATATGTTAGGATATAAAAGGGCTTTAAAACTTCCATATTTGGAGAAGAGGGTATTGTTGATCTAACCCACATCTGACTTCAAACCTACTAATGAATTGCCTAAGATTCTAGAATAAGAAGTTTAACCTAGGGCCTCCCCGGTGGCGCAATGGTTGAGCGTTGGGTTGTGAAGCTGCCCACGGCCTCTGTGGCGCCGGTTCGATCCCCGGCTGCTCCCCGGCCACCGGAGGAGGGTCCCGCATGGCGCGCAGACCTCTCCTGCCGCCCGCTGCTCCCCTCAGCAGTGTGCTTCAGTCCTTCTGCCTGCTCTGCTCCCCGCTCTGGCTCTGGTGAATTCTCTCACCCTCCCGCGCTTCTGACTGTACCCAGTGCTTGTATAAACAAAACAAACAAATAAATAAATAAAACATGCCTCTATAAAAAAAAAAAAAACTTTAAAAAAAAAAAAAGTTTAACCTAGATGGACTTAGTGTTAGCACAGATCCTGGTTTCAGGATTTTTTTTTTTTTTTTTTGAGCTGTAGGATATGACTTGAAGATTTGATGGAAATATGGGGCAGTTAAGTCAGCATTAGCACTATACTTTCTCTCATCCTGTTTTTAAGTTATTGGTTCATAGTGGTTAGTAAAAGTAGCTAAGACTTAGGAAGAACATCCTTGTAATGTGTAAAGTTGACATGAAAAGGATAAACATGCTCTTCACAAAGGGCATGTCCCTCTTTGCAATCAGAAATAAAACATAAACCTGTTTAATACCGTGCTAAACATTCAGTTTACAGATAATAAAAACTCATTGAATAAATGGATGGATGAATTCATTCCATCAATGAAGTAGACTTGGAGAACTAGCTATAAGCCTAACACAGAACAGGGCCTCCCCGGTGGTGCAGCGGTTGAGCGCTGGGTTGCGAAGCTGCCCGCGGCCTCTGCGGCGCCAGTTCGATCCCTGGCTGCTCCCCGGCCACCGGAGGAGGGTCCCACATGGCGCGCAGACCTCTCCTGCCGCCCGCTGCTTCCCTCAGCGGTGTACTTCGGTCCTTCTGCCTGCTCTGCTCCCTGCTCTGGCTCTGGTGAATTCTCTCACCCTCCCACGCTTCTGACTGTACCCAGTGCATGTATAAACAAACAAACAAATAAATAAATAAAGCATGCCGCTATAAAAAAAAAAAAAAAAAAGAAAAAAAAAAAAAGAAAGCCTAACACAGAACAAAATCCACTTCTTAAATACATGGTTATTCAGATCAAAGTAGTTAAGGTTGAATTATCTGGAAAATTGCTTCCAATCCACATTTTACTTTTGATGGCTAATCCTTCAAGATGACTAATGAAGTGCTCTTGGAATAGAGCCAGGTAATGGGGTGAGTGAATTTCTTCCTCTATTTCTGGTAAGTTTAAAAGCAAACTGAGGTTTAGCACAACCTGAGGTTGATGACTTTTCTTTAAAGAGGCTTAGAATTATAGATTCCTTTACTGCAGCAAATGTGAGACATGAAAACAATGAGTACAAATCAAAAATGTTTAACAAAAGCATTGTTGAGTATAAAAAAAAATTGCTTAAATGATAGCTGGTCTGACATTTAGGTAAGTAAAAAAAAATTCTATACACATATATGCAAATATGTAAAATACATAAATATGATAAACTCTAATGTTGGGGAGCAGATCTGAATTAGGGTGAAACTGACTTGCAATCATTTTATTGCTATAACCTTTCCCAAGATATTTGAATAAGATAACCAATACACTTGACTCTAAATATTAAGTTTTGCCCATTTTCCCCAAATTAATTTTTATACTTGTTAAGAACAAGAGTACTTTTGAAATATTTTACCTGTAAAAATTATACTTTCCTATATTTAATCTCCATTAAACTTCAATATTAGTTTCTTTTAATATTGAGAGTCATCTTCTTTAGCATTTTCCCTTTTTGTTCCTTTTGGTTTAGCAAACAGACATGGTAATCCTTTTAACCATACACAGGCAATCCTTTTTTCTTAGAGCACTCTGAAAGAGAAGGCCATTTCTCTTTCGAGTGTCTCCGTTCTATGCTGGTTTACAGACTAATTATATAAATGAAAAATGCAGTGGAACATCTTACAGCAAGACAGCTGCAATGAAAAAAAAAAGCTGAAGAATATAAATCAGAATGAGGTTAAATGTAACCAAACCAGGTTATATTTTGCAAGGGGGTAAACCACCCTATTTACAGGCGGTGGAAAGTTTTAAACCGTTGACAGGAGATTTTCTGTTGCTCTTCCAAAAATAGAAAGAGGCAGCTGGATACTGAGCCTGGAAGAATACCCACAGGTTTTAATGAGGCTTATCAACCACTAAAAACACTCTTGGAATCCCGGGATTGGGTGCTCCCCACCTGTTGAAGAATAAATGAGAACATGTGAGCATTTGGTTACAAATCCTACTGTAGTAACAGAAGTCCCACAAAATATAAGGAGGAAAAGCAGCTGGAATTGTGTTACAGAGAATTTCAGAAATAAGAGTGACTATGAAGAGGTAGTTGGTTTTGGAAATGTAAGTGATTGCATAGATTAAGCATGAATTGACAAATTTGTGCAAAACCTGTACACTATTCTAACATGCTATTGATTAGTTTACATATATATAAGTAGGTAACAATTTATTGCAATGTTACTGTATTATAAATGATAACTATATATTACATATAGCTAACATATGGTTACATAGCATATAATAAACAACTCTTGTTATTTACTACATTATTGTTATTACCTAGCCACCTTTTAACCTCTAGTAACCTGTGATCCACACACATTGTCTTAATTCTCATCAAAACCTGTGATGTGTTAACTTTGTCCCTCTTTCACAGATGAGGAGGTTGGAGAGTGGAAAGATCAAGTGACTAGGTCACAGTCACAGGTTGGAGAGTGGTACAGCTAGAACTGGAACCTTTGTTTCCTGAAGCTGGACTGTATGTGTCTGTTCCACTGCACTGTGCCGCTGATCAAGGCAGACACTCTTTGGAGCTTCTGTACAGCAAAAGAGACAGTAACCAAAAAAAAGAGAAACCTCAGCGAGTGGGAGAAAATTTTTGCACACAACACTAATGATAAAGGACTGATCACAAAAATCTACAAAGAGCTGATGAGACTCAACAACAACAAAGAAAATAATCCAGTCAAAAAATGGGCAGAAGAGCTAAAAAGAAACTTCTCTGAAGAGGAAATGCAAATGGCCAACAGGCATATGAAAAAATGTTCAACATCACTTGTCATCAGGGAAATGCAAATCAAAACTACAATGAGATACCATCTTACACCAGTGAGAATGGCACATATTAAAAAAACTAGCAACAACAAATGTTGGCGAGGGTGTGGAGAAAAAGGAACTCTCCTGCACTGTTGGTGGGAGTGCAAACTGGTCCAACCACTATGGAGAGCTGTGTGGAGATTTCTGGACCTACTAAAGATGGAGCTTCCATATGATCCAGCAATTCTACTCCTAGGTATTTACCCAAAGGACACAGAAACATCAATTCCAAAGAGCACCTGCACCCCTATGTTTATAGCAACACTATTTACAATAGCTAAGCTTTGGAAACAACCCAAATGCCCAAAAATAGATGACTGGATCAAGAAGATGTGGTACATATATACCATGGAATATTACTCAGCATTCAAAAAAGATAAACACATGCAATTTGCAGCAACATGGATGGTGCTGGAAGGGATCATGCTCAGCAAAATAAGCCAGAAAGAAAAAGAAAAATACCGGATGGTCTCACTCATAGCAGGAATCTAGAAAACTTAAATAAGGAACCAGGAAAATGAATAACTATAAGAAAGTGAAAATCAAAATCAACAAAAATCTATGAACCAGAGACACTCTATGGGGGGTAGGGGGCGGGAGGGGAGGGATTGTGGTCAAAGTAAGGGGGTTGCAATTGTATGGGTAATATAAAAATAAAATGTATTATAAAAAAAATGGGCAGATGAGCTAAAAAGAAACTTCTCCAAAGAGGAAATGCAAATGGCCAACAAGCATATGAAAAAATGTTCAACATCACTTGTAATCAGGGAAATGCAAATCAAAACTACAATGAGATAACATCTTACCCTGTGAGAATGGCACATATTAAAAAAACTAGCAACAACAAATATTGGTGAGGATGTGGAGAAAAAGGAACTCTCCTGCATTGCTGGTGGGAGTGCAAACTGGTCCAACCACTATGGAGAGTTGTGTGGAGATTGCTCAACCTACTAAAGATGGAGCTTCCATATGATCCAGCAATTCCACTCCTAGGTATTTACCCAAAGGACACAGAAACATTAATTCAAAAGGGCACCTGCACCCCTAAGTTTATAGCAGCACTATTTACAATAGCTAAGCTTTGGAAACAACCCAAATGCCCAATATTTGATGACTGGATCAAGAAGATGTGGTACATATACACAATGGAATATTACTCAGCAATCAAAAAAGATAAACTCATGCAATTTGCAGCAATATGGATTGAGCTGGAAGGGATCATGCTCATCGAAATAAGCCAGAAAGAAAAAGAAAAATACTGGGTGGTCTCACTCATAGCAGGGATTTAGAAAACCTAAATAAGGGACCAGGAAAAAACCAAATTATAATAAAGTAAAAATCAAAATCAACAAGCAACTATAAACCAGATACACATCACGGGGCAGGGCAGGGGGAGAAGGTAGTAGGATCAAAACAAGGGTGGTGGGAATTGTATGGGGACTATATATATAAAGCAGACGCTCTTTGGAAAGAACACGGGGATGCATATTTCTGTGCTTTGGATGAACAAAAAAGATAGGCATGCCAGAGAAATAGGTCTGTGGGCTAGGTTCATGATCCTTCCCTTTGTTTCAACTATCTAGCCACCTTTTAACCAACCCACATAGATGATAAGGAAAAAGGGGAGCTAGAAGAGATTTATATGTGGCTCCTTCCCATATTTAACTTTACCACTCGTCAATAACTTTAATCCTGAACTCAGGTCAAAATGAAGGAGAAATTTTATTAATTTTCCATTTTGAAATGCAGTTAGAATACACATACAGTTCATATTATAAAATTCAATTTTTGTCCTATGACAAGAGTTTACCATTAGTACAAGCATCTGACATTAGTAGCATATAAAAACTATATTTTTAATTTTTGTCAGAAGTGGCATTATGCAGTGCACCCAAGTTTGTTTTCATGAAGCAGTCTATAAAAGGATTATAGGAGTTTGAAGATTAGAAGTTAAGTGACAGAGCAACATTCTTGAAAGGATAATAACAAAGAACACATCCCCCCATTTCCTCCTATATGTTTTCGCATAGAGATTATAGAATTTTCAGAAATAACCCTAAATTGAGTGATGTTAGAAAGTATGGAAAAAATTTGTACATCTCTCCCCTTCGTGTCCTACTTTATCAAAAATAATGTATGCTACAATACAAAATAATCATAACTATCCTGGACATTAACTGATATAATTTCACTATGATTCTATATTAGGTGCTTAAAATGGTCTCTATCATATAACCTAATGTGAATATTTTTTTGAATCTGGGAGAATTTCTTTTTAAATCACCTCTTATAATTCTCCAGCAAGAAGTAACCATGAACTTACATCAAAAGCATTTTCATCGACACTCTTATAGAAGATAATATCAGAGTTAAAAGTATGTTTAATACAAATCCACACCAGTAAACGTTTCTTAGTACCTGGAAAGCTGACCTATTTGATATGAACTGAAAAGTAGACTAGATTCCTGAAATAAATGTCTGGTTCCATCACTGACTCATTATGCAAGCTTAAGCAAGCTATTTAATCTCTTAGTATCTTAGTTTCTCCACCTATAAAATGGGGGTAATAATATTTGCTATTAGATAACGTCAGCAAAGCACTTGGAGAACCTCAGATGAAAGGCGCCAGAAGTATTTTGTTATCTGAAGCATGACCTCATACTGTCTGAAAAATGGACTTTACCAGCTTGCTGATTATTCCAGCACCTTTACTTCCAAGCTTTCCCCATTGAACTTGCTTTTGGGACTTTATTAATTTCTACTTACACACTTTTTGTATGTTAATTTGTATGTTAATTTGTATTTATAGGAGAATTGATGTTTTGAAGAAACTATGAGACCATGCTTTAATTTTGTGGTTTTTTAGTTTGTTTAAACTCATGCTTATGTCTAAGTTTGAAACAAATAAAAAAGTGCTTAAACAACCTTTTAATTATAGAAGACACCTATAGGAAAGAGAGTTACATTAGTTTTATCTATTCACCCCTCTATAGTTTATATTTTATTTCATATCAAAGGTGATTTTTAGTATGTACAGATACAGTCTTCCTCATAAACCATGTGGAAAATTTAAGGCAGATGTTAAGACTGCTGTAAATTTTGAAGCTTGTGTCCCTTTTCTGGAGGAATAACAACATGATATAAGGACAAAAGATAAGTTGCTTAGCACTAAGTCTGAGCTTAACCAAGAGACCAGCCAACTAATACACATTGATCTCCTTGGGGAAATGCCAAAGATCAAAGGGCTACTTCAGGAATTACCAGATGACTCAAAAGCAGAGCTGCTGATTCAACAACAATTAAAAGTTAGAGGTAAAAAAAAATGTCAAAGGTAGGAAGTTGGCAGCATTCCCTGGATGAAGGAATTATATTTTCTGTCAATCTACTTATACAAAGATAATAAAAATATTTCAGAGGAGCAAACCTTTGGTCTTTGGAAACTGCCTGGTGAGAACAGGAAATTCAATTCTGTGGGACTATTTCCAAAGGAAAAAATTTCATTGGAATCTGCCCACTAAGATGCTATATTTTAAGCAGGAAACACAGCTTCAGTCATCTGTTGAACAAAGGATGGATTATGGACTACAAGAGATAAAGACTATCAAAGAAACATGAAGTAAAATACTTTGAGCTTTATAGTATATTTCAGACATTATAGTCTTTGCCAATTTTATAGAATCAGTGTTAAGAAGAGATTTTAAATACCTCATTCAGCCCATATTCAAGTTATGAAATCAGAATGACAGTTGACCTTTGTTTTCAGCAAAGCCTTCTTTCTAATAGAGTTCCAAAACATTTTTGCCAGGTTTTATATCTATAGAAAAGTTTAAATTTCATCAGATAATCAAGTGATCATATAGATCAAGCACTGTGTTTTCCAAACTTAAATCTATTATTCATGTATGGTTTACAATATACAGTTTAATATGATTTTTTAATCCATTAGAATCCTTAAACAACTGGGACTACATCAACTGAAAACTTCTCCACAACAAAAGAAATTGTAACCAGAATGAAAAGACATATGACTGACTGGAAGAAAATATTCCCACACCACATGTCAGGGGCTGATATAAAAGTTCTACAAAGAATTCATACAACTCAACAAAAAGAAAACAAATAACCCAATCAAAAAATGAGAAGAAGAGGTTAACAGGACTTCTCCAAAGAAGATATACAGATGGTCAACAGGCATATGAAAAGATGTTCAAACTTATCATCAGGGAAATGCAAAATCAAAACTGAATGGCCCATATCAAAAAGATCACAAGCAAGTGCTGGCGAGAAGGTGGAGAAAAGAAGAATCCTGTGGAAAGTAGTATGGAGGTTTCTCAAAAGAATAAAAATGTATATGTCATATCACCCAGCAATTCCACTCCTAATGGAGTACAAAGCATTAATTTGAAGAGATTCTGCACTCTAATGTTCATTGCAGTACTATTTACAAAGCAAATTTAAGGAAAGAACCTAAGTGCCCAAAAGAGATGAGTGGATCAAGAAGATGCAGTATATACACACAATGGAATCTACTCAGTGACAAATTGGGTGGAGCTGGAAGGGATTATGCTAAGTGAAATAAACCAGGAGAAAGACAAATACTGGATGGTGTCACATACATGTGGAATATAGAGAAACAAAAGGGTCAGATAAAGTCAAACTCAAAAACTAACCCTTGAAAGCTGACTATAGAACTGAGGCAAAGGGGGTGGGGGGTGGGGAGAGAAAGAGGTTCGAGAATAAAGTGAGGAGGGAGCCAAATCACTACTGTGGTAAAACTATGGGTGCATTGGTGGTAGAAATACTACGGTCATAACAGCTGAAGGGGAGAGCCTATACTTCCACACTACAATGATGTATACCAATGGTACTTCAGTTAAAAATATAAACAAAAAGGGCCTCCCTGGTGGCTCAGCGGTTGAGCGCTGGGTTGCGAAGTTGCCCACAGCCTCTGCAGCGCTGGTTCAATCCCCGGCTGCTCCCCGGCCATTGGAGGAGGGTCCCGCATGGCACGCAGACCTCTCCTGCCATGCCCACTGCTCCCCTCAGCAGTGTACTTCGGTCCTTCTGCCTGCTCTGCTCCCGCTCTGGCTCTGGTGAATTCTCTCACCCTCCCACGCTTCTGACTGTACCCAGTGCTTGTATAAACAAACAAACAAACAAACAAACAAACAAACAAACAAACAAATAAATAAATAAATAAATCTTAAAAAAAAAAGAATTTTCAAAAAAATTATATATAAACAAAAAGAATAAGCCATGGAAATGTGGAAAGTATTCTCATACTTTAATTCCCAAGCTTTTTGAAGAGGGTAGATTCTGGTAATGGGAAGCCCTTTGTTTAATGAACATTGTGATGGGTTCAACACACCACAGTTGAAGCTACACAGAAGGTGGGAGGAGAATCATTGCAAAAATTTAGATGAGCAAAATGGCTAACATTTTCCCTTTAATGTGCTTAGCACTTTCTATGTATTAACCAGCTCAGGTATTAGCCAACTCAATCCTCACAGAACTATTAAGACAGTAGTTATATTATTTCCCCCATTTTAGAGATGAAGAAACTGAGGCATAAAGATGTTAGCTAATTTGCCAAAGTCATCCATCAAGAAAATTGTGGAGTTGGGATTAGCACTGGCAGAATGTAGCCCCTGCATTCTTACATTTTCCTCTGTTTCTGGGAAATTGTCAATGTTTTTGATGCAAGTGGACTCTTTCTCAGAAATTCAAAGAGGTGCCATTTTGTATCAAGGCCAGGCAAAAATAGAAACTTTGTGGTATTCAGGGAGAGCTAGTACCTAAGTTACTTGTAGGCATTTTGAACAAGAAGAACTGTGCGTCAACACTGCAGACCTTTAGTTACAAAAGCGTAGTGCAAATGAATGCAAATATGAGTCAACAGGTAGGGCTGTGATGACTCTCACTCCACTCAAGACTATTCAGACCTTTGGTGTGTGCAATATTGGATTTCACAATATTGAGCAAGGGGGAGAGGAGGAAAAGGGCTTAAGGAAAAGGGCTTAAGAATCTACAGATTGGAAAAATACTGCAATCTGTAGAGAGCTTGAATAAATGGGAGAAAAAGTACTGGATATGGGGCTTGAGGGAGACAGTACACATTGTGGCAAAAATAGGTATTATAAAGCCAGGCTGCCTGGGTTCAAATGTCTGCTCTGCCTTTTGGGTATTCTTATCAATTTACCTTTCCATGCTTCAGTTTTCTATCTGTTTGTATATATATATATATATATATATATATATACAGGAAAGTGCACTTTTCCTGTCTCTCTCTCTCTCTCTCTCTCCATATATATATATATATATATATATATATGCAGGCTATAAGCACTTTTCCTGTTTTTTTTAAAAGATTTATTTATTTATGTATACAAGAACTGGGGAGTAAGCCAGAGGTGAGAGGATTCACTAGAGACAGAGTAGGGAACAAAACAGGCAGACTGACTGAAATACACTGCTGAGGGGAGCAGCGGGTGAGGCAGAAGAGGTCTGCTTTGCCATGTGGGTTAGCTCCCTAGCCTGCCAGGGATAGAACTAGTGATGCAGTGGCTGGTGATAGCTTGATTGCACTGTTTTTAACCCCTGTGCCACCAGGGAGGCCCCCAGTTTTCTGTTAAATTGAAATAATAGTACCACCTCACTGGGTTAGCATGAGAATTAAATCAGTTAGTACATGTAAAGCACTTGAAACTGTTTTTGGAGCATCAAAAAGCACTTACTAAGAAAAAAATTAAAAAAGGATGAGGGACAATTTTACATTCAAATATAAAGATCTTTATATAAATCTTTTCCATCTTTGTTATAGACAAAATAAGAGGAATTTTATTTAAACTATGAGAGGTTGAGAACAGATTAAAAAAATGCCCATCAAGAAATATAACTATATGGGCCTCCCCAGTGGCGCAGCAGGTTGAGCACAGCCCTGTGAAGCTTTCCGCAGCTTCTGTCGTGGGGGTTCGATTCCCAGCCAGCCAGGGAGAGTCCCACATGGAGACCTCTCCTGTCGTGCCTGCTGCTCCCTCAGCAGTGCTTTCAGTCTATCTGCCTATTTTGCTCCCCGCTGTGTCTCTGGTGAATCCTCTCATTCTCCCGAACCTTTACCCCAGCTATTGTATAAATAAAAAATAAATTAAAAAAAAAGAAATAAAACTACAACAGGTGAATGTTCTCTGCAGAGGGCTGTATAGCATGAGGTATATTCTCTTCTTGGTTTTTGCCTAAGCATGACGCTCTCTCAAAGTTGAAAAACGAACCCCACAAAAAAGTTTAATCAGGAGTACATGGTTACCCATGACCTCATTTGCTCAAGAAATAGATTGAAAACTGAAGAAAACTCAGTGTTCTTTTAAGGGTCTTAAAACTAATAACCATTGTACATTAAAATTGTACCTGAAATTTTTATTGCTTTTATCAACATAGAAAACACAGAAGCAAAGGGAAGAAATCATAAGACATTTGTAAATGACAAAAAGGACTTACTTAGTTTAATTTATCTATGGCCAAGATCCATATTTTTTTTAATAATAAATTTTTTTATATTCCCCATACAATTGCAACCCCCCCATTCTGATCCCAATCCCTCCCCTCCCGCCCCCAACCCCCCAAGATCCATATTTTTAACTTTAATAGTTTCCTTTAGTTTTACTTTTTTCCAAGTTTTTTTTCAGAAATAAGATTTATTTATTCATTATTTTACTTTTTACTTTATTTCTCTATTGGAATAACATTGCTTTTTTTAAAAAAATTGAAATGAATTAACCAGTTCAAAATCATATTCTGTGTTCAAAGTCTTTATATATTTGAAGTTGCACTCAATTGTCCCTTAACAAAAACTGCCCACTACTTGACCTGTCCTAGTATGCTGTCCTATCACATACCAGCCCAGTGAGTACCTATTAAAGGGGTGATATATGTATGTTTAATCATATATTCTTTTCATGATCATCCATACACTGGATTGAGCAATAAGATTTGTTCTTTATGTATTTAGAAGTGGCTAAGGTTGTAGCAAGTCAGAAGTAGAGTGGCAGAGGAAATGAACACTGAGGTTTCCATTCCCAGTGTTCTTCAGTTCCCATTATTTTCCTGTCTTGGAGTCTGACATGTATGTTCTTCTAATGCCTGCCCCACCCCTACTTTTCTCTTGTGCAAGGTTAGACAAGTTTTTACAATCAAATAATTCCTGCCTAAATACATTACTATCTCTACTTCAAACTGCTAAAAGTCAACAAAAAGATAAGGGACCAGGAAAAAGACTAGTTATAATAAAGTAAAAATCAAAATCAACAAGCAACTATAAACCAGAGACACACCACGGGGGGTGGGGGGAGGGAGTAGGATCAAAACAAGGGGGATGGGAATTGTATGGTGACTATAACCAAGATAAAAATGCATACATTGTGCAAAAATCAAAAATGATGTAAAAAATATATAAAATAAAAAAAAGACATGCAGAGATAAGAATGTAGTCTACAATGTGTACTTAGTATTTGGGGGAGAGAAGATACATGAGCTAAATAGAATAAAGAGGTATTTTTATTAGTACAGCATTTAGAAGAGTCCTCTATGGGGTATTTTCTCTGCAACATTACATTCAATTATCAAACTTTGACGCTTCCTCTTCTCTTTTCTTCTTACAAGCTTCTCTTCACACTCATTGCCATCTGTCTTCTGAACTATAATACCCTCTTGGCAATATAAAAAATGTGGAAAAACTTGCTAGCTCTTTAAAGAAAATTTAAATTTCCAAATCTCAGTATTGAAAGACCTCATACCTCCCAGTTTTGTCTCTTAACATTCACTTTCCCTTTGGGGAAGTCTCGCATCATTAGATACTTATTTCTACCAGAGAAGAAAGTTTCCCTTATACCACTGGGATTGACCTCCTTTCTCTTAAATTACTCATAGCACTACTGAATCTAAGTTGAAATACTATATAAAGCTTTAGAAAAGGCTCAGAAAGAAAAGCAACAAAGAAATAAAACACTTGACCTAGTCTAGCTAACTAGGCAGGGTTTGCAGCTTTCATTCAACAAGTATTTATTTGAGCCTCTACATGATTACCACTGCACATATGACTCTCTCCTGCTCTTGAGACATATGGTAGTGGCAGTGTGCTAACTGCTGTGTCAGAACTATTAAAAGATGAATAAGCTCATAAAGAAGAGGTACTTAAATCGGCATTCAGGGAAAGGAATTAGGGAAGGTTTCAGGGAAGTCCTGCTTTGAAAACTAAGTCCTTAAAAACAAATAAGAATTAGCAGCCCAATAAATTTGGCAACTGAGAAGAAATTGACAAATTCTTAGGAATATACAGCTACCAAGACTGAACCATGGATAGAAAATCTTACTAATTACTAGTAAGGAAATTGAATCAGTAACTAAAAAGCTCCCAATAAAAGCCCAGAAACAGGTGGCTCCAGTGGTTAATTCTACTAAACATTCAAGGAAGAGCTACTATCAATTCTTCTCAAATTTCCAAAATATAGAAGAGTAGAGAATGCTTCTAAACTCAATTTACAAGGTCAGCATTACCTTGACACCAAATCCAGAGAAGGATACCATAAGAAAAAAAAATGTTACCTGTCAAATATCCCTGATGAAGATAGATATAAAAAATCCTCAACAAAGTATTAGCAAACCAAATGCAACAACACATTAGATCAATAAATTCCATGATCAGGTGGCATTTATTCCAGGGATGCAAGGATCATTCAACATCTGTAAATCAATGTAATACACTACATTAACAAAAAGAAGGATAAAAATAAATATGATCATCTCAATAGATGTAGAAAAAACATTTGACAAACATTCATTTATGATAAAAACTATTATCAAATTGGATATAGCAGAATCATACTTCAACATAATAAAGGCCACATATTATAATCCCACAGTTCATACTCCATGGTGAAAAGGCAAAAGCGTTTCTTCTAAGCTCAGGGGAAAAAAACAGATACCCACTCCTCACTCTTATTCAACATAATATTGGAAGTCCTAGCCAGAGTAACCAGGAAAGACAATGAAATAAATGGTGTCCTAATTGGAGAGAAAGTGGTAACGTATTATTTGTAGGTGACATTATATATAGAAGACTCTAAAGACTCTGAGAAAATGTCAGAATAAACAAAATCAGAAAAACTGAAGGATACAAAATAAATATAAAAAAATCTACTGGAGTGCCTCCCAGCAGGTGGTTGAGCGCAGCGCTTTGAAGCTGTCCACAGCCTCTGCAGCGCAGATTCTATCCCGGCCGACAGGAGAGATACCCACACAGCACAGCAGACCTCTCCTGTCTCACCCGCTGCTCCCCTCAGCAGTGTATTTCAGTCAGTCTCCTGTTCTGTTCCCCTGTCTCTGGCGAATCCTCTCACCCTCCCACACATCTGGCCTGTACCCCGTTCTTATATGCATGAATAAATCAATCTTAAAAAAAATCTACTGGGTTTCTATACAAATTATCAGGAAGAAAAATTAAGAAAATAATCCCGTTACAATTGCATCAAAATAACGCTGGGGGCTGACTGCGGCTTTCCTCTCCTGTGGCATGGTAAGTGTTTGTGCAGGTTTGCTTAAAACCCTCTCTGTATAAATCATTTGTTAAGTTTTCTGTTGGGGAAGGGTCTCTAATTCCTTCTTCCTGTCAAACCTTCCTACCAAGATGGTATTTCCCTAGCCTAGCTCAATATGAGTAGGAGAGAATACTGCACCTGTCTGCTTTGATGCATTACAATGTTTGATACAACATTACTGACTGGAAAACAAGTCCCATTTATAGAAAGAAGAAAAAACATAGTAGTTCAAATTCCCATTGTGTACCTTAGATTTAAAAAAAAAATCATCTGTACTGACTTTTCACTTGGCTGTTGGCGGTTTCAAAGGATGGGCTATGTGTTTTCCTGTACCGATGGTGTGTCTTATTAAATACTTTTATACCATGAAAAAAAAAATAAAAAAAATAAAATATGTAGGAATAAATTCAACTAAGGATATGAAAGATCTGTACACTGAAAACTATGATAATAATGAAGAAAACAAAAAATAAATGAAAAGATATTCCAAGCTCAAGAATTGGAAGAACACTGTTAAAATGTCCATAACTATCCAAAGCAATCTACAGATTTAATATGATCGCTATCAAAATTCCCATGGCATTTTTCACATAAATAGTTCAATCAATTCTAAAATTTGTAAGGACACACAAAAGGCTCTGAATAGTCAAGGAATTCTTGACAAATAACAACAAAGTTGGAGATATTATGCTCACTAATTTAAAATTTCATCACAAAGCTACAATAATCAAAACAGTATTGGTATAAAAACAGACACATAGGTCAATGGAACAGAAGAGAGTCCAGAAAAATGGCCACACACTTATGATCAACTTATTTATGAGAAAGCAACCAAGGATATACAACAGGGAAATGATACTCTCTTAAATAATGTTGGAAAAACTAGAAAACTGGACAGTCACACCAAAAGAAAAAACTGGATTGCTATCTTATACACAAAAATTAGAATAAAAATCTGAATAAACATTTTTTCAAAAGGGATATACATATGGTCACATGTACATGCAAAGATACTGCACATCACTAATCATCTAGAAAATGCAAATCAAAACTATATCACCTCATATCTGTTAGAATTGGTATCATCAAAAAAGACAAGAAATAAGTGTTGGTGAGAATGTGGAGAAAAGGGAATACTTGTGCATTGTTGGTGGGAATGTAAATTAGTGCAGTCACTATGGAAAATAATATGGAGGTCTAATTAAAAACAGATCTATCAGCGATTCTACTTTTATGTATTTATCTGAAAACAAGCAAAAAAAGAAACTAGAAAAGACATATACACCTTCATATTCATTGCAGCATTATTTAAAATAGCCAAGATATGGAAACAACCTAAGTGTCCATCAATGGGTGAATGGATAAAGAAAATGTGATGTATATATGCAGCCATAAAAACATTATTATTCAGCCATAACAACATTTTACCAATTGTGACAATGATGAACCTTGACAGTACTATGTTCTGTGAAGTCAAATACAAGAAAAATACCATATGACTTCACGCATAATTGGAATCCAAAAAATAAACAAAAAAACCTCCAAGCTCTTAGATACAGAGAACAAATTGGTGGTTGCCAAAGTGGCAGTGTAGGTAGTGGATGAAATAGATGAAGGTGGCCCAAAAGTACAATTTTCAGTTATAAGTCATTGAAATACAACATACAGCAAGGTGACCAAACAATTGTTAATAATACTGCACTGCATATTTGAAAGTTGTTGAGAGTCATCTTAGAAGTTCTTGTTACAAGAAAAGCACTTTTTTTTAAAGATTTATTTATTTATGCACACAAGAGGTAGGGTGCAGGCCAGAGGTGTGGGGGGCGGGGTGAGAGGATTCACCAGAGACAGAGTAGGGAACAGAACAGGCAGGATGACTGAAATACACCGCTGAGGGGTGTAGTGGGCAAGACTGGAGAGGTCTGCTTCACCATGTGCATCACCTCCCTGGCCAAGAATCGAACTCATGCTGCAGTGGTTGCTAATAGCTTCATAGTGCTGATGCTTAACCCCTTGTGCCACCAGGGCCCAAGAAAAGCACTTTTTAAAACTATATTATGTCGATGGATGTTAACTAGACTCTTAGTGGAGATCATTTCACAATGTATACAAATATCAAATCATTATGTTGTACACCTGAAAGTAATATTAGATGTCAATTATACTTCAATTTAAAAAAAAGGTCCAGTACTCATCTCCAAACAAAGCAAAAAAAAGAAAGAAAGAAAAATGCCTCCCCAAACCAATTAGTCGAGCATGAAACCAGGGAAAGAAAGGAAGAAGGAAAGAAATGAGAATTCCAGAAGAGTCCAAGAATGTGCAAAACACCGAGCATACAATGTGTAGTTTGTGAGCTTTTACTGTTTATGCTCAGGTGACAGGCTGTCTTTTCCCTACCATACGGAAAAGCCTATATGGATACTAGCACTTCTCTAAACCCTTGCCAAAGACAAGTATCCAAGGCAGGAGTCTCCTCTTTACTTGTCAGTGGTAGCCTCCTCAGTTTGATTTCCCAGTTCCAGGACTCACATCTTCCTCTCAAGTGGCTAATGTTGATAAATCCTTATACTGTAAGATTTTACTCTATGACTTTGATAAGGACAATATACAATAAAACGCAAATTATGCATTTGATGGGAAATACTATGTTAGGTTGTCAACTTTCTGAAGACCTAAGATGACAGGGAAACTGGCTCTTATATCTTTAATTTAGGCATTAATTAATGGCATGAAATATGCAAACACTTTCTAAATTATAGCTCTCTTCATGGAACAAAAATCAAGTTAACTTCCACTCTCTGCAGATTAGAGTGCTAAAAAACTTAAAGTAATGTAATCTGAGGAACCTCCATACAACTTTCCATAGTGGTTGGACCAGTTTGCATTCCCATCAGCAAGGTAGAAGAGTTCCTTTTCACCATATCCTCGCCAACATCTGCTGTTGCTAGTTTTTTTAAATATGCGCCATATGATCTCATTGTGGTTTTGATTTGCATTTCCCTGATTATGAGGGATGTTGAACATTTTTTCATATGCCTGTTGGCCATTTGTATTTCCTCCTTCTAGGGATTTACCCAAAGAACACAAAAACATTAATTCAAGAGAATACCTGTACCCCCATGTTTATTACAGCACTGTTTATAATAGGTAAGACTTGGAAACAACCCAAATGCTCCAAAATAGATGACTGGATCAAGAAGATGTGGTATATATACACAGTGGAATACTATTCAGCAATCAAAAAAAGATACTCATGCCATTTGCAGCAACAAGGATGGAGCTAGAAGGGATTATACTCAGCGGAAATTAGTCAGAAGGAAAAAGCAAAATATCAGATGGTTTCACTTATAGGAGGAATATAGTAGAACTACATAAGGCATCAGGGAAAAAATAACAATAAAAAATACAACAAAACAAAAAAAAATAAATGGACAACTATGAATCAGAGACATTCTGAGGGGGAGAGAGATAAGGACGAGGGAGGGAAGAGCACAGGGGACTGTGGTGATGGTACACGGGTGAATTGGTGGTGGGAATTCTATGGGGACTACACCTGAGAAAAGAAAGTAAACAATGCAAAAAAAAAATGAACAATGTAAAATACATATAAATAATTAAAAATGGAAAAAAATCTAAAAAAATTACAGGTAATGTAAGAAAAGAAAATCATCAAAAGGGAAGCAAAGAGTTTCTAGAAATTTTTAAGAAACTTAAAAATAAGCAGTATACTGTTGTTTTCCCTGGGCTAATGTCATCACCCAAAGTAATAATGTGCCTAAATTCTAGAGACCCTATTTGCTATTTTCAAGTTGATCACTCAATAAATTTTTCCTTCCAAAAGAATTACATTAACAAGAACATAAAATAGAATATTTTCAGTAGCAATAATTTAAAATAAAGATTATTCCTTCAGCATGCATTCTCAATAGGTGCAAAATTGGTTCTTGGGGGGACAAGAAAAATGTTGCTGGTCATATATGTAAAGCACGAAAATATACACAGTCCATAAATGTACAGTATATGTGTGGTATTAAAATTTATGGGGCGATTAGACAAAAAAAAAAAAAAAAAAGAACCTAAAAAGTTCTTTACAGAGGAAAGAATAAAAAATTTGAGAAACAATGCTGTAGTGTTTGCCAAGTTGGGAATATCTTAATTACTTCCATTTAATGACAGTTCCAATTTTCTGGAAGAGAAAAATCATGACAATCCCATTTCTGCCCAAGGTACTTGTCAATGGCTCCGATTCTTTGGACTTTTTTCTCCTACCAGAAATCACTAAGATTGTTCAAGAGTAAAGAAAATTCTAGGATTAACTACAAAAAAATTTATGAATCAATTAAGTTTACAACACAGAGTACAAACAAGAAAGTAAATTTATTTAAATTACTAAAATAGCTTTTAAAGAAATTTACAGACAGGTTAGCTGTTACAATTATTTTTCCTGAAAGAGGTAAGTGAAATCAATTACTTTAAAATTATTTTGGTCAGTGAAACATTTACTAAAAACATTTGTTTCATCATACAATATATACGTTATAAAAGTCTTTTCAAAAACTCTTTAGAATCTTCTATAAATCAGATAACCTGACTCTGTGATAAGAACAAATTACAATAAGGGGTATAAATATATGAATACTGGTAGTCTCTAGTAGAAGGAAACTACACCACATTCTACTACCAGTGATGGGATCCTCAAAATAATGATACCAATGACGGGTTGTGGTACTCTATAAACAGTATTTTCACTTCCAAAAAAAAAGTGGATCTAGAATTTTAAGATTCTAAGAAAGCCAAAGTAATTGATAAATGAGAAAGCTTAGCTATATAGATGCAAAGTTACAACTGAAATACTAGAGTACAGTAATGTATACGCATACATTTTAACATTCTTCACATATGGTAATTTTCACTCTTTTTGGTTTGAGGTACTCTTAAATAAGATTTATCATGTGCATAGTAAATCAATCTATTATAAGAGCATTCAAACACACTCAGAAGTCCTTTTATTACTTTAGTCCTGTAAGCAAAAGTTGACTGCAACATATGAACATTCAGAAAATAAAATTTTCAGAAATGTTGATTAACATGGTTTACCAATTTCTGAAATTATTTTCTCAATTCAAACAAATGCTTCAGGTTATGTCCAAAACAACTGGATAACTGAAAAAAGCAAGTCTACTAAACCTTATGATATATATGCTTCAAAAGCATGCTCCTAAGAGGAAGGGCTAAACATTTTTTTTTAAAGAAAAAGGGCATGCAAAAAAACAAATCCCAACAGAAATCACTGAGAATGGAGTTCATATAACTATGTTTGATTGACTTAAGTCTCAGTGGCTGACTTTAATATTTCATCTCGTCACTTTAGCTCCCACTTTTCCCATGCCACAATTTCTCATTTTTTCCTTGCTTTCTTCTTCCCACCCTCTAAAAATAAAGGAAAAAACCCCCAAATATACACTCAGTTGAACTTGCATTACTTTTGCTCCTTTCAGCAGAAGCTGACTAACACCTAAAAGATGTGAAAAAGAACAAAATGGGAAAACCCATGGCTGCATTTAGGGAGCTGACTTACTAGTAACTCAACAAACTGAAAAATCTAAGTTATAAAATCGGGAAAATTCATTGGAAGGATCCTAAACCTTCCCATGGGTAGCAATAATGATGCAAACCAGAATCTGAACAGATCCTCTATGGGACTGCAAATAATTTATAGTTCTCAGATACCATTAACAGAGCTCTTAATGAACACAGGAAAATGATTCTTTCTCTAGTAACAGATAATTACATTGAATAAATGAGTTAGATGTCCTATGTTGACATAAGAACTTAGCTTCCTTTAAAAAGAAACCAGTTCTTTCAAATGAGCTCTGAGTCCATCTCTGGTTAGGAAATCTGAATATTCTTTCAACTTGGGATATGATTTTTTCTTCTGTCACCCCTTAAAAGCAGATGCCCCTCTTCAGGTCATGCTCAGGTTGTACAGGCAGAACTACATGAGAAATACGGCTCCAGAGCCCACTCAGTTTGTCCACGTCCATGTGATTGTAGGAGCTGGGTGTGTTAGAGTTGGTGAACTTGAATGTGAGGAAATCCTTCACTTTTTCTTCAATTTCCTTTAGACCTAGACTGGCTTCAAGTGTTTCTTCTTCCAACAGGACCGTCAGGACTAAGGCTACATCTTTGAAGGCTGCATGTTCATGGTCACAATACTTGTAGAAGATCAAGGTAGAGTCGGCAGGCAGTGACTCGATGCGGTGTACCACAGCTGCATTCTGGCCATTTCTGAATCCATTGCTCAGCTGCTCATCTACCTCGTGTTTGACAGTATCACTGTCTTCAGTAGCTTTGCCTTCCCCATTAATCCGGATGGCATGGCCACTATGGGAGGAAGAATAGGCATCAGCAATTTGTTCACTCAGACACCTAAGTACTTCTTCAGCATCTCGGGCAGCAGTAAGTAGCAAGATAGCAGGCTGGAGCCGAGGCTGGGAGCTATTAAGATGTTTCTCCAGGAATGTTAGGCTCCTTTTCCACAGCTTCTCATCTTGACCTTGATATTTATTCATAAGTTGTTTCATCTTGTTCTGGAACACTTGAACAGCAGTAGTTGTTCCTTCCTTAGGATAAATGAACCAAGAAATCCCAACAACAGCAAGCAGAAGTAATATCAACAACCACTTCATACTCAAAAAACTTGCATTCTTGGGTTGTCCAGCCACTTTTGCTGCGGAAAAAAGAGAATAACAGATAGAAGTATTATTTTCTTAGGTTTGAGGGCAACTGACCTTTAAAACCAATATTAATCTTTATAAACATTAGATAAAAGAGGAAAGAATTTAAAGAAGGGATGTGATAATTTACTTAATTTATATTTTCAAGAAAATCTCACACTCAAGGATTTTAAGTTCTGAGTATAAATATGAATATATATACATGTCCCTTAAACGTCAGAATGATAAAAAGTTTTAGAGAAAAAAGTAGAATTTAAAAATTGCATAAGCAACTAAGAATGAACACAATTTATAATACACAAGCATCATCACTACTACTGCTAATATTTGGGAGGTAAACAATATTAAGACACTTTATAAAATAATGTTTAATTTGGAAGAATTCAAATGCTTAACTACTAAAGGTGCATTTTTTGAAGTATATAAAAGGAAAAGGATGTATTATAAATGAAAATATTCCACACAATGTAATAGTACATCCCTTTAACTGTCCAGAATTCCTATCTTTTGTATTCAAGTTAACACTGGTAAAATTTAATTCCATCCATATTATCACTGACAATAATGATATCAATTTATATTTATCTGGTTATTTTCCATTTATCAAGCACTTTCTCTTATACCACTTCATTTAATAACATGACATTTAATGAACAGTAACAGTAATACTTTTATACCTTTTATTTACTGATTCCTTTATGCTAATAATTGTACTATAACCTCTCAGAATAGTAGTTCTTAAAGTGTGAGCAGGAATACTTTGGGACTCTTTCAGGGGTGTCCATGAGGTTAAAGCAATGCTCATAACACTAAGATGTTATTAGATTATTTCTAACACAGTGATATTTACACAGATGGTAAAAAATGCCATAGTGGGAAAAACAACTGATGCCTGGGCATGAACCACAGGGCAGTGGCACCAAACTTTACTAACACACAGTATAGTCCTTGTATTCTCCATGGTCATGTACTCAAGGTTAGTTTCACTTAAGAATATCCATGAAGCAGTTAAAACTATTTATATTATTAAAACTTAACCTCTGCATACAAATTTTAATACTCTATGTAAAGAAATAGGAAGTACTTGAAGGACTTCTGCAGCATAGGACAGTTCAATGGTTATCTTTTTTTTAAAAAAAGATTTATTTATTTTATACAAGAGCTGGAGTACAGGCCAGAGGCGTGGGAAGATGAGAGGATTCACCAGAGACAGAGAGGAGAACAGAACAAGCAGACGGTGGAAATACACTGCTGAGGAGAACAGCAGGCGAGACAGGAGAGGTGTGCTGCACCATGTGGGAATCTCCCTGGCCGGCCGGGAATCGAACCCTCACTACAGAGGCTGCTGACAGCTTCACAGTGCTGTGCTCAACCCACTGTGCCACCGGTGAGGCCCTCAATGGTTATCTTAGGAAGAGGTTCGTGCAACTGAACTGTGAATTGAAATAGTGTCTTTTCAAAGAATTTTTTACTTGACAGAACAAGTGACAAACTATGGTTGTTAGTCAGACCTGCATAGTTGGGGCAGACATTTACTTGAAAATGAACAAAGTAAACCTGCTACTAGGAAAACAACTGACAATATTTGTTGCAATTATAAAATTCAAACTTTCAAGTGAAAATTAGGACTGTGAAAACATTTTCTCTGCCACCATGACTTGGACAGTTCCAAACACTTGAATTTTTGGTCCTGAAATTGGTGGTGATATTAACATGTTTTCTTTTTAGAATGTATTACAGACATGTCAGCATTAGAGGATCCACGTATTGGTGAAGCAATAATTTCCAAATGACCAGGGTATGATACGTCATTCAAAGTATAAGAAATGAACTAATATAACAGAATGTAAAAACTTCATTAAAATGTATCAGTTCTCACATTTCAAATACATCTAAGAAACTACTCCTTGTTGATTTTTAGAGAACATCAAAAGGGAATATTTGAAGACTACTAAAATTCTACATATCTGTATAAAGCTGGGTTTTCTACAGCTACTATCACCAAAACAATATATTGTAACTGACTACAGAAGCAGATATAAGAATCCAGCTCCATTTTATTAAGTCATTCATTAAAATAATTAGGAAAAATTCAAACCCATTTGTTACTTCTACTAAATTATTTCAAAATGAGTATTAAAATTTTTTTCCTTTTTAATTTCTGGATAAATATGCACAGGTACAACCCATATTAAAGAAAAAAAAGTTCTTTGAAAGACATTAAGTTTGCTGTAGAAAGCAGTACAGAGATCAAAATGTCTGAGAATAGTTATTTTTTTAGTACTTGGTTTCAGGGTAATAAACAGGCTTAGAGAATGACAGAAATTTGTCCCAAGGTCATACAGAAGGTAAGTGGTTCAATCTAATTTAAATACAGATCTGTGGAGTCTAAAACTCACAGTAATCCTGTTATATCATGCTATGTGCCTTCTTTCTTTTGACTCAATAAAGTTCAGTAAGTTAATAATATTAGCAGCTTTATTACTTACTAACTTTTACTTTTGGTCTTACTGAAAAAGTGAAGGGGAAAACCAGAAGTCAGAAATGTTCCATAGATCGCTTCTCAATAGCTAAGCTTTGGAAACAACCCAAATGCCCAAAAATAGATGACTGGATCAAGAAGATGTGGTACATATATACCATGGAATATTACTCAGCATTCAAAAAAGATAAACACATGCAATTTGCAGCAACATGGATGGCGCTGGAAGGGATCATGCTCAGTGAAATAAGCCAAAAAGAAAAAGAAAAATACCGGATGGTCTCACTCATAGCAGGAATCTAGAAAACTTAAATAAGGGACCAGGAAAATGAATAACTATAAGAAAGTGAAAATCAAAATCAACAAAAAACTATGAACCAGAGACAATTTTTGGGGGGTGGGGGGGCGGGAGGGGAGGGATGGGGGTCAGAATGGGGGAGGTTGTAATTGTATGGGGGAATATAAAAATAAAATTTATTATTTAAAAAAAATAAAAATTAAAAAAAAGATAAAGTAAGTAGCATGTAGAAAAAAAAAAAAAGAAATGTTCCATAGAGTCTGTCCTTAAAAAATTTCACTGCTAGTAAAATATGCATTTCCCCCTGTAGTGCCTCAAATTCTTCAAATTTTTTGTTGTCAAAAAAATTAAAAGCAATTATGAATCACCAGTTTTAGAGACTTGCTTAATAAAAAGTGAACAAACTTACATTGGCTGGAGGTTGGTGGAGACTGATTGCCAACCTTTGATTTCTGTATGCTGTCATCTAATAGGAGAAATAAAGACTATCAATTAATATTACATAATTTAAGTATTCCCAATAGAGAAAGAAAATACAGATTCCACCAAAAGAAACTAAGCCAGAGACCCGCCAGAATCAGGAGAAAAGGCTGAAGATCCAAGTACCCATTAGACTGAAAGCTTCTTGAGATATAAACCTATTTTCTTTATAGTTATTCATCACATGTAGTGGTATAGACAAAGCATATTCTTAGTACATTGGTTTTGCAAGAAAGCCTTAAAGTATTTCACCCAAATTATTTAATGGGATTGATGAACATTTTGGGGACAAAGTTAAGAGGACAAAAGAAAACACAAATATAATAAAAAGAAACACATTATACCATCTGAAAAACTGTCATATATTGAACTCTTGCCTGGTGATGAGGCTGCAGAGAGGGGAAAAAAGACAAAATATGGATTATGAATTACTGAACTATCTGGAAAGGGTGATTTGATGTAAAAGGTCAACTTAATTCTCATTTTCTGCCTTAAACTGATTCAAATATTTCCTATGGTGCTTCTGATTATTAGAAATAACCATAAAATTTTAAAAAAATGTTATCTATAACGTGCCTGGAGTTTGATAATTTTGTATATATAAATGACCTTCCTGATGCTTATCAACAGTTTTTATTTGCAAAACAATGGACTAAACTAGAAGAATAAAATTAGCAGTGTCATTAAGATATAAAAAGTGCCTTACTTTTGGTCATATGACAAAAAGTCTCAAATAAAGCAAAATGACATCAACCTTAACTCTAAAGGCATATTGTTTTACAGTTACTAGCTTAGCCCAAAAAATGTCATCATATGAAGCATCTAAGTTGCCAAACTTAAAACTGTATTACTTATAAAAAAATTATGTAATATCTGTCTTGAATACCTAATTCAAGATAAAAATAATTTATTATGTGTTATCTATCTTGAATACCTAATTTCAAAGATCAAATGAAATAATATATGAAAATAATATGAACAGCAAACATATTATAAAAACAGCAAAATATTTATTATGTAACATACCATAATATTCCTAAATTCACAGCACATAATATTAAGAAATAATCTCATTTATACTAACATCAAAAAGAATAAAATACTTAATAAACTTCACCAAGCAGGTGAGATACTTGTGCACTGAAATCTATAAAACACCAATGAAAGAAATTAAAGCATGGGGCCTTCCTGGTGGCGCAAGGGATTAAGCACCACATTATGAAGCAATCCGCAGACTCTGCAATACCCGGCCGGCCAGGGAGCAATCCACATGGCAAAGCAGACTTCTCCTGTCTCGCCCGCTGTTCCCCTCAGCAGTGTATATTCAGTCAGTCTGCCTGTTCTGCTCCCCATTCTGTCTCGGGTGAATCCTCTCACCCCACCCTGGCCACATCTCTGGCCTATACACCAGCTCTTGTATGCATAAATCAATAAATCTTTTTTTTTTTTAAAAGAAAGAAATTAAAGCAAAGAATTAAAAAACAAAATCAAAGGAAAAAAAAAGAAAAAAGAATTGAAAAACAAAAAAGAAAGAAAAACAGACGAAAAAGCAAAAACTGAAAAGCAAAAAAAAAAAGACAAGAAAAAGCAGGCAGGGCCTCCCCCATTGGCATAGGGGTTGAGCGCTGGGCTGCGAAGCTGCCCGCAGCCTCTACAGCACTGGTTCCATCCCCGGCAGCCAGTGAGGGTCCCACAAGGCGCGGGGACCTCTCCTGCTGTGCCCGCTGCTCTCCTCAGCAGCGTCCTCTGTCAGTCTGCCTATTCTGTTCCCCGCTCTGGCTCTGGTAAATTCTTTCACCCTCCCACGCTTCTGACTGTACCCAGTGCTTGAATAAACAAATAAATCTTAAAAAAAAAAAGAAAGAAATTAAAGCTGGCAAAAATAAATAGAAAGGCATCCCATTTTCATGGATTATAGATTATTAAAAATGTCCACAATACCCAAATCAAGCTATAGATTCCGTGCAATCCCTATCAAAAGCCTAGTGGCATTTTTTACAGAAATAGAAAAACAATCCTAAATCCAGATGGAACCAAATAGTCCCCAAATAACCAAAGCAATTTTTAGCATGAAGAACAAGGCTAGAGGCAAAGTACTTCCCAATTTCCAAAGATATTACAAAGCTAGAGCAATAAAAATAGTATGATGGGCCTCCCTGGTGGCGCAAGGGGTTAAGACGCAACCTATGAAACTCTCCGCAGCCACTGCAGCACAAGTTTGATCCCTGGCCAGCCAGGGAGCATCCCACATGGCGCAGCAGACCTCTCCTGACTCACCTGCTGCTCCCCTCAGCAGTTTACGCTTCAGTCAAACTGACTGTTCTGTTTCCCACTCTGGCTCTAGTGAATCCTCTCACCCTCCACCCCTCTGGCCTGTACTTCAGTTCTTGTACACATAAATAAGTAAATCTTAAAAAAAAAAAAAAAAAAAGTATGGTACTGGTATAAAAACAGACAAACAGACCAAAAGAAGAGAACAGAGTTCAGAAATAAATTTGTGTAGAATTTAATTAACTGGTCTTCTATAAGGGTACTGAGAATAGACAATGGGGGAAAGGAAACACAATGGGGGAAAAGTTTTGTCAAATAAAAGGTGCTTGAAAAACTCAATAGCCATATGCAAAGGAATAAAATTGGATCCTTATCTTACACTGTAGACAAAAATCAACTCAAAATTCATTAAAGACTTAAATATAAGAACTGAAATCATGAAACTTCTAGAAAACATGGGAGAAAATATCTCTGGACATTAGTCTTGGCAATATTCGCTTGGATAAGATATCAAAAGAGGAGGCAACAAAAGCAGTAATAGTCGTGGGTTTAAACTAAAAACACAATGAAATATGTAATCCAAATAACAATGAACTATCACCTCATACCTGGTAAGATGGCTTTTATCAAAAAACACAAAAAAATGAGGTACATGGAAAGGATGTGGGTAAAAGAGATGTGGGAATATAAACTAGTGCAGTCGCTATGGAAAATGGTATGAAGGATTCTCATAAAACTATAAATGGAAATACCGTATGATCCATCAACCCCACCTTTGTGTATGTGTACATGTACACACATACACACCCCTCCAAATGAACTGAAATTAGGATCCTGAAGAGGTCTGCATTCCAGTGTTCAATGCAGCAATATTCACATAAGCCAAAACATGGAAGCAGCTGAAATATCCACTGACAGATGAATAAATAAAATGTGGCATACATAGACAGTAAAATATTATAATATATTTAAATATTCCTTAAAAAAGAAGGAAATCCTGGCATTTGTGATATGAAGCACTCTATGTTAAGAGAAATAAGCTAGACAGATGGACAAATAGTTGACCATATCACTAATATGAAGAATCTAAAATAGTCAATTTTTTAGAAGCAGAATGGTAGTACATGGGGTTGAGGAAGGAGGAAATGGGGGGAGGGGTGGGAAAACTGGTCAAACTGTACAATGTTTCAGTTATGCAAGAAGGATAAATCCTATCATCTACAGTATAGTCTCTGTACTATCTACTCTATTATATATCTGACAATTTGCTAAGTAGGTAGATCTTATGTTAAATGTTCTTATTACACATACAACAATAAAGAGGATATGAAAAAACTTTTGGAGGTGATTGATATGTTTATGGCATAGATTACAGCAGTTTCATTTCCAAACTTATCAAGTTATATACACTAAATGTATATTAATCATAACTCAATAAAGTTAAAAAAACCTTTTTTGACGATGTCTAAGAAGCAGAGCCTCCAGTGAAAGAGCAAGTGAAACAAGAAAAAAAATTCATCAAGAGGTTTACTTTGAATACCTGACTTTATCTAGTGAGATGTATAAAAATGCAGTTAAATGCTCTTCTATTATGATTTTAGAGAGAAAAAATTGTTGAGTAAGTTATCATGTAGCGCATATATATAATATTTACATATATCCTAGAGCACAAGCAAATTTAGCAGGGAATAAGTTGATAAGGCAGGGGATAGTCTAAAGGGTAATTTCTATTCCTCTTAGTAAGAGTATTAAAGACAGTAACAAAAATAGTTTTAAAAGATGAAGACCACGCTTTTCTAGTCTGAAGATTATGGTAACAATCAATCACTCTATACCAGAGCAGAGGGCAAGAATCTTTCATAGTTATTATCATTATCATCACACAAAACAGTATTCACAACAATGAAGTATTAATAATTTATGTGCTATTTACACTTAAAAATTTGTGTTCACTTATATAAGCTCACTCGAATAACCTAGTAAAAGGCTACTACTGTCTTTACTTTAATGGTTAGAAAATCAAGATTCACAAAGATTAATTGACTTTACTTAAATCACTCTATTATTAAGCAGAAGTGCTGGGTCAATGAACTTCCATTTTCTTTACATCATTTTTAGAGACAGGTTCCAAAGCATGTATATTAATGAGGCACAGACTCAAGAGTTTTGACCTTTCCATAGACATTCTTCCCTTACTCTGTTTTACTACCTGGGAAACAGGAAAAGTAAAGACAGAGGTTCTATTTTTCCCAAAAGATTAGGACACAGGTAGATTCTAGACCACCCAGGGAACTGGTGCTAACATGGAGTGACAACAAGAATTTAAAGTCCCAGGTTCTTGAACACCTAAATCTAAAAAAACGAACTTTTTCTCACCAAAGCAGGCAGAAATGCAGAGTTAAAACAGTGAGGTATGAAATTTGTAATGCTTTGAAGAAATTTAAATAAACTTGGATTGAAGCAGAATCTATGACAGAGACGTTTGAAATGCACTGTAATCTTCTACCTTTATTAATATATTCTCCCTGTTCATTGCTCTTAAAGTCCTTGTGTGGTTGAAGGTCTAAAAAATTGTTTTCTGCATTGTAAAGGTGAAAATTTTTGGTATATAGTTTCTATATAACTTTAAAGCCCAAGATAATACCTATATATGTGGTAGATGGCTATCTAGCAGTATATTACTATTTAAAACATAATTAAAATTAACTAAAGAACTTAAGAAAAAGTAGGAATGCAAACAGACACAATACCAAAAGTTAGCTACCAGTTCAGCAACTAAAAGATTCATTTCTACATTCCAATCACACGTTCAGTATGAATTTTCCCTTTTGCATTGCATATGCACAGTGTCTTGGAAGAGAAAACAAAAACCATACCTTTTTTTGGTGGTGGTGGGGGGATAACGAATGTGTACTACATTTCACTTACCTGAAAGTAAGTTAGCTGATGTAAATTACATAGAATATATAGCTAAGAACTAAGAAATAACATAAGAAGTCTCTGAGTTTTTCATAGTACACATATACTTAAATGCATGCAGTTTTACGTCTAAGAATATATTATATCTCAGATTTTCAAAATAAGTTTTAGTGTTTGATTCTGGTTAAAGATAATCTTAAAAAGCTATTAATATTTAGTTTCCTAATTACATTAGGTCAGGAAGAGCAAATTTTAAAAGGAGTGGTCTTCTAATAAGAGGTACATGAAAGAGTAAGAAAATGACAGTCAAAAATAAGGGAAAGACAAAAAGCTATCTCAGTTTTAGTCGGCAAAACTATTCACTTAAATGTATGGTAAAATTTCACTGCAGGGAAAAAAATGAATTGTGACCATTACTACTTTAGTGATGGAAAAACAAAGCCACAGAGGTTATCTTGTTTAATTACAATCAATCATTTCATGAGCAAGAAAGATATGAGGACTTTTATATAAGTTAAAGGAGATGATGAACTCAAGAGCTATTGTGATCAGATGAGTAAAGAAGGGATAGAGGTTAAGGGTTGCTTCAGGCATGACTTTTTTTTTTATAGAGTTAAGGTGTAGGCGGACATATTGTTAATATGGACATATTGCCACAGAAATTATGACAGACACTAAGTTCAAGGCATGATTGTTTCAACATACCTATTTATGGTATTTCTTAAATTCTATGACATTTAATTAATCCTAAGCCTAAGCATTAAAATACAATTTGTGAATTTCAGTCTTCATTATTTAAAATAATGGACATGCTAAGCTCCTCTAGGTGGTTAGTTATATAAATAGTCTGCTAAAAATAAAAATCACATACTGTCAGAAAAGTAAAATTTTTCATTATCATGTACAGACTGCACTCCTAGAATTGACAACTTGTCAACTGGATCCATCACCCACTGGCGCTCACTATCCACACTTTATACCCAGTCCAAGCAGATAGAAATTTCTAAACTCATAATCATGGCTGTCCTTTATTAAGAACTCACAATCTAAATGCCCACCTGAAGAACAAGTCACTTCTGTCTGTTAAATCATGAAAAATAGTAAACAGGTAAAATTTCAGTAATAGGTAGAGATTTATCACTTACTTTGCATTTTAGACCCCCATTTTGTGGTTTGTTCAACCCTTTTCTGAGAGTTTTTTGGATATCCTGAGAATGAACCAAATACAAACATCAAGATATCATTTCACATACTTTGAAAATATATCCCGTACTCCAGTATTATGACATAAATTTATCAGAAAGACGAAAACAAAGCTGGGGAAGGAAACAACCAAAGCAATAGGTTCAGAAGTAAAAGAGTATCAAATGATCATATCATAGAGGCTGACCAATTTTCACAGCAATATAGGAAGTAAATAAATACATAATCACCTAACAGACAAAACTATGTACAAGTACTTTGCTCTGATCTATGAGAATAACTAAGTTCAATAATACCTGAACTTGATTTCAGTATTATTTAAGATTAATTCTACTAAAATAGTCCTCTACACATTTCCATATCACACAGGAATTTTCACAGATATTATAAAAATGTGGTAGATTAAAAGGCAAAGAGGGTGAAATAAATTAAAATCCTACCAGAATTTTTAAAGACAGGGTTAGAACTGATTGAATAAAAAAAGACAACTAGCCACTTACTTAGCACTGACGGTTGTTCATCAAGAGATGTGAATTCTCCACCTGCAACAGAAACCAGAGATAAAGTCATAGAATACTTGGAAATAAAAACAATGAATATATTGCATAGACATTTTGCTAGTTGATTTGAGGATACACCCTCCCCCCTGATCAAATCTTACTTTCATCAGCCACCAAAATATGTATGTATTTTCCCCCTTTTCTAAGCATCGAAATGTTTAGGAATTGGATAAGAAGTCAGTTTTAGGATCAAGACCATCAAAATAAAGGTAAGCTAAGTGGTGGCCATATGAATATTCACTATACTCAAGTATCAAGTATAATTTTACTTAATTCTTATACTTTATGTAGTCATGGATACCACTATGATTAACAAATAAGGAAACTAAAATTGATAATTTACCCAAAATTACATATCTAATAAAAGTAGTTGAGCTGAGATATAAACCCTGGCAATATAATAGTATGTCCTATATAAGCAAACTTGTAGACATTTCAAAGTAGTTATAAAGATGCTACTTCATGTTTGGGGGTGGTATTTAAGATAACTGCAAAATGATACAATGGGATAATTAGAAAATGATGTTACAAATATAACAAATTTCTAAATCTGCTCTAAAGAAGTGAGTTGCTGGGCCTCCCTGGTGGCACAAAGGGTTAAGCTCGGTACTATGAAGCAAGCCCCAGCTTCTGCAGCATGAGTTCGATCTCTGGCCGGCCAGGGAACAACCCACACAGCGCAGCAGACCTCTCCTCTCCTGTCAGTCTGCCTGTTCTGTTCCCCACTGTCTCTGGTGAATCCTCTCACTCCCTGCATCTCTGGCCTGTACCCCAGCTCTTGTATGCATAAATAAATAAATTAAAAAAAAAAGTGAGTTGCTTCTACTCATTGATAGAAGTATTAATTAATGTAAATTTATTTTTAACATAAATTTTCTTAATACAAATGCAATATATACTATATGTAAAGAAAAAAAAAGTACCAGCCTAGAAATGAATAACTTAAAAATTCATAAATACCTGTAAGTGCCCACTGTATACAAAATGGTATGTGTAGGAATACCTTGGTGAATAAGATATATATTCTTGGTGAATAAGATAAATATTCTTCCAGATTCATTTTCAATTTATACTAACCAAATACTTTTTGTAGACACTTTTCTTTATATTGTTTTTCATGGATTCTAAAAAATACTTTTTTTTAAAAAAAGATTTTATTTATTTATACAAGAACTGGCATATAGGCCAGACGTGTGGGAAGGTGAGAGGATTCACCAGAGACAGAGCGGGGAACAGAACAGGCCTAATGACCGAAATGCACTGCTGAGGGGAGCAGCGGGCAAGACAGGAGAGGTCTGCCACACCATGTGGGTTTCTCTGCAGCCGGCAGGGATTGAACAGGCACTGCAGAGGCTGCGGACAGCTTCACAGCCCTGCGCTCAACAGCCTGCACCACCAGGGAGGCCCAGAAATACTTTTAAAAAAACACCTCTGATTTAGTACTGTATCTTATAATCAATTGTATGTCATAGTTTAACCAGATGTTTTTTCTTTCTTAGTGATACATAAAGTCAGTGGCTCTTAGAGTCAAGGAAATATACTTGATCACCTACTCATTAGTATACAAGGAATTAATTCACTTCATAAGGAATAGTATTCCACTGATTCAGTGTAGTGTAATTTATATAGAGACATACTTAAGAGCTTCCAAAAATCAAAGATTTAGACTCACAAAGGACAAACATATAAGATGATTCGGAAAGCAAATTTCCACTAATGATTTATTTTTATGGTACAGCAGCTTATTCATTTATGTTTCAAATTAAAGTCACAAACCCAGAACCAGCATAAAATATTTTATATACATATATTACGCGTATAAAGTGCTTTTCTATGTACACAGTGATTAAAAACTTTTTCTTTAAAAACAGTCCCAGTCCCATATTTTTTAAAAGGTGATGTGGATGCAAAAAAAAAAAAAGCCATGAAGACTTTGCAGACAGAGGTATCTTTCGTTGATTAATAATTAACTAAAATTCTTGAGATTTGACTTGGAAAAGAAAAAGGAAAAACAGCATTATTTCTGTTCAACCTAAGAAATACATAACGATAGTAGATAATCTGCAATGTACAAGGGAGAAAAGTAAAAGAAAAATGTCACCAATGATTCTACCATGCTGAACAAATCACTGTCAGCATTTTACTATATTACATTCTAGTCATTTTGTTATATTTTCTCAACATTTTTAAATGAAATTTATGAAGTTATAAACAAGACTGTAAGACTTTGATAATGAATACTCATAGGGCCACCACTTAGCTTACCATTAATTTCTCATTACAACTGGTTTATCTTCTGAAACAGAGCTGAAATCATACTGCATATAAAATATTATATCCTTAGTAGAATATGTGCATATAAATAAGCTCAAACTACTACGTCAGCTAATTCAACTAATAACAAATTTATACTGTTAGCAAGGACATTCAGCAGATCACAGAAAGGATTAATTTTTTTTTCAAATGCAGGGATGGATACAGAGATGATTAATTCAAGGAACAAATTCAAGACATAGGATAAGCTTTTTTAGGATTCACTATACCTTCCTTTCAACATTTATATTAAACATCAAAAGAGGATCATTAAAAATTCGAGCATACCTGACCATCTGTACAGATAGCCTTTTAACAGTGTAAAACATACATAGCTTTACTACTTACTTTGTGATGACCACCAAGATAATTCTGAATATTGACTTGATGATCTGGAGGTTTGATCTAAAAAACAAATAAGAAATACAGCACACTATAATGCATATTTAACTTTTAAAACGCACATTTTGCAACAGAAAAATGCATACTCAAAAGAGCAAAAAATATTCAAATAAACCTCAAGGAATTCAACACTTGGGTGTATAATTTTTCAAAAGTTTCTAAAGAGTCATGTTATATCTAAAATTAAGTCTTTCCCCTAACTACTTGATGAAGAAAAAAATAAATATAATGTAGAACATAGCATGAGGTTAAGGGAGACAATGAAAGCTCTGATTTGTGGGGAATTTTAGAAGTTTACCATAATGGATCTTTTTGAAATCATTAATATCCATTTTTGCCTTAACTTTTCCTTGCAAACAGTCAATAAATTATTTAATTTACTATTCCTAAAACCTTTTTTTTTCATTTTTATATGCTCTTTCAAAAGTGATCAAATATCTCTTTCTAACATGGTAATTTAAATGAATGAAATTAAAAAAATGTTAAATTCTACTATTTCTTCCTGCCTTCCAATGAATTGTCTTGTACCTCTTTGGTGGTAACTGATCATGAAGATAATCTAGGAAGATCAGTATTTTTCTTTATATGACTCACTTTTTTTGTTCTTTAGCTAAACTATTCTTCTGCGTATGGGTCTACATGCTTCAGCAAGGTCACAAGATTTCTAAAGAGTCAAATGGTTTATGTAGTTCCAAAGAGCTACATGCTAGTAGCGATAGCATAAAACTACACATCATATGAATGGCTTAATTAATCTCCAGTTTTTAGAGCTTTATGTATACATATATGAAATCTAGTCAAATTTGAGTGCTTACTATTTGTCATTACTCTCTAAATACTATGCATACATGAATTAATTTAAAGAAACTGAGGATACAGAAGTGAAACAGGGCCTCCCTGGTGGCATAAGGGGCTAAGATGCAACCTATGAAGCTGTCTGCAGCCACTGCAGCATGAGTTTGATCCCTGGCCAGGGAGCTACCCACATGGTGCGGCAGACCTCTCCTGACTCACCCACTGCTCCCCTCAGCAGTATATTTCGGTCAATCTGCCTGTTCTGTTCCCCACTCTGTCTCTGGTGAATCCTCTTACCCCCCTCAATACCTCTGGCCTGTACCCCAGTTCTTGTATGCATAAATAAATAAATCTCAGGGCCTCCCCCGTGGCACAGTGATTGAGCGCTGGGTTGCGAAGCTGCCCGCAGCCTCTGCAGTGCCGGTTCGATCCCCGGCTGCTCCCCGGCCACCGGAGGAGGGTCCCACATGGCGCGCAGACCTCTCCTGCCGCCCGCTGCTCCTCTCAGCAGTGTACTTCAGTCTGCCTGCTCTGCTCCCCGCTCTGGCTCTGGTGAATTCTCTCACCCTCCCGCGCTTCTGACTGTGCCCAGTGCTTGTATAAATCAATCAATCAATAAATCTCTAAAAAAAAAAAAAAAAAAAAAAAAAAAACCAAAAAAAAAAACCAAAAAAAAAAAAAGAAAAAAGAAAAAGAAGTGAAACAATTCTGGCTCCAGAGCCCATGTTCTTAACCACTAGGCAGAATGTTACCTATCTCCTTTAGGGTTTCTGTATCAAGAAAGAATGGGGAAAACAAGTAAAGGTGGGAAATATGTAGCATACAAAATGCCAAAAAAACAGCTGTGAGTGTTTTTTTTTTTAATTTTTTTTTTTAATAGAGGCATGTTTTATTTATTTGTTTGTTTGTTTTGTTTATACATGCACTGGGTACAGTCAGAAGCGCGGGAGGGTGAGAGAATTCACCAGAGCCAGAGCGGGGAGCAGAGCAGGCAGAAGGACCGAAGTACACTGCTGAGGGGAGCAGCGGGCTGCAGGAGAGGTCTGCGCGCCATATGGGACCCTCCTCCGGTGGCGGGGAGCAGCCAGGGATCGAACCAGCGCCGCAGAGGCTGCGGGCAGCTTCGCAACCCAGCGCTCAACCGCTGTGCCACCGGGGAGGCCCAGCTGTGAGTGTTTTAAAAAGTAAAATGGTGAAGTGAAACACAGTCATTACAGAAACTCTCAAACGATGGTGAGGGAAAAGTGAAAAATTACTCTTCCATGTATGGAACTAAAATATAAAATCACTCATCATTTGTGGAATTTACAAGTTCATTCAGCATCCTCATAAACACCAAATTGACATATATATTTTTCCCTTTTCAGACAATTCTTTCCTTCAATAAACACAAATTCACAAAAACAATTGGAAACTGTTATTACTAACTTGCTGTGAACCTGAACAACCCAAAGATAAGTCATTATGTTAGCATGTTAAAACTTCCTGAAAGTTAACACTCCTGGGCCTCCCTGGTGGTACAAGGGGTTTCAGCACTATCAAGCTATCGGCCTGAGTTTGATCCCCAGTCAGGGAGCTAACCCATATATGGCACAGCTGACCTCCCCTGTCTCACCCACTGCTCCCCTCAGTAGTGTATTTCAGTAGACCCGCCTCTTCTGCTCCCCACTCTGTCTCTGGTGAATCTTCTCACTCCCCATACCTCTAGCCTAGACCCCAGTTCTTGTATGCATAAATAAAAATATAAACCTAAAAAAAAAAAAAAGCTAACACTCCTGATAGTATTGAGAGTAGTAATGTCCATGTGATCTATTTCTCTCTATAAAGTTATTTCACAAAACTACAAACAACTCTTCTGTTAGGCATAAAAATATCTTGTTTTTCATAAATATCAAAGCAGGCTAAAATGTGATTTGTTCAGGTATTACATGACATTAAGATACTAATCAAATATACAATGGAATCTTTAATATTAAATAATAAAAAGTATATAACTTTTAAAAAGGTAGTTTTAATAAAATACTGTATTTTTTAAAAGTCAATTACAGAATACCTTTATATTTTAATTAAAAGTAGAGCTACTAAGGCAAGAGTCTTATCTCTATAAAGCAATGTTACCTCCAGTGTCCACAGATTCCCTGTATCTGGCATAAGCGGTCACATCATCACTGTCAGAGCTGTTTTGATCATCATCTTCAGTATTTTCTAAAAGAAAATAAGTAATATTTTAGTATAGTCTTTGTTCTAATGCTCTAAAGACCTGGGTAAAAACCAAACCAAGTGATTCAATATTAAAGAGAAGACTTTTTAATAATCAGATATAGAATTGCTATTTATTATAATTATTCTGAATCACAAAATTCTAAATAAGCTAAAATTGAGCTCATTTATGTTCTCTGAGGCACATAATTATATCCCAAACAAATATTCAGAGTAATATGTACAAATTGTATTTTGAGGCTTTAATGGAGAGTCAAAAAGTAAACAAATCAGGGGCCTCCCTGGTGTGTGTGTGTTTACAAGGTGGGTGGGCATATGTAAGCAAACATTCAGCATGTAGGTGACTAATCTGAGATTACAGTGGGATGAAAAGTGGACTAAATTTTACTGTACTATTCAAACAGAGTGATAATGAGATTTTGGAAAGTGATGCTTTGTTAGTTTACACTTTAATTTCTTTATTTTATATATATTTTACACCATTCTTCCTTTTTGTACAATGCATGCTTTCTCCTCTCAGGTGTAGTCTCTGTAAAATTCCTACCACCAATATACCCGTGCACCATCACCATAGTCCCTTCTGCTCTTTGCTTCCCTGATTTGACCTCTCTCCCTTTCCCTCCCCTGCAGCGTGTCTCTGATTAATAGTTGCCTGTTAATTTTGCTTTCTAATTTATTATAATTATTTTTTTCCTGGTCCCTTATTTGGAAAGTGATTATTTTAATACCATAATCAAAGACCAGCAGATACCAGAAACTGAAAATATTAACTGTGCTTAAAATTATTAACTCAGGGACTCTGTGGTGGTGCAAGGGGTTATATAACCTATGAAGCTATCTATAGCCACTGCAGCACAAATTTGATCCCCGGCCAGGAAGCTACCCACAATGGCGCAGACTTCTCCTGACTCACCCGCTGCTCCCCTCAGCAGTGTATTTCAGTCAATCAGCCTGTTCTGTTCTCCACTCTGTCTCTAGTGAATCCTCTCACCCCCCACCTCTGGCCTGTACCCCAGTTCTTGTTTGCATAAATAAATCTTTAAAAAAATAGAATTATTAACTCAGACAAAAGATGCTTAAATGAACACCAAGGCTATCATCACTCATTCTGTCCTTTTTTAGCTGCCAAATTAACAGTTAGGCATCATTTTCCTGAAGAAAAAGATTACCTATCAAAATTGCTTCTAAAATTTTTAAAAAAGAATAGAACATACTGCATGATTTTTTTCTTAAAGATTTATTTATTTATTTATACAAGCACTGGGAACAGTCAGAAGAGCGGGAGGGTGAGAGAATTCACCAGAGCCAGTGCGGGGAGAAGAACAGGCAGACAGACGGAGGACACTGCTAAGGGGAGCAGCGGGCACAGCAGGAGAGGTCTACAAGCCATGTGGGACCCTCGCCAGTGGCCGGGGATCGAACCGGCACTGCAGAGGCTGGCACTGCAGAGGCTGCGGGCAGCTTCGCAGCCCAGCGCTCAACCGCTGCGCCACCAGGGAGGCCCCATATTGCATGATATATTAAAAGTACCTTCAGAGAAACTGGTCTCCGTTTGGACACTGGTACTTTCTAGAAGAGAAAAATATATAAGCTGTATACACATCAAAAGCTAAAACTCAGGGATAAATAAGAGCATCTAATTTAGGAAAGTGAACATAAAGACACACAAACTAGTCTTCTTCTCCTTTTAAATTATTTTTAAGTCTACTTTCCTCTAGGCTATTTCAGAAATAAGTCTGATACAAACTAGAATCAGAAGTTGTTGTTTTTTTTCCCTCTAGCTATAGGTCTATTTGCAGGAAACATTAAAATCTATGATGACAAATACTACAGTACCCATAAGTTTCCTATATTCACTTCTCCTATTTGCCAGATTCCCTACACTCTTGAAAAGCCTACCACACCAGAACTGATGAGGCAGTTTTGAATGCACTGGTATACCCAAAAAGGAAGTAAGAAATAGACTTTCCTTCTAGTTCCAGCAAGTCTACATGTACACCACCATACCTCAGAGCCAGAGAATTTGGACAAAGATAAATGAGTAAAATGTATCAAACAAACTTTAAATGAGGTATTTTTAAAGAGGTTTTCTAAAAAAAAAAAAAGTTTTTTAATAAAGGAAGATATGCCTACATGCAGACATTGCACAACTGGGCTAAAAAATTGTTGAGTACTTTTCTGAGAAGTAGCATGAGTCAGACTTGGTCCACAAAGCTGAAATGTTCCCTTTTCAGCTTATTCCTCTATTGATTTTAATCACTATTTGCTTTTCAAACAGGGAAAATGGTATTGTGAAAGATAATGGAAAACACATTAAATGGTAAATTTGAACATTTTTTTCAAATCCGTTTAATTAATTGGTTTAATACTAGTCAAACTATAACTCAATAGTGGCCAAGTACAAACTACTTTGTGAAATACATTTGCCAACATTTTTGCTATAGAAATAAACTCCCCCTGAGAAAACTGCTGATAATACTTAGTGCTGTTTTAATCTAGGGAGACTGTCCTTTCATTTTCTAATTCTTGGAAAATCAATGCATTAGTTCTATACCTCTAAACTAAAAAATAAGTTCAAAAAGGTGTTGTTCCTTTAATGTGTTTCTTAAATACATTATTATAGTACATATGGTCCTCATTTAACATCACTGATAGGTTCTTGAAAACTGTGACTGTATGCAAAATAACATTGTTTTTTAGTTCAAGGTAGACTGGGATTCTTTTTTTTCCTCAAATGATGTTGAACAAATCCACATTATATGAGGACCTGTTGTATTTTTTTGTAGTTTATTCATCTATACAACTACTTACATAAAAATGGAGGCAAAAGATCTTTTTGAAAGGGTCAATGGCTATGCATTAGTTATTGCATTAAGATAGTCAAGTGTCACAAACATTTTCGTCAATGATGGACTACATCATTGTGTGTGACAGTGGTCCCGATAGGTTATACCATCTAACCTAGGTGGGTAGTTGGCTACACCATCTAGGTCTATGTAAGTACACTTCATGACATTCACATGATGAAGTTGCCTAAAGACACATTTCTCAGAACATATCCTTCATTAAACAACACATAACTAATAACCTGAAATATTTATTTTCATGGTGCTAGTTTTCAAAAAAATCTTCACATTTGTTTTTATCTGAGTCCCATGTCATAAGATAATGCTCTCAAAGGTAAGGCTCATAGAAATTAAATGACTTAGCTAAGATGTGAGGATTAACAAGTGATTTAAAAAAATACAGTATCTTCTGATTTGTAGTCTACCATGCTTCTACCATCGCATCAGTCTTGTCATTCTGTACAAAGAAGGTTGTTTTTTTTTTTTTTTTCCCCCTTAGAGCAGTTTAAGGTTAGCAAAACTGAGAAGGTAAATTTTCTATATTTGCACTACCTTCAAATGTGCATAACCTCCCCCATTAACAACATCCCCTACCACCAGAGTAGTACATTTGTTACAACTGACAAATCCACAATCACACATTATAATCATCCACAGACCACAATTTACACTGCAGTTTACATTTGATGTATATTCTAGGGTTTAGGCAAATGTATAATGACATGCATCCATCATTATGGTATCTTACTTTTTAATTCTCCCTGATCACTTGTTCATCCTATCCCCATGCCCAAACCCTTGGCAACTACCAACCTTTTTACTGTCTGCCATTTTCAGAATGTCATGTAGTAGGAATCATATGGTGCATAATATAAACTGGCTGCCTCCAGTTACCGCTACACACTTAAGCTTCCTCCAACTTTTTTTCATAGCTCATTTTTCAACTCTGAGTAACAGATCACTGTCTGGCTAATCCACAGTCTTTTTATCCATTCATCTACTAAGAACTACCTTGGTAGCTTCGAACTTTTGGCAATTTTGAAAAGCTCCTATAAATAGGTGGCAGGTTTTTGTGTGGACTTAAGTTTTCAACATTTTTGGGTAAATATCAAAGAGTGTGGTTGCTGGACTGTATGGTAAGGATGCTTAGTTTTGTAAGAAACTGTCAGGCCATCTTCGAAGTGGTTATACCAATGTCCACATCTCAGAATTCCTAGCAATAAATAAAAGGTTCCTGTTGGCTCCACATCCGTTCAGCCTTTAGTGTCAGTGCTCTGGATCTGGGTGTTCTACCAGGTGTGAAGTGGCATCTCATTGTTCTAAATAGTTCCCCAGTGACATAAGATATGGAGTATTTGTTCTTATGTTTACTTATTATCTGTATGTTTTCTCCGTTAAGGTGTCTGTTAAGTTCTTTGGGTTGTTTTCTTAATAGTTCTTTGTATAATTTGGACAGTAGTCCTTGTTTAGATGTCTTTTACAAGTAGTGTCTTTTTCTTCCTGTGTGTGGTTTGTCTTCTCATTCCTTGTCTTTTGCATAGCAGAAGTTTTTTATTTTAATGAAGGCCATCATATCAATTCTCTCTTTCATTGATTTTTGCCTTTGTATTGTATCTAAAAAGTCATGGCCATATCCAAGGTCATCTAGATTTTCTCCACTGTTATTTTCTAGGAGTTTTATGTTTTGCACTTAGGTTTGTGATTCATTTAGGCTAATTTTTGTAAAGAGTACAGTCTTTTCATGAGTGTATTTTAGCACCATTTGCTGAAAAGACTGCTTCATTTCATTGCATTGCTCCTTTGTCAAAGGTCAGTTGACTACATGTGGGTTAATTTCTGGGCTATTTTTTTTTAAAATCTATTTGCCTTTCTTTTTGCCAATACCACACTGTCTTGACTATCAGAGCTTTATATTAAGCCTTGTAAGTAAGTTTGTCAGTCTTCCCACATTGTTCTCCTTCAATACTGCTGGCTATTCTGGGTCTTTTGTTTGTCCCTACAAACTTTAAAATTAGTTTGTCAATATCCTCTGAACAACTTTCAGGATTTTAATTGGGGCTGCACTGAATCTATTAATTGAACTGGGAAGAAATGACATGTTGACAATATTGTGTCTTCTTATCCATGAATGTGGAGTATTTATTTACTAGTTCTACAATATTATTTATCAGTTTTGTAGTTTGTCTCATAGATCTCTTAGACTTATATCTAAGTAATTCACTTGGGTTAAAGCTAATGTAAATTCTATCATTTTGTTCATTGCTGATATACAAGAATATGACTGGCTTTTTTTGTATATTAATCTCGTATCTTATAATGTTGCTATAGTTCAACATAGATGACTACATCATCTGTGAACAGTTTTATTTCTTCCTGCCCATCTGTATATCTTTGACTTCCTTTTTGTGTTTATTAAGTTAGACCCTCCAGTAAAATGTTGAAAAGGAGACATCCTGACCTTGTACATGATACTAGTACAAAATCTTCTAGTTTTCTCATTATGTCATTAACTTGTAGGGCTTTTTATTGTCTTTATCAAACTGAGAAAGTTCCCTTCTAGTGCTAGTTTACTGAGAATTTTTATCTTGAGCAGATGTTGGATTTTATCAAATGCTTTTTCTGAATCAATACTATCATGAGATTTTTTTTGGTCTATTAATGAAATGAAGTATATTAATTTCAAAATGTTCAACCAGTCTACTTGATCATAATGATAATTTTTTGTACTTTTCTGGATTCAATATATTATACACCTTAAACTATAGGGTTTTGTTTTTTCTTGCAGTGTTTTTGTTTGGTTTTGGTATCAGGATAATTCTGGCATCATGGGATGAGTTAGTGAGAATTCCCTCTGTTTCTATCCTCTGAAAGAGATTGTACAGAATTGGCATAATTTCTTTCTTAAACATTGGTAGACTTCACCCACAACCTCACATTTGGTCTGGTGCTTTCTGTTTTAGAAGGGTTTTAATTATTGATTCAATTTATTTAAAGATATAGGCCTATTCAGATTGCTTCTTCTTACGGGAGTTTACACTGTGTTTCAAGGAATAGGTCAACTTAATTGAGGTTATCAAATTTATGGGCACAATGCTGTTTGTAGTATTCCTATATTAGCTTTTTAATTTCTATGAGACTGTAGTGATGTTCCCTTTCATTTCTGACATTAGCAATATCTGCTTGTCTGTTTTTCTTAGTTTTCCCTTCTTTTTTCTTACACTGTCTAGCAGCTTGATTTTTTTTTTATAAAGATTTATTTATTTATACATGCACTGGGGTACAAGACAGAGGCGCGGGAGGGTGAGAGAATTCACCAGAGAGAGCAGGGAGCAGAACAGACAGAAGGTCCAAAATACACTGCTGAGGGGAGCAGCAGGCGAGACTGGAAAGGTCTGCTGTGCCATGTGGGAATCTCCCTGGCCAGCCGGGAATTGAACCGGCACTGCAAAGGCTGCGGACAGCCTCACAGCGCTGCCCTTAACCCGCTGTGCCACCTGGGAGGCCCGGAACAGCTTGATCTTTAAGGATAATTTTGCAAGGTACAGAATTTTGTTTTTTTTCCCCTCCCTTAACATTTAAAATCTTTCTCTTCATCCTCTTCTTGTTCGCATGGGTCTGAGGAAATGCTGGGTGTAATTTTTATCTCTATTCCTTTATGGGTCAAGTATTTTCTTCTGCCTTCTTTGGGGATTTTTTTTTTTTTTTATTTTCAGTAGTTTGAAAATGATATGCCTAGATACATTTTTTTTTTTTTTTTAAATTTTGTACTCTAAACTTCCAGGATATGTGCTTTGGTATTTCACATTAATTTGGGGAAATCATTAGTCAGTTTTTTCAAGATTTCTTCTGTTCCTTTCTTTCTTCTTCATCTGGTATTCCCATTACAAGCATGTTGCAACTTTTGCAGTTGTGAAGGGTCCTTGGTTATTCTCTTTTTCTCAGCTTTAACTAACACAATACCATGCAAATTTATGATGTACAATATGTTCATTCAATACATTTCATTAGCTAACATTTCTAACACAACATATTATCATTTCTTTGATGACTATTAATAAAGCATGTAGATCAGAAATTCTTTCACCAGCTGTGTCCAGTTTACTAATAGGCCTATCAAAGGCATTCTTCATTTCTGTTACACTGCTTTTTACCTCTAGTATTTCTTCTTTATTTTAGGGATTCCCATCTATCTGCTTACACTGTCCATCTGTTTTTGCACGCTCTCTACTTGGTCCATTAGAGTCCTTAGCATATTAATAGTACTTGTTTTAAATTTACAGTTGATAATTCTAACATCTCTCATGTCTGGTTCTGATGTTTACTCCAAATTGTTGGGTTTTTTTTTTCTTTTGGTGTGTTTTGGAATTTCTCTCAATAGCTATACATGATGTATTGGGTAGAAAGGAAGTGCTATAAATAGACCTTGGGTAATGTGGTGGTGAGATGTGGGACAAGGGGAAGGGAAGTATTCTACAGTCCTATGATTAGGTTTCAGTCTTTTAGTAAGACTCTACCTCTGAACTATGAACTTCAAAAAAGATTTTCAATTTTTCCATTATCTATTAGATGGGACAGGATGTCTAGTGCGACCTAAAATTGGGTATTTCCCTCTCCCAAGGTCAGTCTCTGGCTAACTACTTTCTCCTAAGGGCAGGCAGGCTTTGTTAGGAAGAAGAGTACTCTGGCATATTTCAAAAATGGTTCTTTTACCTTCCCTCTATAGGTGTCATTAGGGAATTTCTTTCTGGTATTTACTGTGGGAACCTGGTTAAGCTGTTGGAGGTAAATCTTACTTTACAGTGGGAGTTCTCCTGTGACTAGGTACCCTTAGAAATTTTAACTCTCAAACTGAGCCTTCAGCAATTTATCAAGTGCAGTTCAGATTTTCCTACCTAGGTTTCCTACCTAGGCTTCTGCTTCTGAGTCTCAGTTCTGACAAGTCATGACTTTCCTGTATTTGTGTGTTGGTCTCTCCAAGCTTGGAAGCAGTGGTTTGTTCTTTGTCCTGTTCTTTCTTAAGGATTCAAAAAGAGCTGTACATTTTTGTCAGTTTTTACTTGCTATGAGAATAGAGTGGCAATTTCTAAGCCCTTTACATATGGAACCAGAAACTGGAAGTTCCCCTCAATACATTTTTGAATGATTGAATGAATGATGAAGAAAGGCTGAGAGTTGAACTCTTCCTAAGATAGGTTACAGCAACTCCCAAGTGTATTTATTGTAATATTGTAGCTTTGCTAAAATTACATTTATAAATAAGGGTACAATGCTTTATATAGCATAAAAAATATTTACTATGGTAAATTTTTTAAGGCTGAATTTTAGAATCTGTAATAATGGAAAAGTATGGTGAAGATATATATTTACTCATGGAGCTATTAGGAAAAAATGAATAATACAGTAATCACTTCCTTTTTCACTCTTTGTTTCTGTATACTTTTGAAGGTCTAGGTCAAATTTTCTAAAGCCAGTTCACCTAATAGTCAATCCCTCATATACCAGATTACCTAAAATTTAACCTCTTTTTTTCTGTTTATATGTATATTATCTAATTAGTATGGAGAAGATTTAAGAATGATTTTTTAACAAATTTACACATGAGGGCTCCCATTTATTTGTAATACTCCTAATATGTTCTATCATATTTGAAGTATTTAATAAGTCATGGATGTTATCTATTTTTGAACACTTAAGACTTTTAATTCAGTGTCTAATGTCTAAATGGAATGTTTTAGAACTCCACGTTCCTAACAACAAATAATTATCAACAGTATTAAAGTCATGATCAGTAACTTGTTAAGTAAGGTTGTCTTGATACTATCACTAAAAACAAAAGACAGTATTATTTTGTACCTCATATTCCGATTACATCTTATGAATTAGAAATCTTTAATAATAAATCATATAGTTGATGATTGATTAACAAATCATCATTTATCAGGCCATTCATAGTTTTGGCTACATACAAATTTTGAAACATGGTTTTCATTATAGTAAGTGAAGCTCAAGAACAAAAAATAACAAAAGATATCACAGAGTCACAGCTAATGTAAGAATGTTGTCTCTAAAGGAATTTAATTTCTCACATTGCATGGATTCTAAAGGATTCTTATCCATTATAAGACTAGAATATTTGCAAGTCTCCTCCCATAATTCACCTGCTATTCATTCTTCAAAATTCAACTCAGATGCCATCTCCTCCATAAAACCTTCCTGACCTTTTCCACTGAGTAGGGCACTTCTCCTTAGACTATCATATAAAAGTTAATATTTCTATTAATTATAATTTTATAATTATAATTTTTGAACTTATTTTTCTTTTCCATTAGCTCATGTACTCCTAAGAGCTATAGAGAAAAAATTTCATGGTTCGTTATGGTTCTCACACTTAAAGCCAGTCATTAACATACATATATAAGGTGTTTAAAAATGAATAGATTTTATGATCACAGAATAAGCTTTTAAGATTTTTACTTACATTTCTCACATTATGATAATTTTATCTGTTTTCATATTTTTAATTTAGACTGCAAAGAATGTACAGATAAATATTAAATATAATCTGATGGTGAAATCAGCAGCATTTATAACTACATAAAGTTTTTATTTCATTTCCTTCTTTTGTTACTCTGCTTCCTTTATTTTAAACTTCTTGGTTGCAACCAAGAAGGTTAGAGCATTTAAAAAAATATTAAAAAAAAAAGATATTACTCTTCCCTACTTATGCAGAAACTTTGAGAAGTTAAAATCCTATTTGCTACAGTAATAACCTTACTTTTTAAAACATTATCTTAATTATAAAACTATGATTTTAACAAATAAAAAGACAAATGACAATGATTAAATATACTGTTTTGTTTTTTTTTTTTAAAGATTTATTTATTTATTTATACAAGTACTGGGTACAGTCAGAAGGACAGGAGGGTGAGAGAATTCACCAGAGCCAGAGAGGGGAAAAGAACAGGCAGACTGACGAAATACACTGCAGAGGGGAGCAGTGGGCGCGGCAGGAGATGTCTGTCGTGCCATGTGGGACCCTCACCGGCGGCTGGGGATCGAACCAGCGCTGCAGAGGCTGCGGGCAGCTTCGCAGCCCAGCGCTCAACTGCTGCGCTACCAGGGGAGGCCCATACTGTTAAGGAGGTATTACTTATCCAAAACATTAACCAATTAAGAAAATGCCCTTTTAGAATCCCTGAGTCTTCATGTTCATTTCCTCTGGTGGAGAGATCAACCACTAACTGCATCATTTTCTTGGCTGGTTTTTAAGGAAAATACAAAGTTTATAAAATCCACTAGATATTTTGAAAGCCCAGGTGCCAAAGTAACTACATTTATTATAGACTTTGCTATTCCCAGAGATTTTTATGGAATGCATTGGTATAAAACGTATAGAAGTGTAAATTTCGCTTACTTTGTGTCTTGTTTGGAGACAAAGATATGAAGCTATCATAAATGAGACTACCATTCATCCTCTAAGAGTAGACAGAATTTTGTCTCCTGTCTTCTTGTGCTGCCAGTACAACCTTATATGGAGTACAGACAAGTATGTAACTATGTATTAGGCAAGTATGTAACTCTAAATTTACTTTTAGAACAAATGACAATTTATAGTCTTTATTCCTGCTACTGGTATAAATCAGAAATTGATAAACTTTTTCCAAAATGGGTCAATATTTTACATTTTCCAAGTCACATAAAGTCTGTCATATACATGACATATATATACACACACACATACATATAGATCTCCTATATATACGTATATTAAAACTATGTAAAAATACTTTCTCAGCTCACAGGCTGTGTAAAACAGGACTGTGGGTCAGATATTACTCAGAAGCTATAGCTTGCTGAAACCTGGTGTAGACACCATTAAGAATAGTATATTTAAAACTGTTCGATGCCAATGCTATTTTTGAGAACACCATCAGATTGGGGCAATAGGGAACAAAGAGTAAAGAACAATTTGGGGGTGAAGCAGACCTCTCCTGCCTCACCAGCTGCTCCCCTCAGCAGTGTATTTCAGTCAGTCTGCCTGTTCTGTTCCCCACTCTGTCTCTGGTGAATCCTCTCACCCTCCTGCACATCTGGCCTGTACCCCGGTTCTTGTATAAATAAATAAATCTTAAAAAAAAAAAAAAAGAACAATTTGGGGACGTCACTAATATTTCCATGAAGTCATTTTATATATTCCAAGTTGTACCAACATTACTGTAAATAGAATCAGAAGGAGACATTCTCTACATTAATCTCACAGATATCTTCTTAAAACTGGAAAGCATGTTTTTTACTCTTAGTTTTATAACCATAATTATAAAAATGATTTCTAAATCTAGCATAGAAAGTAAAACTGCCAAATTCAGATAAAAATACATGATAAATTATATACTGCAGGGTCATTCTTAGCACCCAGCCAACTACACATTCTGAAGTCTCTGAAGAAATTATTCTAAGCTTAAGTAAAAGATGAATTTAATAAAGGAAGTTGAAACTACTGATGAAAAAAATGAAGCTTCCTTCTTTTTGACTCATCTCCAAAGTTTGAAAAAAATTTAACTTAAAACTAAATCCAACCATAATCAACATACGTTCACTTAAAGCCTATCTTTAGAATATGTCACTCTACACACCAAGGAAAACACTCAAATTTAAACTAGTTACACAAACATGGCAAAGGACATTGGACTTACTCGTGGACTAATTATTATTGATTCACTTTCTAAGAAAGAAAAAACCTTGTTTGGTAAATTGATATCACCTTTCTCTGAATAGTATGAATTTAACAGAAGCTAGTAAAAGCTAAAATGTATAAATGTATTATAGCCTTAGATGAATTTAAACAATAACATAAAAAAGATAATTTCAGAGAGAATAAAAACCAAAGCTATTATGAAAGGTCAATGGTTATAGGGACAGTGTCCTATATATCAGAGATAATGAACAAAGTAATATTCTCAAGTCAGTCACCAAACATGTACGCTCTGGAATTTAAGAGATACCTGGAACTCTCAAAGAGAACCTATAAGAATTAGAGATAAGCTAACCTAATTCACTCATTTTAGTATTTCCATTTGTTTTGTGTGCCGAATCTGCAAGAGAGATAGCGAGACATGATTAGATCTAAAAAGGAAATGCATCATATGGTTTTTTAACCCAGGTTTGTCAACCATAACAGACCTTCATCATTTTAAAGGACAGTCATTTACTTGAAAGGACACTCATCTATCAAAAAAATTTTAACATAATTCTCAAAGAATATAATTGAGGAGGAGTAGAAACCTACTATGAAGACAAATAAGCTTCATTATTTAGTTCGTAGGATAAAGCATCCTTATGTACTAAAAATCTCTGAAAATGTACCGTAGGAGCACATTGCATAGAATGGCTTTACTGATTTATTTCATAGTCATGAAATCAATTTGAAGGGAATACTTTATGTTTTAGTCAAAAAGAAATGTAAATGAGGCAGGGAAACTATATAGTACTGAGTCACAAAGACTCTGAGTCTTGAGTTTTTTATTAGCACTATACTAGGAAGAATAAAAAGCCTGACTCTAGTTCAAAATCATCATGCTAAAGAAAAATTAAAAAGTAAAATCAAATCATGTTAACAAAAAAAAAAAAAATCACCGCAACACATAAATCTCTTTAAAAAATAAGGAAGCCTTTATATGCTTATGTGGAAAGAACATATGCATTAAATAACATACAAAAGGAAGGTACAGAAAAGTGTATTTATCAGGCTAAAATTTGTCTTAAAAAGGAAGAAACATAATTTATACAGATATTTCCATGAAATATCTCTGGAAAAATGCTTTAGAAGCTGACAAAATTGGTTGCCTCTAGTGAGGATACGGGGTGAGTAGAGGCAGGGAGCGTTTCCATTGTAAGTGTGTGTGTGTGTATAAAAATACATATATTAACTTTTGAATTTTGAACCATATGAGTACATGTACTACCCTGTTAAAAATGAAATTGTATTTATATAAACATTAAATCCATAGACAAAAACAATCTCTTACCAGATCTGTTTCTTTTTATAGGGGGCCTACGGAGGTCACGCATAGTATCTTCATCTTTACTCGCCACTAATACAGAAAGACAGACCATTGAAAAATATATAAAATGTCAAACATACTAGATTTATTACACAATCACCTATTCATTCAACAAAGGTTTTCTGAGCTTTCCTTTATGCTAGGTGTGGGAATACAATAGTGATCTAGAGACAAGTTTTTTGCCATAAAAAATTTATGGCCTTAATGCAAAAAGTTGCGATTTGTTTCAGTAGATCGTACTTGTATAAAAGGAAAAGAATACCAAATTAAACGCCTCTAAATTTCTTAACTAAGACCCAAAATCTGTACTTAGCACTAACTCAGTTGGCTACTCCATTTGTTGCTTACCTTCTTTGTGGGTTATTTATGGCATATTATAATTTTAGAATTAACTTTCTGAGTATTCATTCAGTTCCTCCAAGTAGTCAATCTTGTATGTGTTTGAGAAATGTAAACTCTAATTTAAAAAAAAAAAACAGAATTCTAGCTAGGACTTGTTTCAGACTGTCTATGGTACAACTGGGTATGCCAATGCCACTACATAAAATGTTATCATTAACCTAGAGGCTAAAGGAGCCTCACAAAAAATAACCTAATATCCAGCCTATATTCAACGTTGAATTACATTGTTTTGTTTCATTGGTCTTTACAAAAAAAGCATTATGTTTGACTCTGTATGTGGTAATTACCACATCCTAGACTATCAATGGCCCCCGCCATAACACTGACTTCCTATGTTTGTTCTAACAAAACTGATTTAACCCAATTTTCCTTTTATAGTAACTAGAAAAGAAATCTTGAAAACACAGGCATTCAATGGTTCAAAAAATAGCTTATTTAGCCTTGCTATTATGCATCATAAGACAGAGATGTTGAAAAATGATCCTATTGATTTTATACAGCTCAAAAAGGCAGAATTAAGTTGATGAAAAGTCACAACAAAGTAGTTTTTACATATTAAAAAAAATTACTAGAGTTCCCTTTGAAACAAAATAGTGAGAGAATCATTTTCATGTCACTGAATGTGGTCAAGCAATGGCTGAATGGATGATAAAGGTACACCACATACTCTAAGCAACTCTGAGTAGATGTCCTTCCTAAGTCTTCTAGCTCTAAGATTCTATGAAATACCTATCTCAGTTGCTAGTGTTTCACACATTAGGTATTTACAACTTAGTTTTAAAAGTTAATCTTTGGGGGCCTCCCTGTTGGCACATGGGTTAAAGTTTCAGCATTATCAAGCTATCACCAGCCTCTGCAGCATGAATTTGATCCCCAGCCAGGGAGCTGGCCCTCATGGCGCAGCAGACCTCTCCTGTCTCGCCTACTGCTCCCCTAAGCAGTGTTTCAGTCAATCCGCCTGTTCTGCTCCCTACTCCTCTCTGGTGAATCCTCTCACCCTCCTCCCCAAACCTCTGGCCAACATCCCAGTTCTTGTGTGCATTAAAAAAAAAAAAAAAAAAAAAACCTTTAAAAAAAAGTCAATCTTTGTACATGTGATAATAAAAGCACAATATAACTTACCATTTTACTTCCATTATTATAACTACCGTTCTCTTTTTCTCCTCTCTGCTACCACCCTTTTGAGGTTTAATTAAAACCTAAAGCTCAACTGAATCTATAAACATCATTTACTATTTCAGTCCCCATCTTTTCATTTAAAAAGCATTTCTTGGGCCTCCCTAGTGGCCTAGGGGTTAAGTCTCAGTGCTACCACTGTGATAGCCTGAGTTCAATCCTTGCCAGGGAGCTAACAACACATATGGCACAGCAGACCTTTCCTGTCTCGTCCACTGCTCCCTTTAGCAGTAATCTGCTCCCCACACTCTCTCTTTGGTGAACCCTCTCACCCCCGGCACCTCTGGCCTACATCCCAGTTCTTCTATGAAAAATTAAATAAAATCTTAAAAAAAAAAGAAACATCTCTTGTATGTGTTATTATATACCCAGCTGATATAAAATACCCAAGAAGGCAGTACCACAGAGAGAAATTAAAGAATAAAATAACAAGACCCTTCTTTCAAAGCAATTTCTTCCCCTAGTCCATTTTCATTCACCACTTTACACCAGCATCTAGCATGAGGACTGGCAAAAAGCAGGTGTTCAATAAATATCTGGTGAATGAATGAAATAACTACAGTAGCTAAAGAATAAAATGCTCATGACAAACTAATAGGCATTTAAAAACACCCGTGATTTAGTTAGAAATCACCACTGTCAGAACAAAAATATTTACTTACTCCTTGAAAAACTCATTGAAATTTTACTCAATATATTTTTAGATTATAAAATTCATATTGTTATTTTCAGAAAGGAATGAGTCTGGCCATTGAAGAATAGCAGCTATATATGTATATATTAACTGAACTGATTGACCTGAATGGCTATTTTAATGTGAAAATAACTCAGTTCTGGAACTTCAAACAATAAGAAAAGTTCTAACTGTATCACTGTCCTAAACTAATTAACATTTATCGTGCCTTCCAAAAACAGAATGACAGATGACAAAGATGTCTTCATTAGGTTGCTTAGAAGGTGGCCTCTTGGTTTAGATTTTTATTCTTAAGGATAGTTTTGGATAAATTTTTCTCAAAACACACCCAGTAGTCCTATATACAATTACAGGTTTTTCCTGTTTTCTGAAAATAGAACTTCCCTATCTGGTGTGATGGATGTGCTAGATTGTTTTTTTTTTTTTTTTTTTTTGGGGGGAGGTAATGGGAATGCTATTACCATTAATTTAATGGTAAAAATTTATTAATTTAATGGAAAAATTTTTGCGCATTCCCAGATGCAAAAAATTACCTTCCAAATCATATCAAATGGGAACATTCTACTTTCAGATAGTATATATCACTATTTTGAATGACAAAAATAAACAGAAAGCCTATGCTTCTACGAGAATGGTAGAAATCTTCCATCAAAGTGACTTCTCGTTAAATAACTGCTAGACAGACTGTACAAGTATTTATTTTACAATTCCCTAAATTCTTTCTTCTTTCACAAAGAGGCTGAGATGGGAACATGTGAAATGCTGGATACAGAATGACTTTTAAAAGCACCTTTTAGAGTTAGAGAACCAATTATCTTAAATCTCTTTAAGATCACATACCTCTATTTCTAATAATTGTATATTATACGCAGTGTGCAATTGATATATTCCAGATAACCTGTGCATGGGTTCCATCAAGCTATCATCTATATAGGGCAATGTTGTATCTTTTCCATTTTTGGCTGTAAGATTCTTCAGAAAAAGACAGACCTGCTTAATCAAAGTTTAATACATTTCACATTTCTTATTAAATGCCATAAGGGAAAAAATTACTTAAAGTCTGTATGCTTTACTGTGATTTTGTATGTACTATATCACTTCTGCAGAAGCCTTGTCAGTTAAGCAGGGAAAATCATATAGATAAAGGTCTTTGGCTTAAAGTGGGTGTGTAACTCAACCAAGGTCCAGGGCTCTTTCCATGACACTATGCAGTCATGTACCTCTTAGCAGTCCTTAATTATAGGCCTAATGTGAACAAAGACTACTCAAGACATCCTATTACATAATGGTCTTATCATATAATAGATTGTTGTGACTGGTGCTCAATAATCATAATTATATCAATTTATTTAACTTCAAAATTTCTATAACTTTATCCCAGGTTTAAAAAATGAGAACCTTTTGGTTTTCAGGGTATAAATCACATGTAATTAAAACTACTGTAAATAAAATTTCAAGATTTTTTTTAAATCACCTGGAAAATCTGATTTTAGCAACTATTATTCCAAGCATTTTCCTAAGATAGTTTATAATCTTAACATAGTGATACACTATTTAAAGAAGTAAGCGGGAGGTTTGTGTTTATTTGATACTGAACTTGAACAGAGAGATTTTATTCTAAATTGAGGATAGAATAGTTCTAATTATGAAGCATGATCTTATTAGAAGCAATACATAAGGAAATAAATTAGGATATGGGTTAAAAAAGCCAGGGATGATCAGTTGCAATAGCTATAATTTATTGTGAGGTTTTCCTAATATTCAAGAAAAGCAAACTGAAAATAAATGGAACTAAGACTAAAGAGCCCTATGCATTAATCACAAAACTTAATCTTTTCTAGGCTTTTCAAACTAGTTTAAACATTTTTAAAACCTTAAGTATACAAATATAGTCTATTTCTATGTAACATTGATGAAAAGATTTAATATCTTTAATCTTCAATATCTTTGAATTTGAATGCATCATATAATCTAATCAAAAACACATTCATTTTAATTGGCAGCATTTCTTCCTTTTATTAATAGTTGGCACACAAAGCAACAGTGGTATATCTTACATCTTAGATTTGGTGACATGTAGTATTAAACTGATGACTGACCATATTGTGTCATGATTTTACTTTGCAGATCATTTAATCTATTTTAAATAGAAGGTAATGTGATGTATTCATTCAACATTTAAAACTTTACTGAGTAGTAATCACATGGGAGAGTTAGTGAGGTACTTGAGAGAAAAATCAAAGCACTCTGGAGAAAAAATAACTAGGTCTCAATTTTGGCCTACTCATCTACTGCATGATATTAGGGAAAATCTTAGCCACTCTAAGCTTTCTCTTCTATATCATGGGCATAATATCTATTTTGCATAGTTATGTGAATTAACAAAGTGGCTAGTACTTAGTAAATACTCAAGTATCTGCCCCAGTCTCCACGTTCCCCCTACCTTTTTTTTCTTGACACAAGCCTGTATTGCTTAATTCAATAAACAACCTATAAAGAAGTTTCACTAAAACTCTGAGTGAGGTATGATTTGGGACCCTTTAGGAATCAGGCTATTATTTTAAAGTCTGTACATAAAAAAGTTGTCAGGAAAGGAAAACAACAAACCTGAGATATCTTGTGTTCTGCTGGTTTTCTTTGAGACCATGTTGCTGAAAACAGTTTGTGACGATAACAATGGTTCATCCTCTAAAGAATAAACAAGATAATTATCAACATTCAGAACATGTGCTCTGTGTAGGGATTATATGTATTAACAGACTAAGCAGAAATGCAAGTAATTCATTTTCTTAAAATATATAATTAAGTTTATCAAAATTTAGGGATTCAACCAGTTAGAACTACTCTTGACAATATAAAATTTAATTATACAACACTGATACATTGCAACCAAAGCAAATTACTTTTGGAAAATTTAAAAGATGAGCTAAAGCATCATAAATATGGAATACAACAGTGAAAAACAGTTCGATCTTATAGATTTACCAAAATAGAGGCAATCCTTCATGTGCTTAAAAATATAGAACCACAGTAGGTTCTGTGGAAGAGCCAAAACAACGCAACGTATTTATCGCCTACTATGTGCAAAGCCATCTCTGAGATACAGAAATATCACACGGCTTTTCAAATATATATGTAGACAAGACTTTTGTCTTCAGGAAGTTAATAATCTATAAGAGAAATAAAACTAAGGTATACATGGGCTAAACTGTCTTGAGTTGTTCCATGGAACAGTAACTTACATTATCCGTAGAAATATAAAGTCTCTAAAATCAACACATCTTCAACTCTATCATCAGGTAAACTTGTAGCTTATTATTATGCTCTAAATTTAATATCTTCTTTATATCCATCAATGGTCTATCACCAGCCATGTAAATCCACTGTGATCACACGTCCTGACTTTTATCTCATAGATGCCTTGCGTGGGGCTAACACGAATGTCACCTGTAACTCGGTGTTAGATGTGGGGGGCAGGGTAGGTGAAGATGGGTTAAGGGAGTTCAACTGTGTCGTTCTAAAACTACACACATACTTTGTAGGCATCCTTTTGGTTCATTTTGAGGACAATTAATAGTCTTGCTTTGTCAGGCTCCTTAACAATGAGGTTACACTGCGGGCCTCCAACGTGGGGAATTTTTGGTAGAGACCAACACACACGACAAAGAGCGATCAGCTCCAGTTTATGAGGCATTGAGGAGCCTCAAGTTTAGACTAACTGACCTACACCACCCGCTGCAAGCACAAGAGTGGGGTGTCCAGTCAATCATCAACTACGCTAATCCTCCCAACGCTCACAGCATTTCCTCTTCTCTCCCCACAGGGTGCTGATGGGAAAGGACTGGTACAGCCATCCTGAGAGTCAAACCATGAATTGGAAATGGCTTTGGTACAAAAATAGGTCGCATGGGTGGGAACCAAAAAGAAACCGAGCCCGGGCCCTGATTGCCGTCCCCCCATAAAGGCCTGCAGAAAGAGGTAATCCCTGATCCCCCCTAAACTGATGATTAGAAAGGGCAGAGCTCCCCGGCTCTGCTCAGGTCCTCCAGCCCGGGCTTTTCCCGCCTGCGGTCGGGGTCCCCGCGTGGGGGCGCACCTCCATCGCGGAGGAGAAGCCCCCAGAGGTCGGGCCCCGGCCTGGGGCGAGATCCGGTGCGCACACACCCCACGCCCCGCCCGCCCGCGCCCCGGCGTGCAGCTGAGACTGTTACCTCCATCAGTCTCACCTTCAGAGAAATGCGACACTGGTATCCTTCTTCTAGTCGTAGCCGGAGACTGCTGTGGCGGAAGCTGCCGTGAGTTCTGCTGCTGCTGCGGCAGGCGGGACACATTTCGTGTCTTCATCTCTTCGGCTTCCTCTGGTCTCCGCTGCCTCCGCTGAGATCTAAGGTAGTAGTTGCTTTCTCTCACTTCCTCTTTCTCAGAATCGGGCCGGAACTCTTCTCGCGAGCTTCGTTTTCCCGCCCGGGACTTTTCTATGGTTACCCGGGGCTCGAAGTCGCCGTACACTTCTGGCGGCTCTTCTGAGAACCTCACTTCCCGCCGGCCGTGACGTGACGGGGAAGGAGTCCCGTACGCAGGCGCGTCACTGCCGCCGCCATTTTGAGGGCTGAGGCGGCGCCTGGCCTCCCGCAGGGGTGCCCTCGGCGTGACGTAGATCCCCCAATCTTCCCCCATCCGCTCCGCCCGCCACCCCTCGCCTGCCATAGTTGTTGACGTAGCTTGTAGTCGGTCGCGAAGATGGTTTTGGGGTCCCTGATTCTCCTGCCTTTGATAGCGATGGCTTCTCGGGGTTTTGGGCGGTGGTCGCGGCGGTCAGGGAGGCAGTTGAGAGTCGCCCGGGCCGCCGCCTGCGTCGTCGCTGCTGTGCTGCAAACCTGCCTCTGGGCCCATGGTGTGTCCTGAGGGCTGTGGAAGAGGCAGTGCCTGGGCTGGGTCAGCTGCCTAGGGTCACTCCCGCCTCCTGGCTGCAGGCACCAAAGAGGAGGAGAAGAGGGAGGAGGACGTCGCTGTCCTTGGCCTTTGGGGAGGGAGGAAGGGAGGAGACCGCTGAGAAGGGACAAGTGGCTGGGCAAATTGCCTTGCCCAAGCGGAGCTGCTAGTTGCAAGTGTGGCCCACACCCAAGGAGACACCCCCAATATGGGAAAGGCCGAGTCCGACGGGGGTGGAGAAGTTTCAGTCCCGGTTCCCAGGTTGTTGCGCAGTTTTTCTGAACTTTGTTGATTGACTGCTCCCCCGGCCGTGCCTTATCAAGTGTCTCCAGCCGGAGTGATCATCAGAAAGATAATTTTGTAGGTGTCATCTCGGCAATTATTTTGTGCTGAAGCTCCTTATGAAAGCAGTTACCCGGTTTTAAATTTTAAGTCCCCTGTTGAGAGTACAAAGTCCTATGTACGGGCATACTCAAGTGGATTTACATTGGCAAAATGTACATATAGCAAGCGCAGTCTTATTTCTGATTTTCGTAGAAAAAATCTTAATCGCAGTCCTGTTCAGAACAAATACTTTGAATAGAGACAGCACTGTAATTTTAACTGGCCATTCATCATTTTTACTTTGATTCTGGGCATGACTTGATAAGCTGTATTTGATTTATGGTGAAAAGCTATTTCACTTCCGAACACCGTATATACAGATACGGATAATCTGCAAACATCTAACTGAATTTAGACATACTGAAGGAAGATTAATTAATGTAAACTCAGCATAATTATCGAAAGGAAGATTGATGTTTCTTTCAAATAAATACACTTTCCTTCTTGGAGGGCTTTTCAATAATTGGTTTTACTGAAAAGACTTAAATTGTAATTCGGATACCAATTACTATACAATGAAGGATTTTGAAAAAATCCTTATTAAAATCCTGCCTTATTATTCTTTCAATATTTTAAGTAATATTTAGAATATTTTTGAGTAACTCATTTGTTCCTGAAACTGGGCACATTTCAATGTAGTAAAATCTTAAGGTGCATGGGTACTGTTTCTTAACGTTTCATACATTTGGCCACAGACAGGAATTGCATGCTGTAGAGAGTCTCTTAGGTTTTAGCTTGTAGGAGCTATTTGCCTTTATTTGCTATATATTATAGCCAAAGAAACTGGAGAAGCTAACAAGGGAAATGCTACTTTTATTTTATTTTGTTTTTTTACTCTTAAGGGAAAGTTAAAAACATTTAACCTTGTGGACTGGATTCCACAGTACATTTGGATTTACTGTTTTCCAACAAAATGCTGGAAAGTATTGATACTTGGTTATACCTGCCTTTCAAGAAGTGCTTTCTCTATAAAAAGTGCCTATTATATATTACTCATTAACATATTAGCATAAGTTCTGTAATGTTATTATTAAAGGATATATAAATTTATAGTGTTAATATATATAAAGTTCATATTATGAATGTGAATGCTTGTATTAAGAGCCCTTTGAAACATTTGCCGGGATAGGTGACTTTGTGGAAACTTGGATACAGACTTGCAAAACAGGTTTGGGGGGGGAAGCATATTAAAAAACAGAAAGTACAAGTTTTCTGCATATATAGAACAATTAGAGATAACGAAGTTCTACATATTATTGAATACTTGCACATGTGTTCTTTTGTAACTTAAAATGCTAGTAAACGTTTAGAAGTGGTTTTAAATGGGTCATGAGAATCTTAAAATCAGAGGCATGCTAAGTTTTAACATTAACACATATATTTGCTTAGGATTTTCCTTCTTGTCTAACTTACTTGTAACTGCCTTTCACACCTAGCAACCTTACTACAAATACCAAACTTGCATCATTAGCTGTGAGGTAAAGTCAGACTCTTGTCAAACCAGATACTCTGCTGTAGATGTTTTCCAAACTATAAGGATGGCCCCAAAGAAGTGGCATTATAGAGACAGTAGACTCAAAGTCTATATTAAAAGGGAATTGCACGACCACCAAAAACAAGAAGAGGCACAAACTTTGTATATTAAATATTTTGGGAATTTGATATTTATGGAGGAAGTCAATGAATCAAAAGACAAGACAGGTAGTTGTTTTATAAATTATTCTTTGCTATGATCATTTCTGCTATATTGGCACAGAACAGATGCTAAATAAACGTAGGAACTAAATGAGTATATTCTTAGGGAATTTATCATAGAGTAGGGATGATATGCAAAGCAGTTATAATTCAGATTAAGTGACTAGCATTAATGTATATGCATCCTTGTTAGGCCTTGGTCTAGGAATCTAGTGTCCTGGATACTGAATTTATAAATAAAGTAACTATTTTAAATGAAACTTTTTTTTTTAAAGAGTTATTTATCCATATAAGAACTGGGGTAAAGGCCAGAGGTGTGGGGAGTGAGAGGATTTGTTATAGAGCAACCCTGATATTAAACGGGTTCCTGGCTGTGGGTCCTCACCCGCGAGCTTTAAAGGGACTTATGAATACTCTACTACAGACACACACAAAAGGTTAATAAAAGGTTTATTTACAAGAGAAAAGGAAATAAGGAAAATGTACAACTCAGGGAGAAAATAGGGAAATAAAGTCTTTAATGCGTCCTACCCGATCTGACGACCTGGAAACCCAAAGTCACTCTCAGAGCTGGCCAGACGCTGCGAGCTGGCGGAGAGCCAAAAATGGGGGATTCCCCCAAAGCCCACGTGTCTGCCTTTTATATCCACCTGGCTGTTTAACCCCACCCTCAGGTCCCAGCCACCTTCCCTTTGGTGGTGATGGGATTTGGAGTTCCCAGTGTCTTTGGCTTTGACCTGGGGTGGGGGTGGAGTCCACAAAGCCTATATGGAATTAGCTTTGGGACATCCTTTTCCCCCTAACAGATTCACCAGAGACAGAGTGGGGAACAGAACAGGCAGACTGACTGAAATACACTGCTGAGGGGAGCAGGCAGCAAGCCAGCAAAGACCTGCTGCATCATGTGGGTAGCTCCCTGGCCAGGGATCCAACTTCTGCTGCAGTGGCTGGGGACAGCTTCATAGGTTGCCTCTTAACCCCTTGTGCCACCAGGGAGTCCCTTAAATGAAACATATTAAAATAAGGTTATTTGTACAAGAGTTTTGTATAGGGTAAGCAAAAGTCCAGTTTTTAACTGAGAAAGCATAATTTCATTGTGCATAATAGTCAAATTTCTGGTCAAAAGGGAAATAAGTAAAATACCAACTATGTCTTGGTAGAAACAAGTAACATTGTTTCTAATGAGGAAAAGATGACAAAAATAAAAGGAAGGAAGTTAAAGAGAGAGTAGTTGGCTCCATGTATTCTCCATTCTCAGATGTGGCAGAAACAAAAATTTTAAAATACTACAAGTCTTGCAGGAAAGGTTATGCTGAAATTAAAATTTAAACTCAGTAAAGTGAGATATAACATTCTTCTACTTAATCTTTGTTGAATTAGATATTGTAGTCAATTATTAAACACCAAAGAGTGTTTCCAATTCCTGTGACTTCTGCCAAAAGATCAAATCATGTTTACACGAAGGGTCGTTTTGAACTTGGGCTATGGACTGGACAGACCCTGTTCTAGGTTCTGGAAATACAGATAGCACGAATAGACTTAAATGACGGCCCTCCCTGCCATCTTGGGACTTCCTATCTAAAGGAGTCAGAGAAAAGTCAAAATAAGTGTGTTGGTTAAAAAGTTTTATGGGGAACGCCTGGGGTCACGTGATCCTGGTCCTGCCGAAAAGCCTGCCTTCCCTCGCCACTAGGCGGGGATTTGTGCGGCTCCAAGGCGCGGGCTCCCCACGCCTGGGGCCAGGGCGGGGAGGGCGGCGGGCGGGGAGGGCGGCGGGCGGGGAGGGCGGCGGGCGGGGAGGGCGGCGGGCGGGGAGGGCGGCGGGCGGGGAGGGCGGCGGGCGGGGAGGGCGGCGGGCGGGGAGGGCGGCGGGCGTGAGCGGGAGCGCGCCGGCGACTACCAGCCCCAGCATTCCGTGCGCCTGCCCCCGCCCAAGGCGCTGTCACGTGCGCAGGGTCGCCCGACGCTGGGTTCGGCGGCGCGGAGGGGTGCAGCCGGCTCGCGGAGCTGGGAGAACGCCCGAGGAGTTCCCCTGACGCTGACAGCCGGCGACTTAAGTCCCCGCCGGAATTGGTAAGTGAACTAAATGTACATGCAACTTTCCCGTGTTTTAATGTTTGATCTCTCTTCTTTCGAAAGATCTTTTTAAGAAACGACCTCTCCCCACCCCCACCCCTTTACCGCAAAACCCTTAAACTGAGTAGATTAGGGGTGTTATTTTTTTTGTTTTGGAGTAAAAAGACGAAAGCAGAACCTTATTGACATTAAACAGAATAAAGGGTGGGGATACGTGTTTGCCTTGGACTTTGAGACGAGAAGCAGAATCTCTGTGGTTCGAAATGTAAACTCACTACCCGTGTAGGTGGCGATTCCGCTTTCTCTCTCTGCCCAGCAAGGATCCCACCGTTCGTCCTGTCAAGGCTGAGAAGGTGTAAGTCCCCCTTCCTCTTTTACCCTTAATGGTGCCTTTAAAAATCATGGAACTTGCAAGTGTTAGGAAGACCCTGCAGTTACTATTTTGCTTCCATGGTCTATTTGTCCTTCCAGTTGTATTTCATAGCTGATGAAAGTTTACCCTTTTCTCTTTCCTTTAAGACAGGAGGTGGACGTAGTCCTCTTCACTCCGTCTGCAGTGCTTGCTTGTTGGACTTTATACACAGGAATAGAAATGAGTCATCTTACCTGATTAAGCAAACCTTTTGTTTCGGTTTTACTCTCTTTGGATTTTAAAACAACTTATTTGATCTAGATCTCTCTATACTAAAGTTCTATATATCTTTTCCTTGTCTCCGTTTTTCTAAAGATTGAGGATTATGTCGACTGTCCTTATTAATCAGTTTTATTTTTTAAGCACTTGATTATTTACAAATGGTCGATGGAAGGTGATTTAATGGAAGAAGGAATTTCGTGGTAGAGGTACTAAGCAATGTTCTTGGGAATCTGTGTGTGGATTAGAACAGTTTGAAAAATTTACACTTCTGTGAACACTTTAAATGAGAGCCTTTCCTTAGTAATATTTATTATGCTGGATGCAGAGCCCACTAACTGATTACCAAATTTGCTGCTGATTTATCACATAATCATGAATGACTCATTTAAGTTTTGTTTCACTTATTTCCCCTCCTAGTTGAGAGGTAATACTAGCTTGAGAGCTTCTTTAACTCACACAGTAACTTATAAATAATTTAGCCAATTATTTGAAGGTTTTTTTTAAAGATTTATTTATTTATGCATACAAGAGCTGGGGTACAGGCCAGAGGTATGTGTGGTGGGGCTGGGGGAGAGGATTCACCAGAGACAGAGTGGGGAACAGAGCAGGCAGACTGACTGAAATACACTGCTGAGGGGAGAAGCGGGCCAGTCAGGAGAGGTCTGCTATGCCATGTGGGTAGCTCCCTGATTGGCCAGGGATCGAACTTGTGCTGCAGAGGCTGGAGAGAGCTTCATAGGTTGTGTCTTAACCCTTTGTGCCACCAGGGTGGCCCATGTTGTCTATTTCAACAATGTATTTCATCTTGTATATATTTTTGCCTAAGAAAAAAATTTTAAACTGTATTCCATGAAAATCCACATTTCTCTCTGACCTGCCACTTAAATTTCCTGAAGGAAAATTTGTTCAGAGGGGCCGTCTCTGCTTTTATTACTTTGAGATTGAACACTAAGCCCAGTTTGAAAGCACATAGTCTTGGAAAAAAATTTAAAAATGGGCTGGTTTTTTTTTTTGTTTTGTATTTAGAATTTTAATTGGTTTAAAATTTCATCAACATGTCTATGTTTTATGAACCATTTGTTAAGCTGTGCTCCACAAGAGAGAATTCACCGTAGTGGTTATATATTGCCATGAATTTTGCACAACAAACCAAACATTTGTGAATAAAGAAAATAAACAGAGACAGAAACAGAGCCCAGTTTGAATTCCTTTTCTGTTGGGCACATTGCTTTATCATTCTGAGCACATTTCCTCCTCTGTTAATTGGAGATTAATTAGAATATTAAATGGGTTAGTTTAAGACTCAATAAATGGAAACTTACTACTAATTAACGTTACTTCCTCTTTACAAATATTAAAGATTTGGCACATGATTCTGGGAATCAAAATAGGGAGAAAGAAAATTGACATAATTCCACTACCTCAGCAGATCAACTTGTTTTTTTATATACTCTCCTTTAGCCCTTAGCCATAGGTATACATGTTATTACTTGTAAATTTAATGTTTATGCAAAAAAGTCAAATTTAAAACATTCGTTTGTTAACTTCTGAAGATTTTGTTTTAACTATATAAATATATATGTCCTTATATATATATTTTTATATATATAAATTATTCTGTTCTGCTGTTGAAAAAAAGCAGAACTTTCCTTTAGTGCAGTTTTCACTTTTCCCATTCCAAAAAATACAACCCGTAGTTGTACTTTTATTTCATAGGTCAAATAATAAGGATTAACAGTTTATGAGGCCTTTTGTGTACCTGTTGTGGTTAGTGGGCCACATTATCTCATTTAACCCTCACAATTCCTCTGTTGTCTAGGTGGAGTTATTCTGTTTTGTGGTTAAGAAGACCAACCCCTCGAGAAGAGTTCACAGGGTGTGCTGTTGAGCTTCTTGAGGCCGGAAAGTCTTCCTTCAGGGACAGTGTTGCAAGGGTTTTATGTGTGTAGATCCACTATATGTATATGGCTGTTAGAGCATATGTGTAGGTAGGGTTGATCCTAGAGACCAACTCATAACTTCTTTGTATAAAAGCAATAGTGTTTGTACTTTAGAACTACTGTGACCACCAAGCTAAAAAATACATTATAGGAAAATAATAAGAATAGGGAAATGTTTAGTGTCTTTATTGGTTGTGGCAGTAAAAATATGATTTATGCACAAGTTACTAAGACTAAATTTTTCCTATTTTTATTAGAGATAAACATAATAAACTTAGGTTTCATAGTGAAGGGTGAAGGAAAACTTAACTTTTTTTATTTATGGCACTGCTTCTTAAACTTTATAGAGAATCAGGGTCATTTTGTGAACCTGCTAAAACACAAATTCCTGTGCTAGACCCACAGAGATTCTGTTGGGCTGGGACCCGAAAATTTGCATTTCTGACAAGTTCCCAGGTCATGCAAATGATTCCCAGCTAATGAGTTTTGTAAGAGAGCAAATAATAGTGGTGGTTATCCAGGTTGTTGGCCTGACAATGAAACACAACAGCAGTGAGCACCTAGATGTTGTTTTTTAAAACATATTCCTTTGATCAGAGAAACCAGGACTTTTCTGAGAAGTATAGATATATTAGTGTCTGCATGTAACTGTCCCTTTGTAAAAAAAAAAAGTTTCCCAAGGAAGTAATTGAGGTACTTTCTCTTCTCATTGAGTACCATTGCATTATAACCTAGTAAATTTCATGTGTGCAGCGCTTTGCTTTGTTCCGAGTTTTGTAGTACTTTCTCAAATTCCCTTTCAAAAATATGGAATAAGCATGGATTCATGGAAATACTAGGAAACAGAGTAAGAAATTTTGAAAATAATAATACTGGTATATTGTGACAGTGGATATGCTATAGAAGAGTGGCCAAGCCTTAGAAATTGAATTTTAAACAGACACAAACAGCCAGTGCAAGTATAGAAATAGCTAAGCTTATACTAGGCCGCACTATTGAAAGCTACCTATTACCCTTTAAGTTGAAATTTGAACAGAATTTGAACCTTGGACTTTTAGTTCATTAGGGCAAGGTAGGTTGAAATGTACCAATAAATTTCTAAACCAGTTGTTCCCCTTTATGGTATGCTAGCAATGCACACACACACCTGTTTTGCCTGTCAGTTCCTGGGGTGAGAGGAGAACATTCTGCAGCTGTTTTCTAACTGAGGATCATATTTTTCATTTGGCTTATCTGTTCCTAAGAGGGAACACTGTGTGTGCTAAATGGTGCTGAAGATTGTCTCACTGTGCCATCTCTCAGTGATCTCAAGACTTTGCCAAATTAAAAGTAGTTCCTCACCAAAACATGCTGAAGACTTTTTTCAGGAACATTTATTTTCAAAATCTTTTTTTAGCAAGGCATTATTTCAGGTTATATGAATTCAAAAGAAGAGTGATTCCTTTTTTCCCCATACTCCTTAATCCTATAAATGCAGAACTAGTATGTAACTCTAGTTCAGTATGAAACTCTTATCAGAGAAACTATCTCTTACAAAAATAGTTTTATTATTGATTAGCCTTATAAAACCCTGGGGAAGAAAATATTTTAAATAGTGACTCAAGAAGGTTTAAAGCATTTCTGTTTTTTTCTTTGTGCCTTTTGATTTTATCTATCATGAAGAGTTGGCTAAGGCTGAAGTCTAACAGATAGCTACTGGAAAATTCTCCCTAGTCATGACTCAATCTGAAATTCAGTTATTATCCTACCACTAAAAAGGATGAGGAAATTTTTGTCTTATCCAAGGCAGGTTTGAGCTTGCTTACTAAAATCCATGTAGGAAATACCAAAGAATGAAATGGAATCAGAATATGTAGAGAAAATAATTATTTAATATGTAATAAATGCCACTGTTAGTAGCTGTAAAAATTTCACTGGGTTAAATAGAACTGCATTTTCCATTTTGGTGTTATATTATTTTCTAAATTTTCTTCTAATGAAGTTTTAGGAAGAATCTTAACCTTAATTCTCTCGCACAAAAAAACCTCTTATTTTTCTTTTGTATAGTATTTATGCAGTTAGAGATGCTCTTTAAACTTGTTTTTTGCCCTGTTAATTGGTTAGAAGGCTTGTTTGAAAATGCAGACATTCCAGGTTCTTTTCTGGGCCTTCTTGATTTTCCTGTGTTTCTTCAAGTGATATTTTTAAATCCATCTTAATGTCCCTGGCCTTTATTTAAATATACTGGTGCTAGTCTGGATTCCCTGGACATTTGGAAGTCTTACAGTTTTTCTACCTAGATCCATACTACTTGGCGTTGGACCTAGTATAAGATTCCTCAGTCACTAAAATAATTACATTTAAGAGTCAGTAGAAAAATGGTGGTTCTCAGAGTGTTTTCAGCATTTCTTCAAGCCTGATGGTAATCATATTTACCTTACACCTACCACTTTTCACTTATGCTAATGGAGTTGAAGAAGGAAGCAAATCCAGAATGCCTTATTTTTCCAACCTGAAGATACAGGGTCAAAATATAGGATGTTTCTAAACCAAAGCTAGTAACACTAGTTTTCTTAGGCATCCTGATTAGCAGATCTGCATGTCTAATAAAAATGAGAAAATGAAATTGCAAGAATGCAGGTTCTTTGGACAGCTTTCCAAAATGAGATTGGAGGATGGTTAGCAATAAATGTTTTTGATTGTAAAATGATTAGTGCCTAATGGTTTTAAACCATTTCACATTTCTTGGGAGCTTAAAATATGTGTTCTCTTCCCAGAAAAAGAATGTGCATTTAAAAATTTTAATTATAAATTTTATTCCTAATTTTAGGGGATTCTGGACTCCCTGAAACCTACCTAGCTCTTTCTGTGTGGAAGTAGATTCTGAGAGTTGATTTCTTCCTATCCCAGTATTTGAATCCACACAGTCAAATAGTATATTCTAGCTTTGCAAATGGTTTATGAAAAGGCTAAACTGTTTGCAAATCTAAACTGTCAGTGCTTCAGAAAGGCAGTATCTTATAATGGTTAAGAGTAAAGGCTCTGAAACCAGTCTGCTTGGATTTAAATACTGATTTCCCTACAATGGTGTTTCTCTATGACCTGTGTGACCTTATTATTGTTAAGGATTATGTGAATTAATACAGATTAAGTGCTTAGAACTGAGAGTGGCACTCTATGCTAGCTATTGTTATTATCTCACAAAGGGTTGCTGATGAATACCTGGCAAAGAAAGGTTCTCTAGGCTGCCTCTTGCTTGGAGTAAGGGTGTCTCTAATTTTCACAAGCACCATGTGATGTAACAGTACGCACTGATGCTTGCCTTCATGGAATATGTCAAGAAGAACTTCCTTTTCTACTCCAGCATTGGGCAGACCTCCTTCCCCGTATTCTGTGGAGTTGTTTAAAATTTTATGAGAAACAGAGATCCGTTTCTTATAGGACTCTTCTTTTTCTTATCAGTCAGCAGCTTTGTCTCTGAGCAGAGTAACTGCTGCTACTCTTATTCACATTGTACAATTTTGGTTGTCTGCTAATCTCTTTTTGTGGCCCATTCCTATTTTAATTCAGTTCTTCTTTTGTTTTAGAGATTATGCAATCTGTTAGGATTTGTGATATATATACAGTGAAAATGCTTGTACTGCCCCCCCCAACAAAAAAAATATCATATAATTTAAAATGCTTTGAAATGAGTATACCCCCTCCTTAATCCCATCTCTCATCTGCTTATCTTTTTAGCTTTATTATGTATTTATTCTTAAACACTATCTCAAAGCTTTATGTAAATATAAACTAAATGTGTGGATGAATAGGAATATACATGCTTCTACCTGCTTTTTAGTTTTTGCTCAGTATTATAACTCTTGAGTTTTACTTATGTCTACATGTACAATATTCCATTCTGTGGCATCCCTCAATTTATTTACCCATTGTACGGCTCGTGGATATCTGCCTGTTATTTTCCTGTTACACAGTGCTATCATGAAATTATTTATATTTTTAAATGCACATATACAGATTTCTCTAGGGTGTATACCTAAAAGTAGAATTACTGAGTTATAGAAAATGCATTTGTTCAGCTTTATTAATGCCAAGATATATATAGAGAGATAGAGATAAATAGCTAAAATATGTAATATATCAAAATGGTACATGCTTTTTGAGGGGGAGAAAGCAAGGGGAAGGACAGTTATCTCATTGCTCCCAGGACCATACAGGAATTAGAGACTAAGGGTTGAAGTATAACCTGGAGGTCCTGGGCTTCATATGGTGAAGGATATGAGCAAGGGTCGGGGGAGGGAGAGTGTGGAAATTTTGCCAAAAGCATTTTTTGGAGGCCTTCATTCCTACTCATCCAGGAGTGGTAAGGCTAAAGGAATGAACGAGGAGGCTGGTAAAAGGTGGTTTTATTCTGAGCGTGGAGTGCTTTGGGGTCTCCTTTTGACTCTTGTCCGTAGTGATTTGGAGGACCAGGGGGACCGGGGGGACTTACCTGGAACATGTGGAACAGCAGAGTTCTGATGTAAGAACACTTAAAGCTCTGGTGCTTATTTGACTCTTGAAGTTGAAGGAAAGGAAGTTGGGGAGGGGTGGACTTTTTTTTTTTCCTTGAGCATTTGGAGCTTTAGGGCTTCCTCTTGATCCTGTCAGTGGAGCTGTGGAGTCCTGGGAGAGGGGTAGTTTTGCCTAGAATAGGTAGAGCCATTTTTGCCAGTCTAGTGAATGTGAAATAGTATCTTGTTGCAGTTTTAATTACATTTCCCCTATTTCACTCTAAAAATCCAAATTTCTTTTTCAGTGTCAGGCTTACTCATATAAATTTATTAGTAGCTTCTGTGTTGATCATATGGATTTTGTCATCTATTCCATGATGATACTTCTATGATTACCAGTTCAACAAACTGAAACTTTTACCCTGGTAACTCTTGTTAATAGACAGTTAGGCTATGTATGTCAGAGTCATTGAATTGGGACTGTACCTTCTGTTCATTCTGCCCCCAGAGCTGAATTACTAGCCCTCACCCACACATTATTACCTAACCTCAGTAAACACATCAGTATATCTACACTGACTATCTCATTTCATTTGGGGCTTCTGCTAAATATGGGCCCCATGTTGCTATACTTTCAGAAGCTCTTTAGTTGCTTTTATAAACTTAGCATTTGCAAATAGATTCTTACATTTATTTTTGCTAGTCTGTGGCTGACTACCCCCACTGGTAGGAATGTAAATCCCTCCCCTTTAGCGGCCATATCTTGTACACTTATGCCTTCCTCCAGTGTCCTTTAGTGCTTTCATAAGATCATGTGTCAGAATTCACAAAAAGAACACTGGGAAGAGGCAGAGCTCCAGTATCTGTAACATTCCCTCCTGACCGTCTAGTTCCAGATACCCTAATGCCCTACTTTGTTTACTTGTTAGATTCTGAGTTCCTGAGGGAGGGCAAAGATTGATAGCTCATTCCACTGATTTACTGTATATTTTCCAAGAATAGCTCAGGGCTGGTGCTTAGGACTATGCTTTACTTTCCTTCTTAGACCTTACAGTGTGCAAAAATGTTTATAAGGTAGATGTTGGCGTTGAGACTTGCCCCTCTTCATTTCTTCATCAGTCTTCGAAAGAATATCATCCAGCTTCCTATGGTTAGCTATTAAGAATATTAACTAATAATTTTGTTAGCTTTATCCTGGATGGATTGAAGTTTGTTACAGAAAGGCTATTGTGGTTGTTAATGTTATACCACGCATGATGGGAATAACATATGGGGGCACCCATTTCGTAATTATATGAGAAAACTCAAAGGTTAAACATAATGACTCAGTCCATATATTCCCAAAGTGCAAAGGAGTAGAAGAAAAGAAATATAATCCTAAAGAAATCGCAACAGAAAAACTAAGTGTAAAAATTAGTCACAAAAAAACTTCATCTTAAATGAATTAGTGGCCAAGTAGGCATAAGAATAATTCCTAACAGATAAATTGGTTTAAATCCATATGAAATTTTCATGGGGAAGCCTTGACTGACCTCAGTGATTTCCAAATGCATGTTTCTAATAATACTGTGAGCAACTGCAAAGCCCATATGAGTGGTCTGAAGTTTTATCATTTACAGGTATGTGAAGCATTCCCAGACCCTCCAGCCAGCTCAGCATCAGCTGCTTCTCTGTGACGGGTCCTGATTAAGGTCCTCCCAAGAAAGACTTCATTGGATCCACGTTCAAGAGGACTCTTCCAGGTTTTCCTGACCCTCCAGACCCCCACACCTCTATAAAGTGCCAAGGCCTGAGAACTTGGGTACGTGTATTACAACGGCAAGAGTGCCAGCGCCAACAAAAAGACACATTGGACCTCTCAGCTCCTCTGTTTCACCAAGCAGATATAATAACTTACCAGCAAAGCAGAGTAAGCCAAGTGCCTCTGCATGACACCACCAGCTGATTACATACAAGAAAAAATAACTAATTTAGAATAGAGCCCTATCTTTCCTTGAGAAGCTGGGCTTTGAAGGAGCTATTCTGAGATCTGTGCTACTAGTAAGTGACTGATAACATTATAGACTGGATTGGTCCCTGAGTTCAGAGACTGAGTGACATATAAACAACGAAATCTTGAAGATTTGCACGGAGGTGCAAACCAAAGCTAACCTTCTCCAAATAATGTTGGTTGGATTGAGAAATTGCTAAACCAAACCTGTAATAGGACTGATCATTTGGGTGTCTCTCTTTGTCATTGTTGTCTCTTTCTGTTACATTACTCTCTGTGTTGTCTGTCTAAGCCCAGATGTTTGCAGATAATTCACATTGCCCTGACTGTGGACAACAGTGGTTCCCTAGTTTAGAACTAGGCCATTGGTTGTACCAAACTGAACTTGTTGAAAATGAATGTTACCAAGTATTCTTAGACCGTATTAATAGGGCTGATTATTGCCCTGAATGTTATCCTGACAATCCTGCTAACAGAAGCCTTGTTCTTCCATGGTCTTTCCCACTTGAATGGGCACCCCAAAATCTCACCCGGTGGACTTTTGAAAAAGCCTGCCACCCATTTCTTCTGGGTCCTCCACTTGTTAGAAAAAGGATACATGACTCTAGAGTAGCTGGTTTTAACCCTGCATTGCAGTTAATCTTGACCAGAACAGACAAAACCTTAAACAAAAAGCTTGGCCAAAACAAGTAACTCTTAAAACAGACAAAATCATGGCGACTCTAGAGTGTTTTGTACTAGTAGCTCAAGGAAGATGGAAAAATGATTGTTTTCTAAACCTGATTCAGACTGTCGCTACTTTGGGAAACTGCCTAAATTGTTGAATTGGTTTCTGGGCCTACGCATATTTTGTTCAACAGTATTCTAGCCAAACTGTTCATCTGAACCATATTAATCTATGTTCCCTATGTTTTTGAATTAGTTTATCCTTCCTAAAAAGCTCACAGCCTAATTATGACACGATAAGATAATCACGGAGAAGAAGGCCCATATTAGGTGCTCTGTAATGCTATTTCTAGCTGGATTCTAGATTTGTCTAGTAAAACAACTAGACATTTTATTAAGAAATTGCATCATTACAAATTCTTATGCATTGGACAGTGATAATGGTATATGTAGTTTATCTGTATGTAACCACTTACTTATCACTGACTCTGACCCATCTTTAGTGTGGCAGTGACATCATTGGTATCTGAAACTGTCAGAGAAATCACATTTTATTAGGCATTATCTACATAGGTTACACAGAAATATGCAGAGAAGCTGCTGCCTACACTTAGTTGGCTTTCCATAAGCAAAGACAACCCAGTCTTTGTGGTGGCTAAACTTAGAATATCCTTCCCTGAAAATTGGAAAGTACTGTACAGTGAGATCAATGACAAAAAGCCGTTAGCAAGCTTGACTGTATATATTAGAAACAAATAAGGGCGGCATTCTCTCCTAAAACTGGACAGAAGGTCGTGCTAGACATCTCCCACATTTTGGCCGTCATATGCTTGTAAGAATCATGGAACCAGAGTTTGGGTTACAAAACTTAAGGAAAAACTGTTGAAAACATCCCAGAGGCCACTAAACAATTTTAAAATTCCACTTAAGATGCTAGATAACCTAGTGCTTACATAGCAACTCAACAATGTTTTCGAGATCCCAGGTTTTTTCTATTCCCTGCTAGGATCCTTATCATGTTGACTGTTTCCGCAACAAGTAGCGTGACTTGTTGTCATTTCAGACATTTGAATCCCAATCAAAGGCTAGAAGTATGAAGCAAAAGTTATCTCCCTTTTAGTCTCTTTTTTTTTGGGGGGGGGGAGAAAATTGTTCTCAAAAGTCCCTCACTATTTTCTTCTTACATGGGTTTACAGAGGAGTCCGGGAAGCCTAGCCAAGGGGCAGAGGGTTGGCATTGTCTGGAGGGTTGGCACAATGCTTCCCCTGGTAAATCGGGGCTCTTTTAGGAAGGAAGAAGTGAGGAATGAATGGCTGTTGGTATTCAACAAGTCATGGCTGCCTAATATTGTAAAACCTAAAGTTACTTGTTAGTCTATGTAAAGAATGTACCCCAGAAATCTACCCTGTATCTGCCTTATGTCTGTCATGATGGAAATTCTCTTCTGTTAAATTGCTGAATAAACTGTGTGGACTGCTAAATTGAGTGAAGACTAGTTAGTTTATGCTTACTCCTTGGTTAAGAACTCCTTCAAGTTCATATAAATGAAAATTTACTTGGAGGTATTGCTTTTGGGGATGGTGTTAATGAGCAGTATTATTGTCCCCCGAATAATCAGAAACATGTGGGTCCTTATCACACTTTAGACCCATTTATAATCATAATTATGGTGGATGTAATTGTTGTATGATTTACTATATCACCCAACACTTAGCACAACACTCTTAAAGCAATTTGAGAAAAAATTGAAGGGTATGTCAGATTCACCCAGGTCACATGTGCTAGCGTCATAGTTCAAACTGAGACTCTGCTTTGTGCATGATGTTGACTCTAAGCTTTTTTAGTGTCATGGTTTAAAGGTTCAGTCCTTCAACCAGACAACCTGAGTTCAGATCCTGACTCTGCTCTTAACATTTGTGTGTTCTTAGGTAAGGTTCTTACTGTCTCTGTATCTCAGTTTCCTTATCTGTAAAGTAATGTGACTATACATACATCACACATTGTTATGGAATATCCATCCATCACGAGGTGGTTGTGAAAATTAAAAGAGCTAATACAAAGTGCTTTGAATGCTGCCTGGAACAAAGAAGACATTCTATAAATGTCAGATATTGTATATGTTTTATATGTTATTTGTCTCCATAGGATTATAAATTGTTTGAGGGCTAAAATACCTGTGTCTTTTAATCCCTAGAGCCTAAAATTGCATCGTCTCTAAAGTAAGTGTTAAAAAATTTACAAAAGATACATATTTACTGAACACATTTGTCATCATGGCATTTACACTTAATCTTGGGTCCTGAGTTGATTCTCTTTTGACCTTCATAATTACTAAACTTCTAATTTCCCTCACCTTTACTTTTTTTAAAGTTTGTATATTAATGTTACCAATTACCAGAGCTTCCTGATATCTCTTTCCTAGGTCTCCCCCAGGTCACCATCTCCTAGTATCCCTCCTCATCCCTGGTGCTCACAGCAGGAGGTTTTCAGGACAGGGAGGTTGTATGAGGTCCTCCTGCTCTCTGAGCTATAATTTTGTTCCCACAGGCAGCTTTTTCTTGTTCCCTCTCCTTTTTTTTTTTTTTTTTTTTTAAGATTTATTTATTTATGCATACAAGAACTGGGGTACAGGCCAGAGGTGTTGAGGGGGTGAGAGGATTCACCAGAGACAGAGTGGGGAACAGAACAGGCAGATCGACTGAAATACACTGCTGAGGGGAGCAGCGGGAAAGACAGGAGAGGTCTGCTGCACCATGTGGGTATCTCCCTGGCTGGGGATCGAACTCGTGCTGCAGTGGATGCGGATCCTTCATTAGTTGTGTCTTAATCCCTTGCGCCACCAGGGAGGCCCTGTTCTGTCTCCTTTCAACTAGTTGTAACAAAATGTAGGGGAGGCTGTGCTTGTAGTGTGCCTCTAAAACAAGTTCATTGTGGGGTTTAAAGAGTTGCCATTATAGATAGGCCTTTTCTTTTGAGGCTTGCTTTTCTCTGCGGAAGCTAATTTACTTTATTATTCATATTTAAAAATTATTAACTACATTAAATAAGTAAAAAAGTGCAGAAAACAACATGCCCAGCTCTAAAATTCATTAACATTTTGCCACATTTACCTTAGTTCTTGTTTTTTTTGAAGAACATAGTGTTGAAATTCACTCTTGTTCCTATCCTATTCCTGTCTTCCCCCCACAGAAGCGAGCACTGAATGGAATTTGATATGAATCCTTTCTGCTCATGTGTTTAATTTTTAAATTTTATCTGTATTTAAAAATGTATTGTGCAGTAAAAAAGAAACACTTTCAAAACTTTATTTCTCAGTAACAAATTTATATGTATTCATGGGAGCATCAATTTCAGAGTTATCTTCATAGCATTCATTTTGCATGTGGGCTTGTGCTAAAGTTGGTTGTGTGACTGCTGTGCAAAGGTCATTTGATGTACCAGACAATGAAATCGATGGGGTTGTCAAAGCACTCACCCTTGGTGTGGTGAGATGAAGCAGAAAGGGTACATCTTAAAGAGTCAGACACCAGGGAGCCACGTTGACAGAGGAAGCTGCAAGGCAAATTTGTGTCTCTCTTTAGAGAAGTATCAACAAGTCAAAATGAAGGAAGGCATCCCACAGCCTACCGTTTGGTACAGTCTGCATTCATGGGCAATTAAAACTCAACAGCTTTAACCTGACCTCACAGAGACAAAACAAAATACTGCAGATTTCAGAGTCACAGGGAAGTGGACATAACTGCTGGCAGTGAGGCTAAATTTCATTAAGTTAATGCCTTTTGTGTCATATGGACACTCAGGTCTTCATCAGTTTCTTTTTGCCAAAGAGAGCATCATAGGTTATGTGTTTTTGCGACATGCTTAAGGAGTGTTTTTTCCTACATAAAAATGCAGAACAACCTCATTTTCCATTTGGATGAGGCCCTGCCTCACTTCCGTTACGCAGTTCAGGGGTTCCTAATGTACACGAATGCTGGATTGGACACTGTTCAAAAGATTGTCCTGCCTTTGGAATAGTGACCTTCAGCTCTCCCAGCTACCAAACCACCTGACTCCTTGTGAGGATATGTCGGGAACCTCTCCTTTTGTGCCACTTCTTCCTTGCAGCCTTGAGCGAAATCCACTTCAACTAACAGTGATATGTTACAGAGGATCTGAATGAAGTGGGCTACAGAAGTAACATGTGCCTTCTGACAAGAAAGATGCATATTGAGCATTTGTTAAGCTTATGAAAATACCCATGATGGTTCTTTTGCAAACTTTGTTTTTGGCTGCAACTTAGTTACCAAGTAATATATTTCTGAAGGCATTCAGCTCTATTTGAAATAAAGGATATTTATTAAGGATATTCTACATACAGTGAAATAGGTACATTTTAAGTTTGATGATTAATGTAATCACCACCTCGGTAAAGATATGAAACACATCGCTTTACCTATAAAGGTTTCCCCAGGCCCTTTTCCAGTCAGTACTCTTTCACCCTGTAACCACTGATCTGTATCACCAGAGATCAGAAGCAAGAACCATTTATGTTCTCATGTGTGACTTCTTTCACTCATTTTTTAGATTCCATCATTTTCATCAGTAGGGGGTTCATTTTTTCCCATTTATTCTCTCAGAATATAGTGTTTTGTTTCTTAAATCTTATAGAAATTCTTTAATACTGTTATTTTACAACTTGTTGAGATCTGTAATTCATTAATTGCTATATTACATTGTAAGAACATGCCACAATTTTTTTAGTCTACTCCTTTATTTATGAACATTTAGATTTTTCCTCATTCTTCCTCATTTTAAACAATGCCACTGCCATGTTGCTGTGCACTTGAGCAAATTTCTGGTGTATATCTAAAAGCAGAATTGCCAAATTGTAGAATATGTATGTTTTGTCTTGCCATATTGCTCTCCAAAGTTGTAGTTAACAGTTTGCCTTATTGCCAGAAGGATCTAAGAGCTCTCTGTATCTCCAAATCCTCACCAACACTTTGTATTGCCTGACTTACATTTTTGCCAAGCTGATGGTTGTGAAGTGGTATCTCTTAGTAATTTATTTTGCTTATCCTTGACTCCTCTTCTTACAGATTGATTAGACTTGAAGGTTTCCTCCCTGTTTAATTGCTTGTTCATCTCTAGTGCCCATATTTTACAGCATTATTTGTCTCTTACTGATTTCGGGGGAATCTGTATTCTGGATATTAACTCCTTGCTGAATATATATGTTGCTAGTATTTTTCTAGGTCAGTGATTTTATTTTTTAACTTTGGTTTTGATGACTTTTATGGAAACTTGTCATTTGTCAAACTTCCTCATGGCTTGTTTATTTTACATCTTTTTAAAGAAACTCAAAATTATGAAAAATATTTGGTGTTGTTTCTGAAAGTTTCAGATTTGCTCTTTGCACTTTGCTCTTTAATCTGGAATTGACTTTTGGATCAGGAAGGAAGTAGAAATCCCGCTATTTGAATAGTCTGTTGTCCCCAGATTATTCATTAGTCCTTTCTTTCCCCTTTATTACTTACACACTTTCCTTTACATAGATGCTTATATTTTGTAACTCTATGCTGAATATTGTTTGTCTGTTCTTGCACCAATGCCCTGTTTATTACTGTAAGTTCATGATAAGTCTTGATATGTCTGGTAAAGATACCCCTTCCATCATCATAATTATGTACGTAATAGATAATCTCAGAATTATCTTGACCTTTAAAATTTTTGTTGCTCTTTGTGGATTTTAGGATCAGCTGTCGATGCCATAAAAAACAAACAACAATCAAAAAATTACCTTGGGATTTTGTTTTAAATTGCAGTGAATTTATAGATCAATTTAGAAAGATTTAACATCATTGGTTTTCAGTCTTACTGGATATACACATGATTTATTTCTCTACTATGTCTTTTTAGTGTCTTTCAATAAAGTTTTATACTTTTCTCTCTAAAGTCTTTTTTTTAACCAACTGTATTGAGATATAATTTGCATACTATGAAATTCACCCTACTCTAAAGTTCTTCTGTCTCAGTTTTATTACTAGATACCTTTTAGTTTTCATTATGAGGTACCTTATAATTACTGTGAATAGCATTGTTTGCTTTCTAAAATTTTGTTACTGGTGCCTAGGAAACTTCCCATTGTTTTCTTGGTTTGGTCTGGCTGAAAAAAAAAATTTTTTTTAAAGAAATCTGAAAAAAAGGGGGGACTTTTTTGTCCCTGCATGAGCTAGGATAGGAGAGAAACCCTAATTGTAACATGATGGCAATGAAAAGGAGAACTGGAAATCTCATTCCAGGGGTTTGAAGAAAAAGGGCATGCAAGGACACCCCCGGTCTAAAGCGTGTTCCTAAGTGTTCACACAAGCAGAGGAGAGGTCTGTCTCTAATTCCTCCCTTCCCTTCCAGTTTATAATGGGCACACTCCTTATGTACTCATTCATACATGTACTCATTTAATCACATCATTTTTAATTAAAATACCAAGTTCTCACTCTACACAGGCACTGCTAGGCATTTGGGGTTAAAATTTGATTGCAAAAGAGTGCTGTGAGAATGACACAAAGGTCATCTTTTTAGTGTCCCAACTAGATGGTCAAAAAATGTATCGCTTGACAAAACCTTTTCACATACATTTTTATATTTAACCATAGCAGTCCTTATTCATTTTACAGATTATTATCTGTTTAAGATTAAGTAAGTAAGTAATTTAGTGCTTTTAACAAAGATTTAACTATAAAAATGAGGATTATGTTTTCATTGCTTATAAATTACTTCTGATTTTTATTCCATAAAAAGACCTTTGTATAAAGAGATCTCTGTCTCCATCTTTTACCCAAAAATACTGAGATAATGACAAAAAACCAAATGTGTATTTCCTACACCTGATCCAAGGTAGCTGCTTCTCCCTGTGCATTGTTACCTGTTAATGATAAGAGAAAGCTTCTAATAGTCAAATTCTGGGAACTATCTGTGGGACAGAAACTGAAGACAAAGGAAACCTGCAGTTTTGACCTCAGCAGTGAGTTAGATTTCTACTCTTAGTTACTTTTTATTTCAATGTTGAAGATAATTCTCTTAGATTCTGGTCATTCGGTCTTGACTTTATATGCTTTCAGCCACAGGGGATGTATTAGGAGATTATGACATCTATGCAGGTTAATAATCTGGAGGGTTTTTTTCTATTTGTAAAAGTTTAGAATTTGGAATATAATGCTTATAAATGCCAGAAAACATTTTTTCTTCACTAGAAAGTTTTAGAGCAGACATGTTACTAAAACTAAGCAGATGTAGCTATTAAAACTGAAATTGGCATTTCTCTCTTGTATGCATTAAAAGTCATTTAATTTTTTTCATTTTATTTTAGTCACTGTACTTATGCCTTATTTCCGGGGTCCACGGGAAGCATGAGTCTGTTGGGACTTGGGACAAGAAGAAAACAAGATACCTTCATAAGGAAAACCAGACACTAACAAAAAGTATCCCAAAGTCGGAAGAGACAGAACCCAACCAAACATGACCGACAAAGAACGTAGGGATCCTCCAGAGGGTAAGACTAGTTTGTACAGCACTGTGGTTTGTGCTGTAGGAAACTAGAGCTGTGCTAAGAGAGATGGTCTCTGATGACTGAAATTTAATGTTTTGAAGTAAAACAAGCTAATTAATTGGTTGATTATGATTATTCTTTCGTATTTACTGAAGTTTGCCATAATAACAGGCCCTAATTTATGCGGAAGATTAATATTTTGGAGACTTCAATAGTAGGAACTTACAGTGTTGGAAATGGTGCATAATCCTTAGTTATATTTAAAAAATTAAACTGATTATATTTAGAGGGGAGCTTTCAATTACAGCAAAAAAGGAATTTAGATTCTTCATCCTGTTTATATGTTTCTGCATAGCAAATATAAAATAGGGAAAATATGAAATAGATTTTTCAGAAGAGAAGAAGCATACTTAGTTTAAGATTTTATTAATGATATTTTAAAATACATGAAAGTAAAATAGTGTCATGAACCTGTTTGTACTCAGTATCCAGCTTCAGCTATTACCTACATAATGCTGATCTTGTTACCTGCCTTAGATTACTTAAATGCAAATCTGAGACATACCATTTTATTTCTAAATAGTTTACATCTTTTAAAGATAGATTTTTAAAAAACAGCCAAAACATCATTATCATACATAAAAATAAATTAAGGGTTAGTCCTTAATATCACATACCTAGTCAGTATTCACGTCTCCCCAGTTATCTCATAATTGTTTTCTCTTATAGTTGGCCAAACACTCTTTTTGTTTTCTTTATAGTTGGCCACACACTGCATTCAGTCGATATCTCTTATAGGTTGCTCTTTTTTTTAAGTTTTGTTACAGAAAATTTCAAACATAAAAGTAAAGAGATTATATGAATTCCATTTACCCAACAAACAGCTTGATCTGCTGACTATATAAGGCTAATGCTGTTTCATCTATACTCCATTTCTCCTTTCCCCCATATCGTTTAGGCTTGAAGCAAATTCCAGACATAATTTTAGCCATAAATACTTGATTACTTATCTCTAAAGGACAGGGATTCGGGCCTCCCCGGTGGCGCAGCGGTTGAGCGCTGGGTTGCGAAGCTGCCCGCAGCCTCCGCGGAGCCGGTTCGATCCCCGGCTGCTCCCAGGCCACCGGAGGAGGGTTCCACATGGCGCGCAGACCTCTCCTGCCGCCCGCTGCTCCCCTCAGCAGTGTACTTCGGTCCTTCTGCCTGCTCTGCTCCCTGCTCTGGATCTGGTGAATTCTCTCACCCTCCCGCGCTTCTGACTGTACCCAGTGCATGTATAAACAAACAAAATAAATAAATAAATTAAATAAATAAAGCATGCCTCTATAAAAAAAAAAAAAAAAATAAAGGACAGGGATTCATTTTTTAAAAAACATCACAATACCTTTATCATACCTAAAAGATGAAAAAAATGCCGTAGATGCTTTAGTCTCATCAACCTGGCATTCAAGTTTTCATATTTCTTTAATGATTGGTTTACTCAAAACTGGATATAAACAATGTGACCCACATTCTGCATTTAGTTGATGTGTCTCTAATAAGTCACCTTTTTTTTTTTTCTTGCCATTTATTTTTGCTTCTTGCCCTTATACAAGAAACATAGTCTTGGGATGTCCCACATTCTGGATTTTGCTGATTTCATTCTTGAAACATAATTTTTAATGCATACTTTTATCCCTGTACTTCCTGGAAATTGGTAGTTAACTCTAGAAGCTTGATCAGCTTCAGTTTCAGTTGTTTGGCAAGAATACTTCATAGGTGGTGTAGGGTACTACTATTGTATTGAATTGGAAGGTTAATGGTGTCTGGTTTTCCTCTTTTTTGATGTTAACCTGATCAGTGGGTACAGCATTTGTCATTCATTGATCTTCGGGTTCACCCGTTATAAAATTACTCATCAACCATTTGCATAATGGTTTCAGTTGCCATTCATGATCATTGTCTAAATCCATCATTTCATTAGGGGAGAGTATGTATTAATATAACCAAAAGTTGGTTCTATCATTCAAAATAGTTTTACTTTAGTGTTATTTGATGGATTTGTTAACATGATAATAAATTCACTTTAGTCACCTTTAGGTGGGAGTCAAGAGAAATAAATTTAGGAGGAGTACCTTGTAAACCAGTTCATTCTATATAATTATTAATCAGGGACCTTGTTAAAATACAAAAAAAAGGGGACATTTATTGAAGTAAAAAGTATAAATTTTTATCTCACTAGATTGTCAAAATGATTTGGAAAATGAGTCATCAGTAAATTCACAGGCACAGGAGATCACAGTCACAGAAAGTACCACTGAAGAAGTTCAGGACTCAAGCCCTGCCTCTGGTCTTCCTGATGACCACCCAGATGTAGAAAATATAGGTCCAGGAAATGCAGAGACAGAAAGTCCAGCTGAAACAAATAATGGGCAATATGCAGAGGATAAGCCAGACCATGAAAAAAGCCAGAGTTTTCAGGATGAAGAGCAAGGGCATCACCTCGCTTCAGAAAGTCTGGCTAAAGAACACTTGGATCCTGAACCCTGCCATTCTCCAAATGACAAAGGAGAGAGATCAGATGAACACTTGGGGAGCAGCTCTGCAGCCCTCCCTAAAGAAGTGAGTGACAGACCCAGAGTTCCCGAGGAGTCACCTGCCCACGAGGCCCAGAATTCTGATCATCCCAGTGCAGGATTGGAGAGCCAGGCCATGCTAAGGAAGCGACAGCTGGCACCAGGTGAGAGAACCCACCAGATTCCTGCGCCATCTTGAATTGCTCTGTTACTGAGAACACAACTTGGGTCGAGGTCCTTCTTTTCAGAGAATTCTCTTCCCTTCCTAGGATTATGGCCTTTGGGCCATACCCATGGGTGAGAGAGATATGACTAAGCTAAGATTAGAATTCTGGGTATCTTATCTCCTAGACTACAAGTTGCTTCCCACACATCAGCTGCATTTTCAAAAAGTGTTTCTATTTATGTACTGTTTGTATTCATGCAGTATGATTAAAGGAAGGGGCATGTCTTTTAAACAGTTGACCTCCACAGTTGTTTATTTCTTATGAACATAATCTGATTTATAATTTAAAATTTTTTTATTCTTTTGGAAGCTATATGCAGAATAACTTAAGTGATGGGTAGATTTAAAAATCAACATATTACAGTGCTTTTAACAATGTTAGAGGATCCTTAATTTAATCATATTTCAGTTCTATAGAATTTTGAGCAAAATAGTTAATTTAGATCTGATTTCACCCACTAGCATATTAAGGAGAACAATTGTGCTCTCTTTCTTTATGAAGGAAATCATTGCCTTTGCTAAGGTCTTTACTAGAATTCAATAGACATTTTTCAGTTGTGGTTCTATCAGTTGCTAACTTGGGTGACCTTGGGCTAAGTCTCTTAACCTACTAGTACTTCCATTTCCTATTTGTAGAATAAAGAAGTACAAAAGATGATCTCCTGATGGCCTCTTTTAGCCTTCACCTTCTGTTGTGCATAAGGATTTGTATTTTCTAAGTGCTCTGAAGAACTCAGTCTGAAATGCCCGTTTGCCAGTGCAAAGGAGTATAAATGAAGACATTCTGTTTAACAAGGATGACTAAGAAATAGAAATTTGTGTTTCACTCTAAATCAGTGACTGATCTCAGATACAGGTTTCACGCATTAATTGTTAGAATTGTCTGTACTTTAGTGACGGCCCGGACACACACTCTGCTTCATTCATTGTGTTTCTGTGGCACCTGGCACAGAGAAGCAGCTTCAAATGTAAGAATGTGATTTGTAGGGACCATTACCTGCCATCAGAATTTCGTCATTATGCTGATTCAGTGAGTAGAGGAAGAAAGTAATTGTTTTAAAAATGTAGTTTTTGTATATGAAGCAATGTAATATAATGTAATGAGCTAATGTAGGAGATGAGAAGCCTCCTTCTAATCTCAACTTGGCCACATTTCTTTATGCGACCATGGGTAAAAGCGCTAACATCCGTGGACATTTCCTCATTATACTGAAGGGTAGTGGGCTGGAGTAGGTGATCTCTAAAGATCGTATCAGTCCTTAAATTCTATGATGTATTCTAAAAATATGTTTGGGGATGTGAAATGACCTATAAAGGTGAAGTTGATTTTACTTCTCTATGTTAACAGAATGTGCTATTTGAGTTGTTTTGCCAGTGTTACGGGCTGTGCTCTGCTTTCACTATTAGGAGGTACCTGGGCTGAAGTATTCATCTACACTCTAGAGTGATTTAGCTTGGTGTGCTAGAAAGCACTGTCCTCCTTTTCACTAACACATTTTAAGATCGGTGTTTCACCCCTTACCTCCATTTTTAAATAGTTCATGAATTTCTTAATCTTGTAGTCCTTGCTGTATATATATATCCTTCAGTAAGTTTCCAGTTTGCTTTGTAGCTGCACAGTAACCTCTGCTGTCTCTGAACTCAGTGTCTCTGTTATCTGTATACTGGGGGGTCTTGAGGAGCCATGTGAGACAGGTGCATGCTGTAGTAAGCATCACTGCCCTGTGATGTTGAGTCATGTGCACAGCTGACATTTCTTAAATCCCTTCTTAATTTTTTAAAATAATTGAATCGCATTTTAGATAGCTTGGTTGCAATATCAAAATGCTTATTTATTTGTCCTGATAGAAGAATCTGTGAGGAATTGTAAATGTAGCAACAGTATCCTTTTATGAATTTCACAGCACTTTATTTTATTTTATTTTAAAAGAGTGTTTTGTGTTTTTTTTTCTTTAAGATTTATTTATTTATTTATTTATTTATTTATTTATTTATACAAGTACTGAGGTATAGGTCAAAGGTGTGTGGGGAGGGGGGTGAGAGGATTCAACAGCACTTCATTTTATTCTTCTAAGTAAAATAAAAGTAACAGTGTATCTTAAGGAAAAGATAGGGAAAAAAATTAGTTTTTTTTGTATAAAAGAAAATTTTAAAAAGCACAGAAATGCTCGTTTTTTTTAAATTTGGTAAAAGGTATAAAGGTATATATACTCTCATTAGTGCAGTCTAAAAATGATGTTTTTTTCCTTCCTAGAAGCTGTAAGTCATCAACAAGAAACACCAAAATTAAAAGAAAACAAAGAGAATGGACAGGATACCATAAGAAAGAATGAAAAGGAATTGTGGCACTATGGTGAGAACAAAACTGGTCTTACTACAGCATTGATTCACTTTCAGATTTCCTCAAAAAAAAATGCTTATAGGAAACTAGCAGATTTTTTTTCCTGCTTGGGATTGATTAATTTCCTTCCTTTTTTATTTCTTTAATTTTATATTGAAGTAATATTGGTTTAAAACATTATATAAGTTTCAGTATACGGCATTATAATCTAACATCATATATACTGCATTTTGATCACTACCAAAAGTTTAGTTTTCACCCACTACCATGTAATCGATTCCTTTTACCCAGTTACTCCCCTCCTTCTCCCCTCCCCTTGCTAATCACTATTTATTCTTATGAGTTAAGAGCTTGCCTTTGTTTTTTTCTTTATCTTCCACATGAGTGAAATCATGGTATTTGTCTTGCTCCTTTTGACTTATTTCTCTTAGTATAATAGTGTCTAGGTTTCATTCATCTTGTCACAAATGGCAAAAATTTCATTTTTTTTTTTTAGAGCTGAGTGGTATTCCATTGTGTATACAAACCACATCTTTTTATCCATCTGTGGATGGTTATTTAAGTTGTTTCCACATTTTGGCTATTGTAAATAATGCTGCAGTTAACACAGGGAGTTACAGATATCTCTTCAAATTAGTGTTTTTGTATTTTTTTATAGTTTTATGTGAATTTTATTTCCATAAAGCTGGGGGGGAAACACAAATCATACAAAATATCACTGGTACAGTGGGGTTTACAGTATGGTACCTATTACATTCTGCTTTAAAGAAGTTTTTCCTTTAAGATGACCACCTTGTCCAAATAAAGAAGAGCTATCTAAAATGAAAATTCCCACAGGAGGAAAGGCTTTTTATAAGCCAGGAACTAAACTACCTTTTTGACTAGAGCATTAAACTTCTTAGGTGGCATTTTTATATTTTGACTATTAGGGAAAAATGACCTGTTACAGGCAGCAATTACTTTCAGAAGGAGAAAATATCCTGATAGTTTATTCCTAAATCACATCAAACATTATAGCAATTAATATATAAACTTGGCTTTTACCTTTTAACAAAGATATTATATATTCATATAGTTAAATCTAAGCAATTAAAGAAAAGGTGTAGGATTTAATAGAAAACATAAAAGAATTTAGGCAAAAGAAACCACGAGCGTAAAAATCTATCATTTTGTTGTTATTGTTAAGAAAAAAACATACAGAAGTTTAGTAACAGGTGTACCTCCTGTATACATGATAGAACCCCAGCATGACTGAGTAACTTGCCCATTTGGCTTTAGATGTCATCTTAAATAGCTTAGCTAAACCTGGAGGGTTGGTGGAAGTAAGAAGTCATTGAGTTAGAGAGTTTTTGGGGAATACAAAGGAATGAAGATTTAAGTTCTGCCTTCACCCTCTTAAAGAGAGAAAGATTAGGTCTTCCCGATAGAAATCCTTACAAAGAGAAATTTACAGTTAAAGGCAACTTCCACCCAGCCTTCAGAGCCCCTCCCATGAAATGAACCTCTTGCTAAAGACATATTTTACGGTGGAAGATGTTTCCTCACCTATAGTCCTGCCTTTGGAGCTTCTCAACAAGTTCCACAATTCTGAAGTTGAATTTGGTTATTTTATAGAACCATCCTCTTAGTGGTGAGAGTAGATCAGACAAATTAAACAGTTGTATCCAGTTTTTGGCGACCTTGTGTGTAGGTCCAAAGTTAAGCCTCTATTGTGTAAGCAATAAGAGGCATTTTTATGGGAATAAAAGAAAATTAAAGATAGAAGCAAACCACAAGTCCAGTTGGGAGTCCTGAAAGAAGCCAGAGAGATTTCTAGATTTGGGGGAAGAGGGTGGGCTATCAAAGCATCTTCAGATAGGATGAGAGCAGGCAGTGGTTTCCCCATTTACAATTCAATGAAAATCTGACACTATCTTTACCTCATTTCATTTTATCTCCGATTTTATTTGTGACTTATGTAAAATGATTTTGTCTTTCTCTGACAGCCTTCACCTTTGTCATTCTGGTGGTGTCCTGTTTTTCGCTAAATTATGTTCATAGCTACTATTTCTCTTCGGCTCAACAAGTACCCAAAAACCCAGCTTTGGAGGCTTTCTTGGTTCAGTTCAGCCAATTGAAGGATAAATATCCAGGCCAGAGTTCCTTCTTGTGGCAAAGAGGACGTAAGTTTCTCCAAAAACACCTCAATGCCTCAAACCCTGCGGAGCCAGCCACCATCATATTTACAGCAGCTCGAGAAGGAAGAGAGACCCTTAAGTGCTTGAGCTACCACGTCGCGGATGCTTACACCTCTTTCCATAAAGTCTCTGCCATTCGGATCGATGGAGCTGAAAGGGCCTCACAGGACAGTGACGTGGTCAAGCTTGTAGTTGACACGGTGCTAAGCTCTGGATTTGAGAATGGCTGCAAGGCTGCCGTGGTACACCACTTCGAATCCCTTCCTGCAGGCTCCACCTTGATCTTCTACAAATACTGTGACCATGAGAATGCAGCCTTTAAAGATGTGGCCCTGGTCCTGACTGTTCTTCTAGAGGAGGAAACATTAGAAGCAAGCGTTGGCCCAAGGGAAACTGAAGAAAAAGTGAGAGATTTACTCTGGGGCAGGTTTACCAACTCCAACACTGCCAGCTCCTTCAACCACATGGATTCAGACAAATTGAGTGGGCTGTGGAGCCGCATTTCACACCTGGTGCTGCCTGTCCAGCCAGTGGAGGACATAGAAGAGAAGGGGTGCCGCCTTCCCGACAGCTAAGCACAGAGTCACTGCCAGAGGGCATGGTTTACTAAAAAGTTAGTTTAAAGCCTTTCACATATGTCCTAGGAGGTTGATGGATGGGAGGAAAACCGCCTTTGTAAAACACAAATGAGATTATTTTAGAAACAGATTTTTCATTTTTTACTGTTTTGCAGTTTTTCTAATCTAAGCTTGACAAAGCTAAAAGTTGACCTGACTTTCTTTCCTTGCCTTTCAAGCAAACCAGGTTTTGAGATATAATGTGGTCTATAACTGAGGAATTTTTTTTTTTTAATCCAAAGTATAGAAACAGAAGTATTACACAGGAAGATGATGATAGTTTCAGAATAACTATAGAATGATTTCTGTTTTTTTGAGACTCTAGAGCCTTTTTGTGGAGTTTGGATACCAACTAAAGCAATTACAATTATGAAACTGATCATTTTTTAGAAAATGTTTCTGTCATGTGTAAACTTTTAAACTTGTTTTAATAACCTAGTTGAGGGATTACATCCTATAGTGATTTGCACTTTTGAATAGTACAAAAAAGTAAGAATTCAAATACTTACCTAAAATGCTAGATGTTAAGGCACTGTGCTTTTATTCCGTTAACCAACTGAGATAAAAGCTGCTGTATTCAAAAGATGTTCTCTAAAGTTGGAAACCTTGGGGAAATTGTTTATAATTATTGAAAATGAAGAATTCCAATTGAATGTATTTTACTTCAGTTTCTTGAATGACCTAGAGTAGTGATTTTTAAGCAGGAATCTTCCCTTTGTCTCAGAGCACTCTGCTTTTGACTGTTTAATGTAAATATTGGGATTCTCTGAAAGATTTAATTAGAACAAAGAGTCCATTGATAAGCTTGAAAACCACCAATTAAGTGAAAAAACCAAGTTAGAGATATTTATAATGATTTATTATGTTATTTTAAGAAATGGGTAGGGGAAAATGAATATGAAAACTCAAGAGTGGAGAATAAGAGGTTGGTTTATTGTATAGACAAGCTATTTAGACAAAAACCTACAAAAGAATAGCAGAATGTATCAACTAGTATTTACTAGCATATTTCTGATGCTTAACATTTTCTATTAATCATTATTTTTGTCTCCCTGATTAGAATTTCATAATTGTCAAGGATGAGCATTTGAATGACCTTTAGGTAGAATAGATTTTAAAAACCAGTTGAATAGCAGATTTTCTGAATTGGCATAACTTTACCAAACTGTTTACTTGTCATGCAGTGATGTAACATTATATACTACAACTTCTTGATCAGCTACTTCTAAGTACTGTTGAGTTAGAGAAATGCAAGAGATGTTATACTTAGTAAGCAGAAGCAGAAATAGGGTATATCTTTCCAGGTTACAATGGGTGCTATTGCTGGACCATGTTCTGTAATTGTAGGAAATACTGAGGGCAGTATTTGTGCAAATAGTAGTTGTTGATTTGTGTTTCAACTCTGAAAGCAAAATGCTGGTGAAATGATCTTGATCTTGATCTATGAAGAGTCAGTTCATTATATGACACACTTAGGAACTATCACCATGATTCTGGAATATTTCAACTAGGTTCTGACCTCTCTGCTTCTGTGAAAGCAGAGAGGAGCACACCCCATGTGTGTGGGGTGGGAGAAAGAGAGGGAGGGAGACAAAGGGGGAGTGTGTGTATAGATAGATAAACATCCATTTATGATGCAGATATTTATATCTGTGCACTAAGACTATGTAGGGATCTTTATTGATACATAAGAAGAGATCCCAAAGACAAGGGGGAGGAATCTATTTGTAAATTTTTGTCACAGGAAAACCACATATATCTATTCTAACCAAGGCCTTAAGTAACACGCATTTCTGTGTAGGGGCAGACCTAAAGGAACTATTTTCATTTGGAGTTTTGTATAGGAATCTTCCACTATATTGGTGGAAAAGGCCCTGCCTGAATAAAATATTACAGCATGGTGAATATATCAAGCATTGGCTTGATAAAATCAGAGGAAACTGAAGAAAAATCTGTATACTATATTGGAATTTTGCTGTATTTTTAGATCTCAGATGCTAGCATTATATCACACAAAACCAATGGTGCCTTGTAGAGCTTATGCTGGCCTGCTGACTGTGCTACCTCACACCTGTAATGACCCACTGTGATGGCGTGCATGGTGAATCTGTCAGCAACTCAGACCATAGCTGAAACAAAGATTCTTCTTTGTCCATTCAGTTGTGTATGATTTTTCATCATTTCCTTTTAATATAGGTTAGAAAATCACCAAAAAGTCAATTTCTAAAAATGTTTAGTGTTTGTTTAAAAACACCTTCTTCCATGTATTAGTGCAATCAACTAAAACTATTGTCAGTTTTCTGTCCACTCTTTCAAAAATCATTTTAAAAAGCAGTGTACTAGCTCTGGATCTCCTTATGAATAAAATGATTATTTTTAAAGCATAAAACTATATTTTTTAATATGTACAAATAATATCAATTATCTAATGTACTCTTAGTTTAATTTCTATTTGTTTCTATTTTTTTATATTTTTCAAGTTTCTAAATTTTGTAGTTTATCTTTCATCATTCTAATAGTTTATTTGCTGAGGTGGTTTTGATCTTTTCACAGTTTGTAATAGTTTGATTTCTACTGTTAAAGGCAGAAAGCATAGTAAGAATTAATGTTCAAATATAACATGACATGACATGTTAAAAGTGATAATAATTGGGGCCTCCTTGGTGACATAGGGGTTTAAGTCTCAACTCTATCAAGCTATGGACAGCCGCTGCTGCACAAGTTCATTCCCTGGCCGGGGAGGTAGCCCATATGGCACAGCAGACCTTACCTGTCTTACCCGCTGCTCCCCTCAGCAATGTATATCAGTAAATCTGCCTGTTCTGCTCCCCACTCTGTCTCTGGTGAGTCCTTTCACCCCCCCCCCCACCTCTGGCTTACATCCCAGTTCTTGTAGGTATAAATAAACAAAAAATAAATCTTTAAAAAAAAATAAGCGATAATAATTTAGCAAGGTGTCCTCCAGGACTGTATTTGCATATCTGACCAAATCTTTATGCAGCATATATAGATGTATGTTTCTTCAAAAACTAAATGTTAAGTGGAAAACATAATTATTACATCCAGTTAGGGTTACCATTTAATGGGATATAAAAGGTTATTTCCAGCTTTTTTGTGGAGAAGTACATTCAGATAGCAACAGGAAACCTTTTTCTTTTATCATTTGATAAAATCATAAAAATAAATCATTACATCTTTGTAAGACCCTTAAGATACTTGAAGCAGTTTTTCATCTTTTGCAAGTTGAATATGTCATTATATATCAATCTTCATTTTAATACTTTGTTCAATCTGAGCATAATATATTTCATTCTAAGATTTGTTGAAAAATCATGCCGGGCTTGTTTTTTTCGGAATTAAAGTACCTTGAACTCATCACTCAATGGTAGTATTGTCTTTGTAATGTGAATATTATTAATGATTATAGATCACTTTATCATAATCCATAGAGTTAAGATAAAATTACTTTAAAATTGTTCCAACAGTGTATATGAGACAATAAAATACTACAAATACTTGCTGTGAATAATATATTTGCAAAGAAGATTTGCCAATTCCAGAGAGAACTAAATAAAATTAACATATCCAGTTTCTTCACATGGCTTTAAACTATGCCTTACTCCTCTTTATGTCAGCTTCTAGGTATTAGGTTGTGAAGTGCTAACCTCATCCAAGTAGCCTGAGAACACAACCAGTATTTCCAAATCTAAATACTCTATAAAGATATACATAATTTAGTCTTCAGTGCCTTTCCATTTCATATCCATTTCAGCTTTTTTTTTTTAAAGATTTATTTATTATTTATACAATAGCTGGGGTGTAGGCCAGAGGTGCGGGAGGGTGAGAGGATTCACCAGAGACAGAGTGGGGAGCAGAACAGGCAGACTGACCGAAGACACTGCTGAGGGTAGCAGCGGGCGAAACAGGAGAGATGTGCCGCGCCATGTGGGATTCTCCCTGGCCAGCCTGAAATCGAACCCGCGCTGCAGAGGCTGCGGACAACGTCACAGAGCTGTGCTCAACCCTCTGTGCCACAGGGGATGCCCGTTTCAGCTTGTTTTGATGTCTTTAAAAAGCCCACTGGAACATAGCGGAGGATTGTTGGGGCATAGGTGGTAGGCAGGGTGTGTAAGTATACATCTATAGAGGTTTGAACCTACAACCCCTGGTTATAGATACAGATTCAAAGAGGTTAAACCTACTTTACCTGAATTAACAATTTGGGGGGGGAAATCCATAGATTGGCTTCTTTTTTGGGACCTGATCTCCCATTTTTCTTTACTGAGGCTCCTAAACTAAATTTTCCCTTCACGAAGAGCTTTGGACTTGGGCAGCAGCAGCTGAGCAGTTAGGTAGAGTTGGCAAAAAGAAGTTAGGTCACCCCTTGAAGCCTTCGTTCTCCTGGTGCCCAAACTGGGCTTCAATGTAATCTACGTAAAGCTGCTAGCACCTGCTCCCAATTAACCAGATTACAAGAGATTTAAATCTGTCATTCCTGTCGAAAGAGAAGCAGCACATTGACTTTGAGACACAACCTCTTTTTGCTTTTTTCACTTAAAAAATAAATGGACTTTGCTGGTGTTAATGTCAAATTTCTTGGCACTCCCCTTCTCCCTTATGTAACAACGATTACTTTTGCATTTGTTATGGATGTTGAAGAATGCTTCATTTAAATTAGTTGTCTGGTTATTAATCAAAATAAATTTTAATTTTTCTCCGTTGACTGATTCTTGATTAAAGTTCCCAAAATAGGGCCTCCCTGGTGGCGCAGGCGGTTGAGCGCAGCACTGTGAAGCTGTCCGCAGCCTCTGTAGTGCCTGTTCCATCCTGCCGGCCTCAGAGCAACCCACATGGCACGGCAGACCTCTCCTGTCTCGCCCGCTGCTACCCTCAGCAGTGTGTTTCGTCAGTCTGCCTGTTCTGTTCCCCGCTCCCTCTGGTGAATCCTCTTACCCTCCCGTGCATCTGGCCTGTACCCCGGTTCTTGTATAAATAAAAAAAATCTTTAAAAAAAAATAAAGTTCCCAAAGTAGCAAGTTTATACGAGTGGGCATGCAGTCATTAATGGTGGGGGGAAATACTACTTATTTGGTAATAAGTTCAAGAGCCAAAGGACCCTGGGGAGGTCCCCTGCTTGCCCGTGGCACCCGCCATCGGTAGAATGATACAGTGCAGATGCTGCTTAGAATGGACCACAGTCCTCATTTATTTAATCTTTTGTCTGCTGTTTCTGCTTAATGAGACTTTCTTGAGTAGGAGAGAAATGGGTTGTAAGTAGAACCAGGGAATTGCTCCTGACATGGGATGTGTCGATCGGGAATGTGTTTCTTAAGTGTAGGAGTCAGAGAGGCTGGGGTATGTTAAGATATTCTGCCTTTCGGGGAAACTAGAATTGGAGAACAGAAGTGTCTGAATACAAATCCCAGCCCCACATCCATCCTTCTCCCAGCTTTTTGCTGTCACTGTTCCCAACTGAAAACCATGGATCTGTTGACATTTTATAGAATAGTTTTTTCCCTAAATCTGAATTCAATTTTGAAAATCTGTCAGGTTTGTTCTTGCAGTTTAGAGAAATAGGAACTCTCAGGAGACAGGAAATCTTAATTAATGAGCTTTCAGTTTAATAAGCTAATGTCAAAGGGTAAACCAAGCAGAAGAACATAGAATTTCCCAATATTCGTCCAAAAATCCACAGTAGGGTGGCTGCAACTAAGACTTTTTTAAATACTAAGACTCACCACTAGAGAATGTTACATGCTTCTCTAAATACACTGGAACAGGCAGGCCTCTGTACTGCAAAGTGATTAATCAGGAAGAGAGGTGCTGTGATTTGGTTACTGTAGGAATTATAATTTTAGATAGTATACAGTAAAAATGGTATCAAGTCTGAAGATGCACTCTGTGTCATGGGGTGTTTGATACAGAAAATTACATATTCTTTGCTTGACCAAAATTTAGTTGGGCTCCTAAATCTCTTCCTGGGCTCATCTATGCACTTTTTGGGTAAAATCCAGTTTTAGGAAGAACCCTGCTAAGTCAGTTTAACCAGAACCTTCCACCCTCAATATCTGATCTGGTTTCTTATCCTTCAGCAGCCCCCCATGGTCTGATCACCTGGTCTGTCTGCAGCAAGAATCCTAGTAAGTGGGGTTAGTCAGAACTCCCCCAACCCAATGTCTCCTCTTAGTAATTTTCCATCCCCTCACCCTGATTCTTGGTTGTAAATTCCCACTTGCCTGTGCTGTATTTAGAATTGGGTGCAATCTAATTCCCCCACCCCACACACTGTAAAATCCCATTTTGATTAGTTTATTATTATTATTATTTTTTAAGATTTATTTATTCATACAAGAGAAGGAATGTAAGCCAGAGGTGCAGGGGGAGAGACGATTCACTGAGACAGAGTGGGGAGCAGAACAGGCAGATCCACGGAAATACACTGCTGAGGGGAGCAGCGGGCAAGACAGGAGGGGTCTGCTGCGCCATTAGTACCCTGGCCAGGGATTGAACTCATGCTGCAGTGGCTGCTGACAGCTCGTTAGTGCTGAGACTTAATCCCTTGTGCCATCAGGGAGGCCCTTGACTAATTTTTAATGTGTCCTTTCAGTGTTTCTTACAGGCCCATCTGATATATTGCCACTTTTATTCCTTATTTAAAATTCTCAATTCTTAGTTTTTCTCTGTTGGTTTCTTTTTCATTTGCTGTCACCACTCCTCCTTAGCTCGGGTAACTGGGGGTTTGGGTAGGGTGGGAGGGAGGTAGAGTAAAGAGAGGGCAAGGGGGCTGGTGAGACCCTCAGTATGTGGGAGGGGAGTTCGGGTTTTGAAATCTGATGATGATTCTGGATCCATTCCTGCACCCTACACGTCTGGAGGGAAGGAACCAGAGGACTTTGTGTGGAGTCCCAGGTCTCTGCTTTAATTTCAAGATGCTGAATCACACCCAGAACGCAAATTTCCTCAGGGGAGTGGGCCTGCTCGGAATTGGGATGTAATTAATTCCCAATGGGTAGAAAACTCTGGTCTGCAGCAAAACCCAGAAGTTTCTGTCAAGACATGGCTCAGACCACAGGACAGCACTGGAGCCCTTGTGTTCTGCTCCTTCAGGGGCTCAGGGCCTGTAACCAGGGCTGGGAGCCATGGCATCGTATGTTGATACCTGAAGGGGAAGTGCAGATGCCCAGTGCAGCCAGCTGCCAGCTTCTGGATAGTCCCCCTGTGAAGCCAGAACTGCCATCCCACTGGGTAGAGCTGGCATGGGGGCCATTGAGCTTGGGGAAGATGGCTGCCTCACCTTTCCTCCAACCATGGCTGTGGCTGGGGCTCCTTCCTGGTGGTGGAGGGGTGTGTGTGTGTGTGTGTGTGTGTGTGTGTGTGTGTGTGTGGTGTGTGTGTGTGTGTGTGTGTGTGTGTGTGTGTGTGTAGGGGGTGGTGGTGGCAGGATAGAGAAGATGTGGGAGTGGGGCATGGTTCCTAGGAGCCCTGGGCAAAGCCTTTTGCAACCAGCCACCCTGGGGAAGTAGGCTCTCCTGGGATTGCCAGGGGCTGTTTTCTGGAGAGAGGGGTGACTTCAGCCTTTATTGGGGCAGGAGTCCAGGCTGGATGTTCATCTCCTAAATTTCAGCTCAGGAACAGGTACAGGGCCGCTAACCACATGGGTTAATATGCAGAAAATATTATCCTTAAGGATATTCACGATGGATGTATTTTGAGTATGTTCTCGAACAGTAATTTCACAGACGTGGTGAATGTTGAGTTTTTCATGACATGCACACAGTTGCTTTCAATGATCTTGCCTTTCAGAGATTAGGAAGGAGGTAACGTCCTGCATGGGGAAGAGTTACAGACCTCTCCCTGGCATTTGAGTTGTGGTCTCCCCAACTATGCTGTTGTCCTGGGTAACCATGGAAGCTGATGGTCTTGAGAAAGCCTTGCTCTTTGAATGTTTTTTAAAGATTTATTTATTTATGCATTCAAGAACTGGCCCGTACAACAGGCCAGAGGTGCGGGGGATGAGAGGATTCACCAGAGACAGAGTGGGGAGCAAAACAGGCAGACTGACTGAAAATACACTGCTGAGGGGAGCACTGAGCAAGTCAGGAGAGGTCTGCTGCACCATGTGGGTCACCTCCCTCGCCAGGGATCGAACTTGTGCTGCATTGGCCGTGGATAACTTCATAGTGCTGCTTCTTAACCCCTTGTGCCATCAGGGAGGCCCCTCTTTGGGTGTTCGAGGGGAAGATTTCTGAGGACTTTGAGAGGAGGTCAGGCTTCTATTTAACCTTGAGATGTTTAGTTAGATCTAGAACAGACAGTAAGGGAGTACACTTACGGTTTTATCTCCTCCCATCTACAAAGTCCCCTATAAGCCCTTTAAGAGAAGGGGTAAGGGGGGGCAGCCAAGGTACCATCAACTGCTCCAGTGGAGACTGTGCCCCCAGCACCCACTGCAGTGCCCAGGGTAGAGAAAAGCAGATGGTGCGGGAGGTTGGTGGGTGGCGCTTGGCGAGCTGCCTCCAAGGAGGGGACATGGGAATTTTTTATATTTTTTCTCACAACTGGCAGAATTGGACCCCAGAAACTTACTTCCTAGATTTTGGTCTCCTGACCAGTTGAGTTGTTCATCTTTAAGTGGAAAGAAGTCTGTGGCACCCCATTCCTCCAAAAACTTAGACTCATGCTCAGACCTTGCTAACAACACACAGATAGTTGTGTGACAAAGACAGCAGAGGAGGGGGCCCAGCAGAGTCCATCTGAATAAAGACGAGAACTTTGGTTTCATTTCTTAGTTTACATATAATGAAAAGAGGAGGTGTAAGTGGTCCTATGATGGGGAAATGGAGCCCCAGAGGCCCCCAGGGCCCTGCCATTGTTTCTCTTTGTTCTTTGTGGATACAGGCAGGCCCTGAGGGAGGAGGATACAGGCAGAGTGATGCGGGTCCCAGCATCAGCTCTGGAAGAGCAATAGGGACGTGGCAGGGCCTGTCCTGCGCTTGACCCTCTTTTGCCTTAACTCTGAAGGTGCAGATGGAGTCCTGCAGAAGCACATCCCCACCCCTCCTTGCCAGACAGCTGTCACCCGCCTTCTCACCTCCCTCCCACTCCCATCTACCCCCTGAAACTCAGACTCCACTCGGCAGGCCTGGCAGCAGGGAAGCCAGACTGTTTAGCATTCTAAGTGAAGTCCAGCAGAGATAGGGGTGGACAAGTCTGGGGATTCCAGGCTCAAGAGGAAGCACTGGGGGTGCTCTGGGCCCCTTTTGACTTTCAAACCCAGTCTTGAACTTGGAATCCAGTGAAATAAGCACAGAGCCAAGGTGAATAGGAAGACTCTTCTGCATGAGTTCGGTTTATTGGTCAAATGTGAGCTAAAAATGCAGTCCTAGGGCCTCCCTAGTGGTGCAGTGGTTGAGCCTGCAGCCTCTGCAGCACCGGTTCGATCCCCAGCTGGCCAGCAAGTGTCCCACATGGTGCGACAGACCACTCCTGCCGCGCCCACTGCTCCCCTCAGCAGTGTATTTCGTCAGTCTGCCTGTTCTGCTTCCCGCTCTGGCTCTGGTGAATCCTCTCACCCTCCCGTGCTTCAGACTGTACCCAGTGCTGGTATAAATAAATAAATCTTTAAAAAAAATTTTTTTCAGAAAAAAAAAAATGCAGTCCTAGGTTGATGGGAGCCTTGGCCCCTCCAAGAGTCATGGTCAGTCTTTGGATGGGGGTGAGATTCCAAATGGGGAGAGAGGTTGTCTTGAGCAGAGAGGTGGTCCTGACAATGCGGACATGTTCAGGTGTGGAGCAGGAGGAGCTTAGGAAGGGCTGGGGAGAGAGTAAAGACGAGGTAAGATGGAAGCAAGAGGAGCCTCTCACCCTCTGCTTCCTGATCTCAGATTCGTGCAAACGCTACTAAATGACAGTGGCCTCCATGTCTATCAGGCTCAGTGAATTGTCACAGCAATGGGATAAGCTAGGTGTTACAGTTTTGCAGAGGGGCAAACTGAGACACAGACAGAGCCAGAAAGTTGCCTAAAGTCACACATTAAGTGGTGGTGTCAGGGCTCAAACTGAAGTCTTATATAAAACACCACCTCTGACAACCCGACTAGATGGCTGGGTCTGCTGGGCATTAGGTCACAGGGAGAAAGTCTTCGTGACTCAGGGACTCTTCCTTCCCAATTCCTGCTCTACCCAGAATGACACCAGCTGAGTTTGGAAGACCAGGGTCTGAAGGGTGCGGTGTGCTGGGTATACGTAGGCATGCTGTGGGGTGCCCAGAAGCCTGAGGTGTAAGCAATGACTTTCAAGGTTTGTTGTTGTGAAAGGGGTGGTAGAGTTTGGTGCTGAACATGGACATTCTGGGTGTGGAGAAGGAGCACTCCTCCTGAAACACACCCTGCTGCCCCATGCCCAGGTGAAGAATGGAGGACCCTGTGGGATTTCTATTTCAAATTCCTCGTTTATTATGACATTCACTTGTGACTCCAAGTTATCAAAGATGCAGGATATGAGATCCGTAGCAGGAACAGTGACATGGGGATGGAGACAGAGGTTGGTTAGGACAGGGTGCTCCTGGCCTACCCTTGTCTTCCTGTTTAGAGTGCAGTTTGAAGTGTCCAGATAGTGTCCCCGAGGTCAGACTCCACGGAAAAGTGCAGCACAGTTGAGTGGGGCGAGCTTCCTCTCCTGCGGATTAGGCCAGCACAGCAACAGGCAGGCAGGCAAGCTTGACCCTGCACCCTTAGCAATGTGTGGGGGAACCGTGGCCCACCAACTCCACAATGTCCCACACCCAGAGTTTGCTTTGTGGGGTGACAGGATGTAAGCTGGGGAAGCTAGAGGAAGAGCTGGACTGCACAGATGCTTTGTACTCAGTGATCTTCATAGGTCAGGGGCAAGAGAGGGTGAGAGTTAACAGGGTTGTCTTGGTTTCTCAAACGCAGGAGATTAAGAGGACATGGTTATTTCTTGGTGAAGAGGGGCAGCCACTGTTGTAGTTAGTGGATGTGGAATTCCAGAGCAGCAAGGCCCTGGGGTTGGTCAGGAAGCAAGGACAACTGCCAGCCCAGCTGTTCATGTCAAGGTGCTTGGCCCAGTCAGGGCCGGCAGTGGGAAGGACTCAGTTAATACACCTGTCCTAGTGGATCCCTCTGGCCTGGAAGGGAGATCTTATTACCTCCACCTAGAATTGTCTCCTGGGACAAGAGGAATGTGACCCCTTGAGGTCACTCTGTAGCAGGGTCAGACAAACATGTTTGCTTTTCACTGACAACTAAAATAGCTTGTCTGCTAATCCCTCACCTCTCAACACACACCCCTGCACACAGGATGGGACTGCTGGCGAGTGCAGCCAGCTCCTGTCAGGGTTAGGACACAGAGACACAGACAGTGGCTGCCCAATCTCTCAGGAAGTCCGGGCTTTGGGGAGTTCTCAAGGGTCCTTATGTCCATCCCAGGAGGTCTCATTTCCTTGGTGAAAACGAAGCCTTCAGAGAAGATTAAGTGGAAGTTCCTAGAGCTAAGGAGTGACCCAAAGTGTGACCAAGGTCTGCTGATTCCCAACCCCGCAGTGTCCTAATCATAGAGCACAATACAAGGTGACAGGTGCCCCACAGGATGAAGCAAAAGCTGTAGTGAATTCTCTCTTCCTCCCCCAGTAGCACCCTGCCCTCCCTAAAATGCAAAATCAACATTCTGGGCCAGCTCCTTGCCTGCCCTGCCTGCCTCTGCAGCACTCAGTGACAGGGGAAGGGGAGAGGGTAGGTGTGCTTCTAGACGGAGGCTGCAATCCCTTACAGCAGAGACAACTGGGACTCTCAGCAGATGCATTCACTGAAATAGCATAAGGCCACAACTGAGGTATAAGTGGGACGTGGGAACGGGACTTGGGCTGGTGGAAGCGCACCTAGAGACTGGGGTTGGGGCAATGGAGGGAGGGCAGCGAGTCTGGGTCCAATTGCTAAGTCAAGCCCCTCCCATCCTCAGGCACAAGGGCTGCCATCTCTGAGGAATAAACATCCGGCCCAATGGCATCATGGTTGTTGCCCAAGGGGGGAGCTGGGCCACTAGAGGGGCTTCCGGGGCTTCCAGGGCTGCAACATGGTCCCATGGGAATCCTGCTGGCTCTTCCCGTGCCAGCCAGCTGGCTGCTGTGGGACTGACCACCTTAATCACCTTTACACTTATTCTCTTTGGGATTCGGATTGTTCTTCCTAGCTGGTCTATCAGAGACCCTTTCACTCCACAGCTCCTGGAGGTGGCTAAGCCTGTGCTCCTGACAGCACACACCTGCCTACACAGGATCGCATCCCCCTGGGCATGCTGCTGGACCGGGCCCAGAACCCATGGGCAGGGTCTCATTCCTAAGCTACTGGAACTTGAGGATCAGAACTTGAAAAAATTTCTCCAGCAGGGGCAGCTGGTTCATAGGGCTGAGAATGAGGATTTGGGGAGAGACAAGACTTAAACAGTCACTTTTTGGTGCAGTCCTCACAGATAGCCCTAGGCACAGGCTGAAAGCTCCCCTCGAGGTGTTGCACAGGAGGGGGCCAACACCTTGTGTTCAGGAACCCATATTCATACGGGAGCAGCAGAGACTCCTGGCTCTGCTAACTTCCAGACCAAGCTTGGCTGGGAACTAGCTCTTAGATTCGTTTTAGCCTCCAGTCGGGAAGAGGCTCCCTAACACCCCTGCCCCTTTCTAAATTTGTAGTGGCTTGGTTCCCGCCTCTCTTGCGTCCTTGTTCTCCTCTTTTCTTTCTTCCCCAGGGACTCTGGCTGCCTCCAGAGCCTTTGCTTAGCTTTCCCTGATGCTCCCCCTCTCACAATCTGGCAAAGTTTTTTTTTGGGGGGGGCAGGATGTGGGGGGGTGAGACAGGTGTTGGGTAGGCCAGAGGGGTGTCCCAACTGAGAAACTGGCAATGCTGCCAACTCGACCAGTCAGCACCCCCTCTACCATGGGCCTGGCGCCAGGACCTGCCCTGGTCCTCAGGGCACCAACAGCTGCAATCCCAGTGAACTCTCCATTGTAGGGCAAGAAGTCAGAGAAACTGAGACAGAGAGGGTCCCGTGAAACGGAGACAGAGAGGGTCCTGTGGGCTGCTGGATGGGCAGCCATCGCTGCCCCTGTTGCTCCTGCTGTGGCAGCAGCATTGGTGTGTGGGGGACGTGGGGGCGGGAGAAAGTGGTTACACATCTGTGCTAATAGCCCTTGGATTGGTGTAGGCCTCATGCCCAGAGCCTGGCCACGTCACCGGGTAACTCTGGGGCGCTGCCAATTTGAGGGACGGGGGTCCCCCCTCCTTGTAGTATGTGGGAACGAAGGTGAGCCTCTCACCTCCACCCCCATTGGGCACCATGTCAGCCGTCCGTATGTAAAAGGGGGAGCTGTATGGGGAGCAGGTGGTGCAGTGGCCGGCGGCCACTCCGCAGGGCTCTCTGGTGAGGGGCACCAGGCTGCCTGGGCCATCCAGGGCTTGGGAGATGCAGGCATTGCAGGGAGGGCCTCTGGGGGGTGTGGCCAGGCCGTGGTCCTCTTCCTCTTCATCTGCATCCTCCGCTCCGCTCTTCTTACAGCAGTAATACTGGGGGAGAAGGGGCACTGTGTTGGCCCTGGGGTTAAAACCCAAACCAGAGGCCTGAGTTCCCCACGTGTGTATTCCCACCCTTGCAAGGCCAGCACTTCCTTTTCCTGCCCTACTTCCTTGTGCATTAACTTCAGGCTGAGATTGGGGGAGGTGGAGAGGAGGAGAGGGAGGGACTTAGAAACCACCTTGAGGACAGGGCTGGGCCCCAGAAATCTCAAAAATGCGCAGCAGATACAACCTAGCACACTCTCTTTGGGTGCCTCGAGGTATGCAGAAGGTGAGGGATAAATACCTCTCTTCTGACCCTCCCCCCAATCTTGGCCCCCTTGACTTATACTTCCCACAGTCCATGGTTTTGGGCTTTGTTTTCTCCTTCCACAGTGGGGAAGTGGCTTGCCGTGGGCTTCTGGCCACAGGCCCAGGGACTGACCTGGAGCCTGCAGTAGCACAGGACAGCAATGATGCAGAGCAGGATGACCGTCGCTAGGATTCCGCCCGTGATCACAACCGTTCCCGCTGTCATCCGCCCGATGCCCCATCAAACTCTGCAAAGATGTGTGAGGGGAGGGGAGGCAGCTTTGGATGTCACACTGGGCATGGGCTCCGAGCCTTCCTGGAATTTTCTGCACAGCTAGAGGCAGGGACATCTGACCACAGCTGAAGCAGAGAAGGCCCGGGCCGGGGCCCCAGGGAGCTTCCTGAAGACAGAGGGTGGCCGGGGCTGGGCTGGGCCAGCCTAACCCAGGGGGCTGACAGCTGCAGGCGGGAAGGGAGGAGCCAGTGCTAACTGCAGGACAATTCTGCTCCCTCTTCCAATGCAGTTCTAAAGGTCTTGCTTCTTTCTCCTTTAACTCTCTCCTCCCTTTCCTCTTCTCTCTCCTCACATCCTGCTTAACACCCTGCCCCCTCATAGCTCCCAAATACAAAAAATAATAGCTTCTGCCGATTAAGGGCTTAGTCTGTGCGAGGCACTGCACTAAGCACCCCCTGCTTATCTCAATTCATCCTCAAAATAACCTTGTGGGATAATTATTAATTATCCCTGTTTCACACCATGAACTGAGGCTTAGATTGGTTTGGCTGGGAATCCACTCAGCCTGGTTCACCCCGCAGGCCAAGTTCTTCATGCTGCCCCATTGGGCCTTTGACTCCAGCCGGCGTTGACAGGTTCCAAATCTCAAAAGTTTAATACGGTTCTGCCCTGGCTCATACCCACACTCCTTTGGGGGCATCTCTCCTCTCCAACTCTTGTGGGAAGCAGGGACTTGGGAGTAGCCCAGCAGATGTGGCATGTGGCACTGGCTTCTGGAAGTCTGCGGGTGGGGTGGGGGGGGTGTATGGCTTTGGGAGGGGTGCTTTTGGGGGTTCCCAAATATCCCGTGCCCACGGGGACCAGGCCTGGCTGTGTCAAAAGAGTAGGGGTATGGCAAGGACTTGGCTGCGGGAGGACGGAGGAGTGACCAGGAGCACTTACGTTCAGTAAAGGGAACGGTGACCTGCAAGACAACAAAGGCATGAGATGTTGGAAGAAGAATGTCACCTTCCCCTCACCCCCCAAAAGGCCCGAGGGGTTAATCAGTCCCTGGCCCCACCACCTCATCTTGCTTCCCTCACTGTGCGCTGTCATCAGTAAGCCGACACATCCCAAATCTGGATCTCCAGCTGTGTCTCCAACGGCTATTAAACAGACACTTCACTGGGGCTCCCGAGCCCATCTCACACCCAGTGACAACTGCGAAGTCATCACCCTGTCTTGGGGTTCCTTCACCTTTGACCTCTCTGTCCATTAGCAGTTCTACCTGAGCTGCGACAAAGGGTTTTGCAGACTGTTCATTACTCAAAAGGCAAGTGGGGGCTTGAACGTGAGCTCCACCTTGCTCAGGAAGCTGTGCACCCCGGCATGTTGACCTAGCAAAGGGCCATCTTTTCCTTTACCGAGAACGCATCTGTCTCCCACCATGAGCACCACATATGCCCAGTGGCCCTGCTTTCATTCCCTTAAAGGTGTTCAGGGAATGGGCCGTGGCCACAACATAGGCAGCACCCAGAACCTGTGAGGAGTGTAGCCCCTCAGCCCCTCAGGGCCCATGACAGGCTTCCAGGCCTCATGAGTCAGAGTCTGCATCTTAAAAAGGTTCCAGAGTTTGACCATGCCTTGGGGGAAGTGCCCTATGGGGAACAGAGGGAAACAGGGTGGCTGTAGCTTGGGCTGGGCCAGCCTAACCCAGGGGAGGGACTGGAAGAGGCAGTACTAACTGATTCTGCTCCCTTTTTCTATCTAGTTTCTAAAGGCCTTTTTGACTTTCTCCTTTAATTCAAATTTTTCTTTGCATAGACTTGAAAAATCCTCAAATTTTTCTTTGCACTTTGCACCTGGGGCCTGCACTGTTGTGAGTAGCAAAAGATAACCCATCTCACCGGTTCTGTCTCTGGGGGCCTTTCACACTACCCAGGTAGCCTTTCATCAGGCCCTGACACCCCTCTATTCCTCCTAAGCTCCCCCGCTCATACTGCCTGCAGAATACATTTATCTGAGCACTAATATTTAGTGGATGCTTCAAAGGGTTTGCCCGCCCCCTCCCCCTGCGTACTCACCACCCATCTCTCTTTCCTGCCTCACTCCCATGGCTCTCTCCTCCATCGGGTGATCCCAGTTCTTGAGAAGCTTATAGCCCAGTGACGAAAAGACAACATGCCTTACCAGATGCGGTGAGACAAGCAGCTAATAAACGCCCAGAGCAGAGGCTGTGAGGACACACAGTAGGGGGCATCTAACTACTTGGGGAAAGGTGCCATCAAGAGGTCTTGCTTGAGCTGAGCCCTGAATGCTAAGTGGCAGCTTGTCTTGTAGACAAGGAGGAGGGGCCTGAAGGAACAACGAACAGCCCAGGCATGTGAAAGAACACGGGGCAGGGGAGGGGTTCTCAGGAGCTGTAAGGAGCACAGAGTGGCTGGGGCAGGTTGGGGAGACATAAGCTGGAGAGGCTATAAGCCAAGCAAAGAACTGGGATTAAACTTTTGCTTCTGGGGGGGGGGGGGCTTCCCTGGTGGCGCAGGCAGTTGAGCATCGCACTATGAAGCTGTCCACAGCCTCTGCAGCGTGTGTTCAATCCCGGCCGGCTGGAGAGAATCCCACATGGTGTGGCAGAACTCTCCTCGCTGCTGCTTCCCTCAGCAATATATTTTTGTCAGTCTGCCTTTTCTGTGCCCCCCTCTGTCTCTGGTGAATCCTTTCACCCTCCTGCGCATCTGGCCTGTACCCTGGTTCTTGTATAAATAAATAAATCTTTAAAAAAAAACAAACAAAACTCTTGCTTCTGGGGCTTCCTGAGGGCTCTGTGCAGGGGAGTGCATGATCACTCTTTCTCCATCTTTTAAAATCCTGCCTATCCCACAGGGCTCTGATCGATGGCGTTCCCTGGCTGCCCCAACATGAGGGCACCTCATTTCTGGGCTCCTACTGCCATGCCCTTCCATGTGCCACTCTTCGAATTCTGTTTTGGTGGGATGCTTTCATGTGGGAACATCTTGACTCTTGCACTCAATTATGAGGCCTCTGGGGTCTGGACTTGTGTCTTATCCTGTTTCCTATTCCCCCACAGATTACACGCAGTGCGTGGCACATCACAGGCCCCTAATACAAGTTTGGGAATCAGCTCACCTTCTCGAACTGGTGGTTGTGGCTTGGATCTACCACCAGGGGGCAGCAGGTTGTACTGCTCAACTCACATCTCCTCTGCAGACATTAGCATCATTGTTTAGACCAGCTTGACTGCAACCATGTGCAAGGTAGACCATGCTTCAGGGCTTCAGTGGGGCACTGGGTAAGTGTGTGTGTGTATGGGGGAGCAGATGACCTCAGTCTGGGGGGATTTATGTACCTTCACTACAACACCACTTTGCCTTTCCCTGCTTCCCCTACATGCTCACCACTGGGGGTTGCTTAAAGGCAGAAGCCTAAGGAACGATGTCAAGTTGGGAGAGGCATCAGTGACCCCCTCTACTGAAAGTCTTGACCTAGTCCCTTGGCAGGTGCCCAGGCTGTTTTAACAGATGAGAAATTCTGAATCAATAAAAGAACAGTACCCTCCTTTCTCCCTGCTGGCCTCCCCCTCTTTCAGTCCTGGGAGGCCGCACAGAAGTGGGGCCTGAAGTAGGAAAAGGCAGTGCGAGCAGAGCAGGTTTCAGAGGACCCTTTGAGGCCCAGCTGTGCCACTTAGCCTCCACCCATTTTGGAGACATGGTAGATCTTCTCCCTTTCCGGTGGCTACAATTTCAGATGGACTTCATTTCTCTTTAAAGATGCAATGACAACCATAATTCCCAGGTCGAAGAGTGCTCCACAGTTTACCAAGCACTTCCATTCACATCTCCTCCCAGGGTAGAGGAGCACTAAGATAGCCCTAAATGAGTCCTGCCTCCTGGTAGCCATGTCTCATGTGCTCTCCTTTACCTGGAGGGTGGGGTACCCACCCATGACTTGCTTCTAACCAACAGAACACAGCCAAGGGGAGGGGGTGCCAATGCTGTGAATAGATTACCCATGCTCTGACTTCCCTCCTGCTAGCCAACTCTCTCGCGCACTGGTTTGGGGGCAGTAAGTTGTCATGATGGGGAGGCCCCGGTGGCAGGGAAGTAAGGGTGACCTATGACCATCAGTCCAACAGACAGTAGCCCAAAAGGAGGTGAACAATCACATAGGTGGAGGCAGAAGCAGGTCCCTCCCCTTCAGCTTTCAGAGGAAACTGTGCGCGTGGTCAACATCCCAGTGCAGCAGCGCAGCAACCGGCCCAGCTGCCGTGCCTGGACTCGTGACCCACAGACACTGTCAGATAACCTTGTGTGTCCTTTCAAACTGCTATGTTTCTGATAGTTTGTTATGCACAAAAGATATTGACTATATCTCCTTTGAGCCTTACAAATGCCACACAGGCAGGATGGGAAGCCAGACCCTAAGAGATTTGCTACGTCATAAAACAGCAATAGGCAGGACCCATGAGCAGTGCAGTGAGCCTCCTCTCAGACCAGCTGCCTCCCAATTAGCTTCCTGAGGATCACAGAAAGAGGTTCCTATGTTGCTTCCTGGGGCCAGCAGATCTGGGACAGACTAGATTCAGTGGTGGCAACTCAGGGACAGAGGCACTCAGAGGACAAAACTGTGGCCAGCTAAAGACTACCAAGGCCTACCCTCTGGGCTTGCTGGACCTCCCTCCCCACCCAACCCGGGCCCCGGACACCTTCTTCTGGGGGAAGAAGGGCTGGCCTATGCCTTACACTCACAGGAGACAGCAGGAGCAGCGATGGCCCAGTCACACAGGCTGTGCCCGAGCAGATAGCAGCTGGGGGTGCCTCATGGCCAAGGGCATCAGTCCCTGCAGAGGAGAGAGGGGAGGACAGTGAGAACTGGAGGGGCAGCTGAGAGGAAACAGGCTGGTGCCAGTACCTGGTGGTCACCTGCCAGCATCATGTAGTCACCACATGACTCTGCAGTCCACCAAAGGGGTTTGGTAATTGCCCTCTATGGCTGCCCCAACTCTGAGGCCCCAGGTCAGGGAATAGACCTCCAAGACACATCTTACTCCCTCCTGTTCCCTTCCTTCTGTTCTGCTATCTAGAATCCTCTGCAGGCCACAGGGCAAGGGCTTCTCTGTTCCATAAAGTGGGGCTCAATGAGGGGAAGTCCTGGCTGGAATGGAGTCCAGTTGCCTCTTTCAAGCCCTGCTAGGTAGTTTGGTCCCCTGGTGCACATGCCCCTGTTGCCCGCATGGTGGATCCCAGCCTCCACACTCCAGGCCTCTGTCTCTGTGCTTTCCCTCTCTGTCCCTGGGCCTGTCGATATTACCAGTGCCCAGAGCCGCACACTCCTTTTGCTTCCAACTTGCCTCAGCTAACATGGCAGCTGAACAGCCAGATGGACAAGGCTGATGCGTGCTGATGGAGGGGGAAGGCAGGACCCTACGGAGACACTGAGGTCTCTGGTATGAGCTAGTATTGAAGTTCCTTCACACCAAATTCCCTAAATATCCCCTTAAATAGCTAAACATTTAGAGGACAGTCTGGGCCCCTACACAGGGAAGGGGGTTGGGGGAAGGGCACCATCTAGTGGGGACCTTGTTTACTCTGTTGTCCTGAGGAAGAGCGGTCCCACTGGTGTGTTTGTATTGGGGAGGGAACCCAACCCAGACCACAGCTACCTGGGGACAGGGTCGACCAACCTCAGAGTCTCTGCCTCCACCAGAAGCTAGGGGTCAAAGAGCAGACACCTGTGTGCCTCTCAGGCTGACTCACCTGAGTCCAGCATGTCTCAGGAGCAGAGCTTGGGGAGAAGCTGAAAAGAAGGCAAATATTCACGTGCAGTGCCCTGCCCCTCCTTCCCCTCTCCCTTCTTGAGCTAGGTCTCCCAGCTCCCGCCTTGGATGTTTTGGGCACTCAGCCTTACTTTTCTCAAAGATGTTCTCACGCTCATTAAGATGGAAGTTATAGGGGCCTCCCTGGTGGCGCAGGCGGTTGAGCACCGCACTGTGAAGCTGTCCGCAGCCTCTGCAGCCTGGGTTCAATCCCAGCTGGCCGGCAAAAATCCCACATGGCGAAGCAGACCTCTCCTGTCTGGCCCGCTGCTCCCCTCAGCAGTGTATTTCGTCAGTCTGCCTGTTCTGTTCCCCGCTCTGTCTCTTGTGAGTCCTCTACCCTCCCAAATATCTGGCCTGTACCCTGGTTCTTGTATAAATAAAAACATCTTTAAAAAAAATGGAAGTTTCATGCAGCTGGATGTCAGAGCGGGGCTCTTGAGATGCCAGTCAGAAGAGTTAAGTGAGTTTGGGACAAGCCCCTCTGTTTGATGATGGGCAGGGATAAGATACTTGGAGACATGAGCATGTCTGTTTCAGGACATGCCCCTTTCTTCACTTTGTATCATGCAGATGGGTCAATAATTTGGTAAAGATTTCCTTGGGAAGAGCTGTTGCTGACCTCTTCTCCTCTCTAAGGAGACTGAAATGTTGGCACAGGCTGGACCAGCTCAGTCGTGCCCAATTGTGCCTCCTAGAGGTGAGAGAAGACCCTCCCCCCTTCCGGGACCTGCCCTCCAGTCAATAAGGCTGGCAGTGGGTTCCAGATGCCCAAGAGCAAAGCAAGGATTTGCAAGGAATGCCTGGAATAAAGACTATATGCTCCCTTGGGGCCTAGCACAGAACCTCACAAAACCTAGTACAAAAGAGCTCACAAGGGCCTCCCCGGTGGTGCAGCGGTTGAGCGCTGGGTTGCGAAGCTGCTCGCGGCCTCTGCGGCGCCGGTTCGATCCCCGGCTGCTCCCCGGCCACCAGAGGAGGGTCCCACATGGCGTGCAGACCTCTCCTGCCGCCCGCTGCTCCCCTCAGCAGTGTACTTCGGTCCTTCTGCCTGCTCTGCTTCCCGCTCTGGCTCTGGTGAATTCTCTCACCCTCCTGCGCTTCTGACTGTACCCAGTGCATGTATAAACAAAACAAACAAACAAATAAATAAATAAATAAAACACGCCTCTATTTAAAAAAAAAAAAAAAAGAGTTCACAAAAACACTCACATATTGATTGCTGCACTATTCACAATAGCCAAACTACGGGGAAAAACCAATCCCTGACTACAGAGGATTAAGAAAATGTGGTATAGATACACAATGGAATACTATGCAGTAATAAAAAGGTGAAAGCTTGCCATTTGCAACAACTTGGGGGAATTGTGCTAAGTAAAAGAAGTCAAACACCAAAACGCAGGTACTGGGGCCTCCCTGGTGGCACAAGGGGTTAAGACTCAACCTATGAAGCTGTCTGCAGCCACTGCAGCACGAGTTTGATCCCCGGCCAGGGAGATAAGCACATGGTGCAGCAGACCTCTCCTGACTCGCCTGCTGCTCCCCTCAGCAGTGTATTTCAGTCAGTCTGCCTGTTATGCTCCCCACTCTGTCTCTGGTGAATCCTCTCACCCCCCACACTTCTGGCCTGTACCCCACTTCTTGTATACATAAACTAAATAAATTAAAAAAAAAAAGAAAGACAGGTACTGTAGGATTTAATTCATTTGTAAAATATATATATTTTATACACCAAATATAAATACACACACACACACACACACACACACACACCTCCCCCAAAACAAAAACACATAAATTCTGACAACAAAATGGTGGTTACAAGACGAGAAAGAGGAGGGGAGGTATAGGTTGATGGTGGATGGGAACTGGACAATTGGTGGTGGGCATGGTGTGATATATCCAGTTGCTGAGGTGAGAAATTGCATACCTGAAACCTAAAGAGTGTTATAAACTAATGCAATTTCAACAAAAAGAATAAAAAGGATTTTTTTTGGTGACATGATATATTGTATTACATATTGAAAGTTTTTTAGAGAATAAAACATGAAAGTCTTAATTGCAAGAAAAAACACTTTTACAAGTATATATGGCAAAGATGTTAACCAGACTTATTATGATACTGCATAATATATATAAATATCAATCATAATGCTGTCCACCAGAAACTATGTTACACATGCCAATTACACCTTGATAAAAAATTTTAACAAAAGCAAGAGCAAGTTTGGAACTTCTCCCAGCTCTCTTGACCAGTAAGAATTCCCCACATCAATCCTAGCAGCTAGTGAAACAGCAGCTCTTAGGGAGACAGGGTCATAAAATTAGGGAGAATGCAGACAGCAGGGCTACTGGCTTACTGCCCCCACTGCTTCCAGCCTGAAGCAGACCCAAACTTGGGGCAAGGAGAAGAATAACCCTGTCAGGAGTGGCGTGCTTTGATTATTACTGTGACTGGCATTCTAATTTCTGAGTTGAGACTGTATTTGTAACTTAAGTGTGACTACAAGGTGGTTGCCTAAAAGTGAATGAAAAAACAATGGGACTCGCCCACATTTTCATCTGGGGGCAGGGGATTTTCTTCCACGGAATACATTTTAAAGTAAAGAGACGCTTAAAGGGGAAAAAAAAATCAAAGTTGCTTTTTGAGCACAAATCATGCAGCATGCCTGTTTCAGAACTCCACTTACAGAAACATGGATCCATGGAAATGGAAGGACTCTAAGGAATTTTGCCCCAAGCATTGAAGAAACCAATTTCAGAGAGGACAAGTGACTTGCTTAACCACACACAGCAAAATGGAAACACAGCTGGAGAGATGATGGAATGGAGCCTCTTGATCCCGGGCCAGAACCTGCCATTAGGATGCTTCTCTCTTAGAAGATCCACTCTTATTTCCCCAGGAACTAAGGTGTCCCCTGAAGTCGAGTCTCTCAAGTTGGCTTGATGGTAACAATTGCCTGGGCCACCTGTTAAAAAACAGAGACTCCAGGGGCCTCCCTGGTGGTGCAAGGGGTTAAGCACAGCACTATGAAGCTATCTGCAGCCTCTGCAGCACGAGTTCAATCCCCGGCCAGGGCGCTACCCACATGGCACAGCAGACCTCTCCTGACTCACCCGCTGCTCCCCTCAGCAGTGTATTTCAGACATTCTGCCTGTTCTGTTCCCCACTCTGTCTCTGGTGAATCCTCTCACCCAGCCCCCCGCACCTGTAGCCTGTACCCCAGTTCTTGTATACACTAAACAAACAAATAAATAAATAAAAAACAGAGACTCCAGATCAACTAAAGCAGCACCTGGAGGGAGGGACCTGGGAATCTGTATGCTTAAACAGGGTTGTGTCTTATCATCTGGTCCTTTTGGGAAATGATGCAGGAATGAAGATAATTGGGAGAATTTCAGCCTGGAGGTAGCAGGGAAGGTGGGTGACCTTGTGGCATCATCAGCTGCTCATAACAAGACTGGCTCTGGAATCCATGTCCTTCGGGCCCTTGGGGCAGGAGGCAGGAGGCAGGAGGAGGAGAATGCAAGGAGAGCCAAAGGTATTTGGCATCCAGGGCTGGCGTGGAGCCAATGAAGAGGTCAGGTTGGGGACCTTACAGGCCATCCTTCTAGCAGAGGCTGGTGGGGCATTATAAGTCACCCTGATAGTACATGCAGGGAGGTAGGTCCCCCTCTCCTCATGAAGCCAGGGGTCTGTGCTCTCTATGCCTGGCCCCTTCCCACAGTGCCTTCAGCTCACAGAGGGAGAGTGACCCCCCTCACTGCCAAGGCAAACGCTGGCAGGAACTGCCAGTCACAGCTGGCACTGGCATGTGTAATTAACAGCATGCTACCCCCTGCGCTCTTCTTGGCCCCCTTAGGAGCACCAGTTAATTGAGTGGGGCCTAAGCACCACCCACTGATCTCAATCTCTTTCGATGCAATTAAGCCTTCTCCAATCATTTATTTGAAACTGACACAGAAGATTAGCAGCCCGGGAGCAGAGGAAATTTTTTTCCTTGTTACCTGTCTTCCTGAACTGCACTCCTCTGGCAAGTCTGGCAGAGAGAGTGGGAGGAAGGAGCTCCCGTTACTTTGATTTTACTTATTGCCATTACCAAGCCCTGACCTCAGGATGAGGGTGTGCAGAGTATGCGGCCAGATGTGTCCAGTGCATGGACATTGCTTCCTTCATTAGATTACAGGTCATCTGAGGCCACAGGCTTGGGATCCTGTTTCTGTAGAGCTCCGCTCCAGCAGCGTTGGCATTCCTCTCATTCTAAGGCTGAAACGACCAGGCCTAAAGGGGGAAGTTGCTTTGCATGCAGAGCATGGTCCCAACACACAGTCTGGTCTCCTCTGCGCACACAAAGGTAGGAACAGTACACTAAGAGCCCCAAGATTTGCGTTTGAATTCTATTTTCTACACTCATTACCTGGATGACTTTGGACAATTAGTGGTCTCCTTGAGGTTCATCTGGAAAAAAGGCAAATGATACATCTTCCCTTACATGATGAGTATTATAGGAAAGGGGGGGCACTATTTAACATGATTCTGCTTTTTCAGGAGATGGGTTGTTTCCAGGACTCAGGGTCTCCCCTGTGTGTTCCTTGCAGGAGAGCTGGCCCTTGGCGCTTAGTTATCCCTTGGTGAGTTTGGCTTTGCCAAAGTGAGGGAGAAGATCTGATGAGAGCTGGGCCACTTGGTGTAAGAGTGAAAAGAGCTTGTTGGAATGTGAGGTGGCTGGGCTGACCAGAGAGGGTGGGGTGAGGAAGAGAGAGAAGCCATATTCTGGGGGGCTCTGTTGCATCTCCTGATCAGGTAGAACCAAGCTCTTAAACGAGTTTACTGGCCTTGGCACCCATCTCTCCAAAGCAGAGAACAGACTCATGATGGGAAACCTGACCTCCAGAGCTGCAGAGAACAGCACTATCTACACAAAATAGTCCACACCTATCTAAAATGACACACAGGGCCTCCCTGGTGGCACTGAGGTAAAAGTCAGCACCACCAAGCTATCGCCAGCCACTGCAGCTTGAGTTCGACCCTGGCCAGGGAGCTACCCACATGGAGCAGCAGACCTCTCCTGTCTTGCCCGCTGCTCCCCTCAGCAGTGTATTTCGTCAGTCTGCCTGTTCTGTTCCCCACTCTGTCTCTAGTGAATCCTCTCACCCTCCCCGCAACTCTGGCCTGTACCCCAGCGTGGAAGGAGTGGTTTGTGTTGTCTCCTCAAACTGTAACTCACCAAAATGAGAGATATTTTTCTTAACTGTGACAACCAAATGAAGGACTGAGCACACCCATGGAACACAGATGACACCAGTGGCTCATGGGGCAGATGCTGGCCCCTTAGGAGCTCTGTAATGTGAGTTTGAGCAAGTCCTATCAGAACACAGCCCCCAGGTTATAGATGAGTTATGCCTCAGGGATTTCACAAGCCATCTGAAAATAGTTTCTCATCCCTCTTCCTTTCTGGCCTTGACCTGCCTTTCATTTAAAATGTGTCCCCAGGGCTCCTGATCATGACTGTGACTCATGTTCTAGCTGGGACTTTGGGTCTCAGCACCATACTCGTGGGCATTCCTGTTATTCCCTGAATTTATTCTTCATTGACCTGTTGTGGAGCACTAAGTAGGTGCCTGGCCTTGAACTCCACCCCGAGGCACAAAGATGAGGAGGTGGAGTGCCCTCAAGTTGCTCACAGAGCAGGGGTACCAGGGATATGGCCTGTCCTCCGGTCCCAGGACCCTCAGATAGAACTCTCCATGGAAGGGGGTGAGCCTGCTGTCCCTATCAGACTAGCTCGGAGCTTCAGCTGCAATCTCCTGGGAGCAGCACATTTCATGCCTCCTGCTTGGGGCTTTTCAGTGAATGTTTGCTGCAATCAATAGCACAGAGGGCTCTGCTCCTCTCAGCCAAGGCACATTCCAGAGGTGCTGGCTCCATCTTCAATATCTGTCACAGGTGGGTCTGAGTTCCCCTCTTGCCTGATGGGGGTGCTACAGATGGGCACCCAGCAAAACCAGTGCTGGTCCTGGAAGAGCAAGGGCCCTCAGGTTGGGGAGTTGCTGTGGCTTTAATGTAAAATCCCAGAAACATAATGATTTGTGTCTGTCTTGTTCAACAGGGTAGCCGCCGCCCTGGAACACGGTGGATGCTCACTATTATCTGTCAAATGAAGAAACTTGTGCACAGATGCCCACCAAGTTCCTGCCCCAGCACACTGCCCACCGGTGCCTGCTGCAGAGCTTCACACAGACACCTCCAGCCCCACCTGCCCCACCTCACAGCTAACCATCCCCTCTGAGCTCCCTCCTGCAGACTCTAGTTTTGCTTACAGTCTCTGGGGCGCATGCAAGACTTTAATTGTGTCATATTATTTTTATTTTTAAAGATTTATTTCTTTATGCATACAAGAACCGGGGTGTAGGCCAGAGGTGTGGAGGGCACGAGGTTCACCAGAGACAGAGTGGGGAGCAGAACAGGCAGACTGACTGCAATACACTGCTAAGGAGAGCAGCAGGCAAGACAGGCGAGGTCTGCTGCACCATGTGGGTCAGCCCCCTGGCCGGGGATTGAACTCGTGTTGCAGTGGCTGGCGATAGCTTGATAGTGCTGACTTTAACCTCTGTGCCACCAGGGAGGTCCTGTGTGTCGTTTTAGATAGGTGTGGACTATTTTGTGTAGATAGTGCTGTTCTCTGCAGCTCTGGAGGTCAGGTTTCCCATCATGAGTCTGTTCTCTGCTTTGGAGAGATGGGTGCTGAGGCCACTAAACTCATTAAGGGCTTGGTTCTCCCTGCTTTTTGAAATGTTCATTATGGCTCACAGAGCTTTCTTGGACGTCATCTTGTGTGATCCCAGGCAGCACAGTTTTTGACTCCTCTTATTTTACAGAAAACACTAAGTTCAGAAAAATCAAGTGACTCGGCCAAGGTTGCACAGCTATTCTGTGGAGAACCAGGACAGAGCTGTTTTGGGGAACACCTGCCTGAAATGCTGTTCCACTGCCAGCATAGTTTTGTAGAGAGCCCATCTCCAGGCCACCCCACGTGGCACTGACTCTATAGTCCAAAATAGTTCCTCGCCTGACCATTCAGGAGGGATGTGATCTGTGTTGTGAGAAGGAATTTGTTTTTCCTTTTTTTTTTTTTTTTTAAGATTTATCTATTTATTTATACAAGCACTGGGTACAGTCAGAAGTACGGGAAGGTGGGAGAATTCACCAGAGCCAGAGCAGAGAGCTGAGCAGGCAGACTGACGAGGTACACTGCTGAGGGGAGCAGCGGGCAGCAGGAGAGGTCTGCGCCCCATGTGGGATCCTCACCTGGCGGCCGGGGATCGAACCGGCACTGCAAAGGCCGTGGGCAGCCTCGCAACCCAGCGCTCAAATGCTGCACCACCGGGGAGGCCCCAGTTTTTCCTTTTTACAAGGTGCACTGGTCTGCATGCTATGCTAGGATTTTTCCACCGTCTGTATTTGATGTCAACTATTGTTTTGCAAGGTGTTCTTGAGACCCTCCGGCATCAGGCCTCCAGCCCGCCGACTGCTCATTAGCCTTGTTAGGAAAGGCAGAGGCATCTGTGGGGCTTGTTTTTCCTTGCTGGCAAGATGTCAGCCGATGGGAAGAGGTCCAAATAAGAGCACACAGGCCACGAAACGGACAGAGAAGTTGATGTCTAAGGTCAGATGGAAAGGAGGTGCGTCATGTTAGGCAGACCAGACGGCCAAGAGAGCTCACCTGGAAGGGACACAACACTGCACTGAGAGTTGGCAAACTTGGCGCAGCAGAAATGGGAGTCTGGCTCATGACTTTCCATGGGGGACAGGATTTGAAGTAAAGGGGAAAACTATATCAAGAAAAATTTAGACCAAATTTAAGATTTATCTCACAGGACCTAAATAAGTGTAACAGGGAGATTTGCACATGTCAACACATGTCACTCAGGGGGCCTGGGTGAGCTTTACTGAGTTGCTCAGCAATCCTGTCCTCCAGCCCAGTGACCTGTCCTAGTTTTCCCACCAGTTGGATCTGACTGGGCCAGGCAGAGGGCCAGACGAGGTGGGATGTCAGGGTGAGACCAGGTAGATTCTGCACTTGGGAGCCTTTAGAAAAATGCATTGGGAGTGATTCAGAATCCTGAATCATGTTAAAGGAAATTCTAAAATGGTCAAGAGTGTGCTGGGGACTCTGGAAAGCCTGGGTTGTAGGTGAGTAGCTGAAGGAGGTGCAGGCAGGCAGCACCCCTCAAGGGCTGGACCCTTTACCAGGGTTCCCGGCAGAACCGTGAAGACAAACCGTGCAGACAGCAGGGTCTATGCGGGGTCAGCAGAGTATTCAAGGGAAGCATCTATCTGGATGGCAACAAAATGATCCCCTTGGCCACACTGGGCTCACCAACCCTTCCTGAGTGAGCAAGATTGAGAAACTCACAGCCAAAAATGCCTTGTCTTACTAGTTGACACACACATACACACACCCTCAGGTCAACTGCACAAAACATGCAGTTCCGATTGCACAATCCAGCCTTAGTAATTCTCAGCCAATTTTTTTGGTGTCTATCTGGTGTTCCCAGATAACAAATGTGTAGTAATTGACCTTTTTGACTAGGAAAGTCCATGCTCTGCCCACAGAGAGAGCCAGCTAAGCAAACAGCGTCTGCATCTCGAGGAATCTTATTTCCATCTGAGTTACGTGCTCTCATGTCTCTGACTCTGGGAAGGTCCTGCGATGGCTCTCATAGCTGAATTATTTTTTTAAAGATTTATTTATTTATACAAGAACTGGGGTACAGTCAGAGGCGCAGGAAGGTAAGAGGATTCACAGAGACAGAGCAGGGAGCAGAACAGGCAGAGTGACCGAAGACACTGCTAAGGGGAACAGTGGGCGAGGCAGGGGCGGTCTGCTGCGCCATGTGGGAATCTACCTGGCAGGTTGGGGATTGAACCCACGCTAGAGAGGCTGCGGACAGCTTCACAGCGCTGTGCTCAACCTGCTGCGCCACCAGGGAGGCCCTCATAGCTGAATCTTAATCACTCTGTACCCCGAAGATGGAGTGGGAGAGGCTTGGGCTGATTCTAAATTGAAGCATTCAACTATCCCCCCCAGAAGAGGATATGGTAGATAGGAGCCCCATTTTATCCCCAAGGGCTGGAGGTAGTGAAAACTGTCTCTAGCCAGTTTACCCATAAGGAAGCCTCCAGAGCAGGCTGATCCAGACTTTAGACTCCAAGGACTTTAGGAAGAGAGTGACTTTACACTTCTCTTGTGTAACAGGAAAACACGTTCACTAAAGGTAGTTTACAGCTATCCCCTTCTCTGCTGACCTGCGCCTATCTGTTCATCTGGAATAAGCAGATTGGGGAGGGGAGAGGTAAGTTGGGAGGTACTATGCTGTTTGAATTTACATGAGAGGTCAGACTAACCAACCTGAATCTACTTAGACAATGAGAGGAGAGCAGCAAAAACCCATGAGCCAATATGAATTGTATTTGAGAAACATCTGGAGATACAGCAGGATGAGGGGAATCAAGGTGGCTGCCATGTGTGTGAGACAGTGGGGGGAGATGCAGGTGGGGAAGAGGATTTTTATTTTTCTAATTTTTTAAAGATTTATTTTTATTCCTTTAAGCATACAAGTACTGGGGTATAGGCCAGAGGTATGGGGGTGAGAGGATTCACCAGAGACAAAGTGGGGAGCAGAACAGGCAGATCTACTGAAATACTACTGAGGGGAGCAGCGGGAGAGACAGGAGAGGTCTGTTGTGCCATGTGGGTTTGCTCCCTTGCTGGGGATCAAACTCATGCTGCAGTGGCTGGTGATAGCTTGATAGCGCTGAAACTTTAACCCCTGCGCTACCAGGGAGGCCCCAGAAGAGGATTTTTAAAGCTTTTTATATACTGTGAATGAAATCTCTCCCTTTGGGATCTTTCCAGGAACCTCAAAAATATGTAAATTGTTTTCCAAATATGTTTTGCATAGTGGATTTGAGTTTGTTTGAATGTGACACCTTGAAGACATGAAGCCCACAGGGTAATTTTTTCCCCCCTTGTGGGTTGTAATCATAAAGGAAGATGGCTTGCTCAAAGAAAAACAATTAGTAGGACTTAGCAGTAATTCTCAGAGATAGGAGGACACTGATTTAGGTAAAGTTGAAAAGAGGCAGATTAATTATGAACTTCCTAAATTTTAAGCATGTGTGTATATGTGTGTGTGAGTGTGTTGTCTGTGTGCCACTGGATGATTTCCTGGAAAGGCAGGATCTACCTTTCATTACAGATCCAATAGTCCTGTGACTGCAGAAAGGTTAAGGGCTACCAAATGAGATGATATGTAGGGGATGGCTAAAACTACAGCTGTAAAAAAATAATTAATATTAATAATAATAATAATAATAATAAAGGAGAAAGACACCTGCCTTGGGACCTTTGGTAGAGGAAGGGATGATAATTAAGGTTAAATCAGGAGTAGTCAAGACAGGAATTAATTTTCACAAGCAAAATCAAGCCAAAGAGAGGGGAAAAATAAAAAGATACTGGAAACATGGATTTGGTCAGAAAATGAAAAATAAATATCTCCTCAGATTGTTCCCAGCAGGCAATTCCTCTGGGACCAGCCAATTTCAGAATTGGTTTCTGGCCAAGGCACACATATATCTGGATCTTTGATTTTTTAACTTCCAAGGAGAGTTTGTTCTTTTTTTTTTTTAAATCTCCTTGTATTTGAATGACTACATCTTAATTTTATACATTTTTCCTATTTGTTATTTTATGGGTTTCTTATCAATTTCTTTGATTATCACCGATGAGGTTTATTAACACTTTCCATATCATAAAAGCAAACATTTTTCTCAATAGGGACTCCTCTATGTAAATGTTTTTCATTTGTAGGGAGCTAAATCCTCCATCACTTTTTCTTTCCTACTTTACTAAGGTTTTCTTGCACCACAAAGTCATGTAAGTTTTCATTTTCAAAATTTAATTTCTCACCTAGCAAGGACCTGTTTTTAACCCGTTAGGATTTCAGTTTTAGTATGTTTTTAGGTAGCCAATTCTGTCAATAACATACAATTTTCTTAGAACTGAACAATCATCTTTGGTACATATTTAGATATTTAGTGATATTTAGGCGTTTCTGAATGTACTATTCAGTACTCTTTCTTTTTAAGATTTATTTTTATGCATACAAGAACTGGGGTGTAGACCAGAGGTACGGGGGGTGAGAGGGTTCACCAGAGACACAGTGGAGAACAGAACAGGCAGATCCACTGAAATACACTGCTGAGGGGAGCAGCGGGAGAGACAGGAGAGGTCTGCTGCGCCATGTGGGTAGCTCCCTGGCTAGGGATCGGACTTGTGCTGCAGTGGCTGTGGATAGCTTGACAGTGCTGAGACTTAACCCCTTGCTCCATCAGGGAGGCCCCAGAATGTACTATTCAGTTCTATATGCCCACCCACTGCCTACAATTATTCCTACATCTTATTGTTTTTATTAGTTTGCTTCATAAAACATTTTAATGACTGGTGAAGAGTTTTTGGTGTTGGTGTTAACTGTTCATTTAAGTGTAACATAAAGAAAGTGCAAATCATAAATAAGCTGAGGAATTTTTCATTTGAACACACCCATGTATGTAGCCTGCAGGAAGCCCCGACTGCAGCCCAGGCGTGGGTCTGTGTTAACACCAGGGCAGAACTCCGCTGGGTGGCACGGGGCAGACTTTCTCACCGTCTCCCTGTGCTAACTCTTGGGCCACAGCTTCTTACACACTGAGAAGCTGCTACTGACTTTCACACTTGCCAAAGATGGGTGAAAACTGTTGTGGATGGAGTGAGATGAGGAGAGAAATGGGGATTTTTGCTCCCAGGCTTTTCCACTTGGAAAGGCACTGAACCATTTCATCTGCAAATGAGCAAAGGGGAGAAGCACCTCAAATTCATAGTCTCTCAGCTTTTTTTTCCACATTTTTTCTTTTATATATTTTTTACATCATTTTTCATTTTTGCACAATGTATGCATTTTCATCTTGGTTTTAGTCCCCAAACAATTCCCACCCCCCTTGCTTTGATCCTACTCCCTCCTCCCCCCCATGTAGTGTGTCTTTGGTTTGTAGTTGCCTGTTGCTTGTTGATTTTGATTTTGACTTTACCAAGAGCAGGAAGAGCTGGATCATCCCTTTGTCAAATTCCACTATTTGGGGATGGGCAGGGAGTGTCTGGGTCATGGTCCCTTGGAGACAGCCTAGTGGGTTAGAGCCAACCCCTCCCCACGGAAGCCATAGGGGAGGGCATCCAGCCCTAAATTGAAGCGGCTCTGGATTATAAATCTCTCTATGGTGGACAAAGGAATATTTGTGGGTGATGCTGTATTTAGGTGAAATGTCTTTTTTTCTTAATTTGGGTTTGTATTGAACTGCCTCTGGGGATTATTTGATCTTGGGAGGTACAGCGTATGTGGGCATGAGAGGATGTGTGTGTGCATGCACGTGCCCATGCGCACGTGCACACACATACATCTGCAATAAGGATGAGAAGACACCCTGCAAATCATAGCAGAGAGAGGGAGACGGAGGCAGACAGAAACAGGGACAGGGCAGACAAAACAGAGATAGGGACAGACAGACTTGGAATGCCAACTTGGTCTGCCCCACCCAGGTGAAGCCTCCCTCTCTCCCAAATGCCAGCTGTGATTCTAGATTGCTGAGCTTGGACACGGTGAAGAGCAAGGCTGGCATACTGTACCCTTGCCTTGCCATGGAGGAACAGGGTGGGAAGATTCTAAGGGATCAAACTCTGTACGTTCTTCTGAGAAAAAGAAAAAAGGAGGAAGAAGGGAGGGGATCCCTGCTTTCTGTCACCTCAGATCATGGTGTGAGCCTGGCTGTGCTCGATAACCACGTGCATGTGTGCATGTTTTCCTTCCTTCAGGATACGCTCCTCTTATTATCTCCAGCCTGCCAATCAAGTCTGTTACGTACACAAGTCCTGGGGGGATGGGCCACTGAAGGCCAGCAGGCCTTCTCCACCTCACTGCTCCAGGGAGGCCGACCAAGACAGGTGGCATGAGTCGGAAGACCAGCAACCCCAGAGTCCTTGCTGGTGAGTGGCAGGGAGAAGGGGAGCTCCCTGTGAGGGGGTGCTGTTGTCGCAGCTGATTTACGATTGGTGTGTCCTATTTATTTTTTTACATTTTGTGGAAGAGATGTGCGCCTGGTAGGAAAGGAGAAAAGTAAGAAGACAACACTTGGGTAACAAATAAAAGAAGAAATGAGCAGAGCTGCCTCTTTGTAATTTTCACCTTTCAAGCTGCTTTGCCTCAAGGATGCCATGTGCTAGAGCGCTCTCTCTTCAAAAGACAGTCTTCTCACATCTGAAGACACCTGGCAAGGCACCCAAGGCCAGTACTCAGCTAGCTGCTACGGACAGAGGAAACCCCAAATCTCAGGGCCTGGGAACGTGTCAAGCTTCCACAAGGTGATTTAGGAAGCCACAGTCCCCCCAACTTGTAACACGTTGCCTCAAGTCATCAGACAGAGGAAGAGTGGAGAATCGCGGGAGCAGGGTTCCCATGGGCCAGACCTGGAAGTGGTACATGGGCCCCCACTCACATGCCATTGGCCAGAGCCAGACACAGGCCACTCCTGGGGGCCTGGGAGGGAAAAGGGGCTGTGCGCTCAGGAAGAGGCAGCACTGGGGTTTCCTACAGCAGAACCGCATCTCTTCCTCCTGATACACACTGTTGTGTAGAGTGTTCCTTCTTCCGAGACCACCTTCTCTCCGCCCTATGACTCCTTTACAGTCAGGTCAAGAACCCTTCCAGCCAGGAGTGATGCTAAGCAAAATAAGTCAGAAGGAAAAAAGATATATATTGGATGGTTTCACTTATAGGGGGAATATAGAGAAACCAAACAAAGGGTTAGGAATAGGACAAAACTTGCAAGCTGGCCATAGATCTGAGGCACACAGTGGGGAGGGGAAAGGAGAGGGATCAAAACAGGGGAGGGAAGAGCACAGGGGACTGTAGTGATGGATCACAGGTGCTGCAGTGGTGGGAGAACTATGGGGACCACACCTGAGGGGAGAAATCAAATATTGTACAAAGAAGAACAACGATGTAAGAAAATAAATTTAATAATGATAAAAAAGAACCCTTCCAGCCCCCTAAGTATTCCTTGATTCTTCCAGGCAGATGTTAGCACTTCCTTTCCATACCTCCTGGACACCTCTTTTGTAGTACTTGCATAATTTACAAATACAATCTCAATTTTTTGAGATTGGCCTCTCCTTTGCTAAACTGTAAGACCAGTGCAGGCAGGAATGGTGTGTTTTTTGTTTGTTTGGTTTTTATCTCTGTACCTGCTTAGCAGGGAGCCTGGAACATGCAGGACACAGTACTGAATGAATGAACAATATCTTCCCCTGGTTTTCTTTTTTTCCAGGCTAAATGTTCTCATTCCCTTCTAGCTTTCCCCAAGTAGCACAACTTTCAGTTTCTTCACCATCCTTGTCTCCATTTTTAGAATGAGCTAGAATTTGTCTATATTTATCATATATGCAAAGCCACAAGTCTGAACCAGGCATTTTGGGATTGGACTCTGGGCTGACACTGCCCACTTGCTTGGTGGTAAAATTCACAGCAGGTGTGGGGCAAAGCTGCAGGTACGGTCATAGACCTTCTTTCCACTTGAAACACAGCTCCCCTTGAATGACGTGGGGGTGGGGCTCTTACCTCCAGTGTAGTCAAATGTCTATATAACTTTTGACTTATTCAAAACTTAACCAGAACATTTCCCTGGGATTCACAAGGGTTGGCTTCAGGACCCTCCATGAGTACCCAAATCTGCAAATGCTCAAGTCCTTTATCATAGTAAATGCTCTGTATCTATGTGTTCCAAAAATCCACGTGTAAGTCAACCTGTGCAGTTCAAATCCAGGTTCTTCAAGGATCAGTTGGACTTCACCCCAGTCACACACATCTAACATTTCACTCAAAACCCATCCATTCTAATAGAACATTTTAAAGCTGTCAGGGGAAGGGTGTTACATTTCAATGTGTGAGGAGCTGCTGGGTTACGTGGGATTTTGAAAATGATTCCACATGCTTCTGTGCCCACAGATATGGACAGTCACCCTGAGGCAGATTTTATTTCCTAGTGGAGGAATCTTTTGAGTAGCTTCTTTTGGTCACGCAAATTTCAGTGATCAGTGTGGTGGGTTTGGTGGATTGGAGTATGACATCTCTTCCTCCTTGCAAGGAGAGGGTGAAATGCTGAGTGACATTTTCCAGGCCCCCTTGCTGCTAGGATTCTGGACATGATTAAGTGGCCACTCACATGCACATGCATGAGATTTGGAAGGTGGAAGTAAGTCAGAAGCTTGCTGAGACTTGGGCCTTCCTGTAGTATGGTTAGCAGGGGTCTCAGTGTCTCCCAAGAGACAGGGCTAGTGGCATCTATTTTTTTGCAGTGGTGGAACAACAGGATCTGTGTGGCTCTGGGGCCAATGGTTAGGGTAATAGTTTCCTGACTGCTGGATTTCAGCCAAAGCCATGTGCTCCTACAGTCAGTTCCTCACTGTCAGCTTGCTGATCCCTCAGCTTCCTGATATGATACAGATCCTGTCTGGCTAGTTCTGTCATTTGTGGAGGCTTAGCCTACAGTTTTAGCTTACAATGATTTGTAAGCACCTCGTCCCCTGTATTAAATATACCTCTCTTAAAATAGTGGAAATGAAATAAAACAAAAATAAAGACAATTAGAAAAAGAAAAATAATATTAAAAAATAGCTAGATTGATTTCTGTTATTTGCAACCTAATATGAGTTGGTATCCACTGACATCCAGGAAAGGTGCCCAGAGCTTCTTGTGGCATGATGGAAACTGTACCACTCTTTTTGAGACCACTGAGTATGTAGAGCTAAAAAAAAAAGCGTATGAATCTGCACAAGATTTGCAAGTCCTTTTGAGAAGACAGGAACCAATACTTCATCTCCTTCCCAAGATTAGAAGTTAGGGAGTACTAACTTGTTTGAGTGGCCATGACCACGATTTGCTGTCAGTAAAGGATCCAGCAGGGCAGTGAATATCTGAGCAGGTGACTTAACACAGGACTTAACAGTTGTGGGAGCACGGCTGGCTCTGACTTGTCATGTGACTCAGGCCAGAAGCCTCTCCTTATCCAGTCGTCTTGGCATAGTATGGGACTGTGGGGGTGCAATGGCTGGATGGAAACCAAGGAACACCTAACCTGGGAGCATGGCCTGTTCAGGGACCAAGTTCAGCAGGCAGGGCTTTACCATAGCTGTGGACATAAATGTCCACTGGGCAGTGCAAAGTCACCCTTCAATAACATGTAGCACCAACCAATGCCTGTAGACTAACCACAATTTCTAGTTGCTTTCTCAGTCTTGCATCTGGAAACAGAACTATCCTCTTCTGGGCTGAGTGAGGCTCTTAAGATGGGGGGAAGCAGGCAAAGTGATCTCAGAAGGGAGATATGGAACCTTCTGCTAATAAGGACATTTGTATAGTTGAACAATTAGTTAGAAAATTGAGAGTTATAATCCTATCGGTACCCCAGCAGGTGAAATGGGTCATCCACATTATTAGTATAAAAGAAAAATGACATTATATTCAAAATGAAAACTTACAAATAAAAGAACCCAGAGCGAAAATTAATGAAATGGTAAATAAAAGATTGAGAAAGTACCAAAAGTAAATGTAAGAGTTTATTTAGACGACAAAAGAATGTAAGAGGTAAATGGGCAAAGCATATGATTGGATAGTCTACAAAGGATGGGAAGAAGAAACGTGGAGAAATATCCAACTTCACTAATAGTCAAAGAAGTGCAAATTGAGACCTATTTCTACTAAATTGGGCAGAAATTATAATATCTAGTTTTGATGAGATTGGGACTGAACCCCTACATTACTAGGTAAAAAAATTGCAAAACTGAAAGCAGCAGGCAATGTTATTTTAGAAATATACATAACAGAAGCTCCTAGTTGTAAATGGCTGATCATAATTGAATTTCCTACCTCCCAACCTTCCACTGAATTATAGAAGACATATGAAAAAAATTTAGAGTAGTCCTGGGAAACGAAGAGGGTGTGCCTCCCAAGGCAAATTTCTGGAGATGAAGCTAATTGATGGTGAACTGCACCAGCCCATGACCCCATAGCAGATGGGGAGAGTATCCAAAACAAGGGATTTTCAAGGAATAGCTGGCATAATCCCAAGATCAGAAGCATTGGACCTTGGGAAAGGAGCTGATTATAGGCCTTGAACTTGGCTCATTCATGCACTGCTGGAGGTAAACTGGCAGAGCCAATTTGAGGGCAATTTCATAATGTGTTCCAAAATTTGAAAGTCATGTACTCTTCACTCCAGTCAATTCTACTTCTAAGGAGTCCACTGTATGGAAATACACGTGTGCACAGATACAGGTTTAAGTATATTCCTTGTAGTATTATTTTCAATTGCAAAAATTTGGCAAATATCCATCAGTAGAGAAGTTAGATGAATTACAGTTCTTCCATGGAATAAGTATGCAATTGTTAAAGAGATGAGGTAGAGTAAGATTCCATTTATGTTAAAAATTATGTTATGAGATTACACCTAACCTAAAAAAATGTTCATACTGTTTGGCATAGTATTACTATTTCTAGAAATATGTCCAGAAGAAAATGATCCAAAATAAGGAAAAAGCTTGAATCTAAGAAAAAGTTTACTGTGTATTATTTATAAGAGAGAAAATCTGGAAATAAGCTAAATATCTAATGACAGGGAAGTTATTCATTTACTCATAATACAAGATACTCAATGACACATCATATATTAAGTTATAATTATGGAAGACTTTATCCTGATGTGGAAATATACTTAAGTGAATAAACTTGCATATAAATCATGTAAAATATCACAACCAGGCAAAAAAATTGAATGTTAATGGTAGAACAAAGAAATAGATTATATTATAGTACTGCGCTGGGGGTGTGAACGTAAGATCGTAGATGACCATTTCCCCTCTGTTTTTGTCAGTTCTGAAAGGTTGTTTTTATAAACTCCTTTTTTTCTTTAATTTTTTTTTTGTAATTCTTCTTTAGATTCTTGCTTCTCAGTTAATTCTTATAATCCCTTCACATGTGCCCTTCTTACTACCTAAGTATCAGGTGCCTGCTTCCCTCTTGGCTGCAGGATGAAGTCTGTGGTTCTCATTTGCTGGGTGAGTATGTGGGGAAGAGGCCAAAGCCTGTGAGCTAGAAGACCAGGTTACGTTTCTGGTTTTGTGGAACTTTAGGTAAGTCTCTGAGCCTCTTTTTTTTTTTTTCAATTTTTTAAAAAAGATTTATTTATTTATGCATGCAAGAACTGGGGACTAGGCCAGAGGTGTGTGTGTGGGGGGGGGGGGGGTGAGAGGATTCACCAGAGACAGAGTGGGGAGCAGAACAGGCAGATTGACTGAAATACACTGCTGAGGGGAGCAGTGAGCAAGTCAGGAGAAGTCTGCTGCGCCATGTGAGTAGTTCCTTGGCCAGGGATTGAACTCGTGGTGCAGTGGCTGAGGATAGCTTCATAGGTTGTGTTTTAACACCTTGTGCCACCAGGGAGGCCCCAAGTCTCTCAGTCTCTTGGAATTCCCATTTCATTTCCCTTTTCCTTGCAAAAAAGCCCTTCCTACCCTACACTGCTGCACTACTCTGAGAGTCCCCTCATCACTGCCTTATTACCCACAGCTCACCCCGTGTAATTTCTGTCTCATTTTCTTAACAGAGTTACATTCCTCTGATGCAAAGACATGTTTTATTATCTGATCTCTCCCACAGCATCTAGCAAAGTGGGTATTCATATTTGCTAAATCAAAGTCACACCTATATAGGTATACCTTGTTTTTTGACATTTTGCAGATATTTAGTTTTTCATAAATTGAAGTTTTGTGGCAACCCTGCCTTGAGGGAGCCCACAGACACCCGTTTTCTAACAGCATGTCCTGTCTCTGTGTCACATTTAATTATGTACATTGTTTTTTAAGACCTAATGCTATTATTGCACACTTAATAGACTACAGTAGGGTGTAAATATAAATTTTATATGCACTGGGAATCCAAAAGATTCCCATGATTTGCTTTATTGACATATTTGCTTTATCGAGGTGTTCTAGAATCAAATCTGCAATATCTCCAAGGTGTGCCTATAAAAGCACCATATAAGCCCTTTAAAAAAGCAAAGGATTACTTTTCAACATTATTATTATTAGTAGTAGTAGCATTAATGATTTTTGCTTTGTGCAATTTCATCTCACAATCAGGACATCTCCAAATTTACCTCCCCACCATCTGCAATAAAGCTACCCAGTGTCATGATCATTTAAAATCCAGATTCCCACAACCCCTAGACCTAATGAACCAGATTCTCTGTGGGTGCAGCCTGGTGATCTGCATTTTAAGTTGGAAGATTATTCAGTTTATTGCCCAAAGTGGGACATTGGTGAGTACAAGCAGGCACTATTAATATTTACACAGGTACGACAGGCATAAACTAGGACAATCAATCTCATTTCAAGTATTCCCTGGTACAACAAAGTGTGAGAACCACTGCCCCAGGCTGTAAGTGTGAGCACTGGTATCTACCTCCCCTTGATTCCCTAGTAGGTTATAGCAAGAATGGCTTCCCAAACTGAACACTGCCCAGGGCTACCATTACTGAATGGAAGCAAAAGCTCACCAAGAGTGTGAGCACAAGGGCAGCTGATTCCTGGGTAGGTGCTGGCCCTCAATGGCATTCTGCTCCCTTGGCTGTGGCCTTGGTGAACAAAGACATCAGGACGGGATCTGGTGCCCCCTCTACTATCCTTCAAGGACATGGCTCTTTTCTCTGAGATGGGGTTTTAAGGAGACTGCTTCCCCATAACGCCCCATTCGACAGCGAGAAAGCACACCTGTGTAATGTGAATCAGGCCAACAATAGTGTAGGGTAAGGAAAAATGTCAGGCTTTTCTGCCCTCCCACCATCAGGATAGATGATGGATCCTTGCGGTCCTGAATGCATGCCTGATGGCGGGCACCTGGAATAGGGTGTGGGCATAGGTAGATGGGATTCATGTGGGCTAAGACTGTGCTTTTAAGGGTGGCGTCATGGGGATGCCAGCAGCAGCAGCAGAAGCCGAGAACCAAAGAGAAGCCGAGAGAGAAGCAAGAAAAGCAGAAGCTGAGAGAAGGCCGGGGAGCCCAGAGTGAAGACCTGCTGGGGGCCGGGAGGCCTGCCAGCCTCCCAGCCCCCCAGCACCCCTGCCTGCCATATGCCTGGTGAACCCCAATAAAAGACCTGCAAAACCACTGAGGACTCTGACTCCTCCTTCACCCGGTCTGCAGGGGATCAGAAAACCTGCACTGTGTCCCTTCCTGCCCATACAAATAACCACTTAGCATGGAGCGGGCCCTGCCAACTGCTACATCTAAGATAGTTATCACCTAGCCTCCAGCAATGAGGGCTGGGCTGTTGTTTCTTTCCAGGAGTACTTTTCTTCCGTTCATTTTGCCTTTGCATTTAATTTACAATTGTGGAAAAGTACCCAGTTCCATCAAAGCCAGTTGTAAGAACTTTGAGCCCAACAGAGCTAGGAAATCAACCTGAAAACACTAGTCTCTGACCTATCTCCTCAGGATCCCCTGAGATTAATAAGATGGTACAGCTGGGGTTTTTGTTGTCCCCTAATAGCATTAAGCCAGCAGTCCACAGAATCTCCACACGAGCGCGACTCATTCTTTTCTCTGCCCCACATTCTGTTCACACACATCCTTTTCTGTGTCCATAAGATAAGCCCATGCAGCACTACGTGAATGGCTGATGAACTTTCTGATTTGTAGAGTAGCTTGTTGAGGTTTGGAATTTTGGAGCACAGAATGGCTCTAAACTAAGGTTTTAATGATGCTGTATCTAACAAAATGGTTATGGCAACATATGTGACACTTGCGGACCTTAAAGTATGCCCAGAGAGACAGAGAGAGACTGGGACACAGAGAAAGGGAGACTCCCAGCTGAGCAGGTGAGCAACAGCTGAAGAAACTGGGCTTGCAGAGCCTGCCTAAGTGAAGGTGCTATGATAGCTATGACATGTAACTGAGGATTGTCACTTGTAAGACTCAATTTGCTTCTATTATTTCTGTGCCATAAAACTATGTGACTCTGGCTTTGTGTGGCCGTGTGACATTCCTCTCAAATGCCACTTCCTCTAAGAAACCTTCTATTTCAAATAGTTTGTCCCTTTCTTACCAGTCTTTTTTCCCTTCTGTCTTTCTAAATGCCACTCTATTCACCCTCCTAAATCATTCTTTGATTGTTTCTTCCCTGCTGCAAAATCTTTCAGGATTCAATCACTACATAAAACACAAACTCTCCTACTCAGGCCTCCAGTCCTGCCATTCCACCGGTATTTCCCACTCTCAAACTCAAGCCAGGTTGGCGTATTTGTAGATCTGGAAAGTCAGAAGTCCTGGATTCAAATCCAGTCTCTGCTGTTGTAGGGGGCAGGAATGGCCCGGAGCAGGTTTTCTATTATCCCAGCAGACGGGGTATGGGGGGAGTCAAGAGTCCTGGAGCCCTCAGTGGCTTTTGCAGGCATTTATTGCTATTTACCAGGCATACGGCAGGCAGGGCTGCTGGGGGGCCGGGAGGCTGGCAGGCCTCCCAGCCCTCAGCAAGTCTTCACTCTATCTGGGCTCTCCGGCATTCTCTCTGCTTTTCTGCTCTCTCCCAGCTTCTGCTTCTCCCGCTTCTGCTTCTACTGGTGTCCCCATGACGCCATCCTTAAAAGCCCAGTCTCAGCCCAGGTGAATCCCATCTACCTATGCCCACACCCTATTCCAGATGCCCGCCATCAGGCATGCATTCAGGACTGAAAGGATCCATCATCTATCCTGATGGCAGGAGGGCAGAAAAGCCTGATACTTTTTACCTTACCCTACAGCTTTATTAGCTGCCTGACACTGGACATCTTAGTGACCTCTCTTCTTCCCAAAGCTGCTCCTCTGCAACTTTGTACTCCTGCACAGAACCATACCAGATACAAGATGTGCATTTCAATCTTGCAAGGTCCCTGGATTAGAGGTCTTACTTAACCCATTCTAGAGATGGTAAAACTGAGGCCCCAAAACTTAAATTACTTGTCCAAACCCATGCATCTGGTAGGAGGTAGAGCCAAGATCTGCAGACCTCAAAGTTTGTATGCCCCAAAGCCCCACACAGCACATCGGGTTTATCAGAGACATTGTAGGGTAAGGAAAATATCAGGCTTTTCTGCCCTCCCGCCATCAGGATAGATGAGGGAACCCTGTGATCCTGAATGCATGCCTGATGGCGGGCACCTGGAGTGGGTACACCTGGGCTAAGACTGTGCTTTTAAGGGCGGCATCACCGGGACGCCAGGAGAAGCTGAAGCAGCAACAGAAGCCGAAAGAGAAGCCGAGAGAGAAGCCGAGAAGAAGCAGCAGAAGCAGCAGAAGCAGAGAACGCCAGAGAGCCCAGATAGAGTGAGGATTTGCTGGGGGCTGGGAGGCCTGCCAGCCTCCCGGCCCCCCAGCACCCCTGTGCCTGCCATATGCCTGGTGAACCCCAATAAAAGACCTGCAAAAAACCACTGAGGACTCTGACTCCTCCTTTACCGGGTCTGCATGGGATCAGAAAACCTGCACTGTGCCCAGTCCGGCCTTTACAGACATGAACTAGTTCTCACAGGCTTCAGCACATGCAAGAAGGCTGTAGGCTCAGTGGAGGGGCAGGGCTTGGCCAGAGCAGGCTTTTCCTGTGAGGGTACGTCAAAGAAGCTCCCTTGGAAGGAGGGAAATGGTCTCTAAATGGCTAACAAATTAACAGACTTATTTTAAACTAGAGGGTATCTTTTGGATCTATCAGACATGAACAGGTGAGAGATTGCTGGAAAAGAGGTAGATTATTCACTTTCAGCATGGTTTCCTTTTTGTCTCCCTGGCCTGGAGAATTCTTTTACCTTAACTGGTCAGAAGCTAGAGAACCAGGGAAACGCAGATATGTTAAGAGACTAAAGATCCAACTGCCCTGATTGCCCTTTGGGAGGGGCGGTCAGTGTTTAACAAAATTACTTTGAGAGAGAAAATCATGAGAATACACATATTTGCATAGTATTTCACAGCTGACAGAGCCTATATACTAACTCATTGTCTCCCAGAATCTCTGAACTAGAGACACCTGGGCCAGTAGTTCCCAACTCTGCACTGAGGTCATCTAGGGAGTTCTGTTATTGTCTAGGTCCTCAGATTCCCTCCAGGAGCTGTGTGGTTAAATGCTCCACAGGGCTCCCCATGGCAGCTGGATTTGGCACCACTGCTGTCAGTCCCACTAACTGCCACTGCTTCCCACCATCTCTCTCCTGTTTCCTGTAGTGGCCTCCTCACTGGGCTCCTGTCTCCAGTCAGTTCCCTCTTCACTCTGCCACCAGACTAAGCGCCCCAAAACACATCTGATCATGTTCCCCGCTACCCCCCCCCACCAGCTCTCTTGGGCTAACCCTTCACTTTGAGTGAGTTGTGGCGTGGTGAGTCTAGACCTCACTCACTCCCCCACCATTTCTTCTACATAGTCCCTCTGTGTAGTGTTTTCTGATTTCACCACCAGCCTACAGCAGGTGCAGAGCATCTTCTATCAGCTGCTCCCAGGGTTATGCAGTTATTTGATTACAGCCTAATTGAATTGCACAAGACTGTGGGGGAGGGAGCCTTTGGACAGGGGTTGTGTCTTGTTTATTTCCATATCCTGATGCCTGGTGCAATACCCTACCCACGGTAGGGGCTCATTCAACATGAATGAATGGATGAATGCATGAATGAATGAACAAACGCACACATGCACATGCACAAGTTCCTTGAGTAGTCATTTATGTTCACTTTAGAGAATGGATGTGCTTAAAGTGAGCTTTCATTCCTTAAAGGCCTAATAGCCCAGTTAAATAGCTTACTGTATTTACTACAAATTAAGAGGAGCCTTGGGCTAAAGAGATTGGTTAGGAACTGGAAGACTCTGCTTTGGGTTTGATACCACTTGTTCTGTGATCACTTAATGTTTTTGAAATAATCTCATTTCAAACATTATTAATAATACTTCTTTGTAAATCAAAGATGTCAAGGTTCACCTAATGGACTCTAATTCAATCTATCTAACCAATCCCCGATGGGTAGGGAGGTCGTTCCCTTTCCTTGGCAGCAGGCCTGTGTGCCAGGTTGCAGGCAGGGGTGGTGGCAGTGCTCAGGCACTCTGCTTGCCTAGCCAGCCCCTCTACCAGCAGACCCTCAAGAAAGGACCGTGGCTCCTGGGCCCTGAAACTCACGACCTAAAGACAAGGACAGAGACACTGGGTGGAGAAATGCCAGGAGCCAGATAGGTTAAAGGTCACATTGGAAATGCTCAGTAGTTTGGACTTAAAATTTGGATTTAAAGCCTGGTTCTCCACTACGGGCAAGGAGAGAGTGGAGGGACATAGTCAACAGACTCCAAGAAAACAGATGCCAACCAAGAATACTCTATCCCGCAAAGCTCTCTTTCCTCCATGAAGAAAGAATATGGACCTTCCCAGACAAAGAGAAACTCCGGAATTTCATTGCGACTAAACCCCCACTCCAAAAAATACTACAAGGAATCCTAAAGCCAGAACCTCAGAGGGACGAATAACAACGAAAGAAGACCAAAAAAAAAAAAAGTTATTAAAAGAATAAATAAATAAAATCAAAGGAAAGACAAACATAATGGCAAATACAGATGCTAACATATCAATATTAACTCTAAATGTAAATGGACTAAACTCTTCAATAAAAAGACACAGAGTTGCAGCCTGGATTAAGAAACAAAACCCAAACTTTTGCTGTCTCCAGGAAACACATTTAGCTACAAAAGATAAAAATAGGCTCAAAGTCAAAGGATGGAAAACAATCCTACAAGCAAATGGGCCAAAAAAGAAAGCAGGAACAGCTATACTTATATCAGATAAAACAGACTTCAAACTCAAAAAAATAAAAAGAGACCCCAATGGTCACTACATTATGATTAAGGGGACAATACTTCAAGAAGAAATAACACTCATTAACATATACTCACCAAACGAAAGAGCACCAAAATATATCAGACAACTGTTGTCCTCTCTGAAAACAGACATCAGAGAAAACACATATGTAGTGGGAGACTTCAACACACCACTATCAACAATGGATAGATCAACAAGACAAAAAATAAGTAAAGAAACTAAAGCTCTAAATAAGGACCTAGAGCATTTGGGCTTAACAGACATCTATAGAACACTAAACCCAAAAAAAACGGAGTACACATTTTTCTCAAGCGCACACGGATCATTCTCCAGGATCGATCACATACTGGGGCACAAGACAAACATCAACAGATACACCAAGATTGAAATCATACCAACCATCTTTTCTGACCACGAAGGCATCAAACTAGAAATAAATCATAAAAAGAAGGCAAGGAACTATCCTACCTCATGGAGATTAAAAGCCACATTACTGGAAGACCACTGGACTAACGAGGAGATCAAAGAAGAAATTAAAAAATTCTTTGAATTGAATGACAAGGAGGACACCAATATCCTAAATGTATGGGATGCAGCAAAAGCAGTAATAAGAGGAAAATATATAGCAATAGAAGCTCACATCAAAAAACAAGAAAGAACTCAAAGAAACAACCTAATCTCGAAGCTCAAAGATCTAGAAAAAGAACAACAAAAAAACCCAGAACCAGTAGAAGAAAAGAAATAATAAAAACCAAAGCAGAAATAAATGAAATTGAAACTAAAAAACAATCCAAAAGATCAATGAAACCAAGAGCTGGTTCTTTGAAAAAATAAATAAAATAGACAAACCCTAGCCAGGCTCACAAAGGAAAAAAGGGAGAAAGCACAAATACACAGAATCATAAATGAAAGAGGAGAAATCACAACGGACACAGCAGAAATCAAAAGAATAATCAGTAACTACTATGAACAGTTATATGGAAACAAGTTCAACAATCTAGAGGAGATGGACAAATTCCTACAACTCTACAATCACCCAACGCTAGATAAAGAAGAAATAGAACACCTAAACAGGCCAATTACAAGCAGCGAAATTGAAATGGTAATTAAAAACCTCCCCAAAAACAAAAGCCCAGGACCTGATGGATTTACAAATGAATTCTACCAAACATTCAGAGATGAATTAGTCCCTATCCTTCACAAACTCTTCCAAAAAATTGAGAAGGAAGGGACAATACAAACACGTTCTATGAAGCCAATATTACACTAATACCAAAACCGAATAAGGACAACACAAAAAAGGAAAACTATAGGCCAATCTCCCTAATGAACACTGATGCAAAAATCCTCAATAAAATTTTAGCTATCAGAATCCAACAATGTATCCATAAGATAATTCACCACGACCAAGTTGGATTCATTCCAGGGGCACAAGGATGGTTTAACATCCGAAAATCAATCAACGTTATCCAACACATCAACAAAAGAAATATAAAAACCATATGATAATATCAATAGATGCTGAGAAAGCTTTCGACAAAGTGCAACACCCATTCATGATAAAAGCCCTTGAAATTCTTGGGATACAAGGAACATACCTCAACATCATAAAGGCCATCTATGACAAGCCAACAGCCAGTATCATTCTCAATGGTGAAAAGCTGAAAGCAATTCCATTAAGATCTGGAACAAGACAAGGATGTCCACTCTCACCACTGCTTTTCAATATAATACTGGAAGTCCTAGCCAGAGCAATAAGACAAGAGAAAGACATCCAAGGAATCCAAATAGGAAAAGAAGAAGTCAAACTATCACTATTTGCAGATGATATGATAATATACATAGAGAACCCCAAAATCTCCACAGAAAAACTAATTCAACTCATCAATCAATTCAGTAAAGTGGCAGGATACAAAATCAACACGCAAAAGTCAGTAGCCTTCCTATACACAAACAATAAATCTGAAGAAGAAGAAATCAAAAAAACCACCCCTTTTATTATCGAAACAAAAAAAATCAAATATTTGGGAATAAATCTAACAAAAGAGGTAAAGGACCTATACAAAGAAAACTATAAAACACTGTTAAAAGAAATAGAAGAAGACACAAAGAAATGGAAAGACATCCCCTGCTCATGGATTGGAAGAATAAACATTATTAAAATGGCCATCCTACCAAAAGCAATATACAGATTCAATGCTATTCCAATCAAAATCTCAATGGCATTCTTCAAAGAAATAGAACAATTATTGATGAAATTCATATGGAATCACCAAAAACCCCGAATAGCCAAAGCTCTACTGAAAAAAAAAGAAGGAAATGGAGGCATCACACTCCCAGACTTCAAACTTTACTACAAAGCAATAATCATCAAAACTGCATGGTATTGGAACAAGAACAGACATACAGACCAATGGAATCGAATAGAAAATCCAGAAATAAACCCACAGATTTATGGTCAACTAATCTTTGACAAAGGAGCGAAGACTATGCATTGGAGCAAAGAAAGTTTGTTCAATAAGTGGTGCTGGGAAAACTGGGTCGCTACATGCAAAAGAATGAAGCTTGACCACTACCTCACACCATACACAAAAATCAACTCAAAATGGATTAAAGAACTAGACATAAGACCTGAAACCATAAAATACATAGAAGGAAATATAGGCGAAACACTACGGGATTTGCACATCAAAGACATCTTTACAGACACATCACCCAAAGCAGTGATAGTGAAGAGAAAGATAAACAGCTGGGACTACATCAAATTAAAGAGCTTCTGCACAGCAAAAGAGACAATAACAAAAACAAAGAGAAACCCCACCAACTGGGAGAACATTTTTGCACCCAACACTAATGATAAAGGACTGATCACAAAAATCTGCAAAGAGCTGATGAGACTCAGCAACAACAAAGAAAATAATCCAGTCAAAAAATGGGCAGAAGAGCTAAAAAGAAACTTCTCTGAAGAGGAAATGCAAATGGCCAACAGACATATGAAAAAATGTTCAACATCACTTGTAATCAGGGAAATGCAAATCAAAACTACCATGAGATACCATCTCACACCAGTGAGAATGGCACATATTAAAAAAACTAGCAACAACAAATGTTGGCGAGGATGTGGAGAAAAAGGAACTCTTGTGCACTGTTGGTGGGAGTGCAAACTGGTCCAACCACTATGGAGAGCTGTGTGGAGATTTCTGGACCTACTAAACATAGAGCTTCCATATGATCCAGCAATTCCACTCCTAGGTATTTACCCAAAGGACACAGAAACATCAATTCCAAAGAGCACCTGCACTCCTATGTTTATAGCAGCACTGTTTACAATAGCTAAGCTTTGGAAACAACCCAAATGCCCAAAAATAGATGACTGGATCAAGAAGATGTGGTACATATATACCATGGAATATTACTCAGCATTCAAAAAAGATAAACACATGCAATTTGCAGCAACATGGATGGCACTGGAAGGGATCATGCTCAGCGAAATAAGCCAAAAAGAAAAAGAAAAATACCGGATGGTCTCACTCATAGCAGGAATCTAGAAAACTTAAATAAGGGACCAGGAAAATGAATATAAGAAAGTGAAAATCAAAATCAACAAAAAACTATGAACCAGAGACACTTTTGGGGGTGGGGGGCGGGAGGGGAAGGATTGGGGTCAGAATGGGGCGTTTGCAATTGTATGGGGGAATATAAAATATAAATTTAATATTTAAAAAAAAAAAAAAAAATAAAGCCTGGTTCTCCTTATGAAGTTGAGAAAGTCTCTCAATCTTTCTAAACCTTGGTATTTTCATTTGTAAGTGGTGATAATACTTGTATCTCCCTTACTAGAGCCAATACACTACACAAGTTGTCTTGAGGATTAAAGGACCTAATTATGTCAAGGAAATCCTATGTAGCAGTGAGATAATGCTCAGAGATCCCTTTTAGCTGCTGAGCTTTGGCAGCTGAACTCTATCCCCATGTTAGGTTCCATTCAGATTTGTTTTTTTTTTTTGTTTTTGTTTTTTTCAGATTTGTGTTTTACTTTGCGCTTTAGTCTCAAGCCTGCAGTCCAGTTAGTGGCTGGTCGGTAAGTGTCCCCTGGGGCGGAACAGGATAGGGACCTGTTTTGTAGCCATCCCAGGCAGGTTCATTGTCAGTTTTTGCAGACAGATAAATTGGTAGATTTTATAGGCCTTTAATGTTGAATCAAGGGACAGAAAAGCTTTTTCTTCAGTATTTCTCTGGCATCTCCTCTCTCTATAGTCCCGCCTCAGAGTGACCCGCCCTTATAGCCCCTCCTGACAGGTGTCTCCATTTACATATGTGCATACTCCATGCTCTCTGGACCCAGGTGTCCATAAATTACAGGTGTGCATGCAAGACCACAGGTGCTGGTCATAGATGCTAATGGTGGGAGGATATAAGAACCTGATTTTTAACTCATTTACCCTACAGGACTCTTCAGCCAACTGTGCCTGACTCTGGATCCTGCTTGCGGGTACCTGGAACCCCAGTGTAAAAGCTGTCACCAGCCTAAGGGTTGAAGAATATCAAAGGGGCTTAGCTGAAGGAGGTGGGAAGGAGCATCCAGTGCAGATTAATTCTAGGTGGTTCTGGGAGCCTTCTGTAATGTGTTAGTAGGTACTAAATGGCTGTTTAGATGAAAACAAGATTGTAGGGTAAGGAAAAATGTCAGGCTTTTCTGCCCTCCCGCCATCAGGATAGATGATGGATCCTTGCGGTCTTGAATGCATGCCTGATGGCGGGCACCTGGAGTAGGGTGTGGGCATAGGTAGATGGGATTAACCTGGGCTGAGACTGGGCTTTTAAGGGCAGTGTCACGGGGACGCCAGCAGAAGCAGAAGCCGAAAGAGAAGCCAAGAAAGCAAGCAGCAGAAGCCGAAAGAGAAGCCGAAAGAGAAGAAGCCCGAAGCAGAAGCAGAGAATGCCAGAAAGCCCAGATAGAGTGAAGATTTGCTGGGGGCTGGGAGGACTGCCAGCCTCCCAGCACCCCTGCCTGCCACGTACCCGCTGAACCCCAATAAAAACCTGCAAAACCACTGAGGACTCTGACTCCTCCTTTACCCGGTCTGCATGGGATCAGAAAACCAGCACTGGTCCAGTCCTGCCCCCTACAATTGGCGTAAGTTGGCAAGATGATCCATGAAGATGGGTATGGAGCCCTCCGAAGACCTGGAGGGACTAAGGAGTAACAATGTTTGCCTGTGACGACGCTGGAGGAGCCATGGCGGCACAGAAGGTGGATACGGTCCGGGAGCTGCGGGACGAGACCTCGCATGGAGGAGACGCCCGAGAGGACCAGCCAATGACCCCTGAGGCAGCAAGAATCATCGGCAAAGAGAGGACCAAGATTTGGAGCTCACCAGTGCTGATTCAGGGAGAGGCCAAGGGACTTGGACTGATGGACTGACAATTGAACTTGGACTGACAATCCCGCCAGAGGGCGGAGGACCTTGCAGGTTGATGCGTTTTGGGACCCTGGGGTGGAACAGTTTTGTTTGTAAACCCCAGGAGATGGGAATCTGGGGGTGGCCAGTGGGCCTAGATGGCCAAAGGCAGCCTGTGTATGCCCAGCAGCCAGGCAGAGGAGAAAAACCAACTGAGAAGGCAAAAGCTGGTACTGATGCTAAGTTAAGAAGCCCTGAGTGGCTGTTAAGCAGCCTGGGTATGCTGAAGACCTGTGAGTCTCGTAAAATCACCTGTGGGTGAAGCCCTGCTCATTCTTGAGTGAGGGTGAGGAGCTGAGGAACCCATCCTTGAGGGACGAGTGGGGAACGTGGCTTGGGGTGGAGCCCAAGCCAAATGTAGAGTTTGTATCTCCGACCCATGTGCTTGTGCAGCGGGTTGGCTTGAGTGCAGGGGTCTGCGAGTCGCATGGGTGGCTGTGAAGGCCGAATGTTGGAGCGACTGCAGACAGAAGCCCTGAGGGTTGGCGATTACTCCCAACAGAATAGAATCGCCAATCCCAGAGCGAGTGCATCCTGGGGGTGGATGCTGTGTGTGGCTTGTAGTCGATACTACAGCCAGAGAAGGCCAGGAAGCCCGATGGCTCCTAGTGTGTTACAGTAGATGCCGTGAGTGATTCCCCTCCCTCGTATGAGCAGTGCCTTCGGCAGCAGATTTGGTGGCTCAACTGCTGGTACAAATAATTGTCTTTTGCACTAGGTTGGGGCCCTGCCTGGACTTATTTGTGTTCCATTGTATTTTGTTATATTGTGATGTATTTCATTTACTTTTGTGGGCCATGGCTGCAGTGTTCATATTGCCAAGAGACATGTGTTAATGATTTGTATATAGAGACTGATAAAGACTATATGGCAGAAAACCCTGAGGGGGTGGACTGTAGGGTAAGGAAAAATATCAGGCTTTTCTGCCCTCCCACCATCAGGACAGATGATGGATCCTTGCGGTCCTGAATGCATGCCTGATGGCGGGCACCTGGAGTAGGGTGTGGGCGTAGGTAGATGGGATTAACCTGGGCTGAGACTGGGCTTTTAAGGGTGGCATCACGGGGACGCCAACAGAAGCAGAAGAAGCCCAAAGCGGAAGCAGAGAACGCCAAAGAGCCCAGATAGAGTGAAGATTTGCTGGGGGCTGGGAGGACTGCCAGCCTCCCAGCACCCCTGCCTGCCACGTACCCGCTGAACCCCAATAAAAACCTGCAAAACCACTGAGGACTCTGACTCCTCCTTGACCCGGTCTGCATGGGATCAGAAAAACAGCACTGCGTCCATTCCTGCCTCTACAAAGATCTTTTTTAAAAATCTGGCAAATTGGTCAAGATTTTAAAAATACATAATACTAGGAAAATGGTCACAAACATACACTGGTGAAGTGTAAATAGGTACCACCTATCTAGAAAGCAATTTGGCAGTGGGTACTAGTATTAAGAACTAAGAGTCCAGCAACGCCACTTCACATTATTTACCCAAAGGAAATAATTATGGCTATATGCAAACTTTAAGTTAATAATGTTCACTGTAGCATTATATATGAGTGAACATGTAGAAACAATCTAAATGCTTAGCAGGGGAAAAGTTAAATACATCCTGGTGCATATAAAATACTGTACTTCTAAGCAAGCAGGCTACAAAACAGTATTGCTAAAAAAAGGGGTTTTTTGTATATAGAAAAATGCGTACATATACAACCTAGAAATAAAAATCCTGCAATAATATAGCCTAAAGCTCCTTCTTTAAGCAAGTTTCTTTTAAGGGGTGGGATTAGGTTTATTATTTCCTGCAGTGGAAAGCCCACAAGCAGGCAGGCAGGGCAGGGGGACTGGGGGGTATTCAGAGACTAGCAGGGGGGCGAGGCTGGGTGGCCAGGAGGCTGGCAGCAAGCAAGCTTCCCAGGTCCTGGCAAATCTCTGTGCTCTCTCTGGCATCCTTAGCCTCGCAGTCCTCTGGTGGTCTCACCTCAGTGGTCTTTCTCACCATGCTGCAGTCGCTTCCTTTATCCCTCGCCTTTAGGCACAGGTGTGAGCATTTACACAAGTGCACACCTCGTGTTGTCTGGACCCAGGTGTCCACAATCACAGGAGGCATGTAAGATCTCAGGTGCTAGCCATAGAGGCTAATGGAAGGAGGGTGTAAAAAAGCCTGATTTTTAACTTCATTTACCCTACATTTCCCTGTGTGCTTTCGTGTGCTCCAAGTGTTTGACCTTGAAGTTATATGCCTTTTCTATATTGTGAAGAAATAAGTGTTATGAAGAAACACAAAACAATACCTGCAGTCCATACAGAATCCTCAAGCACACTCAGGCCAGCAGGTTGCTGCATGAAAACCTGGGGAGTCTTTTTGATCCCCAGCAGGATGTTCTCTCACTTTATCAAAGGAAAACCTCGGCTGGAAGACGTGGGTGTGGAAGAGAGAATGTGCTTCCGCTTCCACTCACAGTTTAGAAACATCTGTATTTATAGCCTGGGCATTGACCTTTCTAGTCGACCGCAATTTATGGTTTCTTAATTGGTTTTCATGGAGAAAAAAAAAAAGCCACCGCTTTTTTTTACACACCAGACAAGGACGGAGCAAATCCCACCAGAGGGGGCGGGGGTGGGGGGCTTAGGGTGTTGGGGAGGGATAGTGGGGAGGGGTGTGGGCCCCCGCAGCAGGAGAGGCTGGGTCTGTTCTCCTCACTTTACCTTCCTGTCACACTGAATTATGAGCCTTTAATTGATCTGGTGAATCACAGCCAGGAGATGTTGGAGAAGCTGGACTCTAAATGAATAATCTCTTGATGTTCTATATTTATTTGTCCTCCCACAGTGATGTCCATGGCCAATCCTAAGGTAGGGCAGCTTTTCCCCCACATTTGGGACCACCTGCCTGGTAGCCAGGCAACAGAGGAGTCCAGCTTGTCTGGCAGGATTTCAGGGACAGGGTGGGAGGATTCCAGTCACTTGTTAGCCAGTGAAGTAAAATCATCACAAGGAAGGGGGCTGGAAGGAATGCCCTGAACCCCCTCATCTCACTTTTGTACACTGTAATGTCACAATTCTGGGCTATCTTCTATATAAACTAATATCTTTTTTTCTTCCTCTGGCATATATCAGGAATTCTTCAAATGTTAGTTACTTCTCTTTTTAATTTTGTATGTTGTTTGTGCAGGTTTTTCCTTCACAAGATGATTTAGTCTCTCCAGGGGGAGATGCCCGTGATGTTTTCTCTGGGTGTGGGTATACAGGGTGGTGAGGGAGGGCACAGGGAGGGAACTGCAGATGCTTCCACCACAGGGACACCCTGTCCCAGGCACTCAGTTAACTGCACATTCAGTTCATCCTCACAACAAATTCTATAAATGCAGAATTATTTATTTTCAGACAACAGCTTCAGAGGAATTAAAATAACTTGCTCAGGTCACCCCCACCAGGAAGTAACAGTTGGGATGTGAAGTTAGGCAGTGTGGCTTTGACTGCCACTAACCTCCTACACTGCTCTCAGAGGAGGCCTGGCCCAAGGTGGGGGCAGGGACAAGTTTAGCTGTGCCAGGTCATCTTTGGAGAGTGACAGGAGGTTCTGGTGGGAGTAGGGCATGACTGTCTTCAAATATAACCAGCTCTGGGGCCTCCCCTGGTGGCGCAGCAGTTGAGCGCTGGGCTGCGAAGCTGCCCCCAGCCTCTGCAGAGCCGGTTCAATTCTCCTGCCACGCCCACTGCTCCCCTCAGCATTGTATTTCATCAGTCTGCCTGTTCTGTTCCCCGCTCTGGCTCTGGTGAATTCTCTCACCCTCCCGCGCTTCTGACTGTACCCAGTGCTTGTATAAATAAATAAAAAAATCATATATATATATATATATATGTAGATCTGCTACTAAATATCTATGTGACTTTGGGCAAATTTTTAAAACTTTACAGGTCCCGCTTTTTTCATATATAAAGTAGGATTATCTTTTCCTATCCTATTCAGAGGAAGGTTGGGAGGGGGGTGGGTAGGGAGATAGACACAGAGAGGCCTAGATTGCTACCCTGATACTCTCTCTCAGGAGCTAAGCAGTCGCAGACAAGTTCCTAGACTTCTGGAGGAGAGTTTCCTCTGCAAAAGGAAGGTGTGGACTGAGGACATTTAAGGTCACTCTTAGTCTGATCTTTATTCTCAAACCAGGATGCTACCTGGTGGGGTAGGTTTAGAACTTCAGATCCTAGAGAGGGGAGCAGAGGACTGTAGATGCTGGTAAGGCAGATGGGCTCCAGAAACTGCACAGACCCCAGAAAATGGCCTTGGGGAATCCAGATCTCCACCAGCAAAGCCCAGCAGGTAGCCTTACCTGAAACAAAGGAGGCTCACACCCCATTGTCGCTGCCCAATCAGAAGACCTGCAAGTGCAGCCACCTGAGCACATCACCAAGCCCTGCTGAGTCCCTGCTGACCCCTCAAACCAAGACTCCTTCACCCCATCCCTTTATCTGCCCCAGCCTCCTTTCATTAGTGCCATTCTCATCCCCTCTACGTTTGCTAATTCAATGAGCTGCGGGTCTGTTAAATTAAGCCCACTGCTGCCCTTCCAGAATCCTCTAACGGCTCTAATTGGAAAAACAGCCTCAGCCTGTGCCCATCAAAGCTGATTATATCTTCACGCACCGGGGCCTGGTCCTTGTCCGGGGTGCTCGCTCCACCCGCCTGTGAGATCATCCCGCCCGGTTCCCCCGGGCTGTCTGCGCCTGGCAGAAGTCAGCCCGGGAGAGGCGCCTCCACCACTTCAGGCGGGAGCAGCTGGCCTCCTGAGCCTCGCCTCTGACGGCATAAACAAATTTGAGCTCATCACACAGAACTAGAAACAACTTGTGCCCAAAGCAAGAAGTCATTTTCTCTAACCTGCTGCATTCACTTTCCCCCTCCACAATTCCAAACGAATCTCTTGAACCAGAGGTGAGGATTTACTCCAAGAAAAGGTGCACTTGCCTCAGTGAGCCTCCCTGAGGAAACACAGTCCAAGAGTGGCCTAGTTCCCAAGGAGCCTGCTTGTTTGAACCAGAGCAGTCAACCAACCAAAGTGAGCTCTCTGAGCTTCCAGTACATACCCCCACACTGGGGCTACAAAGAATGAAAGAGGAGAAATCACAACGGACACAGCAGAAATCAAAAGAATAATCAGTAACTACTATGAACAGTTATATTGAAACAAGTTTAACAATCTAGAGGAGATGGACAAATTCCTACAACTCTACAATCACCCAAAACTAGATAAAGAAGAAATAGAACACCTAAACAGACCAATTAAAAGCAGCGAAATTGAAATGGTAATCAAAAACCTCCCCAAAAACAAAAGCCCAGGACCTGATGGATTTACAAATGAATTCTACCAAACATTCAGAGACGAATTAGTGCCTATCCTTCACAAACTCTTCCAAAAAATTGAGAAGGAAGGGACAATACCAAACACGTTCTATGAAGCCAACATTACACTAATACCAAAACCGAACAAGGACAACACAAAAAAGGAAAACTACAGGCCAATCTCCCTAATGAACACTGATGCAAAAATCCTCAATAAAATTTTAGCTATCAGAATCCAACAATGCATCCATAAGATAATTCACCACGACCAAGTAGGATTCATTCCAGGGACACAAGGATGGTTTAACATCCGAAAATCAATCAACGTTATCCAACACATCAACAAAAAGAAATATAAAAACCATATGATAATATCAATAGATGCTGAGAAAGCTTTCGACAAAGTGCAACACCCATTCATGATAAAAGCCCTTGAAATTCTTGGGATACAAGGAACATACCTCAACATCATAAAGGCCATCTATGACAAGCCAACAGCCAGTATCATTCTCAATGGTGAAAAGCTGAAAGCAATTCCATTAAGATCTGGAACAAGACAAGGATGTCCACTCTCACCACTGCTTTTCAATATAATACTGGAAGTCCTAGCCAGAGCAATAAGACAAGAGAAAGACATCCAAGGAATCCAAATAGGAAAAGAAGAAGTCAAACTATCACTATTTGCAGATGATATGATAATATACATAGAGAACCCCAAAAAGTCCACAGAAAAACTAATTCAACTCATCAATCAGTTCAGTAAAGTGGCAGGATACAAAATCAACATGCAAAAGTCAGTAGCCTTCCTATACACAAACAATAGATCTGAAGAAGAAGAAATCAAAAAACCATCCCTTTTTTTATTGAAACAAAAAAAATCAAATATTTGGGAATAAATCTAACAAAAGAGGTAAAAGACCTATACAAAGAAAACTATAAAACACTGTTAAAAGAAATAGAAGAAGACACAAAGAAATGGAGAGACATCCCCTGCTCATGGATTGGAAGAATAAACATTATTAAAATGGCCATCCTTCCAAAAGCAATATACAGATTCAATGCTATTCCAATCAAAATTTCAATGTCATTCTTCAAAGAAATAGAACAATTATTGATGAAATTCATATGGAATCACCAAAAACCCCGAATAGCCAAAGCTCTACTGAAAAAAAAAGAAGGGAATGGAGGCATCACACTCCCAGACTTCAAACTCTACTACAAAACCATAATCATCAAAACTGCATGGTATTGGAACAAGAACAGACATACAGACCAATGGAATCGAATAGAAAATCCAGAAATAAACCCACAGATTTATGGTCAACTAATCTTTGACAAAGGAGCAAAGAATATGCATTGGAGCAAAGAAAGTTTGTTCAATAAATGGTGCTGGGAAAACTGGGTCGCTACATGTAAAATTTAATTTTTAACCAAACTTCCAAATATACAAGTCAGTAGTTTTTAGTATCTACTTACAATGTTGTGCACCAGTATCTAATTCCAAAGTATTTTCATTTCCCCCCACCCCAAGCCCCATAGTCATTAGGCAAGCACTACCCAACCCTCCTGTCTTCCCCAAGCCCTAGAGATCACTAACCCACTTTCTATCTCTGTTAAAATACTAGCTTAAGAGTTGTTTTGAATATTTGCTTCCCCCACTCCCATCTCTACATTTTTTTCATCACTGAATACTGTGAGATCTTTGCAAATTTAACCAATGCAATGCCCAAGGACCTTAATTATTAAGAATAAGGCACTTTGAAAAAACAGAAGAAACCACCGAGATAGTTAATGCAAATTGATTGTACAGGAATCCCACAACATTTAGTGACTTAGAATCCCCTGGAGGGCTTGTTGAAACACATTACAGGCCCCAGCCTCAGTTTGTGATTCGGCAGGTCTGGCGCTTGAGAAGTGCCTATCTAATGAGTTCCTAGGTGATGCTGATGCTGCTGGTCCAGGACCTGCCTGGAGAACCACTGATACAGTATATGCATGGTTAGCACCCCGGGATTGACTAGGTGCCATAGCAAGGGAGAACCATCACCCAATTCATGCATTTGGCATTATTTATATGTCCCATCTTCAAACTAATTGATTAACTTGAAGTCTTGCCCTGGTTGTGGTTACTGGTAAATAGCATTTCTTTCCTATTTTAAACATTGCTTTTATTTTCATAAGTATGTCTTATGTTCAAAAATTTCTATTTCACACTACGGAACCAAGATCTGCAATTCTTTAATGAGCTTGCAAAAGCTCATAATCAAAAAGTAAATAATTTCCTTTCTTTATTTTTTTTAAAGATTTATTTACTTGTTTATTTATACAAGCACTGGGTACAGTCAGAAGTGTGGGAGGGTGAGAGGATTCACCAGAGCCAGAGCAGGGAACAGAACAGGCAGACTGATGAAATACATGGCTGAGGGGAGCAACGGGCATGGCAGGAGAGGTCTGCGTGCCATGTGGGACCCTCCCCTGTGGCCGGGGATCGAACTGATGCTGCAGAGGCTGCAGGCAGCTTCGTAACCCAGTGCTCCACCGCTGCACCATTAGGGGAGGTCCTAAATAATTTCCTTTCTAAATAGAATGATGACTGTAAATTTATCTTGACCCATAACATAAATACACATTCACGTTGTCCTTGGCCTTCACATCCCTCATCTACAGGGCTCTCATTTGAACATATGTGCCAAAGCGTGTATTGCAATATCCACATGAATACACTTGACCCCAGGCCCTCATGTACTCCAGGGACAAAGCCAAGGTCAGATTTTGTTGGGTCATGGCCAAGGCCACAGCCAGGCAATGCTCAGGCCATGTGTTCTTTGCAAAAGCAGCTACGTAGCTCCTGAAATACAGTAATATTTATAACAGTAGCCATGCATATACCTATACACCCACTTACAAGTGGCTCTTTATATAGTTTTTTTCACATCATCTAATATAAAGCTCAAAGTAACCCTATGTCAAAAGCTAGGGTGCCAATATTCTTCAACTTAGCACATAAACTGAGTGTTTTTCCCAAGCTCCCCCAGCCAGGGATGGAACCAGGTCTCTAACCAAGGCCTTGGCCACATGGTCACTGCCTTATAATTTACATGACCCCAGAGTTAAAATCCCACTTGTCTTTTTTTTTTTTTTTTTGTGAAGATTTATTTATGTATACATACAGGAGCTGGGGTGCAGGCCAGAGATGTGGTGGGTGAGAGGATTCACTAGAGACAGAGTGGAGAGCACTAGAGGTGGATCTACTGAAATATACCACTGAGGGGAACAGAGGGCGAGGCAGGAGAGGTCTGCTGCGCCATGTGGGTAGCTCCCTGGTTGGGGATTGAACTTGTGCTGAAGTGGCTGCAATAGCTTCATAGTGCTGCGTCTTAACCCATTGCGCCACCAGAGAGGCTGCCACTTGTCTTTTTGGAAGCCTTGGGACCTCCCCTTGAAAGCAAGTCAGTTTGTCTACAGTAGGAGAGCAAAAACCAATGGGAGAAGATAAGGAGGAAACAGGAATGCCTATTAGTATTCAGTTTTTAGTCTCAGATGTCAGAAAGCAAGGCCTGTTCCCTGGAACACTTCAGTGTATTCATTTAGCTGAAACATCATCTTGTCACTGCCTGGGCTCCTTCTCTGAGACCCACTAACCAAGCCCCACTGGGGTTTTTAAGGCCCTTGGGAGGAAGCAGCTTTCTTGTGCCAGTTAAGAGTCACCCATTATCTCCAACCTCAGCAGTTCTCGTGAAAGTATCAGGCAAGCAGGAATGTTCGACCTGGGTGGCTCTAACTTGTTTCTCTCTCTCTTGATTAACTTGAAGTCTTGATTAACTTGAAGTCTCTCTCTCTCTCTCTCTCTCTCTCTCTCTCACTGCACACTAACCCCTCTTTGAAAAGACTCAAATCCAACCTGTTCTCACAGAGCTTTTTCATCTGCCTCATGCAGAGCATCTCTGTTTTTCTGTTTTAGACATTAAAGCTTGGGGTAATAACTGTTTGACAGAAAGATTTTGCATCAAAAAACTGATGTTTAAGGGCCTCCCTGGTGGCGCAAAGGGTTGAGCACTGCACTATGAAGCAATCCGCAGCCTCTGCAGCCCAAGTTCAATCCCCCGGCCCTCCAGGGAGAAAACCACATGGCGCAGCAGACCTCTCCTGACTCACCCGCTGCTCCCCTCAGCAGTGTATTTAGGTCAATCTGCCTGTTCTGTTCCCCACTCTGTCTCTGGTGGATCCTCTCACCCCCCGCATCTCTGGCCTGTACCCCAGCTCTTGTATGCATAAATAAATAAATCTTTAAAAAAAACCCTGATGTTTAAAAATACGTCATGAGTAACATTTCTCCTCACTAAGCTTTTTATATGTACTAATGGCAGAATTTAAATTTGTGTTTAAAATTTGAGGCAAAAACTTAGAGGGTGTGCTTTCTTAGGTATATACCCAGAACTGAAAAAAATGTACTTAAATACATATTTCTGCATATTCACAATAAGCAAAAAAAGTGGATTATCCAAATAGTCATCAATGGATGAATGGATTAAAACTTGTGACATATAATACAATGGAATACTCTATCTAGTTCTACATGTACATCACTATAAAATAAAACCTTGGCAATTAAGCAGTGACTCCCCAAACTGTGACCTGTCTTTATGATTTGCCTAATCTGGGGATTTCATATAAATGAAATTATGCAGGATGTGAACTTTTGTAGCTGGCTCCTTTCATTTAACAATGAGGTTTATCCATCTTGTAGCTTGTCAGACTATTCCTTTTAATGGATATATAGTAGTCCCCCAGGCTCTGGGTAGCTCCCTCCCCCACATCCCACCTCAGACCCTCTGTTTGCCCCTGTGGGAGTGCTGAGGGAGGAGCATTGCTAGGGAGGAGCATTCCGGGAACATTCTGGTTGAGCAGCAGCTCCTGATAAGCAGTCTACTTCCTTCCCATGGGAGCACAGACAAGTTCAGCAAGGCTATCCAGGGGTGAGGAAGCAGCTGGCACTGGGTAATGCCTTAAAGAACAAGCACCAGAACATGGAGAAAGATGACAGAAGGGGATTCTTTAAAAGTCATTTTAAAATATCCTTCAGCACCCCTTATTCTCAGTGTAGTCACTACAGGTCTAAAATGTCCCTCTGCTCTCTGCCCCTTTCAATTAGACAAAGCTCATTTCCATCCTCTGTCTGTTTGGCATCACCCCTGAGAATTAAGGTGCTTTCTCAGATGGAGGCTTCTGGAGGACAGAAAAATATCCTTCAGACTATTCATTGGCTCCATTCAGGGACACATAGGTGAAGAGATAAATGGTCATAAATACTGGTCCCGACTTTGGGGCCTGTTCTCTAGAGGTTTTTGCTTTAACAATATTAACCTAGACATGGAGTTCAGGACATGCTACATCAAAACACGCCACTGCGGTATGTAGATTATTTTGATCTGAAGGCACAGGAAAACCAGAAAATGTATGGAGAGGCTTTCTCTGAACTCCCCTGGCTTCCGTATTCAGCAAAGTTGAAAAGCAAAATAGATACAGGAGAGATGTTTGGTCTGGAGATGGTGATCTGGGTGCGATCCACTTAGAGAGGTCTGGAGCAGCTGAATAGAGAGGGTGGGCAGAGGACAGAATGTCAACAAAACTTATATTCAGAGATTGGAAGGTGGAGGATGTGTCAGCAGATGGGTCATGAAGAGTGGGCAAGGTGTGGTTCCGGGTAGCTCCAAGAGGGTATCCGAAGGAGTAGATGTCACCATGTTCAAGGAGGCAGGGAGGCTCTGTGATTGCATGGGTGTGGGTGGCTTGACCCCAGCAGTGAGGCTGCAGGGGATAGGGAGTGAATGGTGGACCGTGATGACACAGAGTAGGGAGACTTCTTTGCTGAGGAAAGGAAGCAGAGAATCAGGGCATTAGTTTAGGGAATCTTGGGGGCAAGAAATGATCCTATAAGAGACAGAAGTTCAAGCACAGGTGTGAAAGAACAGAAGGAAAGGACATAGAGAAGAGGGAGCCAGCTCAAAGACACTGGAAAAAAGGAGTAGTAATGGGCAGAGTTCTGAGCCAGGAAGGGGAGGATGGGGTTGGGCACACAGGCCAGTGGGTCACTTCAGAGACAAGATGAGAGAATGAAGGGAGGTCAGAAACCTTGCAAAGGAGAGAGCAACAGTGACAGCAGCACCATGCAAGGCCCAGAGTTCAGAGCTAAGATACTCAGAGCCCCTGAGTACCTAAGGGGCTGAGAGGACCCCATTGTTGTGTGAAGCTCTGTGGTCAGAGGTGGTAGAGCTGCAAGCAGAGAAGAGGCATCTGGGCAGGAGCCTCCATGAGAGGGAGTGCTGCAGGGCCACCTGGAAGACCATGTGGGGAGTGTGCAGAAGGTTTATGTCTGTCCTGCAGGGTGGTGGGCTGGAAGAGAGAGGGTGAGAAGACGGATGGGCAGTGAGAGCTCACCGTGAACCAACAGGCCCAGCCAGCAGAGGGCGGCACAATGGATTCAGCAGCACTTGGAAAACTTTCAATGTTAATGGGTCTGGGAATATTTGTGGGGTGACCTAGGGTTCATGGGGGTCTATGGGGACTGAGGATACTGTGACCTGTTTGGTACAATAGATATTTCTATATTTTCCCTTTCTTTCAAATCAAATTTATTCTTTAAATTAAAAAAATATTGACAGAATACATATAATAAATGGGGTTAAATATAACAATGGAGGTATGACAGGCTGTACTTAGAGCAGGGACACCCCCTGATTGGGTCAAGGAAGATTTTGGGAGAAAGAAAGGGTTAGCTGAGACATGTGGGATGAGGAAGAGTTGTTCAAAAGGAGGTGGGCAGGAAGAGTGTCTCAGGAAGAGGGAACAGCATGTGCAAAGTCCTGGAGATGAGAAAGATTGTGGTGTTTTGAGGAACTGAAAGAATTTTAAGGTGGCTGAGACATGGGACGAGAGGGGTGGGTGTGGGTTTTATCCTGAGGACAATGGGAAGAATTTCTGGGTTTTAATTAAGCAGCAATGAGTAACATGATGAGAAGAATGGAGGAGCAGGACTGGGTAAGAGTGATGAGACGAGGACCAATTAGGAGACATCCAATAACTTAGGTAAGAAATGGTTTGGACCAGGGTGGCCAAGACCACTGGTTAAAATGGGCACATCTATGGGTTTTAGGAGGCAAATGCAATCAATTGTTGCTAGATGGGTGCTTAGAAAAGGAATAATTAGGGATGAATGAGTGAATAAACACATGGACAGATGAACAAACTAACACATTAGTTTCATGCTGTGATCAAAACATTGGTAAGTTAGGAAGCTGGTGAGCACTGACAGTAAGGTCTGATGGAGAAATCCTCAGGATCAGGAGAGAAAACCTGAGTTCAGAGCCTATGGAGTTCAGGGGAGAAAGCTGAGCCCTTCATGCCACTGACACCTCTGCCATGGGGCTACACATGCACTTGCCAGTGCCAGCTGCACATGTAGCAGTTTTTGCTTTGTGTTTGCACTGTTTGCCCAATGGTAGTAGTATTTTATTCTCTACAGCCTACTAGTGCTAATGGTCAGAACTACTCTTATCACAGCAAAAATCTGCTAAATTTATGGAGTGTGGGAGGCAAATGTAACCCTACTCTAATGTAAGTTTTAAAAACATATTTTGAGAAAAGAAGTTTTCATCATAGAAATTTAAAATAGATACAAAACTAGAATGCATGATATAATGAACTCTAAGCCTTGTTTCATTCATACTGTCTGCTCATTATTTTTTATGACATTAAAGAATTATTGTTAACTTGTCTAGGTCTGCTAATGGTATTGTTTTATAGTACAACCATACATTGTACATTTAATTCAAAAACATTTAAATATGCACTTTGAAAGGTAGTTCTTTAAAAAAACATACAGCACAATACTATTAGGACATGGAAACACACTGACAATAATCTCATAATGTCACAAAAAATCCAGTGTTCAAACACACAGGACATTTGATCACACTAAAGCCAAAGCTAGGTGTCCCACAGGCAGAGTCATCAGACTATTCGGATGCAGTCACCTGCTGCATCCCCATAATCTCAGATCAGGCTAGAGCCTCCCAAATACTGACACCAGAAAACTATAAAAGCCTAAAAAGATATCTGATTGGTGGTGTGGACTTGAACAGGTCACTTTGTTTATGAGGGTGATCAGCTGAAAAATAAGGAGTTAAAAAAACTTCTGAGGAAGCAACACAATTGTCCATTAGCAGATGAATGGGTAGACAGGGGTACAGTGGATGCACATAATGGAATTTTATGCTGCCTTCATAAAGAGGGAAATTCTGACACATACAATAATATGGTTGAAACTTGAGGACATTATTCTAAGTGAAATAAGCCAGCAACAAAAGGGCAAATACATCATGCTTCAATGCATTATGAAGTATCTAAAGTTGTCAAAATTATAGAAACAGAAAAAAAAAAAAGAGGTGGTTGCCACAGGTTAGGGGAAGGAAGAAGAGAGTGTGCCTGTTTAATGGGTATAGAATTTCAGTGTTGAAAGATGAGAAACTTCTAAAGGACTGTTGCACAACATTAACAGTATAGAACTGTATACTTAAAGGTATAGGTCCATATACTTAAAGTGGTTAATATGGTAAATACTGTATTTTTTTAACCACAACAAAAAACAATTTCTGACATTTTCTCTGGCTGTAGGAATTGGAGGGGCATCATACAGCTCTGGGATGCTGTTAGTTTGATATGTGTTGGGAGGTGCATCAGAACACCATCACTCTTTCAAAAGCCATTCAGGGAAATGGTGTGGGAGGGACTTTTGCCAAATCCAAGCAGGTGGCTGCATTCCTATACATTGCGGGTAGGGGGCGCCAGGGAGCTGGGCAGATCTGTAAGACAGGAGTTAGGGACTGGGCTGGTATTCACCAACTAAGAGAAACAGAAGAAAGAGGAAGCCTTTCTCAAGGCCTGGGTTGTCTTAGGGGAATGTTCTGGGAAGAAAAGAGAAAGGCCAGTTGACTGGAGCAGCCATTTGGAGGAATCTGAAGTGACAAATACAAATGTGTAATACACTCGGCTGACTTGCTGGAGATTAAAAATGTGCAATGCTGACAGGGACCTTGGAGCAGAGGGAGCTTGAAAGAAAGACTGAGTCCCCAAATTTCTTCCCAGGGCGCCTGGGTCTGCAGAGTGCTTTTAGTGTTCATTATCACAAGGCCAATTTTCAAATTGGCACAAGCCTGGCCTAACGGAATCCAGCAGGCAAAATTGGTTGTCTAGCTCCTTCTCTCCTACCTCTCCTGGGAAGGCTGCCTTAACAGACTCTCTTGCTGGACTACGTTGGTGGTTCACTACGGGGCCTACACCTCAGGGGAGAAATCAAACACTGTATGTAAATGAATAATGATGTAAGAACATAAATAAATTTAATTTGAACAAGAAAAAAAGAAATATTCTCTTGGTGCCTGATTGGGTCTCTGAGGGAACACAGGCGTAAAGGTGTCTCAAATATGAGGGGTGGCTATTGATGCTTATTTTGGTACTTGGTTTATCTGAGAGTTGAGTCCATGCGTCCAGAGTGGACCAGGACTTAGCTGTGAGGCTGCTGAGGAAGCACTGATTCCTTTGCAGGCCAGGTCACTGAGAGGGACATTAGCAGTGACGCGGGGACCCAGTTCTGGGAGCTTCTGTCTCCAGGCCAGCAGTTTAGTCTTCCCACAGTCACACCCTAGGATGGTCACACTCCCTGTGTGTAATTCCTGGGCACTGGTGGGGCTCTACACCCCTATACCATTTCCAAACAAATTCAGGGACCAGGTGAGCAAGAAGGATGTGGTGAAAACAATAGTCTTGAAACAGCTCTGATATTTAAAATAAACAAAAAATTCCCAGAGCTCATTCGCCTAATCAGCTGTATTGGATACCTGCAACTCCTCACTGCAGGGCTCAACGCCTGGCTCTAGCTGCTTCCTTTAAACACCCTGAGCATATCTAAGCAACTGCCACCCTGTCCCTGCCCTCGTGCTCTGTGTCTCAGGAGCCTCGTTCATTTGGGCATGCACTTCACAAGCGTTTGTCAGACCTACATGCTGACACAGGGTGGCTTGGCTTTTACAGCCTAGACCTAGGACCAGAAGCAGCACCTGGGAATTTGTTTAGAAATCTGAAATTTTGGATTCCACCCAGACCTGCTGAATCACAATCTGAATTTAACAATATTTAACCAGATCCCCGGGTAGTTCGTGCACATGTGCAAATCTGAGGTACCGTACTTAGCACACCCCACCCTCTGCCCCCAGCTGACAAGGAGTGGCATCTACTCTGAGGCCCATCAAACCAGCCTCCACCAGTTGCAGCTGTCACCACTATGGGTTAGTGTGTGTGGCTGGGGTGGGTGAGGAGGTGGGTGGGGAGGAAGGGGTACAGAAAGGGTTGCTACAATGTATGAAGTGCATTTAAATTTGGGGACACTGAGGTGAAATGTCTGAAGGCCTCCCTATCAATTCTGAGATCCTGTGATCTTTTTACGTCATTAACAAGCAGTCATGCTAACAAAAATAACAACTGCAGCTAACATTTACTGAGTCTTTACCATGATATAGTCACTGCTTTAAAGAAAAGTACTTTACATGTGCTATTGATAAAATTCACATAGCAATCTCTTGAGTTACACATTATCATTATCCTCATTTTACAGATGAGGCAACTGAGGCACAGAGTGGTCAAATAACATGCCAGCATTTGGCATGGATGTGTACCAGAGCCAGGATTTGTACCCTGACCAGAGTCCACACTCAGACTACCTTCAGGGGCCTAGGGACACACTCTCCCCATAGCAGTTTGCTTTAAAGGAGTGCCATGCCTTTAGGGGGACTAGCCATCCTGGTTTGCCAGGAAATAACAAGGTTCCTTGGATGTGAGACTTTCAGAGCTAAAAATGGGTGAATCTTGGACAGACTGGCTACCCTGCCAATACCTCGTCTGCCACAGTAGAGTAACAGGAAAGATATAGAAAGAATGGAACCTATAATAGGAAATCCTTATGATAGAATTTGAGCTGCTGGAACACTGAATCATAGTTTGGGCAACCTGTTTTCTATTTGAGGAACTCCAAAGCCTCTCCATAGGACTTTAAACAAAAGCTCGCTTTCTTTTTATGATTCAGTGTCTCTGCTCTTCAAATGGTTATAATCTCTGTTTTACTCTCTCCCATTTTGTCTGCCCAGATGCTTTAAGAACAGGAGCCTGTTGCTGGTGTATTTCTGAGAGAATGAAGGGAGATAAAAATACTGGCTAGTGTTTCCCTTGTCAAGGTCACCCACACCTACATGGGTGTCTCCATCAACTCTATTTTCTGCAACATTGCCAGTCACTTCTGTAAATCTTACTTTTTTTTTTTTTTTTTGAGCCCCTGGGAGAGCTGTTTGACTGGTTCAGGTTTCTATTTAGCCTGAGAGTCATTATGATTTCCCAGATAAATTACAAAGAATTCAGAGTGTGTGTGTGTGTGTGTGTGTGTGTGTGCGTGATTTTTAGTCCCTGATCCAAATTAGATGGGATTGCTGAAGAAGCACCAGGGGCAAAGGGTTGAGAGGGATTCAGATTTGATTTCTCATACCTGCCAAGGTCTCTGGAGAACCCTCTTCTTGGACAAGGGAAGAGAGTTGTCATCCAACCATTGCACAAGCCCAGCCATTAGGATTTCCCTCATATTTCTTTGGTGATTGAGGGCTGGCCCTCTGTTTCCACATCTGTAAGGTAGGGCCATAGCCTAGCCCCAGAGGCCACATGTCTCCTCTCAGGCTGAGACATGGTTCTCCCAAGTGCTTGTGCCCCTCCTCAGAAGTCAGCTCCTTCAGGTCTTCCCTGATCAACCTAACTGGACTTGTGACTAAAGAATGACATATTCTGGGCCTCCCTGGTGGCACAGGGGTTGAGCGCAGTGCTGTGAGGCTATCCGCAGCCTCTGCAGCACGAGTTCGATCCCCGGCTGGCCAGGGAGCTGACTCACATGGCACAGCAGACCTCTCCTGTCTCGCCCGCTGCTCCCCTCAGCAGTGTGTTTCGGTCAGTCTGCCTGTTCTATTCCCCACTCTGTCTCTGGTGAGTCCTCTCACCCCCCACACCTCTGGCCTGTGTCCCAGTTCTTGTATGCATAAATAAATAAATCTTCAAAAAAAAAAATAAAGAATGCCATATTCTTAGGACAGAAGGGACACGGGAAAAAGTAAATCACCCCAAGTGCCTTCATCTCTCAGAAGCAGCAGCCAGCTAGTGCAGTGTTCTCAGTCCCTGTGTTCATGGGTTCTCTGTGACTACTTTAACAGCAATGCTCTGTAATCAAAAGCTGGCATGTATTCTATTTTGAAGGAAAGTGAACTCCCAAAGACAAGGACCACCATGTTGCTGAAAGTATTTCTCTTGTAGGATCCCACAGGGTTGGATACAATGGCCTTCACTGCTGCTGCTCACTGACTAAAGCAGAACTGGAAAAAAAGAGGCGAGCCTTTTCTATGGATAGCAAGGAAGATGAACAAGAAGCTAAGAGACGAAAATCCAAGCTTCCCTCAAGTTCTACTTGATGACCCAATAACCAGTCTCCAGCATCTCTAAAGGTGACAGCACACACTTGGGGAAAAAAAACCACCTCTGTATTAGAGCCTGGGGGAAGCTGTCTGTTTGATACACTCTTGAAAAAAAGTGTTTCTCCCACAAGTGGCTTAGGAAGCTGCACTGTGCTCCTATGGGTCATCCCTAGACCTTGCGAATAGAGTGATGCAGGCAAACTGCTAGGACACAGTAGAACCTTGGTTACCAATTTGCAAACAGCAGACAATGAGAACAGAAGACAACCAGCTTTGTGCAAGGGAACTCAGTCAGGCTACCGCCTCTCCTCCCCCGAAACGGTGACAGGACAGAATCTCATACGCAGCATGATCCCAGTTCTCTCCAACTATTCCCATACAAACACATATTTGTAAATCTTGGGTAGGGAACAGAAAGAACAATTGAATCCTGGTCACATTCAATTATAGCAATTATGTATGAGATAGGTTTCTAATGTGATTATTTTTGTCTGCATTTATATATGACTTAAAAAATATTATTCTTTAGCCAATCCATCCATCCATCCATCCATCCATCCATCCATCCATCCATCCATCCATCCATTCATCCATCCAATAAAAGAATCTACATTTACACTATGCTGAGTGAATTTTAAACCCAAACCAAGAGTCATTCTCCAAGCTTAAAAAGTTCTACCTTTGCAACATCCATTAAGTAGTGAGGGGTGTGTGTGTGTGTGTGTGTGTGTGTGTGTGTGTGTGTGTGTGTGAATAGGGCAGAAGCTTTTATTCAGTGAAGAAATAGCTATGGTAGAACTAAGTTCTTTTATTGATTTATCTTATTCATTATTATCAACTAGTTATTCATTCTCTCTAAGCCTCAGTTGCAACAGCTCTAAAATGGGATTAATTCCTCAGAATTGTTGTGAATTTTAAGGGGAAAAAGTCTCCATAGAACTATTCTTGACGCTTGGCATAAAAAAGACATTCAACAATTGTTTCCTTAAAGAAAGTGATTCAAGAGCCAAATAAGACATCAGTGTAAAAAAACAATAACAGTACAAAACACAACAAAGCAAATACAGACAATTACAAATCAGAGCTATCCTGTAAGGGAGGAGGAGGGAGAGGGATCAGAGGGAGGGAGGAGCACAGAGGACTGAGGTGATGGTGTACAGGTGCCTTGGGGAAGTAAATTCCATGGGGACTACACCTGAGGGGGTGGGGGAAGCAAATATTGTTTAAAAATGAACAATGATGTAAAAAAATTAATTAAAAAAAAGAAAGTGACTCAAGAATCGTTTGTTCCTCAACACCCTATTCTAACACCTCACTGACCAGTCATAGTCTGTGAAGGTCATTTACTTCTTAGGACATGTTCTTGTTTTAATCCTCCTGTGAGCACCCCCCCATCTTTATTTTGACCCATGGACTGAACCATTTGAGAATGCGATTTGTATCAAAGTCAACTGTGAAGCTCCTGGAGCTAGTGGGAGGATGGATACATAAAGTCCTGTCAATAAATAAACACACAGACATCAAGGCTACCAGCTGTCATAATAACAAGACTTTATGCTTTCCTGGCTCCTGTCATCTTCGGGACTGAGAGCATTTAATGAATTAGTCTCGCTTGTAGTCCTCCTGGAGAAAAACACTGCTGTGTGTACTAGGAGCATCAAGGGAAACAGCCAGCGGTCAATCACCCTCGGGAACAGGTCAATCAGACCCTCAGAGCAGCTTTGTTTGTTGTTCCTATTCCTAAAAGGCAGTAATTGTGTCTTAGGAAAAAAATCAAATATTAAAACCAAAAGATAAAAATCCACTGTGATGCCGCTTCCTGGGAAATGAGTTATACCCCCAACACCTATGGCTCACTAGGACAAACTGTGTATATGTCATTTTATAGTTTCATGTAAAACCTATTTTGACAGCATTTGAAGAGACTGTTTACTAAAACAAACCCTTATTTTTAAGCATTTCAGTTGCTATTGATTATTTTAACTGTGAACGCAATCTTGTGTTTTCTCCTTTTAGGATCTCCTTTTAGGATTTAGGGAGCAGCATGAGGAGGGCATGTAGCAGGGGCGAGGGTGTCAGGTTTATAAAAGTGTTGCTTGGTACAGCAGGAGTGGAGCGGGATGAGGACACTCAGGAGCCGAGGGGGAAGCTGTGGGACATACAAGGAGAGAGGAACATGCAGATATCATAAGCAATTCTGACTTGACAAAGAGCCCTCTGGTAGCAAGAGGAGACTCACTAGAGACTTCAGTCCTCATCCCTTAGAGACTAGTCTGGGAGGTAGAGACCCCACCCCTCTTATCTGTTCCTGCTTTTACCACACTGCCTGTGGCCTTGAGAGCCAAAGGCTGCTCTTTCTGCCAAGATCTGACCCTTGCCAACCCTTCCAACCTCTCCCTCACCTGCCCTGATTGCCTCTGTGCTTCTACCCTGCCACACTGTTTGCATTCTCTAGGTCTTTGCCTGGTTGTGGGAGGCCTGGCATGCCTGCTTTCCTCTATTTCATTGGCTATCTAATGTTTTATCAATCAGTTTAGGCATCACCTCCTCCAGTGTTCCCTGATTTTCAGTCCCCAGACTATGCCCTCCACATATTTCCACAATACTTCATGCTTACAGTCTAGCTCATGGTGCTGCTATGCTGTTACCATTTTATGCCTACCTCCCGTCTAGACTCTGAGGGGCTGGGGCCAGTGGCTTAAACGTCAGGTGCTCAACAGATATTACTGAATAAAGTAAAGGTGGTCCCAGAACCAGCACACTGGTCCCAGCCAACCCTTGAGTATGACCAAAATACATGACGCACCACAAACAATCAAGGCAACTCAAATGCGTACACATCGTTCCATCTCCACCACCAGGCTCCAGGCTATCCTTGATCTCCTAGACCACGGCCACTATAATTATTTCCCACTGGGTACCACTCAGCAGACAGGTGATCTCCAAATATTAATGTGCTTTCCCATCTGCAATACTGCACAAACATTTGGGTCACTCTTAGAACACCATGGTTGACGAGGCCCTACATAAGCTAGCCATTGCCTAAGCCCCAGTCTCATTTTGCACTACTCTTCCCTTTGGTGCCTCCATCCCAGCCAATGAGGCTTCTTTCTCTTCTTCAAATAGCTCAAGTCTCTACTTGCCTGGTGATCTTCAGTCCTCATCCCTTAGGCCTCTGCTTAAGTGTCATTTCATCCATGTGACCTTGCGTCACAATCAGACCTAAACAGGTGTCATTTCATTCTCTATTATGGTACCTACCCTTCCCCCTACCCCCCACTCCCCAGCACTTCTTTGTACTTGGCAACTGTATTTTTTATTTTTGTGATCATTTGTTTGACAATGCTTTTTATCTTTCCAATTGAGGGGGGTGATCTTGCCCTAAGGGCATACTTGGAACATATTTTTGGTTGTAGCAACTCAGAGGGATGGATTTACTATCATCCAGTCGGTAGAGGCTGGGGAATGCTGCTAAACACCCTACAGTGCACAAGACAGCTCCCCACAACTTAAAATTGTAGGGCCCAAAATGTCAATAGTGATGAGACTAAAAAACCCTGCTCTATGCTGTAGGTTCTACAAAGGCAGGACCTTCCCTACTTTGTTTTATTGTATCTCCAGTGCTGGTGGAGTTTCCCTATTACTCTAAGCCTCAACATGGAGATGGGTGTTGGGATGTTTTTGAAACTACGTGACCACTGGGAGGGTACATCACAGCAATTAGAGCTAGTGCTCCTTAAAACGCTGGAACTGGAAAGAGGAGGCCCCTGCTGTGCCAGACATTACTCCTTTGGTTTCTGAGCTATGAGGAAATTGGGGTGTCTTGAGGGAAGGGGATGGAGCAACCTCAGGGGCTGGGGACTCTAAGAAACCCAGGACATGGCCATTTACCATCTTAAGAAGGTTTATAAAAATTATAATGACCTGCATGCCCCTACCAGGTGTACCGGCCAAAGGTCAGAACTGGACAGATAGCTGGGTGGACAGAAGACCAGGGACAGCAATGAAGTAGTTGGAGAGAGGAAAGGGACTAGAAGCTATTTCTATTGTCTTTATAGACAAGAGACTGTGCTCCCACACTTACTCAAACACACCTAGTAAGAGAAGCACGTGGTGTGGAGGGGGTACAGACACAACAAGGCCTGCAGTGGAGAGAAGGCTTGGGGAAGTGCATTAGTTTTGTTTTTTTTTTTTTTTTTTTTTTTTGCTGCTGCTGTTTTCCTCTTGAACCATTAAAAACCAATTTCCGAGAAACTGCAGCCTTTTCTCCTCAATGCTGTAGTAAAATACCTTCATTTAGATTCTAAAAGATCCAGAAGATATAGTTACCATTTGTGTGCCAGGAGGGACACATTCAGGAAGATGATCTGGATTGAGGAAAGCTCTGACATCCAAATAAGCATTCTCTCCCCAGAGCAGATCACTGTGTTCTCTGGCTTTGTGAATAGAGATAAAAAGAGGAAAAGCGACACGGAAGAGTTTTCATCTGGCTTACCTTTCCCCACCTGACCTTTCATCTAGCAAGGCATCAAGACTCCAGTGACAATCTCAACAGCTATCAGCTCATATCACATGGTAGTTAGAGACCTTCCCAGAGCACATTACTGGTTCCACCACCTTCTGTTTGAGGAGAGACTCAGCTGGGCTAACCGGCTCTGATAGCAGAGGTTGGATTCTGGAGAGGCTTTTAGCAACCACATACCCATGAGAGAGTCACATCCCCTGTACGACTTGTCCTTATGGATTCTTGCCACTGCTCTGAACTTAACAAGCTCAAGAATTCTCCACCCACCCATCTCCCCCCAAAAACTCCTATCTCTTGTCAATACAATCACCATTGTTCAATTGTCTGGGTTCCAAAACTTGGAGCCTTTCCTCCACAATACTTCCATTTCCCTGGGGACTATTCCAAGCCAGCTCCTTCTTCTCATGCCCCTACTGGACCCCCAGCCTCTGCACTCTTAGCACACAACCTTGCCTATGTTATAGAGGGTACTAACGCCATCAAGAGTGAACTGCTTGATCTTCCGACCCCTGACCCCTAGCCTAACCCAAAGCTAAATAAATCCAGGACTGCCCCAGTCTAGCCTCCTGCCTGGGGTCTCTATCCCACCTTCTCCCTCTCCTTCCAGTTCATGCTCCATTAAATATTCTACCTGTACTTTCCTCTCTGCCCGGCTTGGCTTTATCACCTCAGCCCTCAAGCATGATCAAGTTTCACTCATTCTTAAAAAACAACCCACAGCTTCGCACATCCTGCTACAGCTACTATTCCAATCATCTCTTGTCTCTTTGCCAACAAAGCTACTAAGAATGAAAGGCTACACTTCTGTCTCCACATCTTCATAATCATCATCCAGCCATTGCTGCAATTCTCTGACTTCTCTAGCACTCTGACCTCAAATTTCCTTCCCTCCTTAATGCCAGTGGCTTTTAGTTTCATTTCACTCATCTGCTACTATGGCCACACATTGGACCCAGATCACTGGAACTCTTCTCTGCTTGCCCCTCACCTGGACTACCACCACCGTCTCCTGACAGTCACTCTGTCTCTGCTGAAAAATCTACATGACTCTACCTCTCCTATGGGGAACAACAAGGTATTCGGCCCAGGAGGCAGCCGCACAAGGTTTCTATCCAATCTCTCATCTCACCTCTGCAACCTGACATTTCCTGTTCTGATGTTACTGTGCTATTTGTAGGTTCCAGTTCTCCCTGCCATCTCTCTCCTTTTTTTTTTTTTAAGATTTATTTATTTATGCATACAAGAACTGGGGTACAGGCCAGAAGTGTGGGGGATGAGAGGATTCACCAGAGACAGAGCGGGGAACAGAACAGGTAGACTGACCAAAATACACTGCTGAGGGGAGCAGCAGGAGAGACAGGAGAGGTCTGCTGTGCCATGTGGATAGCTCCCTGTCCGGGGATGGAACTCGTGCTGCAGTGGCTGCTGACAGCTTCACACGTTGTGTCTTAACCCGTTGCGCCACCAGGGAGGTCCTCCCAGCCATCTCTTGCGCCTCCTAGGCTTTCCTCTGCTGGAAGAGCCCAGGAGACTTCGCTTTTTGTCTGCAAAGATGTTCCCTTCTTTGCAAATGTCTACAAGACATTTATCTTCACATCCCAGCCCAAACACCACCTCCCGGGAAGACTTCCCCCATGGGACTCCTTCTCCCATGCTTCCCAGCATGGGAGCCATTACAGCAGCCATCAGACCGTACTAATACCAGTGAGCAGGAACCCTTCTCATTCAGCTCCGATCTGAGCCCTGGGTGCAGGCCTGGCCCAACACGGGCTGCAGTGGACATTATGAAAGGAATGGAGGAATGAGCTCCATAGATGCCCTGTCCTCTGTATATGAATGAGGTCAGAGGAGATTGGGCTCTTGAATTAATTGAACCTCTTCTCTTTTCATCCTGGCCCAGAGCCCTATCTGTATGATTAAATTCCTTAATAGAATCTGCCCTGGCCAAGCACCACATATAAATCCCTCGGTATTAAGTAGTGGAAAAGCTTCCAAGTGCTTAGAGAAGAAAGAGATTGGCTTCAGAGATGGCAAGTGGGAAGAGTGATAGATGGAGAGATGTCCATCTCCTTCAGAGGTTCTAACTACCTGGAAGAATTGATGGTTGCTTCATACTCAGACCAGTTATGTGTTTAGCATGGGGTTAGTCACTAAGAGAGAGGACAACAATTAAAATAGCCTATGTTTGTTTTTTTTTTTAAGATTTATTTTTTTAAGATTTATTTTTATACAAGAGCTGGGGTACAGGCCAGAGGCATGGGAGGGTGAGAGGATTCACCAGAGACAGAGCAGGGAACAGAACAGGCAGACTAACTGAAATACACTGCTGAGGGGAGCAGTGGGCGAGGCAGGAGAGGTCTGCTGCGCCATGTGGGATTCTCGCTGGCCAGCCAGGATCGAACCCGCACTGCAGGGGCTGCGGACAGCTTCACAGCACGGCGCTCAACCTGCTGCACCACCAGGGAGGCCCAGCAGCCTATGTTTTGGGATCACTTTCTATATGCCAAGCACAGTTCTGTGGAGTGGGCGTCACCGTTATTATTTACATTTTACAGGGAAGAAAATGGGCTCAATGTCACCCAACTAAAAAGTGCTCCAGGGACCTCCCTGGTGGCCTAGGGGTTAAAGACAGCACTATCAAGCTACTGCCAGCCACTACAGCGCGAGTTTGATCCCGGGCTGGCCATGGAGCTACCCACATGGCGCAGCAGACCTCTCCAGCCTCGCCCACTGCTCCCCTCAGCAGTGCGTTTCAGAACATTTGCCTGTTCTGCTCCTCACTCTCCGGAGAATCTTCTCACGCCCCGCACTTCTGGCTTGTACCCCAGTTCTTGTATGCATAAATAAATAAATCTTTAAAAAATAATAACAACCAAACCAAGTATTTAAAAAATAAAAAACATAAAAACAAAAAGTGCTCCAATGCTGTCATCTTTCTCTAATCTATTCACCCTTTGTCTTTACTATTCTCATCACTCCCTCTTCGAAAATAAACTTCTGCCAGACTGTCTCCCCTCTCTCACAATTCCTGCTCTTCATCCCACTATTCTTGCCACCACTACATGCAAACACAGACACTACCCTGTCCTGTCCTCCTCCTCTGCAGTCAGCCCAAAGAGAGGACCCTCCCCCTCACAAGGGAGTCCCTCCCCCTGTGTCCACTCATCTCAGGATGCTTACATTCAGAATTATCCTCCGGCAATCTAAAACTCACACTCAGCCAGACCCTTTCATTGCCTTATAAATGTGCTCAATGTCTCCCATCAAAACAGAATGAGACCACCTCAACTCTTTATCCCAGTCAGATCTCTAGAAAGACTTGTTGGTACTGTATTTGTAACTTATTTGTACTTCATTTCCACAATTTTTCATTCTCTCTCTACCAATTACAGTCTGTTTTTTTGTTTTTTTGTTTGTTTGTTTTTGTTTTTGGCCCACCATGTCTCTGAAGTTCTTGCTTAAATCACCTGGGATCTCCATATTCCTAAAGCCAAGGACTTTTTCTGGTCCTCATTCTATTTATTAAAAGGTATTTTTTATTGATTTATACATACAAGAACTGGGGTGCAGTCTAGAGGTGAGGGGGTGAGAGGATTCACCAGAGAGATAGTGGGGAGCAGAGCAGGCAGATCTACTGAAATACACTGCTGAGGGGAGCAGAAGGCGAGTCAGGAGAGGTCTGCTGCGCCTTGTGGGCAGCTCCCTGGCCAGGCAGGGATTGAACTCATGCTGCAGTGGCTGGTGATAGCTTGATAGTGCTGAGACTTTACCCCTTGTACTGCCAGGTAGACCCCCTGGTCCTCATTTTAATTGACTTCTCGGCAGCACCTGTGCTTATTTTCTTCAGGAAAACACTCTGTTCTTGGCTTTCTACACATTTCCATTTCCATTTTCATTTCTGTCTCTTTTTCTCTGCCTACTTTTCAGGCTCTCCTTCCTTTCTTCAAAGTTAATCCTTCTCTTCTAAGCCTATTTTCTCTCCCAAGGAAGTCTCATCCATACCATAGTTTCAGTTACCCCTAGATCGGGATGACTCACAGAGGTGTATCTCCTGCCAAGACCTCTCTACTGCTAACTGCCTGTTGAGCCAGCTGTCCTCTGATCCTCCGCTCAGCTGGCTCAAAGGCACCTCAACTAAAACAGGGTTGGGGTTGAACTCATAACATTTTCCACAAAGGCTGGTTTTCTCTGAGTCTCTTATCTCATGAAATGCTACCACCCTCCCGGTAGCAACTGTACCACTGCTACAAGCCTGGGACTCATCTTCAAGCCTTCCTTCTCAATTCTCATATCCAAACCACCACTTGTCCATTCCACCGTCTAGAACCTCTCAACTCCATTTACTTCTACTACTACAAACAACTCAGTCTAAACACTTGTCATGTCTACCTGGACTTCCAGAAGAGTCTCCTGACAGGTCTTCCTGGGTCCACTCTTGACTACCACACATATATTGCCCACATGAAATAGCCAGAGTAATCTTTTTGAAACAGAAAATCTGACCATGTCACCTTCCTACTTAAGTATTTCAGTGATTGCCTATTGTTTTAGAATCAACAACAAAAGCCTTCATCTGAGTGATAAAACTCCTCATGTTCTCAATCCTTTCTACTTTTTCTGTTCATCTCATGTTTCTCCCTTTCCCTCTATATACCCCAGTGCGCTGGATTTTAGTACCTCAAAAGCTGGTATCCTCCTCAGCCAGGACTTTTGCTTATTCCTGGAATGTCATCTCCCTGCTTCTAAACTCCCCTCATCTCTTTAGCTCCTACTCATTCTTCAGGTTTTAGATCAATAATCCCAGGTCCTGAGTGGCTCCAGACCTCCTATTAAACACTCTTAGAATGCCATGTGCCTCCACTTTGTAGTTCTTATCACAGTGTCTTTTTACATTAACTCTGTGACAAACTTGCTTCCCCTGAATGACTTCAAGTTCCATGAAGGCTGGAGCTTTGAGTGTTTTGTCTTGGTTGTCTTCTCCTCAGCATTGTAACCTCAGTGACATTCGATAAATAATCTCTGACATCTTGAAAATGCTATCCTCGCTTTCAACCCAGCTCTAACTACTTTTTGGCCTCATTTCACCAGTGAAATTGCCCTTGCTAAAGACATCAACAATCTCCAAGCTGCCAAAAACTGCACTCCTGTGGAGCCCTGATGTTCTACCAGCTGGACCAAGGGGTTCCTGCACTAAAATAGAATCCTGGTAGTCTTTCCCCAATTCATAGGGAAAATATGAGTCGACAGAGTATTCATAATGTAAAACTTTATTTTTTAAAGTTTTCTTACAATTTGGTATTTAGTAATCCATGTAGAGCTTCTCCGACTCAAAATTATATATTAATTCAAAATTATATATTCAGCCATTTTAATACATAGTTTATGGTGGCCTCCGAAGACCACCATTATATCTATGGGTTTCGTGACATGAACAAGTTTTTGAGACCCACTGGCCAAAGAAAAAAGTTTTAGTCCTCTGATTTGCTCTCCTGGTAGTATCTGGTGCTATTTATCATGTTGTACATGCACATCAGCAACCAGAATTTATTGAGCACATATTATATTTTCCTACAGCCTCTTGTCCCTATTTTTCCCATGGCATTTATGGCCTTCTCCTGTGATCTCTGCAAGTTCTGGGAAGGCATGGGACCATGTTTTTCCTTTTTTCTCTCCCCAATCGGCTCGCACTCGGCCCAGGCCTGTGGATCATGTTTATCCCATGCAGGCATAGTAAGTGAGGGAATGAACAAAAAGGTGAGTCGAGCTTGAATGTTCACCCCCAGTCCACCTACTCCTCTGCCCTGTTGCTTCCTAGCTGAGAAACTAAGACACAGGGGTTTGACACAACCGAAATGTTGATGTCATATAACCAAAACAGCATATGTTGTTACTTTAAAAAAAAGAAAATGAATCTCATAAAAACATAACAGTTTTCTATGTCTTGTGCTTGTGTGCTTCACTTTTAATATCTAATCATCAAATTCTGTTTATTTTACAATCCCCCCCATCACAATGATTGACTATTTTATGGGAATATAAACAGTTTTATTCTGTAAGAACTTAAAAATGCCATGTATTATGTCTGTGGGAGAAGTCTGTAAATGATGATATTGCTGATGGTGTGGATCTTTAAACACTCCATATTCAATGGTGACTGGTGCCTTTGCCCAAGCTGTTCTCTTAGCCACTTCAGATTGTTCTCCTAAGCTTGTCTGTCAAAACCATACCTAATCTTCAAGGTCCAGTTCAAAAATCACCTCCTCCAAAACACTTTCATACTCTACCAGAATTACCTGGGCCAGCCTCTGCCTCCCTTTAGCCCCTTGATGTGATGGAATGTGATGTATCTGACGGCATGTGATGGCGTGGGATGGCATATTTACTTCTTTGGTCTGCAGGGTTCTATGCACGATGTTGTGGTCTCTCTCCCACATTGCCTGTGGGCAACTTGATCCCAGCCACCAAGTCTTGCCATCTTTCTGTCCATCCATCCTTGAACAACAGACATTTATGAACTGAAGTGTATTAGACTTCAGCCTAACACCTTTCCATTACCTAATACGTAACGTAAACATCATTTTCAGGTTTTATAAGTGACTTTTATTTTGTTTTACATTTGGGCCATCTGGCTCTCCCCCTCCTGGCTAGGTTCTGGCACCTTAGCAGAGAACCCAACAGAGGTATATAGAAGAAGCAACTGAATTTTGTGTTCCAGGATTTATTTGGGGAAAAATTCAAACTGTTTCTTTTTGAAGTGAAATGGGGGTCAAGGGTGAGCCCTAGCAGTGAGCTGCGTGGGAAGAAAAAGGTTTGCAATGAGAGAGGCTCTCAGCTCTCAGGCTGCTTTTGCCAGACAGCAAACAGACCCGGGGCCAGGAGACTGCCTGCTCACCTTCCTCCTTGGGTGCAGACACAGGGCCTCATCTGCCAGTCCTCACAGCCCTCCACACCACTAGCATCTGGACCAAAGTGGGGATCTCCTCTCCCCACTCCTTCCCTCTCCTCCCCTTCCCTCCCTCTCTTTCCCTGTCCCCATCCCCTGCCCCGAAATCATACTCCCAGTCTGTTCAGCCCCAGTCTTTATGCACACACAGAGAGCAAGAGAGGTGGAAATCCAAACCAAGAATGGTGACTGCTTTGTCCCTGACCCCTGAACAAACCCACCCACACTGCAGAGATGCCCATTCATCCAGCAAGGCATGTAATGCTCCAGCACATGCTGTTAGAACCCAAACTGAACCCAAGGGTACCTGTGAGATGCTGTGGTGCCCATGCTGCAGGTTACTGTGCAGAGAACAGAAAGTCACTGAAGGGAGAGCTGGGCTCCCACACAGATCTCACCAAGCCATTAAAGGAGGTAATGGAGGCAGGGTAAGTGGAACATAGAAAGTTCTCAATGAAGGCATCCCACCTAACAGTGCTGGAGGACCCCATCTTCTCTGGTTAGAAGCAAACCTTCCTTCCACTGCTTTTGCTGTTCTACAGCCCATGCTACCTGAAGGGGGGGGGGCAGCGCCTAATACATGCCCCATCCCCTCTGTGCACCCCTTGGCTTTCAGACTGGGTGATATGCAGAAGGGAATTCTGGATGGGGGAGGAAAGGAAACCCAGCTGGGCATACTGCTGGACTGCTGGACGCTACTCAAAGGGGCATTTAGGAACACAATGATTGATGCTGTGACAACTGCAGCACAACCTTCCTTCCTCTTCCTGGGAATACAGCCGGAGACCCCAGAGTAATTTTCTTCTTCTTCTCTCCTTTCTGAGATCCAAATGCAACACCAGAAATAAATTTCCTACATATTTTCTGCCCTCTGTGATAGCCAACCTCAGAGTCTCCCCAGCTCCTTTACCTAATGCTTTATCCTCCAGGTGAACATCTGGGCAGTAAAAGAGGGGTCGTTTCTATTTCTTCATATTATTTTCAAGACTAGAGGTTCATATCTTGCCTACCCAGTTCAAAGAGTTATCTGAAGATACACACACACACACATACACACACACACACACACACACACACACACACTTTTTAAGCACGCCTGCTTATTTCAAAGGAATTCTGGATGGCTCAGGACCTTGTGCAGTCTCATAGCCCTTTAGCCTCTATTCCAAAGGGAACCTCTCAAGCAACTGGGGTGGGGTGTCGTTCCACATTGTTCAGCTGAAGAAGAGCTTGAGCAAAGGGCAAAAAAGAGAAGGCTTTTTAAATAGTTAGTGCACGCACATGGTTCACCTTTGAAAAGGTACAAAAGGGTTTATATGTCTAGTCTCCCTAGAGGCTACAGATACTGTCACACTTTGTGTATATGGGGATGCATATATAAGCCAATAGCTTGCGGAATTCTCTTTCTTCCTCCTCTTTAATAAGACGAACAGTAGCATATTATAAACTCTCTAAGCATGATTTCCACCTAGTCATATGTCTTGGCAATCATTTCATATCAATTTTTTTTTAAAAAAGATTTATTTATTTATTTATTTATTTATTTATTTATGCAAGCACTGGGTACAGTCAGAAGCGCGGGAGGGTGAGAGAATTCACCAGAGCCAGAGCGGGGAACAGAACAGGCAGACGGATAGAGTACACTGCTGAGGGGAGCAGCGGGAGGCAGGAGAGGTCTGCGCGCCATGTGGGACCCTCGCCTGGCGGCCGGGGATCGAACCGGCGCTGCAGAGGCTGCAAGCAGCTTCACAGCCCAGCGCTCAACCGCTGCGCCACCAGGGAGGCCCTCATTTCATACCAATTATAGAGTATTCCCTCCAATTCATTTTTTAAAATGAATGAATAGGACAGTATTATTCTAAAAGTACCATAAGAGGTCCTCCCTGGTGGCGCAAGGGGTTAAGACACAACTTATGAAGCTGTCCGCAGCCTCTGCAGCATGAGTTCAATCCCCCGGCTGGCCAGGGAGCAACCCACATGGTGCAGCAGACCTCTCCTGACTCGCCCGCTGCTCCTCTCAGCAGTGTACTTTGGTCAATCTGCCTGTTCTGTCCCTCACTCTGTCTCTGGTGAATCCTCTCACCCCCCCACACCTCTGGCCTGTGCCCCAGCTCTTGTATGCATAAAATAAAATAAATCTTTAAAAAAATAAAAGTACCATAAGATAATTAACCAGTCCTCAAATGATGAGCATGTAAGTTGTTCTTTCATAGATCAAACAAGGGTGTAATGTGTGTGTGTGTGTGTGTATGTCTTTATTGCCCATATGCAAGTATAATAGCAAATTAAAGAAATGAAATCAGATGGCAAGGACATTTCTAATTTTGTTAGGTATGTCTAAAATACCCTCCAAAGAAACTGTACCAATTTACTCTCTCACCAGCAATCTGAGAAAGTGCCTGTTTTCCCAGAACCTCAACAGTTTATCAATCTTTCTGGCGCTTGCTAATTGAAAGGTAAGTATGTCATTTTAATTGGCACTTTACATATTACAGAGTTAATTCTTTGTGTATGATTTAAAGTCAAGCCCTTAAAAGGAAGAAACAGTCTCCTGTTTTAGCAGGCCAGTGCTTTTCCTAAAGTCCAACGGGGTTACAAATGTCTCTAGTATGTAAAAAATGACAATTTTGATTCACAGTGGCTCTGGATTTTCTATGTCTGTTCTTAATGGCAGGAGAATGACCCTGTGGACGGAGCAGAGCCTTTAGAACCAGAGAGACCTGGGTTCCAAACGCAGTTCTGCCACTTTACTAAATTTATAATCTTAGCAAATTGTTTAACCTCTCCCAAACTCAGTCTCTTCACACAAAGTATGGGGATAACAATACTGATTTTACAAAACCTTGTGTCTGGCACATAGAATGTGCTTAATAAATGGTGGCAGGTTTCATTAGTGCTAATAATCATCAGGCCAGATTTTAAACCTCAGGGCACTTTTCACAATTGACAGGATCTGGAATGGGCCAGTCAGGGCCAAATGGCTCTTTTGTTAAGTGGCCACCCAGGGGATTCCCAATTCCTCCTCTGATCCACTCCGGCCTTATTTCTAAGTTAGCATGAGACTGAAATGCCACATTGGGCCTCTGGGGGGAAGTTCCTGTGCCAGGCCCCCCTGTTGCTAAATGAAGTTTCTTCTCTGACCTGCGTGCTCTCTGGCCTAAGAGGAGTTCATTTCCAATTACCATGGGCAGAAGAGAGAGCCTCAGGCAAAACATAAGGGGCTTGTCTCACCAGCATGGGCGCCTACTTGCCATTACCCAGGCATTATTTTTGATGAGGCTACTAAATAAGTTTTTCTACCAGAAATACATGAAATACCCATAACTAGTGTTTCTATCTAGACATGTGACACCCTCCCTTCTACCAAAAAGGAATTCAGAGACTTTCCCCACTCACACAGTGCACCCCCACTTCATCCCTCAGGATAGTAGAAATCATGGCCATGCTCCCTAAAGCTGTAGCAAATGCCACAGCTGAACTTGGGGAGCCACCATTTGATTCTTCCCCGAGTGCCAATATGCCTACCTATCTCCCTAGACTAGTTTAGATCCGCTTAGACTGGAACTTCCGGAGAGGGGGCTGAGCAATTTATAACACCTTCGGAAAATGTACCTCTGCTCTCTCTTTCCCTTGGCCCACTTCCGTCGGTTTGAAGGAAAAGGGCAGGATCCAAATCTATTTCCAAGTACTTTATTAGTCCAGAAAGGAAGCTGTCTTTCCCCGAGGAATCCAAATCCCGGTACCTCCAAGGCAAAGTGAGCACGTGGGAATAGAAGTGCCTCCATCATTGTTTGTCTCATGGCAGAAAATGTGGGTCTGGCTCAGACACCCGGGGACCTGGCAGGGCACTGAGATCCCACTGCATAGATGTCAATCCCTGCCGCTTACACTGCTGCCGCCTTGCAATCTGTCCCCCAGCCCTGTGACTGAGAACCCCCCTTCCTCACAACACACGCGCTCTATATTCCTACGCGGACCGTCCAGTCAGGGCTGGGGGCGGATCCCCAGCTAAGCAGACTGCAAAAAGAGATGCGTGAAAATGTCTCAACTGACAGGGGCAGCCCTCCATTTGGATACCTGCCCCCAACTACTCCCTGCCGTGTCAAACTTGCCCAGAAGGGCAAACTTCAGGGCCCTACAACTCCATCCAGAGAAAAAGAATGCCCAAGAGGGGCAGACATGCACGGCTGGTGTATGCAGCCCAAGAGTATCACAGAGAACACACATGTCCTCCCCCCGCAACACCTCTGCCTCGGGAGGTGCAGAGGACTAAGGAAGCCGCCCCCCCCCCCCCCGGCCCCATGCACAGGTGGTCTCCCTGCGCCTCCCGCGGGGCCTTCCAGCCGCCCACCACGGCCAGACTCGGGGTGCAGGGGTCCCAGCGCAGCGGAATTCGGGGCTTCTCTTGACACTGCTTTCCGCCTGCCCCTAGTCTTCTACTTGGGCCCAACTCTCTTTCCAGCCACTGAGTGCAGGCTCCGAGGTGGCCTCCGAGCTGTGCGCCCTCGGCCCTGCGGGATGGGGGTGCGGGACGACGGCTCGGGGGCCTCGGAAGGAAGCGGGCAGTGACCGGGCGAGTCCGGTTTCTCTGAAAGTCAGGCAAGGGGTCCGGCCCCGGCTGTCCCGGACCCCGCCCCGCGAACATCTCTGCGCCCTCCTAATTTTGTCAAACTTCAGAAACTGCCCAGCAAACCCAGCTTGGCCCAGGGGCGCCCGCGAGCTCAGACCAACCAGGACCACAGACCCGCGGCGCCGGGCCGGCCGCCCGCCTGCCCCGCGCGCCCCCGGGGCTCCCAGCCCGGCCCGGCCCGGCCCGGCCCCCGCTCACTCACGCGCTCCGGCCGGTCCCGCGGCGCGCGCAGCCAGGCCGGCCCCGGCCACCGCATGGCCCCCAGGCGCTGCCGCCGCGCCCGTGCAGGGTCCGGTCGGGCGCACGACGGCACCGAGTAGGTCGGCGGGTACAGCCCCGAGGCGGGGACGCCGCGACCCACGGCAGGGCCAAGAGGCCGGCGGCGCCACCCCGCTGCGCCCGCCCTGGGCACGGACGCCCTCCTCGGGGCTCACGTTCCAGCGGCGGAGCGGGGCAGCCGAGCGCCCCCCCGGACCCGGACCCGGACCCAGACCCACCCCAGCCCCGCACGGTCGAGCGCGGGCGGGTGGAAGGAGGCGGCCCAGGCGCGCTTACCCGGGTGTGAGGCGCCCTCGAAGGTCCGCCCTGGCCGGGCACAGCCACCCGCGGGGTCCTCCGCCCGCCTCCGCCCCGCCCCTTCCTTCTTCTCTGCGCTTCGGGGGACCCTCGGCGGGCGCGGAGCCGCGCGCTAGCGGGGGCCCCTGGCGGAGCAGCGCGGCTCCAGCAGCGACTCCCGCGTCCGCCCGGCGTCCACAGGGTCTGCCGCGTCCTTCGGGCCCGGCTGGGGAAGCCCACGTGAGGCTCCTGCGCCCGCCCCGGCGCGGCGGAGACTGGCCCTGCCCGGAGCCGAGAGGCGCTTCGCCCCTCCAGGTGGCCGGCGCCGGGGGCAGGTGCCGCGACCTGATTGGCGCGGGCCGGGGGCTGGGTGAACCCCCACCGCGAGGCTGCCGCCCCACGGCCAGGGGAAGGGGTGGAACAGCGCGGGCTAGTGCCCTCCGTGGAGCTTTCCTTTAACTCCATAACCTTTTTCTTAAATAATAAAAATGCAGACTCGGGAGTTGGGCATCCTAGGAAGGTCTAGTGCAGGGGCCTTCGCGTGCTGCACAGCGGGCCCAGCACGGGAAATCCTGAGAATGAGCGTCTTAAGGACCAGGGTGTGTCGCTGTCCACTGGACTTTGCCTCGAGAGCCGCCTGAAAGGCTCGTCAGTTTTCCTATTTCCAGCCCTGGAAGTCCAGGGATACCCCGGTGTCCCCACTCTTTAGGGGTACTCCGTCCTCAAGGTGGGGCAGGGAAAGAGTCCCTGAATAATCAGAGCTGTGACAGCAAAATTTGGCTAGAAAGGGACAGCAATGTCCTTCTCCACTCCACCCCCCAACATGAAGACAAAACGTTCAACGTGGTTGAATGTTAAGGAAAGATTTCTCGTCTAACATTCTCTTTTAATGTTTTAACATTCTACGAGATGCTTATGTGCTGGGCCCCAAACAAGATCTGACGTCAGGAATTCAGGTCTGCTAGAAGAACAAAACAGAAGGAAATGGATGGAAAACAGACACGTGTGGCCTCTCCAAGGCATCTCAATATGGAAATTTTACTGTTTTATTCTGTTCATGTGCCTCCTCCTGGCCCTGCTCGCCTAAGCTCCACGGAAGACAGAGGTGGGGAGTAGGAGATGGGGGATGGGCCTGCCAGGTTAAGGTTCTTGGAGAGATTGACTGCACATCAAATATATTTTCTTTTTGAATAATCCGCTAGATCCAAAGCAAAGGTGGACAATGTATAAATTTAAGAAAACTCAACCTAGGTTCAACTAGTAAAGACGGGGAGTAAGGAATTTAGCCCTAGGACAACCATTATTTTTACTAAGGCGCTATTAAAAAAAAAAAAATCTAAAGGCAAGCCACCCACCATCATTCCAGCAGGTTTATTGTTCCAACACCACCTTTCCCCTGTCTTCACAGGTTTTAAATTTTGGCCTCAGATTTTCATGTGCTACCTTTTCTCACAGTCAGATCTATACTTATATTCCTCCCTCCTCTTATTTCATCTCAAAGGCAAAACAGTGAAATATGAAAAGATGTTATTTTGTTAATAAACCATTGCACAGAAAGGTGAAAACAATGTACATCTACAGCTTAACAAATCATCATGACCCAAACCACCTAGGAAACTGCACTGCCACAACCTGGGAATCACTACACACACACACACACACACACACACACACACACACACACACCCTTTTCATAAACTCACACACCCACACTTCCTTTTTATAAACTCTTTCCTTCTCCCTAAAGCAATAGTTATCCGGACCTTGTGGTAATTACTTCCTATCTAAATAGTTTAATAAGCTTGTTATGTATCTCTGAATAATATAGTTTAGTTTTACTTGCTTTTGACCTTTCTATGAATGGAATAATAGAGCATGAATATTTTTATGTGTATCTGACAGCTTCTTTCACTTGATTATGTTTGTGATGTCATCCAGTTTTGTTACATATAGTGGTGGTTAGGGCTATTACAAATAATACTGCCAATATCATTTTGTTTATACTTCCTGATGTGTAAGTACAAAATATCTTTTTAGGGTATATAAATTGGAGTGAAACGAGGGGGCTACAGGGTATGCTTAATTGTTTTCCAAAATGGTCATAAAAGTGTGTGGTAGTTCCAGTTTCTCCACATCCTTGCCCAAATGATAGACTTCTTCATTTCTGTCAATCTGGTGAGTATGTAATGGTATCAAAATTGTGATCTCAATATCACATCCCAAATTTCTAATGAGTTTGTGCATTTTTACATGTATTTATAGGCTATTTAAATTTCTGTTTTGTGAAGTGTCTGCTTACAACTTTATCCATTTTGCAATTGAGTTGTCTTTTTCTTGATTCATAAAAGCTGTTTGCATATTCTTTGTCATAGATTACAAATATCTTCTCCTACCCATTAATCTTGATGAATAATTCTTTAAATCAGAATTTTCATCGAGATAATTTTAGGTTTACATGCAGTTGTAAGAAAAAATACAAAGAGATCCCAGGTACTCTTTATCCAATGTCCCCCATTGTTAACATCTTGCTAAACTATAGTACAATATCATAGCCAGGATATTGACATTGACAGTCAAGCTACAAAACATTTCTACCACCAAAAGCATCTTTCATGTTTTCCTTTTATAGCCACACTTACTTCCCTTGGCACCCCATTCCCTAATACCTAGAAACCACTTAGCTGTTTATAATTTCTAAAATTGTGTTATTTCAAGAATGTTATTATAAATGAAATCACATAACATAACCTTTGGAGGGTTTTTTTCCCCCTCTACTCAGCATAATTCTCTGGAGAGTAATCCAAGTTTATTTATTAGATGGTTTGGATGTACCATGACTTGTTTAGCCATATCTTACCCATTGAAAGACATATATCTTCCCCCTCCCAGCTCCCCTATTTTTTGAGCTATTATTATTATTAATTTTTTTTTGTGGGACCCTCACCAGCGGCCGGGGAACGAACCGGCGCTGCAGAGGCTGCGGGCAGCCTCGCAGCCCAGCGCTCAACCGCTGCGCCACCAGGGGAGGCCCAATTTTTTGAGCTATTATGAAAGTGTTCTCTCCTCCACTATTTTCTGGAAGGGGTTATGTAGATTTGATGTTAAGTCTTCTTTAAATTTGGTAGAATTCTCTGGTGAAACTACCCGGACCTAGAGATATCTTTCTTTTTGGAAGTTTTTAAATAACAGACTTGATTTCCTTCATAGTTACAGGACTATTAAAATTGTCAATTTCAGATTGGGTGAGATGTGGTACTTTGTATATTTTCAATAATTGACATTTCATCTAAGTTGTCAAATTTATGTATGTAGTACATAATTATTCATTGTATTTCCCTGTTATCCTTTGATGGTCAGGATGTATAGTGATATTCCTGGTTTCATCACTAATGAAACATTGGATATTTGTGTTATCTTTTTTTTTTTTTTTTTGCTAAAGGTTTGTTGCCTGTATTGACCTTCTCAAAGAAACTACTCTTTGTTTTTGATTTTCTCTATTTTTCAGTTTTCAATTTTATGGATTTATGCTCTTGCCTTAATTATGTCCTTTCTTCTTGCTTTAGGTTTACTTGTTCTTTTTCACCCCATACGTTTTTGAAGTAGAAGCTTAAATTATTAACTTGTGACCTTCATCTTGTCTAATATATGTACTTAGTGCTATAAATTACCAGCTCAACACTGCTTTCACAGTGTCCACAAATCTTCACATGTTGTATTTTCATTTCATTCGGTTCAATATTTTTTTAAATTTCCCTTAAGACTTCCTTTCTTGATTGATGGATTATTTACAAGCATGTTGTTTGGAGACATCCTAATGTTTGGGGCTATCCAATTCTCTTTCTGATATTGATTTCTATCTTGATTTTCTTCTGCTTTTCCTGTCATAGCTGGAACCTCCAGTGACATTCTTCCGAGCAATGGAATGAGCAGAAAACCTTGTCTGGTTCTTGACCTCAAGGGAAAATCATTCAGTCTTTCGATATTAAGCATAGTGTTAGCTCTGGGTTTTTTATTGATGTCCTTTTTCAGGTTGAGGAAGATCCCTTCTACTCCTACTTTGTTGATTTTCAAAATATATATAATAAAAAGTTATTGGATTTTGCCAAATAGTTTCTGTATCTATTGATGTGATTAAGTGATTCTAGCCGTTATTATGTTCAAATGGTATATTATATTATAGTCATCGATTTTTGAAATAACTCGCATTCCTAGGCTAAATCTCACTTGATCCAGGTGTATAATCATTTTTCTATGTTGCTGAATTTGGTTCTCTAGTATTTTGTTGAGTTTTGTGTCAATGTTCATAAGGGATATTTGTCTTTTGCTTTACTTGTCTTGGTCTGATTTTGGTATCAAGTTTTTTTTGCTTCATGGAATGAATTGGAAAGTATTCCCTTATTTTCTGTTACTCTGGAGGAGATTCTGAAGGATTGGTGCTAATTTATCTTGGAACTGTATAATTCATCAGTAAAGCTATCTGGGTCTGGGTTTTTCATTGTAAGTGGTTTTATACCAAGTTAATTTTTTTAATTGAGAAATAATTGACATATAACCTATTAGTTTCAGGCACAATATAATGACTCAATATTTGTATATATTGCAAAATTATCACCACAATAAATCTAGTTAACATCCATCATCATACATAGTTATAAAATTCCCTTTTCGTATGATGAGAATTTTTAAGATTTACTATCTTAGTGATTTTCAAATATACAATATAGTATTATTAACTATAGTCTCCATGCTGTTCATTACATCCCCATGACTTATTTTATAGCTGGAAGTTTGTATGTTTTGACCCCTTCGCCCTCTATCATTTTTTCTACATTCTGTTGTACTTAGTTTAACCCCAATCTTAATTATATTCTTGTTGTTTCTTGCTTTACATTAAATGTGCTCTTTTTTCCTAGTTTCCTTTTTAATACAGTATATATTATTTATAGTAATATATAGATAATATAGTGTATATATATTCATATATAGTAATATATTGTATAGTAATATATAGTAAAAATATAGTATATATATAATATACACAGATATTAATTTCCCCCTAATCAGTGCTTTTGTTGCATTTTCTCAATTTTGGTATGTTCTGTTTTCATTCATTTCAAATTTTCTAATTTTTGGTGTGATTTCTTCCTTGCCACATGGTTATTTGGTACTGTGTTGTTTCATTTCTTCATATTTGTGAATTTCTACAATTTTATTTCTGTTAATATTATCTAATTTCATTCCATTATGGTAAGAATATTTTTCTATTGACTTGAATTGTAAAATCAAAGGATAATTCACATCAAAATAATTGACTACATCAGTTAATAGGAATGAGATAGAACTCAGACTTCAGCCTAATCTTAGCCAGTGGAGACATCTCCTTCACTGTGACCAGAGAAGGCTGTGATTCTTTTTCCAAGGCATTCTTGGTGCTGTCTTTATAATTGAGGAGGTAATTCTATTTATCTAAAGTCAGGTTCTACTGGTGCAAGTTTCCTGAGATATCAAAAGGAATGTTAGTTTAATTTCTTTGGTATTTCCAACTCTGCCATCTGACATTGAAACCACATATGAAATCAGAACTAGTATTAAATATTTTCCTTCTAAAGATGTTAAGTACTGTTCAATCAGTGGTTAAGACCACAGCTTTCTCTAGAGAGGAGCTTTCTCTAGTTCCGTGGTTTTTCTTTTTTTTTTTAAAAAAAAAAAAGATTTATTTATTCATGCATATAAGAACTGGGGTACAGGCCAGACGTGTGGGGGGTGAGAGGATTCACCAGAGACAGAGTGGGGAACAAAACAGGCAGATTGACCGAAGTATAGTTGAGGGGAGCCGTGGGCAAGCCAGGAAAGGTCTTCTGTGCCATGTGGGTAGCTCCCTGGCTGGCCAGGGGATCAAACTTGTGCTGCAGAGGCTGCAGACAGCTTCATAGACTGCATCTTAACCCCTTGCGCCACCAGGGAGACCCCTCTGTGGCTTTTCTTATATGGGTCTATAATCCATGCTCAGAATTAGAAATTCAAAAACTTCTGATAGTCAGTTTAGAAAAGATCTTTTTTGAGGACAAAATCTGAATAGAGCTGATCTGATTTCGTGGAAAACTTAAGCTATGATGAGGTTAAAGTCTTTATTTATCCAATGTGGTACCAAAATTTATTCATTTTACTGCAAATTTAGTAATGTGTTTGTTGCTCCAGCCTCTATCAGAGTGTGTTATGCTAATAGAAAATATACCAAATTATTTCCTTTCTAAATTTAGGGGGAAATTGATTTTCAAAAAAACTTTTCTCAAGGAACTCTCCAGCACTGCTGATGGGAGTGCAAACTGGTGCAACCACTGGAGAGCTGTGTGGAGATTCCTCAGCCTGGTAAAGATGGAGCGTCCATATGATCCAGCAGTTCCACTCCTAGGTATTTACCCAAAGGACACAGAAACATCAATTCAAAAGGGCAGGGCCTCCCCGGTGGCGCAGTGGTTGAGCGCTGGGTTATGAAGCTGCCTGCAGCTTCTGCAGCGTGGGTTCGATCCCCGGGCCGCCGGGTGAGGGTCCCACATGGCGTGCAGACCTCTCCTGCAGCCCGCTGCTCCCCTCAGCAGTGTGCTTTGGTCTTTCTGCCTGTTCTGCTCCCTGCTCTGGCTCTGGTGAATTCTCTCACCCTCCCGTACTTCTGACTGTACCCAGTACTTGTATAAATAAATACAAAATTTAAAAAAATTCAAAAGGCATCTGCACTCTTATGTTTATAACAGCACTATTTACAATAGGTAAGCTATGGAAACAACCCAAATGCTCACAAATAGATGATTGGATCAAAAAGATGTGGTACATATACACAATGGAATATTACTCAGCAATCAAAAAAGATAAACTCATGCAATTTGCAACAACATGGATGGAGCTGGAAGGGATCATGCTGAGCAAAATAAGCCAGAAAGAAAAAGAAAAATACTGGATGGTCTCACTCATAGCAGGAATTTAGAAAACATAAATAAGGTACCAGGAAAAAGACTAATTATAATAAAGTAAAAATCAAAATCAACAAGCAACTATAAACCAGAGACACACTACAGGATGGGGAGGAGGGAGTAGGATCAAAACAAGGCGGGGTGGGAATTGTATGGGAATATAACCAAGATGAAAATGCATACATTGTGCAAAAATGAAAAATGATGTAAAAAAATATATACAATTTAAAAAATAATAAAAAATAAAAATAAATAATTAAAACAAACAAACAAACAAAAAACCTTTATTCCACGAGACAAGGGGAATACTTTGCTCCTGGGATATAAGCAACAGGAAGAAGATAGGAAGACTTGGACTTTGGGTTTTATCATGCTACCCTTTTCTGTGATTATCTTCCCCCAAATCCTCAGCAAAGTGTTTTTGTGAATTTGTAGGTGGATGAGAACAGGGAGGAGAGTTGATTTTATGTCTCTTTCAAAGTGGGTCAGAAAAAAATGCAGTGCATATGGATACAGGAGAAAGAGGAAAAGAGAAACTTGAGAAAATGAGTTCTGAGAACTCCCAGAAATTATGCGGGGGAGATCTTCTCTCACATGGTCTTGGAATTGGGATTCTAGTAAGGTGTAATCAATTATCTAAGGGACAGCCATGGTATCTCTGTGAAGGTCTGAATTTTGTTTACATTTAAATGTATTCGGCTTTTGTGTTTTCTTCTTCAATTTACTCTGTTTCCTGGTTCTTTTTTTTTTTTAAGATTTATTTATGCATAGAAGAACTGGGGTACAGGCCAAAGGTGGGGGGGGGTTGGTGAGAGGATTCACCAGAGACAGAATGGGGAGCAGAACAGGCAGATCTACTGATACACTGCTGAGAGGAGCAGTGGGCGAGGCAGGAGAGGTCTGCTGTGCCATGTGGGTCTCCTCCCTGGCTGGGGATAGAACTGGTGCTTCAGTGGCTGCGGATAACTTCATAGGCTGCATCTTAACCCCTTGTGCCACCGGGGAGGCCCCTGTTTCCTGGTTCTTAATATAAGTGAAACATCTGTCCTCTCTTGACACAAAGGCTGCATTGTATAACCTTTTTTGTGAACCAAAAGTTGTTGAATTGCATGCAAATAATCATACTGCAAAAACAGTATAGTCAATAGTGAAATGACTAATAGCATGAACCTCTTAATAACATAAACTGAATTCTTTCACAACCAAAAAGGACACCTGCACCCCTATGTTTATTGGAGCACTATTTACAGTAAGTAAGCTATAGAAACAACCCAAAATGCCTAAAAATAGATGACTGGATCAAGAAGGTGTGGTGCATATACACACAATAGAATATGACTCAGCAATCAAAAAAGATAAACTTATGCCGTTCGCAGCAACATGGATGGAGCTGGAAGGGATCATGCTCAGTGAAATAAGCCAGAATAAAAAAAAAAAAAATACCAGATAGTTTCATTTTTCAGAGGAATGTAGAGGATCCAAATGAGGGATTGGGGGAAAAAGTAATTATAATAAAATAAAAAACAAAATCAACAGGCAACTATAAACCAGAGATATTCTGCAGGTGAGGAGAAAGGAGTAGGATCAAAACAAGGGTGGGAAGAGCACAAGGGACTATGGTGATGGTACACGGGTGAATTGGTGATGGGAATTTCATGGGGACTATAACGGAGATGAGAAAGCAAACATTGTACAATTAATGATGTAAAAAATATATAAAATAAAATAAAAATATTTCTTATCCTTAGTTCCTCAGCTGCAAAATGGGAGTTAAATGTTCCCTACCTGTCAAGTTTGCATGTAGAGATTGCTTAGCTCAGTAGCTAATGCATGGTTGGTATGCAATAAATGACAGCTTTCAGAAATTGGGGAGTTGCCTGGGTCCCTGATTTCTCTCTATGTGCTTCATGTCCACACTATTAACCAAGCTACAGGTGGCCTTTCTGAATATGTCTTTGCCTATATCCTGTTCTCTGGACTGCTCACCTGTCCTGAGTGGTCAGGACTGGCTGATGCAAAAGAATAAACAAACAAGGAATTAATACAGTTGCTCCTAAGAGTGAATGTGGTCAGTCTGTTCTTTGGGGCAGTACAAATATTACTCATTTAGAACAATGTGCCAATAAGTATTTTAATAATAATGAAGTGCTGTCTCAAGTTTGAGTTAAAGTAGTTTGTAAGCAAACTGAGGGTAAAAAAGTATATGTGAGTGTACCAGCGTCCTAATCTAAAAGCTCCACCAAATACCAAAGAGCTTTAGGGCCTATGTGCTACTATATAAAGTTGACATCCAATTTCCAATTTGGCATGAGTCACCAGAAGATGTTTAGGGATGAATCGGTTCTTGAATGAAAATTCATGAGAGTTATGGGGTAATTCAGTAAATGAGTAAAGAACAATTTTTTATTCAGATTTGTAACCTTTGTAAAATAAAATTCTTTTCTTTTCTTTTTTTAAGATTTATTTACTTATTTATACAAGCACTCGGTACAGTCAGAAGCATGGGAGGGTGAGAGAATTCACCAGAGCCAGAGCAGAGAGCAGAACAGGCAGACTGAGGAAGTACACTGCTGAGGGGAGCAGCGGGCAGGAGAGGTCTGCGCGCCATGTGGGACCCTCACCCGGTGGCCGGGGATTGAACCGGTGCTGCAGAGGTTGTGGGCAGCTTCACAACCCAGTGCTCAACCGCTGCGCCACCAGGGAGGCCCAATAAAATTCTTAAAGGAGTGATTTAAAGAAATAGAATTAGTTGGCTTTTTTTTTTTTTTTTTTTTTAGCCACCTAAAGTATAGGCAAGACAGTAACACATTTATCTTTCTCAACACATTTACGTGTTTTTAGCAGTTAACTCACATGGTAGGAAGCTTATCCAGGTACATGAAAACTGAAATTTTAGCCCATTTTATACATACAATGGCCAAGTGAATTTCTCAAGATTATATAAAAAGACCTGATAGACTTAAGAACTCAATGTGGGCATTACCGTCTCTCTTTGCCATCGAGGATGTGATATTTGTCTTGTTCCTGATCTTAGGGGGAAATTTTTCAGCTTTTTAACATTGGATATAATATTACTGTGGGCTGTCTCATAAGGCCTCCCGTGTGGTGAAGTACATTCCTTCTATGCTCAATATGCTGAGTGTTTTTATCATGAAATACTTGTTGAACTTTGCCAGATGCTTTCTATTGAGATGGTCATATGATTTTTAACCTTCATTGAGAAGGTTAAATCAGTAGATAACATTTACTGATTCACAAACATTGACTCATCCTTGTATCCCAGAGATAAGTTCAACTTCGTCATGGTTCATGATGCTTTTAGTGTGCTATTGAATTATGTTTGCTAGTTTTTTGTTGCGGACTTTTGTGTATGTGTATGAGGGTTATTGGCCCGTAGTTTTCTTGTGATGTCTTTATCTGACTTTGATATCAGGGTAATGCTTGCCTATGGAAGAAGTCAAGGATGCCTACTGTCATTACTTTTAGTCAAAACAGCACTGGAAGTCCTAGCCAGAGAAATTAGGCAAGAAAAAGAAATAAAAAGTGTGTGTTTCTCTTTGCAGATAACATGATCTATAGAAATCAATATATAGAAAATCCATAAGACTCCACCAAAAAATCTCTTAGCATAAGCAAATTCAGTAAAGTTGCAGAACATAAAACCAAAATACAAAAAGCAGTTGTTTCTATGTACTAACAATAAAATCTCAGAAAAATTAAGGGAACAATCTCATTTACAAAAACATTGAGGAACAAATTTAACACAAGGCAGTAAAAAATCTGTACACTGAAAACTACAAGACAGTGATGAAAGAAATTCAAGAAGATACAAGTAAAATGGAAAGCTATCATATGTTTATAGATTGGAAGAATTAACATTGTTAAAAAGTTCATACTACTCAAAATGACGTATAGTTTTAATGCAATCCCTTTCAAAATTTTAATGTCTTTTTTCACAGAAATAGGAAAAACTACTAAAATTCATATGTTACCACAAACAAAAGAAAACCTTGAAAAAGAGCACAAACCAATGTTTTCTTCTTATACCAGAAGTTATACTTAAAAACCTGCTATATAAATTTAGCTGTTGTCTCGTATTTCATGTCTTGTAGAACAAACTGCCCTATTTCCTCTAGAAATTTCTTTTAGATTGCTCTCCTACTGTTTTCCTTACTGTCTAAAGAAGAGCCCTAAATCTTTGTACTTAGCTCAGTATTGCTCTCCAAGGCTCTCATGTCAGAAATGATTTGCTCATTGTCACCTGGCATTTATTGCTATTTCCCTCCATCCCTTGCCACCTCATACCCAAGCTCATGTTTGCAGCTTTTCATGGCTTATGCTTTATATATCCCTTCTCTCTTCCTGGGTCATCCTGTCTGAACTTGTCTCAATCCTCCAGTACTAACAATACTGTTCATCCCCTGATCAAACACACAATTACTAGAAAAATCTTTGCTTCAGTGAAATGAAGGAAGCATAGTTAACCACTTCAAAAAATGAATGTGTTGAATTTGTATCCCTAAAACTAATTTTAGGCATTAATATACACCCTTTTAGTTACAATTTATTTTCATTCCAAATTTAATTGAAATTACTAAAAAATATAAATTAAAATTCCAAATTAAATTCCTGGCTCAGTAGATAGCATGTGTGTAAAATCCGAGTTTTCCTTAAAGAAACATTCACTTTAATAATTTTTTTTCCTAATAACAATGATTTTGAGCTTTATAATCCACGTAGATTTTTTTTTTTTACATAATTTTCAATATTTGCTGAATGCAAATCAGTGCTTTAATACACTTGGAACTTCCCAAACCAAGAAATCCTGGTTTTAGAATCAGTACAATAACTTGCATCGTTGAACACTTTGTGTTTTCTGCTGATGACAACAAAGGTGTTAATTTCAGCTTGAGAGCCAGACACCTCCTTCAGATTCTTTCTATGGTACCAGTTTCTATTTTATATAAAAGCAAAGACAGGAATGTCTTGAGTGGGTGAGGTTGGGGGGGGACTTTTTCCTTCCAAGAACTTGTTGCCAATCCTTTGCAGGAAGAGTCCAAGGGTTGCTTTGACCCTCCAGAGCCACATCAGCACCTGTCACCCCATGGTCACCAGAATTGATCTGAATGACTCCATGGCCTTTGGTGGTGGTGGGGGTGCTCATCCTTCAGCACCAGTCCTGGTTCCCTGAGACAGCAAATCCGTTCCTTTTCAAAGGTTTTCAGGGGCTTCAGGGGCCTTACTTTTCTATTCAATTCTTATTTATTAATTCTCTACTACTTAGTTTTCTACAACTGTTTTTAAATCAAGCTCTGGATGCCAGTTCATGGCATTCTGGTGGCTTCCCTTAATGGCAGTGGGTGTTTATAAGTGGGAGGATAAGAGTCCCTGTGAGATGGGAGGCAAGTGGGCTATAAGGATGGTGAATAACGGTTCTTTGCGGTACCCAGCCGGTCTCTCTTCATGATTTCCAGTCTCAGATACCGTCCTCATTTCAGCCTGGGCCAATGGGAGGCGAGGCCCCATAAGGAAGAGGCTGACCCTCAAATTTCCTAATGGAGCTTAACAGCAGCAGGATTAAAAGCCCAAGTGCAGCACCCAGAAAGCCAGGAGAGCTTATGCATCCTTTTTATGCCCATTCTGATGCTACTGGCTCTTTCTTTGCGAGAGCTGAACCATAAAAATAAATCTTTTCATAGAAACGAGTTTAAAAAAAATAGTGATGAAAGATCTTTAGAGAGTGGGAAAAGAGGACAAAAGTAAACTTTGCTGTGAGATTTCTATAGGCCAAGAGCTAAGCTTGTCTGCAGAACAAATTTCTTTTGGGAAACAGAGAGATCAGCGCGCAAGGACGAGATGACAGTTGTAAGGCTACGATGCTGGCTTAATTCACGTGTGAAACCAGGACGACTTTGAAAGCAGCTACTGACTTATTCTTTCAAGTGACAACTGTTACAGGCAAGTAGGCGCCTTCTCAGACTGGTGCTGCCTTGTTGCTTTCTCTGATCTCCATTTCCACTTTTGGCACTGAATTGACACCTTATCCTGTTATTGAACTATCAATGTTTCACTGGATATCCCTTGCCTCCTCCCTAGTAAAATGCTAAGCAACTTGAGGGGAAGGAAATGCATTAAAAGGTATTCAAAAATATTTACAGGTAGCTACACAATACACCCAGCTGAAGGGAATTCGAGTAAATTTAAGGGATATATAAATTATACTTGGAAAAATAAGACCCATACAAACAAAACTACCACATGTCAAAGCAAGGCAATGACTGCTTGAAGTTATAGATCCAAGGGGGATATATAATGAATATTCACCAAATTGCTTTGGAAAAGGAGCCTACACTAAAGGGAGAGCAAGGGAGAACTTTAAGAAGCAACAACTCCAAGAGGAGGAGCTTTGGATTTCTGCCTCTCAGTTGTCAGGAAAACAGAAGGACACATTCTGACTGTCACATGAGTGATGAAAAGGAATGAGGTTCTCTTCCCAGGACAGAAGCTATCCAGGCGGGTACAAACAGATGCATTTACTGAGACTCTGAGATTCACTGGTTCTTTAAAACAGGATTTCCATGCACCACATATGCCTGGGGTTTGAAACTAACATGGATCAATCAATAGTATTCTGGAAATGAGCTGCTGCCTTGAGGAAGGGGCAGGACCAAAGGGATTTATGGCCAAAAACCAGTAGTCTTCCGACCTTTCTGCGGGAGTCCTTTACCTTGGTTATCCACGTTGCTTTGTCTTTTTATCTCTGTGGATACGTTTGGCCATAAAAATAGAAAACTGGGGAAAGATGTCCTTTAGGTGAACATTTAACAAACAGGAGGCCACAAGCAAACAAACCTCAACCCCATTAATACCACCACTCAAATTGACACTGGAAGACGCGAACATGCCAGAAAAACCTGTCCAGAGACAAGGGATTCCCTTGGTGCCCTCACATCTGTTGTAGGCAAGCTGCAGGTGAGACAGAGCACAGAGAGGAAAAGGAGGAAGATGATTACTGCCTGAAACCTGGTGCTGGCAGCACCCCCAGAGCACTCCAGATGAGCTGTCCTCTAAGTCATCCTGCTTGTGCCAAATGCACTTGGACAGGCCTTCCAGCTACAAATCCTGGAAAGTTCCTTTTGTAGTGGCCAGAGATTCAGCCATTCATAACTGTAGGGTTCTCTCAGCCACTGTATATTTCCTGGATTCTAGAAGGACATAGTGTCAAACTTTTTTTTTTAGTTTGAAACCATTTTTAAGAGAAAATGAATTTTGAATAGGCATAGAAAAAACCTGAGATAGAAAATGTAATTTTAAGAGTAGCAATGTACTCCCTCTGTGCCAGACATTGTGCTTAGCGCTTTATATTTAATGTAATCTAACAAGTATATTGTGCAGAGAAACTTGGATTTACTTTTGAAGGCCACAGACATTTTTTAGCAGATGACTGACATGTTTCACTTTATCACTGAGAAATATGAAATTGGTAACATTATGGGGCATAAATCCAAAGGGTTAAGACTAGAGAAGGGAAAGTCAGTTGAGAGTCTATTGCCATAATTTAGACAGAAACGACAAACTTAGATCTAAGACTTCTGTGCTGTGGATAGAGATGAGACGTGATGAGATACTTAGGGAGAATAGACAAGACTCGGCCAGGAAGCCCATATGTTATAATGGTTAAATTGATTTGGAGATAAGACAGACCTTAATTTGAATCCTTGACTTACCATTCTATAGATATGGTCAAGTTTCATAGCCTCTTCTGAGCTTCAGTTTCTTCCATTGTGGAGTGGGGAGAGTAACACCACTTCACCTCACTGTTGAAAGGAGAGAGTTGGTTTGTCCAGTCTGGTTTGTGGAGAAGAGGTAGCAGACTTGAGAAGAATGGTGAAAATGTGAAGCAGAGGTTGTGCAGAAAGGAACAGGGAGATGCCAGGGGATAAATGCGACGGGCACGCAATGCTGAGGAGCCAGCTGAGTCTGAGCATCTTCAGTTTGAGGTGGCCCCACTGTGCACAGGGTATGATGCTCTTCAACAGTGTGCAGTGCTTGCCTATGTGAACGAGAAGGCAGAGTCCCATTAATCCAGGGTTGACTTTCAATCCGTAAGTGCAGAAAAAGACAAAAAGAACAAGGGAATTTAGAGATTACCAGAGTAGTTGCAATGATGGGTGGGATGTCTGGAGAGAAAACAAATGGGAAAAACAGAGCAACTGATGAGAGAAATCAGAAGAGTCAGAGGACCAGGGCAAGGATGGGTGAAGCTGTGTAGTGGAAGGAATAATAGGTTGTATTCAGAAAGCAGGGTATTTGAATTTCAGATTTCACAAATTGAAATGCTCTGGATGGCAGTGAAAACCCGGATGTGGTTGAAAACATCCATGGATGGAGTGAAGGTGGAAATCCCTGGAGCCAAGAGGAACACGTTGCAAGAGTAAGTTGTTACTTGTGTGTCTTCAGCACAAACATTTTAGTCACCCAAGGATGGTGTGAAGTAGGTTGAAATGGAAAAGTCTTTGGCAAGTGATTTTATTACAAACTACCCATTCCCAGTGTTGCATTGCCCATAAATTATTCTTTTCTCATTTAATTATTCACCTATTTAAACATCTACTCTTATTTTGACTAACCTAATGATTAAGATTACATTTTATACATAAATGATAATCATAAAAAATTCAGTTGGATGATTAACTACTTTCTTAGTAAAAATAAATTCCAGACAGATCAATGATTTAAATAAAAATTGACATCCTTTTTTATAATCGTAGAGGGGGCATTTTAAGCATGACACAAAACCTAGAAGAAAACATTAATAGACTACATAGACTTATATAATAAATTACAAATTACATAAACTGGACAATACACTATAAACTATAAATTTATAAGGTTCCACAATTACAAGAATAAGGTAACAAGATATGCAACAAATTAGGAAAAAAAACATTTGAAATATGTGTAAGAAAGAAAACTAAATTTCTTAATAAGGAGTTTCTTTATATTAATGAAAAGAGAGAAATAACTCAATAGAAAATAAGCAAAGCTATGTATGGAAAGTTAACATAAAAGAAAACACAAGGGGATTTTACACTTAAGTGATGCTCATAAAGTGATCCTCAACCCTATGTGTAATAAAATAAATAGAAACCTCTGATACCCAATTTTCACCAGTCAGACTAATAAGTATCAAAATTTTGTTTAAAACTGAGATAAACACATGCAATTTGCAGCAACATGGATGGCACTGGAAGGGATCATGCTCAGCGAAATAAGCCAAAAAGAAAAAGAAAAATACCGGATGGTCTCACTCATAGCAGGAATCTAGAAAACTTAAATAAGGGACCAGGAAAATGAATATAAGAAAGTAAAGTGAAAATCAAAATCAACAAAAAACTATGAACCAGAGACACTTTTTGGGGGGTGGGGGGCGGGAGGGGAAGGATTGGGGTCAGAATGGGGCGTTTGCAATTGTATGGGGGAATATAAAAATAAAATTTAATATTTAAAAAAATAATAAAAAAAAAATAAAACTGAGTGGATGAGGCAGAAACAGGCACTCTAACATACTTCTGGGAGTATAATGTGGTATAAATTAGGTACAGTTGGATAGTAGCTTTCTAGATGAAAAATGTACATACTATTTGATCCAGAAATTTCATTTCTAGTCATTTGTTCTGCAGATATACTAGCATATCTGAAAGAAGATATTTATTAAAGCCTTGTTTGCAGTAGAAAAATGCTGGGAACTACCAATATCCATAATAGTATTAGAAGTAAATTATAGTGTAGCAATAAATGATAATGCTATGCACTTCTTGAAAGGAATAAGGATAAGGAAGTCCATAAACTGTATAATCAGATAATTGGATGTTAGTGGTGAACTTAACAGAGCATATACACACGTTGATTCACAGTAATCCACACCTGAAACTTATATGTTAAAATACAACATTGCTTCAATAAAAACAAATTAATTTTAGAAAGAGCAAGATGTAGAACAATATCTAGGACATGCTGTAACTTGCTGTTTTTGAGTTTAAAAATACATACACACATCCATTTATATAGACATGTTTGCATATACCCTCTGAAAGGATGCTGCACTGTTGAAATGGAAGGAGTGTCTTTGCTACTATCAAAGGCCAAGCCTCATTCCTACCCTTAGCAAGGACTTCATTCCTAAACGATCTTCTCTCTTCCCTATATTTCTTTTTATCTTCTAGATTATTTCACGGGCATGCAACATGGGTTGATATAAAACACTCTTAAAAAGAAATCTCTTGACCTACATTTCCCTTCACCTGGGCTTTGCTTTTCTTAGATTTTAAAAACAATCCTCCTTCAGGCAGCTGGTTATAATCCTTATATTCCCTCTGCAACCCACTTCCATTGAGCTTTGGATCACAGCAGCCCATGGAAACATTCATCAACATTACCAGTGACCATCACTTGGCTAAAATCAACAGTTCACTCTTGGTCCTTATCGCACTTGACATTTCAGCAGCATTGGACATGAATGACCACTCCTTCACTCTTTAAATACTTTATTTTCCAGGTTTTATGTAACTACCCTTACCTGGTTTTCCTCCTACTTCAATGGCTGGTCCTTGTCAGGATATTTTATTTTTCTGGTAGGGTTTATCAGTACCCAAATCTTTTTGGTGTCTCTTCATGCTAAAAACTCCATGAAGGTGCTTGTTTTGCCAACTCTAGGCCCAGGCCCTTGTACTATTGTCTGTTGAACAAGAATCTGGAGGATAACAGAAATAGATGGAAAAGATTTTTCTGCAGACCTTTTTTAAGTATGTATGCTATTAGCTATAAAAATAATTACACAAGTGCCTCCCTGGTGGCGCAAGTGTTAAGCACAGTACTATGAAGCTATCCACAGCCTCTGCAGCATGAGTTCGATCCCCAGCCCGCCGGCCAGGGAGCTACCCACATGGTGCAGCAGACGTCTCCTGTCTCATCCACTGCTCCTCTCAGCAGTGTATTTCAGTCAGTCTGCCTGTTCTGTCCCCCACTCTGTCTCTGATGAGTCCTCTCACTCCATTCCCCACACCTCTGGACTGTACCCCTGTTCTTGTATGTATAAATAAATAAATAAATCTTAAAAACAAATAATTACACAAAATGTCCCAAATAGAGATGTTAAAGTGTGGGAAGTTAAATAAGTCACTTAACCCTCTCCCCTGCCTTTCACAGGGTCATACCAAATTACCCTATATATTATTTTATAGGAAGAGGAATGAAGACAGATGTGATTTTTGTTGATCACCTTGATAGCTGATCTTGGGTTTCCTGCTATTTCATTCCATCCCAGATGTATTAGCAATTGTTGAATTAGACACAGTCAGTAGCCATTCATGAATCTGAGAAAACATTATACTTGGGAAGACTGGCATGTTTCATCAGCTCTGTACCTAAAGTAGGCATGCATGGGATATCTTGATGTTGGTTGCCCTTGGAAACTGGGAGCTAGTCCAGGTTTTATTAAACCTGGCTCTGGTTCCTGGCGACAGATGCAAACTTCTCATCTATAATTAAGCCTCTGATAACTTTACAGGGAAGAAAGGTGATTTGTGATTCGTGAGCCCAAGATAGATTCAAGATGGTATATGCCCATCTCTCTGCCAAAATGCAGACATGGCTTCTATAGGTTTGGACCAAATGGTGGGAGTCATTGCTGAGGCAAGTGGATGATAAATCATGGGAACAGATTGAGGCTCTCCTCAGGAGTCTCGTCACAAGTGATTCTTCTTTTTCTGGGACCTGCTGTGTTTGGGACAGCCCTAGAGAGTTCGTGTTCTCGCATTTGCCAGGATGGAGAATGTGAGCAACAGATTTACATACATAAAGCCATTCAATGGTGAAGGAAATTTCCAATTTTCACAAGAATTCATATTTACTTTAAGATTAACCAATACTAATCCTTATCTAATTTCTTTTTATTCTCAAACTGCTCTAAGATTTATTACAAAAGCAACTTTCAAATTCCAAAGCTACTATTAGGGAACACTATTCATTCATAAAGATTTAGGGGTTCTGGCATCAATTGACATTAAAGGAAAGTACATTACATTTACTGAGGACCTCTAACATGCTTGGCACGGTTGAAATGTTGACTTGAATTTGGGGAAACATGAAAACATAAAATACATAGAAGAATATATAGGTAAAACACTACAAGACACACATCTCAGTAACATCTTTAAAGGCTCATCACCCAGGGCATCCCTGGTGGTGCACTGGGTTGAGCGCAGCGCTGTGAAGCTGTCCACAGCCTCGGCAGCACAGGTTCGATTCCCGGCCAGCCAGGGAGAAACTCACATGGCTTGGCAGACCTCTCCTGCCTCTCCTGCTGCTCCCCCCAGCAGTGTCTTTGGTCCATCTGCCTGTTCTGCTCCCGGCTCTGTCTCTGGTGAATTCTCTCACCCTCCTGCGACTCTGACCTGTACCCCAGTTCTTGTATAAATAAATAAAATCTTAAAAAAAAAAAAGACTCAAACCCAAAGCAAAGAAAGTCTGGGAAAAGATAAACACCTGGGATTACATCAAACTGAAAAGCTTCTGCACAGCAAAAGAGACATTAACCAAAATAGAGAGACACCCCACTGACTGGGAAAAAATTTTTGCACTCCATGCAACTGATAAAGGACTGATCGCAAAGATATACAAAGAACTCACATGACTCAACAAAAACAAAGTAAACAATCCAGTCAAGAAATGGGCAGAAGAACTTAAACAACATTTCTCCAAAGAGGAAATGCAAATGGCCCACAGGCATATGAAAAAATGTTCAACATCCCTTATAATCAGGGAAATGCAAATCAAAACTACAATACCACCTTACACCAGTAAGAATGGCACGTATAAAAAAAAAATAGCAACAACAAATGTTGGCAAGGATGTGGTGAAAAAGGAACTCTCTTACATTGCTGATAGGAGTGCAAACTCGTCCACCACTATGGAAAGCTGTCTGGAGGTTCCTCAGTCTACTGAAAATGGAGCTACCATATAACCCGGCAATTCCACTCCCAGGGGTCTACCCAAAGTACACAAAAACATTGATTCAAAACACATAGCTTATTCAGCAATCAAAAAAGATAAACTCATGCCATTCATAGCAACGTGGATGGAGCTAGAAGGAATTAAGCTCAGTGAAATAAGCCAGAAGGAAAAAGAAAAATATCGGATGGTTTCACTTATAGCAGGAATATGGGGGAACCCAATAAGACATCAGTGTAAAAAAAAAAAATAACAGTACAAAATACAACAAAGCAAAACCGAACAATTATAAATCAGAGACATACGGCAGAAGAAGAGGTGAGAGAGGGTTCAGGGGGAGGGAGGGAGGAGCACAGGGGACTGAGGTGATGGTGCACGGGTGCATTGGGGAAGGAAACTCTATGGGGACCACACCTGAGGGAGTGGGGGGAAGCAAATATTGTTTAAAAATGAACAATGATGGGGGCCTCCCCGGTGACACAGCAAGTTGAGCACATTACTGTGAAGCTGTCTGCAGCCTCTGCAGCATGGGTTGGATTCCCAGCCAGCCAGGGAGAGATCCAGATGGCAGACCTCCTGCCTTACCCGCTGCTCCTGTCAGCAGTGTATTTCGTCAGTCTGCCTGTTCTGCTCCCCGCTCCGTCTCTGGTGAATCCTCTCACCCTCTGGCCCCACTGATCTGTACCCCAGTTCTTGTATAAATAAATAAATCTTAAAAAAAATTAAAAAATAAAAATGAACAATGATATAAAAAATTTGAAAAAAAATCCTTCATGTTAAAAAAAAAAGAATTTGGGGAAAGATAATGTCTGCGGTCGATATACTTTGTAAATATTCATCATGGAACAGGAGGGGGCGGCAACAATTGTTCTTAGAAAATAGAAATCTTAGTACAGAATCAAAATGACTCACAAAGAGAGTCCGTGGACTTTTTGATTCTCTTGTCCTCCAGCAACTGCATGGTCCTAAACATCTAAACCAGAAATACATAAAAATCCTCGGCTTAGGCTTAGCAGTACTTAGGAATAGAGTGAGGATGGGTCCAGGAGACACTCATGATCCCACCCAAAGTCCACTAAAGCAGAAAACTTAAGTTTTCATGAGTTCTGAATTATTCTTATAGCTGAATTATTCTCATCTGAATTATTCTTATAGCTCCACACTTGATTCAGATCCATGTCTCTGATTAAGAGTCACCATCAGTTAGTACTTTGTTCTAAGCTTTATCTGGAGTCTGTTAACATCTTCCTGCTTGATCAGATACAGGCTTTTACCTCTATCAAAAGGGTTGTTTTATCAACTTTTTTTGGATATATAATTCACATACCATAAAAATTCACCCTTTGAAGTTGTAAAACTATGGCCTTGATCTAATTCCAGAACATCTTTGCCCCCAAATAAACTTCAGCCATTTAGCAGTTATTCCATGTTCTTTCTCCTCACTGACCATTGGCAATCACTAATATACTTGGTGTGTCTATGTGTGTACCTATTGTAGAAATTTCATGTAAATGGAATCATGCGCGATGTGACTCCTTTCACCTATCCTAATGCTTTTGATCTTTGTTCATGTTGTAACATGAGTCTTTACTTCATTCTCTGATGGCTGAAAAACATTCCATTGTACATCCATTGGCAACAGTTCATGTTGTTTAGCCAGTTGTCTTTTCATTTGTTTAGTGCTTTAATTTTTTATGGCAATATTTGTAGTTTTAGTACATGGTATCAGGTATTTGAGGGGTAAACTGGAATTCTTTTGTTAAATGCATTCTTTTTTTTTGATACTATTTTTTAAAAAGACTTATTTTATTTATACAAGTGCTGGGGTACAGGCCAGATGCACGGGAGGGTGAGAGGATTCACCAGCGACAGAGCGGGGAGCAGAATGGGCAGACCGATGAAACACACTGCTGAGGGGAGCAGCGAGCCAGACAGGAGAGGTCTGCCGTGCCATGTGGGATTCTCGCTGGCCAGCCAGGATTGAACCTGCGCTCCAGAGGCTGTGGACAGCTTCATAGTGTGGCGCTCAAAGGCCTGTGCCACCAGGGAGGCCCTTTTGATATTATTGCAAATGGAATTGCTTTCTTATTTTCATATTGTTCGTTGTTATTGTATAGGAAAGCAATTGATCTTGTTATTTGAAACCTTGCCGGATTTGTTTCTTAGCTGTAGTAGGTGTGTGTGTGTGTGTGTGTGTGTGTGTGTTTGTTTATTAGCATTATTATTAATACAAGGTCATCTAATCTGTAGATATAGATTTTCTTAGTCCTTTCAAGTCTGAACTCCTTTTACTACTCTTAGTTGTCTATTTGTCTTGAATATGATGATCTCCCATATAATGTTGAATAGAAGTTCAGATGCACACAATTTTGTTCTGATCTTGTAGGGAAAGTCTTCAGTCTCTTAAAATTGAATACAGTATTACCTGTGGATTTTTCATTATCAGTGCCCTTTATCAGTTGAGAAATTCCCCCTGCTCCTAGTTTTCCTTTTTAGTATTTTTGTAATGAAGTGTGTTGGAGTTTGTAAATGTTTCTTATGATGCAAAAACAGAAGATAATGCAACAAGTGAGGATTGGGTTCATATCAATAAATTAAAAACCTTTCATAAAAACTTTGTACACAGTCTATACCTTTATAATAAATGACTTATTTACTTTCTGTTCATATATGTCCCTCAAAGTGTAATTCTCAAAATGTTAGAAACTTGATTATTCAACAAAAAAACAGTGAACTCACTTCCAAGTTTTACTTAAGCTGTAATGAAACCAGCAGATAGAAAAATCTGTGAAAACTTGGGATTTTATAATGAGTGAAGGAGAAAAAAGGAATGGTGAAATAAATTTGCTAAGTTAATTGCATATTGGTTACTGTCCTACAGGACATTATCTTCTTTTCATTGTCAAAAAAGAAAATCAATTACACATTTTACAGACTTACACAATGTTTGGGCCATGATCAGTTGTGCAAATAGAATTGGGCAGGCTCATTAGAAAATTCTCATAGCTTTACATAAGTCACAAAATCATCTTTTAGTAAACCTCCTTTACAAGTTTTGGGCAGTTTTCCTTAAACTTATTTTTCTTTTACTTTTCTCCTGACATCCAATTGAAATGTGTGTCCCATATTTCCTTCTTTCTTTTGTACTTTTGAAATACCTTTTAAATGCTTTCGAAATACCTTTCATGCACTGAAACTGGAGACAGGAGCATGATCTTCAAAACCTGGGAAATCTTCCCTGCCATGTGTCCTGTTCTCCAGCCTGAGGTTGGGTCAAGCCTTCTATGCTGCCAAGGATACCTACACATGCCCCACATAGCACTTATCTCAGCAATCATGCTTATCTCTAGGTTCCTTCCATCCTTTCACCAAATGTAAAATCTTTGTTCATTCAACAAAAAAATTTGTTGAATGAAGAAGCTGAGTTTTAGCCATCCAAAAACAAGTCTAATAAATACATTTACTCACACTAACTTTAGTATCTCCTCTTAGAACTCACTTCTCAGTTTAAAATGGGTCCTTTAGGGCCTCCCCGGTGGCGCAGCGGTTGAGCGCTGGGTTGCGAAGCTGCCCGCAGCCTCTGCAGCGCCGGTTCCATCCCTGACCACTGGGCGAGGGTCCCACATGGCATGCAGACCTCTCCTGCCACCCGCTGCTCCCCTTAGCAGTGTACTTGTCAGTTTGCCTGCTCTGCTCCCCTCTCTGGCTCTGGTGAATTCTCTCACCCTCCCGTGCTTCTGACTGTACCCAGTGCTTGTATAAATAAATAAAAAAATCTTTAAAAAAATAAAATGGGTCTTTTAGACACAAAAACACTAATTCAAAAGAAAACCTGCACTCCTTTGTTTATTGCAGCACTATTTACAATAGTCAAGGTATGGAAATAACCCAAATGCCCCAAAATAGATGAATAGATCAAAAAGTCATGGGATATTTATACACTGGAATATTACTCAGTGTAGTGGCAGGAAGACCACAGAGCAGGGTTTCTATGATCCGGGCAGAGCAGACCAGACCGGTAAAGGAGGAGTCCTGAAGCCCTTGGTGGCTTTCTCAGGCTTTTATTGAGCTTTCACATGTAGTGCAGCAATCAGGTGCATGGCAGGCAGGGGTGCTGGGGTTGGGGTGGGGGGGGGCAGGAGGCCCATTGGCCTCCAAGGCCTGGGCATGTCTTCACTCTGGGCTTCTCTCTGCGTTCTTTCTCCCCTTCTCTCGCTCCCTTCTCTGCTTCTGCCTCTGCTTTTCTCAGTCAATATATCAATACTGAGCCATGGCCCTCGAAGTAAGTAACACAACTTATAACAATGTAACGATTGCAGGTACCCACCATCAGGCAGGGCAATCCTAATGGCAGGAGGGCAGAAAAGCCTGAAAATCGTTTACCCTACACTCAGCGATCAAAAAAGACAAACTCATGCCATTTGCGGCAACATGGATGGTATCTCCTCTCAGAGCTGGAGGGGATTATGCTAGTCGAAATTACACGGAAAAAGATAAATACCAAATTCTCACTTATGTGGAATATAGAGATATCAAACAAAAGGTCAAGAAAAAGTCAAAACTAGTGAGGTGACCGCAGAACTGAGGGATACAGCAAAAGAGGGGGCAGGGGAGGGTGGGAGCAAAACAGGGGTTTTGGGTGATATGGGTGATGTGGGTGATATGGTGGTGGGAGAACTTTGGGGCCTACAATGATGTAAGAAAAAAAGTTTAATTAATAAAAAAATAAATAAAATGGGCTCTTTATATAGAATCAACCTAAATGCCCATCAATAGAAAGTTGGATCAAGACAATGTGGTATAGCCACACTGTGAAATACTATTCAGTCATAAGAAAAGATGAAATGCTGCCATTTCCAGCAAAATGGAAGGAAGTTTGAGAGAATGAATTACATGAAGTAAAGCAAGTCAGGATAGCAAAGAGAAATGTTGGAATTTTACATAGTAGCTGATTCAACAAAGTAAAAATACTTATAAAAACTAGTGGAAGTTAATAACGAAGGTGAGATTTCTGAGGTTTAAAGGGAGTAGGAGGGAGAAAGGGTCAAGGAGTGTGGGGGGATGGTAGTGGGGAAAAATGTCTTTTGAGAGATAAAATATATTTATTTATTTTAAAAATATTGGTTTTTAATGTTTTTTTAAAATATTTATTTATGCATTCAAGATCTGGGGCACAGGCCAGAGGTGTGAGGGGTGAGGGAATTCACCTGGGACAGGGCAGGGAATGTAACAGGAAGACTGACTGAAACACACTGCTGAGGGGAGCAGCGGGTGAGACAGGAGAAGTCTGCTGCGCCATGTGGGTCACCTCCCTGGCTGGGGATCGAACTCATGCTGCAGAGGCTGAGGATAGCTTCATAGGTTGTGTCTTAACTCCTTGTGCCACCAGGGAGGTCCTAAGATATATTTATTAAAATCGTTCTGTAAATATTTTCTCATTTCTTCTCTGACAAAACAATGAGCTATCACATTAAAGTAAGTTAAAAAAAAATGGGTCCTCTGAGTTTGGGGGAGCTAGAGACTTACTGAAGAAATCTTTCCCCCTTTCATTTTGCATGTGATTAAACTATACAGGTTTTGGTAGTGATGAAAGTTAACATATTTTCATAATTAAAATGCCACATAATGTAGCCATATAGAAGGAACTTAAAACAAGGGAACTACTCACTGACCTTTGTCTGAAAAAGGAAGGATTAAGAACTGAAAGTTCTTGTCTTAGTTACGATGAGGGACAATGGATAAATACCAAATTCTCACTTATGTGGAATATAGAGATATCAAACAAAAGGTTTATCTCCTTGTTGCAAAATCTCAGATTTTTAGTTAATTCTCATATAATGGGATGTAAGAAGGACCCACTTGGTTCTGGGCATTTAGGGTCTCATTTTCTTCATTCATTCATTGCCTTTCCACAAGGGCAGCACTCCAAGAAGGGTAAACTATTACAGTCATTAGCTTTCTGAATTTATTTCATCACATTTCCTTGCTAGATAGCTAAGTTTCCTGGTTACTCTGCTAGGGAAGAAGGTTCAGGATTCTTTTTTTTTTTTATGATGAAGTTCACATATAAGGTTTTTTTTTTTTTTTTTAAGATTTATTTATTCAAGCACTGGGTACAGTCAGAAGCGCAGGAGGGTGAGAGAATTCACCAGAGCCAGAGCGGGGAGCAGAGCAGGCAGAAGGACCGAAGTACACTGCTGAGGGGAGCAGCGGGCGGCAGGAGAGGTCTGCGCGCCATGTGGGACCCTCCTCTGGTGGCCGGGGAGCAGCAGGGGATCGAACCAGCATTGCGGAGGCTGCCTCAGCTTCGCAACCCAGCGCTCAACCGCTGAGCCACCTGGGGGGGGGTGGCCAAGGTTCAGGATTCTTAAGATAGAGAACAAGGGTCAGGGCCACCTAGCAAGGGTCTGGGGGAGTGGGGATTGGGGAGTTCAGGGGAGAGGAACTCTGTGGCCATTCATGGGCCACAGCAAACAAAGGTCGGAGGAAAAAGAACTGAACATGAAAATCTGAATTTTCATGAGAATAATGAGCAGCAATGTGACTCACTCCCAATTTTGCTGGACCAGTTCTGCCTTACAAAATTTGCCAGGTGTTGGAATACTCTCTAGGACACTGGCGTGACATCTAAAGTGTCCTGAGTTCTAACTAGCACCTGGTCATCTTGCTGTCGGCATTTAGTAGCTCCCATGGCTTACTTTCCTTTATGATTATTATTATTATTTTTTACCCCCTCTATTCCCGCTCAGTTGCACTTAAGGAGCTGTCCTCTTTCAGTAAAGGATGAATTCTTTCAGTAAATTTAATACCATGGAAACAGGAAGTTACGCAGCCTGTGTCAAACAGGCCCATGGTAAATTCTCATTGAATTAGAAAATGACAGCCCTCTCATTTAGCTACTGGTCTGTGAGTCCTCCCAGAATGAAGAGGGGAAGGGAGAAAACATCCGTCCCCAAAGAGAGTTCTTTCTCCACCTTCTAGTTAGTGCATTTTAGCCATGGTACTGCTACTCTTCTGCAAATGACCCTAGATTTTTCCAGTTAGCAATTGCTCAAGATGATAATTCTCTAATCAGAAGTTCAGGGACATCACAGTACAGAAATAAGGTGAACTGAAAATGTTTACAAAGCTATTAAGTCAACATTATTCTCCTAGTTGCAACGATTTTTTTTTCTTGTTCTTGGGATCTTCTGGGGGGAATTATTTCCAGGAGCAAATCTGCTTCTCTCTGCTGCGTGAGCGCTCGGCAACCCCCTTGCCTGCTCCACCTTCCTGTTGGCGTCATTGGAGACTGACGCTGCAGGCCTCAGAGCTGGCTTTAATCTGTCTCTGCCCAGCTACTGCAGTGGGGTCACGCGGAGGTCAGAGCACATGTTCTTCTCACCGCTCCTGCTTCATATTCACTTTGTTTTTCTCTGGGGGGCTATCAAAGCAGGGGGGGAAACCCTCAGGGGAGATGATAGGACATTAAGGACACTGGGAATTTGTTGAGCTTTCTTTGGAAAGGGGCAAATGTGGCCAGAAAAGTCCATTTCCCTCTCATTTTATCAGATAAGAGAGAATGTCAGCCTCACTACATAAGGCCCTTCTAAGTAGAAATGGTTGTGTTTATTCTCGTATCCCTAAAGTTTAGCATAGGGCCTTGCATATTGAAAATAAACAAGCTTTTGGCTAAGTGGAGGGCAATGCTGGGGCAGAGCTAATGCCTAAAGAGGGAGGTGTGGACAGTTCTGTGCCCTGATCTAGAACGGCCCAGGACAGAAGCATTACAGCGGGCATGGAGTGCACGCCCCATCTCCACCAATAATCTCCTTTCTGATCTAGACATTCAGTTTCTTCAAATACTTGTCCTAAGGCAACTTTGAAACAGAGCAATACAACACAATGAAAGGAGCATGGTCTTTCAAAATCATTTAACAAATACTTACCTAGGGATATATCAATGAACAAAATGGACAAAATACCACCTGCCACGTGGAGTTTATACTCTTATTTTTGGAGACAGACAATATAAAATAAAAATTCACATAATGGGGCCTCCCCTGGTGGTGCAGCAGTTGAGCGCTGCGTTGCGAAGCTGCCCGCAGCCTCTGCAGCACCAGTTCGATCCCCGGCCACCAGTGAGGGTCCCACCAAAAAAAAATTCACATCATGTTAGAAATTAGGTGCTATGGGGAAGGAAGTAGAGTGTAATGGGGGCTCAGCAGTGCAGATGCTGGAGGGAGAAGTCAAGGCAACGGCCCCAAAGTGGGAGCTGCCTTTTTACACCAGGAAAGCAAGGCCAAAGTGGGTGAAATGGATTGGGCAAGGGGAAGATGGTAAGGGATGGGGTGGGGATCAGAGAGGTAATGCAGGGCATATCACATGGGCCTGTGGGCAGGGTTGGTAGATTTGAAACAAGAGTCCTAAGACAGGGACAGGACTCAACGGCAGAACCTTGCTGCTCGCACTGCTGGTAGACAAGAGGTTAAACGAATCTGAAGATGCTGGGCCCAGACACCTGCTGGCATAAATTTCCTTGGCGTTGGGGGTTTTTTGTTTTTGTTTTTTACTAAATTCCCCAGGCTGCACATTCTTTTTTTTTTAAAGATTTATTTATTTATTTATTTATACAAGCACTGGGTACAGTCAGAAGCGAGGGAGGGTGAGAGAATTCACCAGAGCCAGAGTGGGGAACAGAACAGGCAGACTTGATGAAACACACTGCTGAGGGGAGCAGCGGGCGGTAGGAGAGGTCTGCGCGCCATGTGGGACCCTCGCCGGCGGCCGTGGATCGAACCGGCGCTGCAGAGGCTGCGGGCAGCTTTGCAGCCCAGCGCTCAACCACTGCGCCACCAGGGGAGGCCCAGCCTGCGCATTCTTGAGCTATTTCTTTACACCATATTTAGTTGCTGGAGAAGGTAGTCACAGACCAGTTCAAACTGGAGCTGTGGACACAGTCTCCATGAGATATTCCCTCAGAGATGGTCGTGAGCCCTTGCAGGCTCCCCAAGCTGCAGGTGGTTGGTGTGCACAATTAGCAATAATAAATGGGCCACACCAGATGGACAAATGGACTTTAGCTAACTTCACTCTCCTTGCCTTCTCAGCCAGTAAAGTTTCATTCCTTGGTTCTAAACCCCAGCCCTAAAACCTATATAGACCCCTAAACCTGGCTCCTCAGTCTTGCTTAGGAAGGTCTCCCTGGAGCATTATATCCTGCTCTGTCACTTTTCAATAAATATTTCTTTTAACTAGCATCTCAGGTTCCCGTAATCTTCATCTCAAGCTACTCAAGGACCCAAGTTTCCTTTGGGGAACAGGGCATCCTTTTGGCTGGGCATCCCTGAACATTTAGTCTGGATCAGGGCTTCTTGGCTCCCAGTAGGTGAAAAAGGGCCCTTACCAAGGCCCTGGGCAAGACACTCCCTTTCTGGTCACAGGTTTAGCAAAATATGGATTCCCAGATATATTTGAATTTCAGATATTTAAAAGTATGTCTGTCCTAAATATTCCATAATCAGATAATACATGAAAGTATAACTATGTCCTAAATATCCCATAAGTCATGTTTACACTAAAAACTCCATTTTATCTAGCCACACCACCTGAGGGCCATTGTAGGGATGAGTGAAACTGAGTGCCCTTAAATGATCAGATGCAGAGGAGGGATTCCATTCAACTTATAGTTTGAAAGGATCTTCGTGGATGCTTTAGAAGGAACAGAGAAAACTAAAGAGCAATTAAGAAGCAGGGAACTAAATGAGGATGTTGAAGTAATTCATGTCAAACAAGTGATACCGATCAGGTGGTAGGAGAGGGGGTGTTGAGAAGGGATCAGATTCCAGATAAATCGGAGTTCCTGGTCGACTGGGTGCAGGATATGAGTCAGTGACACCACCAAGGATTTTGGCTTGCAGTTAGATGGAGGGAGTTGCAGTCAACTGGGTTACAGAAGACTGTAGGGGGCATGGCTTGGGGTGCAGATGGGATAAATATCATGAGTTTCATTTTGGATAGTTTCAAATGTTGCATGGTGAGGTCAAGCAAACATTTGAGTATGTAGTTTAAAGGAGATCCAGGCTAGAGATATTAATGTGGGAATTTTCAGCATGTGGACGGTACTCACAGTAAGGAGGCTGGAGGAACTTGCCTAGAATGAGGCCTGATGTCCTCCAGTGGTCAAGACAAAGAGGAGACAGAAAGGAGCTGATCAACAAGTAGGAGGGAATCCTAGACAATGTGATGTCCTGAAAGGTGAGAAAGGGTGTCAAATGACACTGGCAAGTCATACAAGATGAGGACAGAGGGCTAACTGTTGGACTCAGCAATGTGGTGACCATTGAAGACTTTGGTAGGAACATTTTTGGCAGAGTGGTGTAGGCAGCACCGGGATGGATTTAAGAGGTATAGAAGCAGCATAATGGGAGACAATATAGACAACTCTCTGGAGAAATAAGATGTTTAGTTCCTGCCATTTATTAAATGTAGTTTTGGGTAAATTAACTTTCTAAGTTCAGGTCGCTCCTCTTATAAAAAAGGAGTAATAGGGGTATAATATGTAAAGGGTATGGCATATACTTAGTAAACTGATTTAACATTATGAGGACACAATATTAACTTGTCACCGTGTGAGCAAGATACTTTTCGATGCCTCAATTTCCTCATTTGTAAAATGGAAGTAATAATAGTACCCACACCACAGTGTTATTGAAAGGATTTAATGAGATAATGTACATAAAGCTTTGGAACAAACTTCCTGTCAGTGCAATAAAGCTGTTATTTACCTCAGACATTTTCCTGTGAAAGCAGGGCCATCTCTTTGGTAAAAGCAGTGCTGGCCAGAAGTGAAGAGGGTGCTGCCTTTATAAAATAATTTCCTCCCTTAGATGCGTTCATTGCACTAATGTGATCTGAACTCATTAACTTTTGATGGCAGCTGTGTCTGCTGCCTTGCCATGTGGAAAGCCCTATGCGAGTGATGGTTATTACAACTGACTCAAGATTTCCTTGTGAGCTAACTTGCTTTGTTTCCACTAGAGTGAAGGCACAAAGGCTAACAGTTGTTCTCCAGCTCCACAGAGAACCTGGAGGGCAGTCTCCTAACACAGACGGCAGAATTCCTGCAGGCATTTATCATTTTTGAGAATCCGGAAGTTACGGACTGTACCCTGAAAACATGCACAAAATTAATGCTCTAAGAAAATTCTTTCAGAATCCAAATACCTAAATTAAAGGAATCATGTACTTTTTTTTTAATAATTTTTTTTAAAGATTTATTTATTTATACAAGAACCAGAGTACACACCAGATGCGCAGGAGGGTGAGAGGATTTACCAGAGACAGAGTGGGGAACAGTACAGGCAGACTAACGAAATCCACTGCTGAGGGGAGCAGTGGGTGTGACAGGAGAGGTCTGCCATGCCATGTGGGACCCTCACCAGCCGGCCGGGATCGAATCAGCGCTGCAGAGGCTGTGGACAGCTTCACAGTGCTGTGCTCAACCGCCTGCACCACCAGGGGAGGCCCAAATCATGTACTTTTTACTGAAGGGGAAAATAAATCATTGCAGCTCCCTGCTGAAGGGTCTTAGGCCTGGTGCAGTTAATAATCCAATGCAATTGTAATCAACAAGTTTTGCTCACTTAACAAATATTTCCCTAGCAGACTAACAAAGTGCGGGGTAAAGAAAATATCAGGCTTTTCTGCCCTTCCGCCATCAGGATAGATGATGGATCCTTGTCCTGAATGCATGCCTGATGGCGGGCACCTGGAATAGGGTGTGGGCATAGGTAGATGGGATTCAGCTGAGCTAAGACTGTGCTTTTAAGGGCGGCGTCACGGGGACGCCAGTAGCAGCAGTAGAAGCCGAAGCAGAAGCTGAAAGATAAGCCGAGAAGCAGCAGAATGAACGCTAGAGAGTCCAGATAGAGTGAAGACTTGCTGGGGGCTGGGAGGCTGGCAGCCCCAGCCTGCCAGCCTCCCAGCCAGCACCCCTGCCTGCTGTATGCCTGGTGAACCCCAAATAAAAAACCTGCAAAACTACTGAGGACTCTGGCTCCTCCTTTACCCGGTCTGCATGGGATCAGAAAACCTGCACTGTGCCCAGTTCTGCCTTTACACAAAGTTACAAGGTCAGGCAGCCTGCCAAGTTTGTCTATCTTTTCCAGGCCATCCCGGATGTCTGCGTTCCTGCCTTTTCCCATCCACTTGTTCAGGAACTTTGTAGCAAATAATGTTATCAATGTAAGGTTATGTATAAAAGAAATTCTTTGTCTGTAAACAGGTGCTCAGACCTTACTGGCCTACCCAGGTCTGGAACCTCATGCATGAGTAATAAAGCTTCTCCTGACCTCACCATTCCTGGAGTAGCACTTGTTCTTCCTTGCCTGGGTAAAAAGCAGAATTTATTTCTACAACATTACTATAACAGATATTTATAAATGTGAAAACATACCTGGAAATACAAAATAAATGTGGCAAGCTGATCTTTATCTTACAGCTTTTTCAGTGGCTGGAGACAGAATTAGTTATTTGTAGTTTCCAAATAGGATTACAGCCTATTAGTGTTTCCCCACTACTCTAAAGGAGTAAAGTTAGACACAAAGCATTGAGTCTAAGTTCTGTAAAAGGGAGAGTTCTGGCAGCTTCCTCTCCGCTCAGTGAGGAGAAACTTAAACTGTGGGAAGATTACCCCATGATAATTACTCTAATTACTAATTACTTCCCCAACAACTCATTATGTCATATTTTTTCCCCAAGAGGTTGAACCAAGTGAGCTTCAAGTTCCATATCCAACTCTAGAACTCAACGTACCCTGAAACAAAGCATTTTCAAGGAAAGGATTTTTTAGCACAGGCTTGGCACCCGACCGCCTGTACTAGAGCGCCACCTAGCAGCGAGGGGAAGGCAAAATCTAATCTCTGAAGAAAAAAACTAAAAAATCCAGCTTTGTTGAAATATTCCTTTTACCAAAACAACGGTGAGTAGTAATTCAGGTAGAGAAATTCTGGGCTTATAATCCCCAAGCTGAAATTTTCATTGGGTTTTCATGCACTATTTTCACTCTTTGGCTCTTAAACAGTTGTTCCTGAAAAGTCCAACTGTGTCGAGTCAGGAAGACAGCATTACCTATATACCCTCAGGGGATGCCCTTTGTGACAACAGGTGACCTTATCACTCCTTCCAAAGACAGCGGGAAATTTAATTTCATTAACACATCATTAGTGAATACATACATATTGGACTACATTTCATAATACACCAGGCTTGCCAAATCAAGATAAACTGATTACTGTTTGTGTTTACAATCAGCCAAAGGAAATATATCACCATTGGAATTTAAGAAACGGGAAGAGGCTTAAAAGGGTTTGACATGTTGTGATAAACAAAAGTCTTTGAAATGTGGCTGAGGAACTTAAGTAGCTCCAATGTGAATGAACTTCCAGTTTCATGGAAGTATTTATCTACAAAACAGCTAAGGTTCACGAAGGCCTAAGTGCTTTAAAAATAAAGAAGTCATGTCAAAAATGAAGACAAATGATTTAGTCAAGAAGCGTGTCAAGTCTCTTTTCACAACTGCACAAGAAAATTTTGTGTTTTGCTCAACTAAGTGCTTTAGGGTCACACATTAAGTGAAGTTTTCAGTTCTGCAGAATCATCACAAAAATTAGACATGTTTAACAGAAGAAATTCCAACTTCACAAATATTTAGATAAACCAAACAAAATGCTGTCACAAACGCCAAAGATTAGGCTACTCATAATTCCTTCATCTCAACAACTTCCTGTTAGCTCGGTAACAAGTTTAGAGAACAGAGGTAGTCATAAATTTGGTTTCCTCACTAGATTATTTATCTAAATGGCATCAAGATATAAAAATCAATCAAGTAAACATTGTTTCCTATAACCATTTTTCATAAATTAAAAAAATTTAAAATTTTTAACAAATATAAAACAAAGTTTATACCAACAATATGCTTAAAGTAATTTTTTTAAATGTATGTTAATAACCAAGACAATTTAGCTGTGAATAATTTTTTTATAGTCAGTTTTGGGGGTAGGTCAATTTCATGTGAAAAGTAGCACACAAATTATGATTCAAGTATTAAGAGAAGTTCTTGATGGAAAAGTTACAATTTTTGTCTACATGGTTAAAAATAGCAGAATTAAAAGTATTCTGGTTCCAAAAGTATTCTGGGCCAAAGGCACCAAAACCTTACTAGGTTGACTGGTGAGTGACTGAATGAGACAACTGACATCTGTCAGGAACAGGGCTAAGTTCAAAGTTCACAGATAGATGCAGGAGCTGTGTGCCTTGGGTGGCTTCTTGGAAAGAGTCAAGACCTGAAAAGGGTAAAGGAAATGAAATCTTTCAAATGTCTTGGTGATGGCTCCTGCAAAACTATGAATAATGCTGCCCACAGGAGTGTACATATAATAAGATGAATTTAATTCCATTTATTTATTTATTTATTTATTTATTTATACAAGAACTGGGGTACAGGCCAGATGTGCGGAGGGTGAGAGGACCCACCGGAGACAAAGCAGGGAACATAACAGGCAGAAATACACTGCTGAAGGGAGCAGTGGGCAAGTCAGGAGAGGTCTGCTCAGCATATGGGTGGCTCCCTGGTCGGGGATCAAACTCGTGCTGCAGTGGCTGCAGACAGCTTCATAGATTGTGTCTTAACCCCTTGTGCCACCAGGGAGGACCCAAGATGACTTTAATTCTGTAAAGATATGTTTGTCAGAAAAGCTGTGCTATACAGTTGTGTAACTGTTAACAGGAAGCTTCAGGAAGATTTTGGTTTCTCATCCCGTAAGATGCTCCCTTTTCAAGATTTTCGCCTGTGGGACTGGCCCACTGTTACTTAAACTGCCCACATTCAAGAATTCAAGATCTTTGTAAACCAATCCCTTCCCCTTCCAGCACCTGAGGGGTTCACTCAGCTATTACAAACACCACCATTCTTTAAATCTGTCTTCTGGCATCAAATCATTTAAACTACACGGGATGAAGTTGTGGTATTTCCCTATGGAAATAGCGAGGAGTTGGCAGATAAGGGAATTTAAGTTGTATGACCATTGGCAGGTTGGTTTGCTAGACTTCAAATTTCCTCATCTAACAAAATTCTAGATCAAAATTCTGTAATTCCCAGTCACTAGGTTAGACAGTGGGACTGCAGACAGAAGCCACTAGTTATCCCCAAGCATTGAAACAGGCAACTGGCATCACAATGTGTGAGAGTCAGAGGGAAAAGGCATGGCTAACTGCAGCTAGAATGGCTCCTCCTTTGATGTCCTGTGATATCCTACAATGGGAGAAGGGCACTGACCACAAGCCATTGGAATCACAATCTCAATGGTTATTAGTAAAGCCACTTCCCTATCCATCCCTAAGGAGTTTGTAACCAGATTTTCCCATATAATCTTTCCCCCATTCCCTCCGGCCCCCACTTCTCAGTCAGTATGTCTTGGGGAACTCCATTACTCCTAACAGATCCTTAAGGCCAAAATGTGAGGAGGGAGGCTGTTCTTGGTAGATGTCAACACATTTTTTCACAATAAAGTATGTACTTAACTCTAAACATATATATATATATATAAATTATGAACACTTTTTATTGCTGTTCCTGCCAATATACAGCAACCTATTCATCTATCATTTTCAAATGATCTAATAAATTTGTTTGGTGTTTTGAGCTACATTTCAATTAACTCTCAAATAAAGGCCACCATTTAGGAGAAGGTAGATAAATGATTGACAGATTGGCCTTTCTAGTCAAAGTCAAGGAGTCAAACTGTACAAGCAAGCCTAAAATCCATTCTTCACGAACTCAGAGAGTGTTAACTATTTATTACTAAAGAGGCTTCTGTCAATGTATGTTGACACCTATCAGTTTGAGATAGCTCTAAATAATTATCTTGCCATTTTCCAATTGGAAGGATTCTGAAAAGGCCTTAAAACGATGATTTTATAATCTGCATTCAACTTTGTTAAGTGTGAAATCTGTCACTGTTAGGTTACCCAGTCGTGGCAGGGTCTGTCTTGGCATTTTAGTGCCAATATGTAGAGAGGGTTACAGTTTGGCTGACTAAATATACACTTCCATCAACTCTTCCACTTAGGACATATTGCTTTTTCCAGATTCACCTGTCCAAGGCCAGCAACTACCATCTGGAGGAAAGCAGTATATTATTACTCAATGTGGCTTACTCAAGGAAGGCTTCAAAGCAGCAATAATCCAAATAAATTTTCTTCTTTAGAAGCAAATTATGGATAATTAGGTATTATAGGAAAACCAGACCTTTTCTAGTTCATATCACAGTTGTATCACATGTGATATTTAACTGTCATATGATATTTAACTGTTCATTGACCCTCCATATAACTTTCCATCATCTGTCTTCTTTAAGGTATCTGACATTACTCACAAAAACCCAAATGAGAACTTGTTTTTTCTGTTGGGTCATCTCTCAATGATGTTTCCAGATATGTGTGTGTGTGTGTGTGTGTGTGTATGCCAATTAATGTATCATCATTTTTATAGGTATATGGGATAAAGGGGAATCTGGATTTTACATTTTTATTGCATTAAGTAGGTTTTCTCTAATGTTTTTAACCAAAAACTATCAGTATTTAGAAACCTTGGATTTAACTTTTGTTTCATGATTACTTAATACTAAGCAAGAAGGTTCAGTCAGTAATAATATAAATTTAAAGGTACTTTTATGTACAAAATATAAAGCTACCTTTATATTATTTAAAGGTACTCTCATCTCATTCACTTAATTTTGCCAACTAAGCAGCTGAGAAGAGATAATTCCTTATTGTAGAAAGAAAGAACAGAACTAGGAGTCAGCTATGTCAGTGAATGCCCAAACAGCGGCTTTTTGATGAGGGTCTAGGACAGAGAGCCCAGGTGCATGCAGCATGCCAGTAATTCACATCTTTCTCTGATTTTACTTCAAAGAAATGCTTATATTGGATTTTTTTAATTTGGAGGTTAAGTCTGGTATTTTACCACAAAGAAATAGGTCTTGCTCACATTCCTTGATTCACCTTTCAGCCTTTTCTCTTCATTGAGTTTATATTACAAGTTCAACAGAATATCATATTTCACACAATTTGACTTCAGAGAGGTTCTTAAGCTGCTGAAATACTACTACATTAAGGCTCCTGGAACTGTGATGACTGCAAAGTTGGCTCAGCAAAGTTTTAATAACCAGCCTCTATAATTTTGTTATCAGTTTGTGAGAAATTACCTACACTGAAAGACAGCTTAATATTCTTGTTTGTAAAATCAAAGCTTCATGGTGTGGATTTACTTAGGAATCTAGTATTTCAAAGACATAATGGTGGTACGGGTGGATCCCTAAATCACCTCTCACTATGATATAGAAGATTTCAAATGAGATAGGAAAAAAAAAACACCTTAAAATGCAGATATCCTTTTTTTTCTGGCAATAGGGAAGCAAGATAATTTTTGTCTTTCTAAACATGGATCACAAAATAGTTTTTCAGTTCTCATTTATCAGTCATGATAGGTCCAAGAAAAAAATTAATAAACACAAAAACTAAAAAATAAGAATGCTTTTAAACCACATTAAACAAAAGTGAACAAAACTAAGTTAAGAATTGCAGTCAATTAAAATGAAAATTAACAAGAATACCAATACTTACACAACAAAGAGAACTGTTAGCATAATAAAGCTAACATACAATACTTACACAACAAAGAGAACTGTTAGCATAATAAAGCTAACATACAATACTTACACAACAAAGAGAACTGTTAGCATAATAAAGCTAACATACAGTCACGCAGAAAGACAGACATCAACTATCAACACTCTATTTGGTCTCAATACCTGCACCTTATTTTGGTCTGGGAAATCACCAAAGCCCTAAGCAGCTGGTTTATTTTTCCTCTCCCTCTCATGCTTCCTTCCTTTTCACACTGGGGCACCAGTGTAGGAGGCTTCTGGATGTGGCTAACCTCGCAGCAGCCCCTAAAGCAGCAGTGGCTGTGCTTCGAGGAATGTAGAGCTTCTGCGAAAGCTGGTGCTCAGGAGACAAAATCAAAGAGAGCTGGTCCATGGTTTCATTACTCGTGCCTTTGAACACTGTAATAGCATGGCTACTAGAAAAATCTTCATTCTTCAGGCTCTCTGGGGAGCTCTCCACTGGGGAAAAAAAAAAAAAAAGACCCAAGTCTTTTCAAGTCTTATCTCCCACTCACTGCCTTCTCTCCCCCACTGCAGATCTTTTACTAACATGTGCAACGATCGTCTTCTGTTAGGTGGTGACAATTAAGAAATCAGAGGATGAGACTCAGACACCAGTCAGTAAGTGGGAAGAAAAGTGAGGATGGGGAATCACGCACTAATATTAAATGAACTACGATCATGATAGGGTAGAGAAGAAGGGGGGGAAAATGCACTTTTGATCAAGGAAGGGAAGATTTGTTTCTAGGACATTATAAAAATAAACTGGATGTAATTCTAACTCCAGGGAAGAGTCTAGGACTCCCCCCACCCCCATTTCCTCCCAGCAATAAGCAAAATGGTGCCCGTGGGCATTCTCTTTTGCCAACATGTTTCCAATTACAAGTCTGTGCCAGTGTAAAGACAAAACTCATCAAGTCTGTGATTGCTAAATTCCAGAAATCAGTAATCAACCACAAAATTAATCCCTTAAGAATGAGTTTTAAATAAGAAAAAGGAACAAGAGATAAATGCTCAAGTCAGCAATTTTTCAGGCTTTGTTCTGGAAAAAAAAAAATCAATGAAGATTTTTAGCAACATGGTAAACCACTGTATTTGTCAATTACTATGTAAACCTACCTGAACCATAGTGTTTTTCTGGGGAATCAGCCATTGTAGTTGTTGAACTGATTGCTGTCGTGGAGAGCTGAATTTGCTTTGGCGGAGTCTGAACGTCATCACGCTCACACTGGTTCTCTTCTGCCAACAGCTGTGACTGGATAAGAGAGACATAGAACTCTTCCAATTTGGGTAATGTGGAAAAATCTGAGGAACCCTTTAAGTTTGGCTGCTACAGAGTGGGAAAATGGGGCAAAAGCATGAAAAGTAACTATCAGTATAATAGAAGAATGAAGCCTGCTTTGTTTCCTTACATACAAACGACAAATTTTTTTTTTCATATAATTAGTAAATAAAACTCCTCACTGTTAATAACCTACACACTCTCTAGAAGAGAGACCATCAATTCAAGAAACATTTATTGATTTCATGTACTGTGTTCCAAGCCTGGCAGGAAATATTGCCACACACAGCCCAGGAAGAGTGGCAGGAAATGAGCAGTGAGCCCCTCTTGTCAGGCACAGGGCTAACTTATGTGCATTTGAACAGAGAACAACTGTTTTGGTGCATCACATCTTCTTGGTTATGGCTTCTTTCACTTAGCATAATGCTTTTGTGGAGGACTGAATAAGCTATCAAATGTCAATCTGCACATGAAGTGGCAGGGGTTTGAACTCAGGCCACCCTATGTTCTCTATGCGCCTTCAAATCACTTCCCAGGAGGATAGGATCCCTGTCCCCAAGGAGCTCATGGTCCTCAATGGGAAACTGTGCCTCAGCTGGCCAGGAAGGGCAGTGTGAAGTGCACTCTACATAGCAAGCCACATGCTAGGAGAAAACCAGGGAACTAGGAAGACTCCTCAGAGGATGTGACAAAACGAAGCATTAAGTGAGAGATAAATGTCCCAGGGACTGAATTTGGGCTGAATTAATGGACCGCCCAATTTTAGCCATTAGATTCTATTGATACATAGGCATTGCTGAAGTAGATATAGTCACAGCAACTTAAACAGCATTTATCTTCGGTGAGGTTAATTGCCAGTAATATGATTAAAGTGACCACACCAGGACTAGGCTGTAACAAACTGACCTAAGTGGCTTGGTGCTGGGGATTTACTTAGAATAAACTGAAACAAGAGTTATACAAACAGAAAGTATAGTGCTTTAGATGTTGTTCAGGCTCATGTTGTAGCAGACATTTAGTATCAGTCCTGTGTTTCTCTGTGACAAAACATCTTGCTCAGTTTCAAACATGGCTGGCGTGAATGTGACTACATAATTATGTAATATGCAAATGGTTACATGTATAGCCTCATTTTGTTGAGAAAATAAACCTATTTTTAAGTGCATCAAAAAGAATAAAATATTTAGGAATAAATTTAATAAAGAAGTACAAGATTCACATACTGAAAATTGTAAGATGCTGATGAAAGAAACTGAAGACTCAAATAAATGGAAAAACATTCCATGTTCATAAATTGGAAGAACATATTTTGTAATTTCCACCCTACTCAAACTGATTTATAGATTCAATGCAATCCCTATCAAAATCTCAATGGCCTTTGTTAAAGAAAACAAACAATCCTAAAATTCATGTGTAACAACAAAGGACACTAAGTAGTCAAATCAATCTTTTGAAAGCAAAAACAAAACAAAACTGAAGACATCCCACTTCCTCATTTCAGAATATATTACAAAGCTACAATAATTAAAATATTATGGTACTGGCATAAAGACATCTATAAACAACAGAACAAAGTAAGAGCTTAGGGGAAAAAAACCATACATACAATGTCAACTGATCTTTGATAAGAGTACTAAGAATATGCAATGGTGACAATGACTTCAATAAATAATGCTGGGAAAACTGGATATCCACAGGTGAAAGAATGAAATTAGACCCTTCCCTTACACTGTAGACAAGAAGACTCAAAATAGACTAAATACTTAAGTATAACACTTGAAACTGTTAAGACTCCTAGGAAAAAAAAAGGGAAAAAATTTCATGAGATTTCTTAAATATGACACCAAAAAGACAGGCAATAAAAGCAAAAATGAGTGAGATTACATGAACTAAAAATCTTCTGCACAGCAAAGGAAATAACACACTCATTAATGACCATATATTGTATGACATTTATATGAAATGTCCATAATATTGAGACAAAAGGCAATTTAGCATTCACCGAGAGCTGAGGGAGGATGGAGAAGGTGGTGTAAATGGGTAAAGGTTACTTTGGGGGCAAAGGGGTAATGAAAATGTTCTAAAATGGACTGTAGTGTTAATTTCACAAATCCGTGTATACTAAAGATAGTTTGAATTGTATGCTTTATTTTTTTAAAAAGATTTTATTTTATTTATACAAGAGCTGTGGTACAGGCCAGAGGCATGGGGATTATTCACCAGAGACAGAGCAGGGAGCAAAATAGGCAGATGGACTGAAAGCACTACTGAGGGGAGCAGCAGGCGAGACTGGAGAGGTCTGCTGCGCCATGTGGGTCTCTCCCTGGCCGGCTGGGAATCGAACCCATGCTGCAGAGGCTGCGAACAGCTTCACAGTGCTGCGCTCAACCCGCTGTGCCACTGGGGAGGCCCCTGAATTGTAGACTTTAAATCAGTGAATGATATGGCATGTGGATTATATTTAAAATTTTTTTTTGAAACTTGTGGAAAACAAAATACATGACTTTTTAATACTAAAATCTGTGCTCTTAAGCAACTTAGATTTCTGGAATAGACTATTCTATGTAATACAGCATATTTTATCATTGCTGTCATACAAAGCAACCATTTCTGCAGGAAATATATACTCAGAAGGTTTATTTTATGCAAATTTGCTTTACAGCAAGTGTAGACCTCGAGCCTTTTATTTTCCATTTAACACACACAAAAAAAGCCATATTTTTCATTATTTTTTTTAAAGATTTATTTATTTATACAAGAACCAGGGTACAGGCCAGAGGCATGGGAGGGTGAAAGAATTCACCAGAGACAGTGCTGGAAGCAAAACAGGCAGATGGACTAAAAACACTGCTGAGGGGAGCAGTGGGTGAGACAGGAGAGGTCGGCCATGCCATGTGGGTATCTCCCTGGCCGGCCAGGAATCAAACTAGCACTGCAGAGGCTGTGGACAGCTTCACAGCACTGCGCTTAACCCGCTGAGCCACCAGGGAGGCCCCATATTTTTCATTATTTACAAAAACCATCCTGCTGTTTTTATGCTTAAATATGTTTTTAACATATTTAAGAAACATAAAATAAATGGGTTCTGTTCCAGGCTTAGTGCTTTCTGCCAAAGTCAACATAAAAAAAACTGGTCTAGCTGACAGGGTAGACATAGTGTTTAAAATGTATGACAAAGTTTATGAAAACATCTTGTTTCTCTAACTCTAACATATAAGTTTAATTGATCTTTAAATTCCAGGTTCAAAATTTCCTTCTGAATGGGTGAAAAACATTTAATGTCGTTCTGCCAATTGCTAAGAGGGACCATTAACCAGAATTTTACTTTCTAAAAATAAGAGCACTTCCTCATACAAATATCTGTAACAAAACATTAGAATTTACCTTTGGGATTCCTGGTGAGCCAGTGTTATTTTCCTGAGCCCCCACTCCTTCAGGTTTTTGAACTTCTTCTTTCATTCCATTTACCAGGCCTGAAGACTGCCATGAATCATCCCATACATCTTTGGGTGTAGAGAAACACCAATCCTAAAGAGAAAGAATTGCAACAATAAGCTGAACTATAATGCTACATGACCCAAACAAGAGAACTTGGGCAAAGTAAAGGCAAGGAGGCAAAGTATATTAAATGAGAAAAAGTATTTATTAAATTTCTATATCAGTGTGACTTCCCTCTTGTTTTATTGGTCCTTACCCACTATCTTTAACTCTTTTGAACACACAGGTATAAAAAGGAAACACCTCTGTTTATAGTATTTTCCTTAATACCGTTTTTATAGCTAGATGAATTTTCAAAATCACCTAGTATTTAAATGGCACAAGCACTAAGGAGCAACTTAACTGCATATATTTCTTCTTTCTTGTATGATTAGGAAGAAAATTAAGTTTTAAATATATAGTTAGACCCCCAATATTAGCAAATATTCTCACTGCGGAGATCCAGAGGTTCTATGACAAGGTTAATCAAAATAAAAATATAATTAGGGCAAGCAGTTTATTTATAGATTCTAAGGCTTTGACTAGGTGCCAGCGTAAAATGAAAATCATGATTGGAAGGTAGTAACTAGGCACAAGTCCGTGGTTAGTGCCCCTGCTTCATCCTACCACAACCATCTTCTAAAAACCCAACATGTAGTCTTCTGAATTATTATCCTATAACTTCTTCTGAATTCCAGATTGCATAGCTTTCTTGAGGCTTGGACAATTAAATTCATATTTCCTTTTTTCAGTAGTGATTTGCTTTCTGCTTTTCCAAGGATCTTACCTTCTGTGGTATTTCTTTACATGTTGAATACTGTTTCTTTCCACCAAGGCTAGAGGCAAATAAATGGGAGGCAGCATCTCCTCCATTTCCCATTTTAGCCTGTAAAGGTAACCAGTTCTCATCCCAAATATCATCACCTATGGTGACTGACTCCAGGCATGGCATTCCAGTGGGGATCTCATCCTAGAATGTATCAGAAGACAAAGAAAAACTTTAATTTATGGTTCCTGTATGAGCACCTTTTAATATTCAGTCTTACAATTTTTTCTGACCCCAGATAAAGATGGCAGTTTGAATACACAGTTGATTACTCTCTCTTCCTGATATTTCACCAAAATAAAATGAAGAGATTTAAGGTATAAACTCATGGTCTCAGAAAACAGGAGAAATGCCATATACATCCTGGATGCAGGAAAGCAGACAAGTGACAGCTGATTAAGCAGTCCTGAGAAAGTGGGATCCTGACCATGCAGTGAGAGAAATTGAGAAGCAACCCAAATGTATAGCATGAATACTGCAAAGCTCAGGAATTTGGTATTGCACGGTTTGGAGAAGTGGAAGATAAGGCTCTAAGTCCAAACTTAATGACACAAAATCAAGAACCTGACAGCAAGAGTTCAGGAGAACTATCATGAAGAAACTCAATGACGTTTGAGAATCTCAATCCGGCAGAATTATCATTCAAATATGATGGTGAAATATTTTCCCAAGCAAACACTAACGGGGTTCATAATCATCCCACCTGCCCTAGAAATACTGTTTAGAGTTTTTCTACAGGAAAAGAAAAAACAAAAACATAAAACCTTGAGCAAGGTGATAGGTTGTAGAACTGGAAACAAACAGAAATAATATGAGACAATAACAAAACATTAATGCGGAAGACAAAAGGACAGAATTTGTAGAGTCAAATATTGATGACTCAAACCAGCACAGAAAAGGGCTATTTTAGACACAAGTTTAATATAACCCTTCTGGTAGCCACAAAACAAAAATCTGGAGCAGAGACAAGTAGGTAAAAAAAGTAAAAAGGCAGATAGAAATACATGGGAAAAGAAACAACAGAAATATAAAACCACCAGAAAACAGAGGATAGAATGTCAGTGATGAAGTCCCATATATCAAAAATTATCCCAAATGTGAGTAGTCTATCTCACCAATGAAAAGACACAAAGTGACTAGATAGAATAAGCAGGATCCATCTATATTATGCATTCAAGAGTCACACATCACATTTAAAGACAACATAGAAAAAAAGGCAGGAAATGGTATCCTCATTTCTGATAAATTGTTGACGTGTGTGTGTGTGTGTGTGTATAGAAGAAATAGGGTGTAGACCAGAGATGTGGGGGAGGGTGAGAGGATTCACCAGAGACAGTGAGAAGCAGAACAGGTGGATCTACTGAAATACACTGCAAGGGGAGCAGTGGGCGAGACTGGAGAGGTCTGCTGCGCCATATGTGGATTAGCTACCTGGCCAGGGATTGAACTCAGGCTGCAGCACTGAGGCTTAACCCCTTGGCTACCAGGGAGGCCAAAATTACTGACTTTCAATTGGAAAAGGTAATATGAGATGAAGTTGATATTACATAATGACCAAAGAGTCAATCCATCAAGAAGATACAACTACAATTAATATATGTGCACTGAACATGTGGAGACTAAAACAACATGCTCCTGATTAGCTCTTGAGTCAATAAAGAAATCAAAGGAGAAATAAAAAATTACCTGCAGACTAAAGAAAATGAAAAGACAAGCTATTGGATCCAATGAGATATAGCAGAAATGGTATTAAGAGGAAATTTCCTAGCAATACAGGTGAATATCAATAAACAAGAAAAGTCTCAAGCAACCTAATCTGACATTTGAATGAACTAGTAAAAGAAAAATAAATAAAATTAAAAATCAGGAAAAGTTAGGCCATAATAAAAATCAGAGTGGAAATAAACAAAATAGAAACCAAAAGGACAAAAGATTGATGAAACCATAAATTCCCTCTTTGAAAGAATAAATAAAATTGATAAACCCTTAGGCAGGTTTACTAAGAAAAAATCATTCATCATGACTAAGTGGGACATCCCAGGGATGCAAGGATGGTTCCATATATATATATCAATATAGGTTAATTAATGTAATATACCACATCAACATTATGAAAGATAAAAATCACATAATCAATAAATAAATCTTTAAAAATATATTTAAAAATCACATAATAAATAAATCTTTAAAAATATATTTAAAAAATTTTAAAAAAATCACAAAATCATATGAATAGTGGTGAAAAAGCATTTGTCAGGGTTCAACACCCACTTATGATAAAAACTCTCATGCATGGAGTATAAATAACCAAAAGAAAAAGTTAACAAATCACAACAAAACTAACTCTGAAAAATATGATGGTTATGGGGGGAGGGAGAAGTAGAAAAGGTCGAAGGGGTCAATCTGATAGTGTGAAGGTCACTAAGACTTTGGTGGTGGGTGAAATGAGGTGTGAAGCTATTCTCCAAAATTAAAGCCTATAAATCAATAAAATTTTATTTTAAAAAATCACGTATCTGACAAAGGACTAGTATACAGAATACATAAAAAATTCTCAAACCTCAAGAAAGCAACCAATGAAGAAAATAATCGACAAGGGTAAAAGGCTTGAGGAGACAAGTAGGTGTGGATGACAAGTAAGAACACGAAGTGATTTTCAACATCAATAATCATTAGAGAAATGCAAAATACCATGCTGCCACCTAACTACACACCTACTGGAATGGCTGAAAATAAAAATTACTAACAACACCAAGTGTTGACAAGGATATGGACCAACTGGAATTCATACACTGATGGTGGGGATGCAGAGTGGTATAGTCACTCTGGCAACAGTTTAACATACATACTTATCACATCATCTTGTAATGTTACTCCTGCTTTTGTTCATACAAAAACCTATAGATGAATATTGAAAACAGCTCTACTCGTAATTATCAAAATCCGGGAATATCCCAAGTGAACCTTAAGGTATTATGTTGAAAGAAAGAAGCCAGTCTTAAAATTACATACTGTATTTATGATTCCTCTGATAACACAGTGCTGAAAAGGCTAAAACTATAGAGATAAAAAGAAAGATGCATGTTTGCCAGGGGTGAGGGATATAACCAGAATGTGACCACGAAGGGGTCACTCCAAGGATATTTTTCAGGTGATGGAACTAACCTGCTTGTAGAGGTGCTGATGCAAATCTACACATCTTAAAATCAATAGGACAGTACATCAAAAGAAAATCAGTTTTATTCAAAAGCAAAGAAATATTAATGCTAGAGAAAATAAAAGCCATGCAGAAAAAGGAAAAGTTTTCATAGCCTACTGTTTGGCTGTGAGTAGCATTTACAGTTATAAAAATGTAAATACTGAATGATGCATAGTGCTGCTTGATATAACTATATTAGTAAGAGGGTGGAGGAGGGGACAGAAATATGTTTGTCTATAATGGGTGTAAAGGGATGAAAGAGAACTAAACCCTTATCTTTCCTAGTGGGCAATCCCTATTTATTTAAAACTGAAAAATTGGGAAATGAAAACAATAAGCATGTTATTTAATGAAAGGAGGAAAGCTCAATTCCAAAGCAGCAGCTAAGAGATGAAAATGGTTGCTCTGTGAAATAAGAAATGCAGAGGAGGGGGTCACTAGGCACTCTCAGTCATGTGTATATAAATGTTTAAATAAATCCTGTCCTCCAAAATAGTTGTAAATATTTTCCTCTGTTGGGAGACTTTTCTTAATATTGTTTCTCAATACTAATTTCTCATTACTTACTACCTAATTATTGAAGAATGCCCAAAGCTGTGGGGTAGTAATTGATACATCAAAATCTGATACAGTCTTTTCTTCTTTGTGATAGAAACTGCATTGCTAAAACATTGGTCTTGGTAATTGTTAGAAAACAATTTGTAATTCATCTAAAGGTGGTGCTCTGCTGGCACTGAGATTAGGGTCCTTCAGAATTATTTTACTTAGTTCCCTTCATTTATGAATTAACTATAATACATTTATTACATTACCTCATTTTCTTCCTTTAGGTCTTTTGGCTCTGGAATAGACCACTCAGAATTTTCTTCACAGCTTTTATCTTGTGTTTTCAAAGAACTGAGTTCAGAATCCTTTAATGGCTCCTTTGACACAGATTTAATGTAATTTAGACTCCTTTCATCATTAATATCTTGTTAGTAGAATATGAAAGATAAATTATTTATTTTCTGTACTGATGTTGTTTTCAAAATCTACATGTCTATAATTTCTGGGCATGTAATTATAGGCTGTGGTTCTGTTGTGGTTCATACAAATGCTACATTATTTTCTAACATTATCTAGGACCCTGGGTCTTCCCCTCCAGCACAAGTCAACAAAGATTCATTAAGCACCTATTATGAAATATAAACAGGGTAGTTCTACGGATTCAAAAATGAATCCAATAGGTCCCAGTTCTAAGGAACTAAAAATATAGCAGGAAGACATACAATCAGATAATTGCAGTACAACCTTCCTCGTAAAGTCATCACAGAGACACAACCAAAATACAACTGAAGGAGGAGTCTGTGTAGATGCAATAAAGGAAATAAAGTGTTAGGGTGCTTTAATGGAGAGTAGGGATTACAGGAAACTCCTACATGTGTAGATGTATGTGTGGGTGGCACTTGGGAATCTCACTAGGTTATAACGTAGACAGGGAAGGGATAGAGGAGCTTTAAGCCTATTCCTCATGGAAAAGATGGCTTTAATTCATTTCTGAGACTGAACTACAATTATCTGAAGATTTCAATGGAGTGATGATAGGATATTTAAGAATTTAAAGGTTGAATTTTGTGTTAAAAATGTGTTGCTGATGTTATCATTATTATGAGTTGGAATAATATATAATGATGATGATGACAATGTTATTACTGTGAGTGGTTGTTAACCAAAGATTACAGAGGAATCAAGAGGTGAGCACTCTGAATAAACTGAGGATTGTAAAGATTAGAACAGCATTTGAATTAGTAAAGTCACATTATCTAGGACCCTGGATCCTAGATAACTGCACCAAGGCAGAAATGAAAATTAATGTATGAGAGAAATCACACTGGAAGAAGCATAAATGCAGCAAAGATTTAAATCAGTAAATAATGAGAAATGAGACAGCTGTTCAGAACATTGTGCAAAGTTTCAAACTTTCCTAGATCTGGAAAGCCCCAGTTTCCACATCTAAAAAACAAGAATAATTATAGTAACAGGGATTTTTGAGGATTAAATAATGCCTCATACATAAAGTGCTTTTTGTAGTGTTTGGCACATACTACTCATATGTTAACAATAACTTTAAAAATTATAATAATATTTGCAAAGACCTCCTACCAGATTATATAATTCACTCTCTTTTGATTGTGGACTTATCTCTCGGTCTTCATTAAAATAATGCTGCTGAGATGGGCAACCCATTTCTGTCAAGATAATGTCCTCGGGCCCTGTGCTGGATTTAGTGTACAAAGCTAAAGGATTGAGTTCTCTGAAACCCTAGGATTAGAAAAAGAAGGAGATGGTGTTTAATTACAGGATCAACAGAGAAAACATTATCAATTCAGGGTTTTCAAATGTTGTGGAAATGTATTTTCTAAAATTTAAAAAATTTTTCGATATAGACAGCTTTCCATATTTAGAAAAACTATTGGCATTAATACTAACAGTGATATAGCTAGACGTCACTATCAGTTAACTGCAAAATAAGAGTGTGTTGTTCTCTAAGAAGAACTCGAAGAACTAAATACTTCGGGCAAAAGAAATTTCCAATCAATTACTTAAAATGAAAGCATTCATATTCAAAAGTCAACAGGCCAAATGTAATTTTCTGTGGTTATTCAAAAATAAAGAGAATTCTGCATTAAGAGGGGGGAATCTCACAGAAGTCTCAAAGATTAAAGAATAAGTTAAATAACCTTCTACATTAAAATCTCTTATACCTTGAAGTGTTGAGATTAAAGAGATTAAATATATTACAAAACACATCCAGACTGCTCCACCTTAGAAGGGACATTTTCTCGGCATACAATAGCATGGCCCTCTGTTCTCAAGACATGATGGAAATAAATGTCTTCATTTGAGGATGTATCACACAGAAAAATGTTAAGGATCTCATCTACGTATTCATCCACTACCCCGACTAAAGGCTTCAAACCACACAACTTCTGGAACTGTAAAATAGCTTTCGCTGTCCAGTGTTCCTGAAATATAATCAAGATATTAGATTCAGAAGATAAATTTAAACAGAAATTATAGCAACCATATGTAAAAGTGAATTTATGCTGAACTAGAGAGTTAAGTGGAAAAAAATAAAGCCAGACAGGTACTAAAATAACACATTGCAGAATTTTTCCAATTTGTGGATGGGAAAAGTCAGAATAAAGGAAAAATGATAAAAAATGTGATTATGGAAAAAGCTATTATTTGTGTGGTGAAAATATTCATTTTCAGAACTGGTGAGCTAGATTTTTCAACCAATCCTGTCATAGAAACAACTAAAAATTCTAGATAAAATATTTTAAAAATATGTTCATAAAGCATCAAAGAGCTGACAAAAGGTTAATTAAAGGGAAAATGAGAACTACTTTTTCTAATACAGGCAGAGCTGAACTTTACTTGTTTTTATAGTCTCCCAGGAGGGGACAAAAATCAAAGTCAGTATCCACCCCCACAGAATGGAGTAGAGAGAACTTTCTTTCATGAAGCTGGCTCCCTATAGGGGTACATATTCAGCATAAGGGGGAAAAGAAAACTACTCTCACATGGACTTGTGGCTCAGTTTTTATATCACATGAGTGGTATACAAATGTTCAAGTTGTTAATTTAAATTAACAAGGTTCGGGCCTCGCTGGTGGCGCAGCGGTTGAGCACTGGGTTGCGAAGCTGCCGGCAGCCTCTGCGGAGCCGGTTCGATACCTGGCTGCTCCCCGGCCACCAGAGGAGGGTCCCACATGGCGCGCAGACCTCTCCTGCCACCCGCTGCTCCCCTCAGCAGTGTACTTCGGTCCTTCTGCCTGCTCTGCTCCCCGCTCTGGCTCTGGTGAATTCTCTCACCCTCCCGCACTTCTGACTGTACCCAGTGCATGTATAAACAAAACAAACAAATAAATAAATAAAACATGCCTCTAAAAAAAAAAAAATTAAAAAAAAAAAAATTAAAAAAAAAAAAATTAACAAGGTTCTGGATTGGTAACATTCCTAGGTTCCTGGCAGAAACAAATGTAAACCCTATGGAAGTAGGCAATCGTCCTGTGGTTTTCAGCCATTCTTAGAAATATTTTTTCAAAAACAATGAACAATACCTAGGGAAGATAAGACACATACAGGGAAACAATGAATCACAAGAAGAGCAAGCACAAATAACATACCCTCAAAAACTTTAGATATTTAAATCTCTAGACAAATTATAAAATTAGATTTACTATGCTTATAGTTAAAAACAAAACTACCTGTTTGAAAGCTTCTGTAGAGATCTACTGGACGAACAGAACCAAGAGAATTTGTAGAAAGTCAAGACACAAGTAACCACAACAAAACCCCTAGTATGTTATTAAGCAGCAGACTGCATAGAATTAAAGAATAAATTGATAAAGTGGCAGATAACTGGGAAAAAACTACCCAGAATGCAGAATGCTAAGACAGAAATACATAAATACAGAAAAGAGGTTAAAAGATATGGGCGATAATTTGATCTGGTTTAACATACTTTTAACTATAACTCCAGAAACAGACACAGAAGGACTATAAATATGAAATAAGGGAAAAGACAATAAATGAAGAAATAATAGATACGAATTTTCCAGACTTAGTGAAAAAACATAATGAATGCCACAAATAAAAGAATTTCAGTGAATCATTAAATATATAAGAATACAGTAAATAAGAAAACATAAACACACTAAAGTGGAAGAACATTAAGCAACATAAGCACATAAGCAATGAACATAAGCAAAGGTTGCCATCAGCAAACCCTCACAAAACAATCCTAAAGAAACAGTTCAAATAGAGGGAAAACACTCTAACAAGACAATGGGTTTGAGTGGCATGAATGGATGAAGAGTTAAGTAACTGAAATAAATTTATGTCTAAATGGACAGTGTTAGTATTTTATATGGTCAATTTTTTGAGGGGTTGAAAACAAAAACATTAATTACAACAAATTAGAAGAGGAGGCTAAAATGTTCTGATATCCTTGTAGATAAAAGACAAAAGATGGGCCTCCCTGGTAGTGCAGGCGGTTGGGCGCAGCACTGTGAAGCTGTCCGCGCAGCCTCTGCAGTGCGGGTTCCATCGATCCCGGGCTGCGGAGATACACACATGGCACGGCAGACCTCTCCTGTCTTGCCCGCTGCTCCTCTCAGCAGTGTATTTCAGTCAGTCTGCCTGTTCTGTTCCCCCGTCTGTCTCTGGTGAATCCTCTCACCCTCCCGCTCATCTGGCCTACACTCCAGTTCTTGTATGCATAAATAAATAAATCTTAAAAAAAAAATAGAAGACAAAAGATATCAGCCTGAATTTTGAAAAATACAGCTATGTGTAGTTCATAAAAGACAAATCTAAAACACAAGGACACATGTGGGTTGAAAGTAAAACAATGATTTAAAAAATGCCAGGAAAACATTAACTAAATGGAATGTGATGGAATTATATTAACATCAGACCAAACCAATTTCAAAATAAAAAGCATTATCAGAAATAAAGAGGCTAACTTTATTTTTTTTTTAAGTGTTTCTTTTTTTTTTTTTTTAAAGGGGCATGTATTTTTATTTATTTATTTGCTTGTTTGTTTGTTTGTACATGCACTGGGTACAGTCAGAAGTGTGGGAGGGTGAGAGAATTCACCAGAGCCAGAGCGGGGAGCAGAGCAGGCAGAAGGACCGAAGTACACTGCTGAGGGGAGCAGCGGGCGGCAGGAGAGGTCTGCGCACCATGTGGGACCCTCCTCTGGTGGCCGGGGAGCAGCCGGGGATCGAACCAGCGCCGCAGAGGCCGCGGGCAGCTTCGCAACCCAGCGCTCAACCGCTGTGCCACCGGGGAGGCCCAAGAGGCTAACTTTATAATGATCAAATAATCAGTTCATCAAGAAGACATATCAATTTTGACGTTGCATGTACCTAATAACACAGCTTCAGTGGATACAAAACAAAAACCAACTGAAATACAGAAACAGACAAATAACAATGTAAGCAAAACTAGACTTCTTACAATAATTGACAGAAAAAGCAGCACTTAAAAGTCAGTTTGGATAAAAACTGCACACAATAAAAATGACTTTATGAATATTTACAGAATACTGCACACAACTGCAGAACATACACTTTTCAAGCATTCATGTCAGAGGACCACACAGAAGTTTCTCATATTTCAAAGGATTAGTATTATCCAGAGGATGACTTGTGACCACAGTGCATTTAAACTAGATTTCAACAACAAAATTAGAAAAATGTTGATAAATTTAAAAGTGTCTATCAAGTCAAACAGGAAAACAAAACACAATTTACAAAATATTTTAACTAAATATTATAATAATAACTTCTAAATCAAGAGGTTGGAGAATGAATAATAAATCCAAAGAAAGTAGTGATAAGGAAATAATAAAATTAAAATAAGAAATTAACAAAATAAAAAACAAGCATATAATAGAATCAAAACAGACTAGGTTCATTCTTTGGAAAACTAATTAAAATGGTAAATATCTGTCTCGTTCATAAAAAAGAGAGGAGATATAAATAAACAATCTTCTGACTGAAACAGGATACATCATTGCAGATATTGACATTAAAAAGACAAGTGAATATTGTGAATGTTTAAGCCAATAGAATTAATTTTAAATAAAATGAACATATTTATTCCTTGAAAAATATATCAAAGTAGTCTCAGGAAAGAATAGAAAACATCTTTTCTATAAGCACTGTTGTAATTTTTTGTTTCAATACCTGTAATTAAAATGGCCAACGGTGATTGAAACTTAAGATAAAAAACTTGTTGCTCAAAACCAAAAAATAAGTATAAAAAACAAATATATCTTAAGCTAAAATTTAGGCCTTCAGATAGTATTTTTAAAGTTTGCAGCATTTATACTTTTTAAATTATTAAATCTTAAAATTTCCCTAAGACTTCTGGAATATATATTACCTCTATGTGTGTTATAAACTCCAACTACACTCACAAATTTACTTTAAAAGTTCTTAAAGATATATTCAGAAGAATGAAATAAAGGATATATTAGTTTTTTTTTTTAACATATACTGACCATCTCCCATAACTCATTGTTTCCTGCAGATCTGAGTTACCATCTTATTTTTTCCCTTCAGTCAGAACTTCATTTAGCATTTCTTGTAGTTGTAAAGATTGCTAGTTACAAATTATGTTTTACTTATTTGAAATGTTTTTGTTTCATGTTCATTTTTGAAGGATAGTTCCCAAGGATATAGAATTCTCAGCTGAGAGGTTTTTTACTTTCCTTTCAAACCTGTAATAATTTGGCAGCTAGCCACTATTAGATTACTCTTCCCCTTTTGCTGTTTTCAGGATTTTCTTTTCTCAATGGATTTCAGCAGTTTGATTACGTATGGTGTTCTTTGTGTCCGTTCTGCTTGGAGTGTTGCTCTTCTTTGGTGACATTGTTCACCAAATTGTGGCGATCTCTGCACCATTTGTCTTTCTTTCTGGGAGTCCAATTACATTTATGTTGGAGTGTCTGATAATGACCTTCAGTCTTGTTCATTTTCAATATTTTTTATGCTCTTCATCAGACTGGATCATTTCTTTGGATCAAACTTCAACTTCAGAGATTCTTCTGTTGTCTCCAAATCTGCTATTAAGTCTATCCAGAAACTTTTCATTTGTTATTTTACCTAACAACTCTAGACTTTCCATTTACTTTTCAATAGTTTCTTTTTGTTGAAATTCCTTATGTGTTAATTATGAGTACATTTTTAAGTCCTTTAACATATTCATAATAGCTGCTTTAAGATCTTTGCTAAATGCAACTTCTGGGCCATCTCAATGTAAGTTTCTATCAACCAATTTTTCTCTTGAGTATGCCACCCTTTGCAGTTTCTTTGTATGTCTAGCTTTTTTTCTTTTTAAGATTTATTTATTCATGCATACAAAAACCAGGGTACAGGCCAGATGTGTGGGCGGGTGAGAGGATTCACCAGAGACAGAGTGGGAAACAGAACAGGCAGACTGACCAAAATACATTGCTGAGGGGAGCAGCGGGAGAGACAGGAGAGGTCTGCCGCGCCATGTGGGTATCTCTGCGGCCGGCCGGGATTGAACACACACCGCAGAGGCTGCGGACAGCTTCACAGTGCTGCGCTCAAGTGCCTGCACCACCAGGGAGGCCCTCTAGTGGTTTTTAACTGAACAGTAGACATTATCAGTATGTTGTTGAGATTCTGTATTCTATTAAGCTCTTTTGAATAATTTTTGTTTAAACAAGCAACTATATTGTTTGGACTCAAACTCCCTTGCAGACAGCAACTGAAAGACCTATCCATTTTCTTCAAATACCAAATGTTAATTTTCACTAGGGTCACTGGGTTTTCTCTAGTACTTACAAAATTTAGGAGTCATCTAAGGACTTGAACAGATTATATACACTAATTTGGGGACTGACTCATTCTGTGGCTCACTCCCTTCTTCCCTCCACCTTATCCCCTTCTTCACTTTGGGACTGTTCTGCCAGTCCCAAACTATAATATACTCTTAATTCTTCAAGCCAGGATGTTACATATTGAGAGGGTCTTCAGGAAAAAAAGATAAAAAATTCACAATCTTGCCTATTGCAGATTTACTTCCAATGGTAGATTTCTGCTTATCTGCCTGCTTTTGATTTTGTCTATGGGCACACTAGTCCAACATGCTACTCTATTGCTACTCTGCCATTACCAAATGCGTTACCTATTTTTGACACACACACACACAAAAAAAAAAAAGATATGGAGAGATATATTCATTTAGTAAAAACACTGAGCACCTACCATGTACCAAGTGCTAATCTAGGCACTGAAGACAGAGAAGAAGCAGACAATGTCCCTAATCTCAAGAGCTTATACCACTGTGTAAATAACTAGTACCCGATAGTATTACAAAAATAAAGTCACAATAGTTGACTGAAGTGGAAATGTGCACTTTAAAATGGCTGGTCAAGGAATGAGCCCCATATATCAAATAAGCTGTTCCAGTGATCAGAATGGGCAAAAGTCCTAAGGAAAGAAGAAGCTGAGGAAGAAAATAAGAAAACAACAACAGAGAACCAAAAATGGAATAATCTAGCTGATATGACCCACCTGGCTACAAGTGGGTCACAAATTTATCTGTGAGCTTTCCAATGACCAAAGTAGTAAAAAAAAAAAAAACAGTCAAGGATAAAAGTACACTAGAAAACAATCCTGAGTAGAGAGTTGTATAAAAAGCACACTTTGTATATATCATTTATAATATTTAAAAATTAGAAGCAGACTGACTAATAAAAGAGGCGTAAACAGGCTATGATGTATATTTAACTGCTAGATAACTTAAAAACTGTGATATATAAGTGTACTTATGGTGTGATAATAAGTTAAAAAAATAGAACACAAAATAATATTTCTATTTTATGTTACTCTGAAAACCTTATAAAACTCTCAACTCTGACATTCAATAAAATAAACTGAAAGAAACACCAAATTTCTAAATTGAATGCTTTTAAAAGGTGGAATTATAAGTAATTTTTTTCTTCCTCTTTATTTTTCAGATAAAAATGATTTTCAGGAATAATCCATGATATATAAGCAACTGATAACTCATTTAGTGTTAAACATATATATGATATAATAAATGTGTATATAATTAAGAGTTCTGAGGGGAAAAACATATGACTAGGTACACAATTGTGACCACATGAACAAATATATCTATATGGATAAAAATGCCTTCTCTAGCCTATCTAGTGATCTCCCACAACGGTGTTATTAGAGAATTCTTTGAAAAAAACAAAAACAAAAACAAGTATTTTGGGCCTCCCTGGTGGCGCAGGGGTGAAAGTCTCAGCACTATCAAGCTATTGCCCGCCACTACAGCCTGAGTTCGATCCTTGGCCAGCGAGATAACCCACATGGCGCAGCAGACCTCTCCTGTCTCGCCCCTGCTCCCCTCAGCAGTGCATTTCAGTAGATCCACCTGTTCTGATCCCCACCCCATCTCTGGTGAATTCTCTCACTCCCCACACCTCTGGCCTGCATTCTAGTTCTTGTATGCATAAACAAACAAAAAAACATTTCACTGTAGCAGTTCCCTCGACACACCCTCTAGTTGCTCCCCAGCATCTAAAGTTCACTGTCCAGATTCCACAATATGGAGAATTCTATTTCTCTAACATCACTACCATGAAACCAATACTGTGCGGTCAAATAGAAACCACTCAAAATGCTACTCTCCCCTTGCCTTGCCTGGAATGTCTTTCTTCTCCTTTTCATCCAAAAAGTAGAGATTCCTAATCTTTGTAATTTCTACTCCAATGTTACCTCATAAGTGGACCTTTTCTGATTACTTTGAAAGGAGATGAGCACTGTTCCTTTTGCACCTCTAACCACACCTGTAAAAGTCTCTACTAATAGCAAACATGACACAGTGCAACAATCCTCCATACTAACTACAATGATCCCTCTGTGGGCTCATTCCATGTTTTATTTTTGTATCCTCAGAACTACTGTTATTGCTGACTAAATGGGAAAATAACAAACATACCTGTACTGGCCTCACCCAAGCCAAGGAACAAGGGATAGCCTGGGCTGGCAGCTTTGTGTAGCAGCACCTGCAATAGGTAAATATATGATATTGACTCATACTTTAGAACTATATTTTATGGCATCTCTAATCCATTTCTTGATTTTAGCTATTCATATCACTTCAGCGTATCTTATTCATGTACTTTTTAAATAGTTTTTTTTTTTTTTATAGAGGCATGTTTTTATTTATTTATTTATTTATTATATTTGTTTGTTTGTTTTGTTTATACATGCACTGGGTACAGCCAGAAGCACGGGAGGGTGAGAAAATTCACCAGAGCCAGAGTGGGGAGCAGAGCAGGCAGAAGGACCGAAGTACACTGCTGAGGGGAGCAGCGGGCGGCAGGAGAGGTCTGCACACCATGTGGGATCCTCCTCCGGTGGCCGGGGAGCAGCCGGGGATCGAACCGGCGCCGCAGAGGCCGCGGGCAGCTTCGCAACCCAGTGCTCAACCGCTGCGCCACCGGGGAGGCCCTCATGTACTTTTTAATTAATACTTTATATTTTCAAAGCAATCCAAGAAATAATACTGTAAAATATATAGTCTTAGAACCATGCAATTAGAATATAGGTAGAAACAGTTCAACCTTCATGCTACATTAATATAACCCTTACCATGACCTCTTTTCTTAATGAGATTGAAATTTATTCTCGTGGTCCACTCAGTGTCATGGTCATGAAAGAAGACACAAGAGATTCTATTCCATCTGTGAAACTAAATGACAATTTGCTAAGTTTGCACTAAGAAGAGGGATGGGCGGGAAGGATGGAGGGAAGAAGACAAAAGGAAGAGAGATCCTAACTCCACAGTGCTTCAACATTATGATTCAAAACTTAAGTCATCCTCAGTAAATTTGCTCACTTACTTGAGGAACCTCAGGGAGGACTTCTGAACAGTTCCAATATTTCCAAAGTCTGGATAGAACACTTCAACTTCTTGTTTCCCAAGGACCCGATGAATAATGACCCGATACCACCATTTATCCTCAGAAATCCTTACACAGCAGAGATGTCCCGGTTGGATATAACAATCTGACATAACATATCGATCAGAAACCAGCTGATTGGAGTAACAGCGCCTATGGGGTTCCACAATCCACAATAAAGACAAATCCACAAGGGAAGAAAAAAATTAAAGATGATTTATTTTTAAAGATTTATTTATTTATTTATTTATTTATTTATTTATTTATTTATTTATTTATTTATTTATTTATACAAGCACTGGGTACAGTCAGAAGTGTGGGAGGATGAGAGATTTCAGAGCAGGGAACAGAATAAGGAAGTACACTGCTGAGGGGAGCAGCAGGCAGCAGGAGAGGTCTGTGTACCATGTGGGACCCTCGCCCAGTGGCCGGGGATCGAACTGGCACTGCAGAGGCTGCGGGCAGCTGCGCAACCCAGCGCTCAACCACTGTGCCACTGGGGAGGCCCTAAAGATGATTTTTATTGCTGTATCCAAAGCAGGAATGTCTTGGCAAGAAGCAAAGAAAAAAATACTCATTTTTTAAAGATTTGTTAATGCTTATTAATACCAATTAATTTACTTTTATTTTTCCTATCCAAATCTCTTTTCCTCATCACTTTCTTCAAACAGAAACTCATCACTCATTTTATCCCACATTCTTGGTTGTACAGAATGTCGTCCAACTTTACTTCCCAGCACTTTCTAAACTGCACATTTTAAAGGCATCAGTGATCTGTTAATTCCTAAATCCAACAGCCTTTCTCCTCAAGTTTCAATATACTTGCTCTCTCTGCAGTGAGTAGGATCCTGAGCTCTTTCAAGGTCTATACTACCCAGTTTCTAAGAAACTATTTTCTTCAACTTCTTCCTTGTCAATAATTATTCCTTTATTGGCACTGTAATTGCCTTATCTGTTGGGTTCTCTGGACCTTATCTTTAGAAAATATATTTAAGAGCTTGGGCTTTGGAACCAATAACTAGATGCAAATCCTCACTCCACAATTTACTATTTGTGTGATGTTATCTTTTTGTGCCTCTTTTCTTGTTAAGGATGATGATAATATAACCAGTTTTTATAAATGTTTTATATAAATATTTAGCTCAGTGTCCAAATACAGTAAACAATCAAATGTGAGCTATTAATTATTTGTGCTATATTGCATCTCATCCATTGTCATGTCTTACATTTTAACGATTTTCATAATAGTAATAAAAGTAGTATTTGCCTTTTTCACTGTGCTAAATATTTGCATTGATGGTAAGAAAGCAGAGTGAGTTAAGCTCCAAGTGCCATAGCTAAATCAAAGCAGTGGCACCAAACATTTCCAGTAGTCATTTTTCATCACTGCTACAAAATTCACATTTTAAAAATATAAACAAGGGGCGGGGGGGGGGGAACAGGACAGTTTCACTTAAGAAAGTCCTTGGTAAAGCAATAGAAATTAAATTTATTAAATCTCAACAACTGAGTGACCATCTTTTCAATATTTCTTGTGACAAAAATGAATTTTACATAAAAAATTTCGCAAGTCATTTCAAGAAAAAAGCACTTATGTGTTTGAGTTGAGAAAAGAACTAGCCACCTTTTTAAAAAAAACATGATTTTTACTCAGAACATGAACTAGACACTTTTCTCATAGAACACTATTTTTGTCTGAAAGGCTAACTAACAAACTATGTATATCCAGATTAGGCTATTTCACACACATTTACCTCAAAAATTAAATGAGCCTGTCACTTCAAGGAAAACAACTGACAGTATTTATTGTTGATGATAAAAATTCAAAGCTCTCAAACAAAAATTAGGATTGTGGGTATACTGTGTCCACCTCAAGATAGGCAGTTTATTTAATTCTTTCCTGAATGTGATTATACATAGTGTGTGTGATGAAACTTGTCAGCATTTGGAAGATCTACATATCTCAGCAAACCAGTACATTCCAAATGACCAATGCATGATGTTATTAATCATAGATGAGGGAAAGATCCATTTCGGAGTTGTCTCATTTGAGGGCCTTCTGCTTGCTTTATGCTCTGCTATTGCTAGTTTGAAATTCTTAATTTTCAAATGAGGAATGTTGCATTTTAATTTTGCGCAAGGGTATACAATTATATACAAGTCCTGGATCCAATCAAAGTGGAAAAGCAGACCAATGGATTTTAACACAGTGTGTATAAAAGGTTCAAATTCCACATCGCCACTAATCTTCAAGAAATTATCCCGTCAACTAATCTTTAAGAAACTATCCCTTATTAAAGAAAAAATAATCACAGTTTTCTGAAAAGGCTTTTAAAATACTCCTTCTCCCAACTACATACCTGTGTGAGTTAATATGTTCTTACATACTGTAACTAAAATAAAATCTCTAAATAGACTAAAGACAGAAGCAGATATGAAAATCCAAGCTTCTTCTATTAATCCACATATTAAAGAGATCTGCAAAAATGTGAAACAATGCCATGCTAAAATTTTTTTTCTTAAAAGGCCAACTTTTCATTAAAATATTATTTTTGACAAAATGGATTTATTATTTTTAAGCAGTTTTCAACATTTCTGTTTTAATTTCTATATGAAAAATACTGATATACAAATGTTCTTGAGTACTCAAATTTTAAGAGTTCTGAGGCCAAAATATTTGAACACTGCTAATTTAGAATGAGACAGATGACAAATATATTGAAAACAATGGACTCCTACCGCATTTCAATCATCATGTCTTCGAGTAACTCTGATGAATCCCTGCTGTAGATTCGGATGTAAAATTGACTAGGAGATATGATATACTCTACGAATACCCCCACAAGGGTACTTGTATCTAGTGGTGGCAGTCTGTATAATTTCTTGTCTCGTACAGCATCCGGTGGGATATCATGATTTGCCATTGCCAAGTTGAACTGTGACTTGTTCATTTCTCCTTGCTACAAGTTGGAAAAAAAAAAAAATCAAAGAAAGCACTGTAAGCTTTTGAGTGATATTTCAAACTCTTATATTTCATGAGTTACTTTTATCAGAATCAACTGAGAAATTGTAAAAATGCAGTCTTGGGTTTGAGCCCAGACTCACTGATTCGGAATACCTGGAATGAGGCCTACAATTATGTTTTTTTTTAAAAAATTTCCCAGATGTTCTTTCCTATGTTAAAATATGAAAACTACTGATTTAAGATTTTTGGAAAGAGTAAAAAGAAGTACATTACATAACTGTCCTATACAGAACTGAAAGCATGATACTTCACCATTAGGCTTGGGGTTGGGCAAAATGGCTGCAGAGTGAAGATGCTGGGCTCACCCCTTCTACCTACTCGCAGCTAGACTGCAGCAGAACAAAAGCCAGTAACTTTTTTTTCTGCTCTTAGAATGTCTTTTTTTTAAAAAATAATTTATTTATACAAGCACTGGGTACAGTCAGAAGTGCGGGAGGGTGAGAGAATTCACCAAAGCCAGAGCTGGGAGCAGAACAGGCAGAAGGACTGAAGTACACTGCTGAGGGGAGCAGCGGGCAGCAGGAGAGGTCTGCTGGGACTCTGCGCCTTGTGGGACTCTCACCAGGTGGCTGGGGATCGAACCTGCGCTGCAGAGGCTGCAGGAAGATTTGCAGCCCAGCGCTCAACCGCTGTGCCACCAGGGAGGTCCCTGGAATGTCCTTCAAGAGCCCAGTAACTCTTTTTTTTTTTTTAAGATTTATTTTTATTTATTTATACAAGCACTGGGTACAGTCAGAAGCGCGGGAGGGTGAGAGAATTCACCAGAGCCAGAGCGTGGAGCAGAGCAGGCAGAAGGACCGAAGTACACTGCTGAGGGGAGCAGCGGGCGGCAGGAGAGGTCTGCGCGCCAGGTGGGACCCTCCTCTGGTGGCCGGGGAGCAGCCGGGGATCGAACCAGCACTGCAGAGGCTGCGGGCAGCTTCGCAACCCAGCGCTCAGCCACTGCGCCACCGGGGAGGCCCAAGAGCCCAGTAACTCTTGAAGGAAAAACAGATGTTTTTTTCATAGATTCATATAAAAGCTAATCAAAGAGATACAACAAAATTCAGGAAAAACAACAAAGTCAATGAACAGAAGGTAGAAATTGGACAGAAATTCAGGAGGTAAGGAGTACTATAACTAAGATCAGTAACTCTAGAAGTAATGCCCAGAAGAGGGCAACCCCAGTGAGAAGTGAAATGGACCAAGCAGGGAGCCTGCCTGGGTAAGCGAGGTAAGCCTGGGTGGGCAGCAGAGTGGAACCAGCAGGCAGCAGAGTGGAACTAGCAAGGCTCTTACATGATAACCCTTTGTAGACGTCAGTGAGCCAGAGCCCAGGGACAGGGCCTGGAAACAGACCCACCACAGTAGGCCGACATGGACATCAGCAAGCTCCAGTGCAGGTCCTGAAAGCAGTCCCACCAGCAACAGACCTTGGCAGACCTCAGTGAGTTCTGGGGAGGGGTCTCAGATAGGGATACTGTTCAGATAGTCCTTGGATGGGCGTGTACTTGATTATGCCTTGGTCAGCAGACAACAGTGCAGACTTTGGCAGGGTTGAGACTGAGGAGATTCATGCTACATTGAAGAGGAGGTGGGGGAGATAGGGACCCATGGATTGTGGTCTGCAGTAGGGGACACCAGTGGCAGGGAGGTCAGCACAGGCAAGGCCTGGGGAGAGAGAAGCAGAGGATGTGTGGAAGCACATTCCCCTGAAAGGAGGAAAACCTTGTGGAGGAGATGGGGCGCTCCTCACAGACAGGTTCCCCAGTAAAGATAATAGCAGAGTGGGCATTCTGATCCACACTCCCCCTTCCTTCCCCTAGGACTGCTACTTACTGTGTGAGTAGAGGGATTGCTGAGTCTTTCATTCCAAACCCCAGAGAGGAGGGATAGTTCGCATGCCAGTCCCATCTCACCTCATCCACGTCAACATCTGAATCCCTCCAGGTCTCTCCCCACCCTCCAGGCTCAAACACTACAAAAAAGATTTGAGTATACACAGAAGGCAGCAAAGGCATAAATAAATTAAAAAAAAATACTAAAGATATTTAAAACAATAATAAAATAGGGAGACCTCAAATAGACAAAAGTATTACATGTGGAAATACAGGACCTCAAGAGAGTAGGCCATCACAAGGAGAGCATGACTTTCTGGAATCCAAATACAAAAAGATGAAAGATTGTTTTTTCCTATCACATAAAGAGTTCAGCACTTCTATAATAAAGAAACTCAAAGAGACAGAAGAAAACTCAGAAAGCCAAGTTAAGAAACACCAAAGGACTTAGATAAGTCAAAGAAATACAAGAGAACATAGAAAAGCTAATCAAAGAGATACAACAAAATTCAGGAAAAACAACAAAGTCAATGAACAGAAGGTAGAAATTGGACAGAAATTCAGGAGGTAAGGAGTACTATAACTAAGATCAGTAACTCTAGAGAAAACCATGGTGGAGAATAGATTGAAAAGAAGATCAAAAAAGAACAGAGGATCAAATCAGTGACCTCCAAGACAGTAATACCATAAGGATCCAGGTGGAAGAAGAGAAGGAAATGAGATGCAAAAAAAATGAAGAGGCAATTTGAGAATTACCTCACACCATTAAGAAAACCAACATACGAATAAGTTGTATCCCAGAAAGGAAAGAGAGATGGGGAGAGGGAAACAGTATTCCTGTATACCAATACCCACATATTACACTAATCACTCTAAATGAACTCAGCAATTGGAAGGCACAGAGTAGAGATTTGTATCTGAAAACAAAACCCAACTTGGTGATTTCTCCAGAGGAGACCTATTTGAGCTTCAAAGATAAACACAAGTTCAAAGTAATGGAGAGGTGGGGGTGGGATAACACATCTGAGGAGGTGTGACGCTATTGCCCTAAATGACGTACAGTATTATAAACCAGTGCTATCACCATAAAGAAAAAAATATTTCACGTTTAACTAAGATTCTCATCCTATCCAATCTTACCAACAAAGGTAATTTTATGGAATGGACTGCATTTCACACTAGTCTTCTGATCAAAAACAGGTTTTCCAAGTACTCTCATTCAAAAATGTATTACTTTCGGGCCTCCCCGGTGGCGCAGCGGTTGAGCGCTGGGCTGCGAAGCTGCCCGCGATCTCTGCGGTGCCGATCCCCGGCTGCTCCCCAGCCACCGGAGGAGGGTCCCACATGGCGCGCAGACCTCTCCTGCCGCCCGCTGCTCCCCTCAGCAGTGTACTTCGGTCCTTCTGCCTGCTCTGCACCCCGCTCTGGCTCTGGTGAATTCTCTCACCCTCCCGCGCTTCTGACTGTACCCAGTGCATGTATAAACAAACAAATAAATAAATAAATAAATAACATGCCTCTATTAAAAAAAAAACAAAAAACCAAAAATGTATTACTTTCCATTATTCCTTCCTATTGTCCTCCTAAAAAAGTAACAGGCTAGCCAAACAAAAAATTTTCCATCCATAAAAGAATTCAGATACAGAGGTATGGAAGGTAGCAGGGAAGAAGAATGGGCAATTAATTATTTAATAACAAATTAAGTAATGGAAAGTGACAAGACAAAAAAGAATTATGTGTGGCGATGTCATATAAGAGAAAAAATTAAAGCGCTCTGTCACTGAGGACCAGTGTACAAGCAATCTGTAGGAGTTGTTGAGGCACACAGCCAAACAAAGGTCCTTGATTCTATTTTCTAAAGCCCTGAAAGATTATCAAGTTGCATTTTGAAACATATGGAGAGAACCAGCAATGTCATCATGAGAGAGCTGTCAAATCTTCCAAGCCATCTAACATATTGAGACTTGATGTATTTCGCTGAGCATGATCCCTTCCAGCTCCATCCATGTTGCTGCATATTGCATGAGTTTATCTTTTTTGATTGTTGAGTAATATTCCATTGTGTATATGTACCACATCTTCTTGATCCAGTCATCTATTTTTGGGCTTTTGGGTTGTTTCCATAGCTTAGCTATTGTAAATAGTGCTGCTATAAACATAGGGGTACAGGTGCTTACTCATAGCAGGAATTTAGAAAACCTAAATAAGGGACCAGGAAAAAGACTAATTAAAGAAAAAATCAAAATCAACAAATAAATACAAACCAGAGACACACTATGGGGGGTAGGGAGAGGAAGGATGAGGGTCAAAATACGGGGGGTGCAATTGTATGGGGAATATAACTAAAATGAAAATGCATACATTGTGCAAAAATGAAAAATGATGTAAGAATTATATAAAATATTATTTTAAAAAAATGGGCAGAAGAGCTAAAAAGACACTTCACTGGGGCGGGGTGGGGGTGGGGGGGTTGGAATATGAGACTTGAGGGAAAGCCAGTTACGTAAGATTGAAAACCAGAATAAATGCTGCAAAAAGTGATGTGAGACCAAATCTAGGGTCACTTCCAAGAAATGATACATCTAGTATGAGATTTTTCTAAAACAGAATTTTGGTTTAAATTCATATTCAGTCACTTATGTTCCACAGCACTGAATGTTCAGGACACAGGGGATCTAGCCCTCACTCACCAGTTGTAAAGGCTTTACCACCAGATTAGGCTTCTTGTAAATCTTCTGTTCTGGGTCTTTATGGTTTTTTGAAGGGCAATCCCATGTAGTCTCCTTGATAGTGGCAGTAGACAGTGAATTTCTAGGGGGACTGGAGACACAAGCTTTGGCTTCTATCTTCTTATCTGTTTGCACTGAACATGAATTTCTGCCTGGTGAAACAGCTCCATCTGAAATGATCAATGGAGTGGCACATCCATATTAATTAAAATAATTTGTATAGCTGCTAGGAAGCATGATCTATATGCCAGGCGGTGGGGAGACATTGGTAAATGAGAGAGGTGAATCTGTCTTTGCGGCCCTTTCAGCACAGAGAGACACAAAGAAAGCTCTCTATGGCAACAGACCTTAACAGATTCATATTGGTAGGTAAAGAGGCTTGCAGTTGGGTAAGGCTTCGTGAACTTTGCAAAAAGGCTTAGTTTTCCAACATCCTGCTTTCCACTTACTTCTTGTTCAGTTTTAGCAGTGAGCCTTCCTTGTTGCTTAATGTATAATATATGTGGCTAACATACTAATATTCCATAATATAATGCCTTAATTTTTAAGGGATTCCAAAATCAATCACATTTTGTTCAAATTTACATGTGTATAATGTTTGCAAGAGTTTGGTACATTAAAACAGACCCCAGATCTGAAATGATAGTAGGTCCTAAAGAGATAAACTAACAAATGTACAAAGATGTAGGTACAAGAATATTTGTCACTGTATTTTTAAAGTAATGATAAAATCTAACTGACTATCAACAGACTAAATGAATTATAGTGTAGTCACATAAAAGAATTATATATACCTTTAAAATAATGAAATAACATATATAGTATATGGAAGAATATCCACAGTAAATGAACATAAAAAGCAAGGTCTATTACAATATTTATACAAAACTACTTAAAAAAATTATACATAAGATCAATAACTACTATATATAAAGTGCCTAGAAATAAGACACACTAAAACTAGTAGCAGCTCTGTATTGTTTGACTTGTTTAAACAAGCAAATACGTTTTTGTAATTAAAAAAAAACATAATTATGTTCATATATACCTTGAAAAAAGTCTGAAAGGCTACATAACATTTTCAACAGCATTATTGGGGGGGGGATAACATGATGGAAAATATTCATTTTCTACATGAAAGTCACTGCACTGTTTGATTTTTTCAGGAGAAACATGAGTTAGTTAAAAATCAGAAAAAATCAATAAAGATATTTTGGAAAAAATAGCTCTCTCTTATTATAGAAACTTATAATAATAACATCAGTGCCATATTGCACTAGTCTTGTTTGGCAAGACATTATTATTTGGGAAGCTGAGGAAAGAGTACATAGGGTCTTCTCTATTAGTTCATGTAACTGCATGTGAATCTACAATAATCTCAATAAAAATTTCAAAAGAAAAAAAAGATACCAAAAACCAAAAACCGAAATCAAGTACCTTGAATGCACTGTGTTATCCTGGAGTCGATCAAGAAACAGAGAAAGAACAATTGTGAGAAAACTGGTAAAACTGGAATAACATCTGGTGTTTTGTTAATAGTACTATATCAATGTTAGTATCTTAGCTTTGATAAAGGTATCATGACAATGCAAGATGTTAATAAAATAGGAAACTATGTAGGGCATACTATCTGTACAATCTTTGCAGCTTTTTTCTAAATCTAAAATTATCCCCAAATAAAAAGTTTATTAAAAAAATATAAGTGCAGATTAGGAGGGGGCGGAGCAACATGGCGGCGAGGAGACACTGCGAGTAAGATCTCCCATTAAAAAAAGTTAATAGGGAGGAAAAGCGGCAGGTCCCAGTGAGAAGTGGGACACGGAAGATAAACGGGTGACGCCAGCGAACTGCCCGAAGAAGAAAGTGGCCATAAAAGAGGACTAGAAGGGAGGGAAGCGCAGAACCCTGCTCCCCTCCCCCGCCCACAGAGGCGGCACTCTCCGACCGGCAGAGAGGAGGAAACAACAAACCAAAACGGCCAACAAGAACAAACGACGCAGCAAGCGGGACTGTGAGTGGAAAGGAACTATTGCAGCCACCACACCCCGTGAACGGGAGCTGAGGCGACCCTGCAGGATCCGCCGCAGCGGTGAGCGAACGGCTCCGGGCGCCATTAGAGAGAACAAAGACCCCGGGAGACGCGCACACAGCCCGGGCTGCCGGTAAGCTGGCGCGGAAACGCGGCGCGCTCGGGGAGCTTGAAAAGCAAGTGCAGACCTGGATCGCGGCTGCCCAGGTCCCCGCGCCTGCGACCTAGGCTTGCGGGAGACAACCTAGGCTTGGGGAGACGCGCGGAGGTCCTCACTGAGGTGAAGTCCCTCCCTGAGTGAGCAGGAACCAGGCGCCCAGGCACGGGAGCAGTGCAAAAGGCGCCATTCCCGCGCCACTGAACTGGGCTACAGCCCGCGTCCTGGAACTGAGGGCTTTGAACTGAGACCCGGGGCACGAAAATTCGGGGCGTGGGTTCTCCACGACGGTGGGGCACAAGGCAGACACAGCACCCCAAAGCTGTTGAGGTGTACCCTACCATTCCCGCTCTGTTCTCTGTCCCACGGGGTGGGGGGAGGCGAAAAACAGCCCCCCAAGGACAATAGGAGAGATCTCTGGCGCCACCTAGCGACCAGGAAAAAAAAAGTCACTAACACCCTATAAAACAGGACATTTCTTAAGACTGCTTGAAAAGGGCAGAAGGTCTCTGGAGGACCCAGTGGCCAGCCGGGAAGTTATTCCACGCCAGGCCCCTTCCGAACAGCAGTCTGAGCCCACAGAGGGAGCAGGCACCCACGTCCGGGGCAGACCGGGTGCGCAGAAGAGTGTGCCTGAAACCGGAGGCGCAGGGACTGCATCCCGCTTCGCCATTGAGAACAGGGACATTTCTTCAGTAAAAACTGCCTAAAACCAGCAGAAAGCTCCCCCAGAAGACAGAGATGGCTCCTGGAAGAGCCAGAGGGGAGCGGAGAAGTTCACCCAAGATGTCAGTCAGTCCGAGCAACACAGTGTCCCAACGCATACGACAAATTAGAAAACAGACAGTAGGGAGTAGAAGAACCACACGCAACCTAACAACTCCTCAGGAAAGAAGCACACCACAAAAAGAAACACACTCCCCAGATTGCAACGACAGCAACTTGGAAGAACTTCTGAGCTTCCAGAAAGAGAATTTAAAATTGCCATGATTAAAAAAGTGATAGATCAGAAGAAGGAAATTGAGTCCCTAAAGAGGGAAGTAAGAGAAATGCAGGAGATAAAGAATTAATGGAGGAACTAAAAGAACTCTGGAAAAGCAATGAAAGCAGAATAGATGAAATGGAAGAACGAATAAGTAATCTTGAGACACAGAAATAAAAGAACCAAAACAGAAAAGGAAAGAGAAGTACGAAGGAAAAAGAATGAAGAAAGACTTCGGGAACTATCTGACTCCATGAGGAAAGGAAATATAAGAGTTATAGGAATTCCAGAAGGAGAGGAGAGAGATGTAGGAACAGAGAAAATATTCATGGATATAATTGAAGAGAACTTCCAAATGAGAAGAAGGAGCTGAAAATTGATATACAAGAAGCAAGAAGAACACCAAACTTCCACGACGAAAGGAAAAACACAGCAAGACACATAATAGTAAAGCTCCCAAGAATCCAGGACAAGGAAAAAATAATGAAGCTGACAAGAGGGAAGAAACAGATAACATTCAAAGGAAAACCAATCAGGCTGACATCAGACTTCTCTGAAGAAACACTACGGGCAAGGAGAGAGTGGAGGACATAGTCAACAGACTCCAAGAAAAAAGATCCAACCAGAATACTCTATCCCGCAAAGCTCTCTTTCCTCCATGAAGAAAGAATATGGACCTTCCCAGACAAAGAGAAAACCGGAATTTCATTGCGACTAAACCCCACTCAAAAAATACTACAAGGAGTCCTAAAGCCAGAACCTCAGAGGGACGAATAAACAAGAAGAAGACCAAAAAAAAAAAAAAAAAAAAGTTATTAAAAGAATAAATAAATAAAATCAAAGGAAAAGACAAACATAATGGCAAATACAGATGCTAACATATTCAATAACTCTAAATGTAAATGGACTAAACTCTTCAATAAAAAGACACAGAGTTGCAGCCTGGATTAAGAAACAAACCCAACCTTTTGCTGTCTCCAGGAAACACATTTAGCTACAAAAGATAAAAATAGGCTCAAAGTCAAAGGATGGAAAACAATCCTACAAGCAAATGGGCCAAAAAAGAAAGCAGGAACAGCTATACTTATATCAGATAAACAGACTTCAAACTCAAAAAAATAAAAAGAGACCCCAATGGTCACTACATTATGATTAAGGGGACAATACTTCAAGAAGAAATAACACTCATTAACATATACTCACCAAACGAAAGAGCACCAAATATATCAGACACAACTGTTGTCCTCTCTGAAAACAGACATCAGAGAAAACACATATGTAGTGGGAGACTTCAACACACCACTATCAACAATGGATAGATCAACAAGACAAAAAATAAGTAAAGAAACTAAAGCTCTAAATAAGGACCTAGAGCATTTGGGCTTAACAGACATCTATAGAACACTAAACCCAAAAAAAACAGAGTACACATTTTTCTCAAGCGCACACGGATCATTCTCCAGGATCGATCACATACTGGGGCACAAGACAAACATCAACAGATACACAAGATTGAAATCATACCAACATCTTTTCTGACCACACGAAGGCATCAAACTAGAATAAATCATAAAAAGAAGGCAAGGAACTATCCTACCTCATGGAGATTAAAAGCCACACTACTGGAAGACCACTGGACTAACGAGGAGATCAAAGAAAAATTAAAAAATTCTTTGAATTGAATGAACAAGGAGGACACCAATATCCTAAATGTATGGGATGCAGCAAAAGCAGTAATAAGAGGAAATATATAGCAATAGAAGCTCACATCAAAAAACAAGAAAGAACTCAAAGAAACAACCTAATCTCGAAGCTCAAAGATCTAGAAAAAGAACAACAAAAAAACCCAGAGACCAGTAGAAGAAAGAAATAATAAAAACCAAAGCAGAAATAAAATGAAATTGAAACTAAAAAACAATCCAAAAGATCAATGAAACCAAGAGCTGGTTCTTTGAAAAAAAAAAATAAAATAGACAAACCCCTAGCCAGGCTCACAAAGGAAAAAGGGAGAAAGCACAAATACACAGAATCATAAATGAAAGAGGAGAAATCACAACGGACACAGCAGAAATCAAAAGAATAATCAGTAACTACTATGAACAGTTATATGGAAACAAGTTCAACAATCTAGAGGAGATGGACAAATTCCTACAACTCTACAATCACCCAAAGCTAGATAAAGAAGAAATAGAACACCTAAACAGACCCAATTACAAGCAGCGAATTGAAATGGTAATTAAAAACCTCCCCAAAAACAAAAGCCCAGGACCTGATGGATTTACAAATGAATTCTACCAAACATTCAGAGACGAATTAGTGCCTATCCTTCACAAACTCTTCCAAAAAATTGAGAAGGAAGGGACAATACCAAACACGTTCTATGAAGCCAATATTACACTAATACCAAAAGAATAAGGACAACACAAAAAAGGAAATCTATAGGCCAATCTCCCTAATGAACACTGATGCAAAAATCCTCAATAAAATTTTAGCTATCAGAATCCAACAATGTATCCATAAGATAATTCAACCACGACCAAGTTGTTCATTCCAGGGGCACAAGGATGGTTTAACATCCGAAAATCAATCAACGTTATCCAACACATCAACAAAAAGAAATATAAAAACCATATGATAATATCAATAGATGCTGAGAAAGCTTTCGACAAAGTGCAACACCCATTCATGATAAAAGCCCTTGAAATTCTTGGGATACAAGGAACATACCTCAACATCATAAAGGCCATCTATGACAAGCCAACAGCCAGTATCATTCTCAATGGTGAAAAGCTGAAAGCAATTCCATTAAGATCTGGAACAAGACAAGGATGTCCACTCTCACCACTGCTTTTCAATATAATACTGGAAGTCCTAGCCAGAGCAATAAGACAAGAGAAAGACATCCAAGGAATCCAAATAGGAAAAGAAGAAGTCAAACTATCACTATTTGCAGATGATATGATAATATACATAGAGAACCCCAAAATCTCCACAGAAAAACTAATTCAACTCATCAATCAATTCAGTAAAGTGGCAGGATACAAAATCAACACGCAAAAGTCAGTAGCCTTCCTATACACAAACAATAAATCTGAAGAAGAAGAAATCAAAAAAACCACCCCTTTTATTTCGAAACAAAAAAAAATCAAATATTTGGGAATAATCTAACAAAAGAGGTAAAGGACCTATACAAAGAAACTATAAAACACTGTTAAAAGAAATAGAAGAAGACACAAAGAAATGGAAAGACATCCCTGCTCATGGATTGGAAGAATTAACATTATTAAAATGGCCATCCTACCAAAAGCAATATACAGATTCAATGCTATTCCAATCAAAATCTCAATGGCATTCTTCAAAGAAATAGAACAATTATTGATGAAATTCATATGGAATCACCAAAAACCCGAATAGCCAAGCTCTACTGAAAAAAAAGAAGGAAATGGAGGCATCACACTCCCAGACTTCAAACTATACTACAAAGCCATAATCATCAAAACTGCATGGTATTGGAACAAGAACAGACATACAGACCAATGGAATCGAATAGAAAATCCAGAAATAAACCCACAGATTTATGGTCAACTAATCTTTGACAAAGGAGCAAAGACTATGCATTGGAGCAAAGAAAGTTTGTTCAATAAATGGTGCTGGGAAAACTGGGTCGCTACATGCAAAAGAATGAAGCTTGACCACTACCTCACACCATACACAAAAATCAACTCAAAATGGATTAAAGAACTAGACATAAGACCTGAAACCATAAAATACATAGAAGGAATATAGGCGAAACACTACGGGATTTGCACATCAAAGACATCTTTACAGACACATCACCCAAAGCAGTGATAGTGAAGAGAAAGATAAACAGCTGGGACTACATCAAATTAAAGAGCTTCTGCACAGCAAAAGAGACAATAACAAAAACAAAGAGAAACCCCACCAACTGGGAGAACATTTTTGCACCCAACACTAATGATAAAGGACTGATCACAAAAATCTGCAAAGAGCTGATGAGACTCAGCAACAACAAAGAAAATAATCCAGTCAAAAAATGGGCAGAAGAGCTAAAAAGAAACTTCTCTGAAGAGGAAATGCAAATGGCCAACAGGCATATGAAAAATGTTCAACATCACTTGTCATCAGGAAATGCAAATCAAAACTACCATGAGATACCATCTCACACCAGTGAGAATGGCACATATTAAAAAAACTAGCAACAACAAATGTTGGCGAGGATGTGGAGAAAAAGGAACTCTTGTGCACTGTTGGTGGGAGTGCAAACTGGTCCAACCACTATGGAGAGCTGTGTGGAGATTTCTGGACCTACTAAACATAGAGCTTCCATATGATCCAGCAATTCACTCCTAGTATTTACCCAAAGGACACAGAAACATCAATTCCAAAGAGCACCTGCACCCTATGTTTATAGCAGCACTGTTTACAATAGCTAAGCTTTGGAAACAACCCAAATGCCCAAAAGTAGATGACTGGATCAAGAAGATGTGGTACATATATACCATGGAATATTACTCAGCATTCAAAAAAGATAAACACATGCAATTTGCAGCAACATGGATGGCGCTGGAAGGGATCATGCTCAGCGAAATAAGCCAAAAAGAAAAGAAAAAATACGGATGGTCTCACTCATAGCAGGAATCTAGAAAACTTAAATAAGGGACCAGGAAATGAATATAAGAAAGTGAAAATCAAAATCAACAAAAAACTATGAACCAGAGACACTTTTTGGGGGTGGGGGGGGCGAGGGGAAGGATTGGGGTCAGAATGGGGCATTTGCAATTGTATGGGGGAATATAAAAATAAAATTTAATATTTAAAAAAAAAAAAATATAAGTGCACACTCATGTAATTCTAAATCTCCAGGTATTTCTAAAAATCTTTTGATGAAAAGTTTGAGTTAAGAATCACTGAATAACCTAGCATATCCCCATCAGTGCTTCCAATTTCCCACAAGAAAATCGATTTCTTCAGAATTACTAAAAAATCTGGACAATTAAGAAAGTAAATTTTAGGAAGTCAGATAGGCTTTATTAATAATACAGATGAGCCTTAAGGCAACAAATATCACCAGAAAGGTCAATATATTCAAAACATTTTCAAAACTAATGTGGTATGTTTGGTTAATGCAGTTACAATAAAGAATACTACATGGTCAATGCTTTGTTTTTCCTTGTCCTTGCAAGGACAGTTAAAATCAGGTTAGCATCATTCGATTAACTCACCAGGTGGTAGAGTCTTCATATCAGCATCAAACACCAGTAAGTCTTGTTCTCCTTCCCTGAACTCAACATGAAGAATGTCACTGAGAGCTCCAACAAGTTCTGTCACATTTAAGAAGCCCAATTGTTTTGGTGAAAGTTGCTCTTTAAAAATTACCTATGACCACAAAACCACAAATACCATGAAAGAACAGTGTTAGAAAATGGAATCTAAGGTATACAGATACCTTGAACAATGCTTTAATTTGGGCAAAATCAAACTAAATTTGTAAAGGTTGGTGAACTCGGGTTTTACATTGAAGATTTGCTTCCATACAAGTATAATACAAACCAAGAGATCATTAATGCCCCACTGAAAAACCTCTAGGGCAATTTCAAGTTCCTTTTAGAGTACATGGTATATCAAATGAAAATTAGGGTACCTTCACACCTCTCATTTTTAACAATGTCTATTATAAAGCAAAATCTTTTTTAATAAAGTACTTACAGAATTTCATCAATAAAATTTATAGTTGGCCATAGAGTTAGTCTCAACAAGCTTCAAAATAATGAAATCTTATAGAGCACACTGAGGAAGATGGAATTGCAAATCAATATAAAAACTAACCTAAGAATTAACCTTGTAGATAATATGGAAGTTAAATAATACTCTTTTAAGTGTCTCATCAGAAAACAAATCGCAAGGAAAATCAGAAAATATTTCCAACTGAATGATAATGAAAATGCAACAAATCAAAATTTGTAAGATGCAACCAAAGCTTTCTGCTCAATTTCTCTATAGAGTCTGGTCCTTTCTGGAAGGGAGCTCTAGCTGCTCAGTGAATTCACAGGGGCTATAGTGACCCAGCCCCATTTAAGTCTTTATCATGAAACACTCTCTTCTATTAGAGATGTCAAAATATCATCCAATTTCAGCTGTCCTATACTCTAAACCCTTGCTGGACTTTCTAGTGAATATTGTCTATTTTGTAGTTCTTTGGTGCCGAAGTTCACCAGACATCAAATCCTTTGCTTCTTCTGCTTCCTCCTGACAAAGACCCTGATATTATGATAAGCTTATGGCTACTGGTGGTTACTCCCAACACAATTCACAGGAGATACAGTGCCCAATTTGGTTGTAAATACTGCCCATGGATTTTTGGTTTTGCTATCTAGTTTCTCTGTCTTTATGTGATGTTCCAGCAAGATCTAAAAACTATACTGCTGCTGTACTATCTCATCTTCAGACAACAATTTAATGAGTTCTTGAGGAACGGTAGACTTTTGAATTGGGTATTTCAAGAGGAAGCATCATACAGACAGATTTTACATCTGTTGCATAAAGGGTTAGCAAGTGTATATACAAATTGGCATCTATGATAAACTAAATCTATACTTACTATGTATTTCTAGTCATGAAGCTGAATTTCTGCCTAAATCTATTTACTAAAAGGCAAAAACTGCTTCCCTTTGGCATTGAAAGGTTTTCATTTCTCCAACAGATTGTTGCCTGTAACCTAACACCATGAATTTTATTACAGGATACTACATTTGTTAAAATATTTGGGGTAGAAAACAGTTCTCTTTGAGTTTTTTGAATCTGGCAGCAAAGGCTGATTTTACTCATGAATTTTGGAATATTAAAGTTATATTCCATTGCTCACACACTTTACTCTGCAATTTCACTATTAGATAAGTGGCTATACTTGTTAATTCAGAAAACAAGTCCTTTTGTTTTAACTTTCTCTTTATTTATTTGAATAAGCTCTGTGACTCTAAAAGATTCATTTCCTTAAAACAATATGAATTTTATTTCCCTCCATCATTGAAGGATGGTATCTTTCCTAAATATTCTACTAAATATTAACCTTTGTTGAACAATTACTAAATGGCATAAACTGTGTGAAGTACTGTAAGTCATTTAAATCTCACAAAAACTCTATATAAAGTAGGCTGTATTTTCCTGCTTTTACATAACACCTATAAAATAGTACATGTAAGTAAAATATCTTAACCATTGTACTATAGTATCACGCCAGTATGTGTTTATATCTGTAAATACACAATCATTTTCATAGCACATTTGTTAAGAATTAGGATTCAGAACTCAAGACTCCTTGGGGTTCAAATCCTGGCTGTAATTCATTACTGGCTATCTGATCCTTAGGCAGTTTATTTCTCTGTGCCTCAGTGTATGGTGATGAATAACTATATGAAAGGCATTCAGAATATTCTGCCACACAGTGAACATGTGTATAGGTCTTACTATTTTTAAACCTATATTGGCTGTCCGGAATTACCTGGATTATCATTCTGTAACTTCTTTCATTAAACATTATAACTCCAAAAGTGATCCGCTTCGCAGAGCAGAGCTGAAGCATTTATTTGCTATTCATTCCATTGTATAAATGTCAATCTCTATTTACCAATTCTACTGATGGCGCTTGGTTTCCAGTTTTTATTATGCTTTGATTTGCCTGTTTTATATGTTATAATGCACCTGTTCAAGAGTTTCTGTAAATGCCTATGTTGAATCAAAACAGAGAAAATATTCAAGGAAATAATTGAAGAGAACTTCCCAAACATGAAGAAGGAGCTGAAAATAGACATACAAGAAGCAAGAATAACACCAAAGATCCATGATGAAAGGGAAAATACAGCAAGACACCATAGTAAAGCTCCCAAGAACCCAGGACAAGGAAAAAATAATGAAGCTGACAGGAGGAAAGAAACAGGTAACATACAAAGGAAAACCAATCAAGCTGACATCAGATTTCTCCAAAGAAACACTACGGGCAAGGAGAGAGTGGAGGGGCATGGTCAACAAACTGCAAGACAACAAATGCCAACCAGGAATACTCTATCCCGCAAAGCTTTCCTTCCTCTATGAAGAAAGAATAAGGCCCTCTCCAGATAAACAGAAACTCTGGAATTTCATAATGACTAAACCCCCACTCCAAAAAATACTATAAGGAGTCCTAAAGCCAGAACCAACAGAGGGATGAATAAGAACGAAACAAGACCAAAAAAAAAAAAAAAAAAATTAAAAAAATAAATAAATAAAACCAGAGAAAAGACAAAAAAAAAAAATGGTGGCAAATACAGACACTAACACATCAATATTAACTCTAAATGTAAACAGACTAAACTCTTCAATAAAAAGATATAGAGTTGCAGGCTGTATTAAGAAACAAAAACCAGGCGAGGCGGACCTCTCCTGTCTTGCCTGCTGCTCCCCTCAGCAGTGTATTTCGTCAGTCTGCCTGTTCTGTTCCCCACTGTCTCTGATGAATCCTCTCACTCTCCTGCTCATCTGGCTTGCATCCTGGTTCGTGTATAAATAAATGAATCTTAAAAAAAAAATGGAAACAAAACCCAACCTTTTGCTGTCTCCAGGAAACACATTTAACTACGAAAGATAAAAATAGACTGAAAGTAAAGGATGGAAAGTAAAGGATGGAAAACAATCCTATAAGCAAATGGACCAAAAAAGAAGGAACAGCTATACTTATATAGGATAAAACAGATTTCCAACTCAAAAAGGTAAAAAGAGACCCCAATGGTCACTACATTATGATCAAGGGGACAATACTTCAAGAAGAAATAATACTAATTAACATATACTCACCAAATGAAGGAGCACCAAAATATATCAGACAACTATTATCTCTGACAACAGACATCAGAGAAAACACATATGTAGTAGGAGACTTCAACACACCACTATCAACAATGGATAGATCAACGAGACAAAAAATAAGTAAGGACACTAAAGCTCTAAATAAGGCTCTAGATCTCATGGGCTTAACAAACATCTATAGAACACTATACACCAAAAAATCTGAGTACACATTTTTCTCAAGCACACATGGATCATTCTCCAGGATCAATCACATACTGGGACACAACAAACATCAACAGATACACCAAGACTGAAATCATACCGACCATTGTCTCTGACCATGAAGGCATCAAACTAGAAATAAATTATAAAAAGAAGGCAAGGAACTCTCCTACCTCATGGAGACTGAAACCCACACCACTGGAAGACCACTGGACTAATGAGGAGATCAAAGAAGAAATTAAAAAAATCTTTGAGTTGAATGACAAGGAGGACACCAATTTCCTAAATGTATGGGATGCAGCAAAAGCAGTAATAAGAGGAAAATGTATAGCAATACAGGCTCACATCAAGAAACAAGAATTCAAAGAAACAACCTAATCTCACATCTCAAAGAACTAGAAAAAGAACAACAAAAAAACCCTTATACCAGTTGAAGAAAAGAAATAATAAAAATCAAAGCAGAAATAAATGAAATCGAACTTAAAAAAACAATACAAAAGATCAATGAAACCAAAAGTTTGTTCTTTGAAAAAAATAAATAAAATAGACAAACCCCTAGTCAGGTTCACAAAAGAAAAACGGGAGAAAGCACAAATAAATAGGATCACAAATGAAAGAGGAGAGATCACAACAGACACAGCAGAAATCAAAAGAACAATCAGAAACTACTATAAATAGTAATATGCAAAAAAGCTCAGCAATCTAGAAGAGAAGGACAAATTCCTACAACTCTACAATAACCCAAAGCTAAATAAAGAAGAAATAGAACACCTAAACAGACAAATTACAAGCAGTGAAATTGAAATGGTAATCAAAACCCTCCCCAAAATGGATTTACAAATGAATTCTACCAAACATTAAGAAATGAATTAGTGACTATCCTTCACAAACTCTTTCAAAAAATTGAGAAGGAAGGGATAATACCAAACACATTTTATGAAGCCAACATTACACTAATACCAAAACCGAACAAAGACAACACAAAAAAAAAGAAAACTATGGGCCAATCTCTCTAATCTACACTGATGTAAAAATCCTCAATAAAATTTTAGCTATCAGAATCCAACAATGCATCCATAAGATAATTCACCACGACCAAGTAGGATTTATTCCAGGGACACAAGGATGGTTCAATATCCGAAAATCAATTAATGTAATCCAATACATCAACAAAAAGAAATATAAAAACCACATAATATCAATAGATGCTGAGAAAACTTTTGACTAAGTACAACACCCATTTATGATAAAGGCCCTGAAATTCTCGGGATACAAGAAACATACCTCAACATCATAAAGGCCATATATGACAAGCCCATAGCCAATATCATTCTCAATGGTGAAAAGCTGAAAGCATTTCCATTTGCAGCAACATGGATGGAGTTGAAAGGGATCATGCTCCGTGAAATAAGCCAGAAAGAAAAAGAAAAATAACGGATGGTCTCATTCATAGCAGGAATTTAGATAACCTAAATAAGGGACCAGGAAAAAGACTAACTGCAATAAAGTAAAAATCAAAATCAACAAGCAACTATAGACCAGAGACATACTACAGTGGGGGGCAAGGGGTGGAGAAGAGGGATTAGGGTCAGAAAAAGGGGGTGGGAATTGTATGGGGAATATAACCAAAATGAAAATGCATACATTATGCAAAAATGAAAAATGATGTAAGAATTATATAAAATAAAATAATTCATTAATAAATTAATATACACATTAAAAAAAAAAAAGACCTGGAACAAGACAAGGATGCCCACTCTCACCACTGCTTTTCAATATAATACTGGAAGTCTTAGCCAGAGCAATAAGACAAGAGAAAGACATACAAGGAATCCAAATAGGGAAGGAAGAAGTCAAACTATCACTATTCGCAGAAGATATGATAATATACATAGAGAACCCCCAAAACTCCACAGAAAAACTAATTAAACTAATCAATCAGTTTAGTAAAGTGGCAGGATACAAAATCAACACACAAAAATCAGTAGCCTTCCTATACACAAACAATAAATCTGAAGAAGAAGAAATAAGAAAACCATCCTTTTTATTATTGAAACAAAAAAAAAAATCAAATACTTGGGAATAAACCTAACAAAAGAGGTAAATGACCTACACAAGAAAACTATAAAACACTGTTAAAAGAAACAGGAGAAGACACAAAGAAATGGAAAGACATCCCTTGCTCATGGATTGGAAGAATTAACCTTATCAAAATGGCCTTCCTACCAAAAACAATTTACAGATTCAACACTATTCCAATAAAAATTTCAATGACATTCTTCAAAGAAATAGAACAAATACTGATGAAATTCATATGGAGCCACCAGAATAGCCAATGCACTCCTGAAAAAAAGAGAAGGGAATGGAGGTATCACATATTCCCAGATTTCAAACTATACTACAAAGCCATAATAATCAAAATTGCATGGTACTGGAACAAGAACAGACACATGGACCAATGGAACTGAATAGAAAATCCATAAATAAATGCACAGATTTTCAGTCAACTAATCTTTGACAAAGGAGCAAAGAATATGCAATGGAGCAAAGAATATTTGTTCAATAAATGGTGCTGAGAAAACTGGGTCACTACATGCAAAAGAATGAAGCTTGACTACTACCTCACACCATGAAAAAAACCAACTCAAAATGGATTAAAGACCTAGACATAAGACTTGAAACCATAAAATACATAGAAGTAAATATAGGCAAAACACTACATGACATGCACCTCAAAAACATCTTTATGGACACATCACCCAAAGCAGTGATAGTGAAAACAAAGATAAACAGCTGGGACTATATCAAATTAAAGAGCTTCTACACAGCAAAAGAGACAATAACAAAAACAATGAGAAACCCCACCAACTGGGAGAACATTTTTGCACACAACACTAATGATAAAGGACTGATCACAAAAATCTACAAAGAGCTGATGAGACCCAACAAAAACAAAGTAAATAATCCAGTCAAAAAATGGGCAGATAAGCTAAAAAGAAACTTCTCCAAAGAGGAAATGCAAATGGCCAACAGGCATATGAAAAAATGTTCAACATCACTTGTAATCAGGGAAATGCAAATCAAAACTATAATGAGATACCATCTTACCCAGTGAGAATGGCACATATTAAAAAAACTAGCAACAACAAATGTTGGCGAGGATGTGGAGAAAAAGGAACTCTCCTGCACAGCTGGCACGAGTACAAACTGATCCAACCACTATGGAAAGCTGTGTGGAGATACCTCAACCTGCTAAAGATGGAGCTTCCATATGATCCAGCAATTCCACTCCTAGGTATTTACCCAAAGGACACAGAAACATTAATTCAAAAGGGCGCCTGCACCCCTATGTTTATAGCAGCACTATTTACAATAGCTAAGCTATGGAAACAACCCAAATGCCCAAAAATAGATGACTGGCTCAAGAAGATGTGGTGCATATACACAATGGAATACTATTCAGCAATCAAAAAGATAAACTCATACAATTTGCAGCAACATGGATGGAGCTGGAAGGAATCATGCTCAGTGAAATAAGCCAGAAAGAAAAAGAAAAATACTGGATGGTCTCACTCATAGAAAACCTAAATAAGGGACGAGGAAAAAGACTAATTATAATAAAGAAAAAATCAAAATCAACAAGCAACTGTAAACCAGAGACACACTACGGGTAAGGGGGAAGTAGAGGAGGGATTAGGGTCAAGATAGGAGGGGTGGGAATTATATGGGGAATATAACCAAGATGAAAATGCATATATTGTGCAAAAATGAAAAATGATGCAATAATCATATAAATAAATAAATAAATAAATAAATAAATAAATAAATAAATGCTTATGTCAAAGTGCAACTGCTAGAAGCTTCAACTTTATTTGATACTGCCAAAGTATTTTTCAAAGGGTCCTACAAGCAGTGTATGACATATTCTGGATCTCTGCTTTCCCACTGGTACTCATTATTATCAGAAACTAAAAGTAAATTTTTATTCTAATTTTCTTTATTGTAGTGTTGTTATAACAATAGTGGTAAAAATATCCTGTCTAAGATGTTTAAGTTCTAATGCATAGACTTGGAGGATCCAAGGAGTAGCAAGAAAATATTTGTCTATTATAAGAAGCATAAGTCATAAAAACATGGTTTATGAAGAAGAAAACACTCACCTCAAACTCTCCAAGCAGTTTAGACATAAGCAAACCCTCTGGAAACTTTGATACAACCTAATACAAATAGAAAATAAAATACCATATAGATATCATTGCAATGTTGATTGACAAAAATATCAAATTAAAACAGCATAAACTTAAATAATAGAGGCAAAATTAACAATATTGAGTGACTGAAATACAGTCAGAATTTTTAAAAATTCAGCTTCCAGTTTTAAAAAGGTTGTAACAAGAAAGCACAATGATTTCCAACATCTTCAGAATCGAGAAACTGTTCTCCACAATACTACAACTCTTCAGAAATCCCTAAGTTTCTATAGCTCAGCTAGCACACTTAGTTTTAGCTTGCATGAAATATTCTACAGCATAATTTCAAGCATTTTAAAAGGTAGAGAAGAAACAGAAAAGATATTACAGATAACTTGGGGAAATACATAAAGCAAAAAGAAAGTATTCACAGGTATGTGCACACATATGTACTTACATTTAATATAAAACTAAGGGCATTATTTCTATATAATGCCCAGTTTTTTAATATAATGTCATAGATATCTTTCCCTGTCACTAAACACAGTTCAACATGTATTAATGGCTAGAGATTTTTCAAAATATTCAACATATTTAAACTCATTTACTTAGTCCTCTTCTTATAGCTGTTTCCTATTTTGATGACAAATATTTCAACAATTATCCTCATAGTTACATCTTGCACACTTGTCTGATTTTTTTAAGTAAAATTCCTAGCAGCAAAACCACCCTTACCAATAAAGTATAAAAAGATCTGTGTTTGCTAGATTTTTCCAGATATTACATATTTCATTAAAAATTCTAATTCAGCTTCAGAAAAATATAAAGAAAAATTATTCCAAAGTTCAGTGACCCAGAAACACTAGTTTGCTGCACTTCAGAAAAAATCCACTCAGAAAACAATTTAATGCACACATAGTCACATTAAACATGACAATAAGTAAAAAGACAATATGCTGCTTGACAAAACCTGCTTTTAAGTGGGCAGAGGATTTAAATAGGAATTTCACCAAAGAAGACATATAGATGGCCAAGAGAGACACGAAAAGATGTTTTATATCACTTATGATTAACATTATATAAATCAAAACCATAATGAGATTTCACCTCATATCACTCATAGTGGCAATTGCCAAAATGTCAAGAAATTCTAAGTGCTGATGAAGTTGTGCAAAGTAAGGGGCCCTCATACTGTGGTCATGGGAATATATATTGGTGCAGTCACAATGGAAAACAGTATAGAAATTCCTCAAAAAATTAACAATAGAACTACCATATGATCTAGAAATTACCCGAAGAATATAAAAACATTGATTTGAATATATGCACCCCTATGCTCACTGCAGCACTATTCACAATAGTCAATGTATAGAAACAACCCAAGAGCCTAGTGACAGGCAAATGAGTTCAGAAGATAACATATACAACGGAATACTACTCATCCATAAAAAAGATGAAATAGTGCCATTTGCAACAATATGATAGACTTTAAGGGGATTATGTTAAGTGAAATAAATCAAGGAGAAATACAAATACTGTATGATCTTAATCATTTTGGATTGTAAAGGGAGGAAAGCAATTAAACATACAAAACAAAAACAAACCCTGGATTCTGACAACAGAATGGTGGTTATCAGGAGGGAAGGAGATGGAGAGAGTCAAGGTAAAGGGGGTCAATTGGTTGATGGTTGTTGATGGGCTGGATTTTTTTTTTAAGATTTATTTATTTATGCATACAAGAACTGGGGTACAGGCCAGAGTTGTGGGAAGTGAGAGGATTCACCAGAGACAGAGTGGGGAGCAGAACAGGCAGAGTGACTCAAAACACTGCTGAGGGGAGCAGCGGGCAAGACAGGAGAGGTCTGCTGCGCCATGTAGGTAGCTCCCTGGCTGGCAAGGGATCGAACTCAGTTTGCAGTGGCTGTGGATAGCTTCATAGTGCTGCATCTTAACCCCTTGATTCAACAGGGAGGCCCAGGGCTGGATGGTTGTTGATGGGTGTGGGGTGACATGGAGAGTTGGTGATATGAGAAACTGCACCTGAACCTATACAGTGTTTTAAACTAATGGTATGTATCATAATAAAAAAGAAAAAAAACCCAGAAATTTAAAGAAAAAGTCAGCTTTTAGAGTCCAACAATAAAACAAGGAGATACATGTAAGTTAATAGATACACATAATCTTTCTTAGCTATGAGACACATGATATTCCCTAGCTTGAAAGGATAATTTAATCAATTCTTTATCAATGACTATTTAATTTTTCTCTGATTTTTTGTCACCATCAAAGATTATAGTGAACATTCTTAAGTAATTGCTGGACACTTGGTCAAATCTCCAGATAAAATCAAAGCCTGAGTGCACAAAGTAGAATAATAGAAGGTAGTAAGACTCTGAATGGCACTATTCAGAGGATTATTGAAACCAGAATTAACAACTTACACCAAAATTTTAAGTGCACATTCCTTTTAGCCCAATGCATACCAGTCAAAGTGCTTTCACAAATTAATAAGGCAAAATGATAAATTAAGGAGAAGGACACGAACAGGAAATTCACATAAGAAATATAAATGGCTATTAAGCATATGAAAAGATTCTCAGTGTAAAAATAAAAAAATATAAATTAAAACAAGAAAATTGAATAGGTATATTTCACTGTCAGTGGGAGTGAAAATTTGTTCAAACCTTTTAGAGGGCAATTTAGTCATATTTATCATCAAAACTTAAAAAAGTCAATACTTTTGGCAATTCCACTTCCAGATAAATGTGCAAGGACATTAACTGCAGTATTTTTTAATAGCCAAGGCTAGAAATAACACAAATGCTAATCAATCTCAGATCTTATCAGTGAAATAGGTTACATCTAACACAATGGAATACCATGTACTGTTCAGAATACTTGACATATATGTATATATGCACATATATATACATACACAAAAATGTGTGTCACATATTATATATATTATATGTAACTGGTATCACAGATTGAACTCTCAACAAGATAACACAGAAGAGAGCATTTATAGAAGAACTTACAGTTTCTGAGTAATTTTGAGAATATAAAATTTTGTGTGTGTGTGCAATTTATTTTTTTCTGAAATTAAGAGACTAACTACTTGCAGTATATTTGAAAAGATCAGGTATTAATATAAAACTAGTAAATACTGGTAGGCAAATTAAACCTAACCACAAATGATATCTAAATAATCAACTATTCTTATCCATTTCCCGATATAGCATACTTACAGATTTTATCTTATGTTTGAGTTCTGGATCGATAGTCCCTCCAGGTCCAATTTGTGCAATAACTGACTTGAATGTATTCTCCAACTATGAAAAAAGAAAAGAAAAAAATAGTTTAAATAACAGTTTCCAAAAAAAAAATCTAAATAGTATGTGTAAAGGAAACATCTATAGAAGGAAATCTATTTCAATTAAATGAGTAAAAAATTGCTTTTAAGAGAGACTAGCATTTCATACCATATAGACTATATTTCCAGTAGATGGAACCTTTATAAAACTAAATGCTCTGGAATTTTCCAGGATAATTCACATTCTTTATAACAATTAGATTCTAGAGCTTTCAATTATTCAATCCTATATTCTTAGCCAGAGAACATTTTTGTTACTAATTTCCTTCTGTTTATGAAAGTATTTGATTTTATTAAACAGATAATTAAGAAAATGCCTAATGCAGCAGAAAGACTGAATGGTGGAAGTTTTCTAGGAAAAGGGAATGAGTGTGAACTAAGGCACTGGGGGGAGGCTGGAGGGTGTTTGGCCTTAAAGGAATAGTTCTTCTGCTGTAACAGAAACAAAGACATTAAGAATCAGCTAGGATACAAAAAGGTTCTGTGAATGCGAGGCCAGAAGGTGAAGAGAATTACTATCCTAAGGCTTCAGTATTCTGTGAGTTCAGAAAAAAGGCCCACTCCTGAGGACAGAGGGTAGGAAAGTACAGAGTATAAAAATAAAACTGAGGAAATAATGGGTGAAAATAATAACTATCCAAACTCAACAGGTAGGGAATAAAGGTAGAGAGGCCTAAGTTAAGGTTAAAGAGGGTAGGTGGTGTCGTGAGGATTTAGTAGCGAGAAGTCAACAGCACAGAGAGGCCCCATAAGGTGAAAAGACCATGCATGGGAATAATGGAAAAAGTGAGCTGCAAGTGATGCTTAGAAAGTAGCAAGGAGAATCCCCAGAGAGCCAGGGCCCAGTGAATCCCACAGCAGTAGAGACCCAGAGTGGAGAGAAAGACCATGGAGTTAAAACCATTTAAAGATGCTAAGAAGGGCCTCCCTGGTGGCGCAGGTGATTGAGCGCCGCACTGTGAAGCTGTCCGCAGCCTCTGCAGCGTGGGTTCGATCCCAGCCGGCCAGGCAAGAATTCCACATGGTGCAGCAGACCTCTCCTGTCTCGCCCACTTGCCCCTCAGCAGTGTGTTTCGTCAGTCTGTCTGTTGTGTTCCCCGCTCTGTTTCGGGTGAATCCTCTCACCCTCTCACGCATCTAGCCTGTACCCCAGAACTTGTATAAATAAAAAAAAAAATCTTAAAAAAATACAATAAAATAAAGATGCTAAGTAAATATAATATATATATATGAAAAAGATAGAAACGGTATAAAGAAAAACAATTACCTAAAATCCTATCACACAGACATAATCACTATTAATGTTTTTTCCTTCTAAATTTTTATTTATTAATCTTTCTTCTATTGTCCCTTGGCCTGTTATTACTTACAACGTGTGTTACTTTTTAGGTCTCTTACAAATGAAGACAGTCTCAATATCTCAATGATTGATGGAAAGATGGGATCTGGGAAGGGGAGAATTAAATTCCTATGATACTATCACGAGCTTTGTAAAGGTCTCAACCCTTGATCAAATGTTTTTATTTCTTCTCTGTGCCATGAGACAATTCCCTAGAGCTCTCCCAGTGAGTAAGAGGACCTAAAGATAATGGATTTCTTGCATCCCAGCATACTGCTGTGCTAGGTGTTTCAGGGAACAAAAAGGGGTCATGTTTGACAACATCATTCCTCTTCAGCCACTTACAATTAAGGCGAGACATGAGATCAATGCATACACAGCTATAACCTAAGGTTGACTCTAAGAGGCACAAAATGCAGAAGGATTCATCTCATTAAGTTTTTGGAAGGGCCTTGAAGGATGGGGAGAATACTGCAGAGAAGGACAGCAGAGGGTGTGGAAAGTAATTTCATAAACAAAGGAAAAAGAATAAGGCAATTTGCCTGTAGGAATTAGGGACAAAGAAAACTTTGTCTTATTAGAGAATATCTTAAATGCAATTTTTTAATCTATAAAAAAATTGATACTAGAGACTTTTAGCAAAGAGAGGCATTATCAGAACTTCAATCTGACAGCAGAATCTTAGATTGGTGGGGTGAACAATCAGGAAGCCTCTACGGGTCTCTGGGTCAGAGTTTCAGCTAAGATGCTGAAAGAGTAAGAATGGAAAGTGGTGAAATTACAAAGGTGCAATCCACAAAAATTAGGAAAGAAGACAATGGAGAGAGGGAACTGCTAAACTACTGAGATGAAATAGTAAGAGCCTCAAGGGAAATACCCTTAAGGATTTCAAATTTTATATGGAAAGAAAAGGACCTTGGGACACAGAGATAAGTTTTTACTGGTTTTAAATCAATTCCAAGAGCTGGGAAACTGGGACGTCAGTGGCTGGATGGTCATTACAAATGTGATTTGTCTTTGGAGCATGGCTCATGACAGGGTCAGCAAACTATGGCCCATGGGTCAAATCTGACTCGCCATCAGTCTAATATGTCCCAATAGCTAAGAATGGTTTTGACATTTTAAATGGGGGAGAGGGAAGTCAAAATAATAATATTTTGTGACACATGAAAATTATATGAAATTCAAACTTCAGGATCCATAAATACAGTTTTATTGGAACATGATCACATTATTCAGTTATTGTTCATGATTGTTTCTGTATTGCTAGAGTAGAGAAGTTACAACAGAGACCAACTAGCCCTCAAATTCTCAAATACTTATTATGTAACCCCCATTCAGGGGAAAATATCTGCCAGGTATGAGATTAAGATGTCAAAATGGTGGGCTCTTAGCTAGGACTACAATACCCCTCAAGAAGATAAGGGGAAAAAACTCTTTCCCCCCTCAAGCTAGATGATTAAATTAGGTTTAAACTGAAAGGGGTGGGAGAGATTTTTTCCTAGTGCATGTAATATGGGGGATACCTATAATTAGAGAGTAGATATTAGAATTTGTGGGGAAGGAGTACGAGGTAATGAGTAATTGACATGAAGAAAGTAATCGAGAGGTATGTATTTGTTTCCAATGCCTATATAGCAAAACAAAGAATGGGCAATGAATCTTGATTATAATATATGGACATAAAGATGGAACAGACCCCCAAAATGTGATAGCTCTTCTATAAGAGCTATGAATCAAAATGATATACTCCTCAGAAAAATGAACAGACATGAATAGGCAATTCCTAAAAATAATAACTAATCAGGGTATTAATTTCAACTGCTAATAGGTCAGATTTTTTATTACCCTATCAAATTAGGTAACTCTTTTTTAAAAATAATAATGCCTATTCATTCAACAAAGATGTCTTGAACACATAGTGTGTGCTTCACAATATTCTAAGCACTAGATATACAGTAGTAAACAGGTTAGATGTGTTCACTGACACCATGGTGTGGGAATCAAATATTAAACAATCAGACAGTACATAATTACAATTACAATAAATATGAAAAACCTACAGTGTTATTTGAAGAGATGTGAACCTCTACCTCTACATCATGTATAGTGTTGCAATGTAACCGCAAAAAATAATAACAATAATAAAGTGTCATAAGATAATATGCCTGAAGATATTTGGAAAGCAATGAGAGACAACTTCAACTAGGGCAGGTGGGGGAAAATGAGGTTGGGGAAGGTTTTCTGAAGAAAAAAGTCCATTTATACTGAGTAGAAACCAGCAAAGGGGTAAGGAAAGAAGCACATTAACACACATCTCACTTGAGTGTAGCTGAAGCAACTTTCGCAGAGGACAACATGACTATATATATGCTAAGCCATGAAAGTCTATGTTCCTTTTGATGCAGTAGTTGATTTTTAGAGATTTATCCTGTGGAGTAATAGTGATATGTGCAAATTTTAACAAGATTTTCATTGTATAATTATTTTTAATAGCAAAAACTAGAAATAATCTAAATACCAACATATGTTATAAGTTAAATAAATTATGGCATATCCACATTGCTACTAAAAATTATGTTGCACCGCAGTATTTAATAATGTGGGGCATTGACAATGCATAGTTAGAACCCCCATCAAAAAAGCAGGTTACAAGTTTGGACCAGAATGATTCAAATTTTATTTTGAAAAAGAAAACTCAATTTTTCTGGGTGAGAACAATATAGATGATTTCATTCTGTGCTTTTCTATATTTCAGGTTTTCTGTAATCACTTTGCATTACTTTAGTCATAAGAAAAAGTTTTAAAAAACAGATACCTGGGTGATATTTAGAGAAATGAGTATAGAAACATTCCAGGAGGAGGATACATATGGCTAAAAGCAGAAAGAAACAGAAGTAACATCTTAGAGGAATATACTACAGACCTTTTGGCCATATGGTGAAAAGAACACATTTTTTTTTATAAAGATCACAGAACTGGCACAGAAACATACAGAAGCAAAGATTTCAACTGCTTAAATATTTCCCAAGTATCTCATTTGACTAAGAGTTAGGCAATATGGAATTTGACTTGCCATATTAAAAGTATCATTTGAACGCCTAAGAAATAGCCACAGCACTACTACTCCAAGCTGGCTGGAGAAAGCAATTTCCAGAGAATTACATTAAATCAACCCACTAACTGCTCCTTCTGACAGACTTGTTTAACATATACAATTGCTTGTGGAGGATATTCTTAAAAAATTAATTGACAGAGGTGATCAGGTGAGATAAACATTCTTCTTTTGTTACATGTAATACCAAGCACGACATGTAATTCATGTAAAGACAATCAATTGCTTAGCTGCAAATTAAAAATTAGGTGCAAGCTAAAATGCAGCTCTGATTTTTTAAGTCATTTAGGACCAGAACATCTTTTACATAATTCCTACCTATTTTAAATCTCAAGCTGAATGTTGTAATCAAGTTTTCTAATGTGTTAAGGCAAGGCATACAGTAGAAGGGGGTACTCTTAGATAGTTTTAAGGTTAGAAAACCTAGAAATGTCAGATCCCTATTCTTTACAGGCAAAGACCTACTAATGGGAAGCAAAGAAACACCAGCATTAGCTGTGATCTAAGACTATGTACTAATGTAGAGAATTCTGATGAGGTGGGTGAGACAGAGTACGAAGCTTCACTCACTAGAAAATATAGCTAATCCATACTTGCCCATGTACATTTTCATTCCTGTTCCAAACCTTCTCTCAAAAGGAAAAAATAAAGCGAACTGAATAGAGCACGGTAAAACGAATATTCTTGTCTTGTCAAAAGGTTTTAAATTGTTCCAACCATTTCCTTTGTGAAGCAAAGAAAGGCAATGGATAACAGTAGATATAAAGGTCAGATCTGCATCTCCTTCATGAAAGGGGCTTCATTTTACAAAGGAGGAACTGACTTTCTCTTTTTAATAACATGTTTTCCTTATAATAAAGCAATGAATGTTCACTACGGAGCAACCTAAAACAGAGATGATGGAAATGTTCTGCTTCCTGATTTTGGAGATGAGTACATAACCAGATGCCTTTATCAAAACTCAGACTACATTTATAATGGGTATGTTTTGCAATATGTGAATTATGTTACTAAAGCTAATTTTTTAATTTATAAATACTGCACTTTTGTGTATTAAATGTAATTCCAAGTGCTTATTCTGAGTTTAACTTACTATTTTACTAACGTAACAATAACTAACTTAATTGGTTATATTCAAGTAGTTCTAATTCGAAGGGCTTTAGCATTGCTCATAGAAAAACACCAGGACTATGGTGTTCAGGGTCAGACATTTAGGTGAATATATTAATACTATAATTTGCAAATAACTTCTATAACTTTGGTGCAAAGTAACAAGATAGAAATAGAGATACAGATTTGGGAGTCATTGTAGAACAGCAGAAACCATGGAGTTGATAAAATAGTACTCTTTCTTACTGCAACTTCTTGCTAATCCACAGAAATTCTTAATGAGATCCAAAACAAGTGACTTCAAATTTAAAAGGTCAGCTTTTCCATCAGATCTAATAACCACGGAATAAAAAAAAAAATTTGGTATATTTGTATCTCCAAACTCAAATATCTCACCTGGTTTAATTTTTCAGTGTGATTCATCCTTGAAGTCTCCTCTGAATTTGACTTAGAAGTCTTTTCTATGTTCAGTATTGGCTTCAGTGGTTCCATGTCTGAAGTAGGTTGTGAAAAGCGTGCCTTTGCTACTGGTGAGCCTGTGGGGTATGACCCTGGCTTCATTCTAAATGGCTGGGCAAAAGTTTTACCTTTTGTAAAAAGAGAAAAATTGTCACTAGCAATTTTTAGCTTATTTTCTGGTGGTTATACATAAGAGGCCATGGTGACTCACTCCCCTCAACTTAGAAAACTAAAAATTATGGAAAGTAAGCTTACAGTTTTATATTAAGCCAATAAAATTTAAACATAATGAAAGTGGTTATAGTCCCCATACAATTCCCACCCCCCTTTTGATCCTACTTCCTCCTCTCCCAGCTGTAGTGTGTCTCTGCTGCTGCTGATTTTGATTTTTACTTTATTATAATTAGTCTTTTTCCTGGCTCCTTATTTAGGTTTTCTAAATTCCTGCTATGAGTGAGACCAAAATGCATACATTGTGCAAAAAATGAAAAATGATGTAAAAAATATATAAAATAAAAAATAAAAAAAATAAAAATAAATAAAATAAACATAATGGATGTGATCATTAATCTACAGAAGAAAACTAGTAGATCATAAGTGTGTTGCTGAAAAGTTTGGGGCTTTATCTAAAACTTCACTTAAGGTCACCTGAATGTAATTACAGAAAAGCAGCATTTGACAGGTAAAAAGCTGTATCCTGTTTGAAGCAAAGGCTCCAAATAATGAGTCTGCTTAGAACTACATTCATCAAATTTAGTTCTAGTAGGATGCATGTGTGTGTGTGCGGGGGGGGGGGGGGGCGGGGAGGCGGGGCAGTAGGGTGGAAAGATGTCTAAGACAAAAGATAAGCAACAGAATAAAGGTTGTTCTAGAATGCAGATTTTTTTTCCCCTCTGGAGAGATGTATTCTACTGTACAAAGTAAAAGAGGTATCACTGGCCTTTTCCATGGCCTAGCTCCTTCTTTACCCTAAGATCTAGCTCACCTAAAAAAAACCAATTACTTCCAAGATATCCTGATGATGACCAGAGAGGGGCCAAACGTGGGGAAAGGAATATACATCCCTACTATTCAATAAATTGGCAGAGAACTGTATACAAATTAAACTCCTACTATTTTAACAGCATGAGTTAATCTCCCAAAGTTTGAGTGTCTCAAGTATACTACAAGATTGAAGACTAGAATCAAAACACTCACTGGCCCACATACCTTTCCTTGATCAGACTGTGAAACCCCCTTAGCACACTCTTCAAAAGTTACATTACCCACCACAGTTTAAATATTGGTTTGTAAACTGGTGACATTCTCAAGATTCACCTATTTAATCCAATACAGGTTTAGGAGGGAAAGAAAATCACTGAAGTAGGCATATAATTATCCCAAACAGCTTCAGTGTATAGAGCCTATACTACTGAGGCCTAAGGGAAACACTATACAAAAGATCACAATGGTTTTGTGAGCCATTAAGGGGTAGAGTGATCAGGCAGGAAAATTACAGATGTGTATAATAATAAGAGTTGGATATCTAACCTAGGTAGATATTTCCAGCTGTGTGACTCTGGAAAAACTATTTAACTTTCCTGAGTGGTTTCCTTATCTATTAGACAGGGTCACTCACCCCAATTGTCTATGGTTGGCAATGAGAATTCAAGGTAAAATGCTATTACAAATAAGGTGGATTATCATTACACTATATAGATTATTGGAGTATCTACTAGGATATCCAAGACAGCAAAGACAAGTGATAACACACACCAAGAATTATTTTTTTTAACATTTTCTTTTCCATGTTACTATCTTATGTGAACATACGTAATTCATGTTCATTTACAGTGCTATAAAGACATCATCAGGGGCCTCCCCGGTGGCGCAGCGGTTGAGCGCTGGGTTGCAAAGCTGCCTGCGGCCTCTGCGGCGCCGGTTCGATCCCCGGCTGCTCCCCGGCCACCGGAGGAGGGTCCCACATGGCGCGCAGACCTCTCCTGCCGCCCGCTGCTCCCCTCAGCAGTGTACTTCGGTCCTTCTGCCTGCTCTGTTCTCTGCTCTGGCTCTGGTGAATTCTCTCACCCTCCCGCGCTTCTGACTGTACCCAGTGCATGTATAAACAAAAACAAACAAATAAAGAAAGAAAGAAAGAAAACATGCCTCTATATAAAAAAAAAAAAAAAAAAAAAAAAAAACAGTGAAAAAAAAAAAAAAAGACATCATCAGCATTACAGTGCTATAATGAACCTCACAAGTGGTAATGGCAAGATTCAACCTCAGTAACATTGTGGAACTGTGTCATTACAAAACCCTGCATGCCACAATTGCTCCAAGATTTGCTAAACCACAACACAGTCATTAATGCTAACATGCTTACCTGCTGGCCATCCTCTCTGCTTTTCCTCTGTTACATTCTTCCTTAGCATCAACAAAGAGCCTGCTCTAGTCTGCTCTACAGAAATGACATCCGAAGCTGCATTTAGCACTTCAAACATAGAAAGGAATCCATACTGCACATACTGGAATGATCGTCCAAATCGCTTGGCAAATGCCTTTTCAAAATCAGAGAGGAGAACAGGAGACAATGCCAAGAGGTCTTTCAACTCACTCTTCACAACAGCAGGAAGAATAGGGGGTACCCTTCCTCGGTAAGGTACCCGTGGATGAGAAGTTGGCCCAGAGGAAACACCTGCCTTTCCCCTCTGCATGGAGTTTCGAACCTTATGGCTGCTTCTCTGTTTTGCAACTAAACTTGCTATTCCTTTGGTGGATTCATCTGGAATGGCTAAGGAGATATGAAAAAAGAAATTATATTTAAGTGAGACATTACTCCCTTCTTTATCCTTTATATCTGATTATCTGGACAATTTTTAATTCTCGAAGGGGCTGTTTAGGTAGCATGATAAACATAAATGCTTGGCTCCTGTTTTTGCATTTTTTTCCCTCCAGTTCTTGCATTTTGACAACAGCCTGTTAGCTCCTCTACCAGAGGACGAAAAGATAAAGGTAAAGCCCAGTATGTTATCAATACTGCCAACTGACTCCTGAAAGAAACTCTCAAACAATGAACTCCCCTATGATTTTTTTGTGCTTCATAAAATTTAAAACATCATCATTAAAAAACCATTAAAAAAACAACAACATTGTGATGATATGAAATTATAATCTAAATTCAGTTTTTGTGAATGCAATTTTGGGGAAAATTTTCTTAATTCTGCTAAAGCTTCAACTCTGCCTGTAACCTCAAAACTTCCTGCATTCCTTTCCTCTCCCTTGAGACATTAAAATCCACTGCTTGGGACTCAAGATAATTTAAAGAATTAAAACAATTCTTTACTAAATGATTACTATTACAAAGTTTAAGAACCTTCAAATCGCCAACTCACCTTTCAGGATCACAGTACCATCCCAGCAGGGACAGATACTGACAACATCAGGCATGTCCAACACCAGCTCCATGGTGGATCGATACCCCAGGATTCTGAGAGGTAGATGGTTGCCAACCATCAAAAGATACTCCTTTTCCAACTGCTGTGGGGTCAAACCATCTTTGGTGGAAATGAGAAGTGACCTTATTTCTTTCCTCAGGCACTCCTGTATGTGCTCCTGTTCAGACATTGTACCCTGCTGGGCTTAAGACAAAAACATGACTATGAGGAAAAGCCAACAAACCTAAGATGGGGAGAGGGAAAATGTAAAACAGACCAACAGTGGACTTTACACAACCTTTAAAGGTGATGAGACAAAACCAACAGCATGTGTTCTAAAACATGCGTACCTCAAAGCGCCCACACAGTGCAAACCCCAAATCTCAACCTGTGAGGACTGACCTCCCTTTGTCTCAGGAAATCACTGCCATGGCTCATGTGTGAGATGCCCAAGTTCCTGGCTCATTTTGTTAGTGTGTTGAAGCTTTAGCTCGAGTTGGTTTGGGACCTTATTTACGCTGCAAACTTCCTATCAGACAGAATCTGACTCTTTCAGAATCGAGACCGGGAACGGGACAGGGGGAGCAGCACCTTGTCCGGTCAAGGAGGCGGCGCCACGTCAAGATGCTCCCACCAGCTCTCTTCCCTCTCAAATCACTGTGCGGAACTTCCGGCTTCCTCCCGCCCGAGGTCAACGACACATCTTTGCCCGCCTCCTCCCCTCCCGCTCTGCCCAGGTATGGGGGCCACCCTGCTGCCCTGTCCCCCAACGTCTCCCACGGTGCCTGGAGGGGTGGGGACGCGCCCTGGGGCCCGCCCACTAACCGTGGGGAGAGAGGCAGCCTGGGGAGCGGAGGCCGGGGGCGCACCCGTTCTCAGGCCGGCCCAGCCGACCCACCCCGCACCCCAGCGGCCCTGGGCTCTGCCGTTGCTGTTCCACAGCGTCGAGGGCGGCGCGCCCCAGGAGCTGCGGAGGAAAAGCGGAGCCGAGTGCGGCCCACGCGCCTGCGCACGGTGCCTCGGGCCGGCGGGAGGCTCCGGGCGGGCAGCCCGGGCGCGCACGCACGGCGGGTGGGACGGTTGGGCCCGGCGGGCCACGCTGGAGGGCGGCCCGGGCAGCTCACGCCGCGGGCCGCTCGGTCAGGCTCCCGGACAGCGCAGCGCCTGGGGATCGTGGGTACCTACCTACCCCGGCGAGGGTGGCCGATGAGCGGGCCTGCGGCTCGAGGACCTCTCCAGCCCCCGTGAGAACCTTTCCAACCACCCTCCGCGGGGGCGGGGCGGCCCGGAAGAGAAGAGGGAGCTGCGAGGTCCTCATCTGGGTGTGCGTAGAATCACCTGAGGAGCTTATTGAAGGGGTGGTGGGGTGGGAGAGGGAGAAGTCCAGATCTGATGGGCAGAGCTGCTGATCCAGGTCTAGGTCTATTTGGGAAAAAGTCCAGGCAGTTGTGAAGCTTGGTGAATAATCGTTGTAGAGGGGTGGGGACAGGAGGGCTTCTTGAATGAGTGGGGAACATTCCAGATGCCACGGCAGATAAAGGGCAGGAAACTAAAGAGGATGTATATAGGAAATAACTTGGAGATTATTTTTCCTAGGTGGAATGAGTCGGATTATAAAGTCTTTGAAAACCAAAATTGAAAAAAAAAATTCCGAAAAACAAAAATAGTAATTTAAGAGGTATAGAATAGAGACACAATATAAAGATTTTTATCTTAAAATGTACAACTTAAAGGAACTAGACAAACCAAAAAGATAACCAGGGAAGTTGAACCACGAAGGAAACCTAAGCACACACCTACACTTTCAATTCTAAGATCCCATGTTGTAATAAATTAAAAAAAAAAAAAAAAGGAACAAAATGTTCCATCAATGGGCCAGGAATATTGAGGAATCCCAGAAAGGCAGAAAACGGGCAAAGGGGAAATTATGAGACATGAGTGAATTCAGGCTTTCCAACATCTCAGTGACAGAGGTTACAGAAACAAAGAACAGAAGGAATGGTGGTGAGAATTAGGGATTAAAAAGGAAGAAAATGTCTCAATTTGAAGAAGAGCACACACCTTCAGATAAAAATGGGCCCATGAGTCTTTAGAATACCTAATGAAAAAAAGATCCTAAAGATTCCAAGCCTCAGAAAAAGACAATCGGGAGATTTTATACAGAAATAAGTTCCCTATAAAGCAGTAGAGATTAGTTTGCCACTAAACTTATTGCTGGAGCAATAGCATCAAAGCTCAAACTAGAATCCTTTACCCAGCCAAATCAGCATTCATGTGGCTGAAAAGACATTTTTAGACATGCCAGAATTCAGAAAGTTTATCATCTCACTAAGTGATTTGAGAGCAGTTCCTGTAAAATGAACAATGAATCCAAATAAGACATTAACCCAGATTCTCATCCCCAATTATCCTGAGATAAGTAGTAACAGATAATGAGCACTTACTACATGCTCTTTGCATACATAGCTTTACCTAATTTTCTTCACAATTATTCTAAGTACAATTATGACTCCTATTTTAAAGAAACTACAGACATGAACAAAGATTAGTAGGTGATAAAAAATGTTAAATTTATGATTAAATTTAGAAAGTTAATTATGCATAATGTATAAAAGATTTAAAAAAAAACCTTTGCTGGAGCTAAATCCCAGAATAGCAACAAATCAAGTGTGAGGGACTATTTGAGTTGCTTCAAGAAGGAGCTCCAATCTGGAAGATTAGTGACAACTGGAGTCAATGATTACTTGGCTTTACAATTATGCACTGTCATTTTCTAGGACACATCCATCTTTTGCAGTGCTTGACTTAGGAAGTGAATGGGAGTGAAGTAGGTGCCATCTTGTATACCTTGGAAGATGATACTCACCTCTGCAATTCCCCAGGCATGTGGTAATGCTCCTAATGTTCCATTTTGGGACTTCAGCTTCCTACCAGAATAGCTCTTAATCAGAGTGCACACACCAGTGTAGGAGTCCTGTCAGTTGCTAAGGTGACCTATTCCAGCTATTCACTTGGCAAGTAGGATACATAATCCTAGGATGATTCCAGTCCCATTAATTCTGCCTAAAGGTGAACTTGGCAATTCATTTATCACCTAACCCCCATAAAGCTGAAAAGTTTGATGGCAAAGTGACATTTGGGGTCCCAGGAATTAGTGTTAGCTCAAAGTTTGGAATTACTAAGTGATGGTCACTGTCAAGTTTAGGTATTTCCTTTGTTCTCGAGCAGTTATACATTAAGGGATCTCAAGGTTTTTGGGAAAAAGCTGAGAGGAAAGTCTGCAATACTTAGGTAGTTTCAGCAGCAGCTTTAAGAATATTTGGGCTACAACCAAGAAACTGTAGTCTGGGATCTGATTTAGTTCTAGAAACAGGGTGAGAAGTCAGATGTCTCTCTCACTCACCAGAGCTGTGTTCTGTTTGGTTTTGTTGTTAATACAAATCAAAAAGATGTAGTGCTTGTTTGTTGAGTTCATTCCTTGGGATCCTACAGTTAATTAACCATACCAGAGGGCTCTGTGGGCAGACCACTCTGCTTGCCCCCCTGCTGCCTATTAAGATGACCAGAGGTGACTTTCCTTCTGCTAATTAACTGTCTCCATCTGGTCTCCTCCTGTTTCTGCTTGCATCTGGGAGGGTCTTTCATTTGCAGCTGTCCCTACCAGAATTCCTGCCTTAGGAAAAGACCAGTAAAGATTTTTTTTGTCTGTTTTAAGCTTCTGAATCTTTATGCCTCATGACAAAGGTGAGAATCTTTTGAAAAACATAGGAAATAGGTGTGTCAGAAGCTCATGCCACCAATAAAGCATTCCTGCTTCCCAATTTTTTTTAACATTATGCCCAACTTGGGGGTCATTTAATGCTAATGATCAATTCCATTTCCCACAGCAAACACTCCAAGTCTTGCCATCCCTGTCATGCCTCTTACCCACTGCTGCTTCACCACTAGAAAGTGACTTTGCTCCAACTCCCAGAGAAAATGGAGGCTGTCATTTTGAACCCCCCCCCCTCAACTTTCAGTCTGCTTCTAAACTAACTCCCCTCACATCTTTCTCCTGAACTCAGAGTGAGGAGCCATCTCTCCTACCCATGCACTCTAGAGTACATTCCCCTCAATTTTTCTAGGGCCATGACCTTGACTTTTGGTTGTTACACAGTCATATATATATACATATATATATATATGTGTGTGTGTGTGTATACATATATATATATTCAACATCTCTTTACAGATTCCTATAACCAAAAATTGCGCAAGAATCCTTCATATCTTCCAAACATAGAGGCGAAGAAGAGGGGAGAGGAGAGGGAGAGGCAAGGGAGAGGGAGAGAAAAGAGGGAGGACCAAAAGCGAGGAGGGGAGAGTGAGAGGGAAAGAGAAAAAGAAAAGAGAGGGAACGGGAGGAGAGAGGGGTGGGAGCAAACTCTTGACCTACATTCCCCTCTAGCACCCCTTCACGGCCAAATCCTTGACTGTTTATACACATCCATCTTTCTCCACTTTTTCATCCACCGGTCACTACTTGGTCCAAAGCAATCAGTCTGCTACTCAAAACATCTTAAGTTACTTCCACTGAGAAAAAAATAAAAAGAGGCAAGTCTTAGGGGCTTTTCTATCTTTTCATTTTGGATCATCTGCTGTTTCCTCGCCCTGAAAAATCTCTCCCCTATGGGTTTCTAAGATGCTCTGCACTGGCGCGAGCGCCTAGCTTTCTATTTGCCAATTATCTTACTTCATTAAATGTCCATGTAAACGATGGTCTGTCTTTGATTCATCTCCTTTTTATCCTCCTTCTTCTGCTCCCCTCTTCCTGAGTGGCCTTTTTCACTCGTGGTTTCAATTGAGTTGATGCCTTCCAAAATGCATGTTCTTTTGAAGGCAAGTTACCGTCTATGTGCTCTAGAAGACGGGACTACAACAGTGTGCAAAGCTAATTTCCTGTTCTCCTGGACCTTACCTAGGACAAGCAAGGCAGAGAACTACATAATATCAAATATATAATGATTCAAGAAGAAGGGGGGGAGGAGGGAAGGGGGAAGAGAAGGGGGTAAGGAAGGGATGGAGGAGGGGGAGAGGGAGGGGGAGAGAGTGGAAGGGAGGGGAAGGGAGAAGGGGGAAGGGGTGGGGGAGGGGAGGGGAGGGGAGAAGGAAAGAAAGCAAGCCGGGGTAAGGGGGTAAGGGAGTGAGACGAGACTGTTTTAAATGGCATATTTTGAAAATATTTTTGTTGAACCTCAACGTGTGGTTCCAGAGCAAATAGCCTAACCCGAAAACGTCTAAGAAATGTAAGTTCTCAGGCCCCTACCACAACCCTAAGGAAATCAGAAAATCCTGGGTGTGGGGTGAGTTCTGGGGGCTGTCGTGGGTAGGGGGTTGGTTAACAAGCCCTCCAGGTGCTCTTGATGCGTGTTAAGATGAAAACCAGCACCCTAGAGCAGTTCCCACCTCCCAGGCCAGGAACAGATGACAGGTGTGCATTCCAATACCCATTTTTTCATCCCATATGGGCAGCTGGAGGGTTGGGGAGAAGGGAGATGCCGAGAGGCCCCCAGTCCAATGTAGCCTGCACTATGCTCTTACTAGCATGTGAAGTGGGTGCCGTGGAGTCTCATTATTTTGAAATACTTGTTACGAAAAGGTCGGACTCAAGTTTAAGCCATTGACATCATCACAAGATATAAAAGTTGTATGTTTAGCCAAAGATACTCTATTCCTTAAGGTCTATCCGTGTAAATTTTTAAAAATTTTTAAAATTTTATATATTTTTTACATTTTTCATTTTTGCCTATGTTTATAGCAACACGATTTACAATAGCTAAGCTATGGAAAAAACCCAAATGCCCAAAAATAGATGACTGGATCAAGAAGATGTGGTACATATACACCATGGAATATTACTCAGCATTCAAAAAAGATAAACACATGCAATTTGCAGCAACATGGATGTTGCTGGAAGGGATCATGCTCAGCAAAATAAGCCAGAAAGAAAAAGAAAAATACTGGATGGTCTCACTCATAGCAGGAATCTAGAAAACCTAAATAAGAGACCAGGAAAAAGATTAATTATAATAAAGTAAAAATCAAAATCAACAAGCAACTATAAACTAGAGACACACTGGGGCGGGGAGAGGGATTAGGGTCAAAATAAGGGGGGTGGGAATTGTATGGGGAATATAACCAAGATGAAAATGAATACATTGTGCGACCTGCTAAAGATGGAGCTTCCATATGATCCAGCAATTCCACTCCTAGGTGTTTACCCAGAGGACACAGAAACATTAATTCAAAAGGGTACCTGCACCCCATCCATGTAAATTTTTAAGTGATTGTAAAAGTGATTTAAATAACTTTAACCACTTCACAATGAATGTATGTATCAAATTATAACATGTACACCTTAAATTGTATAATTTTCATTTGTTGATTACACCTTCATACACCTGAAAAATAAACTTTTTAAGTTGTGTGAATATATTCCTCATTGTTGGTAACAAAAACCTAAAGTTTATAATTAAGTCTTTTTTTCAAAGATTTATTTATGCATACAAGAACTGGGGTACAGACCAGAGGTGCGGGAAGGTGAGAGGATTCACCAGAGACAGAGTGGGGAGCAGAACAGGCAGAGTGACTCAAAACACTGCTGAGGGGAGCAGCGGGCAAGACAGGAAAGGTCTGCTACGCCATATAGGTAGCTCCCTGACTGGCCGGGGGATCAAATTTGTGCTGCAGAGGCTGTGGACAGCTTCATAGTGCTGTGCTCAACCCCTTGCGCCACCAGGGAGGCCCTATAATTAAGTCTTGATTAGGAAGTTCATGTAGCCATTTCAAACATAAAATTCATATTTGTGGAAGCAAGATCAAGAGTCTAAATGTTGAAATTATTTGTATAAAAATTTACTTATACTGGTTTCTTTTAATTTACCAGTTTCTTTTCAGATGGTATAAATCTTCCACCCATTATAAACTTAAATTATTAATACTGAATCCCTAATACTTTTTTATTTTATTACCATGATTATATATCAAAAATAGAAAGCTTTTCACCAAGCCCAATATAGACAACCTCAAATCCCCTCAAGTTTGGCTGGTATCCCATTCAGATAGTATCATTTTCTATTTGCCATAATAGGAAAAGATTGGAAGCCTACTCTAGGATATCTAGCTCTCTGGCTCTCTATCTTCCAGCCCTCTCCATAGCACATCACTGAAATGGGTAAAGGACAAAAAATAGACCCCTCAGGATCACACAAGCCACCAGAAATAGGAATGTATTTGTAGTGATACTAAACTGAAGTGCAACGGAGCCCAAAATGCCCCAATCACCTTCCATGTGCTGTCTTTTCATCCAGTGGTTTCTGTCATACCTCCCAATCAAAGGATGCCTCTTTATTTGGAGAGGAAGAATACCTTAAAATCAAGGAATAGTCCTATCCCTGAGGGATCTAGTGGACAGTAGGATGGAGCTTGGGGTAAAGGAAATTGTGGACAAGTTGACTTATTGTAACGTGAAAACCAGGCATGGCACCTAAAAATGAGCTGAGGATATGGCCACCTGAGCAACTCTTTTAAGTCTTAAAGCAAAGAGTCAAGAGAGTCCGTAGGCCTACAAAGCATCTAAGCATACTGGCCAGGGTTAAGAACCACTTAGGGGTTAAGGTCCTAACTCCCAGTCAGCAATAAAGCATATTGATTGGAAAATCTGTTCTTTTGAAGACCCAGCAGAGGAGGCTGCTGCTGCAGTCAGCAGCTGGTGATAGAGAAGAACTTGGTCACAGAAGTACCACCTGTCCTAAACTTGTTAAAAACAAACTCAAAAGTCAACAATTTTAATTAGTCCTCCCCTTCTAGATAACCCCATTCCCACAGATGTCAGTCTCTTCAGTTCAAATAAGGAGTAAAAAATTAAGAGTTTTTAAATGTGTGCATACAATACTTTCAACAAAGGAGTGACCAACACTTTCAATTAAGAAGGAATCTAAAAGAAAACAGCGACACCGTCATAAGGGGAGACAAGGCAACCAGCTAGCATCTCAGGCTGCTGCCTCAGCACTCCCGGACTCCAGCCCCACACAGGCTGCACTGACCTTTCCACTGTGGAATGTCATACACTTTCTCAAATATTGTCATCTTCATTCATAATCCCAACAAGCAGGTGCTTGCATTACCGTCACATGTGGAGCAAGAAAAGAAAGTCACAGTTACATAACTTGTCTGTGGTCCCACAGTGAAGGAGGCTCCAATACCAAGGCGAGTCTCTTCTCATCAGTCTTTCTCCTACATGATATCCCTCTATCTCATTGGGAGACAGAGAACAGTTTTGAGAGTATCATTTGGCAGAAATCCTGTTGATCCTTTGAATAAAAAGTAAAAGGGAATTTTGGTTTAAAAGTCTATGGTTAGGACTTTGGTCAAATTAATTAGTAACAGAATCAAAAACTGAGAGAAAAAAATAAGAGTGAAAATGTGATGCTTTTCTAAACAGGGAAATCCTTATAGGGTGATAGAAAACCTACTATGTTTAATAGCAAACATTAATGAGTGAATAGTAAATAATGATCCCTTTCCCTCCATAAACTAAAATGCAGCTTCAGGATTTTTCTCAATGAAGTACTTTATTCAAAAATTATTAATCGAGGATGGCTTTAGAGAAGGAAACATTTGACATCTCTTTTGTAATCTATGCAATAAACAGGTTTAGGGAGTTTAAAAAAAGTTTATTTAAATTACTTTAATACCAATCTTTTAATTTATTCCCAATGCTCTAATTTGGAATATAGGAAAGAAAGTAATGGAATAGTTTGTCCAGACCCATGTGAGTTATTCAAACCCTCATTCTTTAATAAGGTTTTTGAGAGGGAAAAAAGCAATCATGGTGTGAACTCAAATAATGAAAAATAAAAAGTGAGTATTATATTTGAGTTAAATCATAAATCTTGAGTTGGAAGGATTACCCAGACCAATCTCTCATTCAGAGAAATAAATCTATTCCATGTTACAAGCTCCCCGTAAGAGAATGGGGGACAGCCCACCCCCAGTTTGCTGTAGGAGTGAGTCAGACAAGTAAACCTTTAAAAAACAAAACTACTTCGGGGCAGAAAACTTAAATAAGGGACCAGGAAAAAGAATAACTATAAGAAAGAAAATATCAAAATCAACAAATAACTATGAACAAGAGACACTCTATGAGGGGGTGGGGGGTGGGGAAAGGAGGGCTTGGGGTCAAAATAAGGGGGTTGTAATTGTATGGGGAATATAAAAATAAAATTAAAAAAAAACAAAAAAACTAAACTACTTCCATCAAAGAAGTATGGGAACAGATCCTAGTCAAAGACAAAATTATCCTTTTTTTCTAAAATGAAGTTTAACCAGATTCTTTCCCATCTGCGGTTCTTCCAGAAGCATTACATCAAGTATTAAACACTAGTAAAAATACTAAGTTAATAAAAGTAAAAGGGGGGGGGTTGTCTAAAAGAGTTTTCCTTCTTCCCCTCTTTTAAAATGTAAATTCTCGCATGGGTAGTCCTGCAACAGCTTTAACATGATAAAGGATTGGCAGAAAGAGTAGGACCAGGATATGAAATAAATTGGGGGGGGGAGGGAAAGAGCCGCTTGGGGAGACTCCAAGTGGGTAAAGGGGAGGGGCCTTGGAGAGAAGTTTCTAAGTTTACCTTGTGGTCATCCTAATTCAATGACCTTTGGGGGCCCGCTTAAACTCTAGCATCACACGAGGACCACACCTATTTCCTAAGATTTTTACAACTTGTAAAGCAAAACACCTTATCCCCCCTTCGGCGATTTGCCTCCGGGCCTGTGCTACCTGAGGCCGCAGAAGCTTCTTTCCAGCCCAGTTCTTCGTGCATAGAAACACGCGTTTAAGCCCCAGAAGCCAACACGCAGTCGCTCGTCAAACATCGCGCCCAGCTCCTGGCGTGGGGCGGCGGGCCCGGTGCGCAGCCGGGAACAGCCGTCGGGTTCACTTGGCGAGCAGCGCCCGCCCCCGCCGCCCGGCATTTGTGGCCCCCTCCCCCGCCCACGTCATTAGGGTCCCCCGCCCCCCGGCTCCCGCCCCCTCGCCGCCCCCGCCCAGGGTCTTTAAGTTCCCGCGGGTGGCGCCCCGCAGCCCCGCGGGTCACGCTGCAAGGACCCAGCTGCCGGAGCCCCGCCGATCCGAGGATGGAGAGGAGACCGCGGAGCTCCTCCAGGGAGCCCCACCGGAGAAGCGGGGGGTCCCCCCAAAAGGAGAACAAGAGGACAAAGACCGAGAGAGGTGGCGGAGGTCGGGAGCGCCGGGATGCGGGCCGTGACCGTCCAGCCTCAGCGCGGGCGGGGAGCCCCGCGGAGCCCCGAGCCCGGGCAGCCACCGTGGTGGACGTGGATGAGGTGCGGGGCCCGGCAGAGGAGGGCACTGAGGTGGTGGCGCTGCTGGAGAGCGAGCGGCCAGAGGAAGGTACAGTGGGCAGGTCGGGGACCTGCGGGGAGAGAGGCCTTTTCTAGGGTATGAAGGGAGGTCAGAGGAGCTGAAATGAGTCATTGCGCCCCAGAGCCACCGAAGTCAGGGCAGCCTGCTGGACCTGCACAGGTTTCCAGGCAACGAGAGGCAGGAGTTAGTATCCACCAAGCGGTGCTGAGCACCAAAATGCATCTGAAGAAGTACAAATAGCAGCTGTGGGTAGGAGGTGGGAACGTGATGCAGGTTGGGACCACTCATCACTGTAGGGACCATGTGGTTGGGCTTTGTAATCCAGCACCTCATGTGGCTGTGTAGCTGCTGCTTCTTTCCTTATCCACCTGAAAGCACTTCACACTTTCTTTGGAATGATCATTCTTTCTAAAAACTAGAGGCAGCAGTGCCAAGTTGAAAAAAACCCAGACCTGAGTTTAAATCTCAGCTCAGCTTCCTTGCTGGCCATGCCAGGACAGACAGGGCCATCTATCAAACCAGAATAAGGACAGTACCTACTTCAAAGGGTAGCTGTGAGGATGAAAGGAGAGAAGCATCCAAAGTTCTTTGTCCAGAGTCTGGAGGAAAGAACATACTCAGAGAGAGAATCCTTGCAGGCCGAAAGAGAGAGGAAAGCTGGACTAAGGAAGAAAGGAGTCTCTGGATTCTGCAAGTACAGCAACATTCAGGAACAGATTTATTTGCTTCCAAACCTTTTTATAACGAATGCAAGAAAAAAAAAAAAAAGCATTACTCCATAAGTGTGGGGTGAGGGAGGCTTAAAAGAAAACTAATAAGGGAGAGTGAGTTATTCCGCTTTCTGCTGGCTGTGAAATGTTAACATTTCCTGGGGTTCAGCACTGGGGATAGACTGGCTCACTGAAAGCTGTTATTTGTGAGATTCCTGAGGTTGGGACATAGATAATATGAACTTAAAATGCTAATATTTTACCTAATTGATGCCCTTTCATCAGTCAAAAACTTTTGGTCATATAAGGTTTGTTAGGTTCAATTCTACAGTAATGCTCAAGTTAGAAATCTCATAACAATTTGTGACTTGGGCCACCTCCGTAAGGGTCGGGAAAGCAAGGACCGGCTTCTGCTATGTTCCAGGCACACACTAAATGTTCTACTGAATATTATTATTCCCATATCAGAGATGAAGAAAATGCCCAGAAGTTGAGTGGCTTGCCCAAGAACTACAGCTGGGAAGCAGGGTGAGAAGTTCTGTTAAAGATGAGGCTACAGTGCTGAACCCTTGCTCCAGAGGTTTCTGCCATTCCCAGGGGAAACTTAGGTGCAAGAGGCAGCAAAGTCACCTTCTCCTAACTCAGCTCCGCACTCCCACAGCCAGGCCACTTAAGACTTGGGAGGAACAAAAAGGAATTCCACTTTACCAAATGTTGGAAAGTCTCAGATTATGCCATAGTCAAATGTTCTGCCTGTTTTAACGTTTAATGTTCCACTAGTCACTTAAAGCAAACAAATTGGATATTCAAGGAACTCACTCCAAGAGAAGAAAATTCTATGAGTAAAACTTCATGTTAGATTTTTAGGTATAGATACTCGTTTTCTGCTCATAACTCCAACCGTTATTTTTTAAAAAGTTTTATTTATGCATACAAGAACTGGAATACAGGCCAGAGGTGCAGGGAAGTGAGAAGATTCACCAGAGACAGAGTGGGAAACAGAACAGGTGGATTGACTGAAATACACTGCTGAGGGGAGCAGTGGGTGAGACAGGAGAGGTCTGCTGCGCCAGGTGGGCTGCTCCCTGGCTGGCCGGGGATCTAACTTGTGCTGTAGAGGCTGCCGGTAGCTTCTTAACCCCTTGCACCACCAGGGAGGCCCCATATCTCCAACTATCACATGAAGGAATTTTGAGGCCTTTCCTGACATGAAAAATGTAATTTCATCATAAATTAAAAAAATATATATTTATTTTTACTTGCTAAGGTTACTACTACCAAATGAACTGTATCTATAAACTAATTAAACGAGGCACAAACACTGTTCCTGCTCTCAAGATGAACATTGTAAAAATGAATATGTTGATAGAGCAGTATTTCCTAAAGTAGATTGAATGTGAAATAAATTCCATTGAAAACATTGGGAAATATTAGATTAAAAAAAGACAAGATTTTTTGCAGGGATTCTCTAAACTTCAATATGCCAAAAAACACTGAGGAGCTCTAGGAGTCAGATTCAGTACATGGTATTCCCTAAACTTGCTTGCTTTGTGGACCACGCTATGGAACTGTGTTCTGTGGGACAGCCTTTGAGAGCTGCCATATTATGGTATTTAGAGCTGATGTTAGTTTTGCATATCTTGCATATCTACCCTTTTCAAGTAATATGCACATCCATTTTTGTGAGTCTTTCTGGTTATTTTCCAGGCATGGAAGTAAAAATTTCAGTATTAATTAGTTATCCCTCTCTGTCCCATCCCATGAAATTAGGCTTTTCAACATTTCTGATGTTTAGTCATTGTTAGTCCTTTATGGGATTTTTTTTTTTAATTTTATAACTGCAAACTTGTAAATTTGTGAGATTTTAAATCTGATAAATAGTGTCCCCATGGCCAGTTTTCCAGTACCTGGAAACTAAACTTGTTGAGATTACCAGATAATTTCCGTTTCAATCATCCTCACTATCTACTTCTCCTTCCTTTCTTTATTCAACAAATATTTATTGAACACTTATATTGTGTCAAGCACTGTGCCAGGCCCCAAACACCATGTAAACCGAACGGTACCCCAAGCAGCTTGTGTTCTTGAGGTCAGCTTTCCCTGATGCCATTTCATTTATCACCCAAGTAAATAGGGGGTGCATTCTAGTTCCTCATCACTAGTTACTGATCACATGATCACATCAATAATGGACTTATAATACCCCATAAGATGATTTTCAAAGACTGCCTAGGAATCCACACCTTAATGCAAAGGGGCTCTAATGGAGGAATTTTAGACATGGGGGCAGGTAAGATATGGAGAAGTAATTTTAGGGAAGACTAGCCTTCAAATAACACTGGATGCATGAAAAATACAGCTCAGTGTTTTTTATATGTCTATGTCATTTCTTCCTTATGTCAGTGAGAGGAAAAATATTTCATGAGATCACTATGATGATCGGTCTGAGATTTTTTTTTTTAAGATTTATTTATTTATTTATGTATTTATACAAGCACTGGGTACAGTCAGAAGCGTGGGAGGGTAAGAGAATTCACCAGAGCCAGAGGGGAGAGCAGAACAGGCAGACTGGTGAAATACACTGCTGAGGGGAGCAGTGGGTGGCAGGAGAGGTCTGCGCACCATGTGGGACCCTCACCCGGCGGCCGGGGATCCAACCGGCGCTGCAGAAGCTGCGGGCAGCTTCGCAACCCAGCGCTCAACCGCTGCGCCACTGGGGAGGCCCTGAGATGGTTTTTATGAGACAGCATTTCCATTGTATAGATGAGGAAACTGAGGTTCAAAGTGGTCATGCACCTAGCTAAATATTATTTGACAGAGAAGGTAGAGCCAAAACTTGTAACCCAGACCTTCTGCCCAGATCCTGGGCTGTTCCAGTGTACCCCACTCCTGTCTTTCCAGGAGCCTGCTTCCCCTTCTAATAGCTCACACCCCTCCACACAGACAATGCCTTGGGCCTGTGAACTGACCTTGCTGATACCCAGCTCTTCCTAAACTTTCCAGCAAAGTTTACACATTGCTCTGACCTAGTACCAGGGCCTGGACTAATAAGCACTAGTCAGTGAATATTAGTGAAGTTCCATTATAATAATTCTTTTTTTTTTTTTTAGGTACCAAGTCCTCTGGCTTAGGGGCCTGTGAGTGGCTTCTTGTCCTCATATCTCTGCTCTTCATCATTGTGACCTTCCCTTTTTCTATCTGGTTCTGCATAAAGGTGAGATACTTTAAGGCCCAGTTACAGAGTTACTGATGCCTCTCACTGGCCACACAGGCCCCCTCTTACTCCTGTATGTTGGCATGTGTCAGCTGCTCTGCGTGGAACACCCCTCACCCCACTCACCTTCCCGAGAGCACTTGTTCCTCTAAGATCTTGCTCAAGTCTAAGTGTGAAACCTTTCTGACTCCCCACAAACTGTCATTCCCTTCTTGGGCCCACACTCCACATTGCATTAACATCCTTCCTAGCACTTACACAGGTGCAATATTTGTTGATACCTAAAAACATGGCTGAGAGTGCCTTCAGGGTAGGGGCTGTGTAAATGTATCTGCACTTGACAACATAAGGACATGTAGATCGTGCTGTTCATTACTCACAGTTCCTGGGAACTTTTGAGGTACTTCCATAGACTAGAACTGACAGTCATCTTTGGGGCACAGTTTGGGTCTGATAATTAGGGAGATAATTATCAAGAATACATGCCTGTCCCTGAAGTAAATGAAGACCTGTGTCAGGTAGGAAAGCAAATAACAAATCAAATTAGAAGTGCAAAGTATTTATTGGGAGGTATATAAGGCAAGAGAGAGAACACCTGGCAACTATGATATAGACAATAGTGACCTGTGCTATGAGAAGGGGGAGGAAGGATTGGACAGAAAGAGCCTCAGACCATGATACAACTTCAAGAGTCTTTCTTTTTAAAGATTTTATTTATTTATGCATACAAGAACTGGGGTACAGGCCAGAGGTGTGGTGGGGTGAGAGGATTCACCAGAAACAGATTGGGGAGCAGAACAGGCAAACTGACAGAAATACACTGCTGAGGGGAGCAGCGGGTGAGTCAGGAGAGGTCTGCTTCACCAAGTGGGTAGCTCCCTGGCCAGGCCTGGATCAAACTGGTGCTGTAGTGGCTGGCAGTAGCTTGATAGCACTGTCTTTAACCCCTGCGTCACCAGGGAGGCACCAACTTCCAGAGAGTCTTGATCCACCTGAAGGGGACTCCAGAGCAAAGTTTGGCTCCTAAAGGAGTCTCAGGATGGGCGGAAGTGGCCAGGCCCCAGGATCCCTGCCATACTTAGTCATTGGTGGGGCTACCAGGGAAGAGTAAGCCTTCGGCTGGGGCACTATGGATGCTGCTGGGGCTGTTGATGGCTGCTCTTCTCACACAAATTGTTCTCCTCCTCCTTCATGAAAGAATGTTAAATTTTGTCAGATGCTTTTTCTGTACCTATGAGGTGATTATGTGGTATTTGCCCTTTATTCCATTGATACAGGTACTCATTCATCTGGATGTTAAACCAACTGTGTGTTGCTAGCATAAGTCTCAATCAGGGTCTATAACCCTTATTACATGTTACTGGATTTATGTTGCCAGTAGTTTGCTGTGGATTTCTGCCTCTATATTCACTAGAGATACTAGTGTATAGTTTTCTTTTCTTGTGATATCTCTATGTTGTTTTGGTATTAGGGTAATTCATGAATAGGGAAGGTATTTTTTGGGAGAATTTGTGAAAAATAGGAACAAAGGAATAGTATTGATTCCTGTTTAAAATCTGAGAGGATTCACCAGAAAAGGCATCTGGTCCTGAACTTTTCTTTGTGAGAATTTTTTAAACATTAATTTGAATTTTTTTTTACTTTCAGGTCTTTTCATTTTTTCTTTCCTTCTTGAGTTATTTTGATAGTTTGTGTCTCTATATAATTTTATCTAAGTTCTCTAGTTTTTGGCATATTATTTTCTCTTATTTTTTTATTCTGTAAGGACAATAGTGGTCTGCTAGTCTCCACTTTTGAAAATTGGAGTTTTTCACTTCTTACTTAATTAGTCTAGCTAAGGGGCCTCCCTGGTGGCGCAAGAAGTTAAGTCTCAGCACTATGAAGCAATCCCCAACCACTGTAGCTCAAGCAGTCCTCAACTGCTGCAGCACGAGTTCGATTCCTAGGCCAGGGAGCTAACCACATGGCGCAGCAGACCTCTCCTGTTTTGTCCACTGCTCCCCTCAGCAGTGTGATTCAGTCAATCTGCCTGTTCTGCTCCCCACTCTGTCTCTCTGGTGAATCCTCTCACCCTCCCCCTCTGCACCTCTGGCCTACACCCCTGCTCTTGTAAGCATAAATAAATAAATCTTTTAAAAAAATTAGTCTAGCTAAATATTTCTCAGTTTTATTGATTTTTTTAAGAATCAAGTTTTATTTCAATTGAAGTTTTTTATTTTTCTATTTTCATTCTTTTATATAGACTAAAATTTATTTAGTTCCTCCATTTGCTTTCTCTATACATTTTTATATTTACTATTGTAATTATTTCCGCATATACAAATTAGACCAACTAAACTAATGGTATGTAAGCAGAGAACCCAGATATTCACTGAACCAGAAAGTGATATTTATTTTTAAAGTAGTGTGCAGTAATTTTCCTGTCTCCCTTTTAATAAGTGTACTATGACTTCTTTGTTTTAGGGACTGATGACCTTCCCATGTCCAAAAAATGCAAACGTTTTTAGATAATCATGATTCTTTTAATCAAAATTCTGCCCATGGGCTTAAATGTTAATATGGCCAACATACTATTTCAGAGGCCACTGAAATAATGCATTGCCTGCTGGGTGTGCACTGGAAGGCAAATAAGTAATACATGTTGAAAGTCCTAAAAGATACACTTATTAAATGTACATTTTGGAAGCTAAGCATTAACAGAAGTATTTTCTTGTGTTTCAAAACAAAAGATTTCTATAACCTATGGTTACTCTTAAACTAAGTCCTTTTGAAAACTTTTTTTTTCTTTTTTAAAGTGATATAAGAGTATTAAATTTCCCTTTAGGTGGTACAGGAGTATGAGAGAGTAATTATATTCCGACTGGGACACCTGCTTCCTGGAAGAGCCAAAGGTCCTGGTAAGAAGCATCTTTTTGACACCCACCCCACCCTGCCTCCTCAACCCTCACCCTCCAGCCATCGATTTGCCAGTTATTTTCAACCCATGCCAATAGGCAACATGGACCTTAGATTATGTAAAATAGCTCGACTCACGATATTTGCATTTTCCAGTCTGCTACTAGTTTGACTTGTCTCACTTACTATAATATGCACAAATTCTATTCACCTGTCACTTCCCTCCCCCACCTCTTCTAGGCCTTTTCTTCTTTTTGCCCTGCCTGGACACCTACCACAAGGTTGATCTTCGTCTCCAAACCTTGGAAATACCCTTTCATGAGGTAAGGCAAATGATGGAGTTTGCTTTTCCTGTACATTATCAATGACTGAGCCACCAATTCTGGCTCAGGGCACCGGGTCATTTAACTGTTTAAACTCCAAAGTAGAAGAGCAGAGTTATGGACTACATCAAAATCAAAAACTTCCATCTATCAAATGACACAATCAACAGAATGAATAGGCAACCTATGGGAGTGGAGAAAACATTTGCAAATAATATATCTGATAAGGATTAATAGCTAGAATATATAAAGAAATCTTACAACTTAACAAGAAAACAAACAGCTGACAGGGGATAGGAGAGGGTACCCTGAGGGAGAGTGAAGGAAGGGACTACCCCCTAAAAGAGAAAGAACACAATTAAAAATGGGCAAAAGACTTCATGATGGTTAATTTTGTATGTCGGCTCTGTTAAGCCATGACCAGTTATTTGGCCAAACACATTGAGATGTTGCTGTGAAGGTATTTTTTAGGTGAGATTAACAGTTAAATCAATAGACTTTGGGGAAGGATTACCCTCCATAATATGGATGGACTTTCGTTAGTCAATTGAAGGCCTAAGAAAGGACTAACCTCTCCTTCAGGATTAGAAAATTTTGCCCGCAGACAACTCTCAGACCCTAGCTGCAATAGCAGCTATTCCTTGATCTATTGATCTACCCTGAAGATTTTGGACTTTCAGTCTCTGCAGCTGAACAAGCCAGTTCCTTAACATCTCAATTAGATAGATAGATAGATAGATAGATAGATAGATAGATAGATAGATAGATAGATGTTAGATGGATGGATGATGGATATTATGTATGTATAGACACACACACATATTTGATTCTGACTCATACAGACTTGAATTGTCATTTCTCCAAAGATATACAAATGGCCAACAAACACTTGATCAGACACTCTACATCACAAATTAGATTTAGTGAGTGCATTAGAAAAAAATACAAATCAAAACCAATGAGATACCACACCAAATCTATTAGATGGCTACTATAAAGAATAAAAACAGGAAAAATAAGTGTAGAGCAAACATAAAAAATTACAACCCTTGTACACTGTTGGTGGGAATGTAAAAACTGTAAAAAACAGTGTGGGGGTTCCTAAAAAATTAAAAATATATTTACCATTTGATCCAACAATTTCACTTCTGGGTATTACTCCAAAAAATTAAAAGGAAGATTTTGAAGAGATATTTTGTAGGTTTTTGTTCATAGCAGCATTATTCACACAGCCAAAAGGCAGAAGGAACCCAAACGTACATTGATATTTGGATGGATAAACATAATATGGAATATAGCTATAATGGAATCGCATTCAGCCTTAAAAAGGAAGGAAATTCTGACATACACTACAACATGAATGAACCTTGGAAACATCATGCTGAAGGAAATAAACCAGTCACAAAAGGACAGGTACTATATGATTCCACTTAATATGAGGTATCTGGACAAGTCAAATTCAGACAGAAAGTGGTGGTTGCAGAAGCTGAGGAGAGGAGGGAATGAGGAGTTGTTTAATGAGTTTCAGTTCTGTAAGAGAAAGAGAGTTCTCGAAATTGTTTACACAATGACGTTAATGGACTTATGACTACTTAACTCTGTGCTTAAAAATGATTAAGATGGTAAGTTTGACATTAAGTATATTTTACCACAATTAAAAATTAAGAAAAGAGATAACATCTAGATTTTTCTAGCAGTGATTCAGATTTATAAGCTTTTTAAAATTGTCTCCCCAGCTTCCAATTTGAGGTTTTCCCCTTTTCTTTATGGTAATAGAAATTACGTAGAAAATAAGGTTTTTTTCTAGATAAGAAAGTGTAAAAAGAAATAATCCTATTCTAGATAAATGTTAATATTTTTAAATTTTATTTATACATACAAGAACTGGGGTGCAGGCCAGAGGTGTCGGGGGTGAGAGCATTCACCAGGGACAGAGTAGCAGAACAGGCTGATTGACTGAAATACACTGCCGAGGGGAGAAACAGGTGAGTCAGGAGAGGGCTGCTGTGCCATGTTGATCCCCTGGCTGGGGATCAAACTTGTGCTGCAGTGGCTGCGGATAGCTTCATAGGTTGTGTCTTAACCCCTTGCACCACCAGGGAAGCCCAGTGTTAATATTTTGATGAGATCGGGCACTGTAGACTTTGTTGATATTTTGAGGGTATCTATCTTTGCAGACTTTTCAAATCCTACATATGTAAATATGTATTCTCCTATATGTATATTTTGACATATCTTCTTCCACTCAACAATCTAGTGAGACCATCTTAGCTATACTTCTACCTTTTTGTTTTAAATGAGCACATAGGATTTCATTTTATTGATATTTTACTCAACCAATACCTATTGCTAATATAATTTCCAATAATAAAATTGGAAAAATTTTATGATGCTGTAAATAACATTCTATCAGCTACATTCTTAATAACTGTCTAAAAATGGAAATGTTGAGAATGTGTATCTTTTAGGACTTTCAACGTGTCACTTATTTGCCCTCTAGTGTATAACCACCAAACAGTACACTATTAGTCCCCAGGCATCCCAGAATGTGCTTCTCTTTTAGCAGATTTTTGGGCACCACTTTAAGAAGACCTGACATTCAATCAACTGAATGTTTTCATACAAGAAAATTCTCACTGATTTTTTTTGTAAAACGATTCCTTAAAATTCTGAGTTCTTTAGTGTGTTTAATAAAGCAACATAATTTTCAAAAACATGTCTATTTTGAGCAAAGGGTGTAATTACTACTCTTTTTTTTTTTTTTTTTGCTACAAACTTACTCTGAGAAAATGCCCTTTCAACACATTCATCTCCTCTGTCCCCACGTGAGAAAAAAGCCCAGCAGTCAAGCCTTTCCTTCAAACTTTTCTCTGCATAGATTGTGACCAAAGACATGTTCATAATGGAGATAGATGCCATCTGCTACTACCGGATGGAAAATGCCTCTCTCCTCCTCAGCCGTCTTGCTCACGTGTCCAAAACTGTCCAATTCCTCGTGCAAACCACCATGAAGCGTCTCCTGGCACATCGATCCCTCACTGAAATCCTTCTAGAGAGAAAGAGCATTGCTCAAGATGTAAAGGTACTTACAAATTTAACATTGAATATCTTTTATTCACTTCTCCATTGGTCATTTATTGAATCTTGCCTGCTATGATGGGGTTAAGAGGTTACCTCAGCTAATCATGGTCTTAGGTGTGGTTAGTCATTCATTGCCGGTCTTTGCTCTCACCTCTGTTCAGGTGGCTTTAGACTTATTGTAAAAGGCCCTCATATCACAAAGTGGTGGGAGTGTGAGTTGGCAGAGGTGGTAGAGATAGATAGGAGGGCTTGGTGGCATACAAAGGTGGTGAGGAACCAGTTTCAGTCTGATTGGAAAAACAAGCAAAGTTAAATGATGAGGCATGCAAATAAGACTTTCAAATAAAAAAGAGGGTCAGATATCACAGACCCTGTGATTAACTTCCCAATAAATTCTCTAAAATTGATTTGGAATTAGGGGAGAGAGACGAGCACTTTCATCTAGCCTAGAGGCACTGAGCTCAGCACCCTCAGGCATGGTTAGGGTTGGCTTTGATTCTTACCACACATTGCCAGAGGTGTTAAGAAGAGAGATGAGGGCCTCCCTGGTGGCACAAGGGGTTAAGTCTCAGCACTATCAAGCTATCACCAGCCACTGCAGCAGGAGTTCGATCCCTGGCCAGGGAGCTGACCCACATGGCCTAGGAGACCTCTCGTATCTCCTGCTGCTCCCCTCAGCAGTGTATTTCAGTCAATCTGCCTGTTCTGTTCCCCACTCTGTCTCTGGTGAATCCTCTCACACACATGCCCCACACCTCTGGCCTACACCCCAGCTCTCATATGCACAGAGAGGTGAGAACAAAGCAGAATTCCAGGCCGCTGGTCCAGTCAACTGACAGTTATCACCCACAAGGGAACCTGTCCTTAAGGAAATGAATACCTGCAATTGAGCTAGGGAGTTGTGAATCATGCCTGACTGAAAGGAGCACTTCCAATAAAAGGACCTCAAGCATTGATAATGACTGTGCTTGATGGGGCCCAAGCAGACAGTAATCTGAGAAAATTAACTATCCAAATGTTTGTAGCTTGGTCCAGTTTGTTACTGATAAAGTTGGGATCCTGATGGAAAAGAAACAAAATTTGAAAATAAAAGCTGAAAGAAGAAAAAGTTGGAACAAGTAGCACACACAGATCGTGCTGTTCTGGATATAAAAACCACTCCAATGTGTTCATCTTTATCCCCCTTCAGTCTCTTTTCCTTGTTACTCTTTCCCTCTACAGGATAAAGGATAAAGTCCAGACTCTTCATATTCTAGTTATATTGAATTATAATCAATTTTCCCAGATTACATACTCCATAATGGCAGAAGTCATATTTTATTCATCTCTTTGTCCTTAGCACCTGGCCCAAGATCTGTCACACCACAGACAGATAATATTTTTCAGATGAGTGAACAAAAGACCCAATTGTTATAGTCTCACCTCTTGCCTTCCCTCCCCTGGTGTATGTAATACTCCAGCTTCTGTGTTTCTCCAGCATTTAGCACTTTCATGCTTCTTTGCCTCCTCTTAGACTATTTCCTCTGCGTGGAATACAGTTGGCCCTTGAACACACAGGGGTCGGGGGCGCCCAGTCCCTGTGCAAAAATTCCAAGTATAACTTTTGAGTTCCCCAATACTTCACTACTAACAGCCTGCAACGTTGACCAAAAGCCTTACTGACAACAGTCCATTAGCCCAGATTTTATGCTATATTACAGTAAGGTAGCGAGAGAGATGGAAATGTTAAGAAAACTGTAAGTGGATCATCTTAAAGGTCTTCGTCGTGTCATCTTCACATTGACTAGGCTGAGAAGGTAGAGGAAGAGAGGGGATGGAGATATTTGCACGTAAGTGGGCTTGGGTAGAACAAATCCACGCTGTTCGGCGGTCACCTGGACTGCCCTTTTCCCCACAGGCAAAATCATATTTCTACTTTAGGGTACCCCCTCCCCAGGCAGGCCTTGTTCACCGTTCCTTCCTTCTCAGCGTTCTCAGTCCTCCAAGCTTGCTCTTTGTCCAGCTGATGTTGGTTTGGAGAGCTTGGGTCCACAGAGTGGGGTCCTTGGGTTACCTCTGAGAAAAATTTCACCAGAGTTCTCCTTTCAGTGGCACGCGGTGAGTTTCCCCACGAGGGACATTCAGTTCTATTCAGAAGGGCAGGTTTATTATTAAAAGGGAAGTAAATGATGCGTGCACAGACACAAGCAGGCAGAAAGAGCTGCCCTGGATGGGACAAGTTTGTTAAAAGAGAGGCAGTGTGATCACAGGCGGGCATTCTCTAGAAGAGATCTGCTTCTGCTGCTTTGCAAAGGGAGGAGGCCGGTGAAGAGAAGCACCTGCATAGGTACAGGCGGACAGGAGGGCTGCCTCTTAGCAGACAGAAATTGCCCTGATATCGTCTTCTCTGCGGGAGGAGTTCATTCCTTTGTGGGATTGTTAACTGCTGTTAAATTAATTATCAATATTTCCAGGGTTGGTGCCTCAAGGATTTTTTTCTATATTTGGTTTGACTAGGTCAATTTGGAAGCACCAGTGTTTCTTTCACAATGGCCTTCCATCTCCATACCCCCACCTGGTCTGCACCTTAGTCTGTGCCTCCTCTGGATACTTTGCTTTTCTTTGTAGCTTGTTTAGCGGCTGTGATAATCATTTCTGCCCCCACCTCCAACTTCTGGCTTTGTGTGAGCCAGTTTCTGGTCTTGTGATGCCTTCTTCCCAAATTTTCTACTCTTAATCTTCATCATAGCCACTAAGAAATCACAAAAAAAAAAATAATTAAAAAGAGTGTGGACTTCTGCAGAACTTCATGTCCTGTCCCACTTTCCAGGACCCACAGTTCATTTTCCTCCCCTTCATGAGCCCGGAAAGCAGGAGAAACCTGCTAATGACCAGAAAGCAGTGACAGCATCTGGGGATGAAAACCATTTGGGAGAGAGACTAGACACTGGTTCTCTAGAATGTGCATTTGAAAACTAAGTAACAAAGGCACCATCCATATTAGTTTTCTCCTGCTTCTATGCCAAATTACCACAAACTTTGTGACTTAAAGTAACATACTGAAAATTAGTCTTTCAGTTTGTTTTTTTTTTAAAGATTTGTTTATGCATGCAAGAACTGGGGTACCAGTCAGAGGTGTGTGTTGGGGGGAGGGGGAATGAGAGGATTCACCAGAGACAGAGTGGGGAGTAGAACAGGCAGACTGACTGAAATACACTGCTGAGGGGAGCAGCAGGTGAGACAGGAGAGGTCTGCTGCGCCATATGGGTAGCTCCCTGGCTGTGGATAGCTTCACAGTGCTTAACCCTTTGCGCCACCAGGGAGGCCCACATTGGTGAATTTAAATCACAAGAGCAGGTATTTAAAGGGTGGGGAGAGGAAAGGTAATAGAATGGGCTTATTTGAACTAGCCTTCCCAGAGAAGGATGCCTCTTTGATGGGAATGCCTCTGCCATCAAAGCTTCATTCAGACTATTATTGTGCTGCAAAGAAGAAGTCAGTTGTCAAGCTTATCCTACAACAATGCTTTGCAAGTTAACTGTGTGAAGTTAACAAAACAGGGAAATAATATCCTTTCAGAAATATACTGCTAAGGTATGAGGGAGGCTCTCACTGACATCTTAACTTTTCCTCTACAGGTCGCCTTGGATTCAGTGACCTGTATTTGGGGAATCAAAGTGGAGAGAACAGAAATGTGGGTAGGAAATTAACCGGATAGAACACTATAGTAAAGGGAATTACTTTGGTTTCATTTAAAATTTTATATTTGAAAAATTATTTTCTTTGAATAGGTACATTAGCATAAGTTTGGGGGGGGGGAAGAGGAAAAAATTACCTCTCCTAGCCAAAACCCAACCACTATAACATATGGGCAAATTACTTTTAAGCTCTCCCTCTGTGAACTAAAAAAATTTTTTTTGAGATAAAATTCACATAAAACTCCTTTTGATTATCTTCAAGTACAACTCAGTGGTTTTTTAGCATATTCACAGAGTGGTACAACCAGTAATACTACTGTTACAGGGCAGGGTGGGGGTACCCCAGAACCCCCAAACCTGCCTGCTCTAAATGGGTTCTACCATCTACCGCATCAAGAAAAAACATACTCTAGTGTGTAAGACCTTCATTAGAAAATAACTTTAATACAATTAGTGTGTTTTAAAGAGAAGAGAAAGAATAGAATTAAAAGTTTTCACACACAACACCATCCCCTTGAGGGTAAATGCCCCACCAAACAGGGTTGGCCCAAAGCAGGGCCACTAAGGCCCAAAAGCTTGTCTTAAGCCTAAGGCATCTCCTGGTGGTGATATCGGAATTGTCAGGCCTAGTCTTTTAGCCAGGAATGGATCTCAGGCTGCAGGGCAGCACTGAGCCCCGGCCACTAGACCCCCATGGGTTGGTGTCTGACGAAGCCGCAGCAGGGACTTTGTAGACGCTCAGGCAAGCAAGTAAGAAGAGGCAGGTCAGGTTTGTTTAGAAGAAAAAGTTTATTGAGGAGGAAAAGAGCAGAAATAAAGTGGGACTCCCAGGCCAGGGAACCAGGCCTGGGAGGGGCAAGGAAGCCAAAGTGGAGTCGTGTCTTAGGGAATATAGACCTTTTTTCCCTCGTTATTCTAAAGCTGCCCCAGTCTCTTTGTGATTGGTCAGTTCTCGGCTGTCTCACTTAATTTGCTAGAGTGGGGATCTTCATATTCCTTATCTAACAGCTTTCTCTTTCCCCATTTGTTGTATTTTTAAATTTATGGCCCAGTCCTCTGGATGGGCATCCCTGCATTGAAGTTAAACAGCTGCCCTTCTAATGTGACCATAAATTAAACCACTCTCCATTTCTCCAATCTCTGCCTCCCTTTACCACCTGAAGGAAACCAGGACCAGCGTTAACAATGTTGTCCTTGGTCCTGGCATGTTTGTTTTTCCTAATGGAATGGGTTACTTTCCCTTGCTTGTCCTTATCTCTGAAGCCTCCCTAAATTTTTCAGAGGTCTCCTCCTGTACTATCCCTAAAACTGCCTAATAATCTTAGCTTGCCATGTCTCAGTGGGAACCTAGGAAAAGGACAGAAGGGGCCAGACAAGTCTGAAAGGAAAAATACAGAATCAGCTCCCCACAGATCTCTCACCCACATCTGTTTCAAGTGTCTCCTTCCTTGTCCCCAAGTCACTGGTTCAAGTCCAAGACTGAGAAGCAAGCGCAGCTTCTTCACACATCTCTGTGCTCCATGAACCTCCTCCAGGTCTCCTCCTTGCTCTCCTACCTTCCCCAAGTCTTCTCTTTCAGTCTCCTCCTCTCTGTCCAGCTCCACCCTTCCCTGGGGTGGGGCTTACAGTCTCCCCTTTTTCACTTTCCCCCCCACCATATCAATGGTGGCAAAGGTCTCAGGGTGCAGCCTTAGGAGACAATGTTTTCCAGGGTTCCAGTGCATGTAAGAGAAACAACAGTCAGTCATTAGTCATTGTCCATGGATGTCTAGTGTGGCAGAAGTTCTCCATTTCTGGAAAACAGTCCATCAGTCCAAGCCAAAAATAAAAAACAAACACTATCTGGCGGCATCAGCCAAAATAAAATAGCAAACATTATGTTGGAAAATCATAGCAAGAAAAACCTTCAAACTGGCAAGTTTTTCCTGGGGTCCTGGATATGGTTGCCTGTTTAATTTTCTCTAGACATTGCCCTTCCTGCTGTACATGTCTAACACATTCACTAGAAGCAGTGCTGCACACCCACCTGCCACACCTTCTTTTTTTCTTTTTTATTTTTAAAGATTTATTTATTTATGTATACAAAAGCTGGGGTACAGGCCAGAGATGTGGAGGGCAGGTGAGAAGATTCACCAGAGACAGAGTGGGGAACAGAACAGGCAGATTGACTGAAGTACACTGCTGAGGGGAGCAGCGGGCGAGACAGGAGAGGTCTGCAGCACCATGTGGGTAGCTCCCTTCTGGGGATGGAACTAGTGCTGCAGTGGCTTCAAACAGCTTCATTGGTTTTGTCTTAATGCCTTGTACCACCAGGGAGGCCCCCCCACATCTTCTTTCTTTTTCAGTAAGGACGTGAGGTTGCCAGCTGGGCTTCAGCACTCACTGGCTGTGGAAGCCGAAGCACAAAGACAGGCCAAAGTGCGGGTAAGCCAGCACCAAGCAGCCTGTCCTCCTCCTAGGTCTGCTCATTGAGGAGCACCAGAGCATCCAAGGAAGGGACTATGGTGATGGTGCATGGGTGATGGGTGGTGGGAATTTCACGGGAACTATAACCAAGATGAGAAAGCATACATTGTACAAAAATGAAGAATGATGTCAAAAATATATAAAATAAAAAATATAATAAATAAATAATAAATAAATATGGATGCCTGAGTCCCCCCAAAAAGAAGACTGCTCGCGTGAACTCTTCCCCTTTGTTTCCTCACCTCCCATTCATCCCGGAGTGGGGAGAAATCTGACTGAGGCCCACCACTCTGTTAAAATCACTCTTGGAGTATGTGAATGGCCTCCTAACGAATAGCATTTTTCCTGTTCTACTCTTCCTCTGAAGCTACTGGTTCAGGCACGCGCCTCCTCTTTCCTGAGTCTTGCCTTTGTTGTCTCCTCAAGGCATCGTCCAACATTTCATCTCTCTTTCTCTCACGCTGGCATCTTCCCCTGGGCAATATCAGTCCCCTGTCAACTGTAGGTCAACGACACCCAGACCTGCATCCCTAGCTCTGTCCAAGTTCTGGAGGGACAGCCACGATGAGGGCTCAAGTCCCTCAGTGCCAAGAGAAGGCTGTGCTCTCAGCCCTCCACTCAGCTGTGCCCCTGAGAAGCAAAAATGTGACTGCTCACAGCTCCTGAGGACTGAGGTGTAGGTGGGCTGGGGGGTTGGGAAGAGGCTTCTCTTAAAGAATAGAAAGTGGTGTAGAAAAACCCCAGACATGGAAGAAGGTCAATACTGAAGCACTGATGAAAGGCAAAGGGAAGAAAGTGGTCATCTGGGCAGAGGGCTTCTAGATTTCTCTGTGTTTGGTCCTCTTTGTCCACTTTAAGATGACATTGGAGTGGGGAATCTGGTGCTTTTTCTTCTGAAATGTTAACCTCTTCATTTTGGGGAGTCACCCTTCCAGGCTTCCATGCCTTCAGAACGCTGACCAGTCTTTTCTCTCTATGGTGATACCCCACTAATCTTTCAAGGTCCACTAGACAAAATTAATAATTCCCCTATCACTTCATCTCAACCTGTCAGGGTCCTTAAATTCTGTCCTAAAATTTTAATTAATAGCATAATATGTTTCCCTAGATTTTGACCTTGAGCAAGAAGAAAGTGTACTCTGCCCTTAACAGCGCCTGCCCCACAGTGGACACTCATGCTTGCTTGTTGAGTCACACTGGATAATTATTTATGGAACAAAGAAGAAAAATCACTGTGCTTTTCTCTACATCTGTTCTCTAGATGATCGCCGCGGAAGGGGAGAAGGCCGCCTCTGAGTCCCTGAGGATGGCAGCTGAGATTCTATCGGGCACCCCAGCTGCTGTTCAGCTGCGATACCTCCACACCCTTCAATCTTTATCCACAGACAAACCTTCCACTGTGATTTTACCTTTGCCATTTGACTTGCTAAATGTCCTGTCTTCCCCCAGCAACAGAACACAAGGAAGCATCCCCTTACCCAACCCTCCCAGGCCTGTGGAGCCACTGAATCCTAAGAAGAAAGACTCCCCCATGTTATAGGTGGAGCCGAGGACAATGGGGCTGTCAAGGAGCCACATCCCTGAGTGAGCACTTGCTCCTTATCGCCTGCCCTCTCTTTAGTTGCCGTATGGAATCCTGAAGTCACAGTGCAGCAAACTACATAAGAAGACGTTGAGATGAGAGGGCAGAGAAGCCATGTAACAATTTGAGATGGATCATCTATGGGAGTAATTATGGAAAGAGCTTTAGCCAGCATTTTGCTTTGGAAAGAATTTTGAGTCTATGTGTGGCTGAAGTTCGACCTCTGAAGATGTAGTTCAGGGTCCTGTAGGACGACTGTCCTCTGGCCCCTCTGGCAAGGTCTTTGCTGCTCCCAAAGACCTTTTTACCTGCCTCTTTGTTGTGCTTATTATGAGCTACCATAGTCCAGGACTTAGCGTGCAGTCTTCTCCCCAATTATTTTATGACCTCAAAGCACCTCTTAGTCTTTTCCCTGCACAACACTCAATCTTGCACACCCCATCCCATCTCCCTCCACTTAACCCTGATGTTGTACCACAGCGACACTTAAATGTTCTTGAGTGAATGAAAGAAAAAGAGATGTGCTTGGACTGGATATAAAATTTACACCTAATTAAGGGATTTTTGGCACTTTTTTACTATAGAGAAATAACAAAAAGGACCAAAAAATTTTTCTGATAAATATTGGGAAGGTGTGAGGAAGAATCACTATAAATATGAAATTAATACATTTTCAATATCAAATGTACCAGTATGTTTGTTTTTCAAACAGTAATAACATGTTGTGTTCTACACATGCCTGGAACTGTGCTTTTCTTGGGCAGATGTTACCTAATAGGAATACATCCTTATAAGTCTTATTTTCCATTAACTTGCATTATACAATAATAATAAACCCAGGGCCTCCCTTGGTGACCTAAGGGTTACGTCTCAGCACTATCACTACTGAAGCCTGAGTTAAATCCTGGCCAGGGAGCCGACCTACAAATGGCACAGGAGACCTCTCCTATCTTACCCACTGCTCCCCTCAGCAGTGTATTGCAGTAAATCCACCTGTTCTGCTCCCCACTCTGTCTCAGGTGAATCCTCTCAGCCCCTCCCTGCCTGCACCTCTGGCTTACACCCCAGTTCTTCTACTCAAAAATAAAAAAAAAAAAAACAACTCAGCCAAGTAAATAAGAGGTATATAGCAAATCCTCTATCAACTTTAAAAATCAATAGTATTGGGGCCTCCCTGGTGGCCCTGGTGGTTAAAGTTTCAGTGCTATCACCACTATGGCCTCATTTGGATCCTGGTCAGGGAGATAACCCACATGGAGCAGCAGACATCTCCTGTCTGACCCTCTGTTCCCTTTAGCAGTGTATTGGAGTAAATCCAAGTATTCTGCTCCCCACTCTGTCGCTGGTGAATTCTCTCACCCCCCTCTGGCCTACACCCCAGTTCTTTTACACACAAAAAAAATCAATTACATTAAAGACATTACTGACATTACAAAATTATTACTAAAATCATCCTGTGAATGAAATGCTAGTTAAAATAGGAATCCCCACGTATCTAAGTCAGAGAGAAATGATGACAACTATCCCCAGTCCCTCACTATTTGGTGATTTCTGTCCTTCAAATCTCCTCTTCAATCTTCATCATGTTACCTGATATTATTATTTTATTTTGGGGATGTATCCATGCTATCCTGTGATGCAAATTTCATTTTACATAAAAACACATGGATAGGATTTTTGCTTATGAAGGTTAGCCTTTAATAGCTTGCCGATCATTATTTTAGAGAGAAAATGTATTTTCTGAGCCTCTCACAGTGGATCTAGAAACTTTTGTAGTATTCTGTCTGTTTGAAACAAAAAGTTTCTCAATACATTTAAGTAACAGAAACAGGGTCCAAGATCAAGGATGCTTTGCCTATACTGTCCTTTCTCAATCACTTCAATATTCCTTCCTTTTCTGCCATCCTTCTGCCCTCTAAAAAAAGAACAAAAGTTCTCCAGCAGTGTATCATAACATGGTATTATGTTGCCAATCTTAGGGTGTCAAAAGTCTAGTTCATGCCATCCTATGAAACATGTTCCATATCTTAAAGAAAAGTTCCCCTTAGTCCCTATCCCAAGGGAGATATGTGGCTGTGGGGGACTGGCAGTGCTAAAAGTCACAGATTAGATGGTCTCTGCTGGAGGCAATGAGAGATTCTGAAGTCAAAAGAGCAGGCAAAGCTCCAACCATACACAAAATACAAAATGTGGAATCCAGAAGATTGTCCAATCCAAGAAAGTCAAAGGCAGGTAACAAAATCTTCCAGAACCAGGAGTTGGTGCCAGAGAGTGGCCAGCAAACTCTAATGAGGCAACGATAGGATGAGCATTGAGAGGGAACTTCTGAGGGATATCCTAGAATGTCTAATCTATTGGGGTTGCTTTTTGTGAACCAATCAGGGCATGGTCACACATGGCCCAGTCCATTAAAAGGTCAGTGCCAACTAGAGCACACTGAAGTGGGCAGCATTTCTCCTGACCACCATCCCAGTACACTGGCTATTGGGATTAGGATGATATCAAGGTTTGTTGGTCACTTTTCATCCCATATACATGGTTCCTGACCTCAGGTTGGCATACGTTGGCAGGAGTAATGGAGGGGAAGGTAGGGCCATGCTGATGGACGTATAGCAAAGCCAGGAACAAAACAATGAGTGAATGCCAGGATGATAATGTAGTAATGGCTTTTATGGCCCTTAATAATTCCACATCACTCTGTTCTTGTCAAAAGCAGGTTTTGCCTGCATTATCTGCCTATGTTTCTCCTTCTGGTGGTCTCTTCTGATATCTGGCTCTAGTCAACATAGAACTTTCTTGTTAGACTGCCAGAAGGCATCTTTGAGGTCTGTTTGAGTGCCCTCTGGTGTCCTTGGGTTATGGGACAATTGGGATGTGGAATCTTGGTGGCAGAGAAATAACGGGGACAAGGTGCTCTGAAACTGTTATGGGTGGAAGGTTATAGTGAACCTCTCTGATGGTGCTGTCTGCAAGGTTTCAGCACCAGAATTCTCTGAAACCTGGATGCTGCATTCCCCTGGGTACTGATCTTGAAATGACAGGTGGAAGATAAGCTGGACAGTACAATCAAAGCTAGGACACATACTAGGCAACAATCTTTTCCCTGCAAAGTGATTTTAATATTAATAGTGACAGTGTCTTAGTTCGAGCTGTTATAACAAAATGCCATAGACAGAGTGGTTTTTAAACAATAGAAATTTATTTCATACAGTTCTAGAGGCTAGAAAGTTTCAGTTCAAGATGTCAGCAGAATTAGCATCTGGTGAGGACCCTCTTCTGGTTCATAGACAGATGTCTCCCCACTTTTCTCCCTCTGTGTGCTGACACCTGGCATAAGTGGGAGGGAATTCTCTGGGGTCTCTTTTTATTTTATTTTATTTTCATGATAAAGATTGCTTTATTAGCAGCAGTACAAGTCAATAAGTATTGATCCCCAAAGAACTCTGATTATTTATCAGATCACTGAACTCGCTGACTGAAGTCAATTCTGCTTCTTGGGAAATGAAGCCATAGCCAGCTGATATCGAACTTAGCAGATTTGATCCAGACTCTGCCAATCATTAATCTTGCACAGGATGTGAGAGGCCCTGAGAGGCCAGAGTTCCCTCCTCAGTGCTGAACTCCATAAGAAAACGTCTCAGCCAGGACTGAGCCTCCACCGCATCACACTCAGCCTTCCAAGCCTGCTGGAAATGGAGCTTAGCTTCTCACTGTGGGAGCAAATTAAAACCCTTGGGGCTGACATGCTGATGCCTTCAGGATTTAGGAGTCTTCCCCTGGTGAGAAAGTGCAGTTCTCTGAAGGCAGGGTGGAAGGGCGCGGCCCCTGTTGGTGGTGATCTCGCGTCCCCTGCTGGCCGTCCTGGGGGTTTCTCCGCTCTCAAAGCCACGTCATTCAGCAGGTGGCGCTGTTGGTGGGAGGTGGGGCGGTCCCAGCCGTCAAACCGGTTCTCTACCTGGGACGTCTTGAGGACAGGACCAGGCAAACAAAGAAATCTTATTTTTTGACAGTTGAATAAAACAGAATTGATTAATTAATTTGCATAATTTTAGCATTTAAGCACAGTCTCAGATGCAACTGTACATATGCTAAACAACAGATAATCGTGCTTCCTTAGCAAAATATTTGGGTTGAATATAAAATTCACAGCCTTTCCACTTTTTTTCAAATAAACAATTCAAATTCAGTGTATACCATGTTCACCATCTTGAACATGAGAGCTTAGTTTTAAACACTCTAATAATGAATGTGCTTGTGACATAACAGGGTCAGAAGGCAAACCTTGAGGGAGCTACACACCGATTGTAACTAATCCCTGTAATCCTAGGCTGATGTTTTCAATGAACTATGCTTTAAAGATAAGCAGATGAATGAGATAATATCCACCAGTCCTAAAAGTAACCAATTTTTTTTTTCAAATAATGATTGCATCTCTTCACAACCACAAAAAAAGAGAGAAGTTTCTGCTTTGAAGTAAGAGAAGGCTGTGATGTTTAAAACTGCCCATCTACCACATGGTATCCCTAGATTGGCAGGAAGTTTGAGGCTAGTAACCCAATACTGCACATGCTTAGTACCAGAGAGAGCAGTACTGCCTCTCAGATAATTATAGTTGTGGGTTTCAACCTGTCTGTAGGCGCTCAAGAACAAGCAGAAAGGCTTCCTTTGTTATGTCTGGCTTGGAGTATTCTCAAGGCTGAGTTCACTATCCAGGCAGCTTTTGCCAAAAGCATTTAAAGTCATAGGTGCTGACTTCTATTTACAATAGCTAAGCTTTGGAAACAGCCCAGATGCCTAAAAATAGATGACTGGATCAAGAAGATGTGGTACATATATACCATGGAATATTACTCAGCATTCAAAAAAGATAAACACATGCAATTTGCAGCAACATGGATGGCGCTGGAAGGGATCATGCTCAGCGAAATAAGCCAGAAAGAAAAAGAAAAATACCGGATGGTCTCACTCATAGCAGGAATCTAGAAAACTTAAATAAGGGACCAGGAAAATGAATAACTGTAAGAAAGTGAAAATCAAAATCAACAAAAAACTATGAACCAGAGACACTTTTGGGGGGGTGGGGGGCAGGAGGGGAGGGACTGGGGTCAGAATGGGGGGGCTGAAATTGTATGGGGAATATAAAAATAAAATTTATTATTAATTAAAAAAAAATAAAGTCATAGGTGCTGACATCATACCTAGGCAATTTAAGGCTAGGGGGTTGAGGTCCAGTCTTCAGTGGGTCAGTACAGCAACAAACGTCTATCTGTAGCACGGCTGTATGTGTGTGGAATTAAGTTCATACCATTTCTAGGAAGCTCAAGAAAAATGTGACCCATAATTGTGTAGAAATAGCTGGTACAAATGTTCCATGAAAACATGATGAATCAGGGCCTCTCCGGTGGCGCAGCGGTTGAGCGCTGGGTTGCGAAGCTGCCCGCAGCCTCTGCAGCACCGGTTCGTTCCCCGGCTGCTCCCCGGCCACCGGAGGAGGGTCCCACATGGCGCACAGACCTTTCCTGTCGCCCGCTGCTCCCCTCAGCAGTGTACTTCGGTCCTTCTGCCTGCTCTGCTCCCCGCTCTGGCTCTGGTGAATTCTCTCACACTCCCATGCTTCTGACTGTGCCCAGTGCTTGTATAAATAAATAAATAAATAAATAAATAAATAAATAAATAAATAAATAAATAAATAAATAAATAAATAAATCTTAAAAAAAAAAAGAAAACATGATGAATCAGGGGCCTCCCTGATGGCGCAGGGGGTTGAGATGCAACCTATGGAGCTGTCTGCAGCCACTCCAGCATGAGCTCGATTCCCTGGCTGGCCAGGGAGCAGTTGCCCACATGGCGCAGAAGACCTCTCCTGACTCGCCCGCTGCTCCCCTCAGCAGTATACTTCGGTCAATCTGCCTGTTCTGTTCCCCACTCTGTCTCTGGTGAATCCTCTCATACCCCACACCTCTGGCCTAATCTCCGGCTCTTGTATGCATAAATAAATCTTAAAAAAAAAAAAAAAAGAAAACATGACGAATCAAAGTCTGTGTGTTCGCTCATTCATGCATTCACTCATTGACCAAAACGTTCTAGACCTTGTTTTGATTCTGGGAAGTACATGGCACATGGCAAAATGTCCCTACCCAAAGAGGTCCATCCTAGTGAAGGGAAGCATGAAAAAAAGATAAAGAAACTGAAAACAAAGAAACAACCAAACAAAAAAATATATAGACTGTGATATTAAAGCTAAAGGAAATGTGAAGTGTAATGAAGGCAATTAGTTAGCTATTAAAATTGGGAATATCCAGAGAACCAAATTGTGCTGAGACATTGGGGGATTAGGAAATTTTCTCAGAGTCAAGAAAAAATTATTTCAAAATTGTAGCTTTTCCAATGATCTGAAACTTTGAAATTTCTTGGTTATTAGTTTGTGAGCTATGAAAATTTTAATAAATTCTGGTGGAGTGGAAGCTTTAAATTAGTCTTAAACTCTTCTCCTGATTCACCACCATAGAAATGCTGCTGCCCTTCGGAGTTCTCGGTTCCTGTCTGCATTCTCTCTCAAGCCATCACCTGCACCACAGGATTAAAATCACCAGTGTCTCATCTGCTGCCTTGACTGCACTGGAACTTCTGTTTTCATTTCTAGTGCCTGTGCTTTCTATATGTCTGCACCCATTACCAACCTGACTTGGCTAATACATGAACTATCTCCCCATAGAAAGCTACACCCTGATGAGAAAATCACTTATCTACTTACCCTCTCAATACACAGCCTTGTGCAGATGCATCAAATCAGTGAATATGTTGGTCCCTGAGTCCCAGAATATTTGGGAAGGATACTGGAGATAAGAGTCATGGACAGGAACTGATTAGGCAAGAAGATCAGAAGATCCAGGTCATGGGAATGGTGGAGAGAGAGAGAGAGAGAGAGAGAACGCACGCACACGCGAGAGAGCTGTGTATCCTCCATAAACAATAATTTCTCATTTCCAAAGAGAATCCTATCCATGGTTACATAGCCCACTACCAGATGCCACCCTTTCTAGGGATTGACAGGCAAAGCTCAGACAGGAGGAGGGCGCCAGGAGAAGCCAGACTTCACATAAATTTCCAGGATATATTCATTCAAACTCCCCATCACCAAGTGGGAAGACCCCAGGTCAGTCCACAAGGTCAAGTAGTGTTCTGTGCAGAATAGGGGACTCTGCCTCCTTCTGAGGACAAAACAGTAAGTTTCTTGCCTTTGAGTTGCAGATGAGGAAATGGCTCTGCTCCCTCTGTAGTGGATGCCCATCTGGTCTTCTTTACTCCCACGGCCCAATCATGTTCTAAATCATGAATTGGTGCTTTCCTTTTTTTACCATACCTTACTTCATCACCTGGAAGAAGAAGGTGCAGCCACTTTCTTGTGACCAAGCCCCAACCTCTTTTCCCTCAGCCTAACACCAAGCCACTGCCGCTCAAAATAAGCTCTGCCTCTGGAGAACTGGCAGACGTCACCGGGAGAAGACAGGGTGATGTTGCTGGGGTGGGTCATGGGTTACGTGGGTCATGTTACTGTGTCTGACCAAATCATCACCACCACACACAGGGGAGCGATGGCGCCTCACTGTGGTCTGGAGGTGCATGTCTCTAATACGTGATGATGAGCATATTTTCATGCGGTACTTTGACTTTGCCAGATTGGACTGTTATAGCTGGCTTTTTGACACTGTAATGAGATTCCAATTTCTGCAAAGTTTTTTGGGCTAGTTTCAGCATCTAATCATCATTTAAAAGTTTTAAACATGGAAATATATTTTGGAAGGGCAAGAAAACACTTCTTTACATGGTATCCATTTTGGATTCTGCCTGGATTTTACTGAGCTGTAATTCCTGAAGAGCAGACTCAGGGCTGGAAAAGAATGTTTCTTGAAATTATCAGTCATTTCTATTGTTTGTGCTTTTTCTTTTTTTTTTAAAAAGATTTATTTTATTTTATTTTATTTTTTTTTATATATAGAGGCATGTTTTATTTATTTATTTGTTTGTTTATACATGCACTGGGTACAGTCAGAAGCACAGGAGGGTGAGAGAATTCACCAGAGCCAGAGCGGGGAACAGAACAGGCAGAAGGACAGAAGTACACTGCTGAGGGGAGCAGCGGGCGGCAGGAGAGGTCTGCGCGCCATGTGGGACCCTCCTCCGGTGGCCAAGGAGCAGCCGGGGATCGAACCGGCGCCGCAGAGACCGCGGGCAGCTTCGCAACCCAGCGTTCAACCACTGCGCCACTGGGGAGGCCCTAAAAAGATTTATTTTTTATTTATACAATAGCTGGGGTACAGGCCAGAGGTGCGGGAGGGTGAGAGGATTCACCAGAGACAGAATGGGGAGCAGAACAGGCAGACAGACTGAAAGCACTGCTGAGGGGAGCAGCGGGCGAGACAGGAGAGGTCTGCTGCACCATGTGGGAATCTCCCTGGTCAGCCAGGAATTGAACATGCGCTGTAGAGGTTGAGGACAGCTTCACAGCGCTGTGCTCAACTCGCTGCACCACCGGGGAGGCCCTGTTTGTGCTTTTTCTCTAGTAATTTCATACATGTTCTCATCTAAACATACCCTCTGTTTTTAACATTCTGGAAAAATCCTAGATCTGATATGTTGTGATTTCTTCTCAACTCAGCAAGAACCAACTCTGCTTATTATTTCAGAAATGCTTTCTGGTGAATGAAAGAGGCTGATCTTGTACAAAGGTGTTACTGTTTCTTTCCTTCTATTGAAACTTTTAAAATAATCTCAGGTTCTGGACCTCAGTGTCAGTATATCTTGACCAAAATAAATCTGCAATTCTTTATAAAAACATAGTGCCTCGGGGCCTCCCTGGTGGTGCAAGGGGTTAAGTCTCAGTGCTATCAGGCTACAGGCAACCACTGAAGGAGTTTGATCCTCGGCCAGGAAGCTACCCACATGGCACTGCAGACCTCTCCTGTCTTGCCCACCCATCCTCCCAGCAGTGTAATTCAGAAGATCCACCTGTTCTGCTCCCCACTCTATCTCTGGTGAATCTTCTCTCACATACAAACCCACCCACACCTTTGGCCTACACCTCAGTTCTTGTATGCATAAATAAATAAAAATAAATCTTTAAAAATATATATTGCCTCCCAAACATGCTTCTAACAAATTACCCTTTTGTGTTTGCAAGGGTGTGGGTTTCTGTTTTGCAACCAGACTATCACCACTAAAATGCTGGGTAGCTCTGTAGTGACCAATATCTCATTCCACTGCTAGTGGCAGCAGACATAATTCTGGCATTTGGAGAATGATCCTACCACACCACAGAGCTGATGTATTTGAAGAAGCAGGGTTCTCATGATCAGGGATGGGGGACTGCTAATTTGTTGGAAATGACCACTCAATCCTGCAAAAAGCAGATGATTAACAAACATTATTCTGAAATTACATCCAAAAGCCCCTAAATTTGCTAGAATCATCTAAGACTCTCTTTGGAAAGGCAAATGGTAGGGCTGTCTAGGCCCTTGTAGGTGGTAACTCTAAGCTTGAGTCAACAGCTTCCACTTTGGCTGATAGTTGGACCATGAGTACAGCCAACTATTCAAAAAATTCCATGCTTTCTTCTCCCAGAGTTAGAGTGATGCATTAGCTTAGGTAGGTTTTTGAAACCCATCTATACACATTTTGCTGATGGCCAGGAACAGGCCTGGACAGGGGGTTGGCTTTACTAAGGCTGGGGACTCTGGAGTCAGTGGACTCTCTGAGGCCTATGTAGCAGGCAAAATTCTAAAATTCTGGAAGCTAATCCAAAGGAACACCAAATATGTGAGCCAAAACAGGTACAGAAATCTCACCTTAGGTGTCTGGAGCCAAAGAGGGAAGAACACACACAAGTGAGACAGGAGAGTGGGGCAGGAAGGAGCTCTTGCCGAATGACTGCCCAGAACATCCACTTATCATCTGCAACTTATTTTTGCAGGTTAGTCCATCTCTAGTTTTGACACATCCAGGATCATGAACAGATCAGATAGATGAAGCAAGAAAATTTAAAAAATGGAAATTCTGGATGAATCTTTGGCAATACTGGCCCTATAAGGGAAGCCATCTGAGCAATGGCCTGCTGGCACACTGGCATTGTCAAACAATCTAGACAGAGGTACAGCAACTGGGGGCTCTGATGCTAATCAGCTCTCTGATCTTCGGGAGTCTTATAACCATTTCAGACCTCAGTTTCATCTTCTGAGAAGTGGGGATAACAGCATCTCCCCTGCTTACTTTGTAGGATTATTGTAATGATCAGATGATCAGATAAATCACACATATTTCTGAAATCATAATACATCTGAAAATGCTGCAGAAACCTAAGAGCATTATCAGGAGCCTCTCTTTTAAATTGAAAAGAGAATACCTTTTATTTGCCATTCTTCCATGCAAAATTCATTTTCAAAAAATTGTTTTCTTTATAGAAACCAATATTTTTCATAGACCTCTGTTAGGAAATCAATTTAAGAAGCTAGCAAATCTTTGCACAAGTATCTTTAATCTGGGGAAAAAAACTAATGCACAGATAACCTACAGCCATCACTTTGACTTTAAAAGAAAAAGTGTTCTTGGCTTGTATATCATAATTTTTCTAGTTGTTGCAAAGGAAGTGTTTCCAGTTGAGCCACGTTGTTGACTCTACAGCAGAGCCATCTGGGGTGGGTTCAGTAAGGGGAACTATGTGATGCCCACCACCCCACAGATGCTATTTGGGTTTTATGTTGTGATTGGGTTTAGTCCCGGTTCTGGATTTATTGCTGGAAGGACCCTCCTTTCGATGCGCTTCTGAAAAGACAAAAACAATTAACAGCATTGATAACAACTACCTATTTACTAAGAATTTTTTATCTTATAGAGCAATAAAAACAATTTTGTTCTGCCTGAGTAACCCCCAAGCTCCAAACAAGCTGTGTGCCTCTAAGGTAATGGGAAATTGAGGTGCAGAATGCACTTTCCCAAAGTTTAAGTGTATTTGATTAACTGCCTGAGTCCTGGAAAAGTGAGCTATGTGGCCTAGAAGAGAAAAGAAAGGAAGAACATTCCTCCTTCCTTCTTGTACACATCCCAAGCTTAGTGGAAAAAAAATCGAATAGAACTAGTATCCAGAACCATCTCACAGCCACCCTTGCACCCTTGTTCTGTCTCCTGGTCCCCATGGTCAGTCTCCTGCAAATAGATCCTACATAAACCCCACCCTGTAGTGTATCTCCTCACTCCTCGCCATTGGTCCCACTGAGATCAGAGGCCACACAGACTCCCTACTTAATTCCTTTCTTCATTCAATTCAGAGGACAATAATTATTAAAAATACTGACATAAAAAATAATGTCTCCCTCCTCTGTCCAGATCTTTACTCCATATTCACAAGGCTCTTTCCTATAACAAACATAATTTTCCATCCCTTCACCACACAGCTCTCAGGAGAAGAGTCTCATCACACTATTTCCTACAGAGATGGTACTATATACGCCCTCTGAGTGTCAGACAGTTCCAAAGGTGTCTGTGTTTTTTAAAGGCGTGCCAGCTAACCCTAAGGAATGTCTGACTTGGATTTTCCAGAGAAAATGTTTAAGTCACCTGCGTGGCATGGGGACTGCCTTGGTTAGGAGTCAATTCCCCTAAGCTTTGCAAGTCTTTTCATCTATCACTTTGCACCCCACCCCCCTCCATGACTTTGATGGGGGTGTCTCTAAAGATGGGGAAGGATGACTATGTGTTTGTACAGGTTACTGTTTGGGGTTGGGAAGTAACTATATATATAAATACATATGCATATATATATATATAACTTAGATATATAGCTATAAAAAATTTTATTCTTGATTTAATCTAATCCCCAAGACCTTTATGGAAATGGACCTAACTGAAGTCACTCATTCTATAGTGAAGTAATACCTCAATTTAACACATAAGCCTTTTGTATGGTTTGCATAATTATTCTGTAATCTGGAAAAGGTTAGTTTTCAAATTACCAGGATAAAATTGTAACACATGAGAGGATGAATTTTTTTTTAATTCATGAAAACTATTTCACATATATTCAAACCTAAAACTAAAGGATTTGTAATAACTAACATTTTACCAGTTGAGAATTAACAGAAGAAGAGAAAATGGGCTCAGATTCTTCCTCTAGACAGTATTGACACATGGGGCCAGAAACTGTGAGGGACTGGCTAACTTATTGCTTTTGCTGGGGGTGCAGGTGAAGATAGGGGTGACAGAAGAAAACAGAAAGTAGCTATCTTCTCAGTACTATCCCTTCTGCCAGCAGGTGTCCTGAGAAACGACCTTGGATTGAAGATGAAAGCAAACTTTTTTTAAAAAGCTTCCAATATTGGGGATATTGAGAAGTGCATGAGGGCAAATTATAGCACTAATTAAAGATAAAAAATGAAGAGTTAAATTCCTTTTCCTGTAGGTAATTATTATCATCATAGAACATGCATTAAGTATAAAACAATAAAGACGAAATTCCCCATAAACCTCCATCCACCAGGGACAATGTCTGACAATATTTGGGTGTATTTCTTTTTTTTTTTTTTTTGCATTTTATTTTATTTATTTATTTTTTTAAATAATAAATTTTATTTTTATATTCCCCCATACAATTGCAAAAGCCCCATTCTGACCCCAATCCTCCCTTCCCGCCCCCCCCCCCAAAAAGTGTCTCTGGTTCATAGTTTTTTGTTGATTTTGATTTTCACTTTCTTATATTCATTTTCCTGGTCCCTTATTTAAGTTTTCTAGATTCCTGCTATGAGTGAGACCATCCGGTATTTTCCTTTTTCTTTTTGGCTTATTTCACTGAGCATGATCCCTTCCAGCGCCATCCATGTTGCTGCAAATTGCATGTGTTTATCTTTTTTGAATGCTGAGTAATATTCCATGGTATATATACCACATCTTCTTGATCCAGTCATCTATTTTTGGGCATTTGGGTTGTTTCCAAAGCTTAGCTATTGTAAACAGTGCTGCTATAAACATAGGGGTGCAGGTGTTCTTTGGAATTGATGTTTCTGTGTCCTTTGGGTAAATACCTAGGAGTGGAATTGCTGGATCATATGGAAGCTCTATGTTTAGTAGGTCCAGAAATCTCCACACAGCTCTCCATAGTGGTTGGACCAGTTTGCACTCCCACCAACAGTGCAGAAGAGTTCCTTTTTCTCCACACCCTCGCCAACATTTGTTGTTGCTAGTTTTTTTAATATGTGCCATTCTCACTGGTGTGAGATGGTATCTCATAGTAGTTTTGATTTGCATTTCCCTGATTACAAGTGATGTTGAACATTTTTTCATATGCCTGTTGGCCATTTGCATTTCCTCTTCAGAGAAGTTTCTTTTTAGCTCTTCTGCCCATTTTTTGACTGGATTATTTTCTTTGTTGTTGTTGAGTCTCATCAGCTCTTTGCAGATTTTTGTGATCAGTCCTTTATCATTAGTGTTGGGTGCAAAAATGTTCTCCCAGTTGGTGGGGTTTCTCTTTGTTTTTGTTATTGTCTCTTTTGCTGTGCAGAAGCTCTTTAATTTGATGTAGTCCCAGCTGTTTATCTTCGCCTTCACTATCACTGCTTTGGGTGATGTGTCTGTAAAGATGTCTTTGATGTGCAAATCCCGTAGTGTTTCGCCTATATTTCCTTCTATGTATTTTATGGTTTCAGGTCTTATGTCTAGTTCTTTAATCCATTTTGAGTTGATTTTTGTGTGTGGTGTGAGGTAGTGGTCAAGCTTCATTCTTTTGCATGTAGCGACCCAGTTTTCCCAGCACCATTTATTGAACAAACTTTCTTTGCTCCAATGCATAGTCTTTGCTCCTTTGTCAAAGATTAGTTGACCATAAATCTGTGGGTTTATTTCTGGATTTTCTATTCGATTCCATTGGTCTGTATGTCTGTTCTTGTTCCAATACCATGCAGTTTTGATGATTATGGCTTTGTAGTAGAGTTTGAAGTCTGGGAGTGTGATGCCTCCATTTCCTTCTTTTTTTTTCAGTAGAGCTTTGGCTATTCGGGGTTTTTGGTGATTCCATATGAATTTCATCAATAATTGTTCTATTTCTTTGAAGAATGACATTGAAATTTTGATTGGAATAGCATTGAATCTGTATATTGCTTTTGGAAGGATGGCCATTTTAATAATGTTTATTCTTCCAATCCATGAGCAGGGGATGTCTTTCCATTTCTTTGTGTCTTCTTCTATTTCTTTTAATAGTGTTTTATAGTTTTCTTTGTATAGGTCCTTTATCTTTTTTGTTAGATTTATTCCCAAATATTTGATTTTTTTTGTTTCGATAATAAAAGGGATGGTTTTTCTGATTTCTTCTTCTTCAGATTTGTTGTTTGTGTATAGGAAGGCTACTGACTTTTGCGTGTTGATTTTGTATCCTGCCACTTTACTGAATTGATTGATGAGTTGAATTAGTTTTTCTGTGGAGATTTTGGGGTTCTCTATGTATATTATCATATCATCTGCAAATAGTGATAGTTTGACTTCTTCTTTTCCTATTTGGATTCCTTGGATGTCTTCCTCTTGTCTTATTGCTCTGGCTAGGACTTCCAGTATTATATTGAAAAGCAGTGGTGAGAGTGGACATCCTTGTCTTGTTCCAGATCTTAATGGAATTGCTTTCAGCTTTTCACCATTGAGAATGATACTGGCTGTTGGCTTGTCATAGATGGCCTTTATGATGTTGAGGTGTGTTCCTTGTATCCCAAGAATTTCAAGGGCTTTTATCATGAATGGGTGTTGCACTTTGTCGAAAGCTTTCTCAGCATCTATTGATATTATCATATGGTTTTTATATTTCTTTTGTTGATGTGTTGGATAACGTTGATTGATTTTCGGATGTTAAACCATCCTTGTGTCCCTGGAATGAATCCAACTTGGTCGTGGTGAATTATCTTATGGATACATTGTTGGATTCTGATAGCTAAAATTTTATTGAGGATTTTTGCATCAGTGTTCATTAGGGAGATTGGCCTGTAGTTTTCCTTTTTTGTGTTGTCCTTATTCGGTTTTGGTATTAGTGTATTATTGGCTTCATAGAACGTGTTTGGTATTGTCCCGTCCTTCTCAATTTTTTGGAAGAGTTTGTGAAGGATAGGCACTAATTCGTCTCTGAATGTTTGGTAGAATTCATTTGTAAATCCATCAGGTCCTGGGCTTTTGTTTTTGGGGTGGTTTTTGATTGCCATTTCAATTTCGCTAATTGTAATTGGTCTGTTTAGGTGTTCTATTTCTTCTTTAACTAGCTTTGGGTGATTGTAGAGTTGTAGGAATTTGTCCATCTCCTCTAGATTGTTGAACTTGTTTCCATATAACTGTTCATAGTAGTTACTGATTATTCTTTTGATTTCTGCTGTGTCCGTTGTGATTTCTCCTCTTTCATTTATGATCCTGTGTATTTGTGCTTTCTCCCTTTTTTCCTTTGTGAGCCTGGCTAGGGGTTTGTCTATTTTATTGATTTTTTCAAAGAACCAGCTCTTGGTTTCATTGATCTTTTGGATTGTTTTTTTAGTTTCAATTTCATTTATTTCTGCTTTGGTTTTATTATTTCTTTTCTTCTACTGGTTTTAGGGTTTTTTTGTTGTTCTTTTTCTAGATCTTTGAGCTTTGAGATTAGGTTGTTTCTTTGAGTTCTTTCTTGTTTTTTGATGTGAGCTTCTATTGCTATATATTTTCCTCTTATTACTGCTTTTGCTGCATCCCATACATTTAGGATATTGGTGTCCTCCTTGTCATTCAATTCAAAGAATTTTTTAATTTCTTCTTTGATCTCCTCGTTAGTCCAGTGGTCTTCCATTAGTGTGGTTTTTAATCTCCATGAGGTAGGATAGTTCCTTGCCTTCTTTTTATGGTTTATTTCTAGTTTGATGCCTTCGTGGTCAGAAAAGATGGTTGGTATGATTTCAATCTTGGTGTATCTGTTGATGTTTGTCTTGTGCCCCAGTATGTGATCGATCCTGGAGAATGATCCGTGTGCGCTTGAGAAAAATGTGTACTCCGTTTTTTTTGGGTTTAGTGTTCTATAGATGTCTGTTAAGCCCAAATGCTCTAGGTCCTTATTTAGAGCTTTAGTTTCTTTACTTATTTTTTGTCTTGTTGATCTATCCATTGTTGATAGTGGTGTGTTGAAGTCTCCCACTACGTATGTGTTTTCTCTGATGTCTGTTTTCAGAGAGGACAACAGTTGTCTGATATATTTTGGTGCTCTTTCGTTTGGTGAGTATATGTTAATGAGTGTTATTTCTTCTTGAAGTATTGTCCCCTTGATCATAATGTAGTGACCATTGGGGTCTCTTTTTATTTTTTTGAGTTTGAAGTCTGTTTTATCTGATATAAGTATAGCTGTTCCTGCTTTCTTTTTTGGCCCATTTGCTTGTAGGATTGTTTTCCATCCTTTGACTTTGAGCCTATTTTTATCTTTTGTAGCTAAATGTGTTTCCTGGAGACAGCAAAAGGTTGGGTTTTGTTTCTTAATCCAGGCTGCAACTCTGTGTCTTTTTATTGAAGAGTTTAGTCCATTTACATTTAGAGTTAATATTGATATGTTAGCATCTGTATTTGCCATTGTGTTTGTCTTTCCTTTGATTTTATTTATTTATTCTTTTAATAACTTTTTTTTTTTTTGGTCTTTTTTCGTTGTTATTCGTCCCTCTGAGGTTCTGGCTTTAGGATTCCTTGTAGTATTTTTTGGAGTGAGGGTTTATTCGCAATGAAATTCCGGAGTTTCTCTTTGTCTGGGAAGGTCCATATTCTTTCTTCATGGAGGAAAGAGAGCTTTGCGGGATAGAGTATTCTTGGTTGGCATCTGTTTTCTTGGAGTCTGTTGACTATGTCCCTCCACTCTCTCCTTGCCCGTAGTGTTTCTTCAGAGAAGTCTGATGTCAGCCTGATTGGTTTTCCTTTGAATGTTATCTGTTTCTTCTCTCTTGTCAGCTTCATTATTTTTTCCTTGTCCTGGATTCTTGGGAGCTTTACTATTATGTGTCTTGCTGTGTTTTTCCTTTCGTCGTGGAAGTTTGGTGTTCTTCTTGCTTCTTGTATATCAATTTTCAGCTCCTTCTTCGCATTTGGGAAGTTCTCTTCAATTATCTCCTGGAATATTTTCTCTGTTCCTACATCTCTCTCCTCTCCTTCTGGAATTCCTATAACTCTTATATTTCCTTTCCTCATGGAGTCAGATAGTTCCCGGAGTCTTTCTTCATTCTTTTTCCTTCGTACTTCTCTTTCCTTTTCTGTTTTGGTTCTTTTTATTTCTGTGTCTTCAAGAGTACTTATTCGTTCTTCCATTTCATCTATTCTGCTTTCATTGCTTTTCCCAGAGTTCTTTAGTTCCTCCATTAATTCTTTGATCTCCTGCATTTCTTTTACTTCCCTCTTTAGGGACTCAATTTCATTCTTCTGACCATTGTTTTCCCTCTTTAGGGACTCAATTTCCTTCTTCTGATCTATCACTTTTTTAATCATGGCAATTTTAAATTCTCTTTCTGAAAGGCTCAGAAGTTCTTCCAAGTTGCTGTCGTTGCAATCTGGGGAGTGGTTTTCTTTTTGTGGTGTGCTTCTTTCCTGAGGCGTTGTTAGGTTGCGTGTGGTTCTTCTACTCCCTACTGTCTGTTTTCTAATTTGTTGTATGCGTTGGGACACTGTGTTGCTCGGACTGGCTGGCATCTTGGGTGAACTTCTCCGCTCCCCTCTGGCTCCTGCAGGAGCCATCTCTGGCTTCTGGGGGAGCTTTCTGATGGTTTTAGGCAGTTTTTACTGAAGAAATGTCCCTGTTCTATAATGGCGAAGCGGGATGCAGTCCCTGCGCCTCCGGTCTCAGGCACACTCTTCTGTGTGCCCGGTCTGCCCCGGACGTGGGTGCCTGCTCCCTCTGTGGGCTCAGACTGCTGGTCGGAAGGGGCCTGGCGTGGGCTAACTTCCCGGCTGGCCACTGGGTCCTCCAGAAGCCTTCTGCCCTTCTCAAGCAGTCTTAAGAAATTTCCTGTTCTATGGGGTGTTAGTGACTTTTTTTTCCTGGTCGCTAGGTGGCGCCAGAGATCTCTCCTATTGTCCTTGGGGGGCTGTTTTTCGCCTCCCCCTACCCCGTGGGACAGGGGATAGAGCGGGAATGGTAGGGTAAGCCTCAACAGCTTTGGGGTGCTGTGTCTGCCTTGTGCCCCACCGTCGTGGAGAACCCACGCCCCGAGTTTTCGTGCCCCGGGTCTCAGTTCAAAGCCCTCAGGTCCAGGACACGGGCTGTAGCCCAGTTCAGTGGCGCGGGAATGGCGCCTTTTGCACCCCGCTCCCGTGCCTGGGCGCCTGGTTCCTGCTCACTCAGGGAGGGACTTTCACCCCCGTGAGGGCCTCCGCGCGTCTCCCCGCAAGCCTAGGTCGCAAGCGCGGGGACCTGGGCAGCCAGGATCCCAGTCCGCGTTTGCTTTTCAAGTGCGCCAAGCGCGCCGCTTTCCCGCGCCAGCTTACGGGCAGCCCGGGCTGTGTGCGCGTCTCCCGGGGTCTTTGTTCTTCTCTACTGGCGCCCGGAGCCGTTCGCTCACTGCTGCGGCGGATCCTGCAGGGTTCGCCTCAGCTCCCGTTCACGGGGTGTGGTGGCTGCAATAGTTCCTTTCCACTCCCAGTCCCGCTTGCTGTGTCATTTGTTCTTGTTGGCCGTTTTGGTTTGTTGTTTCCTCCTCTCTGCCGGTCAGAGAGTGCCGCCTCTGTGGGCGGGGGAGGGGAGCAGTGTTCTGCGCTTCCCTCCCTTCTAGTCCTCTTTTATGGCCACTTTCTTCTTCGGGCAGTTTGCTGGCGTCACCCGTTTATCTTCCGTGTCCCGGTTCTCACTGGGACCTGCCGCTTTTCCTCCCTATTAACTTTTTTTAATGGGAGATCTTACTCGCAGCGTCTCCTCGCCGCCATGTTGCTCCGCCCCCTCAAGCTGGGTGTATTTCTTTTTGGTCTGTGACTAGCTTTAAAATGCTGCATCATATCCTGTTTCTTGCATTTGACATTTTAACATGAGAATTTCCTATGTCACTACAAACACCTCTATAGACACCATTTTAACGTGGCGTAGTACTGGCCTTTATTAATATAGCAGAATTCATTTAATGCTTTTTCCCCATGATTGGAGTGATAGGTTGTTTCTATTTTTTCCTAATATATACAATAATACACTGAATCTTTGTGCACTCATTTTTCCCTGTATTTAGTGTTATTTCCTTACAATAAATGCATAAGATTGAAATTATTAGGTGCAAGCATTATACATGTTCTTAAATATCTAAACACACTTCTGAAAGGGTTACATTGGGCCATCTACCCAAAAATATTAACTGTAAAACTGACATAAAAATTAATGTCTTCTCCTCTGTCCAGATCTTTGCTCATATTCACAAGGCTCCTTCCTATAACAAACATAATTTTCCATCCCTTCACCACGCAATGAGAAAAGTCTCATTGCACTATTTCCTACAGAGATGGTACTATATATGCCCTCTGCGTGTCAGAAAACTCCAAAGGTGTCTGTATTTTTTAAAGGAGTGCCAGGCATCATACTTGATTGCTTTTAAAACTTTTTGCCAGTCTAATAATTCAAAATTGTATCTCATATTAGTATACCAGTCAACAATTGTTATGTGGTTTTCCTGTTTGCAAGTTATACTATTATAGTAAATGTATGTGCTTTCCTATGAGAAATATGAACCAGCAGCTCAGCACTAAGGATACAGATACTTTTCTAAGATATCTGTCACCCGGTCAATTTTTTTATAAATGCATCTTAATAAAGCAATATGAGAAAGCAAATCTCACCTTTCTTTAGAGCTTTTGAGGAATCTTGTACTGGATTTATTTCTTCTTCTTCAGCTTCAGCTTCTTCTTCTACTTCTCTCTCCCCTCCATTTTCTTCTTGCATTTCTTCAGCCTTCTTGTTGGACTTCAAAAGTTCCTCTAATTCTTTCTCCAGATTTTTTTTGCTTATAAGGGTGTAATGGAATTTCTCATTTATATCATCACATTGCTCCTCTGCTTTTCTGGCTCTGTTTTCAACCTGCCTAATGTGGGCAAAGTCCAGAGAAACATAACAAAATGGAAAATTTAAAAAAGTATCCTTCATACATAGGAACTCATTGTCTATAAAAGTCAGTGGGGTCAGATGCATGTGCCTGAACAGTACAAACAGAGAAAGCAGCGGCATCAATGACTAACCAAAAACTGGGGACCTGGGCACTACTCTGGATGTGAGAGTTGCAGTTGTGCTATGAATTAGTGAAATCTGACTCCTCAATAGCCAGGGAAGCTCTTTTCAGGAGTTATTTTGCCTTCTCTCAATTGATGTGATCCAACGCACTAAACCCAACAGTGTTCCTTCATTTCGACACCTTTAAAACCAGAGCTCACAATCAAGAAAACCAGTTTGAGATGTGCTTCTGAATTACTAGAGAGTATGTAATATATTTATGTGGCTATGTTCATCTCTTGATGTCGTCAGCCATCTTAACTCTTTGTTGCTCTTCATACTCTTTGGTTATGTAACATTCCTTCTTGCACACAACAGTTTCTCCCAGTTCTGTTTATTTCTATAGTTCATCTCTTAAAAACATACTGAATTGGATCTACTCCTACACCCCATCTCCCCCGGCCCCCACATACACACACAATACATTTTTACTTCCTCCACGTCCACTGTGAGTGAGTGTGGGATATTCCTGTAGCAGCAGTGCAGTTCACTGCCTCTGGGAGATTTAGAGATACCCACCCCACGAGTGACAACGAAGGAAGCAGGAGAACCAAAGGTAAACCAACAAGTGTGGCTTTTTCAGTCAAATCTCCAGGTTAGCCATCTTTACTCTCTTACCATTGTGGGACCTCATACTTACATTAATTTCTCCTGTGTGGATTCAATTATAATCATTGCTTCCAGATACTTTTGGGCCAATGTATTTTGATTAGCTGATTCTCTCTGACAAAGGGAATATGTACTATGAGTGAACTGAGAGTTCCAACAGTTAATACTCTGCTTCTTTTCAGGATATTTTAGACCCAGCCTTCCAGAATGTTCTTTTCTATACATATTTATATAGGAGAAGATTAAGCATACTCTTAATACTTAAAAAGAATAGGATCTGACTGGTATATGCTACAGGTAGACATATACTTGGAGTTTCAAGTAAGAAACAGGAAAAACAGTAAGAAAAAGAAACAGGAAAAGAAAAGGTCTTAAAAGAAAGGGAGAAGGGTAAACATATTTCTCTAATAAATCAAACTAAAGATCAAGGAACTTAACTATATTTATCTTATTAATAATTTACTTCATTAAGCACATAACATTGCAAAATCCAGTAAGATCTTTCAGTTCCTTATGGAACCTAATAAATATTAAAGCAAGGAAAATTTGGGGGAAAACCCCTTTTATTTATTTTGACTCTAATGGTTCCAGAAAACAAAGTAAGAAAAAGGTAAAGGAGGAACTTTAGAAGCCAAAAGTTATAAATACATTTTTTAAATGAATTGATGTCATTTCTCTAGAACTATGTACTTTTTAAAATCTCATTTGCCCATGTTTCCCAACCAGTGGCAATTAAAAGGTGACCTGTCATTATAGATGGAAAGGGAGATCTAAGAAGGTAGGGAGCCTGCCATACACACAGAATGATCTAGTGTATGAAAGCAAAATTCGTATCCAAACCTCTTCACTCCTATTCACACTTTCCATTCCACTGTGCTAGCTCTTCCTAAAAGAACTCTAGAGAAATATTTCAGCATTTCTTAATTGAACTCTTTTACTCTCTTCTTATTTTCCCAATCACATGTTTTTCTCTCCTTCTGTCTTGCTCCCCCTTCTTGGGTCAAAGTTTTAAAACTTAAAATTGCCTTCTGAGAGTCCCAGTATTCTTATGACTGGCAGGAAAACAGAGTCTGTTCCTCAGGGCCTGCAGTGCAATCCAAACCAAGAGAAAAACTTAATCCAGGCTCTATCTCCTGCTCCTAACCTCTGACCTCACACACATCTTCATTCTCTGGGTACCCACACTACCTTGTCTTGGCTGGACTAGCACAACTGTTTAGGCTCCTGGTGATCTCATTTTACTGTGGCAGTGTTCCAGCCACCAAGCCATAGAATAAATGTAATTCATCTTTACCTCCAAGAACTCACAAGTAATTGTACACCAGGACAGCACTTTCCAGACTTTGTGGTCAATGAGAACCTAGAGAGGTTGTAGCAGCAACCCAAATATAGTAGCAGCAGCAAGAACAACTTTTTGAAGTCTGGAGATGGACTTTCTGGCCATACTGTCCTCAGGTAATCTAGCTACTTGGCTCCACACAATCATGCTGTAGATAGAAGGGAACCCCGAGCACATGCCCCACACCCTCCGTTTTGTCCTAGGATACAGGCTCTTGTTTTCTTGTCTGCTTCCTGCCTGACTCCAGGCCTGAACCTGATGCTTAACTTGGATGACAAAGCAGGGTTCTAACCACAGGGGAACAATTCTGAGGCAGGTGGGCTTTGGGTAGAACTGGGGGGTTAGCTGAGAAAATGGTGCTACCCTTCATCTTTTTTGCTCATGTCTCCTGACGTTGCATTAGCACTGCTTCCTCTTGATTGGCATATTAGCATCGTTTTAAAAACTTGTTGAGGGCCCCTCCTGGTGGCGCAGGCGGTTGAGCGCAGTGCTATGAAGCTGTCCACAGCCTCTGAAGCGCCAGTTTGATCCTGGCCTGCCGGAGAGGGTCCCACATGGTGCAGCAGACCTCTCCCTGTCTCGCCCACTGCTCCCCTCAGCAGTCTATTTCGTCAGTCTGCCTGTTATGTTCCCCACTCTGTCTCCTGTGAATCCTCTCACTCTCCCGCAAATATGACCTGTACCCCAGCTCTTGTATAAATAAATAAATAAATCTTTAAAAAAATTAAAATTAAAAAAAGAAAACTTGTTGAAAAGGTACTACTTTGGGAGAATGTGATTGGACCCATGCCCCATGTACCACTCTCACCCCAATTTTGCCAGTTCCTGTTTAACTCTACATGGTCTCTCCCAGTTCGTCTTATCAGACTCAGGACATGTTTCCTACAACTTCCCTGGAGACACAGACTGGCAACTTCTGGGCCACACCTCTGCCTAGACCTAGTGACCTAGCTATCTGCTGCCCAACACTCCTTCCCACAGCTCCTCGCCCAGCACGCCCACTGCCTATGCAGATGGATCAGGTCTCTAACAATGAAAATAGTTCCTAACCTTGGGACTGTGAAATTTGATGAAATCTATGGATTCCCTTCTCCCTCCATCAAGAAAATACATAGTCTGAACAAACATACAAATGCTGTGTACCATTTTTGGAGATTAATGGGATGAAGTGCATTTAAATGCACAGCATCCATCCACCAAGATACTACCTAGGGCTGACTTAAACCTATCACATCCTAGAACTTTTTGTGGAGGAATTTTAAATATGCTTTCCTACTGAATTCCCACAGCCACTGAAAAATTTCCCAATAATTCTTGTGGTTGGAGCTCTGTGCTTATTTTGGTATTTAGTAGAGTCTGCTGAATGACTGTATTTAAGTTGGCCACATACTGAGAAAGATACTGTTAAAGTAAGGAAAAAAATTAAAATACTGATTCAAAATGAGTTTTAAAGAAGAGAATGAGAAGGTTTTATAAAGTTAAGGTGAAAAAATAAGACTTTCCGGGCCTCCCTGGTGGCGAAAGGTGTTGAGATGCAGCTTATTAAACTATCCGCACGCAGCCTCTGCAGCGTGAGTTCGATCCCCCATTGGCCGGGGAGTTACCCACATGGCGCAGTAGACCTCTCTTGACTCGCCTGCTGCTCCCTTAGTACCGTATTTCGGTCAATCTGCCTGTTCTGTTTCCCTCTCTGTTTTTGTGAATCTTACCCCTCACACCTCTGGCCTATACTCCAGTTCTTGTATGCATAAATAAATAAAATCTTTAAAAAAAAAATAAACAAGACTTTCCTAGGGAAAATGCTGGAAGGAAAAAAACCCTGTAACATATATTACGCAGAAGTCCTTGATTCTCCTGGAGGACCTAAATGTCAGTTAAGCTACATAATTTTTACACAATGTTAAATTTCCTAGATTTTTTCCTCTGGTTTTGAATTTCCTAGTTGGGAAATTCATACTCAGATACATACCCAGGAAGAAAATATATCTGATTCAAATAGAGGTTTGGAATAAACATTTTCATCGTCTCCAATGAATCGGATGAATTTTTGCTGCTTTGTAGATGTTGATGGTTCCTAGGGCACAAAAACACCCAGAACCTATTAGTGGGTTGGCATGGGACAGAGTGAAATGGCAGGTCGCTTGCTGCTGTGTCTAAAGCTTTAATTTCCTATTTGCTTTAATCACTCAACAAACATTTTAAAAGACTTATCCCAAACACTATGTGAGAAATTAGTGGGGTTAGGGAAGTGGGGACAGGAATGAAAACTGTGGGATAAACAGAGAATTTCTTCCAGACCTCAGAACTCACAGTAGTGTCAGGAAGCGAGGACATAGAGGTGTATTCCAAGAGTTAGTGTATCCAGAAAATGGGCCTGCATTCTGCCAAAACACACATGAAAGTTTTTGTACAGAAAATTGTATTTGAAGACTGAGTAGGAGTTTGTGAAATAGAAAAGGATCTGAACTAAGACCACAGGAGAAGTTGAGGGGATACATTACAAATTAAATTTTTTTAATAATTAAAATATTTAAACATGATTTATGACCAAATAATGTTTTCTATTTATTTTGTGCTTTTTACATCCAAGCACTGTAGCAAAAATTAAACAGAAAATGCTAGTCAGAATGAGACTTTGGGGGTGTACAATATTTTTGTGCTGTTGTCCTGCATGTGCAGTGAGTAGAGGACTGAGATGAGAGCCTGAGGACGGGCCAACATTTTAAAGTATTTGCAAGGAAGAAAACACCGGGAGTAAACAAAAACATTGTAGAAAATGTTAGATTTTCTTGAATTCCAAAAGTCAAAGACAGCAGCAGTCAATCTAGGAATTGGCAAGGGCTCTGATGCCACACTTGTCTGGGTTTGAATGCTGCGTCTGCCACTTATAGCTATGTGACTTTGGGTAAGCCAGCCAGCCTTTCAGAGTTTCAGTTTTCTTAGCTGTAAAATGGGGTAATGTTGGGCCTCCCCAGTGGCACAGAGGGTTGAGCAAAGGCTGTGAAGTTGTCTGCAGCCTCTGGGGCGCCGGTTCAATTCCCAGCCGGCCGGGGAGATTCCCACATGGTGTGGCAGACCTCTCCTGTCTCGCCTGCTGCTCTCCTCAGCAGTGTATTTCATTCAGTCTGCCTGTTCTGTTCCCCGCTCTGTCTCTGGTGAATCCTCTCACCCTCCCATGCATCTGGCCTGTACCCCAGTGCTTGTATAAATAAATATATCTTAAAATAAAATAAAATGGGGGTAATGTTTTGTATATAGATGGAGGATAAACTATGCAGAGGCTATAGCTCATAGTAGACATTCAATTATTGGTAGTTATCACTATATTTTCATGATTACTATTACAAGGGTCCCAGGAAATGTTAACATTACTAGTAAGAAACAGAAATAGGTAAGGAGAAGAGAGGTATGGAGGTGAGCCTGGAAGAAGTGGGGAAAAGGCAGCTCAGAACAGGAGCTAAAGAAGTGGAGAAGGGAATTTAAACTGCTATTTGAAAATCTGGCAGTGAAGGGATAAAGAAATAGCATCAAGATGAAGTAGACTGGGTATTTTATAGGCGTGTAGGTATGAATGAAGCTAATGGGAAATGGTTGGATTTCCCATTATTTCCTGTGAAAAGAGGTAAGTATGTCTGCAGGTATGATTAAATCTATATGAGGAAAGTTAGAGTTTACTCCAAATGATATATTTATATTTTCCACAGTGTATCTGTACATATAAAACATTTTTAAAAACATATAGAGGGGCCTCCCTGGTGGTGTAAGAGGTTAAGTCGCCGCACTATGAAGCTATCCACAGCCTCTACAGCATGAGTTCGATCCCCAGCCAGGGAGGTGACTCACATGGTGCAGCAGACCTCCCCTGTCTCACCCGTGCTCCCCTCAGCAGTGTGTTTCAGTCAGTCTGCCTGTTCTGCTCCCCACTCTGTCTCTGGTGAATCCTGTCACCCACCCCTCAACTCTGGCCTGTACCCCAGTTCTGGTATGCATGAGTAAATAAATCTTTAAAAATATTTATAAGTATGTATAGAAAAAATAATAATCTTACCTCTTGTGTTTTTTGTTTGCTCTTTTCTGTCTTAAGTTCCTTATATATACTTTCTTCTTCATCCAATTTTAAAGACTTGCTAATTTCAGGATCAATTAAATAGTCCTATGAGATAAAAAAATATCATAATTCTAATTCAGTGTAGGGAAATATTTTACATATACTAGCAATTACAAAAACATTTAATGAGCACTAATCCTGCTACTGGACACTGTTAGTAATAAGGATACAATGGTTAATAAGAATGGCACCTGCCCTTAAGACACTTACAATTTAGTGGACTAGAAAACACTGTGGATATAGATAGTCAAAGAAAAGAAGCATCTAATCTTGATCTGGTGGTGGATTGGTGTGAAAGAGAAGGTTGGTCAAGAAGGTTTCCTGGAGGAGTTAATGTCTAACTTTCTTGAAGGTTGAGTCAGGGACAAAAGAATGGCACAAGGGAGTTCTAGGCATAATTGGCTCTGAGAACAAAAGCAGTTCAATAGAACAGAAACCCAAGGGCAAATGGAGAGAACCACAGTCCACGAGGATTGTGGCACCCCAGGAAGACTGCATGTTATCCTGAAAGCAATGAGGCACCAAAACAGGCTGATCTGGTTTGCATCTTAAAGCAACTACTCTAGGGGCCTCCCCGGTGGTGCAGCGGGTTGAGCGCAGTGCTGAGAAGCTGTCCACAACCTCTGCAGCGTGAGTTTGATTCCTGGCCAGCCAAAGAGCTACCCACATGGCACAGCAGACCTCTCCTGTCTCGCCCACTGCTCCCCTCAGCAGTGTACTTCAGTCAGACTGCCTGTTCTGTTCCCCACTCTGTCTCTGGTGAATCCTCTCACCCCCTGCATCTTTGGCCTGTACCCCAACTCTTGTATGCATAAATAAATAACTCTTTTTAAAAATAAATAAAAATTAATCAAGTAAAATAAAATCCTTTCTGTTCTTAAGTCTTGATGACTCTGATTCTGTAGACTTCTTTTATTTTTACCTAGGACTGATGTGTAGCCAAGATCAGTCTGTGGAGCTCATTAAATCTCTAAAATTAAACTGCAATTTCAAAATTATAATGTTGATGAAATCATTTAATGATTAATTCAAAATGTGCATAGCAAAGATAAATGAGCATTTGCTAAAGTTATGTCATTTAGAATGTGGTGTGTTTCTTCAGTGTTTAAATGTAAAATAAAAGCCCCACGAATGGGTAGAAAGAACCTTCCCTTTCAGACCCAAGAGCATTGAATGTATGTCATCAGATTATAGTTTACTCTATTAGCAAAGGGAGATTTTTCAGAACTTACTGGAGGTAAACTCCCTGACATTGAAGGAAAAAATAAATGTCTGTGACTGCCAGTAAGAGAGTCATTGATTTAGGATCCATAGTCAGCAGGCGAGAATGAAAACCACTGGATTAACACAGTTATATGCAGGGTGTAAAATGAGAAGTGAAAGCCAGCCAACAACAGAATAACAACATTTAAGTGGCAGACAGGGTAAGAAGACTAAAATGAAGGATGGTCAAAAAATACATAGAAGTAGGAGGGGAAAAAAGGGTATTTTTAAAGGAGAGATCACAAAAGGAGTGAGTGCTCCAAAGGTCAAATGCTATAAAGAAGTTAGGTTAAATAGAGACTGGAGTTACTTGAATTAGTGATAAGAAATCATTGGTGGTTTCATAGTTTTTGAATTTTAGGAAAGTGACTATGACAGGAAAGAGACAAAGAAGAGAAGGAAAAATATAAAGGGACAGTATTATTATGATGGGAGAAATAACCATTTTTACAGATTGTTTATAAATGGATAAAAAGGAACCATTAGAGAGAAGATACAAAAGAGGGAGGACAATGGGCATGTGATTAAATGCTCAAGGGAAGAAATCTCCTTGTATGGGAGGGCTGACCTTGGTGGGGAGGAGATGGGAATGGAGGTAGGCAGAAGCAGGTATGTCTGAGGATCAATCTCAGAAGTGGCTGCTCATGTAAATCATCTTTTCCTTTATGGTAGAAGATCAAAATCAAAAGGAAATGAGAAGAAATGTTTGGGTGGATGCTGTAGCCCTTAGAAGGGAGAGGAGCTTCTAATCCTCCTGATCTGAATAAATGAATGAGAATTCAGAACACTGGTCGGAAAAAGTCACTGAACCCTCATCTTTTGAAATACAGGAAGAAGCTGAGTAATGGCCAGTGCTAACATGTGGCAAATACCTGTTGTCCAAATAGCTTCTCTTTCTCGTCAAATGTCAATAACTTTATTTCTCTACCTTTGAGCTTCGAGAGGAGGTGTGAACATATGGTAATCCACTCATAACATTCTCTCTGGAAAGAGATAAAAAAGATAATTACCAAGCAGATAACAACAGATTATACCAATTTATTTTATTTTTTTTCTTTTAAAGATTTATTTATTTATGCATACAAGAACTGGGCTACAGGCCAGAGATGCAGGGGTGACAGGATTCACCAGAGAGAGAGTGGGGAACAGAACAGGCAGATTGACTGAAATACACTGCTGAGGGGAGCAGCGGGCGAGGCAGGAGAGGTCTGCTGTGCCATGTGGGTAGCTCCCTGGCTGGGGATCCACTTGTGCTGCAGTGGCTGCGGATAGCTTCATAGGTTGCATCTTAACCCCTGCACTATCAGGGAGGCCCCATACCAATTTATTTATTCACTCACACTTATGGAGATGCTACTAAATATAATTCCTTTAAATATAATTTAAATAAAATTCCTTTAAATTGAATGGCCATTTCTCCATTCAATTAACTTTGTAATTCATTCAGTTAAAAAAAACTGTACAAAGGTAACTTTTTATGAATATAGGCCTAAATTATATTATCTCTTATGGACAGGGCTTGGGATCTGGGTTATAGTGGGACAGGAGTAGCTATCTGAAACAAGGAAATCTTTCAGTCATTATGTATACTCTTAAGTTGTTTATATAGTGTGGGGATTATCTGTTCTGTGAAAGTCTAAAAGCTTTGTATGAGGAGTCCAGCCAAAATCTTTAGTTGTTTTTCACAAATACATGCATTTCTTCTCTGAAAATTGGTCAATTTTATTCTTAAAGTTAATGCTATTTACTTTCGATCTTCCTAGAAAAGTCTCCATCTTTTGGCGACTTTAAATTTTGTTAGTAAATTACTTTAAGTTTATTAGTAAATTTTAATTTTTATTAATTGCACATAAAATTTTTTATAACCTATTTTCAAAAACTCTAAGATCTAGCATATGTATACAGGAGCATAAAACACACTTGTCAAGTTTCATGACAAATCACTTAAACATCACACAGACCAAAGAATAGAAACTTTCCTGCACTTTATATGCTTGTCCTTTCCTACCATAACATATTTATCCATTCTACCATTTATGGACAGGTCTTACTATACCTTATGAAACTTAGAAAAGGAATAGAAAATTAAAACTAAAACAGGAAAAAGAAACAAAGACCAGGGTAAAAACTGGGGAAATAGAAAATTGAAAAATAGAAAAAAAAAAAAATCAATGAAATCAGAAGCTAGTTTTTTGAGATGAAGGAAATTTTTAAAAATTTTGTAAACTTGGGCCTCCCTGGTGGTGCAGCGGGTTGAGAGCAGCTCTGTGAAGGTGTCTGCAGCCTCTACAGCATGGGTTCGATTCCCAGCCGGCCAGGAAGATACCCACATGGCGCAGCAGACCTCTCGTGCCTGGCCCGCTGCTCCCCTCAGCAGTGTCTTTGGTCTGTCTGTCTGTTCTGCATCCCTCTCTGCCTGGTGAATCCTCTCATCCTCCAGCGCCTCTGACCTGTACCCCAGCTCTTGTATAAAAATAAATAAATCTTTAAAAAAATATTTTTTTGTAGACTCATAAGGACAAAAGAAGACACAGATTTTCAATAACAGGAAGGAGAGAATGGATATCCTATAATTATAAAAAAAGAAATTCAGGAGTATTCTAAGCAATTCAATGTCAATAAATCAGACAATTTACATGAAGTCACAAATTCTTTTTTTTTTTTAACAAATTCTTTTTAAGATCAAAGTTATTAAGTTTACTTAAGAAATAGTAGCCCGATACCAAATACAGAAATTTCCTTAAATTCATTAAAGAAATTAGATAGCCCTGTATCTTATTAGTACTATAATATTTCTAGGGGGAAACTGTTACAATGTTATTATGCAAAAATTTCTTTAGATATAACACCAAATGCAAGATTCATAAAAGAAAAAAATGATACATTGAACTTCATCAAAATTAACAATCACCTCTTGGAAAGACATTGTTAAGAAAACATGAATCACATATAAATCACACTTTGGGAGAAAATATTTATAAATCACATACCTCAAAAAGGGTTTGTATCAAGAATATACACAGAACTCTTCAAGTCAACAATAAGAAAACTAGCCAACAATAAATGGACCAGCAATTTGAACAGATAATTCAACTTTTTCATATTCTATTAATTTTATTTCACTTGAACTATTAAATAACTCAGTTATCCACCAACCAAATAAGACCGTTGAATTTCCTGTTTTTGCATTTTTTCCAAACCTACTGAGATGTAATTGGCATATAGCATTGTACGAGGTGTACAACATAATGTTTTGATATATGTATATATTACCATTGATTAATACAATCAATTTAGTTAACATCCATTTCCCCACATAAGCATAGAATTTTTTTCTTATGATGAGAATGTCTACAATCTATCCTCTTAACAACTTTGAAATATACATTTCACCAAAGGAGATAACTTGGAAGACAAATAAGTACACAAAAAGATGTTCAATATCACTGGTCATTAGGAAAAATGCAAAGGCAGACCACAATGGCATATCAACACCCACGTACTGAAAGGCAGCCTGACAGTTTCTTACAAAGTTAAACAGAAACAAACGATATGACTCAGTCACTAAGCTATTTGCTTAAGAAAAGTAAAAGCGATGTGTATGCACATGAATATACACTAAGCTTTGTATCAGTCAAAAACTGGAAATAATTCAAATGCTCATTAACATAAATTATATATATGCATACAATGAAATACCACTCAGTACTGGAAAGCATAAATTTTTTATAAAGTGACAATATGTGTGAATTTAAAATTAATTATGGTAGTGAAATAAGTCAGACAAAAAGTACACATTCTTAAGATTTCATTTATATATATTCTAGAAAATGAAAAATAATGTTTGGTGTTAGAAAGAGGATCAGGGGCCTCCGCGGTGGTGCAGCGGTTGAGCGCTGGGTTGCGAAGCTGCCCGCGGCCTCTGCGGCGCCGATTCGATCCCCGCTTGCTTCCCGGCCACCAGAGGAGGGTCCCACAAGGCGCGCAGACCTCTCCTGCCACCCCGCTGCTCCCCTCAGCAGTGTACTTCAGTCTTTCTGCCTGCTCTGCTCCCTGCTCTGGCTCTGGTGAATTCTCTCACCCTCCCGCGCTTCTGACTGCCCAGTGCATGTATAAACAAAACAAACAAACAAATAAATAAATAAGTAAATAACATGCCTCTATAAAAAAATAAATTAATTAATTAAAAAAAAAAAAGAAAGAGGATCAGACATTGCCTGGGAACAGGATAAGGGAAGGAGAGATTATAAGGAGTACTAGAAAACTTAGTGATTTGGATATGTTCTTTATTTTGATAATAGTGGTTATTTTATAGGCATGTGCATATTTTAGAAATTATCAAATTGTACAAGTTATAAATATGCACAGGTTTACTGGAAATCACTTAGTCGTAAAAATCTGCTAAAAATCATCAAAAAACATCACCCAAAGCAGTGATAGTGAAGGCAAAGATAAACAGCTGGGACCACATCAAATTAAAGAGCTTCTGCACAGCAAAAAAGACAATAACAAAAACAAAGAGAAACCCCACCAACTGGGAGAACATTTTTGTACACAACACTAATGATAAAGGACTGATCACAAAAATCTGCAAAGAGCTGATGAGACTCAACAACAACAAAGAAAATAATCCAGTCAAAAAATGGGCAGAAGAGCTAAAAAGAAACTTCTCTGAAGAGGAAATGCAAATGACCAACAGGCATATGAAAAAATGTTCAACATCACTTGTAATCAGGGAAATGCAAATCAAAACTACCATGAGATACCATCTCACACCAGTGAGAATGGCACATATTAAAAAAACTAGCAACAAAAAATGTTGGCGAGGGTGTGGAGAAAAAGGAACTCTCCTGCACTGCTGGTGGGAGTGCAAACTGGTCCAACCACTATGGAGAGCTGTGTGGAGATTTCTGGACCTACTAAACATAGAGCTTCCATATGATCCAGCAATTCCACTCCTAGGTATTTACCCAAAGGACACAGAAACATCAATCCAAAGAGCACCTGCACCCCTATGTTTACAGCAGCACTATTTACAATAACTAAACTTTGGAAACAGCCCAGATGCCCAAAAATAGATGACTGGATCAAGAAGATGTGGTACATATACACCATGGAATATTACTCAGCATTTAAAAAAGATAAACACATGCAATTTGCAGCAACATGGATGGCGCTGGAAGGGATCATGCTCAGCGAAATAAGCCAAAAAGAAAAAGAAAAATACCGGATGGTCTCACTCATAGCAGGAATCTAGAAAACTTAAATAAGGGACCAGGAAATTGAATAACTATAAGAAAGTGAAAATCAACAAAAATTATGAACCAGAGACACTTTTTGTGGGGTGGGGGGAGGGAGGGGAGGGATTGGGGTCAGAATGGAGGGGTTGAAATTGTATGGGGAATATAAAAATAAAATTTATTATTTAAAAAAAAAGGGGGGGGCCCTGGTGGTGCAGGGGTTGAGGGCAGTGCTGTAAAGCTGTCAGGGGCGGGGGAGGGCCCTTTGCGGTGCAAGTGTGATCCCTGGCTGGCCGGGAGCAACCCACATGGCGCGGCAGACCTTTTCTGTGTTGCCCCGCTGCTCCCCTCAGCAGCGTATTTTGGTACATCTGCCTGTTCTGCTCCCTGCTCTGTCTCTGGTGATCTTCTCACCCCCTGTGACTCTAGCCTGTACCCCACTTCTTAAAAAAAAATAGAAAAGAAAGCAACAAAAGAAAGCAAAAGTAAGGGGAAGATGGGGTTATTACCTTCATCTTACTCAGTTCATGACCTTCCTTATTAGGAATTTTCGATGACGTTTCGGTTCTACTCAGATCCATTCCTTCGCAACAGCTGTGGGGAAGCACACAACTATTTACTGTTGGTTCTTCTAGGCGTTTTAAATCCAGACACCGTGGAAATTTACCATAACAATTACATTAATGATTCAACAAGGAAAATAATTTGTCCCTTTCTCAGTTTCTCAGCTCATCTTCTTCCTAACCTCCATTCCTCTCACTCTTGACACTGGTAACAACGAATGGAAATGAAAGGGGAAACTGGCTAGATTATACAAGCTAATTTCCAAATTTGAAATAATCATAGCGATACTTTGTTTCCCAGTTAAAAAGTATTTTTCAGAGCTCATCTTATTTTATGGGAATCTTATAGTTTATTAAATATAAGGATTTTTCCATTTGGGTAGGGGGGGTTATTTAAAGAGAAGTTTTGGTTGATGTTTGGTGAAATATGCAAAAATATACATTCATTTTTGTATAAAATTACATGGGAGACTATAAACTTCTTTATAAATGCTCCCTCCCACCCCCTGCCCAGTAACAGCAAAGTGGAAGATGTATCTTATCTATGCAACCAAGTGAGTCTTTTTGTTTTATACTAATTCTCACTTCCACATGTATACACACTTCCCATACTGGCTATGCTAACATTTTTTTCCAAAAGCATTCTGAAACCATTGGAAGAACACCAAAAACCTCTTATTCCAAGAGGGCATTGTTGAAGCCACTTTAAAAACTGAACTAGTTTTGCTTTCAAAGTTTTAAAACAATCCTTCATTATTGTGACTTCGCTGCCCTTCTCTTCTCTATTTGATGGGACATTTAATGTTCCAAAGAGAAGTAATAAAATAAGCAGATAGGGCCTCCCTGGTGGTACAAGGGGTTAAGATGCAGCACTATGAAGCTAGCCGCAGCCACTGCAGCACAAGTTTGATATCCGGCCCGGGAGCTACCCACATGGCACAGCAGACCTCTCCTGATTTGCCCACTGTTCCCCTCAACAGTGTATTTCAGTAGATCTGCCTGTTCTGTTCCCCACTCTGTCTCTGGTGAATCCTCTCACCGCCCACATCTCTGGCCTGCACCCCAGTTCTTGTAGGCATGAATAAATAAATCTTAAAAAAAAAATAAGCAGATAGTTTTACCTGTTCAAATAACAGGAGTATTGGTACAACTTTTTTGCCAGGGAAATGGCCTCTACCTCTAACTTTGCAACTCCTACATCATGCTCCTCAGCACTTTCCTCCTCCAACTTTGGGAGAGTGTTGTAATCAACAAAGTCAGGTACCATTATAATCAGCAAATTTACCATCCACTGGATCATAAATATATGCAATTCATCTACCTGTTAAAAATGATAATAAATTACCCATTTTAAATTAATAGTAAAAAACACTGAATTTAAGAATAGAAGCTATCATACCTATGCCCAACATTCAGCAACACTATCATTCTTAATGAAATCAAATCATCATGACACAGCTAGTGTAATCTTATTTTTCTTTTGCTCACTATACAATAACTACCATCTTCCTCTTCCTTAGCTTAGTGAAGGCTATTAAGTCATAAAAGATACAGTTCCCAAATTATGCACCAAGGCATTCCAGAGCTGCACAGTGAACTCTCAAGGTTGTCATGAGATCTTAAATTATTGAGGGAAATAACAGTGATATGCAACATCTGTCACATACAGCATGAATTTGACATAGTTTGTAGTTTCAACATTAGGTGTATTAAATTACATCCGATGACATCATATCCTTCAGAAGCTGGTTTTGCTGGTGCTTGTGGGGTAAAAAACAAGTACTGTGTGAAAGTCAAGGTGGACAGGAAATGAGAGTGGCAATGTCCTATCTGATGCCAAGGTTGGAGAAGTGTGCAATTTGGAGAAGCAGCATCCAAATACATACATTCCATTAGTACGTAAATTTGATTAAATGAAAACAAAGGTTTTTTTAAACCTTTTAAAAATTAAAGATTTAAAAGTTTTTAAAACACTAAACAAAGACACACTAAATTTTGCAAGGTATATTTGAACAAATGACAATGCCAATTGTATAGATCCCAAATCCAAAAATGGTTAGGGACACTCTGCAGGTGGGCCCAAGGGCAGAGATTTTCATAGGGAAGATGCTGAAGCAAAGCAAATAAATTACTTAACTGGCTGTAACTTAAATGTCTACCTTATTTAGAAAAAAAATTATTTATTTGACTGTTATGGAGAGAGGAAGGCTCCTGGGACAAGGACAGAACAGGACGCAAGGACACAATTTTGCTGTTCCAAGGACTGGTAAACAAGAGATTAAAACCCGATGACTCTAGGCCTGGACACCTGTTGCCATAAATTTCCTTGGCTCCTTGTTTTGTTTTGCATTTATTTAGTTATTTTTACTATTTCTGAACTATCTTTCCATAGCTTATCAAGTTGGCTGCTGCGGGAAGAAAAGGGAGTTGCAGATCCAGAACAGTCACAGACCTTGAGACCAAAGCAGTTCAGATTGGAGCTGTGGCCACACAGCTTCCATGAAATGTTCACCTTGGAGAACACAAACACTGCACAACATCCTCCCAACCCCCACACCACTGCCGCCTCACCACCAACCCTCAGTTGTAAATGATTGGTGCACAATGAGCAACAATAAATGCACTATAGCCAAGTCTGCTTTCTCTTTCTCAGCCAACAAAGTTTAATTCCTTTGTTGTCAAACCCCAGTCCTAAAATCTTTATAGACCCCTTGCCCTGGCACCTGAGTAAGTCTCTCTCATACCCAGAGAAGTCTCCCCAGAGTTCTCTTTCCTTGCTCTTTCTCTAATCAATAAATGCTAACTCCTTGCCTGCCCTCATTGGTGTCTGTGGAGTCCTCTTTTCAATCTTGATCTGAGTCTCAAGAGCCCTTTTCCTAGCTTGGCAGGATCCCTCAATCCCTCTGATTTACAGTGTGTGGAGCAGTGAACAGTGGCTTATCTGCCTGTGTTGTTGCAGGGTGAGATCAGGCTGAAGGGTCCTAAGCCCACTCCCTTGACATTGTGATAATGGAACTAAACGAAAAGATATGTTAATTTCAAAGTTACATGAAAATGGTCACATTCCAGATTAATACTACTGAGGGTGGAATGAAGGAATCAATATACTGAGTAGAGAATAATAATAATTTGAACTCAAAACATTTTGATCATCTCTAAAACTTATTCCAGAGGCAAGGGCATACTCAATTTAAAAATCCACTGAAAATTCAGGTCTCTCTTGTGGTGCAGGGGTTAAAATCTCAGTGCTATCAAGCTATCACCAGCCACTGTGGCATGAGTTCGATCTCTGGCCAGGGAGCTAACCCACATGGCGCAGCAGACCTTCCTTGTCTTGCCTGCTGTTCCCCTCAGCTGTGTATTTCAGTGTATCTGCCTGTTCTGGTCCTCACTCTGTCTCTGGTGAATCCTCTTACTACCATCCCTCTGGCCTATAACCCAGTTCTCGTATGCATAAATAAAAATAAATCTTAAAAAAAAATCCACTGAAAATCATTTGGTAATTTTAAGTTCCCATTCTTCCCTCCCACCCTACTGCTTCAATTGGAAGGGATGGCCTGGGTTTTCCTTGAAGAAAACTCCCAGCCAAGGCAAAATATAGCTTTACAATTTCCTACAAGTACATACGTGGCGCTGAAGTTCAATGTTACCATTGTTAATCTCAGTGCCTATCTTCAAAAGCCATTGTTGAATCGTGCTAAATATATGTTCTCGGGATACCCTGAAGGAAAAATCAAGTAAAATAAAGAAAGGTGACATACCTACAGTGTAAGAATAATTATCAGCTAAAACAAAGGGTTTAATCTGGCTGGACCTAGTGAAGTTAGGTGTCGACAATTGTTTGAGAACTTACAGAATGCAATTAAAGAAGTATTTAGAAGGGAACTTATAAATGACTGTATTAAGAAGAAAAACTGATCTAAAATCAATAACTTAATAGTCCACCTTAATTAAACCTCAAAAAGCAAAAGGAAGGAAATAGTGAATAGAGTGGAAATTAATAACACAGATAATGCAAAAATCATAAAATGAAAAGATGATTCTTTGAAAATATCAACAAAATTAACAAACATTTAGCTAAATTAACCAAGAAAAACAGAGAAGCCTCAAATTAATGGTTCAGAAATGAAAGAGTGGATGTTACCACTGGCCTTGCAGAAATAAAAAGAATTATAAAGGAATATTCTGAACAGTAATATCAAAAAATTAGATAAAGGAGATGGACAAATTTTTAGAAAGATACAAACCAAAATGACTCCAGAAGAAATTAATAACATGAACAGATCCATAGCAAGTGAAGAGACTGAATCAGTACCCAGAGATTACTTCATTGCTAAATCCTCCCTTAGTCAAAGAATTAACATATTTTCTTCACAAAGTCTTTCAAAAAATAGAGGAAGACATGCTTCCAACTCATTTCTAAAGTCAGTATTTTCCCAATCAATTATCACCAAAGACAGCAGAAGAAAACAGCCAGTATCTCTTAGGAATACGGATATAAAAAAATCTTCAACAAAATACCAGTAAACTTAATTCAACAACATATAAAAAGGATCATATATTATAACCAAGTGGGACTTATCCCAGGCATGCAAAGTTGGTTTAATATTCAAAAGTCAACTAATATAAGACAGCAACTGAGCAAAAACCAAAATCATATCATCATCTTAATAGATGCAGAAAAAAGCCTGCCTCTCCCATCTGCCTGTCAGGCTGTGGGGAAGGGGAAGAATTTGCATGTTGGTGAAGGAAGAAGCTGATGGGATGACAGTGAAATCTACAGTAAAAATATGTTGGTCCAAAGTGTCCTGCAGGCTGTAAAATGCAGTTTAATCAGAGTGCCTTTTTTTTTGTTCAAATGATTTTAATTATTGGAATGCACAATGTTTTAATATACAAATAAAGTTTTTAAATGAAAAAATAAAATGACAACACTCCTCAATCTAATACCACATTCTACATAATCCCATGTAGAGTTCCGGCTGACTTTGTAGAAATTGAAAATCTGATTCTAAAATTCACATGGTAGGCCTCTCTGGTGGTGCAAGGGTTTAAGCACAACAGTGTAAAGCTATCCACTGTCTGCAGCAAGAGTTAGATCCCCAGCCCCCCAGGGAGCTACCCACATGGCACAGCAGACCTCTTCTGTCTCTCCTGCTGCTCCCCTCAGCAGTGTATTTCAGTCAGTCTGCCTGTTCTGTTCCCCACTCTGCCTCCGGTGAACCCTCTCACTCCCTGCACCTCTGGCCTGTACCCCAGTTCGTGTATGCATAAATAAATAAATCTTAAAAAAAACAAAATTCACATGGAATTGCAAAGTACCCAGGACAACTGAAATAGTACTGAAGAAAAAGAATCAAGTAGAACTCACATTTCCAGATTTCAAAACTTACTATAGGGCCTCCCTGGTGGTGCAAGGGGTCAAGAAGCAACCTATGAAGCTATCCACTGCGGATGCTGCACGAGTTCGATCCCCAGCCAGGGAGCTACCCACATGGTGCAGCAGACCTCTCCTGACTCGCTAGCTGCTCCCCTCAGCAGTGTATTTCAGACAATCTGCCTGTTCTGTTCCCTACTTTGTCTCTGGTGAATCTTCTCACTCCCCTCCCCACACACACCTCTGGCTTGCACCCCAGCTCTTGTATGCATAAATAAATACATCTTTAAAAAAATTACTATAAGAGCAACTTTAATCATGACGGTGGTACTGACACAAGAATGAATATACAGACCAATGGGGCGGAACTCATAATTCGGAAACAAAACACTAAGCCTATGGCCAGCTGATTTTCAACAAAGATTCCAAGACCATAGAGAAAGAACAGTCTTTTCAACAAATGGTGCTGAAACTGAGAATCTACCCAAAATGAATAAAGATGGACCCTTATTTCACATCATATATAAAAATTAACTAAAAAAAGATCTTTAACATAAGAATAAACACTATGACTGTCTTAAAGGTAAATCTTCATGACCGTGGATTTAGCAAAGGATCCTTAGATATGACACTAAATATGCAAAAACAAAAACAGAAAAATCGCACTTCATCAAAATTAACAACTTTTTTACTTAAAAGGATACCATCAAAAAAGACACTCTATAGAATGGGAGAAAATATTTTCAAAATAATCTGAAAGGGAGTTATATTCAACATATATAAAGAACTTTTACAACTCATAATAAAATGACAAAAATTCAAAGGCAAATGATCTGAATAGGCATTTCTCCAAAAAAGATATACAAATGACTGATAAGCACACAGAAAGATGTTCAACATCATTAGTCATCATGGAAATGCACATCATAGTCACGAAAAAAAGATATTATTTCACACCCACTAGGATAACTAGAATAAGAAAATTTGGTAAGTATTGGCAAGTATGTGGAAAAGTCAGAACCTTCAAACATGGCTGGTGAGAAAGTAAAGTGGTGTAGCTTTTCCAAAAATGCTTTGGGAAATACACTGACTATTTCTCAATTTGTTAAAGACTGAGTTGCCAGATGACCAATAACTCTATTCCTATACCCAAGAATAATGAGAATTTTTGTGTTCACACAAAAACACTTGTACATGAATGTTTTGAGCAGCATTACTCATAAAATTCAAAGGATGGAAATAAACCATCGCTCCCAACAGTGGATAAATGGATAAGCAAAATGTGGTATATCCAAACATGCAACAAAGTACTACAACATGGATGAACTGTGAAAGAAATCAATCACAAAAGACCACATAATATATGATTATTTTCATATGAGAGGTCAAGAACAGGGAAATCAACAGAAATAGAAAACTGGCTAGTGGTTGCTTAGGACTAGGGGTTGGGTGGGGTTGGAGAATAGTGAGGTGAGAGCTAAAGAATATGAGGCTTCATTTTAAGGTGATGAGAGTTCTAAAATTGATGATGGTGACAGCTACCCATATCTATGAATACACTGAAAACCACTGAATTGTATACTTTAAAAGGGTGACTTGTGTGATATCTTCATTATATTTAAATGAAGCTAGAAGAGAAATAAATCTGCAAGAAAGAGACTTATGGGAACTTACAAGCCAGAATCCGCATTCATGCACTGTGGAAGAGCATCAATGAGGCACAGCAATGCATCCACCTGAGATTTCATTTCATTAATTTTTTCAATAAGTCCCTCCTGTTCTTCATGATGCATTTCAGGAAACTCCAGTGTGCTCTCCAACTTGAAAGAATGCGTGTCAAGAGAGCTAAGCAAATTTGGGATAATTTTAGAGATACCTAAAAAAATGAGAACAGCATTAACGTTTAGAAATATTAGAGTTCTACTATTTAAAAAAAGTGATAAAATACTAATGGGCCTGCGGCATACCATTTTTCATCTTTTTGTTGTCCTACAGCTTGTCTAGCAGGGTAGTTCCTAACTAAATGTTTAGTGAATAAACATTGTAAAACAGGTATTTTTTTTTTGAAGATTTATTTATGCATAAAATAGCTGGGGTACAGGCCAGAGGTGTGGAGGTGTGAGGGTGAGAGGATTCACTAGAAACAGAATGGGAAGTAGAACAGGCAAATCGACTGAAATGCAATGCTGAGGGGAGGAGTGAGGGAGAGAGCTGCACCACATGGGCTAGTTTCCTGGCCGAGGATCAAACTTCTGCTGCAGTGGCTGCAGATAGCTTCATAGTGCTGAGACTTAACCCCTCCCGCCACCAGGGAGACCCAAAACTGGTACTTTTCTAACTGATGGACTATTTCTTTGATGGAAATTTACATTTTAAGTCTCCTCAGCTGAGAACTAGAAACTATGAACTACAGTTTTTATAAAAGGCATGATACATGAAGTCATTCTGTAAAGAAGACAATGATGATTAACTTCTTCATAATCGTAGGATAGTTAATAAAAATGAGAACGTAGTTTTTGAGTCACTTTTAAGTCATTGATCAGGTTTTCATTAGGCCTGAACAAGGATTGAGTTTGGATCCTAATCTTTGACTCACTGTGATATCATGACAAGATACCCTCTCAAACTTTTATCTTACCTTGAGAAATGAAAATGCTTCCACCTCATAGATTAATTAGCAGAGCAATAATTAAAAACCAAACTTTTTCTTGTCCTCGATGAAAATATTTTCACTACCTTTATCAGTAAGCTTTGATTTTTTTAAAAAATACCCCAAATGATCCATTAGTTTCACTATCATTCATCACTTTGATTTAATTTATTTTAAACAATTTCTCTGCCTATGAAGTATTTTCATGGGTAAGTACTGTCATCCCATCTATAACTGTATTATTGCTGCCTTATATAACTAAGACTGTGTTTTTCCATCTGGAGTAATTTTATGAGAACAACAGTACTGGTCAATAGATCAAGATTGCTTGGGAAAGTTTACTGGAAAGGATTCTTTTTTTTTTTTGAAGATTTTATTTATTCATTTATACAAGCACTGGGCACAGTCAGAAGTGGAGGAAGGTGAGAGAATTCACCAGAGCCAGAGTGGAGAGCAGAACAGGCAGACGATGAAATACACTGCTGAGGGGAGCAGCGGGCACGGCAAGAGAGGTCTGTTGCACCATGTGGGACCCTCGCTGGCGACCGGGGATCAAACCAGTGCTGCAGAGGCTGCAGGCAGCTTCACAGCCCAGCGCTCAACCGCTGCGCCACCAGGGGAGGCTCTGGAAAGGATTCTTTTTTTTTTAATTTAATTTAATTTAATTTTTTTAATATAAAATTTTTTTTATATTCCCCATACAATTGCAACCCCCTTATTTTGACCCCAATCCTTCCCTTCCCCTCACCTCACCCCCCCATAGAGTATCTCTGGTTCATAGTTGTTTGTTGATTTTGATTTTTACTTTCATATAGTTATTCTTTTTTCCTGGTCCCTTATTTAAGTTTTCTAGATTCAAGAGGTCCACCTATAAACAAGATAAAAAACAGACTAATCTTCACAAAGTCTACACCTATACTTCATTTAAGCCTAGTCCCTATTTGGATTAAGGTGATCTATTCATACCCTAAATGACCAGCCAGAAGAAAAAGTAAAGTTATTCTTGTAGAATATAACATTATTCACAATCTCAAATTATCTGTGGAATTTCTCAATCCAACCATCAATCAGAAATAGTCAAGAATACAAAAAAAAATTGACTCAAAATCAAGACAAAATACAGAGAATAAAAAAAGACCTACAGGAGAACCAGATAAAACCCTGTTATTAAGCAAGGAGTTTAAAATCCACTATGACTAAAAACATCACTGCATGAAAATATGGGAGAATTTCAACAGAGAACTAGATACCCTAAAGTTAATAAATTTGTAGACTAAAAAATACAAAATTAAAATGAAGAATTTAGTAGATGTTAACATACTAGACAATATAGAGTAGAAAAAGAACACTGCCCCAAAATGAAAATTCTATATAACACAGATAAAATATCACTTAAATAAAAAAGGAAAATAAAAGTTATGAGATGTCATCAACTAATCCAAATGATGGGAAATGCTAAAGAGAGTTCTTTAGGGAGAAACAAAATTATCTCACATGGACAAATGCAAATGTAGAAAGGTACTAACATAAGCATAAAATGGTCTTATTCTTCAAGTCCACAAAAGGAAAAGACTTTAATCTTTAGCTATAGACTAATGTCATGAACAAATAATAAAAAATCAGTTAAAAATCCTTTCTAACGAAGCAGAGGCTTCTCATCAGTACCCAAGCTTCTGAACATCAGCCCATCCAAGTCACTTTCAAATGTCATATATTTTGTTGATTCCTTAGACCCCAATTTTGTTGTTTTACAGCTGAAGACAGTAATTGCTATTGTCATAATTTTATTTAATTGTCTATGCATAAATACATTTGTTTACATGATTGCATGAAGCCCAGTCTTTTCCTCTTTGGTCCAAAATTTCTTTGAACCTTGCCTACTCTCCCTCTTTGGCCCTGTGGCCAGTTCAACCTTCACCAAATCACCCATGTGAAAACTTGGTATAGCTGTTCTCTATTTTCTCTTCAAGCTTATGAAACTATATATATGCATATGTATGCACATATATGTGTGTCTCTACCCATACACATATAAAATACATATAAGTGTGTATGTATTCATGATATGGATAATCATTTATTTTAAAAGAACACAGATAATCTCAACATCACTAATTATCACAGAAATTTAAATCAAAATCACAGTGGAATATGACCCCATAACTATTAGGAGGGCTACTATAACAGAAACAGAAAATGACTAGTTAGGGATATTGCTCTGCAGTTTTCTCTTGTTTTATGATTTCCCTACTTTTGGTTTCAGAGTAATGTTAGCCTCAAAAATACGTTTGGAACCATTTCCTCTTCCTCAATTTTTTGGAAGAGTTTGAGAAGGATAGGTATTAGTTCCTTTTTGAAGGTCTGGTACAACTTGCTTATGAGATTGTCTGGCTCAGGCTTTTGTTTTTTGAGAGACATTTGATTATTGGTTAAATTTCCTTGCTTATAATTGATCTTAAATAGATTTTCTATTTCTTCCTGATTTAGTCTTGGAAGGCTGTATGCATCTGAGAATTTCCCCATTTCTTCCAGATTTCCAATTTGTTGGCATAAAGACATTCATAATAGTCTCTTATAATCCTTCATATTTCTGAGATGTATGTAGGAACTTTTCTTAATCTCTGATTCTATTTATTAGTTTTATCTCTTTCCGTGAGTTTAACTAAAGGTTTGTATATTTCTTTTATAAATAAGTCATCTTTTGGTTTCATTGATCTTTGAACTTTTTTTTAACTTCTATTTCACTTATTTCTGCTCTCAGTTTTATAATTTTCTTCCTTCTACTGGCTTTTGGTTTTATCTGTTCTTCTTTTTCTAATTCCTTAAGGTATAATGGTAAAATTATTTATTTGAACTCTTTCTTATTTCTTGATGTGGGCCTATATTGTATATATTTCCATCTTAGTACTGTTCTGCTACTAGACAGAGGTTCTGGGAGGTCAAGTCTTCATTGTCATTTGTCTCCAGGTTTTTTTTCTACTTTGATTTTTTCATTAACCAGTAGTCATTCAGTAGTGTGTTGTTTAATCTCCACATTAGAGGTTTATCCTATTATCTTTTTTTTAAAGATTTATTTATTTATGCATACAAGAGGTGGGGTGCAGGCCAGAGATGTGGGGGGTGAGAGGATCCACCAGAGACAGAGCGGGGAACAGAACAGGCAGACTGACGAAATACGCTGCTGAGGGGAGCAGTGGGCGAGACAGGAGAGGTCTGCTGCACCATGTGGAACCCTCGCCGGCTGGCTGGGATCGACCCTGCGCTGCAGAGGCTGCGGACAGCTTCACAGCGGTGCGCTCAACCGCCGGCGCCACCAGGGGAGGCCCCTATTATCTTTTTATGATTTATTTCAAGTTAACACTTTCGTGATGAGAGAAGATACTTGATGTTATTTCAAAATTCATGAATTTATTCATAACTGCTTTGTGACATAACATGTGGTCTGTCTAGAAAATGTTCCGTGTTCACTTGAGAAGAATATGTGCTCAGCTTTCTGGGGTGAAGTGCCCTATAAAGGTCTAGTAGGTCTACTTCATCTAATTCTCTTATTTTTTCAAATAATTTATTTGTGCACACAAGAACTGGGGTCTAGGCCAGAAATGTGGGGGGTGAGAGGAGGCCCCTCATCTAATTCTTCATTTAAGACTATCTACTTTACCTTCATAAACATAATTTTAAAAAAATAGGGCCTCCCTGGTGACACAGGGGCTAAAGACAGTGCTATCAAGCTATTGCCAGCCACTACAGCATGAGTTCAATCCCCAGTCAGCCAGGGAGATGACCCACAATGCGCAGCAGACCTCTCCTAACTCACCTACTGCCCCTCTCAGCAGTGTATTTCAGTACATCTGCCTGTTATGCTCCCCATTCTTTCTCTGGTGAATCCTCTCATCCCCCACACCTTTGGCCTATACCCAGTTCTTGTATGCATAAATAAATAAATCTTTTAAAATAAATAAATGAATTAAAATGTGATCTGTCTAAAAGGGAAAATGGAAAGAAAACTACATTCAGGATAACATTAAAAAGAAAAAAAATACTTAGAAAAGCATTTAGCAAAAAAAAGTATAAAACTCTTTCTCAGAATATCATAAGCATTGTTGAAAGAAACTAAAGAACATCTAAACAACAGGAAAAACACCCCAATACATGGATTGGAAGATGTAATAGTTAAGACACCAATCTTCCTCAAACAGATCCACTGATGCAACTCAATCTCTGTCAGAATTAAAGCTTATTTCCTTGTAGAAATTAATAATCTGTTTCTAAAATTCCTGTGGAGTTGCAAGTGATCCAGAAGAGCTAAAACAATTATGAAAAAAGAATGCGGACTCATACTTCTTGATTTTAAGACTTTCTACAAAGCAATAGTAATCAAGCCAGTTTGGTCCTGGCACACGGGCATACATATATAGCAAAGGAATAGAGAGTCTAGGATTGACCATATGGTCAACTGATTTTTGACAAGGGTGTCAACCATTAAGGAAAAATGTTTTCCACAAATGGTACTGAGATAACTGCATCTCTACACACGAAAGAAAGAAAATTGGACACTTACTTGACATGATACACAAAAATTAACTCAAAATGAACCATCTATAATAACAAAAAAGCAAAAGCTAAACAACTCTTAGAAGAATACATAGGATAAATTTCATGACTTTGTATTTGGCAAAGGATTCATAGATATTCACCAAAAGCACAAACTAAAAGAGAAATATATCAATTGGAGTTCATTAAAATTAAAACCTTTGTACGTCAAAGGAACACCATCAAGAAAACGAAAGACAATCCACAGAATGGGAGAAAATATTTACAGTTATATATCTGGAAAACGTATTTGTATCCAGAATATATTTCAAAAAATACAACTTAATAGTAGAAAGACAAACAACCCAACTAGAACATGAAAAAAGGATCTGGACAATTCTTCAGAGAAGAAACACAAATGGCTAATAAGTTTTTACAAGATGCTCAACATCATTAAGTATCAGAAAAACAAATCAAAACTATAATGAGATATTATTTCATATCCACTAGTCTGACTAGGATTAAAAAATCAGATAACAAGTGTCGGCAAGGGTGTGAAAAAACAGAAACACTCGTACACTGTTGGTGAGTAAATAAAATAATACAGGGTCTTTGAAAATATTGTGACAGTCTTAAAAACGTTAGAGTTACCACGTAAAGGCAATTCTGTTCCTGGATATGTATACACCTAAGAGAAATGAAAACCTATGTCTACGCAGAAACGTAAACAAATGCTTACTTCAGTGTTATTCATAATAGCCAAAAAATGGAAATAGATCAACAGACAAAATAAGTAAAATATGATATATACGTATAATGGAATACTATTGAGTCATAAGAATTAATGAAGGACTAAAAAATGCCAAACAACGGATGAAACTTTAAAACACTATGCAATGTCAGAGAAAGATAATGTACTATATGATTCCATTCAATGGAAGTCCAAAACAGGGAAATCTATAGAGACAGAAAGTAAACATAAGACTGGGACAAGAATGGAAGAATAAGGAAGTGATAGTTAAAAGGTATAGGTTCCTTTTAAGTTTTATTTTAATGAAAATAACCTAAAATTGTTGATGGTGATGGTTGCACGTATCTATGAATATACTAAAAAACACTGAATTGTACACTTAGATAGATTATAATGTGTATATATATATATATATATATATGAATTGCATCTCAACAATGATGTTCAATGTTTTATTTATTTCACTTATTTTTAAAATTATATGTATATTTTGATTTAGTTGAATATTATTGGACTGACGGTAACTATTATTGAACTGCTTTATAGAATCAAGCAATCTTTCGATTTTTTTCTTACCATTATCCCCATTTATCCTTATTTCCAGGTCATTGTAGAGTTTTCCTATGCTCTTCATAATTTCAGTCATATGCTGATGCTCTGATGGCAGCTCCCCTTCTATACTTTTATGGCGACTAAATATTCCAAACCCAATATCCGTCCAGTTTTCCTGTAAGTGCTTAATAATCTTGAGAGAATCATATTTTGACAATAGATTATCCCCAGTATACTTGTCTTTTTCCTCCAGCAGTACCTAGAGAGTAAAGAGGGAAAGGGGAGGGAGGGAAGGAAATTAGCACATTATTCGCCAGTGAGTTCGTCAAAATCTACCCAGATCCTTATTTTCCAGTGATTCAAATTATTTTGGAGTTGCATCCTATTATCATTAGAGAAGAAATTGTAGGTGACATACATTTCATTTTTAAAATAAAAGTGAATTTAAATTAATTTTGAAACCCTATAAAATAATCCATATTTTACCAAGAAGAAAGTCATTATATTAAATTCTTTAGGGGTAAAAAATTAGTGATAGGTAAATAAGATCCAGAGAACTGTGTATGTTTAATTACTATTTGTATATAAGGACATAATATATCTGTTTACATGATCCCCACTAGACTTGGGAAGTTTCTAGAGTGTTTAGATTGTGTTTTACTCATGTTTGATTTGTCTGTCTAATCCCAAGTCCAGGTCCTACACATGACATACCGAAAGATATTTGTGGAAAAATAAAGTTTAATTTATATACAAAGTTTGCCAATATTTGTGACCCAGAAAAATCACCCACCCTTCAAGAAGAATAACCCATACAGGTACAATGTAGCAGAACAATTAAAAGTAAAGATTTTGGAGTTGGAGAGACTGGAACTCAAATTCAGATTCAGTCGCTTATCATTAATGGATAATAAAGATAAGTTACTTAATATTTCTAAACTTCAATTTCCATATTTCTGAAATGGGGATTATAAAATCTATATCATGTGGCTGCCATGAAAGAAGATAAAATACGGAAAACTCTTTCAGTCTGGCAGTGTGCTTTTTGAATAAAAATTAATGGGCCTTCCTGGTGGTGCAGGAAGTTAAAGTCTCAGCGCTATCAAGCTATGGCCACTGAGCATGAGTTCGATTCCCGCCAGGGAGCTAATCCACATGGCACAGTAGACCTCTCCTGTCTCACCAGCTGCTTCCCCCAGCAGTGTATCTCAGTAGATCCTTGTTTTGCTCTCCACTCTGTCTCTGTGAATCCTCTTACCCCCAGTGCCCTGTACCGCTGGCCCAGAACCCAGTTCTTGTGTGCATAAATAAATAAATCTTAAAAAAAAGAATAAAAGTTATTATTATTTCTACTAAGTATTTTTTCAATTTTATCAATGTCAAAATTGCCAGATAAACAGTAAAAATAATCACTAAAATAGTTATTTTTTGTATATAAGACAATAAACATCTTCAATTCAAAGAACATTCAGCTCAAATCATTCCAAGAGAAAAGCAAATGGTTTTCTAAGATCTGAATGAGACTTCATCATGTCATAAGTTTGAAATTCATTCTGGACAGTATCGTCTATACTTTTTATAATTCGTTAATAAAATATAATTCGTTAATATAATTCGTTTATAATTCGTTAATAAAACCTATTTCCAAAGTTCAAACTCTTTTTCACACTCTTTTTAAAGAGTGATTAATAAACAAATTGTGGTATATTCATACATGGATCATTCAGCTTTTAAGAGAAAGGAAATTCTGACACATGCTACAACACGGGTGGACTTTGAAGATATGGAGAAGGAAGTAAGTCAATCACAAATGGGCAAATTTTATATTCCACTTACATGAAATACCTAGAATAGTCAAATTCATATAAATAGAAAGTAGAGTTAATATTTGGTTTTCAGTTCTATTTCAGATTTTGGAGTCAAATAAAGTTGGACCATTAGGAAAAAAATTCGGAAAATGCACATGCATGCAGTGAAGTTAGTTCTGGCTTTCTTCTCCAGTTGTCACACATAAGTAATATTTGTGCTTCTTCTGAACTTGGCTTTTGCCTTGAGGACAAATTGGACTTTTTAAATTAATAACTTTTTTTTAAAAAGATTTATTTATTTATTTATTTATACAAGAATCGGGGTACAGGTCATATGCGCAGAAGGGTGAGAGGATTCACCAGAGACAGAGCGGGGAACAGAACAGGCAGACTGACAAAATACACTGCTGAGGGAGGCAACGGGCATGACAGGAGAGGTCTGCTGCGCCATGTGGGGCTCTCGCCGGCTGGCTGGAATCTAACCGGTGCTGCAGAAGCTGTGGACAGCTTCACAGCACAGCGCTCAACCGCCTGTGCCACCAGGGGAAGCCCTAATAACTTTTTTTAAATTGTGGTAAAATATACATAAAATTCACTAAAACTAAAAACTAAAATAGGACTAAAAATAAAATATCATGTATATTTTTATTTTTTATTCTTTTTGAATACTGATCTGATTTTATTTTTTATTAGTTTTTAATTGCATTAACAATTAGACACCAAGGTTTACAATACAGTATATTGTATTAAGAGTACAGGTTCAGGGCCTCCCTGGTGGTGCAAGGGGTTAAGACGCAACCTATGAAGCTATCCGCAGCCATTGAGGCATGAGTTTGATCCCTGGCCAGCCAGGAGGCAACCCACGTGGTGCAGCAGACCTCTCCTGACTTACCCACTGCTCCCCTCAGCAGTATATTTCAGTCAATCCTCCTGTTCTGTTTCCCATTCTGTCTCCCCATTCTGTCCTCTCACTCCCTGTACCTCTGGCCTGTACCCAAGTTCTTTTTTTTTTTGAAAGATTTATTTATTTATGCATACAAGAGCTGGGGTGCAGGCCAGAGATGCGGGGGGTGAGAGGATCCAGCAGAGATAGAGTGGAGAACAGAACAGGCAGACTGACTGAAACACAATGCTGAGAGGAGCAGTGGGTGAGACAGGAGAGGTCTGTTGCGCCATGTGGATAGCTCCCTGGTGGGCTTGGGATCGAACTCATGCTGCAGTGGCTATGGATTGGTTCATAGTGCTGTGCTTAACCCCTTGCATCACTAGGGAGGTCCAAGCATATTTTTTAAAGTCCCTGTAGTATCATTGTTTTTCCTTTTCTTTCTTAAAACTTAGTGTGACATTTTTAAAGGATGAGATGTGATACCACTGTAGGTGGAGTGGCAAGTTTAAACCAGTAATTCAGTTACCAAGATGTTTATAATAAAGTCTTACCTTGTGCAGTTGTCTGAAGTCTGTAATAACTGATTCAAACACATTTCTCTTATGGGGTAAATTGCTTTTTCCACTGAAAGAAGGAAAAAAAGCAAAAGAAGGGTTTCAGAACAAGTTATAACAAAGAAAATCATGAATACATCTACCACAGAATATTGTGTTACTCCTTAATAATTTTCAGGCATACCTTCCATACCTTCTTCTCATACACATTCATCTTTGAATTTACAAGTACAAATCTGTATGGTAATCAAACTTGAGTAAGCAAATTTTTGGGCCATGAGCCAGATAGTATTAAAAGGGTCATAGGCATTCAGAACTAAACCATCGTAAGAATAATTCCTGTTGAATACAATTGTCAAAACAATGTAAGTAGTAAGGAAGCCTAAGGAATAATTTAGACTCAAATATTTAAGTCAGTAGCCCCAACTTCTGGCAACTTTAATTTCTCTAAAGTCTCACAAGGAGAAAGCTTTTGATAAAGAAATTTCTGAAGATAACCACTGCCACTGCTCCTCTCCCAGCTAATGTCAACAAACAGTATAAACACATGATAGCAGCAACCAGCTTGCATATGTACCAGCTTCCGCTTCCAGATCTTCCAAATCTACTGACTGGGAAATCTCTTTGAGGGTATGAAAAACTCAAATCATTCAACTCAATTAGAAATAGAAATGTTACCTAAATGTATTTCCTCAACAGAAAAAAAAAAATCATAAGACTTAAAAAAACAACATTAGAAATCACTGAGTTCAGCCTGTATCCAAAGTACAGATTCCCATTAACGTTGACTGTGGCTTATCATCCAGCCGACATTTAACTCCTTTATAGGCAGCCGCTTCCATTGTCACATTTCTCTGATTACAAAATATGATATCCAATCAAAGTCAGTCTCCTTATAACTTCCACCCCCTGATTACATCTCTCTACATATGCACAATATAAAATTTGCAGATGAATCCACATAAAGACATAGGTTGACTTGATTTTAAAAAGAGATTACAGAAAAGAAAGAGTTGGATTTAAATGGAAACAGCAACAGTTGGGTAAAGGATTCAGAATGGACTACAGAGATATTTAGCTCTAAAAACCCAATATTGTTAAAGGTTCTAGTAGACTGAATCTTTGTAAGAGTTGCTGGTTACCTCCCCCAAATCAATGTTAAAGTAATTATAAGCTTAGAGTAAGAAAAAGGGAACTGGGGTGGGGTGTGGAAATCAGACTGAGTTATCAAACATAATACTGCATAATGAGAAAAATTAGATTCTTAGAGACCCACCTATTTCCAAAGAACTGCTGCCATTTGATTAAGTTCTCCCTAACAACTTGCAATGTCTGCTTTACAGATGCTTCAGTTTGGTCTACTTCCTCTTTTAATTTATTCATCAAGATTTTCCATTTCTGTGTCAACTTCTGCAACATTGAAAGGTCTGTAGTGTCCTAGATAAATAGCATAGAGTCAAAAATTATATTCATTCATGTAACAAACATTTATTAACATATACCAAGTCATAATTTATATTGCAATACTAGAGACAAGCATAGAAAATGGATCAAAAATTGAAAAGACATCCATTTTTCAAAATGTCATCAGTGACATTGCTACAAAATCCATTTAACTGTGATTTTCTGTCATACATAAAGTATTAGGGACAAGATGAGCCCAATTTTCCCATAGGAATTTCATGCAAGACAGTGCAGTACATTGGAAAACATAGGAATTTCAAAGCCAAATAGAATCAAATGTGAATCCTACTCATTTGCTGGCTATGTAACTGTGGGAGATATTATTTACTTTGAGATAAGTTTTTCTTATCTATAAAATAAAGACTTGACTCAGTAGAAACATGGTAAATGCAACTTATCTCCTTTTCTAACTAATGTACTCACTGAATTTTCCCATAAAATGCATCAAAATCAGTGTAGCAATATGGCAACTATTTCAAGGAAAATAGCTACTTTTACTTTTTTTTTTACTTTAAGCACTAATATATAAATAGACTAACTTTATAAAAAATTTATAATGTTACTTAAGTGAATTAATTTAACTAGGATAGATGATAAATGTAAAGACATGCCTTTATTCACCTTTTTCTTAGACTTCTCATCCCATCCACAATAAAGCATAAATATTATAAAAGTATATTAAAAAAAAAAAAACTATAAACTTAGCAAAGCCCTCTTACAATCTCAACCCTCAACACTTGGAGTCTCTTTTTCCAATAACTTAAGTCAACTGAGCTTTACCTTGGTTGATAGCAGTATGATAAGATGCTTGCTGTATTTATTCCAGCCTTTTTCATTGAGATAAAGTCTTTTAGCCAATATGACTTTATTTCTTTCAATTACCTATAAAAAAGTACATTTATTAAGCCCAAACCAATGTCACATATCATTTTTGCATTGTATTGCTGTCAATCACAATTTCCTGTTTAAATTATGAGCTAACTTAAATCTCAAATTTCTGTTTTCTAAAACTACTGAACTGGAACTAGAGTTTATAGCCAAGTTTATAGATCTCAAAACAAGCAAACCTTTACACTCATCATTACTAAGGACTCCAAAGAGCTTTTGTTCATGTGAATTTTATCTATTGATATATAATGTAATTGAAATTAAAATAGAAATTATTTAGAATACGTGTTAATTTACTTAAACATAATATTAACAAATCTGTTATATGTTAACATAAATATTTCTCTAAAAAAATACCATATTTTCCTAAACAAAAATAATTAGTGAAAAGAGCACTAATGTCATTAATGTCTGCCTTAAACAGAACAAAGCTGGGTATCTGCTTCTGCATTCAATCTGTTGCAATATCTTAGATCAATGTATGCTCATGAGAGAATGAAAGTGAAAAAGGCAAAAAAAGTCTTTGTATTTCAATGAAACTAGTATTAACTTCATGAAAGGGTTCCAGTGACTCCCCTCAGGGGTCCTTGAACAATACTTTGAGAACCACTGATACACTGAATCAATTATATAGTCTTTCAGTGAATGACTGTGTTAGATACTATACATGTAGACTTGAACAAGAGAAAGTCCTTATATTCAGGAAGTTGACATCCTAGTCACGTAGGGAAAATCTAACTCAAAACCTCTACCAGGGCTTATTTCTTGAGAGAAAAGAAATTCATTTGTCTTTTCTTTTCCTCCTACTAATAACACCTAGCTCCCAATTTGCATCTTGTATATTTACTGTCACAGTTGTTTCCTCTGGACTTGTCAATGTCCCTTTTGAAATTCTGCAACAAAATGGAACACTGTGTCCTAGATGAAGTCTAATCATTCCATAAGAAAATGGGATAAAAATTTTAATCTATTGAGGGTCACAATTTGCTGTTAATACTATTAAGTCCTAGGGTCTCCCTGGTGGCGCAAGGGTTAAGTACCGCACTATGCTGCAGCCTCTGCAGCACGATTTTGATCCCCGACCAGTCAGGGAGCAACCCACATGGCACAGCAGACCTCTCCTGTCTCGCCCGCTGCTCCCCTCAGCAGTGTACTTCGGTCAATCTGCCTGTTCTGTTCCCCACTCTGTCTATGGTGAATACTCTCACCCACTGCATCTCTGGCCTGTACCCCAGCTCTTGTATGAACAAATAAATAAATCTTTAAAAAAAATACTATTAAGTCCTAGATGTGAGAACAGGTAATCAACAAGGAAATTGTTCAGAAAAACAATAAATATTGTGGGAGTTTGCTGTTTTCCCAAAACATTACTATAATGGTCCAAAGACTGCCAATTCATTTGTCATATTGGATATTAATATCTTTTACTTTCTGTGAAAAAATAATTACCACCTTTCCAATATAATGTTTATATAAATTAAAGTTGAATTTTTTAACCAGTTCACAAACAACAGAAAAAAATTCTTGTTCATACTTTATAGATGCTGGTGAAATAAGAGCCCTGAATTGAGCAATAGTCACCTATCCAGTAAAGAAGAAACAAAAAAAGAGGAAGCAACTTTCCCTTCTCCAGGTCTATACTGAGTACATTATTCACCAATTAAATATTCACATTCATTTTTAAATATTTTGCCCCTATTATGGAAAATTATAATATGGAACTTTATCTAGACCAAAAAAAAAGTTTATGATTTCAGATGAACTACCTTGAGGGCTAATTCATATGTGGCAGAACTCCAGATATCTCTTTCTGCCATTAACTGTTTAATATCATTCTCCATTCTTCCTCTTTGCAATGTATATAAGTCATGGTATTCTTCCACAATTCTAAAAGAAAAATTAAGAAACAGTAATATAGAAACTTTTTTTAAAAAATTGCAATTGTTTAAAATGGCAATTTGTTCTTTAGAAATTTATCATAAGGTAATTACGGAATAACTGCTGGTATAGTAATATCAGACACTGAAACAGAAAAAAGAATATTCATATTTCATTTGCAAATTTTACAAAAGTCTTAAAATTAGAAGTCAATGGCTGTTATCAAAAAGTCAGAAATAATCAATGTTGGTAAAGATGTGAAGAAACAGAAACCCTCATCCACTGTTGGTGGGAAGGTCAATTGTGCAGTCTCCATCAAAAACCAGAGGGAGCTTCCTAAAAAAATTGAAAACATAAGTACCATATGATCTAGTAATCCCACTTTTGGGTATTTACCTGAAGGGTACGAAAACACTAACTCGAAAAAGACATATGCAGCACTATTCACAATAACCAATATATGGAAATAGGCCAAGTGCCCTACGATGGAGGAATGGATAAAGATGATGTAGTATATAGACACAATAGAATGTTAGTCATAAAAAAAAAAAGATGAAATCTTGCCATTTGCCAGAACATGAATGAATGAATGACCTCCAGGTTATATAAAGAAAATAAGAACAAACCTTTAGATTGACAAAAGAATGGTAGTTACCAGTGGGGAGAAAGGGCAGGGATGGGTAGAAGAAGATGATTGGTTGGTGGTACATACTGAATGGACATTTGGTGCACTGGTGGGAAAATGTGATCTTGTAACCTAGACAACATTTTAAACTAACATTATCTCAATTTAAAAAAATTAAATAAATCATTCCCTTCTCCAAACACTTTTCATTATATTCTATATCTAGTCACTAGAATTTTTACAACATGGTATTTCAATGGTATAACAACACTATATTGAATGAAACTTCAGAACACAAGTGGCAGTAATGTAGCAGTCTTATTGTTAAGCTTCAGCAAAAGTACAAAATCCAATAATTGTGTGTCAATATATTTCTAAATTATCTATAATACAAAATTTTTAAAAATTCTCCACCAATTACCCAAAAGCTTAAGTATAATAAAATATCTTTCTCTTAACTTTTTTTTAAATGTCAATAGTGTATACCTTTTCTTTTTCACTTACTCTGAACATTCTTTTAGAATTTAAAAGCCTTTCTCAGATTGAATACAAACAAACAAGTTGTAGAGTGACAGGTTACATTTCACAAATCCTTTGAAATACTTCTTCCTAAGGATTACTAACTTTGCTTAAGAAGAGACAAGTGACAGGATTCTATAATGAAAGTCAGGAACCACCAACATCAGTTCCTGATGCTTCCTTCTTTTTGGAGGTTTCCACTTGTTCAAAGTGACTAAGAAAAAACTAATCATGCTGGATGTCACACACCTGAATATTATCAAATATTCATATTAAAAATTCAAAAGGCTATATCCTTAAGATCTGTGCACTTTACTATCTTAAAAGATAAAGGTCAATTAAAAAAAATTAATGACCTTTGTTTATAGTAGCAAAAGTATTAAGGTATTCCTTTCATTCTAGTGGGGAATAAAATAGGATAAAAGTAAATACATTTTTGAATTTAGATTCTCTATATATTTATATTTTTCTTGACATTTAAAAAATATAACCACCCTTCAATAAGTTTTTAAAAAGTCAGAGGAACTATGCTAAATTAAAAGGTACATAAAACAAAATGCAATGTGTGCTCCTAGATTGGACACTGGTTTGGAAAACCCACTGTAAAGTATACTTTGAGAATAACTGGGGAAATGTGAATGTGACCTAAATAATTTATGAAGTGAAAATTCACTGAAATAGGTAGAGATTGCTAACTACAGGCTATAAAACAGTATTTTATGTGACACTGTAATTTCCATAAAAAGTGGTTGAGCGCTGGGTGGCGAAGCTGCTTGCAGCCTCTGCAGCACCCGTTTGTTCCCAGGCTGCAGGCGAGGGTCCCACAAAAAAAAAAAAAAAAAAAAAAGGAGGAGGTTCCCAGGTTTCCTGGGAAAGGAGACTTACAGGAGGAACATGGAATAGACCTGTGAAAGAAAGCATGTTTGCTTTTGACCTTGACCTTGCATGAGGGACTTGGGGGTCTTGGAAGTAGATACATGGAGCTGAGACATGTGGAGACACTTGAGAGACATACCTGTGAGGAGGCTTACAATTGCTACTATTATTTTGATTTGTACTTCTTTCCTTGCAGACTTGCCTGGTCACTTCTACCCTTTTCCTAAGAATCCCTGCCAGAAGGAACCTTAGCTATGACAAGTTTTCAGGCCTTAGAACCTGTTTGGCTGGACAATTACCCACCAGGGGATGTGTAACTTTGAGTGTATCATTGGGAAGCTATTATCCTTTCTCCTCTCTCTATGGACACCAATTCTATTCTATTAAGTTCTTTCACACTTAAGAGAATGCTTTGCCTTTATGTGATAGATGGCAGGTTTGGGAGTCCCAGGTACCCCCTCAGTCTAAACTCTAACAGATTCAAAACAATTTTGTCATTAAAAATATCTGTATCCAGGGCCTCCCCGGTGGCGCAGCGGTTGAGCGCTGGGTTGGGAAACTGCCCGCAGCCTCTGCTGCGCCGGTTCTATCCCCGGCTACTCCCTGGCCACCGGAGGAGGGTCCCACATGGCGCGCAGACCTCTCCTGCCGCCCCGCTGCTCCCCTCAGCAGTGTACTTCGGTCCTTCTGCCTGCTCTGCTCCCCACTCTGGCTCTGGTGAATTCTCTCACCCTCCTGCACTTCTGACTGTACCCAGTGCTTGTATAAATAAATAAATAAATAAATAAATAAATAAATAAATCTATCTTTTAAAAAAACATTTTTAGTGTTTGAAAAATAGAACAATATTTTGTGACACATGAAAATATCATAAATTCAAATTTCAGTGTCAATAAATAAGAGTGTCATTGGGACACAGCCCTGTTCCGTAACATCCTTGGCTGCTTTTGTACTATGAAAGCATGAATTACAAAGGCAGAATTGACAGAGTTGTTGCATCAGAAACCTTATCTCACTTTCTGGCTCTTTATAATACAAGTTTGATTAACCCCTGAAATAGAATAAAAATTCTTTAGAACAGAGTAGAATAGCATAAAAACTTAGTGAATACAGAGTCACAAAAACCTAAAAACAAACTATGCTCATACTGTTAATTAAAAAAATAGAAATAAAAACCAGATACCTTTTATATCAGTTTGATAAAAGATATCAGCAACTACATAGGTGAGAGGATATTCAGTACAACCACTCTGTGGAGCATCTGGTAACAACTAGCAAGACCAGACTGCGCATATCCTATGACCCAGCAATTCCACGTTTAGGTGTATACCCTGGAAACCTCTCCCACAAGACAAGGTGTGTATTACAATGGTGCTTGGAGCATGTATTTTAACTCCTCCAGGGAGTTATTAAAAATAATAAAACTTTAAATGTTTCTATAAAATTTTGTGTATTGAAATAAGATGTGAAGCAAGTATGACGTGATGGCTAACATCTGGTAACTCACTTGGCATTCTTTTCAGCATCTAAAAGGGCTTGTGCCAAATCCTTGTGGGCCTTCTCTGCATCCTTTGTTAATTTTACATCATGTGCCCGAACTAGATACAGCTCCCTGAAATAAAACAAAGAAATTTTATAGTTAAAATTTCCAAAAAGTTTCCACCCAGGAAATAGTTATACTTAGGCAATTTCTTAGTTATCATGTTGACAACTCTTCCTAGTTTTTCTAACTTTTAAAACAAATCAAGAAATCCTGTGGACATATGGATGGAATCTTGCCAGATTGGGCAATGGAATCAAGCTAGCCAGACAAGGCAGACAGAAAATGAAAGGCAGCCTCTAGAATGGAGTGAAGGCAGATGCCAACAGGCAAGGCCTCCAGGTTGCTCTATCCTATTCTCAGATATGCCTATCCTATCTTCTTCATTCTTGTCACAAGGTTAAATTATCAGTAACCTTAATTACTATACAATGCTTATTCTCTTTGGGATTTGAACCTTAACAATCATAGTCATGGCACTGCTCTGTAAACCTGATTAAGATAAACATCTCTAATTTGAAAGAAAGAACAAGAGTCTGTTCTCTATCAAACATACACAGAGCCCCAATTTTGTGTTAACATATTTATAGCTACAGATCTATAGCCAGTCCTTGCTCTTCTCTTGCTAAATATGAAAAGAAAATAAGATTCCTTTCCTTTAACCATTCCACTTTCCCTGAATATTTTTTACTCTCTTAGAGACATTACTTTGACTTTTGTGGTTAAGATAATCACAGGGTTTACCTGGTCAGTTCCTCAATAACAGTCTTAAAATTGTACAATTCTTCTAAAATGCGTTGATCCATCATTCGCTGAGTTACCAAGTCTTTGTAGAAGTCAATCATCTGCCTGGCAATTTGGTCAAGCATTTGTACATACCGTTCTCTGCATAAGAAAGAAGGGAAGCAAGACATCATTCAGAAGAATAAGATATGTGAGAGGAAAATTAATTTTAGGGAAAGAAATAGTAAAAAAGACACTCACAAAAGATATGTGAGAAGAATGAGACAAAAAAAGACAAGATCTAAGTGGTGTATTATTCTCATGCTTATACAAGTGAATGAATTGTAGGGAATTTTAACTAGGGTCATAATTATTTGAAATACAATGTTTGAGATAAAAAACAAAGTAAGGATTTCTTTTATTATTCTAAGTATTAAACTCTATGAAGACAAGAACCATGTCTCCATACTGTATCTTTACAGCATTTAAAAGACTGCCTTGAATATAACAAAACCATAAAATTATCTCATTTTCCTTTTTTTAATCTGCATTTGGCATCCCAGACCTTATCTAAGGTAATATTGTTAAAAGCTATTAGTGCAGTATATAGGGAGAAATTATAGTACTAATTGTCTACATTAGAAAAGAAGACTCAAATCAATGACCATTATTTCTACCTTAAAAACTAAAAACTAGACAAACAAGAAAATTAAAAAACCAAAGTCAGTAGAAGAAAGAAAATAGCAATGATCAAAGCACAAATCAACAAATTAGAAAACTGAAAAAATACAGAAAGGAAGGACCAAAAACCAGTTTTTCAAGATAAGTAAAAGCAATAAACTCTAAACATACTGAGCTGGAAAACAAAACAACAAAAATTCCACAAATTACCAACATCAAGAATGAGAAAGTTAACATCATGGATATTAAAAAGACAGTAAGGGAGGGGGCCTCCCTGGTGGTGCTAGAGTTAAAGTCTCAGTGCAATCAAGCTATCACCAGCCAGTGTGGTCTGAGTTTGATCTCCAGCCAGGGAGCCAAACCACATGGCACAGCAGATATTTCCTGTATCTCTTACTGCTCCCCTCAGCAGTGTATTTCAGTAGATCTGCCTGTTCTGCTCCTCACTCTGTCTCTGGTGAATCCTCTCACCCACCCCACCCCCGCAGCTCTGGCAAGGATCCCAGTTCTTATATGCATAAATAAAGAAAATAAATCTTTTTAAAAAAAGATAATAAGGGAATATCATAAATAACTATATCAATAAATTCAACAACTTTGATGAAAAGAACAAATTCCTGAAAAGTTGCAAACTAAAAAAATTCACTCAACAAGGAACTGATAACCTGAATAAGACTGTATCTATGAAAGAAAGTGAATCTAATTTTCAATCTTCCCACAAAGAAAACTCTGAACTTTGCTTTACTAGTGAATCCTATAAAACATTTACAGAAGAAATGCCAAGGCTACACATAAATTGAAGAAAACAGTATACATTCCAAATCATTCCCTGAAACAAAATATTAGTAAGCCGTATCCAACAACATATAAAAAGATATCACAATAATAGAAAAAAAAACAAAACCACACAATAATTTCAATAAACACAGAAGAGACATTGGACTGAATCAAACACCCTTTCGTGACATTAACATTCAACAAACAAGGGAAATATCGCAACCCAATGAAGAGCATCTGAGAAACTAACTTAGTTAGCATCATACTTAATGGTGAAAGACTGAATGCTTCCTCGCAAGGATCAGGAACAAACAAGAATGTCTACTCTCAATACTTCTATTCAATAATGTATTATGCTAGAGGTTCTAGTTGGAGCAACTAGGCAAGAAAATAAGATTAAAAGACATTCAGACTTAAAAGATGAAGAAAAACTATCTCTATTTACACATGACATAATCTTGTTTAATACAATCCCTATCAGAAAATTGATTTCTTTGTAGAAATTAACAAACTAATTTTAAAACATGTATCAAAATGCAAGATACCTGATCTAAAACAATGTTGAAAATAAAGCTCAAATACTTACATACTTGATGTCAAAAGTTACTACAAAGCTATAGTGATCAACACAGTGTGGTATGGCATAAAGCTAGACATACAGATCAATGGAAATGAATTGAGAGTCCAAAAATAAACCCTTGCATTTCTAGTCAATTGACTTCCAACAAAGATGACACAATAAATCACTGTAGGAAAGAATAATCATTTCAACTAATTGTAGTAAGAAAACTAGAACATACAAAAGAAGGATATTGGACACTTTCTTCATAACAAATAAAAAAATTAACTCAAAGTGGTCAAAGACAAATTAAGAGAGAAAACTATATATCTTTTAGAAGAAAATACAGGTAAGTATACTCACAATCATAGGAATAGGATAGGCAATGGATTCAGATGGATACTAGTAACATAAGCAACAAAAGAAAAAAGATATATATCGGATTCATCAAAATCTAAAATCTTTGTGCATTAAAGAATACCATTAAGAAAGTGAAATGACAACACAGGGAATGGAAGAAAATATTTTCAAATCATATATTGATAAGGGATTTGTATTTAGAGCATATAAAGGACATTTAAAACTGAATTTAAAGAGACAGATAACCCAATTTGAAAATCAGTGAAAAGCTTAAATAGACATTTCTCCAAAGAAATACAAATGGAACAATAAATGTATGAAAAGATGCTCAAAATATTGCTAGTCATTAAGATATTACAAAGCAAAAAAACAGTGAATTTCACATCAACTAGGATGTCAATAATCAAGAAGATGAATAATAACAAGTTTAGATAAGGATGTGGAGAAACTGCTGGGAAGAATGTAAAATTGTGCGGTCCTTTGGAAAACAGTTCAGCAGTTCCTCCAAAAGTTAAAGAATTCTTGGGCCTCCCCTGGTGGCACAGCGGTTGAGCGCTGGGCTGCGAAGCTGCCCGCAGCCTCTACAGAGCTGGTTCGATCCCCGGCCGCCGGCAAGGGTCCCACATGGCACGACAGACCTCTCCTGCCACGCCCGCTGCTCCCCTTAGCAGTGTATTTCATCAGTCTGCCTGTTCTGCTCCTCACTCTGGCTCTGGTGAATTCTCTCACTCTCCCACGCTTCTGACTGTACCCAGTGCTTGTATAAATAAATAAATAAATAAATAGATAAATAAATAAATAAATCTTTAAAAAAAAAAAGTTAAAGAATTCTTATACCCTGCAATTCCACTCCTAGATATATACCTAAGAGAACTGAAAACATACATCCATACAAAAATTTGCATGCAGATCTTTAAAGTAGCATGAGTCAAAATAGCCAAAAATGTGGAGAAAACCCAAATGTCCATCTACTGACAAATGAATAAACAAAATGTGGTATAACCATACAATGGAATAGCATTTGACCATAAAAATGACAGGAAGCACTGAAACATGTTACATCATGGGTCAACCTCATGCTAAGTGAAAGGAGTCACAAAAGGTGACATACTATATGATTCCATTCCTATGAAACACCGAGAAAAAGTAAATCCAGACAGAAAGTAGATCAGTGGCTGCCAGGAGTCTGGGAGAAGGTAGAATGGAGAATGACTGCTAATGAGTACCATTAAGGTGTTTTGCAGGGATGATGAAAACACTCCAGAATTAAGATAATGGTAATGACTGCACAACTTTGGAAATATACTAACCACCACCATATTGTATACTTTAAAGGGGGTGAATCTTATGGCATGCCTATTATACCTCAATAAAGAAAGTATAAATTATCTGCAGAAGTTATTGTTGTGATTCCTTACATGGCATAGATTCCTTTATGTATCAATTTATACACATTGAACGATTTAAACACCTATATTAAGAGTAATCTTTCTTCTAGTCCAACCACTATAGCAAGCTGTCTGGAAGTTCCTTAAACTACTAAAAATGGAGCTACCATATGACCCAGCAATTACACTCCTAGGAATCTACCCAAAGGACATAAAAACATTAATTCAAAAGGAAACCTGCTCCCTTTTGTTTATTGCAGCACTGTTTACAATAGGTGAGATATGGAAACAACCCAAATGCCCAAAAATAGATGACTGGATCAAGAAGATGCGGTCTATATACACAATGGAATACTATTCAGCAATCAAAAAGATAAATTCATGCCATTTTCAGCAGCATGGATGAAGCTGGAAGGGATTATGGAAGGGATTATGAAATTAGAAGGAAAAAGAAAAATATCAGATGGTTTCACATATAGGCGGAATGTAGGGGGACCAAATAATGGACCAGGAAAAAAATTATAATAAATGAAAAAACAAAATTAACAGGCAACTATTAATCAGAAACACTCTGTAGGAGAAGGGGAGGGAGAAGGATCAAAATAGGAGAGGGAATGTGTTCTTATACAAGGAACTATGGTGATGGTGCATGGGTGAATTGGTGATGGGAATTTTGCAGGGACTACACCTGAAGAGAAAGCACGCATTGTACAAAAAAGAACGATGTAAAAAAAAAAAAAATATATATATATATACACATATATGTATATACATAATCTATATATGTGTATATATATATGTGTATATGTATATATATATATGTGTGTGTGTGTGTATAAAAATCTGTCTTCCTATTGTATCTACCCACTAATGCTAATTTTGTACTCTGGAAATAATCAGAACAAGTCCATTCTTTCTTTCACCTTATAGCTCCCAACATATTTGTTTCTTTTTTTTTTTTTTTAAGATTTATTTATTTATTTATACAAGCACTGGGTACAGTCAGAAGCGCAGGAGGGTGAGAGAATTCACCAGAGCCAGAGCGGGGGACAAAACAAGCAGACTGACGAAATACACTGCTGAGAGGAGCAGCGGGCTTGGCAGGAGAGGTCTGTCATGCCATGTGGGACCCTCGCTGGCGGCCGGGGATCGAACCGATGCTGCAGAGGCTTTGGGCAGCTTCGCAGCCCAGCGCTCAACTGCTGCACCACCAAGGGAGGCCCCGACTCCCAACATATTCGAAAACAGTCATTGTGCCTTCCCGCTTATGCCTTCTGTTACCCAGACTAAACATAATTTAATATAAAATTCAGAAGGAAACTAGGTTACTCCAGTAATAGCTCTAACCTGATTTTGGACAGCAGTTCTCCTCTATCTGCACAGTCTACACTGACTTGTCGAATAAGTTCATGAAATACTGTATTGTAAACGGTCTGTTCCTTCTTCATTGTATATAGCAGTTTGTGCATCTGCAGAAAATTAAGTAATATAATCAGTATTTACTACATCTTGTCAGTAAAAACAATTTTAGGAAGTAAGCACTCTAAATGTGAATAATTTTAGAAAACTGTGATTAAATTTATTTTACTTTATTTTCCTTTATAAATATACACACACATATGGCTTATTACTTTTAAATCTATGGCTAATCATGCTCCTCTTTATATGATGCACTAAGAAGGTAACAATATCACTTCTATGTTACACTTACCAAAAATAAAAAGCCTAAATATAATCATGAGTACACATCAGACAAACCAAAATTGAGGAACATTGCATAGAATAACTAGTCTGTAATCTTCCAAATACCAAGGTAAAAAAAAAGCAAAAATAAAAACAAAGAATTATTTCAGATTATAGGTCTCTAAAGAAGCAAGACAACCAAAAGCATTGTGTGGTCCTGGAATCCTGAAATAGAGAAGAAAATAGCTATAGAACCATTATAGGGGTAATTGATAAAATTAAGAATTTAAATATAAACTATATTTGATAATACTGTCATATTAATGTTAAATGTCCTGATTTTGAGAATTATAAACATGTAAAATAATGTCCTCATCCATAGGAAATATATTCTGAAATGTTTGGTGGTAAAGATTGATGTAACCAATTAACTCTAAAATGGTTCAGAAAAATCTATGCAAGCAGAGATATATAGAAAGGGAGGGCCTCCCCTGGTGGCGCAGCGGTTGAGCGCTGGGCTGCGAAGCTGCCCGCAGTCTCTGCAGTGCCGGTTCCATCCCTGGCCACTGGTGAGGGTCCCACATGGCGCGCAGACCTCTCCTGCTGCACCCGCTGCTCCCCTCAGCAGTGTATTTCGTCAGTCTACCTGTTCTGTTCCCTGCTCTGGCTCTGGTGAATTCTCTCACCCTCCCGCTCTTCTGACTGTACCCAGTGCTTAGATAAATAAATCTTTAAAAAAAAAAAAAAAGAAAGAAAGAAAGAAAGAAAGGGAGACTGATAAATCATATTGGGCACAATGTAAAGAGTTGGTGAAAGTTTACACAGGAATGTCTTATAATGAACTTTCATATAAGCTTCAAATCTATAAAAATAATTCATAAAACAAAAAAGAAATAGCCCTCATAAAGAAAAAAAATCTTTATGTAAGATTGAAAGAGCTCTTTCACTATGTACAAATGGTAAGAAAGATGGTTAAATTGACAATGTTTTTTAGGGTCTTATAATAAAAGGTATCTTATTTTCTTTTTTTTAAGATTTATTTTATTTATGCATACAAGAACTGGGGTACAGGCCAGAGGTGCAGGGGAGTGAGAAGATTCACCAGAGACAGAGTGGGGAGCAGAACAGGCAGCCTGACTGGAAACACACTACTGAGGGGAGCAGTGGGCAAGACAGGAGAGGTCTGTAGCACTATGTGGGTTTCTCCCTTGCCAGCTGGGGATCGAACTCATGCTGCAGAGGCTGAGGATTGCTTCACAATGCTGTGCTTAACCCCTTGTGCCACCAGGTAGGCCCAAAAGGTACCTTATTTTTAATGAAATACAGTGATAATAGTACTCACAGACTATATAGAATTTATCACATAGCAAGCACTGCTCTAAGCCCCTTACATTCATTATACCATTCGTTTAATCTCAACAACCCTATGTGGTAAATGTTATTACCTCTAACTTACATGTGAGGAAATTAAAAGACTGGTACAGTAAATGACTTAGTAAAGTCACCAGCTATTAAATGCAGGGCATTTTACCACCAGGGTGCATACTCTTAACCATTAGATTATATAGCTCTTGGCAGTTACCTTGGTTGGCCCCGTATATTCCTGAATCTCCACACCAGCCCTCTCTAGCATAGCATCCATCACATCATTCAGCTGGACCACTTCTACTCTTTTATTAGGTTTCCTAAAAGATTAAGGTAACAGACTTACGTTAATTAGTACTAAAATAATCATGCTCAAATGGCAAAAAGAATATACAGAAATAAATCATATATCCTATGGAATATTAATGGTATTTTAAAGCAGCAGACCTGTATGGATTGACCTCTGGGATATCAGCAAGACAATTTTAAAAATAGCTAAAAAAAAAAAAAAAAAGCAAAGCGCATGATCCTATTTTTCAAAAAAAGAAAACAATGTATCCCCCACCAAAAAAAAAATTTCTTGTGTAAGTATTGTAAGAACATAGAAAAAAACACAGAGAGATAAATACCAAACTGTTAGCACAGGTTACTTTACAATATGAGAGAAAAAAAAGGGACAGAGAAGAAAGGAGGAGGAGGAGAAGAAAAAAGGCTATAGCAAGATGGAGAAATAGTTATGACTAAATACCAAATATGAAAGTATTTTATATATGATCCAGCAAATCCAACTTCTGAGTATATTTGAAAGAACTGAAATTAGGATCTCCAAGAGATAGTAGCACTTTCACATTCATTGCATTGCAACACCATTCACAAAATGTGGATACAACCGAAACATTCATTGACAATGAGTGGATAAAGAGAAGATGGTATATACATATTATGGAATATTATTCAGTCTTTAAAAAGAAGGAAAGTCCACAATGAATGAACCTGGAGGACATTATGTAATAAGCCACTTAGCCAATTTAGACAAATACTACCCGATTCTGCTTACATGAGGTATTTAAAATAGTTGAACGTGTAGAGATGAAATGGTAGTTTTCAGGGGCTGGGAGACATAGGGAAAATGGCTAACAGGCTTAAAGTTTCAGTTAAGCAAAGTGAATAGTTCTATAGATCTGCTGTACAATGATATGCCTATAGTTAGCAATAATGTATTGCACACTTCAAACTTATATTAAGAAGGTCTCATAGTAAGTGTTCTTACCATAATAAATTTAAAAGGAAAACAGAAATTTAAAACTATAAAACAGTCTATTATTTGAATATTGTTATAAATACATAAAAATTGAACATGCAATCAGACAAAGGAAAACACTAATTAGAAAACAGAATTGTGAGTTATTATTGTTCCTTCTGTAATTAAAATACTTTTTGTATAATAAAGTACCAAGAAAAAGGAATACGTATGTATATATTATTTCTGAGAAACACTTTCAAAAACAAACTTTACTTACATGGATGGGAAGAGCAATAATCTGTTTTCACTATCAGTGAGGAGAGTAGTATATTTGCTAGAATAAATAAAAAAAGAAAGTGTTATTGTAAGAAAATTACCTGGCTTGTCTGTCATATATCACAACATGATAAACTTAAGAGTGCATGGAAGGGGCACCCCTGGTGGCGCAAGGGGTTAAGTTGCCAGCACTATGAAGCTATCCGCAGCCACTGTAGTATGAGTTTGATCCCCCGCCAGGGAGGTAACCCACATGGCACAGCAGACCTCTCCTGTCTTGCCCGCTGCTCCCCTAAGCAGTATTTTTCATTCAGTCTGCCTGTTCTGCTCCTCACTCTGTCTGGTGAATCCTCTCACCCCCTGCACCTCTGACCTATACCTTAGTTCTTGTATACATAAATAAATAAATATTTAAAAAGAAAAACTGTATGGAATTGAGAAGCTGGAAGCAATCATATAGGTAATCATTTTGTATATAGTATCATCCAAAATAGCCTGAGACATAGACAGACACAGATGTAATGATATTTGTCATATTTTGGACATTTTTTAGGAGCTTTAATTACATTCCTAAATATGTTACAATATAAACATTTCCATGATTCATTTTACCTTTTCAAAAGTGGAAGGATGTTATAAGAACACCAAAATCAACAAGGTGGATAAATAGGTTATTAAATAAATAAATAAGCAGAGATGAAACTAGAACCAGACTCCTAGCCCTATCTGTCCTGTGAAAGTGCTTGGTTATACTTCCATAAGTATTACAATGAAAACCACATCATAATCCTTTAAATTCATTATTATTCATATGCCTTTTTCCCTCCCCTAGTTAATAGTGCTGAGACTTTAATCCCTGCACCACCAGGGAGGCCCTAAAGTTGTAGTCTTTTAAACCATGAAACATTCAAGTGCTGTTTCAGAAAATAAAAGCAAAATCCCATTTTCAATCCCATGAATAGGAATCAAGGAACTGGAGACGACTAGTCTGCTGTCTTGAGCTAAGCCCTAGAAAATGCATTAAGAGATTCCAGCTTAGAGAGCTAATTCCTTTGTCTCCAGAGTCACTGCTCAAAACCATTCCTAAAGTATAGTCAAACATTCAAAACAAAGATCCATATTCTTTTACATATAAAATTAAACATTAGGAAAAGACAGCACATTTTAATCACTAAACATCCCTCTAGTAACACCTTTTGCATTAGGTTTTGATACCTTTCTCATATTTTATGAGGATGATAGGCCAAATGTTTCCTCTGTCTGTAGCTATTGCCTACCAACATGACATAACTGTTTTTAGGTTCCCCTTTATCTGGGAAGGAGGAAACAGTGCAACTTGCGAGATATTCAGCAGATACCATAGTACTCACTCATCATAACACTCCAATCCCGAGACGCCTGTATTTGACACAATATGAAATTCTTCAGGAATCAAAGTATCTGTCAGTCTCTTTGACTTAAAAGAAGAGAATAACAAGAATAAAAACTTTAGTAGATGGAAAAAAAAAAAACTGAGTAGCACAATTCCTAACTCCTATCCTTAAGGGATACGAAGTTATGAAGTTAGGAGATTTTTGATTAGAGAACTAACTATGTTAGTAATGGTCATGACAAGAAAAAACTTTCAGCAGAGCCTACATTAAAAAAAGTAATGAATTAGAGAACAGCCATGGTTTTAATATTATTTAAATATGGGGCCTCCCTGGTGGTGCAAGGAGTTAAGCACAGCACTATGAAGCAATCCACAGCCTCTACAGTACGTGCGATCCCCAGCCAGGGAACTACCCACATGACGCAGCAGACCTCTCCTGTCTCACCCGCTGCTCCCCTCAGCAGTGTATTTCAGTACATCTGCCTGTTTTGCTCCTCACTCTGTCTCTGATGAATCCTCTCACCCCCCACACCTCTGGACTGTACTCCAGTTCTTGTATGCATAAATAAATAAATCTTTAAAAAAATGTATTATTTAAATATGTCCTACATATTCAGAAATCCATTAATGCTTTCAAATTCAAAAGGAATTTAACATTTACCTTAGCAACATACCAAAAATAAGAATTCCACATATTTAAATTGTGGTTTTCTAACAGATAATAATAATAAAAAACCTAGTCTCCTACTGTATTTTCTAGATTAAAATGTGTAAGTGTGGTTTGAAAAATATTTTTTTTCCAAAGATTTATTTATTTATACAAGAACAAGGGTATAGGCTAGATGTGCGGGAGGGTGAGAGGACTCACCAGAAACCAGTGGGGAACAGAACAGGCAGACTGACGAAATATACTGCTGAGGGGAGCAGCGGGTGAGACAGGAGAGGTCTGTTGTGCCATGTGGGATTCTCGTCGGCTGGGATCGAACCCGTGCTGCAGAGGCTGTGGGCTGCTTCACAATGCGGCGCTCAACTGCCTGTGCCACCAGGGAGGTCCTTGAAAAACATTTTATAATAAAATATCTTTGATCTTTTCCCACTAAATATCCTTTTATAGGTGTAATTAGAAACGGTTATAAAATCTGATAAGCAAACAGGTGGTTTTAGTAAGATATTGCTTTATATTTTGAGGAATAATTTTTTTTTAAGTAGAGAAAGGCTGAGGAATTTACTTGTCCACTACTTACCTTATGAGGCACAATGACACCATCATCTAACTGTAATGAATGGTTGGAACGTGGAGGGCAGACTGCACCCTCTCTAGTCTCTCCTTTAACATATCTCACATCATACAGAAAAGAAATATCCCTATAAGAAAAATTTATTTACAAAATAAGTTTTTTGTCTGGCTATTGGAGAAGAGTGAGTAAGGTTCACACATATCCTTCTATTGGATAAAAAAAGTGCACAAAGCTTGTCACTTCATCTCATACTTTACTAAGAAGCTGAAGTGATAGACCCAACTCCCCCCGACATTCTTCCCCTTCTCCACCTCAAATTTCTCATTCACATCGCAGATATTTTCTTTTCTTTTCCTTAAATCTCAGGTTGAGATGCATTCTCTTCCCCAGGGTTCTTTCTCCACTCATGTTGTTGATTTCAACTTTGTCCTCATCCTTATTCCAACAATCTTAACTTCTGTGTGCCTCTCCCCACTTCTAATGGAACATTCTCCTTGGTCTGTAACTCAAGTTTTTCCCCTTCTAAAAATCCTCCCTTGAAAATTCATTGCTGTCGTGGTATCATGATTATCTATCTATCTATCTCTCTATCTACCTACCTACCTAACTACTTACCACTCTCTGTTAAACATCAGACTTCTTGAAATTTCCCTGCAACCTGATTTCTGTATCCAGCATGCCCATTTATCTTCTGAAATCATTCTTCAGCAAGCTGACAATGTTTTCCCCGGCTAACTTATCAGTTATTTTCCACTATTTCCCTGATTATACCTAGGAGTGGGATGACTGAATCACATGGTAACCTATTCTTAATTTTTTGAGGAACTGCCAAGCTGTTTTCTAAAGACATTGTATAATTTTACATTCCCACCAGCAGTGTATATCAATTCCAATTTCCCTGCATCCTCACAGATACTTGTAATTGTCTATTTTATTTTATTTTATTTTTTTTTTTGTTTTGCATAGTGTTTCTCCATGATTATATTCTGATTACCTAGTTAGGCTGTAATATTATATAGGTGATGTGTTTGTTCTTTATTTTTTTTTTTTTAGCAGTAATATTTTTTTTTTAATAATAAATTTTATTTTTATATTCCCCATACAATTGCAGCCCCTCCATTCTGACCCCAATCCCTCCCCTCCCACCCCCGCCCCCTAAAAGTGTCTCTGGTTCGTAGTTTTTGTTGATTTTGATTTTCACTTTCTTATAGTTATTCGTTTTCCTGGTCCCTTATTTAAGTTTTCTAGATTCCTGCTATGAGTGAGACCATCCGGTATTTTTCTTTTTCTTTTTGGCTTATTTCGCTGAGCATGATCCCTTCCAGTGCCATCCATGTTGCTGCAAATTGCATGTGTTTATCTTTTTTGAATGCTGAGTAATATTCCATGGTATATATGTACCACATCTTCTTGATCCAGTCATCTATTTTTGGGCATTTGGGTTGTTTCCAAAGCTTAGCTATTGTAAACAGTGCTGCTATAAACATAGGGGTGCAGGTGTTCTTTGGAATTGATGTTTCTGTGTCCTTTGGGTAAATACCTAGGAGTGGAATTGCTGGATCATATGGAAGCTCTATGTTTAGTAGGTCCAGAAATCTCCACACAGCTCTCCACAGTGGTTGGACCAGTTTGCACTCCCACCAACAGTGCAGGAGAGTTCCTTTTTCTCCACACCCTCGCCAACATTTGTTGTTGCTAGTTTTTTTAATATGTGCCATTCTCACTGGTGTAAGATGGTATCTCATGGTAGTTTTGATTTGCATTTCCCTGATGACAAGTGATGTTGAACATTTTTTCATATGCCTGTTGGCCATTTGCATTTCCTCTTCAGAGAAGTTTCTTTTTAGCTCTTCTGCCCATTTTTTGACTGGATTATTTTCTTTGTTGTTGTTGAGTCTCATCAGCTCTTTGCAGATTTTTGTGATCAGTCCTTTATCATTAGTGTTGGGTGCAAAAATGTTCTCCCAGTTGGTGGGGTTTCTCTTTGTTTTTGTTATTGTCTCTTTTGCTGTGCAGAAGCTCTTTAATTTGATGTAGTCCCAGCTGTTTATCTTCGCCTTCACTATCGCTGCTTTGGGTGATGTGTCTGTAAAGATGTCTTTGATGTGCAAATCACGTAGTGTTTCGCCTATATTTCCTTCTATATATTTTATGGTTTCAGGTCTTATGTCTAGTTCTTTAATCCATTTTGAGTTGATTTTTGTGTATGGTGTGAGGTAGTGGTCAAGCTTCATTCTTTTGCATGTAGCGACCAGTTTTCCCAGCACCATTTATTGAACAAACTTTCTTTGCTCCAATGCATAGTCTTTGCTCCTTTGTCAAAGATTAGTCGACCATAAATCTGTGGGTTTATTTCTGGATTTTCTATTCGATTCCATTGGTCTGTATGTCTGTTCTTGTTCCAATACCATGCAGTTTTGATGATTATGGCTTTGTAGTAGAGTTTGAAGTCTGGGCGTGTGATGCCTCCATTCCCTTCTTTTTTTTTCAGGAGAGCTTTGGCTATTCGGGGTTTTTTGTGATTCCATATGAATTTCATCAACAATTGTTCTATTTCTTTGAAGAATGACATTGAAATTTTGATTGGAATAGCATTGAATCTGTATATTGCTTTTGGAAGGATGGCCATTTTAATAATGTTTATTCTTCCAATCCATGAGCAGGGGATGTCTTTCCATTTCTTTGTGTCTTCTTCTATTTCTTTTAACAGTGTTTTATAGTTTTCTTTGTATAGGTCCTTTACCTCTTTTGTTAGATTTATTCCCAAATATTTGATTTTTTTTGTTTCAATAAAAAAAGGGATGGTTTTTTTGATTTCTTCTTCTTCAGATTGTTTGTGTATAGGAAGGCTACTGACTTTTGCGTGTTGATTTTGTATCCTGCCACTTTACTGAACTGATTGATGAGTTGAATTAGTTTTTCTGTGGACTTTTTGGGGTTCTCTATGTATATTATCATATCATCTGCAAATAGTGATAGTTTGACTTCTTCTTTTCCTATTTGGATTCCTTGGATGTCTTTCTCTTGTCTTATTGCTCTGGCTAGGACTTTCAGTATTATATTGAAAAGCAGTGGTGAGAGTGGACATCCTTGTCTTGTTCCAGATCTTAATGGAATTGCTTTCAGCTTTTCACCATTGAGAATGATACTGGCTGTTGGCTTGTCATAGATGGCCTTTACAATGTTGAGGTATGTTCCTTGTATCCCAAGAATTTCAAGGGCTTTTATCATGAATGGGTGTTGCACTTTGTCGAAAGCTTTCTCAGCATCTATTGATATTATCATATGGTTTTTATATTTCTTTTTGTTGATGTGTTGGATAACGTTGATTGATTTTCGGATGTTAAACCATCCTTGTGTCCCTGGAATGAATCCAACTTGGTCGTGGTGAATTATCTTATGGATACATTGTTGGATTCTGATAGCTAAAATTTTATTGAGGATTTTTGCATCAGTGTTCATTAGGGAGATTGGCCTGTAGTTTTCCTTTTTTGTGTTGTCCTTATTCGGTTTTGGTATTAGTGTAATATTGGCTTCATAGAATGTGTTTGGTATTGTCCCATCCTTCTCAATTTTTTGGAAGAGTTTGTGAAGGACAGGCACTAATTCGTCTCTGAATGTTTGGTAGAATTCATTTGTAAATCCATCAGGACCCGGGCTTTTGTTTTTGGGGAGGTTTTTGATTACCATTTCAATTTCGCTGCTTGTAATTGGTCTGTTTAGGTGTTCTATTTCTTCTTTATCTAGCTTTGGGTGATTGTAGAGTTGTAGGAATTTGTCCATCTCCTCTAGATTGTTAAACTTGTTTCCATATAACTGTTCATAGTAGTTACTGATTATTCTTTTGATTTCTGCTGTGTCCGTTGTGATTTCTCCTCTTTCATTGATGATCCTGTTTATTTGTGCTTTCTTCCTTTTTTCCTTTGTGAGCCTGGCTAGGGGTTTGTCTATTTTATTGATTTTTTCAAAGAACCAGCTCTTGGTTTCATTGATCTTTTGGATTGTTTTTTTAGTTTCAATTTCATTTATTTCTGCTTTTGTTTTTATTATTTCTTTTCTTCTACTGGTTTTGGGGTTTTTTTGTTGTTCTTTTTCTAGATCTTTGAGCTTCGAGATTAGGTTGTTTCTTTGAGTTCTTTCTTGTTTCTTGATGTGAGCTTCTATTGCTATATATTTTCCTCTTATTACTGCTTTTGCTGCATCCCATACATTTAGGATATTGGTGTCCTCCTTGTCGTTCAATTCAAAGAATTTTTTAATTTCTTCTTTGATCTCCTCATTAGTCCAGTTGTCTTCCAGTAGTGTGGTTTTTAATCTCCATGAGGTAGGAAAGTTCCTTGCCTTCTTTTTATGGTTTATTTCTAGTTTGATGCCTTCATGGTCAGAAAAGATGGTTGATATGATTTCAATCTTGGTGTATCTGTTGATGTTTGTCTTGTGCCCCAGTATGTGATCGATCCTGGAGAATGATCCGTGTGCGCTTGAGAAAAATGTGTACTCCGTTTTTTTGGGGTTTAGTGTTCTATAGATGTCTGTTAAGCCCAATTGCTCTAGGTCCTTATTTAGAGCTTTGGTTTCTTTACTTATTTTTTGTCTTGTTGATCTATCCATTGTTGATAGTGGTGTGTTGAAGTCTCCCACTACGTATGTGTTTTCTCTGATGTCTGTTTTCAGAGAGGATAACAGTTGTCTGATATATTTTGGTGCTCCTTCGTTTGGTGAGTATATGTTAATGAGTGTTATTTCTTCTTGAAGTATTGTCCCCTGGATCATAATGTAGTGACCATTGGGGTCTCTTTTTATCTTTTTGAGTTTGAAATCTGTTTTATCTGATATAAGTATAGCTGTTCCTGCTTTCTTTTTTGGTCCATTTGCTTGTAGGATTGTTTTCCATCCTTTAACTTTGAGCCTATTTTTATCTTTTGTAGCTAAATGTGTTTCCTGGAGACAGCAAAAGGTTGGGTTTTGTTTCTTAATCCAGGCTGCAACTCTGTGTCTTTTTATTGAAGAGTTTAGTCCATTTACATTTAGAGTTAATATTGATATGTTAACATCTGTATTTGCCATTGTGTTTGTCTTTCCTTTGATTTTATTTATTTATTCTTTTAATAACTTTTTTTTTTTTTGGCCTTCTTTCATTGTTATTCGTCCCTCTGAGGTTCTGGCTTTAGGACTCCTTGTAGTATTTTTTGGAGTGGGGGTTTAGTTGCAATGAAATTCCGGAGTTTCTGTTTGTCTGGGAAGGTCCATATTCTTTCTTCAAAGAGAAAGGAGAGCTTTGCAGGATAGAGAATTCTTGGTTGGCATCTGTTTTCTTGGAGTCTGTTGACTATGTCCCTCCATTCTCTCCTTGCCCGTAGTGTTTCTTCGGAGAAGTCTGGTGTCAGCCTGATTGGCTTTCCTTTGAATGTTATCTGTTTCTTCCCTCTTGCCAGCTTCATTATTTTTTCCTTGTCCTGGATTCTTGGGAGCTTTACTATTATGTGTCTTGCTGTATTTTTCCTTTCGTCGTGGAAGTTTGGTGTTCTTCTTGCTTCTTGTATATCAAAATTTTCAGCTCCTTCTTCACATTTGGGAAGTTCTCTTCAATTATCTCTTTGAATATTTTCTCTGTTCCTACATCTCTCTCCTCTCCTTCTGGTATTCCTATAACTCTTATATTTCCTTTCCTCATGGAGTCAGATAGTTCCCGAAGTATTTCTTCGTTCTTTTTCCTTCATACTTCTCTTTCCTTTTCTGTTTTGGTTCTTTTTATTTCTGTGTCTTCAAGATTACTTATTCGTTCTTCCATTTCGTCCATTCTGCTTTCATTGCTTTTCCCAGAATTCTTTAGTTCTTCCATTAATTCTTTGATCTCCTGCATTTCTTTTACTTCCCTCTTTAGGGACTCAATTTCATTCTTCTGACCATTGAGTCCCTCTCTAGGGACTCAATTGCATTCTTCTGATCGTTGATTATTTTTCCCTTATCATTGTTTTCCTTTATTACTTCTGTCAGTTTTTTAATCACGGCAATTTTAAATTCTCTTTCTGGAAGGCTCAGAAGTTCTTCCAAGTTACTGTCGTTGCAATCTGGGGGCTGGTTTTCTTTTTGTGGTGTGCTTTTTCCCTGGGGAGTTGCTAGGTTGCGTGTGGTTCTTCTCCTCCCTACTGTCTGTTTTCTAATTTGCCGTATGCGTTGGGACACTGTGTAGTTGGGACTGGCCGGCATCTTGGGTGAGCTTCTCTGCTCTCCTCTGGTTCCTCCAGGGGTCATCTGTCAGTTTCAAGCAGTCTTTACTGGAGAAAGGTCCCTGTTCTAAAATGCCGATGTGGGGACACACTCCCCTGTGCGCCTGGTCTGCCCCGGCGGTGGGTTCCTGCTCCCCCTCTGGGCTTGGACTGCAGGCCAGAGGGGGTCTGGCGTGGGCGAACTTCCCCCGCTCACCTATGGCTCCTGAGGAAGCCTTCTGCAGGTAGTCTTTACTGAAGAAATGTCCCTTTTCTAAGATGGTGATGTGGGACACACTCCCTGTGTGTCCGGTCTCAGGCACACTCTTCTGCGCGCCTGGTCTGCCCTGGCTGTGGGTGCTCGCTCCCCCTGTGGGCTCAGACTACTGGTCCGAAGGGGCCCGGCGTGGGCTAACTCCCCAGCTGGCCACTGGCTCCTCTAGGCGCCTCTGCTGGCTTCAAGTCGCTAGGTGGCGCCAGAGATCTCTCCTGGAGCCCTTGGGGAGCTGATTTTCCACCCCGTGGGACAGGGAATAGAGCGGAAATGGTAGGGTAAGCCTCAACGGCTTTGGGGTGCTGTGTCTGCCTTGTGCCCCACCGTCGTGGGGAACCCACGCCCCTAGTTTCGTGCCCCGGGTGTCAGTTCCAAAGCCCTCAGTTCCAGGACTCAGGCTGTAGCCCAGATCAGTGGCGCGGGAATGGCGCCTTTTGAATCCCGCTCCCGTGCCTGGGCGCCTGGGCCTGCTCACTCAGTGAGGGCCTCCGCGCGTCTCCCCGCAAGCCTAGGTCGCAGGCGCAGGGACCTGGGCAGCTGCGATCTGGATCCGCGTTTGCTTTTCAACTGCACTGCTTTTCTGCGCGCGATCCCGATTCCCATCCGCCCTTGGTTTTCCAGTGCGCTGCTGTTCCGCGCAATCCTGACCGAGATCCGCGCCTGTTTTTCCAGCGCGCCGCCTTTCCGCGCAGGCTTACCGGGTGGCTGGGGGCTGTGTGCTGGGGCTGGTCTCCTCCCCGGGGGCGGGGCCTCTCTTCAATGGCGCCCGGAGCCGTTCGCTCACCTCCGTGGCGGATCCTGCGGGGTTCTCCACAGCTCCCGTTCACGGGGTGTGGTGGCTGCAATAGTTCCTTTCCACTCACAGTCCCGCTTGCTGCGTCGTTTGTTCTTGTTGGCCGTTTTGGTTTTTTGTTTTCCTCCTCTCTGCCGGTCGGAGAGTGCCGCCTCTGTGGGCGGGGGAGGGGAGCAGGGTTCTGCGCTTCCCTCCCTTCTAGTCCTCTTTTATGGCCACTTTCTTCTTTGGGCAGTTCGCTGGCGTGACCTGTTTATCTTCCGTGTCCCAGTTCTCACTGGGACCTGCCGCTTTTCCTCCCTATTAACTTTTTTTAATGGGAGATCTTACTCGCAGCGTCTCCTCGCCGCCATGTTGCTCCGCCCCCCTTGTAATTGTCTATTTTATCATGGCCATCCTAGTGTGAATAGGATCTCATTGCAAGTTGATTTGCATTTCCTTATGGTTAATGATGTTGACCATCCTTTCCTGTGTTGAATGGCCATTTTAATCATCTTCGCACAAATGTTCAAAGACTAAATACCTACTCAAGGGGAAATACTCTCTAAAACTCTTGTGGCAGCCTTGGAAGCAGTCACCTCTATAAGAGGTTAATTCCATCCAGTTCTAGAAATTATTCCCAAAAGCACACTCATATACATGTTCCTTTAGCCCTTCCAACAATTTTGAAAGTACTCAATTTCCTGCATTCAACTTTTTCCTGCTTAAAATAGCTATAGTGTTTTATTTTCTGCACTGAACTCTGACAGATAAAGGTGTCAAAAATAACTCAGAGGCTATCTGCTTGGTTGTTTTGTATTTTACTGTTATGCTCTGCATAGTTAAGATTGCTACACAAGTTACCTCCTGTTATGAATACTATATTAATTGTGCACACATTTGTTGATTTTTTACTGGCCATAATAAATTACCACAAATTTAGCAGCTTATCCAAGACAAATTTATAATCTAGGTCAATGTCCAACACAGTTAACTTCAGAGTATTGTGGCCTTCCAACCTTCATCTTCAAAATCAAGAATGGCAGTTTAAATCCCTCTCTCTCCAGTCCCCTCTCCCCCCAAAATATGAATCTGTCCTCCTTCTGTCTTATCTCTCTGACCCATTAAACTGCCTTTCTTTTCTACTTTTAAAGAAAATTAGCCAATTAGGTTGGGCCCACCCTGATAGGCCAGGATAATCTCTCCATCTCAAAATCCTTAAACTTAACCACATCTTCAAAATCCCTTTTGCTGCAGGTTGCAAGGATTACAATGAGGACAATGCGGTAGAGGAGAGGGGGGGTAGAGAGGCATAATAAAGGTCTTCACATATAAAAAATTCCAAGTCAGAAATCATTTGACATTTGATGTCAGTTTGCGGCTGCATTCTGATAGTCATGAGTCCCTTAATGATAGGGATATATTTTAAGAAATATCTTGATAGGCAATTTCACCATTGTGCCAGCACTGGAGAGTGTATGTGTCATATACATAATGCTGTTAGTGATAAGAAGTTTTTTCACAGTTGATGGCAAACTACACAAATCTAAACATCACACCTACTACACATGTAGGTCATACAGTGTAGCCTATTGAGACCACCATCATATGTAGTCCATTGTTGACCTATAAATGCTGCTAGTGTATAGCTAATGAATTATTCAAGTGCTTCAAACATCACCTAATTTACTCATTATTACTATTAATAATTATAACCATGATCTGAAAGTATAAAATAATGTACGGGTACTTTGACACTATAGTCCCAGAACACAAAAGCCCTAGACCAGGTTTCTGCCACTTTTCTTAGCAAAGAGAAATAGCTGAGTAATAACACCTTCTACTTAAATAGCACTGTATAGTTTTGCAAGAGCCCTTGCATCTATTATCTTACTTGTGCTTGACAATATCCCTAGGAGGTACATAAAATGGAGCAAGGTACATAAAATGGAGTAAGTGAGAAAACAGGACTTAGAAATGCTAAATAACCTCCTATATATTGTAAAAATGTAAACATTTCTTTCAGATGAAGTGAGATTTCAGTAAGGGGCAGGCAGAAAATAATTGATAAATGGACAATATGGAGAAAATGAACAGGTCACAATTTCAAGGGGGAAATATGATATTTAGGATATTTTTAGGGATTATATGAAGATAACAAATAGCATTTGTTGATTGGTCCGAAAGAATGTAAAGGTTAAGAGTTCACTTTGAGGAAAACCAAGGATGAAGTATTTGTTTTTCAAGGTTTTCTGCATCAAGAAGCTATACTGCCTACCTATTTCTCAGATGTACAAATAAAAAGGCACTAAAGGCATTCTGCCTGTCTGATCTTGTCCCTTTTTCTAGGGTACAGCAAGGAATGGGAGCATAAGGAGTATAAAAAGCATGCAAAAAAGCAAATCTAAACAAACCAAAGTAGGTAGAGCCAGCACCTATTGCCAACTTATTGAAAACCATACAGAAAAAGATAGTCCCAGCTTTAAAATCTACAATTCTGATTTTTTTTTCAATCATGACCTTCCCTAGGAAATCTAATTGAGAAAATGACTTCTTCATTTGCATCTACCTCACTATCTTCCTTTTTTACCTTCCAGCTCCCGTTAGGGAAACAGGGTGGTCAATCAAATATTTGAATTTATTCCTTCGCACAGGGTGTTGCCAGACTGAGTCAACAGAGCGCGGAAGAGTACCCTGGGGGGAAAAAAAACAACAACAATAATCACACAGCAGAGGGCGCTTTAGGTATATTAAGTCTATTAATCCTTTGGAATATTTATATTAAGGGCAACTGGATATTCTATGGAAAAAGAGAACAGAATTCTTGTTTAATACTATGGAGTGTATTAAAATTTAAAAAATTCAATAGTGGAAGAGAAATATCAAGATGAAAAGGATTAATGATCATTTAGTTAAGTCACATAAAAACAGTTAATGAAAATATTCAAGATTTGCCTTTGGAAACATTGGTGCAAAAGATTTTAGGGGCCTCCCCAGTGGCACAAGGGGTTAAGGCACAACCTATGAAGCAACCCGCAGCCACTGCAGCAAGAGTTTGTTCCCCAATCAGGGAGCTACCCACATGACATAGCAGACCTCTCCTGACTTGCCCACTGCTCCCCTCAGCAGTGTATTTCAGTCAGTCTGCCTGTTCTGTTCCCCATTCTGTCTCTGGTGAATCCTCTCACCCCCCACACCTCAGGCCTGTACCCCAGTTCTTGTATGCATAAATAAATAAATCTTTAAAAAAAAGATTTTAGTTTTCAAACTACAAAACTGACTTTTTAAAAAAAGATTTATTTTTATTTATTTATGCATACCAGTACTGGAGTGTAAGCCAAAGGTGCAGTGGGTTGAGAGAGAGTGGGGAGCAGAATAGGCAGAGCCGCTGAGATATGCTGCTGAGGGGAACAGCAGGCAAGACAGGAGAGGTCTGTTGTGCCATGTGGGTTAGCTCCCTGGCTGGGGATGGAACTCATGCCACAGTGGCTGGCAATAGCTTAATAGCACTGAGATTTTAACCCCTGCACCACCAGGCCATCAAACTACAAAATTAACTTTTAAATAGTTTTTAAGACAATCTGGAATACATATCTTTAATACTTAATGAACTGAATACCACAATAAGTGTTTTCAAGTACTTTATATATATGTATATACATACCTTTGGGGCTTTTATTTTTTTAGGAGGCAGTAAGTTTTCTGGACAAGGGCCAGCATTAGCTGCAGCGGTCAGAGAAAGAAGTACTTCCTGGGGGATGAACTCATTCTGAAGGGAAGTAGGAAGGGGTTTTGAATGATCCATCATATTTTTTTTCTCCCTTAGTTCAGGAAGTCCTAAGAATGTAATTGGGGAGAAAAGTTTCCTTTAGTTTTTGAAGAGTTAGTTGGGGATTCCCAGGTTGTCTCACCAATCCCACCTATATGTTTCTAATAGAGAGAAATATTGCTTCTAGTTGACATGAAGAGCAAATAATATTTAAAAGACTTGTATATCATCTAGTAGTCAAGAAAAAGAAACCCATATTGCTTGCTCTACTCACACTTATATCAGACAATGTTTCAATAACCCAGCGCTGGTATAAACTTCATTATTCCAAAATTAAACTAGGATAGCCATAAAATAATGGGAATGTCTATTTTCCTTTTGATGTGAAGTGGCAAAGGCAATCTCTCCTCAAAACTGTCAAATTATTTAGTAATTTTTTCCATATACATTCAAAAGTAAGAATAATTATATTAAATTGGAGCATTTATAGAGTGTAAGGATTCTAAGTAGGATTTACAAGAATTGAGATTGGTGAAAATGAAGAGTGGAATAATCTGAGCAAACTGGTAGAGTAAGAAAGGTACAGAGAGTTATACTTAGCTTGATTAGGGCAAAGGACTTGTAAAGGAATAGGGTTTTTCCTAATTTAGGAAAAGATCTGTAAGTCAATCAGAGTTGGGTTGTCACTCCTTTTAAAGAACTTGCACTAATCTATGCCCTTCACATAGTTTATGTTCATTTCTGTAAGGAGGCATCATTCTTTGATCGCCGTCAAAACCTCTCAAGTTCACATTACCAAATCTCTTTTAAAAGTTTAGGATACAGGGCCTCCCCGGTGGCGCAGTAGTTGAGCGCTGGGTTGCGAAGCTGCCTGCAGCCTCTGCAACCCGGGTTCAATCCCCGGCCACCAGGTAAGGGTCCCACATGGCACGCAGACCTCTCCTGCCGCCCGCTGCTCCCCTCAGCAGTGTACTTCGGTCCTTCTGCCTGTTCTGCTCCCCGCTCTGGCTCTGGTGAATTCTCTCACCCTCCCATGCGTCTGACTGTACGCAGTGCTTGTATAAATAAATAAATAAATAAATAATAAAAAAAAAAAAGTTTAGGATACAATCAGAATAGCAGAGGAAACAGAAAAATATGAAAAAGTTTGAGTGGGGATTTAGCACAATATCCCCAAACAAGATGAAAGTGAACTGGTGGAAGGTTTTGCAGTGGGAGTAGCCGATTATTCTAGGCCAGATCTGCATTTAACTGGACATGAATAAAAGTCTTCAATAAGGAATTACTTTATTTAAAATTACTAATTACTAAAACCTAGAACAAATTGGTATATGTACTAAATTTCATATCTTCCTCTTATCACCACTACTAAGTTCCTTATAGTAATAGACTAGATACCAAAAAAAGTACTGTTTCATATAACTGCTGGTATTTAAAATAGGGTGAATTTGAGATAATATAAAACTCATCTGCAATTGGGGGTAAAATTACAATCCTTAGGTGGAAAAGTGAAACATGGCTGATTCCAAAATACCATAAAAGGAATGGCTTTTTTTTTTTTTTTTAAAGATTGATTGATTTATTTATACAAGCACTGGGTACAGTCAGAAGTGCGGGAGGGTGAGAGAATTCACCAGAGCCAGAGCAGGGAACAGAACAGGCAGACTGACAAAATACACTGCTGAGGGGAGCAGTGGGCGCGGCAGGAGGGGTCTGTGCACGATGTGTGAAACCCTCGCGGTTGGCCAGGGATCAAGGCAGCGCTGCAAAGGCTGCGGGCAGCTTCGCAGCCCAGCGCTCAACCGCTGCGCCACCAGGGGAGGCCCAAAAGGAATGGCTTTTGACTGAAGGAACGGCTTTACGAAAACAAGTATATTGGGGGAAACGAAGCTAATTAAGGTATCCCAAAATCTTCGATTAAGGAAAACAGTGGATGACCTGCCGTGTGATTTCTGTCTAGAGTCAACATTATGTCTGGGACATCCCTGAAGATCTTTACCTGTCTCTTCCTTGGATACAGATTTTAATCTTTTGCCCATAGGTGTTGACGCGGAGTTTTGCAAGGTGGACGGCGTTTTCGGGGGAGACATAATAAACAATGCCTCCTATCCCTGGATCACTTTAGTAATTCGAAATATCCCTGTGGAAAGCTAACCTAGCAACAAATCAGCGGCGCACAGGTTTTGGCCGAGCGGCTACACAGTCCTGAAGGCAAAAAAGAAAAAGAAAGAAACCCGTTAAGTGCTTATGTTAAAGTCAAAGTTCACAGTTTATCTAGTATGAGTTTTCCTTCACTGAGGAGACCTCTGGGTTCTCTCAGGCCACCTGATGCGACGTCGTAGGCCGGGCCTTGGCCAAGGCCAGGACGCTCTCAGCACCCCACCCCCACCCCCGCCCCACCCCCGCCCCACCCCGAGAGCCGGTTCCCTTCGGCGGGCGCCCCTCGCTCTAGGCCGGTGGGCTCGGGTCCCGGCCTCCCCCAGCAGCGATCTCGGACCGCGTAGCTCCACCGACCAGGGGTCAGGCAGAGTTCGCGGAGTTTCTGCACAAGTGACTGAAGACGGACACTAGATACTCATACTGGTAATTTGTGTTTCCCGCCAGACATCTTGTTGCCTCGCCTTTCCCCAGAACGCCTGCCTGTTGTCATAGAAACCCAGGACCCCGCGCCTCAGCGACCCTCAATGGGGACTGTCTTCGGCGGTGCCGACGGAGGAGAAAGACACCATCCCAACAACCTATCGGGATCCGAGGTGTGTTTGTTTTTGTTTTGTTTTGTTTTTGAAGATTTATTTTTATGCATACAAGAGCTGAGGTACAGGCCTGAGGTGTGTGTGTGGGGAGGGGCGGGGTGTGAGAGGATTCACCAGAGACAGAGTGGGGAGCAGAACAGGCAGACTGACTGAAGTACACTGCTGAGGGGCGCAGCGGGTGAGACAGGAGAGGTCTGCTGTGCCATGTGGGTTGCTCCCTGGCCGGGGATCGAACTCGTGCTGCAGAGGCTGGGGATAGCTTCATAGGTTGCGTCTTAACCCTTTGAGCCACCAGGGAGGCCCTATTTTATTTTTTAAAGATGTATTTATTTATGCATACAAGAACTGGGGTACAGGCTAGAGGTGCGGTGGGCGGGGTGGGGGTGTGTGTGAGAAGACCCACCAGAGACAGAGTGGGGAACAGAACAGGCAGACTGACTGAAATCCACTGCTGAGGGGAGCAGCGGGCAAGACAGGAGTGGTCTGTTGCGCCACGTGGGTTGCTCCCTGGCCGGGGATTGAACTCGTGCTGCAGAGGCTGCGGACAGCTTCATAGGTTGTGTCTTAACCCCTTGAGCCACCAGGGAGGCCCTCCGAGGTGTTTTAAATCACAGCATGGGTTCAGTGGCAATAAATTGAGAACTAAAATATTTCATCCGTCCGTTCTCACTGAGGTAGGTGTCTTCACCTCGGGGCTGCTGCCCGCAGGCTGGAGCCAGTGCGCAGGCACCCGAAAGGCGGGGCTGGTAGCCCGCGTACCTCTGCGACTCTTGCACTTTTTCCCCTTTGGAAGAAGGGCTCCAGCTGTTTGAGCGATAGCACCCCTTAAAATTGTTTCCATGTCTCTATCCACTTTTTTCTTGTTTCACATATTTCCCTAAAAGCCAAAGTAAGGAGGAAATTGGATAATCAGAAATTCTGGGTTCCCATCAATTACGATATTATTGGGGTGCTGTCCCTCCCTGTCCTTGGCATCTTGATAGCGTGTTCCTTGGTCTGCTAAGTGCCGCCCTCTGGAGCGCGTGGAGGCATCCCTATATGGACGTTTTTTTATTGCAGACAGGGGAAGAAGTAGTGCTTTAGGCGGAGCCAACCTAAGGGAAATCGTTGGGTCTTTCTTAAAAACTTGTTCTCAGGAGAGAATATGATAAATTCATTCGTACTAAATAGCTGAGGCCCTTGACCCCTTACCGCCAGCAGGAAACATTTTGTATTAATATGGAACCATAAAGCCGGCAGAATCCCACGAGTCTAGATACACAGTTCAAGAGGGAAGAAAGCTTTTCAGCCTGACTCAGGTACCTTCAATGCATGTTTGAAAATCAGAGGGATGGTTCAATTCCTGCTGTAGTGATAACTTAAGTCTCTGGTTTCCACAGTAATAGCATTGAGAATACGTGTCGAAAACAAAGACAAAAATCTTAATGCCCTCTTTCAATTCTTGTCACCTTGGATGTCTGAGTATTTTTAGCTTTTAACCCTATTTTCCAAAAAATAAAATATAGGTAGCACACAGATAGTTATAAACTGGCAACCGCCAAAACATGCTAGGGGTGGAAGCAATGTACAAGTAGGTGGAAGGTACTCCCAAAATTTAGTGCCTTCCTCTCTCCTCACCCGTGTGACTCCAATTGGAGTTTGGAACCATGGCATGATACTGAACTTCATACGTCCCCCAAAGTTAGCTTATATACTACATAATTTACCTAGTCTTCAGGTACTGGAAGAATAAAGTAACCCATCTTTCATAGTCTTACCCTAGTTTTAAAGAACATAAGTAGGTCACTGATAGAGGAGATCAAGATAAGTAAGTAGATTCAAGATATACATAGAAAATAAAATTACAGGATTTGGGAAGGGATTGGTTCTGTGGTGTTAAAAAAAATGAAGACAACTCATTTTCTATTCTGTACAATGGTGTGATGATTATAAAAACTGTTCACTAAGAACAGGAGGAAGAACAGATTGGAATAGAGCTTTGGAGAAATTGCATTAGAATTTGCGGGCATTTTGAGATGTCTGGGTGGGAGAGGAAGGTAACTATTTGATTATATATATACTTAGGTCTGAAGCTCACAGCAACTTCGGTTAAAGTTGCAGAAGTAAATGAAGTAGTAAGCACAAGAGTAGATGAGGACAAAGACCATTACAATAAAACCATTGCTGTTGAAGAATACAATAGCTACTCTTGGAAAATTCCTTGTAATTTTGAATTTTTCCAAGGGAATCCTAAAAGGGAATAAGGAAAAATATTGGGGTCTTTGATGGAAAATACTATACCAAAATGTAACATGCAGACTGAGGTGTAACCCATGGCCCCTAAACTCACGTGCTCTGAAGGTGTCTGGCCATCCATACGCACAAAAAGAAAGCGTATTCTTAGTGTGAAAGAAATTTAATAGGGTTAATGTGCATAGAGAGAGAAGAAAGAATATTCCAAATAAAACACCCAAAGTTACCCTTCCCATGGGTAAGTGTCCTGCCAAACAGGGTGGGCTTAAAGACTGGGGGGCAATGAGGCCTGAAAATTTGCTACAAGGGAGGCACCTTCTGCCAGGGAAACATAAGAAGGGAATGAAAGGGGCCTGGCAAGTCTGGGATGAAAGGAACAAAATCAAAGTACAAATCAAGATAAAGGCTGCTGTTGTCAGCCTCCCCATTTGTCTGTCACCCACGTGTCTCTTCCATGTGTCTCCTCCAAGTCCCAAGATCCTGGTGCCAGTCTAAAGACGAGAAGGAAGCAAGCCCTTCTCCACATGCCTCTCTCTGAGCCCATCTGCCTTCCGTGCTGCAATAGCTTTGTTACTGGACGAGAGAACAGGCCCAGTGCCCATCAATCCAATCCTAACCTCCCCCACAAAACAGGCAGCTAACCTGTCAGGGTAGCTGATGTCCACTGTTCCACTTGCTGGGAGTCAGTGGGATGGACCAACGGGTCCTGCTTCCAGGCCAGGAAAGGGACCCTTTGGTCAAGGTAGAAAAGAGGACTCTGCAGACACCAGTCAGGGCAGACAAGGAGCCAGGGTTCACTGATTAGAGAAAGAGCAAGAAAAGAGCTGGGGAGACCTCTCTGGGCATGAGAAAGAGACTGAGAGGGCTTGGGGGTGAGGGTCTATGTAGGTTTTAGGACCAGGTTTTTAGACCAAAGAAATTCAATTTTATTGGCTGAAAAAGCAAGGACAGTGGACTTAGCTAAAGTCATTTGTTGTTGTTGGTTGTGAGCCCCAATCAGCTGCAGCTCGGTGGTTGTGCAGGCTTCCAGGGCCAGGTCCAAGGTGAACATCTCGAGGAGGCTGTGTGCCTGCAGCTCCAGATTGAACCAGTCTGGTCTCAAGGTCAGCAACTCCCTTTTTCTTCTGGGTCTTTTAGCTCCCCCTTTCCTCATAGCAACCAACTTGATAAGCAGTACAAACATAGCTCAGAAATGGTACCCAATGAGCCAAGGAAATTTATGGTAGCTACTGTCCCAGCCTGGAGTCATCAGTTTTTTAACCTCTTATTTCCCAGCCCATGGGAACAGGAACATTTTTGTCCTTGAGTCCTGTCCCTGTCCCTGTCCCAGGACCATTCTTGTCTCAGCTTCACCTCTCCACCCAGTTCCACCCCCTCGTTCCCAAGGCAGCTGTGCGTAAATGGTTGCAGGGAACATGGTGCCTCCTCCTTAAGTGGAGAAGTCTGTTACAAGAGCAGTGCCAATTTTCTTACATAGAAAACATCAAGACAAAATGAGTTAGCCATAGTTATAAACAGGGTTAATTTCACTCGTTGGTGTTATCTGATTGCTGTGGCAGCTTACTCAGCAGTAGTTTCCTCCAGGATTCAGGTGGACAAAACATGCTCTTAGAAGAGAGCCCATCAGTGATCACCATACAAGGCCCAAAATAGGAAAGAACAATAAACAGTGTGTGGGTATGCTTTTGCACCAATCTCGCTTTCAATTCATTTTCTAAGCATGTGGGCTGGGATTATACACACAGCTGTAAACACTGAAATAGATCAGGCAAAGTTCCCCTGAAGGAGTCTGGGTGGGAAGTAGGCCAGTACTTTTATTTAATGTGTCAAAGAATGAAGGTAGGTATCAATTAGAAATGTTTAAAAGGAGATACTGAGAAAGAAGAATCTAAGAGGTATTGCTCAAACACTTCCCAAGGAACAGTAACTTCTAGTATTGCTTCCAGGCAAGAAGGATATCCCCCAAACTGAAATGCCTCGGATTGTGGCCTTATTGTATGAGGAAGTGAGGAGCACATTTTGAGCCAGAGGGTGGTGCTGATGGCCACCTCCATGGTAGAAGTTTCACACTCTACCCCCTGAGTGGGGGCTAATGGGAAAAGCTAGTGGGGGAGGAGCTAGAGCTCTGGTAGTTAAAACCTCTGGGGGGGAAACTGTCTGTGAAGCCCCCAGCTTGCCAGGCGTGGCTTCCGCTTGGACCTCAATCGCTGCTCAACATTGCATACGCTACCGAGTTTAGGAGAGATGGTATCTGGCCTTGTGCCAGTCCATAAATTCTCTCTCCTTACTTTTCTCCTGTGTAAATAAATCCTGTTATTGTTTTTCACTGTGTCTGCTGTTAGGTCACATCCTTAAGGACGGACATGGATGAGGACCCACCAACCTCAGGCTTGACCCATTTCAGTATGTCATTATTTATCTAAGAACCTTCATGATTCCACATGGGAAGGACTATGCTTATGCCTTGTTCACCATTCCATCATCAGATATAGCATAGTGCCTGATAAATAGCGCTGATGTTTACAGTCACTTTATCTTTCTTATTATACAGGGCTTTACAGAGAAAATTCAGTGACCGGGATAACTTGAGTATGCCGCTCCACGTGTTTCTCATAGTGTATTTACAAACGGGTGCTACAGTTTTATAAATTAGATTTAAGAACTTAATATGGGTCCAAATACAATCTAAGCCTAAAAGAAAAGGAACCTAAACTTTTAACTCAACCTAGTTATGTTACTATTATGAGATTTTTTGGAGGAAGCAACTTATCTTACTTCAAAATCAGTTTCCCCAGCCTTATCTAAAAAGGCAGACTTCCTCTCGCCAACAGACTTTCACCTTTCATTAGAAATCAAAGTACATTTCTACACCTGGAGATAGTATGTGTGTGTTTTCAGAAACACCCATTCACAAATTTTAAAAGGTCAACAGCAAGATCACAAAGATAGACAAAGAACTCACATGATTCAACAAGCACAAAGTAAACAATCCAGTCAAGAAATAGGCAGAGGAATTTAAAGGACACTTCTCCAAAGAGGAAATACAAATGGCCAACAGGCATATGAAAAATGTTCAACATCCCTTATAATCAGGGAAATGCAAATCAAAACCACAATGAGCCACCACTTTACACCAGTAAGAATGGCTCATATTAAAGATATTACACCAGTAAGATATTACATATTAAAAGATATTACATCAGTAAGAATGGCGCATATTAAAAAAAATAGCGACAATGAATGTTGGCGAGGATGTGGAGAAAAAGGAACTCTCCTACACTGATGGTAGGAGTGCAAACTGGTCCAACCACTATGGAAAGCTGTCTGGAGGTTCCTCAGTCTACTAAAAATGGAGCTACCATATGACCCAGCAATTCTACTCCTAGGGATCTATCCAAAGGACACAAAAACATTGATTAAAAAGAATACCTGTACCCCTATGTTTATTGCAGCACTAATTATAATAGATAAAACCTGGAAATAACCCAAGGCCCAAAAATAGAAGACTGGATCAAGATGTGGCATATATATATATATATATATATATATATATATATATATATACACAATGGAATATTACTCAGCAATCAAAAAGATAAACTCATGCCATTCACAGGAACATGGATGGAGCTAGAAGGAATTATGCTCAGTGAATTAAGTCAGAAGGAAAAAGAAAAATAGCAGATGGTTTCACTTATAGCAGGGATATAGGGGAACCAAATAAGACATCAGGGGAAAAAAAATAACAAAACACAACATAACAAAAACAAACAATTATAAACCAGAGATATCCTGTAGGGGAGGAGAAGGGAGAGGGATCAGAGGGAGGGAAGGAGAGAGGAGCACAGGGGACTGAGGTGATGGTGCACGGGTGAATTGGTGAAGGAAATTCTATGGGGACTACACCTGAGGGATGGAGCAAACATTATTTAAAAATGAACAATGATGTAAAATATATATATAAAATAAATTTAGAAAAACAAAAATAAAAAAATAAAAGGTCAACAGCAAAAGGAATGAAGCAATGAGCTTACATCAGAGTATAGGTTTGAGTAGGGTTTTTTTTTTTTCATGCAAAGTTACAACTGGGCCCTGTTATTTATTTCATTGTAACCGGGATCATGGCCCCTCTCCATTTTCCAGGGCAGTAAAATTCAATCCAGTTATTTGTATTCTCTTTGACTATATTCACATATAAAGATGAACATGAAATATAGCTAATATATAGTAATATTAAATAAATTTGAAGTTATTTTTAAAAAATAATAGGTTCTCCCCAAATATATTTGTCACTTCTTTATGTGCAAGATATTTTTTGTGTATATATTTTTAGTTCAATTTTAAGCTAAAGTTAATACAGTGCACATTATACAAAGTGATAGTACAGGTGATTAGACAAACAAGGATGGGGGATAGGAATTCAGGGAAAGAAGAAACAAAAAGGAGGAAAAACATCTATAATTATAGAAAGTCCCTTAAAACAATCAGGTTTACACTACACAGAGCTGTGTGGAGATTTCTTGACCTACTAAAGATAGAGCTTCCATATGATCCAGGAATTCCACTCCTAGGTATTTACCCAAATAACACAGAAACATTAATTCCAAAGGGCACCTGCACCTCTATGTTTATAGCAGCAATATTTACAATAGCTAAGCTTTGGAAACAACCCAAATGCCCAAAAATAGATGACTGGATCAAGAAGATGTGGTGCATATACACAATGGAATATTACTCAGCAATCAAAAAAGATAAACATATGCAGTTTGCAGCGGCTGGAGCTAGAAGGGATCATGCTCAGAGAAGTAAGTCAGAAAGAAAAAGAAAAATACCCAATGGTCTCACTCACAGCAGGGATTTAGAAAACCTAACTAAGGGACCACGAAAAAGACTAACTAATACAAAGTAAAAATCAAAATCAACAAGCAACTATAAACCAGAGACACACTACGTGGGGTGGGGAGCAGGGAGAAGAAGGACTAGGGTCAAAATAAGGGGGGGGGTACAATTGTATGGGGAATATAACCAAAATGAAAAGCATACATTGTGCAAAAATGAAAAATGATGTAAGAATTATATAAAATATTAAAAAAAAAACCCAACTAACTCAGGAAAAAAATAATCAGGTTTACACGATGTTTCTGAAGCTCTCAGAACACTACAGACTTAATGCACAAACTGTAAGAGACACAAGAGGCTGTGGCACTGGCCTACATGGCAGAACATTGGCTGGGACTTGAACTCTTCCCACCCTTCCAAATTGGCATTTCTACATGGTAACTCAAACTATCTCTAAACACGTGGGTGCACCAACTACCTCATCTTTCAAAGGTATTTGAAACAGAGAAAATACGCCTACTACTTCATTAAAACCAACAAAAGACCATCACGAAGAGATGAAGTATTTGTGAGCTTAAAGGTTAGCCTCTCTGGGGAAGGGCATGCTGACAGAAGAGAGGAGGGAAGAAGCACTAAGAAAAAAAAATACAGAGGCAGTTTCAGATTTTTTACAAGTATATCACTTCGAAAATTAACTGTTTCACTTTTATGTGGAACAGAGAAAGAAAAAAAAAAAAAGGTCAGCTATCAACAGAATCAAACCAGTAACAAACCCTACAAGTCTCACTATAGAACTGAGCCTACCAGAGAGGGCCAGGAAGGGGGAAGAGCAGTGTGTGGAGGCCCCTTGGACTATGAGTGCCTAGCTGGTGGCTGTGGTATGTGGTAACATACATCTGAAGAGGCTGACACTACACCTCATGTAGAGTAATCATATCATGGTGTAAGCCAATATTCCCTCAATTAAAAAAAAAGACTAAATAGGGAACACTAATTGGGTTAAATTAGTTCAAAAAAGCATTTTTCTGGTAATACTGATACTTGGGCCTTTCCAGTGACTTTTTTCCTATTTATGGGTTATTCTTTTCCTTTTTTTTTTTTTTTTAAAGATTTATTTATTTATGCATACAAGAACTGGGGTACAGGCCAGAGGTGCAGGGGGTGAGAGGATTCACCAGAGACAGGGCAGGGAGCAGAACAGGCAAATCTACTGAAATACACTGCTGAGGGGAGCAGCAGGCAAGATAGGAGAGGTCTGCTGCACCATGTGGGATCAAACTTGCTGCAGAGGTTGCAGATAGCTTCAAGGTGCTGTGCTTTACTGCTTGCGCCACCAGGGAGGCCCTATGGGTCATTCTTTCTTTTCATATCTAGTAATTTTTTGTTGAAAATTGGACATTTTAGACCTTTAGAGTGTAATAAATCTGGATTCTATTTCACAGGGGGGTGGGTGGGGGGGAATAAAATCAGTCTGACTCTCCTATCCAAATTAGCTGTTAGAATGTGCTTCTATTCAGAGGAAAATAAAAGGAAACAATAATTAAGGATTTAGTAGTTATTGATTTTCAAACTGGGTTTTATTATTTATTTATTTTAAGATTTATTTTATTTATACAGTAGCTGGGGTACAGGTCAGATGTGCGGGAGGGTGAGAGGATTTACCAGACACAGAGCAGGAAGCAGAACAGGCAGACGGACCGAAAACACTGCTGAGGGGAGCAGTGGGCGAGACAGGAGAGGTCTGCTGCACCATGTGGGAATCTCCCTGGCTAGCTGGGAATCAAACCTGCCTCTGCAGCGCTGCACTCAAATCGCTGCGCCACTGGGGAGGACCCAAACTGGGTTTTAAATTTAGGGTAGAGAAGAGCATGGGGTACCGTGTGACAAGGGCTCCACTCTGCCTGTTTTAACCAGAGTGGCCTTATTTTATTTCCTTTATAAACTGGGTTCAAACACTCACAGGACTTGGCGATGTCAGAAACTAACCAGTTACTTGTCTAAGCTTCACTAACTGTATTCATTGTACTCCTCAAAACATTAATGTCCTAGCCCTTTCAATTTCTAACCAATAAAAATAAAACCCAGAGAGAACTAAGTGTCCAAGACAGATTTTTCCTTGATAGTATATACATGCTGTATTATATAAATGACTTAATTTACACTAAATTTTGCACAAGATTAGTAAGCAAGTCACTTGAACTTTATTAATGAAAGGATGAACTCTCTTCCATTAAGAAAGTTATTCTACTTTCCATGATTATATGCACCCCTTACACTGGCAGAAGGTCTCATTAGTTTTCTTCTCTATAAATTCTAAAACTTAAGTATACACACTGAACATTTGGCTTAAATACCTAGGTAAAAGCAGAAATGCATTTCTTTTCATAGCTTAACATCCTATCCCAGTGCTAAACAGACAAATCCAAAAGTAGTATTGGAGAGGTGGAAACGACCAGTGCCTTTAACAATCCTGTTAAATTCTTGCCAGTTTCATTATAAGTGAGCCTAGGTGCAATACCAATTCACATTATTCAGAGACTATTTTAAAGAAAACCATACATTCTTGGAAACTGTAGCATTTGAAACATTAACATTGTTAAAGAATCCCCATGAGTTAGTAATGATGATTTATGTTTAGAATTTACGGAAGATTAATAATGAGGCTCTATTTTTGCAGGGTTGGTGCTTTACAACTATCCTATGAGGTAGTTATTGACCGAAAATGTATATACCAATCAAAAGAGCTCCGGGTCCCTACTCCCATCTCAACCAGAAGCCACACTTATGTTTTATGTTTTACATGCTTGGGCTTAATATGCTTGGGCATATTTTTTTAGTATGGCTTCATAACTGAAACATTAAACTACTGCACTATACCAGACCACCTAGTTGCTTTAGTTATTAGTTTACTGTCATTTCCCCCACACAAAGCAATGAAATTTACTCAAAATTACTTAAAACACATTTATCTCTGCATAAAAGACCTCAATAATTTATAAATGACACCTTTTATAAATTTAGCCCATGTGACTTTTTTTAAACACAACTTTTCAAGTTTTCTATAAAACCTTTGAGATTCAATTTTTCAAGCAAGTAAATTTTTAAATTATGCTAAAATTGTCTATACCAAATGATTTACTCTCTAAGATGATCTGTGTTTGCAAATAAAGAACAGTTACACATGATTTTTTTTTTTTTTAATAAATTTTATTGTTATATTCCCCATACAATTGCAGCCCCCCCATTCTGACCCCAATCCCTCCCCTCCCACCCCCGCCCCCCTAAAAGTGTCTCTGGTTCATAGTTTTTTGTTGATTTTGATTTTCACTTTCTTATAGTTATTCATTTTCCTGGTCCCTTATTTAAGTTTTCTAGATTCCTGCTATGAGTGAGACCATCCGGTATTTTTCTTTTTCTTTCTGGCTTATTTCGCTGAGCATGATCCCTTCCAGCGCCATCCATGTTGCTGCAAATTGCATGTGTTTATCTTTTTTGAATGCTGAGTAATATTCCATGGTGTATATGTACCACATCTTCTTGATCCAGTCATCTATTTTTGGGCATTTGGGTTGTTTCCAAAGCTTAGCTATTGTAAATAGTGCTGCTATAAACATAGGGGTGCAGGTGTTCTTTGGAATTGATGTTTCTGTGTCCTTTGGGTAAATACCTAGGAGTGGAATTGCTGGATCATATGGAAGCTCTATGTTTAGTAGGTCCAGAAATCTCCATACAGCTTTCCACAGTGGTTGGACCAGTTTGCACTCCCACCAACAGTGCAGAAGAGTTCCTTTTTCTCCACACCCTCGCCAACATTTGTTGTTGCTAGTTTTTTTAATATGTGCCATTCTCACTGGTGTAAGATGGTATCTCATGGTAGTTTTGATTTGCATTTCCCTGATGACAAGTGATGTTGAACATTTTTTCATATGCCTGTTGGCCATTTGCATTTCCTCTTCAGAGAAGTTTCTTTTAAGCTCTTCTGCCCATTTTTGACTGGATTATTTTCTTTGTTGTTGTTGAGTCTCATCAGCTCTTTGCAGATTTTTGTGATCAGTCCTTTATCATTAGTGTTGGGTGCAAAAATGTTCTCCCAGTTGGTGGGGTTTCTCTTTGTTTTTGTTATTGTCTCTTTTGCTGTGCAAAAGCTCTTTAATTTGATGTAGTCCCAGCTGTTTATCTTTGCCTTCACTATCACTGCTTTGGGTGATGTGTCTGTAAAGATGTCTTTGATGTGCAAATCACGTAGTGTTTCGCCTATATTTCCTTCTATATATTTTATGGTTTCAGGTCTTATGTCTAGTTCTTTAATCCATTTTGAGTTGATTTTTGTGTATGGTGTGAGGTGGTGGTCAAGCTTCATTCTTTTGCATGTAGCGACCCAGTTTTCCCAGCACCATTTATTGAACAAACTTTCTTTGCTCCAATGCATATTCTTTGCTCCTTTGTCAAAGATTAGTTGACCATAAATCTGTGGGTTTATTTCTGGATTTTCTATTCGATTCCATTGGTCTGTATGTCTGTTCTTGTTCCAGTACCATGCAGTTTTGATGATTATGGCTTTGTAGTATAGTTTGAAGTCTGGGAGTCTGATGCCTCCATTCCCTTCTTTTTTTTCAGGAGAGCTTTGGCTATTCGGGTTTTTGGTGATTCCATATGAATTTCATCAATAATTGTTCTATTTCTTTGAAGAATGACATTGAAATTTTGATTGGAATAGCATTGAATCTGTATATTGCTTTTGGTAGGATGGCCATTTTAATAATGTTTATTCTTCCAATCCATGAGCAGGGGACGTCTCTCCATTTCTTTGTGTCTTCTTCTATTTCTTTTAACAGTGTTTTATAGTTTTCTTTGTATAGGTCCTTTACCTCTTTTGTTAGATTCCCAAATATTTGATTTTTTTTGTTTCAATAACAAAAGGGATGGTCTTTTTGATTTCTTCTTCTTCAGATTTATTGTTTGTGTATAGGAAGGCTACTGACTTTTGCGTGTTGATTTTGTATCCTGCCACTTTACTGAACTGATTGATGAGTTGAATTAGCTTTTCTGTGGAGTTTTTGGGGTTCTCTATGTATAATATCATATCATCTGCAAATAGTGATAGTTTGACTTCTTCTTTTCCTATTTGGATTCCTTGGATGTCTTTCTCTTGTCTTATTGCCCTGGCTAGGACTTCCAGTATTATATTGAAAAGCAATGGTGAGAGTGGACATCCTTGTCTTGTTCCAGATCTTAATGGAATTGCTTTCAGCTTTTCACCATTGAGAATGATACTGGCTGTTGGCTTGTCATAGATGGCCTTTATGATGTTGAGGTATGTTCCTTGTATCCCCAGAATTTCAAGGGCTTTTATCATGAATGGGTGTTGCACTTTGTCGAAAGCTTTCTCAGCATCTATTGATATTATCATATGGTTTTTATATTTCTTTTTGTTGATGTGTTGGATAACGTTGATTGATTTTCGGATGTTAAACCATCCTTGTGCCCCTGGAATGAATCCAACTTGGTCGTGGTGAATTATCTTATGGATACATTGTTGGATTCTGATAGCTAAAATTTTATTGAGGATTTTTGCATCAGTGTTCATTAGGGAGATTGGCCTGTAGTTTTCCTTTTTTGTGTTGTCCTTGTTCGGTTTTGGTATTAGTGTAATGTTGGCTTCATAAAACGTGTTTGGTATTGTCCCTTCCTTCTCAATTTTTTGGAAGAGTTTGTGAAGGATAGGCACTAATTCGTCTCTGAATGTTTGGTAGAATTCATTTGTAAATCCATCAGGTCCTGGGCTTTTGTTTTTGGGGAGGTTTTTTATTACCATTTCAATTTCGCTAATTGTAATTGGTCTGTTTAGGTGTTCTATTTCTTCTTTATCTAGCTTTGGGTGATTGTAGAGTTGTAGGAATTTGTCCATCTCCTCTAGATTGTTAAACTTGTTTCCATATAACTGTTCATAGTAGTTACTGATTATTCTTTTGATTTCTGCTGTGTCCGTTGTGATTTCTCCTCTTTCATTGATGATCCTGTTTATTTGTGCTTTCTCCCTTTTTTCCTTTGTGAGCCTGGCTAGGGGTTTGTCTATTTTATTTATTTTTTCAAAGAACCAGCTCTTGGTTTCATTGATCTTTTGGATTGTTTTTTTAGTTTCAATTTCATTTATTTCTGCTTTGGTTTTTATTATTTCTTTTCTTCTACTGGTTTTGGGGTTTTTTTGTTGTTCTTTTTCTAGATCTTTGAGCTTCGAGATGAGGTTGTTTCTTTGCGTTCTTTCTTGTTTCTTGATGTGAGCTTCTATTGCTATATATTTTCCTCTTATTACTGCTTTTGCTGCATCCCATACATTTAGGATATTAGTGTCCTCCTTGTCGTTCAATTCAAAAAATTTTTTAATTTCTTCTTTGATCTCCTCATTAGTCCAATGGTCTTCCAGTAGTGTGGTTTTTAATCTCCATGAGGTAGGAAAGTTCCTTGCCTTCTTTTTATGGTTTATTTCTAGTTTGATGCCTTCATGGTCAGAAAAGATGGTTGATATGATTTCAATCTTGGTGTATCTGTTGATGTTTGTCTTGTGCCCCAGTATGTGATCGATCCTGGAGAATGATCCGTGTGCGCTTGAGAAAAATGTGTACTCCGTTTTTTTGGGGTTTAGTGTTCTATAGATGTCTGTTAAGCCTAATTGCTCTAGGTCCTTATTTAGAGCTTTGGTTTCTTTACTTATTTTTTGTCTTGTTGATCTATCCATTGTTGATAGTGGTGTGTTGAAGTCTCCCACTACGTATGTGTTTTCTCTGATGTCTGTTTTCAGAGAGGACAATAGTTGTACACATGATTTTTTTTACCTGACAATATCACCCACATTTAACTTTGCAATCATTGAAAAAGGAAGTAACATTTCCCCCACTCCTGATTCCAAATATTATGTATCGACAGGTGAAAAGCAGCTTCAATTTTCAAATTAAATTATGAAGCAAGCAACTTGACACTCAGACAACCACCATAGATTAATCCACCACAAGCAAAATTAAACTCCATTTTGCATCATTATCCAGGATTGAGAATAATAAATCTATGACATTTCTAACAAATTTATGACAAAGTTAAGAGATTTTAGTTTTTCTCTTGGGTAATAAACCAAAATAATGGTTACTCTCATTACTTTTTCCAGGACAGAAATTCTATATTTACTACTTTTCAGAAGGAAAAAGTACCATACTATAAATGAAAATAATTTTCATCTCTATTTGCAAATGAGGATAAATAAATCTTCCCGAAACAAATTTAGTAAGAGGTTTCTGTTTCATTTTTTGTTTATTTAAAGAGTAGGTAGTAGTGGTTTAAAGAAAAGACTTTTGCTAAAAGCAGCTAGAAGTAAGACCATGGCTATGAAATTAGATTCTTTCACAGAAAGTGTTTTTTTTTAAGTGTGTCAGAAATTTTCTTAGGTCAGTCTTAGCATTCTAAGACTTTAGTAATACATATGTCATTTGTTGTCACTTAAAAATCCTGGACAGAAGAAATCACTAATAAACACAGAAGATGAGTTTTTTTCTTAAATAGCCTTGATCAGTACAACAAATATAAGCATATTCAGCAACAGTACAAAGAAAGGAAGTCTTCTCAGTAAAACAGTGTATATATTTACAGTACTTAACAGCTATAAGAATTCCATTCTCATTAATAGATTGACTCACTCATCTGTCATAAACCTGTTTTTCTCAGATTCTTCATTAAATTTAAAATTTAATTAAATTCAAGTCACTGACTCTTTTTGATTCTATTAAAAAGCCAGAAATTACAAGCTATATTAAAGCAGTTAGTTGAAAGTTGTAGTTGCCTTACAGTATAACAGAACATTACTGCTTGGGAATGCATGGAACACCATTTTTTAAAAAATAATCTCCTGTGAGGTGCACTTTTATCTGTTGAAGTTGGATTTGATGTTTGAAAACTACCCAAACTCATCTGCATCAAAGATATGAGGAAAATAATGTCTGACTAAGCAGGGTTCAAATTGTGACTATGAAGAAACCCTGGTTACCTATCTGTCAGACTCACACTGACTTTAAAACAATTCAAAAAAGATTTCCCAAAACTTCGGAATAGCAGTAGAGCTGTTAGAATACCAGTATAGCCTCCCAAGTGGGCTATTCCAACTTACAACAAGCATTTGGATAAAAGTCTCATTTGTGGGATGGAAAGTTGAACTACATGGCCTCTGATATCGCTTCCAATGCTCAGCCTTTACAAACATAATTATATGTCATATATACAAACAAAATAATTTCTACATACCACATTGTGCTACCAATGGGTATCTTATAATATGGGAACATTACATAAAAGAGTACATTTTCTTGAAAATAATCACCTACTAATTTGGTTCACAGAAAATTATACTACCATTAACGTGTTAAGAATTGAGCGAATGCAGAAGCCAGCTTCTGGATATTTAATTATTTTAATTATTAATGGAGCTGATTAATACTGATGTTACAGACTTTGTAGCCTATAAAATAATTCAAGCTAGTATTTATTAGACAATAAAACAACTGCACCAAAGGATACTTGTAAAAGTATCTTTAATGCCTTAAAATTTAAACAAAATACCTCCACACAAATTTCAAGATATATTAATTTAAATGCATGATTGACTCTAAGTCTATTTAAAAATTACTTTGGAAGTTAGAAGGGAAAATATTTTTCTTTATCCTCTGCTAATTCTTTTTATTTTTCTCCTTTCTGTTTCCTTCAATATGTAATACGGTTGCCAACTAGAAGGATTCAAAGTAAAAGGCATATTTTTGCCTGACAGAAAGTGTGCCTATTGTATGGGAAAATCAAGTCAATAATTGAAAACTGCACTTTTTACCAAAAAAAATAGTAATAATAGTAATAATAAAAATTAGCATAACAAAATTACCTTTGGAAATAGGTATTTTGTCTCTTCCTACTAGAAATAGCAAAACATGACAAATTATTTTCTTTTCTTTTCCAATTGCATGGTTGATTGGCAAATAGTTTAACAATATGCATTATGTTTCTAAGCCAGAGATTACTACAATGATTTCTTCACATGTTTTGACTAATTCAGTGGCCACAAAAATATGTTTTGTCTCCAATTACATGGAGTAAAGAAACAAAACAAAACTAAGGCTTAAGCCAATATGACCCCACAAAAATCTGTCATTATGTCAGTTATAAGTCTGTGGTATCCCAAAAAAGAGTACTGCTTAAGAGTACTGCTTAAGTGTACTAGATTCTGGTGAACTTCCAATAGTTCGGGCTTTAGGTGACCTAGGAATGGAGTAAACCATTTGTAATGGCCGGAGTGGTCCAAGTAACACAGGTAACTTCAGTAACAGCTGGAAACAGATGCTGGCCCCAGAGCCGGCAGAATATCCAATCTTCAGTGTCAAGGAAGGAACAAAATCCAAGTTTCTAAAACACGTAACGACACGTCCAGGAACGTGGCCGGATATAATCCAGAAATGAGGGCTTCAAGAGGAAAATAAAAAGAATGAAAAAAAAGTTTATTTGTGTGTACAATGTATGAGGCAGCAGGGTGTTAATGTATGTTCTGTACATCTCTAAAATGTCTCCTATCATTTCAGTAACCATTATGCTATAAACACTTCACTAATTCAAAACAAGTTCATTATTTTATCTACAGTCAGATTCACTTGATTTGGAAGCTTAAATAAAGCTTTTAAAGTCTAGTCAATGTGGGCCTCCCCTGGTGGCGCAGCGGTTGAGCGCTGGGTTGAGAGGCTGCCTGCAGCCTCTGTAGCACCAGTTCGATCCCCGGCCACTGGCAAGGGTCCCACAAAAAAAAAAGAAAAAGTCTAGTCAATGCTACACAATTGCATGGCCTCTGACCAAATTCAAGATACTCTTTCATTTTATATCTTGCATTTTATTTTCACACATCTTGACTGTGAGTAGCCTAAAATCTAACCAGTGGTAGGTTATGGACAATAAAATACATAGACACAACAGAGAAATACACACACACACACACACAAACTACTATAATTCAAGCTTTAAAATTAGTGCTTTATTTGAGGAATGGATGAGATACTCTGAAATAGGAAAAGAGACCAGAATGAGAATTTCAAAAAGCTTCATGCAAGCTGCTGCATCCAAACTGGATCTTGACAAAATTAAATCTCACAGGTGGAAGCTGAGTATGGAGAATGGTGTTCATTTTTAGAGACAGAATGCAGAGAATTTCAAATACACAAGGGGGATAAAGAAGAAATAAGGAGGGAGCATTAGGGCAGCATAATAAAAACAAGGTGGAGAGCCAGCTGAAGCTTTGGGGAAGAAACTGATTAACTTGATTGTGGGCATACGTAGTTATTGGTACCTGTGGAGATATAGTATTTGGGAGTTACCCATATTCAGTTAAAAGCTAAAATCCTAAGAATGAGACTTGGCTAATTATGAAAAAGAAAAAAACGATGACAGAATCACGGGAAGTGGGATCGTAGGCATGAGAGTGGCTGAACATTCATACAGTTTATTACAGTAGGAAAGAAGAGGAAAAATGAGTGTTGTTAGGTAGTGGTGGGGGGGTACATAAGTCATTGGGGAAGACCCTGTGAATACCCTAATTTTAAGGACACAGGAAGAAAAACAGAAGGAACTGAAGAAAAAGCAATAAAGACAAAAAGAAAACCAAGAGCTGGGCAGTTCAGGGTGAGGAAAACCAAAGGGGAAAAAAATTTTTTTAGCGTAGTGTCCACTACTCTCCTTCCCACCACCGCCCACATTCCAAGGACAAATGGGTCACTTTCCTACCCCACTCTGACTAAGGACTCACATTTTTCAGAGGACAGTGCTGACGTGCATACCACTCTTGAGAATATAAGCACAGGAGGACGCCATGGCCAGCGAAAAGTGAGGTCCACATCATAACATTCCAAATTGGCCTTTTCCGACTATCATTGACAATGAAGTTGAAAGTCACTAAAGTTAGAAAGGTAACAACAAAAAAAGCACAGCTATCAAAATGTGACCTATCAGGAGATAAGGGCCTCAGATATCTACTGTAAGATTTTATTCACCCCAGTGAGCATCAACTGTTTGCATACATGTTTCACCCCAGTCACTGGTCTCATAAATAAAAGCTAAAGTGTTGGAATTTACAAATCAGTAATTGGAAATCAGGACGTAGTCAGAACAGGTGAAAAATTATTTCATGGAATCATTTAAATTCTAACTTGTTCCTCTCCACCCACTCTAAAAAGGGTCATTCTCTCCGCCCCTCCCCATATGAACACTAAAAAAGCTTAAGAATTAGGGGAGTTGTTTATAGTTTTATTATAACCTAGCAATGACCACTGATCAATGTTATCAGTACTTTTTAAGAGGTTATTCAGTAGTCTCTACTTCAAAGAATAAGCACCTTGAAACAGATTTGTGGGTAATCACTCACAACCAATGTGTCATCAGATATATCTGCTAAATGCTACTTCCTACCAAGTATCTACATTCTACACTCTACAGTGATTTTATTACTTTCATTTTCTGAATTTTCTCTTTTATCATAGTACTCATGGCATGCCACGATACTTACTTCCAAAGAACATGAACAGGACAAAGAGCACGGGATAGAAGAAGCTCAAGCTAAGGGCCATGGCATATTCGTGTACTACAGCAGACACAGCAAAGACAGCTAACATCGCAGCTGATTTGAATTTCTTAGTGAATAACTAGGGTAAATGAAAATATTTTAAAAAGCACTTATTTAGTTATTGTTATATTTGATTTTCCAAATGTGTTCTTTGTATTACAATAATTACAAAATACATCTATGCATGTAAATTCTTATTTTACTAAAATGAGGCACTTCAAAAACAATGTAAAAAGATCTGGGCATATTTCCAAAAACATTAACTTATACTTTAAAGTCACTAGGGTTGACTACAACATAGTTTTCATATAATAACACCTCGAATTTCAATCTTCCAAGCATTATCCTCTCTGGAATTACAAGTAACAAAACTAAGATTTAGAAAGAAGGGGCTTGTCTCTCCATAAGTGAAACTACACTTATAAACAAAAGAACACCAAATAAGGTGCTATTTGCACCACAACATACTGTCACTTACTTATATAGTGTCTTTTTTTTTTCTTTCCATAAGAACCTTTACATTTTAATGAGGCACATATAAAATCAAATACTTGAATATGATGACAACATCATACTACATTGCCAAGAAGGTTATGAAATGTATATTGACACTATTGTCAAAAACAAATTTAAAAATAGTGTCTTATTGTAATGGGTGGCTGAAGCCAAGGGCTGTTACCGGTGGTGCCCCCTAAAGGGGGGGCTGCTGGTGAAGATAGACAACCCCAGGGAAAATGCTAAAAAGAATCACATTTTGGGAGTGGAGGGACTAATAAGTAATATAAGGGACTGCAGCATGGGGTGCAAATGGATTCAGTCTTTGGGATTTAGTGGTTCTCGGATCTTCAGCATTTGGTGTCAGTGATTTTGGTCCCCACCGAGCCGATCTTCCAGAGTCTGTTGTAGGCCTCTGAATGTGGAGAGGTCTACAGCAGCCAACCTCAGAGAGGGAAATTTCGGAAGCTTTTTAAGTATCTGAGCGACTGAAACTGTTCCTTGTTTTGCTGCTGTTACAGCCTGGCAGAGACGGCGAAGACCCAGAGATGGAGTGGAGTGCCTCAATGAGCTGCCTGAGTGTGGCTGTTTGCTGGGTCATTCAGTCGCTGCAACTGCTATCTTGAGTGTTGCTAGTATGGTGTTATGCTGGGGTATCCAGGCAGCTCCGGGAGCATCTCCTGTTGTGTCTTCTGCTGTCTTCGTGAGTTGGAACCTGGCCTAGAGTTTGGCTGCTGCATGCTTCAGGTCGGCAGAGGCAGGAAGACACCATCTTAGCTGCTTTTGTTTAGGACAGAAAAACACTGGACACTGCTTTGGTGAGGTAAAAGGCCATTTTTGGCCTTAGTAACTCTTTGTTTTTCCGTGGTTTGTTAAATAAATCCCATTGTTGTGGTTCGCAGAGCCTGAGCAGTCTTGCAATTGTGTGTGTGGGTGAAGAACTCAGACAGTGACTAGTAAACTATTTGGGTAGTGTCCTTGGCCAGTTTTAGTGCCCCCTGCTGCCCTGCATCACTACTTAACAATAAAAATCAGCAATCTAGAGATAACAGCATTAATCAACCATGAGAGTCAAGATTACATTTCACTGCTGTACATATATTCTGTTCTAAAGAATGTAGAATGCCACAATGACACTTTATCCTCTTGGAGAGACATAAGCTCACACGTAGGTGTTCCACCATTTTAACAAAGAAACAAAAAGCAAAAAAGAAAAACATGAAAGAAGCCAGAGAAAGATTATTTGTTGGTAATGCTGGATTATTTCAACTCCTCCAAATGTCTCTATGTATTTTTCACTTTGGAATCATGTCAAGTAAAATCCAAAACAAAAACATGGCATCTGGCCTAGTAACTGTGCACAATGGTCTCTGAGCAGTACTATTCAAAGAAGAATAGATTTCTTAGGCATAAGTGGCTTACAAGACAATTAAAGGCAGCTAAGTATAAATTTTTGTAGCTGCCCAATACTAATGCTTTCTGGAAAAGGACCACCATTTCTTGAACAGTATCAATTAAATCTTGCTACTTACCCAAAGAAAGTCCTTGTAAGCATAATAATAGAGCCAGTCATGCACCACCACATTCCAGGTCCTGTAATAATTAGCATATGATGTGGAGTTCCACCAATCCTGAGGGAAAAAGGAAACATGTAAAACTATAAACATATACATACAAAGCTACATACACACACAAAAGCCAAAGCAACCCCTGAATATTTCTAAAGATGACACACATGTAACAGTGTGTGTGATGATAAAGTGTGTCATGATAAAGTTAGCTTATACAATTCATGTCTGAAAAACTTTCAAAGCACTTTGATTATTAGTGTTTGATATGGCATTAATTCTAGTTCCGTTTATGATTAAGTCTTTAGTTCATTTTGTCTCACTATCAAACAAGTTATGATGGAAGATGCAGAACATACATTAAATGTAATACAATCAAATGAAATGTACATCTAAATAGCCATCAGCAAACTTGCCTTCCCTTGCTAAATCACAATGAGAGGAATTCTAAGGTCACTCAGATAGAGTGCTAACCCTAGGGAGTTGTTGCTGGTAACATAAAAATTTAAATTGTACAAGAAGTAAGATGGTGGCTACCATCAGTTCCTGTACTCCTTTATATAAATCTGTTTCCAACTAATCCCATCAGACCAATGGAGTCAGATGTCTAATATCTGCAGGCCACAGACATTATTTCTTAAAGAAAGGAATGCTGGGCTTGGACTGTTGCCAATACAACAAGCAAAACTCTAGAGGGCTGTAGTTAGGATTGTAGAACACTGAACCACTCTGGATCTAGTCCAGAACTTAATTCCAACTCTGGAAGTAGTAAGTAAGAATACAATTTTAGGGCTTCCGTGGGGGCACAAAGAGTTAAGTCTCAGCATTATGAAGCTATCGGAAGTCACTGAGGCACGGGTTCGAGATGGCCCACAAGGCGCAACAGACCTCTGCCGTCTCACCCACTGCCCCCCTTAGCAGTGTCTTTCAGTCAAACTGCCTGTTCTGCTTCCCACTGTCTCTGGTGAATCCTCTCACCACCCCCACGCCTCTGGCCTACACCCCTGCTCTTGTATGTATAAATAAGTAAAATAAATCTAAAAAAAAAAAATAGAATCTAAAGCAGAATTAAAGTCTTCTGAAGTAAAGGAGAGAAAAGTTATTTCCTTTATGAACTGTTCAACAATCTTAAATAGAATTATTTACTGAGACCAGTCCTACAGCAGCAGATAGTCAATTCCAAATGCATAAACAGTCAGCAAAAGTCTCTTAATGCCCTCTGGACATATGCTTCCCTAGTATAATAACCAATAAATTCTCGCGGGACTCGGCAAAAACCATAAGCCTTATGAAGGATGCAGATATTAGAAGACAAGTCTAGCTAATTATATCTAAATCAGAATTTCAGATTTAATATTGGTAAAATGCTTGAAAATTTTTTACAGTGATTAGGTTAAAAAACTAGTAAGCAATAATACTGAAGTACTTAACATGAAGACATATGTAAAATATTAAAAGATGAATCCAAGTATAGATTACCTTATAAAACATTCTGTCACCAAAGCGTAACATCTCAGCAAAGGCATTGAGCCAGCAGTGCAAAAAGGCAAAAAAGGTAAGGAACAAGATCAGTGCACCTAAAAAATAAGATAAAAAAATAGAAGTTTTTGCAAATACCAAGTTCACATAACAAGCAGTTAATTATATGTCATTATTTGCTTAGGTGAAATTACTTTTGTAAAGTAAAAGTTATTATTCTAGCTTACTCATTTCAGAGATGATATGATGTTCTTTTGACAACTAATTTTACAAAGCAGTAACTTACTTCCAAGTGGATTTCACAGATGACAAGTAACCAAGATTGTTTTTAGCAGAAATGCTAACATCTAAGGGTTAAGTTGGTTTCTAAAGTTCTTTTTTTTTTTTTAAACATATCTGTATTTTTTTTTGAAAGATTTATTTATTTGTTTATACAAGCATTGGGTACAGTCAGAAGCGCGGGAGGGTGAGAGAATTCACCAGAGCCAGGGCGGGGAGCAGAGCAGGCAGAAGGACCGAAGTACACTGCTGAGGGGAGCAGCGGATGGCAGGAGAGGTCTGCGCACCATGTGGGACCCTCCTCCGGTGGCCGGGGAGCAGCCGGGGATCGAACCGGCGCAGCACAGGCTGTGTGCAGGTTCGCAACCCAGCGCTCAACCGCTGTGCCACCGGAGAGGCCCCGGTTTCTAAAGTTCTTTAAAAATCTGTCCCCCTGGGCCTCCACTGGTGGCGCATGCAGTTGAGAGTAGTGCTGTGAAGCTGTCCGCAGCCTCTGCATCGTCAGTTCGACCCTGGCTGGCCAGCAAGTGTCCCACATGGTGTGGCAGACCTCTCCCACTACTCCCCTCAGCAGTGTATTTTGTCAGTCTGCCTGTTCTGTTTCCCTCTCTGTCTCTGGTGAATCCTCTCACCCTCCCACGCATCTGGCCTGTACCCCGGTTCGTGTATAAATAAATAAATCTTTAAAAAAAATAAAATCTGTCCCCCAAGCATTCTTCTAAATCAGCTCTATAGAACTTGGGGAGAATTTTCCTGTCCCTCTCTCCCCTGATGTATCTGGCAATTCTGGAGACATTTTTGGTCATCCCAGCACAACGGGTGGGGATTGTACCACTGGTATCTAGTTATAAAAGGCCAAGATATTGCTAAATATCCTGCAATGTATAAAACAGCATCCTCAAACAAAATCATCCAGCCCAAATGTCAATAGTGACATGATAACTTATGTTCAACTCTCCTCCCAGGACTGTAAACATCTCCCACAACTGCTTTTGCCATTCCATAACATCCTGTGTCTTTGCATCCATACCTCTCCTAGGAAGGACCATTCTACTACTTCTGTGCCAAGCGAACAATTACCTATTTTATAATAACCAATGCTAACTGGCATGTCTAATATAAAATAAAGTTCAGGGCCTCCCTGGTGGCGCAAGGGGTTAAGACACAACCTATGAAGCAGTCCGCAGCTTCTGCAGCAGGAGTTCAATCCCCAGCCTGCCAGTGAGCTACCCACATGGCGCAGCAGACCTCTCCTGACTCGCCTGCTGCTCCCCTCAGCAGTGTATTTCAGTCACTCTGCCTATTCTGTTCCCCACTCTGTCTATGGTGAATCCTCTCATCCCCTCCCCACACCTCTGGCCTGTACCCCAGTTCTTGTATACATAAATAAATCTTTAAAAATAAAATAAAGATCATCATCCTTGTGCTTATCTATTTATTATACTATATTGTGAAGTACCCTTTACATATCCACACCTTTCAGTCACTTCTTTATTCAAAAAATACTCATAAAGCATCTGCCAGTCAACGTGGGAGAGACTGACTGGCTATATGCCAGTCCTTGATGTCTAGGAATTTGCAGCCTAATGAGAAAGACACACAGTACATAATATATATCTCATTATAACAACAGATAAAAAGAATTTATTAGAGTAAATCTAGGTGTGTGGGGGAGGGAGAGGAGAAGGGGCAATAAGGAGAGTTATTTGAAGTCTGGGGACTAGAAAAAGAAGAGAAAGGATGACAGAAAAACATTACCAACATTTATTGGGCAGGGGAAAAAGAAAAGAGTAAGTAAAGGAAACTGTAAGTATAATTAAAGAACAACCTCTAAAGTCCAATTCTTAGATCTCTAGAAATGAATGAAGCTAGGAGGCTGAGGTGTGGCTAGAAAAACAGGAAGAGAATAACCAAAGTGACCAGAGAGATTTCAAAATGTGTTCAACAACATCTAATGCTTCATGGAAATCAAACAAGAATAAGGTCTAAACAATCTACTATAATTACAATCTAGGGGTTACTAGTGATTTTAGCAAAGGTCATTTCCATGAACTGGAGCAAGATTACAGTGACGTTAATAGTGAACAGAAAATAAAAGATAATTATCCACAAGTCAGCAAAAGCAAAACTTGACTGAAAGGCAGAGCAATGGACAGAAGGGCCTAAGTGGAAATAGGTGGAGATGAGTTTATAGTAAAAAGCAGATAAATCAACAGTGCTCATACACAACCACTTTCTATTTCCCTTGCAACTTTATGAATGGACAAATTAAGTAGTACCCATGTTACCTGGCAAGATGGAGTTAAATATGCACAGCACCAGAACACGAGCACTGAAAGGCTCCTGTTTGATATTCCGAAACAAGGGGGCGCAGAGCCTTTCAAAGATGTAGTACACGTAAAAAAAGCAACCAAAAACCTGAAACATAAAGATACAATAATGATGGTTTAATAAGATAAGTCGGAGGATGATTTTTTTTTTTTCAAAAGAAAATACAGGTGACCCTTAATACATTCCATTTATCATTAGTATATTAGATTGCCAGCCTGTAATCCTTCTGAGTTATTACTCAAGCATAGTTTCTATCACTCTTTCCCCAACAAAATGACAATTTCCCTTTACCAAATGATGACTTTTAAAAGATCAGAGCCTTGGAAACTTTTTCCTGCTATATGAAATCCATAACAAAGAACTTATTTCATAAATGGGTCGAGCCAAGAATTTAAAATGGGATCATGTGGGATTTACAATTTTGAACAGGGGTTTGGGGGTGGTTGGAGGTGATGGGGGTGGTTCAGATATCTCTCACACACATGAGCTCACACACACATACACACAAGCAAAAAAAAAAAAAAAAAAACAGGAGGGGAGGAAAATTAAGATGAATGCTTACTGAAATAATCAAATTAAATTCTTCAGTTGAATAAAAGTATTTCTGATGTTGGCAACTGAATATCATTTACTGTACTGAGAATAGTTTAAAAGACTTCATCAAGAGTTCTAACAGTTTCCAGTAGACATGAATTTACCAATAATTAAATTATTATTATAGATGAGAATCCCTTTTTCACCAATCAACAAACCTTAGGTAGTTAAAAAAATTTACCTGTGCAAACTGCATAGCAACATAACCCCATCTAACAGTAGGAGTCCTAAAAAGGAAGAAGCAAAATATATTTTCTAACTAAAGTAAATAATTGAACTTTAAGATCCTCACAATATTCTCCCACATAGGACATCATTTTGGTATATGAAATATTTGTATAATTCTGTCAAGAATTACTGTAATCAAATTGGATTGCTAGAATCACCAACCATGGTGGTCCCATGCCAATGAGAAAATTAAAACTAATTCTAAATGCTCCACAGCCTAGTAAGAACTGGCCCCTGTTCATCTAACCCACCTCACTCAGGCCATACTTCTGCAGCTCACCACATACTGTCATTACCTGGGATAGCTGTCACGGTAGATGAGGGTAGGAGCGAACAAGAAGTACAAGTACTGGTTGACTGTGGGTACTGGAACAGTACCTGGAAAAGAAAAGCTATGCTTAGCATCAGGGGTGTCTAATTTATGTCAGCAAAACTAAATGGGGAAGATAAAGAAGCACAAAATAGGGAAGAATAAGAAACTACCTCGTTTATTTAGCTCATGCTACTTCTTCCTGATATCCCAAAGAGACTTCTTAGTCTTACATTAATTGAAAATTATCAATTCCTCTAAACTAAGCTATTCCTAAAAAGATTAGGCTCACAGGTGTGTAAGATGTCTATTAATAGTTCATAAAAATAACAGATGAGCCTGATCATCAATGTATTAAAATTCTAAGTACAGGGCCTCCCCTGGTGGCGCAGGCGGTTGAGAGCCATGCTGTGAAGCTGTCGCAGCCTCTGCAGTGCCGGTTTGATCCCGGCCAACTGGCAAGGGTCCCACATGGCACAGCAGACCTCTCCTGTTGCGCCCGCTGCTCTCCTCAGCAGTGTATTTCGTCAGTCTGCCTGTTCTGTTCCCCACTCTATCTCTGGTGAATCCTCTCACCCTCCTGCACATCTGGCCTGTACCCCAGTTCTTATATAAATAAATAAATAAATCTTTTAAAAAATAAAATAAAAAAAAGAATGAGTATTTTTAAAAAAATTCTAAGTACAAAAGCAAAATAAAAATAAGATTGTCTTCCAAATCAATGCAGGTCCTATATATATAGAATTGAACATAATATCTACATAATACATCATCCAGGAAACACCAATGGTTGAAATACCCTATTGATAATAATCCTTTGACCTAATGGAATTACATACTTGATTTCTCTTTAGTTGCAGCTAGTACACGAGGCACATTCTCTCTGACAAAAGAATGGGCCTTCATTATGAAACGAATCTGCAAAGGGAGGGGAAAAGAAGATGAATTTTCTGTTATTATCTTTTCTCCTATAGGAAACCCCAGAACAGCACTAGATTATAGTCACACACAGAATTTCTTAATTTGCATATACCAAGTACACTTTTATGCAATAAAACCAATGAAAAACCAACTCTAAAGATAGACAATGTTCTGCAGCACCTAACAGCACTATTTCAGGTACATATAAGGGATTAAAATTCTGTTGAAAAAGCCTCCTGAACAGTCCTTTCCATTAGTCAAATAGCACATTATAGGACAGCCAACAATGTCAGAGAAGTCTGAAGGGTGTATAAACAAATTTAAATAGATCCTTTCTTTTTATGAAAAAGCTTGCATGGCAAAACAATGAATCTGATACTTTTAAAGTGGAATTTTATATTTTCTAATTTGGATGCATTTTATAAAAAATTGCTCATAACAAAATTCATATTACTCTGAACAGTACAATAATTTCAGTTACCAAGAACTGAAGACCACTGAAGTTAGAACAAATTTTAAGAGAAGAGATAGTCAAGTTTAACACTTTAACTTTACAGATAATGGCATGATATGAAAATTTATCCAACTAATCCAACAAAATGACAGTATTTTGTTATTGCTATTATATTATTATTTTAACCAAGTAGAACATAATTTACCTGCTCAAAATCTTACCTGTTCCAGTATAACAAGGAACCGGGAAGCTGGAAAGAGTTTATATGCTAGCAAAACATATGCTGGTCCAAAACCTAGAATTCCAATCTGGAAGACCATGAAAAGCAGGCCATGGATGAAAGAATGGATCACTGGATGAGAACTCCTACTGTAGCGTCTGGCCCAATGTTGAAAGAGGAAATAGGGAATTGAAAGTGTAGACAAGAACATGGCCCACCATATCCAGATAGCAATATTAAGTCTGCCAAAAGCATAAGCCATAACATTGAACTCTAGTACCAGCCTGAGAAGAAAAAGCAGAGAAAAAACACATAAAAGTGAATTTTAATATACACTGATTTATATAATTATAATTAATTAAAAACTTTCAGACCCAAAACTTTCAACCTTAAGAAACAAAACATGAATATCTTGAGATCACAGATCTAAGAGTTGTGCTAGACAGAGAACTGCTTCTAAGCCTCTGCTTCACTGAAAGTGATTTTTCTAAAAGCCCTAAGATAATACAGTTTTTACAATATAAGATACCTGAGATAACGTAAAATAAGACTTTGAACTTCTCTAAGATTTGATTCTCACAATAAATTTAAACTCCAAAATATTCTATGATAAACATTTAAATTATTCAAATAGTTATCAGAGTCATGGACAAGATACGATTTATCATAACAAAATAGATACAATGAAAAAATCTAATACACTACTATATCACCTCAAATTAAGCAAATAATTCAACGTATAATTATCACACTGTCATTTGTAAAGTTATAATTTTCTTCTTATATTAAAGAGATCACATTTAGCAAAAGTTAAATTCAATTAAGCTACTTATTTTTATTTTTCATAATTATATTAATTTCCTTACATTGTTACTCATTTTTGTACAATATTTGATTTCCAAGTAGAACTTCATACTCAAATTAACTTCTTTGAGATTTTCTGAAGCAAATTTAATCAAATCACCCTTGACCCAAATTTAAATAGGATGGGAACCACCAACATCTCATGCAACAACTAACCAAACACCCTCTTTCTTATTTACCTTCCTTCATCAATATAATCTACCGCAAGTGTGCTGAGGATAAAGAGAATGAGGAGGGCAATAAACATGTGATAAATTGTTCTGATGTGGTCCACCTCAAACAGCTCACTGTAAATGTAATTCAAAAAGATAAAATTAATAATCTATATTTAATTTTAAACACCATCTAGTAAAGATGTTAATGCATCCTCCAAACACACTTCAGACAATCACAGAACATTCAACACCTGAGCCTAGGACAAAGCTCTTTCCAATAATGTGATACTGCTGAATAGAAAACAGCACAGATACAGCAAACCCTTAAATGGTGTTCGTCTTGAACACCTACCTCCTAAAAGCGAGCAGCAGTTGTTATTCTAAGTAAGCAAAAAATCTTTTATCAAAAACAGTGAACACAGAAACCAGTTCAAATGCTAAGATGTTTTTCTCATTCTATTGTTACATTCCACTCTCTATTATCTGACTAATATATAGAGTACCATGTATTCCTAAGACGTTAAGATTCACAAGTACTCCCATCTCTACAAGGCTAATAAGGGTGATAACCAACTACCACCCTACACTTCTATGAACAACCATTTACAAAAGTTTTACTTTACCCTATCCCTCACTGATCTTTGTACTTGAGTCAGACTTGGCTACTTTTTCTAAATAAGTAATTTTATATCTGAGTAAAAAGTGTCTTAGTTTAGTTTTTTAAAAGAGATATGGCAGGTTTATTAGGAAAAGTAGAAAAAGAAAAGCACCTGCATAGTCACAAGTGGGCAGGAGAGCGGCCTCTTTAAAGTGTTTATTTATTTTAATTTTTTTTAGATTTATTTTTATTTATTTATGCATACAAGAACTGGGGTGGAGGCCAGAGGAGTTGGGAAGGGAGGCGTGAGAAGATTCATCAGAGACAGAGCAAGGAACAGAACAGAAACATAACAGTGTACTCAAATACACTGCTAAGGGGAGCTGTGGGAGAGACAGGAGAGGTCCGCTGCGCCATGTGCATTAGCTTCCCTGGCAGGGGACAGAAGTCAGGCCATAGCAGCAATAGCATGCTAGCACCCTCTTTGAAGTGTTTTAAAGTCTAGGGCCTCCCCGGTGGCGCGGGGGAGGGTAGGGGTCCCACATGGCGCGCAGACCTCTCCTGCGGCCAGCTGCTCCCCTCAGCAGTGTACTTTGTTGGTTTGCCTGTTCTGCTTTCCGCTCTGGCTCTAGTGAATTCTCTCACCCTCCTGCGTTTCTGATTATACCCAGTGCTTGTATAATAAATAAAATAAATCTTTAAAAAAAATAGTCTATTTTAATTTTCCCCAACTCCCCCATCACTAAAATCTTAATTATAATGTCCAAAATAATAGTTTTATTTTCCCTTTTTATGTGAAAGGCCTGCATTTCTACTATATATAAATTTTAAAAGATAAGTTTCTTCTAACAGTGTAGGAAAAACACTCAAATATTTTAAATTACATATCAGAAAACTCTGGCTTTCTCAAACTTTAGTATATACAAAACAGACTTTTAGAAAGGGAAATTTGATAACCATAAGATGATTTTTAAAATGAGCATATTAGCAGGAATACTCTAATAAAATACCAACTCAGCATTGCAAAAGTAATATCCATTACTAATCCAAAGTACCTTTGATTTTCAGTTCACAAATAAAGCCACTACAATTAACTTACACTAATTTTTTTCCCTGAAATACACCCAATCAGGGTTCTAAAATAAATCTGAGAAAACTATCACTTCTCTTAGCTGGCTAAAAAGAAAAATAATCCGTATATAAAGAAGGCAGCAACACCAAAATTCTCTTGAAGTGATTTGCCTATTAGAATCTAGCTCTCTGCATAATCAGTTATCTAAAGGAGTTTATCAGAGGACAGATAACCATTCCTATTGCAACTCCTACTTTGAAACTACATACAGAACCAGAGAATAATCTGAAAGGAGCAGAAGACAGCAAATGCACAAAAAGTAGTCTCAAAACTAATGATTTATAGGAATACAGAACTTGTTAAACATTCATAGGTTGAGCAGTGGTTCCATCAATCAAATTTATTTTATATTTATTTATTTTTAACTCAAGCTAATAATTAACAAAACCAAAATAAAATACTCACTCTAAAAGAGATCGTCTTGTAATAAATATCTTTCCTTGTTCTGGAGGTGCTCTCAGATCTCTGGGAGAAGCAAAAAAATAAAAAAAATAAGTACTTAAAGTGCTATAAGAAATTTAAACCTAAGGATAAAAGAACATTAACAACCACAACATGTAACGTTAATTTTTTTAAAGATTTATTTATTTATGCATACAAGAACTGGGCTACAGGCCAGAGGTACGAGGAGTGAGAAGATTCAGAGACAAAGTGGAGAACAAAACAGGCAGATTGACTGAAATACCCTGCTGAGGGGAACAGTGGGCAAAACAGTAGAGAGCTGCTGTGCTATGTGGGTCAGCTCCTGGCTGGGGATTGAACTTGTGCTGCAGTTCAGCTTCATAGTGCTGAGGCTTAATCCCCTGGGCCAGCAGGGAGGCCCCTGTAACATTAATTGTCTTCTCACTGTGACACAGGTATACTGAAGGGTTTTTATATCTTATCTCAATCCTTCTGAACAATGCTGATGTGGCACATGCACATCTGGTTAGAACGGAAGAGATGGCGGCACACCAAATCTGAGAAGCACTCAAAAGGGCCCTGTAGCTCAGCCTCTACGCACATGCATTACAGACATCAGTAGGGTCAGGGACAGGCCTCCAGCTACACTTTACTCCAGTTAACAAACTGTATTATTGGTCTATCCTCCAAAACTGCACTAATGTTTCAGATACCCTCCTAATGGGTCAACAGACTTCCACAATCCCCCACACAGCCTCTGAGTCTTAAAGGTTGCCTCCCTTATTATAAATTTCAAATTTTATAAATAATTTTAAAAATTATAAATTTCGTAAAGATCAAATATTAACATGTAACATTTATCACATTTTTTAGAGCTTTTTGCAGTACCACCAGTACTTTGGCTGACTATTTCTGGTCAAAACTGTCCAGAAGAACAGGACACTGACAGAGAGCACGAGGCATAAAATTAAGGAGAGCAGAGTGGCAAATTAGCACACTTGGCCTTTGATTGCCTTCCTCTACTGTTCTAGATGGCCAACCAGTTAAAATCGATATACTAATCATAAAATTACAAGTATATATAAAATACAAGAGAGAGACAAGACTAATGATGTGGTACAGAACATGGGCCCTGGATTCTAGGTTCAATTCCTGCTATATTATGTTGGATATTTACCAGCTTTGTGCTTCAGTTTCCCAATCTGTAACAATATTGACTTCCTTTGGTCATTTTTTTTTTTCCATTGTGTTATTTTTTGTTATTGTTGAGTTAATGCTGGCTTACATACAAGCCGTGTATGTTTAGGAGGTACATGTTCATATTGTTTCCATTTAAACGCAGAGTACTCCAGTACTTTACATAGTATTGATTCGACTGTTTTATTGGTCAGATATGCATATTTGTTACAATCTACATAAAGAAGGCCACCCTTCAAGAAATTAAGTAATTTGCCTAGGGTAACACAAGGCTACTAAAAAATGGTGCTAGGGTGTGAGTTTAGACATTTTACTGCAATCCACATTCTGGTCATCTATACCATAAATGTTTGCATTAAAAATTTAATTCTCATACTTACTTAGCTCTATGGTTTTTCTCTCCTTCAAGAACTGAAAAGCTTGTGAGAGCACACCCACCATTATCTAATGATGTTGATTTTTCAATGAGATTGGTCACAAAATCATCAAAGTGATTGCCAACTTCCTTCATAAAATATGGCTTCAATTCCTAGAGGTAAGTGAAAAAACATTAGGAACAAACACATACTTGTGGATTATGAACATTTTTTAAAGGGTTCCTTTAAACAGAGCTAAATTAAACAAAATCCATATTAAGTGTGTGCAAAGGAGTAAAAAGAGAAAAACAAACTTGATAGTTGACCTGCAGTTTCAGAAATGGCTACTGAAAAACAACAGAATGATTTGGGTATTGTTAAAAATCTATAGTCTGGGGCCTCCCTGGTGACACAAGGGGTTAAGCACAGCACTGTGAAGCTATTCACAGCCACTGCAACACAAGTTCGATCCCTGGCCAGGGAGGGACCCACATGGCACAGCAGGCCAGGGAGGTGACACACATGGCACTGCTCTTCTCAGCAGTATACTTCAGTCAGTCTGCTATTCTGTTCCCCACTCTGTCTCTGGTGAGTCCTCTTACCCCCCACATATCTGACCTATATCCCAGTTCTTGTGTGCACAAATAAATAAATCCTTAAAAAAAAATCTATACCCTTCTGTGCAATAATCAAAGTATTCAGCTACTTCTACAAATGATGTAAAAAAAAAAAAAACAGAGCATAAGTGATTAAAATACGACTATTTTCTCTTCAAATTTTTATCTAGAAAACAAACGAATTTATATATCACCATTATATAAATTTAAGTCCCTTCCTTCTCAAGCAATCCCTTCATCCCCACGTTCCCTCTGTTTGTATTTTGGATCGTGTCATTTCTGTATGACACCAACATTTACATGATGTTTATTCCTACCTCTATAGCTATGTATTTATCTAATTATAATACCACACTTCATAAGGCTATTATGTACTACTCCACACTACTTTTTTTTCCATACTATTTTTACCATCTTAAAACTTACACATCCATGAATTTTGAAAAGTAGGAAGTAAACAAGTATTTATTCAGATTACAATTACTGTGGATGCTCAAATTATAAATGTGGGTATTTTTTTAATTGACAGGACTCACCTACATTAAGGAGAACAATGTATTATTTACTGATATTTCAAGGAAATGATTCTTTTTGTCTTCTAATTAAATTATTTAAGTTGAATTAAAATTATTAAAATTATTAAATTATTTAATTAAAATGTGTGAAGTAGCATTTTTCTAGGTTTTATTATGCAAAGAGTTTGGCCAAGTTCTTTAAAAATAAAGCTTGGGGCCTCCCCTGGTGGCGCAGGCGGTTGCTGTCCGCAGCCTCTGCAGCACCGGTTAGATCCCGGCCAGCCGGCAGGGTCCCACATAAGAAGCAGACCTCTCCTTCCTCGCCCGCTGCTCCCCTCGGCAGTGCATTTCATCAGTCTGCCTGTTCTGCTCCCCACTCTGTCTCTGGTGAATCCTCTCACCCTCCCGCACATCTGGTCTGTACCCCGGTTCTTGTATAAATAAATCTTTAAAAAAAAATAAAAATAAAACTTAATAATATCAACATACCTAACTGAACTATATGAAGGCTTTTCAAACTGCTGTCTCTCAGAGTTCCCATATGTCTTGTAGGTCCTGGACAATGAGACTATACTAAGATCCTAGCTTTCACAAGATAGCAGATGAAGTGGAAAATACAAGATGTACCCATAAAACCAAAACATGGTAGACCACCTAAAAGGATCACCTGAACAATACAACCATCAATGAAAGCTCAAAGAACATATAAGCACTTAAACAAAATAGTAAACAGAGCAAGCAAGGATGAGAATGCAACTGGGTGATCCCCAGAAGAAGGGGCAGTTCCAGGTTCCCTGCCCCACCCAAGGGAGGGAGAAGCTGAGCAGGGAGAACAAGCTGGAGAAGAGACCAAACAAAGAAAGGAAGAAAGATGGAAATCAAGACAGAGACCTGGAGGAGGCACATGGAGCAGAGAGACATGTGAAGAAACTGCGCTTGCTTCTTGGTCTTGGATTGCTTGAAACAGATGTGGGTGAGAGACCCGTGCAGAGGTTAACAATGGCAGCTTTTGTCTTGATTTTGCTCCTTTTGTCCCAGATGTGTTGGGCCCCTTCTGTCCCTTTCCTATGGGTCCCCACTAAAAGGTGCCTTAGACTTCTGGCAGGCTTTTGGGCCTCAGTGGCCCTGCTTGGCCGGGCATTTACCCACAAGGAGAGGGGTACTTTGTGTGCTTATTTTGGAGACTATAGTCCTTGTCTTGTCTTTGTTGCACACTAATTGTATTAAAAGTCCATTTCCATTAAAGGTCTTACACACTAAAGTAGATCTGTCTTGATATGGTAGATGGCAGAAACTATTTAAAGCAGGCAGGCTTGGGGGTTCTGGGGTGCCCCTCTCCCTGCCCTGTAACAAGATGATTGAAAACATCTTTTTTGAGCTGGCAATTTAGCTGAAAGCTCAAAGGATCAGTAGGACTTAATATCAAATAAAAAGTGGAAGGAGACAACGTGATGAAAAGCAGAGAGGTAGCAAAGTATTAGCCAAAACAGAAAATGTGAACAATTTAGGTTCATTTTAAGGTCAAAATATAGAAGGTGGATGTTTCTTAGAAAAAAGAATGAAGAGTTTTCATAAACATTTTTTTCATGTTAAAGTCATCTAATACAATTTTATTTAGTTCCTTTTACTTGTTTCATTTCAATCACATGCCCACCTTAATTTAGAAAATGTGTAAGTAGATCCATACCCAACCAAAAATAAAATCAAAGAAAGGTGGAACTGATCAATTGTGATTTTTTTCCAGTCACAAACATGTTGTCCTGGGGAAAAACACACTAAAAAGAAGAAAGAATTCTTTCATTCTAGTAAGTGCTAGATACAGTTCTGAGCACTGTTCTAGGCACTGGTTATACAACAATAAACAAAACCAAGTCCCTGTGCCCATGGAACTTCAAATTCAAGTGGGGGCAGACAGGATAAATAATATGCCAAATGGTCTTATAATATGGAGAGAAATAAAACAGGGATGAAGACATGGTATTGTGTGTGTGAGGTCAGGGAAAGCCTCCCAGGTTAGATGACATTGAGCAGATTTGAAGAAAGTGAGAGGGCGAGTTAAAGGGTATCTTTAGGAAAAGTACCAGAAAGAAAGAAACATAAATATAAAAATCCCTGAGATAGAGACACCCTTGGCATGTTTGAGAAATACCAACAAAGTGGGAGGTCAGAGATGAAGCAAAAGAGTGATAAGAGTTAAGGTCAGAAAAGAAAAGGGGGTGGAGGGATGGGGACTCAACCCTATAAAATCTTAACATTCTGACCCCCAGCTCATTAATCAGTCTATTCAAATCTTACTCAATATTGAAAAAAGCTAGAAACTTAAGAGGTGGCAAAGGGAGTCAAACCATTTCTTGCAGCTTGCATTCCCAATACTAGGGAACCAGACCCCTTCCCAATTAAATACTGGGCTAAGCAGACCAGAAGCATGAAAATAAAACATCACTAATGTAACACAAATGTCAGTAAAAGCTGCTAGAATCGGGTCCTAATCCAACTCAAGTTCAACAGAGTAATCAAGTTCTTATGGCACAAGCTCTGGTGCCTTATCCACTACTTGGCCATATATTTCAAAGCACTTGTAACTTCCAGTCCTGTCATAAGAAAAACAGCAGCAATGTCGTTACTCTCACCACCTTATCAATTGTACCCTTTTCTTATCTCCCTCCTCCCACTTTTCCCCACACTCCAAACTCCTGCCTTTTCTTCTTTTCCAGCCAGTTCACAAATAAGGGTACCCCTGTTGATCCCTCCTAGCTATCCAATCTCAGGGACCAAACAGATTTTGACGAGTATATACTTCTATTATTCAGCTCCTATGGTGTGCAACAGGATACACAGAGTCCTGTTCTTATTGAACTCACTGTCTATGGATGAGGAAGGAAATAAATTATGAATGGTGCAGTAAATGCCATGAAGAACGTTCAGTGTGACAGTACAGAGAAAATAAAAGAAAAATCACAGGCACCTCAATGGTGTGAGGGCTAATAAAAGGCAATAACAGATGGCAAGTCTCCTTGTAACTTTCTTTCACAACCCCCACCGCTCCCCACTACCACCTATGACCCCAACATCTGACACTTCAGTCAGTGCAGAATACTTCTTCAGTATGCTGAGCCCAAAAAGCTTCCTATTTTTAATATGATTAATGCATGTCTTCTTTTTCTTTGCACTAAAATTTATATGTTGGAAAAACGGTACATTCAGGAATTCATACTTGAGCCAGTAAGATACTAAGGAAAAAGATTAAAGATATCTAGTGCTAATACTAATGTAGTAAAGAGAGAAATATGAACTTTCAAGCAGGCAGAGCTGGGTTCAAACTGTGCCTCCTCCACTTAGGCATCATCTACGAAGTTACTCAACACTTATGTGCAAAACTGAGATGGATAACATCTACCTTGTTAACCTGTTGTGGGAACTTTTAAAAGCCCCAAAAACAAAACCAAACACACCCTGAAAAACTTGCACAGCACAGTCCTTGAGAGAGTTATCATTCTACAGATTTGTTGCATTAACCTCTCTCCTCTTAGAGCTAATTTATGAAGGAAAAAACAACAAAGCAATGTACAATAAAAACTGAAACAAGTAAATTTTATCATTTAGTGCTACTACTCTTAAAAGATACTTTTGTTTTTTTTTAAGATTTTATTTATTTATGCATACAAGAACTGGGGTTAGGCCAGAGGTGGGGGGGGGGAGGTGAGAGGAGACAGAGTGGGGAATAGAACAGGCAAATGTACTAAAATACACCACTGAGGGGAGCAGCTGGTGGGACAGAAGAGGTCTGTTGCGCCATGTGGGTTAGCTCCTTGGCCAGGGATCAAACTCATGCTGCAGTGGCTGGCGATAGCTTTATAGTGCTGTGTCTTTAACCCCTGAGCGACTAGGGAGGCCTGATACTTTTAATTTAAATCCACTACATTCCTCTCATATATAACATTATACTAACTAGATGCCTAATGGGCATTTCTTACAGCCTTTCTCCTCTGTCTCCAAAGAATTAAAGTTAATAGAAGCTACTGCCACTGGGACACAAGGAAGAACTCTATTGTGGACACAAATTTCCTGAACTTCCTCCTGGTGAAAACACAAGAGTGAATGCTTATTGTGACCACTCCCTTTTATGAGAAAATACAGAAAAATACAGTGCAAGAAATGTTTCAGTTCTGCTTTCCTCTGACTTCTTCCATAACATGAAACTGTTGTTAACCAGAACTTTAAAATGTGATCACAATAAATCTGAATAATGTCTAATGTCAGCTGTCTGGAGTGAACTTTGAAAGTCAAAGGCTTTCTAATTTGCTTATCGCCTCATTCTCGTGTCTACTAATATTACTTCCATTGAGCCCATGGACATGATTGTCCCAACATGATGACCATGAATGGAAGGAAGGACAAACAGAAGAAAGGAGGCAGGTAGTTAACTAGAAAGAAGAAATGGAGGGTATTTAGATAATTTATTAAGCAGAATCACTAATATTTCAAAGCTCAAAGAAAAGTCCTACTTTAAAAAAGAGCTGAATCAGATAGCCTGTAAGAGTCCAGGAACAGGAAATAACCATGAAGCACATAGGTAATCAGAGATGAAGGCCCTTTATTTTCATTTTAAGGACCACTGGCAGCCCATGATGTCTGAAGCTCAAGAGTTTGTAAATATGTTCAGACTTGCATTTTCGAAAGACTACCCTTCTAAAAAGGCTTCCAAGCAGGGGTTACTTTGGACTAAATCTTACCATGAGGAAAAAACAAGATCATTTGTGAACAATAAAAATAGCTCTTTCACAGAGGCAAGAAAAGATTAACAAGCAGGCTGAGAAAAACAAAAGTAAAAATCTGTACTCTGAGTACTGAGTATAAAAAATTGTATCTGACTCCACATGGTCATATTGCTCCTTCATGAATTACTTGCTTCTTTGATTCACTGCCTGATTTTGCAGAGAATCTTTTACTCTTACAATGGTGTAAAACCAGAAACATGACCTTTCTGGGCAAAACAAGTAACAATAGAATAGGTAATACAGTATTTAGGTCTAACACTAAAATTGACTCCTCAGAGAGGTCTCACCTGACAATTCACTCTAAACTTACTGCATCTTATTCTTTTTCCTGATCGTACTTAATACAACTTCAAATACACATATTTCTTTTTCGTTCTTTCTTTCTTTTTTTTGGCTTGATGCCCACTTAGCCACTACCTGACTTTAAATACCATGTTTTTTGTTTTTTTTTTAATGCTATCCACTGTATGTATACCCAGCACTCACCAAAGCAATTATAGTGGCAAGAATATAGGTGTTAAATGACATTTCCAAACAGCTTTTGAAATCTACCCCTGGCACCAACTCTCCTACTCGTCACTGCTGGCTTTATTCAATCTCTATTATAAATTAAGAAGTAGATAGTCACTAAAAATATATATATATAACATATATATACATGTAAATAAAAATATATTTATATAAATATAAATATAATATATATATTCAATTCTCTTCCCCTAATTTTTTTATAAACTATATCAGGAAAGGGTCTGAAAATTTCTACTATCATTTATTGTTAGTAACAGCAGTTATTAAGTGAATGACTGCTATATGCTAAATGTGCTAGGGGCTTTTATGTATTATTTTTAGTCTTAAAACAATCTTTGGAGTAGACAATATAATTCTTATTTTACATATGGGAGACCTAAGCTTAAACAAGTAATGTGATTTGTCCATGGTCATAGAACTTATAAGCAATAGAAGTAGAATCAGAACCCAGGTTTATATAGCCTCAGAGTTGATATTACATTATAGTGCTTGCCACTATATTTTAGCTGAAATATTATCAACATGATTAAGATCTTAACTTTAAAAAAAAAGCAAGACTTTTTAAAAGGTCAGTGATGTACATATAAGCCTGAAAATAGATAATATTGGGTTGTCAGAAAAGTCATGACGCATTTTTGCTTGAAAAACATAGAACATTTCACGTGAAGACATCAATGTAGAAGAGGCTTACTACAGTTCTAATTGGTATGTTGCCATAAACTCCTCTGTATTTTAAAACAAAAACACTTGTTTAGAAGCAAGTTTGAACATAACTAAACATAATCATTAATAACAGAAGCCAAAAGCTCAAGATAAACCAACAACTAATGAATTTTTAGAGCTCTGAATTACAATCTTTCTTATTTAAAATAAAATCCTAGGCAATTTCCCAATTTAAACTGGATTATAAAAGTCATAAGATATCAACATTTTAATTTATTTCTATCAGTCTAAACTAAACGGAAACACATTTACCTTAACCTACTGGGAGAGCTACCTCATCTTAGCTATCAAGAGGGCATATTTTATTTTTTTCTTATTATCTTCACCAATCTTCTTCTCATTTTATTTTTGTCACTGTTAAATGCCAGAAAACAAGAAGTAAAAATACCTTCTGAGTAATTAAAATAACATCCATATAAATGACAACTGAATGACCACACAAATGACCATTAGAATTTTTTAAATTTTAACACTGAAAAACAAACAAAATAATGTATAAAAATATAAGAACACAAATATACATATATTAATTCTGATTTTGCAGGCAATATCTATGAACACACATGTCGGCATGTGTCTATACAGATCTGTATATATGACTGAAAAAGAATAACAAATTATTGAGAGGAAATAAACCAAAACACATTGTCTCCAAATAGTGGGCATACAGATGGCCAATTTCCTTTTTATCGTCCCATAAATTTCCTACCATGAGCCTATACTACTTAAATCAGGGGAGAAACTATGTAAGAAAAATATTCCTTCAATTCTCAGACAATTCTACATAGTAGTACATTAAAATAAAATCATATGAAACCTTTGGCATATTTTTAATGTATTTTATCTAAGATGCCACTGATTTTTATTTGATACTATGAAAGAAAAAGGCCACCAAGTGAATCATACTACATAGCACACAATGCTTTCTTATTTTCAGAGATATTAAAGATAAAACAAATACGCACTTGGGGGTGGGGAAAAGTGAGCAGATTATCACAAGGTCTTCAGCTCTAAAATTAATTTTATTAAATTAATTTTAATTAATCTTATTAAATTAATTTTATTCATGCTCTAAAATTAAGCCAGCTTACACTGACATCACTTTACAGTTTTCAAAGAGCACCTTTACAATGTCTAATTTAGTTATTGTTCCTCTCTTGATTATTCAATGTTCTCAGCTAGTATAAGGAAAGAACCCACAACTTCTTCACAGTCCTAGCACTTAACATGATGCCTGATAGACAATGGAACTAAGTATATTTCTGGAACCGAATCACTGAATGTTCCCAAGAGGGCAACAAGACTAGGTATCTTTTTGCATTTTGAGATGGAATCATAAAAACAATGAACTAATCTTACCAAGGTTTGTCAAAGACTCATACCTCTGCATGTGTAAGTAAAACGGGGAAAGTAGAAAGGGTAATAGCAGAAGAATGTAGTCACACTTACATAGCAAAGACTGTAAGATCTGACCAGAAGATTAGGGGCGGGAAAGTAAAGTAGATACTTGGAGAAGACATGGTTAGTTACCAACTTATCACTCATCACCCCCTGCTTTTGTACTTGAATTCCTTATTTTTCCCTAGACACATGACAGCCTATATGAAATAAATTTTCCAGTCTCCTTTTTGGATCTATATGTAGCCACATGACTAAGTTCTTGCCAATGAGATATGGGCAGAAGTGGTTTGACAAAACCTTCCAAAAAGTCCTTAAAAGATGGCTGGTATCTATTCCTTGCCCCTCCCCCATTTTTCCCTCCCTCAGTTCTGCTCCTTAAAACTTAGATCAAAAAGCAATAGATTCATTTGGACAAAGAGAAGAATAACAACCTACCAATGAGGAGGCTGGAAGCAATGGGAGTACTGGAGGCCCACAGAGTCATATACTAGTTCCAGACCACCTCTGGGTAATTATAGGAGAAAGAAATAAACTTCTCTCTTGTTTAAAAACAAATTATTTAAGTTTATCTTGTGTTACTATTATAGCACAATTACTAATAATCAGAGGATTTCTGGACAGAAAATAATTAAAATCTCTTTAGTAGTCCTCCAATATATAAAATTGATCAAGGTTATCAAGAAACTTTTTTAGAAGAGGTTATTCAAATGAGTGATGAATCATGAAGAGAAGTCTTCATTTGTAGATATGTCATTTAAGTCTTATTCATTAAGTCTGCTTATTTAATGTATAGGCAAGAGTCTAAGGCACTGGTATGAAAAACAATCCGTGAAATGCTATGTAAGAAGCAAGTAAAATGTTGCAACAAATACTTATTTTTAGAAAGTAAAAATGGGAAGTAATTTTTTATACCTTCAATTTTCACACTAGATCTACTTTTCCTTCCATAAAATTGTGTTCAAGAATAAAGATTCTACAAACATTAAAAAAGATATTGCCCCTTTCCCTTCTCAACATATTGCTCTCAAAAACAAAGACAGGTACCCCGTGTCGAGGCCAGGGCTGTACCTTATGACCAGATCCCTTTATTAAATCCAATTCTCTCTCCCATAAATCTAAAACTCTGAACTTAAAAAGAGTGACAGGAAACCTTAATTGAAATATTCAGATATATCTGAACTCTTGCTGCTAAAATCTTCACCCTTTCGCAAGCTGAGAATTCAAGTCCTCTCATTCCATGAGACAGCTGATATCTTTCAAATAGTTTCTTAAATGCTTAAATGAGACAAAGTAGGTTTCTGTCATTTGCAACCAAAAGAAAACTTAAAACAATGTTAAAACAGTTGTTTATTCATTAACACAAGTTGTTTAGGACTAATCATTTGCATCTCCTTTGTACTGTTTGAAGATCTTTTAAATCTTGTTACTGACACCATTCTAAGAATTTCAAAAGGTCATGACTCAGGGTTGCACAATGTCCTAAGACCCCACTAGTACCAGATACTTTTTAATGAAGTACTTAAAATTTTTATGACAGCATTTTAAACTCAGAGGTGACCTTAAAAGGCTTAAGTTGAACCTACTTATTTCAACCCACTTAATGTCATCTCCTCCCTCACTCCTCTTCCTTTCAGACTAAAGAGCTTGATCACTACTGGACACACTTCTTCAGTCTAAGACTAAAAACTGTTATTTATCTGAAATTCAAACTAGGCATATCATATTTTATCTGATACCTGTAGTTTTCATAGAGCTGAAAGAACTGTCCAACAGGATTTTATAAACTATCCATTCCTTTTACAACAAGAGTGAGTTAGGAGCAAAAGTTCAAATTAGCTACATAAGTATGATGCTTAGTAAAGCCCATAACAGGACCTCTAAATAGAGTTCCCTTCTTTTCTCTCCCCTTGTATGTTCATTCTAGAATACTAAAATATTACATTAACTTCTTGTCTGGTCTCATTGTCTCTAAAAACTCTATAAATTATCTTCAACTTTGATATCAGAATAAAATCCTCAATATATATCACCTTCAAAAAATTTTCAGTTAATAAGCAACGGTAAGATACCTAGTCAATCTCAAAAGACATTAAATTGACAATTAAAATATCCTTAAGTCCCCCAAAAGAATTTGGTAAATTCATTCAGAACAAAGCACTGTATAATGAGGACAAACTAGACACTAGGTATAAACTTAGTTCTTAGGATTATAAAGTGGGAAGGACAGCATTTCAAGCAGGGGTATCTAGAAAACTGTAGAAGCAGCAGCTTTTCCACTAGAATTTGAAGAATGTACAGGTATTTTAACTGGTGAAATAGGGAGTTAAAAAATTTCAAGTAGAAAGAGTTTCGTGAACAAGGGAAAAAGTTTTACAAGCCAGCCCCAAGTTTTCAACTGTATTTTTCAATTGCACCCCAACAGGGATACAAATCCTAAAATACACATTAAGTTTCCTATCTCCACAACTCTGTTCAAGCCATGCCCTCTTTCAACAAGAGTGACCAAATCTTGTACTGCATTGCAACCCTCATATTGTTTGTACAATATAGAATAACAAATACTAGCCAAACCAATGTCTTCCTTTCCCTAAGCTTCCTTTCCCATCATTCATTCCTCTCACTTTTCTTCAAATTCTCCTAACTGACCAAACTAAAGAATGCAATAATTCTATCCACTGATTAACAAAGAGGATAAACAGAACCTTCTCTGAAAATAAAAGTTTCAACTTAAATCCTTGAAACAAACCCCCCCCCATATCTCTCCTCCTTGTCCTATACCTCTATTTCCCATTCCCTTCTGTGTTTGTAATTCTGCATAGAAAAGGGTTCCCCCTCCCCTCTTCCAATAGCAATGAAGATATAGCAGGGCAGATCTTCCTTTTCACCTATTTTAAACTTGCCCTCACATAATAAGGATTGGATAGAACATAATAAGGATTTGTGTTCTTGCTGGGAAGGGGAGAAGGAGCAAAAGAGGAATAGAAGTGGAGTAAGAAAAGGAATGGGATATAAACTAGGAGTCCTGACTGTCTAGTGAGATAACAAGGGTCATAAGTAATTTAATAAGTCATCAAAATAAAAAAATATTTATTTTCAATACTAAATTTGCAATAGGTCCTTAAAGATGGCACATGTGCCTACAAATTAAATATTTTTCTTTTCTAGCTAAAATTGTAAACTATTTCTCAGATTAAATAAAACCTAATAATCAAGTCTTTAAACACTTAGAGCAAATCATTAATTGAAAAAGACACATTCACCATGAATGACCTTGATCACTGCAATTTTAAAGTTATACATATAACCTAAGAGAATCAGGAAAAATAAACAAAAAAAAATTTAATATACTGTTAACTAGAAGCCTGCACTCACAGTTTCAAGAATAGTAACTATATCTTTTGAAGACCATCTTATAAAGCAATACAGTAAGTGGTTACATTTTAGAAGTCACAAATTCCTACAGGATGAATTGGGAGTGAATGGTAGGTTTATCTTAGTGTTAAATAAACAGGTCCTTGCACAAATTTCCAGTGATAGCAATATCCCTGGGCTCAAAAAGTGCCATATCTCCAAGAAATTAGATGAAAATGAAAACCGTATGTCCTAGACAGGAAGATAACAAAAATACTAGTTTTGATAATCAAAGTCAATAAAAATACTCTCACATATCCTATCCTGTAAAATATGATTACAAAAATAATCTAAGTTTAAATTTAATCACATAAATGGATATACTTGGGGCCTCCCTGGTGGCACAAGGGGTTAAGCTTCAGCACTATGAAGTAGTCTGCAGCTACTGCAGCATAAGTTCAACCCCTGGCCAGGGAGGTGACCCACATGGCACAGCAGACCTCTCCTGACTCACCTGCTGCTCCCCTCAGCAGTGTGTTTCAGTCAACCTGCCTGTTCCATTCCCCACTTTGTCTCTGGTGAATCCTCTCACCCCCCACACCTCTGGCGGTACCCCAGATCTTATATGCATAAATAACATCTTTAACAAAAATAAATGGAGGGCCACCCCTGGCGGCGCAGCAGTTGAGTGCTGGTCTGCGAGGCTACCCGCAGCCTCTGCTGTGCCAGTTCGTTCCCCGGCCACCGGCAAGGGGCCCACAAAAATAAATAAATAAATAAATAAATAAATAAATAAATAAATAAATAAGTAGATATGCTCACGCACATGTAACTATTAATAAACAAAAACAAAGCTATTTCATCTACATAATTGGCTGTTTATATATTTAAACTGGCCAGTAAATTTTGGATGTGATCTCATTGGGATAAGGTAGGGCTACTTCGGATTTGAGACCATCTTACTTTCAGGCACACATAATATTTGATGCTAATTTTTAAAAAAAATTGTTCCTTGTGCTCTAGAATTTCCCAAGGTGGTACTGCTGATTTCTGACTTGTAGAACTCTTTTCCCTGCTTGAAGTGGTCCCACGTTTTTAAGCAATTTAGTATTTAGAACTCTACATTTTTGTTTCTGGGACAGTGAATAACTTACCTCTGCCTCTGCTGTCAATTTTATCTTCTTTGCTAGCAACTGTTTCATGTCAATGTGACCTAAGGAAAGGGAAAATGATGGATAGAGTTAAACTGATGGATAGTCTTCTACCAGTTAAACCATGTAGTAGAAGAACTAGGAAAAAAGGATGATTAAGTAAACTACAGTACAAACACAAAACATGACACAGCTATTAAAAATGAAGCATAAGGGCCTCCCCGGTGGTGCAGTCTCAGCACTACGAAGCAATCCGCAGCCACTGCAGCATGAGTTCGATCTGCCCAGGGAGCTGACCCACATGGCCCAGCAGACCTCTCCTGTCTGCCCACTGCTCCCCTCAGCAGTGTGTTTCAATCTGCCTGTTCTGCTCCCCACTCTGTCTCTGGTGAATCCTCTCACCACCCCCACCCCTGGCCTACATCCCAGTTCTTGCATGCACAAATAAATAAATCTTTTAAAAAACAGAAATAAAAATGAAGCATAAGCAATACAAATGAAGGAAATTTATACATAAAAAAAGCTAAGTAGAAAAACAAAACTACTGTAAATACAATATTACTATATGATGCTGTAGGATTAACAATATAGGAAATTAGATTCCCTGAATGGCTCCAACAACCAGGACTACTAATATGCACAAGTAACATTAGAAAAATCAGAGACTTCACCCAAAAATAATTTTTTTAACTTTTTTTTGTTGCAAAGGACACCATCAAGAAAGTAAAAAAGAGAACCCATGATATGAGAACAAACATTTGCAAATCTGATCTGAAATTTATATGGAAATCCAGAATATATAAAGGATTTTTACTGCTCAATAACAAAAGGACAAATATTCCAATTTAAACATAAGCAAAATTATCTGAATAAACTTTTCTCAAAAAAAGACGCAAACAGTCAATAGCCACATGAAAAGATGTCCAACATACTGGCCATCAGGAAAATTAAAATCAAAAGCAAAATTAAATATCACTTCACACCCACTTGTGTGGATATAATCAAAAGCACATGCCAAGTATTGCCCACTGAATACACTGAACTTACACGCTGTGATACGTACCTCAATAAAGCTAAAAAAAAAAGCAAGAATTGTACCTGCAATAAACTGAGAAAAGTGTCATTTCAGAAATTAGGTGTGACAACATTTCTGTTAGGCAATTAGATGAGTGTTTATAAACACTTATAACCGTGATGTTTATAAGACTAGTACCCACTTGGTGCGAATACAAGTCTTTTAAGTGTGGGAAAAAGAAAAAAGTAACGTCCTGATGAAGAAATTAAACCCTCCTTTTCCACTGCTCATGGAAATGAAAAATGATACAGTACTTTGAAAAACAGTCTGGAAGTTCTTCAAAAGGTTAAATATAGAACTGCTATACGATCTAGAAATCCACTCCTAGGTATATACACAAAAGAAATAAAAACATATCTACCCAAAACCTTGTACAAGAATGTTTTGTGGCAACATTATCATAATAACGCAGTCAGAACTCTGTAATTCATCAACCGGTAAACAGATTAATAAAATGTGGTCTACGTATACAAGAAAATATCATTCAGCAATAACAGGAGACAAACACAAATACATGCTACAATATAGGTAAAAATTGGCTCCAGGATCCCCACAAACACCAAAGTTCCTTACATAAAATGGTGTAATATTTGCATATAACTCACACATATCCTCCCATATACTTTAAATCACTTCTAAGTTACTTATAATACCTAATACAATGTAAGTATTACATACATAGATGTTTATACTGTATTGATTAGGAAATAATGACAACAGGGAAAGTCTGTATATCAGTATAGATGCAACTTTTGCAGGTCTAACTACATCATACCATTTTCTATTTGCAGTTGGCTAAACTTGCAAATGCAGTATTCCAACTTGTATTATCAGCTATCTGCTTTCTCCAATTTCAGATGCATTAAGAAAATGGACCCACCATAACTGATGCTGTCAAGTCTCTACCAGAATTGCAATAAAAAATGAAATCTTTGTGTTTATTGCTTAATGCATTTCTTTAACATTCTTCACAAGCATAGCACCAAATATTTTCCACCTTCTTCAAGTCCCAGTTCTACTAAGCAGCCTTCAGTTGTTTACTATGAGTATCAACTCTTTATTAATATATATTTTTAAAGATTTATTTTACTTATTTATGCATACAGGAACTGGGATGGAGGGCAGAGGTACAGGGGGTGAGAGGCTTCACCAGAGACAGACTGGGGAGCAAAATACATGGACCTACTGAAATACACTATTGAGGGTAGCAGCAGGCAAGACAGGAGAGGTCTGCTGTGCCATGTGGGTTAGCTCACTGGCTGGGGATTGAACTCATGCCACTGTGGCTGGCAATAGAGTAATAGCACAGCACCTTTAACCCCTGTGCCACCAGGGAGGCCCAGTATCAACTCTTTAAATGTCTTAATTTTCACTATCTTTACCCTCTTCTTCATTTTCCTGTGTCAGAGAAAGGGGTAGCTCAGCTTTTTTAAGACCAACCCTTCACTATTTCCTTGATCCTTCTCATGTCCTCTGATAAAACTCTTCAAAGTATTCTCAATACACTGAGTCATTAATATAATCATGTACCACATAACAGTGTTTCCATCAATGAGGGACCAGATATACAATGGTGACCCTATATGTAGCCTAAATGTATAGCAGGTTATATCATCTAGATTTGTAGAAGTACACTCTGAAGTTCACACAAGGATGAAATCTGCTAACAGCATTTCTCATAATGTATGCCTGCTGGTAAGTGACTATATTGCCCACATTTGCATCCAGAGTCAACCTATTCCTTAAGAATTGTTTCTGAGGGCCTCCCCGGTGGCGCAGCGGTTGAGCGCTGGGTTGCGAAGCTGCCCGCAGCCTCTGCAGCACCGGTTCGATCCCCGGCTGCTCCCCGGCCACCAGAGGAGGGTCCCACATGGCGCACAGACCTCTCCTGCCGCCCGCTGCTCCCCTCAGCAGTGTACTTCGTCCTTCTGCCTGTTCTGCTCCCCACTGTGGCTCTGGTGAATTCTCTCACCCTCCTGCGCTTCTGACTGTACCCAGTGCTTGTATAAATCAATAAATAAATCTTAAAAAAAAAAAAAAAAAAAGAATTGTTTCTGAAATTACAATGTGGATGTATCAGTGTTACTAAAAATTAAATCTGTGGTTCTACCAACAACTGTCAAATATTACATAATTATTTACTGTTTTAGAAACAAATATATAACTGAACATCAAGCCTATGACTTTGTAGAATTTGCTGCCTAAGATGAAGACTTTTTTAAAGTGAGATTTTTTTAAATTATATAACAATTATAGTACAGATAATTACAATTAACTCAAATTTCAGAAATACTTTAAAACAAACAGCCTTTTCCAGTGACCCTCAAACACCCTTCATGACCCAACCATGTTATTTTTTCCCTTTAAATATAAAATTCATTCCTAATTTATTCCCAAACCATTTCTGCGACTGTGGCCTCCAAATCTTTAAATCCTCAAGCTTGATAATCTTGCTGTAAATTTCAACATTTATTTATCATATATCATCTCAATTATTCTTTATAACAGCCCAGTGAATAAGGAAGATAAAAAAAACTTAAGACTCAAATTAAACATCTTGCCCACAGTCACCTGGTCAGGAAATAACTGAGCCAGAAATAAAATCCATTTTTTGATCCCTACTTATACAACATGCAGCATAAAAAATGAAAAATAAATAAATAAGAAAGTCTACTTATAAGTGACTAAATTTGTAAAGATGACTAAGAAGTACTAAGGAGTGACTAATACCATTTTTTCAAGTTTCAGTTCTTTTAACAAACATTTTCTTTGTCTCCCTGTGGCAAGTACAAAATTAGCTAATGCGTAGGCAATACAAAAACAGGTTTTTACTGCTTAGAAGTTCAAACTCACTTTAAAACCTTGATTATTTTCCTAAAAACTTACATTGACCATGTTTTACATTCCAGCTTTGCCTTGCTCTCCACAAAGTGTTATCAGTAACCTAAAAGAACCACTTAAAGGTCTACTTTAAGCTATGGAAACAACCCAAATGCCCAAAAATAGATGACTGAATCAAGAAGATGTGGTACATATGCACAATGGAATATTACTCAGCAATCAAAAAAGATAAACACATGCAGTTTGCAGCAACATGGATGGAGCTAGTGAAATAAGCATGGATCATGCTCAGTGAAATAAGTCAGAAAGAAAAAGAAAAATACCGGATGAGCTCACTCATAGCAGGAATTTAGAAAACCTAAATAATAAGAGAGACCAGGAAAAAGACTAATCAATGCAAAGTAAAAATCAAAATCAAAAAGCAACTATAAACCAGAGACACACTAAGGAGGGCAGAGGGGCAGGGAAAGGAAGGATGAGTCAAAATAAGGTGGGGGGGAGTGCAATTGTATGGGGATTATAACCAAAATGAAAATGCATACATTGTGCAAAGATGAAAAAAGATGTAAGAATTATATAAAAATATTTTAATAAAAAAAATCTACTTTATGTCCACAGAATTGTTGGGTTTAAGAATATTCCTTGAAAGAATCAATCATTTATCAATCTTCAAAGTAAAAAGAAAGATAGCTTATATCCATTTATCACTTTATATATTGCTCCCCTGACATCAAAAACCTTCCAAAATTCTCTACTACTCACATTTACACTATTGTAGAGAAAAGAAATCTGAACTAGAAATGAAAATCAGTATATAAATAGTCATAGAAGAGGAGACTTAGTAGTAATATTCAAACAACTGGTAGTCAGTTTGAAAAACTATAAAACTAAGATCACTAAACTCACTTATTCAAAATAAATATGAGATGAATCAAATGTTTGAGTAAACCATGAAAGTTAAAAAATTCATTGCTTTCCTTTCTCATAATCTTGGATGATTTCTAAGCATGACAAGAAACCTAAAAGCAATAAAATATTTGCTTACATAAAAAAGTTCCCCACCTCACAATTTACAAGAACATATTTGGGCTACATACAACTGTTTTTCACCCAACAAATTCACAAAAGCTTAAAAAGATTAGTAAGACATATTGGCAAGAATGTGGGGAAAACCCCATAAAATGGTAGTGTAAACTAGAACACATTTAAAAGAAAATTTAGTGATCTACAATTTTTAAAGGAGTCAGCAATTTCATTTTTAAGAATGTATCCTACAAGTACACTAACACAAGTAAGCAATAACACTGTTGTTTTTTTTTTTTTTAAAGATTTATTTAGTTATGCATACAAGAACTGGGGTATGGGCCAGAGGCACAGGGGTAGGGGGTGGCGGTGAGAGGATTCACCAGAGACAGAGTGCATAACAGCACAGGCAGACTGACTGAAACACACTGCCGAGGGGAGCAGTGGGTGAGACAGGAGAGGTCTGCCTCACCATGTGGGTTGCTCCCTGGCAGGCCAGGGATGGAACTCGCGTTGTAGAGGCTTCGGACTGTTTCATAGTGTGGTGCTTAACCCCTTGCACAACCAGGGAGGCACAGTAATAACACTGTTTTAAGTATGTTCTTGGCAGCACTGTTTATAATATGAAACCCAGGAAATAGCCTAATGTCCACCAATAAGGGATGAGTTAAATAAATTACTAAGTTAAATAAATTACTATCGGTTAAATAAATTACTATAAATAAATTACTAGGATATAAGCTATCTTCCTTTTACCTGTGCAAAAGAATTACTAGACAGATAATTAAGAATTACACTTGCATAGACTGAATAAAAAGAAATAAAGGATTTACTAGGCTTACAAAATGTAAATCCCAAGATAGGATTCCATTTATAGAAAAAAGAGGTGAGAGATAATTACTATTCATGAATTTCTACAATGTCTGAATTTTTTGCAGGGAGTATACAATGCTTTAATTTTAAAAGTTTATAAGCATGTTTCAGCAATTTGGTTTTTTGATGAAACCAAACTATCCAGTATTTCTTGAACTAGGAGTAAAGACAGAGGAAATGATATCAAACTATTTAGACTGAGAAAAATAGATTAAGATCTTTAAAGATGTAAAATGGATATTCTACAAAAAAGTGGATATACCAATCACATTTGGTCTAAACATTTTTTTTAAAGATTTATTTATGAATGCATATAAAGAACCGGAGTACAGGCCAGATGTGCAGGAGGGTGAGAGGATTCACCAGAGACAGAGCAGGGAGCAGAACAGGCAGACTGACTGAAATACACTGCTGAGGGGAGCAGCAGACAAGACAAAAGAGGTCTGCCGCGCCATGTGGGTATCTCCCCTGCCGGCCAGGATCAAAGCTGTGCTGCAGAGGCTGCAGACAGCTTCACAATGTTGCGCTCAACCACCTACACCACCAGGGAGCCCAGTTGAAACTTTCTAAAGTTACAAACATATTTCTATACTATAATCAAAGTAATCCAAGAACTATATTATTCAACAAGAGTTAACTTTGGCTTATTTTTCTACCATTATGCCTGTATCAACAAAGCAGGTTGCCCATGTATACAATAAACAGACTAGCCTTTTAGAATAAGAGACAATTCTGGTAGAAATAACAGAGGATTTCATGTAGACTATGATTCTCAGTTCACATAGTACATAGTAGGGAAATACAGCTATGTTAAAAACTGGGGAGGTAAGAGTTGGCAGCACAAACAATGAGAAGATAAAATAATGAACCTAGTGCTACATACTCATTAAGAGCACTTTCACATTTGCTCTTGTTACTTTTGTAAAAGAGGAAATCTAAGCAATGACAGGCTAAAAGTCATCCACCTAGCAGATAGCTAATGACTACAAGACTTGAAAAGCCCTCTTTTGATTTCATCCTGCCTTTCTAACTTTCTTTCTAGGCAAACAAACTACAATTTATCTGTACTACCTCTTGAAAATCCTCTAAAAGCAACAAAACACCATACAAATAACACTATTCTATCTTAATTTCCATGACTTTGTAAGCTCATTACCTGTCCTCTAGCTTGAATGCCCTATCCCAGTATCTTCCTCAAAGACCAAACTAAGTTCTACTTTTTCTATAAAGACACCTCTCTTCATTACTCTAAAGCAAGATTACCTTTTCCTGCCATTCATCTCCTATACCATTTAGTTTCTATAATTTACTTAATTCCTATTTCTAACATAAAACTGTTTTCTGTTTTAGTATCTTATTCAACTAAATATTCCTACTAGAAAAACTGGTACAATACCTTACATATAGATCAAAGGTGCTTAACTAAGACACTAATTTAACCTGTTGGCTGGAAGACAGTAACTAGACTATTTGATCTCATAGGATGTGTTGCATAGATGGGAAAAAATTACTACTAAAAGCTATTCTTACTCCATGAGCCTAGATCCAAGATTTAACTTTTGGTAAAGTTACTAAAAATATCTAGATTTAGGATGTTCTTCGTAGAACAAAGGAAAGATATATATATATATTAAAAAAAAAAACAAGCTCATCTCAAATTTTTCATCCCTATATAGCTCTAGCAACTACCCCTTAAAAACTGTCATAAAATTGATTGTATGCTTTCCTATTAGAACATTGCTATATTTGTGGTTCCTGCTCCAGGACTTAGTAACACAAAGAAATAAGAAAAAGAAGAATTTGCACACAAAGCAACACACCATTTCTATAGGTTTCCACTCCTTTCGTAAGTCAAATTATGCATAATATCCCATTAGTTAAAAATGAATGTACCCATTGTGCCTGGGTAATATTTTACTTAATTGATTTTTAGCAATTCTCCTAAAACACAATTTCTCTTGAATACATTACATTCCAGGGGGTGGGGGAATGGAGGGCTGGAATCATTATTTTGTTTGCCCTCTTTGAAACCTTTTCATAGCTTTTATTTTGCATACCTTTTTTTTAAATTAAAAAAAAGGTTAAGTCTAGTATCTTCCATTTCCTTTGACTACACTTCCTGCAATGAACTAAAATACTTAAACTCATTCTTTTGATCATTAAAGCTATAAAAAGTATTAATATACAGTAACTTTATAACTGCTGACAATTATGTTATGTCTCATTGTCCAAAGCATTTTTCAAGTTAAATGGAATTTTTTTAAAGATTTAGGCCAGAGGTGTGAGGGGTGAGAGGATTCACCAGAGACAGAGTGGGGAACAGGTCAGGCAGACTGGCTGAAATATACTGCTGAGGGGAGCAGTGGGCAAGACAGGAAAGGTCTGCTGCCCCATGTGGGTAGCTCCCTGGCCGGGGACTGAACTCTAGCTGCAGAGGCTTCGTATAGCTTCACAGAGTGTTGTGCTTAATCCCTTGCACCACCAGGGAGGCCTTAAAGATTTATTTTATATATGGGTAGAAGTACTGGAGTGTAGACAAGAGGTGCAGGGGTGAGGGGGTAGGTGATAAGAGTCACCAGAGACAGAGAGGGGAGCTGTGGATCTACTGAAATACACTGCTAAAGGGAGCAGCAGGCAGAGACAGAAGAGGTCTGCTGCACCACATGTGGGTTAGCTCCCTGCCAGGATTGAACTCAAGCTGCAATGCTTGATAGCTCTGAGACTTAACCCCTTGTGCCACCACAGAGGCCCTTAAATGGTTTTTTTAATCTCTCAAAATGCCATGTCATTTTCAAAAGCTCACATCATCTATGACTGAAAAAAGTATTAAGTTACAGGCACTCTCATATTGCACTTGGAGTGCAATAATTCCAGAGAGCAATTTCGCAACATCTACCCAAAGCAAAAAAAAATTCAAAAACATGCATTATTGTTGACCTGAAACAATTTTTAGGACTATATCCAAGGAAAAATCATAAATAGTTGAAATTTTGCTTACATGCATTTTCTAAAAACAAGTAAACATGTTTTGCTTTTATCCTAAGGGGAAAAATGTACTCTCAGCCTATTTGGTTAATCAAAACTCTGTGTGGACCAGTCATTTTTATGAGTAAATGCATATACTGGATGAGGTAGTATGATTACAGAGTAACAATGTTTACTTTTTTTTATTTGTACCAAAAGACACTCAAATTTGTTACAAAAGGCATGTTCTGCAGGGTTCAGGTATTTATGTATTTATGGGAAAGAACAAAGAACTTGAATAGAATTGAATATTAACTGAACTAATATTTTTAAAACAGTGCCTGATATATGATAAACTTATAATAGTAATTATTATATTATTTATCAAATGTTTAAAAGTTTGCTTTTTAACAAAGCAGCAAAATTAAAGATAATAAAGAATGAGTCCTACCAGCAACCTGCAAATTAGGAGAAAAGTTGGGAATTTCCTCAACCTGATAGAGAATATAAAAAAAAACCCAGATCTAACATACTTAATGGAAAGACTGAAAACTTTCCCCCCCAAAATCAACAAGATATCCACACTTGCCAATTTTATTCAATTTTTTATTGGAATTCTACCAAATAGTTAGGCAAGAAAATGAAATGAAAGGCAGTAAGAGGTATTATATTAGAAATTAAGAAGTAAAACTCACTTTCAACTGCAGATGGCTTGATTTTGTAATATAAAAAACACTATAAGAACCACATAAAAATTATTAGCACTAATAAATGAATTCAGCAAGACTGCAGTATACAATATGAATGTACAAAAATCAAGCCACATTTCTATATAGTAGCAAGAATTGGAAAATGAAATTAAAATAATTCCATATACAATAGTATCAAACAGAACAAAATATCTATAAATATTTTAACAAAAAAGTATAAAACTTTTATTCTGAAAACTATAAAATATGGTTCAAAGAAACTACAGAAGACCCAAATAAATAGAAAGACATCCCATGATCATGGATTAAAAGCCTTTATATGAAGATGGCATATTAGTTTCTTGTGACTGCTGTAATTTGTTACATCACCACAAAGTGATAGCTTTAAACAACAAATATTTATTCCCACATTGTTCTGAAAGATGAGCTAAAATTAAGGTGTCAAAGCAGAGCAGCACTCTTTCTGGAGGCTCTAAGTAGAATCTAGGTTTTGCTCTTCAGCTATTGGTGGGCTGCAAGCATTCCTTGGCTTGTGGTCATAGCATTCCAATCTTCAAGTATCTACAAATCTATCTCTGTTCCATCTTCAGATCATCTCTAGGTAAAGTTAAATCTCCCTCTGCCTCCTACACATGTGACAATATTTAGGGCCTATGTGAATATTTTAGATAATCTGAAGATTCCTAACTTAATTATATCTACAAAGTCCAATTTCTCACTATTATCAATGTATAAAGTAAAATTCACAGGTCCAGGTTTTAGGAATTTTGGGGGGAAAGGGCATTTCTTGGGCTATCACAGATAACACTCCTGAAACTGATGTGCATATCCAATGCAAAAGAATGAACCTGAGCTCTCATCTCATATCGCATACAAAAATAAACTTCAAATGGATTACAGATCTAAATGTTAAGACCCAAAACTATAAAGCTCCTAAAAAGAAAACAAAGCTTTATGACACTGGTTTGGCCATGATTTTCTGGATATGACACCAAAAGCACATACCACAAAAGCAAAAATAAATAAATGGGATCATATCACACTTACAATTTTCTGTGCAAAGACTATAATCAATGAAGTGGCAAGAAGGAAAACCTCAAGTTTCTTTATTGTGGTAAGAATATTAAAAATATGTTGAGGGTAGACCTCAAGTTAAGTATACAGTACAGGTGTTAACTATAGACACAGGTGGTATAGCAATCTTCAGAACTTACTCATGTTGCATAACTAACTTTATTCTCTTTGAACAATAATTCCCCATTTCCCTTGTCCTCTAGTAGCCATCACTCTACTGTGTTTCTATGACTTTGACTATTGATATCTTCTGTAAGTGGACTCATGTAGTATTAGTCCTTCTGTGACTATCTTATTTCATTTAATATGTCACCTAGTCCATTCACATTGTCACATATAGCAGGATTTTCTTCTACTTTAAGACAGAGTAATATACCATTGTACATATGCTGCATTTTCTTTATCCATGTATCTGCCTATGGACAACAGATTTAGGACAGGTAGATCATATGATAATTCTGTGTCTAATATTTTGAGGGACCATCGTAATAATTTCCAAAGCTGATGTACCATTTACATTTCCACCAATGGTGTAAAAAGGGTTTTAATTTCACTGTACCCTCACCAAAGCTTGTTATATTTTTTGTTTTTCTTTTGTTTTTTAAAATAACCATCCTAACAGATATAAAGTTTTATCTCGTTGTGACTCTGATTTGCATTGCCCTAATGATTAATCAGTGATGGTGAGCACATTTTCACGTTTGTTGACCATGTTTGTCCTCTTTGGAGAAATGTCTATTCAAGTCCTTTGCCCATTTTTAAATAAGTTTGTTTTTCTGCAATTGAATTGTAGAGGTTCCTTATATTTTTGGATATTAATCCCTCAAGAGATAAGTGCTTTATAAATATTTTCTCCCACACTCTAAGTTGTTTTTTCACTCTCTTGATTTTTCCTTTTGCCATGCAGATGTTTTTTAGTTTGATGTAGTCCAACTTGGGTAATTTTGCCATTGTTTTCTATGCATTTACTGTCATATTCAAGAAATCATTGAAAACTCAATGTTATGAAGCTTTTTCCCTAGGATTTTTTTCAGGAATTTAATACTTTCAGATGTCACATTTATTATCTTTAATCCACTTGAGTTGATATTTGTGCGCAGGGTTAAAGTATGGGTGAGAAAATTCTGACACACACATGTATACACATACACTTGAGGTTAGGACATAAAGTCATCCCACCCATAGATTACTGTAATTATGATCCACAAAACAAGAATTCAAGAATCACACAAGTTGAGTTTAATGAAAAAAAAAAAATCCTTGGAGACTGAGATATCCTATTGCTCTGTCTCTCCAGAAGATGCTCAGTAACACATACTAAGAACTGCCACTGAGAGTTGTGTCTCAACTGTAACTGGCACATGAATCACCTGGGGATCTATTATGAAATTTTTATTCAATAAATGAGGTGCAGCATTTCTAACAAGATCCCAGGTGGTGCAGATGGCCCTGGTCCTGGCTGGTTGGCCATACAGCTAGCATGGTTTATGTCCTTTAAGTCTTTGCCCCACAAAGGCCACAAATGATCCATCTGCTTATTCCCCAAAGTGAATGAACAAATACTAAAGTAAATAAAGAAATTTCTTTTATTTTTCAGATCATCTTTACTTACATAAAACCCAACAGGAAGTCAGGCTTTTTTACTTAAGCTAAATAATTCAATTTTTAATAACTGTGCTAAAACCACTCCAGGTTTAAAACTTAATGAACTAGGGTATCCTTGGTGGCGCAAAGGGTTAAGATGCAACCTATGAAAGTATCTGGAATTGCTGCAGCATGAGTTTGATCCCCGGCCAGGGAGCTACCAACATGGCACAGCAGACCTCTCATGACTCTCTCTTTGCTCCCCTCAGCAGTGTATTTCAATCTGCCTGTTCTGTTCCCCACTCTGATGAATCCTCTCACCCCCCCACACCTCTAGCCTATACCCTAGCTCTTGTATGCATAAATAAATAAATCTTAAAAATAAAACTAACTTAATGAAATAAGAAAATGAATACTAAGAAATATATAGAGGGCCTCCCCGGTGGCGCAGCAGTTGAGCGCTGGGTTGCGAAGCTGCCCGCAGCCTCTGCAGCGCTGGTTCGATACCCAGCCACTGGGCGAGGGTCCCACATGGCGCACAGACCTCTCCTGCCGCCCGCTGCTCCCCTCAGCAGTGTACTTCAGTCCTTCTGCCTGCTCTGCTCCCCACTCTGGCTCTGGTGAATTCTCTCACCCTCCCGCGCTTCTGACTGTACCCAGTGCTTGTATAAATAATAAATAAATAAATCTTTAAAAAAAAAAAAAGAAAGAAATATATAGAGATCACTTCTTGGCCTTTTGGCTAAGACCAAGTTAAGAATATACAGAAATTAGTGTAATTTAATAGCCTTTAAAAACTGGGACAGAAAATTTTATCTAGAGAAAGTTTTAATATAAAGTAACTTTTCTGTTTTCTAAAACAGACAACATGGATTATCATCCAGTCCTTAAATCCAGCTGCTTTTATTTACAATTAAAGTAAGAAAAACAAAAGGATGTTTCTTTATGAAAGAAGTCTCAGATGTCAAAGACAATCTGTCTCAGAATGTTGCATCCCTTTTGTTAACCAAACAAACCTTAAATCCTTGTCACAATCAAACGTATACAAATGTCACCGCAAAAATAAATACCCTGATGCAACAGATGACATCAACTGGAATTATGTTTACAAGTCTATCAATCTTAAGTATAAACCTTGACCTTCGCAAAAAGTACTGCGTCACACTCTTCTTTGTATTCATGTATTAAGCAAACTTAGAAGTAAGAACTAATAAAACTCCTACCTCTCTCTCCCAGAGAGTTACAGTCTAGTACTGAACTAGGTTGGGCACTCTGCCAATAATTCTCATTGTGCTCATTCCTTTATTGAGATTAAATAGTAGCACTTATCTGTAATAATTCAACTCAGCTAAGGGGAGCAGGGAAAATTGCTTATTCACTTACCTTGGAGAGCCATGAAGGCAAACACACCTGCAATGATCACTACTATAAGCCCCAGCTCCTAGCAGGGCATCAATAAATACTGGTGATTGAAGAAACAAATAACTGGTATATAATACATAGCAAATATATTTTAAAAAAAAAGGTTCAGTGAATTAACAAGAAAGGGCCTATTATCTAATTTCTTTTTTGTTCTGTCACTAGCTATATAAAAATATATGCTATATAAAAATATCAGTGAAGTAAGTCAGAAGGAAAAAGAAAAATATCAGATGGTTTCACTTATAGGAGGACTACACGGGAACCAAATAAGGGATCAGGGGAAAAAAATGACAATAAAAAACAAAACAAAATTAACAGGCAACTATAAATCAGAAGCATTCTGCAGGGGAAGGGAAGGGAGAGGGATAGGGATCAAAATAAAGGCAGGAAGAGCACAAGGGACTATGGTGATGGTGCACGGGTAAATTGGTGGTGGGAATTCTATGGGGACTACACCTGAGAAAAGAAAGCAAACATTGTATAAAACTGAACAATGATGTAAAATATATATAAATTTTTTTTTTCAAAATCTATGACATGTAAATCCTAAGTACATATTGCAAACTCTGCTTTCATCAATAAAGCTGACCTCTATCCACATGTGCAGTAGTATAACAAGGTGGCTGTGAATGGCCTTTAAACTGAACTGTTTCTAGTCTCTATCAATTTGTTTTTCTCTTCTGTACTTTATAGTGCCTACCAGGATACCCAATTTTTATAATAAAGCGAGTTAATGAGATAGTAATTCTTATTTTCAACGCTGATTTGTTCTCTATTAAAACACTTTAAAAAATTAAGTCTCACCATTATGAGGTCTCTCTAAGGACTCCTTTGTAGGATATCTCTGATCTTCATTTTCTTCAGTATTTTCATCATTGGGTTTTGCTAGGCGTCTTCTTAAAGATATCTTCTCCTCACTCACCATTGTGTGGTCTAGAAAAGATGTAAAAAGCTTTGAATTAAATATCTGGTTAAGGAAAATTTATAGTATCAACACATTTAGGGGAGGTGAAAAATGATGATACGCTACATCTCCTCCTTTTGTTTCACTTTAATCATATCTAAAGCATTTTCTGAGTATAAGATATTTTAACAAATTTGAAGAAATTCATCCCTATATGCAACTGGTTTCAAAGATCCTAATTTAAACATAACCCTCAAAAGAACAATTTAGTGAGACAAACAAGGCACATGAAAAATTATTCATGAAATTGCAAAAGTACAAAGATGCCACAAAGTAGAGTACAACAATCTAGTTCAATGGTGAAAACACTAAGTACTTGAAGTTCAGAGATAGAAGAGATCATTAAGAGATGTAAAGGTTTCACTGAAAAGAAGGTATTTGAACCAAGTCTTTTATTTTTATTGTTTTATTTTATAAAAATTTATTTATTTATGCATACAAGAGCTGGGGTACAGGACAGCGATGTGGAGGGTGAGAAGATCCACCAGAGACAGAGTGGGGTTCAGAACAGGCAGATTGACTGAAAATACACTGCTGAGGGGAGCAGGAGAGACAAAAGTCTGCCTCGCCATGTGGATTTCTCGGTGGCCAGCTGGGGACTGAACTTGTGCTGCAGAGACTGTGGATTGCTTCATAGCTCGGTTATTAACCCCTTGCACCACCAGGGAGGCCCCCCAAGTCTTTTTTTTTTAAGATTTATTTATTTATGCATACAAGAACTGGGGCACAGGCCAGAGGTGCAGGGGTGTGAGATGATTTGCCAGAGACAGAGTGGGGAACAGAACAGGCAGACTGACTGAAATACACTGCTGAGGGGAGCAGCGGGCAAGTCAGGAGAGGTCTTCAGCACCATGTGGTTAGCCCCCTGGCTGGCCGGAGATTGAACTCGTGCTGCAGTGGCTGCGGATAGCTTCATAGGTTGCTTCTTAACCCCTTGCACCACCAGGGAGGCCTGGAACCAAGTCTTAAAGGATGAGAACACAGCACCCCATGGGGGTAAAAAGAACTTCTAAAAAAATCTTTTTAAGTCTTGTTCAGGGGACTATGAATGAACAGACTACTAAAAGACAAGAAACAAGCTTTAGCTGAATATCTACTAAGCACAAAGATTCTTCTGGGTGCTTTGGGGTCTCTCATTTTAAAATCTTATAACTCTGCAAAAAAGATGTTATTACTCCTGGCTCATATAAGAAAAAAATAAGACTCAAAGCAGTTATTGTCTTCACCCACACACCAGGAACATATCTGTTGTTGAATAAGCTAGTTTATTAGGAGCACATACCAAGGAAACTGTGGGTGTCTCAATAAATGTATACTAAAAATGAGTTACTTAGGTTTAGGGACTTGTCAAGGTGATTTTAAGGGAGTCCAAATCAGCACATGTCCACTCTGGCTTGGGAGCCAAGAGAAAGTAGGGTCCATTCTGAGTGGACAGATAAATAAATCTCTTCAGAGAAGGAGAGAGGCTAACACTGCAATTAATAATCACCAGTAATCATTCACCTGGAGAGGGGAATGTGGGCTATTTTGTGACTTGGACAATGTTGCTGTTCATCTGAGTTCAGGCATGATTATGGTGTGGTGTTGTTCTTATCTTGTTCCATCATGGTCACAGAATGGCCTTGTCTGATGCTGATGTTCAGTGAAATTATATTCAACAGAAAAACACTTAAGACAAGCCAGATGGTAAGTGTCAGGCTAGTTCACAGCAACACCAGGTCTGGCTGATAGCAACAACAGCTCAGCTCTAGGATGCTAGAGCTTTTCTTTGTCTCATACACTAACCTGCCCAAGACCACACAGATAATGACAGGGCCAAATGTGGATCTGGGTGAGATACAAACTACAAACATCATTAACTATTTAAAAAATAATTTAAGTTGGCAACAGGGAAATGAGATAAAAGGAAAGGATACACAGGAAAGTTGCAAAGTGTAAAGAACTAAGAAGTTAGGAGTGATAAATATGATCAAAGTTTAGGTAGGTCATTATTAAGATAGTACAAGGTTTACTCTAAGGCAGTGTTTTACTAACTGACAAATCTAGATTATTTTCCTTCTACTTTTCCCTAATATCAAGCAAGAGAAACAGAATTAGGCAACAGTAGATGAACATGTCAGTGGAAATTTTAGGAGACTAGTAAGGTTCAGTTAAAAGGAATCTAGGAAAGAGGTCAGGGCAACAGATAAATCTGAAAGTCATTTACATTAATACTAACAGAGGACAGCAGAAAAGATTACAGAGGTGAAAACAACTAAACTCTGAGGAATGCCCTCAAAGTAAGAGTTCAGGAAGTAAAAAAGAAATCAGAGGGAAAAAACAAGAGTTCAAAAGATGCAAATGAACCAAGATGACTCTAGAGGCATAACATATAATGTATAAAAACCATGACTCATGAGTGATTCCATGCTTTACTATTATGCATTTTAATCTCAACATAATCTTTAAGGTAGTTACTATTTTTTATTATTCCCAAAATATTTGTCTAGTCACCATATCTTCCTTTATACTTTTTTCCTGTCTCCAAAAGCTGTTTATCCTCTGCCCTTTATCAGGCTAACCCAACTCACTTTTTAAAGCAAGAGTCACAGCAGAAGCAGGTACAGCTGTAATAACAACAGCTTTAACTTAATGAGCACCTATTATGTACCTACCAGGTCCTGTGCCACTAAAGTTGTTTACATTTTCTTATTCAACCTTTATAATGTTAGTAGAGCAGTATTACCCTATGTAGGGGCAGGAATGGACACAGTGCAGGTTTTCTATGATCCAGTAGACCAGGGCAAAGGAGGAGTCAGAGTCCTGGAGACCTTGGTGGCTTTTGCAGGCTTTTATTGGGATTTACCGGATACATGGCAGGTAGGGGTCTTCACTCTTTCTGGGCTCTCTGGTGATCTCTGCTGCTCTGCTCTCATGGTTCTGCTTCTGCTGCTTCTTCTCTCAGCTTCTGCTGGCGTCCCTGCGATGCCGCCCTTAAAAGCCCAGTCTCAGCCCAGGTGAATCCCATCTACATATGCCCACACTCTACTCCAGGTGCCCGCCATGAGGCATGCATTCGGGACCACAGGGTTCCATCATCTATCCTAATGGCAGGAGGGCAGAAAAGCCTGATACTTTTTACCTTACCCTACACCCTAATTTTTCAAAAGAGAAAAAATATATAGGGGGGTGATTCTTTTTAAAGATTTTATTTATTTATTGTAGGGTAGGTAAAAGATGTCAGGCTTTTCTGCCCTCCCGCCATTAGGATGACGGAACCCTGTTGTCCTGAATGCATGCCTGATGGCGGGCACCTGGAGTAGGGTGTGGGCATAGGTAGATGGGATTCACCCAGGCTAAGACTGGGCTTTTAAGGGCGACGTCACGGGGACGCCAGCAGAAGCAGCCTCCCAGCCCCCCAGTACCCCTACTTGCTGTGTACGTGGTAAACCCCAATAAAAGACCTGCAAAAGCCACTGAGGACTCTGACTCCTCCTTTACCCTGTCTGCTGGATCATAGAAAACCTGCACTGTGTCTATTCCTGCCACTACATTTATGCATGCCAGAGGTGTGGGGGCGGTGAGAGGACTCACCAGAGACAAAGTGGGAAACAGAACAGGCGCACTGACTGAAATACACTGCTGAGGGGAGCAGGGGGCGAGATAAGAGAAGTCTGCCGCGCCATGTGGGCCGCTCCCCAGCCAGCCAGGGATCAAACTCATGCTGCAGAGGCTGCGTATTGCTTCATAGAGCGGTGCCTAACCCCTTGCACCACCAAGAAAGCCTCTAGGTAGGTGATTTAACTGGCATATGATATAATCAAATCATATAATTCCCCAATAGCAGAAATGGATTCTACTACAAGTATTCTTAGTAATAACATTTCAAAATAAGAACAATGAGATTGAACAGCCAATCCTGTAAAAACAAGGTTACCTCAAACTCAACTTCTCTGCTAAAGTCCCTTTGACCACCATCTCCCATCTGTGGTCCCTCTGAGTTCTACGCATCCTGCCATTCTCGGAGCACTACTATCTGCCTCTCACACTAAGCAAAAGCTTCTCAAAGACAGGAACTATGCAGTGTTTTCTCTTTGAGTCCCTAAAATCTAGTGAGAAGTATGTGGAGCAGAAAATGGATGTATCAGTTTATAACACAACCTATTATTCTAAGTAATAGGATACAAGTGCTCTTCACACAGACAATCAAGAGAACAACATATGCTGGGTGGAAGCCAATAAGCCTCTTTACCGTCAGCAGCTTTATACCTTCCATTCAACAATAAGGGCAAGAACTGTTCTTAATGAGGGTGAGGGTGGACCCCCTAGACTCCTGAGGATAAGCAAGTACTTTATTCAATAAATAAAATAGGCAATGACACATTTATCACACAAAGAAAGCAATCCAGGATAACTAGAGCAATGTTACTTTGCTTTTGGCTGAGACCAGTATAACCCAGTGAGAAATCAATTAACTCAGGCAGATTAAAGTACTAATTGAGGGCCTCCCTGGTGTCTCAAGGGGTTTAATCTCAGCACTATGAAGCTGTCAGCAGCTACTGCAGCAACCTGTCTGGCCTGCTGCTCCCCTTAGCAATGTATTTCAGTCAATCCACCAGTTCTGTTCCCCACTGTCTCTGGTGAATCCTCTCACCCCCCTTTCCCCAACTCTGGCCTATACCCCAGCTCTTGTATGTATAAATAAATAAAATAAAACTTTAGGGCCTCCCCTGGTGGCGCAGCAGTTGAGCGCTGGACTGCAAAGCTGCCCGCAGCCTCTGCAGTGCTGGTTCGATCCCCGGCTGCCAGCGAGGGTCCCACATGGTGCGCAGACCTCTCCTGCCATGCCTGCTGCTCCCCTCAGCAGTGTATTTCATCAGTCTGCCTGTTCTGTTCCCTGCTCTGGTGAATTCTCTCACCCTCCTGCGCTTCTGACAGTACCCAGCGCTTGTATAAATAAATAATCTTTTTAAAAAATAATAAATAAAATAAAACTTTAAAAAACATAAAGTACTAATTAAAAGGGAAAAAGAATAATAAACCAAGTTTGACAGACAAATGTTGTTAATAACAGGCCTCAAAAAACCAATTTAAGCATGGGTACCCTGCAGAAAAATAAAAAATTAAAGGTATGTTTGGTGTAGAGATTAGGAACGATCAGGCTTGTCTAGAGAATAAAACCTTACTTCACAGGGACTCAGTTTGCACAATTACACACCCAGAGTTAAAACCTATTTTAGGAGTGAACCAAAAGAAAGAAAACACTAATTATCCATAACAAAATCTTTATATCATTGTCTACACCAATATATTTCATCTCAAGTTGCCTCTACTAAGCAGGCGTTGAGAACTGTGATGTAGTGAAAAAGCAATGAATTTGGTGGTATCAAAATGCCAAGAGGGTGCCTCCCTGGTGGTGCAAGGGGTTAAGCACCGCACTATGAAGCAATCTGCAGCCTCTGCAGCATGAGTATGATCCCCGGCCTGCCAGTGAGCTACCCACATTGCGCAGCAGACCTCTCCTGTCTCACCTGCTGTTCCCCTCAGCAGTGTATTTCAGTCAGTCTGCCTGTTCTGTTCCCAAATCTGTCTCTGGTGAATCCTCTCAACCCCTGCACCTCTGCCTGTACCCCAGCTCTTGTACACATAAATAAATCTTTAAAATAAAAAAATAAATAAAAATAAAAAATACCAAGAGTAGTGTGAGTCTCTGCTCCCTCACATCATTGTGACCCAGGTAAATCCTCTAACCTCTCTAAATCTGTTTCTTAATCTAGGAAGTAAAGATAAATACCACCACAGGGAATTATAAACAAAAAAATGTAAGATACTACATACAAAGTGCAAAATAATTTATTATTAACAACCAAGTTTAAAAAATTAACCAAGTGATCTGATACCTACCTATCTACCACCTGTATGCTAAATGACACTGTCAAACATTAAGCCATAATCATCTACTACTTGTTTGCTTTTATGATATATTAAATGAGAGTAAAGTACCACAATTATATACTTTCTCAAATGCCATGCGACTTCCAAGAAAATATTACCAAATTTTATTTTTGCCATTATACAGATGTGAGGAGGAAGTACTAGTATTTAAAATGGCTCCCCTCAATTTTGATCAAATCCTCATATCATACAAATCATAAGATTATGGAGATGAGATATAACCTGAACTCTCCAACATTCAAGTCAGCTAACAACATATGGCTATTTTCACAGGAAATGAAGGCAGGTTGATAATAGTAATATTCAGCTCAATTATTCCTTCTCTAGACAGGTAAATCATTTTGTCTTTTGTGTGGAGAGTGGATCACAATGAAGGAAAGAAATGTAACAAGGAACCAGTTAGCAGATGACTGCAAACATCCAGATGGGGGATGAAGATGAGCTGAACCTTTCACGCATCTAAGACAGGACCTTGTGAACCTATGCCCTTACCATCCTAGACACTCGCTGGACAGATGGACGACTACTTCAGCTATTGCAAAGCAAAAAACTCAAACTGTAATGAATGCTAAATGGTTTCCAAGTGCTAACAAGGGTTTTGTCCTTGTAAGGTGTACCACAGCCTTTTCTTGCCCTCCCATTAAGATAGGAGCTGAAGGGGGCCTTCCTAGTGGTGCCAGGGAGGTGACCCACATGGTGCAGCAGACCTCTCCAGTCTACCTGCTGCTCCCCTCAGCAGTGTGTTTCAGTCAATCCACCAGTTCTGTTCCCCCCTCCGTCTCTGACGAATCTCATTCCCCTCACCTCTGGCCTGTACCACAGTTCTTGTATACATAAATAAATCTTTTTTTTTTTTTTTTTTTTTAATAGAGGCATGCTTTATTTATTTGTTTGCTGGTTTGCTTGTTTGTTTTTTGTTTATACATGCACTGGGTACAGTCAGAAGCGCGGGAGGGTGAGAGAATTCACCAGAGCCAGAGTGGGGAGCAGAGCAGGCAGAAGGACCGAGGTACACTGCTGAGGGGAGCAGCGGGCGGCAGGAGAGGTCTGCGCGCCATGTGGGACCCTCCTCCGGTGGCCGGGGAGCAGCCGGGGATCGAACCGGCGCCGCAGAGGCCGCGGAGCAGCTTCGCAACCCAGCGCTCAACCGCCGCGCCACCGGGGAGGCCCCATAAATAAATCTTTAAAAAAAAAAAAAAAAAAGACAGGAGCTGGAGAGAGCGAAAGCTTCCTTGTTTCCTATTATTTTGAGGTCACTGTTCCTCCTTTGATTCCTTAAACAACTTCACTGGGACTATTCCACCCAAGCTTGTCACAAGCACGCCCTATATTCCCAGCCACTACCCTCATTCACTAAGAATGTGAACACCTAACTCATCCACCCACTCCCACCACGAATTCTTCCACATCATGGCCTCTAAGCTCGTTGACTTCTTGTCTCCAACAAGACATTCTTGTTCCCTGAAAGCCTCCCCTACAACTTCCTGTTACCAATAACTAGCACGTCCATAATTTTTATTTCCATCATCTTAACCTTTGAACACCCTCAGTTAACTCGACACCTAAACAACAATTCTTTGATGACTCCCTCCCCGACCAGGCCCACACTTGCCTCAGTTCTAGATACATTAAGGCCTACTTTACACCTTCAAAAGGATAATATCTGTATTAATACATATATCTCAATCAAACTTAACATGACCAACTGAACTATTGATGTTCCCTCCAATACCACTCTTTGTGTTGTCTTTCCTACCTCAGTTAACTGGACTAGCAGTCACCTTTACCCAGATTAAAAGAAACTACACCTAGCATCATCCTTGATTCTTTACTTACCCTCATTCAACCCAACAGCAGGTCCATCTGACTCTGCTTTGGAGTCAGTCTTACCCCTATTCATGACATCCACTACCTTCACCAGTCTAAGTCATTGTCACCTCACTGTCGTACCTAACTGGCCTCCCTTTATTTTGTCCCTTCTGGTTTTTTCTTTTCAAATACACCCAGAGTAATACTTCTGAAAGCTAAGTAGAGCAAGCCACTCCCTACTCAAAACCCTTCTAACACTTGGATTTTGTTCTAAGTCCTCACCATCTTCTAATAACTCCTACATGACCTGCCACTCACCTCCCTCACGCCCTCCTCCATACCCATAACTTCCTATTATAATTCTCACATGTTCTTCTGTTACTGTGGCCTTCTGCTGCTTCTTGAACAAGCCACACTCATTCCCATTTAAAGGTATATTTAAAGGTATCTGCTATTTTCCCCATCTGGAAAATCTCCCCCAAGTACCTGCCCTGCTTTATTTTTCTTTAGAGCACTTCTCAGTCAATACATTGTAGCATTTATATTCTACCCATTCCAAAGACTATGAGCCCCATAAAACGTGAAATTTTGTCTTGTTCACTATTTTATCCAAGTGTCTAGAACTATGCCTGGAACACACTGCACTTAATACACATCTGAATGAATTGCTAAATATTAATAATTAGTAAGCATTTTCATGTACATTAAGGAAATAAAGCAAAAAGGCCCTTCATAGTTTATGAAGTAATCACTAATAGGCTACTATGAGAGCTGAAACTGATATTTACTTTTATTTCTACTTCACCTGTTAATACTAAAAGGTAATAATAAAATAATTCAGGAGGACATTTACTTGGTTTTGAATTTAAGCTATTAAGTATGTTCATAAAATTGATCTGTTCTTTATCTGTTCTTTAAACTTTTTATCAACATCTGCTACTCGGGACCTAACTAAGCTTAGGTTGCCTGAGAGACTGTTTAAAAAAAACAAAAAATTGCTGACAAATGCCATGCCCTTTACTTTGAAATATCTTTCAAATTTGAGAGCTTATTCTCCTGAAATAATCAATTCATTCATGAATAAAACTGTTAGTAAATTCCTTTTTTTCTTTATACATTATTTGTATTTATATTTTTATTTATATACAATAGTAGTATTAATATAAATTAAAATAAACTAGCTCATATAAATTAAATTTATAAGTGAAACACTGAAATAATATTGTAACTTTTTAAACATGTCACTTTGTTTTGTACTTAGCATTTTTCAACTTTACTGAGGTATAGTTTTGAGGGTTTTTTTATAATTCATTTACAATTTACAATTTTATTTACAAGTCATTTACAATTTTATTAATGAGGAAAAGTGACAGGAAATCAAACAGTGGAGACTTACACAACAGAACATCACACACCACTGCATATATAGTAAATTCCTTTTAGTGGGAAGTCAGTATTTGCATACTCTCTGATAAGACCTTCAGGTAGGACCTTTAACCTTAATAATCACCCTGTGAGGACAGTAATCCTGTTTACATTTTCAAACAGAACATGGTAGTGACTATAAAAACAGAACTATAGATGACAGGAAAGGAAAAAAACTTTAAAGATAGGAGCTAACACTAAAATAGAAATGGGACACTAGATCTTTCCGTATCAGACCAAAGGGGCTGCTTCTTAATGAGTTCTGCAGTACATCACTGTATCAAAGCAGACTGTACTAAAGTTCATGCTTTAATGACCCTGGCACATCTGAAAAAGGTTACAGTACTTTAATAAACATAAAAGGCAAGGGGAAAAAATTCACATTGAAGAAATTTTTTAAAGTTCTGACATTTAAAAGGATGTGCTAATTATCTGAAAAGCCATGTTATTAAGTACCTCTTTCTACAGTGATGTCAGATCACTGTGTTGTAATACAGGTCTACCCCCACTACATCTTCATACACACACATACATTGTGTCAAGAGAAGGCATAACTAACATTTAGGTAAGTCAAACTAGTCCTCATCCAGAAAGTGACATCAGATCCAGAGTTCAAAGAGGGGATACAAGTTTTTGAAGCATCAAAACAGAGTGGGAGGAAGCAAGCACTCAATGAAAAACATGAGCAAGTACAGACCATGGTGATAGATTCATTATCTCAAACATTTTATTGAGGTCTACTACATGCCAAACCCTGGGATACAAAGATGACTACAACAGTCTGTGTGCCCTCCAGGTGTGAAAATCTAGTGGGCAAAAAACATTAAAAAAAAAATTATAAACACCTAATGGTATTACAGAACAGTAATTGAGATGTTAAGTGTAAGACAGGAATACATGTTTGATGCCTAATAGAATTTAAGGGCATCTAATTAGGAAAGCTGTTCTGAAGAAGGTGAATTTTTTTTTTTAAAGATTGACCCCAAGAACTGGGGTGTAGGCCAGAGGAGGGGGTGGTGAGAGGGTTCACCAGAGACAGAGTGGGGAACAGAACAGGTGGATCTACTGAAATACACCGCTGAGGGGAGCAGCAGACAAGACAGGAGAGGTCTGCTGCGCCAGGTGGGTTAGTTTCCTGGCCGGGTATCAAACTCATGCTGCAGTGGCTGGCGATAGCTTTATAGTAATGAGACTTTAACAATCTGTGCCACCAGGGAGGCCCAAGAAGGTAAATTCTTAAAGGAAGAGATTGAATAAGGCTTGAGTACATGGTACTTAGAAGGGCAAGGACAAAAGGTCAAGAACCCTTAAGGATGATTCTAAGGAGTATGAAACATAAACAAGGTGTTGACAGAAGTTTTTAAATAAAAAAGATGACTTGACATTTGTCTCTCAGTAAGAGAACGCAGACACAATTGTGGAGGATGAGCTTGAGAGAGGATAGTACCAGACAAAAAGGACTCAAATACTTGTGTTGACTGAATGCACAATTAAGTTAATGAACAAATAAGAGATGGGGAGACAGTAAGATAAATTTCTAAGTATTAAGCTAAGGATTCTATGCATCTACATACAGAGGGCGGTAGAAAACATCAAAATCTAGGATTATCAGTACACAGGCAGCAGCTTGTGGCATTTACTATGGTTCACAACACCCTATGCAGCATAGATTACTATTACCCTTTTTATAGATGGTTAAATAATTTTCCAAACATTACAAGGTCACTAAAGAACAGTTAACAAAAAAAAAAAAAAAAAAAAAAAATCACCAACCACCAGCACAGCTTAGAAGAGACTAAAGGAGAACCAGGAGCAATTAGTGCTTAAAATTAAGTTAGAGGAGTTAAGAGATAATCTATGGTCAATACCATGGAAGACCAAGAGAAAAGGCAGGTGGCAGAACAAGGGATATTTCACAATTTGGGGACATTAATAACTTTGATTTACTTAATTTTTGTACTGCTGGTTTCAGGAAGAGGGACAAAGACCTCTTTGAAAATTTTGCAACCCACAAGGGGTTGCAAAATAAGCTTAGGAAGTGAAAACAGTGATCATAAGACAAATGTCTCAAAAGGGCCAACAGTGGAGGAAGCAGGCATTGTCTACTAAGCCAGTAACATTTACAGTGCTGGGCTCCAGGACAGATGTATCACATACCTCATTTAACAATTCCATTTCTAAAGATTCTGGGAAACTGGTTCGAAGTCACTAACCAATAGGGCAGTGGAAACATTTACATCCAAGGTGACATAATGCTCACTAGACAGCGATTTAAAAATACAGCACTTTGGTCCTCCCTGATGGTGCAAGGGGTTAAGACACAACCTATGAAGCTATCTACAACCACTACAGCACAAATTCAATCCCTGGACAGGGAGGAGACCCACATAGCCCAGCAGACCTCTTCTGTCTTGCCCGCTGCTCCCCTCAGTGGTGTACTTCAGTATATCTGCCTATTGTATTCCCCACTCTGTCTCTGGTGAATCCTCTTGCCCCCCACATCTCAGGCCTGCACCCCAGCTCTGGTATGCATAAATAAATAAATCTTTAAAAAAATACAGCATTCTGAGCATGAATTTCTTTTTTTTTAAAGATTTATTTATTTATGCATACAAGAACTGGGGTACAGGCCAGAGGTCTGTGTTGGTAAGAGGATTCACCAGAGAGAGTGGGGAGCAGAACAGGCAGATATACTGAAGTACACTGCTGAGGCGAGCAGCGGGCGAGACAGGAGAGGTCTGCTTTGCCATGTGGGTTGCTCCCTGGACGGCCTGGGATCGAACTCATGCTGCAGTGGCTGCCAATAGCTTGATAGCGCTGTCTTTAACCTCTACGCCATCATGGAGGCCCCTGAACATGAATTTCTTAAGAATTCAATCTATGCACTAATTTTTATAAAGTGCAGTGTAAAAGTATTTTGCCTTAAGGAAGCAAAACAAAAAGAACTGGTTTGAAAGTTGAAAAGAAGTATCAACTTCTGTGGGCCTGCAGTATTCCCACTGACAAAGCTTTCAAAAGAACATACAAATTGTTTTTTAAAACAAAAAAAAAACAAAAAAACTGAGCACCAAATTTAGGCAAAGAACTTTGCTACACCACTCCAAGGTTCAGCAGGGGAGAAAGTAACAGTTACAGATATACTTAGAATCTAAAATATAAAATTTCTCCCAGTCCTGCCCAACAGTTTGCCCTAGTATAGCCTACAGTATTTACATATCAAAGGCCTGGGTCAAGAAGTCAATTAGCAAAACAAAAGAATTGCCAAATTCTCATTTACATTTGTATGCTACATTTTTCCTACAGGATAAACTCCAAAAATAAATTTGACAAATGAAAATTCCTTGTCAAAATTTTCCCCACTTCTGTCCCAAAGGAAACATAATTTTTCCCTAAATAATGTTTCCCAGTCAGTCCAAGGTTCCTTCCTCTGTCCTCAAACTCATTCATTCTTTCTTTGTACCAGGAGCTGGTTCAGATTGAAAATTAGGACAGAAATAAGATGAACTAGTGAGCCTTTACAAAATTTGCATGCTAGGAAGGGAAACAATTAAAAAACATCTAATTAACTAACACATCTCATTACACAAAAGTCATTACATTAACTACTACCAAGGAGAATAGTTCTAGGAAGGTTTAACCAGGATGGTCTAGCTTTACTGAGGAAGTAATATTTGGAATATTTGAGTAATGTCTGGGGAAAGACTGTAACAGTGCTTTAAAGGTGGAGGAAACCCTTAAAGATCAGGAAATAGTCAAGGGAAAGAGACTATGGCCGAACACAGAGCTAGTGTGGCTTGACCCAGAGAACCAGGAGGGAAGCTACCTAAAATGAACTGGAGATAAGACACTGTTATGGAGAATGTGAAATCTTTTGAGGTTTGTAAGCACGTGATAGACTGGGACATGTGCATTTTAAAATGATTACCCTTGAAAGCATCAGAGCTTCCCAACATCCATTCTCATGCCTACCCAAAAGTAGTTTAAACAGATGATAGCTACTCAGCATAACTGAGTTCAGTGAACTTAACCTATACACACACACACACACACACACACACACGTGGAGAATAAAGTTTACAATTGGTTCTCACTTACAAATAACTTCCAAACATACATTTCATTTAAGTTGCATGGCTCTAGCATTTGCGAACCACAGAAAATTACATCTTAGTATTTAAAAATAGGAGCTTAATTAAAGGCTTCGATGCCCAATCAAAGAGATATCAATGTCTTGAAGTGTCTGTCATCCATCCCTTCACGTTTTTCCCCCTAAATCAATAAGCTGACTTTCTGGATGCATCTTCTGGTTTGGCTTTTTATGGAATAAAATGTGTGATCCATAACTTTCTTTACTACTGGAAATGAGAGCTGGCAAAAGACTTGGGGGGAGACACCAAAACCCTCCGAGGATTAAAAGGCTGACAGTGTCCCAACAGGGCGCCGGACCATAACTTTCCCGCCCTCCCATCCCCCAAACTCCCCAGGACCCTTGGGACCTCTCCCTCCTCCCCCAGCGTGACGACCCTGGGCCGCGTCCCCCTCAATCCAGGACAGGGCCAGGCCCACCGGGCCGGAGAGGCAGTGACCGCCTCCCCCTCGGACCTCTCCAGCGGAGGTGGGGGACCCCCGCGGGAAGCGGGGACTGGGCAGCGGCAGCCTTACCTGAGGCTGGCGTCCGACGGGGGTACCTGGCCAGGGAGCGCAGAGCCGGAAGCGGCCACAGCGCGGCTGGGGGGCAGGTCGGCTCCGGGCAGCTCCGCGGGTGCCCAAGGCCGAGGAGCTCGCCAGCCGCGCAGCGGACGCAGATAAAGCGTCCAATTCCCAGGCCCCTCCGCCCCCAGCCTCGCAGCCCGCTACGTTGCGTCACGCGCACGGCCCGCGCAGACTCGGGATTTTATTGGTGGTCCCGGCGGCCTCCAGGCCCCGCCCACCGCCCACGGCGGCCCCGCCCCTTCCCGGGCACACCGGTGCCCAGTGCGGGAGCCCCACGCTCGCCCTGGCGCCTGGCGCCCGCCGCTGCCGGCCAGCAGCGCTTGACAAGGGCTGCCGCAGCTTCTTTCCGCTTCTACTCCAGCGAGCCGATGTCCGGCTGAAAGGGAACCGAGACAACTTGGGAAGTCTGAAACGGCAAGGGTGTAGCAAGGTACTGGCTAGTCTAGATACTGGCAGAAGTCACTTCCCAAACTGTGCATCATTGCAGGTTGAACTTATCCTCTGGGAACAAAATCGAAGCCCTGGCCGTGTATCATGACCTGCTTAATGCTTAAACTACACGTGACTCTGTCCTTCAGTACAGGAGATGGTTGGAAAATGTGTGAAATAATGGGGCAATTAAGTAAATAAATAAAAAGAGGACTTCACAATCAAAGAGAAAATGATGCAGATAGATTTACAACATAGATTAGATACAATAGTTAATCACTTAGATTTTGCTAGAGCAAGTAAAGGTAGGTGAAAGGGAATGAAGAGCCACACTAGTACAAGATGTCCTGACCTGCTTCTTCACTCCTTCATACTACAGACAGGCTGGGATGGTCACCCAAGACTCAGTCAGGCTGCTTGACCAAATGGATCAGGTTTACCTGAAACTGACTGCTCTCTCTGGGCCTTTTAACAAAGCAGATTTGTACAAGTCCTTGAGATCGGGCAGCATTGTTCACCGCAAAGTAGAACCGGCCTTAGCATTCATTCAGTCAATGGGCCGACACCCAGTGTGCCTCCTCTACGACAATTTTAATTGCTCTTTCTGCTAACTAGATGAACATAGGTTGTGGTAGATCCCAAAGTCTTTGAGACTTGTGTCTCCTTTCTCACCAGTTTAAAAGAAAAAAAAAAAAACCAGTAGGAACATAGGGAGTCTTTTCTGTTGAGGATCTATGGAACACCTGTACACACCAAGAAGACTCCTTCTGTACTAGGGATAAAACAGTGAATAAAACAGAAGAAGCCCCTCACATAGACATTTATGTTTCTATTGGAGAAGATGAAGAATAAAATAAGAGGACAATTGCAGGTAGTCATAAAAATGAAAGAAAACCGAAACAATGATGAGAGAAGAACTTTTTGAAGAGGTGTTCTGGTCTAAGACTTAAATGACGAAAAGGAGTCAGTTAGCCAACCATGGGGAAGAAGATAATTCTAAACAGAGGGCACTGCTGATGCTGGACAGGTATGACTTGTTTGAGGAAAAGAAGACCAGAAGGCTTGCCTGGAGGTTTGTGTAGAGGCTTGCATGAGATTTTGGTTGAAGAGTCAAGCAGGAAACTAAACATATTGTTAGGATTTTTCTGTTGTTGTTAATTACAAAGGAAAAATAATCAGGGATTTTGTCTTATTTTGTTTTTTATATCAACCTATTTTGGAGAGAATGACTTGGGGGGAGCAGAGATGGAACAGGGAGGAGCCAGAGAACCAGAGCAGCTATGGGACAAGTCCCTGATGGTGATGATGGTGAGCTGAATTAGGGTAGTTGCTATGAAAATAAGAGTTGAAGGATTTCAGGATATTTTTCTGAGCTGCAGGGGTGAAGAAAGGTAGTGAACTAGGTGACTCCCAGATTATTTTCTTAAGTGGAAGGATAGCAATGTTATTTGGTTCAAGGGAGAAGTGCTTTCAAAATATAATTAGAGGTATCTTGAAAGCTTCCAAACTGCAAGCCTTGCCTACCACAGAGCTACAAATTTCACATTATTCCATTTTGGGGATCAAGATATGGATAAATGTGATCGTTGCCATAATATTAAAAAAAAACAAAAAACAAAAAAAAACAGTGTCCAGAACTTACACTAATTGCTAGGGATGTAATGATGATTAAGAACTGTCTGCTAGGGAGAAAGCCATTTTAAGAAGTGGCATAAATGTTACAATTAATAAAGGTAGTAAGAATGCCTAGCTAGGGGCCTCCCTGGTGGCACAAGGGGTTAAGTGTCAGCACTATGAAGCAATCCACAGCTACTGCAGCACGAGTTTGATCTCCCGCCAGGGAGGTGACCCACATGGAGCAGCAGACCTCTCCTGTCTTGCCCACTACTCCCCTCAGCAGTGTATTTCAGTCTGCCAGTTCTGTTCTCCACTCTGTCTCTGGTGAATCCTCTCACCTCACGTACCTCTGGCCTGTACCCCAGCTCTTTGCATTCATAAATAAATAAATCTTTTTTTTTAAAGAATGCCTATCTAAGAGGGTTAAATAAGGATTAAATGAGTTAATGCCTTCTGAGTTCCAAGTACCGACACTGGCATATAGAAGTACTCAATCAATATTAACAGTTATTTTAACTATCCTACACTGAGTTTCTTTATTGTTGATATGATTATTTTCTGGATAAAGCAGGAACGTATGGAATGGTTATCATAACCTGCTACCTAGGAGAGGAAGGGTGATTCCAGTTTTCTGAACCAATAGGAGAAAGAGTTTTGTTGTCAGGTAAGGGAAGAGGAACATTCCAATTCCAAGCAAAGGAAAAACAAAGTTAAAGGCAAACAAGACAAGAGGGGAGCCAGAACTATTTAAGGACAGGAAGGTAGTTGAGTGTTTTTAGAAGTACAGGGTATTTACCTACAAGTGGCAAGAGATAAAGTTGTTATCAGGGCTTGAGAAGTTTGTAGGCTATGTGGACACATTCTGACTCAGTCCCATAGACAGAAGGGAGACAATGAAGGATATTAAGTAGGGGAGAGTCATGATTTAAGAGACTACTAGACAGAGATGTTACTGGAGGTGGCGAGAGCAATTAGAGAGGCATTACAGTAATATCGGTGAGAGATGAATAAGGTCTAAACTAGGGAAGTCAAAAGTAGGATGGAAAGAAGGGGACATATTTGAGAGATACTTAAACAATTGACAGATTTAGAGAGTGTTTAAAACAGGGATTAAGGATGTAACCAGGATTTCTATTTTAACAGACTGTGTGACTAGAGTCATTGTTAACTAAGAGATTAAAAAAAAAAAAGTATCCTGGGCCTACCTGGTGGCACATGGGGTTAAGCACTGCACCATGAAGCAATCCACAGCCTCTGCAGCACGAGTTCAATCCCCGGCCGGCCACAGAGCAACCCACATGGTGAAGCAGACCTCTCCTGACTTGCCCGCTGCTCCCCTCAGCAGTGTACTTTGGTCAGTCTGCCTGTTCTGTTCCCCACTCTGTCTCTGGTGAATCCTCTCACTTCCCATATCTCTGGCCTGTACCCCAGCTCTTGTATGCTAAATAAATAAATCTTAAAAAAAAAAAAAAAAAAGCTGGGCCTCCCTGGTGGCGCAAGGGGTTAAGACACAACCTATGAGGCAATCTGCAGCCACTGCAGCATAAGTTCAATCCCCAGCCAGGGAGCTACCCACATGGCACAGCAGACCTCTCTTGACTCGCCCACTGCTCCCCTCAGCAGTGTATTTAAGTCAATTTGCCTGTTCTGCTCCCATCTGTCTCTGGTGAAACCTCTCACTGCTCACACCTCTGGCCTGTACCCCAGATCTTGTATGCATAAATAAATCTCTAAAAAATAATAATAATAAATTTTTTTAAAAAGCATCTGGAGGAGGAGCAAGGATAAATCTTTACTTGGGTTGGGCCTCCCCAGTGGCACAGTGGTTGAGCGCTGGGCTGAAAAGCTGCCCGCAGCCTCTGCAGCGCCAGTTCGATCCCTGGCCACTGGCGAGGGTCCCACATGGCGTGCAGACCTCTCCTGCTGCGCCCACTGCTCCCCTCAGCAGTGTACTTCATCCCTCTGCCTGTTCTGTTCCCCGCTCTGGCTCTGGTATATTCTCTCACCCTCCCATGCTTCTGACTGTACCCAGTGCTTGTATAAATAAATAAATAAATAAATCTTTAAAAAATAAATCTTTACTTGGGTTAATAGTTAATATTTAAATTAAACTACTTCACCTCTTACTGAGACCTCAAGGACCTGAACAAGAAGCATTCAAGTTTTGTTTGGTTTTGTAATAAAATCAACATTTTCCTGGTAATGTCAATATGCACACTTCTTGCAGAAAAATCAAATACAGAAAAGGACAAAGATAAAAAAGCATCTAATGTCCCAGAGATTCAGCTGAATTTTTGAAGCGGGCAAGGAAAAGAACAACAGACTGACCGTGGGAACTGAGCCCTATGCCACGCAGGAGTCTACCAGGAGTCAGAAAGGTGAACAGAATAGGCACCAAGCCAGGTTTTAAAATACAAAATCTCAGTTCTTGAAAGCACCACATCTTCCTTAATGATATCAAGCAAGCAATTATTCTTTATCACATCAAAAGTATATGAAATTTCTCCACTGGCACTCATGCTTAACTTAAACAGACTCATCTGGAGTTAGTTAAGGTTTTGTGATTGAGTAAGATAAAGATGATGAAGCAAGAGTGTAAATCAAGATATTCTTGATTGGTACAACCCTGAAAACTCTTGGAGAGTTGGAATCTTGTCTTGCTTATGTAATTCCCTGAGCACATAGCACAATCCTAAGAGCCACCTGATAAATATATTGAATGAATGAAGCCAAATAAAGGTGTAAGTCCCAAAATTGTGGGTAGATCCCAAACAAGGTAGAGGTCAGACAGATTTCATTCCTTCTTTTAGTGATTCACTCATTTTACATGCTCTGTCATCTCTTGTCTTTCTACAAACAGAAGCCTTTGTATACAAGAAAGAGCCATCTATCCCAGTTATTAGGCTGCCAGCCTGACTCTCTAGATTTTATCTCTAAATATCAAAGCACATTTTAGGCACTGCCATTAATGTAGTTATGGTACATGGCATATATATCCATGAGGAAACACTCCCAAGAATTCTTGAATCACCATGGATTTTTTTTTTAAATCTCACTGAACCTGAGTTAGTATAAGTCTAAAGATTTTGATCAGTTAATATGATAAGTCCTAGAGAAACCACTAAGAAAGTAATTCTGAAAAATAGAAATGAAAGAAATCATTAAAGGAATTTAAATGTTACACTAGAAAATCATTATTCAATGATAAAAATAACAGTGAAGAAAAAAGAGAATTAAAAAAGGAGACAGAAAACAAAAAAGTTTAAGGGCAAATATAAATCCAACATTGTCTATAATAATATTAAGTATGAGTAAATGAAACAATTCAATCAAAAGGTGCAGATGGCAAGACTGCTAATAAGATCCAGCTCCATGCTGTTACAGGAGACACCGTTTAGATTCAGAGATATACATAGGTTGAAAGGTACATCATGCAAAAGCAAGCACATGAAAGCTAAAGTAGCCTCCGCTGCAACAGGCATTGAAGATCAGCAGCCATGACTGTGCCACCCCATGGCCATGGGCCTCAACAAGGCCCAAAGGTGACCAAGGACATGGTCAGCTCCCGCCCATAGCACCATCTACCTTGAAGCCTCCGGGCCATGAGAGCAAAGTGGAGGAAGAAGTGAATGCGCGGGAGGAAGAAGCAAATGTGCAGGCTAACGCTCAAAAGGAAAGAGATGATACAGAGGTCCAAGTGAGCTAGTAACACCCATAGAAGCCACAGAAAGAGAAACAAGGAAATCCAGGGGCCAGGAATGCTGATATAAATTGTTGAACTGCATGCTACTGACCAGAACTTTGTCTCAGTGAATCTAGAACATCTGTCACCATATGATAGCTGTGACCATCTTTGAGAGACCCACCTTGCTCATAGACCAGTCCCTTTTGGTCCTTTGCCCTGGACCTGTGACATTCTGGACTAGCTCTGTTCTCAGTTGGCCGAATGTAACACATGTACAATAAATCATCCCTTCTAAAATGTTAGCTGAAGGGAAATAATTAAATAAGAAGAAGAACTTGGTCCACCAATGGCATAGCTGCTGCGCAGACACCTCACCAAATTAGTCTAGAAGATGATCTAGGAGGTGGACAACTTTGCTTCTTATGAGCAGCATGCCATGGAGCTGCCCAAGGTCTCCAATGACAAGCAATCAAAGCACAGCATGCAAGTCAGTCAAGAAGAGAGGAGCTGAGCTGCATCCACAAAGAAGGAAGCTATAAGAATTAATTTTTTCAGAGCGATAGAAAGAGAGCACGCAAGAGAGAGTTTGATATTAGTATCAGACAAAATAACTTTTTTAATATTTTTTTTTATTTTTTACATCATTGTTCATTTTAAAACAATATTTGCTTCCCCCCAGCCCCCCAGGTGTAGTCCCCGTAGAATTTCTTTCCCCAATGTACCCGTACACCATCACCTCAGTCCCCTGTGCTCCTCCCTCCCTCCCTCTGATCCCTCTCCTTCCTCCTCCCCTGCAGGATGTCTCTGATTTATAATTGTCTGTTTTTGCTTTGTTGTCTGTTGTACTATTATTATTTTTTTACACCGATGTCTTATTTGGTTCCCCTATATTCCTGTTATAAGTGAAACCATCCGAAATTTTTCTTTTTCCTTCTGTCTTATTTCACTGAGCATAATTCCTTCCAGCTCCATCCACGTTGCTGTGAATGGCTTGAGTTTATCTTTTTTGATTGCTGAGTAATATTCCATTATCTATATATACCACATCTTCCTGATCCACAGACAAAGTAAGTTTTAAAGCAAAAATGTTTAAATGGTGTGACAACTTTGCAAAACTGGTCTGGCAGTTGAACATATGACCTATCAATTCCACTCTTGGATATATACTAAGAGGAATGAAAATATGTATCCATATAAAAAGTTGTACAGGAAATTCATAGCAGCATTATTCATAATAGCCAAGAAGTGGAAACAACCTAAATATTCATCACCTAATGGATGGCTATGTCTGCATAATGGAGTATTATTTAACCATTAAAAGAAATGAAGTAGTAGTAGATGCTATAATGTAAATGAAACTTGAAAATGTTAGAGGGAAAATAGTTCTCACAAAAAAATATACTTTATTATATTATATAAAATATTCAGAATAGGTAAAATCTTAGAGACAGAAAGTAGACAGGTGATAAACTAGTTTTGGGAGAATTGGGACAAAATTGGGAGTCACTGCTCATAGATACAGTTTCTTTGGGGGATGATGAAAATGTTCTAAAATTGATGGAAGCTATACAACTCTGAATAGACCAAAAACTGTTGAATTGTACACTTTAGATGTGTTAATTGTATGGTATGTGAATTAAATGTCAATGAAGTTATTTTAAAAAAACAGGTAAAATTCATATATGGCCTTATATGCTTGTTAAATTTTGCCTAGTTATTAACTGAGAGAATTCATGAGGGAGTCTGCTGATGTATTATAGATGTTCAAAGCCTTGATCCTGAAGGTAATTATATGAGTGCACACAAATAAAAAATTTCTTCAAATGATATACTTAAGACTTGTGTACTTTATTATATGTAGTACCCAAGAGGAAAAAAATTAGTTTTATTTAAATAATTTTAACTTAACATTTATATTCATTTATTATATTTTATTTTTTCATTTACTTTTAATAGATAATGTATTATAAGTAAAAAACTTTTAAAACTTAACTTAAGGGCCTCCCCAGTGGAGCAGCGGTTGAGCTTTGGGTTGCGAAGCTGCCCGCAGCCTCGGCAGCGCTGGTTCAATCCCCGGCTGCTCCCTGGCCACCGGAGGAGGGTCCCACATGGCGCGCAGACCTCTCCTGCTGCCCGCTGCTCCCCTCAGCAGTGTACTTCGGTCCTTCTGCCTGCTCTGCTCCCGCTCTGGCTCTGGTGAATTTTCTCACCCTCCTGCGCTTCTGACTGTACCCAGTGCTTGTATAAATAAATAAATGAATAAATAAATAAATCTTAAAAAAAAACCACATAACTTAAGTAGTTTTTCTTTTACATTTTTTACATTTCCTTTCTTAATGAAAATATATTCATCATGTTATTTTTCTTTTTTTTAAAAAAAGATGAAAGGTCACTATGTAGAACTAGATAAATTCTCTATTCAATATTCTAACCAGCCACCTTTTAGTTCTACTAGACTCTGTGTAGAAGTTACCAGTAAAATAAAGTAATAATTATAGTGACTTTTGCAGTTAAATGAGTAGTCATCTATTAGAGATTTGATTAAGATTCCTTAATAGGTTGTCAGGGCTGAATAAATATTTTTTTTAAGATTTATTTTTATTTATTTATGCATACAAGAACTGGGGCGTGGGCCAGGTACCTGGGGTGAGAGGACTCACCCAAGACACAGTGGGAAACAGAACAGGCTGATCTACTGAAATACACTGCTGAGGGGAGCAGCAGGTGAGACAGGAGAGGTCTGCTGCGCCAGGTGGATTATCTCCCTGGCAGGGGATGGAACTCATGCTGCTGTGGCTGGCGATAGCTTGATAGCACTGAGACTGAACCCCTGTGCCACCAGGGCTGAATAAATACAAAAATAATGTTAAGTAAAATTAATTTCCCTGAATAGCTATCAACTAGAGCAATAACCTTTATTGGTTGAGTTCATACTGTTGCTGTGTCAATATGAAACAATGGAGCCAGGTCTTCAAAGTTTAGATCATAAGGCAGTGTTGCATAGACATTAGAGGACTGTCCCCCTTCTGAAGGAACACAGAATGTAAGTCAAACCTATGCTGGTTCTGGGCAAGAACCAGTTGGCTTCCTACTTTGTGCATGTTACCAAATAAATTTTGTGATATTGTAAAAGATGTTTGCAGGGGTGTGATATTTCCACTCTGTGACTTCCTAAACAGAGACAGCTGGGGGGTTGTCAGTTAGGGTGCCCCTCTTAGGAGGCTTCTGCTTCTGCTTAGGTCCCAAGCACAGCCTTTCAGCTGACTCCCACCTGCAGCTCTTTCTTCCTGTGAAGGAACTAAAGTCTCTTGAAAGACTAAGTCAGCCACCATTTTGACCTCACGGTAGATTCAGCTTGATCGATGTATTTTGAACTTGGGTTCTCTTATTTTCCTCTAGTCCTTTGGACCCTGTGTAACCTCATGCTTGTGTTTCCTTCTGAGAGGTTACTTTGGTTTTGTTCTCTGGGATGCTTTATGCTTGTGCCTTGGCTACTCCAATCTGGGCCCTGCATGTTTGCCTAAATATTTGCTCATGAGGGGATGGTTGATTTTGGAGTTTGATTGGGAGTCTGTATTTTGAAATTGTTCTCTCATCTACTCTTCTTATCCCCCTTTCTATTCATTTTCACTCTCTGATTAAAAATCTTTGGGCACACTAGGGTATGATTACTTTGCCTTTATGTGCACACGTGCACACAATCCCTTAAAAAAGTCAATGTGGTTTTTTCCTGTTAACAGTTTGGGGTTCCTCACCAACCCTTGGTTTTGCCATTTGATAGTATAAATGGTTTGTATTAGAGACAATGGCAGGAACAAAAACAGAAGTGAGAAGAAACAGGATGTGTTCAGAAAAAAATGGCTAGGAGACCCAGCATGTCTCAATCTTTTCTACCAAAACATCCCCTTATAGACAAGAAAACATTTGAATGTCTCACCTACCAAGAAACTTAAGTATTTCCCCCATATCTCCACCCAATGCCTTTGAAGTCTTATGCTTTATTTTTTTAATGAATGCAAATTGTTGTACTCAGTATATCATAACAATGGTATCATATAAAGATAATTTTTAAAGGTCTACTATCAGAGGAGAAACCTTCCTGTTTCTATCCTATCTTTAGCTAACAGAATTTCTTAGAAAAATAGGTTTCTGTTGGTTTAAATTCCATCATACATGTGACAAAGCCTTCATATAAATGCATAATTTTCAAATTTTATTATAATTAACATAAATATGAGTATATGTAATATACACATTTTATTTTATTATTATTTTGGTAGCAAACTTTTATTGAAATCTTACATAATTCAAGCTTTATAAAAAGCCAACATAATTGAAAATTTGGTTCTCTCTCTAAATCCTTAAGTATTCAAAGCTTGAAAAGGTTAATTTAAAGTAAGCAAACAAATAAAACAACAAAACCCCTGCAGCAGATCCTGCTGAAATACTTTAAAAAAATCTAAATGAGCTTAATCTTTACAAAAGTTATTTTAGCTCAAAAGCTATAAAATCGAAGTTATCTTAATTCTACAAAGAAGGGAGAAGGTCTCTGACTTCATGCCACCATTTCTTTAGAACCTTATCTTTTCCACCAAATTTGGCCACGAATCAAATTTCGGTTTTAGGAGATTCCTCCTGTAGAAGAGGCCAAGTACAAATATGGAAGAGTAACTGCCTGAGTAGGAAAGTGTTCCATAATAGTGTGCAAAGAACTTGGAGTTCTGGGTTAATCTCTGGAACTCGATCTGGACCGTGACCTTGACTTTGACCGGGATCTTGAAGCTCTTTTTGGTGGAGGGGACACAGAACGAGCCTTAAAGGGTGCATCAGGTGGGGGTGAGTTGGAACGAGACTGTCTCCTTGATCTAGACTTTGACTTTATATCACCATTTCCATTTTCTTTGGGGGAATGAGATCGAGAACGAGATCTGCTTCAAGATTTCTCATACTCATCCTTAGATCTGCTTCGAGAGCGAGAACACAAGCCCCGATCAGACTTGGGCTTAGATTTGCTCTTTGATCTAGATTTCCTGCCTTTTGATCCGGAACGTGATTGACCTTTGCTCCAAGACCTGGATCTGGAACGACTTTTTGAGATACTTCGAGACCTCCTGCAGCTGCTCCTCCTACTCCTATTTCGTGACCTCCTTCTAGACAGTGACCTTGATCTACTTCCAGAGTAAGACCGCCTATGGCCTGTTCGTGGTTTATCTTCAATGAGTCTGATATTTCTTCCATTTAATTCTGTACCACCCAGTTTATCCAAAGCACGCTTCATATCAGAATAGGAGCGAAACTCAATCACACCTTCATTGGTGCGTTCTTTGTGAGCATCCGTATAAGTTACTTCACCTGCTTGTCTCATGAAATCCTTTAAATCTTGCCAACTGCAATGACTAGGCAGATTTTCTACAATAAGCCTGAATTCTGTATGAACAGGTGGTCCATATTTGTCTCTGCCAGATGTTCTTCGACGGCTGTATCCACCTCCATCACTGCGGCTTCCATAGCTGTAGCTGTCAAGATCGCATTGGGGCCTGGGGCGTGCTCCATGATCCCGCGCTGGCCGCAGAGCTCCTTGCTGTTCAGCTGGTAAACGGCGTCGTCGGCGTAGCGGGAGTCCTCGAACTCCACGAAGCCGTACCCATTTATTTATGTATTTATGTATGTATGTACTTATTTAAATATTTATTTATTTAAATATTTTATTTTATAAATTCTTACATCTTTTTTCATCTTTGCACAATGTATGCATTTTCATTTTGGTTATATTCCCCAAACAATTGCACCCCCCCTTATTTTGACTTTAGTCCTTCCTTTCCCTGCCTCTCCCTCCCCCCACCTCCGTAGTGTGTCTCTGGTTTATAGTTGCTTGTTGATTTTGATTTTTACTTTGTATTGATTAGTCTTTTTCCTGGTCTCTTATTTAAGTTTTCTAAATTCCTGCTATGAGTGAGGCCATCCGGTATTTTTCTTTTTCTTTCTGGCTTATTTCGCTGAGCATGATCCCTTCCAGCGCCATCCATGTTACTGCAAACTGCATGTGTTTATCTTTTTTGATTGCTGAGTAATATTCCATGGTGTATATGTATCACATCTTCTTGATCCAGTCATCTATTTTTGGGCATTCGGGTTGTTTCCAAAGCTTAGCTATTGTAAATAGTGCTGCTATAAACATACTGGTCCAACCACTATGGAGAGCTGTGTGGAGATTTCTTGAACTATTAAACATAGATCTTCCATATGATCCAGCAATTCCACTCCTAGGTATTTACCCAAATGACACAGAAACAGTAATTCCAAAGGGCACCTGCAGCCATACCCATTTTTGAGGTCTATTTCGAGAAGGCGGCTGTAGCCGCTGAAAAGCCGCCGGATGTCCTTCTCCGGGACGTTGTAGCTGAGGCATCCTCTGTAGACGCGGGGCATGTCTGTGGCGGGCGGGGGGCCAGAGGGCTGACTGGTGAACGGCTGCCGAACGGCTGGCCGCGAGGCCGGAGGCGCGGTGCGGGTGTACGGACGGCGAGAGCCCGAACAGGCGCCTCACAATACACATATATTTTAAAGATTAATAATAAACCAAATAGTAAAAATTACCACTCATCCTTACAAAATAGAACATCTTCTAACCTTAAAGCTCCAGTATGCCTCTCCAGAATGCTCCAGAATGCTTCTCCTGCTGATGCGCTTTCCTGAAATCATTCCTTTGGTTTTTCCCTATAATTTACTTGTTTATCACAAATGTACACATTTTTAACACTATCACTAGAGAAGCTTAAATACCTTTGCTTGTTTATGGCCTTGATATATATATGTAGTCTATAATTTGCCTTTTCAGTTCAACATTATTTTTGTGATTTATCCGTGTCAATGTGTGATTGAAGTTTATTTTCAATTACAAAGAAGATACTTTTACATTTGCATATTCCAGTGTTGCTGGACATTTTTATTCTTTTTCAGTTTTCTGTAAATACAAAGTGTGTGTCCTGATGCTGTGAAACTAAAAATTCAGGAGGCAGCTAAAAAGGCAAAGCATATTTATTTGGGATCGAGGAGTTGCAGTTTGGGGAAGCACAGACTCAGGTTAAAACCCAAATAGTGACCCAAAGAAGGGACAAAAAATTAGGGATTTTTATGGGAAGAAAAGAAGAAGATAAGTAAGTGGTTAAAAAAAAAACTAATTCATCATAATAATAAGTTTACACTATTTTTGATTATGCACAATTGGTTACTGATTCTATCCTTTGGGGGGAAAAAAAAATCATTGGTTCTCATACTCCAGAAGACTATAGTTGTTTGCTTGATGGTTTCTTAAAATAATTGCTTTTAACCCAATCCAAAGATCTTTGGCCCACATCAAACAAGATAGATAATACAGTTTTCTCTGAAATGACTTCCCTGAGTCCTTTTTATTTTTATTTGTATGTTTGTTTTTTATGCCATTCTGCCCCCAACTCTGACTCCATTTTAAAAGGCTTGCCAACTTTTCACATTTCCCTCTGTTGATCAGGATCTTTATTTGAAAGTGTCTAACATAGAACTAAGGTTTTATTTCATTTTTTAAAGACTTATTTATTTATGCATACAAGAACTGGGGTGTAGGCCAGAGTTGTTGGGGGTGAGAGGATTCACCAGAGACAGAGTGGGGAGCAGAACAGGCAAATTGACTGAAATACACTGCTGAGGGAACAGTGGGCAAGACAGGAGAGGGCTGCTGTGCCATATGTGGGTTACCTCCCTGGCAGGGGATCAAACTCATGTCGCAGTGCTGGCAGTTAATTGTCTGATAGCTGTCTTTAATGCCTGCGCCACCAGGGAGGCCCTGAATTGAGTTTTCTCTTTTGTTTGAGTTTTGGTCCCTGAATTGCCAGGATAGCTTATTCCCAGTAGGTCATGTCAGCAGGGAGGCAAGTAGAGGAGGGAAGCCCTAAGGACACATTTGAGTAACAATAGTTCCAGAACAGGGAAAGGCCTTGTCATCAAGTATCCTATATGTGTTAGCACTTTCAGCAGTTCATCAAAGTTCCTCATGTGAAGTTTTATAAATCTCAACCCCAGTTCTTGTACACATAAATAAATCAATCTTAAAAAAATTAATCTCAGCAATCATTTCAAAGCTCTGAATGACCGTCACATAAGTAATGTTCTTACAACACTGAGTTATGCAAAGGAGATAAAGCTTACAACAACAAAAATTCCTGTAGTGACATGCAAAATAATAGGTTCAATTGGGGAATAGACCTGAACCAGGAAGTAATACGTAAGGGGAGCCAGCTAAAGGTTTCTAGATGTCAATGTTGAATCATCGTTAGCTGACATGAAGGCAGGCAATTGCTGACAATATGACAGATTTTCCTTGTCTGCAGTTTGAATGTCTTAGATGAGTAAAATTAGAAACCTTCATTTGGAGAATTATAATCAGATATTATAGGAAGCTAGAGGAATTCTGTATCCACTCGTTAACAAGTAGAAACCTAACTCTAAAAACAATTAATAGTGGTAGAATGTAATATCTACAAAGGAGCAAACATCATTATTTTCTCTATTGTCACCTCCACTGTGATTAAAGATAATCATAGCAAATTTATTTATTTGCAAAATAGGTACAGTTTCAATAAACTTGGCTTATTACTCATATAAGTACAGCAAGAATAGAAATTAACCAGATAGGCTCTTTTAAATCTGTTTGTTGGAACAGTTATAAGGAATCTTAGCTGAATTTATGCAAACAGCTAAATTATCATGAAAATAAGAACACTTACCAAGTTTCCAAATTCTCCAGAAATCAGGTAGAAAATCTAGAGAAAAAGTAAACACTTTATCATGGTTCACAAAGTTGTATATTACTAAATTGCTGATAGAGGGGAAAAATTAAAAAATACATAAGCTTTGAAAAGTTTATTGGAAACTAAACAGAGACATTCATGTGAGTTGTTTCTAATCAAGTTGAAGCAGAATCAGAAAGAGTACTACCAATAATTGACGATATTCAGTCTTAAACAAAGACTGTGGCATTCTGTAGGTGTAATTAGGTAACTTCTGGTTTATTTTTCTATTTATATCTCAATCAAAACAAATTCACTGCCATGCAAGTTATTTAAATCTCAAAGAAAAAAATTTGGCATAAATTGCTACTGTTAAACGTGTACTGTTATTTTTTCTAAGTTCTGAATATATATACTTTCTATAAAAGTCAAGAAAGCCACAAAGTGATAAGATAATACTCCTTAAGTAAAGTTAATAAAACAGTATATTATCAAAGTTAAATAGAAATCAATGCTTAAAAATATTGAATCTTGGGAGCCTCCCCGGTGGCGCAGCAGTTGAGCGCTGGGTTGCAAAGCTGCCCGCAGGCTCTGCAGTGCTGGTTCGATCCCCGGCCGTCTGTCTCACATGGCACGCAGACCTCTCCTGCCACCCACTGCTCCCCTCAGCAGTGTACTTCATCAGTCTGCCTGTTCTGCTCTCCGCTCTGGCTCTGGTGAATTCTCTCACCCTTCCGCGATTCTGACTGTACCCAGTGCTTGTATAAATAAATAAATAAATCTTAAAAAAAAAAGACCCCAAAATGGCTTAAAAAAAATAATATTGAATCTTGGGCCTCCCTACTGGCACAAGGGGTTAAGTTTCATCACTATGAAGTTATTGGCAGCCATTGCAGCAGAGTTCCATCCCTGGCCAGGGAGCAGACCCACATGGCAAGGCATATCTCTCCTGTCCCCGCCCCCCCACCGCTGCGCCCCTAAGCAGTGCATTTCTGTCAATCTGCCTGTTTTGCTCCTCACTCTCTCTGGTGAATCCTCTCACTCCCCTCCCCCTCCACCCCCTGTACCTCTGACCCGCAATCAGCTCTTGTATGCATAAATAAATAAAACAAATCTTTAAAAAAATATATATTGAATCTTTGCATGTCAACACAAAGTTACTGTAGACCTTTACATTTAAAAAGCAAACAGCCTAATACAGATAACATCCATGTGTTATAAGCTATTTTTAGACAAAATTAGACAGCTAATTTTATTTATTTATTTTTATTTAAGATTTATTTATTTATGCATACAAGAGCTGGGGCATAGGCCAGAGATGCAGGAGGGATGAGAGGATTCACCAGAGACAAATCAGGGAGCAGAACAGGCAGAAGGACTGAAATACACTGCTGAGGGGAGCAGTGGGCGAGATAGGAGAGGTCTGCTCGCCATGTGAGATTCTCTCTGGTGGACTGGGGATTGAACTCATGCTGCAGAGGCTGCGGATTGCTTCATAGTGTGGTGCTTAATCCCTTGTGCCACCAGGGAGGTCCTAGACAACTAATTTTACTTATTTATTTTTTAAATTATCTTAATTGTTTTATAATACGTACTTTTTAAAATTTTTAAACAATATTTCCTTCCCCCCACCCCCTCAGGTTGAGTCCCCATAGAATTTCCTTCCCCAAGGCACCCGTGCACCATCACCACAGTCCCCTGTGCTCCTCCCTCCCTCCCTCTGACCCCTCTCCCTCCTCCTCCCCTGCAGGATGTCTCTGATATATAATTGTCTGTTTTTGCTTTGTTGTGTTTTGTACTGTTGTTATTATTTTTTACACTGATGTCTTATTTGGTTCCCCTATATTCCTGTTATAAGTGAAACCATCCAATATTTTTCTTTTTCCTTCTGACTTATTTCACTGAGCATAATTCCTTCTAGCTCCATCCATGCTGCTGCGAATGGCATGAGTTTATCTTTTTTGATTACTGAATAATATTCCATTGTGTATATATACCACATCTTTTTTTTTTATTTTATTTTTATATTCCCCATACAATTGCAACCCCCTTATTTTGACCCCAATCCCTCCCCTCCCTGCCCCCCACCCCTCGTAGAGTGTCTCTGGTTCATAGTTGTTTGTTGATTATGATTTTCACTTTCTTATAGTTATTCATTTTCCTGGTCCCTTATTTAAGTTTTCTAGATTCCTGCTATGAGTGAGACCATCCAGTATTTTTCTTTTTCTTTCTGGCTTATTTCGCTGAGCATGATCCCTTCCAGCGCCATCCATGTGGCTGCAAATTGCATGTGTTTATCTTTTTTGAATGCTGAGTAATATTCCATGGTGTATATGTACCACATCTTCTTGATCCAGTCATCTATTTTTTGGGCATTTGGGTTGTAAATAGTGTTGCAATAAACATAGGTGTGCAACAGGGTGGTCCCCAGGAAAGGGGGAGGTTCCCTGCCCCACCCAAGGGAGGGTGGAGCTGAGCAGGAAGAGGAGAAGCTGCAGAAGAGACTGAGGAAGGAAGCAGGATGGAGCCAGGAGACCTGGAGGAGGCGCATGGAGCCTAGAGACACGTGAAGAATCTGCGCTTGTCTTTTGGTCGTGGACTGGGTGACACAGATGTGGGTGAGACCTGTGGGGAGGTGACCATGGCAGCTTTTATCTTGATGTTGATTTTACTCTTTTCCTTCCGGGCTTGTCCGGTTGTTTGTGACCCTTTTCTGTGGGTCCCCACTGGAAGATGCTTTAGACTTGTAGCAGGCTTTGGGGCCTTGCTCTGCGCCAATCCCATTTGGATGGACTTTTACCCACGAGGGGACGGGTAACTCTGGATGCTTCATTTAGAAACTAGACTCTTTGCCTTACCTGTATTGTTTCCTAGTTTTATTAAAGATCCTTCCCATTAGTCTCATGTGTTTTGTGTTGATGCGGCGGATGGCCGAACCCATTTAGAATAGGCAGGTTTGCGGGGTTTGGGCTGCCCCTCTCCCTATCCTATAACAGGTGTACAGGTGCTCTTTTGAATCAATGTTTTTGATAGACGGCTAATTTTAAATAAGACTATATTTTTGCCAAAACTTCATTTGATTAATTTTTGCCAACAAATCAAAATGTATGATTAGGAGGAAAAGGGGTCAAAACAGGGGAGGCAAGAGCACAAGTTGCTGTGTGATGGGTTATAGGTGCTATCGTGTAAGATAAGCACAGGGACCACATCAGAGGAAGAAATCAAATACTACGCAAAAACTAGCAGAGATATAAGAAAATAATTAAAGAAGACTTTTTAAAAACAGAATTCCACTTTGGGAGAGGTTTAAATTGAAATTAGACTAGTTATTAAGTCTAGGTGCTTTTCCCGGCCCATGAAAAACTCCATTTGGGGCTTATTCCTTCTTTTTTTCATTCATGCCCTTATTTTACCTGCTTTTCCAGATAACCTCCCATAAATGACTGCCCTCCCCCCCGCCCCACATCCTTTATCTTTAGCTGAAGTCATTTAAGGAAGTGACTTGGGCTATTTTGTTCAGTTACTCACTTTTACTGGGTTTCTGCCATGTGTAGAAGAGATATACATGTTATTGTTAAACTTTTGGGGATATTTTTCTCTTGTCAACCTGTGAAGTTTATTTGATGATTTGCTAGCCTAGAACTTACAGGGGAAGAAAGAAATTCTCCACATACTTAACTACTAAGAACATACTTTTCTGAACATATTGAGGTAATTATATGGCTATTTTTATATATTTCCTACCTTCCAAAACACCCTAAATGATCCCCACCCGCTATTCATACACTTACGTAGCGTTTCTCCCACAATGTACCAGAGATGCTCTGTATAATCAATAGAACATGGCAGAAATGATGATTTTGTTGTGGGGCAGAAGATCAGGGTTAGGCAGGAGGCACAGGGGTGAAAGAACTCACCAGAGTGGAGAACAGAAAAGGGAGATTTATTGAAATACACCAGCAAGAGAAGCAGCGGGCAAGACAGAAAAAGTCTGTGTGTGAAAAAGGATTTGGGGCTCCCTTTTATAACCTATTTTCTCGGGCTTTTCATGAACTGGGAGTTGGTTTGGGCAAGTTTGTGCTTGGATGTCTGGTCTTGGGCAGCAACCTTTGACACAGAATGTGTCCCGGCCTTGCTTCCTCATTCAGGGTCAAGGTGATCTGCCTTATGGCCTGGTTCCCATAGCAACCTTATCAATTCCTGTTATCTATTCAGGCCTCCCAAACCTTCCTCTGGGCAAGGGGTGAGGGCTTAGATTTTAACCTTATTAAATGATACCCCGACAGATTTGTTATTAGATTATAAAAGTTATTATGACATAAGTTTAGACATAGATCAATGGAATAGAATTGAGTACAGAAGTAAACTCTACACTTACTGTAAATTGATATTGAGAAGGGGATCAAGTCACAAGACTAGACTTCTTCAAGAAATGATGCTAAGACAGTTGGAACATCCACATGCAAAAGAATGAAGTTGAATATTACCTCACCCCATGTAAGAGAAAAATAACTTAAGTGTAAGAGCTAAACCTATAAAATGTTTTTAAAAATAGACTAAATTCCTGCAACTTCACATTAGACAATGTTTCTTAGATATGACACCAAAAGCATAAGCAATTATAGAAAAAAATTGATACACTGGGCCTTCCCGGTGGTGCAATGGGTTGAGCGCTGCGCTGTGAAACTTTCCGCAGCCTCTGCAGCACGGGTTCGATTCCCGGCTGCCAGGAAGCTACCCACATGGCGCAGCAGACCTCTCCTATCTCACCTGCTGCTCCCCTCAGGAGTGCTTTGGGTCCATCTGCCTGATCTGCTCCCTGCTCTGTCTCTGGTGAACCCTCTCACCCTCCCATGCCTCTGGCCTGTATCCCAGCTCTTGTATAAATAAATAAATCTTTAAAAAAAAAAAAAAGTTGCAAAGGATTTCAACAGACATTTTCAAAGGACAATAGCATGGAAAGATGATTGCTGAATAATAATACACATATTAGTCATTATGGAAAAGCAAATCAAAACCACAATGAGATCCTGTACTATTTCATATATACTTGGGGGTCTATAGTTAAAAAGACAAATTATAATAAGTATTAGAAAAGACGTAGATAAATTAAAACCCTCTTGCCCCAGTTGGTGAGAATGTAAAATCATTTCGCCCCTTTGGCAAGTGGTTTGGCATTTCCTCTAAAAGTTAAACATAGAGTCACTATATATATGCTTAAATTCTTTGGAAGTTTCTGAGGCCTAGGTTTAAATTGCATTCTTCCAGAGAGGATTTGAATTTGCTCTGCCGGATTCTTCTGCCAGTACTTATCCCAGATCACTTTAAATTTTTAGCTAGAGTTTTTAATTTATTTTGTGGATTTTTTTTTTTTTTTTGCATGTTAGAGACTTCCCCAAGAGGCATGTTTTGCTTCCAAGAAAACTTTGTTTGAGATAGTAAAGGGTCCCTAATAAATTTTTCTGTATGTTCCCCACCCCCCTAATTTATAGGCTGAAGTAAAGTATCTTTGGGATGACTCCTAGATTCATGCAGAAGATTCTGTTCCTTCTTCCAAAGTAAAGGGACAAGTCTTAGTGTTCTCCCCTGATTACTGTGCCTGTTAAAACTCAAGTTTCAGGTTACCCAGGTAGACAGATGCCCCAGAGCAAGCACCAACATCTGGTTGTGTTATAGGACAGGGAGAGGGTCAGCCCAAACCCTGCAAACCTGCCTATTCTAAATGGGTTCTGCCATCCGCCGCATCAGCACAAAACATAGGAGACTTTAATGGGAAGGAACTTTAATAAAACTAGGAAACAATACAGGTAAGGCAAAGAGTCTAGTTTCTAGTTTCTAGTCTAGTTTCTAAATGAAGCATCCAGAGTTACCCATCCCCTCGTGGGTAAAAGTCCATCCAAATGGGATTGGCCCAGAACAAGGCCCCAAAGCCTGCTACAAGTCTAAAGCATCTTCCAGTGGGGACCCACAGAAAAGGGTCACAAACAACTGGACAAGCCCGGAAGGAAAAGAGCAAAATCAACATCAAGATAAAAGCTGCCATTGTCACCTCCCCACGGGTCTCACCCACATCTGTGTCACCCAGTCCACGACCAAAAGACAAGCGCAGATTCTTCACGTGTCTCTAGGCTCCATGCGCCTCCTCCAGGTCTCCTTGCTCCATCCTGCTTCCTTCCTCAGTCTCTTCTCCAGCTTCTCCTCTTCCTGCTCAGCTCCACCCTCCCTTGGGTGGGGCAGGGAACCTCCCCCTTTCCTGGGGACCACCCTGTTACAATCGCATTGCTGATTTCAAGTTCTCATTCCAATTCAGTCAAACACTGTAAAGATATATCTCCCTGTGCATGCGTGTGTGCTTCAGCATTTTTAAATGTTCTATGCCAGCAGGATTTCTCTGGACATGTAATCTGCATAATATCTAAAGTGACAAAGGATATATGTGCAGAAGTTCACACTTGATATCCCACCCCCGCTCTCAAAAAAAATTTTTTTAAATAAACATTGGTCTCTGGGAAAATGTATCATATGCTCATCCTGTGATTTCTTTTATCCCCCTGGACATTCTTGCATCAATCAGGGATTAAGGAACACAGTGGGGGAGTGAAAGAGTAGATTGAGGTTACATTTAAAATAGTTTCAAACACAAAACTAGGAATATGTGAATTTCCAAATGGCCACTTTTATGGTTCAATAAATTAAAATACTCATGGCTGCCAATTGGCAATTGTTATTTTTTAAAAATAAGTTTTTCAATTCAAATAACAGAGTGGTTCTTTTGTGTCTGACACTGGATTAATGCATGTGAAATTTAAAAAAAAAAAATCATGAAATCTGCCTTTAAGTAACTTGCAAACAATTCTGAGGAAACAGTCCTTGTACACAAATAAATATCATGTAAAGCATTTTGCAACCCTATTTTGGCAAGTGCCAAATAAATGGTGAAAGTTCAGAGAGGTGGAAGTGTTCAGAGTGGGGTTAGGGTGAACAACTGCCCTGGTTTTCCAAGGACTGAGGAACTTCCTAGGGTGCAGAACCTTCAGTGAGAACACCAGGACAGGCCTGGGCAAACAGGACAATTAGCCTGACAAAGGCAAGTGTATAGGCAGAGTCAGAGAAGACCCCATAGAACATCGCTGATGGGAATTGAAGATGACTTGGTAGGATTAGTTGTATAGGATTGATTAGCTTTATTAATTACCATCTTTAACATACATATAAGCTAACCCCTTTCTCCAGTCTTACGACTAGTAGACCTAGCAATTGAGTATTTTCTTTTTTTTAAGATTTATTTATTTATGCATACAAGAACTGGGTACAGAACAGGCAGATTGACTGAAACACACTGCTGAGGGAAGCAGCGGGCAAGTCAGGAGAGGTCTGCTGTGCCATGTAGGTAGCTCCCTGGTGGGGGATTGAACTTGTGCTGCAGTGGCTGTGGATTGCTTCATAGGTTGTGTCTCAACCCCTTGCGCCATCATAGAGGCCCTGAGTATTTTCTTTTGATTGTCAAATGGATTGAACCTTCTATTTATACGTTGATTCCTATTGTCACTCCTGTGTATCCTACATAATTTCCTCATTTCCATTTGTAACACTTGCCTTGGATGCTGTGTTAATTAAAAGCTTGTTGGAATGCCTCCTCCTCTCCAACTACATTAAATTATGATGGAGGCTTTCTTCATGGCAATTGTGTCCTTGCTCAACAATGAGAAGGAAGACTGCTTAGAAACACAAATCAGCCTTCATTTGATTAAAAGTTCGTAAGACTAAATGACAGGTGGCCTGACTTTAAACTAGAGAGTTTTCAAATTTGCTTTTCAAACTTTTTTTTTTGCTTTTCAAACTTTAACATTCATACAGACTGTCATCATGTCTCTCTATCTAGTTAAAAATACAGATTCTGATCTGGCTTTGTGGCACAGCAGATAGAGCATTGGACTTCTAGTTGATTGTGGACAGATGCTGACAAATATGGTTGGGAGGACCTGAGAATGCATTTCTAAGAAGCTTCCAGTGGATTCCATTGCCACTGGTCTTCAGACTATAGTCTGAGTAAGAAGGCTATAAGCAGAAAGATGCTTTTTGCTCCTTGTACTTTGTCAAATTTTCCCTCCATTCCCTAAACGTCTTTAACTTTGCTATTGAGTCTGAAATTTCCCCAATTTACTTTTACTAACAAGTTGTGGATTTATTCACAGCTGAATATTTACTCTTACTCAAATAGTTTTCCTCATTGAATTGAACCCCCCAAAATAGAAACCTTAAAATGATTTTTGTTGATTTTTTGGGTAAAGTTAAGAATTTTAATAATGAGTCACTATTAAAGGGTGAAGGTGGAGCATGAGGATGTTAGGAAAAGAGGTGGGTGTTGGGCAGCTGCAGATATTATGAAAGAGGGGACACCTGGGATCAGGGCACAGGCAATATCAGGATGTAGGAGGAGGTGAAGAAAGAGAGGTGAGAGGCTACGTATAACAAACCTCATAGTTTTAAAAGCCTGGCCTTTTTATTAGGAAACATGATCCTAATAAAAACAACAAATCTCTCCTTTACTTTTTATAGAAAGATATGACACAATACCTGCCTATGTCAAAGATTCACTGTTTTTTTTTTTCTTAATTTGCTTATGCAGTTTTGTGGAATACAAGAAGTCATTTTGCTCAATGCACGTGTTAAATGAAATGCAGGAAATGTCTTTTAATAAAGATAAAAACTGAAATAGGATTGGGAGCTGAAGATATGACTGGTGAATGACAACACAGAAAGACAGTGTTTAAATGAGTCAGAGATCACCCAACTTTTTTATTCTTAGGATTAGGAAACTGAAAACAAGTAGGTTTAATTGGATTACTCAACTTCATCAAGGTAGTTAATGAAAATAACCTCCCTTAAATACCAGGACTCTATTCTTAATCAAGTGCCTTTTCTAATCATATATACTAGTTGGAAAACCCAGGCTTCATGGAAGACTTCAACATTTTAATACTTTTTTTTAATGTATTGGTTTTGTATTTAATGATTTTGTACTTTATGGGTCAACTCATTTTGACTAATTTCCACATTTTCTTTTAAACTTTTCAACTTGGGGCCTCCCTGGTGGCGCAAGGGGTTAAGATGCAGCACTATGAAGCTATCCACAGCCACTGCGGCATGAGTTCCATCTCCAGCCAGGGAGGTGACCCACATGGTGCAGCAGACCTCTTCTGACTCGCCCACTGCTCCCCTCAGCAGTGTATTTTAGTCAATCTGCCTGTTCTTTTCCCCACTCTGTCTCTGTTAATCCTCTTAAATCCCCCACACCTCTGGCTTATACCCCAGTTCTTGTGTGCATAAATAAATAAATCTTTAAAAAAAACCAAATTTTCAACTTCCTTTTTATTAAAGATTTATTTATTTATTTATTTATACAAGAACCGGGGTACAGGTCAGATGTGCAGGAGGGTGAGAGGATTCACCAGAGACAGAGCGGGGAACAGAACAGGCAGACTGACGAAATACACTCCTGAGGGGAGCAGCAGGCGAGACAGGAGAGGTCTGCAGCGCCTTGTGGGATCCTCGCTGGCAGGCCGGCTGGAAACGAACTGGCACTGTAGAGGCTGTGGACAGCTTCACAGCCCCGCGCTCAAACACCTGCTCTACCAGGGGAGGCCCTCCTTTTTTTTTTTTAACACAAATCTTTGTACTGAAGGTTTCATTTTTTTTTTTTTTAATGGAGTCTATTATCACTTTTAGGAGACCCATACAATTTATCATATGAAAGAGCAAAATTGAGAAATTCCATGTTATTTCCTGAACATATTCCAGGTATCACTAAGAGCTCTCCTTTTAATAAAAACATTAAAACCAGTCCTGAAATCCAGTCTTACTTTTGAAATTCCTCTACCCCCTATATACGTATTCCATATTTGGATTTTGATAGCAAGGGGCAGATGTGAAATAGCTAGGATCAAATGAGACATACCTGTGAGTCCTGATCTCTGACATTACCCTACTTGCCAGCTTGGTCTACTCAGTCAGTTCAACTCCAGAAATAAATATTAAATAAATGAAATGTAATATGACTTCACCCAGCAGATTGCAGAGCTGTGAAACTGATCACCAGAAATGGCACAGATAAATGTGTTACATTTTCAGGGCTTCATCTTCCTCCTTATCAACAATGTTTTTTTGATATTCAGACTTTTACACTCCAATGTGAATTTTAACTTGACTTACTGCACTTTCTACAACAATTTGGAAATTATACTTAAGTGCTACTCTAAGAGTGACAAAAAGGTGAGATCTGTAGTCTTACCTATCATTTACATCAGTAGGGGTTGAGGAAGAAAAGCTTTCCAGAACTTCTAAAATCATACTGGGTAAAGAACAGAATCTTTGGCATTATAATTACAGTGTCATAGAAATCTTAGGGAGATTTGCACTTTAGGTCCCTTAGGAAGATCTGTCATTTCTTTTCGTCTCTTTGATTAGCTCCCTCCCTTTAATTAGCTTTCAAATCATGCTTATAGTTCAGAGAATACAGTTCCTAGGAATCCAACACTTCAGATACAGAATTCAAGTGGAAAAGAAAAATACAGTTACCAATTTCTAGGAGAACTTCCAGTTTTGCTTTCCAGGTGCATTAAAAATGTTTCCTTTTGGCTTAGGGGTATATTTTCTGCTGATTAAAGAAATTGAATTTATTATAAAGAATTTTGTTAAATGGGCCTCTCCGGTGGCGCGGCGGTTGAGCGCTGGGTTGCGAAGCTGCCCTCAGCCTCTGCAGCGCCGGTTCGATCCCCGGCTGCTCCCCGGCCACCGGAGTAGGGTCCCACATGGCGCGCAGACCTCTCCTGCTGCCCGCTGCGCCCCTCAGCAGTGTACTTCGGTCCTTCTGCCTGCTCTGCTCCCCGCTCTGGCTCTGGTGAATTCTCTCACCCTCCCGTGATTCTGACTGTACCCAGTGCTTGTATAAATAAATAAATAAATCTTTAAAAAAAAAAGAATTTTGTTAATAATTTAAAAGAAAACTTACTTCACAATATTCTTAAAGAGTTACTAAGAGAACTAGAAGCCCATAACTAGGATCTCATGACCTTCTTGTAGTTGAAGTTAGGAAATGAAAATGCTCATAAAACATCCTCCAGTGTCAATACTATAGTCAAAGGTAACCTGGGTGAGTCACAAATGTCTCTCATGATGGCAAATAAAACCAAAGAATCATAGAGATTACCCAAGTACAAACCTGCCATTTGTAGATGATGAAATTAAACCTCAGTTCTAATAGACTTAATGTCTTCCATTAATGAAGAGCAAAAAATTAAATCTCAGAAACCATTAGGAAAAAGCAGAGCCCAAAGAAATATCACAGTTGTTGCATTCTATGTTTATTCTATCCCCATCCTTCTTTTCATCCTCTAAATTTCCAGATCACTTTATAACCATTTAATGCAAAGGCCCTTTTTATTCTTTTCTGGAATTTAGCTTCAGCAGAGTTAAGAACCTTAAAACTGAATTTGCTGAATAGAATTCAGTAGTGCCTTGAAATAGCTTAAGGGGAGTGTAAAGAGAAGAAACATATGCATCTGCAGGTGTGGGACAATTAAGAAAAGAATCTGTTGTTCATATTGATTTATCAGCATCCCAGTACAGACACATGTATTGTTTTCTAAGAAATCACAAAGCATAAAATGAACCTGAGTGTAGGGTGAAGAAAAAATGTCAGGCTTTTCTGCCCTCCCGCCATCAGGATAGATGATGGATCCTTGCGGTCCTGAATGCATGCCTGATGGTGGGCACCTGGAGTAGTGTGTGGGCAGATGTAGATGGGATTCACCTGGGCTAAGACTGTGCTTTTTAAGGGCGGCGTCATGGGGACACCAGCAGAAGAAGCCAAGAGAGAAGCTGAGAAAGAAGCAGAAGAAGCCGAAAGAGAAGCTGAGAGAGAGGCAAGAGAAGCAGAAACCGAGAGAAGGCCGGAGAGCCCAGAGTGAAGACCTGCTGGGGGCTGGGAGGCCTGCCAGCCTACTGGCCCCCCAGTGCCCATGCCTGCCATGTACCAAGTAATCCCAATTAAAGACCTGCAAAAACCACTGAGGACTCTGACTCCTCCTTTGCCCGGTCTGCAGGATCATAGAAAACCTGCTCCGTGACCGTTCCTGCCCTTACACTGAGTTCAATAACAAGAAAGAACAGATATGAAGAAAATCACTGTGCTTAAAATTAATACTATTTTTGCCTCATGAAGGATAAAAATGACTTCTAGTCTCTCTTTGCTAAATGCTCCCTATAATTAGCTTTCAAATAGTGCGTATAATGTGGGGAGTTCAGTCCTCAGGAATCCTACATTTCAGGATTCAAATGGAAAAGAAAAATGCAGAGTTCTTGCCAATTAGAGTTTTGCTGTCCAGGTATATTGGAAGTGGTTCTAGTTGGCTGAAGAATATAGTATATGCTGATTAAAGAACTTTGATTTACTACAAGGTTTTCTGTAATCATTTAAAAGAAAAAACAAAACAGAAGGAAAGGGAGGTGGGTAAGGATGGAATTGGACTTTTGGTGGTGAACTTAGTGGAGTATACGCAGTTAATTTTTAATGATGTTGTAGGGGCAGGAGGACACGGAGCAGGATCTCTATGATTGGAGCAGACAGGTAAAGGAGGAGTCCTGGAGCCCTCAGTGGATTTTGCAGGCTTTTATAGGGATTTACCAGGTACACAGCAAGCAGAGGTGCTGGGGGGGCCGGGAGGCTGGCAGGCCTCCCAGCCCCCAGCAAGTCTTCACTCTTTCTGGGCTCTCTGCTTCTCGTGGTTCTCTATGCTTCTCTGCTCTTCGTGGTTCTGCTTCTCTCTATTCATTCTGCTGGCATCCATATGATGCCGCCCTTATAAGCCCAGTCTTTCAGCCCAGGTGAATCCCATCTACATATGCCCACACCATATTCCAGGTGCACGCCATCAGGCATGCATTCAGGACCACAGGGTTCCGTCATCTATCCTAATGGTGGGAGGACAGAAAAGCCTGATACTTTTTACCTTACCCTACAGATAGATGTAAAACTGAAATGTGTATCTTATTATCATGTAGTGTGAAGGTGTCTGATCAGACCACTACAAGATTCCCAGAACTAGTCCCAGTCTCCTCCAGACACCCTGCTCTGGCATGCAGAGTATTTTGAGTTAAGAGTCATGAAATCCCTTGAGGCTGAAGACTCCTACCTTGTGTTGATCCTTCACCCTTCCCTTATCAAAGAAGAAATCATCATAACCTAAGTTTCTGCCCTTTTCATAGTCAGGGAAGAAATTACTGCTCCTCCTCCTGACCTAGAAGAATGTAGTTCGTTGTTGTTGTTGTTGTTTTATGCAGGTGGGGTCACTCATCTAGTTGTAGGTTCATCAATGAACATGTTCCCTTTTATCTAAGTCTTTACTCTCAGAATAAAGAATGAGGTCCCTCATCTTATCATGTGAAGAGCACCCTGTAAAGGGCAGGATGGACACAGTGCAAGTTTTCTAGGATCCAGCAGACCGGGTAAAGAAGTCAGAGTCCTCAGTGGTTTTTTGCAGGTCTTTTATTAGGATTTACCCAGTACACAGCAGGCAGGGTGCTGGGGGCCCGGGAGGCTGGCAGTCCTCCAGCCCCCAGCTCTCTGCTTCTCTCTCTGTTTCTCTCTCGGCTTCTCCTGCTTCTTTCTCAGCTTCTGCAGGCATCCCCGTGACGCCGCCCTTAAAAGCACAGTCTTAGCCCAGGTGAATCCTATTTACATCTGCCCACACCCTACTCCAGGTGCCCGCCATCAGACATGCATTCAGGACCGCAAGGATCCATCATCTGTCCTGATGGCGGGAGGGCAGAAAAGCCTGACATTTTTCCTTACTCTGCACACCCCCTCCATCCCTTAATGTTTCCTAAAGATAGGATAAATATACTCAGTCCACACCATTATTCTTTAGAATTTATAACCATGTGAATTCTCCATATGTGTATTTTAAAATTTGACCTTTTTTCCCTGTGAATCTGTCTGATGTTAATTTGTTCATTCATCCAGCCTTTGAAGAACCCAGATGCACAAGGGCAATTTCCCTTGTGCCCCAGCGAATGTCACTTCAGTAAAAAAATAAATGAATAATAAATTGTAGGTGAAGTAATAAAATAGAAGAGGAAAAAATAACGATACTAATTTTTAGAGATAATTTTTTATTTCAGGATTTTTTTATTTACTTATGCATAGAAGAACTGGGGTGTAGGTCAGAGGTGCAGAGGGTAAGAGGACTCACCAGAGACAGAGTGGGGAGCAGAACTACTAAAATACACTGCTGAGGGGAGCAGTGGGAAAGACAGGAGAGGTCTGCTGTGCCATGTGGGTAGCTTCATGGCCAGGGAACGAACTCATGCCTCAGTGGAGCTTGATAACGCTGAGACTTTAACCCTTGCGCCCCTGAAATAATTTTTTCTTCTGTTGAATCCCTATGAGCAAAATAACATGCACTCCCCAACTGTGCTAGATCATTGTAATAATGGTTCCCAAATTATCACGTGACTCCCTCTTCATAGCCCTTTGCAGTGTGCTGTTGTCTCTCTGTCAAAAGGTGGCATCTATTCTATCACCTAGAATCTGAGCCAGTTTGTTAATTTCTTTGATGACTTTCTTTGGTGGTGACAGTGAAGTGTGAACTCTGAAGCCTATATTTTAAGATATTTACAGTTTCCTCTTTCATTGTTTGGGAACAAAATTGCCATGTAAAAAGCTTTAACTCGGGCGGAGCAACATGGCGGCGAGGAGACGCTGCGAGTAAGATCTCCCATTAAAAAAAAGTTAATAGGGAGGAAAAGCGGCAGGTCCCAGTGAGAACTGGGACACGGAAGATAAACGGACGACTCCAGCAAACTGCCCAAAAAAGAAAGTTGCCATAAAAGAGGACCAGAAGGGAGGGAAGCGCAGAACCCTGCTCCCCTCCCCCGCCCACAAAGTCGGCACTCTCCGACCCGCAGAGAGGAGGAAAACAACAATCCAAAACGGCCAACAAGAACCACGGACGCAGCAAGTGGGAATGTGAGTGGAAAGGAACTATTTCAGCCACCACACCCCGTGAACGGGACCTGTGGAGAACCCTGCAGGATCCGCCGCGGAGGTGAGCTCCAGGCGCCATTAAAGAGAGCCCCGCTCCCCCAGGAGGAGACCAGCACCAGCACACAGCCCCGGCCGCCCGGTAAGCTTGCGCGGAAAGCGGCGCGCTGAAAAAGCAGACGCGGATCCGGATCAGATCGCAGCTGCCCAGGACCCCACGCCTGCGACCTAGGCTTGCGGAGAGACATGCGGAGGCCCTCCCTGAGTGAGCAGGAACCAGGCGCCCAGGCAGGGGAGCGGGATTCAAAAGGCGCCATTCCGGCGCCACTGATCTGGGCTACAGCCCGCGTCCTGGAACTGAGGGCTTTGGAACTGAGACCCGGGGCACGAAATTAGGGGCGTGGGTTCCCCACGACGGTGGGGCACAAGGCAGACACAGCACCCCAAAGCCGTTGAGGTGTACCCTACCATCCCCGCTCTGCTCCCTATACCACGAGGTGGAAAATCAGCTCCCCAAGGGCTCTAGGAGAGATCTCTGGCGCCACCTAGCGACTTGAAGCCAGCACAGGCTCCTGAAGAAGCTAGTGGCCAGCTGGGGAGTGAGCCCACACCGGGCCCCTTCCGAACAAGTAGTCTGAGCCCACAGGGAGAGCGAGCACCCACAGCCGGGACAGACCAGGCGCGCAGAAGAGTGTGCCTGAGACCAGACGTGCAGGGAGTGTGTCCCACATCACCATTTTAGAACAGGGACATTTCTTCAGTAAAGACTACCTGCAGAAGGCTTCAAGGAGCCATAGGTGAGCGGGGGAAGTTCGCCCACGCCAGACCCCCTCTGGCCTGCAGTCCAAGCCCAGAGGGGGAGCAGGAACCCACCCCCGGGGCAGACCAGGCGCACAGGGGAGTGTGTCCCCACATCGGCATTTTAGAACAGGGACCTTTCTCCAGTAAAGGCTGCTTGAAACTGACAGATGACTCCTGGAGGAACCAGAGGGGAACAGAGAAGCTCACCCAAGATGCCGGCCAGTCCCAACAACACAGTGTCCCAACGCATACGGCAAATTAGAAAACAGACAGTAGGGAGGAGAAGAACCACACGCAACCTAGCAACTCTCCAGAGAAAAAGCACACCACAAAAAGAAAACCAGCCCCCAGATTGCAATCACAATAACTTGGAAGAATTTCTGAGCCTTCCAGAAAGAGAATTTAAAATTGCCGTGATTAAAAAACTGACAGAAGTCATAAAGGAAAACAATGATAAGGGAAAAATAATCAACGATCAGAAGAATGCAATTGAGTCCCTAGAGAGGGAAAACAATGGTCAGAAGAATGAAATTGAGTCCCTAAAGAGGGAAGTAAAAGAAATGCAGGAGATCAAAGAATTAATGGAAGAACTAAAGAATTCTGGGAAAAGCAATGAAAGCAGAATAGATGAAATGGAAGAACGAATAAGTAATCTTGAGACACAGAAATAAAAAGAACCAAAACAGAAAAGGAAAGAGAAGTATGAAGGAAAAAGAACGAAGAAAGACTTCGGGAACTATCTGACTCCATGAGGAAAGGAAATATAAGAGTTATAGGAATACCAGAAGGAGAGGAGAGAGATGTAGGAACAGAGAAAATATTCAAAGAGATAATTGAAGAGAACTTCCAAATGTGAAGAAGGAGCTGAAAATTGATATACAAGAAGCAAGAAGAACACCAAACTTCCACGACGAAAGGAAAAATACAGCAAGACACATAATAGTAAAGCTCCCAAGAATCCAGGACAAGGAAAAAATAATGAAGCTGGCAAGAGGGAAGAAACAGATAACATTCAAAGGAAAACCAATCAGGCTGACATCAGACTTCTCCGAAGAAACACTACGGGCAAGGAGAGAGTGGAGGGACATAGTCAACAGAATCCAAGAAAACAGATGCCAACCAAGAATACTCTATCCCGCAAAGCTCTCCTTCCTCTTTGAAGAAAGAATATGGACCTTCCCAGACAAACAGAAACTCCGGAATTTCATTGCAACTAAACCCCCACTCCAAAAAATAATACAAGGAGTCCTAAAGCCAGAACCTCAGAGGGACGAATAACAATGAAAGAAGGACAAAAAAAAAGTTATTAAAAGAATAAATAAATAAAATCAAAGGAAAGACAAGCACAATGGCAAATACAGATGTTAACATATCAATATTAACTCTAAATGTAAATGGACTAAACTCTTCAATAAAAAGACACAGAGTTGCAGCCTGGATTAAGAAAACAAACCCAACCTTTTGCTGTCTCCAGGAAACACATTTAGCTACAAAAGATAAAAATAGGCTCAAAGTTAAAGGATGGAAAACAATCCTACAAGCAAATGGACCAAAAAAGAAAGCAGGAACAGCTATACTTATATCAGATAAAACAGATTTCAAACTCAAAAAGATAAAAAGAGACCCCAATGGTCACTACATTATGATCAAGGGGACAATACTTCAAGAAGAAATAACACTCATTAACATATACTCACCAAACGAAGGAGCACCAAAATATATCAGACAACTGTTGTCCTCTCTGAAAACAGACATCAGAGAAAACACATACGTAGTGGGAGACTTCAGCACACCACTATCAACAATGGATAGATCAACAAGACAAAAAATAAGTAAAGAAACCAAAGCTCTAAATAAGGACCTAGAGCAATTGGGCTTAACAGACATCTATAGAACACTAAACCCCAAAAAAACGGAGTACACATTTTTCTCAAGCGCACACGGATCATTCTCCAGGATCGATCACATACTGGGGCACAAGACAAACATCAACAGATACACCAAGATTGAAATCATATCAACCATCTTTTCTGACCATGAAGGCATCAAACTAGAAATAAACCATAAAAAGAAGGCAAGGAACTTTCCTACCTCATGGAGATTAAAAACCACACTACTGGAAGACCATTGGACTAATGAGGAGATCAAAGAAGAAATTAAAAAATTTTTTTAATTGAACGACAAGGAGGACAACAATATCCTAAATGTAAGGGATGCAGCAAAAGCAGTAATAAGAGGAAAATATATAGCAATAGAAGCTCACATCAAGAAACAAGAAAGAACGCAAAGAAACAACCTAATCTCGAAGCTCAAAGATCTAGAAAAGAACAACAAAAAAAACCCCAAACCAGTAGAAGAAAAGAAATAATAAAAACCAAAGCAGAAATAAATGAAATTGAAACTAAAAAAACAATCCAAAAGATCAATGAAACCAAGAGCTGGTTCTTTGAAAAAAATCAATAAAATAGACAAACCCCTAGCCAAGCTCACAAAGGAAAAAAGGGAGAAAGCACAAATACACAGGATCATAAATGAAAGAGGAGAAATCACAACGGACACAGCAGAAATCAAAAGAATAATCAGTAACTACTATGAACAGTTATATGGAAACAAGTTCAACAATCTAGAGGAGATGGACAAATTCCTACAACTCTACAATCACCCAAAGCTAGATAAAGAAGAAATAGAACACCTAAAAGACCAATTACAATTAGCGAATTGAAATGGTAATCAAAAACCTCCCCAAAAACAAAAGCCCAGGACCTGATGGATTTACAAATGAATTCTACCAAACATTCAGAGACGAATTAGTGCCTATCCTTCACAAACTCTTTCCAAAAAATTGAGAAGGAAGGGACAATAGCAAACACGTTTTATGAAGCCAACATTACACTAATACCAAAACCGAACAAGGACAACACAAAAAAGGAAAACTACAGGCCAATCTCCCTAATGAACACTGATGCAAAAATCCTCAATAAAATTTTAGCTATCAGAATCCAACAATGTATCCATAAGATAATTCACCACGACCAAGTAGGATTCATTCCAGGGACACAAGGATGGTTTAACATCCGAAAATCAATCAACGTTATCCAACACATCAACAAAAAGAAATATAAAAACCATATGATAATATCAATAGATGCTGAGAAAGCTTTCGACAAAGTGCAACACCCATTCATGATAAAAGCCCTTGAAATTCTGGGGATACAAGGAACATACCTCAACATCATAAAGGCCATCTATGACAAGCCAACAGCCAGTATCATTCTCAATGGTGAAAAGCTGAAAGCAATTCCATTAAGATCTGGAACAAGACAAGGATGTCCACTCTCACCACTGCTTTTCAATATAATACTGGAAGTCCTAGCCAGGGCAATAAGACAAGAGAAAGACATCCAAGGAATCCAAATAGGAAAAGAAGAAGTCAAACTATCACTATTTGCAGACGATATGATATTATACATAGAGAACCCCAAAAACTCCACAGAAAAGCTAATTCAACTCATCAATCAGTTCAGTAAAGTGGCAGGATACAAAATCAACACGCAAAAGTCAGTAGCCTTCTTATACACAAACAATAAATCTGAAGAAGAAGAAATCAAAAAAACCATCCCTTTTTTTATTGAAACAAAAAAAATCAAATATTTGGGAATAAATCTAACAAAAGAGGTAAAGGACCTATACAAAGAAAACTATAAAACACTGTTAAAAGAAATAGAAGAAGACACAAAGAAATGGAGAGACATCCCCTGCTCATGGATTGGAAGAATAAACATTATTAAAATGACCATCCTTCCAAAAGCAATATACAGATTCAATGCTATTCCAATCAAAATTTCAATGTCATTCTTCAAAGAAATAGAACAATTATTGATGAAATTCATATGGAATCACAAAAAAACCCGAATAGCCAAAGCTCTCCTGAAAAAAAAAAGAAGGGAATGGAGGCATCACACTCCCAGACTTCAAACTCTACTACAAAGCCATAATCATCAAAACTGCATGGTATTGGAACAAGAACAGACATACAGACCAATGGAATCGAATAGAAAATCCAGAAATAAACCCACAGATTTATGGTCAACTAATCTTTGACAAAGGAGCAAAAACTATGCATTGGAGCAAAGAAAGTTTGTTCAATAAATGGTGCTGGGAAAACTGGGTCGCTACATGCAAAAGAATGAAGCTTGACCACTACCTCACACCATACACAAAAATCAACTCAAAATGGATTAAAGAACTAGACATAAGACCTGAAACCATAAAATATATAGAAGGAAATATAGGCGAAACACTACGTGATTTGCACATCAAAGACATCTTTACAGACACATCACCCAAAGCAGTGATAGTGAAGGCAAAGATAAACAGCTGGGACTACATCAAATTAAAGAGCTTTTGCACAGCAAAAGAGACAATAACAAAAACAAAGAGAAACCCCACCAACTGGGAGAACATTTTTGCACCCAACACTAATGATAAAGGACTGATCACAAAAATCTGCAAAGAGCTGATGAGACTCAACAACAACAAAGAAAAGAATCCAGTCAAAAAATGGGCAGAAGAGCTAAAAAGAAACTTCTCTGAAGAGGAAATGCAAATGGCCAACAGGCATATGAAAAAATGTTCAACATCACTTGTCATCAGGGAAATGCAAATCAAAACTACCATGAGATACCATCTTACACCAGTGAGAATGGCACATATTTAAAAACTAGCAACAACAAATGTTGGCGAGGGTGTGGAGAAAAAGGAACTCTTCTGCACTGTTGGTGGGAGTGCAAACTGGTCCAACCACTGTGGAAAGCTGTGTGGAGATTTCTGGACCTACTAAACATAGAGCTTCCATATGATCCAGCAATTCCACTCCTAGGTATTTACCCAAAGGACACAGAAACATCAATTCCAAAGAACACCTGCACCCCTATGTTTATAGCAGCACTGTTTACAATAGCTAAGCTTTGGAAACAACCCAAATGCCCAAAAATAGATGACTGGATCAAGAAGATGTGGTACATATATACCATGGAATATTACTCAGCATTCAAAAAAGATAAACACATGCAATTTGCAGCAACATGGATGGCGCTGGAAGGGATCATGCTCAGTGAAATAAGCCAAAAAGAAAAAGAAAAATACCGGATGGTCTCACTCATAGCAGGAATCTAGAAAACTTAAATAAGGGACCAGGAAAATGAATAACTATAAGAAAGTGAAAATCAAAATCAACAAAAAACTATGAACCAGAGACACTTTTAGGGGGGCGGGGGCGGGAGGGGAGGGATTGGATTCAGAATGGGGGGGCTGCAATTGTATGGGGAATATAACAATAAAATTTATAAAAAAAAAAAAAAAGCTTTAACTCACTACTGAATAATGAAAGATAGTAAAGAAAGAGCTCAGCCTTGCAGCTATGACCACCAAGATCAAGGAATAAATCCTTCTGTGAGTCATTATCATGCTCTTTACATTTATTACTAAATGTGAAAGAAATGTATTAAGTGTATTACATGTACACATGTAAATAGACAGTAGATATTCCCCCCCAGGATCCTAAAAGAAAATGTCCATACTGAGTTAAAAGTCTGGAGATTATACTAGAAAATGAAGGTTAATTAAGTGGCATGATTATTTAAAATCCCTTAATTTAATACACATAAGGTACAACGAGATATTAAAGAACTATTGACCTTTAACACCAACAAGAGACCAGAAAAGACAGATAAATTGATGAGGTCAGAATTGTGCCTGTGTAGGGTAAGGTAAAAAGTATCAGGCTTTTCTGCCCTCCCGCCATTAGGAGGATGACGGAGCCCTGTGGTTCTGAATGCATGCCTGATGGCGGGCACCTGGAGTGGGGTGTGGGCCTATACAGATGGGATTCACCTGGGCTAAGACTGGGTTTTTAAGGGCAGCGTCACGGAGATGCCAGCAGGGGCAGAGAAGCCGAGAGAGAAGCCAAGCCATGAGAAGAGCAGAGAGAACATGAGAGAAGGCTGGAGAGCCCAGAGTGAAGACTTGCCAGGGCCTGAGAGGCCTACCAGCTTCCTGGCCCCCCAGCACTCCTGCCTACAGTGTACCTGGTAATCCCAGTGAAAGCCTGCAAAAGCTACTGAGGGCTCCAGGACTCCTTCTTTACCCGGTCTGCTGGATCAGAAAACCTGCACTGTGCATTCCTCCCCTTACAGCATGTAAGTGGTGTCAGGAGTAGTCTGGAAATTTCGCCTAATTTCCCAGTAAAAAGGAAATTTTTTTTTTAAGTCATAGTGCTTGTTTTCTGGGTAGTTCCTAATTATTTTTGTTTATGAGAATCAGAACATAAATACTGGAAAATCAAATTATGTGGATATAACCATGCCAAAGTGGAAATCAAAGAGTATGGGTAATTTGGAGTTTGTGCCTTTCTCATTTACCTATTTCTTGCAAGACTTTGGGGATAAATGACATGCTTGTGCCTCAGGTTAATTCATTGAGTAATCAAGTACAGAGTGTACTATAGTTTGTCTATAAGGTGATACAAAATATTGGACTAATTTTTCCTGAAAACAAACTATCTTGAATATAATAGCAATGAAGCTATGCCAGCACGACTTTCTTTTCATTACCCCATTCAATGGAATTTTATTTGGAATACTTCTGGGATGGTAATTTCTAATGCCTTCAGTATTTAGGTTTAACTGCTTATTTTAAAATAGATAAGACCTTAGAGGCAAAATGAGCCAGGATGTTAGTAATAGTTATATTCATTTATCAAAAGAAAGGCGTTAGATTGACCCAGAGTAATGTTGCTGCTAAGTTTGCTTTTTCCTAACTCAAGAAAATGTAATAATTTTCTGAATCTCTCGTAAACTTCGGGCATGATGTCTCTGTATTGAATTATATAGTCAGTTTTAGGGAGGTTTAATTAATTAATTTTTTACCTTTTTTTAAAAAAAATATTTAATTTATTTATACAAGCACTGGGTACAGTCAGAAGTGCGGAGGGTAAGAGAATTCACTGAGCCAGAATGGGGAGCAGAGCAGGCAGAAGGCCCGAGGTACACTGCTGAGGAGAGCAGCGGGCTGCAGGAGAGGTCTGCACACCATGTGGGACCCTCCCCGGTGGCTGGGTTGCAGCCGGGGATCGAACCGGTGCTGCAGAGGCTGCGGGCAGCTTCGCAACCCAGCGCTCAACTGCTGCGCCACCGGGGAGGCCCGAGGTTTAATTTATATACAGCAAAAATCATCCCTTTTGGATGTAGAGCTTGTTGAGTTGTAACAAATGCAAAAGATAATCACCAGATAATGGAAATATAAAACATTTCTACAATTCCTAAGAGTTCCTCCTGTCCCTTTGCAGTCCATCCCCCTCCCCATACCCTGGCAAGGGCTGATCTGATTTGTTTCTGTAGTCGTGCTTTTCCTAAGGAATGTAATTTATTATGTCTTTCCGAATGGCTTTATTCACTTAGCAAAATGCTTTTGAATTACATGGTTTCGTCCATCAGAAGTGCATTCCATTTAGTTGTTTTGTCATATTTTTATGTTTGAGTATGACCCGATTCCTCTATTCTTGCACCCATTGATGGATGACTTTTTATTGTGATAAAATACATATAACATAAAATTAATCATCTTAAAGTGTACAATTCAGTAGCACTTACTACATTTTCAACCATTAGAGGTGGGGTTGTTCATTTCACCACCTCCACCCTCACCCTCCACTGTCCTTTTAAAGCACAAAGTAACAAGGTCATGAGGCATAATTCTTGGAATCTTTTGAAGCATTTTTCAGGTGATTGGCAACACCTGTCACTCTAGCGATTGTTAAGGCCCAGTTAATAACATTGATAGATGTTGCGAAGACTAGAACCAAGACATTGACACCTGTCAGTTAACTAGACCATCTGGCACCTCCCAGAGACTTCATCCAGAGTCCCTGATGCACATTCCTCCTTCCCCTTTATGTACCCTTTCAAATGGTGGCTGGAGGGTCAGCCTTTTCTGAGTGAGTTAACTGCTGTGTTCCCTGTGGAAGCACTACCTGTAATTAAACTTTCTTTGTGAAAATTCATGTGGTTCAGTCCTTGAGTGACTATCAGAACAACAGGTTCAGGTCAGCAACAAATTCACAAAATGCAACAATCACCAACCACTCTTTAATTCTGGAATATTTTCATCTCAAAAGGAAACCCTATTACCCACCAAGCAGTCACTTACTGTTTCCTATACCCATCTGCTTGTGTTTCTGTAAATGTGCCTCTTCTGGATACGTCATATAAAAGGAATCATACAATATGTGCCTTTTATGTCTTGTTTATTTCACTCAGCATAATGTTTTCAAGTTTTATCCATGTTGTAGTATGTGTCAGTACTTTGTTCCTTTTTTTATGGCTGAATAGCATTCCTCTGTATGGCATACCACATTTTATTCATTCATCAGTTGATGACCATTTAGATTGTCTCCATTTTCCAACTATTGTAAATGAGGATACTATAAATGTCCTTTTTTTAAAAAAAATTGAAGTGACATTGCATTATAACATAAGTTTCAGGTGTGCATCATTATAAATCAGCATCTGTATATACCATGTTAAATTCACCACTAAAAGTCCAGGACTACCTTCAATATACAATTGTATTCTTATCTGTCCTTTTCCTCTATATACCACATATGGGTGAACTCATACCATGTTTGTCTTTTTCCCTCTGACTTATTTCACTAAGCAAAACGCCCTCTAGGATGCTCACTAAGCATTTCACTAGTGTTTATTTCGCTAAACACCCTCTAGGAGGCATTGTTGTTGCAAATGGCAGGACTTCATCTCTTACAGCTGAGTAGTATTCCACTGTGTCCATTTTGTCTATCTGTGTGTGTATGTATGTATACACCACCTCTTAATCCAATCATCTGTCAGTGGGCAGTGAGGTTGTGTCCAGCTCTTGGCCATTGTAAATAGTATTGCAAAAAGCACAGGGGAGCATGTATCACTTCAAAGCAGTGCTTTTATGTTCTGGAGTAAATATCAGAAGATAACTGGATCGTATGGGATTTCTGTTTTTTGTTTTTGAAAAATCTCCAAGCTGCTTTGCATAATGATTGCACCAGTTTACATTCCCACAACCTTGCACAAGGGTTCTTTCCACATCCTCTCCAACACTTGTTTTTTTTTTTTTTTTGGATAGTAACCATTCTCACAGGTATGAGTTGATACTTCATTGTTGTTTTGATTTTCATTTCCCTGTGAACTGTCTTGGATAACTTTTGTTTGAACAACTTCAGTTGTTTCTGCTTATATAACCTATGGTGTACCATAGGTAATCCAGTGTTCAACTCATTGAGAAGCTGTATAACTATTTTCCACAGAAGCTGCAGTATTATATATTCCCACCAGCAATATATAAGGGTTCCTATTTCTTCACATCCTCATAAACACTCGTTATTTTCCTTTTAAAAACATTTTATTATAGCAATTTTAGTGGATCTGAAGCAATATCTCAATGTGATTGCTGTTTGCATTTTCCTAAAGATGGTGAGCATTTTTTCATGTATTGATCATTTGTATAGCTTCCTTGAAGAAATGTATATTCAAGTTCTCTGCCCATTTTTAAGTTGAGTTGTTGGTATTTTGTTTTGGAATTGTAAGTGTTCTTTATGTATTTTGGATATATGTTCATTATCAAATATATGCAGAGGCTGCGGACAGCTCCATAGTGCTGTACTTAACTCCTTACACCACCAGGGAGGCCCTGAACTTTTTGGTAAGAAAGACAAGGTAGTCTTATTAATGTCAATAATTCATTTAAAATACATTTGAACCCATCTATTTATGAAAACGTAATTTAGATTCTAAAATACATTTTTTGGGGGCCTTCCTGGTGGTGCAAGGGGTTAAGCACCGCTCTATAAAGCAATCCGCAGCCTCTGCAGTGCCAGTTCTACCCCCGCTGGCCGTGGAGACACCCACATGGCATGGCAGACCTCTCCTGTCTCGCCTGCTGCTCCCCTCAGCGGTGTATTTCAGTCAGTCTGCCTGTTTTGTTACCCGCTCTGTTTCTGGTGAATCCTCTCACCCCCTTCATCTCTGGCCTTGTATGCAAGACCCCAGGTCTTGTATGCATAAATAAATAAATCTTTAAAAAAATAAAATACATTTTTGGAAATATTTGGGTGTGGAAGGGTGAGAGATTGTTTTCCATTCACTCAAATTCCTTACATACCAGGGAGGAAAAAATACAAGTTTAAAATGCGGCTTCATTGTAATAGAGTGGTCCTCAGGGGAAGGGGGAGGTTCCAGGTTCCCTGCCCCTCCCAAGGAAGGGTGAAGCTGAGCAAGAAGGAGGTGAAGAATGAGAGACTGGAAAAAGGAATAAGGATGGAGAGCCAGAAGGATGGAAGAGGCACATGCAGCAGAGAGATATGTGAAGAAGCCACACTTGCTTCTTTTTTTTTTTTTCTTTTTTTTACTTTTACAAACTATTTTCCATTAACCTTATTTCCACTTTCTGTTCAAGTCTCTGGAAGAACAGCTTAAGACCACTCAGTGGTTGTTCCCACCCACTCAGTGGCTTGAGCAGTGGGAGCTGCAGACCAGTCTTCAGTGGCAGGCTGGGCGCTCCAGTCTTCAGTAGGGAACTGCTGGATAGGTACAGAGGGCACCTGCACGCCTTCAGACCAGTCTGCCACTTCAGGCTGAGTAGCAGTAAACTCAGGAGCTGGAGCCGTCCATTCGCCCTGAAATTCCTCCTTGGTCACAGCCTTTTCAGCAGCAGCCTGCTCTTCCTTTTCAATCTCTTCAGGATCCCTGTAGAAGTAGAGATCAGGCATGACCTCCCAAGGGTGTTCACGGGAGATGGTGCCACGCATGCGCAGAACTTCCCGGGCCAGCATCCACCACATGAGACCCACTGAGTGAGCTCCCTTATTGTTGCAGGGGATGGCAATGTCCACATAGCGCAGAGGAGAGTCTGTGTTACACAGAGCAATGGTAGGCAGGTTAACGTAGGATGCCTCTGTGAGAGGCTGGTGGTCAGCCCTGGGATCGGTAACCACCAAAAGTCTTGGCTCCCGGAAAGCTGCCTGGATCTGGTTAGTGAAGGTTCCAGGAGTGAAGCGGCCAGCAATAGGAGTAGCTCCAGAGGCAGCAGCAAACTTTAGCACAGCTCGCTGGCCAGTGTTCCTGGATGATATGACACTGACATCAGCCGGATTTTCAATGGCAACAATGGCACAAGCTGCCAGCAGGAGCTTCTCCCAGGTTCTCTTCAAATTTATGATATAGATGCCATCACTTTTCCTTTTGTAGATGTACTGTTCCATCTGGAAGTCAAGGTTGGTGCCACCTAAGTGGGTTCCTGCTGCAAGGAATTTGAGGACATCCTCCTCCTTCATTTGCAGGACATCGAGGGCTCCGGGCATTGTGAAAGTTTCCCCTTTAAGTTACGATGGAAACCCAGAACAACGCCGTATGGAGCTCTCTCTGGGGAGCGCGGAAAGGCCACACTTGCTTCTTGACCTTGGAATTTGTACCAGGTACTTGGGGACATGGAAAGACACTTGAAAGAGATAAGTGTTTGGGCAAGGAGTGGGGGCTTAGTTTTTAAATTTGGTAATGATATCACAACACCAAGGTCATCTATGTAAATATGCATGTGAGTTACTGTAATTCCATGGTAATTCTGTATTAGAGCATTCTTTATCATTACCTGATTGGAGTTTCCAATTATTGACTTTACTAAAATGTACAGTTAAGAAAGCCTTAACTTGGGCCTCTCCGGTGGCACAGTGGTTGAGCGCTGGGTTGTGAAGCTGCCCGCAGCCTCTGCAGCGCCGTTTCGATCCCTGGGCACCAGCGAGGGTCCCACATGGCGCGCAGACCTCTCCTGCCACCCGCTGCTCCCCTCAGCAGTGTACTTCGGTCCTTCTGCCTGTTCTGCTCCCCACTCTGGCTCTGGTGAATTCTCTCACCCTCTTGTGCTTCTGACTGTACCCAGTGCTTGTATAAATAAATGAATAAATCTTTAAAAAAAAAAAAAAAGCCTTAACTTGAATTTCTCAATTTTATTCTCTAATGTGTCTTAGGTGCCTGGAAAAATAGATAACAAATTTCAAATGACCAATTAATATAACTGTTGAATAAATTAAAAAATTTTTTACCAGAGATGTGATGTTTCTCTATTTCTCAAAAAATAATTTAAATTTAAGGTCCCAAATTCATGTACATGCAATAATATGGATGAATCTTGAAAGTATTACTGTAAGTGAAATAAGCCAGACTCACAAAGTTACCAATGATTCCATTTATATGACATTTTGAAAAGGCAAAACAGATGAGTGGTGCCAGGGATGGGGGTTGGGGGGAAGTGTTGATTACAAAGGGACGGGGTGGTTTTGGAAGGAAATGGAACTGTTCCTTGTTTTGATCTTGGTGGTAGTTTCGAGACTCAAATCATGTAAAATCATAGTGCATAGTTTTAGTAAAGTGTAGTTTTACTGTCTATAATCATTTTTTTAATGGAAAAAACTATTGCCCAAAGATTTCTAAGGATCCACAAACACTTTATCACATTCATAAAGGCCTTTTCTACCCAGGGATCTCCTGGGTAACTTTACTGGTATGTGTTTTGTCATAATAATCCATGGGAAAGGCCATTCAGCCCATGATGGAAATATTTATACCAGTAACTATTCTGGTATGATTGCTGGAGTTCTATGCTGATATCTACTTGTCCCCTTCTAATATCTGCTTCTCATGTAGGACTTCAGTGATTTGTCCTAACTAAATTTTATTGCTTTTTTGTTGTGGTATCATTACTAAATTTAAAAACTGAACCCCCACTCCTTGCTCAGCAGGCAAGTTTGGGGAGTCTGAATAGTAAAAGGGAGTGGAGGGCCTCCCTAGTGGTGAAAGGGGTTAAGATGCAACCTATGAAGCTATCCACAGTCACTGCAGCACGAGTTTAATCTCCAGCCAGGGAGCTATCCACATGGCGCAGCAGACCTCTCCTGACTCGCCCGCTGCTCCCCTCAGCAGTGTATTTCAGTCAATCTGCCTGTTCTGTTCCCTGCTCTGTCTCTGGTGAATCCTCTTACCCCCCTCACCTCTGGCCTATGCCCCAGCTCTTGTATGCATAAATAAATCTAAAAAAAAAGAAAGAAAAGGAGTGGATGGAACAGCCAAGGAAACTGGAACATGATATCCTGAACATGATATCCACTAAATTGATACTGATCATTAGTCAGTGCACACCCAAAACTAGTCACCCTCAGTGCCAATCAATGACGCCCGTACTATAGAGTCTCAGGACATTTTCTGACTCTCTGTGCAGCAGACCTCTCCTGTCTCACCTGCTGCTTCTCTTTGCGATGTCTTTCAACAAACATACCTTTTCTGTTCTCCATTCTATCTCTGGTGAATTCTTTCACCCCCACACCTCTGGCCTAGAGTCCAGTACTTCCCCACAACACTTTTTTTTCCCAGTTGTGGAAAGGACATTCCCAGGTAATTCTGAAAATACATATTTCCATCATGGGCTGAATGACCTTTCCCATGGATTATTATGACAAAACACATTGGTTATGTCTAGGTTTGGGATAGTTAGGGTTTTCTTATTACACCGAAACTTGCCATAGTCCATGCTTCAAGAAAAATGCTGTATTTTAGAAATGTTTAATGTCTGAGTTAGGAACTCTAGGGAAGCAAAAATTTGTCACCCCAAAACATGTCTTTTTGACAAAAACTTGATTTCAGGGAGGAACTCTGAAGACTGGGGGAAAGTTGCTTTTGATGTTGTACTTTTTTTAAGATATTATTTATGCATAGAAAAGCTGGGGTGCAGGCCAGAGATGCAAGGGGATGGAAGGATTCGGCAGAGACAGAGTGGGCAGCAGAACAGGCAGATGTACTAAAATACACTGCTGAGGGGAGCAGCAGTTGAGAGAGGAGAGGTCTGCTGTACAACGTGGGTCAGTTTTTCGGGCAGAGGATCTAACTTGTGTTGCAGTGGCTGGCGACAGCCTCAAACTGCTGAGACTTAAGCCCCTGTGCCACCATGAAGGCCCTGCTTTTGATGTTTATGTAAACTCCTCTCTATAAATGTCTGCTCCAGAAAACCTAATCCTTTTAGCTCTTTTCCAAAAGAGAATGCAGAAGCACCTTTATTTTCCCCAGTAAACATCTTAACTGCATCCCCATATCTTTTTTTAGATGTAATTTTTTTCAAATATTTATTTATAGAAGAACTGGGGTACAGGCCAGAAGCACAGGAGGGTGAGAGAATTCACCAGAGACAGAGCGGGGAGCAGAACAGGCAGACGGACTAAAGACATTGCTGAGGGGAGCAGTGGGCGAGACAGGAGAGGGCTGCCTTGCCATGTGGGTATCTCTCTGGCCAGCCAGGAATCTGAAATTGAACCTGCGCTGCAGAGGCTGCAGACAGCTTCACAGTGCTGCGCTCAACCCGCTGCACCACCGGGGAGGCCCTGTATTCCCATTTCTTCCCCAACTCCCTTGTCTTAGCTGAACTATTTAAGAGACAACCAAAGCCACACCGGCAAGTTACTCATACTGGGGCTCTTCCATGTTTATAGGAGGCATGTATGCTGTTGTTAAACTTCTATATGGCTTTTTTCTCATCAATCTGTCTGATGCTTGTTTGATTATTTGCCAGCCTAGAAGGACCCAGAGGCTTATGGGATGATTTCCTTTGTGCCCAGACAAAAACTACCTTCTGCTCACCAAACTCAAAAGCTTCTGCATAGCAAAAGAGACAATTAACAAAGTAACATGGCGGCCTACAGAGTGGGGAAAAAAAATTGCAAAGCATATATTGGGTAAGGGTTTAATGTAATTTTTTTTTTTTTTTTAAAGTAACCATCTTAAGACTCTGAATAGGGCCTGCCTGCTGGTGGCGCAGCGGTTGAGCACTGGGTTGCGAAGCTGTCCGCAGCCTCTGCAGACCTCTCCTGCCGCTCGCTGCTCCCCTCAGCAGTGTACTTCGGTCCTTCTGCCTGCTCTGCTCCCCGCTCTGGCTCTGGTGAATTCTCTCACTCTCCCACGCTTCTGACTGTACCCAGTGCTTGTATAACTAAATAAATGAATCTTAAAAAAAAAAAAAAAAACTTTGAATATATACATTATTTGCTTCCATTTAATAATAATAAAAAATGAAAGAAACTACCTTATATAGATCAGCCATACTCAAAACTCTCCAGAGATGGGCATCACAAAGAGGAAATTGTATCATCCTATCTTTACTCTTACATATTCTGCCGCACTCCATGTATGCCTGGTTTCAAAGCATAGCGTAGAATCCTTTCACCACAGACCACTAGTCTCTATCCTCATATTTGCAGAGACTTCAAAGGAGTACACCTACTCCATTGCTCTAGCCTGTCAGCAGTGTCATAGCCATTGTCTAAAAAATATCAAATAGGGCCTCCCTGGTGGCACAAGGTGTTAAGACACAACCTATGAAGCTAACTGCAGGCACTGCAACATGAGTTCAAACCCTGGCCAGGGAGATACCCACATGGTGCAGCAGACCTCTCCTGAGTCGCCCACTGCTCCCCTCAACAGTGTAATTCAGTTAATCTGCCTGTTCTGTTCCCCACTCTGTCTCTGGTGAATCCTCTCACTCCCCAACATGTCTGGCCTGTATCCCAGTTCTTGTATACATAAATACATAAATCTTTAAAAAAAAATCAAATACTTCCTACTTTGGGAGTTTCAACTAGTCAATAATACAAGTATGTGCTAGATAGAAAATTCATAAATATCTTGGGTTAAGATCCTAATGATATAACTTACTGCCATCAGCAGCGCATGATATAAATGTTGCCCCTTTAACTTCCCAGAAAAATTGCACTGGGACCAATTCCACTTATCATGAATTCTAGTACCTCCCTTTTCAGACTCTCTCCTTTCCCTAAATTTTCAGTTAACTCAAGGCCTTAATTCAAAAGTTCAGCCTGACATCCTTCCTATGGCAGAGACCATTAGCTGGTTACTAAATTAGGACTGCTAGATTTAGCATATAAAAATACAAGATGCACAAATATTACATAGAATATACTTGTGCCAATAACAACAACAACAAGAAATTGTTGTTTATCTGAAATTAAAATTTAACCTGGTGTCCTATATTTTCTTCTCTCTGGGCACAGAGTTTTACTGTATTTCTCAGTCTCTATTGTATTTAGGTGTGATCATATGACTGAGCCCTACTCATTCAAACCTCTCAAGCATAATTTCTCTTGCTCTTTTCCTTTCTGTCTTTGGATTCCATGTAGTAAAGTTGGTGAAGCCTTAAGATGGAAAGAACCTGGGAACCTCCATTACCACCTGAGTGAGAGGTACCCAGGAGAATCATCCAGGAATCTACATACCATTAACAAAGCATGAACTACTATTTAAGTAAGAAATTTGTATTGTGTGGTCACTGTGGTTAGAGGTTCTGTTATGGACCAAACCTAGGGGAAAAGGGGATGACCTAACATCCACTAAACAGAGACTTGGGTGTAATCAGAAGCCAGCCAAAAAGCAACCTATCTTCCCACTATTTTTTTCACGTCCATGTGGTGGCTTTGCTCAGCCCCTAGTTCCCAGCAGCCTGCCTTCAGAAAGTCAGAAGGTGGATTCCAGAAAGTTCTGTCTTTTACCAATGAGTTTGCTATGAGCATTATCCACCGGCTTGAAGGTTGTTGCTCACTGTTCCTCTTATGGTTTATTGCAGCACATGGTTTTAGATCAGTATCTTGAAGTGGAGTGCTACTGCATTGCCAGTTTGGGTTGCTATAACAAAATGCAATTGATTAAGTGGCTTATAAACAGCAGAAGTTTATTTCTTATAGTTCTAGAAGCTGGAAGTCCAAGGTCAAGACACCAGCAAATTCAGTGAGGGCTTGATTCCTGGTTCATAAATGGTCATCTTTCTGCTTTGTCTTCGTGTAGTACAAGGACACTATCCCATTTGTTAGGGCTCCACTTGCATGATGACCTCCCACTTCTGTCACCATGGAAATTAGCTTTCAACATTTGAATTTTGGGGATACAAACATTCTCTATAGCAACTTCTATAATAAAATCCTAAAATTGGGGCATCCCTGGTGGCCTAGGGGTCAAGTCTCAGTGCTATCACTGCTACAGCCTGAGTTCTGTCCCTGGTTAGGGAGCAAATGCACATATGGCTTAGCAGACCTCTCCTGTCTCACCTGCTGCTCCCCTCAGCAGTGTATTTCAGTACACTTGCCTGTTCTGCTCCCCATTCTGTCTCTGGTGAATCCTCTCACTCCCTGCACCTATGGCCCACACCCCAGTTCTCCTATGCAAAAATAAATACAATTTTTAAAAAACCCTAAAATTTGTGACATCTTTTAGTGTATGAGCAGTAGGAGGTAAGGAAACATATCCAAACCTAGAAAAATGGGGATGCATATTGTACAATGACAAAACATTTGATAAAATGTCACTTTAATTAACTTAGAAGAATGGTGGTATGCCTAAATGAATTTATATTTCTGGGGCAGAGAGGTTTAATTTTGTCTTATCTTCCTCCCTTCCTTCCTTCCTTCCTTCCTTCCTTCCTTCCTTCCTTCCTTCCTTCCTTCCTTCCTTCCTTCCTTCCTTCCTTCCTTCCTTCCTTCCTTCCTTCTTTCTTTCTTTCATTTTCTTTTCTTTTCTTTCTTCCTTCCCTTTTGTGCCATGTACCTCTTTGGCAGTCTGATGAAACTTATGGATCCCATTTCCAATTAGAGTTTTTAAATTTATAAAATAAAATGTATAAGACATAAGGAAACCAATCATATTAACAAACCCTCAGCAGATAATAACCTATCTGCATCTTTATTAATGAATTAAAAAATAAAATCTAGGAAATGTGTAATGGTAAATTTAATGTGTTAAGATGATTGGGCCACCTGGTACCCAGATATCTGCCAAACATTATTCTGGGTGTGTCTGTAGGTTGTACTGGGTGAAATTAACATGCAAATCAATAATGAGTGAAGCAGATTGCTTTCCCCCAATGTCAGGGATCCATAGGGGTCACGAGAGCCATTGAAGGTATAAATAGAACAGAAAAACTGAGTAAGGGAGAATTTGTTCACTTTTCTGCCTGTTTTTTTTTTTTTTTCTTCTACCTGACTGTTTTCATGCTAGGACATTGATCCTCTTCTGACTTCAGATTGTTGGGCACAAAGGAAATCACCCTATACCCCTCTTGATTCTCAAAAGGCCGGCACATAGTCAAACAAGAACCAGACAGACTGATAAGAGAAAAAAGCTATAGAGAAGTTCAATAATAACATATAAACTAGGGACCTCCCTGGTAGCATAGGGGTTAAAGTACAGCCCTATCAAGCTATCACCTGTCACTGCGGCATGAGTTCAATTCCCAGCAAGGGAGCTAACCCACATGGCGCAGCAAACCTCTCCTGTCTCCTCTTAGTATTGTATTTCAGTAGATTTTCCTGTTCTGCTCCTCACTGTCTCTAGTGAATCCTCTCACCCCCGAATCTCTGGCCTACATCCCAGTTCTTGTATGCATAAATAAATAAAAGTAAATCTTTAAAAGCTAATAACATGTAAATTAATGGTAAATCAGTAAAACTTTATTTTTTTTTTTTAAGATTTATTTTTATTTATTTATTTATTTTTTATACAAGCACTGGGTACAGTCAGAAGCACGGGAGGGTGAGAGAATTCACCAGAGCCAGAGCGGGGAGCAGAGCAGGCAGCAGGACCTAAGTACACTGCTGAGGGGAGCAGCAGGCGGCAGGAGAGGTCTGTGCGCCATGCGGGACCCTCCTCTGGTGGGCCGGGGATCGAACCAGCGCTGCAGAGGCTGTAGGCAGCTTCGCAACCCAGTGCTCAACCGCTGCGCCACCGGGGAGGCCCTAAAACTTTATTTTAAAGAATAGAATGTATACCTTTGTATACTTGGAAGAGACCCGGCATGACTGAATAACTCACCACATAGCTTCAGATACCATCTGAAATATCTTTTTTTTTTTTTTTTTTCTGAAATATCTTAAGACTAAGGAGGTTGGGGAAAAGGAAAGGGAAAGGTCAGTCAGGGAGCATCAGGGAAGGTACAGTAAACAAAGGCATGCAGATTTAAGTTCTGCCTTCTCCCTTGAAGAGAAGAAATAATGAAGTCTTCCCAATACAATGAAGTAGACACGTTTACAAAGAAATGTTTTTTCAAAGGCACTATTCATTCAGCCTTCAGGGTCTCTCCTATGAAATCAGCGTTTTGCCAAAAACATATTTTGGGATGGAGAGTTTTGCTCCCCTGCAGCACTCAGACTTGGACTGGAACTTGCATTATTGACTTTTCTGGATCTCAGGCTTGAATACTCAGTCTAGAACTACACCATCAGCAGTTCTGTCTCCAACTTGCTGACTTTAGATCTTAGAATATCATAATTTCAAACTAATGATGAGTGCTTGAGTATTCACATTATCTTGAGATATGTGCAACAACTAGAAAATGATTTGAAAACACTTGTGTCTTATAATTCATAAGAACTGAATTTGTGTGTTGCCCATATTCCTTAGTTGAAGGAAGGAATTAAATTTCATCTGGAGGATTGTGTAAAATAAAGATGTAATATTTCCCCCTGGTCAGTGTATGCTGTTGCTTTACTGCTATCAAGTGAGAATTATTTCAGAAACTATCTTTGGGCTACTGCAGCCCTTTGTCTACAGGTGCAGAAAGTTAGAATGTGTTCACATCCCCACAGGGCAACCCACAGCCAATAACTGCCTGATAAGGATATATGAGAACCTAGCTTTTTTGCTTTGAGGTTGTACAGGGCTGAGGTACAACTGATGCTTTAGAGTTCTGTGGGAATCAAGCTAGATTGGTTCTTGCATAACATTGCATCCTGTCATTAATCTGCTTTTCCCTCTTTCCCAGTCACTCCTTAATAAATCTCTTGTACATGAAGGTTGCTCAGAAACGTTTTGACTCACAAATTCTGCCAAATATCAAAGTTTTTCCTCAGTTCCAGGACTATCTCCACTCTGTTTGCTCTCACAAATGGAATTTACCCTCACAAATTGGTATTTTAAATTTCTAACAAAGGATGTAAATAAATAATGATCAATAGAAAAAATAAATCTCTTGGACATGAATCTTCACTCAGGATCTGTTTCCAGAGAACTTAATTTAATATACTATCGAAATTATAGATGGTCAAGTTATACCAGGTTAAGTATCACTGTTAAAGGAGAAGTGGTTGTGAAGAATTTGAGTGCTAATATATTTGAGGTTTAAATTTCTGCTCTCAGCAAATTGTTTAGAGATAGATGAGCCTAAGTTAGAATTGAGATGGACTCAATCCAAGCAGAGATCAAAGAGAATGAAGTAACTCCAGAGATTACGAACTTTATAGGGATGGAAAATCATACTGTTTCTAGATTTCAAATAGTAAGAGATAAGATAGAAATAACCTTGAGTGACAAAGGCTCAGTAAGACTTTTAAGTAAACAAAATGATTTAGCTGTGAGATGTACCCTTTTCTGCTAAGCCTTAAGGTTACAGCATTTTAGGTGAAAGAGCAAATCATAGTAGCCTGGAGGTTAAGTCTCAGGCCTGGTTCAATACCTGGCCAGGGAGCTTGCCCACATGGCACACAGTGGACCTCTCCTGTTTCACCCACTGCTCCCCTTAGCAGTGTATTTCAGTAGATCTGCCCATTCTGCTCCTCATTTTGTCACTGGTGAGTCCTCTCACTCCCTGTATCTCTGGCCTGCACCCCAATTCTTCTACGCAAAAATAAATAAAATTTTTTTTTTAAATTGCAAATCATGGGGTTAAGAAGTAAGACAGGCTTGAGAATTGAGTCTATATATGGTTTACAAATTTAGCAAATAAAATTACAGGTCACCCAATATTTTATCTGGCAACCCAAGGTCTAGAAAGTAAAAAAGGGAGTAATTACTGGCACCAAGTCTTTCTGAAAGGAAGTTAATCACAAACATCCAAATTATATATACATCTTTCAAATCATTCTTCATTTTTGTACAATGTGTGCTTTCTCCTCTCAAGTGTAGTCCCTGCAAAATTCCCACCACCAAGTCACCCATGCACCATCACCATAGTCTCATGTGCTCTTCCCTCTCCTGTTTTGATCCTTCTCCCCCCACTCCCCTGCAGAATGGCTCTGATTTATAGTTGCCTGTTAATTTTGTTTTTCAATTTATTATATTTATTTTTTCCTGATCCCTTATTTGGTTCCTCTATATTCCTCCTATAGGTGAAACCATCTGATATTTTTCTTTTTCTTTCTGGCTTATTTCACTGAGCATAATCCCTTCCAGCTCCATCCATGTTACTGTGAATGGCATGAGTTTATCTTTTTTGATTGCTGAGTAGTATTCCATTGTGTATATATACCACATCTTGATTCAGTCATCTATTTTTGGGCATTTGGGTTAAGAAACATACAAATTTTTGAGGGACTCGTACTGATTAAAAAAATAATAATGAGTCTTGTCTACAAAATCTTTTGCCTACCTGGGAGGTTTAAAAACAAACCCCAAACCTCCAAATTTGCATGTGTCGGAAGCATGCTATTGACATCCTCAAATATGACGTATACTCCAATACCTACTTTAGTTGTGGGCACGAAGGACAATGAAAAAGGAAAAACCTCTTAGAAGATGGAGCCAGTTGATACAAAGAAAAATGGTGACTGGAATTTTTCCCAAAGGGCAGGACTTTGGTCTAGTCAAGGTAATTCTCCTCTGCCAAGATAGAAGTCTTCATACAGCCTGCCCAGCTGGTTTTCTCAATTGCTGAGCACAAGCAACTATGTGTATATCCTGTTCTTCCTTTTCCTGAGTGGGAGTTGTTTGTTTGCTTGTCTCTTTTGTTGTGAATAATATGTCCTAACTACATCATTATATGTAGGGAAGGGGAGAAGAGTAATTTATAGAAAACTTATTATCCTGATTCAAAAGTCATGCACAGGCCATGAAGAGCCAGATCCAGAACTAATGGAGAAGACAGTGTATCACCCAAAGATTCTGGATATCGAACTCGGTGTGATGATGGAAGAGTCTTTGGGTTATTTCTGGAGGGGAAAGAAGATTATATTCCATTTATGGCAAAATGGGTGAAATTAATATTTGATGACTGGAAGAGTAGACTATGGCATAGACCAAATCTACATGGTCTTTTCCCCGGTCACATCTTTACGACGTTACCTAGCCTCCCCTGTAGTTAGGTGTGGCCATGTATCCGAGTAGTACAGTAACTTACAGCTCTATTCAAAAAACATCCCAGAGTGCTCCTTCATGTTTTTGCATAGCTGAAAGAATTGAGGGTAGCACCTATTAAAGATGGAAGAACAATATAAAGGACTTTGATACCTAAATTGTCATTCAGAGAGCTACCTGAGGGAACCACCTAGTCATAAACACACATTTTAGGTTGTTCAGTGAATGAAGATTATGTTAAACCACTGAGATTTTGAAGGTTCACCCAATCAGTGGCATCACTCATCAAAGTGATCCGCCTTATCCTGACAAACAGCATCACTGTCACCTGGACACTGTCAGAAATCCAAATTTTCAGTTTCCACCCCACATCTATTGACTCAGAAACTCTTTTTCCTTTAGGTGGTTCTGAAGCACATTGAAGTTTGAGAACCACTATATTAAGGAATCACCTAATGCTAACTACTAAAACACCCAGTGGAAAGCCCCTACAGTTGATGAATCTACTTTTCCTATTGTTTGGGTAAACACGAGACTATTGATTACTAGTCGGACCCTATAGACCAAAGATAATCCTTGAACCTGGTAGAGTCGAGAGAGAACGATACTTTTCACTCAGTGATACGCTCGTCGGAGGTTGCTTTTCTTTTCAAAACATTTTTTTCAGGTTTCCTAAGGACTTAATTTGCACAGAGGCAAGATGGGAAGGGCTCTGCATCTAAAAGAAGTGTCGAGGGCCTCCCTGATGGCGCAAGGGGTTAAGATGCAACCTATGAAGCTGTCCGGCATCCTCTGCAGCATGACTTCGATCCCCCCGGCATACCAGGGAGCAACCCACATGATGCAGCAGACCTCTCCTGACTTGCCCGCTGCTCCCCTCAGCAGTGTACTTCAGTCAATCTGCCTGTTCTGTTCCCCACTCTGTCTCTGGTGAATCCTTTCACCCTCTACACCTCTGGGCTATACCCCAGCTCTTGTTTGCATAAATAAATAAATCTTTTAAAAAAGCGTTGGGGGCCTCCCTGGTGATGCAAGGGATTAAGTCTCAGCACAATGAAGCTATTGGCAGCCACTGCAGTACCAGTTGGTTCCCCTAGCCAGGGAGCTGACCCACATGAGCAGCAGACCTCTCCTGACTCCCCCTGCTGCTCCCCTCAGCAGTGTATTTCAGTACATCTGCCTGTTCTGCTCCCCACTCTGTCTCTGGTGAATCCTCTCACCGCCACCCCACACCTCTGGCTTACACCCAGATCTTGTATGCATAAATAAAATAAGTCTTTAAAAAAAAGAAGAAGAAGGGCCTCTCTGGTGGCTCAAGGGGTTAAGACGCAACCTATGAAGCAGTTGCCAGCCACTGCAGCACGAGCTTGATCCCCGTCAGGGAGCTACCCACATGGCACAGCAGGCCTCTCCTGTCTTGCCTGCTGCTCCCTTCAGCAGTGTATTTCATTCAATCTGCCTGTTCTGCTCCCCACTCTGTCTCTGGTGAATCCTCTCACCTTCCACACCTCTGGCGTGTACCCCAGCTCTTGTTTGCTTACATAAATAAATCTTTAAAAATAAATAAATTAAATTAAAAAAGAAGTGTCAGGCCTCTTAGAGGTGTATTGTGATTTGTGCTGGAGAGAAGGACCCAGCCAGGCAGGGGGAGCTTGATCTTGGAGTCATGGAACCGCTTCGCTGCTGGCTGGAAGCACTTGATCACAGCCTCCTCCTCCTCCCCCCACCTTCATGATCTGGGTGCAGTGGGCTGGGGCCAGGTGCCAGGCAATCAGGTCTCACACAGTAGCACTGGGTGACGGCACCCATGGTGGTCAGGTCATAGTATTCCGGGTACTAATTATACTGCAGCTGAGCTGTGGGAGCTGTAGCACAGCCAGATGCCAAAGTCCTACACCCATGTTGGGGGCGGGGGTGTGTGTGGTGTTTGGGGGGATTGGGAGGGTGTCGAGGGCAGATATCTCCCAAACACATGCTTATAGGAGACAATTTTCCCTGAAGCCTTCTTCATCTTCCTCATCTGCGACACAGAAACCAAAAACAGGACCTGGTGATAATGTCACTCAATGTAAAGATTCATAGATGGTAGAGGGGTGGTGTGTGGCATTTGGGGATAGGCAGGCAGCACTCCTTCATCTTGTACTCTCTCATACAGCTTAATGTTTCCAAGGCCTTCATCTAAAATATTTTGTTGGGCCTCCCCAGTGGCGCAGCGGTTGAGCGCTGGGTTGCGAAGCTGCCTGCAGACTCTGCAGCACCAGTTCGATCCCCGGCTGCTCCCCGGCCACCGGAGGAGGGTCCCACATGGCGCGCAGACCTCTCCTGTCGCCTGCTGCTCCCCTCAGCAGTGTGCTTCGGTCCTTCTGCCTGCTCTGCTCCCCGCTCTGGCTCTGGTGAATTCTCTCACACCCCCGCGCTTCTGACTGTACCCAGTGCTTGTATAAATAAATAAATTTAAAAAAAAATTTTAAAAAATATTTTGTTGAAGTAACTTTGTAATATAACATTATCTAAGTTCAGGTGTGCATCATTATAAGTCAATATCTGTATATACACTACATTAAATTCACCACTGGAAGGCCAACACTGGTCTTCCCATACAATTAATTGATGCTTTTTATCCAAAATGGGGCACTCTCTTCCCTTCTGTAACCACTAATTTGATCTTAAAGTCTAAAAGTTTATTTTTGTTTTATTGAGTTCAGAGGTTGCTTTCAAAGCGGTTCTGTTGGTGCTTGTTTTTCTGAGACTTTGGCACCCATTGTTTGACAGCCTGACAGCCCAGGGACACTGTGTCAGGTATGGTACCTGCTTGTCCTGGTGTGCCAGGGACTTTCCTGGGTTTGGTGCCAGAAGTCCCTCATGGAGGGGATACCCTCTAGGCACAGGCAGCGAGGGATATTTGATCACCTTATTCAATGTAGGTTAAGTAAGGCCTTATGACTGAGATCCTTTTTCTCGTGGGGGTGAGTCACAGCTCCCAAGCACAAAAGGTTCTAATTGCAATCTTTCCTTGATAATTGACCTACTCACCTTTGAAGCCTATGCCCTGATTGCCTCCTAGCAGTCTCCACAAGCCCCTTCTGTGTGTCACTGCTGAGAGGGTCACTTTCAGCACTGATGCATAAAGGTGACCAAATTACTTTCTAGTGCTTACTTCACTGCAGGTGGGAAGAATGTGGCAGGACAGGGATCCAAATTTTCTGGTTAATAATCTACATGTGTAAACCTAGTAGAGGATATGATACATACACCTACTTCACAGTGCAAGATAGAATGTTAACTTTGGATTGACTGATCTACAATGAGAGCTCAAGTAAAGGAAAGATAAGGGTTTTTCTTCTCTGAATTTCCTTAGAACTCATTTGGGGCATTGGCTTTCAGTGATGGGCTTGGCGTACATATCTGAATTAAGTGGGGGGGAATTTTTTGAAGTACAAATCCTTTACTGATATGTCCAGGAAGGATGGTGACATATATTCAGAAAAAAACTGGTGATTTTTATCTGCACCCCCCCCCTATATCTTTTAAATGATTTTGTTAGAGTTGTGTTTCTCTCACCTCAGCAATATTGAGATTTTTAGATCAGAAAATGTGTTGTGGGGGTGGCTTGCCTATGTGTTGTGAAATGTATCCTGCGTGTTATGGTTTTGCAGCTCTTTTGGGATCTACCCACTAGAGGCCAATAGCACAAAAACCCTAGTTATGACAACCAAAAATATCTCCAGACACGGTAAAACCTGCAGGTAGGTTTGCCAGCAAAACAGGGTTTTGTAGGATATGTGCAATATGTGGCACCCCCACTGGAAGGCCAACATTGTCCTTCCCATACAATTAATTAACCCTTTTTACCCAATAATAAGAAATTATTGTTTACTTGAAATCCAAGTGAAACTGTAAATCCTCTGTCTTTATTTGCTCCACCTGGCAACCCTACCTGCTTACAGCTGAGAACCATTAGAACCAGGCTAAAAATGAAAATGGTTATGAAAGCATAAGTAAAACTAAAACCAAATACAATTTAATATCACCTCACTAGAAGCACATTTTAGATACACACTTTATTTTTTTATTATTATTTTTGAAGATTTATTTGTATTTGTTTATGCATACAAGATCTTGGGTGTAGGCTGGAGGTGCGAGGGGTGAGAGGATTCACCAGAGACAGAGTGGGGAGCAGAACAGGTGGATCTACAGAAATACACTGCTGAGGGGAGCAGCAGGGGAGATAGGAGAGGTCAGCTGCGCCATGTGGGTCAGCTCCCTGGCCAGGGATTGAACTGATGCCACAGTAGCTTGATATCACTGAGACTTTAACCTCTGAACCACCAGATACACACTTTAAAGAAAAACACATTTCCCATCTGCATTTTAAAGCAACAACCAGAAAGCAATTGTTTGAACGACAAGAACTCAGAAACGTAACAAGTGCTTGTGAAACAGTACCTAGATTCTGTAAAGGGAGAAATATTTGTTTACTGATAAATCTCAACTGCTTTGAACTGTGCTTGGCACATGGCACATACTAATCAAACAATAAATATTTATTTAATGACTAAATGAAAATATTAGTAATGTTATATGTAGGATAAAAATGTTCATATGACTGTATGACTCCTTGTAAACAATGGGTAATGATATCCTTTCTCTGGGAAGAAGATGAGTCTGCCTGTGTCATGTTCAGGATGTTCTAGAAATAAATTGAAAAGCCCATAGTCTAAATGAGAGACATGTGGGAAAGGGGTGAGGGCAAGAATTGGATCTGGGGCATCCCTGGTGACCCAAGGGGTTAAGTCTCAGCACTACAAAGCAATCCACAGCCACTACAGCATGAGTTTAATCAGGCCAGGGAGCTACCCACATAGTGCAGCAGACCTCTCCTGTCTTGCCCGCTGCTCCCCTCAGCAGTGTATTTCAGTCAGTCTGCCAGTTCTGCTCCCCACTCTGTCTCTGGTGAATCCTCTAACCGCCCACACCACTGGCCTGTACACCAGTTCTTGTATGCATAAATAAATAAATCTTAAAAAAAAAAAGAATCATAGGTTGTGAAAGAACTCCTGGAGTAACAGGAGTCCTCCCAACCTTCCCGTACAAAGCCCCTCCTCCAGGCTCATGTACATCTAAATTACACATTTATGGAACTATAAAAAAACCAAAACAAACAAAAAGTATATGTAACTAAGGATTTCCTATCTTGCTTCTAAAAATGCTCACCAAAAGGTGTTTGACAATGTCTCATTTAATCCACATCAGTAATTTTGATTTTAAACTTTTAAATTTATTAGTCATTTACATAGAAATTACTATCTATGCCAGGCAGCATTCAAAGCCCTTTATAAATATTAATTCATTTAATCTTTATAACAACCCTGTAAAGTGTGTATTATTAGTGTCCCTATTTTACATGTAAGGAAAGGAAGGCACAGGGAATTAAGTTACTTGCCAAAGATCACGTGCTAGTAGGTAGGAGTGCTGGGACTTGAACACAGGGTGTCAGTCTGACTTCCAGTGATGCTACTGAGCTACTACAGAGTAAGAAATTCGTCTTTAAATGTTATCATTCTTTTTCTGCAAAGGGACATTTAGTACAGCAAAGTCATGATATAGGAATAAAAGAAGGGGAGAGATCGCTTAATCTTAAATGTTGGCTGGTTAAGTTCAAGTTAATGGGGTGCATTTTTAAATTTCCCTCCCTAAGTAAAATTTCATATTTCTTATTTAAAATAGAACTAATCTAAAAATCTGAAGATCATACTGGAACCAACTCCAGTTTTTTAAGGTGTTTTTTAAGGAGTTCAAAGTAGGCAGGATCTAAGGCCCATACAAACTCCCTGAGGAGGACTCCAGGGAAGCAGGAAGAGGCAGCAGTTAGTGAATGAATACCCATTAGTTGAATTCTTATACGAGTCGGTTTTAGCCTGTCACTAGTTACTAGAGTTATAACTACCACACGTGTCAGTTGTCCTACTGGGGAGAGGTGGTGTTAAACCAAGTGATTTTCTGTGTGTCTGGAGCAAGAAATGGTCGCCAGCAAACAATGCATTACTTCACATTTCCACTTTTCTTTCTTCTTCCCTGCCTGGTTTTGTCTTCTCCATAGAAAGCATGAGCACTTAATCCTTGCTTCTAACTCCATTTATTTGGGAACCTAGGATAATACCAATGCAATGGGGAAAAATAAATTAGGAGTATGGGGTGAGAAAGCTCAGTCACTCTGTGCTTCAATTTCCTCACCTATTATAAGAATAAATGATTTAATAGACATAAGCCCTTAGAACAGTGCATGGCACAAGATAACAACAATATGAATTTTTATCATTAATTAAGATCTTATTTAATTATTTATTTCCCCTACATTTAGAGGAGTTGGCCTATTTCAGAAGAGAACTCTACACACCACCAGGCTTTGCTATGCTGGGTTTGAAGGGTCAACTTTGCCCTGAATGTATCTATGGATCTGTCTGAAAGACAGAGAGCAGCAAAGCATGACACCATGCACACTTTCACTGGGTGCGTTTCTTCCCTCCTGCTGCTGAGGTTCTAAGGGAGCATCTGTAGCTAGAAAAGATAGCCTTTCTATCTGCTAAAGGTCTGCACACCTTAGGTTGTTACCCTGCTTGATTCTGACCTCTGCCTCCATTATCACATCTCCTCTTACTTCATCTCTCCTGATTATCCCTTATAAGACCTTTGTGATTACTGTGGGCCCATTTGGAAAATCTAGAGCAATCCTAGATCACAAGATCCTTAATTTAATCATACCTGCTAACTCCTTTTTATCATGTAAGCTAACATATTCACAGGTTCCAGAGACTGTGACAAGGAAATCTTTGTTAGGGTGGAAGGCACTATTTGCCTACTATACTGGGCAAGGAATTTATCTCAGTTGTGGTGGATACATTTCTCTGAATCCTTCACAGGAAATGTAGGTCATGTTCTCACTGATACTCTTTTCCCAAAGAATTGCAGGGGACAACCTAAAGTGTCACACTTTTGTAGGATTGAGTGTCTGAAGGAGTATACTTCCATCTTCTGTGAGTGAAGAAGTGGTGATAGGAATGGCCATCTTCTGACAACATGCTGAAACCCTGCGATGTTCAGGGCTTGATACCAAAGTCACTGTAGGAGCTCCCAAGACAGGTTGAATTTTGGCACTCAGAACCTGGGAGTGGGCTATGTGGCCAAGTTATGCTTTTCATATGCTGTCAGATTGCACATGTTGTTAGTGTGCAGACTGAGGGGCACCCCAGGTCCCCAAGACTGTATGCTCTAAATGGGTTCTGCCATCTGCCACAATAAAGACAAAGCACATTCTTAATGTGAGATACCTTTATTAGAATAAAAAAAAACTTTAATAGAATTAGGATGCATAGCATACAAAAAGAAGAGAAAGGAAAATAGTTTCCCAATGAGGGCCTCCCTGGTGATGTAAAGATTTAAGTGCAGCACTGTGAAGCAATCTGAAGCCTCTACAGTATGAGTTCAATCCCCGGCCAGCCAGGGAGCTACCCACATGGTGCAATAGACCTCTCCTGACTCACCCGCTGCTCCCCTGAGCAGTGTATTTCACTAGATCTGCCTGTTCTGCACCCTACTCAGTCTCTGGTGAATCCTCTCATCCCCTGCACCTCTGGCCTGTAACCCAGCTCTTGTATGCATAAATAAATAAATCTTTGAAAAAATAGTTTCCCAATGAAACACCCAAAGTTTCCTGATCCCTCATGGGTAAATGCCCAGTCAAACAGGGTTGGTCCAAAACAGGGACACTGAGGCCCAAAAGTTTGCCACAAGTCTAAGTTACCTTCTGGCAGGAAGTCACAGGAAACAAGCAAAAGGGGCCAGGCAAGTCTGGAAGAAAAGGAACAAAGTCAAAGTACAAATCAAGATAAAGTTTGCCGTTGTCAGCCTCCCCATGGGTCTCTCGCCTATGTCTCTTCCAAATCTCTATTTCAAATTCAAGATCGAGAAGTAAGCACAACTTCTTGTTTTTTTTCTAAGATTTATTTATGCATATAAGAGCTGGGGTACAGGCCAGAGATGAGAGGGGTGAGAGGATCCACCAGAGCCAGAGTGGGGAACAGAACAGGCAGACTGACCGAAATACACTGCTGAGGGAAGCAGCAGGCAAGACAGGAGAGGTCTGCTGTGCCATGTGGGTTTCTCCCTGGCTGGCCGGGGATCGAAATCATGCTGCAGAGGCCATGGATTGCTTCATAGTGCGGTGCTTAACCCCTTGCACCACCAGGGAGGCCCCTAAGCACAGCTTCTTTTTCATGTTTCTCTGCTCCATGTGCTTCCTTCAAGTCCTTTTTAGCTTCTCCTTCATCACTCAGCTCCACCTTTCATTAGGTGGGGCAGGAAACATGGAATCTCTCCCTTTTAAATTACATTATTACAATGAGAGCGACGATTCATATTATAGCAGAACACAATAAAGCTCAGGTTCTGGACAAGACGAGATTTCTGGCTCTGGTTTGCCATTTACTAATTAGATAACCTTGGAAAACTTGCATAATTCTCCTATGCATATTTTCTTGTTTGTAAAGCGGTGATAAGAATAGTTCCTTTTGTGTTCAACCCATCACAGTGTGGGTGGGTTGAATCGGTGGATTCACAATCTGAGGATACAGAAGGCCACCTGTAAGGGACTTGCCCTTTCCTGGAGGATGGGAAGGGCAGACCTAAAACCAATCTCCTGTGGATACCCAGGATTGAATGTAGTTAAGTTTTTAGTGAGTTAAAAGTTATATGGGGAGGGCCTCCCTGGTGGCGCAGGGGTTAAAGACAGCACTATCAAGCTATCCTCAGCCACTGCAGCATGAGTTTGATCCCCAGGCCAGCCAGGGAGCTACCCACATGGCACAGGAGACCTCTTCTGTCTCGCCTGCTGCTCCCTTCAGCAGTGTATTTCATTCAATTTGTCTGTTCTGTTCCCCACTCTGTCTCTGGTGAATCCTCTCACCACCTCCACACCTCTGGCCTGCACCCCAGTTCTTGTATACATAAATAAATTATAAAAAAGACCTTTAATAAAAAAAAGTTATATGGGGATTTTTGAGCAGATTAGTACTCCTAATTCTAGTGTTGTTCAATAGTCAACTATAATACTCAGTAGATAACTATTATTATTATTACTACTACTATTAGTATATCTGGAATAAATCTGAGGAAAGATGTTAAATAGAATCATATCATCCAACACCCAGCAAAAACCTTATAATTCCCCACAAATCTCTCTCCCATTCATCAGAGTGGATGCCCCCCCCCCCAATGTTTTTTTCCATCTCTTTGGAAACTCTCACCCTTTCTGTGTCCCTTCCATTCCTCTTGAATTCCTCCTGCAGGGCATCTCCCATATGGCCTCTTATTAAAGTTCCATCCTTTCAGTTTCTCCATTTAGCAGAGAAGTATAATGAAGGTACAATATCGAGCAATAAAAAGATACTTTTTAAAAGGGACAGAAGTGAGGGAGGCAAGTTTGTGAATTCTTATGAGTCTGTTTTTACCCTGTCACTTTAAGTGATAGGTATCCTTATACTCCCCAGCTTGCAACCTTGTGCAAATGTGTCAAATATTTGGAGACCCAAATAAATTAAGCTTATTTATGTTCTGTTTAGGATTCCAAGGCACTGATTAGAGTCTTTGATCTTTGATGGCTAAAGAAAAACATACCTGTTCAAACAGTGGCTGCTCCAGAAAAGTCCTCATAAGCAGCTAGCTACAGGTTTCCCCTGTCCAAGGAGGACACCTAGAGGCTACTTGAGATGTGGTAACCTATCCTGAAATGCTTTCCAAGTCATCTTCTTCAGAGATCCAATCATAAATCATAGAGGCAATGACAGCAACTAAAAAAAATATTAATATATAGCTAATATTTCAGGCGAGAAACAGACCTTAAAGCGATTGCATTTATTTTCCAGGCACAGTAGAAGGATATTACAGGATACAAAAGAGCTCTTAAATGCAATAGGTAGAGGGGGAACAATTGTGAAGGGCTTTGGGGGGATAGTTAGGAAATTTAAGTGTTGACCAAAGGTTGATTTGATTGAGTTAATGGGCATTTTCCTGGGTGTAGTTAGGGCATGTATTGGAGAATGTTCTGGTTCTAGGGACAGGCAGGCTGATCTCTATAAAGTTACTATAGGAGGATATATGACAGCTATCTGCAGATGTTTTGACAGAAGGGAAGTATGTGTACACATTTGGAGAGAGAAAAAGCAGATACAGCAAGATATCAACAACTGGTGAATGTAGATGGGGAGATAATGGGTATTCATTAGATTATTTTTTCAAGTTTTGTGAATTTTTTTCAAAATAAATAAATTGGGGGCCTCCCTGGTGGCATAGGGGTTAAAGACAGCACTCTCAAGCTATCGCCAGCCACTGTAGCACAAGTTCAATCCTGGTCCACCAGGGAGCTACCCACATGGTGCAGCAGACCTCTGCTATCTCGCCCACTACTCCCCTCAGCAGTGTATTTCAATCATTCTGCCTGTTCTGCTCCTCACTCTGTCTCTGGTAAATCCTCTCACCCCCCCCCATTCACCTCTGGCCTGTACCCCAGTTCTTATACATAAAAATAAATAAAATCTTTTTTAAAAAATCAAAATAAACAAATCAGAATGTAAAAACATTGAGCTAGATCACTCAAGACATTAACTATACCTAAATCTCAACTGTTGTGACATCTTTAGCCGCTTAATTGCTGTGATGAAATTTAACTATGTCCCACCATATTGTGATCATTCATATGATTACCTGCTGCTTTTTGTAACTCTCATAGATCACACAACAAATATTCAGAAGTATTTGCTGACGCTAGATTAAAAAGTGATAGCTACCCACTTGTAGCTACCTACTTGTGCAATGCTCCCCTGGCCTTAGAGTCTAGAAGTTGTTTCCTGCGGGCCTTTCCTCCACCCCCAGTTACCCCTGGCTGACCAGTCATACTCTAGATTCCCATACTAAGGAAAGCCTTCCTCGTCCTCTGTCTGTGTCTTTAGGTCATGTCCCCTGCCTTAGAACTTATCACATGGCATATCAAATTGTTATCTTGATTAAATATACCATTATGCCACATTTTTCTTAAGAAAGGAATTTTTTTTAAAGATTTATTTTTTTTTATTTATGCATACAAGAGCTGGGGTAGAGGCCAGAGGTGTGGGAGGGTGAGAGGATTCACCAGAGACAGAATGGGGAGCAGAACAGGCAGGCTGACCAAAACACACTGCTGCGGGGAGCAGTAGTGTAAACAGGAGAGGTCTGCTGCACCATGTGGGTAGCTCCCTGAAGGGCAGGGGATCGAACTTGGGCTGTAGAGGCTGCTGATAGCTTCACAGTGCTGTGCTTAACCCCTTGTACCATCAGGGGGGCCCAAGAAAGGAATTTTGTTTACCTTTTTGCTGCTGTAAACTTAGTCCCTGACATAGTACCTGGCACATAGTAAGAACTTATAAATGTTCAATGATGAACAGCGAATGGTAGGGTGAACAGCTTTTTAGAAAGCCAAACTGGAATATAGCCATACCAGACTCTCCCTTTCCCCCAAATATATTTATGGGTATAACTAATACGTGTGTTATTGATTTAACATAAAATATGAAAAATATTTTATACCAACGGGGTTTTATTGAATTGTGTTAAAACAATATCTTAGAAAGAAGTCATATACTTTCTCCTCAGGATGGACTCTACTTATTTTTTTTCTACACAATAGCAGGGGTACAGGCCAGGGGCACAGAGTGTGAGAGGATTTACCAGAGACAGAGTGGGGAGTAGAACAGGCAGACGGACTGAAGGCACTGCTAAGGGGAGCAGCGGGCGCGACAGGATATGTCTGCTGCACCGTGTGGAAATCTCCCTGGCCGGCCGGGAATCAAACCCGCTCTGCAGAGGCTGCAGACAGCTTCACAGGCTGCAGACAGCTTCATAGCACTGCTCTCTACCCGCTGCGCCACCAGGGAGGCCCGGATAGACTCTACTTATTGAGCTAATCATTATATTTTTTATTTTATATATTTTTTACATCATTTTTCAATTTTGTACAATGTATGCATTTTCATTTTGGTTATAGTCCCCGTAAAATTCCCACCTCCTTATTTTGATCCTATCCCCTTCTCCCCTCGGTAGTGTGTCTCTGATTTATAGTTGCTTATTGATTTTGATTTTTACTATATTATATTTAGTCTTATTCCTGGTCCCTTATTTAAGTTTTCTAAATTTCTGCTATGAGTGAGACCATTCAGTATTTTTCTTTTTCCTTCTGGCTTATCATTTTATCTTTATTATAGTTTTATTCTTATTTATCAACACATTTCTGATCAACTAATTTCATACATATTTATATGTTCATGCATCTATTTATGTATCTATCAATAATTCTATATTTAAGTTATTACTCCTGTGAAGGAAAGTTTCTGATTTGTGTAAACTTACTTATATCTAGCCATTTTATTTTTGCCCCAATTCTAAAACTCTTAATTGAGTAGCTTAGATTTTCTAAATATACAATCGTAACTACAATTAATAAACTTCCCAATATTTATACCTTTCCTTTTTTATTACATCATCTAGAATAATGGTCTTCAAATTGACATATGCATAACTTTGGGGCAAAAAAGACTGCAAATTGGTGCAGGAATGTTATCAGTCTCTAGATCTTTTTTTTTTAATATTTTTTTTAATAGAGGCATGTTTTTATTTATTTATTTGCTTGTTCGTTTGTTTTGTTTATACATGCACTGGGTACAGTCAGAAGCGCGGGAGGGTGAGAGAACTCACCAGAGCCAGAGCGGGGAGCAGAGCAGGCAGAAGGACCGAGGTACACTGCTGAGGGGAGCAGCGGGCGGCAGGAGAGGTCTGCGCACCATGTGGGACCCTCCTCAGGTGGCCGGGGAGCAGCCGGGGAGCAGCCGGGGAGCAGCCGGGGATCGAACCAGCGCTGCAGAGGCCGCGGGCAGCTTTGCAACCCAGCGCTCAACCGCTGCGCCACAGGGGAGGCCCCAGTCTCTAGATCTTTAACTCCTCTGTGTTCTTTTTCCTAAAGTTGATTATCATGTATTTCCCCTTCTTATACTTGAAAAGGTACTCTTTGGTAATACTTAAGATTGCAGTTAAACTTTCCAAGAGTATAGATATTCTAGTTATCTAATCCATCCCTAATTTTTTTTAAATAGATTTTCTTTTTTTTTTTTTTAAGATTTATTTATTTATTTATACATGCAAGCACTCGGTACAGTCAGAAGCACGGGAGGGTGAGAGAATTCACCAGAGCCAGAGCAGGGAGCAGAGCAGGCAGAAGGACTGACGTACACTGCTGAGGGGAGCAGCGGGCAGCAGGAGAGGTCTGCGAGCCATGTGGGACCCTTGCCTGGTGGCCGGGGATGGAACTGGCGCTGCAGAGGCTGCGGGCAGCTTTGCAACCCAGCGCTCAACCGCTGCGCCTCCGGGGAAGCCCAGCATTACCTTTTTTTAAAAATCAATTTGTTGTTATTGAAATACCATTGTTTTACAACCTTGCTAATGCTCTGTTTTTTTATTTGTGTGTGTGTGTGTGTGTGTGTGTGTAGAAGAACTGGGATGTAGGCCAGGTGTGTGTGTGTTGGGGACGTGGGGGTGGTAAGAGCATTTACCAGAGAGAGAGTTGGGAGCAGAACAGGCAGATCTATTGAAATACACTGCTGAGGGGAAGAACAGGCAAGAAAGGAGAGGTCTGCTGTGCCACAGGTGGATTAGCACCCTGACTGGGGATCAAACTCAGGTCTTAGCGGTCACAATGCTGAGGTTTAACCTCTAGGCCGCCAGGGAAGCCTACTAGTGTTCTGACAACATAGTACTTCCCCCTTCAGCGGTAGTTACTGTAGAACTTCTACCACCCAACTACCACCGCACATTACCTTTCTTTTATTTGGTAGGGGACTTGATACAAGTTATGGGTTCAGAATTTTTTCTAACTTTTTTTTGAGATTATAATTGGCAAATAAAAATTATGTATATTTAAGGCATACAAATGATTTTAAAATTTAATTTACTGTTTTAATTTTTAAAAAGTGTTTTTTACTGAAATAACATGTATAATACAATGGTATTATAACATCCTATAGGTTTCAGATATGTATCATTATAAATCAACATCCTTATATACTACATTAAATTCAACACTAAAAATCCAATTCTATCCTTCACCATACAAAGTCCCCTTCTACCTCAATTTATCCCACCCTTACCTTCCCTTTCAATAACCACTAATTTGATTTTATAGTCTACAAGTTTATTTTTGTTTTGTTTTGTTCATTCATTTTGTTTCTTTGTACCACATATACATAAAATAATATGTTTGTCTTTCTCTAACTGATTGATTTCACTATACAATATCCTCTAGATTCATCCATGTTTTGCAAATGGCAGGATTTCATCTTTTTTTTAATAACTCAGCAATATTTCATTGTTTATATATACCACATATTCTTTATCTAATCATCTGTCAATGGGCAGTTAGGTTGTTTTCAGCTTTTTTGTTATAATTTACTTTAAACAATGTTACAATTAATGTTTTACAAATGATGTTTTGACATATGTATACATTGTCAAATGATTACCATAATCAAGCTAACATACAGAAAATTTTAAATGATGCTAATTTTTCAATTTATAATTGTATCAAGAAAATAAAATTATTAACATTCAGTTGTCCATGCTTTTTTGTTCTCTAACTTGCCTAACTTCTTAGGATTATTTATTTCCTCATCCATTTCTTCAATTTCTATCTTATATTTCTATGAGATTTCTATATATTAGTTTAGATTATTATACTAATTGCATTAATTCATCAAATAATTGTGAAACTGAAGGTCAGTTTTTCTTTCTTAAATTTTACAGTTGATCCTTTTTGGTTTTAATGTCTTTCAGCTGCTTTTCAAGAGGGATCATTCCTGGTGTTGAGGTAAAAGATATAAGGTGTCTCAAGACTTAGACCCAAAAAATCATAGAGTCAATTCTTCCATAACATTGGTCATACAAGATGGTAATCATTTTGTCTGCTACAGGAAAGAGGTTGAAACCACAGGACCAGCCCAGATTCAAGGAAAGAGGGAAAAATCTACACACTAAAGTACATTGTATGTTATCATAAGTTAAACCTCTCTTTCTTAGAGAAAATGATTTAAATGATTTCAGAGATCATTTGAACTTGTGAAATCAAATTTGTGAAATTGAAGTTGGATTCTAAATGTTACAATTTTATTTATGAAATTGAGAAAGTCATATTTAACTTGGCAATCCTTTTCTGGTGACTTTTTAAAAAAGTTCTGAAGGAGTCTTAGTTCCAAAAAATGTCATTTTTACTACATTCTTTGCAGCCTACCTATAACGATAAGCAAATTGGGTCTCACTTGACCTTAATCTTAGGGTACAGGTTGTTGGTATGGCCACACTTACAGCAGTTGACAGCGCAGGAGGGCAGGCAAACATAACACTTGCTGCAGATGGACTCATCGAGGTTGTAATTTTGGGGTCAGCGGTGGAGGGATGCTTGGTGATGACACCCTGCAAGTGCAACTCCAAGTGCAGGGCAGACTCTATATGAGTATTTTAGTTTGAGAGCAGACATCATGCTGCAGTGATTTGCCAGCAAAAATCAGTGCTGCTGGTCAGGTCAGATGACCCCCATTTTGGATTTTGATTTTTTTAAGATTGATTGATTTATGCATACAAGAGCTGGGATACAGGTCGGAGATGCGGGGCGTGAGCGGACTCACCAGAGACAGAGTGGGGAACAGAACAGGCAGACTGACTGAAATACATTGCTGAGGGGAGCAGCGGGCAAGACAGGAGAGGTCTTCTTGGTCATATGGGTTACTCCCTGGCCTGCTGGGGATCGAACTCGTGCTGCAGAGGTTACGGATTTCTTCATAGTGCAATGCTTAACCCCTTGCACCACCAGGGAGGCCCAGATTTTGATTTTGATTTTGACATTCTCTGTCATGTCACAGTGTTCAAACTCCAGGGTGATGGACTTGCCCATCGGGGTCTTCACAAAGGTCTACATCTCTGTGTTGGCTGAGGCACCTTGCTAGAATTTTATAGTTGTAAATAAATATAGCTATACATTTCCATCCACACAGGTAGAAAAAAAAACATGAATAGAGTCAAGGCTGGCTTCATGGTCTGAGGTCTGTGGACAGAGGACACCACATTTAGAAGGACCTTGTGCCTGGCTTAATGATCTGCTCTTGCCATCTTGAAATTATTTATTCTTGAAATTCTTGAACAAAACCCCCACATTTCCATTTTGAACTGGGTCCTACAAATTGAGTAATCAGTCCTGAACACACCAAAACCTTTCGTTATAACATAAAACCATAGGATTCCTTTTCATTTTTTCTCTGTAACTCCCTTTTCTGAGAGTGAGAAACCCAAAGGCATTCTGAACACATTTATTTGACGATGCTCCTTACATGTAACAATTCTACATGACTGCCCCTGCTTCCTCCTTTTGTGGAAGTTCTCCTCATTCCTTCAGGCTCTGATGCCCCATGCTGGACCACCACTTATACGTGGTGGCCCTTCGCCCCCTAGTCAGGCTCTGACATCATGCTGGAATATTGCTTCATGGTCGTGCCTTCCTCATCTCACTCACTTTGGCTTTGGCATTCTTCCTGATCCTGCTGGATCTTTTCCTAACATGCATTCTCCTTTATCTTACTTGGGCTTGCACAGCTTACTCTGGGCTGCCCCTCTGTAGATACAGTGCTCAAACAAACAAGCATAAGGATATAGACTAGAATTGAATGAAAAATATGTGTATACTACAAGCATAAGTATTGTTTCCTGAACAACCTACGTGCCCTAGGAGAGATGAGTGGAGCAGGAAAATCTGATATATACATGTAAACAGTGGAATACTACTCAGTGATAAAGAAAGTTGACCCTTGCTAAGTGAAAAAAGTCAAAAGAAGAAAGACAAATACTGAATGGTGCCACTTATATGTGGAGTAGAGAGAAACAAAACAGAGTCAGATGAAACCAAACCAACAACAAACCCTAGAACTCTATGGAATTGAGGTTATAAGACAAGGGGAGGAGGAGGGAAAATATGGTGGGGGGTAAATGGATAGTGGTGGAGGACTGTGAATGCTTTGGTGGTGGGTGTGGTATGGTGCATGCATCTGTAGTGTGATCTTATGCTTCTAAATAATTTTTTGTGTTGCAAACCATTGTTACCTCAATTTAAAAAAGGAATAAAAGTAAAAGAAAAATGTATTGCTTCCTGAAATTTAAAAAATTCAGTCATATGTTGAAGTGTGTATGTGTGTATAACTGGATTAAAATATGAAATAGATTTTTTTAGCTGTGGAGTGGGATAAATAAAAATTTAACACCACTGGTGCATATAGTATGATCTCAATTTTGCTCTAGAAAAAAAGTGAATAACCCACCTTCCTCCACAAAATAACTATGTGAGGTGGTGGGTGTGTTAACTAACATCATGGTAATGACTTCCCAATACATACATATATCAAATCATCACCTTTAACTCACACTATGCTATATGTCAATTATATCACAATAAAGCTAGAACAAAAAGTACATAACTTTTTAACCATGGATGGGAGGGTTAAAGGACAGCCTTAACTTTTCAGCCTAGATTCTGTATTACTTAGTATACAGAACTTGCTGAGTAAGTTGTATATTATGTATTTAAAAAATAAAACAAAGGGAAAAAACTGAAAGGAAAAACTCCCAAAATATTTATATCTGAGTGGTGGATAATATTCAGAGATAACAGTCACATTCTTCTTTGTTGTTTTCTACATTTTCTAAAACTCCTAAAAAGATCCTTTATTACATGGATAACTTTCAAAAGAAATATATATGACAAACTATAGAAAATGGAGATTTCTGATCTCCTATTAAAAAAATATTTCATCACCACTTTGTGTCTGCCAGGCACTGCTGCACAACCTGCTGGGGTTATGCCCATAAATAAGACTGAGCCTTTCTCTGCTCTCACAGAGCTCAGGTTGACCCAAGTCATTATAATAATGTGTGATAAGGAGATAAGGAGTTGCTATGGAAGCACAGGGCAGTGTGAAGGTGTGTTCCTCACAATTCCTCTCAGAAGAAGACAGGCCTCCTATAAATGTAATGCATTTTAGGTAGCGGGAACATTGAGAATAAATGCAAAAGACTTCCTCTTCTGCAGAAAGCAAGTCACAAGAGATATAGTTATGAAGTTGGAGCAGAAGCAGGGATACTGAGGAAGTTCTGGCAAGCAAACCCTCTTCAGAAAAACAGAGAAATGTCTTTGCATTTTCTTCAGTCTGTCTTTGCAGTTTTTCTAGATATCCAAATGGAAAATAGAGTAGTTCTTTTAAGCCACTATGCTGGTCACTTATTCACTAATATTCCTAAAGGAAAGCATTAATACTCACAAGAAAATGCTATAATAAATAAGGCAAAATATTTCATTTCTGTGAGGTATTCAGCTTTTTGTTACATCATCAACTCTTGCTAAAACTTTCTCTTTAATTGGGGGAATGTTTATTATTGATCATTTCAAAACATTAACATCCTGGGAAAAGTCCAAATGAGGCAGCACAATTTACTTGCTCTTCTGACATCATTCTCCAATACGCCAATTCCATATGAGAAATTTGTAAGAAATAAACATGGTTGCAGCAGAGCACTTGTATTGATTGCATTGGTTGTGTTGATTATGATTATGACAGAAAATCAGTTCTAACTAGCTTAAGCAAAAAATGGATTATAAATGTAAATGCTTGGTTTTCTTGCAGCATACTAATTTCCTCTCTTTTAAACCAAATCAGGGAAATTATGGCTGCTAAAATATCTTTTATATCTCACAGCTCAGGTTCTCAAAGAGAGACTGACCTCTAAATTCCAGTTCAAAAATACCCAGGGAAGAACTGTAACTGGTCAAGCTTGGGGCAGCTGCAACCATCTCTAGACCTGTCACTTGGGGCTTGAATTAGAAAATCCTCACAAAAGCCTTGAAGGTAGACTTTAAGAAGTCCATATTGTAGGTAAGGAAATTGAGAGAAGAGTTTTTAAAAGGGAAAGGAAGCATAACGTAGTAGGAAATGCTGAAGTTTGCCCAAACAAATTGGTAGTGTTACAGAGCAATTCCGATTTGAAAAGGGTTGCCTGACTGTGGGTCCTCACCTGTGCTTAAAGGGGACTTATTAATGCTAAACTGCAGGCACACACAAAAGGTTAATAATAAAAGGTTTATTTACAAGGGAAGGGGAAATGAGGAAATGAATAACTCAGGGAGAAGAGGGAGATAAATTTGTAAATGCATCCTATCCATTCTGCTGACCTGGAATCCCAATGACCCACTGAGCTGGTGAAAAGCTGAGCACCGTATGGCCAAGAGGCTAGCCCCTGCCTCTTGGTTAAATACCCAAACAGAGAACATGGCTGCTTAACTCCACCCTCAGGTCCTCGCCACTCTCCCTTTAGTGATCGTGGGATTTGTAGTTCCCAGTGTATTGATGGAGTGGAGGTGGAGTCTACAAAGCCTATATGGAGTTTGCTCAGGACATCCTTTCCCCCTAACAATAGCACACCTGGAACGTACCCTCCTTTCTTTGGGGAACTGTTTCCCATTACCCCTTATAGATGAGTTCTCATGTTGTTCTGTGATTTGTTGGTTTTTCAGTAGAATTTGGAAATCTTCCTAAGCCATTACATGTATACTTTGAGTAGTAGAAAGTAAGAACTAATGTTCTTAGTTTTGACCTGGGTGTTGATGACATATATGTATTTAATTTATAAAATTCATAAAATAGTAGTAATACACACACTCTACAATACACTTATTTTATGTGAATACTATGCTTCAATAAAGAGAGGGAATAAAAGATGGGTGTATTGATTTTCAAATCAGAGGATAGAGCATAAACAGAGACACAGAGGCTTGTTGATTCCACCTAGGAACAGCTCATAGACTAAAAAGAAGAGGGGATCTCGGGAGTGGGAAGAGGTCCAAGGAAATGAATTCAATGGTAGGAGGAAGATTGGCCTGGGTCCCTTCTGATTCTAAGAATCTGTGCTTTTATGATTAGTCCAAGGGTATGTAACTTGTTAATTATTAAAAAAGAATAAGATCATAGGGTAGATTGAAAGCATGACCATAATAGTTTCTCCTGTTGAGACATAGAGTCTATTTCCCCATCCTTTAAATCTGGGCTGACCTTGCAACTTACTTTTTTTTTTTTTTTTAAATATTTATTTATTTATTTATACAAGCACTGGGTACAGTCAGAAGTGCAGGAGGGTGAGAGAATTCACCAGAGCCAGAGCGGGGAGCAGAGCAGGCAGAAGGACCGAAGTACACTGCTGAGGGGAGCAGCGGGCGGCAGGGGAGGTCTGCGCGCCATGTGGGACCCTCCTCTGGTGGCCGGGGAGCAGCCAGGGATCGAACCAGCGCTGCAGAGGCTGCGGGCAGCTTCGCATCCCAGCGCTCAACCGCTGTGCCACCGGGGAGGCCCGCAACTTACTTTTATTAATAGGATGTGGTCGAAGTGATGTGACAGTTTTGGAGAGTGGGTATCAAGAGATCTTTTAGTTTTTGTTCTTGATCTCTTAGAATCCTGAGACTGCCATATGAGAAAGCTCAGTGTGATGAGCTTCCTTGGGTTGAAGACTTAACTCCCAGTGCTTCATAATGTGACTTTTTTTTAATAAATTTTATTTTTATATTCCCCATACAATTGCAACCCCCTTATTTTGACCCCAATCCCTCCCCTCCCCAACCCCCACCCCCCATAGAGTGTCTCTGGTTCATAGTTTTTTGTTGATTTTCATTTTCACTTTCTTATAGTTATTCATTTTCCTTGTCCCTTATTTAAGTTTTCTAGATTCCTGCTATGAGTGAGACCATCCAGTATTTTTCTTTTTCTTTCTGGCTTATTTGCTGAGCATGATCCCTTCCAGCGCCATCCATGTTGCTGCAAATTGCATGTATTTATCTTTTTTGAATGCTGAGTAATATTCCATGGTGTATATGTACCACGTCTTCTTGATCCAGTCATCTATTTTTGGGCATTTGGGCTGTTTCCAAAGCTTAGCTATTATAAATTGTGCTGCTATAAACATAGGGGTGCAGTTGCTCTTTGTTTTTTTTTTTTTCTAGTTAGAAACATTTTATTTAAATGTGTCAAATAAAAACCCACATTTTCATACCATAAGATGTTAATACATTCAACAAAAATGTATATTATCTTACTGCTGTGAATTTACAGAGTAATTATCCAGATCCATTTTGATTAGATGGTTGAAATACCCTTTCTCCTGTTACACTTTACAGACATCACAAATCCCTTATAATAATGTAAACAAAATAACTTTTCCCTAAAAGGTGAACTTGAGAACTTCAGTCCACTCTTTCAGGACTTGCACTTCTTCGTGGACTTCCTGATGGGGAACGACTTCTTTTTGGAGATGGAGATCTGGACTTTGATCGGCTGCTTCTTGGTCGTGAAAGAGACCTGGATCTTGATCTGGATCTTGACCGTGATTGGAAATACCTTGATCCTTTTATAGAGCCAGACCTAGATCGTCTAAGTGAAGCTGATCTCGATCTGCGAAGAGACACAGATCTTGATCTTCGAAGAGATGCAGACCTTGACCTGCGTCCCCTGCTCCTACTGCGTGAGCGAGAGTACCGCCTACCTCTGGATCTTGAATGTGATCTAGACCGTGACCTGCTGCTTCTTCGGCGGCTATAGCGATGACAATCATAAGCATAATGTCCCTTTTCTCCACATTCATAGCATCTATCATTGGGATCAAAGGGACGTCGGGCAGGTGGTCTATCAAATCGAGATCTCCGTGGCATGCCTGTTGATAGCTCAACCCTCACTCGGGAACCACAAATCACCTTCCCATCCAGGCCTCGCACTGCATCTTCTGCATCTCTAGGATCTTCAAATTCCACAAAGGCAAATCCTGGAGGATTTCTCGCAATCCACACAGTTCTTAGAGGACCATAATAACTGAAAGCCCTTTCTAACTCTCCTTTGCCAGCACCAGTTCCCAGGTTACCAACATACACCTTGGTTTCTCCTCCGTACCGCCCGTAGCGCGACATGATGACCGGCCCACGAGCCCTGCTCGCTCAGCTCGCAGAGTCCAGGACACTAGCAACCCGGGAGCCCACGCGCAGCCTCTCGCCAACGGTCCCGGCGGCACTCGCAGTTGCTCTTTGGAATTGATGTTTCTGTGTCCTTTGGGTAAATACCTAGGAGTGGAATTGCTGGATCATATGGAAGCTCTATGTTTAGTAGGTCAAGAAATCTCCACACAGCTCTCCGTAGTGGTTGGACCAGTTTGCACTCCCACCAACAGTGCAGGAGAGTTCCTTTTTCTCCACACCCTCGCCAACATTTGTTGTTGCTAGTTTTTTTAATATGTGCCATTCTCACTGGTATAAGATGGTATTTCATGGTAGTTTTGATTTACATTTCCCTGATGACAAGTGATGTTGAATATTTTTTCATATGCCTGTTGGCCATTTGCATTTCCTCTTCAGAGAAGTTTCTTTTTAGCTCTTCTGCCCATTTTTTGACAGGATTATTTTCTTTGTTGTTGTTGAGTCTCATCAGCTCTTTGCAGATTTTTGTGATCAGTCCTTTATCATTAGTGTTGTGTGCAAAAATGTTCTCCCAGTTGGTGGGGTTTCTCTTTGTTTTTGTTATTGTCTCTTTTGCTGTGCAGAAGCTCTTTAATTTAATGTAGTCCCAGCTGTTTATCTTTGCCTTCATTATCACTGCTTTGGGTGATGTGTCTGTAAAGAAGTCTTTGATGTGCATATCATAATGTAAACTTTTTTGAAAATAGGGTCTTCACATAGGCAATCAGGTTAAAATCAGGTTATTAGGGTGTGCCCTAATCCAATATGACAGACATCCTTGATAAAAAAGGGAAATTTAGATAAACACACACGCAAATGCACACACACACACACACACACACAGAAGCATGTCGTGTGAAGATGAACACAGAGATGGGGCAATGCTTTGATGCATAAGAAGAAACCACCAGAAGTTAGGAGAAAGGCAGAAGACATAGCCTTTCTCACAGCCCTCAAAAGGAATCAATCCTACTAACACCATTATTTCAGAGTTCTAGTCCCAGAACTGTGGTAATGTTAATTTCTGTTAAGTCCCCAGTCTGCAGTACTTTGTTGTGGCAGTGCGGCAAATATACCCCTCAATCTCTAGTAGGTTAGACTGGTTGTATTAGTTTGTTAATGCTGCCATAATAAAGTACTATGACTAGGTGACTTAATCAACAGAAATAACCTTTTTCAAAGTTCTAGAGGTTAGAAGTCTGAGATCCAGGTATTGGTAGGGTTGGTTTCTTCTGAGACCTCTCCTTGATTTGCAGATGGGTTGCTTTCCCTGTGTGTTCAGATGTCTTCCCTCTGTGTATGTCCAAATTTCCTCTTCTTACAAGGATACCAGTCATCCCTTCATGGCCCACCCAATGATCTTATTTTAACTTGTTCACTTCTTTAAATATTTTATCCCCAAATACAGCACCATTGTGAGGTACTGGAATTAGGGCTTTAACTTATTAAATTGGGGGAAGGGGAAATTCATCCCATTGCAAGAGGCCATATGGAGGAGACCTGAGACATTGCCTTGATAACAGCACCAGCTTCCCAGCATGTGGATGAGGCCACAGTGAAACCTCCAGATCAGCTGACCCTGCAGCTGATGTGGTTACATGTGTGAGCCTGGGTAGGATCAGAACCATCCTACCAGAACCATACAGCCAATGCATGTATAGACTTGCAAGAAATAACAAATCACTGTTGTTTTAAATCATGAGGTTTGGGGGCCTCCCTGATGGCTCAAGGAGTTAAGACGCAACCTATGAAGCTGTCTGCAGCCTCTACAGCATGAGTTTGATTCCCTGCTGGCCAGGGAGCAACCCACATGGCGTAGCAGACCTCTCCTGACTCGCCCACTGCTCCCTTCAGCAGTGTACTTCAGTCAATCTGCCTGTTCTGTTCCCCACTCTGACTCTGGTGAATCTTCTCAGCAACCCCCACACTTCTGGCCTGTACTCCAGCTCTTGTATGCATAAATAAATAAATCTTTAAAAAAATAATTCATGAGGCTTGGAGGGTTTGTTACATAGCAATAGATAAGTGAAACAACCCCACTTCACATAAATTCTAAACCAGACCTGATTTCACTACATGTTAAATGGATTAAGTCAGGGATTTCATTATTACCCTAGAAAAGGAATGAATACTAATGTATTAATTTAAAATGAATAAATGTTATTATTGCTATTGGTAACATTTATAGCACTGCCAATTGCTTGAAATAGTCTGTTAATAATTTATAAACTTTTTTAATCAAAGAAGTATTGAATCATAGACCCCTGGGGTTAACAAGAACAACAAAAGGTCATTTAATCTATCCTTCATCTTCAAAGAGAATGACTTCTTATCCCAGCCAGTTAAGAATTCTCCTCCTCCTCTTCATTGTCATCCAAAAAAACTTTTAAAGCCTTGATCTGTTGATGTGTAAATGGAATTGTATTTGGCACTCGATAGGCCTTTAAAGATTTAATACATTGACAATGCAAAGACAAACCACACAGAAACAAAATCCAAAGTATTGCATGTATCAACAACTTTAAAAAATGGAGGTAGATATAGATACAAACTAGATGTGTCTGTCTATCTGTTTATATATCTATCCATCTATCATCTATCTATCTGTCTACCTCTCTATCTATCTCCATTTTGTAAAGCTGTTAGTACATACAGTACTTTGGATTTTATTATTATATATATATTACACACACATATGGTGTCTCTCTATACATGCAATGGGATGTACAAGTTCTGGGATGTAATGTCGGGCATGGTGACTACAGTTAACAATATTATATTATAGCTGGAAAGTAGATGTTAAATGTTCTCCTACAAAAAAGAAATGGTAATTGTGTGATGTGACAGAGGTGTTAGCAGATGTGATCATTTTGCAATATTTAAATGTATCAAATCAACAGTTGTATACCTTAAACTTACACAATGTTGTATGTAAATTATATCTCAACAAAGCTGGAGGAAAAAGAATATTGTTACATATAAATTTTTTTCTTCCAGTTTATCTATATGTATAGTTTCCAGCCATGTAGATACCAGGGATAGGTAAACTGTATAAGCATATGCATATGCATAAATAAGAGAAAAGATTTGGGGAAATGTGATAGGTCTCAAATACTTGAAGGGCTGTTTTATAGAAGAGAGGTTATATTTGTTCTGTGTAGGTAGTAGGTAGAACTAGGACCAGGGTGAAATAGGTGGAAGTTTCAGGGAGATACATTTCAGTTTATCTTTAGGAACCACTCTTTAACAACTTGAGCTCTTCAAAATAAATGGGCTGCCTCATGAAGAGACTGCAGAGGAGGTTTCATTAGGCCCCAGTGATCGTTAAGGTTCTTTTCAATCCTATGATGCCCAGTCACATGTTGTAAGGGCCAGGACTGGACACAGTGCAGGTTTTCTGATCCCATGCAGACCAGGTAAAGGAGGAGTCAGAGTCCTCAGTAGTTTTGCAGGTTTTTTATTTGGGGTTCACCAGGCATATGGCAGGCAGGGGTGCTGGCTGGGGGGCTGGGAGGCTGGCAGGCCTCCCAGCCCCCAGCAAGTCTTCACTCTATCTGGGCTCTCTAGCGTTCGTTCTGCTGCTTCTCAGCTTCTCTTTCGGCTTCTGCTTCGGCTTCTGCTTCGGCTTCTACTGCTGCTTTCTCGGCTTCTAGCATCCCTGTGACGCCGCCCTTAAAAAAGCACAGTCTTAGCTCAGCTGAATCCCATCTACCTATGCCCACACCCTAATCCAGGTGCCTGCCATCAGGCATGCATTCAGGACAAGGATCCATCATCTATCCTGATGGCGGGAGGGCAGAAAAGCCTGATATTTTCTTTACCCTACACATGTCAATATTAAACATATCAATATTTGTTGGGATGCAAAGAAAGATAATTGAATTTTATAGGCAAAGATTGTTAGCAGCAAGGTTGCTTTAGGTATGGATGGATTAGAGACCAGGGAAACTGTTAGGTCTCTATTGAAGCATGGGAGATTCTCTTAAGAAGGAGGGAGTATATGAGCAGAACCCTGAATATTGTCAGGGGAGTCACTTGGGAGCCATATTGGGGAGAATATGTATTGAAAAAGTCATAGCTAAAAAGGACATCCCAGAAATAGGTTAACTGGGTAAAACAGACGTGCCTGCCATAGCAGGGGTGGGGGGGTTGAGGCACAGGAGCTGATGCTATAATTAGTCAATTATAACCCAGTTTGTCCTGGGAAATAATTCTGAAACATTACATGAACATTTTAGATTTTGTTCATAATGAAGGAGAGGAGGCAAGAGAGCAAAGCCATGAGAGGAAGAAATATATTTGTTTTCGTGAATTGCTTGGTGCTAAGCAAGGGTGAGGAACTGTAGGGTAAGTAAAGTATCAGGTTTTTCCGCCCTCCCGCCATTAGGACAGATGACAGAATCTTGTGGTCCCAAATGCATGCCTGATGGCGGGCACCTGTAGGGTGTGGGCATATGTAGATGGGATTCACCTGTGCTGAGAGACTGGGCTTATAAGGGTGGCATCACAGGGACGCGAACAGAAGCAGAACTACGAGAAGAAGAACCACGAGAAGAAGAACCACGAGAAGCAAAGAGAATGCTGGAGAGCCCAGAAAGAGTGAAGACTTGTTGGGGGCTGGGAGGCCTACCACCTTCCTGGCCCCTCAGCACCCCTGCCTGCTGCTTACTCGGTAAATCCCGATAAAAACCTGCAAAAGCCACCGAGGGCTCCAGGTCTCCTCCTTTACCCCGTCTGCATATAATGATATGCAGAATGATAATGGCTCTGGCCATTCCTGCACCTTACAGAAACCTAGAAAGAAAAGGCTCTGATTATTGGAAAGATGAAGATGATGCCTATCTTTTCTGTGCCTTTTTGTTGGTGATGTGTCTGGTTTTTCATTCCAGCTCCAGGCTATTGCTTGGGTGAAGCTGTATTGAGCTATGATGCATTTTTTCACCTAATTTCTATTCCTACCTGGAGCTCACAGCTGCCCTTGATTCAGTTTAGGATGGTACTACTTGAGATTATTTTAAATATTTAAATATAATTATCAGACAAGTCACTTTGGCTTGGCTATATAGAGGTGAAATAATTTCCTATGCCTACTTAGATTTCTTCTTAGTCTCACCCCCATCCCAATTCTGAAAGTTCCCATTTCACTTTGAAAGTGAAAGAATGGAAAACATTACAAGATAATGCATATTTCTTAGGATATTTGCTTTCATCTAGATAGGATCTTAAAAATCAAGGGCAGAGGAAATTTCATATGCAAAACAAAGGTATTATGTAATACTTTACATGTGCAGGTAACTGGTGATAACCAGGTAGGAATGAGAAAAAAAGTATATGATTCTACAAGTTTTCATTGGTTGATGCTTTTGCTTTTATTAAATGTAGGCGGGTGAGTGGAGGAGAGCTTATCTGAATAAACATTGTAGAATTTATTCCATGATCTAAGTATATATTACTTGAAGAACTTAGGTTTGGAATAGGTAAAGAACTTCTGAGAATATAACATTTTTTCTACTAATGTGAGTGCTATATGCCACTTATATGCCTGTAGGGTAAGTAAATGATATCAGGCTTTTCTGCCCTCCCACCATTAGAATTGCTGATGGATCCTTGCAGTTCTGAATGCATGCCTGATGGCGGGCACCTGGAGTGGGGTGTGGGCATACGTAGGTGGATACACCTGTGCTGACAGACTGGGCTTATAAGGGCAGCATCACGGGGATGCCAGCAGAAGCAGAACCACAAGAGGAGCAGAGAACAAGGCCACGAGAAAATGCCCGAGAGCCCAGATAGAGTGGAGGCCTGCCAGCCTCCCGCCCCCGCAGCACCCCTGCCTGCTGTGTACCCAGTAAAATCCCAATAAAAGTCTGCAAAAGCCACCGAGGGCTTCCAGGACTGACTCCTCCTTCACCCCGTCTGCATATATTATAGAGATCCTGCACTGTGCCTATTCGTGCCGCTACAATGCCAAATGATTGTTGTAGAATTTAAAAAAAAATATATGAACTAAATTCCCACAAACCTTATAAGGCAGGAAGTAATATTATCATCACTTCACAAATAAGAAACTGAGGCTCAAAAAATTTATGTACTCATGTCCAAGAAAAATGACTAATAAGTATTAGAGCCCAGTTTTGAACCCATGCTATCTAGCTTGAGTTCCTCCTTAATCACTGCACCATACTTTGCTCATCAATGATCTAGCTTGCCTGAATTAGCAGAGAAACCAAATCATTATCCTCAAACAAAAATTCTCCTAGATAGTAAAAATCAACAAATTCTGTTTCTATGACCATCTTTACTCCTTGTGAATAATATTTTTCCAGTAGTTGCAAAGGTTTGAGACTTAAAAATTTGGCTGGAATGGTGAACAAGTATTTCAAATGCAGGAATGCTTTGATCCAAATGGAAAATTTGTATTCAATTCAGTCCTGAAATATAGTTTTTGTTCTCATTTGGGGGACAATTTCAATTATTTCTGGCCACACTCTGGATGTCAATGGAAAAAATTCAGAATGTTTGTATAGTAGAGAGAATCTGTCCTGTAGGGTCAGTTTGGTTCTGTGAGAGGTAGAAGAGAAATGTAGCCCCCTTTTCTCCCTAATCCTGTCATCCTGTGATGTTTTTGTACTTGCAAGGGTTCCCATCCTCTCAGTTTAATTTAAAGCAAATTTTTGGTGTGGTATCTGCAATAACTGATACTTTTTAATAAAGGAAATAGGGAAGGAAAAGAATTAGTAGGAGAATAACTACCAAATTCTTTGAAAATTAAGAATAACTGGATCAATATTAAGATGCAAGAATGTGCAGGGGGATAATGATGAATATTTATACGTATAAATGCATGTGTGTACATGTTTAGAAAATATTTTTCTTCTGCTTGAGTCACTCTCTTCAGACAATATAAGTTAAAGATGAGTAAAGTTCTGACTCAGACTCAGGGTCAAGGATTTTTTTTCCTCCTTTGTCATCAAAGGAAAACCTTACCGCGTGCACAGTATAGAAAGATTGTCAGTGTGAAGATTAGCTTTACTGCCAAACATTGCACTGCTAACAGAAACACATGGTTAGATGGTGAAGGAGTTAAAGAGAAATTCATGGTAACAATACATGCAATGGGACCACACCTGCTTTACCAATGAGACTACAGAGTGCAGACAACTGAAACGAGTGCATCTGAACATCACGAAATGATTTCAAAAAATTAACGATGAGAAAATAATGCACCTTTTTACTACCTTCAAGTTAATTTTGTATAATTTTAATTTTGACTCTAGGCCTGCTACCATGGCTTCTCCTGGGCTTTTTAGGGATCCTCACCTGGGTGGCAAGGATCAAAAACCTTGTGATGGTTCCCAATTGTGTTTACTAAAGACTGTGCCCCTGAGGCGCTCAGCCCCTCACGGATAGACTTGACAGGTGGAGGTGAGACAGGGAAGGCTGCAAACCGACCATCCCCCAAAGGCTGTAGCTCGTAGAGTCGAGCACGGGAGGGGTCGGCTAGGGCGGATTCCGGCGTGGGAGGCCGAGGCGCGTGGCACTAACCGAGCGGCCCCAGCAGCTGTGGACCCGCCAGCGAGGTGGGCACTGGGAGACCCACCCTGAGAGGAGGCGCGGGCGGCGCGGGGCCGGGGGCGGGGCGAGGCCGGCGCGGGGCGGGGCCTCTGGGAAGCCCGCCCCCTGAGTAGCGGAGGTGACTAGTCGGGTTGGGGGCGGGAGACGCTCTGCCCCACGCTCTCCCAGCGCTCGGTGGTTTAAAGATGGCGGCGGCGGCAGCAGCGGCAGCGTTGGGGGCGCGGAGCCGCGGGAGGGGGAGAGAAAAGGAGGGTCTGTGAGTCGCTGAGCGGCAGCGCGGCGGCCGCTGTGAGGAGTCCCGGTGCGGAGTAGCTGGGCCGGGGCCTGGGCTAGAAGGAAAGGCCGGAGCCGCGCCAGGAGCCCGAGGCCGGAGTCGAGGAGGAATGTGACCGGGGGTCGACGGGGGCGCGGGAGTACGCGAGCGCAGGGATGGGGCAGCAGGTGGGCCGCGTCGGGGAGGCTCCCGGGCTCCAGCAGCCGCAGCCCCGTGGGATCCGGGGCACCAGTGCAGCCAGGCCCTCCGGCCGCAGGCGGGACCTGGCTGGGCGCTCCACAGAGGCCGGCTTCAATATCTTCACCCAGCATGGTGAGTGTGAGCAGGAGCCCGCGTGAGGGCGTGGGGGAGGCCGGGGGAGGGCGCGGGGCGGGGTGGGCGTCAGACGGGCAGCCTAGGGGGTCGAGGGGTGGAGGGGTGCCCGAGAGTGGGCGCGGAATCTGCTGCCATCTGGGCCAGTCACGGGAGGCGAGTCACACCCCTCCCCCCTCCCGTCTCCAGCCTGGCTGGCAGCTCCCGGGGGCGGAGGAGGAGAGAGATGTGGTCTTAGGTGCCCTGGAAGGATTGTCCTCTGCCCTGGGACGCGACACCGTGTGTCTTGGAGGAAGGCTGTGGCCAGGGTCCTCGGGTGGGGGCGGGAGGGGATGAAGCGAGGTGTGAGCGTCATCCAGGTGGTGGTGGTATAAATCAGTCGTTAGCGGAGGGAACTTGAGTTGTGCCTGCAGGGATTGGGAAATAGGAACTGAATCTCACGAGGCAGGGGCGTATGAAATGTAGGTGTACATCAGTAGATGAGCAATTTTTAGGAGAGTGAATTGTGAACAGTGCCTTTCTAGGGGAAAGATGAGGGGAGTATCTCAGCACTTTCGGATTTTTTTTCAAATTGGGAATAGCTTTGCCAGACTAACTCACTCTTTGGAATAGGTCACAATTCTGAGGCTATCTAGCAGGGCTTAGAGATTGATGGGCATGGTTAGGACTTTGGTGTGGACATGAACGAGTTTTTTCTACCCTATGTGTACAGTGCATATATAGGTTGTATATCCTCTGTATAGCATGGAACCTATTACTTTACCCTCATTATCAATATATTTTTAGAATAGCTATTCCCAGACTCGCTTGATCATCCATCCTTATCAGAAAGAGAGCAGATACTTTAAGAATTTATGTGTCTTTATTAATTATTTACATGTACTACTGTGCTAGTATGTTATATAACATTAACATTTACAGAAATAGAATTTTAGAAAGGATGAGATGAAAAAATAAGTGTGAATTCTAGTATTTTCCCCCCTGTAGCCCAATGGATCCTTTTGCACTTCTTTTGAGGTGCTTTTGAGACTACTTTTCTAAAAGAAGGAAGATTGGAGAAGGGAAACACAAAATTGAGATTTCCTGAGAGGGGCTGGGGGAAAAAAAAAAGACTTTTCTGTAAAGACTGCATGACTGGCTTTGGATGAGAGGTAGCAAACTGGAGTTTGAGGCGGTATGTAGAAAGCAATAAAGGGAAAAATATACTACACAAAATATACCACACAATTTAGGGCAGAGGAGGAAGAAAGAAGTGTTAGTTCTTTGTTAGAAATGGAGTTTTGGCGGAAGTAATGATAGATGGCAGATTGCAAAGAGATGAACCCAAGGCGCTATGGCTATTAAATGGTGAGTGGTATCAGAGTTCTGTTTGGACTTTGAGAATAAGCTGAGTTGTTGATTAATGTAGGAGATATGGGTGATTTGGGAGCATTCACATCATTCAAACTTTACAGTCTGTTAAAGATGTGAGTGGACTTCTTTTCCAGGTATGTGAACATTTTATGAAGGTGCTATATGAGTTAGTTTTACATGGAATAATTTCCTAAAGCACAGGGGAAAGAATGGATGAATAATCAGGGATGAAATCATTCCTGTAACTTTGCTCTGATGGAAATGTTAATATGCATTAAACTTAGCCCTGTAGGCACTGGTGAGCCTCTGCCATCTTTTGCAGGACATAAGATTTTCAAAGGAGGAGGAAGTCATGCAGAATAGAATAGGAAGGGATTTTGAAGGATAGATAGTATTTGGATTTATGGAGCAAGAAAAAGAGGGCAGGGGGCCTCCCTCATGGCTCAAGGGGTTAAGTCGCAGCACTATGAAGCTATCCGCAGCCACTGCAGCTCAAGTTCCATCTTGGCTAGGGAGCTAACCCACATGATGCAGCAGACCTCTCCTGTCTCCTGCTGCTTTCCTCAGCAGTGTATTTTGGTGGATCTGCCTGTTCTGTTCCCCACTCTCTCTCTCTGGTGAATTCTCTTACACCCTGCACCTCTGGCCTACACCCCAGTTCTTGTATGCATAAATAAGTAAATCTTAAAAAAAAAAAGAAAAAAAGAGGGCAGGCTGGGTAGGAGAAAACTTGAGCATGAACAGTGGGAATGAACATATTGATAATTTGCTGATGGGATAGTGAAGAGGCATCTGTCAGGAATGAAGCAAGTTCCCTAGGAATGAATCCTGGAGCAAAAATGGTTAGAGTCAAATTCTGGTCCTGTCTCTGTCTGACTGGGTGATTTAGACACTATCTTTGCATTTCTTTATCTGTAAAATGAGGAGGTTGGATTGGATGATCTTTAGGGCACCTTTTGGATCTGAGATTTTGTTTCTCATTGAGAAGTAGTGGGGAGAGAACAACATTGAATACATTGAATGGGGCTGGGTTATGGAAAATCTGGCAGAGGAGTTTCCAAAATCAGTTTACCTGATTAGGCTAGTTTATAGGATACATCAGCAGACCCAAGTATGAAATGCTGAAAAACTAACCTTGAGTGGAGGCAATGGAAATAGAAAGGAAGGGTAAGTTGAAGGGATATTTTATATTCACTCAACTGTCAAAAGTTTTTTGAGCACCTGTAGGTACCTGGATCTGAGGAAGTTACTGTGAGCATAACTGAATTCCTGTCCTTGGGGAACTTAAAGGAGTTTAGGATTCTATAAAGAAGTTGAAAGAATAATGACTAACTTTGGGATACTTATTATGGACAGGAACTCTAGAGCCATTTTGCTTGGGTTTGAACCTTGGCTCAGCTCCTGATTACCTTTGTGACCTTGGGCAAGTTTTTTAACTTCTCTGTGCCTTGGATATTCCATTTGTAAATTGGGGGTGAGCCTATCTAGTTAATAAAAGTACCTATCTAGATTATTCCTAAGGACTAGTATGAAAAGAAAGGAATTAGCAAATAATATAGGTAAGAAAGGTGACATGAATACTGTTTTTAGACAAATGGGTGTTTAGAAACTTCTGTGGATTAGAAGTTTTCAACCTTGGCAGTATTGACATTTTGGGCTGGATCATTTTTAAATGTGGGGGATTGTCCTGTGCTTTATTGGCTCTCACAGCGTTCCTGGCCTGTACTCACTTGGTGCTAGCAGCACCCCTTTCCACAACGCCAGTGTGACAAGCAGAAATGTTTCCAGACACTGCTAAATCTCCCCTGGGAGGGATGGGGGGTAAAATTGCTTAGAAACCCATGGTAAATTCTGAATTGAATAAATAAGTGTATTAGATTCAAACATTCCTTCGTGGACCTATCATTTCACATTTACACAAAAATTCTGGATCTTTGAACTAGTGTCCAAATCACTGACTTTTGAGTATCAGTGTCAGGTATTTTTCAGTTTGAGATAGTAACATATCATTTCATATATGAATGTGAGGTCTACAAGCTGGGTTTACATTAGGTTAAAATGTAGATTAAATATTGTATTTAATTAGTACAGATATATGTATACTATAGAATGGTTATCAGTCCATCATTTTTCTTTAGAAAGAAGCAATAGTATTTTCTCATTAAAAATGAGAATGGTAGGCCTCCCCGGTGGCGCAGCGGTTGAGCGCTGGGTTGCGAAGCTGCCCGCGGCCTCTGTGCGCCCGTTCGATCCCCGGCTGCTCCCCGGCCACCGGAGGAGGGTCCCACATGGCGTGCAGACTTCTCCTGCCGCCCGCTGCTCCCCTCAGCAGTGTACTTCGGTCCTTCTGCCTGCTCTGCTCCCCGCTCTGGCTCTGGTGAATTCTCTCACCCTCCCGCGCTTCTGACTGTACCCAGTGCATGTATAAACAAAAAAACAAACAAACCAGCAAACAAATAAATAAATAAAGCATGCCTCTATAAAAAAAAAAAAAAAAAAAAAAAATAAAAATGAGAATGGTATTTTTTTCATTGTTACTATGTAGGCAAGCTGTTATAATAATTTGCCTTGCCAAAAGTGATTTTTGTGAATGTAATTGAGAAAAGGAATAAACATAATAGAGCTCTTTCGGTATGAAAAGGTAAGTACTGTCTGACTTTTGAACTCTGCTTTGAACTTTTTTGGTGAGCTGATGTTTTGTGACTAGTACTCTAGGGTTGAATACTTGTCTTTTTAATATTTGGTATACCTCATAACAGTTGAGCGATGCCACTTTATTACTTCCTTCTCTCATACATGTGCTGAAATACTATAAAAATTAACCTTAAATTATGAAGACACCCTCCCTCCCCCCAGCTTTTACTTTTATTTCCATTTATTTTATACTGAACTTATTCCGGGCCATAAGTTTTTGTTTTGTCAGTTTCTTCTGGGCTATCTTTTCCTTCTGTGCAACTTCCTTTTCTGGTTTAGGAACAATTTGCTCTTTCTCAGTGTGGATTATCTCTGTAGAAGGAAAGCTCATGTAGAGGTTAATCTGACCCATGAGCTCTGTAAATTCAGCTTTGTTCACCTGGATTTACTAATTGATGAGAAAATCTACCTCTCAACCCTGAAGTTCTGCATTACTCTCTGCCTTTTTAAGCACGTGCAGTAAACACTCAATGCTTTTTGGGCCACTGACCCTGCATCCAGTCCCACACTTTGGCAGGGACACACCTACCATCTGCATCATTGTAACAAGGGAATGGCACGCACTTTGTAGAGTGACACCCTTCAGATACTTGGTGGCTTTTTGGATATGCTTTTTGGCCGTTTTACAAGTGTTCTTAAAAGGAACTTGAAGATTTGAACCTCTTGATTTGCAGGATTCTGTTGGGTATTTCTGGTCAAGTGAGTAACAAACCATTTTCAGAGATCACCTAAGGTTGCTGACGGGAAGAAAGAAATTATGAAGTTTTGAATAATAAACATTTTCTCTTAAACTTTTCATTTTTAGTAGTCTGACTTATTTTGATCTATAGTTCATATTTTAATCTTTGAAAGATATTGGCACCCCAGGTTGAAATTGATACCATAGAATAGAGTAGGAAGCTGTTGCAAGTCAATTAGGTTTATCTATTAGTATGGTTGTCACTGATTCCTATAAGAACTAAACTTTGTAAAAAGAAATTGGCTGTTAGCTATTAATCTCCAAATCTGCTTAAATATAGACATGCATCTTGTCTCTATATTTAGTAAAGCACCAAAATAGGGCCTCCCTGGTGGCCTATGGGTTAAGTCTCAGCGCTATTACTGCAACAGAGCCTGAGTTTCTCCCTTACCATGGAGCTAATCCACATATGGCTCAGCAGATCTCTTCTGTCTCACCAGAGATAGAGTGGGGAGCAGAACAGGTGGATTTACTGAAATACGCTGCTAAGGGAAGCAGTGGGCATGACAGGAGAGGTCTGCTGTACCATGTATGGGTTAGCTCCCTGGCCATGGATGGAACTCAGGCCGTAGTGGTGATAGCTCTGAGACTTCACCCCTAGGCCACCAGGGAGGCCCTGTGGCTTTAAAACTTCTTATTAAAGACATGCTTTAGGAGGATTTTATATGCTTGATTTTGTGAATCTCATATATATATGTGTACATGTGGGATTTCAAAATAATATTAATTTCATCAATCTTAATAGATTTCTTCTAGAATAGGTAAATTGAAGTCTCATTGTAGATACTGTCACCAAATTATATAGTTCTCAAACTTTAGTGTGGAGAACTTCTTAAAAACAGATTTAGCAATATTCAGTTTCAGAGTTTCTGATTCAGGTCTGAAAATTTACATTTCTGACAAATTTCCAGGTATTGCTGATACTATTTGGGGGGCATATTTTGAAATCACTGGTTATTAAAAAGAACAGTGGATCAGGGGTGATTCAAATTATCAGTTGCATTAGAAAACAGTTTAAAACTATTTAAAAAGTACATTTTTTCTAATTCTAATGTCTGTATGTAAATGTCCATGTTTTGCCTTGGCCTAAGCGGTTTTTTCACCTCTAAAGGTTCTTAATGTTGACAGTGTGTTGAGAGGTGACACTTTGAAAGAATCTTGAGTTTCAGGGAAAAGGAATGGAGGGCACATAGGGAGCTGCTGACAGATTTAGCTCCAGTTGGGTGACCTTAGTTCCTAGAAGAAACTGTAAAGAAATAATTGCTACCTACTGAGTGCTGCCTGCTAGGCATATGCTAAGTTCTTAATATCTTTTTTCATTTAAACCCCATAAACCCAATTTGCTCAAACTGAAAAACATTACAGACTAGAGAAATTGGAATACCTATATCTGATTTTACAGTTTTTGTATATGATAGTGCACAATTGCCTTTTGTGTGTATATAAATGTATGTACAGAGGTTTTTAGGCTTTCTGAGCCTTTCTCTATTGAGTCCAGTGATGAGGTTTTCAGAATGGTCTGCCTGGGTTAGAACTGTATACTCTGGCTGCAAATTGAGATTTAGATATTATAGTCTAGTGAAGGGGACATTAGGCACTCATTGCTATTTGGAATCTCACCATAGTTTTGAACTACTGTCTTAAATCTCTGAGCTGGTATTACAGGTCTTATTTTAAGACTTGCATTTCCCTCTCTCTGTTGATAGAATACAACTCTCCTTTTCTCTTGACTTTTTGGAGAATTTCAAGATGATTTAACAGCTATCTGCGATATCATATTGGGCTACTTTAAGAGGAAGAATGCATTAAGCCATGCTTCTCTGTGAATGTGGAAGAGTATAAAATGTGAACTATACATATCCTCTAATTGATTTGATAGACCATACTGGTAGATGGTCTTTAGAGAAGTGATAATATTGTGTACTGATTGTGATTATTTTGTGTAAATGACTCTTGAATTTCTAGGGTTCTAGATTGTAAGGATTGATTTCATTACCTATACCTGCCATGTAATAGGTATTTTTAAGTAATTTGGGACACTTTTTTCCCTATATCCTTTTACATATTTCTTTAATAGTCATTGTCAGTTAAAACCATTGTCAGTTAAAACCTTTTAAAGGACTGTGTGTCTAAGAACCGTTTTACTTGATAAAACGGCACATGGAACTGTTTTTTCCCTCTGGAATAATGTAGATGTAAGAATTTATATGGTAGAGTGTTTGTTTTGAGGCTAACAATAAATTCTTCTAGGGAGACATTATCTTACAGAATGCTAATGTTAAAAATGAAGTACTCCAATGATCTTACATTGGAATTTGTGTAGCCACATAGAGTGCTATATTTAGTTTATTATTGCAATATTCTATTTATAAGGATGTCACCCCTCCCCCTTTTAGGTAATATGGCAGAACTAAACTTTCAGTTTAACACTACAGAGTGTTTTCTATGTTTATCCTACACTAATTGCCTATGTTAACATCTTGGAGAGGATTTTTAAGTGTAATTTAGACAGAATGATGCTTAAGTAGATGTTGGTGAACATCCTCATGAAACAGCTAGAAAACTAGTCTTGTTTCGTGTGTCTTTGTGTAAATATATATTTTGTATAGTAATTCCTGGTTACTCATCTCTGCTGTTTTGGATTTGATGTCAAATTTCAGTATGGAAATTTGTGGTCACTATACTAATTAGAAAAAATTTTAGTACTGTTTCCAATTGAACTTTTCAATAAAATGAATAGGTAAGTACAATTAGTAATAATAATATGATTCCAAATTTAATTGTGATTGTTTAAAAACATAAGAACTGTATTGGGTTCTCCTTCTGCCCTTTGGTTGGTGCGTTAAATGTGTTGAATCTGTAGTAGTATTGCCTGCTCCTCCATACTGAACTCTGCCAGTACTGGCTTTTTTTTTTTTTTTTTTAAAGATTTATTTTTATTTATTTATACAAGCACTGGGTACAGTCAGAAGCACGGGAGGGTGAGAGAATTCACCAGAGCCAGAGCGGGGAGCAGAGCAGGCAGAAGGACCGAAGTACACTGCTGAGGGGAGCAGCGGGCGGCAGGAGAGGTCTGCGCGCCATGTGGGACCCTCCTCCGGTGGCCGGGGAGCAGCCGGGGATCGAACCGGCGCTGCAGAGGCTGCGGGCAGCTTCGCAACCCAGCGCTCAACCGCTGCGCCACCTGGGAGGCCCGGTACTGGCTTTTGATCCAGCAGAACACAAAGCTCAGCAGGCCCTGGCCATTTATATTCCTTGGTTTGCTTTCTGAAGAGAGGGAGGGTTTAGAAACCTTTCACTTGATGTGGTCAAGGTCAAAGAAAATGTTCTGTGACTTAAGATAATATACAGTTTTTACATACAGTTTTGTTTACATGTGTCTGTGCTAATATTGAGTTAGGACTGAAGATTGCCACTTAGCATTTCGTGGTTCCAGATAATTACTAAAAAAACATTTCTCTAGAACTAGCAAAGCTAACAGGCACAATTTGCATCGCCCATCTGTTTCTTATAGGAAAGAATTCTTGATACATTAAGTTTTTTGTTGAAGTATCTCTCTTTAATTAATTTTGCATTTTGCATTTTTAATTACATAAAAATATATGAAGTGGTGTCTAAATGTTAAAATCAATACAGAAGCATGTAGACTAGTCTTGAAAGCAGTCTTTGATATTCCTACCCTGATCTTTATTTTCTTATTAGAGGACACTATCATGGTTTGATGTGTATTTTCCCAGGCCTTTCTATGTAGTTACATATTTATGAGTATACATAATAGTACTTCCCTTGTCATTTCATAAATGACATCATATTTTGTGAATTTTCCCCATAGACTTGTTTTTTGTACTTAATTTTTCTGAAAGATCTTTCTATGCCAGTATGTGTAGATTTCACATTCTTTTTCACTACCTTTGTAGTGTTTTCTTTCTCTCTATATATACATGCCATTTTTGCTTAGATATTATTATTGATGAATACTTATGTACAAAGTTATTTGAAAAGATATTTTTTTCCTAAAGATTATATTACCAACTTGAATCTATCTGAAAATTTACAAACATTTCTATATTGGAACCAACTTAATATTTTTCCATTGTGCTAATACTAATTAGTGAATCATTTATCAATTCCAACTTGTTTAAAGAGGACTATTTCATATATATTAAATTCTCAGATAAAAACTATGATTTCATTGCTCTTTACCTCCTTTTGCATAATACTACAATGATTTAACTATAAGCTTAATATATATATATATATATAGAGAGAGAGAGAGAGAGAGAGAGATGTAACTTTGCTTTATAATGCTGATATGTTTCAGGTGTGCATCATTAAAACTCAACTTGTGTATAAAGTGTATATATTTATCTGGATAGGGCCCCATGATTGTTTTCTTTTTTTGAAATGTATTTGGATGTCATTTGAATACTATATCTTCCAAAGATCTTGAGGACTAGGCTGTTAAGATTTAGAAATCTTGGTGGGGTTTTGATAAATGATTGTATTGAATTTTAGGTTAATTTGGGGGTGAATTGACATTGTTGGTTCATTCAGTTCTTGTATCTAAGAACATGGTGTCCCTTTGCCAATCTAGGGCATCTTTTGTGTCCTTAAGTAAAATATTTTCATTTTCTTCATATTGTTTTTTGGACTTTTCTTGTTAAGCTCATTCATGGACATTTTATTATTTTTGTTAAAACTTTTGTGTATTTCCTGCTTATTTCTTTTTTTTTATTTTATTATTTTTTAATAGAGGCATGTTTTATTTATTTATTTGTTTGTTTGTTTTGTTTATACATGCACTGGGCACAGTCAGAAGCGCAGGAGGGTGAGAGAATTCACCAGAGCCAGAGCGGGGAGCAGAGCAGGCAGAAGGACCGAAGTACACTGCTGAGGGGAGCAGCGGGCGGCAGGAGAGGTCTGCGTGCCATGTGAGACCCTCCTCCGGTGGCCGGGGAGCAGCTGGGGATTGAACTGGGGCCGCAGAGGCCACGGGCAGCTTCGCAACCCAGCGCTCAATCGCTGCGCCACCAGGGAGGCCCTAAGTGCTTATTTCTAATATATAGGATAGGAAAACTAATCACTTTTGTATGACAATTTTGGGTCTGCCTACATTACTGTACTCATACTGCATCTAATAATTTTTCATTTAATTCTCCTAGGTAGGCAGTCAAGTTTTTCTGCATTAGTAACTTTCTTTTTTTTTTTTTTTTTTTTAAAGATTTATTTATTTATTTATACAAGCACTGGGTACAGTCAGAAGCGTGGGAGGGTGAGAGAATTCACCAGAGCCAGAGCGGGGAACAGAACAGGCAGATTGATGAAATACACTGCTGAGGGGAGCAGCGGGCACAGCAGGAGAGGTCTGTGCGCCATGTGGGACTCTGACCGGTGGCCGGGATCGAACTGGCGCTGCAGAGGCTGCGGGCAGCTTCGCAGCCCCGTGCTCAACCGCTGTGCCACCAGGGGAGGCCCTGCATTAGTAACTTTCTATCAGCATTTTTATTAGTTTAAAACTAATGTTATTAGAAGAGCTTTTTTAAAATATGAATTATTCTGAACATGTTTAAGCTATTAGTATACATCCTCATCACATTTCTGTGATACATAATATACTATAAGACATTTGGTTGGAGGAGGTAGGGCATAGGTAAGAATAGGTTGCAAGGAAACATCATCTATCCTGGGCCTCCCCGGTGGCGCAGCGGTTGAGCACTGGGTTGCGAAGCTGCCCTCAGCCTCTGCAGTGCCGATTTGATCCCCGGCTGCCGGGCGAGGGTCCCACATGGCGCGCAGACCTCTCCTGCCGCCCGCTGCTCCCCTCAGCAGTGTATTTCGTTAGTCTGCCTGTTCTGTTCCCTGCTCTGGCTCTGGTGAATTCTCTCACCCTCCCGCGCTTCTGACTGTACCCAGTGCTTGTATAAATAAATAAATAAATCTTTAAAAAAAAAGATCATCTATCCTTATTTCTTTTTTTCCCCCTTATTTCTTAATGGAGTCTGGCTATTATTAATAGGAGTAACAGTACATGTTTTGCCCATTTTATGTAAAATACCAAACATACAGGTATCTAAAGTATATATGTATATATAATGTAATCATATGTGTACACATAATGTAAATGTATACATACACATAGAAAATACATATTACAAATGTGTTTTTAGAGAAATTTGCTGATACATTTTAATTAGGCAGTTAGAGAAATAGTTATGTCTCCACATTTTGTGTAAAGAAATGTGAGTACTGGTGGCATTTAGAATAAAGCATATAATCACTGATTAATTTATGTTCTTTTGTGTTGAGGGGAATGTTAAGTTTGGTAAATACATCCCTAATGTTGACAATTCATAGTTACAATTCTATATTAATAGTTGAGCACATTTGGTTAGAACTCATAGCATAGATTATGGCAAGTGTAAACCTTTTAGCAGTGGAAAAGTTTTCTGTGGATATTATAGAGGAGTTGTAGATTCTTTCCAGATTGTATCTAGACTTGGGTTTGTTTAGCTTTTGAATTGATGTATTTTTTTCATAACTGCTTATAATCTTAACTGTAAGACTAGATTCAGTGTGAGGTAAATAAAACTGTGAAACTGATTATTAACTTGAAGAAGGACTTGAGAAAGAATGTTTTCTTTATAAAATTGTTTGTCAGGAGTTAAGTTTCCGATTCCAATAAATTCTTGTTTTTTCATGGTATGAGAAGAAAGCATGTTTTTAAAAGGAAATATTTCAAACTTACAGAAAAGTCCAGCCTAGGGCCTCCCAGGGGTTAAAGTCTCAATGCTATCAAGCTATGGCCAGCCACTGTGGCATGAGTTTGATCCCCAGCCAGGGAGCTAACCCACCTGGCGTAGCATACCTCTCCTGTCTCGCCCACTGTTGCCCTCAGCGGTATATTTCAGTAAATCCATGTATTCTGCTCCCCATTCTGTCTCTGGTGAATCCTCTTACCCTCCGAACCTCTGGCCTACACCTCAGTTCTTGTATGCCTAAGTAAATAAAAATGAATCTTAAAAAAAGAAAGTAAAGCATGTAACATAAAAGAATACCCATATACCTGCTTTCCCTTCCATATTTATTCTACTTGTTATCGTGTGTATGCTGTGTGTGAGACAATTTATCGCTTTGTATAATTGATAGATTTTTCATACTTCTTTGCCAGATATATCATGCAGCTTTTTCTTATAGTATATGTTTTTAAGGTATATCCATGTTGAAGTAATGTAGTTCAGTGTTCCATTGTATAACTACAACAACTTAATCAGATATTTTTTCCTTATTGATGATAGGTTGTGTCTAATTTTACTAAATAGATGCTTGGAGTTTCTATTTGCTCTGATCAGAAAATTCTTTTTAGTTATTTTTTCATCAGAGAAATACATGCAGTTTAGTCAGTCAAAGGATATAATAAGGTTTGAAAGGGAAAAAAACAGCAGCCCCTATCTGTCACCCTTCCTAGAATGGCACTGTCTCTGTATGTAGCTACCAGCCATATGTAATTATGAACAAATACCCTTTGTCCTAATTGAGAAGAGCTGTGTTAAAATACACACTAGTTAAAAAAAAAAAAAAAAAAACTTAGTATGAAAAAAAGTTCTTGTATGCATAAATAAATAAATCTTTAAAAAAATAAAGAAAAGGGCCTTCCTGGTGGTGCAGATGTTGGGACGCAGCACTATGAAGCTATCTGCAGCCACTGCAGCATGAGTTCTATGCAAAACCAGGGAGGTGACCCACATGGCACAGAAGACCTCTCCTGTCTCACATGCTGCTCCCCTTGGCAGTGTATTTCAGTCAATCTGCCAGTTCTGTTCCCCACTCTTGTCCCTGGTGAATCCTCTCACCCCATATACCTCTGGCCTGTACCCCGTTTCTTGTATGCATAAATAAATAAATCTTTTTTAAAAAGTTAAAAAAAGTTTTCCTTTTTATTTTTCTCTGGTTTTATTGGGATATAATTGACATGTAACATTGTGTGAGTTTACAATTCAGCTGTTGATTTGATAGTTGTAAATTACAACGTGATTAACACCATAGGATTAGCTGACACCTCCATCTGGTCATATAACTATCATTTTTTTGGTATGTGTGGTGAGAACATTTATGATCTACAGCAAATTCTAGGTATATAATATAGTAGTATTAACTATACTCAACATGTTGTACATTAGAGCCCCAGATCTTACTCCTCTTAGAACTAGAAGTTTGTACCCTTTGGTAACATATATGTTAACATGTAGTATATATCTTATTCTGACTTATTTGGCTTAGCATAATGCCTTCAGGATTAATGCAAGTTTTCACTAATGGCAGGGTGTCCTCTCTCATGGCTCAGTAGTTTATTATAACACACACCTCACACCTTCTGTACTCATTATTTAAGTAAATTTGTTTATTCGTAATTTGTTTATGGTCACTTAGGTTTTCATAGTTTGGCTATTCTGTACAGTGCTGCAGCGAAAATAGGAGTGCAGATACCTCTTAGAGATCCTGTTTTCATTTCTTTTGTATGAATATCCAGAGGTGGAGTTGATCACATAGTAGTTCTACATTTAATTTTTTTAAGGAGCCTCCATACTTCTTTCCATAGTGATTATTCCACCAGTAGTGCACATGGGTTTCCTTTTCTCCACACCCTCACTCTTTTTAAATACATTTTTTTATGATGGCCATGCTAAGAGTTGTAAAGTGATGTCTTATTGTGGTTTTGATTTGCATTTCCGTGATGATTAGTGATGTTGTACCTTTTCATGTGCCTGTTGGCTATTTGTATGTCGTCTTTGGAAAAATTTCTATCTGTTCCTCTGCCCATTTTTAAAAAAAATTTATTATTTATGCACGCAAGAGCTGGGTACAGGCCAGAGATGCGGGAGGGTAAGAGGATTCACCAGAGACAGAGTGGGGAGTAGAACAGGCAGATTGACTGAAATACACTGCTGAGGGGAGCAGTGAGCAAGTCAGGAGAAATCTGCTTTGCCGTGTGGGTTGCTCCTTGGCTGGCCGGGGATGGAACTCATGCTGCAGAGGCTGTGGATTGCTTTCATAGTGCGGTGCTTAACCCCTTGCATCACCAGGGAGGCCCCCTCTGCCCATTTGTAAAGATTAGATTTCTTTTTCTTTACTATCAAGTTATATAAAGTTCTTTCTCTTAAAACATAGGAGCTTGATAGTAGTCCTAAAGGTTTATTTCTGAATCTTAACATATGACTACCTATGTCTTTGAATTTTGGTTTTCCTTCTAATTTAAGATATTTTGATTATTTCCCTGTTTCCACATTATTTGCCTTTTCTATTTCCTCTGATGTTCTTCTATTTATAGATTAATTTTTATTGATTTTTCCCTATATAATTGTTTTTTCATTATTATTGAATTTCATCAAATTTATTTTTGAGTTACTTGTGTTGAGCTATTATATACTGTGTTGTAGTTGGTTCTCTTAGCAGTTTATGTGGGTACATATATGTGAATAGGACTTTTGGTTATAAGTAATAGAGATCAACTCTAGATTATGTAATACACAGAAAATTTATATGGAGATTTATATGAAGTAGGGGCACGGGGTGCTAAAGGATAGGAATGCAGTTAGGTCAGCTAAGAAACATGAAATGGAGGACGATAGAAACTTTGGAAATATTTATTTATTGTCTCTTTTTCTCAATTTTTTTTTCCTTAGACATTCAATTCATATTACATGTCCCCATATTTTTATTTTTATTTTTTTTTAAAGATTTTTTTTTTTTATGCATACAACAACTGGAGTGTAGGTCACAGGTGAGGGAGGGGTGAGAGGATTCGCCAGAGACAGTGGGGAGCAGAAGAGGTGGAGCCACCGAAGTACACTGCTGAGGGGAGCAGTGGGCAAGACAGGAGAGGTTTGCTGGGCCATGAGGGTTAGCTCCCTGGCCTGGGATTGAACTCATGCTGCAGTGGATAGTGAACCCCTGCACCACCAGGGAGGCCCACACATATTTTTAAACCTCTGTTCCTGATCAAAAGGACAGTCTGTTCTAAACTTTAATTTGCTAGTCTTTTTTCCCAAATTCCCAGGAGCCAGTGTGATTGGAGGTCAGATCACTGATAACAGTTTCTCAACCTCTGTGATAATGACTTTTTTGGCTGAAATGATTCTTTGTTGTGGGGACTGTCCTGTGCATTGTGGGATGGTTAGCAGCATCTTTGGTGTCTGTCAACTATATGCCAAAAGCTTTCATTTCTAATTCATTTTGTAATTGTGGCGAGCAAAAATATCTCTAGATACTGCTGGAATCCTTTTGGGGGCTAAAGTCTTCCCTGGTTGAGAACCACTGACCTAGAATGTATTTGACCGCTGTGAGCCTACCACTGTCTGAGGACATCTCAGGAGAGTCATTACAAGTTTGTAGGCAGGTACTCAGAAAGCCTGGTAAATATTTCTCGTTTTTCTGTAGCAACTATAAATTTAAGACTTTTTAAAAATTTTGTTAGGTTTTCATTTAAAAATGTTTTTTCCCCTTCATTAAAAATATTTGCCATTAAGTATGTTTCTTATTAATATGAGTCTGCCAATTTTGGTCATTTCTTCGAATCTCTTATTTATCTTCCCTGAGAAAGTGTGTATATGTGAGGGTATGAGTTGTTTTTAAAATAAGATTTGTGATTTTTGTAGCCAGACAGGCATAGGTATGAAAATTTAGACTGGGACGAAGCCTTAGAAATCTCATATTCTAATGTACTTGATTTACAGATGCATGTTTAGGGGGACTGAAACAAGTTGATCATGGATGCAAAGCTTTGTATTGGAGCACAGAAATATTAGAACTTACCTTATTTAGTTTCTGGTTATCTTTTGCTGGTGTCTACTTTTTGCTTTGGGTGTTCTTTACATAATATTTGTTGAGCATTTATCTGGCACTCTGTGCTGTGTTATCTCATTTAATCCCTCTCCAATAAATGAAGAAAATGGGTCTCAAAAAAAGGCATGTGTAGCTCTAAAAGTTACGCTTCTAGCTGTTATGAATTGGTACTGACACAATGATATTGGAAGGACCAGGTGCTTATGTGCTGGATATTTATTCTGCTATTTCATTTAATCCTCAAAACAACCCTGGGAATGGTACATTCTGGTTTTATAGATGAAGGTGTTCAAGAGTGATTAAGTATCTTGCCTTAAGGTCACAGTCTTTGACTTAAATTTTATGTTTTTCCCAAGTCTTTGTTGCATCTAGGGGAAGATTCCTCTAAGGATGCTTTGCTGTCTTCCCAAAGCCTTCATGATAATAAAAAAGGATAAACAAAATTATACACAATTCCGCTTTAGTAAGGATTCATAAATTACTGTTTTGTTCATTTTGAAAGTAACCTTTCAAGTACCATTTTTATGCCTTAGATGCTTTTTAGAATTGAATTTAAAAGAAATAATAAAAGAAAGCTAGTTACTATTACCAGGAAAATATTTCTTAAAAACTAATATTTAAGAGGAATGACTTTGTGTTTACTGCCTGACTTTGATAGTAAACAATTTTTTTATATTTGTAATTCTTGAAGCATTTGGTTTTTTTAGTTGAATGCTTTCAATTATAACTCAGGCTAGAACTGTAACCATTTATGAGCAAGCTGTTAACAGCAAGAATTCTGTTAAACTATGTGGGTTTAGATCCTGGATTAAATTTATGATTTTGGTATCTTGACATAGTACAAAAAATTTAGAACCCAAAAAAACCTTAGAAATTATGTATTTGTGAACAAGTTATTTTCTATGTGTGTTTCCTTATCTTTAGAATAGTCATGCTAATGCATCTACCTTGTAGAGTTGTAAGAATCAAATTATTATTACATGTAAAATTGCAGAAAATGCATGGTGAATGTGAATTTCTCAAAAGGTGATAAGTTATTTTTTAAGTTGCCTTTCTAATTTTTTTAATGGTTGATGCACTTACAATTCAGATAATGTATTTAAAATAATTATGATAATGTTAAGATTGAGATCATTCTGAGGCCTTAATACAAGGTAATATATTGTTTTTAGACTTGTCCTGTGCCTAGTTTAATAACCAGATTGCTTCTGGATATATAAGTAATAATGTATAGTTCTATTTTGTTTTGGTGCAGTGTCAGCATTCGGATTGGGTATTTTCCGCCACCTAGATAAATCATAATCTTTCCTCTCTCACAAAGAACAGTTTGAAATTATCCTAAAGTACTTTCCCATTCATATAGATAGAAAAGCTATTTATAGGGACCTAAAGGGGGAAAAGAAGGGCAGTAGAGCTAACCCAGTGATGCTAACTCCAGAAGGTGGTGGTAGGGAATGGTATTGTATGTGGGTGATTTGGGCATCATGAAAGAATCATTGTATAGCTGGACCTCATGGAAACTGGAACTGGTAAATTTCTTTGCATATACTTCCAGAGATAATTATGTATAAACACGTGTGCATATATCTACACGTTTCCCATCTTTTTTTCTTAAAAAACACCAATAGAAGCATATTATATATGATTTTAAAACTCATACTGGAAATTTTTCCATCTCAATATAAAGAACTTGCTTTTTTTTTTTTTAAAAATGCATGCAAAGCATTTCATTGTATTAATGAATTATTTTGTATGCTATCTTCAAACCCTACTGCAGTGAAAAACCTTGTAGGTATCATTTTAAGCATGTGCTAGTGTAACCACAGAATAAATACCTTGAATTGGAATTGCTGACAGAAAGGATATAGGATTTCAAAATAAGAATTCATTGGATAAGCTATCATTATCTACCTTTTTGTATGTTAAAATCCTGTATGCATTTGATTCAATTTCTGGATTTTCTGTTCTATTGATTTGCCTGTCTGATTACATACCATTTTCGCAATTTTAATTATTTCACTTTCATATTAATTGCAGTATGGTATGGTAGTTCAGAATATAGACTTTTGGGTTGACTGTGCAGTTTTGAATCTCATCTTCAATACTTAAATGGATGCAGGTTACATAACAACTATAATTCTGTGTCCTTATTTGCAAAATGAAAATGATGATAATGCCTGTCTAATAAGGTGTTATGAAGATTAAGTGAGTTAAATTACATAAAGTGCTTTTAGTGGTATTTGTCATGTTATTTTGGTTTATAGCATTAGCTCTTTTTCCTATTTTTGCAGTGACCTGGGAGAGCTAGTTCTTTATTACTCTTCATTTTCAGAATATTCCTGGCTATTCTTCTTATTTATTTTTTTAATATTAACTTTAGGATCAGTTGGTCTGCCAGAATAGACTAGGTTATAAATTGGCAACAACAGCTCCCCTGCCACCCCAATCCCAGTGGATTAACACATCAACAATTTGTCACTCATACTGCACATTCAATGTGGATCACTGAGTTGGGGGTGGGGTTTGGCTGGCAGTAAGAAAAGGGCTGATATACCCCTTCATTTATCACTCAGAGACTCAGGCTGACAATTTGCCATCATCATTCTAGAATTCTACCTGTTGCTATTGCAGAGGAAGAGAGTGAGCAGTAAATCAAGTACTAGTGGGAACTTTAAAACCAGTAGATACTTAACATTGCTTTGTCATATACTTCCTTGGCCAAAACAAGTATGTACTCCTCACGTGGTGTAAAGGGGTTGGGGAAAGTGCAGTTTTGCTGTGTGGCTGCAATAGTGGTGAGAGTGGAAATGTAAAGAGAACTACCACTTTTTTTTTTTTTTTAAGATTTATTTATTTATACAAGAACTGAGGTACAGGCCAGAGGCATGGAAGGGTGAGAGAATTCACCAGAGACAGAGCAGGGAGCAGAACAGGGAGACGGACTGAAAGCACTGCTGAGGGGAGCAGTGGGCGAGACAGGAGAGGTCTGCCGTGCCATGTGGGTATCTCCCTGGCTGGCCGGGAATCAAACCCACGCCTCAGAGGCTGCGGACAGCTTCACAGTGCTGCACTCAACCTGCTGCGCCACCAGGGAGGCCCAAGAACTTCCACTTTTAACTCTACATTTGTATTATTTAGATTTTTTTTAAATAGTGAGCAAAACTTGTGTAAAAGAGCTATCTTAAGATACCCTACCACAGAGAATCCTCTAATCTGCTGTTCATACTAAATTAAAGAATGGATAATAAATGGCTTACCCAGAGCTGGAACATATGACTTGCTCAAACCCACTGTGCTTAACTAATATACCTCTCAGTGCATGGACTTCTGTGGACAGTTTTCTAACAGTAGAAGTGTTTTGTTGTTGCTCCTATTTGCAGTGAATGTAAAAAGAAAAAAAGGATCATCTTTGGGAAAATAATTGAAGTGAAAAATGAACTAAGAGCACCTCCCTGGTGGTGCAAGGGGTTAAGACACAACCTATGTAGCTGTCAGCAGCCACTGTAGCATGAGTTCAATCCCTGGCTGGCCAGGGAGCTACCCACATGGCGCGGCAGACCTTTCCTGAGTCTCTTGCTGCTCCCCTCAGCAGTGTATTTAAGTTCATTTGCCTGTTCTGTTCCCCACTCTGTCTCTGGTGAGTTTTCTCCCTGCAACCCGCACCTCTGGCCTATACCCCAGTTCTTGTATGCATAAATGAACAAATCTTTAAAAAAAATGAACTAAGAAAGTTAGATCTAAGGAAGTTGAGAGGACCTCAGTAAGACAGCCTGCACTGACAGGGAGGATGATAGTACATTCTAATTGGTTTCTAACTTGAAGATCTTTCCTGGAGTATTTAATTTTATTTATTTTTTAGCAGAGTTTTAAGGGGATAACTTACAAAGCCAGCAGAAGCATGGCTAAGTGTAAAACATTTGCATTTTACATTATTGTTTGCCTAAGTATAAGCCGTTTATTAAATACAAAGATCTTGCTTTGTCTTTAAGCTAGAAAAAAAAAAGTATAAGCCATTTACTTACTACTCTCTCCATTTCTTTAAAGGAAAAGGAAAAAATGAATTTTTCCTTATTAATACAGGAAAAGAAAATAAGAAAAAAATAAAACAATCCCCCAAATCTATCTTTCTATTTCGAGACAATAATCATTAAAGTTCTGCTTTATCCTTTTTAGTCTTCTTTCATGCATGTACTTTGTATTGTCAGCCAAAATGTATACAAAACTTTCGTGCAATTTAAAAAAAATTATCTTTTTTCATTTTATATATTTTGGATCTTGTAAATTTTAAAGGAAAAAGGTTTTTTTTAGCTCTTCTGAGAACTTCTTTTGCATTTACTCATCACAATGTTTAATATCCAATGCTTTCTGTCTTACAGTTTTTATTGTTTTTCCTGTTTATCCTCAGTTAGATTGAGTTCTTTGAAAGTTTATGTGTTTTTTATTCTGCCAAGCGCATTAAGTTTATTTAAGGACAGGACATATATTAATGGACGAGATTATAGGGGGAATAAAAGCAAAAGATAGTCCAGCAATTATTTCAGAATACAAATCAGTCACTAATTCGTTTGCAGTCCATCATAATTTGCTGATAAAGAACAAAGAAAATAACCATTTCATTTACATATTTTTAACATTCTTTTCTTGGAAGACGAAGTAAAATATTCATAAGATGTTAATCTTTTTACATGACCCTTTGAACAGAACATACTTAGTCTGAGGCATTAACTTTCTTGAAATAAAAAATGTGGAGGAGGACAGCAAGGTTATATTCTATTCCATGTAAAATGTCATGACTTCATTTCTTTCAAGAAGAAGGAAGCGTGGGTTTACTGTCTACTTTTTAGGTGGTGATTTATAAAAGACTAGTACTCCCACATTGTTAACTGCTAATTTGTAAACGTATGTATTAACTGGTAATATGTAGAAGTCTAATGGGACTGAGACCCACTGTTTTCTTTTCCTTCTTTAGAATATTAACAGCTACCAATTCTGTTAACAGTATAGATGATCAGTAATAATCTATAATGTTTTTCCTAATGTGCTACGGTTAATTTCTTCTCTTTTTTAAGCCTAAAAATGAACTTTTTTCTTTTCAGGTCTCTATTTTAGGACACATATCAAATCATAGTGTATCTAGTGTATATGTGTTTTGTAAAATAGTTTTGAAAGTTGAGCATAAGTAGCTGGTATGTTACAAAAAACTCAAATATCAAGAACTTATTTTAACTAGAATTTTGAGATTTATGGGGTTTTTTTTGTAACTTACTAGCTATTTATGTCCAACTTGAGTGTTTCACTGTACCTAAACTGTGCAAATAGCTTGGTTTCTGCTGAACACCTGCTTTCCTGGAGTGTGGAATTTTCATGTATGGTTGCCAGAGGGTACCCATATGACTAGCTCTCAAGGAAAACTTTGGACACTGAGTCTCTAATGTGTTCACCTGTCTGTAGAGAGCATATTACATATGTTATAATTAATTGCTGGAGAAGATTGAGTATATCTTCTGTGACCCCCTGGAAAAAGATGCTTGGTCACTTGTACCTGCTTTTCTCTGGACTTGGTTCCATGTACCTATTTCCTTTGCTGATTTAGCTTTATATCCTTTCACTTTAATAAATTATTGCTGTGAATACATCTATGTACTAAATCTTCTGAGTCCTCCTGGCTGGTATTGGGAACCCTATGATATAGCAGTGGGATCAGATAAATTTTTAACTGGAAGCCATCATGCTCACATAAAACCTTTACATGGAAACATCCAATGGATAGATGTCATTTTTTTGGTTTAAGTTGTGTCTAAATAGGGTGAAAGAGTAAAATGAAACTAAAAGTTTGGGGTCTGTAGGAGAGGGGAAAAAGCTCTTTGTTACTGAGAAACTAACTTCTGTCTAAGGTTCTATTTTTGTGTAAGTGGGTCTTGATGTCAGACTGTTTGTTAAAGTTCTGTACTTCATAGAAATATATTCTGATAGGAGAACTTTAAAATAAGACAGTAGATGTGACTTAAGAAAGCACTGTGATGTGGAAAGTACAGGATTTTAGAGTTAGGAAATTTTTGGTTAGAATTCTGATTTACTAAAAAAAAAAAAAAAAGAATCCTGGATTATTTCTTCAAATAAGGATGATAATGCCTGCTGTATTGAGCGGTTTAAATATTAAAGAAAATATTAAGTTTTTACTATGTCTTACACATAGTGACTCACAAATTGTACAGTTTTCCTGCCTTTCAAGATACAGAGGGAAAAAAAGAGGGGAGAAAGTTTGTCTCTCTTCTCCATTCTGGTTTGATATGAGGTTGCATAGGAAGAAAATGGGAAGAAAAATTAAGTAGTAGAAAATGAAATTAAGAACTAAGAGTTAGGAAGGAAATAGGTGAGGCATAGAAACATTTATGAATGTTTTCTCTATCTTTATGGTAAGGTTGTATTGAATTAGTTGATATATGGTTGTTAGTTTCAGTTAACAAATGCATCCAGTCTCTATTTTTGTCGTGAATACTTGTAGTTATTAATGAGACAATTTGGAGTAATAGATAGGCACACAGTCTATTAGAATCTTTAGTATTTAGAAAGATAGCATCTTAAAACTGAATTGCATAATTCTGGTATGTGTATTTTTTATAGCTTTTTTAATTTTTAGTTTCAAGACTTAGAAAAGTTGCAAGAATAGCATGAAGAGCTCTATGCTCTTTTACCCAGATCCCTAATTCTTAATGTTTTTTCATATTTCCTCCCTCTTCCTTTTTTCCATTTTCCTTAACCAAGAATGTATATCCCCCCAAAAGTGTATGTATCAAAATCATCTGTAAAACATCTTTACAAATTGTGTGACCCGGCAGCTCTTCTGCCTGCCTGGGACTATGCCGGTGCCTTTTTCCTAATAAACCTGTCTTTTTAAAATGGAAAAAAAAAAAAAAGAAAAAAAGGTATGTGACCCTGCTTATCCAAGCAGGTATATCCTGGAGGAAAAGCAAATACCCTCCCTGCTGATTAGGTACACAAGTTGAGAATTGATTCATAATAATGTGCTGGTGAGAATTTGAGAGAATTTATTTTAAGATTTTTTTTTTTAATTTATACAATAGCTGGGGTACAGGCCAGAGGCTTGGGAGGGTGAGAGGATTCACCAGAGACAGAGTGGGAAGCAGAACAGGCAGACAGACCAAAGCACTGCTGAGGGGAGCAGCGGGTGTGGCAGGAGTGCTCTGCCGCGCCTTGTGGGTATCTCCCTGGCCGGCTGGGAATCGAATCCGCACTGCAGAGGCTGCGGAGAGCTTCACAGCGCTGCACCTAACCTGCTGCACCACCCAGGAGGCCCGAGAGAATTTATTTTTTGTGGGGGCAGAGATGCCCTCAAAATCATAGGAGGCTGAATTGTAAAGCCTTGAAGTGTATCTGATTTAGTGTTCAACCTTTTCAGTTTATTATCCCCTGGGTTTTATTGTTGCTATTGAGAAGCTGGCTGAAAGTATATTTCAGTCTGTCATTTTTGTTTGGTGGTTTTATAAATCTTTTAGTATTCTGAATTTTTACTACAAAGTAACTAGGTATCAAATTCTCATTATTTATCTTGCTAGTGATTCTTTGTGCTCGCTGAAATTTCAGCAGTTCTGGAGAAATAGCAATTATATCTTTAGAAATATCAGCAATTATATCTTCAGATCTTGGCTTTTTCTCCCTTTCTTAACTACTTTTTCCCTGAGCATTGTTTAGGCATATATGTTGGACCTTTTCTTCTGTCTTTGTTTCTTTACCTCTCTTTTCTATATTTTCAGTTCTATCACGCTGCTCCATTTTGTATATTTCTTCAGAATGCTCTTTAGTTGGTCTAGTCAGCTGTTAATATGGTCATGGAACTTCTGATCTCACTTAATTTTCATTTTTGCAAGTTCTGTTTGATTTTCTTTAAAATCTGTCAAAACAATTGTAAAATACATACAATATAAAATTTACCATTTTTAACCATTTAAAAATGTATAGTTCAGTGGCATTAAGCACACACTGTGTAACCATTACCACCATCCATATCCAGAACACTTTTCATCTTGCAAAACTGAAATTTATTATTCTTGGTGATTGGCTCGTTTCATTTAACATCATGTGCTTGACATCCATGTGGTATGTAGCATGTGTCAAAATTTCCATCCTTTATAGGCTGAATGATATTTCATTGTATGCATGTACCATATTTTATCTAATCATTTGTTCATGTACCACTTGGATTGTTTTCCACCTTTGACTATTGTGAATAATACTGCTGTGAGCATACCTATGTTGCTATGAGATGCTGCTAATGTTGCTGTAAGATACCTCAAATACCTCTTTGAATCCCTGCTTTCACTTCTTTGGGACATATCCAGAAATGAAATTGTTAGATTATATGGTAATTCCAGTTAATCTGCCAGCTGCAGTCATCTGAAGGCTTGTCTGTGGCTGGAGGATCTGTTTCCAAGGTGACTCAAATGGCTGCCAGTGGAGGGCTATGTATGCCCCTTGTCATGTGGACCCCTCTGCAGGGATGTGAGTTTCCTTAGAAAATGACAACAAGCGCTTGCCAGAGCAAGTAATACTAGAGTGAACAAAGTGCCACATGACCTTTTTTAAATAAAAAAAAAAATTGAGCTTTTTTATTTTCTTACATTGTTCATTTTTGTACAATATTTGATTTCTTCTCTCAGGTGTAGTCTCCATGAATCCCCCACCGTCACATCCCCCATGAACTGTCATGGTAGTCCCTGGTGCTCTTTGCTCCCCGTTTTGACCCTGCTCCCCCCCTCCCTTGTACACCTCAGATCTATAGTTTGCCTGCTAGTTTTGTCCTTTTTTTTTTTTTTACCCTTTGTTTGGTTTCCCTATATTCCTCTGATAGATGAAACCATCTGATATTTTCCTTTTTCTTTCCAACTAATAATCCCCTCAAGCTCCATCTGTGTCGGCATGAGTTTATCTTTTTTGATTGCTCAATAGTATTCCATCATGTATATATATACATCGTGTATATGTATACATCTTTTGATCCGTTCATATATTTTTTTGGAATTTAAGTTGTTCTTATATTTTAGCTGTTGTAAATAGTATTGCAACAAACATAGGAGTGCAGGTTTCCTTTTGAATTAATGTTTTTGTGTCCTTTGGGTAGATTCTTAGGAGTGAAATCCGTGGATTAGATGGTTGGTCCATTTTTTGTAATTTGAGCAACCTCCACACAGCTTTTCATAGTGGTAGGACCAGTTTAAAATGTCACAGGACCTTTTGACCTAGCCCCCAAGTCACACAGCTTTATTTCTATCTTGTTCTGTTTGTTTAGACGTGAGTGCCTGATTCTATTCAAGGGTAGGGAATTCAGCTCCATCTCCTGAAGGGAGAGGTTTCAAAAAGATTTGCCAATGATAGATTATAACAACTCTAGTACTCTATTAATAGAGTGGTTTTTAACAACAAAATGAAACTAAGAAATAATCTTAGGTGATAGGAGCACATTTTCTGTCTTGATAGGTTTAATGTTGCTAACATTGGTGACTTGCATTGTTCTGGCTGGTTTACATACATACTACTAAAGCTTTCCAACAACCCTTTATGATAATAGAATTCTCTAAATAGTCTTCTAATAAACCAAGCAGCCATTACTTAAATAAACCAGTAAAAGGTGAGAAGTAGTGCTATGAGAAGCAATAATAGTGGAACTTTATCTAGTTGGGGAGGTTGGTGTTGACTTACTGAGATTTGAAGGATGGGTAGGAATATACGAAGTCAGTGGATAGGAGTGGGAAGTGTTTCAGAGAGGGAACAGAATGTGTAGGAAGCATGGTAGCATTATTTTCAGTTACATGTTCAATGTGTTCAAGCATGATGGAAAAAGTTTTGTATACTTTGCATTCTTCAGTAGATTTTGCTTAATTACTTGCAAAAATATGAATTGTCATTGTTTGTTTACAGGGTATTGAGGCCTTAAAATTTTTTTTAGTCATTCTTATTATTGCACATGTTACCAGAGGTTATTTGATATGTAAAAGAATTATTTCCAAGGCCCTATCAAATTCATTTTTGTTAACCACTAGCTCTTTAGAAAGCACTCTGCTTAATAGTCATACTTTGATTTTATCATTTTTATCGGTGAGGTAGTCCGGATTATTTCCATAATAACTTCCTTTGGTTTAAATTATATTATTAGAAAGCTATTAAGGAAAATTGGTTTTAAATTTCCAAATTCATGCTCATCTTAGGTTAAAAAAAAATTCTTGGAAGAACATTGGAAATAATATTTCATTAAGAAGCAGGTTTGTTTCTGTCTTGTAGGACCATGATTGAATTAAGAATTGTGAAATTTTAAAAAGCCAGTGTTACTTTTGTTTTGACCTTGGAACAAAAGATATTGATACATATAGAGTAGGATTTTAAGTAATAATATGATCAAAGACTAAAATTTAATAAGCAAAAAACCTGTTCCTCACCAGTCCACTAGGGGATACTCCAGTGCTTAGGAAGAAAAACTAGTTGCTACTGTAGTTAAATTATTTCCCACTCAACGCAGACCTTATCTCTGGTCTTGTCTCCTGTTCTCTTGCAAAATATTTCAATAAATCTGCTTTTTCTGTTCTCAAAGCAATGTTAATAACAACAACAAACAAAAACAAACTCCCACTTAATAAAATTATTACTTTTCTGTTTATGTGAATAAAAGTGAACTTTAAGGTATGGTTGGGCTATTAATTTGATAATATTTACCTGTGGAAGAATTTACCACATTTTCCAGCTTTATTAAAGTATAACAAATAGGAATTGAATATATTTAATTAAAACATGTTTGCTGTTTTGATAACATTGGTACAACATGCATGGTGTTTTGAGATATACATAGATGGTGAAATGAACATCACAAGCTGATTAACATATCACTTCACAGTTACTTCTTTTTGTTTCTGGTGAGAACACTTAAGCTCTATTCTCTTGGCAAATTTCCAGTATATAATAACATTAACTATATCACCATACTGTATATTAGATCTTCAGAATTTATTCCTTTTGTAAAACTGAAACTTTGTACTATTTGAACAATTTCTCCATTCTCCCTCTCTCTCTGCATTCTATTCTCTACAACTGAGTGTGGCTATTTTAGATTCCACATGTAAGTGAGATCATGGAATTTGCTGATTTTTAAAGTGTAGAAATTCATAATATGATTTATTGGTCATTTTTTGGGAGTGGTCTTGCCTCAAATTTTTGGAGCACTTCAGAAATTTTTTTTTTCTTTTTAGTACAGGAAAGTAATGATTCTCATTTATTTTGTAAGTTGTGCTCTTAATTGAAAGTTCAGAAAAGTTGATACTTGATTTGAGTTTGTTATAATTTTGTCCATTATATATATTATTCTAAACATTGTATCATATATGTTATTCTAAACATTTATCTTAGAAAGTGTGAAATGTGCACATGTAATGCAGACGATACATCATGATGCTATTAAAATAATTTAACATAGCTTAATATTATTTCTTTTTAGTAATTTAAGTAGACAAGATACCATATGATTTTATGTTCTAAAGAAAAATGTGTAAGCTATAGTCAAGTTTCAAGAAAAGAACTTAGGCTTTTGTATTTGTTATGGAAAAGCTGTCAAACATGGTATTTAAGAAAATAGTTAACCAGGACCTCCCCGGTGGCGCAGCGGTTGAGCGCTGGGTTGCGAAGCTGCCCGCAGCCTCTGCAGCGCCGGTTCGATCCCCGGTCACCGGGCAAGGATCCCACATGGCGCGCAGACCTCTCCTGCCGTCCACTGCTCCCCTCAGCAGTGTGCTTCGTCAGTCTGCCTGCTCTGTTCCCCGCTCTGGCTCTGGTGAATTCTCTCACCCTCCCGTGCTTCTGACTGTACCCAGTGCTTGTATAAATAAATAAATAAATAAATAAATAAATAAATAAATAAATTTAAAAAAAAAAAAAAAAAAAAAGAAAATAGTTAACCAAATGTCATTTATTTTTCTAACCCATTTTAAAATTTTTGTCTATGTGATATAAGAGTTTTGTTTGTACCAAATTCCTTTATATCTGGCAGATAGGTACTTAAAGATTAAGTGACTTGTCAGATTTTACTCAGTTCACCTGACTTCTGCTATTTATATCAAATTGATAAAGTCTTTTGCCATTTTGTCAGCATGATTTGGAAAAATGGTAGGGTTTTCAGGGATAGGAAAAAGTATTTTTGGGCCATCTTTCCAGCCCTTAGTCAGACAGGCGTGGAGACACTTCTGGGATTAACATCACCGTGGCTACCCCTGGAGACCAAATTCAGTTCAAACTTGTGGTGTTTGGTGATGGTGGCACTGGGAAAACTACATTCATGAAATGTCATTTGATTGGTGAATTTGAGAAGTGTGTAGCTACCTTGGGTTTTGAAGTCTATTCTCTTGTGTTCCAAACCAACAGAAGACATACTAAGTTCAGTGGGATATAGCTGGCAAGGTGAAATTTGGTGACCTGAAACAAATGGCTATTAATATACAACCCCAGTGCCATTGTAAGGTTTGATGTCCATTAAGAGTTATAAAAATGTACCTAACTGCATAATAACCTGATATGAGTATGTGAAAACACCCCTATTTGTGTTGTATGTTAACAAAGTGGTTTTTAAGAACAGAGAGGTTAAAGCAAAGTGTATTGTCTACCACCAAATCAAGAATCTTTAGTACTATGATATTTCTGCCAAAAGTAACGACAATTTTGAAAAGCCCTTTCTTTGACTTGGCTGGAAAACTAATTGGAGATTCTAACATCAAGTTCTTTGCCATGCCTGCTCTTGCCGCACCAGAAGTTGTCATGGACCCAGCCTTGGCTGTACAGTATGAGTATGATTTAGTGGGTACTTCAACAACTCTCTCCTGGATGAGGACAATGACCTGTGAGAGGATGAACCTGGAGCCCAGTGTCAGAAATCCATTTTCATAGGCAGCTGTCCTGTGATGTCAGTAATGCAGTGTGTTAACTGCTTTATTATGTAGCTAAGAGAACATGTGCTTTGGGATGCCGAAGGAGATGAATGGACTTTGGAGTGAATATGACAATGTAAAAAAACCTTCATTTTTTGGAACTGCTATTTAACTGTTTTGGAATGCTGTTGTTTCCTTTTCCTTCTCTTGTTTCAGATATAAGACTACTGTAGTCACATCAAGATATCCAGTGGTGAAATCTTGTAATCTTGTTTTTTACAATCACTTCCATTCCTTTTTGATTAGTCAGAATAAAGTTGTATTTTATTTATTTTTTAAACAATATTTGCTTCCCCCCACCCTAAAGTTGTATTTTAAATGTCTTTTAAAAAGTATATTTGTTCACTGAAGATAAAGGTAGTGTAGGAATTACTGCAAATTTGATTAGAGTTTGGTGTTAATTTTATATTAGAGAACCACAAAATAAAATTACCGAGGGTAATAATTATGACTTAAATATTCTATTGTGATAACGGTGTTGTGTGGAAGAACTGCATTTGACATTATGATATTGTAATTTTATGTTCCAAGTGAAATGGGGAAAGAGCTAGAATGTTAGGATAATGAGATCTTTTAGTTGTGCATCTTGGACAGGATGACTAGAATGGCCAAGACACCAGCTATGTGTACCTGTGGTAAAGAGAGCCAGAGAATTCCTCTTTTCCATAATTAGTACTGTACCTATTGAGTATAGTTAAATTCCCCTGCTATATGCAATGACTGATTAATAAGTGAAATATGACTGATTCATGCTTTGTTGTGTTTTGACTACGCAGGAAGGACAAAATGTCACACACTCATAGTTACCTTTTTGCTTCTAAACTTTTTTGTTTTCAATAAAGCGTGTGTTTCTTTTAAAGAAACATAAAAACAAAGGAAAAACCATTTATGATGCTGTTGCATTGGTCCAAACTTAACTTTCATATGACAGGTTCCAAATGATTGTAAAATTTAATAATTTCACTTGAGGGCATTATTGTTCATCTTTCATATTATACTATATAGATTATTTCTTAGTAATTTTGGGGAAAAATTCTTGTGATTTTTGTTTTTTAATCTTAAGAGTAGAGACTATGATGAGTAGAGAAATGATGTATTTCATACTATGATTAATAGTATGAAATAATAGTATTTCATAGTATTTCATACTATCATCATGTTGGAGCTCTTCTTTGAAAAGGGACTATCTTCATATGGCTTTCATGGCATTCAAGAGGAGTAATGTTTTTATAAGAGAACTAGGATGACTGCCTATCCAAGTATGGCATTTGTAATGAGTGACTGAATAGCTACTTCTACTTTTTCCACCCAGTCTATTCCCACCCAAACTTATTTCCAGGGTTAGGACTTTAAATTTTGGATGTACTGAGCATATCATGGGAAATTTTTGTTTTTGCCATCTTCGGTGGCTATTTCTGACAACAGTGTCCTTGACATACAGCACCAATAATTAGTGAAAGGCATTATTGTTCTTGCTGTTTGTTCTACTCTGAAGGAACTAGTGAATATAGCACACAAATTTCTAGTGACTAGGTGATTGCTAGTTAATATGATACAAACATAGGGGAACATTTAAGAGGAGAACATATAACTTCTTAGGTTCTGAGAAATTCCTCCCTAAAATTTTCTTTTTTTTTTTAGCTTTTTTTTTTTTTATTTTTTAAAGATTTAATTTATTTTATACAAGAACCGGGGTAGAGGCCAGATGCGCGGGAGGGTGAGAGGATTCACCAGAGACAGAGTAGGGAGCAGAACAGGCAGACTGACGAAATATACTGCTGAGGGGAGCAGCGGGCGAGGCAGGAGAGGTCTGCCACGCAATGTGGGGCCCTTGCCGGCCAGCCAGGATCGAACTGGCGCTGCAGAGGCTGTGGACAGTTTTACAGTGCAGCGCTCAACTGCCTGTGCCACAAAGGGAGGCCCACCTCCCTAAAATTTTCATTAAAACATTCCAGAACAATAGAATGCCATATTTTTGTCACTAGTACTGCATGTCTTGAAAATGCAGAATTGAACTGGAAAACTTATGTAATTGAATCATTGATAGTACTATTAAATTTACTTTTTACATTTTATTTTAATTTTGAAATGTTGACACATTAATATAGTTCAAAATTTAAGAGGTATACATTTAATTTCCCTGTTTTTCTCTCAGTCACACATTCTCTTCCATAGAGGCAATCAATATTCTCAGTTTAAATACACTATTCACATTTATTATTTAAAGGACTTCTTCAGTATGCATAAATAATTAAAGTTGATAGCATGGATTCTAGAGTTAGACTTTTTAAATTTTTCATTAACAGTTACTGAGCACTGGGCCTCCCCCGTGGCACAGCGGTTGAGCGCTGGATTGCAAAGCTGCCCGCGGCCTCTGCCGCGCCGGTTCGGCCCCCGGCTGCTCCCCGGCCACTGGAGGAGGGTCCCACATGGCGCGCAGACCTCTCCTGCCGCCCGCTGCTCCCCTCAGCAGTGTACTTCGGTCCTTCTGTCTGCCTGCTCTGCTCCCCACTCTGGCTCTGGTGAATTCTCTCACCCTCCCGCGCTTCTGACTGTACCCAGTGCTTGTATAAATATAAATAAATAAATCTTTAAAAAAAAAAAAAAGTTACTGAGCACCTATCAGGCACTTTTTTGGCACTGGGAATACAGCACTGAACAAATGAAACACCCTGCCTTCATGGAGATTATATTGTGATTGGAGACAGGCATTGGATGCTTATTTACTATATCACGTGGAGGTTAGTTCTAAGAGAAAAGCTAAGCTGGGTTAAAGGACAGAATGATAGGGAGATGCTCTTTTGTATAGGATGGTCAGAAAAAAATCTGATTGTGTGATGTTTTAACGGTGAATTGAGCAATTTGAAGAAGTGAAATTTATGACTTTCGAGGGGAAGGTATACTAGGAAGAGGATTGTTGAAGACAACATTCTGAAGAATATATATTTTTAAAGATTTATTTATACAAGAGCGAGGATATAGGCCAGATGCGCGGAAGGGTGAGAGGATTCACCAGAGACAGAACGAGGAACAGAACAGGCAGACAGACGAAATACACTGCTGAAGGGGAGGAGGGGCGAGACAGGAGAGGTCTGCCTCGCCATGTGGGTTGCTCCAAGGCCGCTGGCAGGGATGAACTGGCTCTGCAGAGGCTGCGGACAGCTTCACAGCACTGCGCTCAACTGCCTGTGCCACCAGGGAGGCCCTGAAGAATATTTTTAAAGCAGAGGCATTTATCCTTCAACAATGGTGGAGGAGGCTAGACTGAAGAGATAAGACTAGAGGGGATTGACCCAGAGGGAAATGCTAGGAGATGTAGAAGAAAGAAGGTAGAGAAAGTTGTGTGTTGTGTGAAGGGTGTTGCTGAGGACCAGTTTGTAGAAGGAACAGTTTGTATACCATTGTAAGGAATTAGGATTTTACTCCAAGTGGGGTGGGGGGAGGGTTAAATTTAAAAGATTCAGCCTGGTGGTTTTGTGCAAAATATACTGGGGCAAGAATGAAAGCAGACCAGTTAAGGGTTTAAAATGTCCATAGAATTTGAAACACTGTGCTAGGTACATTGAACTTTATCAAATGCAGTCATAGCTCCCTGAGATTTGACTTCTACCGCATTGAAGAATACAGTAAGAAATAAAAAGGAATTCATCTTGAATATTTACATTTTTAAATGGTAACTTTAGGAATTGTAGTTAAATTTTGTAATGATTTAAATTTGTTTGTTTAGATTCCCCCAAGTATCCCTTGCATATTGAAAAATATAAAACTATATACCTCTACCAAATAGAAAAACCAAGAGTCTAATAGCCTTTTATAGGTATATACAATAATTTTTTTCTTAGGCCTTCCAAAAAAGGCTGTGTTGCAAAATACTGACAAATTAATATTGGGTACTATTTTTTCGTCTCCAGTTTGACCAAGTGACATTTTGATTTTGAAACTACTTTGGTTTCTACAGAGACACTTGAAGCAAACAGTTGCTAATGATGAAAATAAAGGAAATATAAAGATGTCAACATGAAAAATTTAAACTTCTGAGTGACTGAATAATAGGTCTGAATTTGCTAGCAAATGTTCTGTATCTGACATTGTGAAAAAGACTTGCATCATGAGAAACAAATCTGAAATTTGAGTATGTTAGAATTCTTAATTTCTAAGTGGAAGAATAGAGGCACTTTGAATCAAAAATGGAATCATAGATAAAGGAGACATAAGGAACAGAGATGTAAAGATGTATGAAATAGGCAAAATGGAGCATACTGAATGTGTTAGAGGAAGGGGAATGGAAAATGAAAGTGAGGGAAAACCTAACATATCAAGAGTTTAAGAAAAATTTAAAATAAGGAATGTTGGTTCCAATCAAATTAGGGGGAGCATGTTGAAATGACAAAAGTAGTCATATACATACACTCCAAAAGAATTCTGAAAATGAATTTCAAGACTATTACACATTATGTAGTTGCAGCCTAGAAAAGCATCGATAGTTTACTCTTAATTTCTATTGACTTGATTGCTTGTATAGGTTTCCTCAAATAGGATTAAAAAGTAGCTATCAAGAGTTTCAAGTTGATGCTTTGAAAAGGTGATTTTTCGTACTTAGAATGCTTAACGGTTGTGGCTTTATCCAGAGTAGGGAGTGTGCATTCTCATTAAGTTCTCATTAAGGGTTTTTTTCTTCCTTGCCACAATCTTTATCTACAACTTTCAATCAAAAATGGTATAATGTTACCTTTAACTACAATTTCCATAATCATTTATTTTTATTTCTAATTAAGAGTATAATACCTTAGGTTGGTTCATAGAATCATGGATTTTTGAGCTGAATATAACCTTAGAATAACTCATCCCGTGCCTCTTCATTTTTCAAATGGAGAAATGGAAACAATCATATCTAGCTAGAAGGGAGAAAAGATTAAAACTTAGTTTTTCTGATTTTTGGTTCACTGTTCTTCCATTTTGCTTTGTGTTTGTATTATAGTTTTTGACTATTCAGTTGTACTTTTATCAAGACAAGATTTTCTTTTTGTGAAAAATTGCTGCTTTGTGATTAATCCACTTGAATGCTCTGTGCATACATGTAAAGATGCTGTCTTTATATTGAAAACCTAACAGCCTGTGATTATCTTCCTCTAAGTAAAAGTCAACCTGTAATTTTTAGGAATGTTATTTATTTACACCTCTTAATTGTGAGCTTTCTGGTTGTTCTTACTACTTTATTTACTTTGATTTGAGTTAGCATTTTGCATAAATTTATTTAGAAATTTATGCAAATATAAGTGGAAATTTTTTGTTAAAAGCTTGTAACATTGATGAGAAGTTAAGAGCATTATTAATTTTAATAAGAAGGACCAGTTTAACTTTATAGGGTGTCTGATTTATGGACTATTTTATGATACTGACCACTATTTTATTTGAGGTACAATTAACTGGAAGTAGATTATGATTTGCTGCTAAGAATTGTTGGGACAGTTGAGTTAAATAGTAATAGATGCTTTTAGTAACATTTTAATTTGCTTAACAGTTTAAATGGAGACAGTATTATTACAATTTTTATATTTTAATTATTGCTCACATCTGTTGACATTTAAATTTAGCAAGTCATATTTTTACAGATTATAGAAACAGACTTTATTAATTCCTAACAGAATATTTAGTTTACAAAACCTTGATCATAAGGCTGTTATAATATCCTAATGTGTGTTGAATTATGAAGTGATAAATTGGTATATATAATGATTCCAGCTGCCTAGAACACACACAGTGTGTTCTTTATGGAAGACTTGTGAGAGAAATTGCTTTCCCCTTCAGTGTTTCATCATAATCAGAGGTAAACGTAACTAGCTATACTGACAGTTGGGGAGAAAGTCACAGCTATCAGTGAAAACTCATAACCAGCTTCTGTGTCTTTTAAAATGATGTGCACATGCCATTATCTTTGATCATGAATTTTAACCAATATCATCCTGGGTAATATTGTGTTTCTTCATTAGTCATATCCAGTTTAATTCTAAAAACTTTTTATAGGAGAAAAACGTGTGCCCATCTCATTTACTTGTGAGATTTTAACTGTGAAACACATTACAAAAATCATTTGCAGTTATCGATAGGTATAGCACAGTATTGCTTTGTAGATAATTTTCAGTAAAAAGAACAAATAAGCAATCAGTTTCTCCTGAAACTGTATAAAACCATTGCCTGTTATATAGTAAATATAGTGAAAGACCAGGCATGTTTAGCATCTATGTATTATTAGATACAGTATTTTTTATAGTTTAAAAATTTAGACATTGTATTATTTTCTTATTTTTGAGATATTTTTCCTGTCCCTTGCTTATTAATATATTTTTAAATGTATTTTTATTTATTTATGCATACAAGAACTGGGGTACAGGCCAGAGGTACAGGAGGTAAGAGGATTCACCAGAGACAGAGTGGGGAGCAGAACAGGCAAATCTACTGAAATACACTGCTGAGGGGAGCAGCAGGTGAGGCAGGAGAGGTCTGCTGAGCCATGTGGGCTATCTTCCTGGCCGGGGATCATGTTGCAGTGGCTGGTGATAGTTTGATAGCACTGACTTTAACCCCTGTGCCACAAGGGAGACCCTGCTTATTAACATTTTGATGCAATAATTTTCTTGTAATATCATACTTTTTTTAAATTTTTTTTTTAAGATTTATTTATTTATACAAGAACCGGGTACAGGCCAGATGCACAGGAGGGTGAGAGGATTCACCAGAGACAGAATGGGGAACACGAACAGGCAGACTGATGAAATACACTGCTGTGGGGAGCAGAGGGCACAACAGGAGATGTCTGCCGCGCCTCGTGGGACCCTCGCCGGCTGGCCGGGCAGGATTGAACCCATGCTGCAGAGGCTGCAGACAGCTTCACAGCGCAGCGCTTAACCACTTGCGCCAGCAGGGGAGGCCCTGTAATATCATACTTAAGAAAAATTAATGTTTAATGTATTATATATCTTATTTTGGTTTGTAAGTTTTTTTTTTTTTTTTAAAGATTTATTTATTATTTTATGCAAGCACTGGGTACAGTCAGAAGCGCAGGAGGGTGAGAGAATTCACCAGAGTCAGAGCGGGGAGCAGAGCAGGCAGACAGACAAAGGACACTGCTGAGGGGAGCAGCGGGCATGCCAGGAGAGGTCTGCGCACCATGTGGGACCCTTGCCGGCGGCCGGGGATCGAACCAGCGCTGCAGAGGCTGCAGGCAGCTTCGCAGCCCAGCGCTCAACCTCTGTGCCACCAGGGAGGCCCTGGTTTGTAAGTTTTATCCTAACTCTATACTGTAGATGTCTTAAAATAGGTTTTTTTGGTAGATGTGTTTTAAGTTACTGAATCTGGTTAAACTTCAGTTTCCCTGTTAATAAAATGGTGATAATACTAGTGCTTAACTCACAGGATTGTAAAGATTTATCCTCTTTGTTCAGTACTTTTTGAGTCTCCTTTTCCATAAAATGTAGCTTGCATTGCATCTGAATAATTTTTTCTTAGTCTGTTTCGTGCTCATAAACTGTAAGAATCCAAAAGCCTGTTTTCATTTTGTACTGTCTCTGTTCTTTTTAGTTCTTCTGCCAATGTTTCTGCTAGTACAGTAAGTCCCCACTTAGCATAGTTGATAGGTCCTTGGGAACTGCAACTTTCAGAAAACAGGTCCTCAAATAACATAGTTTTATGTATACTATTGGCTAGGATTCTTGTTTTTCTCATCAATGTTACAACAAAGTAACAAAGTGAAACGATGTTATTTGAGCCCCACTGTACAATTTTCGTATATAGAAGTGATAGAAGTTACAGCATTTTAGTATATATTTCGTATGCTCATGGAAATGATCTGGGAGAGAGAGAGGGAAATTCATGGTACCAGAAGAGTGAATTGTGGGAGCTGATAATTGAGTTGATAGTGGGTATTGTAGCTAGTGCACAAGAGAAGGGATTTGCTTGAGAAAAAGAATAGATAGTACATTTAGGAATACAGAGCATATATGTGTCAATAGATGCTGATAATGTGGTTGGATATGTAGTTGTCATTCCTGGAAATTCTCTTCTGATTGCTTGAATTTTCCAAGCAAAGTGGGATTGGGAAAGGGGTTGAAGATTAGGAGGAAATAGAACCTGAAATTGCCATTTAGAGAACTAGGAGAGTGATTGAATTAGGCATATGTAGCATGGTTACCAGGCAGAATTAAAGACTTACTTGAGGTTAAAGCTGACACTAGTCAACTTGGTTGTGTGCTTCTCCCCTCTGTGCGTTTTGCAAAGTGTGTGTCAAAGCAAGAGAAGAACAAGTGATTATAATGATAGATCCTGGGATGTAAACTTGGGTAAGGAAAGAAGAGAGCACTTCAAGGGGTGAGGTACTGTGAAAAGATAGTTGAGTCAGTAGATTGGAGGTCTTGGTTGGATCAAATGATGGTAGTAGTTCATGTACCAGAAGGATAAGTAAGATGGAAGATGTATTCAAAAGTCATTGTGTGAAATTGAGATTATTGAGAGAGTGCTTTGCAATGTGTGACTTGAGGTTGAACTATATTTAGGTCTTTGATCTTCACAATAATCCTATGCTATAGTAAGCATATTCACGTTTTTAAAAAATCTGTTTCTTTTATTAACTTTTATTAGCCTTTATTTTGATCCTAAAACATGAGGTAGGTACTCAATGAATTATCCTCATGTTACAGATATAGAAACCGAGGTACTGAGAATTTACATGACTGGCACCATGTAACGACAGAGCTGTGATTTGGTGACTGTCTGGCTTCAAAGCCTTCACAAATTTAGTAATCTGCTTTTCTCTCATTATTGTTCATGTTTTATACATGGAAAAACTAAAGCTTAGAGAGGTTGGACAGTTTTCCCAAGTCCCATGCTAGTAAGTTGGCCACCTAGGACTGAGAATCTTACTGTGATTCTTTGTATTTGTTCATCTACCATACCAGCTAGTGATTCGTTGTTATCTACTTTTTGAACCTAAATGGCAGCCTCAAGTCTAGACTTTTGAGAAATGTACATGAACAAAATTTTCCTTTTTGGGAACCTTTAGAGACTAACTTTGGGGTAAGGCTGATGTTAGAGAGGTTCATTACTACTATTGTTACCTAACTGATGCTGTCAAACACATACATGTGTGCGCACATGCATACACGTTAGGGGCTTAAATATGACAATTTTCTTTAAATTCCCTTTTGTAAGGGGGCTTAAGGTGGGTGGGGGGACAGGACACCTAGGAATGTATTATTCTTTCAGCAGCATGCCTGAACAGACAGCTGTGCTCTTTAGAATGTCTGCCCAAATCCATGTACATTCTTTATGGTGGTTGTTTGTACTATCATGAGTTTCTAGGAAAAGAAAGTTGACTGTTGAATGTCCACTTGGGAAGTGATTCTGCTCTCTTCCCCCAAAAGATAGTAATTATCATACTTTTCCTTTGTGTTTTTAATACATTTAGCTTTGTGGTGGGGGGTCAGACTCTGAAGAGTTCTTTGAGTTAAGGAAGAATTGAGAGAATTATAATGACAAACAGTGCCATTTTCAGTGTTTGCCAGAGTAGAAAAATGATATGCCTTAACTTCAAGTGTGCTTTCTTTTTCTAAAGATTGTTTTTAATTGTGGTAAAATACACACAGAATAAAATACACCATCTTATCAGATAATGTTTTAATATACTCTAGTTTTATTTTGCTCGTATAGTAATTTTATTTAAAATAGGAGTATTTTAGTAAATCTGCCTGATGCTCCTCACTCTGTCTCTCACCACGCCACACCTCTGGCCTATACCCCAGCTCTTCTATGCAAAAATAATAAAATATATAATGAAGTTGGATGGTATTTTAAAAAATAAAATGAGTAGTACTCTGTGGATGACTCTTACTGTACTTTGGTCAGAAAACTTCCTTTTCGCCTGTTATTTCTCTTCCATCTTCTAACTGCAACTGAAATTCTTTACCTGATTAGAGTGGAGTCTGATGACAATACAAGGGTAGAGAAGTGGTAAATCTTTGGCCGCAAATGTTCCCTCACAGTATCTGTGCAACATGGGTTGTATTTAGCTTATCCTGTTCTTTCCCTATGGAGCCTTCCTGTCAGCTCCTCAGAGAGCATGTCAAAGTGTACACAGAGTCCCTCAGTGTTGTGAATAAGCTCTTGAAAACTGATTTTAAGTGAAATGACATATCAAACAAGATTTAAGTTGCCATTGCATATTTCTAGTTACAAAAACATCTGTAAACTTCTTAGACCCAAAACACTCCTAATATTAGGCAATCATTTGTATCAGTCAATCAATCAGTCAATGTTCTGTTTATTCCAGTTCAGGATCTTAGGTAGCCAGAACCTATCCAGGGCGCTCAGGGTGAAAGGTGTGCACCAGCCCTGGAGAGGACGCCCTTCCATCAGGGGCATATTCACACACGTGTGCTCACTCCAACTGGGACAGTTGAGACATAGCAGTTGAGATGAATGTGCACATCTTGGGATGTGGGAGGAAGCCAGAGTACCCAGAAAAACCCACGCAGACATCGGGAAAAGATGCAAATTCCACACAGTGGCCCTAGTGGGAATGGAATTTCTTTTCTCTCATCAGTGTTATAATGACATTATATTAAAAGAAATGAGTTTGTTCAAGGACCTGCTGTGTATCCAACTCTGATTCTTGTTATTACTTTAACAGGTTTCATTGATTTCTTACCATCTTTAGGATGAGGTCTAAGCTCCTTAGCAGAGCATCCAAGGCTTTTCCTCTGGTGCCTGTCTACTTCCATGCATCCTTTCTAGGCTTCATCTGTACTGAAACACGTGTAGTGTCTGACACATAGCAGGTGGCCCAGAAATATTTCTTGAATGATTGAATATATGTTACAATATTTTATTTTTTAATACATTTTTTCCATTTATTTTTTATTTATGCAATAGCTGGGATACAGGTCAGAGGCCGAGTGGGAGGGTGAGAGGATTCACCAGAGACAGAGTAGGGAGCAGAACAGGCAGACAGACCAAAGCACTGCTGAGGGGAGCAGAGGATGCAACAGGAGAGATCTGCCGTGCCATGTGGAATCTCCCTGGCCGCCCGGGAATCCAACCTGCGCTGCAGAGGGTGCGGACAGCTTCACAGTGCTGTGATCAACCTGCTGCACCACCAGGGAGGCTCCTGTTACAATATTTTACATGTTAACATGCTTTTATTCTATTGTTAACTCTTGACTTAAAGACTTAGGCCAAGAATGCTCTTTTGAGAGACCTCTGCTTTTATCTGTACTAATAGCATTGTTGTTTATGATACCAAAACATTCAGGCCACATCTCTGTATATAATAGCTGATATACTTTTCTGTTTCTCTCATTAGAATGTGGGGTTATTGGGGGCAAGGGATTATGACTTAATTACCTTGTACCCCTGGTCTTGGGCTTGTGTTTCATAGACTACTTACGTTATAAAAAGCATTCAAGGTACCTGTTGTTCTTGTTTCTTGATATTTATATTATGTAATGTTATATATTGACTGTTCCTGGATTTTAAAATTTCATTTCTTTGCTTCCTAAAGTGAAAATTGCTTAGATACTTGATTTATGAAATAATCAGTATTCTAATGAATATATATCTTACTTTTTTTTAAAGATTTTTTTTAAGGATTTATTTATATAAGCACTGGGGTACAAGCCAGAGGCTTGTACCGTGAACGGTGATTTGGGATGTTGGTCATAATTAGTATAGTATGATTGTGTACTGTGATTTGGGATGTTGGTAGGGGGATTGAAGAATTGCAGACTTCATCTTCATGTGGAGGAATTAGCGGAGCAATTGATAGTTGGGTAAGATTATGTAAGCATTCCACTTCTAGATAAGTGCAGCAGAGTTTGTACATTTTATATTGGTGACTCATTAAATTGTTCCTAAGATGTAGCTGTGGTTAATGTACTTGTGTTTCCTAATTTTCACTCTCTTTTATCAGTGTTGCTTTTCTTTTATACTCTTGACATCAAAAGTTGTACCACCTCGGTATGCCTTAGAATTAATGACTTAGTCAGTGGGTAATGTTATTCCTGTAAGAAATCTATTTTAAGATAATCTTTTTTTCCAGAATCTTAATCATTTTGCCATATGTTTTGCATTTCTGTTTCAGTTTTTTGTTGTGATATCATTTAAGTGAAACAATAGTTACGGAAACTAAAAGCATACTAAAAATTTCTTGATTTTTTTTTTTTTGGCATGGATTTAAGTACCATAAAGATTTATTTTATAAAAAACAATGGCTTAAAAACCTACATTTATATATTTTTATTTTGTCAAAATTTTTATGTAGATTTATTTAAATAATTAAAAAATAATAAATTAGGGTGTGAGATTGAAGACATCTCTGATTGCCTTTTTTCCTAGTGTAGGCCTGCCTTTGTATGCCAGAGCTGCTTACCTTTACAGCTGCTTACCTATATGGTCGTTTATGGATTCAGTCTTTCAAAACAATTTTTTGGTATTGTTGTAAAATATACAACATAAAATTTGACATTTTAACCATTTTTAAGTGTACAATTCAGTGGTATTAATTGCATTCATACTATTATGCAACCAATCATCACCACTATTTCCAAGATTTTTTCAATGACGTACGTGGAAAATGTCACCAGTGTTCAATAACTCCCCATTTCTCCCTTCTCACAGTCCTTGATAGTCTTTAATCTGCTTTCTGTCTTTGAATTTGCCTATTTTAGGTATTTCATATAAGTGAACTATGCAGTATTTGTCATTTTGAATGCAGCTTATTTCATCAATCTTAGTGTTTTTAGGGTTTATTCATATTATAGCATATCAGAACTTAATTCCTTTTGATAGCTGTTTGTATTACTACGTTTTGTGTTTTTCCCTTTTTCCCCCCATTTCCTGATGAGTACTTAGGTGGTTTTCACCTTGAGCTATTGTCAGAATGTATTTTGAGGAATCACCAAACTGTTTCTACAGGGTCTATACCATTTTATATCTTTACCTGAAACGTATGGGAATTCATTCTTCGGAGATTATTCTATCTACAAGTTCTTTAAGTAGTTATATCACCTTGGGTGAGTCTCTTAACCTCTGGATTTCAGTTACTTTGGCCTTGAACTTGAGCTTGAATTATTATATAAAGTTTCTTCTCTCTCTAAAATTCTGTGAATTGCCATGATATTTACACTGGCAGTTCTGATCTCTCCTATCCCTTTAAAAAGAGCAATTTGACTATATAATGGGAGCAGAACATTTATATGCCTCATGATACAAATAGACTCAACTTTCCAAATATTTTCTGATTCTTATTTGTTAGATATGAGCCACTTTGTAAAAGTTAGTTTATTGAAGATTTTCAGGTACATTAATATTGAAGTATAAGCTTCTATTAATTTGTACTTTGGCTACAAAAATTATAACCTGGACAGAAATTTACATTTTTGACACAATCTGTGTCAAAAAAGGTCTTGCTACACACTATTTTACATTAGTAATAGACATAAGATTTACATATATATATATAAAATTATCAAAGTTATATAAATATATCATATCTAATATGAGGAATCACATAATAAAATACTTAACACTCATAAGAAAACAGGTTGTGGGCCTCCCCTGGTGGCGCAGTGGTTGAGCACTGGGCTGCGAGGCTGCCCGCGGCCTCTGCAGCTCTGGTTCGATCCCCAGCCACCGGTGAGGGTCCCACATGGCGCGCAGACCTCTCCTGCTGCCTGCTGCTCCCCTCAGCAGTGTATTTTGTCCTTCTGCCTGTTCTGTTCCCTGCTCTGGCTCTAGTGAATTCTCACCCTTCCGCGCTTCTGGCTGTACCCAGTGCTCATAGAAATAAATAAATAAATCTTTAAAAAAAAAAAGAAAACAGGTTGTTTTTAAGAGTGTAGCACCATTTGCATAAAGGTAATTATTTTTAGATGCTTAATGAAATAAAGGGGAGAAAGGAATCAAGGATAACTGTAAACTTAAACCCAACAGACTAGTAGTTGTTCTCATTATGAAGAAATAGAAAATTTGAAGTAGAAGTGAATGCACAAGAATTTAAGTCAGTACAAGCTTTAATACAGTTGTTACTTTCAGTAGAATTTTGGCACATTGGAACTTGAATCTTTTATTGCCAAAATTTGTTCCAGTCTATGTAATTATGTCCCTGATGTTGTGTGTGTGCGGGTGTGTGCGCGCCCATGCAGGAATATTTGCATACCACTTCAAATGACATACCAGAATGTATTAAACATACAATAAATAGGAAGACCAGAAGTCTCCAATTCTGTGTTATGGACATTCTGTAGGAAGACCACAACATCCCAATAGGCCATAATGGGCTAAGGAAAATAAGTTTAAGTAGGAAATTTTCCCTTGGCTACCGGTGACTGATCAGGGAAAACTACGAGTACTATATCCTCACCAAGATCCCATTTTTAATTTGCTTTTGTAACCTGTTAATACACATTCTACCCCAGCTTTGCAAGAAAAGGGTGTATTTATATGTAGGTATTTTTAAAAGTTGATTTTAGCACACACTTTAAAAAAAGGATAGTTCCTGAAAATAAGATTTGTGGAAGAAAATAGGTATAGCCCTGGAGGCGCAGGAATTAAAGACAGCACTATCAAGCTATCGGCAGCAGCCGCTGCAGCACGAGTTCAATCCCCAGCTGGCCAGGGAGCCACCCACATGGTGCAGCAGACCTCTCCTCACTCGCCCACTGCTCCCCTCAGCAGTATATTTCTGTCAATCTGCCTGTTCTGTTCCCTACTCTGTCTCTGGTGAGTCCTCTCACCCCCCACACCCCTGGCCTGTACCTCAGCTCTTGCATACATAAATAAATCTTTTTTTTTTTTTTTATAGAGGCATGTTTTATTATTTATTTATTTATTTGTTCGTTTTTGTTTATACATGCACTGGGTACAGTCAGAAGCGCGGGAGGGTGAGAGAATTCACCAGAGCCAGAGCGGGGAGCAGAGCAGGCAGAAGGACCGAAGTACACTGCTGAGGGGAGCAGCGGGCTGCAGGAGAGGTCTGCGCGCCATGTGGGACCCTCCTTCGGTGGCCGGGGAGCAGCTGGGGATTGAACCGGCACCGCAGAGGCCGCGGGCAGCTTCGCAACCCAGCACTCAACCGCTGCGCCACCGGGGAGGCCCCATAAATAAATCTTTAAAAAAAAATAGTTATAGCCTATTCTCATCAATTGCAATTGCATGGATTAATTGCTGTTAAATGAATGACTAGGTGTTAAACTCAAGATTTCCTATTTTCCTATTTATTTACGTTTCAGTAGATATGGAACAAAGCATGGTAATAACTGATTATCTTTTTCAATTCTGCATTTAGTCCTAGGGCAAGATACTCCCAAAGACTGACAGCTTCCTTGAGGATGACTGTAGTTGGAAGGGGATGGTATGTCATGACTATTCTTGGAACTTGACTTGGCTGCTGCTTTGCTGCTTTGGCAGAAACCAGAAGGGTTGGGCAGGATCTCAGGGCATCTTTGAAATAATCAAGATGCTTAGTGTAGCAGTCCAAATTGTGACTAGTTGTCAGTCTTCTTATAGTGTTGGTTTTTTTCCTAATGTTTTATAGTCTTTAATCCTTGTTTTTATCAGTAATAGAAGCTTGTTTCTCATTAGTTTATCTTTTCTCCTAGGCCTGGATATTCAAGCTCTTTTTTCCTATTGGTTTACTCCTAAACTTGACTCATTAAAATCAGAGATTTGTTTCTGAAAAATGGCTCCACTGCTTGTTTTTGTGCAATAGGAAAATCTAACACTAAAAACTAAAACATTGGCTGTTAATAAGAGCATTATTACTTTCGTTTTCTTCAATAGCACATAAATAATACAGGTGTGATTTCCATCATTTCCCAATGCAAGATATTTTTAGAACTTTAAGAACTCTTTTATGCATGTAGTTAAAAGGGAGTGATTATTTTGATCAATTTCATATAACCTTTTGCATATGGTAGGGACTATGGTAAGAATTTGTCTAGCCTGTAATTGCCTTTATTAATTTGTTCATCATTCCTTTTCATCAGCCTTTACGTCTTACTGCCCAGGGCATGAGCTCACATTCCCATTTATTAGACTTAACAAGACAGTGGCATGCTGGACAGTAGTAAAACTTCTTAGGATATCTGTCTGCCAAGAGACTAAAATTAAGAGCTAGATGTTTATTCCTTAAGGACATCCATTTAAGGAGAGTTGTTCCCTCCTCCCATCCCATCCTCAGACAGCTAATTTATTTCTTTTAGGTAGCTTCAAACCTGTCTGGTCTTATATTCTCAGTAAGCCACCAGATACTTACTAAGCCTTTACTATTGTGAAACCTTTTGGCAATGGAAGTCTGTTCTGTCAGCTTTAAGTGACAAGTGGTGACTGTTCTGTTCTGTAGCAGGAGAGAAACACAAGGCCAATTCAAGGGATTCAGAGAATAGGGTAAAAGAACTAGCCAAACATCTATCACCCTGGTTAACACTCTGCCCCCTGTTTATTTTTTATCTGGCTTTCATATCCTTAACTTCTGCTGCGGTGGTCTTGTATGTTTTCTACCTTACCTGTTAATGTCCCCAAAACACGCCCCCACTCCAATCCCAAGCACATCTCAATAGCTTTCCTCCTATTCTTGAAATAAAAAGTGCTCTAAGAAATTTCACAGGGAGTAACAAAAGGGATAAGCACAAAGGTCGTCTAGGGATAATCTCTTTTCATATTTCTCCACCTTCATTTTGCTTAAAAACAGAATAGCTGAAGGGTATAAAAAATTTGTAGACATTTTAAGATTGCACTGTAGGCTGAATGAAGTAATAATCTTATTTATGAATACTTCATATATAATTCATATATTTCAAACTAATTTTCAGGTATATATATACGGGTGTAGGCAGTTTTACTAAGGAATATCAAAGAGGAACTATTCTATAGGAAAGGCTGTGGGTTCATTATGGGTTTGCAGGTGTGGGGGTGGGACAAGCTGCTGCTTTGATTCAAGGTGAGGAGGTGGAGAAGGGAGGCTGTCATATTCCCAGGACATGCAGGGTAAGGAGAGTGAAAGTCAGAGGGAGACAAAGAGAACCTGTTGGGAGTCAAGGGAGGCTCTGCATCTGCTTATACATAGGTTAGCATATTAAAGATGCACTAATAATATAAAAGGGGTTTTCCCCCTGTTACTTGAAATTCGATATGAGCATATGTACACTATAATATGACAAAAGTGCTGGTTTAACAGGATATTCAAAACATTTTTCTTGCAATAATCTCCTGCTTCATGATATTTTTTGAGAGAGTATCTAAATTATTCTTTTTAAAAAGTACTTACTTTGCTTTTATATAAACACATATCTAGTCAGTGTTCAAATTGTTAGGGGAGTGGATACTCATGGATCTGGGTGTGTACGTCAGTTGAAGAATAACAGCCTCCATACCAAACGTGAGAGCAAGCAAGTGTGGATTTGTTGAAGCAAGAGGAAAGAACTCTTGACACCAGGAGGTGGCCCAAGGGAGGATGCCCGCTTACTCCAGCCGTGTCCATGACTATATACTGTCAGACTTCTTGTTGCCCAATGTGCCAGACTATTGATTAAGCACTAGGTGGCTGGGAAATTTCGTGTTGGTTGTTTTTCTTTCCCTTTTTTTTTTTTTTAAGATTTATTTATGCATATAAGAACTGGGGTACAGGCCAGAGGTATGAAGGGTGAGAGGACTCACCAGAGACAGAATGGGAAACAGAATAGCAGACTGAAATACATTGCTGAGGGAAGCAGCGGGCCAGACAGGAGAGGTCTCCTGCGCCATGTGGGTCATCTCCCTGGCTGGCGATACAACTTGTGTTGCAGTGGTTGCAAATAGCGTTATAGTGCTGCGCCTTAACCGTTTGCACCACCAGGAAGGCCCCTCTTTTATTTTTTAAAAGATTTATTTTTAGGGCCTCCCCTGGTGGCGCAGATGGTTGAGCGCAGCACTGTGAATCTGTCCGCAGCCTCTGCAGTGCTGGTTAGATCCCGGCCTGCCGGCGAGGGTCCCACATAGCACAGCAGACCTCTCCTGCCTCTCTCACTGCTCCCCTCAGCAGTGTATTTCGTCAATCTGCCTGTTCTGTTCCCGGCTCTGTCTTTGGTGAATCCTCTCACCCTCCCACACATCTGGCCTGTACCCCAGTTCTTGTATAAATAAATAAATAAATCTTAAAAAAAAGATTAATTTTTATTTTTACATAGAAGAGCTAGGTGTAGGCCAGAAGTGGTGAGAGGATTCACCAGAGACAGAGTGGGGAGACAAGAAAGGTCTGCTGTGCCATGTGGGTCACCTCCCTAGCTGGGGATCAAACTCGTGCTGTAGTGGCTGTGGATAGCTTCATAGTGTTGAGACTTAACCCCTGTGCCACAAGAGAGGCTCCTGGTTGTTTTTCTGTTCCCTAATTATCCTGTAACCAGATCTTATTCTAGGTAGTGGCTCACTGAGCAACATTTCAGTAAAACACTTCTGTTTTCCTGGGAGCTGTATTGTTACTTCTTTTCCTATATTGTTTAAAATCACTGTCCTGTGTCACAGCCTTTCCTGTTCCCCAAAATTCACCTGGTCTCAATTCCTCTCAAAATATCATTCTTTTTCATTTTATTTGAATTATTACCCAGATAAAATCTCTTTTCACATTGATGTACTTAATACTTGGTATAATAGTATTTCTAATGGGAATACATATATTTCTTTTGATCTGTAAGTTCTCTGCTTCGCTCTTGATATTATTTTACATAAAGCAAAGGTTATTCATTCTAAAAAACCATGAAAAGCCTTTATAGCTTTAAAGTTTGTTGCTGTGTTACTGTATGAAAGGAATTACTTCCTAGAGCATGCTTTCAAATTTCTTGATGTTTTTAGAAGAATGCATATGAAAGTTTTTTTTAGCTAAGAATTTTCTTTATAACATGATTTGTTATAGTTTCTAAATGTCCAGATGAGGGTTGTTATATCCATATTTTCCACTACAAAGTTCACCGTAGTATTTTGGGTGGACACTTGTCTGACCTTGTTAATTTAGTTTCATCAGAAGAGGTTTGCTTGTGTTGTGGTCAGAATTAAAACAGATCGAGCTTATATGTATTTACATTAGGAATAGACTCAATTTTATGTTATGGCATGATCTGAGTAACACCAGCAGGGTCTCTGTGCCTACTTATTAATGCTTAAAATTCTTTCTTTGAGGAAATTTATTTTTAACTGTCTATCCTATTAATGTGCAAATATTACTATAGTTGGGGTGGTGGGATTCAGTGTAATTATTTACAAATTAATATCTGTTAATGAATTTAGTGCCATTAAAGTCTTAGTAAAAGTTATTTGTCAGATTGTATTTAAGTTGTAAAGAGTAAGGCTTTAGCCCACAATTATTCCAGAGGCTTTGCCTGGAGGGACAGTCCTTATGTGTATTATTATATGTGTGCATACAGAGTGGTGGGAGTACCCTGTGGGGTATGGGTAGGTATCGTGGACGAATTCACAAGAGACCAGGGAAGAGGAGCATCTACTCACCAAGGGCACCTTTATGATCTTCCCTAGGATAAGGTCTGACTAAGTAGTTCCTTTTTCTTGAAGTGTAGCATGTAGCAACTTTTTCATTTGAAAATGCTGGTAATCTGTTATTTATTCTTGTTTGTTATTTTTTTTTTTTTAACTTCGCCATCAATTATTTGAGTTCTAATTTTGTAATTAGTTTTAGGGAGAAGAAAGGTATTTGTGAATGTGCTTGGAATTGTTTTTTCTTTTTTTGATCTCCTTGGGGAAATGTCAGCAGTCACTAAAGAACATGTGTGACCAATGGCAGTTAGGTTTTATTTTTCCAGAAAGTAGAAAATAAATAATGCAAGAGTTTTCTGAGTACATGAAAATATAAATGTGCAAACTCATTCTTTGACATTTCACAAAATTTGACATTTCATACAAAATTTATTTCTATTTCTTTGTACTTACGCATAGCATAATTAAGTACATATACTTTATTTCATAATAGTGTAAAATGAACTTATTCTGACCAAATCTGTAACTTCTCAAGAGTAGAATGTCTATATTGTTCATCTTTGTATTTCCAGTAGTACCTAGCGAACTGTTAAACCCTGCTTTAAGTGTCCAGCATGTGATGCATTATTAAGGGACTAGTGAAATTATCTGTGATTCTGTGCAGATGGCCAATACTTATATAGCCAGTTACCAATCATTATATTAGAGCTATCGGCTTTTGATCTGAGTAGTTGTTCAAAAAATTTGCGTGAATAAGAATTTCCATTTGTGTGACTTAAGTTCTCACTTCCTATTTAATACTTTGTTACTGTGAAGTACAATTGTGTTGGGGATTTGTATGTATATATACATTTTTAGAGAAGCAATTAAAATAATCTACTTTGTTACCAGGTTTTCTAGAGTTGGATAGAATTAAAACAATGTTCAGCCTACATTTGACTTTCCCTGCTTGTATTTTTCATAACTGCTTAAAGTCCTTTGGTTTTGACTTGTTATGCTCTTCTTGGTATGCCTGTTGTTAAAACCCCCTTTTTTTGTGTGTGCAAAAGTGCTTATTCTTGTTTGTATTGTACTTTAATTATTTTCATTTGGAATTACTCTTTAGAAGTTATATTTTTCTGTCTCAACTGTCACAAAAATCAAGAAAAGCAGAAAATGGGAGAAAATTCTAACTTGGAGATCTTTTAGTACATTCTAGTATAGCCAAACAAATCTGAAACTAGTTTCCAGATGAAATTAGTCTGTATCATCCTCTGTGAGTCCACACAATTTGAAGCTTTAATAGCTGGCCTCCTAAGTCACCCTAGTTAATGTCCATAGCAGTGATCATCAAACATTTTTGTTCACATATTGGTTTGTCGGAAAAGTCATGATGTATTTTTTCTAAGTTTTTCAAAGCAAAAATGCTTCACGACTTATCCAACAACCCAATATTTGCTAAAGGAATTTCTAAAAGATACAGTTGAACAAAGGGAAATGTCTGTAAACGGATAGCATGAGAGAGGTCTCTCTTTTATTATCTTCTATAAACAGGTAGTAATTACATGAATATATACATGTATCAAATTTCATAGAACTAAAAATAGCTGTCCACTCTTGCACTTGTTTTGGGTGACATCTAAAAACTTGTGGCAAGTTTAAATAATTATAAATTATTTAATTTTGAAAGATGAGATTTAAGACAGAATTATTACTACATTAAGAAAAATGTATCCAGAAATCTAGATGCCACAGTGATTTATAACTTAGACTGGCCATTTTAAAAAGTACATGAACAGACTCATTTTTAACTGCTAAAAGCAGTAAATTATTCCTGTTTTTCTTTGTATTTCTGTTCCAATGCGCTTATAGAATTTTATCTTAATGTATTTTATTGATCACCTAATTACCATATGATCGGTCTCTGTGCCTAAGATAGGGGCTACAAATCGAAATTGAATTGAATTTAGTTTGTTTAAAAATTTTATGGATTTGGGATTTTGACTACTGGTTTATAAACAAAATGATATAAATATAATATATTTTTGATAGAATGTGTTTCCAGTAAACAATTACTCGATCAGCTGAGTTTGACTGGGATCAGCTGTATTTGTCTCTAAGCTTGCAGGTCGGCTCTGAGTGTCTGATAATCTTGTGGAGAGAGTTAAGTACAAGAGGGGTGAAATACATGAAGCCTGTTTAGGCCCCAAATTAAAATTGGCACACCACCCACATTGGTAGGGAGAGAAAGTCACATGACTAAGCCCAATACCAGTGGGACAGGGAATTGCCTTATGTATAGAGACTGCCAGATCTTTTGGCTGAAGATGTGGATGTATAATTCTACAGCAGGGAAGAATGAAAAAACTGGGAACAATAAATCCAACCTATTCTGTGCATCTTTTAATGAGTTTTTTTTTTTTTTTGGTTTGTATATGTTTACTAGAATGCGGTATCTGAATCAAGATCTGAAGCAGTAGGAGTTAACCAGGCAAACTGAGAGTGGAGAAAATGGGTAGAAATATTTGGGGCCTAGGGAATAATATTTGCCAAAATAAAAGAGGGTTTGGAGAACTACAGAATTCATTATCTCCAAAGCATGAGTTAAGAGGTCAGGTGTTTGCCAAAAGACAAAGGGCAGGAGAGTAAAGCTAAGGTAATACTGCAAAAGTACTTTTATGTCCTAGAAGGGTGATTAGACTGTAACTTGAATGCAATGGAGAAATCATTGGAAGGTTTTAAACAGGGCAGTGACGTGATCATATTTTCTTGTGTTCTACAAAAAAAACGGTCATCTTTGGCTGTTTATGCATATTGAATTGATGTTAGATAAGACCAGAGACTGAGAGACCAGTGAGACCATTGCAAAAACCTAGGTGAAGAGGGGCCTCCCTAGAGGTGTAAGGGGTTTAACACTGCACTGTGAAGCAGTCCGCAGCTTCTGCGGCACAAATTCGATTCCTGGCTGGCCAGGGAGATTCCCACATGGGGAGGCAGACCTCTCCTGTCTTGCCCGCTCCTTTCAGCAGTGTACTTTGGTCAGTCTGCCTGTTCTGCTCCCCACTGTGTCTCTGGTGAATCCTCTCACCCCCTGCACCTCTGGCCTGTACTCCAGCTTGTATGCATAAATAAATAAATCTTAAAAAAAAAAACCAAAAAAACAAAAACCTAGGTGAAGAAGGAAGGTTGTCTAAACTAAGGGAGTGGAGTTCAGACCAGAAAGATCCCTTGAGGCATAGAAAACTCATTTGAACTGTTTTCAGCCAATGAGGACGTTGGTCACATTCTCTCATTTATATATAATTTGAATGTTAGAACAGAAAGAGTTTTTCAGTTAACATATGTTCTGAAATCTTTTTAAGTTTATAAAACTGAATGTTAGAAGTGTATATTAAAAATGATTTGGAAATAGCAAAATTTAATACAGATGGATTATTTTTATCCAGGATATGTCCTTTGAATTCTTTGGAAAAGAGTTAATAAATATGTTGTTTTATTAAGGGTAGAGAAACACTATCTCAGCGATCTATTGTGTGTTGTGTGTGTTTTTTATTTCCTTGCTTTATTTGTCCCTCCCCCAGAAAATTAAAAATACGTTTGGGGGGGGGAATCCTCTCCAAATTGTTACTGCTTTTTAATGGGTTTTAATTGCCAATGAGGTAAATCTGAAATTCCTAGTGTAGCTTTAAAAGTTTTTCCCAGATCCTCTCCTTTTATGTACATGCATGCACTGCATAAAAATAAACAGAAATTGTGGGTTCACGCTTTCTTTTTTTTTTTTTTCATTTTCTAGAATGTATTTAACTGCTTACTTTCATTAATCACCCTTTACTTGGAATGTTGTTTTTTTATTTTTTTACTACATATTTCATATGTGTTAGTACAGATTTCATCTCCCCAATTTACTGATATATTGCTGTTTGCTTGTTGTGCTTGGCACAAAGTGGATGTTCAATATATATTTGGATAATTTATATATTAATGAATTATTTTAGAATTACCTCTGAATTATTTTCTTTATGTACACACAGACACAATCGTATACGTTCCATGCACAGAAACTATAGAGTATATGTATGTTTGTGAATAAACAGTTGTTGCATGCTTCCATAGTCTCAGTGAAACAGCTGATTGCTCAGATTACAGAAGATTGTATTATAGATCTTTAGGAATGATCTAGTTTTGTTTGTGAGTCCTTCCCCAGGAATGTCAGCTTTGAGCTTGCATTGAAGTCATTGTACCAGGTGCTAGCTACATTGACTTTGGGAATTCCATGAGGGAAAGAGGATTGGCACATTCCTTTCATCCCTTAGATATTTCATTATCTTTTGCCTAAACAACACAAGCAATGATGTGTTCTTGCTAAAATGCAAAGATCTTGGAATGCTGAGTTCCACACATTTTATGTGGTTAGGAAGAATCTTACTTTGTTCTAAACTTTTGTCATAGTTTTGAACAGAAGGGGATTAGATCTAAAATAAGTGTGGTAGGTGACATGCATCTGAGGAGGTGTGATACTATGCCTCTGGACCACATACAGTATTGTAAACCAGTTTTACCACAATAAAACAAACAAAAAAAAGAGGCGCCTCCCTGGTGGTGCAGGGGTTAAAGTCTCAACACTATTAAGCTGTTGCCAGCCACTGCAACATGAGTTTGATCTCCAGCCAGGGAGCTAACCCACGTGAGGAGGCAGACCTCTCCTGTCTCGCCTGCTGCTCCCCTTAACAGTGCATTTTAGTAGATCTGCCTGTTCGGCTCCTCGCTCTGTCTCTGGTGAATCTTCTCACCCCCAGCACCTTTGGCTTAGGCCCCAGTTTCTTTCTTTCTTTTTTTTTTAAGATTTATTTATTTATGCAAGAACTGGGGTACAGTCAGAGGCACCGGAGGGTGAAAGAATTCACCAGAGACAGAGCAAGGAGCAGAACAGGCAGATGGACCAAGAACACTGCTGAGGGGAGCAGTGGGCGAGACAGGAGAGATCTGCCTCGCCATGTGGGAATCTCCCTCGCTGGCTGGGAATCGAACTGGTGCTGTGGATGCAGCGGACAGCTTCACAGCGTGGTGCTCAACCTGCTGTGCCACCAGGGAGGCCCAGGCCCAAGTTCTTGTATGCATAAATAAATAAATCTTTTTTAAAAATATGTGGAATATTTAGATTTAAGTTAAATTGCAAATTTTTATCATAGGTGTTGCCTGTGTTCTGTGATGTGATATTCATTGCATTTTTAAAAAAATATTTATGCATAGAAGAACTGGGGTATAGCCAGAGGTGTTGGGGATGGGGGTGAGAGAATTCACCAGAGACAGAATGGGGAGCAGAACAGGTGGATTTACTGAAATACACTGCTGAGGGGAGCAGTAAGCAAGACAGGAGAGTTCTGCTATGTCATATGTGGGTTAGCTACTGGTTGGTATTGAACTTAGGTTGTAGCGGTGATAACACTGAGACTTAATGCTTACTCCATCAGGGAGGCCCCGCCATTGTATGTTTTTTAAATTTGTTTTTATATAACTGGTGTGAAAATGTACTATAACCCATTTTTTGCCTTTTTCCTCTTCATTTTTTATTTTTAAAATTATTGTGCAATAAAAATGACTTCCTATTTGTTGTACAGTTCTAACACCTATAGATTCATGCAGTCCTTATGATCAGCAAAATCTATCATCCCCAAAAAACTTTCTTGGGCAATTCTTCTGTAATCACATCTTTTTCACATTCGTATTCTCTGGCAACCACTTTTTTTTTTTTTTTTTTAACATTGTGGTTTTATCTTTTAAACGGTGAGGCTCTCCTTTGCCTGTTTTTAATGAGTTTTTTTTCTTGCCTGTTTTAGTGAGTTGCCTCAACTCATTTTTGTTTGACCTTTGCATGTCCTCAATTATTTTTCTTGTTCTCATCAGTTCTTATTTTCTCATTAAAAGACAGCGTCACAGGACTTGAGAAACAGACTAGTAGCTGGGTTTTAAATATGGTGTCCTCTATAATCTGGTGATCTTGGACAAGTTGTTTACCTCACAAGATTGTTACGAAAATTAAACAGTTCTAATTGTGTATAAAGTGTTTGACACATAGCCTAAGCTTTCTCTTCCTCTTCAGTTCATATCCCAAGAGTGCTTTCCCTGGAATAATCTAATCTTTTCGAGATGTTCAGTGAAGAGACCAAGAAAAAAACCCTGAGTTTTATTGTATATTGTAGCTGCTTTTTGGAGTCTCTCTCTCCCCCATCACCCCTGTGTATGTGTCTATATATATAGGCACACACATACACACAAATACACACACATACGCACGTATAATTTTTGAGCAAAACTGGTTCTTTGCTTTTTACAAGGTTGAGTTGCAGAAATTCCTTGTTTTTTCTGTATTCCCGATTCAATATTGCCTGTCAAAATCAGACAGACAGGAAACCTGAAGATACTTTTTACTTGCATCTCTAATGGAAACTTTGACAGCAGACTTGAAGACAGTATATTAATGATTCTAATAATTTAGAATTTTCTTTGTTATAGGACTTGTTTTATTTAGCATTTTCTAATCTGATTTAACTATGGAATACTTGACCTGTGACATCTATTTAACCTATTTTTATGGAGCACACTTTGGGAAAGAGTGACATGATAAATATTATTTATCACATACATAGATTTAGTTTTTAAGTCTTGAAATAAACATTTTAAATGTGTATTAACTCATCTTGAAATGGGCTTATGTAACTTATAGTATCCTCGTTTTAAAAGTGTTAGCTGTTTTTGATTCCTTATCCTTGTTTCTAAGGAAGTTTTATGCGGTGGTTTGAAAGTTTGATTCCTGGACCAGTAGCATCAGTATCACCCCTGGATGATAAAATGCAAATTGCTGGCTCCCACCCTAGACCAACTGAATCAGAAATGTAGAGTGAGGCCCCATAATCTGTTTTGCAACATATCCTTCAGTTAATTCTGGTGTGTGCCAAAATTGGAGCATCTATTCACTATAGAGAATCATTTAATTTGGGGTTTTGTTAGCAGAGCAACAAATCTGAGAAGATTCAGATAATGTAGGTCTGGCTAGGATTAACCAAAACTACTTTTTGTACTATCTGTTGATGTTGAAAAGCTTCGTAAAATATATTAGAGCACTAATACCACAGATTGGTTTATTTTATTGCTTTAGACAATGGCAAAATTATACAAAAGTTTGCAAAATCAATTCACTGGGAAGCTACCAGCAAGTTGATGGTAGAGTGGGAAAGGAAAGAGAACATAAGAATACTTCACATATAGCAAAGGTGTTTTATGACTCATTTATACATGTTTGTATGCAGGGGTACATTGGGGGCATAAAGGGAGAAGAGGAAGGAACACTGGATCAGAGTCTGAAAACTTGGGTTTGAGTACCACTCAGGATTTTCATCAAAACCCTATATATCATAGAATTGCTGTAAGAATTAAATCAGTGATTTTTAACTGGGAGTGACTGACCCTCCAAGGGACATTTGACATGCCTTTTGAGATACTTTTGGCTGCCACAACTGGAGATTTTGTGCTACTGGCATTTATGGCTAGAGGACTGGAATGCTGTTAAATATCGTATACTGCATGTACCAGTGCCCCACAGTGAAGAATTATATGGCCAGTGTCAGTAGTGTCATGGTTGAACTCTAGATTCAGTGATTGTATTTTAAAAATTATAAACTGTCATATAAGGCACATTGTATTTTATTATTAAGAGTAATACTTCTTTTAAAAAGACTTTAAACACTTAAACATCCCAGTATTATCTTTTAAAGATGAATTTTTATTCTTCTAGGGAAGGTGAAGGAAACAGCAAATCTTTATTATCTTGGACAAGTTATTTACCTAATAAAGTATTATGAGAATTAGATGTGTATTGATATGGTAATTAGATATGCATTGATACATATTCCAAAAGACTTTTTCAGTTTCAGTAATATTTTGATATATAGAAATGGTGTTGAAGAGCATTTGGGTAAGAAATTATTTTGTAGCAATACAGGAAACCTCAGGGAAGACTGTATTTAAACACATTACATCAGTTCAGACGAAGAGCTTAATTCTGTGTGAGTCTACGCTAATCAAGTATAAAAAAAAGTAGCTTCCCATGACTTTAATCAGGATGCCATGACAGCTACAAAGTAATAAACCTTGGTTACAAAAATAACCAGAATTGAAAAATTTTGACTAGATGGACACAATCCAGACCATATTTTCTAGCTCTTAAACAAATTAATCTTTTTAATTCATGGTCAGAAAATCAAGAAATTATCAGAACCACAAATCCCATCATGAACAGCTGCTACTGATAATTTATGAAATAAGCTTTCTGAGGCATGTGCATTGGCTTTGGGAAAATTTATGATTACTGCTGAGAGTAAGTGGCAGCTTTTGCAGTTTCCTTTGATGAAATGTACTGGTTGAAAACACAGGTATGCTATTCTAATTAGTTGTAAATGTCATCTTATGTCTGATTAGGTGAATGGAGGTTAACCCACTTGGGGAGTCTGGCTCCCTTCAGATTCCCCAGAAGATAAGAAAAGGACTTTTTTCCAGTTGTTTTTGAGCCTCTCTATTGCTTGAGAGAACCTGAAATGGTGAAAGGAGTATGGGCTGAAATTAAATAAGACCTAAGGTTTGGAATCCTAACTTCACAAAGTAGCTCTGGAACTTGAATTTCAAGTTACTTAACATTTTTGAGCATATGTACATTGTTGATAATAATGCCTGTCCTTCAGGGCTGCAGGCAGTGATATTGTAAATTATAATACATAAATGAAAGTGTAAAGTACTGGTGCATATTTTGCTCCGTAAAGGTCAGCTATTATTACCAAGTTCCAAATCTTTAATTATTGGAATTGGTGGATTATTTTTTAATTTTGGCCTTAAAGATACAAAATATTATGAGTATATATTAGAGAATATGTTTTAAGAACAAAATAAGGGAAAAATGGATAAAAATACATGAAAACATGATGGGATCATGATTGCTTTTAGTTGTCTTCATTACTGTGGGTTTAGATTTTAGAAGATGGGCAAATATTCTGTAAGTAAGAAAAAATGTCAGCACAGATGAAATACATGTTCTAGGAGAATGGATATGAATAAGACTATTCTGCCCGTTACAAGGACCAGGACTGGGACCAGACATACTGTATTTTTCTATATTGTGTGATAATTCCTCCTTCCAAATAACAATACCAAAATAAAAATCCTTATAATGGTGATGCAGTGTAGTTACAAACTATTTTAGGTGAAGAGAAAAAAATGTTTAAGAACATTGAGAAGAAGAGATGAAATATGAGTTGTGTTACATGATGAGTTCACTAGGTAACTGGAAAGAAGAGGATTTTAGGAAGAGAGAATTGACATGTATGAAAATTAAACAAGTTGATCCGTTCAGAGAAATCCTGGTAGAATTGTAGATAGATGAAGCTTAAGGTATAAGAAATAATGGCAAATGTAAGGATGGAGAGCGAAGCAAGTGCCAGATCATGGCGGATCTTTCTTATACCATACTAAGGAATTTGGAACTTAACTCTGCAGTAGAGAGTTTATCAAAGATTTTAAGTTGGAATATAAACTTGAGGTTTATGCTTTCAGACTATCATAGAGGCAGTGTAGATATTATACTGGAATGGTGTGAGCCTGTGAGACAAGTCAGAAAGATCAGGTAGGTGAATGCTATAGCTGTTCAGGTAAGGAAATAGGGCGTGAATTGGGCCAGGGTTAAAGGATGTAGAGGAATGGTGGATTTGAGAGAGATTTAAGGACTAGAACCTACAGGATAAAGGGAATTAGGAAAGGAAGAGGGGTCTGAAATGATGAGACACAAAGAGAGAAACTACAAGTAGGAACTAAAAGGTTTTTGGCCCTTTTGTTATATCTTAGTTTATGTATGTGTAAAGTGTCACTTGAACTGTTGCTTTGGACAGTGATCTGGGTTGCTTGGATTTGGGAGCCATGATAGGCAAGAAAAAATACTCCCTCAAAAGGTATCTGATTGTATCTCTGGAACCTGTAAATGTTACCTCATATGGCAAAAAGAGGAGGGAACTGTCTTTATAGATGTGATAGGGAGAGTATCATACATTATCCAAGTGAACCCTAAATGCAGTGATATGTGTCCTTGAAAGAGAAAGATCTTAAGGGGGACTTTCTCTCGTGCACTCACACACTCTCTCTCTCTCTCTCTCTCTCTCTCTCTCTCTCTCTCTCACACACACACACACACACACACACACACCTTGGTATGAATGTAAAGCAGAGAGAAAGTTGAAGATACTGACCTTGAAGATTGGGGTGATGGGCCACAAACCAGAGGATGCTGATAGTCACCAAAGGCTGACAGGCAAGGAATGGATTCTCTTCTAGAGCTGAAGGAAGCTGAGGCCTTGCTGACACCTAATGGTAATGATTTTGAACTTCTGACCTCCAGAACTATGGGATAATGCATTTCTGTTATTTTAAGCCATTTTAATTTATGGCAATTAAACCACAGGAAACTAATATAGAAGTCAGTAGTTTAGTTTATAATTAAAAGTAATGGCTGTGAATCACTTTGCTAGGGAGGATGAAGAAATAAGAAGAGGAATGAGGATGGAAGTTTCTGTTATCTGTGAGGTCCAAACATAACAAGAAATATGGAGAAAAGCAAAAGAAAACAGACCATTTTTCAAATGTTTTTATTATTCCTTAAAGTTTTTACACATTAAAATTGTACTTGTAGCAAAGATTATCAAACTCCACTCATTGTCAGAGACCCTTGTGATATTAGTGAAAAACCAGTTCCTCATGTAAAACACTACCTATACTTGCTAGTTTGTTGGCCAGCCAGTGGCCTCAACTCCAAGCTCTTAACAGTGTGCAATTCAAAAGATATCTTTAACTCTGTTGCTCTCCATTCCAAGATCAGGCCGTTATCATCTCAGCGTAGTTTACTTACTTTAACTGTAAGCAGTCTGTCAGGAGTTCTTTAGACCAGTCTTTATGCCATCAATGTGATGTTCTCACAAATTGAGAATGTTTTCTTATTGCTTACTGTGACAAGTCTGACTCTTCAGGTCTGGATGACAAGGATGTTTGTCATTTGGTTCACAAATATCTCACATTATTTTATGTACATGCACATACATTTCTAGGCTTTTCTCCTAATGAGGACAAGTTGCTCAGCAACAAACTCATGGAGCTGGTTTAATGAATTAGCCACTCTCCTCAGAGTGGATTTCTAAATGTTCACAGAAAATACAACTAAGTGGAGAAATTGTTTTCTGAAAATCCTCAGAGAGAGCCTTTTATGTGGCTTTAGGAAATCTTTTCGTGAGTTGTTTGGGTTAGAGCTTGAGCCCACAATAGGGCCTGCCAAACTCCCTGCTGGGGTGTGTGAATCTGCTTTCCTGCAGAGCCTTTTGCCAAGTCAGGGTTCCAGATTTAGGGCCATAGATGAATTGTTGAGGTCCACAGAAGAGGCATTAAGTACATGCAGTCCTCCTTTCTGCTTTCCCTTCTTCCTCAGTGTAGGCTCAGGCTTCTCTCTACTGACTTTTGAACACATATTTAAAGAGTGTTATTTTGAAAGAGTATTTATTACATAGTCTATCCAGATCCCCACATATCTCCGCTTGACCTTGAAATTTAAATACTCAATACTTTTTCTAAGTTTTTGTTACATTGTTGTCATTTGTCCTGCTTAGAAAAATGCGCTCTTCCTTTTTTGTAATAGAAGATTTTGAATCCAAAGTATCTGGGGTGTCATTACTAAGGTTGAAAACTCAGTCCTTATTCCTTGCCCAGCAGGCAAGTTTGGAGGCTTGGATAAAGGGATCAGTAAGGTTGCTATGGACCATAAGATCTAATATCTTGACCATGAATGCAGAAGCAGGGCCAGGACACATTTTGTATCAAAGCTCATCTATCACCTAAAGCCAGACATCCCAGCAGATAATAGGTTATAGAAGAGAGCCTTAAGCCCTCCCTGGTATGCAGCCATAGACCTCTCTGGTCTCACACCCTGCTCTCTGATAGTGTATTTCAATAAATCTGCCTTTACTGTTCGTTACACCTCTGGCCTCACCCTGATTTTCTCCCCACTATACAAAGTGTTGACATCTATAGTTCTGTAATTAGAGAAAGTGCCTACTCTACAGGAGCAAAGGTAGTTGTTTGTACCCTTTGGAGGATTTGGATGGTATAGGGCTTGCATTCTCAACGGTTGATAATAATTTAGATATTTGCAATGGTTTATGACTCTCCAGAGCTGAATGCTACTCTAAGGAATCTTTCAGTTTTTAATTTTTCTTGTTAGAAATTGAATTAAATTGAATTAAATACAAATTAATTAAATTTGTATTTTTTAATTTAAGTTTAATTTTAATACTTAAAGTAGTGTTAATGAAAAAAGTTGAAACTGATGTTGAAAAAGGGAAAAGATGCAGTTGTATGCTTTTTGGTGTGACAAAGTCTCAGTGGGATTTTCAAAATGAGTTAATATTTTTATCAGTTATTAGAAGAGCACTTTGCTGGATCTCATTGGATAGGGAGGCATAATGGTCTGTGACTGTAGAAACTTCAGTCTTATTGGAGAAAAAAATTTTAAAAAAAGAAGTAATAAATTATAGTAAAACATATTGACAATGTCCCAAGTTAGTATAATAGGTCCTATTTTAGGCACAGGATGCTCTGAATTTATGCAAAGGAAGAAATTACTTAATTTGAAATCTTCAGAGAGGCCAGGTTCAAGGAGAATCTAGGAATTTGAAAGATATATAAGATTTGGATAGGGAGAAATCCTGGTTGAAATGCCATTTTGATTTTTTTCTTCTGGTAATAAACTGAAACGTGAGAGCATATGAGTGCTACAGAGATATCCTATAACTACTGTTGGCAACTAACCTAAGAAGTTAATCTTGCTAAAAGTTTAGAGGCTCATTGGTGGTTATTTTTCCTTTGGCATCTCTGATTTTCTGTTAGCCTTACCAAATCTTCCAACTTGAGTCCTGCAAGTTTATCTTTACCATTTAATAGATTATTTTGAAAGTAGGAAAGCACCCCTTTTAGACTATAGAAAGAATCAAGATATTGAGTCATGGTGTCAAATTCTCCACTAAACATCTTATATTTGTTTAATCTGATTTAAGAATTCCATAAAGTACTTACATTTCTTTTCCTGTTTGACAAATGAAAATTGTAACCTCAAGTATTTAAATAACCAAAACTTTTTGAATGGCAGGGCCTTCCTTTGCTTAACACAGAGCCTGAGCTCTTGGGCTTAAAAAAAAAAGAAGGGGGAGGGGGAGGCATTAACAACAGATTTGGTAGTCTTTTTGTCATGAGAATCCAATTTTGTTGTTAAAGCACTGAGTCCACAAGAAAGTTAGAGAGGTGAATGCTGAGAGTAAACTAGCATAGAGTGGAAGTGATGCTCTCCTTCCTTAGACTTTCCAGCTGCTGTGTTAAGGGGTCAGGGACAAGGGTTAATAACAGACAGAGCTGTCCCAGCTGCCACCTTAGAGATCATCTGGTTCTACACTAGCTTTATTTATTTATTTTTTAAAATCTAATAATAATGGAGTTGCACGTATTTTAGAGTCTGTTAGATCCTGAAACATTAAAGGATGTCTGTCTTAGAAATACCTCTCTGTGTCTAGGTCTCTGTAATGCTCTCTGTTTCATAATGGTATGAAAAAGAGGATAATAGGTGGTCTGTTGTGTGATAGTTCTTTTGGGGTGGCTCTCCACTTTAAGAGTTACCTTGCTATTAAAAAAACATGACAGCTCCGTTGTTTGTGAGGTGTTTGAAATTGATTGCCTGCATAGGGAAGTATCAAACTTTTATTTTGGTCACATTTAATGATAAGTGCCACTAGGAATTACATTTTGAATATTTCCCTTTTGTTGACTTCAGTTTACTGCCTAAGCCATTAAGTTGCAAAATAATAACTAAAGACAGCCAAAGAAATGGGAAGTGTTTTACCTCAGTAGGAATACATTCAAATGCAGTGTTTTACCTTACTAGCAGTGAGTTGTGAATTTAAATTAACAAGTTACTCATGTTTGCTTTTAAAATTTAAAAAACATATATAAACACTCATGAAGTGAGCATTCATACATAGCTGATGAATATAAAGAAGTAAAAATTTTTTGGAAAGTGGTTTGGAAATATGTATCATGAGTCTTAAAAATGTCCTTTGGCCAGAAGATTTGTCCTAATGAGGTAACTTTAGAGAAAAATTGGGAGGTACAAAAGCTGTATAAGTTGTTTGGTAATAAGTCCAAATTGGAAATGATTGTGCTTCTGCAACATGGAATGTGTGAGGATCTTTATAAGAATGTGGGAAATTTTTTCTGTATAGTTTATAAAAACAATGAATAATTTTTTGTGCTCTGTAACATCACAATAGTAGTTGATTCTATTGATCATCCTTCATCTCAGCCTAAGTCTCTGCTTGTTTCCTCTTACTTCTGTTACTGGGACATTCATTCCTGGTCAGGGAACCAGAACTATATACTGGGTAAAACTGAGGGGTGCCCAGGGACCCCAAACTGTTAGGGTTTGAAAAAACCTTTCCCATTCTACATAGTCCTTCATACAACCACCACACACATCAAAGCAAAATAATGCTAGTGTGCTCAAAGATCTTTAGCTGATGAGAAATTCAAAGAGGGGAGAGAGAGAAGAGAAGCGAAGTGAGAAGATGAAGGAGTTCTAGAAACAGATTATCAACTAAAATCTGAAATTATTCTCCTATGGGCATTGCTTTAGCTAAATTGGCCAGGCCCAGAGCCAACTAGCCAAAACCCCAAAGCAGAGCTGCCAAGAGAGTGAATCCAAGGCACATACTGGCAGGAAAGCCAGGCAGGACCCAAAGAGCTGGGAGAGAAGGAGAGAGCCAGACTTCAAAGTCTAGCATTCAAACTGAATCCACCAGAGGCATGGCCACCCCTACCTCAGCCTGTTCCACACAATGGTTGTGTGATTCCTTTCTGCATCCCAGAAGCCCCTCCATCCCCTTCCTCTGTTAATTCGACTGCTGGGAGTTGTAGTTACATGTTGGATGTGTGAAGATGGGGGTGGAGTTTTTTATGTCATTTACTGACTGAGATTACCGAGATGGCCAAGCAGAGCCTACCTAACTCCAACACTTCCTTACTGATTGTTCTCGTACTCTCCTTCGCTTCCTCCTCTTCTCTTTTTGCTCTCAAAACGTGGGAGTTCTTTAGGTCTTAGTTCTGGATCCTGCACTTATTTTTTTTTTTTTTTCCATAATGACGTATGGTAAAACTGACTTTTGGGTTTAGAATTCCGTGAATTTTTATCCATATGAAAACTTGTGTAACCATCATCCAGTTCCCTTGTGCTAGTGTTGTAGTCACAGCTTTGATACCCATCACCCCTAACAACCACAGTGGTTTTGTCTTTTGGAGAATGTAACCTTTTGATACAAATGTCTTTTGGGAAACTTAGAATACTGCTTTTGAGAGCCAACAAATTGTGTGTATCCATATATCCTTTTTTATTGCTGAGTAGTATTCCATTATATGGGCGTTTATTTTTTTTGTCACTCTATTAGGTGTATAGTGATAACTCATTGTGGGTTTAACTTGCTTTTTTTTTATTGACAGCTGATGTTGAGCATATTTGCTAGTTCCTACATCCTTTTTGGAGACTTCATTTGGTGAAGAGACTGATATTTTTGAGTTTGAGAGATTTTTATATATTCTGGTTATGTATTCTTAGAGATACTGCTTACAAATACTTTCTTCTGTCTATAGCTTAGCTTTTTATTCTTCTAACAGGATCTTTCAAAGAACAAAAGTCTGGTTTGGTTTGGTTTTCCACTTTTTATGCATTATTAAAAGTAGCTTTATTGAGTGATTTCACATTCCATATACCTTCTATTTTAAAACATATAATTCAAGGATTTTTAAAAAAATGTATGGAATTGTGTGACCCTCACCACAATCCAGTTTTATAGCATTTCCATCATGAGGTCCCTTGCATTATCCAAGTAGTTTGTGTGGAACCAAGCTTAGCCGGGGTTTCGCCATTTTGTATATCCTCCACCTTGCTATGTTAGTCCTTGTCCAGCCGCATTCCGGAGATAGTTTCAGCAGTCACAACCCTCACTCCACTTGGTGACGAAAAAGCAGACCACCCCAGCCGCCAATGAGGGCAGTCCTGTCCATAAATGGGACAGCATCTCTAACCGTCCAATCAGTTTGAAACTAACCGCGCGCGCCAAAATGCCTTTGTAGTAGCCAATGAGTAATTCAGCTTCTTGCAAAGTTCACGCCACTCGCGACCCTATAAGATACCCCTGCTTCCTCTGTTCGGGGCTCTCGACCTCTGCCGTTGCATCGGTGTGTGTCGAGGGCCCGGTCTCGAGCCCGTAATAAACTCCCTTTTGCATTTGCATCAGCTGTCTTTGGATTCTTGGAGGCTATGCTCGCCGAGTCTGCTGATCTTGGGCACAACAGTTTGTTAGTGTTACTACCCAAGTCCCAGGTAACCACTAAACTGCATGTGCTTTCTCTCTGCTCTTTTTGAATTTTCATATGAATGGATCATGTAATATGTAGATTTTTAATCTGACTTCTTTCACAAAGCTTAATATTTTTAATGCTTTATGAAAATACATCCATATATAGAATTTATCCATTTAAAATATATATATTTCAGTGGTCTTAGTATATTCAGAGTTCTTCAACCATCAGCACAATCTAATTTTAGAACATTTTCATCACCACAAAAAGAAACCCCATAGCCATTAGCAATCATTCCATATCCCAGACCCCCATCAGCCATGAGCTAACACTAAGGTACTTTCTGTCTCTGAATTTACTTATTCTAGACAGCTTGTGACTTTCTTTTAGATACCCTGTAGTTGGATCATAATGCATATTCATTTTGATAATTTGCCTTTTTTTTTTTTTTAGGAAAGATTTTTATTTGTAGACACAAATGGTGAGATAATTTGCCTTTTTATTGTGTTAAGACCATTTTCATTTAATGTAACTGTTGATATGTTTAGATTTTTACTAACCATTTTATTTTTTCTGTTCCTCTTTTTATCCTTTCTTGCCTTCTCTTGGATTATTAACTTGTTTTTTTAATATTCCATTATAACTTAAGTGTGATGTGTTTTGGGCTAGATCTCTGTGTGAGCTTTATAAGGTTGCTCTAGAGATTTCAATATACATATTAAACTTTCACACTCATCTTCATTATTTCATCATTTCAGGTGAAATAGAAAACCTTAACATCATGCAGTTTTATTTTCCCTCTTTATGTTACCTTTGTTATATATTATAGCTACATATATTGGAGAGTCTTGATAGATGGTATTGTACTTTTTACTTGCGACCATGAAACATATTTTAAAGAATCCAAGAGGAAAAGAATTTTGTCCAGATAATTACTGTTTTTGTTTTTCTTCCTTTGCTCCTAATGTTCCAGAGTTTCCTTCTGGATCGTTTCCTTTCTGTCTGAAGAACTTCCTTTAACAGTTCTTTTAAAGCAGGTCTGTGAGTGATGAGATCGTCCCTTCAACTGAGAATATTTTTATTTCATCTTCATTCTGAAGGAATATTTTCTGTAGATTTGGAATTTTGGGTTGGCAGTCTTTTAGCACTGAGGATAATGTTTTTTTCACTTCTTTTTAGCCTTCATGGTTTCAAATAAATCTTTATATTTTAATCATTGTTTCCCTGTAGGAATGGTCCTGTACTTTTGTATTAACTCTTTTCTACTTAAAGATCCCATCTAGATCCTTTGCTTTAAATGTATCCTGGGATCATCTTAGAGCTACAGATTTATATATCAAGGTGTTTAATTATATCCCTCAAATTTGCTTATCTATAGTGGAATTTTTGAACTTAACGTGGCCACCTACCCAGTTATTCAAGCCCTGCAGCCTGGCAGCCATTTCATTTTCTCCTTTCTCTTATAGAACATCTGAGTAATCTGTTAAATACTATCAATTTCCTCTCCAAATTGTTCTTTAAGTTCTTTCACTCATCTTTGTCTTCACTGACACTGTTCTAGTCCAAGCCAACACAATCCCATTCTTAAACTGCTGAGTATTTTCCCATTTCTAATTTTGTTCCCCATCTAATGATTTTTTTCACCCAATTGTCAGAATGGTCTTCTACAAAACGGAGGTCAGAACATAGGACCTCCTGCTTAAAATTGTTCAATGGATGTCTGTTGTACTTGGATTAGAATCCTAAATCCTTATGTGCTTAGTCTGGCTGGCCCTGTCCATCTTACTGTTAACTTGGTTTGATATTCCTCTTCTGACTTCTTTGTACTATAGCCACACTTTTCATTTCTTCTACATACCAGATTCTTAACAACATCAGGGTTTTTGCAGTTGGCTACATTCTGTTTAGATCCTTTTTGGCTTCTGACCTCTGCTTAAGGGTCTACCTTCTGAAAAGTAGTGAAATTCCCCACCACAATTTATTATTTTTATCTTTTATGGACTTTATTTCTTGGCCTAGTACTTAATATATCCTGCCTAACAGTGCTATGCACATAGTAGCTTGTCAGTAAATATCAGTTGAATGAATAAAACCTCATGCAGATTGAAAGGGCCAAATGCAGTGATCAGTATTTTAATAGTAAGTGAGGACATAGAAGTGGATGGTCTGTCATTGGCTTTATAAGTCCCAAATTTTCTGAGCATATATCACTTTTATGGACCAAAAAAAACTTAAAAAAATGAAAATATGCCTAATGCTTCTGTTGAGTTTTGTCTTTTTAGGTTTTAATACATCAATTTTGGGGGTGGCGGGATTATTTTTTCATGCATACTTCTGTTTTCTGTTTCTCTGAAATGTTTAAAAGGTATTAGCTTAGATAGTTAAAAGCATAGAATCACAAAAGAATACTCATAATTTCTTTATATTATATACTTACATATTTTTATAGTGTCTTTTCTTAATTTTTCTAGTTTTCTAATTTAGATACTGTAATCCTTTAAATTTAATTTCCTGCAGGGCTGCATTGTACCACCTTTATAGGCCTTTAATGACTTTGCTTACTTTTTTCCTAAACCTCTCCTAATTTCTACTGTGGGGGTTTTCTGCTTTTACTTTTTTCATGGAACTGTGACTACAACCAAGCAGTGCTTAATGTTAAGGGTGTTCTTGAATGTCCTATCATTATCCTAACTCTTCTTGCCCACAAATTATAAATAGAAATATAATTATTTCTATGAACTTTAAATGTTTTATGCAATGAAATAACAAAACTAAAACTTAAAATGCAGAACCTAAAAATTAAAATTAAAGATAAACATTAATGTATAGTATTAGCAGGTCTCAAAGTTTTATTTGATAAAATTAATTTGTGCAGTGAACATCAGTAGTAGCTTTCATAGAGTAAAAGTTCAGTGATTTTTCTTCTGAGTTTTTTAAACTAAAAAAGTCCATAATCCTATTGTATTTCTGAGAAGATATAGTAGACATAATTTCCCTATTCTTCCCTCTACATATAACTAAGGCCCATGGACATTATATATAAAGCAAACATAACAAAACTCTGAAAGATAAAGAAGACAGATTACTGTAGCATTAGAAGGGTTAGTGGTAAGTTTCCTATGTTTTTTTTCCCTTGCCTCATATGTTCTAAACTTGAAATTGAAGACAGCAGCAACCTGGAAATGCTAAAGAGTACAGACAAAAAAAAAAAAACCATTAGAAAATGCTGTAGATCATCAACAAAAAGAAATATAAACATCAACAACAACAAAAAAAAGAAATATAAAAACCATATGATAATATCAATAGATGCTGAGAAAGCTTTTGACAAAGTGCAACACCCATTCATGATAAAAGCCCTTGAAATTCTTGGGATACAAGGAACATACCTTAACATCATAAAGGCCATCTATGACAAGCCAACAGCCAGTATCATTCTCAATGGTGAAAAGCTGAAAGCAATTCCATTAAGATCTGGAACAAGACAAGGATGTCCACTCTCACCACTGCTTTTCAATATAATACTGGAAGTCCTAGCCAGGGCAATAAGACAAGAGAAAGACATCCAAGGAATCCAAATAGGAAAAGAAGAAGTCAAACTATCACTATTTGCAGACGATATGATATTATACATAGAGAACCCCAAAAACTCCACAGAAAAGCTAATTCAACTCATCAATCAGTTCAGTAAAGTGGCAGGATACAAAATCAACACGCAAAAGTCAGTAGCCTTCCTATACACAAACAATAAATCTGAAGAAGAAGAAATCAAAAAAACCATCCCTTTCGTTATTGAAACAAAAAAAATCAAATATTTGGGAATAAATCTAACAAAAGAGGTAAAGGACCTATACAAAGAAAACTATAAAACACTGTTAAAAGAAATAGAAGAAGACACAAAGAAATGGAGAGACATCCCCTGCTCATGGATTGGAAGAATAAACATTATTAAAATGGCCATCCTTCCAAAAGCAATATACAGATTCAATGCTATTCCAATCAAAATTTCAATGTCATTCTTCAAAGAAATAGAACAATTATTGATGAAATTCATATGGAATCACAAAAAACCCCGAATAGCCAAAGCTCTCCTGAAAAAAAAAGAAGGGAATGGAGGCATCACACTCCCAGACTTCAAACTCTACTACAAAGCCATAATCATCAAAACTGCATGGTATTGGAACAAGAACAGACATACAGACCAATGGAATCGAATAGAAAATCCAGAAATAAACCCACAGATTTATGGTCAACTAATCTTTGACAAAGGAGCAAAAACTATGCATTGGAGCAAAGAAAGTTTGTTCAATAAATGGTGCTGGGAAAACTGGGTCGCTACATGCAAAAGAATGAAGCTTGACCACTACCTCACACCATACACAAAAATCAACTCAAAATGGATTAAAGAACTAGACATAAGACCTGAAACCATAAAATATATAGAAGGAAATATAGGCGAAACACTACGTGATTTGCACATCAAAGACATCTTTACAGACACATCACCCAAAGCAGTGATAGTGAAGGCGAAGATAAATAGATGGGACTACATCAAATTAAAGAGCTTCTGCACAGCAAAAGAGACAATAACAAAAACAAAGAGAAACCCCACCAACTGGGAGAACATTTTTGCACCCAACACTAATGATAAAGGACTGATCACAAAAATCTGCAAAGAGCTGATGAGACTCAACAACAACAAAGAAAACAATCCAGTCAAAAAATGGGCAGAAGAGCTAAAAAGAAACTTCTCTGAAGAGGAAATGCAAATGGCCAACAGGCATATGAAAAAATGTTCAACATCACTTGTCATCAGGGAAATGCAAATCAAAACTACCATGAGATACATTCTTACACCAGTGAGAATGGCACATATTAAAAAAACTAGCAACAACAAATGTTGGCGAGGGTGTGGAGAAAAAGGAACTCTTCTGCACTGTTGGTGGGAGTGCAAACTGGTCCAACCACTGTGGAAAGCTGTGTGGAGATTTCTGGACCTACTAAACATAGAGCTTCCATATGATCCAGCAATTCCACTCCTAGGAATTTACCCAAAGGACACAGAAACATCAATTCCAAAGAACACCTGCACCCCTATGTTTATAGCAGCACTGTGTACAATAGCTAAGCTTTGGAAACAACCCAAATGCCCAAAAATAGATGACTGGATCAAGAAGATGTGGTACATATATACCATGGAATATTACTCAGCATTCAAAAAAGATAAACACATGCAATTTGCAGCAACATGGATGGCGCTGGAAGGGATCATGCTCAGTGAAATAAGCCAAAAAGAAAAAGAAAAATACCGGATGGTCTCACTCATAGCAGGAATCTAGAAAACTTAAATAAGGGACCAGGAAAATGAATAACTATAAGAAAGTGAAAATCAAAATCAACAAAAAACTATGAACCAGAGACACTTTTAGGGGGGCGGGGGCGGGAGGGGAGGGATTGGGGTCAGAATGGGGGGGCTGCAATTGTATGGGGAATATAACAATAAAATTTATTATCTAATAAAAAAAAAAAAAAGAAAATGCTGTAGTCTCTAGCCAAAGGAATAGGATAGGGGAACCTAACAATGTAGAAAAATTAATTTTATAAAACCTTGTTTCTTCCAGGGCCTCCCCTGGTGGCGCAGCAGTTGAGCCGCTGGGCTGCGAGGCTGTCCGCAGCCTCTGCAGCGCCGGTTTGTTCCCCAGCCGCTGGCGAGGGTCCCACAAAAAAAAAAAACCAAAACAAAAAAAAAAAAAAAAACCTTGTTTCTTCCATACCTGTCTTCTAAGATACCATGTGACAGAATGGAAAGTGCAAATAAAGCATCTGCTTAACAAAAGATGGTGTTTTTAGAGAGAGTCCATGAACAGTTGTTTTTAGTTGAGTTACTTCAAAGAAAACAGTATTTATTGGAAGTCTAGAATTTGCACTTTTAGTAGAAATTCGAATTTAGTAAAATTAGGAACCACCATTGTGACCATGAAAGCTTCGTAGTACTTAAAAAAAGTTTCTGAGGTCCTCCCTGGTGGTGCAGGGGTTAAAGACAATACTATCAAGCTATCACCAGCCACTGCAGCACAAGTTGGATCCCCGAAGGCCAAGGAGCTGACCCACATGGCTCAGCAGACCTCGCCTGCTACTCCCCTCAGTGGTGTATTTCAGTGGATCTGCCTGTTCTGCTCCCTGCTCTTTCTGGTGAATCCTCTCACTCCCTGCATCTCTGGCTTACACCCCAGTTCCTGTATGCATAAATAAATAAATCTTAAAAAACTTTTTTAAAAAAAGATTATTTATTTTTACAAGCACTGGGTACAGTCGGAAGCGTGGGAGGATGAGAGAATTCACCAGCCAGAGCAGAGAGCAGAACAGGCAGACTAATGAAATACACTGCTGAGGGGAGCAGCGGGCGGCAAGAGAGGTCTGCACACCATGTGGGACCCTCGCCTGGCGGCCGGGGATTGAACTGGCGCTGCAGAGGCTGCGGGCAGCTTTGCAACCCAGCGCTCAACCGCTGAACCACCGGGGAGGCCCCCCCAAAAAAGTTTTCTGATGAGATTGGTAGGGATAGTAATGAATATGACAGTAATGAATAGGAATATGATAGAAGTGAATATGAATGATAGCAATGAGAATGATAGTAATGAATCTGACCAGTAATGAATATTGAATATACAATAATCAATATTGCATAATGGAATATTTCATTATTCAGTGAGCTAATATTTCTGTTGTGAGATGTTAAAAAATTAAAAGTATAATATAGACCATTCCATGGGTGAGGAAGACAGATGGGGTATGAGCACAGGTGATTTGGTGGAGGGAATTCAATAAAAGAGAAAAGGAAAAAATGGGGGGTGTGATAAATCAACAAATGTTAGCTTGACAGAGTATAAAAATTTTACTTAGCATGGTTTCAGATTTTATTATACAACTAATATTTTAAAGACTTATTTTTTTTTTAAAGATTTATTTTTATTTATTTATACAAGCACTGGGTACAGTCAGAAGCGCGGGAGGGTGAGAGAACCCACCAGAGCCAGAGCGGGGAGCAGAGCAGGCAGAAGGACCGAAGCACACTGCTGAGGGGAGCAGCGGGTGGCAGGAGAGGTCTGCGTGCCATGTGGGACCCTCCTCTGGTGGCTGGGGAGCAGCCGGGGATCGAACTGGCACTGCAGAGGCTGCGGGCAGCTTCGCAACCCAGCGCTCAACCGCTGCGCCACCGGGGAGGCCCTTTAAAGACTTTTAAAAGCTTGTCAAGTTTTGGTTATTTAAGACTATCCATAGCAATCTAAAAGAATACTAATATATATCTTCCTTTTATACCATCATATCTGTGTGCAATAAGATTTTTATATATTTAATAAAAATAACATCACAATAGATCAAATGCCAAATGAGGATTCCGTTATCTTTGGCCAAATATTAAAGAAATTGCAAAAAAAAGATGAGTTAGGGCCTCACCGGTGGTGCAGCGGTTGAGCGCTGGGTTGCAAAGCTGCCCATGAGCAGACCTCTCCTGCCGACCACTGCTCCCCTCAGCAGTGTACTTCGTCAATCTGCCTGCTCTGCTCTCCCCTCTTGCTCTGGTGAATTCTCTCACCCTCCCGTGCTTCTGACTGTACCCAGTGCTTGTATAAATAAATAAATAAATAAATCTTTAAAAAAAAAAAAAAAAAAAAAAAGATGAGTTAGTCATACCTCTTCATTTTCTTTTGAAAAGTGGTTACTTTTAATAATTACATTATTTATATTAACATAATGGGTTTGTTTTAAAATTTATAAATATTGTTAAACTTCCTCTTTTAATCTCAAATGTAATAAATAATGATAAGGAGAGATCTTTGTAGACCTCAAAGCATGTTTTTCTTCTTTTTTTTGTTAAAACAACAAGTAGAGGAGGAGAAAAGGGGGGAGAGCAAAGCAAGTAGGGACCCCATGGACTATGGAGGTCTGTGGATGCCTTGGTAAATGGGCCTTGTAGGGTAACTAAACTTCATATACAATGTTATAAGCCATTGTTACTGCATAAAATAAATTACAATAAAGGGTTGGGGGAATTTTCATTGTAAAACATACATAACAAAATTTATTTTATAAACTCCTTTCTAATAAGTGAAATTAGACATTTGTCTTCCCGTATCTGGGCTATTTCATTTGGAATAGTTTTAAAAGCCCATCTGTGTTGCAGCATAGATCAAAGTTTTGTTCCTTATTATGGCTGAATAATAGTTAATTGTATGTATACCACATTTTGTTTATCCATCTCTTTATCCCTGATTATAATAATATAGGAATATTTGAAAATGTAGCTGTTAATTATTGGTAACTTATACTTACTGATCAAATAGTATGTCATATGATACAGAATATAGATATGTATAGGATATAGATTATGGAGTTCCTATCTCTTAAATTTTTTATAATCTAGGGGAAGGAGAAATTCAGCTTGGAATTTGAAATTCTGAGTCATTAATGAGGTAACTGTTAGTAATTTTTAAGTCTTGTTTTCTCCATGATGTTGACATTAATGACTAGAACAGTTCATTTCAATGAAGATGTTAAGCTTTGTTTCTTAAACTGATATTTACCTCAAAGTCATTCCTTCTCTAATAGGCTACAATTTTTTTTTCAAAGATTTATTTATTTATGCATATAAGAACTGGGATGTAGACCAGAGGTAGGGGTGTGGTGGTGAGAGGATTCACCAGAGACAGAATGGGGAGCAAAACAGGCTGGTCTACTGAAATACACTGCTGTAGGGAGCAACAGGTGAGACAGGCAAAGTCTGCTGTGCCTTCTGGGTTAGCTCCCTGGCTGGAAATTGAACTCATGCCACAGTGGCTTTGGATAGCTTAATAATGCTGTGACTTAACCCCTGAGCCACAAGGGAGGCACCAATATAATTTTATGTTCCAGCTTTATTGAAGGCTTTTTCATTCCTGTTATCCGCTCATTTCATCCTCTTACTCTTGTTGACCTAGAACCTAGAAGAGTGGCTGGTACATTGTAGGTGCTTAATAAATATCAAACCAATGAATATTCTCAGCTGTACTGTTATAGGTATCTTTGTATTATTTTTGCAAATTATGCAATGAAAGTCATCTGTTATTTGTAAATTTTGCTAGTTTAATTCTCATGAGGTACTCTCATCTTCACTCTACAATTTTAACTTTATCCCTTATATGTTAACAAAGATAAGGCTTTTGCTTATAAAAGCTTAACATTCAAAACTTTACAGCACCTTTGTGCCTTGTGTTTAATCTTTACTAAAGCTATAGAACCAAATGTTAGTAAAGGCAGTCATTTCCTGGGTCTGTGCTTATGAATCAGTTTGTAACTATTTGTTTGGCTTTGGATTTGTGGTTTCTTGAACTAATTTAAGTGATGCAAAAGATGAGTCTGCTTAGGCGTTTCCTCTCTTTTAAAAGTGTGTTTGGGTTTTGCCAAGGAAACTACTTTGCCACTCTTATCACCTACTTGGGAATGAAATACATCTATAGTACTGATTCTTAAACTTTTTTTATTTGTTACGCATATGTGTGTTGGATTTTACTTTATTTGTGTTTTGAAGATATTTCCTGAGGTTTTGAAGTAACTCCATTTTGAGTCAGTCTTCCTAATCACCAGTCATTTTCCTTCCAGTTACTCTCCACCCACTTTGAAACTTGTAAATGCTTACCCTTCTGTTGGTTTCTTCTGGCCACTGAGTGTATGAGTAAACGTCACACATGTGGTATTGCTTGTCAGAGAGTGGAATTCTGAACTTCCTCTTTACATAGCACAGTTTAACTTCGTGCTTCTGGGCAGAGGATGGTCCTTGGGACAGTTCTGCTTCCACCTCAGAGTTATGGCAGAGATCAGGACCCATCTCTCTGCTGCTTATGCAGTGAGGCCTCAGAATCTACTCTACCCAACTTGACAGGTATGGTTCAGATTTGATCATTTGGGAAAAGGTAAATAGATAATCACAGCAACTCATTATGAATGGAGATTTCAAAAAATCTTATCTGTCACTGTTACTGCTTTCCACTTGGTCAGTGAAGTTTTATGTGCTTTTTTTTCTTCCCAATGGTATTTCTTAGTAGGTCCTCAATCAATACTTAGTGAGAGAAACAAATAATTTGTTATGTGGTTTTAGGCTACATGTGACATACAGATATGACGAACTTATACTATATTGAGTACTGTTGAATATTTTATCTAACCACCTAATACAGTTTTGAAAAGAGGCATTAAAAAGTATTAGCTTAGAGAATATACAGTTAGATAAAGTAGAATTCGGCAAGATAAAGTAGAATTCTGGCAAGATAGAGTTTGTAAAATACTTGGGAATGGCGAAACTGAAAATTTTGTATTTTAATTTCTCCAATTATTACCTGACAAATTTCTTATTAAACCGATAAAGTTATTGATAACTTATTGGTAAAAAGTTTTTAAATAAAATTAAGCATTAAATTTAGGACTTACCGCTGAATTTGTTTCATTCTGGATTTTAATTAGTTTAATCCTGATAATTGACCTAGCACAAGCTACTATTTCTGTTTTGCTTTACTTTTATTGTATCCTGCTAGAATTATCAGTAGAGAAAATAATAAAATTACCTAATAATCATAATGTATTTCTGCTGTCTGTATTCCACAAGTGATAATCAGAGTCTTCAAGACAATAGACATCTTAAATCCATGATTTGCCTAGGTAGCATGACTGACAAAAGATAGTAATTCACTACGTAAGGTATCTAAGGTACCTAATATATGGTAGTCACTTCACGTTGTTCAAAAGTAAAACATTCCCAGCCTACACTCTTGCATTGGGCGGGTACTGTACATCTGAGTCATCCAGATTTGTCTGTCTTAAGTGAAGAGAGAAAGTGGCATAGAATAGACCCACTAGTTAACACTGTGGCATTTACTTGTTCTTCCTTTACCTTTTTTGTTTTTTGTCTTTTGTTTTTTGTTTTTTGCTTTATTCCTTAACTTGTTCTCTTTAACTTTTTGTGATTTAACACATGTTCATTTTCAGCCCCAGGAAAATGTTAGGATGTTTTCTCTTTGAAAAATTTTCCCCCTCCTCCCTTTTTTTCCTGGTGCTATAGGGTAGGATTGTGTTAAAGTGGATATCCTGTACAGACAGCTTATATAGGAAGTTTACTCTTAGTCCTATGAGAACAAAGAGTGAGTGGGAAGAAAGAAGAAAGGAAGGAAATATATTTTGACTTGAATAAAAAGATGGTAGAACCAGCAATGGGAATAAGAATGGGGGAAAGCATTGTTTTTCAAGTTGTAGATCTTTTAGTATTTTCACCTCAAAAGTGGCTTTTATCCCATATGTATTATTTTATATATTTATGAAATAAATAGTATGGTATGATTTGACCTGTATGATCTTTAAAGTTTACATAAAATCTTGCCATAGAGTTCATTACCTTTTTTTATTTTGTCAAGTAACATGGTTTTTAAGACATTGACCTGCTTTTAGTGATCTTATTTTGAACTTGATGATTTCTCTCCAGTACTGATAAACCATATCTTGAAGACATGTCTTTGCACATTGACAGTCTGTCACTCTACTGTGTCACTTTGCTGTCATCAGTGCAGAATTCTTGTTCAGCCAATTTCAATACTTTCTCTCCTCTGAAACCTTTTCTGACTCCAAACTTTTTTTCTGTTCTATTGTATCATAGCATACTCTCCTAGTATACCAGTGTTGCATGATTCATGTATTCAGTATCTTTTTTTGAGAGCCTTTTATATCTGTGTACTGTTCTGGGTGCTTGAAATTTATCAGTGAATAAAGCAGATAAAAATCCCTGTCCTTATAAAATTGATATTCTGGTGGTAGAAATTAAATAATATACATGAATATAATAGACAATTAAACTACATATTTTGTGGTAATAAGAACTATAAAGAGCAATAAATTAAGAAAGGAGATATGGGACCTGTGGAAGTATTGTCAGGAACACACATTTTGAAATACGATAGTCAGAGAATGCCATACTGAGAGGATGGCATTTGAGTGAAATGTCATGGATATCTTGGGGAAGAATGTTTTAGGCAGAAGGAAAGTCAGTATTAAGGTCCTGAGGCAGGTGTGTGCCAGACATGTTCAAATAATAACAGGGAAGCCAGTGGTCAGAATGAGGTAAACTAGAAGGGAACAGTAACAAGATGAATCAGGCAAGATAAATTGCAAAAGGCCTTGTAGGCCTTATAAGGGCTTTAGATTTTACTCTAAGATAGGGTGCCTTCAAAGAATTTTGAGCAGAGTGATAACACAAGTATGACTTTTGCTTTTAAAAGCTGCCTGGTTGTTAAGAATTGACAGTAGAAACAAAGCTAGAAGCATGGAGATATATTAGGAGTCTAGTGAAATAATTTAGGTAGGAGATGATGGTGGTACAGAGTAGAAATGGAGAAGGTGAGAAAATAATAGATTCTAGATATATTTTGGAAGGCAATAGGGTTTTGTAATGTATTGAAAGTGGTATATGAATTCAATAAAGGAGTTGTGAATGATTTCAAGGGTTTTTTGTTCCCCCCAGCTTCATTGACATAATTGATATAATAATGTACAAGTTTAAGGTATACAGTGTATTGATTTGTACACTTAGATACTGCAAAATGATTTCTTCTACATTAGCTAATACTTGTATCACTCATGTAATTATTTCTTTTTTGTGGTAAGAAACATTTAAAATCTACTCTCTTAGTAACTTTCAAGTATATAATAAAGTATTAACTTTAATCACAAATTATGTTAGACATTAGCCAGAACTTACTCATATTATAGCTAGTAGTTTGTACTCAAGCTTTCAAAGTTTTTGGTCTGAGCATCTGAAAAGAAGGAATTGTCGTTAACCAAGATGGGGAATTCTGTGGAGAAGCAAACTGGGGAGAGTAGTTGTTTTATCCAAGACCAAATAGTGCCATTAGTGATTTATAATCTTTATAATCTTCATTTTCTTTATTTTTTTTTAAATTTTTGCATAGAAGAACCAGGGTATAGGCCAGAGACGTAGGGGAGGTGAGAGGATTCATCAGAGACAGTGTGGGGAGCAGAACAGGTGGATTTACTGAAACACACTGCTAAGGGAAGCTATGGGTGAGACAGGAGAGGTCTGCTGTGCCATATGTGGGTTAGCTCCCTGGCAGGGGATCAAACTCAGGCTGAAGAGGTGATAGTGCTGATACTTAACCCCTAGGCAACTTTGAAGACCCATAATCTTCATTTTCTGATGCCCAGTACAGTGCTGAGTGTACAGTGCATGTTCACTAAAATTACTAGTTTAATTGATCTTAAGTTTTAAAATACTAGATTTCACAAAATGAGATATAGATGCATGGCATTTGCTATCTTTAGCCATAATATGCTTTAGGAGTTGACTTTAGTGGCTTAACTATTTAATATTTCTAATTTGGTCAGTGATGGTTACTTGTCATTCTTGTAGTGCTTTGTTACTCTTAATTTTTATTCTTCTTACAATTTCAAATAAGGAATACTTCTATCTAAAAAAGAAGGAAGTTTACTCTTGTTTCACAATTAATCAGGCAATAAAAATCACAAAACATTGTCATGTGTTACCACTATCACTAGCAAGAAACATTCATCATTGTTTCATGTGATGAATCGGGTTAATGGATCCTGTGATGTTCAGTTTAGAGCCAAATAAATATTTTCTGTATTTCTTTTTAACAGTTCTTTTCATTTTAATAAAGGTTTGGCATTTTGTGGCCCCGTGCAAATTCTGCTAGAGTAGATATTTTTCACTAGAATAAAGAAAAACATAGTACATGTGACCAGACTGAAGAATGTTTTATATAATATGGCATTTTGTTTATTTGGTAATCCTGATTAGTTAGCTAAGTACATAATACAGCTGTTCCCATTCACTCTAACCTTGCATTTAAACAAAGAGCAATGCATTTGTTTCAAACTCACTTTTCAGGGCATCTGGACATGTCTTCAGGTTTGCTGTAATATTCTTAATGCAAAACAAAATTTAATTAGCTTTGAAGTTTTAAAGATATGGTCCTTTTAAGAGGAGATAAGAATGTGTGTTAAAGGGAAACAAACTAAAACTGTTAGATTTACAGGTCAGCCCACAACAAGAATTTCTGTTATATCTTATAGACAGTTAAGAAGCCATTTTTGAAACATTGGCTAAGGTGATTGTAAGATTGAAACATATCTCATTACGCCCTGTCACATTTTTTGTGTAATTTTGTCATTCATTAGTTTACAGTTATTGAACACATATTTCATAACTTGCTAGAAAAAAGTTACAGTTCTTATGCCAAGAAGCACATGTGAATGAAGTTTGGGAAACATAAATTAAGGATGTTATAAAGACAGAGGATAGTAATGCAGCAGGTATACTTTTTTTGAGAGATTTATTTACTTATGCATAGAAGAACTGGGGTGTCGGTCAGAGGTACTGGGGGTGAGAAGATTCACCAGAGACAGAGTGGGGAGCAGAACAGGTGGATCTAATGAAATACCCTGCTGACAGGAGCAGTGCGTGAGACAGGAAAAGTCTGCTGTGCATTTATATGTGGGTTAGCTCCCAGGCAAGGGTGAAAGCATGAGAGCACAGAGACCACCAGGGAGGCCCAGCTATAATTTTTTTTTAATATTTTATATAATTCTTACATCATTTTTCATTTTTGCACAATATATGGATTTTCATTTTGGTTATATTCCCCATACAATTGTACCCCCCGCCCCCCTTATTTTGACCCTAATCCTTCTTCTCACCCTCATCCCCTGTAGTGTGTCTCTGGTTTATAGTTGCTTGTTGATTTTGATTTTTACTTTGTATTAATTAGTCTTTTTCCTGGTCCCTTATTTAGGTTTTCTAAATTCCTGCTATGAGTGAGACCATCCGGTATTTTTCTTTTTCTTTCTGACTTTTTTTGCTGAGCATGATTCTTTCTAGCTCCATCCATGTTGCTGCAAACTGCATGTGTTTATCTTTTTTGATTGCTGAGTAATATTCCATTGTATATATATACACCACATCTTCTTGATCCAGTCATCTATTTTTGGGCATTTGGTTGTTTCCATCCAGCTATAATGTTTTTGAAAACACACACAGAGGAAGAATATGGGACATTTCTTAGGGGAGGTTATATTGGAGCTGAGTGTTATAAAATGAGTAGAAGCCACTCAGTGAAAATGAGGGTGGAATGGGAGCCCATTTCATGTAGACTGAACTGTGTGAACAAAAGGCAAAAACATAGGAACGGACAGCGCTCAAAATTTGAGGGCTAGAGTGGGCATAGGTGTGGAGTGAGGAGAGGTGAAGCTGAAGAAATAGATAAAAACTTGATCACGAAAGACCTTGATGGCCATGTTAAAGAGATTTTAGCTTGTTGGTGAACTTTTGAATAGTCTTAAGAAGAGTTGACATGGTCAAATTTTTGTTTTAAATAGATCACTTTGCCAGCTGTGTGGAGGATGGATTTGAGGGAGACAAGACTGGAGGCTGTAGTCCAGGTGAGAGATGATGGATATCTGAACTAAGGAATTGGCAGTAGAGATGGAGAGGAGGAAATGGATTTGAAAAGACATCAAGCTATAGATTCATTGGTTTTTCACCTTCAAATATGCTAAAACCAATTTTAAATTAAAAAATGATTTGAGGGAGAGAGAAAAAGAGTGTTACATGGCATAGGCAGTTGGATAATGGCTGATAGCCACTAAAAACAATCCCAGTGATCAAGAAAATTGCTACTGGAAAAAGTGGTTTTTTTTTTTTTGGTTTTGTTCTGTTTGGTTGTGTTTTTTTTTTTTTTTTTTTTTTTTAATAAACTTTATCTGGGCCATGAGAAGCAGGTGGTTTAACTAAGATGGTATAGGGATCACCTATTTGTATCCTTGACTAAATTTATGAAATGTGAAGCCTGTGGAAGATACTATAACTCACATTATTACATGTGGCAGAAATTCAATAAATACCTATTGTTAGTGATATTTAATAGCTGTCAATTAAGCTATTACTACTTTATAAAAATGTTTCACCTTGGAGAAGAAAAGAGTTATGAATTTTTTTTCATTAAAACAATGAATAACTACAAGCTGTTGTATTATAAACAATGCATAGTAGCAAAGTATTTTGGAATGCCAAGAATATTTTATAATAAGCCAAAGCCTGTTTTTTTCCTGTTGTTTTAACATAATTTTAGGATTTTTCCATATATAAATGAAGGGTCTGGATTTATACAGTATGTACATATTTCTTAAAATCTATTTTCTCTTTTCCAAAATTTGTTTTATATGGGGTATAAAGGAAGGAAGGATATTTGAGATGACTTATAAAATATAGCTTTTCCTTCCTAAAACCACTTCCACCACAACAGAATATCCTATGTTTTATAAAATGAATCACCACTTTTTTTGGGGGGGGGGATAATTTTTCTTGAGAAAAATGTTTTAAGTTGCTATTCATTTATTCCTGATTAGGATGATGGGGGATTGCATTTAAATCATAGCTAAATGCTTATTTTGTGTCCTTTTATCTGTCTTACTATTTTTTTTAATAAAAAAAAGTACTTGGGAAACTGTCACTTGCTCATTCTTCATGACTCCACACTGTTTATGTATAGCATTCAAATGGATTTCCAACTGTTCAACTTATTGTGAATTCCTTCTTCTTTTTATGTCTTTCAGAAGCCTTACACCGCCCTTATGGTTGTGATGTTGAACCCCAGGCACTGAATGAAGCCATCAGATGGAGCTCCAAGGAGAACTTGCTTGGAGCCACTGAGAGTGACCCTAATCTATTTGTTGCACTTTATGATTTTGTAGCAAGTGGTGATAACACACTCAGTATCACTAAAGGTGAGCTTCTGTGAAACATCATCTCACTTTTTAGTTTTCATTAGTGGTTAAGAATAAAAGGATTGTGGTCTAGATTCTGCCTTCGACTAGCGCAAATCACTAGGTAATTTGGGCCCAGATACTTTTGGTTCAGTTTTTTTTTTTTAAAGCAGTATATGAGATAATCTTACTCTTCTACTTTATTGGGTTTATTAAGGATAAAATGAGATAAAGCTCTTTAGAAAAACACCACATAATATGTACATAAATTTACCTCATTTTCAGAATTCTGTACTATCTATAATATGCCAGCATTCATCTGCCACAAAGGTCAGGTTTACTGTCCATCTCTTCTCATGGAACTGTGGCCAATTCAGATGAGTCATGTTGCTGGACTCCAGTGCTACTAATATTATCCCTGGGCTGACCACCTAGCTGAGGAACCATTCATTATTAGTCTGCAGCAAGATTAAGAACATGCACCCAAAATATAAACTGACTCCATAACTGCTATTTATTACTTAATGCAGCTGGCATTTTTAGCCTGAAGAAAGTAGTTTAGTGATTCAGAATTTCATGATTCTGTCACAAAGCATCTTATCTTGTTGTGAAGCAGCTTTGAATAGCACTAGCCTAGACAACTTGTCTCTCATTTGTGTTTATATATAAGTGTTGGTGAAAGGAATAATAAGAAAGGTTTCTACTGTAATATTCTCAAGAGTAGTAGTTTATTGCAGTAGTAAATTCTTATAAAAGGAACACTAAGAACAAGACCAAGTAAAATCACCCACTGTTGGTTTTTTGAACAAGTACAGAAAATGTGGAACTTTTATGAGAATTAAATAGGAGTTTGGTGCATTCTCATTGTGTACATTGTATACATGAATTAGATTGCAATCTGTTTACAAGCTTTTTCTTACCTTTGAACCTATAAAAGCTATTTACTATGAAAAACTGTATTTTAGGATAGTTTTTAACTAAATGAAATTGTAACTTAAATGATTATTTATTGAACATACACTTTTTGTTTGTAAGGTTCATGATGAGGTATCAAATGGGAGCAGATATACCAATTTGGCAGGCCTCCAAAAAAAGATCATTACCCTTATAAAACTTTTTTTATATGTATCAATTTTTAAAATCTAGCCAATTTCATCAAAAGCAGAAATCCTTAAAAGATTTGTCAAAATGGCATATAGATCTGTCCAAGAGTGAGTAATGTCATACATGCAAGCGCAGGAGATTTAAAAAGTATAGGAATTGTAAAGTGCTTTAATAGGTAGTGTTATTTTTATTTAAAGATTTTGGATAGTTTGGGGTTGAGTAGCAGTAGGGGTAGTGTTTATGGATATGTAAGAGTTTATGTATATGTATGCATTGGAAGGAAAATTTTACACAAAGTTTTAGGATTAAAACAAAGAACTTCAAAGAAATTCTTTGCAGTTATCATTTTGGGCTGCAGCACATTCTTTTACCTTTACTGATACTTCAGTGGAGAAGTTGATGAGGCAGTGACTCAGAACATTGTTTCCTAGATCTAATTTTCATGTCAGTATTTTCCAAAATAGCTCAGTCACCAAGAAAACACTGATAAGGAAAGTCTGTTGATTCCTCAGTTACCATTTATGGCAACTGCTGGTTTGCAGCTCAAAGAATGCTTTATCTTATCACCAATGGTGCTTCCTTTTAAAACCAACAAGACGCCAGATTTTAATTAATTGATTTTTTTTATTGTGGTAGCATTGATATGTAAGTTTGATTTTATTTTAAAGGTGTAGGATCTCCCTTTTCAGTTGTCATCGAACCACACCTACCACCAAAGCACCCATAGTCCTCCACCTTAGTCCATTGGGCACTCTCCCCACTTTGTTTTCACCCTTTTCTGCCCCTCTCTGGTAGCTTCAGCCCTATAGTCAGATTTCTAGGTTTTGTTTTTGGTTTAATTTTAGCTGACTCTTTGTCTTGTTTCTCTATACTCCACAAGTAACTGATACCTCCCAGTATTTGTCTTTTTTCCTTTGATGCCAAGTTTTTCTACCAGGTCCTTATTAATGTAAAAAAGAAGTCATGCTAAAGCTATTTTATTATTTTAAAAGACAAGAAAATATATTTTTAAAGTAAAATTTCATTATTTGTTTTAGTTCATTCTTCTATGACTATTTTGTTGGAATTAAAAAACGAAGTTCTCCAGGATATTTTTGTCAATAGGTCCAATGTTTATATCCCCACTAGTCATCCCTGTTATATTCCATGTTACTCGAAACTTCCATAATAAAAATATCCTCCTAACTGCCAAAAAGAGAGGAAAACAAAACTTAGGTTGTTTCACTATATCCTAATTATGATGACCTGTCATTAATTTTTTGTAAGGAAGCAACAATAATAAACTTAGTGAGTACTTAATCTTTACTACTTCTTGTTCTTGTCTGGAGTAATAAAGAAAGTAACAAGTTTTAGTTTTTCTAGTCATACTAAATTTTTTTTCCTGCAATATGGTTGGTGAGTATTTTTCTGCACACATTACCACCACACATTCCTCTCACTGTACATATGTATATATTTTTTTTAAAGATTTATTTATGCATACAAGAACTGGGGTATAGGCCAGAGGTGTGGGGGGTGAGAGGATTCAGCAGAGACAGAGTGGGGAGCAGAACAGGCAGACTGACTGAAATAGACTGCTGAGGGGAGCAGCGAACGAGACAGGAGAGGTCTGCTGTGCCATATGGGTTGCTCCCTGGCAGGCCGGGCATCGAACTCGTGCTGCAGAGGCTGTGGATAGTTTCATAGTGCTGTGCTTAACCCCTTACACCACCAGGGAGGCCCCATATGTATATTTTAAATATGTGTATGTGTAGAAAAGTACATGCTTTTGTGTGTTTTTCCTCACTGAGTGTCTCACATCGAGGTGTCATACATTTCCATACACCACTGAAAAAAAATTCCATGGCTGCCAGTACAAGGAGTTCGAGTTTTTCCTCAGTAGCCTTAGTTTGATAACTACTGGATCATGTGTTTTTTTTATTGATTTGGCTTTCTTCTGCTTTCTGACACTCAAGAAGTAGGTGTGAACTCTGTGGGAAGGCTTTTATTTCTTAGAGATAGGAGCCAAAGGCAGTATAAAGATTTTTTGGATTATCAGTTATTACTAATTATCTCTTTCACCTTGCCTGTTTTGCTGGAAAAGCAATTTGTCTTGTGAGGGAGTCTAAACTTGATATTCACAACTTTAATAGAGAAGTCAAAGACATTGAAGTTTATATATAGTAAGGATAGTCTGAGTAACATGAGTCTCAGGTTCTAACTTCAGATTTCCCTTCCCACACACTGATTTTAGAGAAATGAATGGCAGTGATTCATTCTTGATGGGGAAAGGGAAGGAAATTGGGGAACTATCACTTTTAAATTTTGAGTCCTGGAAAAGATTGTGCTTTGGGAGTTCTCACTGTCCACCTCCACTCCCAGTTTTCTATTTGAAAAGTTTGTTAAAAGTTTTGTAATCTGTACTTTATGTTTTTTTTTTAACATTGGTACTTTTGTTGCCTTAGTGCCAAGTGAAATTTAGAAGTAACATATTTCACATATTATTCTTGTTGTTAACATTAAGTAATATATAAAATATATTCCTTGACAAAATATTTTGAGGTAAAAGTTAATTCCCTTTTTCTTTTGATGAGAAGAATTGTTATTTTCCATTCATTTCAGTAACCTTTCTAACTTCATATGTTACCTTATGCCATTCATGGAGTTTCCAGAGTCATTTTTTAAGTGGTATGTTAAAAAAAACAAAAACCTGTAGTAAATGCCAGAAAGTCATTTCTTTGTTTCTTTTGTAAACCTACAAACTAAAGAGCCCAATCAAGATATGGTGAGCTGCTAAGTTTTCATTATTAAAAAAATTTTGTTGGCATAAAAGTTCTTGATTCATTTTCTCAGTGAGTTTAAAGCTTGACAATAGACTTCTTCTGTTTGAAGTAAAGGCTTTTCTTTCATTCTATGATTACCTCATGGCTAGGTGAAAAGCTGCGAGTGCTTGGTTACAACCAGAATGGTGAATGGAGTGAAGTTCGCTCTAAGAATGGCCAAGGTTGGGTGCCAAGCAACTACATCACTCCAGTGAACAGCCTGGAAAAACATTCCTGGTACCATGGGCCTGTGTCACGCAGTGCAGCCGAGTATCTACTCAGCAGTCTAATCAATGGCAGTTTCCTAGTTCGAGAAAGTGAGAGCAGTCCCGGGCAACTGTCCATCTCGCTGAGGTATGAAGGGCGTGTGTATCACTACAGGATCAATACCACCACAGATGGCAAGGTAAGACTGGCTGGCAGCTGCCTGTAGGCGCTGCTCTTTAGAAACAATACTTAGAATGACTAAAGTATATATTTCTTATGTCTGACATGAAAATAAAGTAATAGCTCAGGTGAGTTTAGACTGTTATATATCTTAGAGCTTGCTCTTTCAAAAGAACTTGGTAATGGAAGCTCCATATGATCCAGCAGTTGCACTCCTAGGTATTTACCCAAAGGACACAGAATCATTAATTCCAAAGGGCACCTGCACCCCTCTGTTTATAGCAGCACTATTTACAATAGCAAAGCTATGGAAACAACCCAAATGCCCAAAAATAGATGACTGGATCAAGAAGATGTGGTCCATATACACAATGGAATATTACTCATCAAAAAGATAAACACATGTAGTGTGCAGCAACATGGATGGAGCTGGAAGGGATCATGCTCAGCGAAAAAAGTCAGAAAGAAAAAGAAAAATACCGGATGGTCTCACTCATAGCAGGAATCTAGAAAACCTAAATAAGGGACCAGGAAAAAGACTAATTAATACAAAGTAAAAATCAAAATCAACAAGCAACTATAAACCAGAGACACACTATTGGGGGGGGGGTGGAATGAAAGAGGGATTAGGGTCAAAATAAAGGGGGGTGGGAATTGCATGGGGAATATAACCAAGAAGAAAATACATACATTGTGCAAAAATGAAAAATGATGTAAAAAATATATAAAATAAAGTCATTGAACTGAAAAAAAAAAAAAAAAGAATTTGGTAATGGAAATGAAAAACAGTATTCTAGCAGTAGTTCAGTGGTGAGGTAGTGAAGATAAAGAATAAAAGAAGCTTGTATAAGTAGCTTCCCAGTCGTCAAATGTACAGATACACATCTAATATGTTACATAAGAATTTCTAAATTAAACTTTGTCTTTGAAAATTACATTAATCTCTATCAGAAAGTTTGCAGAGTAAGAATGTAAACTTCTGAGACTGTTGATCATTTATGTATATTAATATAATACGTCAGTCAGTCAGTGAGCAATTTACATGTTGGAAAGGCCAACCTCATTAGAACGGTTGTGTTACTGTTTTACTCCATAAGCTGTAAAGCTTAGGCATATGTTATTCTGCTTAACTGTAAATCATTTATTTATTTTTAAATTTATATATATTTTTTACCTCATTGTTCAGTTTTGTACAATGTATGCTTGTGTGCTTTCTCCTTTTAGATGTATTCCTGTAAAATTCCCACCACCAAGTCACCCATGAACTATCACCATAGTCCCTTATGCTCTTCTCTCCCGTTTTGGTCCCTCTGACTCTCCCTCCTTTGCAGAATGTCTGTGATTTATGTTGCCTGCTAATTTTGTTTTTTTGTTTTTTGGTTTTTTTTTTTGTATTATTAGTGTTAAATATGATTTTTTTTTTCCTGATCCCTTATTTGGTTTCCCCTAAGGACTGTAAATTTAGATAGAATCATTTCTTCCAATCTCTTCCTCAGTGTTATCTGCATAGTAAGGGAAAAACAGCCTTTGGAGCAAACAGACCTGGGTTGCTTTGTAATGCCACTACTTATTTTGTTAACTTCGTGACCTGCCTCACTTTCCTCCCCCTCTTTACTGACTAAATGAAATTTATTTACATATTGTTTGTGACTGCTTTCTCTTTACTACAGTAGAGTTGAGTGGGTGTGACAGAGATCCTTGACCACGAGTCTAAAATATTTGCTGTCTTGCCCTTTACAGAAAAGGTTGCTGACCCCTATCATAGATGAATTTCACACACATAAAGCTGAGTAAAAGGGATTAGGAATTGCCAGGAGATGGGAGTGGGAAGGACTGCTAATGTATATGAGGTCTTTTTTGGGGATAATGAAAATTTTCTAGAGTTAGGTGGTGGGACAACATTGTGAATATATTAAAACCACTGAATTTTATACTCGAAATGGTAAGTATTATGGCATGTGAATTATACTACAATAAAAAAAGTTCAGTGACAGAAGCAGATACAAAACAATATATATTGTATTACTCCATTTGCCTGTAGTTCCGAATGCAGGCAAAGTTAAACTAAGTAGGTACCTTTGCAGGGGTACATTACTGAGGACACAAGGGAGGCTTTTAGGGTATTGGCGATGTTACCATTCTCTGTGTGGGAGTTGTTTACATAGATGAGTTCATTTTGTAAAAATCATCTTGTCTCCATTGTTTAAATTGAAAGCTTTTCTGTTTACAATAAAAAAGAAAATTTTCTATTTACAGTAAAATATTTTGTCTTTAAAAAAACAAGCTTCCTTGGCAGATAAGGCTTGAAGAATGCTATTTAACTGTATACTTCTTATTGCTTATCACAAATTAACACTACTTTGTTAACAATTCTGAAATAAAATTGTGTCTCTTTTTTAAATAGCCTAGCTCTCACAAGCACATTCTACTTAAATATAAATTATGAGATATTTGACCACCCTCTCCCTAACAAAAAATCAAAACTAGTGGTAATGGATTTTCAAATTATGTTCTGTACAAGCTTCTGAGATTGTCTTCATAAACTTTTACAGGAAACCAAGTCCCCTTCTTGCCACAGTCATGTTGCTAAAAAATACTGGGAGATGAATGATCTTGATAATATAGAGAGATATTTTGGAAGCTTTTCTTCCAGGATTAGAGCAAATTTAGGAAACAGAAGAGTGACTTAAATGAGATTTAACTGAAGTTGTTTTCCTTTGCTACTTATCACTTGATTCTTTCGAGTTCCTCAATAAAGTAACCTCCAAGGTTCGTGTCTTCAGATTCTTTAAGTAGTAGTGGGCTTTTAAAAAAGATTCCTGACCTCTTTTCCAGTTGATTTAGCTTTTCTCCTGCTTTCTCACCAGGTGTATGTAACTGCTGAGAGCCGCTTCAGCACCTTGGCAGAGCTTGTTCACCATCACTCCACAGTGGCTGACGGGCTGGTGACAACATTACACTACCCTGCACCCAAGTGTAATAAGCCTACAGTCTATGGTGTGTCCCCCATCCATGACAAATGGGAAATGGAACGAACAGATATTACCATGAAGCACAAACTTGGGGGTGGTCAGTATGGAGAAGTTTACGTTGGTGTCTGGAAGAAATATAGCCTGACAGTTGCTGTGAAAACATTGAAGGTGGGTTGCTGAGAATTACAGTTTTCAGGCATCCTTTTCTTTTGTGCTGAATCACTTGGAAATATCAGCATGTCCTTCTTTAACTTTGGAACACTTCCACCCACTGGTGCCAAGTGCACCAGCAAATTGTGATGATTAACCCTAGTACCATTAGCCCCAGTACCATTGCTGACAGTGCAGGGGCAGATTATTCATTGCAATACAGTGAAACCCATATGTATGGAAGGATTGTCTTTGGGGGCTGTTGCTAAACATCTTAGTGGGAGGTTAGAAGCAAATTATAAGTTATAAAAGCAAAACAAGCAGTTGTTCCCTGAGAACGACCTCTGCTGGATAGAACTGTTCAGGCTTTGTTTGAGAAGCATGAGTTCTCTCTAATTCTATCCTTTATCTGCCTGCCTCTTGTTCCTCCCATCTCCATGATGAGAGTAGATCACTTATTCTTAATATTCACAGAAATCTTTTTTCCTGATGCCACTCTCTCTCTTTGTTAAGCATCACAGCATCAAATTACAGGGTTGTCACTCATTCCATTTTCTGAAGATTCTCCCATATGCCTTGCATATAGTTCTGGCATATCACTCATAAGTTCTTCTCTTCAGCTGTGAGTAGTAGTTGTTTAAAGTAAGTGCTAAGTAAGTATATTCTGAGTGTGAAACAATATGCAAGACCTTGCAAACATGCATTGCTCCTTAAGGAGCATATGATCTAAGCAGAAAGACAAATATGTAAACAGCTAACTACTCTGTTTCCTCTTTCAAAGGTTGAGATTTCTAGAAAAGTCAATACCAGAGTACTGAGTTATCAATCCAAGTCTCCTCTCTTTCAATTGTGATAGGATTTGATTGCCTAAATTTGCCACCCCTGCTACTTTTTAGTCATTTAAACTATTGGATATGTTTGAGGACATTTTTTCTTTCTTAAACATCTGTAGAGCATATTAGGTTGTAATGAAATTTCTTGATGTATATGCTAAGTTGACTGAAATTATTAAGAAGGGGGTTTGTCCCACTGCTTTTTTTTTCTTTTTTATCTTTCCCCATTTCAGGAAGATACCATGGAGGTGGAGGAGTTCCTAAAAGAAGCTGCAGTGATGAAGGAAATTAAGCATCCTAACTTGGTACAATTATTAGGTGAGGAGACATGAACTGCATTTTTTCTCAAAGATGCTTGTCTCTCAACCCTGTTACCTCCAAATTCTTCTTTTGAATCACTGTGTTGGAAGTTGCAAGTGTGAATCTAATAAATGGTTATCATTTTAATCAGTAAACTATGTTTTTAAAGATTGCCCAGTAAACAGTGGCCTGGATTTGTTGCAATATATGTAGTTGTCCCAGGTTCAAAGTTCAGAATCATTCATAATGATACCAAACCAAAAAGTGTCACGAAATATTTTTATAAAATAGACAGTTAACAAAGGTCTATTGTAAATAAGCAGATAAAAAATTGTGACTACTTCCCTCAGTTTACATTTGTAAGAAGGAAATGCTGTGCTGGTGATGGACTGACTTCTCACTAATACAGGTACCAAAGAAACCTTTTTGACTCTGCCCATTTGAAAATAGAACTAGTTTCTTTGGTGGTTCAAATTACACCAAACTATTCCAAAGAAAATAGTTTCCTGTTGATTCTTTTCAAGAAATCTGCTATATATTAGTGCTGTCTTTTGCTATGGAAACAATTATCCTATTTTTATAAAATGTTATTACAGGCTGGACTTAGATAATTTTCCACATGTACAATTGCTGTTACTTTGAGATAAGTATTATTAGCATGCAATTGAGGATAGGAATCATGGACATATATAGAACTCTAGAAATTTCAGTCTTCCTGACCCCTTATGGAATTATTACAAGTAAATGATTTTGCCTAAAAAGGCAAATATTCAAATGTATGTGAATTTCCAGAGAATGATATAATAGAAGTTGAGATTCCTTTATTAACCAACTTCTTTGTTCAGTTATATTCAGAGAATGTGATGGCAATAAAGGAAAAGTATATTGCTGCACTAGACTTTTTAAATTGTCAGTTATTCTTGCTAAAGTGATTTGGAGTGTGTGATATATGCTAAGAAAATTAGTTCTATTCTTGAACTGGCAGGTGTGTGTACTTTGGAGCCACCGTTTTACATCGTGACTGAATACATGCCATATGGGAACTTGCTTGATTATCTCCGAGAATGCAACCGAGAAGAGGTGACAGCAGTTGTGCTGCTTTATATGGCCACTCAGATCTCTTCTGCAATGGAGTATTTGGAGAAGAAGAATTTCATCCATAGGTGTGTACAACCTTATGTATATCTGACCATATAGCTTGATATGTCAATAAAGGAAAGAATGTGAGAATCTTCTCAAATTTTCAAATGATTCAGGGTTCATTTTAATATCACTTCCAACTTGTAAACCTGCTATACTTTGATTAAAGAATTTGTGAGATGCCTTGCTATTCTCAAAACAAAGTTCTTTTTTTTCCCTGGGAGTATATATAGGATTCTTTTGCTCCATCTAGTGGCTTAATTTTAAAAATAGCCTTTTGTTTGAGTAAAGAACTTAAAGCCTTGTAGTAAAACCTGTTACTCACCTTTGAAGCCTGTCCCAATGTACTTATAAATAGAAACTTATTTTCTGAAGCCTGCTTTATTCTCTCGATGAGTACTGTACATGTGATATATCATTAGTGGCTTTCTATCATGTTAACAATTATCATAAAATGCTACCATATCTGTCAGCACTTATCAACTCTGCATGTAGCCCGAGGAACTGAGAATAGAACATTTATGACCCTTTTCATCATTTCTGAATGGATTTACATTAGGGTTCTCTTTACCACAGAGATCTTGCAGCTCGAAACTGCCTAGTGGGAGAAAACCATGTGGTAAAAGTGGCAGACTTTGGCTTAAGTAGATTGATGACTGGAGACACCTATACTGCTCACGCTGGAGCCAAATTTCCCATTAAATGGACAGCACCAGAAAGTCTTGCCTATAATACCTTCTCAATTAAATCTGACGTTTGGGGTAAGTTTGGGATTTGTTTTTTTCTGTGTGTCATTTTATTTTCATTACATATGGCTCTTAATTCTTTAGAACTTTTGTTTTTTATGGTAAATATCCTCCCCCTTTCCTCATTCTTCTTCAGTCATTCAGCAAGCATTTATTAAATAACAACTGTTCACCGGGTATTATGGTACCCAGCATAGAAGGAAATGTAAAGAAGAAAATGTCCATGTCTTCAAACAGCTCGCAGTAGAGACCTCATTTTGCATTAGTGTTCTACTGACCCTCTCTATAAAGCTCCCTGTTTTCTGTAATAGGTTTCCAGAGCACTCTGACACAAAGTGGCATTTTCTTTTTAAGGGAGACATGAAGTTTCATCTTCAATTTGTCCTTTTGCTGATTTTACTTTCTACAGCTTTGAAAAAACAATGTGTCTTAGAAGCTCAATGGACTGAATAATTTTGGAAATTTGGATTGTAGGACAGTAGAAATAGTTGTCGGATTTTAAGTCACTTTTTACCAGAAATCTCAAACTCAGATATTTGTGATTATGACAAATCAAGTGATTTCTTATATGAATTTTATCTGCTTTCAAGTAAATTCATTTTTACATTACACTTTTCATATTAGCTGACTTTAAAACTGAAGCTCATTAAATAGATCATAGATTGTTCTAACAATTGTTTGGCTATACCCCCAGATTACATATTGTAGTTTATTCTCCCTTGAAGCAAAGGAAATCTACTTTGAAATTGAGAAATTTAAAGAAAATAGAAAATCTTCATGAGATTAAGTCTGAAGCATTATTGTGGCCTGTATCTTAGAAGAGCAAGTCATGCTTTAAGAATTGGTGTGCTCCAAGAAATAGAAGAATATACTGATATTGTAACAGTGTGAATGTTATCCAAAATTTGAAAGAGAAATTACCTAGTGGTATAAAATAAATAATAAAGAAGAAACAGTAAGCTCTTTTTTTTTGTCCCTTATGCAGCTTTTGGGGTACTTTTGTGGGAAATTGCTACATATGGAATGTCACCATATCCAGGTATTGACCTATCTCAGGTCTATGATCTATTAGAAAAAGGATATCGAATGGAACAGCCTGAGGGATGCCCCCCTAAGGTTTATGAACTTATGAGAGCATGTAAGTATCTTTGTATATTTATTTTAATTTTGAAGGTTTCAGTCAATTCAGGATAATTAAAAAAAAATGGAAGCATTTTCCTTTCAATGTTACATTGACTACAACCCCATGACATAAATGTTGTTAATTGATCAGCCAGTTGGCATATCGATATGAAATGGGTAAATTGCAACTTATTGAAATCATAAGAATAGCTGCCTGTCACCCAACCATTGGCTCAATTTCCCCAAAACATTTGCATATTTAATGGGATAATAAAAATTGGGTTTGAAGATTAGATGGGGGGAGGGCTTCTTTTAACTAGATAAAAATGACTGCTAAAGACTGGAAAATAAACATCTCTGACTTTTTCATCATTGATTAAAGAATTAAATTGTGGTTATATTTGAACATGCCTTCTATTTTTCATTGAGCACTAGTGTTGCCAACTACTTTGTCAAATGTAAGTTCCAGGCTCCTCCTTTCTGATATCTTGTTATAGCTCCAAATATGTACAGCTGATTATTTAAAGGGTTACAGTGAGTTTGGGGAGATGTTTTTACTTCATTTTCCTAGTGGAAGAAAACTAATTTTCTAAGCCATCTCCTTACCCCTTCTCATCTTACTAGTGGGAGGACTGGGGGTTCAAGCGGCATAGAAAGACCAGCGCTGGTAACTGGGTTTATTCCATATCTTGGATCTGAAACTGAGAAATGGTTGCCTTACTATTGCTGTGAATATGCCGTAACTCTGCCTTTAATGTTTCCCTTTTTGTTACATAGGCTGGAAGTGGAGCCCTGCTGACAGGCCCTCCTTTTCTGAAACACATCAAGCTTTTGAGACCATGTTTCATGACTCCAGCATTTCTGAAGGTGAGACTCTGGCTACTTACTGGTGGTGCCTAGTTTTCAGTGATGGTGGTGGTAATAGCAATTCAGAAATGATAGACTCTTGTAGCTTAGCATTCTATGTCAGGATATTGAATTAATTCTTAGACTTTATTCTTGTTTTCTTATTTTTGTATGTGTGTGATTTCTTAAAAATATATATATTTATTGAGGTAACATATGCATACACCATTGTTAATGTTTTGGAGCTGTTCGGTTTATACCTGTGCAGATGTTTGTTATTACACCATGCCCACCACCAAAACTCAAATAATCCTCCACCATAGTTCATTGGGTCTCCTCCACCTTTTGCTATTTTTAAATGTCCCTTTATCTCATACTTTTGATATTGAGATCTCATGTTTTAATATTAAAATCATAATTAGAAATTAATTATATCTCTTCATAAAGAGAATAAGTTCACTATTTAAGCATCAACACCTATGATAGAGGAAAAACTGAGTATGAAAAGTATTCCAGGGCCTCCTTGGCACAGGGGTAAAAGTCAGTGCTATCAAGCTACCAGCAGTCACTGCAGCATGAGTTCGATCCTCGGTCAGGGAGCTGACCCACATGGCACAGCAGACCTCTCCTATCTTGCCCACTGCTCCCCTCAGCAGTATATTTCAATATCTGCCTGTTCTGCTCCCCACTCTGTCTCTGGTGAATCCTCTCACCCCCCTTACCTCTGGCTTACACCTCAGTTCTTATATGCATAAATAAAAATAAATCGGGGCCTCCCTGGTGGCGCAAGGGCTTAAGATGCAACCTATGAAGCTATCTGCAGCCACTGCAGCATGAGTTTGATCCCCAGCCAGAGAGCTACCCACATGGCACAGCAGACCTCTCCTGACTTGCCCTTTACTCCCCTCAGCTGTGTATTTCAGTCAGTCTGCTTGTTCTGTTCCCCATTCTTGTCTCTGGTGAAGCTCTCACCGTTTCCCGCCCCCCCACACACACCTCCAGCCTGCACCCCAGTTTTTGTATGCATAAATAAATCTTAAAAAATAAATAAAAATAAATCTTTTTTTTTTTTTTTTTTAAAGTAGTCCAACTCACCAAACCCAAACCAGACCTACAAAAGGAGAACCTGATCATAAAAGCAATATCCAGAAATTCCATTTTGGGAACTAGATCTAAAGTAAATAAGAGAATGAACAAAGATTTAGCTACAAAGATGTTTCATCAGAGTGTAGTTTATAAAGTTGAAAAATTAAGAACAATTTAAGTATCTATTGGGTTATATATAATTGAATATTTTAAATGATATTCTTAAATATATTAACATGGAAAAGAATTTAGAGTGAGCATTTTAACTTAAGGTATGAGTAGTTAGAACCTTTTGCTTACTAAAAACAAGTAATTGGACACATACAGGCAGTTTCCTAATTTTGTATAAAATATCTCTAAAATTAGGGGCCTCCCTGGTGGCTCAAGGGGTTAAGTCTCAGCACTCTTAAGCTGTCCACAGCCACTGCAGCACGAGTTCGATCCCCAGCCAGGGAGCTAAGCCATATAGTGCAGCAGACCTCTCCTGTTTCACCCACTGCTCCCCTCAGCAGTGTATTTCAGTCGGTCTGCCTGTTCAGTTCCCCACTTTGTCTCTGGTGAATCCTTCCACCCCTCAAACTGCTGACCTGTACCCCAGTTCTTATATGCATAAATAAATAAATCTTAAACTCAAATTATCTACAAAAGCCAAAAGATAAAATTACTTGTTAATAAAGACTATTCTTAGCTAATAACACAGAAGTCTTAATTACACTTGCATATTAGACGCTTACAGTTGCAGAATTTTATACATATTTTTCCTTTCATTTATAACAAACACAAAGTTATGTCTTAAGTTCAAGTTTAAAATGTTAGAAGAGGAAATCAGACAAGTTGACTTTTTTTGGTCTGTTTCCTTTAGTGATTTATCATATCAGGTAAGAAGAAAGAGGGAAAGTACTCCAGCAAAGTTGAGAGAAAAGTATTTTTATCTTAGTCCTCTCATATAGGGAACTTCAGGTTGGGAAGGCTCAACTGGCCCTTTGACCTAGACTGAGCTGCTCCCTGTAATAGCACTCCTGTGTGTTTTATTTCTCATGTGGTCTAAGTGGTAAAAGTCATAGGCTTCCATTTCATTGATATTCTGTGTCAATTTTCAACTTTTGTTAAATCCTTAGTTAAATAGTTCTGTTTCTCTTGAAAATGTTACGTTCTTTTACAAAATCAACCTTATCAATTTTCAAAACCAACTTTAATTCATAATTGCTAAACAAGAAATGTAACATTCTGCACACATTATATTAAGCCTATAATCTGGCAAACACTAAACTAGGTCTGAGAGTCTCCGAGATAAGGCACAGTTTCAAACTTTCATCAGCAATAAGGGAGATTTTATAGGCTTATAACCAAATGGAAAAGCGAGAATGGTGTTAACCTCAGGATCATTAAAGCCACACACTCAAGTAATGTCAGGTCTTCTTTTCCCTTTTCCTCTCCTACCTTCTGCTACTTCTGCATCTCTGATCTCATCCTCAAAATCCTCCAAGTGACACAGATGTCAACATCCTTGAGGTCATATCTTTATAACTCGTGTCTGTTTCCACATTGCTCTGTATGGTAGTGTAAGAAAGAAACTCATTGGCACGAGTTGGATTGTGTGCGATGTGCTCACTCTTGTGGGAATTTAATTTTTTAAATAATTACCCCAAAAGCTATAAAATAATTACAAATTTCACAATTTAATTGATCATATTTGCTTTATTTTTATTTAGAAGTAAAAGCCACAAAACCCCTGGCTAAATTTAGTCAACCAAGATTTGCTAATGAAGTAAACATTTTTTCAGGAACCTTATTTGTTTCATTTGCATGAAATAGAAAGGATTGTTTTTACCTTCCTTTTTGGTGCAAAATACAACCTGAAAATAAGAATATCTGCAGATAGCTGTTCTGTTCAATCTCTAAGCAAGCACTTAGTAAATCAGGATAGCCAAGTGACCAATAAGCATGTGAAACCATGCTCAGCATCAGAGAAGTTCAAAATAAAACAATGAGCTACCATTGCATACCTCCCAGTGTGGCTGAAATTAAAATCAAAGCAGAAAAACCTGATAACAGCAAACTTTGGCAAGCATGCAGAAGAGCAGCCAGAACTTTTATGTAGTGCTAGTGGATGTATGTATTGATACAGCCGTTTTGGGGAGACGTTTTGGTGGGACCCAGTACCCTGTGAACACCAGTCTTGTTCCTAGATACATACCCAACAGACATACATATGTGAAATAAAGCAAGAGACTCTTGTGAAACAAGAGACTCAGTAGGATATTCCTAGCAACATATTCATAATAATGCAAAACTAGAAACAACCTAAATATCCATCAAAATGAGACTGGGTAATTTGGTATATTCAAACATTTCAAAAATGAACAACAGCAAGGAGGAAAAAAACCTCTGCCATATGCAACAACATGCATGACTGTACAGATAGATTATTAAGCAAAAGAATCCAGATATACAAGAGTACATACTCTGAGTCCATTATATGTTTTAGTACTCTATTCTCCAGTTCTTTCTTTGTTGTGTGCCTTTTCTGAAAAGCTAAACTCCTTTTTCTCTGTCATGAAATTGTTATCAGTCCCCTTGTCTTCCTCACAGAGGTAGCAGAGGAGCTTGGGAGAGCCGCCTCCTCCTCATCTGTTGTTCCATATCTGCCCCGATTACCTATACTTCCTTCCAAGACCCGGACACTGAAGAAGCAAGAGAACAAGGAGAACATTGAAGGGATACAAGATGCTACAGAAAATTCTGCTTCTAGTTCAGCACCAGGTATGGGTCCACAGGCAGGTAGAATCAAAATAGGGCTTTAGTGAGAAAAGTGCCTCATTTAAAGAACCATGGAGCACAATGCTTTTATTTCCATTTTCCTGTTCATCTTCACTGAGGAAAGTAAGGCATCGGTTTTACTTGCCACTCTGGTCCTTGACTCTGCATTGCCAGTGTTAGAAGTCCTGATGGGTCCATTTAACATTCAGTTGTACCTCCTGCTCCATTTCCTTAACCCTTGATTCCCAAATAAATAATTACTGTTCATAATATTATAGTTCTGGTAGAAACTTCTTCACTGGACCTCATTGATGAGACTCTGTTACCCTATAGTTTTCATTTAGAGAAAAGATGAATGCTGGGTATTTTTCCTATTTATAACCACATTGCATTTGGGACACTAATCAGTCTGAAATGATAATGCATTTACTAATTTCCTGAGTCCTGCCATCACCTGACATTTATTCCATGTTGACAAAACTCTGTAGTTCAGCCTTAGTAACTCAAGTATAATGGAATCACTTCTTATCGTTCACATTACTGATTGGCCATTTCTTACTAGGATTCATTAGAAGTGCACAAGCCCCCAGTGGGTCCCCAGCATTGCCTCGAAAGCAGAGAGACAAGTCACCCAGCAGCCTCTTGGAAGATGCCAAAGAGACATGCTTTACCAGGGATAGGAAGGGAGGCTTCTTCAGTTCCTTCATGAAAAAGAGAAATGCACCCACACCCCCTAAACGCAGCAGCTCCTTCCGAGAAATGGAGAATCAGCCCCACAAGAAATATGAACTGACGGGTAACTTCTCATCTGTTGCTTCTCTGCAGCATGCTGATGGGTTCTCTTTCACTCCTGCCCAGCAAGAGGCGAATCTGGTACCACCCAAGTGCTATGGGGGGAGCTTTGCCCAGAGGAACCTCTGTAATGACGATGGTGGTGGGGGTGGGGGCAGTGGCACTGCTGGGGGTGGCTGGTCTGGTATCACAGGCTTCTTTACACCTCGCTTAATCAAAAAGACACTGGGCTTACGAGCAGGTAAACCCACAGCCAGTGATGAGAATTCCAAGCCTTTTCCAAGGTCAAACTCTACATCTTCCATGTCCTCAGGGCTTCCAGAGCAGGATAGGATGGCAATGACCCTTCCCAGGAACTGCCAGAGGTCCAAACTCCAGCTGGAAAGGACAGTGTCCACCTCTTCCCAGCCAGAAGAGAATGTAGACAGGGCCAATGACATGCTTCCAAAAAAACCAGAGGAAGGTGCTGCTCCAACCAGGGAGAGACCAAAAGCCAAACTTCTGCCCAGAGGAGCCACGGCTCTTCCTCTCAGAACCCCCTCTGGGGATCCAGCCATTACTGAGAAGGACTCTCCAGGGCTAGGGGTGTCAGGCGTGGTAGCCGCCCCAAAGAGCAAGGAGAGGAATGGGGGGGCAAGACTTGGCATGGCTGGAGTCCCAGAGGATGGCGAACAGGCAGGCTGGTCTTCTCCAGCCAAGGCTGCAGCAGTCCTCCCAACCACTCACAACCACAAAGTGCCAGTCCTTATCTCACCCACTCTGAAGCACACGCCAGCTGACGTGCAGCTCATTGGCACAGACTCTCAGGGGAATAAATTCAAGCTCTTATCTGAGCATCAGGTTACATCCTCTGGAGACAAGGACCGACCCCGACGGGTAAAACCAAAGTGTGCCCCACCCCCACCACCAGTGATGAGACTACTGCAGCATCCGTCCATGAGCTCAGACCCCACAGAAGAGCCAACTGCCCCCACTGCAGGACAGCCCACGCCAGAAATACAAGAAGGAGGGAAAAAGGCAGCTCCCGGGGCGGTGGCCATGAGTGGGAAAGCTGGGAGGCCAGTGATGCCTCCTCCTCAAGTGCCTCTGCCCACTTCGTCCATCTCGCCAGCCAAAATGGCCAATGGCACAGCAGGTACTAAAGTGGCTCTGAGAAAAACCAAACAGGCAGCTGAGAAAATCTCAGCAGACAAAATCAGCAAAGAGGCCCTGCTGGAATGTGCTGACCTACTGTCCAGTGCCATCACGGAACCTGTGCCTAACAGTCAACTGGTAGACACTGGACACCAGCTGCTCGACTACTGCTCAGGCTACGTGGACTGCATCCCTCAAACTCGCAACAAATTTGCCTTCCGAGAGGCTGTAAGCAAACTGGAACTTAGCCTGCAGGAGCTGCAGGTGTCTTCAGCAGCTGCTGGTGTCCCTGGGGCAAACCCTGTCCTTAATAACTTATTATCATGTGTACAGGAAATCAGTGATGTGGTGCAGAGGTAGCCACTGCCGGCCTACTGGGAAGATGCACACATTATTTGAGGGAAGAGGAAGAGGGACTTGTTTTCCTGTGTTTTGTTTTTTTAAAAAATGAAAGACTGATACTTGAGTGTGTTTATGTGAAGTACCTCAGCTCCCTGAGTTCTCACGTTTACAGGTTCATCTCAGAAATCACATAGGAGAGGAAAATTAGATGGGGACAGGGCACTTGTGAATGGGATTAGAAGCTGCACAGGAATATCAAGGAGCATGTGTATGTTGTGCCACGAAGAACCAAATCCAGCCCATTCTTACCCAGAATGGTGGGAGGTGGTTAGACTGGGCTGCTCTCAGAAAGGCCCTGGGAACTGTGCCCAGACAGTGGGGGGCTGCAGCGCTCATCCCACACCACACAGGAAGGAGGTGACCTGGGCTCCAGCAGGTACTAGTGGTGATTGTATCCAGCTCACCAAATGAGTTTGGTGGGGAGAAAAGGCGATGGGAATGTACTAAGGGAAGTGTTACGCAGGCTGTGGGAAGCCACTGATGGTCCTGCTTCCACAAGGTCACTGCTGCTGCAGTATGAACTGCAAAAATCAAATTGCTAGAAATCAAAACTGGGAAAGGTGGCCCTGTCTGGGTACTCGTGTCCTGTTTTCCATTGGAGTGTTAATTGCTGCGGAAAGTAGAGAATGCCGGGAAGCATAGTCAGGGAGATTGAAAGCTCCTCCTGAGATCTTGACTGATAAGCAGAAGTTACTTCTCCCAGTCAAGTCTTGTTTTCCTGCTTGTTGGTGCCTGTCTGTACACTATAGACAGAGGCGTCCCTTTCGTGGTTCTTCTCTGCCCTTTGCTAGACGGGCAGGCTGTTTTCCTTGACTCCTGGCAGCATTCATGGCACTAATCAACAATGTTTTTGAAATTAGTGGGTCACACACAGGTTCTCACTGGGGAATCCTTTTCTGATACAGTGCCCCTGCATAGTGACATACTGGCCAACGACTCAGCTGCTGTATATTTCTTTATCACTAAAGTACCAGGGCAAGGGTCTCTTCCCGAAACCCAACCCCCAGGCCCAAAGCCTGTGATTGAGAGGACAAGGTGGCTTGGTCCCAACGGCTTGCTCTTTACTTCCCCCCTCCTGTATCACTCAGACCCAAGTTAGGGAGAAGCATTCTCTCACTCTCTGGATTTCAAATGAATTACCTCCAGATTCACCCTTGCTTTTTCTCCTCTCGCTTATCCTCCCCTGCCGCAGCCATGCTTGTTTGTAGAGATCGTGTTGGGAATATTCTTCGATACTTATTTTGTCATTTCACCTCTTTCAGGAATGCATAGCTGAAGGATCAGGTCATTTCCTGGGAACCCCAGGTAGATAATGGAACCCTAATGACTTAACCCTCAAATATGTCTTGCTCTTGAAAAAAAAGCCTTTTCTTTCCTTACTCGGTTATAATTATGGAAGTTAATTAGGATCACATGGAACCAAATCTAATTGAGATACTAATATTCTTCTATCTGGTTTAATTCTTATTGCCACTTCATTCTCTCTTTAAAGCTTTATCATCCCCTACCCCCCAGAAGAACTCAATACAAACACACACACACACACACACACACACACACACACACACATTTTTCCTCCCAAAGGAATTTTAATTTAGGGAGATGGCATTCAGCATTGATGAAGAGTGAGCTTTCTTCCTGACTTACTCTATCGATCCACTGTCAAGACACAGTCCCATCTCTTAATCTATTAAATGAAAGTAGTAATACATGTTCTCAAGGGTGTTTTGCAAGTAAGTGTGTAGCTATCCCTTTGAGAGCCTCTCTGGATAGTTTTTTAGCGCAGTGTTGTTATGGTAAATGATTTTTCATGCTCTGCTTAAGAGCAGAAGTAAAATTTACAATTGCTGACATTGTATTAATTGGGCTAGAATACTAAAGGGGGAAGGATATGAACCTATGTTTTGGATAACATTTGGCATTTTTGCCCAAGGAGGAAGTTTTGTTTCCATTAGAAAGGAAACCTTGATTCTTACATGGTCGCTCCAAAGCTCACCCAGGCCAAGCGAAGGATCAGATGGGAGGAGACAGTATCACACATTTCATGCAGGCGTTGGGCGGTCCCTGTCTGTAAATAACCTACAAATGCAGCACAGGCAACTAGTGATCTGGTTAATCTCCTGTGACTGAAAGATAGTTTCCTTTAACTGTTTTCCAACATTTCTCCTCCCACCTTCTTTGTCCCTCCCCTTCATCATACACTTCCATAAACTTGAAATTGTTTTAGCAGTTAGCCTTTTAAGGGTGGGGCAGGGAAAGCTAAAACTTTATAGAACATGATGCTGCTGCTTTAAGTTTATCCCTTTCATTGTGGGATGCAAGTTGGGGGATTCTAATTGCTTTTCAGGGGAATTTTTTTTTTTTTTTTTTTTTTTTAAGGAAGGGATCTATTTTTCCCTTGAGAGTTCTGAAAATAAGCCTTGGAGGAACACTACTGAGTGTATTTGTGCTCCCTGGTTTTCTCACCCAAGAACAGACTTGAGGGTGAGGGTTTTGTCTTACTCAGGGGCAGCACCTGGCTCTGTCTTGCCTGCTGCAGGTGCTCAATAAGTTCATGAATAGGTTTTTCTTAACACTGTAAGAGTAGCAGTGACTATTGTAGCACACCCCATCCACATGATGCTTGAACTGTGTGACTTCAGGAGTTGAGGGCTCAGGGTTCAGGTTAAAGAGGCACTGTCAACTTATTATGAAAATATAACAAGTTTTCCTATTTTCTACTTGAACCAGATTTTTAAAAATTAACCTGTAAATGTAAAAGTTTGAATTCAAAACAGAGAAAATTGCTTGTAGAAACAAAAAGTAGAGTGATTCTATCTTGTTTAAAAGCAAAGCAGGAGCAAAAGCCCTTCAACAAGGTGGTGAAAAATTTCTAAAGCTGTTATATATGTGCATATCTTTGGACTACCACAGCTTGAATCCTTTCATTTACAGATATGATTTCAGTGTAGATTTCTTGTCTTAGTGTTTCATCTAATACATCTTGATTGTGAATACATCTTGATTGTGTTTTACATGAAGTATATTCTTAAAAGACTTTGTGTAAAATTAAAATGTAATATTTTCCTACACACTTCCTTCTTGATATTCAGAGATATAGCCTTAAAAAATATGGCCCTAAGAAATTCAGTGTTTGTCCAGAAGACCACTGTACATTGAGGTCATTTAATAGTGGAAACCCTGTCCTAGCTGCACTTTGGGATTTAAATTAGAATTTTCTTACAACTTAAATGAAAGTTGGCTAGTAAAATAGTACCCAGTTAATAAACCATGCTGACTTTGCTAAGGCACAGCCCATATTTATTAAAGTAATACCATGGGGATTTTGAATTTAAAGATGCTACATAGTGATTAAGAGTTCAGACCCTAAAGCCTGTCCAGAGGCCCATCATTTAACCTTCCTGAGCCTTAGTTTCCTTATTGGAAAACATGGATAATAATAGTAACTACCTCAGGGTTGTTGTAAGGATTAAATGAGATAATGTTAGTATACTTAGCTGTGTGCCTGGCATATAATGAGCACTCCATAAATGTTTACTACTACTACCACCACCACCACATAGTCCAGTGAGTCTTAGCCAGGGATGTGCAACAAAATCCCCTGGGGTTTAAAAAAAACAAAAAAACAAAAAAAGCAAAAGCCTGATATATTGTCCTTACCCCAGGTCAGAATTGCCAGTGGGGTGGGGGTCACAGCCAGTGTGTTTACCAAGAATCCCAGCACTGTTATTTATAGCTTAAGGAATTGGAAGAGAGAGGATGGTCAATTATTTCTCCGTTATCTATCACAGCAGTTCATTGGTGACAGAGCCAGGGCTCGAGTTTGGGTCTCTTGACTTTCTGATTGTGGGGTCTTTCCACCATTCCTGCTGCCTTGTGAGACACTGTAATGAAAAAAAGTGGCTCAGCTAGACAATCAGTCTGCATGGTGCTGCACTTTCTAAAGCACATGCTTCTGGCACACTCTAACCTCATGGGGCTTGAATGTTGAGTGATGGCAACACTAGAGAAGCAGCACTCAGTAGACTTCAGTAACTTAAATTATATGGGGTCCTTCTCTTGGATAGATCTCCGCAACATCGCAGTCTGCACTTTGTAATAAAGAAATACCAACATAAGTTTTAAGAAACCTAGTCCTACATTCCTTTTTCTTAAAAAAAAAAAAATCCTAAAAACCTTTATTCTGTATTATTTTAATGACTGAGATATAATGTATATGAAAGCACTTTGAGAAAAGTATCCAATGTAATATAATTCTAAGGTTGTATTAATGTCTATTTAGAAGATAAAACAGTTGGTTAGATGCCAGTTGGCATAATCTCTAATCTGTGGGGGACCTGAAGATGCAGATATATAAACAGTCACCTTGGTAATTTATCACATTTATAAATATGAAACTGCTAAATGAATATGTGCAGGTATAGTAAATGTTTTGCTAAATAAAATGGTAGCTCAGTGCTGAATGACTTCAGAAAACTAGGGACCAACCTTCTGGTTTAATTATATAATCTTTTAAAAGTAGCCATGTGTGTTTACTCCAGAACAAAGAAGCTCTTCCAGGGACCTTGGTTCAAGGAGAATGAGGCCCTCTGATCCTTGAACATTTGTCCACTACATGTTCAGCTGCTTTGTATTTGGTGGGAGCTGACTCGTTACCTGTTAATGTTGACAGTGTCTTTTTAAACCTATGTCCTGCTTAGTTTCGTTGGTTGTTTTTTTTTTTGGGGGGGGGGTGTTGGGAGTGTGGGATGGCGGGGACATTAGCCCTGGAAACAGTGCACTTTGGAAATTACTTTTCTAGGATTTCCTACCAGTTACAAATGACTTGACATTCATCTGTGTTTATTTTTTTTTCTAAGAAGAGTAGCTGGTCATAACTCACCTATGAGATTATAAAATACCCAAGAGTAAACTGCATTGGTGGCCACTTGAGAATTGTAGCTATGCTCTGACCTCTTCTATTCCCTTCCACTTTGTTACTGATGTCATCACTGCTATCCATCTGTGCCCCCACAGGAGTTCACATTGGGCTTAGAGGGTTGGCAATGATTTTGTTCTTGATGACTTTGGGGTTTCATCATCTTGCTTGTGTTAACTTGTGCTACTTGGATGTGGGGGTCCATCCCTGGCTCTAAATATCTGTTGTGCCCAGTCCTCTTTATGTAGGTGGGTCTCTGGATATGTTTCCTCTTATGTATGAATAGACCCCAGCTGTCTCTCTGTGTTTGCTTCTATTAAGACTGTAAGCTCATCGTCTATAAATGCCTGCTTCAGTTTAGGATATTTGGGAACAGGAGAGAAAGGGAACGGCAGCTCCAAGGGAGCCTCTAGCTTGCTTACAAAGGCAGCACTAAGGTCCTATGTCACAGCCCAGGGAAGTTGCTGCTAGTCATAGCCCTACTTGCTAGTCAGAGAGGAGAGACCTTGGGCTGGTTCTAAAACTTGTGCACTCTCAACAATCAAGATATTTGTATACATTGGGTAAGAGTCCAGCTTTCCAACTACCAGACTTTAAAAATTCTAATGCAAGGCTTTTGCATTACTTGGCAAACCAGTAGTGCCTGGAATAACAGAATTACTCTCATAGCTGGAACCTTACTGCCATTCCCTGCTCCTGTATTACCAGGGAAGCATGGGTGGGTTTCCGAACTGTGGAGTGGGCTGCACCCTGCTCCAGACCATCCTCCTGGATAACTCTTAACACCAAGCTGATTTTTTATGAGGTTTATACTATCCAAAAGGAAAATTTCTTCTCATCCACCCATCTGGGTATCTATTCTACCCCAGGATAATGTGCTCAGGATCCTAAGGTATCTGTTCTGCCCTGAGACAATATGTGCAAGATAATAGGTCCTTAGTTTCTAGTACTATCTAGATCCTAAAGATAGGAAATGAGGGAAGGCTCCTTCTTGTGATAATTAGGGCAAGATGACCCCATGCTTCCCCCAGGAGAAGTCCTAGGCAGGTCATCACGACTCTAAGCTGACTTAGAGTGGCAGAGAGTGCTCCTAGAAAACTGTCTCTTCCAAGATGGGTTTCATGAGTTTTGCAAAGAAGAACCTTGTGGGTGGGTCTGCTTTTGCATGGTTGCCGAAGTAGATTATAGAACTGGCGTAAATGAACTTTATGGGTAGCAGTGGCTCAAAGCCTGTCAATGAGGGTCCTCACTTCAGATACTCTCCGCCAACGTGGGGTGCTGATTTCAAAGAGGGCTATTTTCTCTATCCCGCTGGTTAAATGGGGGAGGGACACTCTCTTAAGTGTCACTCTCCTTCCCTCCAAGTGCATGCATTTCTTTGCTCCTACTAATAATGAAAAAAATATGAAACTGTTTAACTTTCCTAGAAAATTATATCCTTTTTCTTCCCCATTGCTGAATGACCTGAACCAGTGGCAAAGCCCAGCTTACTCAGCCCGAGGTCACAAATGATATTTGAGTGGATCTTCAAACCTGCAGACCATCTAAGAGAAAAGAGCCTAGCAGTGTCCTCGCATCACACCCTGTTCACGCCCTCTGTCTGTTCTGTGAGTCTTTGTTTATCACTGTGATTGAAAGCAGCAAGTTACTGGATCTTATTTGTCACTCCCAGCTACTGAACTTGTACACACAGGACTTGAGGTCTCAAGTATTCTGGTTCCTAAGAGAATGATTGTGGGCTTTTCAAATGCTAGCAGTCTCTAAGAAAGGGAGTAGAGGGGGGTTTTATGGTTGAAGCTTGCTTAGATTTGCTTCTGAGCCTCAGGATAGGAGTTTTAAATCATGTAAAATTAAGCACCATAAACTTTACTTGCAGAATGGGACTTAAGGTTAATAAAATTTTCACATACATACTTAATTTTCAGCAGTTTTCATACCACAATCACACAGGTATGCCAAACTTACTCTCAAATCAGAAGATAATCCAGGATCCTACGTTGCCCTAGGATCATCCTGGTGAATCTCAAATGCTCCTCTGTCCAGTGCAGAAGTATTGAACCGTATGATGTGAGTGATGAGAATGCCCGTAGACAAAGATGTTCTGGCTGATGAGAGCCAGGAAAAAACCAACCTTCCTGCATTTTGACAAACCATTTTTCATGGTGGGTGTGGTTCATGAATTTCATTATGAGAGAAATTTTCTGAGATCCTAAGAAATCACTTTGATTAGGCTGATTATCCTTCAGAGAAACTAATATTCAGAAACTAGAAAGGACATTGAGGTACTCATCTTACAGTTCTTTAGGGCGTATGTTTGAAAACTGTCAGATCTCAGTCTGTATCTGAGGGTACATGTTAGGTCCACGTTATGTACATATACCGTTGTGCTAAGAAAGGAGGGGAGAAGGTGGGAGAGGAGTAAATCATCTTTCCCTGTGGTGAATAGAAGCTGTGCCCTGGTTGGTGTGTTTGCCATGAACAGGCTGACTGAGCTGTTAAGGCATGTCCTGAATAGATCCCATATTTTCCCTTCTTTGCAATCTGATTCAGTCATGACTATCAGTGGAGAAACCTGTTTTACACACCCTTGGCAAAAAGAAGTTTGAACATTTCATAGTGTTTGACAGAACTCTGTCCTAAAACATGATTCAGATTCTTTTTAAACTTATCAAACTTTTATACCAAAGGTCACGCTTGCAGGTGTGAGCGAGGTGGGTGCAGGGGGTGAGGTCTGGCGGGCCTGGCACTGTGCGCATCACTGAGGGGGCACAGCGAGACAATATGGGACTTAACTGAAAACACATCAATCATGGGTCACACTACCAGTGTTGTCAGGTATCTGTTCTTAATTGTTATTGTAATATATTTTCAGTTGTTTTGTTTTTCTAATTTAATTCTCATCCTGTTGTCTGACTGTGAACTGCTAACAGTGTTAAACTTGATGTAAATAAATGAGGCCCTTGTAAGGGGAATGCTGTCTGCCTGTTGTCTCACAAGGTTTGCCAACTTGTGTTTTAAATAAAGGTTGCAATATTTTATTGGCAAACTAGGTTTGTGAATTGGAGTGTTCCTCCCATAATTTGAACAGACAGAAAATGTAAATAGAATTTTTCTCTGCATAAAATAGATATCTGTATGGTAAAGAAGCTGATTTTAGCAAACATCCTTGGCACATTCTCTAGATGTCTGCTATGGGGGCAAATGCTCATCCTCTGATGGATTACATTTTTGAAAATGGCCAAGGACAACATTTGGAGCCTAACTGGTTCGTAAGGTATGTGTGCGCGTGTGCCTCCATCCAACATAAGGGGACTGGAAAATGAGTAATTCTCTCAAAGTCAATTCTGAGAGGACTAAGTTAAATCTTGTAAAAATGTTTTGAGCCAAAGTAGCATTAATAAGAGTAAGTGTAGAACCTCACAGGAAATAGTCTAGTTCAACTTGGTATTTAATTTAAAAAATCAGTGCTTTTAGAAGTAATGTTTTAATTAGGTGTCAGTGGGATATAATTAGCGGTGCATACGGGACGCCCATCAGAATGGCAGTTAAGCATTGGCTTACGCACCTCAAACTCCCCCTTCAGTCGTCCTCCCTGTTTTTATTTTAGGATATCGTGCTCTTTATAAAAGATGAACTCACTATCCGCTCCACAATCCTTGAGGTAGGTACAGTTATGCTTACTTTTACTACAGGGGAAACCACGGTTAAACTGAGATGAATGGCTTTCCTGTGGTCTTACAGGTAAGTGGCCGAACTATATAGCTTTCCGGGCTGGGCCCTCTGGCTTGAGTGTTCTGCGCTACTGTGTGCTGCTTATCTTGGTTGCTGAGGTTTTAACAGGTTCAAACCCTGTATTTATGACATTGAACATGGCTGGCCAATGCTAAAAGGATGTCAGCTATTTTGTGACTGAGACCTAACGGTATGGAAGGCGCCTTTTAAGGTGTACATAGAGTTTAGAGTTGGGTGTCTAATCTGCATATTCTTCCCAAGATGTTGAGCCGGAGGCAGTTAGCCAGCAGCTATATAGCTCGCCCCATTTTTCTGTGCAGTTGGGCCAGGTTTACTTTTATCTCATGAGTGATATAAAACTAAGTTCCATTAATTCGAGTGTTTTGAGCAGGTATTCCTAGTCTTGTGACAGTTATTTGAGTAAATGAGAGCAATAAACTGTTAAATGGTAGAGAGTGTTCTATCTCACCAGGGCTAAAGGTGATGACAAATCTAAAAAGATCCATGTGTTAGTCCAGAAAAAGGACACAATGAGCACCCTCTGTGTACATGTTTACACAGGGCCTTTCAGTTCTCAAAAATGGATGTTTTTCTCTATCTAGCTGAAGCATGGAGCACAGGAGTGCAGTTTTCATTTAGAAGAGCAATGTGCTGTGGAAGCCTCATCAGTTAGGTGGAAATAACCTAGCTCAACTAATGTGGTCCCAAAAGGAAACTCATTTTACCCTGTCAGCACCAGTAAACACCCCCATCCCCACCAGTAACTGGCATTTCGAATGTTGCGGAGTGAGCACAATTACTAGGTCTCAATAAGAAAGTAAACTAAGGGATTTAGAAAAATACAAAATTTTAATCTGTACGTATAAGTGTCATGTCTTCCAGGCCCTTATATCTGCAGAAGAGTAACAGCCTACACACTACCATGATTATCTTAAGAATTCTTCCTCTGTGCACTTTTTACTTTTGCTTGAGATTCTGCTGATCCTCTGCTCACAGAAACTGCTTGGCTTCCCTCTGGGACCAACTTAAAAGCTAACCCACGGCCTGCACACCCACAGTGTACCCCCTGTGCTGGTAAGCAGAACTTTAATCCTTCCTTCTCTGTCTGTCACTTAAGATCCAGCAGTTTCAGGCCCGACATCCTAGTCCAGGCATCTGCAGATAGGAGCTGAGGTGTGAATAAGCCCTTGCAGTTTGTCTCCCATAGGGCTTTCTCTACTCACCTGGCCCACATTTTAAGGCACTATGTGATCTTAAGAGTTGGATCTATTTCTGATTTAAAGCCTGCCTTTTTCATGCCACTTGTGTGTTAGTGACTGCTGGATGCCAGCGTCATTCTCCCATCCCTTATGGTCCTGTTCCTGGAAAGAAGGCAGCTTCAGAAAGTCTTTGTCCACCCCTCAAGGTAAGAAATAATTAATTCTCTGAGAGATAGACTTGCATCCCTGAGAAGAGAAGAGTTTCTCTTTCTTGGGGACATAGATCATCATCTTGGCAATTTCATCGAGTGCCTCTTCTGTGTATAGAAGCTCCTGGCTCAGGAAAGCATCGCGTGCACACAGCCTCACATGGCGGTATTCCAGTGGCAGGAAGGGGACGAAGAAGTCAATCAGGTTTTCCTTCACAATACAGCTGTGGCCAAAGCCACTGTCTGAAATCAAAACCCAGAATTACGTGGCGTCTAACCTGGGGTTGAACCTAACCCTAAAGCCTTGTCAAGGTTTTATGTCAGATCAACTCCAGAAGTCTCTGTCAAGAAGTATCGAGTTGTCTTTCATGAAAAGAATGTCCGGGTTAACTAGATATGCATGCTGGTTAACTAGGTAGTCACGGGACTACCTACCTGACGGTTTCCTTTGATGGCAGAACCCTACCTATGACTGGAGGCTGACCCATTGACGTTCTCATGGGGGAAACCACTATGCTCTTTCAAAAAGCATTTTTCAGAAAAGGAGTTCAGCTTGTTTTCTTGTGCCTACCTGGAGTGACAGATGAGTTCATGGTGTGTCCTCAGTGCTCTGCCCACCCCATAACTAAACAAGCCTGTCACCCCATGGCTCTTACCAGAGTCTTATTTTCTGTGTGGTTAGGAGTCAATTACCTGTGGACTCCATGATCTCAGTCTGGAGGTGGGGCTCTAAATATTCAATAGTAATTGCTTCTCGGGACCATCCAGCCTTAAGTAGATTAAGGACCACCTCAGTGATGACTTTGCCTCCAAGGTTACTGAAAAGAGACAATTGCTTGTTAACAGATTTCTGTATTTAGTTTCTAAGTGGGTAACTTCATTATTTAAGTCACTGTATTGAAGACTGGACAAAAGTTGGAGGTTGAGGGACCTGGGTTTTCCCTCCCCCAGGAGATTTTCTAACACCCAGAGATTTGTACAAGAAAGACATTATCTTGCTTTACCACCTACCCTCTATCTAGCTCCCTGTTGACCAACACTGAGACTGCTGGGAGCACAAAGATGTATGATGCAGCTCTTCCCCTTGACTTCAGTGTAGAATAAGAGGCATGTGTGTATGCAATTCTAGGGCAACGTGGCAAATGCTAATGGCAGGAACAAGGCCCAAGGAGAAGGCTTCAGAGGGAAAATGAAGCTTCTGAGTAAATGCAGACAGTGTAATCATCAGACATGAGGCAGGGAAGATAGGCCACAGCTCGTGTGAGAAAATCTTAGAACATCTCACGGATTTTTAGGTTGTGGAGAATCACTGAAGGGTTTTGAATTTAGGAAGTAAGCCTGATCAGGTCACCCTTCACCTATAAGATCATTCTAGAGCTGCAGAGATTGGATTGAAGAGTCATGGCATAGCTGCAGAAAGCTAGTCAGGGAGCCCTCTGCAATAGTTCATGTGTTGAGGTGATGGAGAGGATTTAAGAATTAGTTAGGAGGACGGTAATATAAATTGACAAGAGTAGGTGGCTTACAAGAAAATGTTGAAAGGAGCTCTTTTATCTGAATGGAAAAAAAAAATGAGCAAGGCAATTAATAGATAGAACCATCAAGAAACACCCTAAATATAAATGGATTGAACTCAACAACCAAAAGTTAGAGTGGCCAGATGGGTTAAAAAACAAAACCCAACTATATTTTGCTTAATCACATAAGCTGTAAAAACAGACTTAAAGCGGTAAAGTACTCCAAGCCAACAGAAAATTTAAAAAGGCAGAAACCACTACACTTATATAAGACAGACTTCTAGGCAAAGCAGGTAATGTGACAAAGGTGGACACTACTTAGTGACAAAAGGATCAGTACAACAGGAAGATGACAGTAAGTGAACAGGCCTAAAGGGACACTAGACAGCAAGCAATAATAGGGGACTTTGACACTCCACTTAGAGCAATGGGCAAATCATCTAGAAACAAACAAAAGGGCCATGAACAATGAGTTAGATGAGATGGAGTTGACATTCACAGAGCAGTCTACTCAAAAGCAACAGAATACACTTTTTTTTTCAAGTGTACGTGGATCATTCCCAAGGATAGACTATACTGTGGGACAAAAAAAAATGAGTCAATTTATGAGAATTGAACACATCTTTTGGGCATGAAATTAGAAATGAATCAAAAGGGGGGAGGGAAAACCAAAAATTTGTGGAGAATAAACAATATGCTACCGAACAACTCTTAAGTCAATAAGGACGTGCAAGGAAGGCAGAATGTATGGCTGGCAGGAAAGATAGTATAAAGGCAGCAGGATGGAGACAAACATACATCCATCCACTCTGCCTTCCAGCTATACGTCCTGCAATCCTGACTGCCATCTTGCCTTCCTGGCATCCCGCCATTCCCCATCCATCCACCCACCTAACCTAATACCTACCATCAAACATCCATCTTGCCTGCCATCCTACCTGCATCATGCCATCCAGCCACACTGCCACCCATTCTGCAGTCCTATCATCCATCACTTCCTGCTATCCTGGATTCCATCTTGCCATCCCTCTCTCCTTGTTCCCCCTCCCTTCATCAATCAAAACCTGCAATCTTACAATCTATCCTGCCATCCGACCATCCATGGATTGATGGCAGGATTATTGGATGGCAGATAGGCAAGATGGATATTTGGATGGACGGATGGCACGAAGACCGTCTATTCATCCTGCTATCCTTCACTCCTGCTCAGAGTTCCCCTAACACCTGCACACAGGAAAGCAGTTTCCAAGATGCTGCTGCTGCCCTCCCTACACCCCCGCCCCTTCCATGGTGCAGGAGGGTCCACAGGCAGGTCATCTGTGTGCACAAGAGTGACCACAATTGCATCAGCTGAGGCAGGTCCTAAGAGGGTCCTAAGAGCCAAGGGATTTCCCTACCTGCGCTCTCCACAGGAGGCAAAGGCATGTCTTCATAGACATGCTGGGTGGGGTTGGAGGTAGGCCAGTGGTGTTCACTCACCAGACACTTAGGAGCAGAAGCTTAGTCTGTGTATAACACTAGCGCATATCAGGTGTTAAATATTTATTGAATAAATGGGCATCTCTGTACATGTGTTTACATGATCTCTACCTCCCATCTGAATTTCTCTTATGCTTCATCCTCTAGTCAGTTTCTCTCTTCCTCATGTAAAAGGCTTTTATCTCACCAGCCAAGACAAAACCTAGGCCTGTTCTCTAAGTGCACGCAAGCCCCCCCCCCCCCCCCCCCCCCAGTATTCAGCAACTGCAACCTGGTTCCAACATCCATCTTTAGACCAGTTTTACCTTCCCAGAGCATCTCCGTTCCTTTCCATATCCTCCCAGCCCCCCTCCTGACTGGAAGGTCTGAAGGTGCCTCTAGGACAACACCTGTAATCTCACTAGCTCTTGGCCCTGAGACCCCTGAGGAAGGAGACTTGACAGCCACTCTGATAACAAACCCTACCCTATTTGTCTTTCCTAAAGAATATAAACTTAGGGGGCCTCCCTGGTGGCACAAGGGGTTAAGCACCGCACTATGAAGCAATCTGCAGCCTCTGCAGCATGAATTCGATCCCCAGGTGCCCAAGGAGCAACCCACATGGTGTAGCAGACCTCTCCTGCCTCGCCCACTGCTCCCCACTCTGTCTCTGGTGAATCCTCTCACCCCGCCCCCCACACCTCTGGCCTGTACCCCAGTTCTTGTAAGCATAAATAAATCTTTAAAAACATTAAAAAAAAGAATATAAACTTGACACAATCATTAGTTTCTTGTACCAGAAAACTGACGTCACCTTTAGCAGTTAACGCACATTTACAAACACTTTCTGCGTACTGGTATATAAGAACTATGATTCCACATTTTCATATAGCGCTTTTAAAATTTCAAAGCCCTTTCTATCCTTTTCCTGACAACAGCCCAAAGAGCACAGGTGTTAAAATGACCCCCGTCACTTTATACCTTCAATGAGAAGAGGCGACAGCTTGGAGCTCCGTGTTCCTGTCCTGCCCTGAGATCCCATTCCTAATAAAGCCTTCTACATTTGGTGCTGTTAAAGTTGGTTTTGTGCTGCCCCTGTGGGCTCCAGATTCCTTCAACCAAGATTAGAAAGACTCGAAGTGGCCCCTATCCCACTGCACACTGTATTCCCTGCTTCAGCAGCTGCTTCCACACTTCTGCCTCCACACAGCAAAGGCACTGTCAGCCTGGCCCAGCGCTCCCTACAGTTGCACTTAGGCCTTTTGTCACCACTGGCTCTCGCAGGCCACACCAGAGTCACTGGAACAAGAGGCCACTTCCTTGTTGCTGAAGCCTGTGTGGCCTGTGTCCCCAGGCAGTGGAGGCCAGCAGGGTGGCTCGTCCCTGGATCCTGCCTCCACTGTCTACCTGCCAGTGACCACGTGGCCTCGGTCAGCCACAAAGGCCAGGTCACTGGGGGAAAAGGCAGGGCTGGAGGGGACAAAGTTGCTGACAGCAGGTTAATGACCAAAAAGTTTGCCTAGAGATAATAGGGACACCTGGCTCATATGAGGAAATCCTGGTACCTGGACGGGGAAGGTGTTCTGATCTGAAAGCCAGGTGGGAAAGTCAATGCAGGCACCACTCCAGGCACTGCCCAAGATCCATGAGGCCTAAGTTTGGGGAAGATTGGCCATGGTCATGAGGCAAAAGCTACCTCAGGCCTGGGAAAAGGAGAGGGAGGAAGCTATATGCAAAGTCAAAGATTCCTGCAAGATAGCCCATGAGTTAGTGAGCCTGGGCCTCTGGACTGCCTCAGAAATAGTGCCAAATAATATAGAACCCAGGGGGAAGAACGGCAAGAATTTATTGCCCTCGTCTCATGAATTTGAGCACTCAAATTCTATCAGAAAATCTTTCAGCTTTCCTTTTAAAATCATCACGGGAGGGCGCCCTGCCCTCTTTTGCAGCACATTGTAGAGTCCCCTACACCTTACTTACAGACCAGGAAAGGCTAGAGAACCTAGATATAAACCCACACATAAATGGCCAATGAGTTTATGATAAAGGAGCTATGAATATACAGTGGGGAAAGGCAAGTGTCTTCAATAAACGGTGCTGGAAAAAAGACAACCACATGCAAAAGAATGGAGCTGGGCCACTATATAATGCCATACACAAAAACTAACTCAAAACAGATTGAAGGCCTCAACAGAAAACTGATGCCATAAAACTAGAAGAAAAAACAAGTGGTAAGCCCCTTGACATAGATCTTGGCAGTGATTTTTTGGATTTGACACTGAAAGCAAAGTGACAAAAGCAATAATGAACAAGCAGAATCATAACAAACTAAAACTGCACAGCAAAGAGAACTATCCACAAAATGAAAATACAAACTATCGAATGGGGTTAATATCCAAAAAATACAAAGAATTCCTACAACTCAATATGAAATTCAATTCACATTACATTAAGTAAACAAGTGAACTAAGTTAGAAAAAAGCAAACACCATATGATCTTACTTATATGTGGAGTCTTTAAAAAAACAACAAAAAACCCAGAAGCCATGTGCATCCCTGTAGAGAGCAGAGGATCTGAATAGACATTTTTCTAAAGGAGGCATGCAGATGGCGAACAAGTACATGAAAGGTACTTGACATAACTAATTGTCAGGAAAATACAAATCAAAATGACAATGAAATATCATCTTACACCTGCTAGAAAGTTAGAAAAACAAGAGATAACAAGTGTTGGCAAGGAGATGGAGAAAAGGGAATTTGCACTTATACGCACTGTTGGTGTGAATGGAAATTGATGCAGCCACTATGGAAAACAATATGGAGGTTCCTCAAAGAATTAAAAAGAATTCCCACAGGACCCACAAAAACACTAAAAAAGATCTACACCTGCATGTTCATTGCAGCATTATGGAAAGATATGAAGTAACCTCAGATATGAAGATAACTTAAATATCCGCTGATGAATGACTGGATAAAGAAATCGCAGAGTGTGTATACATATATAGACACACAGAAGAATATTATGTACAAGGCCTCCCTGGTGGTGCAAGGGGTTAAGCACAGTGCGGTGAAGCTATCTCCAGTCTCTGCAGCGTGAGTTCGATCCCTGGCCAGGGAGGTGACCCACATGGCACAGCAGACCTCCTGTCTCGCCCGCTGCTCCCCTCAGCAGTGTGTTTCAGTCAGTCTGCCTGTTCTGCTCCCCACTCTGTCTCTGGTGAATCCTCTCACGCCCCATACCTCTGGCCTGTACCCCAGTTCTTGTATGCAGAAATAAATCTTTTAAAAAAATTATATATACATACAAAGGAAATATTCATCTCTAAAAGAAGGAAACCTTGCCATTTGTGAAGGTGGATGGACCATGAGGACATTACATTAAGTGAACAAGTGAACTAAGAAAAAAGCAAACACCATATTATATGTGGAGCCTTAAAATAAAAACAAAAAAACAAACCCCCAGAAGCCATGCTCGTACATACAGAGAACAGACAGAGGTTGCCGGAGGTGTGAGGTGGGCAAAATGAGTGAAGGGAGTTAGAAGGTACAAACCTCCCAGTATAAAATAAATCCAAGGGATGTAAAGTGAGTGGATTTTAAAAGTTCTTATCACAAGAAAAACCATTTTGCAACTATGTACGGTGACACGTGTTACCTACTTAACATTTAGCAACTAGACAAATATGTTTTACATCTGAAACATGACAGCAATGCAATTGAAAAGACCATGAATGCCTTTCTAAGATGGGGGCGGGGGACAGCAGTGTAGGAGTGGTGCCTCCCTGAGGAGGCCAAGCCTGAGCGAGCCTCACAATCTAGAGAATCACCTGCGTGGGGGAAGCTGAATGAGGGGCAGCTGGTGCTGGAGCAGGTGACCTGGCCTGCGCTGTGAGTGGTGGGGCAGTCCTGCAGAAGTACCTTGGTAGAATCAGGGCAGCAGGAGAGAGGCCTAAGGGTACGGCTTTTTTTTTTATTGATTTCACATGTAGCTTAGGACAGTGTGGAAGCTCCACTGCCCACTAACATCCCAGGGAACAGCTCCTAAACCTGGCACATACAGCACCTGGTCAGAGGGTTCTAACGCTGCCCCCACTCCCTCCCTCCCCCTCCCCCCCAGCCCTTCTGACTAGTTCTTCAGTCCTCACCTGAGAAAAAGAAAGATGGTTCTTGGGGTCTTGGCCCTGTGTGCCTCCGGCTCTCGGCGTTCCAGGTATGGCCAGAGGGCCTCCAGCAGTCCGGGGTGCAGTTTCTCGGCTTCATCAAAAATGAACAGGGTCTGGTGGCAGCGCTCCTGCGTCTTCCTGATCTGGTCTGTCAGCTTCTCCTGCACAGGATACAGGGAGATGCTGGGACCAATTGGTGGTGGCACACTCCCTCCCTCCAGGGCCAGGACAAATGAGGCACTGACTTCCCCAGGGATTTAGCAACAGATTGGCTGGGGCTGGGCTCCACCCTAGAACGACCAATCCAAAAGCTCCTCAGAGGCATGCGTGGCCAAGTTTCCCAGCTGATTGTTGTGTACCCTCAGGTTTGAAAACCAAACAGGTGGGGCGAGTCTAGGCAGGAGCGGGCCTGCCTACCCTTGGGAATAAGCCCAGGTCCCAGTCTTCCTCCTCCCCCTCCAGGATGAGGTCCCCTCTCGGAACTAACCATTGATTCATCCTCCCCAAGGCGTAGGACAGTCAGGCGCTAATATCAGGGTGACAGGCAGAGAGAGGCTCAAGTACCCCAAGGCAGCCAGTGCCCAGTCCTGAAATCCAGGCTGGGCTGAGATCTTAGGAGAGAAGCCTCAGGAAGACCTATGTGGGATGCAGTCAACTCACAGCTGGGGTTCTCCACCCCAGCTAAGAGAACAAGCTTTCATTTGAAAAGATGCAGCTTTGCAAGGTTCACTAGGCAGGACCAGCTCCTGCCCCAGGCAGGGCCGGTACTCCCTGGCCACCTCTAGCTTCCCTGGCCTCTAACTTCAGCTCCTGTCACCCAAGTGTGTGTGTGCAAGGCTGTGCAGTCAGTTTTCACATGGGGAGGCAGACCTCCACAATAGTTTTGCCGCAGTCCAAGCCAGCTAGTTCTTTCTGGAAGATTCCAGCTGACCAGCCACTTGCTCTTAGGAAACTGGCCTTCCCCCTGCCCTCCAAGGCCATTTCCAGGTGACACAGACAGTCTCTGTCCTCCAGCTAACATAATATTCCCAGGTTAACACACTCCAAATATATTTGGAACTGAAAGGCAAAGACAGACACATTGCCATCTGCAGTGGATTTTGGTCATCTGGCTGGTTTCCGATACTACCGGTCTGAATAGAAGGGCCCCAAATATCAGAGTGGCAAAGATAATTTGTCCACCCATTTGGCATATAATGAGCAGTTTGGGGAAGGCGCGAAAAACCACTTATATCTGTCCATTAAACAACAATAACAACAATGAAAAAAAAATAGAGGGAAGACTAAGGAAGTACACCGAAGTGCTAACTATGGTGTGTCTCTTTGGGGAGATTTTGATAAAGTTTCTGTTTCTGGGCCTCCCTGGTGGCTCAAAGGGTTAAGACACAGCACTATGAAGCTACCCGCAGCCACTGTAGCATGAGTTCGATCCCCAGTCAGGGAGGTGGCCCACAGGGCACAGCAAACCTCTCCTGTCGCGCCCACTGCTCCCCTGAGCAGTGTATTTCAGTTGATCTTCCTGTTCTGTTCTGCACTCTCTCTGGTGATTCCTCTCACCCTCCACACATCTGGCCTGTATCCCAGTTCTGTATGCATAAAATATATCTTAAAAAAAAAAAAAAGCTTTTCTCTCTGCTCCACATTTCCTGTGACATTTCCACTACTTCCCTAACAGCTAAATGAATAATACTTGGAATCTCTGTTTAAGCTCAGTGTCTGGCTGGTATGTACACAGAGCTTGGGACATAGGCTTTTCTCCACAGGCCCAGTGCCTCATCTGTGTGTACGAGATATCTCTCTAGGTTACAGGTTCTGTCCCAAAGGCCATCTGCTCCGCCTCCCTATCCCCAAGGTTTCTCCAGCACCTACCTCCTTATAAGGAAGGGCTGGCTTCAGGGCCTCCTTTACAGCAGAGGCCTCCTCCTTGGGTTATTAAGGCCTCATTCCTGCCCCAGGCCCACTGGCAGGACTCACCTTGTACATGTCCACATATTTGGGGTGAGGAAAGTGGAGTGTAGCAATAAACACTTGGACACAGTCACTGTTCAGCCCATCCCGGTACAGGCTCTCTGCCAGCAGCCTTGCCACGAAGTTCTTGCCTGTGCCAGACCAACCATGGAATGAAAGCACCAGGGCTTTGTCTGGCCGGGGCAGCTCTAAGTAGCTTCTCACAGTTCTCAGGACCAGCTCCCCAGCCAGATGCTGGCCATGCAGTCGCTCCTTCAGATCTGCCTCGAGACCTGTGAGCAAGAAAGAGGCCACTCAGGCTCAGTGCCCACCTCTGCCTTGCTCTGACGTGGGATCGTTTATTCATCCTGTTTGGCCTCAGATCAAGAAAACCACAGGGCAGAACTTGAAACGGCTGGGATTCAAGGGCTAGTTTCTGAAGTTTGGGAAATCAAGATTGAATTTAGGGAGAGAATGGACCCTCTCTTTCTGCATGGTCTGATGACATCCCAGAATGGTTGGTAGAGTTCTATTTGAAGGAGGAACCCAATTTCCCACGCCCATGAGGTTGTTCCCACCCTGGAGTTTCAGGACCCCTAAATATTTTATGGAGATATTTATTCATTTAAATTCATCCTATTTAGGGGCTTCCCTGATGGCACAGGGGTTAAAGACACAGCGTTATCAAGCTGTCCCTAGCCACCGCAGCACGAGTTTGATCCTGGCCAACCAGGGAGCTACCCACATGGCGCAGCAGACCTCTCCTGTTTACGCTGCTGCTCCCCGAAGCAGTGTATTTCGGTCAGTCTGCCTGTTCTGCTCCTCACTCTGTCTCTGGCGAATCCTCAGCCCCGCACCTCTGGCCTATACCCCAGTTCTTGTATGCATAAATAAGTCTTTTAATAAATAAATAAATACATCCTGTTTAGTCTGCTAGTCTGCTCAGAGCCTTTGCTAGGCCTGACTTCCTTCTCATCTCAGCCAGTGGGTTGCAGTGTTTGGTGACCCAGCTATTGGAGCAATGGTGGAGTTGAGTAGTGAGTACTACCAGGAAGTCCCCTCCCCACAGATCCAGCCCCTTAGGGCCATACAAGGTCCAACCTGAGAAGTTGTTGGAGATCCTGCAGTCCCCACTGTCACAGCAGTCCCGGAAGGTGCAGTACCATGTGGTCAGGATATCAAGGTACTGCTGGCCCAACAGAGGAAGGCTCCAGCCTGCAAAAGGAGAGCTGTGAGTATGGGGCACTCCAGGAAGTACCTCCCTGAAGAACTCGTGTTGCCCAATTGATGTGACCGAGGAGTGTTCTTCCCATCCTTTGCTCTCCCTCAGAGCCCACTGCACACACTTCACTCCTGGGTCATCCCTGCACCTTCTCAGGGCATGGGCAGGAGTGGGCACCTCCGGATTTTGAGGAAATAGATGGCACTGAGATGCAGTGCCAACAAAGTCTCAATCAGTCGAATAAATATGCCCATAACAATGTATGCTAGAAGTGTGGGATTCCCAGACCCCTCCTGCAAAAAGTTTGCACCTAGTAGGGGCACACACAGTAGCAGGCAGTGATCATTCTGTCTGATTGTTTTGGATTCTAAAATCATCTGATCACAGTCAGCTCCAAGTGCCTGGAGTCGACAGGAATTTTGACAAAATTTGACAAAATTCCTTTGTCAAATGTCAGTTTGAATATACCCAGCCTTAGCAAAAAAAAAAACAAAAACCATTTACTGGAATTTAGAAATCTTTAGACTTAAGTGAACAATGTGTATAGCACCAATATAGATGCTTATTATGGATCACTACCACTGGACCCAGAATTATCTACAGGGACAGGAAGGAACTCGGAGATCATGTGGTCGATGACAGTGATGTGACAAAACCTGCCACACAATTTGTCAGTGACAGAGCCAGAACCAGAACTCAGCTCCGAAAGAAAAAAAAAAAAAACCACAAAAACCAAGTCCAGAGTGAGGCTGCCAGTCCCGACTCCGCTTCCACCAGAGGCACTGTAGAGGGCGCCTGGGGGCGTCCACCTGGGACATTCCTTAGAGTCGTCCAGAAGGGGAGGGAGGGCAGTTCCTAGGCTGGGAGACGGCCCAGTGAATGCAGCTCCTGGGAGTCAGAACCCGCGAGGTGGGAACCAGCGCGACCTGTCCGTGGGCAGGGGACGCAGGGGCGCTCGGGTGCCCAGGCCCCAGAGGCCGTCCCAGCACACGGCAGGGCCAGAGCAGAGTGAACAGGAAAGCTGGTGGCTCAGGCACCAGACCGAGGCCTAGATCACGACGCCCAGCAGGAGAGGAGCCGTCACCCCGGGGCCCCAACTCCCCCTGCCGGTGCACCTGCCCCCTCCGAGCTGTGGCCGGCGATCAGGTCTTACCCTTCGATTGTGCAGTGGCTGCCGCGTCCTCCTCACGCTCCCTCAGCCACAGGCGGCTGCTAAAGAGCGTCCAGTACCGCCTGGAGAGGGCAGCGGCCTCCCGCAGCTGCTCCCGTAGGCCCTGGACGCCGGGCCAGGCTCGGCCCGAGCCCGCCTCTTCGGCGCCTGCGCCCGGCCTGTCCGCGCCGAGCTGCCCCGACGCGCGCGCGAGCAGCAGCGGGAAGCAGAGCCAGAGCAGGCGGCGCGGGCCGCGGAGCATGGCGCGCGGGTCCCGTCGTCGCGCCTCGCCCGCAATTTAAGTCCCGCGGGCGGTGCAGGTTCTTCCGACCGGTGGGTGGGGACTGGCGTTGCCAAGGGAACCGCAGTTGGGTGGGGCGAACACGTGACCCAGAGCGAGCCGGGCCCGCAGGAACCAAAACCGTCTGCTGACCAGAGGGTATCCGCGGCCTTCGTAGGCACCGCCCACCCACGGGGCTGGCTCCTAGGAAAGTCTATTTTGGGGTGAATGTGGTTACAGAGGTGAAGCCAGGCCTTGAAATGCCACTGTCACTCTACTGCTCTGATGGCACCCATTTGTGCCCTGCAGACCAGCTTCCTGCCAACCTGTTAGATGAAACCAGGACAACCACCTCGCCCAAATCACGGAACTGAGCGGCGCCCTGGGTCTGAGATGCAGGGGCGTGGTTTCTGTAGGGAAATAAAACCCCAGCAAAGAACAGCTGTTCTCCTGTCGCGAGTGCACCAAAGCAAGAGGAAGCTGGGATTTGGAAACCCTGGAGTCATGAGAAAAGATGAGTCCTCTGGTCAATATCCTATTTCATGAAAAGCTTGGGCTGAATCGTTTGCCCTTTCTTGGCTGAATTTGCAGCTTTCAAGTGCAGATGAACTATGAGCGTCAGACACCCCTAGTGAAAGACTTGAATCTCTTGGGAGTTTCTTTCTCTTTAACATAAACATGGAACAAGCTTGTTAGATTTCAGAAGAACTTAATGCATTTTTCAAAGTCACCTGAGTTATCGATGCCACAGGCCTCGGGGCTATTTAGTCCTAGGAGGAAACTGGGAGTTGACCAAAGCCATGTACACAGTAGCTCTGAGGTTGGCCTCTCCTGACAGTGAGATGAATGCTAGCGTCATATCTCACAGACGTCACAGGTAACATCCCAGTCTCTCAGCTCACAGACACTGCCAGGTCTGCTCCTTCCTCCAGCTAGATTCGCTCTGGCCTTTCATCCAGAAAGCCAGAACAGTTAAATGCCAGTTCATGGTAACTGGAGAATTAAAAGGAATGTTATATATGTATTTGTCTGAACCTCTCAGATGTTAAAACTGAACCAAAACCTTCCATGGAGCAGTGGCCAGTAGCATATTGCACAGTATTACATGTTGTAAATACAATCAAGCTCATGAAACCCTTCAGAGGGCAGTTAACAAGGGACACCATTGTGCTTATTTGGAAATTGAAAACATCAGCTCCTCCAGACACTGCTTGAGCATGAATGGTGGTCTAGTATAGAACTTTAGGATGGCCCATACAAGTTTCCATGTATGTCATCGGTGGGGTTATTTACCTGTTCCTGTGGTCCTTTACTTACCCATAAAGTGGGCACCTCAAAAGAATACCGGGAAGATGAAGAGCTAATTGTAACATACTGACTTTTGTTATTGTATATGCCCTGGAGACAGCTCTGGAGACAGCTCTAGATGGTCTCCAGGAGGCTTGGATGACTGTATTTATACTAGTGAGGTTTATAGGTAAATCTGTGATAAAAAATTACTAGTATTAACACAAGTTTCTTTTTAAAATCCAAGTTTTAAGAATGTAGAAATAATTCTCTATTTGTAACCTCCGTGTAGGGCTAACTGCTAATTCCTGAAATGCCTTTTTGTGGATTTAGCATTTCATTGTAAACAAAATAGGCAGTTCTTGGACAAACAATTTGATTTTGAGAAAATATTTTTTCCCTAAAAAAGTATAGGTAAACACCATTCAGTCCCACAGAGAAACAATGAATCCACATACCACTTTTAAAACAAACCTCTAGTTTGTTTTAACTGTGGAGATTGCTCAAGCCTAGAGACTGCCAGTTATAACTCTTAGAAGTAAAATCTGATGGATGCTGGGGACATCTATGGGCTATTGTGAAAACTGCAGGCAGCTGGATTCCTCAGCCAGCAAACCCTTCAGTGCTGCTACTCAAGTGTGGTTCAAGGACCAGTGACATTGGTATCATCCAGGAGCTTTTTAGAAATGTACTCTTACGTCCCAAACTTAACCAAAATCTGCAAGGTCTTTGTAAGCGAAAAACGGGCCCACAACACCTTTACTGAGATCATCTGAATAGGACCTAATTTTGCAAAAGCATCTCCCAACCCTGCTGAAGGCAGTCAGAGCACTTCTGCTTTCAACACAGTCTGAGTAAAAAGCAAGTCTTTATCTCCAAATAAACTTGGCAAGTAAAAAACACTCTGAAAACATACAATGAATCTGTCATAGCTCATCTTATATACCTGTGGTTTTCTTTGACATCCACACCATAGAGCAACTGAGTTATCATGGACTGACACTGTCCTCTCAAGACACAGGCCACCCTGGATGAAAACCAGGAAGCCCTGGAAGAGATCACTTCTGGTGACACACACATGTACACGCCTGGGTCAATGCAGGGCCTGCCTACCACTCTCCCTTCCAAGCCCCCACCATTCTGTCCAGCTCCTTATTTTCCCTGTAATCAATTCACCTAATTCCCTAGGCATTTGTTGCTTCAGCAGTTCTCTCTTGCTAGGATTGGCTCTTTGAGGAAAAGGACAGTCACTATGATCCTGATGCACCCACAGCTCCCAGCACAATGCCCAAATGTCTGCTCAGCCAACTTCACAAACTGTAACCGAATAGACAGTCCCTTAAGAAGCCCACCCTTGTTGATCCAGTAGTCATGACTATCTTTTTATGAAAAGAGGGCTATTAAAAAGTCACCTTTTATAGGCAAATACACTGGGTAAATTCATGCATAAGAGAACCATGGCCCCTCCCTGCTCCCAGCTACCTCCTCAACCTTTCATTTCAGTCTCTGATATGGCTGAGAAGCAAAGGAAGACAGAAATCTCACCTGGAAAATGATCGAATATATGTACTGAGTCACTAAGGAACATGTACAAGGTCCAGTCTCCCAGCAGTCAGGTACAAATGACAAAAGCTGGCACAAACAAAATAATAAAAATCAAGTAAAAAAATTTTAAGAACACTGCCTTTTTGAGGTTTCTGATGCTGGATTTCCATTTCAAAAGGCAAACATCTGGATTTTCTAAGAATTACATTCAAAGCAACTGTCTTTTCTTCCATACAAAGACAAGTTCTTTGGGATTCTTCACCTCTACAGAAGCTTCAAGTGTGGAGTTAACTACAGAATATATAAAAGGCACCTAAGAATTATCCTGTGAAAAATGTTGGTGTAGTTGGAATTCTGGCATGAGCTTTTTGAAGACGAGTGAGAAAGCGTACAGGTCTTATCCATCAGATAGATACTGTGAAACAACGCATGTAGAAGTGGGTGCAGACGATGTTAACTTGTCTTTTGTCCCCTAATAAAACAGATAGGAAATTGTAACAGAAAAGAATGGCAATATCCTGCAAAATGAAAAAAACAGAGTAAGAGGAAAAGATAACATCAATACTTATTAAAATCTTTATTAATTTTCTTTTTTTTTTCCAGAGTTGAAACCCAAAGAACACATTAGAAATTTAGGCGCATATCTGTCTTGTCTGGTATCTTACCAAGCATAACCTCAACTTTGTGCAATAGCTCTAAGAGGAAATCCTTGGTAGATTGAAAGAGAGGGTACTGGTTCCCAAACTTCCCCTTAAGCAAATAAATTACCTTCCCAGTAAGTTATTCCCTATACCCCCCCACCCAAACATTTTATGTTTGTAACACCTTAGTTCTTTGTAAACCTGGACAGTGCAGTGCCGAGGCCCTACCTTTTCAACCTAGAGTCAAGGAATCCAAGGGAGAAAAACCGGCCCTCCCCTGAATGACAGGTCTCTCAAAGTTAGGTCTACCTGGTGCACTCACGTGTCCAGCTGGGTTGCTCAGTAGGTGTCTGCTGAATGAATAGTCTTTATGTCACTTAGGGTCCACTTTAAGGGACTGACAAGAAAACATTTTACTAGCTTCAAGTTTTTTAGCAACATAAGTTCTTTAGCAACATAAGTCAGTGTTTCCCTGTGTCAAAATAAATACATTTTTTTCTTGCTAGAATACATATATGACTATGTACACACATATACATTTACTCCTGTTTCCTGAAGCTCAAGCTCACAGGATGACTCATATAAGACGCTCACTGACAGGTGCTGTGTTACCATCACTGAGGGGTGGTCATTTACTGGTCAAACAAAGCATACAGGGACCACTGAGAAGAGAGGCTGAAGGAAGATAGCAGGTGGAAAGGGAAGGCCAGAAGCCTGTTTGTTTTTTTTTTTTAAGAAAAGATGAAAATCTTTGAAAGAACATGTTGCCTTCAGGTGACATTGAAAAGCTGCCATGTATAGGGTCATCTTATATAATATGCAATGAACATACCTGAATTCTTCCATTTCCTCCTAAAATTTCATTTGGCATATTAATCCTGAGTTCAAACAGGGAGAAATGCCTTATTAATAATATATTATTGAACAATACTCTTGAGCAAATTAGATCCTATTATTTTTCTTACACAGAAAATTATTTACACCCAAACTCATAATATAGTCTCATATTAAAGAACAATTTTAGAATGAAACCACTATACTCCTATTTCAAACTTTGGAATGAACATATTTACCATGTGGGAGGACAGGAAAGGGCAGTCAGTTCCGATTTTCCTAATTTTATAATATTAAAATGTATCTACCTTTAGCTATCAGCCAAGCACACCCAACTTAGGGGTGGCCAAAAACCTTTCCAAACACTTGACTGTAATAGTGCCAGATTTTATCAATAATAAACCAGAAAGAGCACAGAGTGACAAAACTTAAAAAAAGATAGCTACCTCTTTTTTCAAACACAATTGTGTTTGTAAATTTTAGGGCTGCAAGCTTGCAGCTGGTTTTCTCCAAGATACACCTAAACAGTTTTCCAGCTTAATCCAATTCTGACTTAGAACGCCAATTTATCCTCTCAGTGTCAGGTCACACCACTCTACTTACACTCTACAGTGTAAGTCCAACTTTAATGACTCCATCTCTGAATTCCTTTTAAGAGAATGAAATATTTTCTACAGTGTTTTGAGAAAAACATTGATACATTTTCAAAGCAGCTTTTCCTCGCCTCTGTTTTTCCTTAGCAGAATCTTCTGCCCTCAACATTGAGTTAAGTTCCCAGTCTGAGAACAGTTTTTATCTGTTCCACTGTGGTACACTAAAGGGATGATGTATTTGAAAGAACACTAATCCATAATTTAGTTCAACTAACATTTTCTGGAAAGCGGTGCTGACAGGAGACCTCCCTACCCTCCCACCTGCTGGTTCCCTGCAAGCACCAGCCCAGCTGTTCTCAAGCCTGACTGTGGGTGTCACTGGACACAAACAGTAAATGGTCTAAAAATTGGAATCCATGCCTCCTTTTGTTAATACTATTTTACTGTTTTGTGCTAATATCTGTTTTCTTAAATTCCATCCCTTTTTTAAATAACTTAATCCATTCTTGTGTACATCTCAATGTATAGAAAGTACAAAAGTATCCTAATTTCATGCTATTTTAAAGTAGTTAAAAGTTACTCAGTCATCTCTCAATGCAAGAAAATTGGGGCATAAATTCAAACTTTTTGAAAGGGTGGCTGCCTAAAACTGGTCTCCACTGACTGGCATTAAATGTGTTCAACCACACTGATAAAACATTAGTCTCTGTTGAACCAAAGGACAAATCTGGGACACTTAAGACAAAATGCAGGGGAGAAGACCCAGCTGAGTTCACGGTGTGTGGGCACACGCCTGTCCTCCGCTGACCCTGTGTTATATCAGCTGCTGCTATGTTAGAACCACTTGGCCAGAACACAGAACTAAGCCTGTGTTTTAGCGACCTGAAATGTGCGAATGCTAAAAGGAGACAGAGGAACAACACTAAATATAGGTTTAGAACACCAAACAAAATTAAATGAGGGAGTTAAGTTTTGACATAAAAATCTTAAGGCTCTTCCTGGTAACCTCCTTAATTTTAAGGCTCAGAAGGCTTAAAATCTTTGTTTCTAGTCTTCTGGAGGGCCCAATCCCAAGATAAGTCCAGTCACCAGCAAGATGTGCACTATCATCTGTCAGGCAGAGCTGGCTTTTCTCACAAGAAAGGCACACAGGACTGCCATCTCTTGGGAATAGCAGCTTCAATGACCAAATGCCTTAAAGGCAAAGGTGAAAATTCATTTCAGAAAAGAAATGATGGTGGCAAAGATCACAGGCAATCTAACTCCTACTCAAGGTGTTCTTTAAGTTTGCTTGGTTAATTTGGAAAGGATTTGCCTGCTTTGGGCAAAAGAAAAAAAAAGTCTCCACAAGAGACTCATGCTTGGATTGTAACAGTAACAGTATGTTCTCTAGAGACAATTTTTTGGTTAAGTTGAACACAACTGTGAGAAAGCAGATTTTACTTAGATACAAATCATGTTTGCTTCTACACATCCTAAGAACTTAAATACAGGCGAACCTTTTTTTTCTTGTATTGAATCATCTCCTGGATTCTTGTTCAACCAAGTGGGTCTCTCTTCTCTAAGAAGCTTCAAAAGCACTACTACCTGTTTAAAAGCCCAAACATCTTTCCTGCTTTTGCCTTTCTTCCAATTATATCTTAAAAACATACCCCTCTTACAGAGGATGCTGTTTTGACTCAACAGAATGCCAGGTTTTATATGCAGCCACTCCTGGGGAGGCAGCTAGCCCAAGGTGACTAATCTTGGTAAAAAAGGATTCAAGAGGCTGCAAAATATCTTCAGAAAATCCACAGGTGTGGAGAAAGGACGTAAGGTTGAATTCAAAACACATACTCTAGAACCAATACCAGCGTTAACTTATCCTAATGTCAAGCCTCTCTTTGGCCTAAGACTCAAGACTGACCGACTCTGCTGCCCACTGCTAGAACAGGCAAATGCCCAGGAACTCAGAAGGTGGTTCAGCAGGAACATTTCCATTGTCTGAAACTTGTAGTCTTTGCTTTAGCTTCTAGTATAGAAAACACCAAAGAAATCCAAGGTACCCTGCCCCCGATCACCAGAACTTGCTGCTGGTCATTTCCAATCCATCTCATACCATTTGGAATTGATTGTGCTGTTTCTCTATCTTTGTAAAAAGAAGTTTCAATTATTTTGTGTTGCAAGTTACAAGTGGGAGAGCGGCATCCTGTCTTCCACCAGCACAGTGTCCATCCCAAACTGGTCAGTGCACTGCTTCACGGTGGCCAGGACACTCAGGAGCCGCTGGTCCACAGCGTCCAGATGAGGATCAGAGAGCACTGGGGCGATGGGGTCGTGGCCCATGGCAGATTTTAAGGCAGACTTCAGCACACCATTCTTTAGGTAGTTCAGTCTGTTCCAGGTAGAAACCCGAATGCTGGAAGAAAAAGTTTTAGGACAGGTTACAAACACCTCACTATCACATGGGGGCTTAAAGCTGGTTTGGCAGACAAAAGTAAATAATCATCTAAAATATCTCAATAAAAAAATCATTTCTGTCATAGAATCTCTGTGTTATGAGTAAGTCACATTTTCATCACTGTAATATTTTTTCTGGGTAATTAATCAGATATATATGCAAAGACCTAACTACTCACGTTCACTGCAGTCTATCTCTAACAGGAAAAATATGGAATAATCTGAGCGTCCAACAGTTAAGGAATTAAACTGTGGTTCAACAATGCAAAGAAATACCACACGTCATTTAAAAGTTCTGAAAATGCAGTGACAGGGAAAATGCCCATGACTGAATATTGGGTGGTGGAAAAAAGTTGGAGGGGGAGGGCCTCCCCTGGTGGTGCAGCGGTTGAGCGCTGGGTTGCGAGGCTGCCCGCAGCATCTGCAGCGCCAGTTTGATCCCCAGCCGCCGGCGAGGGTCCCACGAAAAAAAAAAGTTGGAGGGGGAAAAATTGTTTTATTACAAATGTGTGGGAAAAGAAAAGTGCATAGACACACACACACACATAACTATTAGAACAAAGTCAGTACAATGTTCGTAAGAGTTACCCTTAGTAACTCAGTCTGCATGTCATTAACAGGTAATTTTAACTTCCTTTTGTTTCTTAATTTAAAAAAATTTCTATCATTTCATCAACTAAAGAGGATCTTTTGTTTATCTCAGAATAGAACTCACCTCCCTGTGAGTAATGTGGAAATTACCTAGAAAAGTTTGACTCAGTAATGGACAGCCTGCTGTGCAACTTTTTAAAAAAGGAACACTTATCGTTGGTGGACAAGCACAGAGGCATCTCTCCTTTCTCAGTGGAGGGTGCTGGATAGATACCGTAGGAAGAAGGGTCTCCTGGTTGCTAACAGGAGACACATGATGTGGGGGGAGCTCATCCAATAGGGTTCTGCCCTGGCCACACAATTGTCAGGCTCTTGGCAACTCATGAGCCTGACAGAGAGGACCAGAGTCCCAAAGGTCATCCACAGACCCAAAGACAGGCATCTGCTGAGCTGTCCCTGTCTGTGTGCCAGACAACTGCTGCTGATGGCCTGTCTCCATGTGCGCTCTGGACGGCTGCTTCCCGATTGCTCAGCACCTGCACGCAGTGAACTCTTCCTCCAGGGACCTGAACTATACCTTTCCCACCAAGGCCCAAACCCTAGCCTTGGGGAGGAGGCTCTCTTCCATGTGTGTCCTTCTTCAGTGCTCTGTAAAAACTCTTTTTTCAGAGTTTGTTAAGTCTTTCCACTAAACTTTCTTATTTAACTCACTGTATTTTTTCTATCTTCTGATTGGACCAGGCTGGAAACACTGACATTAAACAAAAACACCTTTCTTCAAAGATACAGTTTGTATCACTGCTTTCAAATATTAATATAGATATAATTAAAGGTTGCTTGGGTAAACTATTCCTGCAAATTATTGTTGCTATTTAAAAAAGAGAGAGAGAGACAAAGAGAGAGAGAGAAGAAAAACAGGCCAGTTGCCAGGTGGGACAGTGTCTCTGGAGGCTGAGCCCTGGGGCGTGGCGCTGCTAGACTTGCACCTCTGTGCAGCCAGACAAGTGGGTCCCAGCTGGTTCTTAGTGTTCACGCTTTAAAATTAAAGCAGCAAGACTCTCTAAAAAAGGATCTCCATAGAGCCCAGTCTGTATGTCATTTTCTCGATTTACTTTAATAGACTTTAAAAATTCATTACTAACTACCTCTGGGAAAATTTTACATAATTTCAAATTGAGATATACAAACCTCAAGTGTTCTGTGGTTCTAAGAGGACTTGAAACCACCAGGTAAATCGAGTACAGCATCCAGGGACACAAACTGTACTAGATTTTGAGGGGGGTTGGAGGGGCAAGGAAGAAGACTATATATTGATATTAAAACAGATATGGATATACATTATTGAATAGATTGCAATTTTCTATTCATACAAAACTTGAAATGCATCTGACCTTGGGATTACCTCCCTTTACTTCTGACCCCCCCAGCCTCATTATCTCCAGGGGTTCTGACTTGGAAAAACATGAAAATCACTGCTCACGTATTAGGAAGTTTAAAGGTAAAGAAAATGGATGTGCTTTTACCTAAGCCTGGAAGGGCAGGCAGCACAGGCACATGTGTTTGATGTGTCTGACTTACATGCAACACTGATAGAGAGGGGCAAGGATGCTTCTCTCATCCAGCGAGGGGTTCCCAAAGCTGAAAATTAAATGAAAATGTAGTGAATTAGGTGTGGAAGTATCAGCTCCTTTCTTAGCATTAAAGCAACAGCAAATTCTGTAAGAAACCCAAACATGATCCCAGATAATTTCACCATCCCATAGCACAAATCACTTAAATAAGAACTCAACACAGTATATACATGTGGTTTTTAATTTTACACATCTTAAACATATAATTCCAAAATGCAATGTTACTTCAATGAAAAGCAGACAAACAGGGCATGGCCAATTAGACACAAGATCCCTAAGAGCCTGCACTGCAGTATTAAACAATAAATATACTCATTTGCAAGGATTCTTCCTCCTGCTAAGAGGTTGCAAGGTACTGAAACATAACCATGGTGACATAGCCCGGAGTCCACCAACCAATGAGAGAACCCGAAGACCCCAAACCTGGAAAGGTTTTAAGGGTGGACAGAGAAATACAGGCTGTTCACATGAGGTGCCCAGAAACAAGCAGATGGTCATTACTAGTAAAACAAAGCTCACTTGTTCTATTCCAAAATTACCAATCAGAAAAGATTTGGATATCCTATTCCCATACCTATATGGACAGATTCAAACTGGAAAAACTGCTCACAGAGGCTAAGATAACAGTGATTCAAAGCAGATGTAACACTGATCTTATCAGTCCTTCAGAGTTAGTAAAGGAGAACTGATTCTGAAAAACTGTCATCTTTCCACTCTTTTCCTGGTGGATCAGCTTTTCAGCGGAGGGCCTGGTAGTCCTCAGGATCCTGTAGGTCATCAGGTAACAATTAGCAAAGGCCACTCTTTCAACGTGCATTTAAACACTGCACATGATCTTAAAAAAATACCGATTATTTAATGAGTAAGGATGAAGATTTTCAGGAATGTACAGAGCACTGGTCACTACTCTGCTTTGAGGGAGAGGCAGTGTTTGCTGTTCTCTCACTTACTGTCTGTCTCCACCTTTACAAGGCATGTCATCCGTGTAAGGTGACGTCACCAGCAAATGCAGCCCAAGCATTGCCTTGCTGAGGACCCACATCTCAAATTATTCCCAGCAACCAGCACTGACAGTAGTGCTTGGATGATTCTGGGCTCCTAGGAATTATTCTATTCAGCAAAAAATTAAATGCCACTGAAAGTGTGGCACTGAACTGGGCACTGTGGAGAATGCAGAGAACACACTGGAAATAAAATATGCTCCTCAAATGGTCAGGCCTAAAAAAAAAATAAGGACATTCTATTTATTAAAAATTAATAAGCATGTATTATTTTAGATAAAAATCACTGTAATTATATATTATAACTACGCAACCGTCTTTCTTCCCATGGTGGGAAAGAATCTGGGCCTAGACCACCATGAAATAGCAGAACCTCCCATTAAATGAAGTAATTCTTTTAAACACGATGAACCTTTGGCTAAGATAAATAATAAATATGTCTATTAATATGTGTTTCTCAAAATACTGAACATCATAGTCAAGAAAGAGTGATGTAAGTGGAGATAAATCAAAGACCTTGGTGTGTGAGGAGGATGAAAGTCTTCCCAACCCTTAAGGTGGAGGGAGTACAAACTCTGGAGATGGAAGGATGGACGCCAACAGCGAAGACCATAAGCCGCAGCAGGGAGGAGGCCTCCCAACAGCTGTGTTCTGGATGTTTTTTAGGATACCCTAGAAAATGCCCTTGTGTACATACACAGACATCCCTTCCTGACACGGCGAGTCCTGCTGGGCCTACCTTTTAGCATTATCGAGCAGGATGAGCATACTCGCGCCTTCATCGTCTTGAAAGCTCTCGTAGTGATGGCGGTCAGCATTGCCAATCAGGTAGTCGAAGACAGCGGTGTCAATGATGTCCAGAAGGCGTGGACCGGAGTCATATGGGGATGTTTTCTTCACAGCATCACAGTAGCTCTCATCATACTCCCACCTGGAGGCGAGCAGCATCGCCAGGATTGTTTATGGATTGCCAACATGGGCCTGGCATTGTTTAAATCACAGAGCACAGAGTCCCTGCCTTGTGGGTTTGCCCCTACTCCCACAGTCCTTTTCAGTCTTGGACAGAACCCTGGCTCCTACAGAGTAAGGGCACCTGGCTGAGACCTGCCAGGCACAGGACAGAAAAGTAGTGGCTCACAGGGGCATTTACCTGGCCAATTTGCCCTCTCGGTAAGTCCTGCCCCACGGGTGTCGGTGTTTCTGCAGAGGCCACACATCTGGAAGCCAAAGTGTGACAGATCCCTCCATCGTGTCTCCATCAGCACAAGCTGGCTCTGTTTCCCGGCAGTAATAGCACTTTCCATAGAAACAAGTGTTATTTCCTAAAGGGGAGAAAGGAGCCAAATACACTTATGGAACAAAGATGGACTCCAAATTCTCCCCAACAATGTAAAAGAGAGCAACTAAGTATACATACTGTGAAAAGATCCTGAACTTACTACATTTCAGACACTTACTTGCTTTCTGTACACTAAGTTGTTCCTTTCTCTTTGTGTCCCTTCTACTCAATCTCTTTCCCAGGATTCAACTAATGTCACAAGCTTCTTTTTTTTAAAGATTGATTTATTTATGCATTCAAGAATTGGGGTACAGGCCAGAGGTTTCCAAAATTGGAAACTAATTCCCCCTCTCCTGAGTGTAGGATGGACTTAATCACTCACTTCTAATGAACAGAACATGACAGCAACAGTATGTGTGATTCTTGAGTACTTTGTAAAAGATGCTGCTACTTTCACCTTACTAACTTTTAGATCATTCACTCTGGGAAGACCCATCCTCAATATCTTGAGGACGCTCAAGCAGTTTAATGCAAATACTCATGCCATGAATGAAGGATTCATACCACAGCCAGCACCCTCCTGCCAGGCTGGTGCATGAAGCCCCTTTGAAGTGGACCCACTAGCCCCAGTCAAGCCTTCAAGTAACCGCAGCTCTGAATGACATCTTGACAATAACTTCTAAGAGCTCTGGAACCAGAGCCACCCAACTCAGTCACTCTTAAATTCCTGATCCGTGGAAACAAAGATAATAAAGACTTATTTTCTAAAGCAAAAAAAAAAAAAAAGAATTTACAAAGTTTTTGGAGTCTGTGTCAGGAACCAAGGCAGAGGCCAATATGAATTTCTTCTTTCATACAAGGAAACAAAATATGTACACTTAAATCATGATCTTTCCCTGCTCCACCTCCCTAGTCATCTCCTTTCCCTGCATTCTAGAGATCTCTAACAGCTTCATTATCTACTTCACCAATCCAGAAACCTGGGAGTAATCCTTAAATTTTTCCTCTCTGAATTTGCTCAGCCCAAATGTTCACTAAATACTTTCTATTCTAATTCTTGGTGTCTCTTAAATCTTTCTAAGCCCTGTTCCCATCCTTGCTCTAGTTCTCACTCTTAGAACATAGAAATTTACAACTGCCCCCCAGTGTTCTCTTCTCCTGACTCTCCCCTTCCCAATGTATACCAACAATTAGTTTTCTAAAATTCAAACCTGACTTTCCACAATCCAACTCCCTGTGCCTAACAAGAGGCTTCGACTTCTCAGCCTGGCGCAATCCTGCAGCAACACTGTCCTGAGCATATGATGCCTTCTCATGCACTAGCACCCCACACCCATCACTGCAGCTTCCTGCACAAGCCCTGTTTTCTCTCTTCCTCCCATCTATGTTCTGTTCTCTACCTGAAAAAGGGTTGCCTCAGGGGACCCTAGATCTGGATGGGAACAAAATTACATTTTTATTTTCACTAACTTCTACCTGAAACTTGGCATACCCACCCACAGTATGGTTTGGTAGGGAGCAAACCATCGTAATACTAGCTTTACCTGAGACTTTTTCACCAAAAGTCCCAGATTTTTCATATCCTATTAGCATTGTTGCTAATTTTACAAAGTATCGATGATTTTCAGAGTATTCAGTATATTCAAATTAAGGTTGCATTAGATCACTGCTAGATCTTGTTGTTTAATGTGCTAAGTATAAAAGCACATGCTACTGTATCACAAATTTACTTCCTGTAATTTTTGATAAAACTATTCTTCAACATTATGTGTCATTTATGAGCCTACATATTCTAATTTATGTATTTAAAAACATCATTTGGGGAAGAAATAAGCTACTCTAGACTACCTGAGGAATATCTAGCACAAAAATGGGTAAGAATCTAATTTAGGATGTTCTGATAAACTACCTTTGTCCCTTTAAAACTTGGTTGAATGATTATTTTCAGCAGTATTCACTACCCTAACCCCACAGGGCTCTCCTTCCTTCCCCTCCACACTCCCACAGGCCCTCTGTATACCTCTAGCTCCCCCATCACACAAAGCACCTTGAAGACAAGATGTTACTCATTTTTGTAAATTCAGCACCTAGTTCAGAGCCTACAACATGGAAGTGAAATAAAATGTTGCTGAAATAAAACACTGTTGAATAAACAAATGTAAAAATACAAGTAGATGAAAAATTTTTGTCTTAAGATCTCTGAATGGGGGCTAACAATTATAGCTATGAGTCCTAGAGTCCTTAACAATGGAGACACATTCTGAGAAACTTCTGAGAAGTTCTTAGAAGTTTAGGCGATTTCACTGTGTGAAAATCACAGAGTGCAATTTATCCTCCTTCATAGTTCATCATTGACTGCAATGTTGTTATAGGACACATGACTGTGGGACTATGACTATAGCTTTGTGACTGTGGGAAGTCATTTAATTCTCTTAGGTTTTTTCCTAAGATATGAAATTTGGATAGCTCGCCCTACTTATTATACTCTGTTGTTGTCTGTGTGAAAAGTGCTCTGTCAAGTTGCAAGCACTACACAGAATTTAGTTATTATAACAAGTTATCAAGTAACACAAAAAGAAATAATTATACCAAGGACAGTCCATTATTTAAAACCTGCCTACAGCCAAACCCCTCTACCTACCTGTTATGAATTAATTCCATCTCCCTTGGGTGCACTTCCCCACCAATCCAATTCATATGTTGAAGCCCTAATCCCCAATGTGGTGGTATCTGGAAGTGGGGCTTTTGGAAGTTAATTTGGTAATGAGGGTAGAGCTGTTAAGATGGGACTGGGTCTCTTACAAGAAGATACATGAGAGAGAGAACTTCTCTCTGCACGTGAGAATACAGCAAGAAGGTGGGTGACTAAACCACCAGAAACCAATTCTGCTGGCACCGTGATCTGGAATTCCAGCCTCCAAAATTATGAGAAATAAATGGCCATTGTTTAAGCCACCAGTCTATGGCATCTTAGTATAACAGTCCAAACTAAAGACACTGCCCTGTAACGGAGGGTGTATCCTGATGCTCATTCTCCACAAATACCCACTGATCCTGCATGCTTTCAGGTCTTTAGTGGATGTTCTTGTTATTATTTCCTACTATTTTGCTAATGCCTTTCTCCTTTGCTGCCTAGGTTGGTCCTACTGATTCCTCAATAGCCAATCTAAGTGTTAATCACCTCATCTACAAACCTCTGTCTAACCTCTCCCTTCCCCACACCTTGCACAATGTATGAGTTAATTTTCTGAGTCTCAGGAGCGCAGGGACTCTGCCCTACTCTTTTTGACCTCCTCTCATTCATCAGGAATTCATGTTTGCCTGAGCATAAAATTGGACAACCAAAAGCCATTAGAAAATATATGAAACAAATCACTGACATTGTATGCTTCCAGTTATTTTAAGGACAGCATGGTCCTAGCCTTATAGGTTTATATTCTGAGTGATGAAGCTGTCACAAGTCCTTTAAATATTCAGTTTTACCTCACTTTAATTGTAAATCCATTCACTGGAGCAAAGCAAGGTGAAGTTCATCTTGCAATGTCTGTTTCAAGTCATATCATAATGCAGAGCACTGTGTCATTGAAAATGTCACTATGAGAGACAATTGACACAACACTTATCAATTCTTCCCATTCTCACTGCACAAAGACTTTGAACAGGAGTGAGAATCTCAGCTCAGATCCCTCACCAAAGAGTGAGAGAAGGGAGAACAGAGATCAGAGGGGCTATGCATACTTCCATGCACAGTAAGTCTGGTCTAACCCTTGTAGAGTAGCAGAAGACAACGTGATCTTCCAGGCCTAAAGAACCCTACAAGGGAATTTCTGACCCCTTTACAAAGTTGCCTTAAGGTTTCCTCAGTTCTAATGAGACAGGAGACAGTTCCCAAGAAAGTACATGTATAAGAAAAAACTTCCAAAATATAAATACAGTCATTAAAGATTCAGGTCAAAATCCAAGTTAAGATTTAGTTCAAGGTCAAACAGTTACCACCTATTTACATTAAGTAAATGATGCCACTTCCTACTTCACACACAACAAAGCACAATTGGGAAAAAGCCTAATTTCTGGACATCTACCTGTAGTTCCATTTCCTCTAATAATCTGAGAACAAGTTGGCTGATTTGTTTCTGTCTACCTTTGAGATCTTCAATTCCCAAAAGTCGCCAGCTTTTTCAATGATGCCCCATTCAGCTTATTAACCATTCTCCCACCTAACATCTAAATGTCCTCTGTAATCTCCTTACCTACAGTCAGGAAGGTGCTCAAGAGCTGTTCTGTGGCAACGGGCTTGATCTCTGTGCGCAGATTCACAAATCTGCCAACCACCAGGGGGGCTCGGCGGAAACCTAAAATCCTTGTTTGAAAAGTTGTAGAACAGAAGAGAAAAATCTTTAGGGATGTATTTTATTAATAATCTTGAAAATTAAGGCAAATCAACTTTGATATGTAAAAGTCTTGTTGCAAGATATTATTTTTAAATAATATTGTTAAACATTATTTTTAGAGGTACAGATATTTATGTTTAATATCAGAATGTATGTAATCTGTTTTAATATATACTTCAGCAAAGATAAGGCAAATCTGGCAAAATGTTGATAATTGCTAAATCTAGGGAGTGGGCAGATGGGTTCATTATACTAATCTCTCTACTTTAGCTAAAATTTTTCTATAATAAAAATTTTAAATAAATGTTAAAGCATTTGAGAAAAAACTGGGCCTAAACCCATACATGGGTTCAAAGCTTTGAATAAAACAGCACACTGACAGAAAATGACACAGATTAAGTAAAAGGATAGAACCATAGACAACTTAATACTGATATATTTGAAGATACTTCTCCTCAATGGTCTCAAAGTACAACCTTTGGCAGAGGACAATCATTTTTTAACACATGGAATTTCCTAGCTAAAAAATATACATCCACTTAAGAGAAGTGGGAGGGGCAGGATTTGAAACACAAAGAACATTTATAATGAAGAATATAAAGATTGTTCATAATTCCACAACCAAGACATAACACTCAACATTTTGGCATATGAGAATGTTTTCTTTACAGGTACATAAACATACACTCACTCTGGTATATCACAACTGAGGTTAAATTATATGCAGTTTTGTATCTTGTTTTTTACTCCTCATTATATGGTGACTCTTTTCCCATGTCATTAGAAAGTCCTTAAAAACAGCTGTGTAATAAATAATCCATTGTTCTGGGCTACAGATGATTCTGTCCTAAACTCAATCTTAGAATCTGTCACAAAAGCAAGGGGATCAAATAGAACACAATAGGAAAATTGAGAGAACATCCTGAGACCAGAGAAGGTGGTTAAATCCTAGTGTAATTGAGAGATAGCAATCTGGAGCTGAAAAGCATCAAGAGCCAGGCTGGGAAAGTCAGGAAGTATTTTTTTTCTCCCACTGACCACTGCCAGATCAAAGAACAGCAGCTAATTTAGTGCTAAGGCACTTGAGCTCGGCTGGATGGCAGTTAACAACAGGGGTGGGGACACTGGCCAGGGATTATTTTTCAGACTTAGAGGTAGAGAAGAACTTGTAAATACAAGCCCTGTGAAGCACAAGTCATAAATTGAAACACTACTGTATTTCCCTAACATCAAAAGTAACCATTTCTGTACAAAGCCTACTCTACTCTGATGGAGATCATAAATTTTGCCAGTAACAGGAGCAAAACAAAATAACTATGACATACCACTTTATATTAGAGCAACAAAAATTAGTATGTTGAAATATTGGTGCATATTGGGGAAATGACCTTCATGCACTGCTCGTGTCTATTAATAAGGACACACGAAGAGTTTGGGATGAAGAAAACAGGGAAACAAATATGGTCGTGGAAAGCCTGATTCTACTGTGCCTTTAAGTGAGGGGTAGGATTTATCCACTCTCTGCAACTTGGTCATAAAAGAGGCAGTGAAAATTTATGGTATTGTGAACAAACATTTATTTAATATTTTCCATATCATTAGATATTTAGATTGCTACAGGTTTTTTACTACTGAAAAATGCTACCTCTGAGACTGTTATGTAAGTATCTGAATTTGATTATTTCTCTATACTTCCTAGAAATATATATATCTACATAAGATAGTTACTTGTTCAGAGGACAAGAACATTAAGATTTTTTAAAATTTTTTAATTATTTTTAAAGATTTATTTATTTATGAAAACAAGAGCTGGGGCACAGGCCAGAGGTGTGGGGCAGGGGGTGAGAGGAGTCACCAGAGACAGAGTGGGGAGCAGAACAGGCGGACTGACTAAAATACACTGCTGAGGGAGCAACAGCCAGACAGTAGAGGTCTGCTGCGCCCTGTGGGTTGCTCCCTGGCTGGCTGGGAATTGAAACTTGTACTGCAGAGGCTGCGGATTGCTTCTTAGTGCTGCATCTTAACCCCTTGCGCCACCAGGGAGGCCCAAGAACATTAAGATTTTTGATCTACAGTGCCAATGTTCCTAAAAGAAACACTGACCCAATTAGTACTATCAGCAGCATGTGAATTGCAATATATTCCTGCCAAGAAAGTATACATGTATACTTTTTTTTAAATCTCTGCCATTTTCAGCAAGTCAAAGTAGTATTTCATTGTTTCAACTGGATTTTTCTTTTTTAATTACTGATGAGGGTGAATGCCCCCACCAAATTTATTAGTAATCAGTCATTGTTATTTAGTCAACTGAGTTCTCAGACCATATTCTACTAAGAGTTTCAGTGTAGTTACATAGGTTTGTATAAACACTTATATATGAAGACTTCCAGTGCTTAGGTTAACACTAGAGTTGACAATTTTCTCCTAGTTTGCCTGCCTTTAAGTTGTTTGATATTTCTTGACATATGAGTTCACTTCTATTTTTATTGAGGTAATCTTGGTCTTTTTTCAGTTGAATCTATTGAGCTTTTTTGTGATTTTTAAATTATTGTTTTCTGCTTAGAAAAGCCTTCCTAACTGACAAAAAGACAAAAATCCACCTTTATTTTTTTAATGGATTTTTTATAGAGTGATTTTTAAAAATAGTGTAATTTCTCTTAAAGTCTGTCACTATGTCCTGATGAATGAGCTGATCAAAGAGCACCTAGGATATGAGACAGTTTAGCTAACAGGGTTCCTGAATAGCAACCTGTTGAAAAATAATAATTTTCCTACTTAATGTAAACATTTAGAATGTCTACTTTTCTCTTGGAATTATTCTAGTTAATGAAGCTGTGTGTATTTTATATGATAGACAATAAAAGTTACTATTATGTATATCATGCTATGTTTCTAGCATATGGGGTAAGTTAGTACTACTTGCTTAAAACAAACAAACAAACAAACAAAAAAAACAGGACTGCTAGGCCCAATTCATGACTGATTTAATTTTGGGATTTGAGTTCAAATTTTGGTTTTTATCCTGTTATTTTATTTACCTAGAACATCTTCACTTATGATCATGATTGTGATGGGGCATACCACAATGAAATAACCTTAAAAAGCCTGGAGTTAAAATATTTATTTTGGCATCCTGGTGCTAGCCAAATTAAGAGGGACTCATGCAAACAGAATGGCCTTAATCAACTACCTAAAGTAAATAACAAGTCAGTTATTCGTGTTGTACCCTTTTGAAGATGTCCATAAGTCCTCTCCAAGCTTTTCTTAAAAGAAAGCAAAATAAGCATAATCCACTGTGATCACACATACCTGTCCAAATGAAAGGCTGCTACCTCTGCATTGTGTCTATCATAACCAGCATATGGTTCCCCTTCTACCACATAGTCTCGGTTATACCTGCAGAGTGAAGAGAAGCACAGATGTAGACATAAATTACATCAGTATCAGAGGTGACAGCACAAGAGGCAGAGCAAGCCGGATTCTGCTCCACAGACACCTTCTCTGTCAACCCAGAGAACCAGCAGTAGATAAGCTTGAGTCCCTGGTAGATAGGGTCAAGATGAAGTGAAGAGGGCCTCCCTGGCGGTGCAGGGGTTAAAGTCAGTGATATGAAGTTGTCACTAGCCACTACAGCACAAGCTCAATCCCTGGCCAGGGAGCTAACCCACATGGTGCAGCAGACCTGTCTTGTCTTGCAGCTGCTCCCCTCAGCAGTGTATTTCAGTAGATCTGCCTGCTCTGCTCCCTACTCTGTCTCTGGCGAATCCTCTCACCCTGCACCTCTGTCATGCACCCCAGTTCTTATATGCATAAAAAAATATTTTTCAAAAAGAGGAAGTGGAGAAAGAAACCAGAATTCTATCATCAATCATTCTATGAATAAACATGGAAGATGTTATTTTTACCCCTCTAAAAGATTTTCAATGTAGCTTAAGTAAAACTATAAGGTAATTTTCTGGAAGGCAAGGACCATCCTTCTATCTCCAACACAGTGGTAAGCCTAGAATTGGTGTTTAATACATTTTACTAAATGTTTATTAGATTGAAGAAAAGGGAAATGTATAATTAAAATGTTTGCTTACCAGAATAGCTATGGTAAGACTTAAAAGCCTCAATTTCTTAAGCAAAAAATGGTCCTGAAACACCTCAGTTTTTGTTAATGAGTACGCAATGAAGCATTTGAAGTTGTTTGAATAATCATTCTTTCTCCTTTTGAATTTATGGTTGTGTTAGTGCAAGGAATACTGGACTGGGAGTGAGAGCTATGTAGAGCCTTGTCACTGTTTGCCTGAGAAAACCTGAGCAAATTCCTTCTCTTCTCTAGGTCTTAGATTCCTTATTTACCATATCAAGGGTCTGGATTAGGAGGCAATTTCTAAGGTCTCTTTCATCTCAAGTTCTATTCCAATGATTTTACATCATATGCATGACATTAACAAAAGATAATTAAAACTGGCATTTTTCTTTCACCAGTCATTTTAAAAGATATGATCTAAACCTGCTAATTGGGAAGAGAAATCATATTTAATTCACCCATGACCTCGACTGCTCACCGGCATTTCCTGAATCAAAAGCAGGCTTAATAGGCTCCACAAGGGAACTGTGAATTAGAAATAAATTAAGACTGAAGTGAAGAGGAGCTACTTGGATCTCCTGTGCTGAAAAAGCCATGGGAAGTGGGAAATGGTGCTGTAAAAGGCAGTGACCTTCAACACGAATGACCTGGGAATGTAAAGTGAAATCATGTCCACAAAACACAATTTTAGGCATTAGAAGACAGCCACAATCACCACCTGGTTGGACACCAGCTTCCTCTTAGCATGGTCAATTTACTCAAATGTAATTTTTTGCTTCTATTGTCAAAGCATTTTGTAGGTTACCTAGGGCTACACTGGCTATCTCCAAATGAAAGTCTGAGTTTTTAAGCAGGACTGAAGCAAAAGCTGACACTATTCAAGCACTTCTCTCTTTACCACAAAGTGGGGCTGTCCATAATGCTGAGGGACAATCCTTGTGTATTTTATTTATCATGACTCAGGGGGCCACAGAAAGATAGGAGGTAATGTGCAGTGCATTCCTTTCAGTGAAACATTAGAACTTTCTAATTCGTAGTTAAAGACTTCTCACAATGAAATGTAAAACCTTAGCAGAATCCAGAGACTTTGGCAGGAAGGAAGGAAAAAGGAAAGGAATAAGAACCAAAATGAAAGAGCTGCAATGGAGTCAGAAGGTCTGAATCCTTAACTCATATTTTGCTATATGAAATACGGAGACTCACAACTGACTTTCTCATTTCCTTACCAGTAAAATGAGTAGTTGAACTACTTCATCTCCAAGATCATTTATTCACTTATACTTACGCTTGGTCCTGCCATTTGGTTCATTTCCCACTATAACTGCAGTTTTTGCTTGTAAATATCAATTGACTTCCAGAATGGATACAAGCTACTTTGAAAAAAATCACTTTCATAATTTCAGGCAAAATGGGCAAAACAGAAGTATCATTGTATTCCTATGTATCTCATCGACCATACATATCTTCTATTTCTGAAAGTCGGACTTGGACAACTAAGCTCCAGAAATGATGAAACCACAAGTGGCTGTGAAAGAAGGCACATGTCTCCACTTAGCAGGAAGGCCTGAGATCCAACTCTCAGCAGAGTGATCCATCTTAAGTCACTGACAGAGCAGTAAATTCATACACTAAATGCCAATAAATCACTCCCATCCTCTGGTGAAGGACAGCAGAGTCTGACCAAGGACATTAATTTGTACTTACACTAGTACTAAATAGTATCTGAGGCCCTTAGGGCAGAACAGCAATTTGCTGGCTGTTTTGGGACTGGAGTCAATTTCCACAAGCACTTAAACTTAACACCTACTTTCCCAGCCTGTACCAGCATCAGGGATGGTCAGCACACTCAGTGTGCAGTGACTGAGAGTGCTACGGCCACGGCAGGGTCCTACTACAGTCTTTAGAATGGGGGAGGAGAGTACTGTGGAGCAACGGTGGACATGGGCTGTTCAGGAGGTGGAAGGGCTTCTAGGGGCCAGTGTGACAGAAATAAAAAGCCACGTGTTGAGAGGAGGACCAGGCGATTCTAATACATAAGCACAAGAGTACGTTGTGGAGGAACGATAAAATTGTTTAGTACACTGGAAACTTTAGATATTACAAACTTTCAAACTAATTTAGATATTACAAACTTCGGTAACTAATTCCTGGCACAGAATGTGAATCACCATCATGTAACCTATTTCAAAATCATATACTCACAGAAATATTTTTAAATTAAAAAAAAAAAAGTTAAATTCTATACTACAAAACTACCACTCAACTTATCTCTGTAGGACCTTAGAGAAGTCTAAAACCCACTCCAACTTTGGGTCATCCATTCAAAACCCACTCCAACTCTGGGTAACTCTTCTTCTACAGCATCTTTAACAGCACACTTTTGGTGACAAGTTGTGTATTTCCTAACCATTCATTTTGTATCTCTAATATCTGGCACATAACAGGTATTTGATAAATTAGAAATCAAGGCTAGTCTAACTGCAAAAAATTCAATCTTCTATGGAACCAAAACATAGTCCATATAAATATCTCCTAAAGAATCATACAACATTAAGAGTGAGAAAAGACTTCAGAGATTTTCTAATATACTCTTCTCATTTTACTGGTGAGAATAGCAAGAAAAGATGAATACTTTTATATAAATCCCAAGTTACACAAGTCAACCAATTAGCAAATATAATTTCTCAGATAAGGACTTACCGCTTAGGTTTGAAGACCACTTTCTGTCCTCCTTCAAGTATCAGTAAGGCTTTCAGTTGTGTCCCTTTATAACCCACATCAGCTTTAATGATTTTTTTGGTGGCCATGGCATGCATGATGGCCCCCAGCTCTGGTGTCTCTTCAGGATACACTTCTCGGGGGACTACCCACTGGGCGGCAATCTCCCAAGGAGACTGCAAGGTGTGGTCCAGCTTGGGCACCAGTTCCACCCGCAAGCCACCCATCATTCGGTGAAAAGCCCTCTGGTCCTCCCGATTGGCAGCTGATGTATCTAAGTTGTCAATCAGAAAAACTTTGGTGAAGATAAAGATGACAAGCAGAATTGCTAACAGCACAACTCGCTGCTTTAGCTTCATGATGACCTCTTTTCTTTCTATCCCTACCCACTCTCTCTCTTATCAAGGAGAGCAGGTGGTGATGGTTATGGAGGCGATTCCATGATTATACACACCGGCCCACTTCTTCACTGAAGTGCATCCGACAATTCCTGCAAGCCCAAATAAAGCAAAATTCAATTAGAAATTGTGTACTTCCACCTTGAATCTTCTGCAAGTCTCAAATACATTACTCACCCTCTTAGCCTTACTAATCTTATACTAGTCCAGGGAAGGACCCAATAGGGAAGAATTGGATACGATAAAAATTTAAAAGTAAATAGGGTGCAAAGTCATCCAGGAGCCATTTGGATGGCTACAAATTCTTAATAAGCAAACACTGAGTAAAAGCACAATAAAAGCAAAATATTATGGTAAGCACAACTCCTTAACTTTCATTTTACCTTTGTAAATTCATAAAGGACATCTGACCATCCTAACACCACTATTGGGTAACTTTCTGGTTCTTATCTTCTCCAAATAAAGCATTATGACACATTATGAGACAGGATTTCCTAAAAATGCCAAGGAGGGTATAGCGGAGAGTAATAACTCCTCCAGATCCACACACCTACGAATCCAGAACGGGTCTCTCTGCTGCTCACATATTTAAATACAATATACAGACACATGTTGATTCTTAACCAGTCTTCCACTAATTATTTTACAAAATTAAAATCCCTGAAAAATATGGATAATCAAGTCTGAATAAATCAAGTAAAGGAAAAACACATCCCTATATCATCTGGCTATTAGTAGAACATGACCAGAAAACCAATGAAACCTGGTACTATAGCAACACTACTAAGCGGGCTGGTCAGGCATGTAGTGAAGATACTGATGCTACCGATACCACTCGCTTCCATGAGGGGCACACCATACTCTGGTCAATTCTTAAGCTAAAAGATTCCAAACGCAACATTTTTGCAAGGGTTTCTCATTTGCATGCTGACAGACTGCTTTCCAAGCCACAGGGCCTTTAAAAACATGCAGGAGCTTGCTCTGCTGTATGTCTACAGACAGCACAGCATTGGGCTAACACAAAGATGACAAGAAGATAACAGGGTGTTGCTTCACTCTCCTATTCATTCCACACCTCAAACCATTAATCGAAGGAATAAAACCAATACAAAAGACTCCCACCCAAATTGGATTCTGCTCTCCAAATAACAGCTGGTAACATCCAAAAACAGCTCACTAGAACAACAGTGTGTTCTAGGGGCAACACCTTGCAGTGAGCCTGTTGACATGAGTTTATTCTTAGTGATTAGCCACTCTTTTCCCATTCGTTTTCACAGAGAAGAGGAAAGTGAAAGTTAAATTCCAATTCTAATTATCTCCAGCCACCTGTTTTGTTTTATCATCTCCCGGGGAGCACATAACACTATTAACTGAAACAAAGACAATTCAAGTGCATCCAAAATGTAATTGTGATGGTATTAAGTTTGGTGTGAAACCCAGTAAAACAGTTCCTTGTGATTACTGGTAACAGCAGTGCTAGAACAGATTTCCAGAGATTTTTGCAAGTTCCAACATTCCAACATGACCTAAGTCATACAACTTCTTCAATTATTTGTTCAATAGTATACATCTTGAACTGCAGAAGGACATGGAAATCCAGCTGCGTCAGCAATAGCTTCCTCAACATCTCCAGCTACATTATCTACAGCCACAACACAATTCTGGCCAAAACCAGACAGCCTGAATGGCCTTTCATTTTCAAAACATTCTTCAGGACTAAAGTCTGGTTATCCCATAAATATCTAATGATGCCGCTCATTTCATTTAGAACAAAGAAAAACCTCTTTATGCCACATAAACATATGTCAGAACATTCAGCATAAAGGTTAGGTATTGAGGTTATTTAATACTAGTGAAAAAGGAAATTCTAGAAGATTCAAAATCCAGGCAAAACCCACTCTCCAACTCCACAATCTGAGTTTGTGTGCCTATAGTTTTGAAATCTCATTACCTTTTGAAGTGATCTCAGATTTATCAATTCAGGGCTGCAAACAATTCATCTATTCAAGTGAGATGGAAATTTTTTATATATTAAGTGAACTGAAGAGTTCAACTGTTACATTCTCTACTATTTACCTCTGCAGTAGTAGTGAGACAGGTTTAAGGAAGAGGCTGGGCAAATTTTCATGTTTGTGCTTAGTCACCAAATTCTGGTAGGACTAAGATGGGGATCTGGCATCGTTCTGTACCACTGCCTACTTTCCCACAGCCACCAGCTGTATCAGATGCTCACCGCCTCCCACTGGCCGACTGCAAGAACTGCTGCTGGGCTTTCAGGTTCTCCAATCCAGACTTGATAATGCAGCACTATCATTTTCTAATCCACAACCACCATGATTTTCTACAAATTCCTTCACAAGTCATTAATGCTCTACCATGAAGCACTTTTAGCAATCTACTCTTCTAGGCATCATTCCTCTTCTCAGCAGCAGCCAAAAATGGCCATGTACAAGCTCTGATCCTTGTAGATGAGTGGCTGACCTTAGTCTTTGTCATTCCTCACTCTGGCACTCTTTCAAAATCCCTTATTCTTGCCCTTGCTTCCCACATTCTCCAGTTAAAAACCTAATTTACCTTTCAAGGGCCACCTCCAAAGTCATTTGTTCCTCCCCACATTCTACAATAATGCTCTTAAACCACTACTTTACTACTTTCTGCCTAGTCCAGTATCTTCTTATAGGGAGTTCTTAATTCTCTTAGAATCAAGGCTTCTTAGTGATATTACCTGTCTTTCCACTCCCCACAGTGTCTAAAGTGGTAAGGGTAGATGCCTTAGTCACTACAATTGAATACACTAAGAACGAGAGTCTGCAACTATTTTAGAACTCTGGTACTGATCTTTGCTACTCAGTATTAACTGAGTGTGTCCCAATGGCACCCTAATGTTGATGATTCTTAATCAGTCATCCTCCTTTTCTTAGAATTCACTTCTCTACCAACAGTCTAGCTACTCAGAGTTCAGCAGGGAGTTTCATAGTATAGTTTCTTTTTCTGAAGAAATAACTGACAATTCAGAAAGGTTTTCTTTTAGTTGGAAAGCTGCTACTCCATCAGCCCACAGGCAAATGCAAAGATATTTAAGAAACTGACAATAGAGAAGTTATAGTGGAATTTCTACAAAATGTCTATGAGTTTGCAAGATTTCAATTCCAGAAAAATGGATCAGATGCATTATACAGCCTAATTCCATTCTCTAACTATAGTATCCTTCTTACTCTTCATGATTCCCTTCTCCTGTATGATCCAGAGGGGAGGATGCCCACAACTGGATTTCCAGGGTATATTATCTTTTTTCCTTATTTGAGACAGCAGCAAACTATACACTGTACAAACTGGGATTCTAAGACAATCCATTTCAGGTACTAAGGAAATTAAAGCAAGATCACTGGGTTTATGCCAAATTATTCATGAAAACTTTACTTGCATTCCCAAAGGAGTCTGCCTGGTGTATTTCATGCACTCACCTCCTCTTATAAATGCTTCCAACAGTGTAATGCTGTCCAGTTATATTATGGCCATTTATTTTAATGCTCTGTTATGTGGAAAAGAGCCTACATCAAAGAACAAATAGCCTTAAGGTAATAACATAACTCAAAAAATGCTAAATACAAAAAAAGGGGGCAGTACAAATGGTAGTCTTCACACTAAAAGCTGGCATAAACTGCCAGACTAGAGTTCTGGAAGGCAGACCTTTATAAGGAATATTCCTCTGAACTCCGGTTTCACTCAAAGCTCTATCAACTAATGGGGCCTGCTATAGAGGTTCATTTACTTTCACTCTTTACACACACACACCCCGCACCCTACATATTTGGTATTTTACAAGGACAAATTTATGACCATCAAGTTGTTTCAGATGACAAGATGTAGATTCCACAGGAGAAACTGAGGTCTTTGAATAAAATCCTCTGCCTAAGAACCTGACTGATGTCTACAGGAACATGCACAGAAACCCACACTGGTGTAGAGGTCTGCAAGTCATCATATGGTAAAACTCACTGTATATGGATGCTGAGGGACAAGAGAACACTTAGCCCAACACTTACTACCTAACTAGGAACTCCCAGTCACCAGGCATGCCCCAAGCCCCACTGGTAGCAGTGTCTCCTTTAACCTCCCTCTGATCAAATGACAACCTCAAACTACTACCAAGGTCACAAAGAATTCCAACTTTTGTTTATAGCAAGAGAAAGTTTCAGTAATAACCCTTTTCATTGTATTTCCAATTCCTTAGTCAAATCAGATTCTTACTACCTAAGTGGAATGTAATAAGCATTGTGAGTGTAATGCACAAAGAAAATGTTCAGTATGGACATTTCATGTAAAGGGCTATTCAGAGAGACATATAGCAAAGGAGGGCAAAATTTATTATATTACAGGTATAATAATCATAATCATATTTAATCATATTTACTCACACAATCTCCCTGCCCTTGAACTTGAGTAGGAATTATAAGGAAGCTTTTGCAGTCTTCTTCTTTGGTAATTATTGGTTTCAGCAAATATCTGAAAGTTTGGTAAAACTTAAAAAAAAAAGTAAGTAGTAAAACCTGAATTTAATAAAGAACTTTCTGGCTGACTGTCTACAAAGACAGACATGAACAATTTCTCCCATCATTGACAGAATCTCTTTTTCCTCCCTTTAAATATGGGCTGGCTTTGTAAGTTGTAAATGCTGTGGAGGTACCTGTATATACCAGTTGTGGCCTCAGTTCTGGCAGCTTCCATTTAGGATCAAACCACTATGTAAGGCAGCTCAGGCTACACTACTTACTGATGAGATGCCTGGCCAGCCCCTGGCTATCTGGGTCACCCTGGCTGAAGTGCCAGGCTTGGAGGTGAATCCACCTAGGGCATTCCAATTCCAGTTGAGGTTCCACAAGTGACCCCAGTGTATAGTATGTGGGTAGAAGAACTAACCAGCTGAGCCCAGCTGACCTACTTAATTATAGGATTTTTTTAAAGCCACTAAATTTTGTAGTAGTTCGTAAAACCCAACATTCTCATATCTATTTCATTCATATCAATTATTTTGTAGACATTAAAAAACATTGGGAACAAAGATACAGGAAATAAATTAGGAGACTAAAAATTCTCTCAGGGAGAGGGGAAGCATTAAATTAGCCATTAACTGTAAATTGATTGGAATAGTATATTTTTAGGTCATATTTGTATATGATAATGCCTTCTACATAGCAATAAACTCATTATGAAAGTTATATGCCATTTGTAGTCCTTTTGTCTTCATTAGATATTTAGAATAATACATAATTAAAGTCTCTTAAAGGTAACACAAGAAAAAATAAAATCTCAACTGGATCATTTATTAAAATCTATTTATATACTTTAGTGCAACCAAGACTAATCTCGCACACTCACAAACTCACAAATTTGTACTAAGTACAAATGCCCAGTTTATAAAGCCTAACAAAGCACAAATAGCAAAAATCACAACCTTTTAATAAAAAAAAAAATTAGATACACACATAGTTTCACTCTGAGTTATGTCTGATATGCTGCCCTTTTGTTTTTAATTGGTAGAGCAGTGTGCTACATTATTAGCTACCCTGATAGTGACAATTATTGTAAGTAAAATCAAGAGCATTCAGAGAGCTTTCCACTTAGCATTACGTGCCTCTATCCAGGGAGTCAAAATCCCCAATACCAAATGGCATCAAGTGTTTATTACCTGAACATATCCAGCATACCCCCAGCAAACCACTCCCCTCCTGCACTGTGACCCACTACCCACAACAGCATATTCTTTTTCATCTTCAAATGAGACTTCAACTAAAAACCAAACTAATGCTAAATATCATTAATCGGGATCTGCATATAATTTTTCCTTTCCCTGCTCTAATTTTCCATGTATGTTATAGCTTCTTAATTTACCTTTGTATTCTAAAGTTTTCTGTAGCAGAGCCTATGCTCTGGATTCAAATGTCAGGTCTGAGTGCCTGCTTTATCATCAACTGTGAAACTTAGGAAAGTGATTTAAGCTCTAACCTTTCTGGGTTTCAGTTTCCTCGTGTGAAAAGTAAGAACACTATTACCTAATTCATAGAATTGTTAGAAATGAACATTACCACAAATACTGTGCTAAAACTAGTGCCCAGAGGACCCAGAGTAATCACTTGTTAACTACTATTCCTAACTCAAAGATGACTTCCTGAGAAGAGAAAAAAATGACAAGAAAATAACCCTCACTAGTTATGCTGTCTTGTTTTATGATCAGGGCTGAATACATAAGTTGCATTACTGAGAGCAAGTAGTCATATCCCTGAACCAAATCCTTTCCTAAACCTGAGGAATAGCCAAGACTATAAGCAAGTAGGCATCTTCAGAGGAGGTAGCATGTGAAGCAGAAAACTGGAAAGCTATGTAAGTAATATGACCAACCTGTTTCTCTTTTCCACAAAGTTCAATTCGGTCAAATTTGATGGAGCTCAGAGAAGTATGAACTTATTCTAATTCATAAAAAGGATGAAAACAGGGCCTCTCTGGTGGTACAGGGGTTAAAGACACAGTGCTATCAAGTTATTGCCAGCCACTGCAGCATGAGTTCGATCCCTAGCCAAAGAGCTAATCCACATGGTCCAGCAGACCTCTCCTGTCTCGCCCACTGCTCCCCTCAGCAGTGTATTTCAGTCAATCTGTCTGTTCTGCTCCCCACTGTCTCTGATGGATCCCCTCACCCCCACACACACACACCACTGGTACACCCCAGTTCTTGCACGCATAAACAGTTAAATCCTTTTTTTTTAAAAGCTGAAATAAAAAATACCCTTCTCAATATTCTTTAGTTTCAAAAATTAGGTCTGTTGGACTGCTTTAAAGATGGCAGTTTTGCATGTCCTAAATCCCTTAAGCGCAACTTAAAGTCATAGATATAGAAAATTCAATTCCCTTATAGTTCAAATTAGTCCAAGAGTTAAAGATTTTCCTCACGGTGTTCACTTCCACTTATATTTATTCATGTCTGTAAATGCAGGCTCTGTAACCAAAAATCCTCTAATAGTTCTCTATGAAGGAAGCCAACTAAAATGATCAGCCTTTCTTACTGGATGTGAGAGTAAGAATGAAAGAGACAATGTTTGTTACCTCTTTGAAAAAAAAAAACTCAATTCTTGCAACCTGTACCATTTAAACCTTAATTTAGGCAACTTCCTAGCCTTCTTCCTTGGAAAATGAAAAGAAAAAAATCTCTAGCTATTATTGCTAAATGAGATTTGTTCTTAAAAAACCAACACAGGCGGTGTTCGCTGATCTAGAAACTGCAGAAATGTCTAAGAATTTGCATTCTGTTTTAAATGGGCCAGGTAGAAAGAAGCCTATGTTCCAGATATCTCTAGGTTTAAGTGTCAGTGTATAAATACCATTTAAGGCTATTACAGAATGTAATTCCTATATGGTGTACAAATATGGAATTTCAAATAATATATTTTCATGCCTCCCATCTTTACTATTTAGTTCGCTACACTTCTCGGAAAGGCTTATAAGCTTGCAATAGTAACACCTCACATTTTAAACCTTATGTTCTTGCGTGTGCCAAGGTATAGGTCACAGATAGCTTAGAAATAGTAGAACCCCAAAAAGGTCTGTGATTATGCTGGCATTTGTGTGTGTGCACGCATTCCTGTCTCCTCCAGTATTATATGAGTTCCCGGAGGACAGGGGTATGTTTTACTTTCTTCCTATGGAACTTCAAGCAAGCTAGCAAAATGCAAGGTACAAGACTATTTGATAAATGCTTGTCAAATAAAAGGTGTGAAAAACAGGGAGAGACACCATTATAATTACAATAATTTCTTCTGAACCATCACTTCTTTTGCTTAAAGATGACCTCTTTTTACAGACATGAGGAAAGTAAGTCCTAAATTCAGATTTATAGTACCCAAAAAAGGGGCAGAAATGTCAAATATGTTATCAATTGAGTGTTTAAACTCAATTTTAAATTGCTACATTCCATATACCCTACTTATACCTTTCAAGGCCACTGCATTGATAACCTGGTTCCTGGCACTGGTTGGCATCAGGAGTAGAGATGATGTAGAAATGCTAAGAGGAAGACTGGAGAAGGTCCAATACATTGCCTAAGAATCATAAAAACAGGGTTAGAACCAGATCTTCAAGTAATCTTGGCCATGCTTTCTGAAATGAACATCAAGCCTAGTACTTCCATATCCTTTCTTTTTTGTTTGAAAGAACTATAGGAACATACATGAATCTATACAGAGAGTAAGTGCATTAAACCAAAGATAAGAAGCAAGAAATGAACAAAAGGTCTCTGGGCAGCCAAAATCATGGTTATAAAGTTCATCCACGAACAGAGAAGAGTCAGACCCTTGCTTAGGTTATTTAGCTTTTTTACATTCATTTTGGAAGCAGTTATCTGGGTTGCTACTCCACAGAAGATCAGAAGCTGAAAGTTTCAAAGAGGGTGGTAGAAACACTAACAACAAAAGTACAGCTTTTCAGCCTCTGAAAGAAGAGACAGATTGACTATTAAAAGCAGATTCAAGAATTCAAAAAGCAATTCCCTCAAAGCCCATGACGCCAGTAATCACAGATTATGATTTACTAATCTCAAGTTAATAAAAAGTTAAACTTTCTATTGTTTTAAAAAGCAAAATATATATTGTAACAAAATATGCACAAAAAGCTATAGCTAAAATAAGAATTTTCGTACATAATGCCTTATGATAACAATTTTATATAAATAAGGTGTTGCCATATACAAAAAACAGAAAGCAAGCATTTAAGAACATGGAATGATAGACTTCACTGCCTCACCCTGTACTTTGTTCTCTTACACACCCAAAACTTGATATTCCTTGATCTTTTTATAATGTACCCAAATTAACACCCTCCCATCAATAGGGCTGTTACCTTGTCAGACCTCAAAGCTCAAAGTCTCTTTTCTACACCAGCCTCCGTTTCTTATATTGGGGTGGCAGATGCACCCCCAGGCTTATCAGGTCTGGAAGTAGGCCTTTTTTCCCTCTTTTGCTTTTGGATAAGACCAATCACAAGTGAGAGCTTTGCATCATATGCTTTTCTCCTCAGTTCTAGCAATCAGGTTAACTGTAAGTCAGTGAAAAGCTGCTTTCAGTTGCAAAGTAAGGTCTTCTGTTCTGTACCCCAGGTCTATGCTAATGAAGGTATTATCCTTGGGGGTTAGAGAGGCAGTTCGAAGAAGGAAAAGAGGGCAGAGATATACAAAGATGGACTGAGCAGCTACTGGAGAGGCACTTCATGTAGTGATAACTCCCCTCCTCCACCCCCAACATAACGGATAAGATGAACAGTGAGGATCAGTGAGGATCAGTGAGGGTCAACTCTTGACCATTACGAAGAGTTTTAGTTTTCCTATTAATGCAAAATTATTCACTACCAATTATTCGCTCAATTAACCTTCGCAGAGAAGGTTGCAGGAGCAAGTCTGTGAAGCTGTACCTGACCACAGCAGTCCCAGGCTGCAGGTGGGTAGAACACCATCAACCACAAAATCAAACCTCCAGGCAGCTCCAAGTAATACCCTTAACATACCCATCTCAATGGCATCTTTTCAACAGACACCTGAAACACATTTTATTGGCCTCTTCTTTTTTTAACAAAAAGATGAACCAAACAATCCAGCACACACAGTAGAATATTTCCCCTTCCCCCATACTGTTTTCCATTCACTTATTCAACCACCAAATATTTCCTGTATACTTACTATGCTATGTACTCTGCAATTACAACAACCTGTAGTGCCCCACTGAAATGTGCTTCCCATCCCAATCAACAAAGTCTCCTGATACTTAGTCCCAGCAACCTGATAGCAGCTCCTTTTTATTGTTTGCAACTGCAGCCACAGAATACAAGGAGCAGCCCCCCGTTTCTATGAGGCAACAGCAATCACCAAGAGGCAACCACTTGCTATTTGAAAAGGTTATCAATTCAAGAACTGAAGGGTCTGCCTTCAGAGTTTACATCATTAAAATGACAAGACACACCAATTGTAGGAAGCTGAAATCTGCCCTGAAAGTAAAGGAAATAAAGAAAATATCATTTAGGATGGAATTAAAATTTCAGAAAAAGATAACAAGCAGAAGCTTTCAGGCTGTGGAAAGATTTAGAATCTACAAATGCAAATTAAGAAAACGAACACAAAGTCAAGGAATTATCAACTCAAAAAAAATTCTATGGCATAAAGGACTGTATCCTGTGACACAAAAATGATAAAAACAGTGATCTGTTCCTTCCCTAATTCAAAGTACTCAAAAAGAAAAGGGTGTGTGTATCCAAGTTTTCATTCTTTAACCAAAATGTAGCTACTTTCCTAATTCCACAGAAAAAAAAAAAACAGAACACATCAATATTACATTTTCACTTGCCATGTTGAAGGAAAGCTGTGAGCTCCAAGAGTTCTTGACCATCTTTTACTTCCATCCATTCCTATCACTGCACTTTATTGTGAGTGAAACTGAGTCTGAATTACTTGCTTGTGTCTTTTTAAATCTCCTTTGATAAGCACTTTCAAACTAGGAAGGACTTCCTGTTGACTTATTCCATTGTAAGGCTCTAGAGGACAAAGTCCAACAACTTTACAAACTTCAGAAAAGTTATTACACAAAATATTAATTTTAAATCTACCTTAGATTGGCTCTGAGTCTAGGTAAACAATTTAATACTTTAACACCTGTACCTCAGTTTCTCAAAGACATGTCTCGATGACAAATAATATACTGGAAGAGCCCTAAGTCTTATCTCAAGGTCCTGCATAAACCCCAGGAATGTTTGTAATACATAAAGGCTCTGCGGTCTCTAATCCAATTTAAAAAAAAATGAAATTTATGGATTAATTTACAACACATGGGTAGGCACAGCAATAAGCAATCGTAACTACCATATTACACAGGACATGGGAACTATAAAGTCCTACAATTTAAATGCTAAAAGATCCCACATTCCTCTCTTCCTTTCAAGGTGAGATATCAAACCAGGGGGAAATTGGCTGGCTAGGGAGGATCCTGATACCTGGCCTTAGACTCCAGTCGCAGAATCAAGCATCTCCCCTTCCCCTCCAAATCATAACTCCTCACCCCAATGATAACATGGCATGGAAGGGGCTCATACTTCCAGAACGACCAACCAACCATGCCCGTTCCCTCCAACATCCGTCAACCCCTTCTTTTCCCACCAGTAACACGAGCATGATTAGAAGGAAACTCTCAACACATCCCATAATCAAGGACGCAGCTCGACAACTGCTCACATTCATCATTAATGGCAACGTTGCGCTTCGCTGTTCCTCGCCGAGCCACCACACCCGGAAATGAAATCTCCAGCGCAACCCACTTCGGACTACCGTGTTATTTCCTCAAGTTGTGCCCGGCGCGAGCGCAGGAGCACGCCCCGGTGGGCACGGCGGACCCCGCGCCCCCCGCCTCCGGCCTGCAGGTCACTCGCGCTTCTCCGCCTCCAAGTGGGCCCGCGAGTGCGCGAGGGGCCCCCGCGGGCGCGCGCGCCTGCCCGGGCCGCCGCAACCGGCGCCCGGAGGAACCCGAGGGCGGCCCCGGGGGCAGCCGCCTCTGGGGACCGCGTCGGGGCAGGACAGTCGGTCCCTCGAAGGACCCAGGGTGTCCCCAGGTGAGGCCCGCGCCTCGGGGCGGGCCGAGGAGGAGCCTCGGGGGCGGGCCGCGTCCCTCCGGCCGCTGCTGTCCGCAGGAGTCCGCCCCGGGCTCGCAGGCGGCGGCGGGCCCCGGTGTGGGACTCGCCGGCGGCCGCTCGGGGGACCGGTGCCCGGCTCCTCAGGGAGGGGGAGCCCCGCCCCGCCCCCGGGTGGTCCCTGCCCGGCGCGGGCCGCGCACCGCGCCCCGCCTGCCGGCCCGCACTTTCCCGCCCGCCGCGCCGCGCCGCGCCGGGGGCGGGGGTCGCGCGCCCTCGCCCGTCACCCCCCCGCCCCCCCACGACGCCGCTCACCTGCCGGCCCTAGGCCCGCTCCATGGCCGCCCGCGCGGTGCGGTGCGGCGCGGCCCTGGCCGCCCCCGCCGCCTCCGGGAGGGGCAGCCCCACACCGTGCTCACCGCTCCCAGCCGCCGCCGCCACTGCGGCTCCCGCCCACCCCCGGCCCGGCCATTCCCTGGCCACCTCTCCCCGCGCAGAGCCGGCCGCCCCACACCCACCCCCCGCCTCCGCGGCCCCCGACTGTTGGTACCGTCCTAGCGCAACGCCTTCCCGGCCACCAATCCCAGGGCGCCATCTGCGAGGCCACGCCCCCGCCCGCCGGTGGGCGGGCCTACAGGGTCCGCTCCCACCCGCCCCTCTTAACCCTTGCGGGCCGGCCCGAGCCGTTTAACTCTCTCGGCGCTGGCTCGTCGAGCTCTGCCTCCTCGCTACCGCCCAGTTCCGCTACAGGAATTGACCTCTTATTTCTCTCCTGCTTTTGTTTTTTTCTTTCTTGATTGTCGTAGGTAGGCAAGCAGCCAGGCAGCGGGACTGGAGAGTTGGGGTCCCCTTAGGTCAATTTGTATCTGAGAAGCACTATCTCTCCTCCTTTTGCCCTTTTAATTGGCCTCGACTTCTACTTGGAAGTTCTGCCTATTTAAATGTATCTCCCTTGACCAAAGGACACCAACCTTCCTGTAGTGAGTACAAATTGTTGTGCCTTAGCACCAGAGCAAAGCCCCCCTACCCCCCCCCCCCCGCACCCTGCCACTTTAGTAGCATTTTACAAAACCGTGTTTCACTTCTTGTCCTATTAGTTGTTTACTGTCTGTTTCTTGCAATGGACGGTTAAGTCCCATAAGGGTAGGGCAGTGTGGGTTCGCAATGCTGGGTGCCCTGTACATTCCCTATAAATAGCTTGAATGAAGGATTCTCCTGCCCCTTAAGTCGTTTCCTTTCCACTCCACACAGAGCATTCGCTTGTAAATGCATACACTTACATTCATTTATTGACCGTAAACATGTGTGTTTGGTGCTTGACCCAGAAATATTATTCACACGTAAGCTTGGATTTAGTGTGCCTGACCCTGAAATACTATAGTACATTTTGTTTCATGGGATAAGATGTGTGAGGGAGAGAGACCGAGCTGACACTGTTTTTCAGGAGATAGTTCATTTAAGCAGCGGAATGTAGTGGAAAGAACTCTTTACCTGCTGAGTAATATACTGGGTGTGTTACTTAACCTCCTAGGGTGTCCCTTTCCTTAATTGGAAAATGGGAGTTAATCACAGTACTTCAAGGGTTTTTGTGAGGATTAAATTAGGAAATGTGTGGGGAAAGAACTTTGAAATTACTGTGTAATGTTAGTTATTATTTATGTGTGTATCTATTGAGGACTAACTGTTGGGAGATTCTGGAGAAATAATTGGTCTTGATACCTGCCCCACACTCTAGAGAGACAGTTCTAGAAGGAGAACACTGGCCAGTGAGGAAGGAGTACAATGTCAAATGCAGTATATCTTGTAGCATTCTTTTACTGGACAGAGTTGGAAAGGCTTTGGGGGCAGGTGAGGATTATTTTCTGGCCAGGGAATGTATAATTTTTGGGGAAATGTGCTAGATGTTATGAACATGTACCTTATTTCTCTACAGAGGAGAAGTGATCTGCCTGTAATTAGTTAATCTTCCTGCACCTGTTCACGACATCAGAAGCTCATAAAACAAAAGAGTAAATCAAAAGTTCCTCTAAAATCTTTACATCAAAAGGACTTTCCTTTCTTGCCTGTATCCCTGACAAGGACAACAGGGGTAACTGTCTACTGTCACTACTCAGAAGGTTTGCTTAACCTGCAACTCAGCTCTTGATGACCCTAAAACACTCCCACCCCCGTCTTTAAGGACAACCAAAGAGAGGGGTTCATGGCATCTCTAGATAACTTACTCCAGTGCTTAATTTTCACATTCATCAAATCTTCAACCTACCTCATATGCTTTAGGGCAAATACACCTTTTCCCCTCTCTGTCCTCAGTGAAGACCCCTGGGCTTGGGGCCTCTGTATCAATGGCTCTGTCCCCAAGTTTTCTTTTTTTTTTTTTAAAGATTTATTTTATTTATTTATACAAGCACTGGGTACAGTCAGAAGCGTGGGAGGGTGAGAGAATTCACCAGAGCCAGAGTGGGGAACAGAAAAGGCAGACAGACGATATACACTGCTGAGGGGAGCAGCGGGCGGCACATCTGTCCCCAAGTTTTCTTTTCACCAGCCCAGTGGTTGACACTCCATGAGGTTAGTTTCTGCCCCTTCTCTGTAATTGATCCTATTTTGCAACCCTTCAGTGTCAGTACAGTCTTGGTATTGCGGGGAATTCAATAATTTAAAAAAGAAATTCTGACTTCAAAGAGTTTACCTGACTAGTACATGGGAAGCAAATGCAAGGAATAATGCAGTTACTTCGATTATGCAGCGCAGCCACTATGATCACTGAAAGAATCAGGATCCAGGAAGTTAGTGTGGGCTGGTATTGTCAGGGAGGGAGGATTGAGATGAGCAAAATATGAGTGGGAGAAAGAGGGGCAATTTGAACCAGAATCAGGCACTGAATATGAACTCAAAGACAGACATCCTCAGAAGATGATGCAAAGTGGGAGAATTGGTTTGTTGGAGTGGCTCCAGGATGCTGAGCCCTGCCCTCCAGGGGCCCGCAGTATAACCTGCAGAGACTTTCTGGCCTGGGCACAGACTGTGATGCTTTTCCCCATCAGGATGAAGAGCTGAAGCCCCCACTCCCACTCCCCAGATATCCAGACACTGCCCAAATTGGGGAAAGGAAGCCTATGCAGTGCCAGACTCCAACTCTACTGCTGATCTTCTGAGGAAGGGGGCTACTGGGAAAGGGGTGGAGCAGAGGGGCCATCTGGGGAGACTTTAAAAGGGAGTGAGGTGGGCCTCCCTGGGGGCACAAGGGGTTAAGACCAAACCTATGGGGCTATCCGCAGCCACTGCAGCACGAATTCGATCCCGGCCAGGGAGATACCCACATGGTGCAGCAGACATCTCCTGACTCGCCTGCTACTCCCCTCAGCAGTGTATTTCGGTCAGTCTGCCTGTTCTTTTCCCCACTCTGTCTCTGGTGAATCCTCTCACCCTCCACACCTCTTGCCTGTACCCCAGTTCTTATATGAATAAATAAATAAATCTTCAAAAAAATAAATAAAAGGGAGTGAGGCACATGGATGTGCTCTCTTTATAGTTGGGACTACTGTGGAAGGTATCTGCACCTGTGGCCAGGTGAGCATTGGACTTTGGGTGATGGGGGAGGGGTGCAGTATTTGGTAAAAAAAAAAACTGCATCCTCTGGACAGCAGGACTTACTCACCCGGCTGGCTCCTGTAACTGCAGCTCTGCCTTGAACCATAGTTCCCCCTCTTCCTCTACCCTGTTAATTACAATATACATTTTGTTATCTCTTGCTGCACCAATGGCACTTTTGTTTGCATTTCTGACTGTGAGTGGCCAGACTCAACTAGTGAGAGAGGTTGTAACCTGGGGATAGGTCCTTCCTTCCTGCCTGCCTGCCTCCCTCCCTCTTTCCTTCCCTCCCTCCCATGAATGTCTACCAAATGGGAGACACTGAACTATACCCAGACCATCAAAGACAAAGACAGCCTGATCCCCATCCTTGAGAAGTTTACAGTCTGGCATTAAGAAGTAGAATTGGTCTGAGAGCCCCCATTGGTCTGAGCACTTTATCAAGACTTCCGTGATGCTTCTTTTATAACCCTTGTGATATATTGTGACTCCAGGTATCTATCTAATCTCTGCCTTTGCCTCTCTCCTGTCTCTGAACAGCAAGGCGCGTAAACACAGTCTGACTTGACTGGATCTTCATCTCCACTTGCAGAGTGCCTCCTGCGGAGAATCTATTTTGCACTGCTGTGCTGAAGTGCACCAGAGGTGAAACCAGAGCAAGAATGTGGCCATCCCCTTCAGCCAAGGGGCAGTGCACCTACCTCTTGCTAGAGGAATCCTGGTTAGTAGCCCTAGTGCAGCGCCCTCCTGTGGCTTCTCCTTGGCCCCCAGAATTCATTAGCAACTCCCCTGCTTGGCATTTTCCCAGTCTACCTTCCCAAGCCATTTTCTGCTAATTCTTTACCCTCTCCCTTAAGGGGCTCACTTGTTCTCTGAAGCTAGCCCCTCATCCCACCCCCACTGTTGTGACTATGCCAATTCTCCCTCCGGAGTCCCATCTCACCCCACCACGACCTCCACTGGTAAAAGTGTTATATATCTGTCAAATGCCTTCACGAAGCCTTCCTAACCTTGCCACCTGTGCATGTTATAAGGGCTTCTGAGACCCATTGCTTTGTCCCTCTCTTGTGGTATGGCTTGTAGAAATGTGTCTTTGGTGACATGTCTGGCCTCTTCCCCTGGATTGTAAACCCTGGAGTGGTAACACCTTCAACGGCCCATGGCAGACACACAACGCTTGAAAGAGAAGGTTTAGGAGAACAGGTCCTACAGAGGTGGGAAGTCAGCTCTGGAGGCCTCTTTCTAGGCCCCTTCATCTTGGTAAGCATTTTCTTTAGACTTTCAGAATTTCCAAGTCTGCCAATGTATCGAGCCCCAGGACTCAAATAACAGTCCAGCAATCCGGAGGTATAAAGGGAGTATTGTCTCAACGTGCCTACATATGTGAATACAAAACACACAAACACACACACACACATACATTCCTTCTTTTTAGCCCTCTTAATGCACACACTGTGATGGAGCCTGCTGAAACCAATTAACTTAATGCTACACCGAGAAAGTTGAAGGGAGCTACAGGAAAGCTCATGCTGTTCCAAGAAATCAGGAGCCTGGGGAGAGGGTGAGTGAAGGAGCAAATGTCCCTGCCAGGAGCTTGTGCGCTGCCTCTCAGCTTCCCAGACAGGTTTGTTCTCAGGCTGGGGCTCTCTGTGGACCACTGTGGCTGCATTTCTTTCTCAATTGAGCAAAGCCCTTTCTTTCATTCTTCTACCAGCTCTTTAGAGCTATTGCGTGCCCAACCCTTGCATAAGCACTTAGCACTGCCCACTTAACCCTTCATGGGACCACTGTTGATGCAGTCTGAGTGAACCAGTCAAGTCTGAGTCACAGCGTTGTAAGGCACACACCTTCTCTGCTAAGAATTAAGGATGCATATTTTGAAAGTAATGGCAATCTTTCGGTTATTCCTTCTCACTGTAGTACTTTTTTTTTTTTTTAAGATTTATTTATACAAACAAGAACTGGGGTATTGACCAGAGGCATGGGAGGGTGAGAGGATTCACCAGAGACAGAGCGGGGAGCAGAACAGGCAGACGGACCAAAATACACTGCTGAGGGGAGCAGAGGGCGAGACAGGAGAGTTCTGCCTCACCATGTGGGTATCTCCCTGGCCAGCCAGGAATCGAACCCACACTACAGAGGCTGTGGACAGTTTCACAATGCTGCCCTCAACCCGTTGCACCACCTGGGAGGACCCCACTGTAGTACTTTTTTAAGAGCAGCTTTCAAGAGTTGGAAATAACCTAAGTGCCCATCAACACATGAATGGACACAGAAGATGTGTAGATATACACAATGGAATACTACTCACCTATATAAAAAATGAAATCTGTAGTTATCAACAACATGGATGGACTAGGGAGTATTACGTTAAGAGAAATAAGTCAGAGGGAGCAAGGTAAATACCATATGCTGGGCCTCCCAGTGGCGCAGTGTTTGAGCGCTGGGTTGCGAAGCTGCCTGTAGCCTCTGCAGCATCAGTTGATTCCTTGGCTGCCGGGCGAGGGGTCCCACATGGAGCGCGCAGATCTCCCCAGCCACGCCTGCTGCTCCCCTCAGCAGTGTACTTCGTTAAGTCTGCCTGTTCTGTTCCCTGCTCTGGCTCTGGTGAATTCTCTCACTCTCCCACGCTTCAGACTGTACCCAGTGCTTGTATAAATAAATAAAATAAATCTTTAAAAAAATACCATATGCTTTTACTCGTATGATACAAAAGGAAACCAAACAAAGGAACTAAATAAAAATATACTTATACATGGCAAGACCAAATGAGTGGTTACTAAAGGGAAGGGGTTGGTGGGTTAAGTTGGGTGAAAGGAGTCAATTATGTGGTGAAGGATGGAATTGGACTTTTATTGGTGACTTAAATGTTCTATTTACCGCTGTTGATTTATAATGCCTGCACACCTGAAACTTATGTTATAATGCAATGTTTCATCAATAAACCATTAAAAAATTAAAAGGCAGATTTATTGAGATATAACTTACACACCATAAAGTTCATCTGTTTAAAGTGTGTAAATCAGTGGTCTTTAGTCTATTTACAGAGTTGAGTTGCTATCCCTATAATCTGATTTTAGAACATTTTCATCATCCCCCAAACTAATATGGGTGATTTTTTCCTTTCATTCTGAAAATATATTTATCTGTTTATTTTTTTTTCCTGTTCATTAAAAGCAAAAGGAAAAATACATGAGGGAGAAGTGAAACTCCTAGAGATACTCAGCATGCAAAGGAATTATAGCTCTCAAAGCTGTGTTTCACTTAACTGCCATGTCTAGCTGCAGTCATTTAATTAACTGTTCCAAAATGCATGCTTTGTTGTTGTGTATGCTCTTGAGTAAATGTGCAGGGCCACATCCTCAAAAAATTTTCTAGTTTGTTGTGTCTTTCTCTAATGCCAAAGGGCTCTTCAGTGGGTTTGGCAGAGACAATATTGCAAATTCCAGATTGTTAATTCCCACAAGGCAGTCATTTTGTAATATGCTTTGGATGGTACCACATGCATATGGGCATTTAATACACTTTTTCTTTTTACTATGATGGAAGCGCTTTGATTTTTTATTCACTCAGTTTAATGCATGAAGTAATTGCATTAATTACTGCATGAGGTAACTGCGGCCACATGGGAGTTCCAGGTTCCTCAAACTTCTCTCCAGAAGTTTCCTGCTCAGAGTGCCAGGAAGCTCCCATCACCCACAGGTAATGTGTTAAGGAGGTAAGCCGAAGGATCTTTGAACCTCTCTCCTGACTAACCCAGAGGGGTCCTAAAGTGGCAGTCCTTACCCTGACTGCAAAGTAACTTTTAAAATATCCTATGCCTGCCCCCAGCCTCAAAGATTCAAATATAATTGTCTTAGGGGTGAGGACCTAGCAAGGGAATTTAAAAAAAAAATCAAAAAACGACTCAACAATCTAATTTGCAACCCAGGCTGAGAAACACTGTTCTATTAGTCAGTAAGCCAGAATTGTATTAGAAATTGCCTTCTTTTTAAGGCAAAACCAGTTGGATATTGGCAATTTCATAGCAATCGACTTAATATATAGGCAACTGATTTTTTCTTTTTGAGGGAGAGGAAAACTTAGTCTTTGAGAAAATCTTCTACAGGAAATCAGTCCTTTCTCTCCAAACCCTGGAGAAAAATTGATAGGGAGGCAAAAGACCTGGGCAGTGAGGATATTCCCCATTAGTGGACTGGACTCCCTGCCTCTGACCTCCCAGTGAAGCTTAAACATTCACAAGCCCGTGACTGCCAGCCATGAGGGAAGTAACCATTTGGCAAGCCAAGGATGAGACAATCAGAGTGTCAAGGGACTATGACAGAGCCTAGTCCCTTTTTCAAAGGCATTTACATTAAGAATATTGTGTATATATATTACATATATGTTAAATATATAAACTACAGGGCAGACCAAATAAACCACATGTATAAGTGAAATCTAGTGCTCACGGCTGTAGTCTGTGACCTTGTTCTTAAAAGGTAGACGTGCATGAAACAGGGAGGCGGCTCAGAATATAGGAAGATAAGATACTCAATACAGTGGGACTTAGAACCCAGGGAGAAAAACCCAATGCCTGGTGTACCTTGGGGAGTCCTGTGGGTGAAATGGGGAGACAGGGCAGTCCCTCAGAGGAGGGAGTATAGGGTACCCTGAAGGGAGTAAGGATTTTCAGAGAGGTTACCAAATTCCTGGCAGAAATGGTAATGCCAGAATAGTATTTCCCCCATAGCAAGGTATATCAAAATGAGGGAGGAGATAATTAAAACAGTAAGACAATGGCCAAGTCACCTTCGAATCTGTCTTTGGGTTTCTAATTCTCATTGAATATGACCACCACTCACCAGAAAAGCCAGTCTAGACTCATCTTCCTCACCCTTTCCTCCTGTTAGTACCATGTCCTTCCATCTCCAGCTCATTCCCTCAGGCTACCACCGCTGCTCACGTACACATTCCCTTTTCTCACCCCTGAATTATACCAATGGCCTCTTTTCTGGCCTCTCTGCCTTCCCACCTTAACACCTTGCATGAATTATACCAATGGTCTCTTTTCTGGCCTCTCTGCCCTCCCACCTTAATGTCATGCATTCTAGAAAATCGATGTAGACAACTACATCTGGAAAGATTCTTCTAAAAGAAATCCTGAACCGTATTAGTGATCTGGTTCTCACCCTTCAGTGACCCGGGGAGTAAGGCCAAGATTCTCGGGAGAACATGTGAAACCTTTAGAATGTGCCCCACCTGCCCCCACAGCCTCCTCTGCTTCTCTTTCCACACACTTTTTATTCTGGAAGTACTGAACTGTTTGGAATCTTCCTGCATACCCATGCTAGCTCATGCCTATATGCTTTTGTTCAAGTTGAAGTTGTTCTTTCTGAAATTCCCTTCCCACCTTCTTCCAGCCTTAACCTTTAAAATGTCATTTTTACTAAAAGGCACAGTACCCCACTTCCCACACCTCCCTCTATCTTACACTGATTTAACATCTTCTTTTTAAAATATATGCATTTACTATAAATTTTCCTCTAAGCACTACTTTAACTACTTGCATCCTAGTTAACATGTTTTGGTATCCTGTGCTTTGTTTTCATTTCATTTCCTAATTTCCATTAGTACAGATTTATAATCATTACTTTTCCTCATCCTTATAGCTAAATCATTTGTTTCTCATGCCAACTGAAAGCTCTTTAAGAGGATGGATTATGTCTTATTTATATTTGTACACAGAATATTCTATGTGGTATATTTGTATGCACAGAATCTGCTACACAGTAGTTTCTCAATAAATATTTGTTGAGTGAGAAGAAAATGGATTGAACACTGCAGAGGCCAGCAGAGGCTAGAAGACTTTACCAGATCACTGACTAAGGATGCATAGGTGGCTGAACTAAATTTACATCATCATTGTGACAACTCTATGCTTAGTACACCTTCATCTTTAGCGAAGTTAGTCAGTTGTGGGTAAATGAGTGATTCTCGGCCAAATCCATTTCTTCGTAAGTTCTAGGGCAGTGTTGGCGATATCAAAAACATTCTTTTACTATGGTAAAAAAATAAAAACAAAAAAAGGGTGGGAATTTTATGGGGACAATAACGAAGATGAAAATGCATGCATCGTACAAAAATGAAAAATGATATAAAATATATAAAATAAAAATTAAAAAACCCTAGATTTATATCTAGTTGATATAAATGTGATGTTTAGTGGGATGGGTAGTGGAGGATGGGTTAGGTCTAGTAGGGAGAGAGAGAAAGAGAGAGGGAGGATATGGATGATTGTCAGGAGGCCAGAGAGTAGGCATGAGAACTGAGCTCTGATAAAGTGCTTACAGAAGGAAGCAAACCAACCTCAAAAACACCAAAAGGAAAACTTTTAATAATAACGGTTGGACCAAATTATCTGATATCAGCAACAAAAGCATTTCCATGACCTCCGTTCAAGGGCCTCAAAGTCATGGAGTCTCGTGCAAGGATGTACTGACTTTGAACTTGATCCAGTCTCCCCATGTTACTGATGTGGAAATAAACTCAGAGTTGGGTAACTTGCCCATAGTAACACAGCTGGTTAGAGAAGAATCAGAACTGGATCCTGGATGCCAACCCTCAGTCCTCTCTCCTCGATGTGGCTCTCTGATAGCCCAGAACTATCTTCTCATCTCAACCCCCTGTCAGAAAGAGGCCTGTCTCTGCACCTGGCTCGTGATTAACTTCCGGTAGCATTCACAGCTCTTATTATTATATGGGGTAGATGCTGTTGGCTTCCCACCTGACAGTCATTTCTTCATCCTTCCCTCCTTCAGCCTCTGGTAGGGGTCAGATATTTTTTACATCATTTTTCATTTTTGCACAATGTATGCATTTTCATCTTGGTTATAGTCCCCACACAATTCCCACCCCCTTTATTTTGACCATAATTCTTCCTACCCGCCCCCCATCCGTAGTGTGTCTCTGGTTTATAGTTGCTTGATTTTGATTTTTACTTTATTATAATTAGTCTTTTCCCCCATCCCTTATTTAGGTTTTCTAAATTCCTACTATGAGTGAGACCATACAATTTTTTTTTTTTTTTTTTTTTTTTTTTTGCAGCCTCTCAAACTGCTAGAACATGGACCTCTGAGTGATTCAAGTTGATGGGCCTGGAGGAGAAATCGCCTGAAGGGCTTCTGGGAGACCTTTCCCTTCTTATTAAAAGGTGAAAGACGAGGGGGAAATGCCCACATTCCTGCTTTCAGAAAACTCTGTCAAGAGGTTCGTGTAGTTTGGCAGCACATTACAACCATGAAGGAAAAGTGTAAGGATGAGGCCAACCCTCTGAAAAAGGCAGAAAGGAAAACTAGAACTATTAGACACTTTTCTTTTTTGCAATTTTGAACTTCTGAAGTGTAATACTGTTGTGACAGGAACTTTGTTGCCACCTCGCAGCAGGAACGTGATGAGAAACACAACAGTTGTGGAGCAGGTTTGCAAGGCAAGACTCTGCTACTTGAGCAGAAGTTCTTGGGCCATTTAGTGAAATCATACAGGCTAGTAAAAAGTGATGCTGTGACAATGGTATGAGGAATAAAGTCTGGAGGGTAGGATGGAATGGAGGATAATGTTTTATGAAGAACAGAGAAGGGGGCATTGTGACCATAACTCAAGAGACATTTGTGTATGTACTGATGTTATCACAGGCAAAGTTATCCTGAGACCACCATGGAGATCATCACGTAACAGGCCAACCTCAGCCTAGGTGTCCCTGGGCCTGCCTCGTGATATGGGCTATTCTCCTTGGGTAGTCAAGGAATGCTCTGTTGTGATTTGCAGACAGCAAATAAATCACAGTTGCCCATGAGTGCTCATAGGAACCCACATAATACCTATATAGAAATTTATTAAGCACATAGACCTTTCATAAATTGAATAACCCATGTTACTAGCCTCTTCTAATCACTACTTATCTCTAGTGGCAGACACTATCCTGGCACCTAACATCGTAGACAACTTTTGCCTGATTTTATACCTTTACATAGATGGAATCTGATTGGACCCTGAAGGTCAGGGTTCTGAATACATAGAACTCTTCTGTGTCTGCGTCTTTCATTTCCTTTATGTCTGTGGGATTCATTCATGTTGGGAGTAGAGGTAGGCAATTCATTTTCATGGTTGCATAGAATTCCATTGGGAGAATATGTTGTGATTTATTCACTTACTCTTGGTGGACATGTGAATAGTTTTCAGATTTGGAGTGACACCACTAGTGCTGCCGTGGGCATTCTTCTGCCATGAAGACTGGGTTGCCTGGTAGTACGCTGCTGAGTCACTGGGTTATGTTCAGCGCTGGTAGGTAGTGCTCATTTTCCAAAGGAGTTGGAATTTCCACTCACTCCAGCAGGCTACTACAGCAGTAGAGCTACCTGGATGCTTTCTGAATCTTTGAATTAACGAAACCTGGAAATGTCTACTTCCAAAGTGTGTGTGAGGAAGGGCAAATCAGAGGATCTGTTACATGCAGACCAAAGTACTCCAACTAAGGCACTCTACAAGCATAGATCAAGTTGCTCTGCTCTGAAAGACACCTTTCCTTTAAAGGTCAACACTCCTGGGCCTCCCTGGTGGCACAAGGGGTTAAGCGTCAGCACTGTGAAGCAATCTGCAGCTACTGCAGCCTGAGTTCGATCCCCGGCCAGGGAGATGACCCACATGGCGAAGCAGACCTCTCCTGTCTTTCCTGCTGCTCCCCTCAGCAGTGTATTTCAATCTGCCTGTTCTGCTCCCCACTCTTGTCTCTGGTGAATCCTCTCACCCCCTGCATCTCTGGCCTGTACCTCAGTTCTTTTTTTTCTTTTTTTTTTTTTTTTTTAATAGAGGCATGTTTTATTTATTTATTTATTTGTTTGTTTGTTTTTTTGTTTATACATGCACTGGGTACAGTCAGAAGCGCGGGAGGGTGAGAGAATTCACCAGAGCCAGAGCGGGGAGCAGAGCAGGCAGAAGGACCGAAGTACACTGCTGAGGGGAGCAGCGAGCGGCAGGAGAGGTCTGCGCGCCATGTGGGACCCTCCTCCAGTGGCCGGGGAGCAGCCGGGGATCGAACCAGCGCCACAGAGGCCGCGGGCAGCTTCGCAACCCAGCGCTCAACCGCTGCGCCACCGGGGAGGCCCCGTACCTCAGTTCTTATATGCATAAATAAATATATCTTTAGGGCCTTCCCTGGTGGCGCAGTGGTTGAGTGCTGGGCTGCGAAGCTGCCCACAGCCTCTGCAGCGCTGGTTCACTCCCTGGCCACTGGTGAGGGTCCCACATAGCGAGCAGACCTCTCCTGCTGCGCCCATTGCTCCCCTCAGCAGTGTGTTTCGTCAGTCTGTCTGTTCTGTTCCCTGCTCTGGCTCTGGTGAATTCTCTCACCCTCCCGCGCTTCTGACTGTACCCAGTGCTTGTATAAATAAATAAATAAATCTTAAAAAAATATATATTTATCTTTTAAAAAAATGAAGGTCAACACTTCTGACCTGCTAGGCCACAGTATGCCCATCAAAATGTCCAGGAACATTTTCCTGCATAGATCAGGCCCTCTCTCATTTCCGGTGACTGCTGTGTAGCTGTCCTGGTCCACTGGACATCATATAACCTAGGAAGGCAACTTTCAGCTTCTCCGGTTGTATAATTCACCAAATAAGGCCCCCATTACACAGAAGTAAATATAGCATGTTCCATGAAAGGTAAGTTCTGGAGAAACATGCAAGGGAAATGAAAATAATTTTGGCCTCTGTCTTTACCCTCCTCATTACACAAATACAGACTGGCAATTCACAAATCAACGCAAGGTTTTCATCATGCAAAAGTTTGGAGTAAGGAGGAAAAAAAGTCATAAGTAAAATAGTTTATACAGTGCCTTTCCTTGTCCTTTTTAAAATCAAAAGAGGTTCAAGCAACAACATTCTCCTGAGTTGAAACCAGCAGGGGCTGGGGCAGCTCAGGACAGTGCTCCTTTTATGCTCTGGCAGTGAAGACTGGGCTTATTCATAGAACTTTCTGGGCTGTTAGACCACACCCTTTCTGGGCTGCTGTGGGTGAACCATGGCTTAGGCTGGGCCTTGATGGGGTTGCTGACCTCCAAGGAGAATCTGGGGTCCACTTCTGAAGCGGCCTTCCTGTGTGCAAGCATGCTGACTGGCAGCTTTAATGTCAAGTATGAGCCATTGCTCTTGAAGCTTTCATCCCATATTTCCTAAGCTGCTGCCACGAGCAGGGCTGGGAAGGATACAGGGCATCAGCTTGCTGGAGACACAGACACATACTCAGAATCACAAGACAGTGATTTCTCTTTTTTTCTTTTTCTTTTCTCTTTTTTTTCCTCAAGGTTTATTATTAAAAACAATTTTTTTTACCCTAACATTGTATTTTAAGATTATAGAAGCTTCAGGTGTACATCGCTGAAAATCACCATGTGTACACACACTACATGAAGTTCACCACAAGTCCAATTCTATCCTTCACTGTACACAAGACATTCTTTTCATGCCACTTGCTCATATGGCAAACACCTACCTGCCAGCTATTTTTCCCAGTGCTACAATTTCCATAGAGTTGGAGTGTAGGGGAGGCTGGGTAGGTGGCCAGGGAACTAGATGGGACTTTTTTTTCTTAGATTGTACACTGCACACTAATAAATACAGTAAAGTTTTCCAAAGATGCCTTTATTCATGTACACACATGGAGAAAAATGTCAGTTTTCCATATCACGTATTTCACATTTAAAATGTGTTTCTGGTTTTCTTACCAGAGGTAGGGGAGGCAATGATGGAGAGGGTGGGAGGCTGCTAAAGCCAGTTCTTCTCAAGTCACCCGCCACCCCCAGCTGTCTCTAGCCAGCCCTCTTTAGGCAGAAATGGTGGCATCTAATGTTGGGGAGCAGGGAGTCATTTTTGTGTGACCAAATGATGCAAGGCAGGCTAATGAGTGCTGTTCCTTAGTCTGCTTTCTGGAACATGCTTTCACTGTGTAGTGAACACCTACTGAAGCCAGCTGCAGTATGGGGTCCTGAGGGTCTGAGAATCCTCGTTCTCTGAACTCACAGGGTGGGGAGTCTCTAGGATTAGTGTTGCCTGATAAAATACAGATACCCAGTTAAATGTGAGTTTCAGATGAAAAAAAAACACACTTTTTAAATACAAGAAGGACTGTGTGATATTTTGATTTGCTGAGTCTGGCAGCCCTCCCTGGGAGAGGCCATATAGAAAGCCAAGTGCTCAGGAAGTTGAGGGAAAAGGACTTCCTGCTTTAGTGCTTAAGTGACCTTTCCCTCAAGGACACCACAACCTTGCCAGCACTCTCTAGCCTGCAGCTGCATTACTCTGAAATGGCAGTGTGCACATGTGTGCTTAGCATTAGTCTCACCCAGGAGGCAGGAAGCTGCTCCAGGGCAGGGTCCTTATCCATCTGACTTACTGTCCTGATCTGTAGGGACTATTGTTGAATCCATGAGTGTCTCTGTGGAGACGGGAAAGGGCATTGCAGTCAGAGGAGGCTTCACAGAGGAGGTGGCATGGAGAAAGATCTTAAAGAAAATTAGAATAGGTGGACATAAGGGTGGAAAGGGTACTCCAGGCAGAGGGACCAGTGTGAGCAGAAATGGGGACCAGAAGAGCAGATGGCTAAGTTTTGTTTTGTTTTTTTTTTTTAAGATTTATTTATTTATTTATACAAGCACTGGGTACAGTCAGAAGTGTGGGAGGGTGAGAGAATTCACCAGAGCCAGAGTGGGAAGCAGAACAGAAGCTCTGAAGTACACTGCTGAGGGGGCCAGCGGGCGCGGCAGGAGAGGTCTGTGCGCCATGTGGGACCCTCGCCGGTGGTCGGATTTCGAACCAGCACTGCAGAGGCTGCGGGCAGCTTTGCAGTCCAGCGCTCAACCGCTGTGCCACCAGGAGAGGCCCCAGATGGCTAAGTTTTATAGGTGTGTAGGGATGTATTTGGCAAAGAGGTGGGGAGTGGGAAGAATAGCAAGGGGTTAACCTCCAGAGGTTCTCCTGCCCCTTCCCCACTGAGGGAGAGCCAGAGAAGGTCTTAAGGGGAAGAAGAATTAGAGGACTATGAGGTCAGCACAGAGAGGGTAGCCTGGGGGGCTATCTCAGCCTGGTGCAGACCCACGTATGAGAGGATGAGAACTGAACATCAGTGTAGATGGTATGGCTGGAGAAAGGGGAACATTTATGGGTAGTTAAAAGGAAAATCAACAGGACTTGAGGCACAAAGTGCTAGATTTCTGCCTCAATTGAGGGATAGGTAGTGATACTGCAGCAGGGTCCTGAAGACTCCAGGGGTACAGGGGCAAGGACTTGGGTAGGGAGGAAGGACTTTTAAGCAGAGCAAGCAGTGTGGGTACTTGCATGGAGGAAAAACAGACGTGACCTTGTAGGGAGTAGTGGGCATTCTGCATGTCCAGGGCTAACTGATCATGAAGACCCCATCCTGCAGTTCTCACTATGCAGATAAATACAGCTCATTCCCTGGCTCCATTGCCTGGGAGAAGTCCTGGGTTATGGGTAAGTTGGAGTTAGTGGACATTAAGTTTTCCTCTGTGCCCCCAAAGGGACTCTGCATTGCTATGACCTCAGACTCCTGGGGAGAGTCATGGGGGTGGCTCAGTTTAATGGCAGTAATAGTGTTTCATTGAACAGTGGTTGTTCCAAAACCACATCAACAGTAGGATAAGAAATTATGCTCATGAATATCAGGACCTGTCCTAGTCCTTGAAGACAATCTGCCCTTCCTACTTGAGCTCAAGGAGTGAAGTTCAGGTTCATGAGGAAAGAGTAGATATTTTTCCTACTTGATTAACAAAATATTGCACACAGTAACATTCTTTTTTTTTGTATATAGTATATGCATTTTTACACACACACACAGATTGTTGTAACCACCATCCCAAGCAGCATACAGAACAATACCCAAAAGCTTCTCTTCTGCTGTTCCTTTTTATCCAGACTTTTCTGAACAGATTCAGATCTATCCTTGGTTCCTATATTTTTGTCTTTTCCAGAATATCATACAAATGGACTCATAACTCATATAGTATTCATGTAGCATGTAACCTTATGAGACTAGCATAATATGTTTGAGATGTATCCATGTTGTTGCAAATATCAGTAGCCCATTCCTTTTCCTTGCCAAGTAGCGTTCCATTGTCTAGGTGGAACAGTTTATTCATTCATCATTGAAAGACATTGGGGCAAATGCAAGTTTCCAGTTCTGGGCAGTTGCTAAATAAAGCTGATGTAAACATTCATGTACAAGTTCGGTGTGAAATACTTTTCATTTTTCTAGGAAGTATACCTAAAACTGCTAGTTGGGTTATGTGGTAAGTGGCAGTTTAACTTTTTAAGAAATAGTGTTTTCCAGAATGACTGCACCTGTTTACATTTGAGAAGGAGGAGTTTTATTGATGTTTCTGTCATTCATCCTTTCCTTCCTTCTTCCCCAACTCCTTTGTTGGAGAAACAACACCCTTCTATCACCCTAGATTAGCTTGGCTTGTTTTAAAGAACAGCATGTGAGCAGGATGGCACAGTATGGAATCTCGTGTCTGCCACCTCTTCACTCAACCTGATGAGAGGTGCATCCAGGCTTTGCTGTGCATCTTGGTCTTTTTTGCATTGCTGAGTCAAGCTGCACTGTGTGAATATGTCTCAAGATATTTATTCACTCTCCTGTGCTGGACATTTGGGTTGGATCTAGATTGGCTACAAGGAATAAAATTTTGCTCCAAATATTCTTGTCTGGATGTTTCTATTTGTCTTTGGTGGACACTAGCATTCATTTCACTTGGGTCTATCTCCAGGAGAAGAATTACTGGAAGTGGTCAGGACTGGTAGATACAGCTGGTTTTACATTGGTGGACCAAGTCACAGTCATGGCAGCAGGGCGTATGGTCGCCCTGTGTCCTGCACTTAGCGTTGTCAGGCCTTCTCCGGTTAACCACCCTGGTGGCAGATGAGTGTATCTCCCAGTGGTTTTCAATTCTCATTTCCCTGATGACTCATGATATGAAACATCTTTTCATGCTTGTTGATCATTTGGATATGCTCTTACATGAGGTGCTGTTTCATCTACTTTTATTTTTTGCTTTTGTGTGTGTGTGTGTGTAGAAAAACTGGGGTACAGACCAGCGGTAAGGGGAGGTGAGATGATTCACCAGAGACAGAGTGGGGAGCAGAATAGGCGGATCTACTGAAATAAACTGCTGTAGGGAGCAGCAGGTGAGACAGGCGAGGTCTGCTGCGCCATATGTGGGTTAGCTCCCTGGCCGGGGATTGAACTCAGGCCGTAGTGGTAGCACTGAGGCTTAATCCCTAAGCCACCAGGAAGGTCTCTCATCTACTTTTAAATTTGGTTATCTCTGTTGACCTTTCTTTGCAGGAGAATGGAGGCCATAGGAAGTATTGAATCGTAGGCAGTGATCACGGGGAAAATTGACACTGTTTAGGGGGGTAAAATGTTCTTTTTTGGGGTATTAGTAGGAGCGAGGCTATGGGGCGCTGTCCTCTCAAACCTTGTGTGGGCAGACCGGTTCTGTGTTGTTGGGATCCACCTCAGAGAACCCAAGCACTCCTTTCCCACTCCCTGCCTTTCTCACAAGTCCCTTTAGTAGTTACTGGGAGACCCAAGTCTTAGGAAGGACCAGCTTTCCTCCTGCATCCCAGTTCTGACTGTTCCTCACAGCCAGCTGGCCCTATGTTGAGTGAGGACCTTCTGGCGGGCAGAGGGAAAGGCAGGGATGTGGTTGTTCCTTTAACGCAGTGAGCCACCCCAACAGAGTTGTGACATCTAGATCCGCCAGCAGCATGTCTGAGGGGGTGATGGGACAGCCCCTGAGCCTGTGATCATATCTGATTGTGTAAGACATCACTTGTCTTTCAGGGACTGTATTCTAACCTTTAACAATTTTTTTTTGAAGTGAAGTATAAAGTTTAAAACCCATAAGCTTATGGATAGTAAATGACCACAAAGTGAGCACACCTATGTAACAAGCACCCGAGTCAAGAAATAGGACATTCCCAGCATCCCAGGAGTCCCCACATGCCCACTCCTCATCCCTACCTCCTATCTTTCTTGGAAGTTACTGCTATCTTGACTTTTAACCATGGAGATGAGATTTGTGCACATTTGAACTTTATTTAAAGGGATAGGCATGCAGCATGGTGTAGTTGTGTTTTTCTTCTGACTTTTCCACCAACATTATGTTCTCAAGTCACCCATGTGTGGTAGACCCTGCATTGAGTAGAGCCTGCCTTGAGTGAAGGCATCACAGGGCTGTTATCCGTGCTAGTGTTGCTGGGCATGTGGGTTATTTGGTTATAATACAGTGCCTCTCTGAACCTTTTTATGCATGTCTTTTGATGACCATATGCACACACTTCACTCAATATATACCTAGGCATGGAGTTGCTGGCTCACAAGGTGTGCCTGTGCTGACCTTTGGTGAATACTGCCAAAGAGTGTTCAAAATGGCTGCAGTAATTTACACTCTCAGCAGTGCATGAGGGTTCCTGTTGCTTTGCTTGCTACTGTCAATTTTCTGATATTAGCCATTCTGGTGGGAATCGTGGCTTTTAAACATTTCAATGGTGACGATTATTGAGGGGGGGAGACCAGGACTCCAACCCAGTTCTACCTCTGTACCTGAAGGTGGGAGTGGGGCTCAGAAGAAGGTAGCTGGAGCTCTTTCAAAAGCCACCCTCCCAGCACCCATCTACTTGGACCTCTTCTTTCTGCCTTGCAGAGGCTGTGAGATGTTTGAGCTCACTTATGTTAAGCATTACCTAGCAATTCAACTGATTCATGAACTATAACCTTGCAATTGCAATTTAATTTATGAATTAAGCACAAGGATAAGTAATATGGCTAACGAGGGTGGATGGAGGACTTGGCAAACTCTCTTGAACCTTTTAAAGTAAGATTGACTTTTCCCAAAGATGATACATAATTCATATTTAAGTGGACTCTACACAGTAACTTGGACATCATAGATGCTAGTGCTAGTTTCCATTAATAAAAATAGTGCCATAGATTATTCTAGAAGGGATAGAAGAGTTGTTTCAAATGACTGTAGCACTGGCCGTGCGTGTGTCCCTTAAGTAGAGCTGTCCACGGACATGCCCATCAGACAGTGCCTTCCTCTTTTCCCAGTTCAGGAACAAGAGTTAGTAAGGCTGTGCAGGCCATGGGTTCTGGGTGCAAGATTCAAGGAGCAAGTGTGCCTTTGTGTGTGTGTGTACCTGTGCTTCTATAAACACACAGATATAATACATACATACATGCACATCCATATCCACATACAATACAACCATATACGTGGTTTAGGATGGAGGGGAACCAGGTCACCTCTATCGCTCACTCCTCCACAAAGCTTTTCTTTCACCACTTCAGCTTTGTACATTATCCTTGATGAGACAATTTCCCTTTTCTATTTCTGGGAAGTGTGGCAGATTGGTAAAATGTATAAATGCTGCCTCCAGGCTGCTCAGGATCAAATCCTAGCTCTTTCAAATCACTGCCACCTGAACCTGTAATAACAAGTTATTAAACCTTGACTAGCCTCTCTTTCTATATCTGTGAAGTGATCTGATGCTAGTGACTATTCCCAGGATTGCTGAGAGGACTAAGACAGTTATGCATGTGAAGAAGTCCCCCAGTTCTGGGCACATAGGATGCCCATTGTCCATGGTAGCCATTGTCATGGTGGAGATTGTGATAGTGCTTTGCAGGGATCAGTTGTTGGATAGTGAGGAGGTAGATGCTGGAATAAGCATTGCTCTTCTGGAGATGCATATCTTAGTGCATACTGTCTCAGAAAGTTCTGGGCATGTTCATTTGTTTAACAATAGTATAGCATTCTCCCCTTTGGAATATAAGCTGTGTGAGGTCAAGACTTCTATCTTTTTTACTGCTACATTCACAATGCCTCGAACAGTGCTTGACACATATTAGGGGCTCAATAAAGGTTTATTAAGTGAATGAACATTGTTTAAAGGTCTCTAGTGAGACACCACTAAAAAAAAATCTGAAGTCAGAAGACCTGGATGTACAGTGGAAGGAGCATGACTGGAGCTAGATGAGCCAGCAGTGGATAAATCCAGAGAAGAATGGGAGGGAAAAGGGACTTGTGAGCTCTGGAGGGAGTGGGAAGAGAGAACAGAACTGGCGAAGCTGAAGTTGTGTCCACACCTGATAGGTTGTAGACAGGTGGGTCTCCAAGATGAAGTTTATCATCTTAATCCATTCCTTTTCTACCCTAGGGCCTCCTGCTTCTGCTAAAACCCCGTTTTTTGCTAACGTCAGCCCTATGCGCCTAAAATCAGGCTCATCTACAGATGAGAGATTAAACTTCTTAATGATAGGTGCTGAGGGTCATTTCTCTAAGACTTGGATCTGGCAGGCAGAAGGAAAAATACAAAATCCCATTAGCAGTGAGGACTTGGAAGCTACCAGATGTGAACTGAGGCTGACGTCGTGCCGAAATCAATCAAGCAAGAATTTCCCTTATTACTAAAACTTCAATTTCTGTAAAATTTGACAGAACAAGGGAGTTATTAAATGCTATATATATTTTTTTATAATAAATTTTATTTTTATATTCCCCCATACAATTGCAAACGCCCCATTCTGACCCCAATCCTTCCCCTCCCGCCCCCCCCCCCCCAAAAAGTGTCTCTGGTTCATAGTTTTTTGTTGATTTTGATTTTCACTTTCTTATATTCATTTTCCTGGTCCCTTATTTAAGTTTTCTAGATTCCTGCTATGAGTGAGACCATCCGGTATTTTTCTTTTTATTTTTGGCTTACTTCGCTGAGCATGATCCCTTCCAGCGCCATCCATGTTGCTGCAAATTGCATGTGTTTATCTTTTTTGAATGCTGAGTAATATTCCATGGTATATATGCACCACATCTTCTTGATCCAGTCATCTATTTTTGGGCATTTGGGTTGTTTCCAAAGCTTAGCTATTGTAAACAGTGCTGCTATAAACATAGGGGTGCAGGTGCTCTTTGGAATTGATGTTTCTGTGTCCTTTGGGTAAATACCTAGGAGTGGAATTGCTGGATCATATGGAAGCTCTATGTTTAGTTGGTCCAGAAATCTCCACACAGCTCTCCACAGTGGTTGGACCAGTTTGCACTCCCACCAACAGTGCAGGAGAGTTTCTTTTTCTCCACACCCTCGCCAACATTTGTTGTTGCTAGTTTTTTTAATATGTGCCATTCTCACTGGTGTAAGATGGTATCTCATGGTAGTTTTGATTTGCATTTCCCTGATGACAAGTGATGTTGAACATTTTTTCATATGCCTGTTGGCCATTTGCATTTCCTCTTCAGAGAAGTTTCTTTTTAGCTCTTCTGCCCATTTTTTGACTGGATTATTTTCTTTGTTGTTGCTGAGTCTCATCAGCTCTTTGCAGATTTTTGTGATCAGTCCTTTATCATTAGTGTTGGGTGCAAAAATGTTCTCCCAGTTGGTGGGGTTTCTCTTTGTTTTTGTTATTGTCTCTTTTGCTGTGCAGAAGCTCTTTAATTTGATATAGTCCCAGCTGTTTATCTTTGCCTTCACTATCACTGCTTTGGGTGATGTGTCTGTAAAGATGTCTTTGATGTGCAAATCCCGTAGTGTTTCGCCTATATTTCCTTCTATGTATTTTATGGTTTCAGGTCTTATGTCTAGTTCTTTAATCCATTTTGAGTTGATTTTTGTGTATGGTGTGAGGTAGTGGTCAAGCTTCATTCTTTTGCATGTAGCGACCCAGCTTTAAGTACAACACCCATTCATGATAAAAGCCCTTGAAATTCTTGGGATACAAGGAACATACCTTAACATCATAAAGGCCATCTATGACAAGCCAACAGCCAGTATCATTCTCAATGGTGAAAAGCTGAAAGCAATTCCATTAAGATCTGGAACAAGACAAGGATGTCCACTCTCACTACTGCTTTTCAATATAATACTGGAAGTCCTAGCCAGAGCAATAAGACAAGAGAAAGACATCCAAGGAATCCAAATAGGAAAAGAAGAAGTCAAACTATCACTATTTGCAGATGATATGATAAAATACATAGAGAACCCCAAAATCTCCACAGAAAAACTAATTCAACTCATCAATCAATTCAGTAAAGTGGCAGGATACAAAATCAACACGCAAAAGTCAGTAGCCCTCCTATACACAAACAACAAATCTGAAGAAGAAGAAATCAAAAAAACCATCCCTTTTATTATCGAAACAAAAAAAATCAAATATTTGGGAATAAATCTAACAAAAGAGGTAAAGGACCTATACAAAGAAAACTATAAAACACTGTTAAAAGAAATAGAAGAAGACACAAAGAAATGGAAAGACATCCCCTGCTCATGGATTGGAAGAATAAACATTATTAAAATGGCCATCCTACCAAAAGCAATATACAGATTCAATGCTATTCCAATCAAAATTTCAATGTCATTCTTCAAAGAAATAGAACAATTATTGATGAAATTCATATGGAATCACCAAAAACCCCGAATAGCCAAAGCTCTACTGAAAAAAAAAAAAGAAGGAAATGGAGGCATCACACTCCCAGACTTCAAACTAAACTACAAAGCCATAATCATCAAAACTGCATGGTATTGGAACAAGAACAGACATACAGACCAATGGAATCGAATAGAAAATCCAGAAATAAACCCAAAGATTTATGGTCAACTAATCTTTGACAAAGGAGCAAAGACTATGCATTGGAGCAAAGAAAGTTTGTTCAATTAAATGCTATATAAACACAGTAACCCAGATAATAACAACAATATGGAACATGAACAAGCTCAATTAATCACTCTAGCTCAGGGACAGAGCAAAAGTCACCACTCTTCTAAGTGTATTCATTTCATTCATTGATTTTTCAAACATTGACTCAGCCCCTACTGTGGTAGGGCTGATACAGAAAGGAATAGGATATAAAGTTTATCCTCAAAATGTTATAGTCACCTAAAGCATCAGCAACAAAGTAAAAAAATAAATAAAGGGGAACTATTTTACACTAAAAAAAAAAGTTTCTGCAAAAGAAACAGCCCACAAAGTGAAACAACATCACACAGAAAATGTATTTGCAGTCATTTATCTGATAAGGGGTTAATGTTCAAAAATATATAAATAACTAATACAACTCAAAGTTGAAAAATGGATGAAAGACCTGAATAGACAATTTTTCCAAAGGAGATATTTAAAAGACCAACAGGTGCATAAAAAGATGCTCAACATCACTAGTCATTAGGAGAATGCAAATTAAAATCAAAATGAGATAGAACTCATGAGAATGACCGTAATCAAAAAGACCAGAGATAAGAAATGTTGGCAAAGAGAAGTATAAAAGGGAAATGCGGTGCGCTATTGGTGGGAATGTAATTGATGCAGCCACAGTGGGAGACAAATTGGAGGATCCTCAAAAAATTAAAAATAGAACTACCATTAATTCTATTTTTCGGAATATATCCAAAGGAAATGAAGCACTAACTCAAAAATACATTTTCACCCCCCATGTTGAAAGTTGTGTTATTTGTAAAAGCCAAGATATGAAATGAGGAAGTTGTGACTTAGACACACACACACACAGAGACAGAAAGTGGAATATTATTCAGCCACAAAAAGAGGAAATCCTACTATTTGTGTCAACATGGAGGGGTCCTAGAGACATTATGCTAAGTGAAATAAGTCAGACAGAGAAAGTCAAATGTTATATAATCTTGTATGTGGAATCTAAAAAAAAAAAGAAAAACACCAAACTCCTAACAAAGAGATTAGATTTCTGTTAACAAAGTGGTTACCAGAAGTGGAAGGTGAAGTGGGAAGGGGAATTAAAGGAAGATGGTCAAAAGTTACAAACTTTCAGTTATAAGACAAAGAACTGCTGGGGTGTAGTGTACAATATGATGATGATAACTGACACTTCTATATGATATGTAAGAAAGTTGAGAGGGTAATTTCTAAGAGTTCTAATCACAAAATTTTCTCTTTTCTTTCTTTTTATTGTATCTACACGAGAAGAAGGATATTAGCTGAACCTATAGGAATCATTTCACAACATATGTAAATCAAGCTGTCATGCTGTGGACCTTCAACTTACACAGTGATGTATCATAATTATTTCTCAATAAAACAGAAAAAAATTATAATTTAGTGGCAGCTGGCCAACTTCTGTACATGAGCTCATAAGTGAAGTAAATTTTGCCACTCTGTCAAAAATGTGTCATTAAAAAAACTCTCTTGCTTTTCATATTATCAGTATTAGGAATCTTGAGCTGGCCATGATGCATCCTAGTTCCCCCAAGTTCTGTGTCTCCTCGCTTTTAAACCCATGTGCCTTTTGTGAATCTGCTTTAGGTTCAGCCTCTGATCCTGCCTCTTAGGATAATGAGTCCTGGAAGTTTACTCTGTTTGGGAGGCACTGAATGAATCCCTCCTTTACTTTATCCAAGTTTATCTCACACCCACATTAAGGGGCTCCTTTAGTAAACAATCTCCATGTGGGAACTCATTAATTTTCCTTCAAAGCTTGCTCTCCCCACTGCACTTCTCATGCCTTTGAATGGTACCTCCTCACCCCATTGTTCAAGCCAATGGGATGCTGCTTCCCTCCTGCTCTCTACTGCTCACAGCATCTCCGGGGACGTGGAGTGCCAGTGGTTCATCAGCTGCAATTATGTTCAGGAACCTACAAAATCAACTCTTTAACCTCTGACCCTAACTTACTCTTTTAGCCCACCTGGGATGAGTCCAGATAGCTCTCCATTCCAGCCACTGCCCCATTATTCCCTTTCTTTTTAGGCTCCCTGCACAAGACAACCCCCTCTCTTCTTCAATAGACATTCCACCTCTTTCCTTTGGCCAACAAACACAAATTTCCATTCATATAAACTCATGCAAGCGGTTACTTTGGAGAAGTAGGACTTAGCAGCTGGGAAAAGAGACGGGGAAGAGGGAAGAGGAAGAGGGAAAAGTTTCACTGATATTCAGACGCTGAACTAGTATTTGGTGATTGGATGAATGAATCCATACTATGCACTTTCCAGTGAATTTCATTCCCCTTCTCCCTTCTATGGAAGTGGTCCGGTGTCTGAATTTGTATTCTTCTTCATCACTTAAATTGATTCTGCCAAGTGCCGTTAAATAATTTTTGTGAGACAGTGACCTTCATAGAGGACGCTAGGAGTCAACATGATCCAGCTCTACTTAAGACAGAACAATCTGGGGCCTCCCCGGTGGCGCAGCAGTTGAGCGCTGGGTTGTGAAGCTGCCTGCGGCCTCTGCGGCACCGGTTCGATCCCCGGCTGCTCCCCGGCCACCAGAGGAGGGTCCCACATGGCGCGCAGACCTCTCCTGCCGCCTGCTGCTTCCCTCCGCAGTGTACTTCGGTCCCTCTGCCTGCTCTGCTCCCTGCTCTGGCTCTAGTGAATTCTCTCACCCTCCCGTGCTTCTGACTGTACCCAGTGCATGTATAAACAAAACACACAAATAAATAAATAAATAAATAAAGCATGCCTCTATTAAAAAAAAAAAAAAAAAAGAACAATCTGCATTGTTTGCTTCTTTTCTGTCAACTGATACAAGCTTGCAGTATTCTCACCCAATCATCCAAGAAAACTAAGTTGAGAATGGACTCCATGCCAACTAGTGTGCTACAGTCCAGTGTACAAGTGCAAACAAGACGTGGCACAATCTCAGTTCTTTTTTTTTTTTTAACTGAGATAACATTGTTTTGCAGCATGGTGTATTATTTACAGGTATAGGACCACCCCTGTCAGGTGTTGTGGCCACATCACAACCACCACCAGGACACCCATAGTCCTCACCATAGTCCACCAGCCCTTAAAAAAATGTGCAATTCACAAAGCAGTGAAATAAGGCTAGAAACTTCCAAACATACAAAGACTGAGAAGCTAGTACCATAAACTGCCACATGTCCATTGCCCAGCTTAATAGTCAGCCATTCTTATTTCGTCGACCTCCTGCCCCCACTTTCCTTTCATCAGTATTTAAAAATAAATCCCAGGTATAATTTCAGATTTCTCTTTGCAGCTCCAATAGATGAAACATGTTCTAGCCAGTTTTAAACAGGGCAGGGAAGCTTCCAGGAGGCTGTGGTATCAAAACAGAGGCCTAAAGAAACAGTAGGATTAGTGGCAGGGTAAAAGAGTGGGGGAAGGAGGGAAGAGGAAGAGAGAATCGTTTCAGAGCAAAGGAAAACTGTACGCAGAGGTCAAAGGGGAGAGGGATATGTGTTGAGCACCTTGTCACACACCTGTGGTCCATGGACCAGCAGAACTGGCATCCCCTGCCATGAGATAGCGCCTGGCACCTGACCTCAGGGTAGTGAACCAGAACCTGGATCTTGTCAGAATCCCCCAGTGATCTGCTTGCACAATCATGTCTAAGATGAGGGGGCTGCCTGAGGTTGGGGCAGCGGAAGGAAGTAGTCCGAGTAAGGGGTAAGGTTAGGAAGTCCCACTTGGCTGAGAGAAATGCTCCTGCTTTACAGCGATACCAGAGCGCTGCCAGCAGATGTGAGCAGGGGGCGATGCCTTCAGATTTGCCTGCTGGAGGCAGCTCTGCTGCACTGGGGAGAGTGGATTGAGGTGGGGTGGGGTGGGGGTGGGGGGGGAGGGAAGATAGGAGCCTGGAAAACTGGTTAAGCTTTATTCCTTTACAAGCTGCAGGGTGCAGAGGGCTGGGAAGGTTTGGCCTCTGGAAGACAAAGGCCTGGCCTGTGTTGTATTTTCACTGTATCATTCAACCCTGACTTTGCCTGGAGACACAGTTATGTGACTTTCCTGAGTGTTTCTTTCCTGAGCATGGCCCTTTTGTTATATGGGATCTTTTATCCACGAAGAATGAATGTCTAGAAATAGAAGCTGATTTTGATATAGTCATTGTTTAAAGTGGAATTCAAAATGCTGTCACCACCTCAGTATGCACCCTCACTCCCCCAGCCCTCAGGCCCCTTGCCCTCCAAATAATTGCACGGACACAAAGAGATCAGAATTGGGGCTATGGGCTCAGCTTATAGAGAATTCAATTCGGCGTTCCATCTACCTGGAAACTTTGCTGAGAGCTAGTTTCACCTGTCAGCCTGCCATGCACAGTCCCACCTGCCTGCCTGCGTTCAGGCCTGTCCCTTACCTGGATTGCAGCTGACCTTACTCTATTTATTCCTCCTTGTTAACATGCACTGATGATGCTTTCAACATTGTGCTCTGGGGGCCGAGGATGAGCGAGAAATAGACCCTCTCCTCCCCTCATTTTACCAAAGCCCTTCCTGTTCTTTGAGCTAGCTCATGTCACCCCTCCATGGCACCTATTGTTCCATGTCACAAATTCGGAACTCAGATGATGGCTGCTGAAACTGTAAGGGAGTTGAGAGTGACTGATGGGGATATGTCGCCACAGGAGAACAGTCAGCAGGCCCTAACATGGGCAGGTCCCTTGCCAGGGGTCCTCTGCTGAGTAAGGACAGAGGGGCAAGTCAGGGATGACCTGAAGGAGTCATTTGGCTGACGTCGAAGGAACAAGGCGCCACAGGGTGCCCTAGATCCACCTTCCATTCTCTCCTACACCTCCATGTATGGCCACAAGGGGTCAGTGTCCTTTCACGCTTGGGTAGGCACTGCTGGGCTGGGAGGCCAGGAACCAGCAGCTCAGCCTGCAGACTTTCAGCAGAGTTCCAGCTAGTTGTGAAAAAGCCTCCTGGAATCTGGGAGCAACGTGGTCCATGAGACCGGAGGGGCTGGTGCATGGTTGGAGTGAGGAAGAGCTGATTATTCCCACTGAGAGCTGCCTGGGGTTGCTGCCCAGGTGCCCTGCACACCTTGCACTCTCCTGTGTAAACAGAGACTGCTCATTTGTGCCAATGTGGAGTGAGCAGGAAGAGCTGCTGGAACAGGGAAGAAATGTGAATTGTGCAGGTGTAGGAAGAGGTGGTATCATGCCCCCAGGAGCATCTGGGGCTTCCAGACAGCAGCAGACCATCTCTGTGGGTCCCGCTTTAAATGACTACAGGAGACTCAGTCTCAGGTAGTGCTGGTGGGAGGGGCCTCAGGACAGGGGGCTCTTTGGATGCCAGGAAGGAGGCACATACTGACTCTGACAGGCAGAGGTTTGCTAGGGGAGAGCCCTTAAAAAGCTAACTCAGGCATGCTGGTCTTCTTGGCTCCTATGCGCTTCTGCTGCCCAGAAAGATGAGGGGTTTCTCAGCCTCAATTTGCTGGTGGCTCTAGGCCTAAGGGATGAAGGCTGGGAGGGGGGCTTCAGAGGAGGAGTGGGCTTGGGGCCCAAGGGCACTAGGAGGACCAGAATGAGGGCTGGCTTCAGTTCAGTCCTGGCCCCCAAACCTGGGTCCAGTCCCAGATCTAGGCTTTGAGGGGCCTGAAATATATACAATGTGGAAATCTCTTTAAGACAAACAATATAAAAATACAAACACAAAATTGGGCATAGAAGTAAACATGTGGAGTGAGAAAATAGATCACACCAAACTACAAATTATTTAAAACTGACAAGCAGGTGCCTCCCTGGTGGCGCAAGGGGTTAAGACGCAGCACTATGAAGCTATCGGCAGCCACTGCAGCACGAGTTCGATCCCCAGTCAGGGAGCTGACCCCCTGGCGCAGCAGACCTCTCCTGACTCGCCTGCTGCTCCTGTCAGCAGTGTATTTCAGTCAATCCGCCTGTTCTGTTCCCCACTCTGTCTCTGGTGAATCCTCTCACTCTCCCCCCACACCTCTGGCCTGTACCCCAGTTCTTGTATGAATAAATAAATCTTTAAAAAAAATAAAACTGACAAACACCCCACTTATGACAAAATGTAGGAAAATAACATTTTTATTAACTACCTGACAGAGCTCTAGAAAAATTTCCTGGGTGTTTTGGCTGCATACTCTTTAATGACCACTTCATATGCCAACACTTTTGTAAAATCATTTTATGTAGGAAGAATAGAAAGATTAATTCAGTCTTTCCTCTAGTGGTTGATCAAAATTTTGTATAATATGGCCACAGTTTTATGTTTACAAACTCAGAAATTCGATACATTCTGTTAATGAAAAAAATGTATGTTATGCTTATAATTGCATATGCTGCATTATCAAGTGTATTCCTGACAAGAGAGAGCCTCTTGGCAGAAGAGAACTTTGGCAAGACATCAGTGAAAGCAGAACTCTGCCTTTTACATTTAAGATGAGCAAGAGAATTTTCCACAAATTAGTTTCTGACTATATTTTGAACCTTGTTTCTCTTATATGTCTCACCACTGCCAGTGCCACAGGTCATACTTATTTTGCAGTATAACCTTTGGGCATGAAGGACTTCAGGGAAGAAATGGACCAGGGATCTTGGGAAGAGAGAAGAGTACAGTAGTCAGAAGGGGTATTCCTAGGAGCTACTCCTACACCCAGAAAAGGGTGGTAGGAAATTTTTAACTATGCTAAGAAGTGACTGCATAGTTTTTTTAAAATTTTATTTTTATTTATTTATACATGCAAGAACTGGAGTACAGGCCAAAAGTACAGGAGGTGAGAGGATTCACAAGAGAGAGAGTGGGGAGCAGAACAGGTAGATCTACTGAAATAAACTGCTGAGGGGAGCAGCGGGCAAGACAGGAGAGGTCTGCTGTGCCATGTGGGTAGCTCCCTGGCCGGGGATTGAACTCATGCTGCAGTGACCAGTGATAGTTTGATAGTGCTGAGACAACCTCTGCGCCACCAGGGAGGCCCCACAATTGACAGCCTATTGCACATAGAAAAGTCCTCACAACTCAGTTTCTCCTTAACCATATACTAAAATTAGCCAAGCCATTCCAAACCACTCCCCAGCATGAAAGGAAGGGATGTCAAGTGAGAAAAGATTGTATGTAGACTTACTTATAGTTAGTACATCCCACTTTTCCAAATTTTCTAAATTTTCAGCACTTGGTAGGGCATTCTAGGAACTTGGAAAGGGTCCTTGCAAGTGAGGGGTTATGGCACTGCAGCTTCATTAGCTTCATGTAAAGTTCACACATGCCTGGACCCATTTCTCCTGCTCCTTCCTCCCTCCTCTCTCTTCCCTCCTCCCTCCTCGAGAATTGGCTTGTCTTCACCGCTTTTCATGGCCCAACTTGTGTTGCTTCTGGTAGGGGAAATTCTCCCCCTTCTCTATGGAAGGCAGAGTAGTTCTTTGTCCCCAGCCTCCTTAGGATCTTGCCATTCCTTCAAGCAAAACTATAACCCTTCTAAACTTTCCACCTACTTGATAGCTTGCGGTGCTGAAATGGGGGAACAAAACAGATTCTTCTAGCACTCTTTACTTTCTTTTTACTGGGGTATCCCAGAGAGACAGAGGCATACCTGGTGCATCTTTCAATGTGCCCAGAAAGCAGAATGAATGACCACATTTCAAATATTTGGGTTCTCCTGGAGTTGGGGTTGAAGTTCTGGGTTGACAAGCTTCAGAAGTCAGGCAAAGCCCCACTGCAACCTAGTGTTTTTAAGCAGAAATTTCTCCCAGGCAGTTTTTTTGAATTAATGTCTCTTTCCAAAGCTTGAATCCTGAGAAAAATCAATGGGGAAAATAGGGAAGGAGTGTAATTTTCTTCTGAGGATCAAAGCTCAGCAATCGACATAGACGTGACTGGTTTGAAGGATTCCACTGATGATGTCAAGTGAAATCAAGAGTACAAAGTGCTGACAACTCTGAGTTGAAAGTTAAGGTTGACATTTTTGGAAACAGACAATAACACATAGGAGAGACATGGCCACCATATGATCAACCTTGTTTATAGGTGTTACAGTATTACGTATATTTGTGGGCCTGTCTAGGGCTGACTTACTTTTGCAAATAAAATATTAATAGGTTTATATATTTAGTATACTTTTTTCAAGTCCCATGAGTGGTGTTCTAAGAAATAACAAGTTTTGAAAGCAAAAGTAAGTCCCTCAGTTGGCAATTTCAACACATGGTTCTGTGTAGTGCTGTTGGTTTTGCTAGAAACTCTGAACTTTACGTCATTCAAATACTGCCCAACAGCCTTTGCTGGTGTTTTCCAGTGTTTGAATATTCTCTACAGGCAACAGTTCTTTGTAAATTCCACTGAACTTAATATTTTTTATTCATTAAACACAGATTTTAAGATATACACAATAACGAGTACAGAATATGAAAGATGTTGGAAGTGTTTCTTAAAAATAACTTAGGACTGGGGGAATGTCTGAGACTTTCCAAAATGTTTGAATTCTTTCTTGTTCCTAAATCTTGAAGATAAATATCCATCAAGAATTTGGGAAAAACTACTCCAGCTGCAGTGAAGATCCAATTTTGAGTTAGGGGATTGGGCATGATGGGGGTCATGCCCCAAAGTGCCAAGATATGACACTTTGAGATGGACTCTTTTGAATTAAAGTTACTTGAGAGACAGCTGGTGCAAAAGGACTCAGTGACCCTCCTCTATCCCTGTGAAAGCATGAAACAAATCTCCAATGTGAAAAGAGCCCTTCCTTTACCAGGAGGTAGAAAGACCTCCTTATGACCAGGGACACGGTGCTTAGGACCAAGCAGGCTGTGTGAAACTTCTACTTCTCAATTAGAGAAGTACCCAAGCCCAAGTTTCTTTGTCTTATCAATTCTTCAAGAATTTATTTTTTCCCTGATAAGAAAATATTGAAACTCTGCTTTGGTCACTTTTCTGAGTCTCTTATCTCATGGCCCCTTTTTCTGCCTGATGTCAATTTAATTCTGAGATCAGCCAATTTTTCCCTCCCCTACAAGTGAATAAATTTTATGGGGGTAAGATACTGGTTAGGGTAGTTGCCAGGCTAATATCTTTGTCTCTGATAGAAACTTCACCCCCCAGGGGTAACATTCTTTGTGGTTGAGTCAGCGGGCTGCAGGGAATTAAGGAGCATTGGTTGAGCACTCATTACAGATGGTCACACAGCTGGTTTCCTTACCAGGACCCCTCAGGTTTTCTGCTGCCCCACCTCTGCAGACAAGAGAGCTCACAGTCTCCCCTTGGAAAAGAGTTCTGCCCAGGTTAATGTTGTGGGACGCAATAGAGAGCCTCTAACCTCTCCAGTGGAAAGAGCTCTGGGTCTGATTCCAAAACCCAGATTTGAGTCCCACATCTATCAGTTATGAGCCTGATCACACTGGCCTCTAACTGGTCTGTCACATGAGTATTTCACCAGGCTGTGAGGTCTGGGCGGGCACTGAAAAAATTAATCATTTTAAAAAAAGAAAAAGATCAGCTAATAAATGAGCAGCTGGAAAGGCTCTTGGGAAGAGGCCTCTAGTTCTCACAAAAGAAAAATGAGAGATCTGGGTTAGGCAAGATGGATTGAAATCTGTTTCTTTCTCCACCCTCCCCAAATGTCATTTAAGAAATTATATTAAGAAATACAAAAATGTAAACTCCCAAGGACAAAGATAAGAGATGTAAACAAGCATTAAGAAGATGAGGGTGGAGCCTGCTTGTCAGGGACTAGGAGGTTGTGCAGGCCCCGGTTTCCTTAGAAGGTAGGGGAGGAGATGGGACAGTGGCCACCCACTTCTGCTTCCCTTCCCTCACTCTTGTAGGAGACAGGAAGCCCATTATTTGGAGAAAGGGATCCAAATCCCAGGTCACTACAGATGGGAGAAGGGTGTACCCTGAAGTCAAGGCAGTGGTCCCAGCCTGCATCCTGAGTCCCTAGGAGCCTCTTCCACATGGCCTAGCTGCTACCTTCAGGTGGGAGACTGGAAGATTCTTCTTTCTGGAAAAATTGGCCAGCCCAAGTGAAAAGACCTAAAGCTACCAAAATGTGGGTCCTCCCAAGAAAATGAGTGAGGCTCAGCCTGGTCACCCTGGAGGCCCCATGCTTGGAGAGGCCTGTCCCCAGGTTCGGAGAGGTCCCCCACTCAACTAGCCACAAACAACCTAGGGTCACATGAGTGGGAGGAAATCACTAGTATGCAAGTCCAAACTTTGCCTTATATTCAGGTTTTAGGGAAAATGCTTAGAAAACACATTATTTAGAACAACCTCTGCTTTCCATAAGAGAGCAAGTAGAGTCATTCTGATTAGCTAGGAGTTTGCAATGAGTTTTGAAAAATCATGCTTTTTATGAATAAAGGCTGGCACTAAGTTCGATTTGTTATTATTACTTACATAGCTGTAGATTTCTGATTAATGTGATTAGCTAAGTAAGATACAAACCTGGTAGCTAATTTAAGATATAGGGGTTAAAAACATTTTAACCCATTTTATTAAAACAAGTTTTATTAAAAACAAGTTTTAATGAGAAAGAAGTTTCTTTGTATTCCTTGGGTGTCAGGGGTTTTTAAGAACAGAAAATATAGTGTATAGAAAAATGTAATTTGATTTGGGATTTTAAATTTTATACCAGGAAAGCATTTTATTTATTTATTTTAGCAAAGCATTTTATTGAAGGGAAAAAATCCCTGGATTTTTTTTCCTGAATAAGGCAGCTTATGTATAGTTTAAATTATATTTTGTTTCTAAAGGGAGGCTTATTTATACATTTTTTGACTTATGTCTTTTTATCTATTTCAGCTAACTCCCAATGTTAAAGACGCAGATCAAAGGGTCTCCCTGGTGGCCTGGGAATTAAGTCTCAGCACTAAAACCAAGAAAGCTCACCACAGCGAGCTAACCCATATGGCACAGCAGACCCCCCTGTATTGACCGCTGCTCCCCTCAGCAGTGTATTTCAGTCAATCTGCCTCTTCTGCTCCTCACTCTGTCTCTGGTGAATCCTCTCACCCTCTGCACCTCTGGCCTGCACCCAGGTTCTTCTACGCAAAAATAATTTTTTTTTTAAAAAAGAAGATGAAGCTCAAGGTGAGTCAACAAAGATAGAGGGAAAAAAAGACATTCAGGGACAAAGATAATGAAGGATGCAAAATAAAACTTAAAAATTATAGTCATCTTCAGAAAGATCATAATCTATCAAAAATAGTATATCTATTACATATAGTATATATAATTATATATGTAATATATAAAATTATAATATATTTAATATATAATTACATATGTAATTATGTGTATATAGTATATATAATGTGTATCTAATACACATACCCAGAGAACAAGAAATTTCTCTTGGAAACTTAAAATATATTTAAATATATTTTAATTGTATAAATATATGATAGTCAAAATAAATTCAGTAGGAGGGACAGGATATAAACTCTTTGAAATCCTTTCAGGAATAGAGCAAAAAAAACAAAACTGGTGAGATGGAAAGTAAGATCAAATATCACACTAAAGAAGTTTTCAGAAGGAGACAACTGAGAAAATTGAAAAGACATTATCAATAGATGGATACAAGAAGCATTTTCTGCACTGAGCCCATAAATCTAGCTTGCAAGGAGCTACAAAGCACCAGCAAGACGACTGAATGTAAATCCACACCAAGGTACTTCATCTTGAACTGTCAGAACATCAATTATAAAGAAAGGATCTTCTCAGCTTGTGGAGTAGAGGAATGACAGTCACATCCAATCATCAGTTATGAGAAGGAATGTGCTTTCTCCCAGCAGCACTGGGAACTAGAAGACAAGGAAGGAATACCTTAAAAACAGTGAGAGAGGGGCCTCCCTGGTGGCACAAGGGGTTAAGACACAACCTATGGGGCCTCCCCTGGTGGCGCAGCGGTTGAGCACTGGGCTGCCAAGCTGCCCGCAGCCTCTGCAACACTGGTTCGATCCCCCACCGCCTGGTGAGGGTCCCACATGGCACGCAGACCTCTGCTGCCACCCGCTGCTCCCCTCAGCAGTGTACTTAGTCAGTCTGCCTGTTCTACTCTTCACTCTGGCTCTGGTGAATTCTCTCACCCTCCCGCGCTTCTGACTGTACCCAGTGCTTGTATAAATAAATAAATAAGTCTTAAAAAAATAGTCATCTCTTGTGTTGGTAGGAATGCAGTAAAATGTGATTAAAAAAAAAAAGGACACAACCTATGAAGCTATCCTCAGCCAGTGCAGCACGAGTTCAATCCCTGGCCAGGGAGGTGACCCACATGGTGCAGCAGACTTCTCCTGATTCGCCCGCTGCTCCCCTCAACAGTATATTTGTCAGTCTGCCTGTTCTGGTCCCCACCCTGTCTCTGGTGAATCCTCTCACCATCCCCCACACCTCTGGTCTGTACCCCAGTTCTTGTATGCGTAAATAAATAAATCTTTAAAAAAGGAAACAAACCAAAAAAAAAAAAAAAACAAACAAACAAACAGTGAGAGAAATGCCTTCCCATCTCCAATTCTGTCCAGACAAGCTCTTAATCTTGGGAGAACAGACCTGTAGGACTTTAAATTAATGACTGATCTCCCACGCCTCCTTTTCTCAGAAAATTACTGGAGCAGGAGTGCCACCAAAATGAGGGAGTGAACAGAGAAAGAGAAAAATAGGGACAAGTCTCTAGAGATGGTTCTGAGTGCTCTCAGGCCCAGGTAAGGGCAGAGAGGTGGGAAACTAAGAGTGACCCACTACCTGGGCATCAGAGTACACAGAGAATGCTTTGAGAACAGTCAATGGTAGGTATGTGGAAAATAAGCAAAAGCAAAATAAAGGCAGTTTTTTTTTCAAGATTTATTTTTTATTTATACAATAGCTGGGGTACAGGCCAGAGGTGTGGGAGGGTGAGAGGATTCACCAGAGACAGAGTGGGGAACAGAACAGACGGACTGAAGACACTGCTGAGGGGAGCAGCGGGCGAGACAGGAGAGGTCTGGTGCGCCATGTGGGAATCTCCCTGGCCGGCCGGGAATCCAATCGGTGCTGCAGAGGCTGCGGACAGCTTCACAGTGCTGCGCTCAAACCGCTGCACCACCAGGGAGGCCCAATAAAGGCAGCTCTTAATGTGGGGGTCAGACAGAGGTGAGGAAGGTGCACAGGAAAGGAAATCCAGTCTGGAACCATGGACTCAGGTGGGAACAACATTCACCAGCTAATAATACAAATACTGAATATTTGTATTATTTGTGTTGTTTAAATCTCGCTGTACAATTCACTCACTAATAAGTGTGTGCATGTGTGTAGGAGAGATGTGTATAAGAGAGATATGGCCTCATTTTTCATGGTAAAAGTTAATATAAAAAGTTAATATAAGTTATATTTCATTAATAGAATATAATGAAAACCAAATGAAGAAATAGTCTTTTAAACATGGAGGTGATTAAAGATAAAATTCAGGTGCTAAAGGAAATGAGTAATGACCCCTGTGCTTGGGGCTAGAGGGGGAGGGGAACAGCAGAGGCCCCTTGTCTTGTTAGAAGCCTTGAAGTGCTGTCTATCTTTGAAAGCAATGTATCCCATGTTATTATGCTAAAAACAAAAATCAGTAGCATTTCTCCCCAAACTCTGTCTCCTTCAATTTGCTACTGCACCCCCACCAGGGCCTTTCACCCAGAAACTAGTTCCCTGTGCATCCAAGGAAGGCTCCAACAAGACAGATTCTAGATGAGACTAAACTAATGAAAGGTGGGAGGGTCATTTCGCTAAGGTGCCCTGAAGCCCACTAGTGTCCCCACACAGAAGAGGTTCCCTGTTCTTCACAAGAGGCTGAGACACAGCCGAGGGCGCTCCTGCCAAAGGCGAACTGGCCTCATTCCCCCACCTTCCTCTCTCGCTGCTGGGCTCCTGCCAAGACCCAGCTCTTTAGTAAATCAAAGCAGTGAACCCTAAATCTCCTGCCCCACCCCCACACCAGTTCAGCCAAAAGGACTTTGCTAGAGAACTTATTAAACTGGAGGTACCTACACACACACACACACACACACACACACACACACACACACACACGCACACATCCTCCAACCACAAGCATCTTCCATCTCGATGGCCCTCTGGAGAAAGCAGACTGGATGGGCGGCCCAGGAATCTTGCAGAAGGGAAACGCATTACAGATGTGGGTTTCAGAGGAAGAGGACACTTGGAGACCTGTACTTGTCAGGAGTTGGGGGGTATTCATGTGTTGCCTGGAAACCAGAGACCAAATAGGAAACAGGAAGCCCCAGGAGAGAGAGGCTGAAATATTTCAGCATCGTTTCCAGAGGTGAAGGCTGCCTGCCAAGGCCTGGGGGCCGCTCCACTCCCTATTACTCCTCAGCCTCGGAGTCTCAGAAGTGCCTCAACTCCATCCCCCAATCTCACTCCGCATCCCTCAGAGGTAGAAGGTGGCTTCTTTGAGGGCTTGAAGGACACAGGACTGTGAAGCATTTCCTGGCACTGATTTCTGATGCAGTTGACAGTTTAATAGAAATGTTGCTTTGCACCTCTAAGTTTCCTGCAGCTGCACAGGCCACTGACTTACCATTGGTGTGATCCTGGGTGAGGTTGAGTCCACCCAGAATTCGTACCTGGAGCCAAGTGTGGCCAGGCTCGGAGAGTTCCTGGGACACAAGGAAGCCCAGAGCCAAACATGAGTGGCCCCCAATTGAGCACACCAGTGGTGTTTTATTCTGCTGCAGACATAGGCTTGGCCAGAGGGGCCCCCCTCAATATGCCTTGCTGGAGCCCTGCCCTTTCTGTCACTGCCAGCTCATGTGAATCCCCTCTCCACTCTCCACCAAAAGACCTCTTTGGGGGTGGTCGTGCTGTGTTCACCCCCTTCCACATGCCCTTGCTCTTTGCCTGCAGTTCTCATTCGGCTTTAGCATCTATATGACTGTTTGGGGAGTCATCTATATGACTGTCTGGTGTGGATTTCAGGGTCGGCCAGACCTTGCTTGCCATCACCAGTCAGGTTTGGGGTAACCTAAACGCTTTTAGCCCCAGCTAATTCATCTATATAAATCACGGACAAACCTTTCAGTGATACTGTAGGAATCGGGGGGAGAGGCATGAAATATCTCAGTCTCGAATAGACATTTCTCCAAAGAAGACATACAAATGGTCAATAAGCCCATGAAAAGATGCTCAATATCATTCATCAACAGGGAGGTGAAAATGAAAGGCAAGATGAAGTCCCACTCCACATGCCCGAGAATGGCTATAATAGTCAAAAAGAAAAATGAAAACTAACAAGTGTTGATGGGACCGCAGAGAAATTGGAACTGTCCTACATTGCAGGTGAGACTATAAAATACTGCAGCTGCTGGGGAACAGTCTGGTGGTTCATCAAAAAGTCACACCTGGAATAACCATCTGACCCAGCAATTCCACTCTCAGATAAATACCCCAAAGAATCAAAAACAGATACTAAAATAAAACCTTGTGTGTGAATGTTCATGACAGCATTATTCACAACAGTCCCAGGTGGAAACAACCCAGATATCCATCAACAAATGAAGAAAAAATGTGGCCAGTGCTTAATATTCAGCCATATTCGGCCACAAGAAGGAATTTCATCATGATACCACATGATGAAAATATGCCACTTGCAACAAAATGTCCTATGTTATAGGGGCTTCATACACCTGATTCCATTTATATGGAATACCCAGATTAGGTCACTCCACAGAAATAGAAAGCAGATTAGTGCTTTCCAGGGGTTCTGGGGGAAGTGAGACTGCTTAATGAGCACAAGGTTTCCTTTTGAGGTGATGAAAATATTTTGGAGCTAGATAGAGGTGATGGTTGCACAACTTCATGAGTGGACCAGATGCCACAGCAGTGTATGCTTTAAAGTGGTTGATTTTATGTTACATGAGTTTTTTGATTGAAAAATAATCACCATTGTGGGCCTGTTTAATGACAGACAAAGATCTTTAGTGCTAAGATTTGCTGCACTACTGGAGTTGCCACTGGCCTGTTCCTCTATCTTCAAAGCCAGTAACGTTGGGCATTGAGATTCTCATGCTCCCAAAGCTCTGGTTATTCCTTTCTGCCTCCTGATTTCTCTTCCAAGGACCCTGTGATTCCCTTGGGCCCACCAGGCTAGTCTTGGATAATCTCCCTATTTTTTTTAATACCTTTCTTTTTTATTATTTATTTTTATAGCATTGTTCATTTTAAAACAATATTTGCTTCCCCCACCCCCTCAGGTGTAGTCCCCATAGAGTTTCCTTCACCAGTGCACCCGTGCACCATCACCTCAGTCCCCTGTGCTCCTCCAATTTCCCTATTTTAAGGACAGCTGATACGCAACCTCAGTTCTAGCTATAACCTACCTTACATTCCTTAATGGCATGAAACATAACATATTCACAGATTCTTGGGACTGGGATATGGATATCTTTGGATGGGGGTTACCCTGTCGGTCACATTTTTTTAAAAAAACTTTTGTTTGGAAAGGTAAAAAAAAACATTAAAGCTAGCAAGCTGACCACAGAACTGAAGCAAACAGCAAATGAGGGGGAGCGAGGGGGGCAAAACAGAGGAGGGACGAACATAAGGAAATATGGTGATGATTCACGGGTGATATGGTGGCAAGAGAAATATGGGAACTACAGCGATGTAAGAAAAATAAATTTAATTTAAGAAAGAAAAATTTTGTTGGGAAGATTGAAAGAAAGATGAATAGGAAAGGGGTAGACCCACTGTCTAGTGAAGGTGGCAGGCGTTAGTGGGTGTCAGTGCCTACTCTGATGCTATGTGCTCCTTAAAGGGAAAATAAACAATTTCAAGAGGAAATTGCAACCTGCCACAGGAAAGGTGTAGTGTGGCAGCTGAGAATCTGGGTTCACGAAGTTAAATGAACAAGAGAGGTCACATTTCTCTATTTCCTTCAAAATTGACTTTAACCTAGGACCTCCCCGGTGGCGCAGCGGTTGAGCGCTGGGTTGCGAAGCTGCCCACAGCCTCTGCAGCGCCGGTTTGATCCCCGGCTGCTCCCCGGCCACCAGAGGAGGGTCCCACATGGCGCGCAGACCTCTCCCGCCGCCTGCTGCTCCCCTCAGCAGTGTACTTCATCAGTCTGCCTGTTCTGCTCCCCGATCTGGCTCTGGTGAATTCTCTCACCTCCTGCGCTTCTGACTGTACCCAGTGCTTGTATAAATAAATAAATAAATCTTTGAAAAAAAAATTGACTTTAACCTAACTACAAGTTCCTACTCTTGGCAGGAAACCCAATTTATGTTATTACAAAGTTCCTCCTTCCCACAGAATCAGGGGCAGTCCTCTGGACAGCCAGTCATCAGTATCATCACCACGCTAGTACATAGCACTGAGCTAAGTACTTATAGGTACAAACACATTTAATCCTCACAATTGGAGTTCTTGTCTTGAGACAAGTAGCACTAACACCCCCATTTTACAATGAAGATATTGAGGCCCAGAGAGGTTCAGTAAACTGCTCAAGGTCACACAGCTTCAGGCCTTGATGGTTGTGACTGAGGTCCTCCTTGTCAGAACTCAGAGGGGTCACTTGAAGGTTTTTTCTGTTTCAATGCCACGTATGGGGTATGGACATTGTTGCTGAGACAGGGCACCCTGGTGCTTGTGTCCTAGACTCTCTTGGGACACCACACAGCCACCAGCCCAGGCCTTACCGCTACCTCAGTGCAGCCCTGTCCCCTATCCTATTCTCTCCCTGTTGTTTTTTAATCTCAATGAATTCTGTCTCTTACTCTTTTTAGTTACCATTTCAAATATTTACCATAATCTCTTCAACCAATGGCAGGAACACACAGCCAAGAGGATACTTTTATCTTTATCCTCATTGTACAAAACTCTCCCATGTAGGTAACACATAAGAACCCAGCTACTTTTGCCCATCTTGGTACCAGAATATTTAAGGGAGAACAACACCCCCATTACACTCTCAAGAAATTATCCTGTCATGCAAGGAAGTGTGTGCCTGACAGATACATACATTGCATGGAGAGAACCTGCAAAGACTATCCCCAAACTCTGCTTGATCCTCTGAGGAGACTTTCAGGAGGTAAGAGAACAGGCAGATTTTGAACCAATTTTTTAAAAATGGAAAAAGAGGCAGATTCCAAAACCGACAGACCTGAACCTTGGCAAAATTTTCTGAAAAGATTATTAAACAAACAATTTGTACGCTTTTAGCAGAGGAAATAGCCTCATTTCCTTCACTAATGGGGTCACCAGACTGGAGGATCCGCAGAACATTATACTGTGGATTGAAACATGGAGCTTAATGAGGACTCTCATTACATCCTCAAGCTCAAGGTGGAGAAATGGCAGCCACATGACATGGTAACCCAGTTAGGTGGTGTTATAGACGGAATGTTTGTGTCCTCCCAAAATTATGTTGAAGCCCTAAACCCTTTAGCAGTGATTAGGTTTAGGTGAAGTCATGAGGGGGGCTGTCATGATGGATTAGGAAGGGGAAGACACACCAGAACTTCCTCTCTCTCTACCATGAGGGGACAGTGGGAAGGCAAGCCAGGAAGACAGTTCTCACAAGAACCCAATCCTGTTGGCACCCTGATTTGGGACTTCTAGTCTCTTGAACCATGAGAATTTAAAATTTCTGTTGTCATAACCACCTGGTCTATGACATATATATATATATATATATATATATATATATATATATATATGGTTTCAGATACATAGTTCCAGGTATACAGTATCTCACTTCAATAAGTGTATGGTCTGTGGTATTTTGTAATAGCAGCCTGAGTTACTACAGATGGATTTGTAACTGGTTCAACAGAAAGTTCTGGAAAAGAGTTTATAAGCAAAATTCCTACCAGGGAGCTGGAAGGGGTCAGGCTTGACCTATTGATATATACAGGGTATTTCTGGCCTGGCCCTAGCCAGTTCAAAATTTATTCCCAGTTTTATTGAGATATACATACACTGTAGAAGTTTAAGGCAACCAGCATAATGACCTGGCTTATGTATATTATGACCATTCAACATTTTTTTATAGTGAAAAAATTTATATTTAGAATTCGTGAGCTGTACTCAGTTTAGATGATCCCAGTTTTGTTGGCAACACCCAAAGCATCATCATAGTCACAAGCCAATGGAACATACACCTTCTTCTCACCACCAGGTCTGATCAGGGTGTTGACCTTGGCCACATCAATGTCATAGAACATCTTCACAGCCTGTGTCATCTTGTGACATCCACCATGAACACAGGTGTGTTGTCTTCTCTCTTCCTCATGGCTGACTTGGTGGGCAGGGGCAAGTTGGTGATGGCACAGTGGTCGTTTGTTTCTTCTTCAATACCTGTTTGGGTTGCCTTCAGAGCCAGTGTTTTGGGACAGAGGAAGGTGGGTGATGTGTGGATCTTTTTTGTTTTGTTCTTTTTGGTATCTATGGGTGCCTTTCAGCACCCAGACATAGATATGTGGATTTTATTTTATTTATTTTTTTTGGTGTCTATGGGTGACTTTCTTGGTCTTCAAGGCTACTGCTGAGGCTCTGACTTTGGGAGGGGCAGGACCTTTCTTCTTTGCTTTTGTTGCCATCTTTCTAAAAAGGGTGCACTCAACATTCAATTACTTGTTTGCAGGATGATGCAGAAGGCAACTGATGCAAATAAAGCTTGCCTGGAGCCAGTGGTGCGAGGCTGCTTCCAGGTCAGGTAACTGAATCCCAGCACAGTTCCTGGCTCCTGTGTGGTCCACATGCAGACCCATCATAACGACTTAGGGTCATGCCTTGTGACTTTTGCCTTTGAACTCATTACTTCTGCCTAGAATGACCAATGCCTTTGTCTATTTGAGAAACACCTACTCATTCTTTCATCTTTCATTCACATGTCATCCTTACTGGTCTGCATTCTGGTTGAACTGGAGAGTTGTTGAGTTTTGTATTTCTCACAATTGCTTTTACATGTGTTTACAAATGGTCTCTCCTGCCATCCGCTAGGCTCCCGAGGGGCAGAGACTGCCTTGGTCATATTTATAGCAGCACCTAGCACAGTGCCTGGCACACCATAGGTGCTTAATGTACACTTTTAGAAGGGATAGAGAGAAGGAGGAATAACAAATCAGGTTCACTATTGACTATCTCTTGCCATATGAGATGTTTTAACAATCTAGTGCTGCTACCTGGTGATGGGCATACCTGCAATCATTATTTCCTCATGCACATGCAGTCTCTGGCTCTGAAACAAGGCAGGAATGTGTGTGCAGAAACAGGGAAGGGGCAGACAATTTGCTAACTCGTGGAGTCGGTAATGGGTCACCTGCTTGACTCCAGGTCTGCTTAACATCTCAGGATGTTTTAAGTGGTTTGGCTGCTGGTAAAATTCTCCAAAATGTGCTTTTTTAGAGAAAAACACCCAATCATCCAACAACAAAACAAATCAACCTCCACCCCTGCCCTTTAATTTTTAAATCCATGTGTATTCTTTGGGAAAATTCAATCCATATGTTTCTCAACCTTTTATATGTTGAAATGTTTCCTAGGGAGTATTTTACTTCCCAGAACCTCAGAATCTTCCCCCACATTCCTCTCCCCACCTCTGCATCCCCCATACCCTGCGCCCCAGCCACCCAACACTCTAGAAACAGGAATTCACATTCCAGCAAGAGCAAACTTGGGGGGAACGCTAAGGCTATATCCTGAGAAGTCTGAATGGCTCTAAGTCACTGAGATGCCTTGGGAGGGGGGTGTCCCTTCAGGCCTCCAAGTCTGTCACCTCTGAGCTTCATGCCACGTCAGACAGACTGGACACCCTCATGTGTGTGCATGTGTGCACCACTCTTGAGCGCTGCTTTTGGAGCAGTGGACACGGCTTGTGTGAGTTAATGTCTCTTTATGCACTTGGTACCGCCCTCTAGGCAGCACAAAGGCTTTTATGAAACCATATGGGATTCATATTTTGTTGGGAGCCTGGGGCACTGGCAATGTGGGTCTCAAGCCAGCACTGCCTGCTCCTGAGGGGGGCTGTCCGAGGAGGCCACTTAGGGACAGGCGAGTGGAGAGGGGGCACGTGCAGAGCCACAGGCAGAAGAGCAGGCTGCACGGGGACTTCTAGCCAGGGGCTGTGTGGTGGAAGTGATAATAATTATTAGTGCCTGACATTTGAGTTGCCGCTTTGCTTGGAGCCCAAACACTTGGATTTGGAGTCTTTGTCCTAGCTGTGTAACCTTGGTCAAATCACCTAACCTCTCTGAGCCTCAATTTATTCATTTGTGAAATGGGGCAATAACACCCCCTGCTCACGGGCCAGCAGTGAGTCTGATGAGATGCCAGTGGACACTCATGGACCATGGCTGTGAAGCGGTAACAGCTGTTGGCTGTTGGGGAGTTGCTGCCTCATCTCACTTGATGCTCGGGTCTTAGGCTCAAGAGCCTTCCCCTGCCCAAGGGTGACAAACCAATGTTCGTCTTTCCATATTTTTCTTCTATAAAGGAAAGTGGGTGTTGTCGTCCTCTGGCTTACCCTACTGACTTTGCTGCTCTCCGTTGCCAGCAGTAGCTCAGGATTCAGGATGCCTGGGGTCTCCTGGGACTTGTCCTAAGGGAAGAAAAGGAAAGGGGTGCCTTTGAGTGCTTCTGAGGAGTCTTGGCAGCAAGGTCAATAGACAGGGAAGGAGTCATCTCCCCGAGTGCTGTAAGACCTAAGACAGGCCCACTGGGTTCACCATCCACAGTGGTCCCGAGTCCCTTCCTGCTCTGGAGAGCACTCAGCAGCAGAAACCTTTATGGGGAGTGGGAGACAGGCACAGCAGTTGTGGGGGGCCCACACTGAGGTTACACCGTGGGCACCCAGGATATGGTGGTTTGAAGCAGGAGTCCCACCATGCCAGTGGAGGTGGAGCAAGCACTGCTCCTTCTGTGACCTTCATATCATTTGACCTTGTTATTTTAAGGCTCCCATGAGCCTTGATACTGAGGCTCTTGTGCAATGAAAGTGTGAGTCACCAGGATGGGCCAGCTCCTCAGCATGGTGACGAGGCATGACAAGGCCTGCCAGACCTCCTGCACTATCCTCATCCTGCCCTTTACAGCCTGACCTCTGCCCCTCTGTCCTCATGTTCTCCACCTACTTTTCTCCCCACCCTACCCGCCCCCACCCAGTGCCCTTGTCTCCTGACCACCACTACACCAATGAATCTTTCTCCTCAAGGCCAGCTGAATGTTGTTGGATAGCATGTATAAAAAAATGAACATATAGTGGAGAGGGTGCAAGACTCATCCAGGATTCCCCAAAACTCAAACTGACACCCAAAACCAAGAATCCAGCACCAATTGCATTCTGTTCTTCTCTTTCTTGGGTTTCTGTGGGAGGGATGATGGCTACACACACACCCTCACAAAGCCTGTGTCCACAGCACACTCATCTTGGCAGGGGTGCACAGGGCAGAAGTTGCCCGGCATGCATCTGTGGCTAGGGCCTGTCTACCCATCTTGGAAGCCTCAGTTTCACAAGCTGCACTGAGCAGCGCTGGCCACACCTGGTTATGGTTCCCCGCGCTTCTGAGGTGCCTCTTTTTTGAGCAGAATGAACATCTGACAAAGCTGAGGGCCGTGCAAGCCTCCTGTGGAGATGTCTGCAGGCGCCAGGGGCTTTGTTGCACATTAGGAACACTTGGGCAGCTTTGATGACTAAAGCCCTGACCGCACCCTGCAGCAGCTGTGTTGGAATGCTGGGGAGGGGAGGCACCCCAGCATCAGTAGTCCTTAAAATGCTCCAGGTGGCTCCAACGTGCGACCAAGTTTGAAAAAGTTGATCCCAGAAAAAAGATAAAACTTGCAAGTTCACCACAGATCTGAGGCATCTGGTGGGGGGTGGGGATGGGAGAGAGGTCAGAACAGGGGAGGGAAGAGCACAGGGGACTGTGGTGATGGTTCATGGGTGCCGTAGTGGTGGGAGAACTGTGGGGACTACACCTGAGGGGAGAAATCAAATACTGTCCAAAAATTAACAATGATGTAAGAAAATAAATATAAATGTTAAAAAAAGAAATAAGTGATCCAGGGAACTTTCAAGATGTTCCCATACCCCAGCCTCAACCCAGGCCGAGGAAATGACACTCTCTGGGGGTGTCTGGGCAGCTTTTCACTGTTTGATTTTGAGCTTTGTCTTGGTTTGATTTCCAGGTGACCCCAACGTGCATCAGGAGTGAGAATCTCTGCTGGAGCCCAAAGTTCTCCACCCATGAGGAATGTGCAGCCCAGAGAAGCCATGGTTCCTGCCTGAGGACACATACCACATGCCAGGACCAGGCCGCAAATCCAGCTCCAGGGTCCTGAATCTTAGGCCAACACTCCCACACCACACAGGGCAGATGGAGCACATGGAGATTCCCCTAGTCTCTCACTTCACAGTTTGGGTGTAGGGTTGGCACATTTTTTGGTAAAGATTTATTTATTTATGCATACAAGAACTGGGGTATAAGCCAGAGTTGTGGGGGGTGAGAGGATTCACCAGAGACAGAGTGGGGAACAGAACAGGCAGATTGACTGAAATACACTGCTGAGGGGAGCAGCGAGCAAGTCAGGAGAGGTCTGCTGCGCCATGTGGGTAGCTCCCTGGCCGGGAATTGAACTTGTGCTGCAGAGGCTGTGGACAGCTTCATAGGTTGTGTCTTAACCCGTTGCGCCACCAGGGAGGCCTTGTTGGCACATTTGGTGAAGAGAGGTTGCAAGGTCACCCTTGACTTTGACCAGAGAAATTACACAGGCTAACCACTCTCCTCCCCTGAACTTCACCAAACCCAAAGGCAAAGTTCTTCAGGGAGACATCACCCAAGTCCTTGGAAATTGACTTTGAGTGTTTATGCTACTGATCTGGGTACTGATGGTGATGATAAGACATGAACTCATGCGGAATAAAAATCCAGAAGACCATCCACAGAGGGATTTTCTGGATTGCCCCCTTACTGTACTGGCCTTCTTGAACTTGCTTGGGTTTCTGTGCTTTTTCCTGAGTGACAGACTCTGTCTTCCCATCATGTGGGTCAATGAGAGCATCATGGAGACATTGACCTGTGTTCTCTGAAGTGTTTACTGAGTCCCTGCCATGTGCAGGCACTGTGCTTTTATAAAATCTTTGTCCTCTCCTTACTTGGAAGAACTCAGGGATCATGAATGCCCAGTTTACAGATGACAAAACTAAGGCTTGGTTAACAGCTGGCCTCAGATCACCTGGGAAGTAAGCGATGGAGCGGCGATCTAGCTTCAGTCATCTGTTATCAGTCTGTAGGCATTTGGGTTGGTCCCATGACTTGGCAATTGTGGATAATGCTGCTATGAACATTGGAGTATATAGATCTTTTCATCCCAGTGTTTTTTAAATATCTTTGGGTAAATATCTAGCAGTGGTATTGCTGGATCATGCGGCATTTCCATTTTTTAAAAAAGAATTTTATATTTCCATTTATTTTTAAAAGAATCCCCATTCTGAAAGGGAATAGGGGAGGAGGAAGGAGAAGGGAGGGGAGAGGAAAAGGAAGGGGTTAGAACATCACACTGGGCTAAAAATACATGACTGGATCAAGAAGATGTGGTACATATATACCATGGAATATTACTCAGCCTTCAAAAAAGATAAACATGCAATTTGCAGCAACATGGATGGAGCTGAAAAGGATCATGCTCAGCAAAATAAGCCAGAAAGAAAAAGAAAAATACCAGATGGTCTCACTCATAGCAGGAATTTAGAAAACCTAAATAAGGGACCAGGAAAAAGAATAACTATAGGAAAGAAAAAATCAAAACCAACAAACAACTATGAGCTAGAGACACACTATGGCGGGGTGAGGGGGAGAGGAAGGATTGTGGTAAAAATAAGGGGGTTGCAATTGTATGGGGAATATAAAAATAAAAAAAAAAAGAACATCACACTGGGCTTAGGTGGAGGGTGAGTGAAGCAGGTGCACCTATGGAGGTGTGAAAAGGTACTCCTAAAATTTTATAGTTACGTAAATGGATGACAAATTAATTTAAAAAATTAAAAACCAATAAAATTTAAAACTAAATAAACTCAGGCTAGAAAGCCCATGCTTGTTTATTCACCCCAGTACACCCATCCCAGCATGGGTAACTTGGACTATTCATCTGTCAAAATCCTTGTCTTTTAAGACCTCAACACTTGCTTCCTATCTCCTCCATGGTGTCATTTCTAATTTTCCCCTTGACACCTGGGTACCAGCCATGGGAGGAGCCCAGAAAGTGTCACGGTTCTGTTGAAGCCAGGACCCCAAATCTCTAGCTCCGTGGGACACACCAGCTGTGGGGGCAGCAGAGACCTTGGTTCTCTGCCTTGCCCATCACCTCCCCTTCTGGAGCCTCCTCTTCAATCCAAGAGAGCTGCTTTCTGAGAGATTCTATCAGATTCAAACACATACTGGGGGAAGGCAAGCACAAGTTCTGGTCAGGTAGGCATGAATTGACTTTAAATGACACAGTGGATGGGCACTTTAAATTTAATATGACATTTTTATTATTAACATAACTTTACAATATTCCAGAAATTCAAAAACATTCCAAAACATAATCCTACCTACTCCTCTTACACAATTTTCATTTGTGCCTCTTTCCAATTTTCAGCCAGAGAAATACATGTTTTCTACTTAGTTCTAATCACAGTGTTTATAAACACTGCGTGCTACTCAGTTTGCTTGGAACTAATTTATAAACATGTTTCCATACCCTTCATACTGATGCGGTCTAAGGTCTAGAGGCTTCCGTCATAACTTTCATACCATGGTTAAATCATTTCCCCAATAGTTGAAAGGTGGAATTCATTTTATAAATAATGAACATCTTTGTTCTGAGTTATTGCTTCAGGTATGTTTTGGAGATGTAGAGCGGCCAGGACAGTTGTGTGTGGTGATGGGATTGGAAGGGGTAGGTGGGGCAGGAAAAGGAAAAGTGGTAGAAGAAGAACTTGGGCCTTGGTTCTGTCTGTGTTGGCCCAGACCACTGAGCAGCTTCCCAGCCCCAACCTGCCATCAGGGGAGGCCTGGGTGTCAACTGGACCCTGCACTATCTCTAGCTCTGAAAGCCTTGGCCCTTATCCCAGCCTATGTTTGCAAAACTCGACCCTGAGGGAAAGACCTTACCTCAGAATTCTAAGGTTGATGGATGCAGAAGGGTCATATATCTACGTTTGCCTGGAGAGAAGAGGACACAAACCTGTTCCAATTTTCTGTGAGGGTCTGGATGCAGGTAAATGTACTTGACACCACAATGCTGGCACTTTCTGGGCTCCTCCTAGGGTGCCTAGTCCATAGGTGCCATGTGCCACATGCTGATGCTCCATGTTGATGATCTCATTATGTTCTCATTCACAATGAGGTGAATGTTCACAAAGAGGAGGGCCCAGGACTCAGGAAGGATGTGGCCGCTCTCTAGGTGCCAACCAAAAGTGTCTAATCCATGCATGTCAGATTCACATCACCCCCAAACCCTAGTGAGAAAGGAAGTCTCAGTAACTTCATGTAAAAGTGATCACTTCTCAAAAACTGCAGGAAGCAAGTGGAACTATGGAGCCAACTGTAGTCTATACCCAACCCAGGCTGGAAGGGCAGCTGGCTGGCAGGGGGGTGGTCTGGTGATAATGAGATGATGAGAAAAAGCAAAGAGGAAGGCCAAGGGTTAAGTCTACTTGGGTTCTCATCTAAACACGGAGGAGGAATTTCTTCCCAATCCCAATGTAATTGTCATTTTAATGTCCGTGTTGTGCTTCCATCTCTGCAAGAAGCTTTTGGAAGGCAGGGTGTGGGTCACACTCTATTTTAGTCTCAGGATTTGATGGGTTCCCACACCTGCTGACTGGAAGCAGTGGAGGCTGAGTTCAGTTTCAAAGGTTGCGTGAGATCCAAACTGGTACCGAGAAATGGGAAGTGCACCCCAGGTGAGAAGATGGTAGGAGCTCAGGCTAGGTGCTGGGAGTGCTCAGGGTGTGTGGGGGGAGGTGGAACTTACTAGGTTGGTTTGTGTTGGGAAGAGGTGAGAAATCAGGCTAGTAATAGAGCCCCTGGACTACCTGTTAACTTGGAGAGTGATCCTTTTCCAGGTCTGACTTTCTCTGGCTCATAGTGAGAACAGTGATGGGGGGTGAGGGAAATGGATTACATTTGGCACTTTCTTGTAATCAAGAAAGGGGAAAAATTCACCCAACAGTAGATTAGGTAAACAACCAAAATCCATTGGCTTGTCCAGACCCTGAGTGGAAACAGGCTGCGTAAGCCTGTCTCCATTCAAACAACACTCCCGGATGAACACAGTTCAGCCTATCGTCCGGGGGAAAGGCAGCAGGGGTTTCTCTGAGAGTGGATCCCAGCCACTGCCTTGCCAACGCTGAAACCTGGGGACAGTGACACTTAGATCACATTCTCCCCACAGCACCACCAGGATAGCTGCTTAGGTGGAGGGAGAGGGTCCTTTCTCTGCAAAGGACCTGTATTCCTCAAAACTGTGGTCCCTGCAGGGGCTACAGAATCTACCAGGAAAATTTGGGGAGGTAGAAGCCATCCTCTAGAATGGCCAGGGCTTGCTACAGAAGCCTCTGTCACCTTGGTTCCTTGTCTCCGCCACCCTACCTTGTGCTGTAAGGTTGGCAATGGGGAGAGGGATCAAATCCCTCTTTGCATCCCAGACTTTTGGGTTATTTGCTAATTTTGGTTGGCACTTTGGTGTTAAGTAAAAACATCAGGGATTCCTGGCAAGGACTCAGACAAAATGAGAATTAGAAAAATAGACGAGTCTCCAAGTCTCCACAAGGAGTGTAAGTAAACAACCCAAGCTGTTGACAGCCCTGGAGGACACCCCATGGCCATAGAGAGCCCCAGATCACCTGTCTTTAGCCCGAGAGGCTATCTCTGCCTGTGGCTCCTGTGAGAAACTGGTCCGTACATTTATCCAACTGTTGGAACTACAAACTTTCCTCAGGCTTCTCATAGGTCTACATTTCCACTCTGTTCTCACTCAGCAACTGGTACTACCATCCACTTAAAAGCCTGGAATGGACTCATGGGAAACACCCTTGTCTTTTACCCAGATGCCAAATGATCTTCAAATCCCATTGCTTCCTTGCTTCAAGGCTCACTCTTGTTCTGAATGGTTGCAACGAACTTGTCAAGGATCTTCCTATCTCTTCTGTCTATTTGAAAAACCATCCTTAGCCTGGGGAAACCATTCAAAATGTATGGTGGATCATGCGCCTACCTCCATTCCTTTGGAAAGCACAATGGAGAAAAAAAGCTCCAAGTCACTGCGTCCTACTCAGGGTGAAGTGGTGGCACATTTTCTGTGAGGGAGGAAATAAATCTCTGCCTAACTCCTTTCTCCTTGCAGAAACAGGTCGGGTGAATAGGTGAGAGCTGAGTTGATGGCTTATTGTTTCATTCACACGGAGAAAGATGTAGCAGTCACTGAGGGTTCAGACGGGGGGAAAAATTGATGGAAGCTACACAGCACATTGCTATTCAGTTGGAGAGGGCTGTATAAATGCGTTATTTTTAAAATAAATACTTTTCTGTCTCTGTTACCATATGGCAGCCCTCTTTCCCCCTAGCCTACACCTTCCTCCATGCTCACACACAGCCCACGACCCTAGACTGTGGTCTCAATATCACTCTCCACTAACAGGAATGAGGATTTCATGCAGGACCGCTGATTCTATGTCTTGAGGCAGAAAAAGAATCAGGATGGGTCTGGAACATCTTGTTGTTGCCAGAAAGCAAGAATGCTTTCAAGAACGTCAAGGTCAGCCAAAGCAAAGGAGCCAAACCAAAGGGCTACTGGGCCAAGCCGTGACAATCTGGGCATTAATTAAAACAGGTTGAGCTGGAAAAAAGACTGTGGATTCATGACAATCCTCAAAAAACTTTCTAGTCTCCTGAGAAGTGGTTGGAGATCAAAAGGAGAGTGAATATAGTGGGCTGTGTTAATATCGACTTTAGTAAGCAGGGCGATTCCTACAAACAGGTCCTTTGTTTCTTCTATTCATTCTGTAACTATTTACACAGGACACATGTGTGCTGATTTCTATCTGTGAATGCAGGAAAGAATAAATATAGGGTACTCTGAGTCAGTCACCTTAGGGAAAGACAGGCACTGCTCCAGGGCAGGGCTTCCCAGCACTGGGATCACCTGTGACAACCACATAAAAGGGGAGAGGGTTCCTCTGCTCCTAGTGGTTCTAGAGAGGAGTAGAAATTGTACGGATTTGGTGCCTCCTGCCTTAGGGGCTGAAACTTCATGATGGCCCCTACTGGTTATAATACCACACTGGCAAGGAGCTGCAATTTTTAAATAATGTTAACCGAGCAGCTCAATAAATCAGGATGAGACATCAGTGGGCTCCGCAACGCTGGCCAAGTGAGGTGTGAATTCATCTCATCGAGGGGAAAATTCAACACTGCAAAGCCCACAACCTTCCTGAAAGGGACCGACTTAAAAAACTCTTATTGAAGGAACAAAGTTTAATGATGAGAAGGAAGCTTCCTCCATCTGGTTTCCTCTCCTTGGACTTTGCAACCCAGTTTCCCATCCTGACCCAGAATCAATAATTCACCCACTCACACTTTGCAACCCCAGTGGTTTGAGGTGGCTCATTTTCTGCTTTTGGTCTGGTAAGATTGTTAAAAACCCTAGCAAGGTAAAAATAGTAGTTGGTTAAGTCACTGAAATCCTAGGAAGGTGTCAAAGTTGGCACCACACCCAAGAAGGTGTGGAATTTAGGGTAAGAAACAAAGTGAAATCCACAGTCTTAGCACTTTTATAACAGGTTTTGATGTAAGGGTATTAAACAGCTTTGCCATCATGGTATTTTGTGTCCTTAGTATATTTAGAATTTTTAAGAGGATCTGCTGTATTAAATTTGTGAATTTAATTAAGTGCCTGGAGGTGTTTAAGTTTGCAATCAATGTTAAATGTTTATGAAAATCCAATTTGCTAAATTCATGAATTGTTAAAAATAGACTAGTTTTAGAACAGTTTTAGGTTCACAACAAAATTGAGTGGAAAGTAAAGAGTTCCCATATACCCTCTGTCCCCACACACATGCATAGCCTCCCTCTTTACCCCATCATCAACATCCTGAACCAGAGTGGCACATTTGCTACAATCAGTGAACCCAAAGCTGACACATCATTATCACCAGAAGTTCACAGCTGACATTAGGGTTTACTCTTATGGTGTACATGGTGTGCGTTTTAACAAATGTAGAATGACAGGTAGCCACCATTATAGTATCACACAGAGTATTTTTACTGCCCTAAAAATCCTCTGTGGTCCATCTATGCATCCTTCCTTCCCTACCTGGCCCCTGGCAACCACTGAGTGACCATTGATTAATATGCATTTATGTTTTCTCCAAGTCTTTTCATGGCAGAATAGAACATTTGTTTTTAGCGCTGAGTCCTATTCCATTGGCTGGATGTACCACAGTATATTTATCTATTTACCTGCTGAAGGACACCCTGGTTCCTTCCAAATTTTGACAATCAAGAATAAAGTTGCTTCAAAACCAAACCAATAACTAACCCTAGAAGTTTGATTATAGATGTGAGACTACCAGAATGGAGAGGGGCTCTATGTCTGTGGTAGAGGACTACGGGTGCCTGGGCGGTGGGTATGGTGTGGTGACATCTAAAGGTGTGTAACCCTAGATCTTTGAATTACCTACAGTGTTGTAAACCAAGGTTACCTCAACAACACAAAGGAAAAATAATAAAGTTGCTATAAATACCTGTCTGCAGTTCTTTGTGGAAATAAGTTTTCAGTTCATTTGGGTAAAGGAAGCACAGTTGCTGAATCCGAGGATAAGAGTATGTTTAGTTTTGTAAGAAACTGTTCAAACGGCCTTCCAAAGTGCTGTGCCATGTTGCATTCCCACCAGCAATGAATGGGAGTTTCTGCTGCCCACATCATCACCACCATTAGGTGCTGTCTGTGTTCTGGGTGTGGGCTATTCTGATAGATGTGTGTTATTGTCTCATTGTTACTTACAATGGATTTTCGATATATTAGCTATGTTATTAGTGTGTGATTATTTAAAGAAATGTTGATAGTTTAAGGAGTGATGATTGTTATACATTCATAAGATTAATAAAAGGACATTAAACCAGGTATAAATAGTCATCAGTATTCCCTCCAGACCCAGAGGCCCTCATACTCGAAATAATCATCAGTGGCCCTGAATATGCCCAGATGGTGCCTGCCTGGGTGTGGGCTGACTAGAAAGGGTCAAACCACTTTCTGTGACAGAAGGATTTAGAGGGCGTGTCCAGGCTGGAGAGGAGGGGACAAAGAGATATAGCAGGGGATCGGAGCCCAGCATGGTAGAAATGGCTAAGGAAAAAATGATGAAATGAAGCAATATATCGTTTCATGCAGTTAGCCTTGCTGTGATGTGAGCTTTCTCCATTTCCACAATGGAGTTGTGAGTAGCTACACGATGTGTTGGCTACACCGTGTGAGTGCATGCAAGTGGTTTTTGTGGAACGCCAAGAAAAATGACTGGTCTCCATGTTTGTGTGCATGACGTAGAGCCCAGCTATGGGGGAGTGGGGGAGGGGAGAGAGTGAGAGCCTCAGGGCCGCAGCCTGAAGCCACTTCATTAATGTGACACCCTCCCCAGTACTACTTAGGAATGGGGTATGTGTGTTTGTGTGTGTTTGGTGATGTGTGATACAAATTATGTTGGAGCTGGCCTTTATCAGCTCTCAAGCTGATTGTTAAATTTCCAGGAATTTCTGTAAATTGGTTATTAAACCACTGGCACCAGGAATTGGCACAAGCCTTACAAATCAGCTGCTCCCAGACCTTGGCCAGAGCTACCAGTTCACCACTGCTTATGAGGCCACTTCTGTTCTGACTCCCGGTCTCTCTCCAGGCTCAATTCCTCTCCTTTCCTGCTTGTCACAAACCAGGAATGCCAATGGATTCACAAGTCCTGTCCGGTGGCCTCCTGCAATTGCTGCCTTCCTTCCCCTGACTCCTAGCTATTTCCAAGATTCAGCTCATTGTCACCTCTGGGGCAGACTTGACTCCAGGACAGATAACTTGAATCCATGAGGAAAAAGTATCTCTACCTATGAGGTTCTCCCATGGGCTTCCCTCCCATCCTTTGTGCTGCAGCCCCAGGTCCTTGAGATGGGCCTGTGGGTTCACTCATTTCTGTGTCAGGAGAGCCTGGCAGGGGCAGGCTGGTCTCCCAGGGGCAGCTTAGTGCTTTAAGCAGCTATGGGGGAACTGAGTGGAAGGTGGTGCTGACTTCGATGTTAGAGGGAAGCTCCAGGATTTCCCGCACGAGGTGAGGTGAGGACAAGCAGGAGCAGGGCCTGCTGACCACAGGGAGTGAGGGAGACCTTTCCTAGGAGCCGAGACTGTCATCTGTGTGACAGCAGCTCTGGCCTTCGGTCTGGCTGGTCAGGGAGGGAGGAAGAAGTCCCCCAGAGTGAACTGATCCCAGGTCTCTGGGATGGCTCCAGTGTGTCAACTCACAAGGTCAAGGCTCTGTCGCCTGCTGTCTGGGCTGCTTCTCCCAGGCAGAACCACTTTCTGACCCTTTGGACTTGTCAGCAGGATTGAAAATAGTGACTTGCATGAAAAGTTTAAACTGTAGGGAAAATCTGGGCTGCAGAGAAGAGGCACTCTTGGGCTTTATAAGAGTCTCTATTCCCCCCAATGACACTCTCTCAGGGTGTTCAATACTCACCCTACCTTCAGCTCCATCAGTTCTCATTGTAGGTAAGGGGAACAGAAGGTGAACACAACAGGGAAGATGCCTGCTGAGCCGGCCTCAGAGTCTGCTTGAGATAGATTGCCCCCGAGGGCTCTGCCTGCCCTTGGTTCAGAGCACACACTCAAGACTAAGGACACAGCCCAAGAGGGAAGAGCCAGCCGGAGAGCCAGGTGGGTGGGCAGAGAATATTCCCGACACTAATTCTTACGCTGTCAAAGCAGACCCCATGCCAAGTACTATTTACCTTAGATTTCTAAGTGTTGGGTCTCCCTGGTGGTGCAAGGGGTTAAGCACAGCACTATGAAGCTATCCACAGCCACTGCAGCCAATGCTGCCCCTCACCTCATGATGGAATTAAGATACAAAACAGTCAAGGGTTCGATCCCCGGCCAGGGAACAACCCGCATGGTGCATCAGACTTCTGTCTCACCTGCTGCTCCCCTCAGCAGTGTATTTCAGTAGATCTGCCTGTTCTGCTCCCCACTCTGTCTCCCCCCCCCCACCAACACCTCTGGCCTGTACCCCAGTGCTTGCATGCATGCATAAATAAATCTTTAAAAAAAAAGGAATTCTAAGCATTCAAAAAATGTTTGGACAATTGTTTTAAAATGCATAAGCCATTATGCATTTCTTGATGGTCCCTGTGGCCAACAGGAGACTATTTCGAATGAGGTGGAAGGCTGGGAACCAAGAGAGGTGAGTCAGAAGCTCTGATCTCAACTCCAACCTGTGTGGGGTTTCCTGTACCAACACGTAAAGCTCCCATACCCCCTGGTGGTCCTACAATTCCACTTGATTCTGATACATACTATGGACCTAGAGAGAGTCAGGTTAAGGGCTCAGTTCCACAAGACGACCCCACCCCAACTTCAGACCCCAGTTCCAGGGACTATCTAGACTAGAGGCTCCAAAGACTCCCTCCTCCTGGGGTTGGATTCAATGTAGAGTAGCTCACAGATCTCAGGAACATTTGACTTATTAGATGAACTTTTAATTGAATTGAATAATTATTAAAATTTTATTTTTTATTGTAAGAGGGAGCAACTCAGGAACAGGCAGATTGAAGGGATTTATAGGGTGGCTATGGGGGAAGGGCAGGAGCTCCCACACCCACTCTGGCACCTTTGGTGTTCACCAACTCGGAGTCCTCCGAACTCCATCCTTCTGGGTTTTTATGGGGCTTTAATACATAGGCATGATTAATTACATCTTACAGTCCATCTCTGGCTCCACCCAGTCAGAGGGTGGAACTGAAATTTCAAACCCTCTCATCACAGTCAGCACCTTTCCAGAGTTGCTCATGAGCATAACAAAGCATAAAGGGCATCTTTCCTCACTCTCCCCAACCTCGCCCCCCTTAGGACATTCTAAGGGCTTTAGGAGCTCCGTGTCAAAACTGGGGTTAAAGACCAAACATGTGGTTATTCTAAATCACAATATCACAGTGAGCCACCCCACCTGGGTGAAGCCCCCAGGGCCCCTCCCCACCCTGGGTCCGCGGCCTGGATGTGCAGTTGAGCTGACCGCTCTAGTTTTAGTTTGTCCTCAGAGGGGCCAAGATTTCTTTTCCTGGAAAGCTGAGAGTGTTTTTTTCGGAACCTCTGGTGCCCAAGCAAGTCTGCCTTCACCCGTATCACCGCTGCTCTCCCGGGAACCCTTCCAGGGTAGTTGACTTAGCAGCTCCCAGAAACCTTTTTGCTCAAAAGAATCCATCTCTGAGCCAGGTGTGCCTGCCAGGAGAGACCTGGGAGTGAGAAATTCCTCAGCAGGTTCTCACTGAGAGCTAAAAGTAAGAACGTGGGTTTACAGGGTCATGTCTAGCACTTGAGGTTTTGGCCCAAGAATCTCAAGCATCACATATTTCTTTGTCTTCTCCCCTCTACTTACTACTAGAGTATTTGTTAAAATAGGTCTCAGTCCTGTCCCCCAAACAATGGGGTTTCCCTCTGACTCATGGATAGGGTGTCACCCTTCAGTGCTTATTACTCTTCTTGCCATAGGTCACAACCCTAAGAACAGCCACTGGACATTCCTGTGGCCAGCTCTTGTGCAATACAGTGTGGAGGCCCACTTCACAGAATCGACTCCACAGTCTAGAGATGGAGGGAAGTACTAATGTTATCACCATTTTCTAGGGGAGAAAAATGAGGTTCAGAAAGTTCCAGAGCTTGCTACACAACTCAGAAGTGGTAGAGCCAGCTTTTGAACTTAGACTTTTCAGAATTAGGGTGCACTATTGCCTTTCAGTGATTTGTAAATTCAATCCCCTCATATAATAAACATTGCAACTGAAAATCATTCATTAGCTTAACTCTTCCATCTCCTCCATCCCTAACCAAGTCCTGCTTTCCAAATATGACCCTTGTAGGGTAAGTGAAAAAGATATCAGGCTTTTCTGCCCTCCTGCCATTAGGATAGATGATGGACCCTGTGGTCCTGAATACATGCCTGACGGTGGGCACCTGGAGTGGGGTGTGGGCATGCGTAAGTGGGTATACCTGGGCTAAGACTGGGCTTATAAGGGCGGCATCATGGGGATGCCAGAAGAACCATGAGAGCAGAAGGAGAACCACAAAAAGAGAGAAGCAGAGAGAACACGAGAGAACGCTGGAGAGCCCAGAAAGTGAAGACTTGCTGGGCGCCGGGAGGCCTGCCAGCCTCCTGGCCCCCAGCACCCCTACCTGCCATGTACCCGGTAAACCCCAATAAAAGCTTGTAAAAGCCACCAAGGGCTCCAGGACTCTCTCTCCTCCTTTACCCCGTCTGCTCAGTCCATTGAGATCCTGCTCCGTGTCCATTCCTGCCCTTACAACCCTCACTTCAAAGCTCAGTTTAGAGAATGCCACTTCTTTCAAGAAGATTTTGCTGAACTCCCATCTGGAAATCATCTTTCCTAAACACCCATAACACCTTATTTGTCACCATTTGAAAAAACTATCATTTTGTTATTGCGATAACATTGGCTCACAACACTGTCAGAGGGCCTCTCTGGGCCAGACAGGTGCAGATGGCTCTGGATGTCCAGATATAGGTCCCCCTTACTGTTCTACATCAGCGAAATGTCTCCCAAATTTGGTTTGATTGGCAGAGCCCTGAGGCACGACATTAGTCATTGTCTTGTGTACAGTCTCGGGATGTGGTCTGCTGGCCTGAGTTGGAGGCAGGTGACTCTGCACTTTCTCCCACTGATTGCATTCTGGAAAGACTCCCTGGCAGTCCTTACCTCCCAGGCCTGGTTAAAGTGGAAGGGATTAGTGAATCTGAACTTCCTCTGGAGAAATGAAATTCACACATTCAGAATCTGCTTTCTCTCTAGAAGTTGCTGATTGTAGAAGACAGCCTCCCTCGAGCAGCTCATCATACACTCAGCAGGGCTGCAACCTCCATATCTGCTGGCTTCCCTCCCCTCCCCCTTTGAAAGCAAAACTGGGAAATGTGTAGGCCAATCCCCTTCATTTTACAAAAAAGAAAACAAACAAACAAAATAACAACCTAAAACACTCAAAAACTCCTACAGACTGGAAATTAGGAATAAATGGAGCTAAACTCTATCTTTTGTTCTCTCTTCCCTCTACCTCATGATTAAGCATTAACTGGCTCCACCTGCATTCCTGGGACCTTGGAAAATTGTGTTACATCCAGAGCAAAATTCTCTGTGTCCCTCTGCGACTGATCGTGGCATCAAAAACAAACATCTGCTGATCTCTGAGGAAACCTCCTATTGGGAAGTCACACACCTTCACTCCTGCCCACTAGGCTTTCCCATCACCTCCTGGAACCTGGAGATGTGAAATCCTGACTTCCCTCACTTTCCTTCTTCCCTTATATAATCCTAGTCCTCCTGCCACTGGGGAGCTGGTTATTTGGGGTGCCTATCCTGAGGACTCCTTTGATGGCTATCTTGAATAAACTCTTTCATGTAAAGTCAATTCTCATGATTCAGAGTTTGGCTTCCTGGCTGGAAGCAGAAGACCTGGTTTGGCTATTTACAAGAGGAGGAGGCAAAGTTTCAAGCTGCTGACAATCTCCATTTTTTTGTGGGTGACTGCCATGAGGAGACTCTCATTCAGATCCTGGAGACAAAGTGGAGGATAAAAATTCCTCTTAATTCTTTTACTCAGACATAGTCAACTAACATATTGGTGAATGAATGTTCTTCCAAACATATTCTCGATGCATATGCGATTAAAAAAAAAAAAAACCTGATTAGGAACGAAGTCTAATATTGCTATTAGAACTTTTTATGCCCAGCTACATCTTAGATCAATGCAATCAGAATCACTGGGGGTTGAAGGCCATCTGTGTTGTTTAAAACTTCCAGTTGATTCTAATGTGCAGCCAGGTTTGAGAACCAGAGTCCTGAAGTTAAGATAGTACAAGACCATCAAGCACACAGGCTGCCTCCCGTTGATCCCATGCTGTTTCTTTCCTTCCTTCCTTCCTTCCTTCCTTCCTTCCTTCCTTCCTTCCTTCCTTCCTTCCTTCCTTCCTTCCTTCCTTCCTTCCTTCCTTCCTTCCTTCCTTCCTTCCTTCCTTCCTTCCTTCCTTCCTTCCTTCCTTCTTAGATTTATTTGTTTTTACACAAGAGCTGGGGTACAGGCCAGAGGTGCAAGAGGATGAGAGGATCCACCAGAGACAGAGCAGGGAACAGAACAGGCAGACTGACGAAATACACTGCTGAGGGGAGCAGCGGGTGCAACAGGAGAGGTCTGCTCACCATGTGGGATTCTCGTCAGCCGGCGGGGATCGAACCAGCACTGCAGAGGCTGCGGACAGCTTCACAGAGTGGCACCAAACCTGCTGCGCCACCGGGGAGGTCCCCATGCTGTTTCTAAGGGTCCCAGAATGAACTCCAAGTTTGTGTAATAAGAATCAATGACCAAAAGGCATTTAAGACTTAGACATAATGGAATGAGACCAAATCATGATAGAGAGAACTGAAGAAAAGACAAAAAGCAAAAGAAAAAAGGATTTCTAGATATTTTGCTCAGACCAAATGGAAGCTTCGCCCTGGGTGATGGAGCCTGGGATCCATCTCAGTGGTTCCAGCAATAAATTACCTCCAGACCTGGTCACTGGTGCTGCCGGTGCTGTTAGTTTGGTCATGGAGCAAGGTTAAGTTAAGGTTGGGCCCTAGCAAGAAAAGGATTTTAAACTCTTAGAATAGGCAGCACCTTCTTAAAGAAAGGAAAGAAGGTGAGGAGGGAAGAGAGTGCCTCCAGTTCATATTAGAACGTTGAGTCCAAGAACTGTAAACATACAGAGGCTGCCAAATCCCACTCTAAATATATCCCAGTGATCTCATGTTTTCATATGTGGAATAAAAGGAGGCACTTTTATTCATCTTGGATGACAGCATCCTGAGATTTTATGGGAACATCATAGAAGTATTAGCTTAACCAAGAGATGCCATATTTCAACTTTTCAGTCACCAGAACAGGCACATTAAATACACCGAATGATAATAGTCTATCTTTTTGCAAGTTGGACCCTCAAATGAATTCCTAAATATCAGCAGCAACTCCCCCTCTACCCCTCTACCCTATGGGGAAAAGTCTCCAATCAAAGAGCCTCTTTGAAGAGCCAAGAGAGGATTTGGAGAAAGCAGCACATATTTTGAGGTGATTAACATTCCGGTTTTGGCCTCTTCATCCGAATGGGCTTCATCTGTTACTCGTTTTCTCTTTGGCCAAGGAGACCACATCTAATGTCCCGGAGGAGATGTCTGGAAATTTTTCTGAAAGCCCTTTTAGGTGAAGCCCAGTGAGAGGGCACATGAAGCTTCATTCCTTTTCCTTTTAAGGTGGAGGTGGGGAGAAAACAGAGAGAGAGAGAGAGAGAGAGAGAGAGAGAGAAGTGTGGGGGAGGGAAGTAAGAGCGAGTGAGGGAGCTCTAGCTCTTCGCTCTTCCCCTGAATTCTGGAGAGCCAGTGAGTGTTTCTCAGTCCAGAGCTGAACAGAGTAGATCCTCAAACCAGACACCCTTTCAGGGACCCCTGGGAGACAGGACCATCCAGCACCCCCATCCCCACTGCACCTGGCTCCCAGAGTTTGCCTTCACCCACTCGGAGTCTGTGCTCCTGGCCTGTCTGCATAAATCAAGCAGCAGGGTAGCTTGGAAACATGACGAATACCTTGGCTGGATCCTACTTGAAAAGACAGGGGGAGGAAAGGGAATCTAAGGCTCTGGCTGGAAGTGCAGCCAGAATTTAGTGTTCCTGGAGCCAGCCCCAGCTGCTCAGACAGGAGCTGCCAGGGGAGACTTCCCTGGGGGCAGTCCTAGCCCTCCACACTGGAGGAGAGAGTTTTGGTGTCTGTCAAGAGCATTATTCAGAGATTCTTGGATGCTTCTGAGCCCTCACTGTGAGCAGAGATAAGGGGCTTGGGGGGAGCTTTGTCTCCATTTAGATGGTCCTTGTAACAGCCCCAGATCTGAATGCCGTTGTTTTCATAGGGAGTTTCCCCAGAGGTGGAGTACAATGTTCTTGTGTGTGTGCACATGCACACTCAGTGCTTTTGTGTACAAGTGTGTGTGTGCATGTTGTGGCTGGTGAGGCAAGAAGGCTCACCAACCTCTTCTGAGGTCACAGTTCAAGGGTGTCTTCCAGCCCTCATGTTTGAGGGCCTGCTCCATGCTGGAGTCGCTCCCTGTTTCCTAGTTTAACTGATTTAAGGAGCTCTCTGTGTTTAAGTCCCTTCAGTTCTTTTTCAATGACCCGGGCCCCTGCTGCAATGACCACCAGAGCCTGCTCTACCATCCCCAACTGGAACGGCCCAGTAGGCCAAAAAGCTTGGGGTGGGGGCGGTGTCCTGGTGTCCCTGCCCTGCCTTCTCGGTCTTTCAGCACGTGCCTGACACGGGGCCCTCTGCAGGCAGCTCCTGAGTGTCCAAGCTCTTCTCTCAGAGGCCACAGAATCATGCCTGAACAGTGTCCTGGGAGTTTGAGTCTGAGATTTTTTTTTTTGTTATTGTTCTTGAGCAGTGAAGAGCCTGCGTGCTCTGCCACAGAGCAGGTAGCCCAGGGACCTGCACACAGTGTCAGGGCGCAGAAGTGCTGCTTTTGAGAAGAGCTGCGGTAGGAATGGGGCCTCCACTGAGACAGGCTCTGAAGCACGTGGATCAGAGAACTGCCTCCTAAAACTATCACCATGTGAAAAAATTAGCTCTTCTCTCTAAATTGCCGCAAGACTTCAAAGGGTTTTTTACTGACATTTTTTTAAAGGGAAGCAGCATGGTGAGCCCCTCACTATAGGATGACAGATTGTTGTCAGGGTCCTCTGTTTCCCCAAAGTCCCTCTGACTGCAGGGTCACCCCTCTGGGCAGCTGGTGGAGTAATTAGCTTTCCTCAGGGCAGGGGAAGATCACACAGGCAGGTGTCTGTCCAGGGGTTTCCTGTCACTGAAGCCACGCGAATGCAAATCCATTTTTCATTAGGAGAAATAAAACTAACAAATGACATCAACTAAAAAATGTTCTTTGAGAGCAAGTTATTTCCATTTAGAGTTAAGCACATGACAGCTGCTGACTTTTAATGGAAAGTAAAATTTGCTGGGCTGAATAATATCAAACCAGTGGAGGATTTGTGTTTTTAATTTTCCTTTTTGGAGAAAGGCAGCCCTTTGGCGTCCAGGAGGGCAGAGGAGGAATGGCAGGTCTGGTCTCATCTCTAATTGTGGCCTTAAAAGACCCTAGACAATCCTTGGCAAAATCACCTTCCAATACCTGGATATATTGATTTCTCTTACCTTTCACTCAAGGCTTGTTTAATAATAAACTGGTTAGAAAACAAACCTGTCAGTCCCACTGTTCTGAGGTCTGGGCTCCACACGCAACAGCTGCACATGTGCTGAAGCTGCTCTGGCCTTTCCCCATTTAATAGAAAATATTTGGTAGGAAAAAACCTAGTGGGTATTTGCTGGGGATGGATTGTTCGTGACCCCTCCCCCTTCAAATTCATAGTTTGAAACCTTAACTCCCGATGTGATGAGGGCTGGAGGAGCAGCCACTGGGAGATAATGAAATTTAGATGGGGTCATGAGGATGGTGCCTGTAGGGCAGGAATGACACAGTGCAGGTTTTCTGATCCAGCAGACCGGGCAAAGGAGGAGTCAGAATCCTCAGTGGCTTTGCAGGTTTTTATTGGGGTTTATCCGGTACACAGCAGGCAGGGGTGCTGGGGGGCTGGGAGCTTGGCAGGCCTCCCAGCCCCCAGCAAGTCTTCACTCTATCTGGGCTCTCCAGCATTCTCTCTGCTTTTCTGCTCTCTCCCAGCTTCTTCTTCTCCCGGCTTCTGCTTCTACTGGTGTCCCCACGACGCCACCCTTAAAAGCCCAGTCTTAGCCCAGGTGAATCCCATCTACCTATTCCCACACCCTACTCCAGATGCCCGCCATCAGGCATGCATTCAGGACCGCAGGGTTCCATCACCTATCCTAATGGCGGGAGGGCAGAAAAGCCTCACATTTTTCCTTACCCTACAGTGCCCTTATGCTGGAATTAGTGCCCTTCTAAGAAGAGGAAGAGACCAGAGCTCCAAATCGCTACCATATGAAAATACAGCAAGAAGTCCATCATCTGTAAGTCAGAAAGAATGCCCTCACCAGGACAGAATCTGCTGGTATTTTGATCTTGGACTTCCCAACCTCTAGAACTGTAAGAAGTAACTGTTGTCTAAGTCAGTCAGTTTTTGGTATTGTGTTATGGCTAAGCAGATTAGACAATGTTCAGGGAAGCTGGGAGGGACTGTCACCATGAGCTCCAGAATGAGCTATCTGAACACCTGAACTGCTTCAGAGGAGTGATGAGACCAGCCTCCCTGTGCAGTCGAATCAATATGAATTCAATTCCCCTTTCCCTCTAGAATCTCCTAGCATTTTCACGCTTCATAACACATTTGTTGTCTGTGTAGGTAATAAAGAACACCTCTGAAGGGGGGCATGGTCAGAAGGTGTCAGGTGTTGAAGGACAAAGCTAATTGCTAACTGAATCCTCTCAATGTAATGGAGATCAACCATTTGCAGATGCAGCCCGCCCTACGGGAGATTTGGCAAATGCAATGCTGAGGATTTCATGGGTTGTTACATCAAGATTAGGTAACTCATTTTATTGGAAGACTGAGTTACACAAAGCAGTGACTTAGTAATTTGTGACGTTGACTTATCAGAAGAGAATTAAAATGAGTAGGTGTGAAAGATCCTGAACAGGGTTTGGAAATGAGCTCCCATGTCAGTTACTGTTTCTATTCGTTACCACTGTTCTCACCCTATTTTTGTCTTCCAAGCTTTTTCTCACTTTTGTGGCTTAACAGCATTTTATGATTCCATTTTCTCTCCTTAGCATATCAGTTGTAACTCTTTAACTTTATTTTAGTGTTTGCCCTAGTGTTTGCAATAAACATTGACAACTCATATGCCCACTTTCAAATAACTTTCACTACGATGCCACTTCACAGTAAGTGTACCTTATAATGACAAAATAATCCTAATTCCTTCCTCCTGCCCCTTTGATGCAGGGCGATAGCAAGGCTATATCCATCCAAGAACAGTGCCCAGCAGAGGGCACGTCACTGTGGCTTCTTCACCCACGCACAATTGCAAGACCACTCTTGCTCAGGGAACAGCAACAATGGCGTTCATTTAACAAACGGGAAGCAAGGAGTTCTCACAGACATAAGTCGCTGGCGATCTCGCCTCAGACAGTGCCCACAGTGTCCAAAATTCCTAAACAAAGCCACTCACCCAAGATGGCGTTGCCCCATCATTGAGAACGTGGAGCTCATGGCAGCCCATAAGCAGTGGGTCACGGTCCCACTCACCACAGCTGGAGGCTCTCACAGGCAGGTCCCGAGAGGTGACCCTGCAACAGCCTGTGGCAACCGTGTGAAGGTCAGGACGGTCAGCACCAGAAGCTGGACCAGACAGCAATGAAGGCAGCTGCACTGGGAGATCCTGCCAATCCACCACTCTCAGAGGTGACCCAGACTCAGAGTGCCTGTCACCCGTCAACAGGGCTGGACAGCGCTGGTCGTGAACAAGAGTCCAAGTCCAAGAGAGTCCAGTGAGTCCCAAGTGAGTCCAAGCGAGTCCCGTCCGGACAACGAGTGCGGGACGCAGTGCAGGAGTGCCAGAGATAGGGCCGAGGCCGTTCAGGCTGAGCAAGTCTGAGAGTGCAGGAGCACAAGCTCCTACCCCAGCTGGCTTCTGCCCTGCCTTAGTTCTTTCCAGGTCCCCCCACCTACCAATCTGAATGGATCAGTTTCAGTGCTATGGCTGATTGGACCATTTACCGGTAAGCTCATAGCTCACACCTTGTGGATCCATTTCATGATCCAGGCACCAGAATCAGGGAACTTTCCCCTGCCCGCAGCTGGAGGGATCCATCATGTTGGACTGGCCCTGTTTGGCCCCAGGGGCTGCAAGCCTGGTGGGGCGGGTGTGGTGGCGGCGCTAGAGGAACCAATGCTGCCCCCCACCACTCTGGCTTCTGCCAGGAGTGGTGATGGGCAGTAAAATGCCCACCACCGGCTGCTGCTTGCTCTGTGGACAAGTAGTGTTCTGGGGCCAAGTGTAGGAGCCCTGATTAGGGGGTGAGGGGGTGTGTCTCCGGCTCACATTGTATTACTGCTGCCATTCATTTCACTTCTATATAAGGGTACATGGCGACTGGGGGGGGGTGAGGAGAGAGAGAGAGAGAGAGAGAGAGAAAGATACACATTGTTTCTGTTATAATTTTTTTTTTTTAAAGATTATTTATACAAGCACTGGGCACAGTCAGAAGCGCGGGAGGGTGAGAGAATTCACCAGAGCCAGAGCGGGGAGCAGAGCAGGCAGAAGGACCGAAGTACACTGCTGAGGGGAGCAGCGGGCGGCAGGAGAGGTCTGCACACCATGTGGGACCCTCCTCCGGTGGCCGGGGAGCAGCCGGGGATCGAACCGGCGCTGCAGAGGCTGCGGGCAGCTTCGCAACCCAGCGCTCAACCGCTGTGCCACCGGGGAGGCCCCTGTTTCTGTTATAATTTTGTTATCTGTTAGATCAATTAAGAATAAGAAAAATAAGTTTTTAACCTTCATTTATTCCTTCTTTGATGCTCCTTAATTTCATTATGCAGATGTGACTTTCTAAGGTGTTTTTTCCTCTTCTTTCTAAATTTTTTTTTAAGATTTATTTATTTATACAAGAAATTGGGTACAGGCCAGATGCGAGGGAGGGTGAGAGGATTCACCAGAGACACAGCGGGGAACAGAGCAGGCAGACTGATGAAATGCACTGCTGAGGGGAGCAGTGGGAGCGACAGGAGAGGTCTGCCGTGCCACGTGGGATTCTTGCCAGCCGGCTGGGTTCGAACCCCAGCTGCAGAGGCTGCGGACAGCTTCACAGTGTGGAGCTCAGCCACCTGCGCCACCAGGGAGGCCAAAAACTTCTTTTAACTTTTATTGCAATGCAAGTCCGCTGGCAAAAAATTTCCTCATTTTTTGTTGTCTGAGAAAGTCTATTTCCCCTTCATTTTTGAAGGGTAATTTTGTAAAGAATCCTAAGTTGATGGAGTTTTTTGTCTCAAAACCTTTAATATTTCACTCCACTCTTTTGCTTGCATGGTTTCTGTAGAGGAGCTAGATGTAATCTTATCTTTATTCCTTTTTAAGTAAGGCATTTCCCCCAAATCTTATTTTAGTATTTTTGTTTCCTAGAATTTGAAAATGATGTGCTTAGGTGTCGTTCTTTGGTTCATATCTGCTTGGTTTTCCCTGAGCTTCCTGGATCTGTGGCATGGTGCTACCATTAGTTTGGTGAAACTGTTGTTATTTAAAATATTTCTTCTTTTTATACCCTCTTTCCTCTTATTCTGGTATTCCCATGCAAAACTATACACCTTACAGTTGTCCCATAGACCTTCAATATTCTCCCCCTCTCCCCCTAATCTTTGTCCTCTTGGCTTTTGAAAAGTTTCGGAGATTTCTATTGAGATATTAAAGCACAGCGATTCTCCCCTCAGCTGCGTCCCATTTACTAGTAAGTCCATCAAAAGCATTTTTTATTTCTGTGTTTTCATCTGTCACTTCTTTTTGATCCTTTCTTAGGATTTCCATCCTTTGCTCTCATTTCCCAGCTGTTTTTGCATGCTATTTTATCCGTTAGAGACTTCAGCATATTAATCACTGTTGTTGTAAATTCCTGGCCTCATAATTCCAATATCCCTGCCATGTTGATGTTTGCTCTGTCTCTTCAAATTGTGTCCGTTGCCATCTGGTGTGCCTCGTGATTTTTTTCTTGATAGCTGGACATGAAGAACAGGGCAAAAGGAATTTCCCTAAATAGTCCTTTAGTAACACGGTGGTGAGGTGCACAGGAGGGGAGCATTCTATAGACTTATGACTCAGTCTCAGTCTTCTCGTGAGTCTCTGGACTGTGTTATCAGTATTTTCTACCTTCCTTCACTGGGAAAGGATAGCTAGAGTGTGGTGGAATTGGGTATTCCCCTTCTCCCAGGTCAGTTAGAATCTGTTAATACTGGGCCTCCCTGGTGGCGCAAGGGGTTAAGACTATGAAGCTGTCCGCAGCCACTGCAGACGAGTTCAATCCCCAGAAGACCAGGATGCTGACCCACATGGCACAGCAGACCTCTCCTGTCTCACCTGCTGCTCCCCTCAGCAGTGTTTTTCAGCTGCTCCCCACTTTGTCTCTGGTGAATCCTCTCACCCCCCACATCTCTGGCCTGCACCCCAGCTCTTGTATAAATAAATAAATCTTAAAAAAAAATAAACTGTTAATACCCCAGCTGGTTAGGCTCTGGTTAACTAGTTTCTCCTGAGAACTAGTTTCTCCTCGTTAAGAACAGAGTGCTCTGGCACATTTAGGTTCTTTTCCCTTTCTTCTGCAATAAACACGAGGGAATTTTTCTCCACTATTTACTGTGAGAACCTGACTGAGCTTCTGGAGATCTTAAGAGTATGGTAGGGCCCTTCTGTTCTGCAACCATCACAGGCTGGGTAGGTTCATCATCGGTTCAGGCAGCTTGAAAGAGCCCTTGGCATCACCCCCACAGGTGAGGGGAAACAAGCCAGCATGGAGACAGCAACTTGGGCCCCCCTGAGAATCCCTATGTGGGCTTTCCTCTTCCTCTCATAGCCATTCCCCAGCTGTCCCCATCGCTCTCCACTGTACTCTGCTGCACGGGCCTCTGTGGCCCTTACATGCTCAGTCTCTGGCTTGGGTGTGCCCATCGCGCACGTCCATACCACACTCCAGGTGCTGCCATCAGGCACGTGTGTGAGACCACAGGTGCCGAACATTGATGCTAATGGTGGGAGAGTGGAAAAACCTGATAACTTCCAGCTGCCCTACAGGTACACAGGACAAAGGTGCACCCTGGAGAGTACCTGGAAAGGTATGTCCCCATTCTAATTTCAATGGATAGTCTTGTTTTTACTTCGGTCTATTGTGAGTTTGGTTGGCAGGAGTCTATCCCTTTGGGGCCTGATCAGCCTTGTGTGGACTGATTAGATGAGGTTTCTGAAATCAACGTTACGGGACAGATCTAGAGCAGGCTTATACTAAGACTCGTGTCTTTCGAGGTAGCCAGCCGTTCCTGGCACAGCACAACCCTACAATTTCATGCCTATTGTGCTATTGCGGTTTCCAGTTGCTGATAAGTTACTCCATATACATTTTGTCTCTCTTATATAACTCCTTCCTTCCTACTTCAGATTTTCTATAGCAGGGACAGCATCCCTCTTGCTTTAATCATTAAAAGTGTAATGTCTTAGCATAGGGACACTCAATAAATCGACTGTTTAAAATCAAAGCTATTTGAAAAGTTGAGAAATGAAAATATAATAATTTAACTTCTTTGGAATCCAACAGTAAAAAGCATAATTACAGCAGAAACAAACAAGTCCTGTTGTTTGATCTCCAGGGTCTGAAGAGATCCTCCAGCCCATCCTTTCTTCAGTGACAAGCAAGAAATCCCATTTACCACATCTTTTCACACTCTGTCCTATGATCTTTGACTTCATTCAAACTGTCATCTACTTGTCATAAAATAAGATGTATTTTAGGGCTGGTGAGAGCTTGTAGTGTTTACGTTATGGAACTACAAACCTCTTAAGCATCCTATAACAAAAATATCGCTTTATTTGGAAGTCATATTAACAGCAGTAGCGGGCTGTCTGTGAGGGCTGAACAATGATGGGGAGAAGAGCTCATGCAGGGAAGAAGGGGCTCCAGTCAGATGCACAAGGGGCAGGATTTCAGCTGCAACGCTAGTTAGAGTCATGGGAATCTGGAGGATCCTTCAACCAAGACTCCATCTTCTAGTTTATAGCAACATGGACAACAATTCCTACCTTCCAGGACCGCGATGAAGATGGTATAATACAACCACTGTCAAAAGCACACAGCTGTCTGGTACCTACAGTGATGGAAAAAAATGTTAGTTCTTCTTGCTCTTCTTCTCTACCCAGGTCATCTCAGGATAGAAGTGTGACGTCTGTTGAAGGGCCCTTCCAGTGTTTCAGGACTTTTAATATATATATATAAAATTTTTTTTCCACAAGTTTTCATTTTTGCACAATGTATGTGTTTTCATCTTGGTTATAGTCCCCATACAATTCCCACCCCCCTTGTTTTGATCCTACTCCTTTCTCCCCCCTGCCTGTAGTGTGTCTCTGGTTTATAGCTGCTTGTTGACTTTGATTTTCACTTTATTATAATTAGCCTTGATTTCTGAATTCCTATCCAGTGGTTCTGTTAAAGCCCGGCTTTAGAATGTAAACACAAAAGGAGAAATCTGTACGAACAATAGTATAAAGTAAGGAGCTAGGAACTCACACTTCACTGTCAGAATGGAACACTATCTTGTTAGAAAGTTGTTTGTGGGCTTCCCTGGTGGCGCAATGAGTTAAGATGCAGTGCTATGAAGCTATCTGAGGCCACTGCAACATGAGTTTGATCCCCGGTCAGGGAGAAACCCACATGGCACAGCTGACCTCTCCTGTCTGCCCACTGCTCCCCTCAGCAGTGTATTTTAGTCAACCTCTCTGTTTTGCTCCCCACTCTGTCTCTGGTAGATCCTCTCACCCCCTGCACCTCTGGCCTGCACCCTCATTCTTGTATGAATAAATAAAAATAAATCTTAAAAAAAAAAAGTTGTTTGTATCCAACTTATGGAAGCCCTGGAGAAAGATCAAACTTTACACTGGCTTGACTGCACCTTCGGCTGTTCCCAGAGCTGAATGTTCCCAGAGAAAGAGCAAAACAGGCACTTTCTACAGTGCATGCAGTCTTCACGAGGCACGCTCTTCTGTCTCTAGGGCAGCATTAGTTCCAGCTCACCCAGGGAGCAGGACTATCATCCGCTGGTTCACATCTGCTGAGCTTTCCGGGGTTGGCCTCATGTTTTGCATTTTCTGTGCCTTATCTCCTACAACCTCATGATAAGCTTAGGTAGATGGAACTGTTTCATGCTGATTTTGGAGAAGAACGTAGGCTTGGAATATTATGTATGGTTGGCAGGAGATAATAAATGTGAAATGGACAGTAAAATGTGGAGGTCTCGCTTTTTCTTCAGAAGGGACATCAAGATCTCAGCAAGGGCAAAGGTAGCAGAAAACAGATCAGTTAATGTTCATCACCAGATATTCTGTTCAGCTGCATATAGGGCACATGGGCACATGGGACGAAGGCGCATTCAAAATGCATCTCAGCCTCTTCCTCCCCGTGCTCCCGTTTCGGGACAGACCCCCATTCTTTCTTGGAGTGTGACTACTTTCTGCCTGTCCTCCCTGCTTCTACTCTCCAACTCAACCTGGAAGTTAAAGTTCTGAGCAAGGGACTGACTTCCTGGTGGTGCAAGGGGTTAAGACAGCACTATGAAGCTACCCGCAGCCACTACAGCACGAGTTCGATCCCCAGCCAGGGAGGTGACCCACATGGCGCAGCAGACCTCTCCTGTCTCACCCGCTGCTGCCCTCAGCAGTGTATTTCAGTCAACCTGCCTGTTCTGTTTGTGACTCTCTCTGGTGAATCCTCTCCCCCCACCCCCACACCTCTGGCCTGTACCCCAGTTCTTGTATGCATAAATAAATCTTTAAAAAAAAATAAAGTCCTGAGCAGTTTGGCTCCAACCTACGTTTCCAACTGTATGTCCTGCCTCTTGTCAATTGCACATCTTCCAGTTCTTGCCTTCAATTCTCCTCTGGCCCCACGTCCTGTCACACATAAGTCTCACCTGTTTTACCAACCTCTGCTCATTGCCCCACACCCTGTTCCAACTTTTAAGCCACAGTTACTGCTTCTCTTTCTGAATATGCCAAACTTTCCAGGTGACATTTAAGCAAATATTTTACATTTGCAGTGGGTCATTAAACTTCAGGATGCAAGGCCCAGTCACTGAAAAAAGATTTACATTGCATGTAGACAGCACACACATTTCTTCAGCTAGAAATTGTCATTAGCAAGGATACTTGAAATAGGAAGCTGTGGGGTGGTTCTTTAAGTCACATGATAAATCACAACTTTGTTGAGGTTTTATGCTGCTAGCTCTAGGCACCAACATTGGTAGTTACAGCTGTAAGAGCCAGGGTCCATCAGCATGAGAGCCAGACCCAGAGAAGTTGAATCCTGGCTCCACCCTTTGGGTGACTTGGCAAAATCTTTAACCTCTCTGACTTTTCCTGTCGTAATTTTAGAAGAATTACCCCAACCACATAGGCGTTACAAGGAAAAATGGAGACGCTGATTAAAATAGTATCAGTAATTGTGTTATCAAATTGCTATATTTTTGTGGACTCTACTGGGAACGTAGAATGGTGTTTGGAGAGATGTAGTGAGGAGACACAGGGCAGGACTAGAGGGAGAAGGGTTTGGGCTCCAGGGACTGGGTCACAGGGAGGCAGTGCTGGGAGGAGACAGTGCATCCTTGTATGACCTCAACTGTGAAGGCACACCCTCCTCAGCAGGTGTTCAGTCACCATTCGGGCTTCTTGGTGCTTTCCAGGCCTGTGTTCCCACCTTTCAAGTGAGAGTCCTGGGGCAGAGCCTGCCTCCCAGACCCCAAATCTGGCAGAGAGCAGGAGCTCAGCACACACTGGTTTTGATTGGAATCCCCAAGAACGTTCTTTCCAAGAAGAGAAGAAGACCTCTTCCTAGATCAATTTGCTAACCACCAAATGGATAATTAAGATGTTGGAAGGAAGTCCCTGGCAAAGTTTCAAACCATTGCTTTTCTTAAACTCCACACGGAGCAGCAGTGGCTGACAGCAGAGACATAGCTCGGGGCAGATGGAAGAACAACAAGTACGAAAGCGAACTGGATTTGAGCGAGGCTTCTCGCTTTGTTTGGCAGCTGTTTACTGGATGCCATAGTAGCACGCCTTGCCCTGGTGTGGTGAGAGAGATGTCTTGTTAGCCAGTAATGGAGAATGGAAATATCTGAGAGTAAAAAGTCTAATTATTTAAGACACATAAAACAAAAACAAAGGGAAACAATCTGACTTTAAACAGTGGGCGAGCTCGGCGTCTCTGGAAAAGCTGGCGCTGCTAACAGAAGAGACAGCAGGGCCCCAAGGGGGCAGGGGTCTTGCTGAGGACAATGAACCACCCACAAGACCCAGTGAGGCGTGTCGGCCTGCTGGTTGACTCGAGACCCAGCAGGGGCCTGTGCTCACTTTACTCAAGCAAAGGAAAGTTCTCTTTTGAGCAGAGCTGCCTGTGGTGGGGGTTACGGGTGGAACTTGGCCAGGGCTCCATGGCCTCGCCGGCACTACTCCGTCTCCTGACTGGGGGTCCGTGAGGCGGTGTTTCCTTTAATAAAACACACACAAGGCATAGGTGTTTCTCTCCCTTGTTTTGAGACTGTTAATCAATACCACCTGTTTTACTTTTCAAATTAATGAATTGGGGGCACAAGCAAAATCTTGAGAGATTCCTATTAGTTTATGCACCTACATCATCTCTCCAGTGCACACAGAAGACTTTAAGGTGGCTTGTTATTTTCCTTCTTCTTCCTCATTTTTTCTTTTATCCCCTTTTCCCTACTTCCCTCCCTCTCTCCCTTCTGCTTCCTTTTTTTTCTAATTTTTTCCCCACTTTATGGGCCTCCCCAGTGGCGCAGCAGGTTGAGCGCAGCGCTGTGAAGCTGTCTGCAGCCTCTGCAGCGTGGGTTCGATTCTTAGCCGGCCAGGGAGATGCCCACGTGGTGCGGGCAGACCTTTCCTGTCTCACCCGCTGCTCCCTTCAGTGTTTTCGGTCTGTCTGCCTGTTCTGCTCCCTGTTCTGTCTCTGATGAATCCTCTCATCTTCCCACGCCTCTGGCCTGTATCCCAGTTCTTGTATAAAAATAAATAAATCTTTTTTTTTTTTAAAAAGGGGGGGTTCACATGAGCCATCCAGAAGTAAGGCTCCTCTAGTGTTGGGTTAATTCTGTAGCACGAGGAAATCATTAAGGACCTTGGTTCTTTCCATCCTTCCCTTCTACTCTTTAAGGACAGCTGTGCTTTCAGGCCAGCCTCCCTCTCAGTCACAAATGGGGGCCTCAGTTTCAAGCACCACTTTCCAATACCTGCACAGGTAACGAGTGAAGATTAATCAAAAGACTATAGGAAATGGTGGGGGCAGTAGTGACCTGCTGAGACAGCACTGTTTGAGGTATTCAAATAGAAAACAATTTTTTTACTATTGTTTGAAAATATTTTGCTGTGAGAGGCAGGGAAATTATGGATTTATTACAGTTGTTTCACGAGTAAATGTAAGCAGCAGAAATACATTCTCGATTCAAATTGAAGTCCACACTGAACTGCAGGGCACATGCGTGACCTGCCTGAGGTCAACCAGAAGCGAGGCTGCCCAGCCCAGCCTCCCCTCCCCTTTGCTGCCTAGCATGAGGTTAGCCTCTGCAAGACCCTTGGGGTGATGCCTTCTTTCTGGGCACTCTCAACATTAGAACATGTGATCACACTCCTGATGGGCCCACATCACATTCACAGGGATGAAGCTGCACACTTGATGTAAAAGGTGCGCTGAGGATGGATCCTCCAAGGGCTTTCTTTTTAATCCAATTTCCAGTGGTTCTTCTCAAAGTGTGACCTTAAACCAGCAGCACTGGCATCACCTGGGAGCTTACTACAATTGTGAATTTTTGTGTTTTCAACTTGGCCCTCTCTTTTGGCCTTCATAATGTCCAGTTCTTAAATATTTCTAACCAGGATTCATTAATTTTTGCAAGATTTCTCAAGGTGTCTTTTTTTTCCTCCTCCACCATCCCTTAAACACTTTAGCCCTTTCTTATTGCCTCCACCATCCTACCTGCCACCCCCAACAATATTTAATATTTTGCTTTGTCAGTACATGGGATTTGTTTCCTAGTATTACACTATATGTGAACTAGTCCCATATTAGTCTTTCTCATTTGCTTCACTTTGTACGATCCCTTTGAGTTCCTTCCATTTTGCTATAAATGGTTAACATTTCATCCTTCCTAGAACGTGAATAGAATTTCATTATGCGTATAAACCCCCTTTTCTTGATCTAATCCTCTATCAGTGGGTACTTAAGCTGCTTCAAAACCCTAGCTATTATAAATAATGCTGCAATAAACACTGTGGAGAAGAGTACATTATGTTTTTGTTGATGATTCCATGTTCTTTGGCCAAAAGTGGGATTTGCTGGATCATATGGTATTTCCATTTTTAGTTGAAGTCAAGGCTGCACTGATTTACATTTCCACCAATGTATAGGCAGGTTCTTTCTCCACATCATCTCCAGCACTTGTTGGAAGTCTTTCTCATGTATGGCATTCTCACAGATGTGAGATGACATCTCATTGTGGTTGTGATTTGCATCCCTTATTAAAAATGAGTATTTTTTCATATATTGGCTTCCTATAAATTCTCTTTACAATATTGTTCAGCTTGGCGATCCATTTTTTAAATTTCTGTTGTTGAGTTGGATAAGTTTTTTGTATACCTTGGATATTAACTTTGTGGGTGGTGTTATGTGTGAATGTCATCTCCCATTTAGTAGGACGTCTTTTGAATCTGTTAAATTCTTTCTGTGGAAACTCTTTTTAATTTGAGGCAGCCCCAGTTGCATGTTTTTGTTTTGATTTCTCTTGCTGTAGGAGTTCCCCGCCCCCAAATCTCTATAATTGATGATCAAAACGAGTCACCAATGCTTTCTTCTATATATTTTATTACTGCCAGTCTTCCATCTATCAGGTCTTTAATCCATTTTGAATTTATTTTTGCGTGTAGAATTAGAGAGTATTCCATCTTTTTTTCTTTTACATGAGTCCATTGAGTTTTCCCAGGCCCTTTGTAGAGGGAGTCTCCTTTTTCCAGAGTATGATCATGGTTCCTTTGCCATGAGTCAGATATTGGTATATGCATCCATTTATTACCAGGCTTTCAGTTCTGTTTTGTTGACTTGGGTGTCTTTTTATTCCCTTACCATATTATTTTAGTGTTGCTTTATAATATGGTTTAAAATCAGGTATCATGATGCCTCCACTATTTTTTTGTTTCCTTCTCAGAATCGCTTTAGTTATTTGGGGCTTTTTATGGGTCTATAGATATTTTAGTTTTTTTCCCCCCCTTGAACAACTCAGGAATTTAAATGAATAACACATTAATCTATCTATACATCACTTTGGTAAAATATTTAACTATTAATTCTACTCATCCATGAATGTGGAATATCTTTCCATCTCTCCATGCTCTTCATCTTTCCATAGTGCCATAGTCTTCATTGTATAAATCCTTCACTTCCATAGCTAGTTCCTTGGCATTTAATTACTTTGGATGTGATTATAAAGATTGTTGTTTCACTTTTTCTTCTTACTCATTATTTGTACATAAAAATCCAACATATTTTTGTATGCTATTTTTACAACCCACCTCTTCACTGTATTCATTTTGTTCTAGTAGCTTTTTGGAGAAGTCTTTCCAGTTTTCTCTATATAATAGCATGCCATTTGGAAGTAATGATAGTTTCAGCTCTTTTCCAATCTGAATTTAGTTCTTGTTGCTGTCTAATTGCTCTAGTTTAAATCTAGTACTAGATTAAACAAGGAAGTGGAGTCAGTGGGCAACTTTGCCTTTGGCCTGATTTTTAAGGGAAAGTTTTCAGTTTTTCACTGTCAAGTATAATATTGGCTATAGGTTTGTGATGTGACTGTTATTACATTGAAGTAAGTTCTTTCTATCCCATCTTGTTATTTTTTTAATCCTAAATTCTTTGCTCTATCTTGTAAAATGCTTTTTCTGCATTTATTGATATTATATGGTTTTATTTTTTTAAAATATATTGAACATTTATTATTGCAAACCCTTAAATATTTAACTTCTTTATATTTATATTTCAGTCCTATGTGGGAAAAAGATAAGATACAGCTATCAGCAAGTTATTATAAAGTTTCATTCCTTATTACCAAAATCAAAATATCTTTATTTCAAGTATAATTATGTCTCACAGATAAATTTTCAACAACTATATGGATTATCATTTTTCCTCAAATTTTAATAATTTGTCAGCTGTTCACATACGGTATAATTGGGGGGTATATTTTCACAATTTCATGTATACATATACCTCACTCATCCTTGACCAAAACAACTCTCCCCTATTCCTGTACCCTTGCTTCCCCATTCCCTCTGACTACCTTTTCCTTATTCATACTGATAACCAGATATTTTCACCTGAATTATCTCTGCTTCCTAGATCTCCCACCTTATTTCTACGTGTATACTTCTGTGCCAGAATTCAGTGCCACTGAAAAAAATAATAACAGCTGCTGTTTTATTACCAGTGACTCAATGGAAAATTAGCTAAAAAATTTTTCTATCATCTATAGGAAAATTACCATATTTTTCATAATATACACATCTCAAGTTAAAGAGCAGCCTTTCCTTGCTATGATTCCAGTGTCACCACTGTCGAACCTCCTGCAGTCTTTATGTCCTCCATTTTATTTATTTATTTATTTATTTTGAAGACAAGAAAAGGAGATTTATTGAAAATGCAGCTTTAGGTTTTCTTTCTTTTTTTTTTTTAGTTATTAGCTTTATTTTTTTTAATTTAAATTTTATCTTTATAGTCCCCATACAATTACAACCCCCTTATTTTGACCCCAAGCCCTCCTTTCCCCGCCTCCCCACCCCCCATAGAGTGTCTCTGGTTCATAGTTGTTGATTTTGATATTTTCTTTCTTATAGTTATTCTTTTTCCTGGTCCCTTATTTAAGTTTTCTAGATTCCTGATTATATGGTTTTAAATTCTTTTGTTGATGTATTACATTGATTGTTTATGTTAAACCCTTGCCATCCCTGGATTAAACCCTGGTTGTTTACTTGGTTGCATATGACCCTTGGTGATGTATTGTTGAATTCAATTTGCTAGCATTTGGGGGAGATTTTTTTACTTGGCTTCCATAATTGCGATTGGTGTATTCACATTTTCTGCTTCTCTTTGGTTCAGTTTTGGAAGACTGTATTGTTTGAAAAATGTATCTATTTCTTCAAGATTATCGACTCTAATTTCCCCAGTTATTTCAGTTTTCTTCCTTGTTTGCGTAGCTAAAGGTTTATCAATTTTTTAAATTTTCTCAATGCACCGACTCTTAGCTCAAGAAAGGTAGTGTTCCCCATAAATTGTATGGGGAATATAAAAATAAAATTTATTAATTAAAAAAATAAATAAATAAATAAATAAAAAAAAAAAAAAAAAAAAAAGAAAGGTAGTGTTAGGCCCTACCCCAGACCTGCTGAATCAGAAACTCTGGGGGTGGAAACCAGTAATCAAAGTTTTCACATGCCCTTCAGAGGAAGCGGTTGCCATTCTGTGGTCAGAAACCTCTGTCCTAAACTTAAGTATATGCAATTGTTGATTTAGAGGCCAACAATCTAAACATTGGTTTTCAACCCTGGGCACACATTTACATCACCTGTGAAATGTTTAAAAAAAGAAAAAATCAACACATGGATCCGTCTTCTACTCTTCCCTCCACCTCCCCTGTATAATTGGTCTAGTGTGCAGTCTGGGTGTTTGGATTTTCCAAAGTTCCCCTGGACCATCCTCAATTGTAGCCAAGCTTGGGAACCACTGATTTAAATAAATATGGAGACAAATATATTGTAACTGAAGGATTGAGTAAAAATCCAAAAATTAGAGACACACTGACAAAGAATCAAAAAAGGCTATTGTCAGTGATTAAACTGTAAAAATAGAAGTATAAGGGAAGAGACCATTTAGGGTAAACACTCTCACAATTTATATTGGACTGGAAAGGGCATTATCTCCTTTGGGAACAAACATATATTGATGGTTTCTGAATCGCTGTGGGTTAGCGTTCTTTGAAAAGTATTGCTTCAAAACACAGTTCACTAAGTTACAAAACACTTGTAATCTGATGTACATTTTATTGTCCTTTTCTGTGATTCGGGTAAGAGGGAGTAAGCAAAATAAGCCTGAGTTGTAAGAGAGAGCCTGAAGTAAGGGACACATAAAGCTTTTACTCAAGTGCAATAAGCTATCTTGATTTGGACTGAGAAATATAAAACCAAGTTAGGCAAGAACCAAATTCTCAATTTAAATTGCACTAGGCCATTCTCTGGACTTTCTTTTAAAGGTAGACTACCCCAAAGATTCGGGGAGGTATAGTAACACTCAAAAATGTACTTATCTTTCAAAGGAGACTTTCTAACCCAGTATTTGTGTGGTTGTTAAAACATAATTTAGGTTATGAAGTCCTATCCTGCAGCTTCGGTGGAGGTTCACTGCTTGTACCTACCTATTGTTAATTGCTCATATGTAAGAAACTCATGATAAATCACCCGGGCTTTCTTCGACACCTAACAGAATAGGGTCCTGTTTTTACTATGAAACTTCTGAATAGTTTCTGGTAAGAAAAACAGTTTAATCGAGATGCTAATAGTTGTGGAACTAAACTATATGGAAATAGTAAAGTAAATTCAGGAACTGTTACTTCTAGTTGAGCTTGGGCTGTGGGTAAATCAGCTCAAATTAAATTCAAATTTTATTGGCACCAGGCACTATCCCCAGATTCTGATATGGCCAACCTGGGGTGGTGTTCAGAAGTCATAGATTTAAACAAGCACCCCAAGCGATTCTGACCCAGGTGGATGATACTGGTTTCAAAAATAAATGGGTTTCTTTTATGTGTGGTTTTGCTTCATATTTTTCTCTACTTGCATTTGTCTGTGACTCTACCAGGCTTATTTCTTTATTTGGCTTATAGGAAAATGTTTCTCAGTTCACTATGACTTAATAGCTAACTACAAAGACCTCTTTCTTATTCTATTTAAAATTTCCCCTTAATTTCTCATTCCCTTCCCAACCCTGACTCCAAGTGTAGAAATGGTAGGCTACAGAGTGTCAACAATGACACTAACTCCCTAATACTGATGGCACTTCCTACATGCGAGTCCTGCTCTACAGGTGTGAGATACAGAAGCTGAGTTTAGTTTTCACAGAGCTGAGTTAGGTTCTGTGCACATTTTATACATGGAAATTGAGAAACAAGGTTAAGTCACTTGCTCAAGGTCATGTAATTGGTATGTGACAGGACTGGATCTGAACCCAATTTCTATAAACTGTCTATTCATGTCCTTCAGCATATTTTTCTATTGAATATATTTTCCTAGTGATTTCCAAAAATTTCTGGTATATTCTTAATATCCCTTTGTTTTATAAATTCCAAATGTATTTTCTCAATTTGCCTATCCTATTTGTAGCTATTTGTAGCTAATCTGCTCCCAATCAAATCACACTGGACAAATCACTAGAACCAGGTAAGGGAACAGAAAGATACATATAACCAATAGTATCTTACACACAAGTAGTAACCAAGGAGGAAATGCAACAGAAAAAAGGTCACACTCATAGTAGAAATAAAAACTAGTTAACCCAGGAATAAACTGATACGAGATGTCTGAGACCAGTAGAAAGAGGAGCATTGTAATTAATGAAGGACATTAAAAACCCTAAATAAATGGAGAGGCATTGCATAGAAAAGAGACGTAAACTTTTAAAATCTGTTAATTCTCAAGCTAATCGACACACACACTTGTCTTAGACACACTCATCCTAGAATTCAGAGGGAAGACAAAAGCCTCAAGAACAGCAAAGGTAAATTTGAAGAACAATGTAATTACCTCAACAGAGATCAAGATTAGATAGCTATGTAGTAATGAAGACCACATGGTACTGGCTCCGGGACAAACAGTTGAGACAGAAAAGGATCCCAGACACTTATCATGCACACATGGAAAACTGATGTAAGCCAGAGGTGTCACTGTGTGAGTTGAAGACAAGTTGAGCCCATCAGAGAATTCATTTTTTTTTTTTTTACTTCAGTGCAAGGACACTGAAGACGTGACAAAATTGTTGAAAAATGAATTACAGATTGCCAAAACACTGGGCATTCAGTCCTTTAGGGGGGTTCCAAGGGAACCCTACAGGCAACAAACTCATTTGGAATTCTTAGGGCATAACTCACACCTTTACCAGACTTACAGGAGCATGGACACAGCTACTTCTGTATTTCTTCCAATTTAGGGCTCCATAGGCTGGCAGCTGGGCTGTGTTTTCAGAAATGTAAACTGTGAAAATGTCATGTCTTAGTATCTATGAAATGCACGACTAGCAAAGGCGGCCTCTTTGGGGACTGCTTAAATGAGATCACATACTTGGAGTGCGGAGATGGAGTTGGAAATACACCCTTGCCTGTCCTTTCCCCAAGATCTCATCATCTGTCCACAGGCCAGGGCGTATCTTTCCTTGATCTGGGATAGAGAAGAGCAGCTGAGAAGCCTCCCTGGGCCAACAAAGACCCGGGTCGACTATTTTAGAAAGAGGAAAAAATAAAGTTAGAGAGTTCGTTTTTTAAAAGTTAATGAGAAAATGCATGTTAAAAGTTAACAATAAAAACATAAATAAGCTAACAAATTATCCTCACACAACCTATATTTTAAGTAATTTATTTCAATAGAAATATTTCAGAAAACTTAAATTCATTTTAAGTTAGCTTATGCAAACACACTGAAGATCTCACACTCACATTTGTATATTAAACAGAAATAAAAAGTGAGAGAGGGACCAAGCTGCACATCACTCAAGGAGGTCATAGTGCAACCGAGTGCTTCATCATCAGAGTACCGCAAGTTAGCTGGGATAAAGCAGAATAAAAAATGGCTTGTGTTTTCCGGTTTATTTCCATCATTGTGATGTTTATCCCCACAGATGCTCCTCTTTCAGATTCCATTATGAACCAGTTTGCCACTCCTAAGCCCCACCCCCAACCCCACCACTTTGGTCGACTGTAAAACTGTACAAACTCTTGAGTCTGGTGACTCAACCCCTCTGTCATGCCTAGTCAGTCAGTAACTGCTAGATTGTATTTGTGAGGGGTCTGACAGGTGATATCTTTAAGGGGAACTTAGTATTTGTTGCCTTAGTATTTGAAGCACGAAGCACAGCTGATATTTATTAAAATTTCTGCTTGTGGCTCAAAAAAAAGCCCAAAGCATTCCTTTAATCCCATTATCACTTTGCAGTCCAAATGACTAGATCCAAAATTCGAGTTCAGCTAATGACCTTCAAGGACCAGTTAACCCTTCATTTGGCTTTAAAGACTACTCGCCTATTCTGGAACATATTAACCCTTAAAAAAATGGGAAAATATCATTTTCACTCAGTAAACAAAGAAGCTCCAGATCTTACAATAATCTCAGGGAGCAGAATATTTCAAGCTGTGCTTTTGCTGAGAAAGCTAGTTTAGTCTCTTCCCTTTAATTTATATATTGGTGTTTTCACTTTCCTGCCATAATATTTCCAAGGAAACAATAACTGGTATTTGTAAGTGACTGCTTGTTTGTTCTGAGTCTTATTTAAGTATAATAAACCAAACTAAATCTCATTTCTGGCCAAAGGGACTGTCTTTATAAGATTTCAGTAGCTTAAATAAACCAAAACCCAAACAAAACTTTCCCACTGCATCAAAGTCTTTTAGGGATTTTCTACGAGGCTTTATAATTAAATCCTGTGCTTAAAACAACGAAATAAAAATGACTCAGTTGGGTTCTTGATGATCGTTCCTAAGAGCGCTCATCTGAAGGTTTTGGGTGGGCTTATTTTTAATCTCCAACCCTGGAAGGGGTGGTACAGGAGGGAGCTTGTCTAAAAAGACTCAAAACCAGTGAGGACTGCACCATTGCCTGTAACTTTCTTAGACTCACTGCAAGAAAGAGTAAGGTGGTGGAGAGGCATAGCACACACTCCTGAAACGAGAGGAGTAAAGAGGGCAAATGATTATTGTCCTACTTGATGCCCTAAAATTGGTCTTCAAATTGATAAGGCACTGAACAAATTTTCCCCACACTACAACTTGAAATCCTGGTACAGTGAAATTGCTTCATAAACTTAAAAGTTTGCGTGCATACATCAATTTCATTAGAATCCTCTAAATAGTAGAAAAAGAGTCACTTTAGACACAAGCCATTTTTAGGGGAGCAAAACCAAAACCACTTAAATCATCCTGAAAAAGCTAACTTTACATAGAAAAGAATTATTAATGTAATTAAATAACAATGTATCTCAAAGTTTAGAAAAAACAATACCACTGTGGCTGTAAAATCATAAATTTACTATGTTTGAAAAGAATGCAAATGAACAGAGAAAACAGAAGCAAACCCTAAAAGACCACTGAAGTCAGATAATCCTCATCACTTGCATTACATTATATCATCTATTCACACGACAGCAGTTCTACTGTTCCAATGGGACAAGTTAAATTCATCTTCATTTTCAAAAAGGCATCCAATTATTACAAAAGCTTTTGAAGCAGAGGATTTCTTTTTCTAAAGATTAAGCAATACTGTTAAGCAATACTGGGACTTTTTTTTTTTCTCTGAAGAAGGTGTTACAATGGTTTAAAAACTAGTTGTAAAGGAATGTACCTCAAAAAAAAAAAAAAAAAAAAACAAAACAGGAAGGAAATTGAATAGTGGACATGTTCTATTAAAAAGTTGATGGATTAAATCTGTTAATTTTCAATTAATATGATGCCCTTTGTTTGGTTTTCAGTAATAAAGGCCTAAAGACCTCCGATCATGTCATTTGGTCAGGTAAATTCTAACATCCCAAGAGACCCACAGGCTACTCTTAGAGAGCACAGTTTTAATGGATGTCTAGAGTGTACACCAGAGACTTAAACACCTTTTCCTTCCATAACAATAGCTTCTTGGGCTCCTTTATACAGCTTTTGGAAGAGGAATTAATTAATTTACAAAAACCTTGTAGCTCTAGATTTACAGAAAAACCCAATACCAAGATAGCCCGCACAGAAGGTAGTGCAATAGTCATTATGGCATTTTCCACACAGGAAAACAATTTGTCATGGAAGCAAATGCCTAGGGAGAAAACAAACCTCTCAAACTCAAATTGTTTGGATTCCTTTTTGGATTGTTTACACAAATAACATTTACACAGGGAAGAAAATGAATAATAAGATGTGTTTGATCAGTTCTCTTTCAATTCTTACATTTTTGGAGTCTACAATAAAATAATACCTCAAAAAAGTAAGCAGAGCCTAAACACAAAGGGGGCATGAAACCAAAGACAGTGCTCAGGAAGGTTACTATAGGGTCATTTTGTAGTTATGTGTAAAAAAGTGAAATCAAAAAAAAGCTCCCACATTCAAAGAATAAGTTAAATGAGATTTGCCTTGAATTGTATTTTGGCTAGTATTGTATACTATGAAGCTGAGCCTATAACAAGCCAATCATGCTTATCGTGAAGTAGTTTAAATTTAAATAATGGAGTTCTTGGGTAGGAAAGAAACAAATCATTTAATATTGATGAAAATTTCAAGCTTTTGAATTTATAAGGGCAGGTCTAATAAGAGGGAAATATCTTTGCATTAATAAGTTCTCTAGATATTTATGTTTTGGTAACATATTTTCTTTGCCTGAATTCTTAGATATCATTTGATCAATAATTGATCAAAAACTCACCTATTGATATTTTAAGTAACATCTCTAACTAGTTTCCATTTGCTTCAAGTGCTAAAATAACTTAAGCAACGATGACTAATCTTTTGAATGAACAAATCTGAAGACAGAAAACAGTGGTGACTTCTGCTCAGTTATGTTGAGCGTTTCAGTCAGCCAGAGGTCACAATTCTATACAGAGACAAGTCACCAAATCTGAACACTATTCTTAATCCGTGCAAGCATCCATTAGTATTTGGAGCTGAAAATATCAAATACATCTTCTAGCTTAGCTTTCTCTTTGGCAAAACTGTGTGATATCAAGCTCTGACTGGCAGTTGCATATCCCACAGATACGGTTAACCTACAACATAGCTTATTCATGACAAAGTAATAACAAAAATCCACAGGGTTCTCATCCACAATATATTTTTTAAAAAACCACACTGTTAAAAATGCTTGTTTCTGAAGAGAAATGAACAAATTAAGAAATTTAAAAAAATGTAAAACAAAAGTAGTATGTGCAAGGTCTACATAGTAATACTGCTGGTTATGCAGATAGGATTGTACCCAACATGGGTTAAGTTTGGGAGGTCATTCATTGAAAGATCATTCAGCACAGGCAACATTTTGCCCTTTCTAACTCTTGTTACTTTCCACAAAACCAGAAATAACATTTCTGACTTGCCATATGAGAAAAGTATATGAACTCTTGACGTCCTTTTCAAATAGAAAACTACAAAACTTAACACTCAGAGGAAGCTCTTCTGCTTTTCTTTAGATAGATTTTTAGCTAATTATTGTGTGGACAATATTTTCTATTTAAGGGTAAAATGCTTATAAGGAAAAATATAAATTTATAAAAGAATACAAATGTCAGATATTTTGTGTGAGGTCCAAAGTAACAGAAGTCTATGAGAAGACATAAGTCAAAAAGCATTTCTTACCGTGGGCCACTGCTAAGGTTCTAACATCCAATAGTCTTTGTTCAAGTGCCATTTTTTGATAGAATTCTAAGGCAACTGATCTTCAAACTTTTTCTTTCTTTCTGTAATTCAACATTTATTTTCGAAATTAAATGCACCTTCGCATAGGAAGGCTCTCTCATAACTGACAAAATATGCTTTCACGGTAGAGGGCTCTATTAAGTTGACAGAAAAATGTTAAAAAGGAATGCTGTCTAAGGGAAGTTCTGATACTTAAAATTCCCAGAATCTCAAGCTTTCGCCCTTTCTCTCTTTTAAAATGACTTTGTACGCTTTATATATGCACACATACATATATGGAATCTCTCAAAACAAATGTGCTCCTGAATCTCATATTGAACAAAAATAAGGAAAACAAAGAATTAAAACACTGGCATTGTGCACATTTAAACACTGTAAAAGAAAAATATCCTGATAAAATGCGAATATTATCACCCTGATGATAAAAATCACCTGTGACCAGTAGAAGGATAATCCAAGTAACTTGGGAAAAAATGTAATTAATTATTCTAAAAGTTTTTGCAGACAAGTTTAAGTGGGGACAGTTTTCGACTAAGCAGATGGGTGGCCTAACAATGAGTTCATATAGAAGGCTAACTTTAAACCTAGTTAAACACAACCATGTTTTCTGGAGCCCATTTGAAAAAAAAATAATCTGGCATATGAACACTCAAAACCTTCTGCAGGAAATGAAGATCCCCATACAGTATTAAATTTCAGAATTTTAGTGTTTCAAAAAATCCCCTCATTCAAAACAAAGCAAAGTCCTCCCAAATCCCAAACAAACCTCAACAACTCACATTATTAACTTTTCTAATTCTTACATTCTCGTGAGAATCGGGCGAGGCTGCAGACTGATGGAGGCTACACACTTCTTTCAGGTTGGCTGTGGGGAGAATCTTACTAAGCGTCTTTATACCTCAGTTCAAAAGCAGCTCCCAATGTAACCCAAAAGAAGTATGTTTTTCCTTTTCAAAGTGTATCTAAAAATAGGCAATTCCCCCTCCAAAATTAGTACAAAGTTAAAAGAAATGCAAATTAGCTATGATCTATTCCAAGCACAGCACCGCCAGAAGATTCACACACACTATTTGGTGTTTCATGTTGGTTTTCCGTTCATTCTTTTAAGGCAGTGGTTTCCACAGGTCAGTTCAGAGATAAGAAGCATGGTCCATGGCAGTTTGTTTTGCAACTCCAAATGGTTCTCTGGGAATATATCACTTCATTCCCTGAAGTGAGTGCTTTTTTGGTTCAGAACTCCAGAGGCAAAGTCGGAACTTCTGGGCTCTCCCTGGCACAGGACTGGTTTATAGCTGGCGCTCTTTTGTCAGGTCCTCGCTCTCACTTAGGAGAAATAGTTCACCTTTCTTCTTTCTTAGGTTTTTTACTCAAAAGTCATCAAGTTTGTAGGTACCTAAAAAATATAAGCATTACAAGCTGTTAGTGTATAGACGTTGTTTCTCATAGTAGTATTTATTTGAATTGAGGTAACACTGATTTACAACACTATATGATTCAGAGACACAGGATCACCACCCTTCAGAAGTATGTTACCATAGCCCACCCACTACAAGGGATCCATAGCCCTTGCCTACAGTCCACTGGGCCCCCCTCTATACCCTCTTGTAGCCTGGATTCTAAAGTCAGACTTCTAATTATAAGTCAGTCCGAATTTTTGTTTTCTCTATATCCTCTAAGAACCAACCAGTGTTTGTCTTTTAGTTATATCCCCTCTAGTTCCATCTATGCTGAACAGTATTCCACAGTGTATATGTACCATACCGTCTTTATCCACTCATCTGTACTCAGGCCCTTAGGTTGTTTCTAGAACTTGCCTACTGCAAAGAATACTGCGATGAACACAGGAGTGCATATAATCCTTCAAATTAGTGTTTTTGTATTCTTTGTGTAGATACCTCCGAGTGGAATTGCTGGTTTATGACATCTATTTGTAGCATTTTGATAAACCTCCATACTGTTTTTCAAAGCAGTATTTCTTAACTTTCCTCATTATACTAAGTTCAAATATTAAAATCTTTCTGATGTAAATATCTTTTTTAAAAAGGAATTTAATAGAAGGCACTGTAATCATTTATGAATAATGACTATAATACACTGGAACTTTTTGAGAGAAAAATCACAGATGAATTAATACCCTCCAGTAAATTGAAACTAAAGTAGGAGAAGGGGTAGAGGCAGTACCTTGCTTGCCTAAAATAGGGGGGCAACAGATGTTCACTGAGAGAACAAATGATGAGAAAAGAATTAAGTATGGTTTTAATATAGTGAGATTCCAGACAAACATGCTTGTCATTTTATTTTCTCACTGTATGTATTACTATGAATTCCTACAAATGCAAATTTTAAAATCTGGCACAGATAATTTTGTAATGAACAGTACTAAGAATTTCTTTGTAAAATGATCATGAAAATAAATATGAAAGGATAAAATTACTAGATAAATTCTTATTGACACTTTGTTACTGAAAAATCCGTAGGTTATATAATAGCTTGCCACTTACAAATTGATCAAATTTAAATTGATTTCTTACAAGTCTGAGGTTCAACAATAAGTCTTTGAAATATAATTTGTTTTTTAAAATTAGTTGATGAGTCCTCTAGTTAAGGACTAAAAAGGGTTTCATCAGGCTAAAAGAAAATACTCAGCCTTTACTACCAGTCTTCCAAATTTGTGTTCCTAGAGATACCATATGTAGTGATCTTTTCCTATGCTTTAAAACAGTTTAACAGTCTCTACACTTTAGCAAGTTTTTTTCAAAAACTGAGGATACGGAAGGAAAAAAAAAAAAAAAAGGAAAAAAGAATCTCTTACATGGATCAGCTTCTGAATGAAAAATTATTTGCCAATGTAATCATAATAACTAAATTATAAACCATATATAACATAAATGTTCAGGTGCTTAAATTAAAGTATAAATTCTCAGGTCTGGCTATAAAAACCATAATTAAGTAAAGTAAAAGTTATTATTTCCTTCTCAGTGTGGTTTAAGGTGTAATATGTGAGTCAATTAGTCTTCTAAAAAACTTTCAAATTTCAGTTTCTATTTATAAATCTGCCACTACTCTGATTCTTGCAAGTATAGAAAAAACAAACAAAAATCCACTTATATACATCGAGTGGACTAAAGTCAACTAATACAATAAAAGAAACAGAACTTACATGCTAAGAATATATACATTGTCTGAATTAGTCTTGAAATCTGAGTTTTAAGAAAAATGACAATTAAATATTCAGGTGCATTTATAGAAAATGTATAGGATATAGTTGAGTCCTGAAAGGTGTAGTCTTGGCAAGAGAAGGTCTGTTTCTTTCATTCCGTACCAGATACTAATTTGACATCGGCAAGAAAATAATTTTTGCTCTATGGCATTTCACATTCTTTATGATAGTTGCTAAAAATGGTATCAAAATATAGCTATTAATCTTTTACACATATCTGAAATAAAAAGTATGAGAAAACAAAGCCCATCCTAACAATATTTAAAAAGATAGACTTAAAGGATGAAGATAGTTTGTGTCTCCACCAGTTTTCACTTGTTTGACTATGTAGATCATGTAGGATCTCCCAGTTAATTCAGAAAGTTGGTTCACTTAATACTCTTTAGAATTCTTTAAAATATATACAAAAATGATGGACTATTCTGAGAATTAAGAGAAATGCTCACCTGTTGTTTGTTACTTTGGCAGGCTGCACTCAAATGCTTAAACCACAGCATTGCATTCATCCGATTGCCAGCTTGAAACTTGTATGAATTTCCTAAATTTTTAAAAAATAAAGGGAAGAGAAACAAAAACTTAAGGACTAAGACAACAGTAACTCTGCCAGATATTAAAGAGCAAAATAAAACATGACTAGAGTTCTTAGTTTCAGAAATCTAGTCCTACAGGAAGAATTCTCTATGCTATATTCATATGTAATTATTTATTCAGAAAGCTACCTCTTCGCCGTTTAGGGATTAATAACATAAACTAATTTTACTTGTTTCCTTAAATGTACTTTAAAGTATATGAAATAATTGTTTACTGCTTTCATATTTCTTTATGTGGATGAGAGTGATGAATACTGGTTCTTGATACTACTTTAGATGACCTTAATATTAGATGTTAACATTGTTTTCAAATGCCAAAATGCTTTAACATGCTTCATACTTAAACATTAACTATTTAATGTAATTAAAGATTAATCAGATACTCTCAATATCAGCTATGCTTTTAGTCTTTAGTTACAAGATGTTTGTAAAATTATTATAGCTCTCCGTCCTCCTGAGGAATTTCTTGGAAAAATCTAAGGAGGTACCTCTACTCTTTCAGAAAATTAGAAATTCATTTGTGGTGTTATTTAGTAGACTTGTGCTTGTTCAGGGAGCTTACTTGGGGCCTTTGCTGCTGTCAGTGGGGCTTCTACTGGGTGTGGTTCAAAGTGTAATTTTATTTGAAATCAGAAAATTGAGTAAGGAGTACCTATGCTATGAATCAATTTAATCTCAAAATAAGACACTTAGCTATTACTTTTTTTCTGTGTCCAACGTATTTGCTTGTTTAAAGTTTTATTTACAATACATAATATCCTAAAAGCAGAGTATCTGTTAATACAAAATATATCTGAATAAACCAAGGTGAAAATATAATGAAAATCAATAAAATGTAATAATATATCATTTTAGCTGTGAGCTGTTGGAACAGGAGATTCTGGGCAGATATAAAATTTCCTTTCTGGGTGCCTTAGAGTTGTTAGCAACAGCTGGCAGCTGTTTTGAAGGGAGAGCAGCAATCACATAAAACTGTTCTGAAGGACTGTCTGAAGTGTCCACTACTGGACAAGCAGGGTTAGAAGGTATGATCTGAATTCTACACAGCCTACCCTTCGACTTCTCTCATCTACTGTAAAACCCCTATGGTCAAGAGTCAATAATATTGTTCTTAAATTTCTCTATATACTACAAGTAAGATATTAAAATGAAAATGATACTTATCCGTAAAGTGATGTGAGTCAAATCACCAAATAATCTAACTGAAACTTCCTGGTGGTGCAGGCAGTTGAGCGCAGTGCTGTGAAGCTGTCTGCAGCCCCAGCAGCACGGGTTCAATCCCGGCTGGCCGGGGAGATACCCACGTGGTGCGGCAGACCTCTCCTGTCTCACTCGCTGCTCCCCTCAGCAGTGCATTTCAGTCAGTCTGCCTGTTCTGTTCCCCGCTCTGTCTCTGGTGAATCCCTCACCCTCCCGCACATCTGACCTGTACCCTGGTTCTTGTATGCATAAATAAATAAATCTTTAAAAAAAACCAAACAACTAAAACTAATGGAATAAAAGCAATTTAAAAGAAAACCTCTGTCATGGTGAGAAGTTAAGAATAACTATTTTAGGGTATAAATGGAGGGTAATGCAGTTATGGCAAATTTCTATGATTTTACATATTCTTTTTTTTTTTTTTTTTTTTTTTATATAGAGGCATGCTTTTATTTATTTGTTTGCTGGTTTGTTTGTTTGTTTGTTTATACATGCACTGGGTACAGTCAGAAGCGCGGGAGGGTGAGAGAATTCACCAGAGCCAGAGCGGGGAGCAGAGCAGGCAGAAGGACCGAAGTACACTGCTGAGGGGAGCAGCGGGCGGCAGGAGAGGTCTGCACGCCATGTGGGACCCTCCTCCGGTGGCCGGGGAGCAGCCGGGGATCGAACCGGCGCCACAGAGGCTGCGGGCAGCTTCGCAACCCAGCGCTCAACCGCTGCGCCACCGGGGAGGCCCAAATTTCTATGATTTTAAAGGTAAGAGTGGCCTATAGATTTTCAAATTCCTTCCTTCCTCTCATTCCTGCTTAGCTCTCTAGGGATTACTTGGGCTTTTAATTTCACGCTTATGCCCATCTAGCAAGGAAATAAGCTCTAAAAATATCAATACCATTACTATACATTTTGAGACAGAAGTATTTCCCAAGAGCTAGAAAGTATATATACATTCCCTCTATGGAGAATTCCTGTTAAACTAGGTTTTGGCTTACTGAAAGTTATGCATACAAAGTATCTTGAACCCTAATAACTATAATTAATGGTTCACCTTTTTCAGAGTCAGTCAGCAAGAAGAGATCTGGATGCTCTGGGTCATCGGCCATCATCACCATCCACCCAACCACAGACACGTTCTTATTTGATGTTGATTTGAACTGAGAAAAAAAAGATAGTTGATGAAAATACAAAACTTACAGTGCAAATGCTCCTGACCAGCAAGTGAATCTTTTCTTACTCTCCAGAATTCAATGTTGGGGTGTACATGCCTCGCCCTTTCTCTATGTATTTATATGAGAAGCCTCTTTCACTGTTAGTTTTTATATACTACTGGGGGTATATTTATACTCCGATTTGTGGTTTTCACTTTAAGAATTTCCTACGTATTCTGGGTGTTTGCAGAATTTGCCATTTTAAAGAACATTCTTCTATAAGACATAGTCACACACTTGTCCAAGGATATCCATGGGAGAGATTCTCAGATAAGGAATCACTGGTATAAAAATAAACATGGACAAAGACTATTTGTCACTAAAACAATAAATAATAATTTAAATTCCTGCTAAATGGACAACATGGCAGAACAGAGAGGTTCACATCACCCTCTCCCCTAAGCACAACTATAAACAAAAATTAAAAGATTAAGAAATTCCACAACAGAGTTCCAGGATTTTTCCACAGAGGCTGTCCACTGAGATTGGTGGCTTGTTGGAGGGAAGAGGAGGGAGGAGGCGAGGAGAGCACAGCCAGGAAAGCAGATACCCAGCCCCTCAGAGCAATCTGGCAACAGCCACCCGTGACCTCATAGAGCACAGTCATTTTCACCAGAGGGACTTTTCAAAAAGGGAATGCAGGCACATGAGACAGGACTGGCCTAGGTCATGGAGAGTTACACAGCCAGTATGGACAAGGAGAGCTCCCCCTGCAGACAGGCCTTTACTTCCTCCTCCTGGGTGAACTGAGATAAATGAAGCACTGAATGCAGCTTGCTGTGGAGAGAGGAGAGGAGGGAGATCTGATTTACCAGCCTGGAGTCACCCTCACTCCTCAATAAGACTGAAACTAAGTGTAAGTCTCAGCCCCTATCTTCTGCTAAGGTAAAGAAAGAAGAGAAACAAATAAAACTAGACCTGCAGCGGCCCAACCACAAACAAATAAGGCAACACACAAGCTTAGGAAGGAACACCTGACATAAAGGTGGAAAAGTCCAGAGACATGTATGAAGAATACAGAAATTCAGGATCCAAGAGACAAAGAGCTTAAAACAACAATATAAAAAATACTAAATGAGGTACTGGAAGGTCAAACACATGTAGGTACAAGGTAGTAGAATGAAGATGCAGGAACGAAAAGAATTCTTCACCAAAGAGACTGAAGATATTAAAAGAACACAAAAAAGAGATTCTAAATGAAACGGACTCGGTAAAAGACAGAATAAATTGGTAGAAGACAGAATTTTGGAAATTAAAGACTCAAATGTACAAACCACCCAAATAGGAAACATGAAGAAACTCTCTGAGAATTATCAGATTGAATTAGAAGAGGAAATACAGGATAATGCTTAGTCTAGATGATGAAGCGAGAGAAGAAAGCTGAGACCCCATTCAAACAAATAATAATAGCTAAGAATTTCCTGAACCTAAGGAATGAAATATACATGGATGTACAAGAAGCAGAAATAACATCTGAATACAAAATAAACTACCCCAAGATACATCACTGTTAACTCATCAAAAAAAAATCAAAGATAAAAAATAATACAGGAGGCCAGGAAAAAAAAAAAACAACTAAGGTAATTTATAAAAGCATTCAAATTAGGCTTTCATTGTATTTTGCTCTAGTCACCCTCCAGAGGCAAGAAGAGAGTAGAATGAAGTGTTCACAATTCTAAAAGTTAAGAACTGTCAACCAAGAATACTCTATTTTGTAAAATTATTGTTCAAATGGTAAGGTAAAATAAAGGCTTTCCTTGCAAATCAAAACCACAATGACATGCCATCTTACACCAGTGAGAATGGCACATATCAAAAAAAATAGCAACAACAAATGTTGCCGAGGATGTGGAGAAAAAGGAACTCTCCTATATTGCTACTGCTGGTGGGAATGTAAACTGGTCCAACTACTATGGAAAGCTCTGTAGAGATTCCTCAAACTGCTAAAAATGGAGCCTCCATATGATCAAGCAATTCTACTCTTAGGTATCTACCCAAAGGACACAAAAACATTAATTCAAAAGAACACCTGCACCCCTATGTTTACTGTAGCACTATTTACAATAAGTAAGCTATGGAAACAACCCAAATGCCCAAAAATAGATGACTGGTATATATACACAATGGAATATTACTCAAGAATCAAAAAGATAAACTCATGCCATTTGCAGCAAAATGGATGAAGCTGGAAGGGATCATGCTCAGTGAAATATGCCAGAAAGAAAAAGAAAAATACCTGATTATTTCACTTATAGGATGAATGTAGAGGATCCAAATAAGTGATAGGGAAAAAAAAGTTATTGTAATAAAGTGAAAATCAAAATCAACAAGCAACTATAAACGAGAGACATTTTGCAGAGAGGGGAGCAGGGAGTAGGATCAAACAGGTGGGAAGAGCACAGGGGACTGTGGTGATGGTGCATGGGTGAACTGGTGGTGAGAATTTCACGGGGACTATAACCGAGATGAGAAAGCATACATTATTTAAAAAAATGAAGAACGATGTAAAAAATATATAAAATAAAGTAAATAAAAAAATAAAGGCTTCCCCAAATAAACAGAAGGTAATGGAATATACCACCAAGAGACAAGCCCTATAAAAAATGTTCAAAGGAGTTCTACAAGAAAAGAAAAAATGAAACACAAAACCCTGAGCAAAGTGACAACAGAACTACAAAATCAGAAGCAAGAAAAAGAATATCATGAGCCAACAACAACACTAAAGGGGAAAATCTGTACAGTTAAATGTCAGAGTCAATTTCAGCTATAAAGAACTTTTTTTAGACAAAGTAAGTTTGTTATAACCCCTAACCCAAGGGTTAACCACTAACTAAAAAATCTGTATTAGAGGTGCATAGAAGAAGAAATAAAGTGAGAGAATCATTAGGGAAAGTCATCCAAATGTAGGAACAGAGAGAAACATATGGAAAAAGAAACAACAGAAAGACAATTAAAAAAAAAAAGAATGACAGTAAATGGCCACCATATATGAATAATCACTAAATGTAAATAGCCTGAACATACCAATTAAAAGAAACAGAATGACAAATTGGGTTAAAGAAGTTCCAGCATCTCTGTTTACAATCAACACACTGAAAACTGAAAACAAGTAAAAAGTTAGAGCAAGGTACTTCAAGCCAATAACTCAGAAAGAAAAGCAGGAACTGATACTCTCAGATCTGATAAGCTAGACTTCAGCCAAAAAAGTTAATCAGAGTCAAGGATAGACACTACATAATGATCAAGGCAACAATTCATCAATAAGATGTAACTGACATTAATATTTATGCACCTAACACATTAATATATTATGCAGCTAGTAATTATATAAAGCAACTATTAAAAGACCTAAAATAACATATTCACAAAAATACAATCACTGTCCGAGTGTCAACATATCATTGACATGAAGGGATAGATCATCCACACAGAAAACCAACAAGGAAATAAAGCCTTAAGTGAAGTGATGGACAAGATGGGTTAATAGACATTTACAGAGCTTTCCATTCCAAAAGAAATTAATACACATTCTTATCAAGTGCACACAGGCCATGCCCAAGAATAGATCATATAAGCTGGGATACAAAATATGTTTCAGAAAATAAATGAAAATAGTAATTATATTAAGCATCTTCTAGGATTGCAATGATATACAGCTAGAAATTAACCACAAGAAGAAACCCGGAATAAACCAAAACACGTAGAGACTAAATAAAATGCTTTTTAACAACTCCTGGGTCAATGTAGAAATCAAAAAGTATCTAGAGCCTAACAAAAATGGAGAGATAAGCTTCCAGATTTTATGGGACGCTCTAAAAGCAGCACTATGAAGGAAGTTTATATGAATACAGGCCCACATTTAAAAAAAAAAAAAAGAAAAAGAGAAAAATCTCAATCTAACTCTAAGCTGAAGGAACTAGAAAAAGAATGAACAAATATGAAAATCAGTAGAAGAAAGGAAAAAATAAAAATCAGAACAACAACAACAAAAATGAAATAGAAAACAAAAAGACAGTCCAGTAGATCCTGAAACTAAGATCTGGTTCTTTTAAAAACATTAATGAAATTGGTAAGTCCTTAGCTAGACTCATTAAGAGAGACAACCCAAATAAATAGAATCGAAAATGAAATAGGTGAAATCACAACAGATGCTGCAGAAAAACAAAGGGTCCTAAGAACCTATGAACATCTCTATGCAAGTAAACTGGACAACCTAGAAGAAATGAACACATTTTTAGATACATACAACCTTTTAAGACTAAACCAGGATGAAACAGACATCAACAGTCTAATCTCAGAAAATAAAAGGGAATTAAAAAGGTCTCCTAAGAACAAAAGACCAGAGGGCCTCCCTGGTGGCGCAGGTGGTTGAGTGCAGCGCTGTGAAGCGGTCAGCAGCCTCTGCAGTGCTGGTTCGATCCCCGCTGGCCTCGGAGCAACCCACATGATGAGCGGACCTCTCCTGTCTCCGCCGGACGCTGCTCCCCCCAGCAGTGTATTTTGTTAGTCTGCCCATTTTGTTCCCTGCTGTGTCTCTGGTGAATCCTTTCACTCTCCAGCGCACGCATCTGCCTATACCCGGCTCTTGTATAAATAAAATAAATCTTGGGCCTCCCCAGGTGGTGCAGCGGTTTAGCGCTGGGCTGTGAAGCTGCCCGCAGCCTCTGCAGCACTGGTTTGATCCCCAGCCACCAGTGAGGGTCCCACATAGCGCGGCAGACCTCTCCTGCTGGGCCTGCTTCCCTCAGCAGTGTGTTTCATTGGTCTGACAGTTCGGTTCCTGACTCTGGTGAATTCTCTCACACTCCCACACTTCTGACTGTACCCAATGCTTGTATAAATAAATAAATAAATCTTTAAAAAAAATAATAAAATAAATCTTAAAAAAACCTGAAAGACCAGAACCTTCAAAGAGGAACTAATACCAATCCTATGCATACTCTTTAAAAAATATGAAGAGGGAACAAAGTTCCCTAACACATAATGAGGCCAATAATTACCCTGCTCCCAAAACCAAACAAGAACACAAGAATGAAAACTATAGGTTGATATCCCTGATGAGCAAGATGCAAAAATCCTCAACAAAATCCTGGCAAACTGAATACAGTAAAATATTAAGAGAATCATCCACCATGATCAAATAGGTTAAAGTCCAGGGATGCCAGCCTGATTCAATTTATGTAAATCAATGTCATTCACCAGATAAACAAAAAGCAAAAAAGAATCCCATGATCATTTCAATAGACACCAAAAAAAAAAAAAAAAAAAAAAAGCACTCAACAAGGTTCAACATCCATTTATGATAAAAACTCTCGATAAAATAGGAATAAATGGAACTTACCTAAACATAATAAAATTCACATGAGTGCTAACATTGCAATCAATGGTGAAAAGCTAAAAGCGTTTCTGCTACGATCAGAATAAGGATGTTCACTGTCACCTCACTGATCAACACAGTATTAGAAGTCATAGAGCAATTAGGGGAGAAAAAGATATAAAAGGAATCCAAACTGAAAAAGAGCGAAAGTATCAGTATTCACAGATGACATGATAATACACAGAGAGAACCAAAAGACTACCAAAACTGCTAGAAATAATCAGTGAATACAGTGAAGTGGCAGGATACAGAATCAATTGCATTTTTATATACAATGAATTAGAAGAGAAATTAAAAAAACAATCCCATTTCTTTCATACCCGAAAGAATGAAATATCAGGGAGTAAACTTAATGAAGGAAGTGAAGGACATATACACTGAAAACTTTAGGACTTTGTTAAAGGAAAAGAAGACATGAAGAACTGGAAAGCTATCCCATACTCATGGACTAGAAAAATCACCAGCATTAAAATGGCCATATCACCAAAAGCAATTTATAGATTCAATACAACACCTATCAAAATTTCAATGACATTTTTCAAGGAAGTACAATTATAAAATTTGGATGTAACCACAAAAGTCTCTGAACAGCCCAGCAATCCCAAATGAAAAGTGGAGATATCCCACTCTTTGACTTCAAACTATACCAACAGAGGTAATCAAAACAGTACGAAATTGGAACAAAAACAGAACCAGACCAATGAAATATGATAGAAAGTCCAGAAATAAAACCACACAAATACAGAGTTAAAGGTCAAAGGAGTCATGACCGTACAATGGAGAAAGGAAAGCTAATTAATAGTGCTGGGAAACATGGAGAGTCACATACAAAAAATGAAACTACATCCATATTTAAGTACATGCACAAAAATTAATTCAAAATGGATTCTAGATTTTGATATAAGAAATGAAACCATAAAATACTTAAAATATAGGACATACACAACAGGACATCTACTTCAAAGACATATTTGAAGATGCAACTCCAATGGCAGGAAAATAAAAGCAAAAATAAACAATCTCATTAGATTAAATGAGAAAGATTCTTGTACTTCAAAAGAAAGCATCATAAAAACAAAAAGGTAATCTAGAGACTGGGAGAAGATATTTACATACCACATATCTGACAAGGGGCTAATTTCCAAAATAAACAAGTACTTACACAACCAACCCAAAAAAGACAACCCAATCAAAATATGGGCAAAAGTCCTAAATAGACATTTTTCTAAAGATGACATTCACATGGCATACAAGCACATGAAAAATTGTTCAACATCACTATTTGTACAGGCAAATGCAAACCAAACCATAAAATAGCACTGTATTCCTGTAAAAATGGCCTATATCAAAAAGAATGGAAACAACAAATGTTGGTAAGGACATGGAGAGAAAGGAACTCTCATTTACTGTTGGTGGAAATGCAATTTGGTGCAACCTCTACGAAAATGGTACGGAGATTTCCCAGAAAAATAAAAATGGAAATCTCATATAATCCAGCAATACCTCTGCTAGATATTTGCACAAAGAATATGAAAAAACTAACACAAAAAGACGTATGTATGACTATGTTCACAGCAGCACTGTCCACAACTGCCATGTCATGGACCTAAATTAAGCACTTAGCAGATGATTGGATAAAGAAATCGTGGAATACATACTCAATGAAACACTAATCAGCTATTAAAAAATATAAAATAGTGCCTTTTGGGACAAAATGGATGGACTCTGAGGTGATTATACTAAGTGAAATAAGTTAGAAATGAAAAGACAGACAAAAGATGGTTTCATTTCTATGGGATACAAATAACCAAAAAACATACTGGCAAAACACAGCAAAAACAATTCTTAGACTTCGTGAAAAATATACCAGCCACCAGAGGGAAGAGGGGAGAGGGAGAAAAGAGGAGAGGAAAGGGATAGGGATTAGCATGGGAGGTTTGGGAGAGGGTGGGTTAAGTATGTGCATAGTAAGTTACTGACTGTAACGACTGACAAAAAAATATTTCTGCTAATTGTGGATGACAGTCTGTTTTTTAATACCAAGATTAATGTTATATTTTCACCTTTGATATCCTCCTTCTGCATTTATATACATATATGAGCAGGTATATTTTCATTACTGAGATAATTTTCTCCTCGAGCTTTTAATTTGGAAAAAATTCAAACTACACAGAAGTTTAAAGAATGCTAACATGATAAGTCACTATATCCTCAATCTATACTGCATTGCTTGATTACCCTGAATATTTAAACCTAAGCTGCAGAGAGCATAACATGGAATACTAAATATTTCAAATGTGTATATATTCCTATATACCTATAATGTATCAGCTAAGAAATGTAACAGCTATAATCATAATAAAGTCCGTGTTAAAATTTCTTCAATGTTCCCAATTATGATCTCTATAGCTGTTTAAAGAAACTGACTTCCAAGATTCAACCAAGGTATTCATTTAGTTGTCAAGGTTCTTTAATCTGGTTTTAATCTAAAACAGTTTTTCTGTCCCCCTTTCTCATTCCAGCAGCCAAACTTTAGTCTTAAGAATATAAGCCATTGTAGAATGTCCCACAATCTGGATTTGATTGTTTCCTCATGATTAGATTCAAGTAAAACTTTTGGTAAGAACACTCACATAGTTGGCGCTATGTTTATATAACAGATTTAATCAATTATTTGTTGTTTACACAGTATTTTCTTTAATTTCATATGTATTTTAACTTTCTCTGAAAATGATTTTTTTCCTCCATTGCTTTTCACTTCTATGCCTTATCTCTTCTATTGTAAAAGTGATACTAAACATAATCATGGATTTATTGCTATTCCCTGTATCCTTGTTCTTAAAATTCTTTCTTTAGTCTTAATAATTTTACCTAGAAAAGGAAGAATACAGTCTATTTCCTTGGAACTCAATTTGATTTCCTCACAACCCACTGTGCTCTAATTTCTAAACATTTCATAAATGTTATTTGTCAGAAAAAATCATAGCATCAAAACTCCAAATTATCATAACATATTCTCTAAGAATAAACAGCAAGGCCAAAACGCAAAAAGATTTTTAACACAAGTGTTAAATGACAAATTCAGTTATCCCATCAATTTTATCTAATTTGTCTATTTAGGGAAAAAATTTTTAGTTTGAATAGCTATGTCTTTGTAATAGCCTACTAAGTGGAATCCAAAGTGGCTATGTGAGAAGAACTTCGCTGAATTATGCAAAATCATTTGGCTAATTTATTGAGTAGAAAAAGAACTTTTTCTTACTGGCTCAATCTTTCTTAGTATGGTAAACCACTTAATTTCCCCCAAAGTAGATGATTTAGAAATAAAATTCCTCTCAAAGGAATTTTATTAAAGCAACATGGAAAATTATTCTTTTTAAAGACTGTGTCACTGGCATATAAAAACAAAACAGCATGTAAAAAAAAACAACAACAACAAAAAACCCCAAAACTTTACAGGAAGATTTGGAAAAAAAATTGCATTGAGAGACTTAAGTTATATGAAACCTAAGAAAGTGGAGCACAGTAACTATTGTTTCTCTTCACTGCTTGGAAAAATCACTCAAATCCGATTGACGTAGAAAAGATTTTAGAGTCTGTTCACATTTCTTTCTCATATTACAGATTAAGAATGGAGACTCCAATGCAAAAGTTTTTTACTATTTTCTAAACAAGAAACTCAGTTTTGGGAAGGCTTTGATGCTAAGACAGAATTCAAAAAAGACACTTCCATATAGAAGTTATTCTAAGATCTTCTGTGGAATGGTCTTACTAGCTAAATTAATCCATTACCATACTCATATACAAAAAGTAGTGTAGAACTTCTGGATTAGAATATGGGGGAAAAAAAGCAAACACTTAGTTCCCATTAAGACTACTGTTCTCTTTACAACCATAAAGAGGCTGTGAAACTGTTAACAATTCAGAGGAAGAATACTTACATGTTTTCTTTCTGTAGCCTTTAGAGATTTGGCAGCATAATAAAAAAGTTGTGTCCCACATAAAGCTGCCCAATATTTTGTCCAAGATGCTACCTGGAAAGAACACATGAATATATGAGAGTGTTATCACTTCTGAAATCTTTACCTCAAATATTCCTATCACTTCTATTTAATACAGTATAATACTTTCTTTTAGATAATTCATGATCTCATCAAGAATCCTACCACTTTTTAATATTATCTAGTATTGCCATGCCCTTCCCAATCTGCATCCTCTCTCTCCCTGCTTCATATTTAGCTTATACTATCTGGTCTAGCACATGTACATTCCTTTTCAAATACTTTAATATCTCACTGTTTTCTCTTTCTTGATAAAAACCTAACTCTAGTTAAATCTAACCATCCAATTACTTGGTACAACATCAGAGCTGCTGAATATTGCTGGAGAAATTACCCAACTATATCAACTGATAAGGATTATGACCATCATAATCTTTATTTTCACTCAGTGAAGTCTTTATACACTCTCTGGAGTGAACTACTTCACACTTGCTCTTTAAAATCTTAATATTCTACCCCCTAACAATATCATTGCATACATCCTAGAGAAAAATGGACGGAAATCTTTTGAGGATGGCCACATCTTCTCAGACCACTTCATTTAATTATCTGTGTACAGATTCACATACTCAGTCTTTCTTCCTGCTCTAACACAACAGTTAACTCTACTTCTATCAAAGAAGAAACTACCCTGCTTTTATGCCCTAGATAAGTACTATTTCTCACTTTCTCCAGGAATGCGCTTTTGCAACCTATTCCTCTCTCCAGTGCATCTCAATTTCTTTCTCTATCACCATGATACAGATGTGGGTTAACAATACTATCATCTTTAAAAGTCCCCCTTTAACACATCAGACACCACCAATTTCTCTGCTCCTTTTCACAGGTTACTCTTCCAAGATTGTCTATAATTCCTGATTCCACTTTTGCCCATTTTCTTCTCAACTTACTTCTTTGTGGCTGCTGATGTTATGGTCACTTATCACTAACATTTTATTCAAAGCCTCTGTTCCTATTGTAGTCAGAATTCTTAGCATCTAATATGGCTGGCTACTCGTTTCTTCTTGAAATACTTCAACTGCTAGGTTCCCATGATAATAGTTTATTTTCCTTTCCACACCTTTTATAACAGACGTTTATATGCTACAGAGTTCTAGCCCCAATCCTGTTTTCTCAGCCACACTTTCTTCAAGTAATAACTGTCTATCAATGACTCCCAAATCTCCACCTCTGATCACCGCCTCTGTGCCAAACTTCTAAACGACTTTTCAAAGAGCCAAACTGACATCTCTATTGAAGTCTCTTAAGAATATTAAACTGAAGTTGGCCAAGACTTATCTGCCTCCTCAAAAAATTTCCCTACTTCAATAAATGCCCCCAACAGTCACCTGGCTCAGGCCAAAACCTAGAAGTTGTCTTCGCTCCACTCTTCCTCTTATTCACCACATCTGCTACATCATCAAGCAACCCCTGCCTTTCGCTCTAACTTCACCTCCTTCACTGGCAGGGCTTCAACTATTCAGGTCTTCTGATCTCCAGAACTCCAGCTCTTTACAAGGCCAACCGACCTTCCTTGTTCAAATGCCTCACTTCACCCTGTGATCCTCCACCTTATCTGAAGGGTTTATTTTCTATTTTTCCTCATTGGAACACTGTTGACTGTCGCGGACACTGTGTCACATCTTGTTCGTTGCCGTATCCCTAGTATCTGGCACACAAAGGTGTGGTAATGCCTCAGTGACATGCCATCTGTAGTTCACCAGCAGCCTAGTAATGGTTTTTTGATTTTGTGTGCCTAAGGTTTACTGTCATGTAGTCAACAAAATCACATTACTTACATGCAAACCATTTTATATTGAAGAAGCTCTCATAACTTCAAAAGTTCTAAGTGTGGATATATGTAAATGTATACTGAAATATTATTCCAAATTAGATAAAAATTATATTATTATTTGAGAAAAGAAAAAAATCTGTGAAGCTATTGTGCTGCTATTATGGAAGAACAAATGTGTGTGTGTGTTTAAATAAAATTATGGTTTGAAGTACACTCAATATTTGGGTTCTATTTTATATAGAGAAACAAAACTGCATTACAGATTTAAATAAGCAATTTAGGATTCACAAACCAAAATTGACTGAATTCCATTTTGAGGGAGTTATATTGGTGAAAGACTTCTTAGCAGTACACCCATTCAGGGTTCTCTAAGAAATGGTTTTGCATAAGAAGTACACTGGGGGGCCTCCCCTGGTGGCGCGGGCGGTTGAGCGCAGCACTGTGAAGCTGTCTACAGCCTCTGCAACAATGGTTTGATCCCGGCCGGCCGGTGAGGGTCCCACAGGGCGCGGCAGACCTCTCCTGTCTCGCCCACTGCTCCCCTCAGCAGTGTATTTCGGTCGGTCTGCCTGTTCTGTTCCCCGCTCTGTCTCTGGTGAATCCTCTCACCCTCCCACGACTCTGGCTTATACACGGGTTCTTGTGTGAATAAATAAATAAATCTTAAAAAAAAAAAAGAAGTACACTGGGGGCAAAGATCAGTACAGGTTTACCTTGGTTTAAACACCTTTTTTTTTTTAATTACACCTACAAAGATATTTATTATGTAGTTAAAATCATACTTGAGCATCTAGACAAGATACAGTCAGGAAAAATTATCATAAAATCTAAAAGTATCATCATATTTAGAACCTTTGTTGACTTTATCTTTTTAATAGTAAAAACTTCATGTTACTAGTCTCTTCCAAGCTGAGTAACCATCTTTGTGTGTCCTACACACTTCTTCTTGATGTAACTTTCTAATTTAAAATGCACTGTACTTTAGGGGGAAAAATAACACTCTAATTTTAGAATTCATCAACAATAGAATGGTCTTACTACACATTTACTTGAATAATGAGCCAATGATACAAAATGGGCAGCGGTTTTGTAATCAAGATATTCTTCTGAGTATAAAATTAGATAAAATATCTTCTAAGTTGCTCTCTCACAACATATTAGCTTCTCATTATTTTCCCATTTGTCCATATAACTTGTAAGAACTGAGTATTAAAACTGTGCAATAAAATTTATCAAGAAAATACTAAGAATTTGGTTAAAGATGGCAAGTTTAGCCCACCCTTATCTTCTTCCCCTTCAAGACTTCATAAAAGTCAAGATCCTAAATGATCTGAGAACAAACACACCAAAGCAGAACAGTGTTTACCAGGGAAATGCTCCCAGATGAAAACAGCAGGTTCACAATTCCCTATTGCCCATTACATAGATGAAGTCAAGTTTAAACACTTTTAATGTATGACTTCACTAAATCTATATAGCAGGTATAACAACACTTTAAGAAACATAATTAAGCAAATGTGCATTTTAAATTATTTCAACTTTACTACAGATCTATTTCAATTGTCTAAAAAATATCTTTAATATTTTTTTAGGAGCCTATGAATTTGCATCTTTTTAGAGGTATGTTAAAATATAACAAAATCTTACTGTAGGTTTTTTGCCTTCTTTTAACAAAGTTTTTCTCCTGAGAACACCTTGAATAGTAACAGCTCCTGGATATAAATGTACTGCCAAGTCTTCTGATTCTGCAGAACTGTAATAGTAAAATGAAGAAAATATAAGCGCTTAGTCTATAGTAGTTATCAAGCAGGTATTTACATAAAACAAAATATAATTATTCTTAATTTTAAAATTTATTACTTTATTCAGAATGAGAAGACAATGACAATTAAAAAGGTTTATTGGTCTGATATTTATAAGTTGTCACAAAAGTTAATCAGGAAGTTATTAAAATCAGTAGATGGTTAAAAAACACATTTTAATACATATTTGAGCAAGTATAATTTAGAAAGAATACAGTAATTCACTTTAGCAAATATTAAATTAGGAATTTAAGACTTCTTAACATGTAACACTGTATCACTGCTGTAATCTTTTTTCCCCATTAGAAACTGTAAGTCCTGGTAGGATAGATGAGGATTCTACTTGTTAAAAGTATTTAAACATAAAAAAAACTAAAGCTAAAAATAATTAGTAGAAGTTCAGAAAAGGAAAACAAAAACCTGTACTTAATTCTAAAATAGGTGAAAGAATTAAAGCAACAACATTTAAAAAACTGGCTTGTGCCAGAAATTTAAATGACATTTAAATACTGTCAAAGTGTGTTTGATTATAGCCAAACAGTTCTCCAAGAAAGAAATAATTCTAAAATGCAAGATTTCATTTTCATTTATCTTAAGAAAAACATCACACACAAAAAACATATTTAAATATTTTTCTCCAGTGATTTAAGATTCTGTATTTAAAACAAGAATGACTTCCACAAAACTCAAAACATTCACATTGATAAAACTGTCATCCTCTGGTGATTTGACATGAGCTGTAGAATTCCTTCAAAAGCAAAGAAGTGGTGTTTGCCAGTTTATCCCTTTATGATTATTTAGGTGTCTTCAAAGTGACTTAAAAACCTAAAAAACCACTAGAAATTTCATGATAGAGGTATACATGAGAAGGTCAGACACCATCCAATTGACATAAAGTTTCCTTCTAAAGGTTCTGTTTTGTTGTATTATGAATTGGCTGATTACCTATTACTACTGACCTCCAGCCTCTAATCAATCTACTATGTGAATTTTCTTTTGCAGCCAGTAAGTGCAGAAAGAGATCCAGTTCAACTAGATGAACAACTGAATGAACATTAGTTGAAATACACAACTATTATTTAATGAAATAACTTGTCTAAATTCAGGACCTGCAACTGATCCGAAAAATCATATAAAAAGACAAATCAAATGTAGACTTATTAGTAAAGTAAAATGCTTTGATTGCAGTCTTTGAATAAGAAGCAGATTTTTTGGTACCGCTCACAGCATTAGAAAGAGCGATGTAGTTAAAAAAGCTACCAACTTGAAATTACTTTTAAATGTGACATGAAGATGCAGGCTTTAACAATTAGCTCTGTGGATCAGAAACAATAGTTCAAATTTACCTCTAGATTAAATCTTGGAAAGTTTTCCTGGGCATTTTGTTTAGTTTTAAATTGATTAGTTGAGAAAGAACAGAAGTAATGTGAGACCACACCCATGTAAGCCAATCACCAACACCAGAGGGGAGTTCTGTGACCCCTGAATACAGGGGGATTGTACCTGCTGGCCTTCATGTGGCTTCGATAGCCATTTCGTGCCACTCTTGTCACCGGGCCGAGAGAATGGTATAATCTGTTCCTGTTGAATTCCATTATAAATTGTATATATTACATATACTTTTAATCACCAAATCATAATCAATACCTAGAACAGTATAATAATGTCTGTGTAATCTTACAAAAGGTGAGATTGTGATTGTTCCTCTCTCTTTTTCAAAGCATGCAGCATAGACATAAATTATTTTTCCTTCAACTATTGAGTCTAGAAATACTTACAGGTACTTAGTACATACCACATATTTATATATACACATTAACTTTCACCAATCTGCTAAAATAACTAAGGAGCTATTTATAACCAAATAACATCAAAAGCTGAAAAATACTTCAAAAATTCTTTTGTTATAATTCTAGTTCTTAGATTCCAGTTTGAATATAATACCTGGATTTATATAAATAATTTTCTCTATATGTCCCTATGAAGACACCTAAAAGAAATATGGCATGTAAATTTAATGTGGCCTAACCATTTTATTTTCCTCTCTATCCTTTATATTAAAGCAAGTAAAACTGTGTTTGCTTCGGCAGCACATATACTAAAGCAAGTAAAATTAATAGATGAACTGAGTAATAAATGTAGTATTTCCACAACTACCAAAGTGAATAAATGATAAAATCAATAAATGATAAAGCCGATACATGATAAAAATGGTATGAATTAATATTTGCCCAAAGTGGCATATAATACTTAACAAGGGAAATACACACAACCACATACATAGATAGGCAGACAGACAGACAGACAGACACACACACACACACACACACACACGCGCGCGCGCAGAGATACTGCTAACTTCTTTGCCTGGGAAAAGTCAAAAGTAGCACGGTTGATAAATGGTATTTAAAAGAAAAAGCATTATTTTAGCAACTTAGGGAACAACATGGTTGGTGTCTGGAAAAAGAACAGAAAATGGTATTGTTTAACATTCAGGGTAACTATTTTCAAGTTCACTATCCACAAGTAGTGTTTTAAGTCCTAATTTCTTTGTTACTCTTTATATCTGAATCTAGCTGAGCATCACTGATTTGCTCTCAAAATTTTCCCTGATTTTAACTTGGCACAAGTACAGTAGATTCTTTTAGCTGCAAATGTCTGCAAAGCAATACATTTGTCATAAAAGAAATATCGTTTTGAGATAAGAAGGCAACACAATTAAATACTGTCTTCAACCTGCTGGAATGAGAACAGATTATTTTACACAACCATTCTGGTTACTCACTTATAACACATGCAATCTGTGAACAATTTCGGTCATTAAAATTTTTTATCTAAAGATAATAATACACTCTATAATCAACATCTGATGCTACTACGTTCTTTCTAGAGGGAAAGAACTAAACACAATTTGTACAAATTCAGACAGACAGCCAGAGGCAACTCTTGAGTTTTTCCTGTTTCAGGCAAACCCAAATAAAGAAATTGAAAGTGAAAGTTGTAAGAAAAATAATATGTAAAAACAAGAATTCCCTAAAACAAAGAGAACAAAACTTGATACCACTGACAATCACAGTAGGAAGAATAAAAGATACTTTGAAATACTGGGTTTACAAGTGAAAAATCTTAATCACATAATGACTAGAAATCTTTATGAAATTTCATCAAGAATAAGGATCTAATTTTTCAATGAAACTAGCTAATTCAAATATGATTTCAAATGTATACTTCTAATTGTTTTCTAATTAAAAAGGTATTGATAGGGAGTTATGTAACTAACTATCTTCAACTCCATCAGTTTTAATATGACATTTAAAATTCATTCCAAATGAAACTTAGGCTGCTTAGTTTAAATACAAAGGGCAGGAAAATACTTTGGTCCAAAGTCTTGTATGTATGAAAATGGAAGAATAAAAATAGTTTTAAAAAATGTCCTAGTGGACATTTAGTAAATCACCATTATTTGCACTACTTGACTACATTTTTATGGAGATATTATATTGGAAAATCAAAATAGCACATTTGCTGTAAACAAATAACGGTTTTTACAGTTTATTTTTTTTTTTTTTTTTTTAATAGAGGCATGCTTTATTTATATTATTTGTTTGTTGTTGTTTATACATGCACTGGGTACAGTCAGAAGCGCGGGAGGTGAGAGAATTCACCAGAGCCAGAGCGGGAGCAGAGCAGCAGAAGGACTGAAGTACACTGCTAGCGGGCGGCAGGAGAGGTCTGCGCGCCATGTGGGACCCTCCTCCAGTGGCCGGGGAGCAGCCGGGGATCGAACCCACTGCTGAGGGGAGCAGCGGGCGGCAGGAGAGGTCTGCGCGCCATGTGGGACCCTCCTCCAGTGGCCGGGGAGCAGCCGGGATCGAAACAGAGGCTGCGGGCAGCTTCGCAACCCAGTGCTCAACCGCTGCGCCACCGGGGAGGCCCGGTTTTTACAGTTTAAAACAACAAGGAAAGGAGAAAGAAGGAACCCGAACTTACAGTATTTTAGTATAGATCTGTGTATTCTGTGCAAGCTTTGAGTTAATGAAAATTTAAATTCAAATTTCATGATGCTTTATAGTTTAATTTGAAATTTACAAAGTCATTCTGGCCTTGACAAAGCAGCAGTAAATGAGGTTGATTTTACTAAATGCCTTAAAATTACTGAAATGAACCAGAATTTAAGACAATAATTTTACTTTTGAATACATAAGTTGACTATGACTTATTCTTTTTAAATTACAATTTTAAATATACTAAAATTCAAATGCATGTGTCAAGCCACCAAATAAGCAAATATTTGTTAATTAGGTAAAACTAAATTCCAGAATCAAACAATCAACTTCTAATTTCTGCCACCAGCAGGAAGCTTAAAGTCCCTTAGAGATAAGTAATATTATCTCTTAAAATTCATATTATCATATTTTAAGATGAACAAAGCAATTAAAACAATTTTTCTTACCTTTCAAAAGCAGGCCATGAGGTCTCTTCACTTAGTTCAGAACCATCACTGCTACCTAAAACCAAAAGTGATTCTATTTTTAAACATCAGAATTATAGTTCAGATTTTATATTTCAAAAATAAATGCTATTCTCAAAAAATTACAACCATGTCATTTGTGGGTAAACATTCACATATTAATTCTTCACTCTAATATTACTGCTGTTAGATTTATTCTGCAACATTTTGGGATATAATTGATAAAATTATCTAAATTAATAAAATAGCAAAACACATTTTTGCATGTCTACTTATAACTCAAACTGATTATCAATATCAAATTGATAATTTTTATACCATCGGAGCATGGTATAAAAAGGTGTTTCATAATTTAAGGCCAATATAATTGTGAAATTCTTAGATAATTGTGAAATTCTTATGATATACTTCTTTCCCTTTTGTATTCTTTTAAAAATCCATTACTAACTTATGAATAAAAAGGTTAATGGAATTTAATTTTTGTCTGTAGAGACAAGGTAGAAAAGAATGAAATCTCTATGTTTAAAAAATGTTACTATAGTAATGTAAAGTATTTCTTTGGCCAGAATATCAGTTAAAATAGAAAGTTTTAAATTAGTTGACCAAAAAATTGAGGGGAATGAGGGGAACGGAGAGGTCAAAACAGCTTAGACTGACTTAAAAGTTATAGCGGTAATTCTAGCTCTCAACAAAATTGAGATGATTAATGTGTTCCTTATGTATCGAGCTGAGTTATCTATCAGACTTTCAAAACCAGGGTTCATGAAAGATGCATACTTTTAATGCTAAACAGCACCCATTATACGTGACGGATTAAAACCTCTTGTATGGACTTAGAATGGCTCTACTTAGGTCCCATCCTTCGAAAAACTGAATACCAATCACAGAAGTAATTTTATGTGGCTATGTTGCTGAGAAAATGATGGTAATCTATTGTTGGTATTGGGATCTTATAGGTTATCTTTTAAATTGTAGCATTATGTGGTAAAGACTAGAAATTTAAACATGATTAATATGAATTATTTATAGATAAGATTTTCCAGCAGCTTGGGGTTCGAATAGATATGCCTTCCTTTGCCAGGTTATCTGGGACATATATATTGTATTAGAAAATGTTAGAGGCCAATGTCCTACACAATGATTAGTTTCTCTAGGCCTCCACAGTACAGTAGGCTGATATTGTATATAAAAGTTATAGTAAAGGGAAAAAACCTTTTGTGATTTAAAAAAATTATATACATTTTACTATTTTAAATTAAAAAAATCTTTTAAATATATATATTTGAACATTATGATTTAACTGGTCTAATTACTTTAATATTTTTCAAAAAGAATATTTATAATTGATACTCCAATTTGGATTAAATGAGTCTCTACTCATCTGTTTTCTGAAGTGTTTTCCAAACAGGAAAACACTCATTGTGCTCAACGATGAACACTTTAGTTGTTATCATTTTGCAGCAGATGATATCTATATGTGGCTTGGAGGTGATCTTAGATATAGTGCACATATGATTAATGGCATTTACTATGCCATGAACTGGAAGTATCTGTAAGCTATGACCCAGGAATCTCTGCTGAATCCTGAACTTTAGTTTCCATTTCTTGGGCCCATGGAGGATAGCAGACAGACCCAAAAAATTACTTTGGTGAGTGTTAATAAACTTTTCAATTTTAGCTAGAAATAGTTCTTCATCAATAAAAGTACAACTCCTTAAGAGATGAGCCAACAATATTGGTGGTTGTCCATTTTACTTTTTCTTTTTACCACTTTCAGTCACCTGTCTTTGGATCAACCAACTTCTAACAGTGCCACAATCTGACCAGCAGATCCTTGGAGTCACTTTAGCTGTTCCCAAGCTTCCAGAACACCTATTAGCAAGAAGTGTCAATGATAGAGCTGAGGTCCAGCAACACTTTTGTGATTTTGGTGGTGGGTGTGGTTTAGTAACAACACTTGAAGGGGGAGATCCTAAACCTCTAAAACACAAACAAACAAAAGATGTGTACATATTAACACCTACCATTTATAGTTATAGACTTACTCTCTTTTCAGAATATTAAAGTTTTAAAAAATCAAACCCTGGAAGGTAATGTCTCTAGATAATGTTCTTAATCTACAAAGATGAAACAATCCTTACTATTTACCTACTTAATGGCCCTACATAATTGAAAAATAAACACAAAGGCAGAAAATTAAAATACTCTTAAAGATCTCCAAATTGAGATACTAAGTGAAAAAACTAGGTAACTATCTGTGGGAATCAGACGAACAATTATAGAAACTAGAAGTTGCAAATAAACTAGACAATACAATCATCATTATAAAGCTTACAATGGGATAAAGTCAAATACTATATATTTGACAACTATAATTTTTAACAAATATTTTTTCTTTAGGTGGCATTATTTTGTGCATTATTTTCAGATTGCGGTTGATATTTGCATATTAGGCAACTCAACACTAATAATCATTTTATGTGGCCCACTCTTCTATTTTGTAAATCATTTAATCATTTTCTGTTATAAAAATGGGACCATCAGAGTGAAAAACTGCTGAATGATGCTGGAAAGCTCTTGAAGCAATTTCCTTTTCAGGGTTTAGAACTCAAGGGTTAAGGAAGTCAATATGCTCAATAAAATGAATTTCTGCAATTTGAAAGGATTGTTCATCCCTAATGACGAACTAATAGTAATAGATTTAGCCTGCGAAAAACCTGGGACTTAGTCAAAAAGACGACATTTTCCTTCCATATTTTTTTTGAAAAAAAAAAAAAAAAAAAAAATAGCACCGCACAGATTTTCTAATTATCAAAGAAATAATACACATCTCGAAAATTCAGAAAATGCAAGTTTAAAAAATAAAAACAAATTCCTCTCTTAATCTTGCATTCTTTTCCAGTATGGCCTTGATTTTCTGCTTCTCTTCATAGTAGCTATCTCTATTTCCTCACCTCTCATTCTCTAACCCACTCCCTTCAGGGATTTGCCCACATTACTCTAGGAAGCAATTCTTGTCAAGGTCTCAAATGACTTTTATCTCACTAAATCCACTGACCAATTCCCCAATCTCAGGCTACTTCTCTTTTTTGAATTTCATATTGGCACATTCAACACTTTCCTCCTCCTGAGACACTGGGCTTTCTGATACCAAAACCTCACTCGCTCCTTGACTGGTCCCTCTCCTTGGTAGTTTCCTTTGATAGCCCATCCTTTAAAATGAAATAGAAGCCTAAATGTTAGAATGTCTTATTTGTTTTACACACTCTCCCTAGGGGACCTCAACCAGTGCCATGGCTTGAAATATTATAAATAATTTAACTTCTATCTTTATATCAATAGACCTGACCTTACCCCACTGAGCTCTATATTCAAACATTCATTTACCTACCTGACAACTCTGTGTGGACCAAACATATCCAAAACAGAACTCTCAGTTTCTAAGCTAGTCTTCATAAATACCTTGCAACCCAACAAATGATTGCTCTTCCAGTCTTCTCCACCTCAATAATAGCACAACCACCTAACTTAAGTGTCCTTTTCCTCATCCCCACATTCAAACTGCATGCAGTAATTAATTAAATCAGTCCACATTCTTTTTCCACCATTCTCTGAATGCCTCCCCTTTCGGAATTAAAAAAAAAGGAAGTAATTTTTAAACCATCATGAATTATTAACTTCAGTAGCTACTAGTGAGATGCTCTATATCTAACTGCTACCTTGCTTTTGTCAAATTTTCTTTATTTGTAGTAGGGTTAATAACTTTTTCCACTGGAGTTATAGTAAAAGTTTCATTTTTATGTAAGTTGTAACCCTCACAGAGAAGTATTTCTCACCTATTGATATTCCACTAGAAAGAGTAGAACTTTCAGCATGACCTCGCGATGGTGCATGGGGCTCCATGACGCTATCATCTAACAGATGTCTTGGCCCTGCATTTGGGAATGTTGCACTCTTAAACTCTGCTGTATTCATTTTATGAATGAAACTGAAAATAAAGAGAAATATTTTTACATTTTTTATTACTGTTATTAATTCAGGATATAAAAGATAGTCTTATATAAAGATTCAGGTCATAAAACATTTATCTGCTATACTGAACAATTTCTGAACTCTCATACTAATAATGAACGCACAGGTTTTATCATAATGACCTAAAACAGGTTTAGGGAAAATTTTTTTGGAGACCAGACCATATCTATCTATAAAATGGAGAATACATAAATATCATCTTTAGTCTCAGTTGCACTAAGTTTTTTCATGTTAACTTTTGGAAACTAGTTATTAAATTTTCACACAAATCAGGTGAACCATAGGTTCCATTTTGAGAAAACAATCTTGTAAAGTTAATGAAGTTAAACAACAACTAGTTTCCTTTCCTTTGCATTTAGAATAAAAATAAAATTTTATAGGCCTTAACTTATGGTGATTAAGACAAGCAATGACTGTCTTGACACTAAAGATAAAAGTTAAAAGGAAATGGTATTATTGCTTTCCTGATTTTATTTATAATAACACTGTAATGTTCACTTTATCTCCCCCAAATGTGGAGGTACTGTTGGGAAACTCATTTCCAAATTAAGATACAGGAAGAAATAAATGCTTTTAGGCAAACCTTTATACTGAATTAGAAAAAGCCTATTGTCATACAAATCAAACTATGCAAAGACAGTATTTTCTACTAAGCTAATCAAACAAATAGAAAACAAGTCCATTTAGAAAAAAAACTGAAAAATCTGAAAGACAAAATTAAAAATGCTGACTTATAACCCAAGCTGTGGCACTTCCTATGTCCATGTGGAATAAGGTTTCGAGGGGATGGCGGTGTTTGTGGTAGCAAGGTTCCTTCAGCTGCCACACTTTTTCTTGCACTTTGTGGAGATGCTCCAACTTCAGGACCTAAGAGTTACGTGGAGGCAGAGGGAGAGAGAGTAAAGGGAAGGGAAGAAGAGGAGAGACAGATATTGATTCCAGTAGACCAAGAATTGTTTCATTTTTCATCTTGATATAAAATGTGGTTTGTATTTTAAGATATTAGTTTAGCTCTATTTCATTCACTGAACAGGACAAATATTTATTTTCTAAGACTTAAAACACAAAACCCCAAAACATGAAATTCATTAATTTCTATCTACCATACTTGTACTAAAGAGGCAGTATAACTATTTTCCTCATTTACAGAGGTCAAAATAGAAGAGATAAATTCAGCATCTCATATAACAGATCAAGCCTGGATTAATCACCCAGGTCTTCGGAATCCTAGTTTGGTGCTCTTTTAATTTTTCACATTGATCCCTTAACTCTTAGTTTTAGCTTCCTCTTAGATAAGGAACTTTAGGAGAGATCAAGCATTTGAGTTAGAATTTAGCTCTATATTGACATTGTTCAAACTTATGGAAATAAGAAAAAACTCAAAGTGAATTTGTAAGCTATCACTTTAAGAATAAAGGAGAAGCAAATTTAAGAAATTCAGCCTGAAATGTTTTTCTCTGCTTGGAATATTCTTCCCTCTGGGTATTGACAAGGCTTATTTCTTAACTTCCTTCATACCTTATTAGATGGGCCTTTAAATATTTTTACAATATATAGTAACATGAAGTTTAGTGCCAAGGTCTGTATTTGAAATTTTTTAAAAGACATTTATCAATGATTTCTTAAACAATAAATAATTCTCTTAAATGTCATACTTTTGATAGTGTGTCAGATACTTAATTCTCATTAAGTGCAACACATAAATTAAGGAGCTATTTTTAATACTCTTAGTAGTTGGTGCAGAGTGAAACTAAAAAAAATCAAATCATTAACAATGACTTCTATTAAATATAAAAATCAGTAGACTTTGCCCCTCATAACACAGAATTTTCTAATGTTACCAATCCTCATTGTCTAGGATGGTGTATTCTTAATTAAAAAGAACAGCTATTCATAAATACCTCATATTTTCTATTTGTTGTTCTATTTTCATTCACTAGTTGGCTATTTGAACATTACTGACACTGTAGTAAGTAAAACTGTTTAATTAAAAAAAAAAATACCAAACAGAAAAACAATGATAGATGTTAATACCAAAAATAAATTTTTGAATGAAGTATAAAATGTGCTTAAGTATTTATTTACTTCACTTTGGAGTACATGCTTTCTTTGTCTGTTATCTGATTTATCATTTGGTAATGAGCGAAGACTATGCACTAACCTACTAAATCTTCCCTGGAAGCAGCAGAACGTGGTGTGCTTGTACCTGGTTCTATCTTTAAGGAAAGTCTGAATTTTAAAAAGAAACAAAACACAAAGTAATTAATATTTGACAAAATAATATTAAACATTTAAAAATATTATTTATATTGATAAATATGTAACATTTTAAAAAAATATTAAAAGTGTATTTTCTCACACAAAACTTAATTTTTATAATTTCAGTATATTTTTTTAAGAGCAATTTTTAAGTTAAGACTATTTCTTTCATACAAAGCCGATCTTAAAGTTTATTGCTGGGAATATTAGGGAGAGGGAAAAACATTAAAAGTCATTTAAAAATAGAAACCCTCCCCTACCCCCCAAGATGACGCTAACATATCTAAACAATTCAATACCTTTAAAGATACTTGGTGAGTGACTAACAGGTGATCTAACTCAAGGTTATAGTGATAACCTGACACAAATTCAGGAAATTTCACATGTTAATAAAAATATTATGCAAATTTTTTCTAGAATCTTAAATAGGTGTGCTAATGGCTTCTGTAGCACTGAAAATTTTAAAAAAATCTTACCTAAAACTAGCCATTTAAAAATTCAACCAACTTAACTCATCAAAATAAAGATCTGTATAAATAAAAAGGGTGTTTGCAAAATTCCTGGTAAATTTCAGGAATGTGGTAATATGATAAATTATATATACAAATATATACATATTTGTGCATATATACCTATTTGTGCATACAAAGTATTATAAATTATACCATAAATCATATACATTTTTCATAAATTATGTCATAAATTATCACATACAATGATATTATAAATTTATCATAAATCATACATCATATATGATAAATTTATCTTAATATATCCAGTTTTGAGAAGTTCCACAGCAAAAAATTAGGATTCCTATCAGTGGAAACTATTTTAGGAAATAGGAAACTTTGGTACAGTCCAGAAAGCCTATCATCATGAAGCCTTTGTCTGAAAATCATGGCAATTTATAGAATGCTACCATACACCATACTAAATGGAATTTTATATAAAACTGAACAATACAAGTAACATTCCTAGTGATAGATCTATTGTAGGTTCTTAGCTTATTATTTCTTTGATAACCTAAGAGGAATTATATATGATTATATTCTGATTATTTGATAGCATAAAATGCATATGTTAAACTGATAGATGATTAATCAGAACTCTGCTCTTTTTCCTCTGACAGAGCAGTTTGTTTATTTTAGTTACAAACTATATTGAGTTAATTCATTTGATAAATAGGCTTTGTGCTGGCATCTAGGGTCAGCACTGCAATATTAACAAACTGAGGCAGATTTGATGTTCCTGGCCTTCTGAAGCTCACAATCCAGTAGGTGAAAGACAAAGGAATAAACAAAATAAACACTATTTCCTAAAACAGAATCCAAATAGAAGGGAATAGATAGGAAACTATGGGTGAATCACTCTGCTATCAGTAGCAGCTGGTAACTGACAGCAGTGTGAAAAGCAGAAGCATATTAAAAAGTAAAGCAGTAAAGGGTAGTCAGAGCGTCAAGCTCCACATCATCAAAGCACCATATAGTAAGTGAGGCTGACTCAGTGAGAAAAGATATTATATTCAGTATGAAAATGAAATAACTTATGAAAGGGCCTTCTTGGTGGAGAAAGGTTTTCATCCTGATTAAAAATTTGTAATATTGATATCAACTGCCTATATAGATGATGTCTTTGAATAAATTAGTGTAATTTTTATATAAATCTGTCCATCTTTCCTCATAAAAACTACTTTCTACCTGATAATCTTATGGTTCTTATCTTAAAATACGCTGATTTTCACCACATTTAATTAGCTGGCTCAGGTAACACAACCGCATCTTTAGAAAAACTATCTTCTCCAGAGCCTCATATGAAGCCCCAACATCAGATTACTTGTACTTCCCCAAGGGAATATAAGTGTTTCTCACACTATTTCTTTGATCATTATCCCAAAGAATCTTTTCCTTATCCTTCATGTGGAGTTAATTCCCACATAGCCCCAAAGTTTTAGCCTCAGATGACACTGACTCCTGAAGCCGATCATATTTCTTTTGCAACATGATCGTAATTCAAAATTCTTTATTCCTTAGGAAGTATGGTGGATGGTAAGCAGATAGAAATAGATAGCTATTTGGAAAGTCATTTTTAAATCCTTAAAAAAGAACTTTCTATGACAAAAAAATGTATAAGTATGGTGCTACATTGGACAAACACAAGTATGTTTTTGCTAAAGACATGAGGTTGAATATTTCCTCAATCCACAAAAACAGTTGAAAACAAGCCCAAAGATGTATAAAAAATTACCATAAAAGGAATAATTATTCTATTTTTAGACTTTCATAAATTTTTCACTGTATTAAAAAATAAATTTCCATAAAGATCCAATGCTTGACTATAGAAGGAAAGGAAGAAGTTTAGAACTATCAAATATCAGGTCTTTAACAGGTTGAGAAAGATGAAATATATATATTTTTTAAATTTTGTGTAGAAGAACTGGGGTATAGGCAGAGGTGTGGAGGGTTGAGAGGATTCACCAGAGACAGACTGGGGAGCAGAATAGACAGATTTACTTAAATACAATGCCATTGGGAGCAACAGGTAAGACAGGAGAGGTCTGCTGCACCATGTGTCTGCTGCTCTCTGGCCTCTCTGGCTGGGGGTAGCTCTGAGACTTAACCCCGAGGCCATCAGGGAGGTCCAGATGAAATACTTTGTAATAAAACAACAGGTTCCATCATAACAAGTGACTATAAAGAAATACCTTAATACCTTTATCATTGTAAATGTATAGCTGGATTAGGCACTTGTATAATAAAATGGCGGCTTTAGATATTTAAATACAAGATAAAAGGATGGAGGACAGGACAAAGTTATACAAACCACTTTTGAAGATCCAACCTACTTGTAATTATCATCCTCAACAAACTTTTGTAGTTCTTCTATATACTGAACAGAGTTCAGATATTTTTGGACATGAGGCAACATGGGTATATCTAGGCAAAATATGATAATTAATTAATTATATAATAATAAATACCTGGAATTTTAAAAGTTAAATTGACAAAATATATTTGGAGGTAAACTAAGGCCACATGGCACCAAAATTTAAACTAATTCTAGAAGGAAATCTGTTTAATGCAAAACCAAAAAAAAAAAAAAAAAAAAAACCTTAGAAAATTACAATTGCAGGCTGTGTGCAAAGATTTAGAAGTAAATAAAGTTTATTAATAAGGTCCTACATAGCTGAGAAATTTCTTTAAAAAAAAAAACAAAAGCCTGAGACTTCATTGTGATTCATATTGAAACCTCATTTAATTGCAAGATGTAAGGGCAGTTTTGTTTCTTTTTCTAAACTTCTTTTTAAAAGAAGCCTGGCTCCATTTGTTAACATGGTTTTTCTTCCCCTATTTAGAAATCTCTTTTAATATTAATTTAACATTACAATTTGGTGTTAAGTTAAAAAAAAAGGGAAAAATAAATGAATACTCTACATGAAGCCTATGTATGTAAAATTGGCTTTAGGACAAATTTATTTAAAATTTATTAAATAATGTAAATTCACCTTTTTAATACCATAAACATGATATAGCAAGTCTATTTTTATTCCCCATCAAAATAAAAGCATTCAAACATTTAAAAACATTAAAACAAGCTGTGTTCTAATCATATGAACTTGCTAAAGCTCTTTCTGCATACGCTTCCATAAAATAAATATTGGACAAAAACTGGTTATTTTTCTCTATAACAGACTCAAAAAAGTTAGCCAACTGTTGCTATAATCAAGGACCTCAACTCCTTTCCTAACCAAAAAATTTAAGATTTATTTACTAGATCAGAGTGATCAAGTGAGATGAAGATACTAGAAAACAATGTTGCAAATTATGTTAGTATAGTTACTACAAAATAGCAGAAGAGCAAAAGATAAAACTTAAAAATTTAAATTTTAAATACTCTAATTCCTTAAAGGCAGGCCCTGAAAAAAGATGTTAAATACTAGACAGGAAATAAAGCTACTATTATTTTCCTTTATGGTAGGATGGATATAAGACACTGATGTTTCCTGTATGTGCAAGTGTCCACGAACATCAACAGAACCATAGCGTGGTAATAGCTGTGCAGTACTCACCATATTCACAGGATTGCTGTAAATCAGAAATTATTCGAAGGATATTATTCATTAAATTTGATCTTTGCTCATTTTCTAGAATGCTGCCAGTTGATGGATATGCTGAATCGATGTATGTTAAATCTGACAAATAGATACCTGAAACAAAGGGAGATAAATGAGTGTTTTCCTGCTTATAGCCTGAAGAGTATGACAAAAGGGGAAGGGGCAATGAATTTATAGCTTAAGTCCAATATTTCACTATATGCTGTATTTAGAATATACTGTTATTACTTTGCAGCCTTGTTAAAACATGAAGCTTAGATGTCATTGAGGTGGGATCAGACATGTAAATATTTTTTTTTTCGGTAAATGTCTTTTTGTGATACCATTTAAAGCATAGCTTGAGACTGGAGTTAGAAACTCCAGCACTCCTGAGCCCTAATAGAAAAAGCCAAGTTCCTGAACTGGCTTTGCCTCCAACTATTGATAATTGTGTATAATGCAGGAAATTCTTTAAATTCCGAAATGCAGTTTTGATAATTACTATCACCTGAGTCGTAATGGCTTTGAAAATTGTCTCTGGTAGAAACACCCTAATTTAAAGATTAAAAACCAACTTTCTGAAATAGTTCATGTGGCTACAAATTGAACTTAACCCACCTCCCTCATTTCTCTGTACCAACAAAAAGAATATATCCCCACACCCACTGCCAAAATAATTTAGTTGGAGTTCTACTGGATATGCAAGGTCCTTTATCTTACAGTATTTCCTGAATTTACCATGTGCATGTAAAGCATATACAACAACTATAGTTGGGAAGAAAAATACACTTTCCTACTTTAGCTCATTACATCATTGTCCATGAAGTCTCAGTGAAAATGATGTACTCACTGCTTTCCAGATAAGTCCTGTTTTTTCTCATGCTATTTCTTCCCTCCTGAATGTTGTAGACTCATTCTGCTTACCTGAATACATTTTATATCTAGTTTAATGTCAAGTTTTCAGTGATTCCAAGAAATTATGAAATTGTCTAGTCTAACCCCTTTTTATAGATGAAAAATCTGAGGTCCACAGATGTTAATGGACACATCTTCATGCTGTGTTACCTGTTAGTGAGAACTGAACCTCAGGTTTTACATGTACCTCAGTTTTTTTATTACACTGTTATTAACTCAAACAGTTCATTTGTTAATATTTATGACTTTATATTATCTTGATTTGTTTACATTTTCTCATATTTTATCTGTTCAATAATACACATTCATTTAAAGCAGTTGCTCTATCTTGTACCCTAAGAAAATGAAAATCCTGTGTAGTTTTGACAATAGGTGTTTAATACCATGTAAAAGCTGGCATGGTGATCCTTTTAGTTATCTTAGTATTATTCCTTTTCCATTCAGTAAGCCTTTATATTATTCCTTCAGCCTTTATAGATTCTTATCATAAGTACTTATTTTCTTCAGAAATTCTCGACTTCTTTTTTTAAATGATTCCAACTCCAAATGAAACTATAGCCTTAGCTTCATTCCTTTTCCTTTAATCGCAGAGAAAGAAGAATCCCCTTCTTCTTTCCAAACCTAATCTGAATGTAATTGCTATTGCTTCCTTCAAAATACCCAGAGTTGTGTCCAGCTTCACTCATCCTCCATTGGTTTCTCTCCCAAAGGCAATGCACACACTTACATTTACCCTACTGAAGAGAGCAGATAGTATGACAGAAAGTAGGAGCCCAAAAAGTTTTATATAGAAGCAGCAATTATCAGCAGTATAATTAGTAATTATATAATCCACTGAACAATAATGTGACATGTTTTGGAGTTAGATTTAAATTCTACTTATTCCTTATTACTGATGAGCTAAACCTAATTACTTAAGATGTCTATTTGTGTCTCCTCAGCATTTTAGTTAATCAATCAATAATTCTTGGTTTATTAAAATAACAGCATAGTTGGTAATCAACAGCTACTAATTTTTTTTTGGCACCCTAATTTCACAATTAGTGAAGTATTAGTAGTATTTAAAGTAACTGATCTCAGCTTTCAGAGTCAGTGGGGAATAGGTACTTTCTTTCTCTCCCCTATTCTGTCCAGAGTTATGTTAGCTTTTAAATTACAACATATCATGGAATAGAATTGAAAGCTCGGAAATAAACCTGCACTTATATGGACAGTTAATCTATGATAAAGAAACCAAGAATATACAATGAAGAAAGGAAAGTCTCTTCAAAAAATGATGTTGGGAAAGCTGGACAGCTACATGCCAAGAAACAAAAAACAAAACAAAACAAAACAAAAATACCAAGATTAACTCAAAATAGATTAAAGATCTAGATGTAAGGAAATGAGATTAAAGACTGAGATGTAAGACCTGAACCCATAAAATACACAGAAGAAAACAGGAAAATCACTCCATGACACAGGGCTCAGTATTGACTTTGGGGACTGGACTGAGATAGCAAGGGAAACAAAAGTAAAATAAACAAATGGGACTACATCAAATGAAAAAGCTTCTGCATAGTGAAAGAAACTATCATTATAATGAAAAGATGTCCGACCAAATGGGAGAAAATATTTGCATATCAAACATCTGACAAGGGGCTAATATTCAAAATCTATAAAGAACTCATACCAACTCAACAAAAACAAATAACCCAAAATAATCCTGTCAAAAAATGGGCAGAAGAGCTAAAAAGAAACTTCTCTGAAGAGGAAATACAAATGGCCAACAGGCATATGAAAAAATGTTCAACATCACTTGTAATCAGGGAAATGCAAATCAAAACTACCATGAGATACCATCTCACACCAGTGAGAATGGCACATATTAAAAAAACTAGCAACAACAAATGTTGGCGAGGTTGTGGAGAAAAAGGAACTCTCCTGCACTGTTGGTGGGAGTGCAAACTGGTCCAACCACTATGGAGAGCTGTGTGGAGATTTCTGGACCTACTAAACATAGAGCTTCCATATGATCCAGCAATTCCACTCTTAGGTATTTATCCAAAGGATACAGAAACATCAACTCCAAAGAGCACCTGCACCCCTATGTTTATAGCAGCACTGTTTACAATAGCTAAGCTTTGGAAACAACCCAAATGCCCAAAAATAGATGACTGGATCAAGAAGATGTGGTACATATACACCATGGAATATTACTCAGCATTCAAAAAAGATAAACACATGCAATTTGCAGCAACATGGATGGCGCTGGAAGGGATCATGCTCAGCGAAGTAAGCCAGAAAGAAAAAGAAAAATACTGGATGGTCTCACTCATAGCAGGAATCTAAAAAACTTAAATAAGGGACCAGGAAAATGAATAACTGTAAGAAAGTAAAAATCACAATCAACAAACAACTATGAACCAGAGACACTCTATGAGGGGTGGGGGGCGGGGCAGGGAGGGATTGGGGTCAAAATAAGGGGGCTGCAATTGTATGGGGAATATAAAAATAAAATTAAAAAAAAAAAAAGGTCAGAAAAGATAAATAGGCACTTCTCCAAAGAAGACATATAGATGGACAACAGGCTTATGAAAAAATGTTTAACATCACTTATCATCAGGGAAATGCTAAATCATCAAAACCATAATGAGATACTATCTCATACCTGTGAGAATGACCGATATAAAAAAGTTAGAAACAACAAATGTTGGTGAAGGTGTAGAGAAAAATGAAACTTGCACAATTTTGGTGGCCTATAAACTAGTTCAGTTCCTATGGAAAAGGCTATGGAGGTTCCTCAAAATATTAAAAACATCTACCATGTGATCCAGCATTTCCACTCCTTGGTATTTATTCAAAGAATGCAAGCACACAAAGGTGTGTACTTCTAGGTTACTGCAACACTATTTACAGGTTATGGAAACAACCTCAATGCCCAATAACAGGTGAGTGGGTTAAGAAGATGTGGTATATATAGAGTAGAATACTCTCAGCTATTAAAAAAAAAGAGAGAGAGAGAGAGATTAACTCTTGCCATTTGCAACAACATGGATGGAACTGGAGATTATGCTAAAGGAAATAAATCAGAAGGAGAAAGGCTCATACCTGAGATTTCACTCACATGTGGACTACAAAGAAATAAAACAAAGGAATAGACAAAACTAAACCAAAACAAACCCTAGAAGTCTGAATGGAGAAGTTAGCCTACTAGAGGGGGAAGGTGGGAGGTGAGAAGCAAAATGGGAGGGAATCCAATTTCTATAGTGGACCATTATGGGGTACACCTTGGTGGTTGGGATGGTGTGACAACATACATCTGCAGCAGGGTGAAATTATTCCCCTAAACACTGTAAATCAATGTTACCTAAATTTAAAAAAAGTTCCAAAAAAGTCAGTGTCTGTACTATTATTAATAATAGTTCACTTTATACATTCTAATCAATATGTATACCTCAATAAATTAAAAACTATAGTCTCATAAAAAAATTACACACATCAACTAACAAGAATGACCTTATTCAAACAAGAGTGGTCATGTTATAGGAGGTGTTCTGTAACACCAGTGAAGTTTAAAAAGTATTAAACCCCTGGAAGAATTTTATACACAGATTTCCACTTATTTTTGATAATTATATATAAGCACAGTTTTAAGAAACTACACAGTAAGATAAAGCATATCACAGCACCAAAACCTTCTGAAAGGGAAACTTAGTAAAATGTTTAAAAATTCTAAAAGAGTATTATACTGTTTAAGTGGTTGCTTCTTGACAAAGAGCAGCTCTTGCTCTATCTAACAAAAATCAAACTCATCAGCCTGCAACTCCTTCTAAGTGCAAGTAAGTAGTAATCTTTCAGTCTTTAACTTAAAAGCTCTGGCCAGCAGAGTCAATGTTTGTTTTATAATTGCTTGCTGAACTATGATAGTTTGTTTCCAGATGGTGCCCTTCCTTCAACCTGCACACAGTCTCTCCTTGTTCCCAGCTAGTCAGCCTCCTGCTGCTCCCACCACCCCCGCCCCTATTTCATGCCACTGAGAGGAAATCCTAAGGAGGAGATTTCCCCCCACTCCAGTCTCCAGCAGTTTTTTTGGTGACGTAATATGTGGGCTGAACTTGAGTCTACTGAGAGAGGGAATCACTATTTAGGGCCCTGTGTATACAATCTGGTCAGCTGCAGCTGGTTACCCAGCGTCTCCATGTGGCAGACAGAGCAAAGCCACAATGCTTTCTCTGCTGGATTAAAGACAACCCACAGAGCAGACCGTCCACTCTGCTACTTAAAATTACATAGGTGGTTTGTCAAATTCAATTGATTAGTACTCTAAGAAGAAAAAGAACTTCCTTAACACAGCTTGGATTCCACCATCCAAAACAAAAATGCAATTGCCATTCAAGTCACAGATGAACAAATGTCTACACTGATTTTTGAAAGCAAGAATAAGAGCAACAAGTTTCTGGGTTTCCTTTATCAACAGATTAAAAAAAGGTATTTTAATATTTCTTTTATCTTTATTTACAACTTCTATGTATGTTGAAATGCATAATTATTTTACATCTGTAGCAATTTCAAAATCTCTTGTTAAACAATTTTAGAATATACTATAACTTATTTCATCTGAAAGAGGTTTTGTTTTACATCTTTTTATGAAGGCTGTTCATTACATACTTTCAATTTTAGCATTATATGAAGTCCAATTTAATGATATTTAGTGCATATGTTTACAGATTGATTTATAGTACCGGGTTTCAGAATACAATGCTTTAGTGAAACTATTAACACGTAATAGAGTAAATGTATAAGATTTATAGTGCAGTGGTTAAAAACAGAAACTAAAGAAAATGGCAAACGTGCTTAATTTCTCTTCTTGTAGCTATAGTGTAAGATTTACATATATTGTTATATACCTTATATCATAGCTACAAAGCAGGGCTAAGAAGATAAAAAAATAACTAAAAGGCTTTGCAACAATACCTCAATTATAGTAGTAAACATACTTAAGATAAATCTGTGGTATTTTTTCTTGCAATTCAACTTTTAAATATTCAGGTTTACATGTAAACCTGAAAAACTTACTAGGTGATAGAAATTAAAACTGCTACAGCTGGAATTACTTGGACAAGCAAAGTTACTGATACATTAAAAAAAGAACTAAAAACCTTACAGATTAGTACTGTAGAGGAAAAGTAAAATGCGATAGAGTATTATATGAGTAGACGGTTTTAACAATAGAAAATAAGAACCTAGAGGAGATAATTAAAAACATGATTAGAAGATCAAAAATTTATAATAATTTAGGTAGAAATAATTGGAGTAATTATACACAAAAGGTTTCTTTATTCTATCTGGAGGCTTTGTTTTATTATGATTGGTGTTAAAAATAAAATTATTTGTTACCAAAAATAAGCTTTAACATCAAAGACATTTAAGTTTGTTAAGATTTAGGGATCCTCTGTCCTTTTAAAAACTAAAGACATCAATGGTAAAAGTCTTCAATATGCAAGTAATAGTAATGCAAAATTCTTAGTCCTGGCCTCTCTGTTAAACACAAATTTTAAAAGAAATTTTAATAAAATTTCTAAGCAACACTGGATTTGATCTATTGTCATCTCTCTGTGGTGTTTGCTGTGATAAGTTCAGATCCTCATTAAGCCTCAGTTTTCACTAAAGTAGCAACCTAAATCATACAGACTATTTATTCCTTTCTTAAATATCTCCAGGAGATGAGATTATTTTCAAGTCTCTTACCAGAAGGAATTCACAATCTAGAAGTTCTGTACCTAAGGTAATCATCAATGCTTCATAAATTTAGGTTCATTGCCTCTATGTGTTTACTACCTAAAAGGAAGTAAATCCTGACCTTTATTTCTTCTCTCTCCTAGCTGGCAATGTAGCAACTCTGAAGAGAAATAATACCAATAAAATTAACCCAAAGTATGGAAGACTTTTTTTCCTTCCAAAACCAACCAATCAAAGACACAGATTCAAACTTAAGTATGCTGTAACTAATTTATAACATTCTCTTGAGACCTAGGAAAGTCTTAACATATACAGAAAGATTTTATGAGGTAACACAGATTTATGGATCTTTCACTTTTAAAACTGAACATATGTGGGAAAATATTAAATAAGAGAATGTTTTCAGAAAATGTAACAGTAAATGTATTTTTAAAACCAGTTCTTTACTCATGACGTATCCAGTCTACTACTTAAGAAATGTGGCTCCTTATTCTCCTTTAGGTGATAGTGACGTCAACTTTTGTAAGAAGAAAATAGTATTTATTTAAAAAAAAAAACACACAATTATCTCCTTTAAATACTAACCTAGATTCTCTTATGGCAGAGAGTGATTTAATCTTATCATTTAATTATACAGGAGCTCAGAAAGAGCCAAGCCAGAACACACCAAAAGAAAACTATTGCTAATTTAGATTAGTATTTTGACATTTTTGGTTTTCCATGACAACACTGATGCAAAGCCAGGATAACAGCCTTGGATTGTATGCTCTTTGTTGTTTTAGAAATATCTGTGTTTGGTAGGGATACATGCTATTCAATCAGAATATTGTTCATAAAATTTTATTTGTTCTGAAATTTCATGACACTTTATTTTCCTTGTTTTGGCAGCTTATTTCATAGTAAATATTTAAATAAAATAATCTTAAGGTATAAAAGTCTCTATTTTACTATTCAAGTGAAATTAGTAGAACTTAGAACTAGTTAACTATTTAGGAGAAGTGCTGTACATTTACTAGGTGGTTGATAGCTATTTTACTGCCTTCAGTTTTTAAAATAAACCATATCTAAATGTCATACATTAAAAAATATCAAAAGGAGATATTAGTAGAAAGTAGTAATGATAGTCCACAGTACACTGACATAATCTTTGTTTTGGGGAGGAGGGTTCAGAGTCACAACTTTGACAAATAACTATCAACTGACAGAATACATATGCAGGGAAAGGAAATACAGCAGAAATGTTTGGAGTGTAAAAATGATGGAAATGGATCCTAACAAAAATGATCCACAAATACTTTTACATAATTAAGTAAATGGTTCAATGCAAAGAGGCATGAACGAGGAAAAGCCTATGAAAGACAAAGTTAAGACTGCTCTGTAGTTCTGACATCTTTAGGATAAAAATCACAGGTTGAGGAAAGTTACAAGTAGATTTGAATTCCATTTGAATGTTTTAACTTTTCTAGGACTTTATTCCTTTGCAAAATGGTATAGCTAGCACTACATACCCAGAAGTGGATGCCAGTTTCTTCCTCTGAACATGGTGCTAGCAATAATCTGCCCTCAGAGGGCTGTGTGAGAAATAAGTGGTTTAATGCACATAAGACACTTAAAACAGTGCCTGGCACTTAACAGTAAGTATGACCTATTATTATTGTACTGCTATTATTAACAGTAGGCATAATTATCTTGGGGCCTGGCTTCTCCAATCAAAAACAAGTACTTGGGTAGAAAATAGGACAATAAAGTTCTGAGTTAGTGTGTCCTGCTATCATTCAAGAACAACATCTCAGAGAGGAATCAAGTTTAGAAGAGTGGGAAGGTGGGTTTGCTGATGAACTTGATGGAGTGGTACTCTGTCTTATCCATTTACTAACACTTTTTTCGGGGCTAACAAAAGAGAAAGGAAGATGCTTTGCCTCTTGGAACTATTGTTTCTGTGGTTGTCTTTATAGAAATTTCACAATAAAGGACAACTATTTCTCATCTGTCACAGCAAAAATCAAACATTTTCAGCACACATTTTAGCCTATGTGTCAGTCATTGCTGTAAACACTGCAGAGCCAGGAAAAATGAACTTCAAACCTGGCTCTATTATTACCTACATGTATGGCCTTGGTCCTCAACATGCTCATAGGTTCAAAGAGGTTTTCAATGAGATGGTCTCTAAGACACTTTCCAACCCTTAACAGTCTCATTAAGCTACAGAGTTTCTTTCCTTGGTAATGGTTATAGAAAGTTATTAACATTTTACTAAAATACAGTTCAGTAGAAAACCTGGTAGAAGAATGAACTGCTGAATCACATGTGAATTTAGACCTTACATAGGGTCATGGGTTACCAAACAAAATTACCCAAGATAATTTGTTACCAATCCCTAGGACATACCACAAGACCAAAAAAACATATGCTAAAACTTTCTGGTTTTACATTTGTCTACCACTGGGTACCATTTTCAGAGTCAAACTACTAAGCAAGCTTTTTAAAAGTAAGAAAAGTCTTAGCAGGGTCTCAAAAAAACCCCAAACCAATAAACTGTCTGCCTTTGCATGTAGTGAGAACTCACCAAAACTGGCTTAATGAACTTGGTAGCAAAAAACATTACTACCAGGTGGTAATTGGGCAAACTATTCTCTAAAATTTAATTTTAAAGAAAGTTGAGAGACTATAACATTGAATTTAAGAAATTCACAATGTTAATTCTGACCCAATTTATTAATCCAGTATATTCAGCTTTTCCCTTAGATACTATTCTTTGTTACTGACTTTAAGAGTGATTTGCATTCTTTTTACTTTTTCCCTTCATTGGTTCATGTTTTAAAAGACATCATTCAACCTCATTTCAAAATGAAGGTTTTTATCTGGACCCTAACTGTGCTGTTCTTCCTACTCATGGACACTGGATGTTGCAAAGGCGGCCAGATCAAAATTAAAAAAATAGCCCAGAGAAGATACCCTCGTGGCACAGATGGTAAAGAGGAAGCAAAGAAATGTTCTTATACATTCTTGGTACCTGAACAAAAAATAACAGGGCCAATTTGTGTCAACACTAAAGGGCAGGATGCTGGTGCCATTAAAGACATGATCACCAGGATGGATCTTGAAAACCTGAAGGATGTGCTCTCCAGGCAAAAGAGGGAGATAGATGTCCTGCAACTGGTGGTGGATGTAGATGGGAACATTGTAAATGAGGTGAAGCTGCTGAGAAAAGAAAGCCGTAACATGAATTCTCGTGTTACTCAACTCTATATGCAACTATTACATGAGATTATCCGTAAGAGGGATAATTCACTTGAACTTTCCCAGTTGGAAAATAAAATCCTTAATGTCACCACAGAAATGTTGAAGATGGCAACAAAATATAGAGAACTAGAGGTGAAATATGCTTCTTTGACAGATCTTGTCAATAACCAGTCTGTGATGATCACTGTGTTAGAAGAACAGTGCTTGAGGATATTCTCCCGGCAAGACCCCCATGTGTCTCCTCCTCTCGTTCAGGTAGTGCCACAACATATTCCTAGCAGTAATCAGTATACGCCTGGTCTGCTGGGAGGTAATGAGATACAGAGGGATCCAAGTTATCCCAGAGATTTAATGCCACCGCCTGATCTGGCAACTTCTTCCACCAAAAGCCCTTTCAAGATACCACCAGTAACTTTCATCAATGAAGGTGAGTTACCTATTCTGCTAAAAAAAGGGAAGTATAGGGGGAACTATATTTTATGGTTTATGAAACAATGCTCATAATAAATGCTTTAGTCTCCATTTCGGTGATGTAATTATACATGAACATTTCTATTTTTTGTTTTTTTAATTAATCATGTACTAAACTTCAATATATCTCCCAGTTTTAAGTCTCAAAATTTGTAAAAATAGTGTATTCTGTGAAAAAAGTAGTCTTCCACACAAATGCTTACAAACTAAGTTACTAGCACAGAGACAGGAATGAGTTCACACTCTACTCCTGACCTCGAGAGTACTGCTCTATAACCCACAGTCCTCCAGCTAGGTCTTCACTTCTACCCAACAATTCTTTTATATACCTTGCTACCATCATTTCCAAAAGGGATTTAAAAAATCTGCTTTCACTCTCCATAAGCCCGTTACATACCTCCATCTTACTTTCACTCTCAGCATATGTATCATCTACTGCTATTTTGTCATTAAGTCTACACTCAGGTCCTAGGTTCCTCCATCTCGAAAACATTTGTACAAAACCATTATCATTTTGTCCTCAGTCTCAGCCTTATCTTCAAGGCTAAACAAACTTTTTGTACCTTATAACCGCAGAAGCATAAATACATTTGCACTACAATTAAAAAGCAAAACAACAAAAACTCACATTGATACTAATATCCCTATGTTGGTTTCTTAATTGTAGTCCTTCCTCCCTCTATTCATTCCATATCAGTCACTGATTGAGAATACAAAGATGACATCTTTATTTCAATTTAGTAATAAGCTCACTGCTAATTTTATGAATATTTTTACATTTATTTACATCTGTATCCATTTTCTTGTAAGTCATTCTACTCCTGAAAGCTTTACAAGTTAGTTTGTTTCTTTAAGAGTGATGGGGAAAACTCAAATGTCCCCCTCCCCCCCAAAAAAATAGTAAATAAAGCATAATTCATTCACCGAGTGAAAAGAAAGGCAGGCTATAAAACTGCACTTGACTATGAACAGAACACAAAGACAGATTAGAAAGAAACACATCACGAAGTGCTCGCATCTCTCAGGGGCACCCAGGACACTACTGGCAATCCACACTTCTGCCCTCCTGGGATTCCATATTTTAATTTGAAATATAAAGACTCTTCAACTTCTCTAGGTCCTTCACTCCTTTTCCTATGGTCTAAAAAAGCTTTCTTCAAAATATTCTATTCTGAAGTCTCACATACCTTCAAGGTACAGATGATTCCTGTGGGGAACTCTCCCTCTTGATTTTGACCAAAGCTAGGTGCATGCATCTGGATATTCTACACTTTACATGCTGCTGCTTCCTCTATTGAAATCAAGGCATCACTCAAGTATTTTAAATATCATCCCAGATTTGCACAAATATACCTAAATGGCTCTTTCCCCAAATTGCTGACAATTCCTTGAATTGTATTCTCAATTCAAGTTTATTATATATATATATATATATAAAACATTACATCAAAGTTAATTGATTATGTCGGACTCCTTGGTAGACCGAATGCTCCTGGAAGAAAATGGCTTTTCATTTTTCTCTCTCAAACATCTAGCCAGTACCAAGTTTGGCATGTTGCACTAAGAATACTATAGGTATTACAATACATACTTGAAAAATGAATGAATGAATTAGTAACTAGCCTAAAATAATCTTTTCACCAAACTAGCATTCTCCTTTTAGAAACAAGTAAACCACTATTATAAAAGCAATACATATTTACTAAAGAAAACCCAGGAAATACCAGTGAACTTTGTAAAAAGCTTTACCAAACATTGAAATACTCAGAAATATAGGTAACACTTTGGTGATAACCCTCAAAACTCCCCCTCCTCCTTCCATAAACATGGTAATGAATACTCTTGTACATTTACAAAATACAACTTTGCTCTTCTTTTCTTTTTTCTATGAATATATCCTTAGCATAAATTTCTGCAAGTAAAAGTGATGGGTCAATTGATTTTGATTTCTCTGTATTTTGACTTATATTGCCACCATTTCTGAATTCATTCAGCTCAGCTTCACTTCCTTCTCCCATATATATATATATATATATACACACACACACACACACACAGTCAACTGAGTTCTATTCATATCCCTCATTTCTATTCAGAGCCCTAATACTCAGGTCCAATCATAGCAGTAGTTAAGAGGACAGAGACTTCCTGGGTTACTAGCTTGGGGTGAGGGGTCTCAGTTTGTTCATCTGCACAATAGGGATAATAATAGTACTTACTTTATAAACATTGAGCGTTTAGAACAGTGCCTGGCTCTCAAATGTTAATTCTTACTAAGAATTGCTAAATATTTTGCCAGTTGGCTTTCCAAACTTCATTTTCTTTCTCTATCAAGCTGTTTTACATTGCCAACAGATCCATTCTAAATCTACCACTTCTATCACATCACAATTCTGCTCAGCATTTCCCCATTTTAAACATAAAAAGTGTAACTTGCTGAGCTTGCATAAGAATATTCTCCTCAAAACAACCAAGCTTACTGTTTAGCTTTCCTTCTAATTGTTTCCTTCACAAGAACCGTCTGCTTCAATGAAATGAATCCACTCATTGTCTCCTGAATATTTTGTGCTTTCTGCCTATTAAAATTATAAGCCTCAAACTGGAAGATGTATTTAAATAAAATTAAAAAAAGATAAAATAAAAATTAACTCCCCCTTAAATCCTTATTGACTTCCATAGGCTTGAAGTGACTGCTCCACTCCATGAATGTCTTTACTTGCTATAACATACATACGTTATTTTTTATATTCCCTCCTGAAATTATCAGATATCTTTTATGTCTACACATAGTACTTACAGACACATTTAAATAAAATGCCTTGCTAGTAGATATTGTGTCTCATTTGCACATGCTAAGTATTGGTTCACTTGATATATATATATTTTTAAAGATTTATTTTATTTATACAAGAGCCAGGGTACAGGCCAGAGGCACGGGAGGGTGAGAGGATTCACCAGAGACAGAGTGGTACAGAGTGGTGAATAGAACAGGCAGACTGATGAAATACACTGCTGAGGGGAGCAGCAGGCGAGACAGGAGAGGTCTGCTTGCCATGTGGGTTGCTCTGAGGTTGGCGGGGATCGAACTGGCACTGCAGAGGCTGCGGACAGCTTCACAGCACAGTGTTCAACTGCCTGTACCACCAGGGAGGCCCTGGTTCACTTGATATTTTTGTAGTTTCTTAAAGTTGTTATTCCAAACACCTTAATGAAAATATTTAATAAATTAGATTGCTATGACTCTTTCATTTTATACTATACTAACTCTAAGGAGCAATAGGTTAATGTACCGCTAAATTAGGTAAGATTGATTATTGTTATCATTAATATCTGCACACCTTTTGATTTCCAAAGGTAAGATGAATGTATACAAATGACCTACTGGGTCTAGAAAAAAAAATTTTTTATGTCCTTTTAAAAGATGTATATTTTGTGTAAGCTTTGTATCTGTTTAAACTACCTGTTCATCTTTTGTCTATTTTTCTATTTTTTTTATATAGGAGCTCTCTTTTTTAAAATCAAAGTAATGTTGGTTTACAACGTTGTTTTTTTTAGAGGTATAGGAGCACATCCTTCAGGTAGATGTTAGTATAGCACACCCACCACCAAAGCACCCAGATCCACCATCACAGTCCACTGGTTTCTCCGCTCCTTTCTGGTAGCCTCAGTTCTACATTCAGATTTTTAAGTTTTGTTATTAGTTTATAAGCTTTAAATCAGTATATATAATTTATAAATATAATGGAAGTGGAATTTTTCTTTAACTTATGATGTGCACAATTAAGCAAGTTTAGAATGACTGTCATGGAGTTATTTTCTGTGGACGCTGAATCTTAAGTGGATGGTATCACTAATTCTAGAAGAAATGATTATTCACATATTAATTCACTGGCACACTAAAAAATACTTACTGAAAATACAAAATGAGCTATGTTAGCTCCAGGTTTTACTATGCATTGAGATGCAGGGCAAGAAAAATTTATTAGTAACATTAAACACTTTTGCTTTAATGAAACAACACTGTATATACATAACCCTAATAAACCAATCCTTAATATAAAAACTAAGGAAAGGTGGAAAGGTATAATTGTTCTGCTATTATTCATTTGTTGCTATAAGTAAACATTAACTTTTTACTTGTTCTATAAATGTTGGTCTCTGAAATTCAAGGGCATAATTAGCTACACCATAAGAATGCCATGGATATGCTAATAAGGGAAAGTATGCAAAGGTAAGGAAAACTTGTTTCTATTACTGCTGTTATTGACCGTGGGAAAGCCTTTTTGCCTGTCTCTGTTTTCTCATTGTACAATGGGAGTTCTGGATGGTCTGTGGGTTCCAATATCCCTTTCAGTTTTAATATTCTGTGAACCGTATCAAATATAAATTATAAGAAAACACAGACTTGCTATTTTCTTTATAATATGCTAAAATATTTGTTCACATTATTTTTATGTCAGACTAGAAAATGTCTAAGCTGCTTGGGTAACTGTACAAAGAGGCAAAGATGGTTATTATTGTTCTTACAATGCTTGTGGCACCAAGAAGTTCATATGACTGTATTCTACATATAAGTACATGGTTATCCTATCTAAGGTTTCTAAATATAGAATGTGTATATATTAAAAAGATGTTCAAGCCAGTCACAAAAGGTCAAAAATTTTATGATTACACTTACATGAAGTACCTAGAGCAGTCAAATTCACTGAGACTGAAAGTATGGCTGTCAGTGGCTGAAGTGAGGGGAGAAAGAGGATATAGTATTTAATTGGTACAGTATCAGTTTTGCAAGACAGAGTTCTAGGGAATGGATGCACAATAATGTCAATGTTCTAATGCCATCAAACTGTACACTTAGTTACAGTGGTAAATTTTATATTATGTGTACCTTACCATCATTTTTCAAAGGTGTTGTAATGGGCAATTATATATATTTATATTTTAAAATGGCTATAAAAAATGAACCTCAAAAGAACATGGTAAAGAACGGAGTGATTTTGTTAGTTTTTGTTAGCTTAAAATAAGTATGTCCAGAAAAATTACCTTCCCTCTACTTTGAAAAATACAATATCTGAGAATGTAACTTCCTACTCCAGAAATGCTGCTGAATATATTTATCTTATATCTAACTCGCCACCCAAATAAAGTTTACCTCTCAAAAGATTTAATTGCTCACCAATTACTTAAAAGCTCTAGTTTGGTTATCTTCCTTGCATAGTTTCTTCTATTACTAAGACTACAGGGTTGGAACAAAGAAAAAATGAGAAATTCAACAAGAAAAAGGGAAGAGTACCTTTTTAACTTAAATAATAAAAAAGTTTTATTTCTAGAAAAAGGACAGGTTTGTTAAAGATGGTTTCCAGAAGAGCTGCTACTCAAAACATGGGATTCTTTTTTTCTCTTTTAACGCACTATTCTGTTCAAATCATGGGTTCTAGATGAAAACTACATCTTGGGATATAAAGTGGCATGATTGGTCAATATTTCTGTCTATGAACCAAATCTATTAAGTCAAGTTTGCTAGCTCTATAAAAACTTTAGACATCAAAACTGAATGAGAGATGGGCCCTTCAAATTCAATATAAGAGAATTCCAGTTTCCAGCCTATTGAAGAACTAGACGAATCCAATTTCTGCTATGAAAGAAGACTATTTCAAAACTACTCAATACAATAAAAGGGTCAATAAAATTCCTATTTTAAAAGAAAGGTACTTTCCAGTCTATACCTATGAACCATATAAACAAATTCCTGATTCATATGCCAATTCATTTATCTCTTGTAATATACAAACCAGCAAGTTAAATCTGACTTCTCAAAAATAAAGTTGGTAATTTTCAACTATTCATTTAAAAAAAATTCATTTAAAAATTCATTAAGGCGTTTTTAATGGTACACAGAAAGTAGTTAAATATTTAATATATGAACAATTTGTAATCTAATTCTAGAACAGATAGTAAGAGATGCAAGTAATAATGAGAAAATATTTCTACCAAGATCAACAACATTTAATAGGCTAAGACAAGTTAAAGGTTTGTTTATTTATAAAGTAAATACTAAATTCTGATAGTTACTACCTTTGTTGAGGAGGAAAAAGTAATTGAAACACTTCTCATTTTACCCTCATATTCTGGAAAAGAATTTCAACTAAATTTTTATCAACTAAGTCTTTATCAGCTGAGTCCAACAGGCATTCAAACTACAAACATGGGCCCACCAAAAGAAAAACTGGGTTGAAAATTAAAGTCTAAGATAATTTTAAATTCACATAAATTGAAGTCTTATCAAATCAAAGTTGAATTTGAACTCCCAATTTGCTAACATCCAAGAGCCTATTAATGATAAGGAACAAATGGTATTTTACAAATATTCCGTCAACATTCAATAACCTTGATGTTTTGAAATATTTTACAGCAATTCAAATAACCTAGTGAAAGTCAAACTTGTAATATATACTTAAATATAAAATGTAAACTATCAAAGCCATACTCACATAAGTGTGGAGCAAACATTTACCAAGATGACATACATAGAATAAACAATACAAAGATGATATACATAAACACATTTCTGAAATGAGAGAAATGTATATAAACAACAAAACCACTTCATGGTACTTTAATACATTAGTTAATACACCAAGACTAACAGGTTTAAAACAAGATCAACATTCCTCAGATATCTTTGGTTATTCTGAAAATGACAACATAGAAAAAAATATATGGCTAACTTTGGAAATAGCCATAATGACTGCATTTTTCAAGTGAAGAAATCAGTTTCAGCTCTACCACCCTAGTCATTTAAATTTCAGACACTCTAAATGTGTAATTGTAACACCAAGCTCTCTTCTACTGCATGCCATGGTACTCACTACTCTTACATGGTCTGGGTCATACTCCCCCCTCAACTCAATCTTCAAAACTCAGCTCAGATATAGGTAGACTTTGATTGGTTCACTGTAAATCCTGGTTAACTACTTTTTACTCACTGTTTTCAATGTGCCCAGTTTAACTTCATCCAAGTACATCACGCTGAAGTGGAGTTATCTTTTATTTGCCACTTCCCCTACTTCCTTCTTTCCTCTAAAGTTGTTTCTCTATCCCTTGAGCCTAACATAGTTTCTGGTTGATGGATATATTCAGAAAAGACAGTTCTTGAAAAATAAGGCAGAACTAAGGAAATTCTGTTAACCTCTGTGGCTACTGGGAATCACTTAGTTCAACGAATATTTGAGCGCCTAAGTGGGTTTAAATTGTGGATATGAAACCAAAGGTTATAATCCTTGCCTACAGAGAGGCTCTCAGTAAGTAAATGAATATTATACTATGAATTTCACAAAATAATCTAAGAGTGAACCCGGATATCATGCTTCACTTTTCCTTGCACCTCTTTCCCCACATGAAATTTAAATTCTATAAATTTCATCCTCTATGAAATAAAGCCTTTCCACCCTTTTCTGACTTGACCATAATGCAATTTTCTGTAATATGAAGCCCATTTGTGACTTATAAAAAAGGGAGAATGTAAGTAAAACAAAAAGGTCATATTGGTTCACATGGAATTTTTTTTCTAAGCATATTTATGTTTTGTGCAACAAGTAATTGCAATTAAAGTATGCTGCCAGGTAATATCAGTTGTTATTTTTAGGGAATGATTTTGCACAATTTGAGGATTTTCTGGACTATATTATTTTTCTACCATAGAAATGGCTACATTTACTCAACTTTGATTAGCCATATTAAATTTATTAATAAGTATATATTTATAAAATAAGTTACTTAAAATTATTAGGTTACGATTTATTTATGATTCAAGATCAGAAACAAAGGAGAAAAGGAAACGTTAAGTTACCAAAGACCACTTTGTTAAATATTGTGTCAGTAACTGAGAAAGTTGATCATATAGTTCACAGTGAATTTAAATGAAATGTGCTCTAGCTTATTGCCAGTCCGATAAGTTCAAAACATTATTTTTATTGTAGTTGTCCTGAGTTCAAGAACCTACTTATGAGTTTGGACAGATTAACCAATAGCCTTGTGACTATAAAATAAATTGGTAACAAAATTTTAGCACATAAAACCCAGCAATATGTAAAAATTATAGTACCTCATGACCAATTTGAGGTTAGCCCAGGAATGCATTAGTTTAACATAAAAAATACAGTCAATAGCATTCACCATATGAACAAATAAAAGAAGAAAAACCTTATCATCTCAGTAGTTTTAGCTTATGACAAAACTCAAAATCCACTTATGATAAAATTCTGTTAATTAGAAAAAGAAGGAACAAGGATTTTAAAGTCATTATTACAGCTTAAAGGAAAATGTGTTCACAGAGAATGTAAGAGGAAATCTTGGAAGAAAAATTAAAACTATAAAAAGGAATCAAATTAAGTCTCTAAGAACTAAAAAATCCAATACCTAAAGTAACTATAATCCAAGAAAAAGAGCATTAAGTCTTTCTAGTTTCTTAAATTTCAGTCTCAAATTTTTAACAAGCAGTATATACGGTGCTTATGGTTATTATATCAATAGTACAATTAAAAAATCTGAAATAGATATCAAACAGAAATCTGAACTAGAAAAATTGATAATCTCTTGATTTTTACTTGTGATTTTCAATTTCAATTTGAGAAGGCAAGTTAATTTACTAAACAAAATTATTAACAGCCTACATGATACTTAAAAGACACTGATACATGAAGTCAGAAAAAAACTAAAAATTGTTTGATCTTCATGTAGCAATCTAGAAAGAGGACTTCATAATCTTTAAGAGCTTTTTCTAGTGATACAGTTGTGTAACTATTTCATCAGATTAATTCTACTCTAAAAAGGCCAAAAAGGGACCTTAAATATACTTGGCACAGTAAAGATAACACACTTCTTAAAATTTCAAGAATACTATGATCATCATGGTACAGATTTTTCATATGAGCTTTATGTCACTAAACTCTATTATCACATACTTTCTAAAAATTTTATGGGTCAGAATTGAGAAATTTCAGATCCTCAGGGTAATATTTCTGAATCACTTAAAATTTATTCATGCTTATTGAAAACAAAGGGTCAAACACTAGAGAAGTGTCAAAGAATGTTCAGTAAAACTATAAATTATCTTTAGATCCAAAAGTGTGGAGAGAATTCATAAAACTATGAAATAACATGGGGCGTAAATGCAACATAGTAGTTGATGGCATGGACTCGGGGATTAGAAACAAATGGGTTTAAATGTAGGGATTATTACCTTCTGCAGTGCATGATCTTAGACTAGTTAACTTTCATCTATAACATCTGTAAATGATCACAGGGTCTTTGTGTAAAGTAAGAAGATATTATTAGTCATATACACTGACACAACTCTTCAGAAAGGCATTTTGCCAACATTCCTAAACTATATTCTTAATGAGTCCTGTTAATAAAAGATTCTATAAGTTTGTTAAACTATTTCAGTGCTTCTCAATCTTTAGTATATGAAATAGACTGAGTTTTGAAAAAGGAAACTTAGTATTTAGCAATTCTAAAACTTATTTGACCATGATACCTATCTTTCACTAAGCATCTCAGAGATTAGTGTGTTCTACTGGAATCAAATTGCATAAACTGTAAATGGGCTGCAGAAAGAGCTGTAGAAGTGTTCATAACCCTTGATCCAACAGACCAATCCCTTGGCATTCTTGTAAGTAAATAGGAAAAAAAAACAAAGTCAATAAAAATGAAGACACTTTGTGCAGCATTTACAACAAAAATCAGATGTAGCCTCAATGCCCAGTGATGGAGGAAGATACCATTCAAAGATACATCAATATCAAAGACTGCTAGAATTGAGACTAGTCTCATGCAAATATTTGCTAAAATGAAAAGACAGATTCCAATGTTCTATTTAACAATATAAAAATGTATGTATATGGGCAAAGGCTTGCAAGAACAGTGAAAATGAAACAATTTAATGTTCAAGAGAATAGGACTAGGGTAACTTTTACTTTCTCTTTTACAGCATTGCATATACAATAAATAAAAAGTGGTAGTGGGGAGGACAAGTGACACATGCACATAAAGTATAAAATGTATCCTAGGGGCCTCCCTGGTGTCGCAGGTGGTTGAGCGCTGCGCTGTGAAGCTGTCTGCAGCCTCTGCAGTGCTGGTTTGCTTGCCCGCTGGCCTTGGAGCAACCCACATGGCGAGCAGACCTCTCCTGTCTCGCCTGCTTCCCTCAGCAGTGTATTTATTCAGTCTGCCTGTTCTGTTCCCCACTCTGTCTCTGGTGAATCCTCTCAACCTCCCATGCATCTGGCCTGTAACCCCATTCTTGTATAAATAAAATAAATCTTAAAAAAAAAAAGAAAATGTATCCTAAATTTATACAGGCATATAAACAAATGACAATAAAATCTGAGGAAAAAAATAGCATCAGTAAGAAAGACAAAAAAGGTAAAGATTCTCAGTTAAAAACTATTTTAGAATGGTTATTTTTCATATTAAGTTTCCTGATGATAAATGATCTCTTAATTACAGGACCATTCAAAGACTGTCAGCATGCAAAAGACGCTGGACATTCAGTCAGTGGAATTTATATGATTAAACCTGAAAACAGCAATGGACCAATGCAGTTATGGTGTGAGAACAGTTTGGATCCCGGGGGTTGGACTGTTATTCAGAAGAGAACAGACGGCTCTGTCAACTTCTTCAGAAACTGGGAAAATTATAAGGTAAATCAGTGATTCAGATGTTCAGTAGTTGGTACAAAGACACTCTTGAAAGAGTAGCCATTCTATGCAATAAGTAATATGGCAGTTTAAAAAAAACTATCCATATGTTTTTCATTATCTACATTTTATCAAAAAGATTCTCATTTTTGGCTTTAAAGTCAAAATTTAAGGTACCTTAAAATGTCCCCTTTCGGTCAGGATAATTTATACATATATTTGATATTTTACAAAAATTAGCTCATTTCATTTTCTAAGATGGTAAATTTTTTTATGGTCACATTTGTACCCACAATCAAGTGTATTTAAACAACATTAAAAAAAATGACCCATTTGGGGGCTAATTACCTCTGATAATTATGCTACCAGGTCTTAAGTTGATGACACTAGACACTGGTTCTGTTGGGAAATAGTGTACATCTAGATTTTCACACAGGACCAGAATCATTGAATACCAGTTTTGAGAAGGGAAACAACTAGTCTTTGTTTATAATTCTAAATTTTATCATGCTAATTTTATAAATGGTATAAATTTTCAATTTTACAATGCTAGGTGGCGAGATTTTATTTTCTAAATGATTACTCATTCAAAATTTATGCGGTAACATGGGATTATTCCCTTAGTTGACACTGTACTGGACAGTGAAAGTGAGACATTAATATATATTTATATCTATATAGATGTATGCCAGAAGTTTGGTAAATTTTTAAGTAACTAAGGAAATAAAAATCCTGCAACACAACCTCCTAGAAAAGGTGGGAGAGGGACCAAAGGATTATGGTAAAGGATTATGGGTATAATAACTTTGAAGATTACTATTTCATTTTATTTACTAATTTTGCTTAGAACTAAAGAAAATTTGTTCTAGAACAGATATTATTATGTTTATTAAATGATCACAATACCAGATAGTCTTTTTGCTTGATTATGTTGGGGACAGTATCTAGACACTATAAGGGGAAAAAAATCTGGCTCTTTGTGTATGTATGAGGGAGATCAGGAACCCTTTCCAAGGAACTGAGTAGTTCACTGATTAGAGTTTGAAGCTAGCTATACAAATAAATACTGATAAATTAAGAAAAAGCAAATAAAGTGACTAAGTGGGGTTTTTAAAGATCAGGTGACTTATGGAAATTGAAGTTCACATTACCACTTTATGCTATATGATGTGTAAAACTTATCTATAAAAGAGTTTATCATCTCTACCCTTATTTATACACTCAATGTTCTTTGTTAACAGAAAGGGTTTGGAAACATTGATGGAGAATACTGGCTCGGTCTGGAAAATATCTATAGGCTTAGCAATCAAGACAATTATAAGTTGTTGATTGAGTTAGAAGATTGGAGTGATAAAAAAGTCTACGCAGAATATAGCAGCTTTCGTCTGGAACCTGAAAGTGAATTCTATAGACTGCGCTTGGGAACTTACCAGGGAAATGCAGGGGATTCTATGATGTGGCATAATGGTAAACAGTTCACCACATTGGACAGAGATAAAGATATGTATGCAGGTGAGTAAAAAAAAAACTGATGGCTATCCTTTGCAGAATCCACACATTCCACATATTAAGTAGAATGCTGTTATTAAAGTATATGCCACTAAAAACCTTGCCAGAAAGGTCATTATGGATTCAGTCAAAAGAATATAACCTCCTGAAAGGAACAGCTTTTAGGACCTTCTCTATAAGTCAAACTCATGTGTGAAGGTTCTGTTGTTCCAACTGTGGTTGGGGGTAAGAAACACCACAAAAATTAATTCATTTGGAAACAAAGCTCTCAACTGCCTAAATTCTGTAACTAACACGCCCTGCATAACCACTGCCTACCAGGCACTGTTGTAGGTGCCCATGGCACAGCAGTGAACAAAGTTACTATCCTTACTCTATAGGAGACAAAAATATCTGTCAGGAAGAGACAAGAATACTAAGAAAACTAAAACTGAGTAAGGAAATAGAAATGATGGGGAGTAGTGGGTGAAAGTAATATTTTATTTTACACTATCCTTTGCTACTTTGGGAATTCTATTCCCAACTGAATTTAACTTGGTTTTGCAACTCTGTACCTTTTCTTTCCAATCTCTTTCATTCTGTATCACACACAAAAATTGCTTGTATTTTATTTACCTTGCTCTTTAGAAAAGCAAATCACTTTTTAAAAGGAATGCTAAGCAGATAAAGGGCAAGATAAAAAAAAAGGCAATTCAAGTGATCTTTCAAGTAATTGAAATCTAAACAACAACAAATGAAGAAATAAAACTAGTAAGATAAGGGTGACTGAAATCAGAAAAACTCAAAATGTTGCAAAGGTTGACTATGTTTTTGATGGTTTATATAGTACCACACTTAGAATAAGCATTTATTTTGATATCTATTTTTTCCTCAAAGGAAACTGTGCCCACTTTCACAAAGGAGGCTGGTGGTACAATGCCTGTGCGCATTCCAACCTAAATGGAGTGTGGTACAGAGGAGGCCATTACAGAAGCAAGTACCAGGATGGAATTTTTTGGGCTGAATACAGAGGCGGGTCATATTCTTTGAAAGCAGTTCAGATGATGATCAAGCCTATTGACTGAAAAGGGACAGTCTCCAATTTAAATGACACAGAACTCTTCATTTTTCAGTTTCTAAATATGTAAATGTCACATGTATATTACTTTACACAATTTATTTCTACAGATAGTCTTTACAATGAATTTTACCAAAACTACAAAAGGGGATTTATGAATGCCATTTCATGTTTCCTTAATATACTACAGATGATTATTTGTATCCATAATCTTAGTGTACAAATCGTACTGAAGAAATACAGCAGTTTGTTTTCTAAAATGTAAATACTTGACACAATGTAAAACAAATCTTAGCTTTATTTTAAATCAGAATTGAATATTTGTTCAAGATCCTTAAAAACTTATTTAAAAAACTTTGAGACCACTCTAACTCCCAATGGAAAAATAATTTTAAGATTTTAGCCAAGTAAGCATTTTATTTATAAAAACATTGACAAGAAATTAGAGAAAACTCTAGTTTTGCCAATAGAAAATATATCTTGCATTGAATAAAAGTTATTTCAAATTGAATGTGTGCATTTTACATGAATGATTAAATTTGAGTTCTTCAAATGAATTTCTCAGTATTATCTTCATATAATTTGCTGAACACTAAAATCTGTATTAATATAAGTTATGTCAACAAAATGCTGATATTACAAAAATGCAGACTATTTAGTGAGCAAATGGTTTTACAAATTTGAATCATAATTCTAGGCTCATTTATTAATACTTACCCTCCTAATGTACTGATCCTTACTACTTGGGGAAAAAAATACCTGCCTTTCAAGTCAGAAAGCTTGCAGCTTTACAAGCATTACTGTATACTTATGAGTTGGGACTAAAACAACTGACATTCCACTGGATGTTTTCTTTTTTTCTTTTTAAGATTTATTAATTTATGCATACAAGAGCTGGGGTACAGGGCAGAGATGCGGGGTGGTGAGAGGATTCACCAGAGACAGAGTGGGGAACAGAAAAGGCAGACTGACTGAAATAGCTGAAGGGAGCAGTGGGCGAGACAGGAGAGGTGTGCTTCGCCATATGGGTTGCTCCCTGGCGGGCCGGGGATTGAACTCGTGCTGCAGAGGCTGTGGATTGTTTCATAGTGCAGTACTTAACCTCTTGTGCCACCAGGGAGGCCCTGGTTGTTTTCTTAATACTGAGATTCAAATGCTTCAGGGCAGAATCCACAGGGTTTTGGGTAGTCCAAATTGCTAATTCTATTTTAGCAAGCAGCAAAAGTGTATGTGTCCTTTATTCATTTTTTGCAACTAACAACTTTATTACTAACCTTCTGGAACAATTCCTCTCCAGAAACATGTTTTCTGCTTAGGCCTGACCTAATTCATTTGTGAAACTAAAATTTTAGAGAAATCTCATGAGATGTTTGCTTGTACAAAAAGAAAATTCAAGCAGAACTAAAAAGGTGTGAGGCAAATGATCAGTAAGAAATGCTCAATTTGAAGAGAATTGTTTGAACCTCTAGTCCAGCAAGATGACCAATATTTTCCCTCTATCACATTTCAAAATACAATTTTGGATGAAAGAAAGTAAGAGAGTATCAAAATCTTACTGTGCTATTGTTTTTTGTTTTATGTATGATCATCTCAAAATGGTTTAGAAGTCCTTCCCCATCACCCTAGAACCAAAAGACTTCAATTGTAAGATTTCTGGGATGAATTAGGCTTGTCATTGTTATATCACATTCTAACTGAATACAACTTTAAGGCATTCCACGTAAAAACAGAACTAAAGCATTTTACTTAGACATCTAAAACCTATAGAAGACAAGTATGATAGAATTTTCATAGAAGAATAGTAATATTAAAACCAGAATAATATGGGGCCTCCCTGGTGGCACAAGGGGTTGAGACGCAACCTATGAAGCTGTCCGCAGCCACTGCGGCACTAGTTCGATCCCTGGTTGGCCAGGGAGACATGACACAGCAGACCTCTCCTGTCTCGCCTGCTGCTCCCCTCAGCAGTGTACTTCAGTCAATTTGCCTGTTCTGTTCCCCACTCTGTCTCTGGTGAATCCTCTCACCCCCCAGACCTCAGACCTGTACCCCAGTTCTTGTATGCATAGATAAATAAATCTTAAAAAAAAAAAAAACAACAAACCCAGAATATTATGAAAGTAAACAAATGCACTAGCAAAGGCTAAATGCTAAACGACCTTGGCCATCACCATTCTGCTTTCCTTCAAGGAGATGATATTCTAGCTCTGGGATCCTGGGAAGCCTAATAGTAGCAAGCAACTGTGTTCCCAGTGAGCAGGGAGAAGGTAACAGGTGGCGTTAAATGATGGCTGAGGGTAACTTTTTTTTTTCAAGATTTATTTATGCATATAAGAACTGGGATGTAGGCAAGAGGTGTGGGCGGTGGGTGGGAGGAGAGGATTCACCAGAGACAGAGTGGGGAGCAGAACAGGCAGTTCGACTGAAATACACTGCTGAGGGGAGCAGTGGGCGAGACAGGAGAGGTCTTCTGCGCCATGTGGGTCAGCTCCCTGGCCAAGGATCCAACTCATGCTGGAGTGGCTGGGATAGCTTAATAGCACTGAGACTTAACTCCTTGCACCACCAGGGAGGCCACTGAGGGTAACTTCTAAAATCAGAGGCGAGCTCGCTGGGGTTTGTGGCCCAACCATCAGCTTAGATAATTTATATACTCCTGCCTCGGTTTTCTTATCTATAAAATGAGGATAACAGCACCTCATTCATGTGGCTAATGTGAAAATAAAAAAAAGGGAGTGCATACAGTAAAACATAAAGAATAATGCTTGACATCAGGAAGGATTTGGTAGACTTTAGTTACCTGATTACTACTATTCATCTATATATTTTCTGCATTACCTATTATTGTGCCTTGCATAGAGTAGGTGATCAATACATGTGTTAAAAGAAATAATATCCACATCTTCAGGCATAAACTCATGTTGATTCATCATCTTCATTGGCAAATCTAATAGAGCTACTTGGGCTATTATGGCAGGTATTTATGAGATAGGCCCATAAGAAAAGAAAAAGAAAAATTAACGCAAGGACAGCCATCATGAGCATTTCATAAAGAACTTGTGTGTGATTAGATATGTCACTTCTGTGGCAGATAAGGCCAAAAGTTAGGTACTTTTTGCAGGTTACCTAGGCATAAGGACAAGGTTGTTTTACCTTCATTGAGACCGAGTTATAATCTAGGAACTGGTTTACAGAAGTATTATGTTGCTATTTTTTTTTAATGAAATCAAGCTTCTTAAAAATATTATTAGTATAGGGCCTCGCCGGTGGCGTTGCGGTTGAGCGCTGGGTTGCAAAGCTGCCCGCAGCCTCTGCACGGCCGGTTCGATCCCCGGATGCTCCCTGGCCACCTGAGGAGGGTCCCACATGGTGTACAGACCTCTCCTGCCGCCCGCTGCTCCCCTCAGCAGTGTACTTCGGTCCTTCTGCCTGTTCTGTTCCCCGCTCTGGCTCTGGTGAATTCTCTCACTCTCCCGCACTTCTGACTGTACCCAGTGCTTGTATAAATAAATAAATAAATAAACAAACAAACAAACAAATAAATAAATAAATCTTTAAAAAAAAAAAGTATTAAAAAAATATTCTTAGTATAGCAAGTATAGAAGCTTTCTATTCTGTACTCAATGGGAAGCCAACAATACTAGGAAACTTGGCGTGCACTTTAAAAATTCTGAGATTTTATGGCCTGTACCCTGGTTCTTGAATAAATAAATAAATTCATGAATGCATGAAAAAAAAAATTCTGACATTTTAGGTGATGCCAACAGTAGACACCACCTTGAAATTAAGTATCTCCAAGTAAATATAGTTATCTTCAGGGTCCAAGCCAGGTAGAGTAGAAAGATCAGATTTTCAGTCAAATGTTCACTTACTTGATGAGTCATGATATGAGAGCGGTAATTCTTCTAGTATTCTACTTTTAGAACTCCTATTGGTAGTAATATAACAAGCTTGTAAAAACGTGCAATTATGAAATTGTTTTAAATTACTTGCAAGTCTGCACTAATACAATGTGATTTTTATATATTTAAATTGATCTGGTAACTTAAAGATTATTACACTCTAGCAAGTTGTTAGGGTGTTACTTCTATGAAAGATAACCAGTTAAGATAGGAATGATTTCACTTAAAATGCCAATGACCATCCCCTCAAGAAGTCATCTAATGTAAGTTCAGTTTTTAGTTTTATTAGCTATTATGTTGTATTTCCATAGATAATTATAGGAAAGTTTGAAAAATAAACCGAGAATTTTAATCTAAATAGAGTCCTAAAATGTGATATATTAACATAATATTAATTATATACATTATAATAATTATATAATAACTACATACCAATCACATATTCTAAATTAATATGTAATCCTTTCCTTGAACTATAAATGAAAGTTACGATGCATATCTTCATAGCAAGGTTATCTTCATAACCTTATCTCAATTTCTTTATTTGTAAAACATGAATATATAATTCTACCACTTACCTGATAAAATATTAATAGTTAGATAACTTATGTAAAGCATACAGGGTAGGGAATATATAGAATTAAATGCTAAATACACAATGATTATTAAAATTTTTAGTATTATCTTCCTGTTAAGTTTTGCTTAAAAATTACAAAACAAATTACTGAAATATGAGCAATTGGGAACACCACTGGCAAAACTGTTAGACCTGGGGGAATCTGGTCTGTATAGCTGCCAAACATTATTGTTATTAACTTTTAAGATACAGGTTCTTAAAGAAAAACTAGGAACATGGGAAAGAAATGAATGCACATGTTCAGTTCTTTTATACCATAAGTCTTTATGTAGTCTAAAATAAACTTCAGAAATAAACCATTAAAGAATGTTTGAGAATTTTAAATATACAAAAAGAATGAAGGTTAAAAAAAGATATAAATGAGGTAATGGAAAATGGGAATGTAACTTTGGCTACAGAAAAAGCCAGGGCTAACTGCCATTTGGTTAGAGCACATTCTCAGTATCCAAAAGAAAATGAGTGAACATGCTTTGTTGTTGTTTTAAAAACCATATAATCAAATCAGAAGAATAAGGTAAAGCAATGCATCATGTTGTATACTTTCTACAAAGCAAACTAAAGTAAGAAAAATGGACTAAAACTCATAAATATTAAAAGACAATCACATTTTTTGACCATTAGGAATTTTTGAGATCAGTGCCCGAGCTTTTTTAATATACTTAATCAACTAAAATTCTGCCAAAGGAGAAGGAAAGTGTCTCATTAATTCTCGCAGAGCTGCAGAAAACCTTAGACCTTGTTTAAATTACAGGACTAGAATGTGAATAGAGTTATTAATTTTTGAATATCTTTGTACATAGGTTCTAGAAATTTCTAAAACTAATGTAAAACTAAATAAAGAAACACATTCTACTGAGTGATCAGAATTCAACACTTTAATGTAGGTAAAACTGCTGAAAAATAAGAAAGGATCAACTAGATCTGAAGATCCTTCTAAATTTAAGCATGCATTACTCATTTCATTAGCTGTAATGAGGATAACACTAATGAGGTTTGGCAATGACAGGTACCTATTCCAAGACACAGGAGATGAGAGAGATTATTCACAAGATAATGATACCAACCTGAATATGTGGTATTAAAGAAAGAGATGCTAAGTTTCAGGAAGGGAGGAACAAGTTCATCTCATTCCCTGCTACATTTTAGCACCAAGCACAGTAAGAAACAAACTGGCTAGCAAGTTGATGTAATAAAAAGAAAATTGCGGGTGAGTAGGGAGTTGGTATATACAAAAGTGCCACACAAATACATTCATTGCATGTAAACAAAAATTTTTAAAAAAGTTAATGGAACAATGGGAACAGCCAGAAAAGGGATTATTTAATTAAATCAACCAGTAAATATTACTAAATGCCTAATTTTTGTTCTGGATATTACCAATAAAGCCTTAAGCAAATATGAGCTTACATGCTGCTGAAGGAGCGGGGGAAGGGGAAGATTAATGAAAACATCATGAACATGAAACAAGGATTTTCAGAGAATGGCGAATGGGGGTATATAGGGACAGCTTTCTCTTCACAAAAAGAAAAAAAAAATTAAGTGGGGTTAGGGGGAACTCTCCAAGAGTAAGGAATGGTATCTGAATACATCAAAAAGAGTTTACTTATGTCCTACAAAAATTCAGAAGAGTTCACAAAAACTCTGTAACATTGTGCTTCTACTTAACAGAAAGCAATATATAGAACTGCAACAATTTACTTATTTCATAGTTTTAAAAATATGCTCTTTCCCAGAAAACACCTTAAGCCTAAGCCGGTAGTTACCGCATCTTCCAGAGCTAGAAATGCACATGAAAGAATACTTATGTTTCATACAACTAAACTATTTTTGCACAATGTTCTATTTTTCTCTCTCCAGCAAAGCAAAACTTTCTATACCAAATTCTTCAATAACCCCCTTAAGATTGTTCTTAAAAGACAAGAATAAATGAGTGCTGTTAATGATTTTCAGACTTAAAGCAATAATTCTTATATAAATTTTATTTTCCTTGAGACTTGCCAAACTAGTCCTTCCTCTCCAGAAAAACCGTATCCTTATTCTAAAAATGTTTTACTAAATTGCCCATGCTGACTAATTTTTACCTTGAAAGCAAACCAACAGGAGATAATTTTTCAAGGGCTGATGAGTGGAAAGTCAAGAAAAATTTTCCGTTTTTTTATAACTTAACCCACATTGAGTTATATTTGTTTAGCATAAATGAAGAGTTTTTTGTCACCATAAACCCTTACCCTCTTTAAAGCTTCACAAAGAATAGTTGGTTTTGATTATAATTTTTAGGGACAAAAATATTAGATTGGAACACATTTCTCTTCAAAAGACAGAGGATTAGCATTTACCTTTTCTCTATGCACAACAGAGATTTTTTGTTGATAAAATCTTTAAGAACCTTTACAGACATAATGATAAAGGGTAGCGTTATACAAATTCTGTATACTTGAAGAGGGATAACTAGAAGCCACCAATATGCATAATGTGTATATCTTTCAAATATCTTCAGGTTAAGTTCAGTCCTATCAAACAGCATATTGTAAATGTTGACATTTTTAGCCACTGCACTAGGCTTAATTTCATGAGTGGGAAAGAAATGTGATATTAAGCAAATTAAATTTAAAAACCATGACCCTATATCATATGAAACTGAAACAATATATGAAAAGTCATTATTAATAAGATATGAACTATTGTTAAAACTGTTAACTATTAAAATTGTTGTTAACTATTTTAGCAACATTTCAGGACTGAAAGAGAGAAAAAAATGAACCAGTTGTCTATGATGTAAGTAAATGAAGCAGTCAAAAGGTTGTATAAGTCAAAAATGCTTCACATTTGTTTTGATAGATGGAATACATTTAATTTCAAGGTTTGCTATAAAACAAAACTGTCACTGCCTTAAAAGGATGATTTTCATGCTGGAAAATAACTGAGTCATAATTACCTAACAAATGTTTTATTTCCTTTTCTAGTTCTACCAAATGTTTATGCCAAATGGTCCTCAGTCATTTCCCAACCTCAGTTGTTTCTTAACAAACTATGTAAGGATGGATAATTAGAGAAAGACTTCCTTATATAAAATTATATAGATGTTAAAGTGTGTTCTCTATTTTAACTTTTTAAGTTCTGTGCCATTTTTCCCCTTTCTGTTTTGAACTCTTGAATATATAATCTTTAGAAACAAGTATTGAATTTTACTAGATAATATGAGTAGAAGAAGAAAAAGGAGAGATCGAGTGAAAACCCCAAACCCAAGTTTCTAGCGTGTTGGGGAGTATAGCGAATTTCACTGATGTGATCAAGGTAGGCTGAGATAGGTCAGGTTTGGAGGGAGGGAGAAGATGAATTTACTTTGAGACATGTTGAATTAGTCACCTATTGATATCTCAATCGGTATGAGTACCTAAAATTTACTAGGTCCAGGAATTAAGCAGACAGCTAGTCTGTCTACATTTGTGAATTTTTATTAGAGGATATGTAGGGGAAAAAAAATGCATGAGACCATTCACGAGACATGAGGCCAAAATCCTAATGAGTGTAGATAAAGTAGTGGACTGAGAGAGACCTTTAGAAGAATACACTTAAGAGAACGGCAAAGAAAGAAGACAACTGACAGAAATACAGAGAAAGAAAATAATCATACAATCACTAAATTTTAGAATGAGAGTTCAGCGGGCGTAAATGGAAAGATGGTAGATCAAGACTTGAGATTGTAGATCTGCTAGTAACTAGATCTCAGGACTATGAGCTAGGTCTTCCATGCTTCTGGATCTTGATTTTCTCAACTATTCACTTAAGTAAGTGAATTAAAAAGAGATCATGTGGTCCCAGTCAGCCTTAAGAAGAACATGATTCTTCTTGGTTGTGTGCTATTTCTAGATAAAGAAAATAAGGTTTAAAGAACTCAATAACTTGAAAATCCAGTAGGGAGTCATTTTGGAATTTAACATTGTTGATTCTCAATATTGTATTATTCATACTGTAAAATGTTTATGTTCATGGAATAAAGATATTGGTTATTAAAAAAATAAAATCTTCTATTCTTCCTCTCCCCCCAAAATATTCTCAAGAAGGGGCATAGCCAAGGCTGTGGTAAAAGGAGGAGCACATGCAGAATGTCTCTCCCAATATCCAATTCAGAACCTCTCTGAAGAAGTATACTTATTTAGGCCCAGAACTCTAGTCAAAGAAACAGGACACAAATGTTCTGGCATGCAGTGACCATCATCTATACTGCGCTTAGGGAAACCTGTGCCCTCAACACAGGGTGCACGATATTCCCTATTCCTACTGGGATCTTAGGAATTCCTGCAATGTTCTAAGTTCAACTATTTGTGGACAAATATGGGTGACACTATAGCAGATGAATGGTGGTATATCATGTATCAACTGCTTTCATTCCCACTTTTTCATCTTCTAGTCACTGGTATCAGGAAGACTTCAAAGATGGCACTGCAGCATCTTCTAAGTAAATAATAGGTTTTTCTGTTACTCTCAAAAAAAGCTATTACGAAATCCGGTATGAATAGTTACATGAAAGTCAGAGTGGAGATAGGGGAGAAAAAAGGGTATTAGAAATAAACAAATGTTAAAGATTTGATTATTCTATAAGGATCAAACCATTTTACTATGTGCTAGGTTTATATCACATGGAATATTTCTGTATTTAAATTGAAATACACATTTTAAAGGGGACAGTTTGAGAAGTATTTTCATTCAAGTGCCTAAACAAAGCATTAGTCATATTTTGTTGAAAATAACATGTCATTGTTTAAATACTTCTTGGAATTTGTAAACTCTGTAAAATTTACAGTAAAGAGAGAAATTCCTACTTAAATAATACTTAAAATACAGAATTGTTTTTCTCTACACTGAATTTCCACAGCTTAATAACTCATTTCATTTGGAAAACAGTAACACCAACATTCTTTGAGACTACTTTCACAACTAAAATATCTACCAATTATATAAAATAAGAACTCATGATGTTGAGATTTTAATACATCTTTTGATAAATTTCTTTAGTTAATATTTAAGTATTTTTATAGTATAAAACTTCATTACAAACTAACATTTCACTCTTTAAATGCACTACTAAGACAGCCAAAATGTATTATTTTACCATATTGTTATCTCCAAGAAAAAAATGAGTCTATGAAAAACTTTAAGGGCAAAGGGCTAATTTAATATGAAAATACATTCAGCTAATAAGGTAACATTTCTTCAGTCATTTTTTTTTTTTCAACTTAACAATCTTGGAGTTAATTTCTATCAAGGATACATATACTTTGAAAATATCTTGAATTTTATATAAATTACCGATTAAGGCAGAGCAACAACTAGGTATAATGAACACAGAGTGACATAACTCACCTAAATAGGGAATGCAAGGTGTCATCTTTAAGCTACTTATATAGTCTCTGAGTCTTTTGTAGTTATCTTCTTTACTCATTACATATTCTAATTTTTCAAAGGTAGTTTTGTCTTTTCGACTTAATAACTAAAAAACAAACAGAAAAGCCTAAGTTATTTCCAACTCCCATTTTATTATAGCAAAGACTTGAATAGTTACTGTAAATTTTAATTTCAATATTACACATTTTTTATATTTTGGTAGTTTACAAAAAATTCAGACATATCTGTTAAGATAATAACCCAAATCAATTATTTATAAATATCCTTTCTATATACATGAAAAATTTTAACTTAATAAGTCATAAATTATGCTGCATTTTTCATCTTTGCTAATTTAAATGGTTAAACAATTGTGATCATTTTCCTAATTTACAAATTATGTATTAATATTCAGCCTAAATGCCCAAGTATACTAAATACTGTTTCCTGCCTCAACAATAAAAACTACTTTCCATAATCATTAAGCAATAAATATTGAATTTTGTGATTTAAGAATTTTTTTCAACAAATTTAACCATGGTAAGGGCTACCAATGACTATAAAACTATGATTCCCTACATTTTTCACAAGACACTTTACTTAGATCCCTTTGATCAGTGCTATCTGTACAGCTGAATAATCCTGCACTGATTTAAGAGGCTTGAGGAGTTAATGTGTAGCGGGTACTCTAAAAATTAACTGGAAGGTTCAGAAAATATTTTCTGAAGCACGTCAAAAACTCTGGGGAAAAATTTTTTTTTTCTTTAAACACATTACTATTGGGCCTCCCCTGGTGGCGCAGCAGTTGAGCGCTGGGCTGCGAGGTTGCCTGCAGCCTCTACAGTGCTGATTCGTTCCCCGGCCACCGGCAAGGGTCCCACAAAAAAAAAAAAAAAAAAAAAAAAAATTACTATTTCATGATGTTATAATAAATTTTCACTTTGCCATAAAATATCAGTGTTATTTACAATAACATGCAAAACACTTTTGCCTATAAAATTCACATCTAATTCACTTATGAAATTAACACAAAAGTCTGAGGATTAATTTAAAGGGACTGAGATTCAAGGTGATCACAGGGAAAGCAAGAAACAGAACATACTAACACTATTAGTCATCTGCTCACAAAGTTGCAGGTCTGTTTTTCAGGGTTTCTTGTCCTGGAGATAAAGAATTTTCCTTGACAACTAATTCACTACATTTTTCTAGTATTGAAAGAGGAATAGTTGGGATTGATGTTAGAACCTATAGGTTCAATGATTTGGATCGTCTTCAGAAAAATCTCTATTAAGTAAATGTCTGACCATTATTCCTTCCTCTTTAAAACACAAAATTCTAATGAGTCTTTGGCTTTAGTGTTTTAGACAAGATAGTCCATGGTCTATGACAGTGGTTTCAAAATCTTTTCCCCTGGTATATTTTCAATACATTTTATTAGCACTTTCAAGATTAGGTGTAGGTCTCTGCAGCTACCTGCACATCCAATCAGCTCTGTCTCCCCACATAACAAAATACTTGGATGTATAAAATACAGTGATGTGACACAGCAGGGGTAACAGGAAACCTATTTTTCCCCCTAAGGCAACCATTCAAAACTTTGGTGAGTTATCAGGAAAAACAAATTACTTGTAACTTATTACTGATTTTGCCAAATCTAGAACATAAAACTGGTGAACGACATGGTCTAATATATATGTAAATAATACATCTTGGAATTTCATAATTAATAACTAGATTAAAAGGATTCGATCTGGGATGGGGGTAGCAGAGACTAATTCCAGAAAACTAATCAGAGGAAGAATATAGATAAAAGAATTAGATGTTCAGACAGGATTTTCCTAGTGATAGGTTAGAAATTTATCCAAAGCCCACATGACAAAGATATAACTAAACAGTCTATATTTCCTTTTCTTCCTTTGCAAATCTATTTCTTAAGTTCCTACAATATTATTTCTACGTCACTTCACTATTCTAACCCCACATGTTCTGGTTCCACAGTTCTTCTGATCAAGAGATGACAATTTGGGGCCTCCCCGGTGGCGCAGCGGTTGATCGCTGGGTTGCGAGGCTGCCTGCAGCCTCTGCAGCACCAGTTCGATCCCCGGCCACCGGCAAGAGTCCCACCAAAAAAAAAAAGATGACAATTTGGTGGACAAACCTCATCACAATTTCACTTGTGCATGAATGTGAGAACCCCACATTCCTGGGCCAGATCTCTACAACACCTTACCAGGATAATGTGTTTTGGGAAAATCTGGATGACACCTCATTCATTTTAGTCACCACAAGAAAAACAAGATTCCCAGATTACCCTCATCACCTTGAATTATATCCTCACACAATAGGTGTAAGTGGTACATTAGTATAAATAACTTATTTATCTTGGACATGAGGTGCAGATTAAGTTTGTTCATCAAACAAACATCATTAGTTTCTGATGTATTTTGTTAAATTAATGTATAAATTATATAATGACTACCACTAAGCACACCCTTCCTACCTAAGAACTATATGCCATTACTTCCATGCTTCTTCCATATCCAATTCTGCTGGATGTCTTTAAGAAGTAATCAGTAACCATTATCCTGGATTTGTGTTTATCGTTCTCTTATTTATTTTTTGACTAAAGAATAGCATACTGCTTATAGCTCTTGGCACAGGCTTTACTTACTCAAATTCTGGCATTAAAGTTTTACCCATTGTGTCACATGTAGCTCTAGTTCACACCTCTTCATTTTTCCATGTGCACTCTCTGAAGTTCTATCAGGATGCCCACTTTACTGTTTTTCTTATTTTTTTCTTTTTGTCTTATAAGAGTTCTTTATATATCTGAATATAAGTTCTTTACCAATTGCAACTGGAGTACCTATCTTTCCCTACTTTCAGGCTTCTTTTCAATTTTCTTTCAGATGTCTTTTGATGAACGGAAATTCTTACTTTAATATGCAAAACTTATCCATCTCTTCTTTCACTGTTTTGAGTTTTTCATGTCTTCAACAAAATTCTTCACTATTCCAAGCCAGAAAAGTCTATTAATGTTATGCCAGAGAGATATTCAACTACTTTTTTCTTCTAAAAAGGTTTCAAAAGGCTTTCCTCCCGCCCCACCCCACCCAGGTTTATATCCTTAAATTCATCTGATAATGCCTTTGTGAATGATGTAAGACCTAATTTATTTTTTTTCCGAAAGTGATAACCAACTTTTCAGTTCCAATGAATAAATTTCTTCAATGATTTATACTGCCACCATAATATATCTGAATCACATATAAAAGTAAGGTCCTGTTTTGGGGTTTTTTATTCTGTTCCATTATTTGAGATATATAAAATTACACTACTTTTACATGTCTTAAATAATACAATATATCTTAGTAACTGTTGGAGTACATGCTCAAGTCCCCACCGCCATGTTCTTCAGGAATGGCTTAGCTCTTCTTGAATCTCTGCATTTCCTGACAATAAATGCTATAAGCAATTAGTTTGGTTCCCCACACTGGGATTTTGAATTAAAAGAAACTAAGACTTTGAATTAAAAGAAAAACTGAATTCCTCAGACATTTGGGAAGAACCGGCATGTTTAAATTTTCCTATCCACAAACAAGGGGTAATGCTCCATTTACTTTGTTCACCTTCAATGACTTCTGTAAAGTTTTATTATTTTCTGAACATAGGTGATATTTTCAAATACAATGATTTTGTATATTTATCTGTATATCCAATCACCTTAAATAAACCCTACTGTTTTTAACTGGTAAAATATACATAGTATTTACCATCTTAACCATTTTTAAGTATACAATTCTTAAGCACATTCCCATTATTGGGAAAACATCACCACTATTCTTCACCACAACTCCTTCCATCTTCCCAAAGTGAAATACCATACCCATTAAGGAATTATTTCCTATTCCTCCCTTCTCCTGGGTCCTGGCAACCACCTACATTTGTCTTTGTAAGTATAACTACTTTCAGTACCTCATATAAATGGGCTCATATATTATTTCTCCCTTTGTGTCTGGCTTGTTTCATTAGCATAATGTCTTCAAAATCCATCCATGGTGTAGCATCTGTCAGAATCCATTCTTTTATAAGGTTGAAAAATATTTCCATTGTTTGTTTATACCACATTTTGCTCATCCATTTACCTGTTGATGGACTTCTGGATTGTTTACAACTTTGGCTACCGTGAATCACAAAGCGATGAATATTATACAAAAGATGAGTCTCTGCTTTCAATTCTTTCAACAATGGAACTGTTGGATTTAATGGTAATTCTATATTTAATTTTCTGAGGATGAATTTTATTGTTTTCAATAATTTTTTGACTGCACTGGTTAAGATCTCTATGATAAAGCAGTGAAAAATAGGCATCGGGCCTCTCTGGTGGTGCAAGGGGTTAAGCACCGCACTATGAAGCAATTCGCAGCCTCTGCAGCATGAGGAGTTCCATCCCCGACTGGCCAGGGAGCAACCCACATGGCGCAGCAGACCTCTCCTGTCTTGCCCACTGCTCCCCTCAGCAGTGTATTTCAGTCAGTCTGCCTGTTCTGATTCCCCACTCTGTCTCTGGTGAATCCTCTTACCCTCCCTGTATCTCTGACCTGTACCCTGGCTCTTGTATGCATAAATAAATAAATTTTAAAAGAAAGAAAGAAAATAGGTATCCTTTTTCCTTGATGCTTAAAGAGAATGCTCCCAATATTTCTTCCATTTACAAAGTTGTAAATTTTGTGCACATTACCTTCATCAGTTAAAAGAAAAAACTCTCAATTCTGCACTCATTAAAAACCTTTAAACCAAATGGGCAAAAAGTCCATTTGACTTTTACTATCTCTAACTTGATCCAATACCCTACTTCTCCCAATTCTTTTCCTTTGGGACTCATGTTTCATCTTCTCCAAGTCTTCACCTTTTCTCTAAGCATTCTCCTTTTCTTATAAATCTTGTAACATCACCAGTTTAGGTACAATTGTTGTACAATTGTTGCTCTGCACAACTACTTCTAGCTTACTATTTATCTCACCATCTTTCCTAAAATCCCCAGCTTCTATAAAGTTCAAGTCCTAGATCTATTCTGTCCACTCAAATTTGGTGCAATGATGGAAATGTCCTGTCTGTGCTGTTCAATATGACAGCCACTGCCACTGCCACATGTAATCACTGAGTGCTCATATGTGGTTAGTATGGCTAAGGAAATAAATTTTAAGTTTGATTTAAATGATTTAAATTTAACAGCCAATGTGGCCAGTGGCTACCATATTGGACAAGAGAACACTAGACTGTAATTCTTACGTTACTGTTATTTATATAGCTGTAAGTCACCATTTTGTTCTATCTTGATTGGAGTAATCAGAAAAAGTATCAAATGAATACTACTCTTACATCTTGGTGATTGCAACCTTCACACAGACTCCACTTCCAATACCGTGACTTTTCTGTTTCTTGTCTTTTTTGATGATTGTATTTTCTACCTGCTCTCTGCATGAGGATTTCCAATACAGTGACCACACTACCTTATCACAGTTCATTGTTTCTCTCCTTTTAATTGGGTTAGAGTCTTCATCTGCTAGTAAAATAACTTTTACATTTACCTCTTGTTTGTAATCCTTAACCACTTCTGTGGTACAAGCAAACCTAAAAAAGTCCAATTCTGGTTGACTTTCCTCCTGTGTTCTTTCTTCAAATCTTTGTTCTTTTCCAACACTTCTCCCCTGTACTCTTAACTTATGATCTTGCTTCTTATGTCTTCAGAAACAAAACAATCAGAAGAACTAAAAAATCCCAGATCTACCAACTTTCTTGCTGTTATTACCAAATGTATCCCCTCCTCTCCTGTTAAAAATGGGTAAACTATTCCTGTTCCCCTAGAGTACTGGGGCTAATTCCTTTGTACCCAATCACTGGAGTAACCCCTTGTTCTTACCACTTTTCTCATTCTAGATGATTGTCACCACCACACAAATATATTGCCACTGACATCATTTCCAAAAACAAAACAAAACACTACAAATCTTTGGTCTCACACTCCCCTCCAGCGACTGCCACATTTCTCTGCAGAACTTCATCTCAGCCATACACAACAAAATTCCTCAAATGCATTTTCTACACTGGCTGTCCCATTTTTTCTCCACCATTCTCTCAAATGCAATCATCCTTTTACCTCACAGCCATACTGATTTTACTATGATCCTTGCCAAGATCACCAATTCTTTTCCAAGTACCAGATTTAATGGTCATCTCAAAGTTCTCAGCTCATTTGACTTATGAAGAGCATTTGACATAGGTGATTGCTCTTTCTTGAAACACTTTCTTTGCCTGACTGTGCAAAACCTCCACATGTGATTTCCTTTGTCGATTCCTCCTCATTTTATCATCTCTAAATCTTGGAGAGTTCCAGAGATTTTCATCTGTGCTCATGCCTTAGGTGATCCCATCTAACCTCATGTTTTATTTTTTTAATAATTTATTTATTTACATATATTTTACATAACTGCTTACTCTTCCCCCCACAACGTTTGCTTTCTTTTCTTAATCTCATGCTTTAAATACTATAATTATGTTAATGATCATAAAAATATATCTCTACACCTAACTGCTCCTTAAATTTGTATACCTAATTCTGATCTTATAGTTTCCACATGGATATTTGTGGGCCAATTCAAACATGCTATGTATAAAACATAATCCCACCACACGTATTCATTTTCTATACTTCTTTACTATCAACAAGAAGCATCTCCATTATCTGATTCAATGTCATCCCACTCTGTCAACACTTAGCAACCTGCTAGCCTTTGAAGTTATCAGTCTCTGCAGCGACTCTGAAGGGGAATCCACTTCTCCCAGATACCCACATAAATGGTTCTCTCAATCATCTTGGTCTCTACCCAACTGTCAAGTATGAGGGATTCTTTTTCCACATTATATAAAATACTTCCTTCTTTTCCATTTTATTTACTTTATTTTCTTCAGAACATTCATCGCTATTTATGATGTTATTTACTTATTTACAGTTTACCTCTTCCTGCTAGATATCATCTATAAAGAAAGGGACTTTGTCTATATTATTTAGCTATTAAATGTCATGCAGTTAGACAGTGCCTGGCATGGTATGAAATACTAATAATGGAGCTGCTACTAAATTAAAAAAATTCTTTTTTTTTTCCATAGAGGCATGTTTTATTTATTTATTTATTTATTTGTTTGTTTGTTTGTTTTGTTTATACATGCACTGGGTACAGTCAGAAGCGCAGGAGGGTGAGAGAATTCACCAGAGCCAGAGCGGGGAGCAGAGCAGGCAGAAGGACCGAAGTACACTGCTGAGGGGAGCAACGGGAGGCAGGGGAGGCAGGAGAGGTCTGCGCGCCATGTGGGACCCTCCTCCGGTGGCCGAGGAGCAGCCGGGGATCGAACCGGCACCACAGAGGCCGCGGGCAGCTTCGCAACCCAGCGCTCAACCGCTGCACCACCGGGGAGGCCCTTAAAAAAATTCTTTTTCAAGCAAACTCATAAGAGAAACAATGAAAACATCTTTAAGGAAAATAAAAATTAATGTGAGGGAGGGCCTCCCCTGGTGGCACAGCAGTTGAGTGCCGGGCTGCAAGGCTGCCCACAGCCTCTGCAGCGCAGGTTTGTTCCCTGGCCACCTGCGAGGGTCCCACACACACACACACACAAATTTAATATGAGGGAAATGTATCTCATTTCAAAACCACAATATAAATCAGAGTATAATTCTTTTCCCTAAAAACGTCAAAGATAAAATTCCTAACTATATTAATAATCATTTCCATCCCCCCACGAAACTCAAATTTTAAGTGAATATGGCCATCATTACTTCAAGGAATTTTTAAGAGGAAAATCCTTCATCCAGGTGTTTATATAATACAAATAAAATATTACAAGGATTGTAAGCACTTCCACACTAATGATTTTCATGAAAAACATCTGTTTCTTCAGATACTTTGAAAATGGAAAGCAACACAAGGCTAATTAAAGGTAAAGCCATAGTTTAGTAAATTAGAAAAAAAAAAAGAGGCTTTTTACAGCACTATTTACAATAGCTAAGCTTTGGAAACAACCCAAATGCCCAAAAATAGATGACTGGATCAAGAAGATGTGGTACATATACACCATGGAATATTATTCAGCATTCAAAAAAGATAAACACATGCAATTTGCAGCAACATGGATGGAGCTGGAAGGGATCATGCGCAGAGAAGCCAGAAAGAAAAAGAAAAATACCGGATGGTCTTACTCATAGCAGGAATCTAGAAAACTTAAATAAGGGACCAGGAAAAAGAATAACTATAAGAAAGAAAATATCAAAATCAACAAACAACTATGAACCAGAGACACTCTATGGGGGGGGGAGGGGAAAGGAGAGCTTGGGGTCAAAATAAGGGGGTTGTAATTGTATGGGGAATATAAAAATAAAATTTAAATTAAAAAAAAAGAGGCTTTTTAAATCCAGTCAGTCATGTCTTTATCACGGGGCCCTAAGAACATACTTATCTTTGTACAAAATGTGCAAAACAAAAACATTTCTCCTTTACATTAAAGAACAGTATTAAATATGACCAAATCTAATGGAATCTAAAATATTATTAAAAAACTCAATAAAAAAATACTTTAGGCAGCTTGAGACTGTATCACATCATTCAAGTAAGAAAACTGACAAATTTGCATTAGTCAAAATCAACACTGCAAGTAATGGCTAAATATGATCAACAGAACATCAGAATGCTGCATATTTGCATGTTAACTACCACATTTTCCATTATTACCAAGGACAAAAACCTAAGGGTTTAGGTACTAACAACAGAAATAAAAATTAGTAATTTTTTGAAACTTACAATTTAGATCTTCATCAAACTTCCCAAAAGCATAATCTTTACATGATTCAATATAATTTACAGATATCATCTCATTAGTGAATATGGAAAACTATATTGTGAAAGATGCTTAAAGAGGGTCTATAAAAATTATTTCCTAAAGAGCAGGAACCAGGACCAAGCTGTAACAGATCCCCAAATTACCTGACAAACCTGGTGAACACCTCAGAAGAGAAAAACATAGGTTTCAAAGAACAAAGTACAAATCCTTATCTATTATTATAGTATTAACCTTACCAAGAACTACAAAAGAAATTAATATTTCTTTACTTCCAATGGGAAGTCTAACCTTTTATTAAACTATGGAAGATTACTCACCGCCCATGTTTTAGTCAACCTGAAAATTGGGGCACTCTGTAAGCCAGAAACCACTGCCATGAGTGCATGGAGGTTATTCAACTCGTATAATTTCTGAAAATTGAAGGAAAAGGGGGAGAAGGAGAGGTGAAAAATAAATTGTATGAATACAAAAAAAAATTTTTAATTAACAAGCACAATTTAGGCAACTGGTATTTATACTCCCTTTGTTGAGATCTGTCCTTAGAGAAACTATGACTATCTGAATGGCAAGTTAATATTGGCCCACAACACAGTTTCTATGTGCTAACTTGGCATTGTCCCCAAGCTCTGGGAATAATCTACGTCTAGCTAATATATCAAGCTTTCCAAAAACAGTTAAGCTCAGTATCAATTTCACCTGGTATGATCATACACCCTGGTTTCTAGTAAGCAGTCTCTTTTTTATACTAGAAAACTTTGCTTTTTATTGTCTCCTTGCAGAAAACTACTATCTAACACTAGGTTCCATTAGTTTGTTAATGGCATTTATTGCTAACTTCACAGATTTCTTCATGCTACCAGATATTTACATGCCAACATCATGTAACATCAATCATTTAGAAGTGTTCTCACCCACCATCAAAAACCTGCAATGCAGAAATGCCTGTTTTGAATATCAGAACTAAGGGTGCTTATGCAAGTTTCTAGCACAAAAAAACGCCACTTTATTATCGTAAAAACAAACACACACAACTAAAACCTCTACTAGACTTACAACTTCTAGTTAAGATGTAGAACCATTTGAGGAAACACTATTCTAGTTACAACACAACCAAATACATAACTTAGAAAAAACATGTTGTGCACATATTGGAGAGTTGTAGACATGAAATTGCAGAGTAAGATGAACAGAATTTAGCAGCAGCTCCCTCCCCTGCCCCCCTGCCGTACATATATCAAGTGTCTACAAGGGCAGGCAAATGATTAGGTGGGCAATAAATGGAGATATTTTGCTGTAGTAACGAGAAACCAGTGGAGTTTTATAGCTTGTGGCTAGCATAACTGACTAGAATCCGTAGGATCTCAAACCTAGAGTTTTCATTGCCCATGTAACAGTGGGTCAGTGTAGCAGCTGGGGCCTGGGCTGGGACTTAGATTTAGAGTCTAGCAAGGGATAGGAACTCATAATATACATAAGACAGATTTTACCCTAAGACATATTTACTAAGATAAATTAACTAGATTTAATTTGAAAATAACTAATTGCTCTTCAGCCCTACCTATTTCAATTCCTAACTGGATCATAATAATCAGTTCCTCATCCTTGCTGCCTAAAGGATTGGGTTTACTCCAAATTCTACAGTTCTTTTAAATACAATGTTTAAAGGTAGTAAGCTAGAAAGGCAGAAGTCTTTATTTGCAGATGACATGTGCCTGCATTTGTAGCACCAAACAACTGGAAAATGAGATGTAAAAAAAGTTACAGAAACATCAAAAACATGTTATCTAGGAATAAAAAATAGGTAGGATAGTTTCACTGAGAATGATAGAGTACTATTAAGAGAAATTAAGGAAAACTTAAGTGGACATCGGTATACTACATACGTGGATTGAAAGCCTTAATATTGTTAAAGATGTCAATTCCTTCTGAAACAATTTATAATTCAATAAAACTTCAGTCAAAACCCAAGTCAGCCATTTTATAGAAATTGACTAGCTAATTCCAAAATTTCTATAGATATTCAAAAGAGATAAAACTAGCCAAGACAATCTTGATGAAGAAAAACAAAGTTTGAACACTTATCAGATTTCAGGACTTCCTATAAAGCTATTAAGACAGTAAGATGTTGGAACAAGAATAGTCAGATCAATAGCTACACATGCTCAATCAAATAATATTCAACCAAGATACCACAGCAGTTTAAGACAAAGGAATGGGGTTAGAACAACCAGATAAAATGAATCTTGACTCCTTCACTTCAAACCATAAACAAAAATCAACTCAAGATGGATCAGTCAAAACTGAAAAACTTCTATTCCTTTCCTTTCAAAGGAAAATGTCTTCCTGATGGTAGAGTAGGCAGAGAGTTCTTAAATGGGACAGAAAAAAAGCAGTAATCTTAATGATAAATAAACAAATTAGATGATCAAAATCAAAATCTTCTCATTCATCAAAAGATAGCATTATACAAAAAAGCAAGAATATAGACTAATAAAATAGTCACAATATATTTCTTTATAAAAAGGGTTTTATAGATTGGTAAGAAAAAGACAAGCAACCCAATTTTTCCCCCTTTTTCATATTTTTCCCCAATATTTATACATATATATTTTTACATCATTGTTCATTTTTGTACAATGTTTGATTTTTCCTCTCAGGTGTAGTCTCTGTAGAATTCCCACCACCAAGTTACCCTATGAACCAGCACCTTAGTCTCTTGTGCTCCTCCCACTCCAGCCCACATTAATCCCTCTCCCTCTCTCCCCTCCCCTACTGAATGTCTCAGATTTATAGTTTCCTGCTAGTTTTTTCTCTCTCTCTTTTTTCATAAGATTATTAAAAGATAATGAACATCATTCATCATAATGGCTGAGAATTTTCCCAAATTACTGAAAGACATTAGCTTCTAGGCCAGTAAGCTCAAGGAATACCAAGCAGAGTAAATGAAAAAATAAACAAAAAACAACCCAAAACTGGCAGTCTAGAATATCATTTTTCAAGGAGAGTGACATTAAGATACTTCCAGATAAAATAAAATAATCTTTAAAAAAGGATTTTTTAAAATAGTGCCAGAATGATTATTCACACAAAAATATGAACTGGAATTCATGCACAGTATATGTAAAAATTTGTTCAAGATCATAATGTACCAAAATTGAAGCTATAAAAAATGTTAAAGGATAATATAAGAGAATGTCTCTAATATTCAAAAAGATTAGAGTAAGATTTCTAAAATGAGATAGTCTTCAATAAACCAATAAAAATTAGAGATCAGTAAGTCTGACTACTAAATTTAAAAACATCTATATCAAGTTAGAAGGTAATCCATAAATAGGAAGATACATATAAAAGATATAACAGAAACTAGCATCTAGAACTATCATTTAAAAACTATTATAGGAAATAGTAAAAAGCCAACCCTATAATAGGAAATTGTTCAAAGATTTTGAACAGATATTTTAGAGGACAAAAATCTAAATGGCCAAAACACACACAAAAATTCATTCTCATTATATTCAATAAAAGTTATTTGTGTAATTGTCATTTTCTTGATTATAATTTGTCTTTTCTAGATATATATTTTTAGAATGGCTTCCACCCTCAAATGAGACCCAATAGACTCACACAAGAGTGCTTTATAGTAGCTATGCTAGTTAGTAACAGCAAAAACTGGAAACTATCCAAGGTGTAATATACTGAATAATCTTTGGCATATGTGAACAGAATACTCTACAAAAGAGATACATTCAAAACCATTCAGAAACACTGAATGGTTAAGTAAAAAAGGAAGTTATTAAAGTATAAACGTAATTATGGAAAAATTTAATTTAAGCAAAAATCCAAAAACAGAAATATATCATTCAAGAACACATCGATGGTAAAGCTATCAAAGAAATGCAAACATGAAGTTCAGAGTAGGGAATAGTGATTCCTTTTGTAGTGGGAGGGTCAGAGACTGCATATAAAGAGGCACATGGGAATTCAAAGTAGGTAGTGGATATGTAGGTATCCACTTCATCATTCTTTTGGTAGGCTACATAGATTTTATAAAAATTCTTTTGTAGTAGGCTCTAATATCCAGTGATTTGATTAAAATATCAGTAAAGATATTTTGTAGATTTGGCTGAAATCCATAACTAGTTGATTTTAATTCAAAGAGATTATACTCGCTAATATGGTGGGTTGCCATCTATCAGTTGAAAGGCCTTACGATAGATTTCCCAGAGAAGAAGAAATTCTGTCCCATGACTGCAGGCTCAATGACTGACTGCCAGACAGATGACAGAACTCCCAGATCCACCTCTCCACCCTCCCTCAATCACATGGGCCAATTTTTAAATCTCTAACTGAACGCAGAGGACAGAGATTTAAAAGACAGTGATGAGGGGGAAAAGTTACAAATTTTGGGTTTGGAATGAAAGCCAGCACTACTAAAAATAATTTGATGTCTAGAGGTCTAAACTGGAATTAAATGATTATTTGACGAGGAGGACAATAGCAAATGGGCAAGTTGGTGGTCTTCAGTTTAACAAATAAGTACATTAAAACAAAAACAAAAACAAAAACAAAAAACCTAACAGAAACACCAGGAAATAATAATGCAATGGAGAAAATGAATTTCTATCAGCTAAAATCCATATTTATCTACTATCTCACAAGGAATGTTTTAAACTTTTTATGATTCTGAAAACTATCAATGTTTTAGAAGACTTGCTCTGCCACCTAGTGTCACAGAATATTAGAATATAACTGTTTCCATGTGATCAAGGAAAATATGGCAACAATTTTGTAATAATGATAATAAATTTACAATTTTAAAATGGTATCCTTTTATTCCATCTTTCTTCATTCATAGGTGAGACAAATTATGTATTTCTTAAGAGAACAATGAAGAATGTGGCTATAATTTCAATACTTTTTGATGAGCTTAAGATAGTTTTAGAATTATTACAGGTTTTAATAAAATCTTCATATCACCTTGTATAATATTTTGTTCCATTCTCCTCTCTAAATTCTTACTATTCTTGAAATCAACTTTCATTTCTTTTGCTTCATTTATTACCTATGCCCCACAGTGACTAATCAATTAACATATTTGGTTAACATTCTCATTTTTCTTTTAAAAATGAAGTCATCATTCTGCACTTGGTTTTCAAGTAAACTATTTCAAAGTAAGTAAGTGATAGGTATTCTCCTACTTAATGCAAGGCTCCATCACCTGCAAAACAGTCCAACATTTTACAAATATCATATACTTCATCATAGTCTGACCTCTATCTGCATTATCCAAATAAACCATATAATTCAGCAACTTTGAGGAGCTGGAAGGAGGAAAGATTAAAAAAGAAAGGGGAGGAAGACAGAAGAAAGAAAACAAGCATCTTATTTAGAGTTGACTTACAATGATCAATAGGTTTTATTTCCAGTGTCATTAAATAGTATATAATGTCACAAACATTCACTCACAAACATTTCTGAAAGTTCAAACTCAAAAATAAAAGCATACATTTTTCTTACCTTAGCAGTTTTAATATAGTGGCTCAGAACTTCTGCTCTAATTTTTAATGTTTGTGCATGAAGAATCTCTCTAACAACCCAAAAGCTTACCTGTAAATAAAAATTAAAAATAGTTGAATGGCAAGATTCTTTACTCACTGGGATCAAATGAATGACAACAGCCACCTGATGAACTATTTCTAGTTCAAAATACCATACTTTCTCTTTCTCTTGACTCACCACCATATACCCAATCTTCAAACAATGCATACCCTTCATATTACAGAGAGGGTCATGAAGAACATCGACATACTTTTTAATTTCCAGAGTGATGCAACATGAATACTATACAAATGCAAGTGTTTTTTTTCTTTTTACTATATTTTGAAATATGACAGAATGCAGTAAATTTTAAGATCACATGGTAAAACATGCTCTTAAAGCAGGTTTTTCTGTGGATGAGCAATCTCTAATTGTCATTTATTTCCACTGAGCAGAACCCTGTGAAGAATCCCAAGAAAAATAAATGTTATGAGAGAATATCTATGCTATTCTAAAATTAAAACTACAGTTTAAACATTATGTAATACTTTCTAATTCAACAAAAACATCATCATGATTTCTTTTAGAAAACACTGAAAATCATCTACCAGAAGGCAGGTATTGCAGGTATATACACACATACATATGCAGATAATTGATATTACTAAAATGCTATACTCCGGTGAAAAGTTTACTTACATAATGTAATATGTACTTAACACATTTTAATTTACATACCATGAAACTAAAGATCAAAGTAGTATCAGCTGGCTCAAACTTACTCAAATCTAAATTTAAACAAGATACTACTGTAGTTTAGGAGGAATATTTTGGATTTGCAGCTCTCATCTATAAACAATCAAAATGTATATGTATTTTACAAATGTACATGTAAATGTAAAATTTCTATATTTACAAAATAATCTTTGTAGTAGTTACTACATATGAACTACTAATGGTAGTAATTACTCCTTACTCTAATAAATTTATTTCTAAAATATATCAAAAATTATACTTGATATTTTAACAATAACCTTAGCAAACATAACTTTAAATGTCAACTATGAGTTCAATCTAAACTACTGATCATGACTTAATTAAAGTTAATGTCAGACAAATTTTAAGGAAAATACTACAGTAATTTTAAAACACAGCTGTAAGTTATTTGTCATTCCTCTCATCAAAAGTTGGGGTATATGTCATCTCTCATTGCTTGTGACTGGATGAATCAAATACTAACAAAATTGATGCTGACTTTCTGAATGAGGTAATGGTCCCAGAGTAACTGACACCAATGTATAATTAAATAAAATTACTGAACTGAAAACAATTTTTGGCCATCACGACAAAGAAAAAATTATTTTTAAGGAAAGCAAAATTTAGTTATCATCAGACTTTTCAATAACAACGTCATGCCAGAAAAAATGGAGTAATACATTAAGTAAAATGAATGAGGGAGAATATGAGGAAGGATTTTAATCAAGTAAAACTGACTTCCACTTTAAAGAGCACAAACTTATCAACATGTAAGAACTTAAGAATTAACATTCCAAAGAGTTCTTTCTGAATAATCCACTAGAGAATGAACTTAAAGAATCAAAATGGGGCCTCCCCTGGTGGCGCAGTGTTTGAGCGCTGGGCTGCGAGGCTGCCTGCAGCCTCTGCAGCCTCTGCAGCGCAGGTTCATTCCCAGGCCGCTGGTGAGGGTCCCACAAAAAAAGAAAAAAAAAAAAAAAAAAATGTCTAGAGAAAATCAACATAATGACACTAGTATACCTTAAATATCCACTTACTCATAGAATTCAGACTAAATGAGGTTAAAAGGAAAAGAGTATACAATTCCTTATATGCTCACACACATACTGTACAATTATAAAGGAGAAAACATCTGCAAAATATGTATTTGTTTACAGTAATATTATTCTGGTCAAAGATGAGAATATCCTTCATATCCTTCGTGCCTACAGAAATGAACCTCTGCATAAAAAATACCAGATGAGGGAAAAATGCTTATAAAAAAATTCAAAAAAGTAAAAATGAAAAGAAAACCCATCTTTTAACAAACTCGATTAATGGATCTCATTACAACTACTAACATTATGACAAAGACAATCAGGTATTATGTGCCTCCTTTAGCAAGAATACACTCCCAACGTTCTTGCTAAAGGCACTGAACTTGATTGAAACTTTGAAACCAAGAACTAATTTTTAGAAAATACAGAACATATTAAACTGCACTAAATGATCTAGACTATAGGTGACTTTATGGGTCAAAATGTCTGGGTTACTTCACAGGTAAATAGATGAAGGGAGAAATTGTAAATTAAAGTCTTAAAACATTTCACAAATTTTAAAAATTAGCAAGGCTAAAATAAACTATAGGTGTCTAGAGATCCACATGTAGGTGATAAAACTATAGAAAGAAGCACAAGAAAATGAGTACGGTTAAGTCCTCACGAAACATTATTGATAGGTTATTGGAAACTGACTTGAAGCAAAACTATTACCACAGGCTAATTAATATGCATCAGCAAAGTTTACTGAGGCTTACTGCTGGTCATAAAACATCACTTATCTTCTAATGAATCAAAAATATTTCTAATATTAAATGGCCACTTCCATGCATGCATGCAATTTTCCAACTCACTTATTCCAGTTGAGGGTCACAGGGACCAGAGCCTATCCTGGCAGTTCAGGGGGCAAGCTAGGTAGGACCACTACTAAACAGGACACACTTCCTACAGAGCACATTCACATACACCCTCACTCACTCTGACTGGGACAATTGAGATATGTCAGTGCACATCTTTGGGGTGTGTTAGGAAACCAGAGCACCAGGAGAAACCCATGCAGACATGAGAAGAACGTGCTAACGCCACAGAGGTCCTCACCAAGAAATCAATTTTCCCCCCTTACAAACAAAGAAACAACATTGAACAAAACAACATTATTCAAGGACCTATATAAAAGTCAGGAAAATGGTCACCCTTGGAAGAATAAAGGTGCTGATTGGAATGAGGCACAGGAGAGATTTTCTAGGTTAGCTGGTAAAATTTCATTTTTTAATTAAGCTGAGTGATGATTACAAGGATATTTGCTTGAGAATAAGTCATTAAATCATCTGCTATTTTTACGGGTTTTTTTATATCCATGCTTCACCAATAATAGTTTCAAATGAGAAGTGAGAGAATAAGAAAAATGACCAGGTAGATTTGAAATGACAAAACTTCTAAAAATGGGGGGGGGGGGGAGAAATTAAAATTAGGAAGTGCTAAAATGTGAAGGTCCATGAAGGTCGTGCTTTGTTTTTCTTATTCCCTAATAAATCCCAAACATCAAGAATAGTGTCCAGAACATAGGAACTTAATATTTCTTCAATGAAAATGAAAGCTTAAGTCATTTTATACCATAACATAACTTCATTGACAGGTTCTTGGAAGTAGTAACTTTATCAAAACAGTATGAAAAGCAGGTCCTCAAAAACTTTTATTCAGAGTGGACTGTAATTTTCTATCCTCATCAATTTTTTTTTTTTTTTATTAAATGACACTGAACATTTTTTGTTTGCTTCTGCCATTACCAAGGGCTATCACAGATTTAGTACTATTTTAATGTTAAATGTTTGGTTGGGGAATATCCATAGTTCTCTCTTGCAAAGTTGCTTTTTTTTTTTTTAAGATTTATTTATTTTTGTGTAGAAGAACTGTGGTAGGCCAGAGGGTTTTTTTTTGGGGGGGGGGGCGGGGTGGTGGTGAAAAGATTCACCAGGGACAGAGTGGGGAGAACAGGCAGATCCACTGAGACACACTGCTGAGGGGAGCAGTGGGCGAGACAGGAGAGGTCTGCTGCCCCATGTGGGTTAGTTTGCAGGCCAGGAATGGAACTCATGCTGCAACGGCTGGCAATAGCTTGATAGCTGAGATTTAAATCCCCTCACCACCAGGGAGGCCCCTGTTTTGCAAACTTATGTGAGGACTTAGTGTATCCTCAATCTAGGCAGCAGCAAAAATTCCCACAAAGTTTAAACAGATATGAGCTTCAATCCAAAATTACAAGACCCACAGAAATACAACATGAGTAAAGATCAGCAAAAATAACAGAATTAGTGCCCCAAGCACTTCAGGTAATAAAATAGAATGTTAAAAATTACTTAAGATGTTAAAAAATGTGAAAAATTTAAAATAAAATTTTAAATTAAGGAAAAAGCACACAGATTTGAAACAGCTATGTCACATCTGAAGAGAATTAGTGAACTAAAATAAAGATATGAGGAAATCATGCAATGTAAAACAAAGGAATGACTATAGAATATTAAAGTGTAAGAGGCAATAGTAAAGAATTTCCAGTTCCAACAAATTTCCAATAGATATTACAGAGAGAAAAAAATAGAGGTCATGCAGCAAGTCAATCTGAAGAGATAATGGCTAAAATGTTACAGAATAAATATAAAAAGAGTATTTTTTTTTTAAAACAACACAGTAACATTTTTTTTAATATTTATTTATTTACTTATTTATACAAGCGCTGGGTACAGTCAGAAGCGCAGGAGGGTGAGAGAATTCACCAGAGCCAGAGCGGGGAGCAGAGCAGGCAGAAGAACCAAAGTACACTGCTGAGGGGAGCAGAGAGCGGCAGGAGAGGTCTGCGCACCATGTGGGACCCTCCTCCAGCAGCTGGGGAGCAGCCGGGGATGGAACCTGCACTGCAGAGGCTGCGAGCAGCTTCTCAACCCAGCGCTCAACCACTGCACCACCAGGGAGGCCCAGTATTTCTTTTTTTTTATAGATTTATTTTATTTATTTATACATACAAGAGCTGGGGGTGAGAGGATTCACCATAGACAGAGTGGGGAACAGAACAGGCAGACTGACCGAAGTGCACTGCTGAGGGGAGCAGCAGAGCAGACAGGAGAGGTCTGCTGTGCCATGTGGGTCAGCTCCCTGCTGAGTTGCTGCCAAGAGTTTCATAGCGCTGAGACTTAACCCCCTGCACCACCAGCGAGGACCCCCCAAAAGTTAAGAGTATTTCTTAGTGAAAAATTATATACCGAGGAACTGAATTTCAGAACCAATCAAAATTTTATATACAACTCACATGATTAAATCTTCTTGTGAAGGCAACTGCATTTGGTGCAGAACTATATTTTTCTTTTTTATTCCATCCACAACTTGAAAGTTCCTGGAAAATTAAGGTGAAAAATAAATATAAATTCAATAAATAGCTAAGTTTTCTTATTATATTAAGGGTTTCAAAACATTAAAAAATGACAGTTGTGTCCTTTCCCAGAACTGTTTTAAAAGGAATAGATTTAGTATTATAAAAATTCAGCTAAGCCACAAAAGCAAATTTTATTAGTGGAATATAAGAAAGCAAAATTACCTATAGATAACTAGACATATTCCATAGACAGACTGAAAATTCTTCTCTGAAGAGATTGGAACGCAGAGATTTACAGGTAATGAAAGTTGAGCACCCCACAACAGGTAGTGAAGCCTACTAGTTGCCACATCATTCAATCCCTCAGTTACCAATCAAAATTTCCAGAACCTCACTCTTTGCTCTGATAGTTCAACCACCCTGGACAGATGGACCAATAGCTACAGTGTCTGAACATATTGAGAAGATACACTCATTACAATCCTCTGGCAGAAAAAAAATTAGTGATAAGTGCAGACAAAGCTAAAGCTAAAGTAAGTTAGCTCATGAAAAATTAAATAATCATGGCACAACTGTAAAGAAAAGCTGATCCAGGGCCTCCTTGGTGGAGCAGGGGTTAAAGACAGCACTATCCACATGGCACAGCAGACCTCTCCTTTCTTGCCAGATGCTCCCCTCAGCAGTGTATTTCAGTAGATCTGCCTGTTTTGTTCCCTACTCTCCCTGGTGAATCCTCTCACCCCCTGCACCTCTGGCCTACACCCCAGTTCTTGTATGCATAAATATCTAAATCTTTTAAAAAAAAAAAAAAAAGAAAAGAAAAGTTGATCCATGCTTACTCACTCATGTCAAAACCATATGGGGAAAAAAGGAAGAAGTGATTGTGCAAATGTGAGGGGAAGAAAAAATGAAAATGAAATTATCTTCTATGGCAGAGTCAATAAACCATATTCAAAACTGAAAGTCATAAAGTTGGGATGAGTGTGAGGTTCTAGGGTGAAGGCTAGAAGGGTAGGATCAAATGGGCTAGGGTGTTAAGCTATTGTTTGTGCTTTTATAGAGCTATTGACATTTATGCATGACATGCATATTTCCAACCAATTTTAAAATATAATAGAAACAAACAAAAAAAAAGGAATGAGTCAGAGATAGTGATACTACAATACTTCAAGAAAAAGGTAATATTCCTTGACAAGAATGGTGTCAACAGATAATGAAAAAAGTGATAGATTCAGCAGGACATATTGGAGGTAGGAAGGACATGGTCAACTATTAGATTCACAGTGCAAGCTAAGAATGAGGTATTCAAAAGTACTCAGATTCCAAGTTTCTGGTTTGAGCAACTGAGATGGGGATTACTGAGGGAAGAGATGACCATTATGTCAACAGGAGGTAATTTGTGAGTGCTCTGAAGACCTGCATTATTCACTTTTTTTAACCTAAAATTAGATTACAACTTTCAAATTTGAAACCAGGAAAGAAAAATAAAACCACAAAAAAATTGCTTGGTACTCAATTAGCACCTTTCTCTTTTCTCTCTTTCTATACACACACACAGATGACATAACTATATTAAAAACATAAAACTGCTATAAACTACTCCCCCAAATCATAGCATGATTACATAACTATAAAAAAGTTATATATTATTTAGTTATACAGTTATTTCAGGACAAAAGTCCTAGAATTAAATCCATAAATACTAAATTTGTTTTTAATCAACTAATATAATTTGAAAATTTGTATCTATGATCAAAGTGTCTCTGTCAAATTCCTGCTATATTTTTCAAACCACTCAATGTAGTCATTTCACATCAAATTCAAATTATAATACTTTACACATGAGGCAGATTCCATTTTCCTGTAAGAAAGGCAAAATTATAAATAATGAGTATTCCTGTACCTCTTCTGACACTTCTTATCATTTTCTAAAAATGCTGTCCTACAAGTAAAATTATGTCTAGGAATATAAACCTTTTTGAGACTTTGATATTTGTCAAATTGTCCTCTTGAAATACTGAATCATTAATACTACTACTGCTACTGTCAGGTTTGACAAGTCTTATCAAAACTGGGTCTTTAACTCCTTTTCTATCTATTATTGCTTTAATTTCCATAACTTCAAAAGTAACTGCTAAACAGAGAGAAATTGGGGGTAGAGGGGTATGGATTACTTATATACCCACCAGTGGAGAAATCTATGTAAACATTTTCTCCTCAAGATTCTTTATATGCATTATGTGATTTCAATTGGGCCTGTTTTTGTTTAAAGTAGCCAATGCACCAGGTCTTTTCCATGTGGTTTAATCTACTGATTTTATGCTTAAAAAGTCCTTCTTATCCTGAGAATGTCGTCTTAATAACAGCAGCAATAAAAATAATTAGCACTAACAGAGATTACTATGTGCCAGGCACTATTCTGAATGCTTCATTTATGCCAACTCTTTTGATCTTATCTTCATAATTTATTATGATAAATACCAGATAAAGGTATTAGTGAGTTGTAACTGTATTGTTTACATTAATAAAAAAGGTTAATGCCTTTCTGATTCTTCAATAAGATATGCCAAAAGGTTTTAAAATAGTCACCCAATTCTTGGAGTACTTGAACAGCACTGATTTAATGTAAAAATGCTTTGCTATTTTAAGAAAACTGTCGGAAGCAGACTGAAAAGGCAGGGGCAGAGAAGAGAGGAGGGAGAGGATGAAGTAATCTGTAGTCATATTACTTGGGAGCAAATGGGTTAAAATTGGAATCCTCATTCTAAAGAAGTTTGTAATTGGAAAACATGAAGGAGCAAGCAGGGCTTCGTTTTGTCTTTAACCTCTTAAGATAGTAGTATTTGCTTCAGAAAATATTTACTCTTGAGACAACAAACAGAACTATAAATGAGAACAGATTATTGGTTGCCAGGAGTGGGATGGGAGTGACGATAAATGGGAGAGACCTTGGTGGTAATGGAATAGTTCTGTATCTGACCAAGATGCTTGGAAAAATCAACATATGATAAATGTTACACAACTGCACAACACATACACATTTCCTGACTTTGATAATATACTGTGCTCATGTAAGATGTAACTTCTAGGTAGAACTGGGTGAGGTAAATGGGACTCTCTCTACACAGTTTTAGCAACTTCCTTTTTATCTATAATTATTCATATAGTACTTTTCTTTTTTAAATTCCTATCTGTGACACAAAATGAAAGGTTAAAAATAGTAACAACAAAAACCCATTCAATAGATTATGAAACTGAAATTGCATTAGGTCTCCAGGTACTCATCCATTACTTTCTTCCTAAGCGTTGTGATGGATCGATCTATGGTTAGCTGGCCTTAAAGCAATTTTGCCCTGTCCCACATCTCTACCTCTCAACAGCCACTAAAATTTCTCGCGAAATAAAACTGCTTCTCCCTTTGTCTTTATCTTTTTTTTTGGTCATAGTCTCTAGGATCTGCCTCCAAGGGACACTAGAGTATAATCTAAGAAATAAATATTGCCACTCTTGTATACTGACAGCTTATCAATCTGGTCAAGAGTTACTTTACACCAGGGCCTCCCCGGTGGTGCAGTGGTTGAGTGCTGGCTTGCGAAGCTGCCCGCAGCCTCTGCAGCGCCGGTTGGATTCCCGGCTGCTCCCCGGCCACTGGAGGAGGGTACCGCATGCGTGCAGACCTCTCCTGCCGCCTGCTGCTCCCCTCAGCAGTGTACTTTGGTCCTTCTGCCTGCTCTGGCGAATTCTCTCACCCTCCCGCGCTTCTGACTGTACCCAGTGCTTGTATAAATAAATAAATCTTTAAAAAAAAAAGTTACTTTACACTAAAGCATCTTGCAAGCACACCAAAAGGCTGAAGTAATCTTAATGATTAGGAAAAAAACACCTTTTTAAGGACCTGACTTAAGAAGAGGACTGATTTAAGTGGGATAAACTATTCAAAAAGCCTCGATTTTAGCAATGGAGAAATAAAACCTAACAGCCTTGATGCCTCTTAACATGCAACAGCTAAATAAGACAGTGAAAAGAAATCATTGACTAGTAACTCATATATATAAAGACAATTCTTTAATGGTGACTAAATGTGTATTTGAAAGAGTATTCATGGACATATTTTTATTTACTTAAATATATTTTATCATTGTTCATTTTTGTACAATGTATGCTTTCTCCTCTCAGGTGTAGTCCCAGTAAAACTCCCACCACCAATTCACCCATGCACCATCACAACAGTCCCTTGTGCTCTTCGCTTCCCAGTTTTGATCTCTCTCCCTCCCCTGCAGAATGTTTCTGATTTATAGTTGCCTGTAATTTTTAAAATTTTTTATAATAATTATTTTCCTGATCCCTTATTTGGTTCCCCTATATTCCTCTTATAAGTGAAACCATCCGGTATTTTTCTTTTTCCTTCTGGCTTATTTCACTGATCATAGTCTCTTCCAGTTCCATCCATGTTGCTGCATATGACATGAGTTTATCTTTTTTGACTGCTGAGTAGTATTTCACTGTGTACATACCACATCCTCTTGATTCAGTCATCTATTTTTGGGCATTTGGGTTGTTTCCATATCTCACCTATTGTAAACAGTGTTGTAATAAACGTCAGGGTACAGGTATCCTTTTGAATTAATGTTTTTGTGTTCTTTGGGTAGATTTCTAGGAGTGGAACTAGTGGGTCATATGGTAGCTCCATTTTTATTTAAAAGGGTCATTCTAAATTGAAAGCAATTTACAGATTCAACGCAACCCTGATAAATATCTCAATGACATTCTTCAAAGAAACAGAACAAATATTGATGAAATTCATATGGAGCCTCATGGACATAAGTTGAACCATGAAACTGTTAAGCCCAACTTGCAACTGAGTTAATTTTGAAAACACACAGGAAGGTAAGCACCACAACTGATGATCACCTACCCTATGAAAGAATTAATGGATTTCATAGGACTCACAGCTTCTCTTATGTCTTACAGGTTTGCTCTATAAAGTCAAATTCTTGATCTAAATTTCATCTTGTAGGTACCAACACTCTAAAAGGACTGCTCTAAGGGTGATGTTGTAAGGAGACCTATAGAGAGAAGAAGAGAAAAGGCCAATATAGACCAGCATGCAGAGATTGAGGAAGGAAAAGAAAAAGCAACTGTAAAAGACTGTGTGTGGGGGTTGGGGCATGGGGTGAGGGGGGAAATCCTTACAAAAAGATAATTATTGTTGACGTAGTCTTATGCTCAAAAGTGAGGAGCTTTTAAAGGATACAGTATATCCATCCATACTCAGTCTATATCTACTCAGAAAGAAGTCTCAACAACAGATGAAGTGCTCATTATGATTCGTCCATTTTAAATCAACAGAATAAGCTTTGAAACTATACAACTCCAACTTAATAGGCTGCATCACATTTTTACTTCTCTTCTAATGTAGTCACATTCTCTCCTCTCCCTTGCCAATGTTAAAGCTGCCTCGATGATGAGATCAGAGATAAAAGGGAAGAGCTATTTTCTGCTACACCAAATGCTAATATAGTGACACTCCCAAGTAACACTTTTTTCTTTGCTTCTCTAGTTCCAATCTAACCCTGGCCTTACCATATAGTAAGTTAGTTCAGGGTGATGAGCAGTAATAATATGAACTGACAAAACAGCTGCATCCGAAGTTAGTTTATTCCAGTCTACAAGAAAAATTTCAGGGGCTGCCCCGTTGGCGCAGCAGGTTGAGAGCAGTGCTGTAAAGCTGTCTGTAGCCTCTGCAGCGCCAGTTTGATTCCCGGCCAGCCAGGGAGATTCCCACATGACATGGCAGACCTCTCCTGTCTCGCCCACTGCTCCCCTCCGCAGCGTACTTCGGTCCTTCTGCCTGCTCCCTGCTCTGTATTTGGTGAATTCTCTCACCCTCCTGCACCTCTGGCCTGTACCCCAGTGCTTGTATAAATAAATAAATCTTCAAAAAAAAATTATGAAAAAAAAGAGAAAAATTTCAAAGCCACAATGTTTGCTTTCTTCAAACCTCTCATTATGTTCATGGGTTTTTAATTCTAATGCAAATAACAATTTTCATTAAAACAAGGATAGAATTGCAAAATCACTGGTGTTGGAGCTTTGGATGTTGCTAATATGATAGTCTGCATATACAAGAAAGCTTACATAGAGAAAGTTCATCATACATACTGTCAGAAATATCTCAGTTGTAACTTTTTCAGAAATATTTTATTAAGATTCATAATTACCTACATTCATAAGTTCCCTCATTAAACCAGCATTCTTCTCCAACCTCTAGTGTATCCTAGTTTCACAGAAGGTCCTTACCTAGCCTTTGAATTTAATATCTGCTTATTGTTAAAATCTAAATGGACTTGTATTGAGCTACTAGAATAAATAAAATGTAACTTTCCTCTGAGTGTAATGTATCTCAGGACTTTCAATCAGAGTTTGTCACTTTATAAACACTTGAGAACCTAGTAACAGGCAAACTTCCAATGTAAGAACTATAGCGCAGTATAAGCACAGTTCACCCCTCATTTTAAAACTTATTGAAAACACCAGAGAACTGCTACTGAAGAGAAAATCTGACTGCAGGCAAGCTCTCTGCCATAACTCTTTCTATGTTGAGTGACATAATGTGCATGCTGAAAAAGAGGTATAATGGATGTGGTAACGCCTTCAGAAGAAATACAAGTTTTATTAAGCATCAGAGAATTCCTAATAGACAAAAAACAAAATCAAAAGACCTATGCATACAACAAACATGGAAAAACCCTGAGAATACAGTCATTGCTTCATCAACCTGGAAAAACTCACATCGAGGGAAGCTCTATAAATGTATAAGAGTTTTCTAAAAGAGAACAGACCTTTACCATCAAAAGAAGTCGTACTGGGGAAATTTATGTACATAAGAAATTTGGCAAAACTTGAACAGGAACTGCATTTGACTGAATACCAGAAAATTCATAGTAGAAACTAATGAATGTACAGAGGCTAAACTCCTGCTCTTACTAAGTATTGGAGAATTCATACTAGGGGAAAATTTTGTGTGGAAGTGTTTCCATAGAAAGAGTGTTAATTTATAAGTCACATCTTTGAACTGTGTAAAAAACTTTTACAGAAATGACTATACATGGTTCTTGAGCCTGAAGCAGTTCTCAGCTCAAACCAGTCATTTATAAACTGATGATCCCTTGCCTCTGTGACCTGAAACTTTGGACTGATATTCCCTTAACTGGTGCTACGGAAATCCTATTGAAGCTTCACTTTGCCCACTGGCCTAAGAAGCCTGGTAAAATTTGTGAACCTGACATGCTAAACAATGGGAGCCAATATGCCTATAGGTTATACAGTATAACGCTTTTAGAATAGTCATTTATCAAACTCAAATACCAAATAAGTTTAACACTAGGCATTAGAGAGATCTCAATGAACAGAGCAGACAAAAGTGCCCTGTGGAATTTATGTTCCAGTGAGAGACTAACAGACCTCCCAATCAATAGGAGGTTGACTCATGACCACTGTAGCAGTGCCTCTGACCTCGTAAGATTCCTGATGCTTTGATCAAAATTCTTATTTATAACTGATAACTACATTTAACTTCAGCTCTTATTCTGAAGTCACCATTAAAAATTACCATACTGACAGGTATTTCGTGAAGAACTAGGAAGTATTTTAAAGATCCAGTAGTCCAAAACCCCTATTTCACAGATTTAATAACTTTTTTCAAAAGGCCAAAGATATGAGATAGATTTGTACTGGTGGTACAGTATCTTTTGAAATTCAAATGGCTTTAAAATAAATTTTAGTAAGGGCAATTAAATAAGTATGATTTTTTTCAGCACCCATTCAGAGAGCTGTGAATGTTGGACACTGATTTAAAAAAAAAAATAAAATGCAGCAAAATGCACCTCAACTTGTTCCTCTTCCCCTCAAAACCAGTCTTAACCAAAGGGGATAAAAGGAAGGGTGAGCAAGCTTGGAAGCACATGTTGTACGGTCATAAGAGCGGTGGCTGAATGTACATAATGGAATAACTGGCTTCTTTCCTTTTTTGTTATCACTGTAATTACAATTTCAGCAACCATATTATTATGTTTCTTTCCCATCACTGAGAGATGGCTACTTACTGGGAGGGGAGAAAAAGAAAAAGCTGGTTTTGGTGAGAATTACTATGCATGGAAGCTTCCGAATTGGACCATTCTCCTTGGGTCAGTGGGTAAATGAAGAGTGTTGGAATTTCTGTAGCACTATCTATGAGAACACCAGGGCTAAATGTTCAGATCACAGATGGGAGAGAGATCTGTTGGTATGGAGGTGGCTGATCTGAGCTCAGGTCTACCTCACATCCAAAAACCACACTAAGGAATATTTATATTTCTAAAGCCAATGAGCTTGCAGCATTGCAAAAACATTGTATATCCTTAATAAATATTCTTCAGAGGGCCTCTCTGGTGGCAGCAAGGGGTTAAGATGCAACACTATGAAGCTATCTGCAGCCACTGCAGCACGAGTTCTATCCCGGCCAGGGAGGTGACCCACATGGCGCAGCAGACCTCTCCTGTCTCGCCCGCTGTTTCCCTCAGCAGTGCATCTCAGTCAATCTGCCTGTTCTGTTCCTGACTCTGTCTCTGGTGAATCCTCTCACCTCCCACATCTCTGGCCGGTACCCCAGTTCTTGTATGCATAAATAAATACATCTTTAAAAAAATAAATAAATAAATATTTCTTCAGAGCTGATGGAGAAAGGGAAAAAAGTTATTTATGAGATAAGGATCAGCTGGAGACTAGGGGAAAGAGAATGGAGAGAGAAGGGAAAAGAAAAGAGTCCAAGATCTATGACTAACATCAACAATGGGCAGGTGGTACACATCACTCAGACAGGGAACCTTAAAAAAATGAAACCAGAGCATACAATTTTTTATTCGTAACTACAGTCTTAACTAAGTAGTTTTTGAAATTACCGGTGAACTTTCATTCAGTGTTAATTTTTTCCCCATCCTTACCTATCATAAAACAAAAAACTAAGAAATGAAGTACCAAAGTCTCTTCTTTTATCTCCTTTCAATCTGAGGTAATTTCATATGAGACACAAGCTTGGAGAAAAAACAGACTTAGCATTATATATGATTCAGATTTGCTCTTACAGATGTGATTCTATTTGTTTTTTAGGATAGTTTCTATATCATAAATAATGATTTTTGACATCTCAATGATAAGGCAGTTAGTTTCTATAGTGAAACAAGAGGTTTGGAATTTTTCATTTTTCCCTAAGCAATTTTGAGATTTATAGCCTAACAGATACTGTAGCTAAATAGCTTTATTCTGTAAAAAAAAAAAAAAAAAAAAAAAAAAAAAGCTGCATTTCTTTAAGTTATCCCTTTCTTCCCATAGGTCAAGATCAAGCTTAGGTAGAACAAGTTAAACTATTTGCTATGAAAGCTTGGGAATTCACAACTCACAAACTAATAGGAATCACAGGGTCCTACTTAGTGAAGTGAATTCGCAATAGGAGACACATATTTTAACAACTTCCAGACAACTCAAATTGTCTCTATTAAAGAAAATTGAGTGAGACTTCTATGGTTTTAATCACTAGTTTGCAATTACAATCACAAAACCACATAGTAGGAGTCAGAATTTAAACTCTTCAAAGTTCAAATTATTTTGTTTTAGAAAATCAATTAATCAATCATCACCTGAAATACAGTTACATATGATATAGAACTTAATGAGTTTTGATTTACTACTTTTGGTGTGACTTAACTAGCCATCTTTCAGTTTTGTGAAGTATATATAATCTAAAAATTTTATATACAGCTAGATATTTTATATTTATAATATAGCTACACATAGTGTATATACATTCAAATAATGTTATTCAAAATTATACAAAAACTAAGTTATATACAGCTCTTGAGCATTTATTTTCATGGACAGGAACAAAAAAATAAATTTACTAGATTCAACAGCAACAGCAGGTGGTGTGTCAGAGGCAGGTACCAATGTTAGCACTCTCAGAGATGCTGAGCATAAAGCCAACAGCAAACAGCTCTTTTAGGGACACCTAGCACAGTGTCCAGAGTGTCATTCAGCAGGTGACAGTGGAGGCCAAGTCTGAGGTCAGGTCTGTGAGGGGTTGGTGCCAGCTCAAGAAAGGTCTTCTCATTAGAGACTCTAGACAAATCAGAATGCCTCTCCAACTCTCTTTTCCAGCTATTTAGAGCCTAGCTTATATACTCTCCAAGGTGCCCACCTTTCAAACCTGATTGGTCCTTTTACTTGATTGGCAACCATGAGCACTCCATTCAGACTGGTCCATTTACAGTCTCAAGCTATCTGCATAACTGAACACTAGAAACCAAATGGGGGTGTGAAGGGAAAGCACCAGCTGGGTTTTTATAACTGACCATCTGGGCTTTGTAACTAAACACTGGGATGGGGGATGGGGAGGGTAGGAGAAGCGCTCCAATTCCAGCTGTTTGAATGGTGCTGGTCAAGCTCCAATCAAAATGGTCCATTTTTAATATCCTGGAGACTGATAGAAACAGGAAAAGCTGGGCCCCTGTCCAGCCTGGCAATCGACTGAGGTCAGGGCAGGCTCCTGAGCTGGAGGGTTCCAAGGAACTATGGCTGGAGTTAGCCCCAGTAGGGTAGGAGGCAAATTGCACCTGATGCCCTTCATTGGGGCTGGGTTTAATAATCAAGGGGCCCTGCTTCCCTTCTACCTCCACCCTGATCCAAGACACCATCTTTCACCTGTCTCCTTAATTCAGTCCTTGGTACCACCTTTCTTTCCCTCCACGCTGCCTTTCCCACATACCCTAGTTGGCAGTCAGAAAGAGCTAATTAAAACCTAAGTCAGAAAATATCACTCCTCTGCCTGAAACCCTCCAATAACTAGCCACCTTTTTCAAACTGATGGTTCTTAAGGCTCCACACCATCTAGCCCTCATTCTATTTCTCACCTCTCCTATTCTCCCTTGTTACTCACTGTAGCTCCCTGGCCTTTGCCTTGGTTGTTCTCTGCCTGAACATTCGTCTTTCAAATATTCACATGCCTGCTCCTTATTCTCCTCTGATCTTTACCTTTTCGTTAAAGTCTCCCCCATCTAAAACCACAGCTCCCACCACTGTTCTCTCTCCCTAGCTTCTTCTGGCTGCTTTATGTTTTTCATGACACACTGTATTTCACTTTACTCAAATGCAAGGTTTACAGGTGGAGGAAGTTTAGTCCTTTTGTTTACTGCTTATCTCCAGCAACTGAACCGTGGTTAGTATACAAGACACTTGGTAAATAATTGTTGAATCACACGTAAATGTAAAACTGCAACTGACAATAAAGACGTGAGAGTGCTGGGAGAGACAAGAAAAGCTTACCTGAGAAAGTCAAATTTGATCTGAGAACTGAAGTATGAGTACTTCAGAGTTAAATAGGATGCACAGCAGCTTAATGATGGGAGAGACTAAAAGGCCAGAAATCTATCCAGACCAGGAAGAGGTGAAAGGGTTTAAGATGAGATTGGAGAAAGGAGGAAAAGACAAAACTATGATGAGAACTGTAGACCATATTAGCATAGTTTATCTTTACCCTCTTTGAGCCACAGGAAGTCACTTAAGTATTCTAAGCAGAGGGATCATATGAACAGATTAACATTTTGGAAAGATTACCATGGTTACTGGGTAGAGAAGAGTTTAAAAGGGTCAGAGTAGATGCAGGATATGAGGGTACTTCAGTTCAGTTGAGATAAGATGGTTTCTTGGATTGCGTTGTTGAGAGTACAAAAAGAATAAGATACTTAAGAGATTAAAAAAATCAAGGGGATCGGTGTGAATTAGATAAAAAGAAAACTTTTTTATTTAAATATTTTATTTTATATAATTCTTACATCACTTTTCATCTTTGCACAATGTATGCATTTTCATTTTGGTTATATTCCCCATACAATTGCACCCCCCCCACCTTATTTTGACTCTAATCCTTCCTTTCCCCACCTGCCTCCAGTAGTGTGTCTCTGGTTTATTTTGTTGATTTTGATTTTTACTTTGTATTGATTAGTCTTTTTCCTGGTCTCTTATTTAGGTTTTCTAGATTCCTGCTATGAGTGAGACCATCCGGTATTTTTCTTTTTCTTTCTGACTTATTTCGCTGAGCATGATCCCTTCTAGCTCCATCCATGTTTCTGCAAACTGCATGTGTTTATCTTAGATAAAAAGGAAACTTTAAGGCTCACTTTGAAATTTCATATTCACTTGAAATCTGTCTTCAAGAAATCATTATCCGTATCTTCAATGTCTAAGCCCCTGTCCCCTGAGCTGCAAATGATTACTGAGCAATCGTACTGTGGCTACCTCAAATAAAAACATACTATAATTGTAAAATATATACAGGATTTTAAAGGCTTAGTACAGAACAAAAGAACATAACACATGCAAATAAATTTTACACTGACTACAAATTGAAGAATTTTGGACGTCATAGATTGAGTAAAATCATCAAAATTAAACTATTTCTTTGTACTTTGTAATGTGGCCACTAAAAAATGTAAACTTACATGAGCACCTCACATTATATCTCTATTGGATAGCCCTAATCTCACGTGAAACAGAAATACTGTCACTGCAGTTTATTCAAAAGGAATAAGGAAAAAAACATCTACGGAGGAAAAAATCAGATTTCCGTTTGTCTTATTTATAGAAAAGATTGCTCCTCATTTCCTATGGCTAATCTATTCAGAGAGCTCTCCATGTTATGGGGGAAAAGTCAGAAAAATACAGAACTATAGAAATAACAAGGACTCAGAGATCATTTAGGCCCACGCCTTCATTTTATAAGTAACAAACCTGAGCTACTAAGTGATTAAGTTACTTACTTAAGAAATCACAGGACTACTATTGTCTATACACTATGTGTGAGATATCACAATGCATACATTGGTCACTGCCCCCAGTTCCTGGCAGAGTCCCTGAAACCTTTGTAATTTCTTGGGAGATAAGAATACTAGGAGTGCATTATTTGTTCTAACACTTGGTCTTTGACCCAGGTTCCAGACACAAACCTCCTTAAACCCTGGTAATTTCCTGGGTGATAGGAATATCTTTTGTTCTAATGAGGCAACTCGTGGCTGGTCACTGGAAAGACCAAAGCCATAATTCGAGGCTTGGAAGTTTTAGTTCCATCTCCCATTCACTTAAGAAGGGAGCGGGCTGAACATAAAATGAACAACTGATGGTGCCTACAAAGCAAAGCCTCCATAGAGATCCCAGTAGCATGGGGTTCAGAGAGGTTCCAGGTGGGTGACACATTCACACTGGAAGGGTGATGCACCCAACTCCACGAAGACCCTCTCAGATCTCAACTATGTATCTCTCTTCATCTGCTCATCTGTATCCTTTAATAAAATGGCAAAACCTAAGTCTTTCCCTGAGCTCTGGGAGCCACTCTAGCAAATTAACATAACCTGAGAAGGGGGTTGTGGCATCCTCTGACTTGAGGATCAAATAAGATGATCAAATAAGATCAAATAAGATGCTGTGGGTAACCTAAGAACATACCATGTATGGCTGGCATCTGAAATGGGATGGGGACAGTCTTGTGAAATTGAGTTCTTAACCTGTGAGATCTGATGCTAGCTCAGGATAGTGTCAAAATTCAGTTAGGTTGAGGGTTAACAGGTTACTGTTGCAGAGAATTGCTTGGCGTGAAAAGAAACATCCACACTCTTGATGACCTGGAAGTGAAATGTTTTGTGTGCATAGTAAAGGAAGCTCGGCTCACAGGAGAGAAACACGGAGTAAGGAAGAGCTGTATTTTTCTCTATACAGAAAGAAAAACTGAGTTTTTCTTTTACACCATGAAAACAGATGTTTTCTCTGCTTATGAGTCCATTATAGGTTCCATGTCATTGTAGATTTGTAAATATCACAACAAATACACTATATTTTGTTCCCCAAATAGCTTAAACATTTCAGTATCATGAATGGTGTAGTTTGGGGGCACAAAATCATATTTACATTCTTACTTCATAAGAGTAGGAAAAGCATCTGCTTTTCGAACTTCAAAACTTAGCTATCATTGTCATTCTGTTTCCTCAGATACTACCATATGCAGGTTGTGATAATTATAAGCACACCACACAAGCAGGTATACACACACACACACACACACACACACACAAAGGTAGTATAATAAATGATTTAAATGTTAGTTTCCTTCCTTTTAATAAAAATAAAAAATGACATTCCTAATGTTCTTTTCCCCAAAATGTCAAAATACATTTACAAAGTCTCAAAGTAAAGGTATAAGGGAAAAGATAACTGGAGTGAGTTGGCAAACCCAGTTTCTTATTTCCATTCCTCTATTAAAACTCTACAAAGTCTTAAGTAAATCATTCAATTTCTTTAAGTCTATTTTTCCCTTCAATAAAGTAATAATCAAATCATCCCAAATGATTCAAACAGTCTATCTATGACTGACTGTATAGCTAGCTATGAATGCTACGTGAGTTTCTGAGGCCTGAACAATACATAGGTAAGTTACATCAAAAGCTTTAAACATTTAAAAATATGAAGTATAATTTAACATTCTAAACTATAACTGACCACTTGATATATTTAAAAGGAAAGTTATTAAAACTACTCACATCTGGTTGAATGGCTTTAAATACTGGAACATCCATTAGCGTTATCTGACCCTGAAATAAAAAGTAATAAAATGATAATTCCTTCTTTTGGATTCCATGAGACATACATTCTAAATTAAAACTATATTCTGAACTGAAAGTCAAAACTTTATCAGAGAAAAGTATCAATTTTATAAGGGCTTACAGAAAATAAATATTTAGTCCTGTAGTAATGTAATTATTTCTAATTATCATAAGCCATTGGTATTTTCTTGTGAGATAAATTTGGTATTTTCTTGTGAGATAAATGAGGTAAAGAAAAATAAAAAATATTTAAAAATTTGGACAAAGCCACAGAATAAATCAAAAGCAAAAATCTGATCTACGGGAATATGGAGCAGTGTTCTTAATGTGACTATTAAATCTTATCTACTTAATCAGTAAAATAAAACATGATATTAATAAAAATATTTTCTTTTTGATTTATAAGAAGTAATGAAACTAAACCCACAGTAACTCATATCTAAGAACAGGAGGAAAACAACATACCAAAGAATATATGTTATGACCATGCACAGTTTATTCTTAGAATGCAAGAGAGGTTTACTATCAGGAAATCAATATACTCTTAAATTAAGGGAGAAAGTACATAAATGGACACATATCAATTAAGAAATAAGTTTTTCTTGTTCATTTTGACATTGTGCAAAAATGAAAAATTATGTAAAAATATATAAAATTTTTAAAATTTATACTTTATCTGCTTAAGTTCTGAAAGTACTTTTTTTCTGATTGAGGTTAACACTGGCTTGCATTGTTTTTGGTATTGTGGAAGTACGGAATTCCCTCCTGACCCCCAATTATTGCCACCCCAGCACACCTGCCACTGAATCACCCAGTCCATTTGTGCTCTGTTCTCCCTATTCTCATCCCCTTCCTATAGCCCTTTCCCCTCTGGATACTTCAGAGGTACATTTAGCTTTCAAGGGTCAGTTAATAAGCCTGTTTTTATCTGATCCAGTATTTATCTTTCTTCTTCTGACTTATTAGCATTAACCATTTTAGTTCCATCCATGTTGCCACAAATGGTAAGATACTGCCTTTTTTGATGACTGAGTAATATTCTATTCGTACACATACCACATCTTAATTTTTGAACTTATAAAAAAGTAAAAATATTTCTTACATATGTTCAAAAAAGTATAGTTGGCTTGGGGAGATGGTAGAGATGAAAGCAATTATCATAAAGGTACATATTATTACTTACACCAAGTTAAAAGTATAACTTATGAAGCTGCCCGAGAAGTATCTATTGCTCTTCTCAATTTTCCCACGTCATCCCTCTGCTTGCTCCTTCATCTAGATCTAGCTTTTATTTAAACCCATCTTCTTTGCTATGCCCACATTTTCTAACTCAATGTAAATTATGAGCTAAAACTGGAGAAAGCAGAGGTGGGAGGCTCACCGCATATTCTTCTGGTGTAACCTTCAAAACATCAAATACCACAGCATCAAAGCTTTTCTTCAATTCAGAACCTTTGTCACTTAGTGATTCAGAACTGCTACTTTTCTGTTAAAATGAAAGAAAATGCAGTCATTTTAACACTGTTTCACAGTTAATGTTACAGAAACTAGACTGACTAAAAACTGAGGAAAGAATAAATACTATAGAAAAGTCAGGAAGAACATGCTGCTTAGTTGGAAGAGTACTAAATAAAAGGGTCAGGCAACTTGAAAACTAACCTTGACCTTAGATGAATAGGTTCCTGAGTAAGTAATTTTCTTGTCTGTCAGTTTTCTCATCCTTATTATTTGTGATAGAAATAGGATTTTAAAAATTCAAAGATTTTCAAATTGGACAAAGGGAAGACAGGAAAGTAAAATACATCGATTTATAGTTTTTAAAACTATTTTTATTAAGGAAAAGAACTTATTTTTATAATATTAACCATGAAAAAACATTCAGAACTCCATCAATTAAATAATCCAGTCTTGTTAAGTGATGTCTGTCTGTGATAGTACAATTGATGTTGTTCTTCCTATTACATTACAAATTTAAGTGTCTTCTGTTTGACTTTGTTGTTACTATATATAGAAAAAAGGGTGGCTTCTGGCTCTGAAAATCTTATTATTTTTTTCAATTTCCACTTCATCTGTACTGTGAGATAAAAACATATTCATAGCTGAAATTAGACCATCGTAACTATAAAAACTGATTTAACTTTTATCCCCTTTTAAAGTTACACTATTTTGGTTTCAGGTGTAATATTTCTCACCTCAGCAACTTGTATGTATCATACCACACCCATCGCTAAATGTCCAGTCAAAATCTACTACCAATCAGTCCCTTTCAACTATTCCCTCCTTGCTCCTTCCCTTCTGGTGATTGTCATTCTGTTGTCAGAGTCTAATTCCAGAAGTGAATGAAATAATACAGTATTTGATTTTCTCCTTCTGCAGTGTATGTCCTTTTGTGACTGGCTTATTCTACTTAGTATAATGTCTTCAAGGTTCATCTACGTCATACCACAGAATTTCCTTCTCTTTTTTTTTAGATCATGCTCTACTAAATGGTGACAAAGTTATGAGGTTATATTTAATAGCACAAAAAAATGGTCAAAATTTTAAAGATTGAGGTATAAAATGTCAACCTAGCAGCTGTTGTATGTCAGTTTTAATGCCTCATTTTTATTTCCCCCCACTTTAGTAACAGCTAAATACCAAAGTCATTAGAGAGGAAGATATCTGTGATTAATTTTGGAAAATCCCCAACTACTATATAACTTAAAATATTTCTTCTTTCTCTTCTCCTTCTGATTATGAGTATGTTAGAACTTCTATTGTTGACCCACAGTTCCAGTTCTTGGATACTGTGTTTTAATTTTTTTTCATTCTCTTTTCTATCTGCATTTCAGTTTGTGATGTTTCTATTGACATATCTTCAGGCCAAATGATTCTTTTCTCTATTGTCTACAAGAAGCATATCTGTGAGTTGATCAAAGTCATTCTTCATTTCTGTCAGAATGTTTCTGTTTTCTAGCATTTCCTTTTGAGTCTCGGAGTCTCAATATCCCAGCTTTCATGTATCCATCTGTTCTTACATCTTGCCCACTTTTTCCATTAGAGACATTAGCACTATTAATCGTGGTTATTTTAATTCCCAGCCTGGTAATTCTAAAATTTCTGCATACCTGAGTCCAGTTCTGTTGCTTGCTTTGTCTCTTCACACTCTGTTTTTTCTCACTTTTGTGCATGCCCTGTAATTAGCTGAAAGCCAGACATGATGTACTGTGTAACAGTAACTGAGGTCAACAGGCCTTTAGTGTAAGAAGAATTTCTATGTTTATCTAGGTAGGATTTATGCAGTGTTGACTGTTTGTGGTTGCTAGAGGTGTATGAGTCTTCAATTTCCTCCAGTGTCCTTCCTTTTGTCTTTCCTATTGTCTTTGGGTTTTCCTAGAAACTCCTCTTTTGACAAGAGTTTGAGTTTCACAGTTCTTTTACAATTGCAATCCTTTATTATACAGGAGTCCTGCTGATATGGTGGAAAGGTGGAGAGAAGGAGAGCAAATACTCTATAATCTTACCAGAGCTCAATCTTTCAGTGAGCAAAGTTATAACAGAAGTATGAAAAGCTAAGGGTTTATACGAACATAGCCATATGTAGTATTCCTTCATTAGGATCTAAGTTTCAAGTGGAAGATTAGTAACAAATCCACTAGCAAGAAAATGTGGGCCATTGTGAGCAGTCTTGAATGTAAGGCTGAGGGTCATTTATATTTAATTAGTAAGACAATGAGGAACAACATAGTTTAGTAATACTATAAAGTTTAATAGGTGTATTTTAAGAGTATTAAAACTGAACATCAATCAAACAGATGAAAAATACCAGAAAATAGAAGTGCAAACCCAACTAAAAGACCACTGTTGCAATAATCTAGACAAGAAACAATGACCTAATTAAGATGGTAACAGCAGAAATTAAGAACTGGTTCTTAGAAATGTGTGCTGGACGGGTGCTAAGACACCTGCCAAGCACTTCCACAATGTGGTAGTTAGTCACTTGCTTGCATTACCCTTTCCACCTGAAGTTGGGTAAAATCTGTGACCTGTTTCTAACCAACAGAATATGGCAAAGATGAGAGGACTTCATTTCTATGACCACATTACAGAATACTATAATTTCAGTTCTGCTAGCAGACTCTGCCTGAGAAAATGATTGTGGTAGGCAGAGATGTAAGTTAAAGACAAATTCAAAGATTTAAACTCAGATGACTAGGGAGATGGTGAGGTTCTTAACAGAAATCAGAGGAAGGGGTTGGCCTATTTTCTTAGGTTGTGGCACAGAATAGTAATTAAGTAGCTTGCTTTTGTTCATATTGTACGTAAAACATCTGGTCCATCAGAAATATTTAATAAAGCACAGTTAATCTTTTATTTTTTATTTATGCATACAAGAGCTGGGGTGTAGGCCGGGGGGTGGGGAGGGGTTGAGAGGATTCACCAGAGACACAGTGGGGAAGAGAACAGGTGGACTGACTAAAATACACTGCTGAGGGGAGCAGCTGGAGAGACAGGTGAGGTCTCTCTTCAATGCTGGGGACTCAACTAGTGCTGCAGTGGCTGCCAATAGTGTCATAGTGCTGGAAACGTGGCGAACCATGTTTCATACACAAAAACTAATTCAAAATGGATTAAAGAATGGGATATAAGACTTGAAACCATAAAATGCTTACAAGAAATCATAGGTGATACACTACCAGATATCAAATGGCAAAGATGTATTTGGGGATATAACTATTCAGGGAAGCACCTCCAACAGTAAGGGGAATAAAAGAAAAAAAAAAAGGGACTACATCAAACTAAAAAGAGTTAATACTTCAAAAAGTACCCAAAAAAGTGCCATCTACAGACTAGGAGAAGATATCAGCACAACAAACATCTGAGAAAGAGTTAATTTCCAAAATACATAAAGAACTCATACAGCTCAACAAAAACAACAAGAGATCCAATCAGAAAAATGGGCAAAAGACAAAATCGACTTCTCCAAATAGGAGCATTCAAATGGCCTACAGGCACATAAAATAAAATGCACAACATCACTTATTACTAGGTAAATAAGTCAAAATTGCAATAAGGTATCACCTGACTCTGATGAGAATGACCTGTCAAAAAGACATGAAATAACAAATGTCGGTGAGGGTGTGGAAAAAAGGAACTCTCATCCACATTGGTGGGAAATGGTATGGAGATTGCTTACAAAAATAAAAATGGAAATACTCTATCATCCAACAATACCACTGCTATATATTTATCCAAAAAATATGAAAACAATAACATTAAAAAATGTATGCACCCCTATGTTCAGAGTAGCATTATTTGTAATAACCACGTCGTGGCACCAGCCTGACTGCCCAACAACAGATGACTACTTAAAGAAATTGTGGAATTTATACTCAATGGAACACTGCTCAGCTATTAAAAATGATGAAATGATGCTTTTTGGGACAAAAATGGCCAGATCTTGAGGTGATTGTGCTAAGTGAAATAAGCCATAAAATGAAAGTAGCTGCCAGATGGTTTTACCCATTTGTGGAATTTAAATAACTAAAGAAAACTGACAAAGCGCGCAAGAATAATTCTTAGACTGTTGGAGGGGACTGGGGAACAAAGGTGAGGATGGGGAAGGGAAGTGATAGGGCACACACTGTACTTTTGGTGGAGGGTGAGTGACGTTTGTGCACATATGAAGGTGATGAAGTTATACTCTCTAAATTACAGTTACGTAAATGACTGACAAAATGTTTTTTAAAAGAAATGCTTAACGAAATTTTTAAGGGAAGCCAGAGTTAGAAAAAATATATAAAAATCATATACAGAAGAAAAATAAAACCATAGACTTAGAATATTTTCAATGATATCAAAGCCTGAACAACTGGCTGGGGCAAAATGAAGTGAATTTATGAAGGAAGGTTGAGGCCAAAGTGCTAAAGGGACATAAACATTATTCTAATTCTTTATAATAGGCAACAAAATAAGAGGAAATACAGGTATTAGATGCTAAAGTTATTAAGGAAAGGAGTAAGTACCCTAGATTTATAAACAAAGCAAAAAAAAGAAAGAAGGCAAGGTAAAAAATGAAATCACAATAGATTAACTAGAGAGATGAACAACTAGTTCAGTGTTTAATCTTAACACTCTAGCTGCAAACCAGAGCAGCTCTTCCAACATGCCAGTGTGGTTCTTTGCTCTCCTCCAAGAGGCTAGAATAAAGGAATCTAGATGGTATCTAAAATTTAGTGGTTCTAAATAAAAGTATCTTTCTTTGCCCCACTTGTCCTGGTACCTTCAAGGTTAATGTAATATAAACATATTCTGAAAAGAAATTCTATGTATTCTTTAAAACTAAACAAATTTTTAGGAAATCATTGTCAAGGATCTTAAATGGATAAGGATTAACTACTTTTATGATATACAGTGAACATATGAAAGATAAAATCTAAAATTTTTTTTAAAAAATAAAAAATCTGTAGCCCTTTTTCTCAAGATCTGACTTAAATCTATGAACAGCCATAATCCTTGAAGAATCAGAATGCCTGGCAAGAAACTTTACAACTAAGTTCTTGAACGCCCTTACCTCCGAAGCAGGAGCAGCAATATTAACATTGCTAGCCTGCCCGTTCATGAGGTCCATGCTTCCCACAACATCAGTCCCTGTGCCGATGTCAACAGTAACAGAAGACTGGCAGCCTCATGTCCAAGATCGCAAATACATTATTATTCCTGTAACAAGAAACAGAAAATTTTAAATTTATCTTTTTGGAAGTTTAAGAAAATAAATCCACGCCGCTATCATGACAAGAAGTATTTCCATTTTAAATAAACTCTACTTTTTATTTCAGTTAAAGTGTAACAGGGTGGTCCCCAGGAAAGGGGGAGGTTCCAGATTCCTGCCCCACCCAAGGAAGGGTGGAGCTGAGCAGGAAGAGGAGAAGCTGGAGAAGAGACTGAGGAAGGAAGCAGGATGGAGCCAGGAGACCTGGAGGAGGCACATGGAGCCTAGAGACACGTGAAGAAACTGCGCTTGTTTTTTGGTCGTGGACTGGGTGACACAGATGTGGGTGAGACCCGTGGGGAGGTGACCATGGCAGCTTTTATCTTGATGTTGATTTTGCTCTTTTCCTTCCGGGCTTGTCCAGTTGTTTGTGACCCTTTTCTGTGGGTCCCCACTGGAAGATGCTTTAGACTTGTGGCAGGCTTTGGGGCCTTGTTCTGGGCCAATCCCATTTGGATGGACTTTTACCCACGAGGGGACGGGTAACTTTGGGTGCTTCATTTAGAAACTAGATTCTTTGCCTCACCTGTATTGTTTCCTAGTTTTTATTAAAGATCCTTCCCATTAAAGTGTCCTATGTTTTGTGTTGATGCGGCGGATGGCAGAACCCATTTAGAATAGGCAGGTTTGCGGGGTTTGGGCTGCCCCTCTCCCTGTCCTATAACAAAAGCACTAAATCCAGTTTGAAGACAATTCTACATGTGTTTTTTCAATGATTTTTATTCAAATAATCAGAAATAATAAATGGACAGTACCCATTATATGTTACTATTATGTTCATCAGCAAAGCAAAATCATGTTTTCACTTGTGAAGAAAATTAAAAAACTTTTTTAGTTTTAAGTAAATAAAATATAAAAAAAATGGAAAGTTAACACATGGCATAAAGCAATCAATTCTTAGAGACTTAAGTAACCCCTAAATAAATAATACTGAAGTTTACCTTTGCTGGCAATGTAATTTACAGAGGTATTACATTTCATTAAAAATAAAAGAACATGTCATAAAATACAATATGTGGTATGGTCAATCCATTATCTCACTGATCTTCACAAATATTAGACTGATTAAGGAAGAGAGTGATAATCTCAGATAATAAAGACACAGAGCCTCTGAAAAATGCTGGTGAACTGAGAATCAAGAATAAAATTCAAGCTACCTAAAAGTCTAGTCAAATATTCTTTCCACAAAGCCATGCTTCTTTCTGCTTTACTAGGAGACAAAACATTTATTGGAGGCTCTAAGCCCTTTCCATAGATATCTTGGTGTGTTACCTGACTAAGTAACTTCAACCGTTTGGTTGGCATTTCGTCTCTATAAAATGACAGAAGTAAATGAATTTTAAGGTTCTTTTCCAACTTCAAATTTCTATGATGTTTTATAAGACAAACAAGTATCTATATAAATTAGGTAATTTAAACTATACTCACTTCAACAACTGATTTTGAAAGGTCAATAATAATTTCCTTAATGGTAAATTTCTTCTCTCTGAAGAGCAATACACGACAGTGATTTAAAAGAACAAATTCTAAAACAAGACTGCCCAAGTTTGATTTGTGAATGCAGTTTAAATTATCTGTACTTAGTTTCCTTGTCAATAAAATAAATAAGCTACTTCATAAAGGTGTGGTCAAGAGAAATAAACTAATACATGCAAGCAACCTATACCAGTGCTGACACATGATGTGTGCCACTATGATGATGGTGGAAGCTTACAGTAGAAAGATTTAGGATGGAAGGTCTCACAAGGACAAAAATCAGAGGTAGGATAATAAAAGCTAGTCATTAAACCAGCTACAGAAGTTTCCAGGAATCTTAAGTGGGGGCAGAAGAATTATCATTTCCAAAAAAACAACCTAACTTGACCCCAAAGCCACAAAATTCCACAAAGGAATGAACTCCCCAAAGAACACTATATAAGAACCGCCCTTGCTCTGGCAAAATGCATATCTTGTCCCAAGACTACCCACCTGCATCTTTGCAGATGTCTCTTTTCCTTAATAAACCTGTCCCTTTCAAATGCAGCCTTCTGGCCCTCTATGTCTGTGCAGGCACCTCTTTTATTCTAACAAGGCGGCTCTTTTAAAACACAGCCTTTGCCTATTTGTGTCTATGCAAATGTCTTTTTTCTTTATAAACTGGCTGTGTGTTGCGGAACAGGAAACTATGCTGAAAACTTTCTCAGAGGATCCGGAGTAACCCTACTCACCAAACCCCAATATCGATGCAAATTTTGTCAGCTACCTAAAAAGTTTAAATTTAATAGAGTCTTCTAATTAAAAAAGAAAAGACAAGAACCTTAGAAATACACCTCTGGCAAAATACATTTTGGTGGGCATCACCAAAATCCTAACTGTAACCACTTAGATGTAGAAAATTTGTTCTTTGTTTTCAAATACCTAAAATGCCATTACTAATGATAGCAGCCTTCAGCCTTTATCTTTATTTCTTCAGATACATCCCGCCTGCTAAGAGCAAAACATTGTACTAGAATTTTTAAATGACAAAATAATAGAAATAAATGGATTTTAACACCATTTAGAACCCATTTTTAAAAGCCAATGTGAAAACGAATACAGAAATATTTTAATTTCCTCCCATCTGTTTCATTTTATGAGTTTAATATCCTGATGACACTATATTAATAATCAACGTATATTGACACTGCTATAAAAAAATGAGCTTGATCCAAATTCTCTTTGAAGGCAATATTCAGTTTACAATGAAAAGTTTTCAAATGATTTCATTTTACTCTAATCCTAGAGATTAATTTAGGTATGAATTCACAGATCAGGAGTGCCCCCTAGTGTTAAGAAAAATATTTTAATTGTTAAAAGACATGTATCCAATCTACTTTATACACCAAACATTTTATTACTATTTACTGAAAAAAGAGAAAATACAGACCAGAAATAAACATTAGCACATTCATAATCTATAACAGTAAAGAACCAAGTTTTCTCTGCCTACTTTTAATTGAAATATCAGTGAAACTGTCCATGAAAATTAAGGTCATATTAAAATTCATTAAGTGTAAACAAAAAAAAGTACAACAAAGTATACATTAAGAGCACCTTTTCTTTATAGGATAACTACTTACAAATACACCACATGTCAAAAGAACTTATTACTGCTGACATAACATAAAGCCTCATATAATACCAAAAAAATACCACAAGTTCTAAAGACAGAGACATGGGTTTATACTTGAGTCGGTAACTCAGGAACTTTTTGTGCTTTACACACAGCAAAATTTAAATTAACAAATTAAATATATGCTTTAATATTATTTGCTTTCCTGGTGCTCTGAAGGGCACATTACTCATAATGATTACCAACATCACAATATCTCTTCTTTAAATTCATTATTTCCTACTTATTCTCTTCTGAAACTTTCAAAGACACTTAACTAATTTTGTTTAAGGAATGAACAAGGGGGTTAAATGACAACTTCCCATCTCATTTCCTAACAGTGGTTACATACTCTTTTCTAATATAATTTTTGTCATCATTACAAATATGCAAAAACAATCATTTTACAAAACATTCTAGAAGAGTTAAGTAACAGTAAGAAAAATGGTAGTGAAATGCAAATAATACATTTTCTTTGAAAACATTCAGACAATACAGAGTTGATGTGCTCATATACTCTGGCTTAAAATCTCAGTCTTGGGGCCTCCTTGGTGGCGCAAGGGATTAAGACGCAACCCATGAAGCTATCCACAACCACTGCAGCACAAGTTCGATCCCCAGCCAGGGAGATACCCACATGGTGCAGCAGATCTCTCCTGACTCTCCTGCTGCTCCCCTCAGCAATATTTTTCAGCTGCTCCCCACTCTGTCTCTGGTGAATCCTCTCATCCCCCCGCCACACACCTCTGGCCTATACCCCAGTTCTTGTATGCATAAATAAATAAATCTTTAAAAAAAAATCTCAGCCGTGGAAATTCATGTTTACCAAAACTCTGGTGAAAAAGAAAACACTACATTGATCAAGTTAATCAAGCACAATTTACAACAATAAAAACCAGAAGATACTTGAATGCCAATCGCATAAAAAAATTCACACGGACAACCATAAGAAACATTAAATAGAAGTGACAGGTTCAAGAGAAACTAAATTTTCTTGTTATAATATTCTTATTATTATTATGAGTTTCATGAGGAAAAAAGGGGTATGAGTAAAATACTGTTAATTGCAATTCAATATTTAAGTTATTAGTTTTCCTTCTTTTAATTTTTTAAATAAATATTGAAGACACATAATATATGACACTCATGAAAGGCCTGTATTTCATAACATTAACATGAACAGCTGATATATGAGGCTAAAGTGTACTCACTTCTCTAATTTAAGAAAATAAGTGATTACTCCCAAATTCCCCAGTAATGTTTCAATAATGATGATGAGTAAGAAGATTTTGTTTTCCACAGAATTGATATTAAGCTATATTCTGACAAAAGTTTAATTCAAAATGTGGTTTGCCTTTTAAAACCACTTCTGGTAGAACATGAAGCAAGATTATTTTTCCGATTTATTTGCCATCCTTATAAAGTTCAAGCTATCACAAATTAAAAGAAAGGGGTTCTGATGTACACAGTCAGGGTTATAAAGAGTTGCCCAATGCCTTCCAGAGAGGTCATTGCTCTCCTGCTTTTGTACTTCTACTGCTCTTATCTCAAAATTGGATTGCTGTATTTTCACAGTGATTTATGTATCTCTCCTTAGTGAACTCTAAGTTCCTTGATGCTAAAGAGCCTCACTCAAAACAAAGCACAACAGAAAAGAACCTTATTTCTCATCTCTGTATTCAGGCACATATAGAACATAATACTTGACCTCAATTACCTACTTTAAAAGTATCTGTTTAAAGAACGAGTAAACAATTGAACAAAATGATTGTTCACAGTATCACATAAATATCCACTAAAAGTGTAGGAAAATGGCAATCAATTAATACACACAATACTATGAATTTTCTTTGATGTAACACTGGTTTACCACTGTATGTGACCCAAAGGTATAGGATCACATTTCCTGAAATGCATGTCACCACACCACACCCACCACCACCAAGAAACCCAAAGCCCGCCACTACGCATTTTTAAAGAATATGATAGGATTTCTATTTCCACAACATGGCTAACGAAGTAATATAAAAATCTTTGTACTACCAAAGATATTTGAAAATGGGGGTTTGAATTCTGGTATCAGTTGAAAAGAAAAGACATGCCCACCAAGACATGAGAACGGGACTGAAACACACACTCTCCTCCCCATCTCACCCTTTACCTAGAAAAAAGCCAGAGAGATTAACAGTCTACATACCATTAATAAGAAGATGGTCTATTTAAAAAAATACATATGTATATGTATGTATATATATGTGTATATACCTATATCTTGGAACAGGAAGATAAGAAAATTTATCTGCCTTGCCCTAGGATTTACAGTGAGACTGGAGAAGGGTATCTACAAATTAATCTACAAAATGACCATTCTGTATTCCTAGTCATATTCTTCCCCTCCCACCCAAATATAAAATTTAAAATTACACACTATCAGCATGGTCCAAGATCCTCAAATCAAGAAATTCTCATAAAATATGTTCATAAGTCATTGAGAATCCTAGAACCCAAAGCAGATAGGGGAATGAAAATTTGGGGAGAAACATTCCTTCAACACAGATGTGAGACTGTGACAAAAAGTCCTGCCAGCAAGTGCAGAATAAAAATTTATCGACTCTATACATAAACAACTCACTGCAGTAAAAGCAGAGAACAACAACTACTAAGAGGACCTCTCCAGAACTTAAAAGGAAAATTTATCCAATACAGCTATGAAACAGTAGAGGCTAAAATCAGAACAAACTGAAAACACAACATGTTATGAAAGAGCAAGACAAATTTGTAAGCGAACCAAATAAAATGTTTTTAAGAAAATAAGTATATAGTCATTGTTGAATTAAACATCAGATTAAACATTAGAGAACTTGTGAAGTTGGAGAGAAAAGAAATTACGCAAAAATTCAATACAAAGAGTAAATGATATAGAAAAGTGAAGGAAGAGTAGCACAGCTTAAGAGGAGTTCCAGAAGAAGAAAAGGAATGAAGGCTAAATTACAGAGACAAACTTATGTTCCCAGAATACGTTAAAGACATGTATTTTCATATTCAGAAATCACCAGACTTGATCAGGATAGCCATATTCTACATAATCACTTTAAACTGGAAAATATCTGCTTAAAGAGCAAGTAGAATAAGGAACTTTTTTAGTTAAATGGGAGCAAAATTTAACTGAAACCTTCTCACTAATACCAAGACACAGGAGAAAATGGAACATCTTCAAAGTGCTAAGAGAAAATAGCTGTCAATTATACCTAGCTAAATCTTCGTTCAAGAGAAGGCAAAATGCTTTTTAGACAAAAATTACCACAACATTAGTCCATATGACATGTCCATGAAAAACTAGTTTATCTCAAAGTGGAAAAATCTATCCTGGTTTCTGTTTAACTTTGCAGTAGCTGAAAGTAAAGCTAGGAGCAGAATTGTCTTAACCATGACTGCTAAAATGATTAACGTTTTTTGATGATTGTCGGTGTTCAAAAAGCTCTAATTTATAGTTACTTTTAAAAATAATAATCTACTTGTACATGAAAGAAAATAACTCTCCTTTAATAGAAAATCCTATCATTTGTTTTATATATCAAAATACACAAAACAGACCAAAGAGCTGAGACTTATGGATGCTGATTATCTAGAAGGCTCTGCTCTAAGTGCCTTTCCATCAAAGGTCATGCAATCATCAAAACAACCCTACAGAGTAACAGGGCTATTTTCCCATTTTCAGAGATGAGCAGTCACATAATTTGCCCAAGTTACACACTGGGCAGGCAGCTGGAAGGGAGAGAAAGGGGGGAAAAGATGGAGCAGAAAAGCAAAACACAGGAAAGATAAGGGACAGAGGAAGGGACAGAAACAGCAGGACAGAAGGAAGGGGTGGGGAAGGGAGAAGGGGAGAGGTAAGAGGAAGGTAAAATGAGGGAAGGAGGGGAACAGGAAAGGGAACCTGAAAGGTTCTGCTGGGCAAGTTTATAATATGGCTAGAGGGCGGGAAGGCATAGAAAATGAAAGAATCCGAGACTACCACCACTTTGTTAAACTATGATTTTTTTTCAGCTTCAAGAGTCACATGATTTCTACAGGCAGAAATTATGCCTAGGTTTATAAAGGAAGACAAATTGAAGCGCAGAAAGGAAGCATTGTAGAAGTAAAAACACAATCAACAAAAGTGCAAATTTAGATGTAAACTTGGCCCAGAGATGAGACTGATATGGAGCTGTGTCCTGCTTGCTGGGAGAACCTTTCTGATGAGATCTGGATTGGTTCAAAGAAGTGATAAGGCCAGACTGTAGAGGACTCTCAAATGTCAAGGGCAGGAATTTATATGAGAAGGGACAGGTCTTAGGAATCATTAAAGGTTTCTGGGTGGGAAAATGATCTTAGGAAACTAAAACCAGTACTGTTACAGGGCAGGGAGAGGGGCAGCCCAAACCCCACAAACCTGCCTATTTTATATAGGGTTCTGCCATCTGCCACATAACACAAAACATGAGATTTTAATGGGAAGGAACTTTTATACAATTAGGAAACAATACAGAAAAGGCAAAGAATCTAGTTTCTAAATCAAGCACCCAAAGTTACCTGTCCCCTCGTGGGTAGAACTCCATCCAAATGGGATTGGCCCAGAGCAAGGCCCCGAAGCCTGCCACAAGTCCAAAGCATCTTCCAGTGGGGACCCACAGAAAAGGGTCCCAAACAACCAGACAAGCCCGGAAGGAAAAGAGCAAAATCAAAATCAAGATAAAAGCTGCCACTGTCACCTCCCCACGGGTCTCACCCACATCTGTATCACCCAGTCCACGACCAAAAGACAAGCGCAGTTTCTTCACATGTCTCTAGGCTCCATGTGCCTCCTCCTGGTCTCCTTCTGGCTCCATCCTTCTTCCTTCCTCAGTCTCCTCTGCAGCTTCTTCTCTCTCTGCTCAGCTCTACTCTCCCTTGGGTGGGCCAGGAAACCTGGAACCTCCCCCTTTCCTGGGGACCACCCTGTTACAATCCCCCCTTTTAATTTTTATTCCACCATATCTATGGTGGCACAGATTTCCTGGGGACCACCCTGTTACAGTACTGCAAAGTTTAAGATGCAAAAGAGGTCTGCCATTGAACTTTAGGGGAAGGTGAGGAGTGAACAACTATGCTCCCATCTTTTGCCAAAAACTTCAAAATATCTCCAGGACCCTCTCCTAGACATCTTGTGGTACAAGGTCACATTCTATTCCCATGGTCAGAGTCTATCCCCTTAATTTCAATCAATTTCATCCTACCATCCCCCAGTTTCTAATTCAGTATCTCTGATGTTGTGGTAATAGCAATCTCTGATGATATTTGAAAGAAAAATATTAATGGAGTTCACATTAATTCATGAACAACTCTTACCATCCCTGCCAGGGGGCAGCAGAGGAAGCAGCAGTTCAGTGAGGTAAGCATGTGATGTAGAATACCAACTCTAGCATCTTAAATAATGTGCCAAGCATAACTCATCTGGTTAATCTCTGTACTTTTATTTCTCCATTTATAAATAAGAGATGACAATATGTACCTCAGAGATTGTGTAAGAATTAAATGAAATCATACAGAAAAAAACTAAATGCACCTTTAAATAGTATATTATAATGGAAAGAACACAAATTTTTGAGTCTGAAAATTCTGGGTTCAAGTCCAAGCAAAGAAACTACCAGTCAATTCTAAGGCCTTAGCAAGAACTTTACTGATATTTAAATGAGGCTCAAAGTCTATCTATCAGTAATGTGGCTTAAAAAAAGGGGGAAAGGAGAGAAGGAGGCTGACACCTAAGAGCCCTTTTTCTACTTCTAAATTTCAGTTGATTTAGCAGCATGTTGTGAATATTTTCCTGTGTGTGAAAATGCATATTTATATGTCATGCAAACATATGTCTTCAGAAGCACACAACTTGAAATTATTACAATTATTATTATTCTTTAGAACAGAATAAATCATTAGAAAATTCTTAATTGCTTAATTCTTATTCAAAGTATAGCAAGCAGTTCTCAAACAACAGCAATTCACATGGATAAGAACACACCCTGGAACTGTAAGAAAAAAAGGGCAGGTTCTGGAGAAACTACAATCACTTAAGCCAACCATAATGACATGTTTAGCAATTTCATACACCACCCAGGTTGCAAAAGAAAAAAAAAATTGGTAATGTCTAAATTAATCTACACATTTATAAGCACAAAGGACTGAGGAGTTTTTATAAACTAAAGGAAACTCAAGGATCCTAAGAACAAAGGATCCTAAAGGGCAGTAAATGCTATAAAAAATATTAGGACAATTCGCAAAATTAGAATACAGACTGAAGATCAAAATATTGCATCAGTTTCCTAAATTTGATTACTGTGGTTACATAAAAGAGAAATTTTGTTCTTAAACATAACTGAAGTATTAAAAAGTAAAGGGGTATCTAATCAAATATTTCTGAAAACAGTATGTTTATGTGTATATGAGATAAATAAGTGAATGATAAAAAAATGGAGCAAAAAGTTAAAATCTGGTCAATTTGTTTACTACTCTTTAAACTTTCCTGTTAGTTTAAAATTATTTCAAAGTAAAAAGTATGGGTGGGGAAAACCCCACAAATTCTCCTGAATTATACAGGAATCTCCTCAACCTAAAAACTTCCAACTAGCAAAATTTCACAGAAATTAAGAGAGATTAAGAGAGTTACAAACCCAATAAAGCATACAACACTTTCTACCAACAGATGGCATTAGTGGTCACTGTTTAGTGTCACTGGACTTCACAGCCAAACTGGTCTCCAGAAGAGCCTCTTGGAACTAGGCTACATATACACACAGATGTTTTTGCTCATGCTAATACAGAGGATAACACAGACAAATATTATTTAAGAGGTGGAAGGTATCTGGAGATCTCAACTTGGGTTACATTTCAAGTCCTCAAGTCTTCCCTTATTTTAATATTTGCCACCTTGTCCCAGGGCATGGTGTCCCCTACACCTTATGGAGAATAGGGCTGTAAGTAACATACTGTAAAGCAATGTAAAAGTGTTGTATTCTTCAAACATGCAAGAATGAAAGAAGAGAAGAACAATAAAAGCAAAGAAAAAGAGAAAAAAGTAAGTTTGCCTAACTTACTGCTTTATTCCAATCCCTTGATTTTACAGAAGACAACAATCCAGGCCTCCCTAGTGGTGCAAGGGGTTAAGACACAACCTATCCGCAACCACTGCAGCACGATTTCAATCCCCAGCTGGTCAGGGAGCTACCCACATGGGGCAGCAGACTCACCCGCTACTCCCCTCAGCAGTGTATTTCAGCCAATCTGCCTATTCTGTTCCCCACTCTGTCTCTGGTGAATCCTCTCACGCCCCACACCTCTGGCCTATACCCCAGTTCTTGTATGCATAAATAAATACATCTTTAAAAAAAAAAAAAAAGAAGACAATAATCCAACAGAGTTCATGTGCTGCTCAGTTAATGGCAGGGGAGGTCTTAAATGCAAGTCTGTTTGTTAGCCCTTGGCACTTTCTACAAAGGCAAATTACCCTCTCCAGAGGAACCCTTAATTGAATGTTTAAATACTGTGGAATTGTGGGGATGCCAGGGAGGGGGTCAGATATCTAATTTCTCTCCCTCTCCGCTTCTAACAGTTCATTAGGTGAACAAAATGATGAAGGAAATACAGCCTGTACAAAGGCTAGGAGCAGGGAAATCCTTTGTTATTAGCATTGTGGGAATAGCCAATAGTTGTGTAGAGTATAGTTAAAGGGCAAAATGTAGGAGAGAGATGGGAAGCATAAGGAAGAGTCTGGACAACCAGGTATAAAAGCAAATGTTTGTAACAGTAAAAAAAAAAAAAAAAAAAAAAAAAAGCCAATCTTTATCTTGAGGAAATGAAAAGGCAGTGTCCTTAAGGATGGACTATTAAATGATCTTACAAATTTCATTCAGAAAGAGAATCTCTCTCACACACATACACACATACACCCTTGCCTGAATTATTCATTCCTATTGAATTCATGAGTCTGATGACTTTAAATACAACAGATACTTGATGTTTACACAAGATTTGTTCCAAAATATCTTGAAAAATCCCCCACATTTGAGAATACGATGACATATAACATATGAAAGTGTATTTTTTACTCCTACAGACCTTTAAATGATTCAAAAATACAGGAATCATTTACTTATCTATCTTACCATACAAATTGAAAAAGACTTGTTTATATCATGAAATTAAACAACAGAACCATACATTTTACTCCTTAATTTATCCAAAATTCCTTTTGCTAGACCAACTATATTTTGTTTTTCATTGATCACCAGCACTAGGAGTTGGCTCCAGCAGCATAAATAGTGCTAGCAAAAGTTGCCATCCAAAAAATACCCTGATGTGTAGTGAAACAGGATCAAACCTTGCTCAGCAAAATTACAAATTATCATGTCATACACCCTCTGAGTCATTCCTGGAATAGTGAAGACCACACTGTTAATTTGTGAAAGACAGAAATCTATAGTATCACAACCAACTAGCCAAAAAAAGCACCCTGTACTCCAGTTGTAAACTATCCAGTGGCTTTTTTAAAGGTGGCAACACTTCTAACAACATAAATATGTGCATAGTGATTTGGTAAAAGATTTTCAAGAAACATTCTTGTTTTAGTAACCAGTTTTCCACTAGAACATTTTGAGTACTGGGGCTCTGAAGCTGTTTACATATGGTCCTCAGGCAACCCAATGGCCCGAAGAAGATGAATTTCCCATATAAACATTGAGGTGTGTGGAGAACACTGTTCTTCATTTAACAGCACTCTAAAATAAATATTATATTCCACTTAGAAACTGAGGCGCAGAGAGATGAAGAAGAGGTCTATCTCCTAAGAGCAAATAAATCTTTCCTAGAGGTGCTCTCCTTCCATCCCCTTCCCCATCCCATTCCCTCCACGCTTCATCTGCTGCAATTCCTTTACATTTATTTATGCCTGCACCATAAAGGAAATGTCAGGAAAATCTTCAGATAAGAATTTGGTATTTGGGATGAATATTAACCAGTAAAAATTGGGAAGATAGAGAGAAAACGGTAACGACATTCCTGGCCCGAGGAAATGATAACTGCAAGTATAAAAGAGTGGAAGAAACTGGCACAACAGGAGAAGGTTCATTAATTCTTTGTAGAAAATGTGTGTGTCTGAGAACATGGATGATAAATTGCAAAAAGAATGTAGCCAGATCATGATGTATTTACAAAATCAAGGAAAGAAACAAACTTTTATTCTCTAAATCAAGAATTCTTAATTAAGAGACCATGAATTGTCCAACTTCCCAAATGTATGAAAATATGTAATGAACACACACAAAATTCATTTTCACACCTATCAAAAGATTTTCAAAGGGATGCAAGAATAAAAAGCAGTTAAGAACCATTAATCTAGAGGACTAAATTACTGTGTAATTAATTACAGGAAGGATGTGTGCCACAATATTTTTATTTTACATAGGTAACTGGCAACATTTATGGAGCTAAATGGATTTAGAGAGAATCTTAAAAGTAGAGAGAACAATAAGGAAGTTACTACCCTACTCCAATTAATAGAACACAAGCATATTAAAAAAAAAATAATGGGGGCCTGCAGACCTCTCCTGCCACCCACTGCTCCCCTCAGCAGTGTACTTCAGTCCTTCTGCCTGTTCTGCTCCCCACTCTGGCTCTGGTGAATTCTCTCACCCTCCCGTGCTTCTGACTGCACCCCAGTGCTTGTATAAATAAATTAAATAAATAAATAAAAATAAAAAATAAATCTTAAAAAAAAAAAGGGCCTCCCTGGTGGCACAAGGGATTAATTTAAGGTTCAGCACTATCAAGCTATCTGCAGCCACTGCAGCACAAGTTCGATCCCCAGCCAGGGAGCAACCCACAAGGCACAGCAGACCTCTCCTGTCTTGCCCGCTGCTCCCCTCAGCAGTGTATTTCAGTGCATCTGCCTGTTCTGCTCCCCACTCTGTTCTGGTGAATCCTCTTACCCTGTCCCCACACCTATGGCCTACACCCCAGCTCTTGTATGCATAAATAAATCAATCCTTAAAAAAATTGTAGAGCTTTTTCAAAGGTAAAAGTAAACTTCCTAGAATATGCTGACTATCTCCTAGAATATGCTGACCATCTACATATGGGTTATAAGCAAGAAAGGAAGTAAGGTTGTGTTATTAAGTCTACTTCTCTTTTAGTTGCCATTCAAATGTACACCACACCATCACCAATAAAAGTCATTCAATACAACAGAGCAGTTGCTAGTGAAAGGGTACCACTGTTTTCCATTTGAAACCACCCATCAATGAGAAACTAACCACAAAATGCCTAATGTTTCCCCCAAAAGAGGAAATGCTGAAGGTCCACAAGCTGAATCCAGAGCTATTTTTGTAAATTAAGTTTTAATGGACTGCAGTCATGTTCATCCAGTTATGTATTGTTCATAGTTGCTTTCACACAGACCTGAATACATGCAACAGAGACTGTATGGACTGTGAAAAAGAGTCTAAAATATTTACTACTTGGACCCTTCCTGAAAAATTCCCAACCACTGGTGTAGAAGAAAAATAGGAACAGAGTCGTTAGTGCAATAGATGGAAGAATAAGCAGAGGAAGGCTATTACATGGACTAAATTCAGCCATGTAACATCAGTCTTCTGGGAGCAGTTGGAGAAATGCTTGCAGCAGCAGCAAACTGCTCCTAAACAAATAGAATATAGAAAACTCCAAGTATTACTCTATTTGGAAACAACATATACTAAAGGTTAAATTGCTCCAAACTTTGTCCTTTTCCCCACATTCTTACACTCAAATCTACCTTCTCTCTCCTCATTCTCTTTTTTTTTTTTTTGAAGATTTATTTATTTATACAAGAACTGGGGTACAGTCAGAGGTGCAGGAGGGTGAGAGAATTCATCAGAGACAGAGCGGGGAACAGAACAGGCAGACGGACCTAAGACACTGCTGAGGGGAGCAGCGGGTGAGACAGGAGAGGTCTATGGGAGATGTGGGTATCTCCCTGGCCAGCTGGGAACCGAACCTGTGCTGCAGAAGCTGTGGACAGCTTCACAGCGCAGCACTCAACCCACTGTGCCACTGGGGAGGCCCTCCTCGTTCTCTTTTAAGACAGAAAAAGAACTAAGATCTGATTGCCACCATGTAAACCTGCTGAGGTGTCTGATGTGAGAATCAGGGCCTATTTGTGGAACACTGGCAAAAAGTAAGCAAGGGAGTATCTTAAATTAAGAGATCCCTAATGTAGGGCCACCCCTGGTGACGCAGCAGTTGAGCACTGGGCTGCAAAGCTGCCCGCAGCCTCTGCAGCGCCGGTTAGATCCCCGGCTGCTGGTGAGGGTCCCACATGGCGCACAGACCTCTCCTGCTGCGCCTGCTGCTCCCCTCTGCAGTGTACTTTGTCAGTCTGCCTGTTCTGCTCCCCTCTCTGGCTCTGGTGAATTCTCTCGCCCTCCCACGCTTCTGACTGTACCCAGTGCTTTTATAAATAAATAAATAAATCTTAAAAAAAAAGAGAGAGATCTCTAATGTAAAGATCAGATTTCAAAGTCACTAATTATTTCAAAAATTAAAATTTAGTCCAACAATTAAAATTAAACTCTACTGGTGACCTCTATTAGACTAGATTGGGAAACTATGTATATGGTAGTGCTGGCGTTTTAACATTTTTTCAAATGATATGAAAATATTACAACACATCCAAATTGACCAATTCCAAGTGTCTCTAAGAATAATTATTTAAAAAATAAGTCTCATAAACATATCAGCTACACATTCCCAAAAGTGTAAGACACAATTTTCTCAATGTATTATTAGCAATTTGTTTGACCAACAGTATGTTCAAAGCAGAAGATATAAAAACACAAAATTAAAATAATAAGCAGCAATAAAAGTGATAAAAGCAGCAGATAATATAAATCAGGGTTTCTCAACCTTGGCATTAGTGACACTTGGGACTAAATAATTTTTTGGTGAAGGGGACTTTGCTGTGCATTATATATAGCCTGCTTTGTAAGTTTCCTGTGGCCTCTATCCACCAGATGCTATTAACATTTTGACAATCAAATGTCTACAGACCCTGCCAAATGTCCCCTGGGAGGCAAAATTGCCCTAGTCGAGAACCAATGCTCCAAATGAATTAAATTTTTTTGATGATTTCTAAGAAAAAGATTTCAATCAACTTTCTGCATTGTATATAAATTACGCGAAAAGCATAGTAATGATGCATGTTATTAATAAGCAGTTTTAGTAATTATTTTATCAATTCATACATCACTTGAAAAAACCTTACATATAAACGGCATGCAATAAACTGCACATGCTCAAGCTATGTAGGTTATTTTATCAATGAGAAAAAAAAACACTCCACCATCAAATAATGAATATATCTGGTAATTCCCTATGTGCCCAATTTCTTTTTTTTTTTTTAAAGATTTATTTGTTTATTTATACAAGCACTGGGTACAGTCAGAAGTGCGGGAGGGTGAAAGAATTCATCAGAGCCAGAGCAGGGAGCAGAACAGGCAGACTGACGAAATACACTGCTGAGGGGAGCAGGGGGCGCGGCAGGAGAGGTCTGCTGCAGCACGTGGCACCCTCACCACCGGCGCTGAACCGCTGCACCACCAGGGGAGGCCCCTGCGCTCAACCGCTGCACCACCAGGGGAGGCCCCTGTGCCCACTTTCTTTGAGTGTAACTCGGCAGATTTTTTTGTTTGTTTATTGTTTTTGTTTTTGTTTTTGTTTTTGTGGGACCCTCGCCAGGGGCCGGGGAACGAACTGGCACTGCAGAGGCTGTGGGCAGCCTCGAAGCCCAGCGTTCAACCACTGCGCCACCAGGGGAGGCCCCTGTGCCTACTTCCTTTGAGTGTAACTCGGCAGATTTTTGAGATTCATCCGTGCTGCTGTCTGAACAGCTCACACCTTTTTATTGCTAAGTAGTATAGATATATCATAAAATTTGTTTCTTCATTCATCTATTAATGGGCCTTTGGGTTTGAGTGGTTATTATAAACAAAGCTGCTATAAAAATAAATACATAAGTTTTCTTTTCTCGTGACTTCACTTACCCATCCAATGTTCAGTTAGGAAGTATTCCCTGCACCACAATTACCTAAAAGTGTTTGCATAGAACGGGTATTATTTATTCCTTACATATTTATTTATTTTATTTTATTTTTATTTTTTTTGAAAGATTTATTTATTTATTTATTTATTTATTTATTTATTTATACAAGAACCCGGGTATAAGCCAGATGTGCAGGAGGGTGAGAGAATTCACCAGAGACAGAGCGGGGAGCAGAACAGGCAGACTGACGAAATACACTGCTGAGGGGAGCAGCGGGCGAGACAGGAGAGGTCTGCTGTGTCATGTGGGACCCTCGCAGACGGCAGGTTAGGTTTGAACCGGCACTGCAGAGGCTGTGGACAGCTTCACAGCACTGCGCTCAACTGCCTGCGCCACCAGGAAAGCCCCTCCTTACGTATTTATATAGTAGAATCCACTTGAGAAGTAATCTGGGCCCAGAATTTGTGTGTGTGAGTAATTTAATCACAAATTAAATTCCTTTAAAAGATACAAGATTACTCAGGTTATTTCTTCTGGAGTAAAGATTGGTAGTATATTGTCTTTAGAAGACTTTGTGTACTTCATCTGTTATAAAAATTATAGGCACAGTTATTCATAATATTCCCTTATTATCCTTTTATTATCTATAGAATAAATGGTGATGTCACCTGTCATTTCTGAAACTAATCAGCCTATTTAGAGTTTATCAATTTTATTGATCTCCCCTAATAACCAGTTTTACGTTTCAAAGTGATTTAGTCTACTGTTTTTTTCAGTCTAACGCTCTCCGGCTAAGCTATTTCGGCCGCTAGTCTACTGTTTTTTTTTATTTTCTATACATTAATTTCCACATTGATCTTTACCACTTTCTTTTTTTTTTAATACAATTTGTTCTTTCTCTAACTTCTTAAGGCAGACAGGGAAGTCACTAATTTAAGAAATTAATAAAGGAATTCTGTGCTATAAATCCTCCCTAAATACTGCCTTAAGTTACATTTCACAAATTTTGATATTTTGTATTTTTATTTTCATTCAGGATAAAATACCATCTAGTATCCTTCTGGTCTCTTATTTGACATATAGGTTAGAATTGTGCTCATATCCAAATATTAGTAAAATGTTCAGTTTCCCACTAAATTTCTAATTTAATTCCACTGTGACTAGGGAACACAGAATCTCAAATCATTTAAATGACTGAGGCCTGTTTTATGGTCCAAAACACAGTCCATCATGGAAAATATTGTGTGTGTGTTTAAGAACAATTGAGAAGAATATTCTGCTATTGTTAGGTGTTCTATAAATGTTTTTATTAGGTCAAACAGATTAAAAGTACTGTTTAAAAGGCACAAGAACAAGAAGGAGCTCATGTAAATAATTTCATCTCTCGCCTTAAAGAACAAGAAAAAGAATTAACAAAATCAAATGTCTGCAGGGGAAAGTAAATAGTAAAAAATTAAAGTAGAAATAAATAAAAAAGATAGTCGAAAAGATTAATGAAGTCAAAAGCTGGATCTTTGAAATAATAAGCAAAATAGACAACTCTGTAGCTAGACTCAAAAAGGAAAAAAAAATAGGAATAGAAATGAAAGTTACAACAGACATCTCAGAAATTAAGAGGCTTGTAAGTGATTAATATGAGATTACTATGCAAGTAAATTCAATAACCTAGAAGAGATGGATAAATTCTTAGAAATATACAATCATCCAAGACTGAAAAAGGAAGAAATAGAAAACCTGAACAGACCAATTTCGGGCATGGAAACAGAAACACAATAAACAGCCTCCCAAGAAAAACAAAAGTCCAGGACCAGATGGCTTCACAAATTCTACCAAATATTCAAAGATGAGCTAAGACCTATCTTGCTCAAACTATTTAAAATCACTGAGAAAGAGATACTCCCAAATACATTGCATGTGGTCAACATTACTCCAATACCAACACCAGAAAATGACAACACAAAAATAGAAAACTGAAGACCAATTTCTGCAAAAACACCAATGTAAAAATCCTCAACAAAATCTTGGCAAACCAATTTCAACAATGCATTAAAAAGATAATATACCATGACCAAGTAGGATTTGTGCCAAGGATACAAGGGTGGCTTCAATCAAGGTATTTCACCACATCAGTAATAGGAAAGATAAAAACAGATGCTGAAAAAGCATCTGATAAGGGAATATCTGTGAGCACCTGTTAAGATTCAACATCCATTTATAATGAAAACCCTTGAAAAACTGAATAAATGGAACACACCTCATCATGCCAAAGGCCATATATGACAAACCCACAACTAATATCATTCTCAATAGTGAAAAATTGAAAGCTTGTCCACCAAGATCTGGTACAATACAACAGTGTCCACTTTCACCACTACTGTTCAACATAAGTATTGGCAGTCCTAGCTAGAACACATGACTTTCTTCAAAGAAATAGAGCAAACATTACTGAAATTCATATGGAACCACAAAAGACCTCAAATAGCTAAAGCTATTGTGACAAAGAAGAAGAATGGCAGCAACACATTTCCAGACTTGGAATTATTCTTGACCATTATTAAGCTACAATAATCAAAATAGAATGGTACTGGAACAAAACACGGAGACCAATGGAATGGAATTGAGAAAAAAATAAACCCACACTTATATGGAAAATTTATCTATGACAAAGGAGCCAAGAATATACAATGAAGCAAAGCAAGGCTCTTCAATAAATGGTGTTTGGAAAGCTGGAGATTAACATGGAAAAGAATGAAACTAGATCACTATTTCACACTATACACAAATAGAAAAAAATCAATTCAGGGCCTCCCTGGTGGTGCAGGGGTTAAAGTCTCAGTGCTACCAAGCTATAACCAGCCATTGCAGTTATGAGTTTGATCCGGGCCAGGGAGCTAACCTACATGGCGCAGCAGACCTCTCCTCTGTGATCTGCTGCTTCCCTCAGCAGTGTATTTCAATAGATATACCTGTTCTGCTCCCTACTCTGTCTTTGGTGAATCCTCTCACCCCCCACGCGTCAGGCCTATACCCCAGTTCTTGTATACATAAATAAAAATAAATCTTAAAAAAAATTCAATTCAAAATGGATAAAAGACTTGAAGACCTAAAACTATAAAATACATAAAAGAAAACATAGGCAAAACACTTCTTGACACAGGCTTCAGAAATGCTTCATGGATTCATCTCCAGCAAGGAAGAACAAGAGAATATAAACAACTGGGACTACATCAAACTAAAAAGCTTTTGTACAACAAAACAGTCACTAAAACAAAATGACACCCTACTGAATGAGAGAAAATATTTGTGCACCACACATCTGACTAGGGGCTAATATCAAAGATCTACAAAGAATTCATGCAACTCAACAACAACAACAAAAAAAAAACCCAAAAATAATCAAAAAATAGGCAGAGAGCAAAGCAGGCACTTCTTCAAAGAAGACAGATGACCAACCAGCACATAAAAAAAAAATTGTCCATCATCACTTACCATCAGGGAAATGTAAATCAAAACCACAACAAGATACCACCTCACACCAGTGAGAATGGCTCTTATTAAAAAGACCAGAAACAAGTGCTGGTGAGGATGAGGAGAAAAAAGAACCCTTTTACACTGTTGGTGGGAATGCACTCTGGCGCAGCCCCTATGGAAAACAGTATGGAGGTTTCTCAAAAGATTAAAAATGGACCTACCCTATGACCCAACAATTCCATTTCTAGGTCTCTACCCAAAGAATACAAAAACACTATGTACAAAATACAAAAACAAACCCTTCCACATTCATTGCAGCAAAATAATAGCCAAACTATGGAAACAACCTAAATGCCCAAAAACAGATGAGGGGAAGAGAAAGGTGATATACATACACAACAGAATGCCACCTACCTATCAAAAGGAGAAACTCTTGCCATCACAGCATCATGGATGGATCTGGAGGGGAATATACTATGCAAATTAAGTCAGAAGGAGATGATGCCACTTACATGTGGGAAACAGAAAACCACGCCCTTGAAAGCTGACTACAGAATTGAGGCTACCACAGGGGCGGGGAAGGGGCGAGAACAAAGTGGGCAGGGAGCACAATGGACCATGATGGTGAACAATGGGTGTTTTGGTGGTCGGTGCAGTGTGGTCACTAACTACACCTGGGAGGGGAGAGCCTGTACTTTTAAAACACAAACCATGTTGTCAATGTGACCTCAAAAAAAAAAAAAAAAAAAGTAGTTTAAGTCCACCAAATCTTTGTGATTTTTCATACTCAGGAAAATGTGCATAAATCTCCAAATAAAAAGGAGAATTACTTTAATTAAGAGTCCTATTAGTTTTTTATTTCATATATTTTGAAATGCTGTTATTAAGAACATAAATGTTTAAACCTGCCATGTCTTCTGCTTACCTGACCAATATATCAGTATGTAATGACAATCTTTATCCTTGGCGACATTCTTTGGTTTAGTCTACTTTGTCTAATGTTAATTAATAGTTACTCCATCTTTCTTTTGACTATTCTAAGTATGGTACATCTTTTTTCATTCGTAACTTTCAACACATTTGTGTATTTAAAGTATGCTTCATATGAAAAAGGATGTATTTTTAAAATCCAAATTGACAATTTCTGCCTTTTAACTGGTATGTTTAAACCATTTGTATTTGATGTGACTACTGCTATGGTTATCTTTAAGTCTACTGCCTTGTTATTTGTTTTATATTTCTCCCATATTCTTTTTTCCCTCTTTTTATACCTTCCTTTGAATAAAATTAATATATTTTCTTCTTCCAAATGCACCCTTTGTTGGATTACATGCAACGTTTTAAGAAAATAGGGTTGCATTAGGATTTATAGCACACACCTTTTAACTTACCCTGGCCTACTGTCAAGTGACATACTACTTTATGCACAGTATAAAAATCTTGCAAAAGCACAGTAGGGGGCCTCCCTGGTGGTGCAAGGGGTTAAGATGCAACCTGTGAAGCTGTTCGCAGCCACTGCAACACGAGTTCGATCCCTGGCCAGCAAGCTACCCACATGGCACAGCAGACCTCTCCTGTCTTGCCCACTGCTCCCCTCAGCAGTGTACTTCAGTCAATCCCCCTGTTCTGTTTCCCATTCTGTCTCTGGTGAATCCTCTCACCCCCTGCACCTCTGGCCTGTACCCCAGTTCTTGTATGCATAAATAAATCAATCTTTAAAAAACAAAAAACAAAAGCATAGTTGTATCATTACTCCCACCTAAGTTTCTGTACCTGAGATATGCTACCTTTTTGTTAAAATGGGAATAAGCATTAGGAAAGTGTAAAAGACACAGTAGCAACAAACAGAGCATTCTCTTTGTTATAAAGGCAAATAAAAACAGAAAAGGAAATAGGTATTTAAGAATTAAAACTCTACAACAATATAACTTGGGTTCAAATCCTACATCTCCCACTTACATAACATATCACCTTAGGCAAGACAGTCTTCGTGTTTCTCAGTTTCTACAACAGAACCTGCTTCTCCAGATGATCATGAAGATCTAACAAATTTATAAAGGTAATATGCTTAGAACACCACCAAGTAGTTATTAAGTGCTCAATGTATAAGTTCCAAGAGGTATTATTCACAATGAATAAGGACAGTATTTTTTTTTAAGAATTTATTTTTTCATTTTAAAGATTTATTTATTTATTTGTTTGTTTGTTTGTTTGTTTGTTTATACAAGCACTGGGTACAGCCAGAAGCGCAGGAGGGTGAGAGAATTCACCAGAGCCAGAGAGGGGAACAGAACAGGCAGACAGATGAAATACACTGCTGAGGGGAGCAGTGGACGCAGCAGGAGAGGTCTGTGCACCATGTGGGACCCTTGCCGGCGGCTGGGGATCGAACTGGCGCTGCAGAGGCTGCAGGCAGTTTCGCAGCCCAGCGCTCAACCGCTGTGCCACCAGGAGAGGACCCAAGGACAGTATTTTTTAATGTCCCACATACTACCTAAAATTCTTTACTCAGTCCACATACTGGGTTTCCCTGTTCTAAGTAAATCTGCAGGCAAATTAACTCATTCAACTCAAAAACAAAAACGAAAACACTTCAGATTACACCAAATAGCATCACATGTATGATTTTATCTATTGAATATTTGTTATGTATGTACCACTATTCTGAAAGATTTGCATGTACCATCTCATTCACTGCTTAGGTCAAACTCTGTGAGGAAAGGTGTTATTATTATGATTCTCATTTCACAGATGAGGGATGAGACAGAAGTTAAACAACCTGCACAAGGTCACACAGTTAGTAAAAGACAGAGCCAGAATTCTACTATCAAAAGCCTGACATCAAAGATGATATACTCTTTTCTGGGAAAAAAACAAGATGTGGTCTCAAGAAGGACAGGAGGTACAGAAGTAATAAAGTAATGGAAGAAGACTTATCTATGGAGCCAGAAACTTCTATCTCAAGCTGTGCTTCCCTGCCTCTGTCACAGACCATATACTTTTTGCTCTTAGAATTCTGTGCTTCTTTCTTGTCTAGTTACCAGCTGATTTACTCATCTCCTTATCATTTCTGTAATTCACAGCTTCTTACTGTTACACTTATTTTTTTGTTCTCTTAAACTTTAGTTTCCAGGACTCTACACCATTGCATCCTTCCATTAATTGGTTTATAGAGTAGCAACCCTTAGATCAAAAGCCCACTCCTGAACCAATTAGTTGCAATATAATTTTACACAGCAGAAAACATAGCTACTGAGATCTGTTCCTTTGCAATGTAGTGTGGAAAGGGTAGATTTCCTTCAAACGAACTCTGGGCAGGCCAGAATCAGTCATGTAAATCACCACTAAAGTGGGGCTCAGAGGTCTTGCCAGTATTTCGAATCTGTTTAGTTATAGCAATCAGCAGTTATAAGTACAAATTTTGGTTATTATTAAGGAAATCATAATTTACAGTGTCACACAAGTAAGACATGGATCATAGGTCCAACCATTGTTGAGTAAAGGGTTGTCACACTGTTATCAACAGCACTAAGACTGGGGGAAGGAAAGGCCACTGTGATCCATCATTTCCAGTCCTGCTCAGAGATACAAGTAGTAAACATCAATAACACCATCCACTGCTACAGCTTTATCTGTTGGGCCACACTGGACTAGAGCAGATGAACATGCTAGATGTGCTAACATTATTTAGAGCCAACACACAGCTGTTCACACCTTTTACATAAACAAACGTGGCAGAGAGGCTTCAACTTCAATAGTACTGCTAGTTAAGTTCAAACCTCTGAAGTGATATCTTTAAAAATCTTTTTGCAGGAAAGGTTCTACCTTACATCTTTTGGCTTTCTTAATGGCAGAGGAAGGTTTGAATTTAAAACTTTCTGCAATGTCATTAGGTAAGACCAAGTAATAGGAACAGATAAGAAAAAGCAAATAAAACTTATTATGCTACTTTCCAATTGGTGTTGATTTAAGCCTTTCTATTGCAAAGATTACTAAATATGCATATAACTAAGAAGGCTTGTTTTGGTTTGCTTAGAAGACAAGTTCTCAACAGTTTGGATTTTTCCTCCAATCTTCATTTACTAACTTTCCATCTATACCTCAAGAAGTAAACAGAGAAACTAAAAGTGAGTGAGTGACAGACAGTATGTAGTATCATTGAAATTCTAATCTACTTTATTTCTAAGGACTGAATAATCTGGTCCCACCTTATCAAATGTAACTGTACTACCCAGCCCATACCCCCCAAAATCCCTTCAATCCAAGGCATGCCAAAAAATCTAATACTAGTTTCTGATTCTTCAGTCATGCTATTCCCCATAACTTACATGTTCTTTCCATCTTATTAAAACATATTTCTTAAGGCCCACTCCCACCCTCACTGAGCCTCCTCTCCTGTGAACAGCTCTTCAACTGATACATAACTAAAAATGGCCTTATGTTACTTACTGTGATTTCACAAAATAGATTTTCTCCCTCACCAAAAGATGAGTAGAAAGACTAAGTCTAGGACTTACATTTCTATGTTAACATTCACAAATACTCTGTTCACAGAAACATTCAAAAATACTGACCAAGAGAAGCTAGTCAAAGGCAGAGTTTCTTAGCCATAAAATATGCTCAAAATGTTTATCTTTTAGTCTTTTAGACTTATTCCTGTCCCCCTAGCCTTAGGAGATAGGATCTAAACCACCACAAAGCACAATTCAAAACTATAAAAGAAAAGCAGCAGAGGTTATGCTGGCAACAACTTACAGAATAAAAGCTATGTCGATCAAATCTAAAATACACTCTAATCCCACCAACAAAGCCCTAAAATCGATAAAGATTTCAGCATATTCACAGAAGAGCAGTTTAAGAGCAGCAACAGAAACATACAAATTTGTCACGTAAATTAATTCCAGAAGGTCAGGAAAATTCTCATCAAATCCTAGGAATCTAAATCAGGGTTGGAAGACATCTAACTCATACTTTACTCCAGTAGCCTCGGAGATTTAGAGTAACCCCGGACACAAGAGAAGTAAGGCTGTGATTACACTTGATCTTCCTGGTCCTGAAAGAGGAAGAATGAAGAAGTAATTCAGCTAAGCACTAAGACACTTCATCATTTACTCCCTGGAATGATCCTACCACAAGACACTAGTATGCCCCTTCAGAATGGGAAGCTGAATGCTAAAGAAATTAACTTGTCCAGATTAGCAAAATCTTTAGGCACAGGGTTAAAACCACTGTATATGTCCCCCAAAATATTATTTTAATTTTGACTTAGTAAATTGATTAGAAATTTAAAGCAACATGAAATCACAGTTTTGCCATTTGCACTCCTTTCAGGGCAAATTAAATGATAAGTTAAGATACACATTTCATAAAAAAATGCAACTGATAATTTTCAGACTAGACCCAGTCAAAGTCTATAGCCACATTAATGTTTATCAGGCAAGCACATTTGAATACATCATTCCTTGTTCAAAAAACCATTAGTGGCATTTATTTTATGACAAATGGCCAACCATTTGAATAAAAAGACAAAAATAAGATCTTACTCTAAAATAAATAGGCTGAATTAAAAACGAGGGGGAAAAAAAAAACACTTAAGCCCAAAAAATACTAGAAGTAAACATAGGTGCATTTTTTTTTTTCTCTTATCTTGGCACAGGAAAGTCTTTCTAGGACTAACAGAAACAAAAACAATGGAAGAGAGTAATAAATCTGACTAGAGGAAATGTAAGACACACACAGTAAGACACGTATTTCATCATTTCTAAGATGAGTATTTTCTTACCTTTTAACATCTCTGAATTTGGGACGCATCTTAAAGTCAATTGTGTCATGGTTTAACTGATAGCATATTTTTATTCCTAGTTATACTTAAAATAATGTATCTTATAATGGATGCCACATTAGAGTCAATAAAATACTCTAACTTCGATGACAGATAAAATAGGGAAATGATCTAAAACATGTGACAAAGATTATTCTTTTTTTTTTGACAAAGACTAAATACTTGAAGAGTTCTTACACGTCATTAATGTTGATGTTTTAATTCGGTTTCATTTCTTAAGTTAGGGGTTAACTATTATTCTTTATATACTTTTTTGTATATGATTTATTTTATTTACAAGCTTAGCAATAAGAAAATAGGTAAAAGATAAGAAAAGGAAACTGAACAAAGTAGCACAAGTGTCCAAAAGTATGAAAATATAAATTTCATTGAAAATGTTTAAAAATACAAATTGAAACAGGGAGCATTTATTACATTACAGATGACTATATCTTTTTAAAGCTAATAACCAATTCACAAAGAGTACAAATATTTACAATCTGTAGGTAAGTATGCAAAAGTACTTAACATCCCAAAAAGCAATTCTTCTTTTAAGAATTCATCAAAAGTAAATGAGAGGGCCTCCCGGGTGGCACAGCGGTTGAGCGCTGGGTTGCGAAGCTGCCCACGGCCTCTGCAGCGCCGGTTCAATCCCGGCTGCTCCCCGGCCACGGGAGGAGGGTCCCACATGGCGCGCAGACCTCTCCTGCTGCCCGCTGCTCCCCTCAGCAGTGTGCTTCGGGCCTTCTGCCTGCTCTGCTCCCCGCTCTGGCTCTGGTGAATTCTCTCACCCTTGTGCACTTCTGACTGTACCCAGTGCATGTACAAACAAACAAACAAACAAACACATAAATAAATAAAACATGCCTCTATTAAAAAAAAAAAAAGTAAATGAGAGAAAAAAAAAGGTAAATGAGCAAAAAGTACAGGAACATCTTTAAAAAAAGCTAAGTCTATCACTCTTTATAATATATGAAAGTTAGAAACAACCTCAACGTCCATCAGGAGACTGTCTAAATTCTGATACATCTACACATATGATACAATGCAACCATTAAAATATGATGGTAGAGAGATACTGTCTTTGAAAGAGATGTGTAAATATCCTTGGAGGTAGAAAGACTTTTATATGAGCACCAAAATGATACTTTCTCCTGCCATTTCTCTTGAAATAAACAGAAGCTAAGTTTATATGTACATATTATTATGAATGAAAATATTTCTAAAATTAAAAACCCTACCTAACACACAAAAAACCCTTATAAGATATCAAATCTTACTATTGAAATTTTAGAAGTATTCCTAGTAAAGTCATAAACATGAAATTCAGTACCTCAAGTGAGCCCTTAATGCTGCCTAACAATCACGCTATGTTTCCCTAATCTTTTCTATTCTGCTCCATTTACTTTCTCACTCTCTGACAGGTGATGTCATAGTTCCCCCTCTTTTCAAATGTCCAATACGCACGCCCATTCTTCCTTTCTCAGCTAAAGATCTTTCCTCCCCACATTCTAAGCTAAAGAGAAACACTCAGATGAGAACTTCCTCACGCCACCACCATGATGTCTGTCCATAAGTTCTGTCTTCTCTCCCTTTTCTAAACCCCTCCCTACTCCTAATATAGCAAAGGCTAATCCTTTCACTGCGCATAGATCAAGGGTCAGCACACTGCCACCCACACTGTCTGTGGTGGTTGTTTTCATACTATGGAAGCAAATCTGAATAGTCCTAACGGACTGTATTGCCCACAAACCAAAAAATACTTACTGTCCAGCCTTTCAAAAAAGATGTGCTGATCCCTACACTAGAACATCTCTCCTCTCTGCTTCAAAGGGCCCAAAAAAATCCCAAACATAAGGTATGTAGAGAGATCCATACAGGACACACACAACAGGAACTTATCAGCTACACTGAAGGCGAAGAAAATATCTTAACACGAACAGGTCACACATAAAGGACAAAGGATGACAACTGAAATTTAGGAATAAGACCTTTCAAGAACCACTTGAAACTAGAAAAGTAAAGCCAATCCTTTAAATTCTGAAGAAAAATAATTTTCATCTGAGGTCTATATCCAAACCAAGCTATCAAACAGGTGTCAGGGGAGAAGATATTTTCAGCAACACAAATATCTCAAAAATGTCACCTTCTCATTTACTCTTTCTTGAAAGTTACTGAGGGATGCATTTCACTAAAACAAAGGTGTAAATTGAGAAAGAGGAAGGCATGAATCCAGAGACCACAGGCCCCAACACAGGAAAAAGGCAGAGAAGTCTCAGAATTGTGATGAAAGGAAGTCACAAGCTAAAGCTGTGCAGAAAGAAGAGCCACAATGCAGATGTGAGCAAGAAGTTATGAGAGCCCAAGGATTTTTCCAATTTTTTTAAAAAAATCAAAAGATTTATTACCTGATAAGTTTTAAAATTGGAGACAAATGGGAAGCTAAGTAAAAATCAAAAAAGAAAAAAAATTAACTCCAAGAAATACAATAGCATACTGCAAAGTTTGATGATAAACATATTTACAGTCATAATCGTACAATGACTTTAACCAAAAGCATAATATAACCACATGGGAGGATAAAAGGAAAGGAAGTTCAAGGCGACATAAGAACCCTAAAGCATAGATTCATCTACATTAGGAAATCAAAAGATAACATCTAAAATTGAAAAATATTACTTTGAGGGATGGAACTAAATATAAGAAACAGCTTAAAGTATCAAAAAATGTATCTGTTCCTATAGGAACAGAACTGAGAGGGGAAAAGTTATTACAAAGATGAAGCAGGGGACTGGTGATTTCATCGTAAGTCTTACACTGCAATTTTCTTTTGAACGCACAGTTGTATTAATCAAAAATTAGCCTTTAAAAACAAATGAAACTATAGTGGTTTTCACATAATTTATTACCTTTAATTCACCAATTCCACAAATATTATCTGGGTTCCAACTATGTGTCAGGTTTTTTTCTAGGTGCTAGGAATATACAGTGAAAAAAATTCGGTTCTTGCCTTCGTGAAGTTATATCCAGAGAAAATAGACAACTAATTAATGTATGCTATGTCAGATAAATTAATGTTGGGAAGAAAAATAAAGTGAAAGCAGAATATGATGGGAATTTTATTTAGGTAGGGTTTTCAGAAAATGGCTAAGGATCAGGAAGAAAGAAATAACCTAAAAAGGAATATTTGTTTAGAGATAAAGGACATGTAAATAATTAACAAAAATTAAGTTCAACATGAGAGATGCATTTTAAGCCTCTCATACTCTAAAGCAATGTATCATTCAAGAACCAATACCAAAAGTTGCCTGTCAGGCATTATTTTTCCGATAACCCTAACAGCCATTTCTTACTAAAGTGATTGGGTATTTTTATACTCAAAATTTTTTCCTTCTATAGACTAGGTAGATGTCACACATTTCAAATTCCATCATATAGCCAAATGTTTTTTCTAAATGAAAAGCTCAAGACATTAAGATTCCAAATTACTAAAATTTATCACACTTGATCCTCATCCTTGCCCTAAAAGAGAAACCCAAAACCAATTGGAATAAGACATTTAAAGAAACAACTTACAGTGTAATGCAAAAGACAGAACCTGAGACTATTTGAATTATCTTTGCATTGAGAATTGAGTATCTAAAAGAGACCATAGATTGAAGAAACAATTTTATTCCAAATACGGCTGTTACAGAATAAAATCCTCAAAAGTTGGTACTGATTTTAAGTCATACTGTCAAAGTACTGTACCACTGAAAGTAAACCCAAACTGTTTTTTATATAACGAAAAAAAAAAAATCAATACTCTTAGAGAAAGTTTTGTAATTTAACTCACCAAAAGAAAAATTCAATTAATTAAATTTCAATTAACAGTTGGGTTTAAAGTTTAAAAATTATTTAGAAAATTCTGGAAAAGCAGTAAAATAGCTGCTATGCTAAGCTGTTGCGGCAGATGTTAGGGTGTCCCCCACCCAGCTCTGTACTCCCTAACAGAGCACCAAGTCATAGTGAGAGCCACAAATTGGATTTGGGTTGGCTTACAGCTTATTTGTGGTGTGTTTAATAGATCCAATATGAGAAAAAAAAAAGCTACATGCAGTAATGGTTAATTATTGACAACTCCTATCAGTGGGAAGTACCAGAAATTTTAAGTATCAATGATACATTTTTTTAAAGTTGTAATCTGCAAACTACACTGATATTTGTCATTTTAACAAAAAAGAAAATTATCACTTTTTAAAAATTTGTTATTGAAGTACTATTGATTTATATCATTGTTAGTATTTTGGAAGTAGAGGATCTCCCCTCCCCTTCAGGTATAGTCACTGTACCATTGCATACCCACCACCCGAGGTCCTCCACCATACATACCACTGTGCTTTCTCCCCACCCTGTGCTTGCAAAACTATCACTTTTAGTCAAGTTTCTGATTTTAACAATAATGATTATCAGTCTATAACAGGACATAGGTCACTCACACAGAGTCAGAAAGAAAAAAGGTGATTTTTTTTTTTAAAGTAGATTGAGGGGGCCTCCCTGATGGAGTAAGGGGTTAAGATGCAGCAGTATGAAGCTATCCACAGCCACTGCAGTATAAGTTCGGTCCCCCAGCCAGGGAGGTGACCCACATGGTGCAGCAGACCTCTCCTGTCTCACCTGCTGCTCCCCTCAGCAGTGTATTTCAGTCAATCCTCCCGTTCTGTTCCCCACTCTGTCTCTGGTGAATCCTCTCACCCCCACCCCTGGGCTGTACCCCAGTTCTTGTATGGATGAATAAATAAATCTTAAAAAAAAAAGAAAGAAAAAATAGATTGGAAAAAAAAATACACTCCCTTTTGAGCAAGTGGCAAGAAAGAGTATTTTTAGCAACCATTTCATTAAACTATATAAACCTAAAGAACAAAGCTGTTTAACCACAGGTAAACTGTGTATCATCTGTCCTCAGGTAAGAACGTTTATTTTTGGTATACTTGGGAACCAGATACCCAATGTACATAAACATCAGCACATTTTTAAAACAATGGTCTTAATGCTTTTTGTTCACTCAGTAATAATTCCCACCATCTTAGGAGGTAAAATACAAGCAATGTCCTAAACCAAAAAAAACTCATCAGAGGAGTTTTTACTACTTAAACTTTTGAACTAACACTAAACAGTGTTATGTGACAGTGAAAGTAGGAGACAGGCTATTTGCCCATTTACTCTTTAAGCTCCAACAGGACACAGACTTGCCTATCTTTTTCCTTGTTGTATCCCCAACACCCTGGCAACTAATACTCAATAAATATGGTTAGAATGAATGAATGAATGAATGAGTGCACTAACTAAAGAACAGGACCACTGGACAAAAGTTTAAGTGTTTCAAGTTGCAACAGAACAATTTCACCAATACTATATATCCATCAATTACTACAAATAACTAGTGTCTCAACTGTAATGACAACATAAGCTGAAAAAGACAAGTACTGCCTATTTAAACACAGCACAGATACATTACTTACATATGTAATGAAAGTATGCAAAATAAAGATGCACAAGGTCAGTTTTTTAGTTATTATTTTCCACACACACAGTCAAAAGGAAAAGAGGTGAACACAAGGAAAAATATATGTCAGAAAACTATGTTGCAATCTTTGTATCACACCACCAAGAGAGTTTTCTTGCAATCTGGAATAATTTACGAAAAGTAAAAAATATTTCCAGAATCCCACCCAGAGTATTTTGAAAAGTCAAATTCCTCATCCTCAATGCAATGAAACATGGACTAAAATGGGGAAAAGGTAGATCTTACACCCTTTCGAATTATTCTTATTTTTTAAAAATTAAGTTTAAAATGAACCAATTACGCTGAAATGGTTGGCTTAAAAAGGCATCAAATGTTCTTACATTTGATCTTTAGCTCTACCTAATAAGACAAAGTACCTTCCAAATCTTTGAAGCTAGATGACAAAATTTATGCCCACGAAACTGGTGTTAGAGGTTATTTTTACTAGATCTTCTTCATAACTCGAAAGTCTGCAGCAAAATATTCAGCAGTAACAGTAACATACATTATACTTACAATTTACAGCACTCGTATAAGCATAATTATCTGGGTGGGTCAAGCGTCCAAACTATGACCTATGACTGTAATACCATGCATGCACAGATCGAGAAGTTCCCCAAAATTCTAGTGGTCAACTTCAAAGAGACATGAACAAGAGCCGATTTGATGAACAGGAAAACACCAAAATCAACCCAAACACTGATGGAAAAACAAAGCTCTCTACAGCAACTCCAGCGTTGAAATAAAAAATCCAGAGCACACAAAAGATAAGCTCAACTAATTACTGCCTGTGTGTTTCCTGCCTTATGGTCTTTACACCGGGTATTAGAATTTTTTTTTTTTTTTTTTTTTTGCTCCTTTCTTAAACAGAAATTTAGTGTTCCAATAGCCCTCCCTCCTCCACAGCTAACATCAGTGCCCTTTCTTCCTCCTCCCTCACCCCTCCCAGTTCAAACAAATTAACATTTGTACTAAGGTGCCTCCTATCAGCTCGCAGCTTCTTCCCAAACACGCCCACGTACACTGAAACTGGCCTGCGTCTACACAACACACAGCTTCAGGAAAAAAAGCCTCGAGGGGGGCAGATGGGGGGGCAATGTAGCTCCGCACAGGTTTGTGGCTATTTTCCAGATATTAGCGCCTTGCTGGTGGCTCGGGTTTCTCCCGAATCACCTCAAAGCCTGGTATTTAGGAGCCTACCCAGTCCGATACTGCACAGGAATTCCGGATATTTGCAGACAGATAGCCCCGCTTTGCAAGTGTTTTATCTGATCGGTCCAGAATCTCTCCTTTTTGCAACGCGCCCGCTCCCGGCGGTCCAACCCGCCCTCCAGTGGCCGCGCGGCCGGCTCCCCGCCCGCAGGACCAGCTCCTCCGGGGCCGCGGCTGGCAGGCGACTCGGGCTGCGGGGCGCTCCGCAACAGGTCACCCCGACCGCGAGCGCGCGGGGCCACGGGCGGCCAACTCGGTGGCCTGGCTCCGGGGCGCCGGCGGGGCCAGGGCCGGGCCAGGGCCAGGGGAGGGGGTGTGGCCCGGGGCGCGGACCCGGCTCCCGCTCACCTGGAGAGAGGCTGCGGCGCCCGCAGGGCAGGGCAGGGCAGGGCAGCGCAGGGCAGGGCAGGGCAGGGGGGCGCGGGCCAGGGTCTCCCTCCACTGGGGAGGGAGGGCGAGGCGAGGTGGCTCCCGGGGTCGCCGCGCCCCTGGCCTCGGGACCTGGCCCGGAGCGGGGACTTCACTGCAGTCGCCACACTTGGAGAGCGAGTCGCAGGAGGAGGCGCGGCCCGGGGCCCCCGGCGCGCTCCACACTCAGCCCGGGGCCCGCAGCCCCCTCCCCACGCCGCGGGCGAGCAGCCCCGGGGCCCGCGGCCGGGAGATCCGCGCACCGCAGCGCCGGGGCCGCCGCCATTCCCCGCGCCGCCGGCGCCGCGGCTCCTAGACGCCCGGGGGCGCCGCGCACCCACCTTCCCTCCCCAGCAGCGCCCACCCAGCGCCGCACCGGGCCCGCCGCCGGAGCACCGACCTGAGCAGCCGCGGCGGTGCCTCCGATGGGGAAGAGCCGACGCGGGCCTCTGGCTCCGCCGCCCCGCTGCCGCCGCCGCCTAAGCCAGCGCGGGGCGACCCGGGCGCTCGGCGTCTCTCATTCAGCGGCCGCCGCTCGGGGGAGGGGAGCGCGCCGGATCCACCCCGTGCGCGCCGGGGCTGGGGGAGGAGAGCGGGCCCGGCGGGGGCGCGCGCCGAGCGGGCGGGGCGGAGTCGCGCCCGCGCATCAACCGAGCGCGCTCGCGCGAGCCCGAGCGCAGAGGCCGGCAGGGTCCTCCCCGCGCGCGCCCGGCCCGCGGCTCCGCGGCCCCGCAGAGGCCAACTGCCGCCGGGGGTCCGTGCCCGCCGCGCGCGCCGCCGGCCGCTGCAGCCCCGCCGCGCGCTCGCCCGAGGGAGGGGCCGCTGCCGGCCCGGCCAGGGGGCGGGCGGGGAGGCAGACAGGTGGCGCGCCCGCCGCGCCTCCCCGCGCCCGGCCCGCCCCGGCGAGATTCACCGTGGGGTCTGTCGCCTTTGGCGCCCGCCCCTCACCTTTCAAGCCAGAGAACAAAGTCTGGAAAGACTTGGCCCCCAGATCAAATATCCTACCCGCGCCAGAGGTGTTGTTAGAAAGGGTGGAGGACCGCTCAGGGGGCTCCCAAAGTAAAGAGCCATCCCTCATTGAGGACCTTAAATTGTAGAGATCTGTAGTCCCACAAAATACTAACGTTAAGATTGGGGAACTGTTCGAAGTAGGACTTTGCAAGTGGTGTGCAGTCTTGCCCGTGGCATCAAGAGCAAATGATAAAAACGTGGCATCCCCTGAGTTCCAGAACAATTTTCATGTCAAGCCCCAACCAGATTATGGAATTATTAAATATTTCCTGTGAATGCAAAAGAAATGGTATGAATTTGGTATAAAGGATGGAAGGGTGTTGTGTCAGGGAGTGCGCTATATGGGGTGACCTACTTAAAATTAGCACCGTTTGATGCAGTGTGAGTGGCAGTGGAAGGTTATGCTGCCGTTAGATCATTTGGAAATAGACGATTATTTGATTACCTGCAGCTCTTTCTCTAGGCAAGGTGCAGTAGAATGTGGAAGGAATAGTGTGTATTAGCGTTGGATATAAAACCAGAAAGGACCAAAATTGTTCCCATTTGGTTTATTTCCTCCCTTTTATAACCACCAAATAAAACTGATTCTTCCTGAATATTGAAGAATGCTAATTATTTCCTCCTTTGATGGCCTTCCTGTCCTACCATTTTAGTGCAGAAAGCTAGAGTATGCTTCCAACCCCTTCTCTCAAATAGTAACGTCTTTAAAGGTCCCCTAACAAGGTAAGTTAACACAAAACAAAGGAGCATAGCTGAAGTTCATGGTTTTTCATTTTTATTCTATTTTATTTCAAAGAAAGTCTTGAATCATCATGATAAAATCTCTGAGAGAAATGAAAACAAGAAAAACAATGTTCAAATGAGAATAGACTAAAAAAGAGAAAGGAAAACAGACTTGGTAAATGGGGGAGAAATGTATTACAAATACAGGAAGTTTTCCCATAGATGTTAATTGCTTCAAGTCCCATAGAAACAACAGGCAGACTGAATTAGTGCTTGGAGGAAAATCCTTTAGTTATCAAGTTGAGTAAATGTTTAGTTTCTTTTTTTTTTTTTTAAGTGTTAGTAAGAGGAAGGAAACAATATTGGCTGTGTGCCAACAATAACACCTACAACATACATCCTCCATTATCACGGCTCTTAAGAGATGAGAAACTGAGGAACAACAGGGAATTCCTTTTTGTAGAAATGTCTTGCAATTACTTTAAACTTGAATTAGTTTCATAAAAACAAATGAGTCTGAGTTCTTACATCTGCCAATAATTTTCACAGTTTACTGTAAGAGCAATATAGTTTTCATTTGGACTTTGAGGAGAGAAAGTCATGTGACTCATGAAGCTGAGCCATGGATACACAAAAATTGAATTTCTGACTTTAAATTATTACCCAAAATCTCTTTTTCCTGTTTATAACCTGGAAAATAATACTTTCATTACCTTTAAAGTTGTGTTAAATTCAGATTTCTCAACTTGGTAAGATTAAGAATTTGTGTATAAAAATACAGAAACAAATTCATTCTTGATGTCTTTTGTTGTTGTTTTAATAGCTTGGAAATTACTTTAGAATGTTTATTATCCCATTCATTGAGATGCAAATAAAAACAATGTTTTGTTTTTTTTTACACTTAAGATGACTAGCAGTATGTTTTCTTTACCAGAGCATCTTTTATCACTGTTAAATTTTGTAATTTGCTTTATGTATTCCTTTTGTTTTTGCCAAATGACAAGAAATATGCAGTCTTAGTATAACAAAGTACTAATGCATAAAATAGAAATGCCATTGTACAAAACAGAAATCAATAAAAATTCAATGTGCTTAAAAGTCATTTCAGAGGGAACACCGAATGAAACGTTTTTATTACTATCCATCAAAATTATTTCCAAGGGTTAAATTAAGCCAGGGAACTGATTTAGATATAGAACAAGCAGTTTCAAAGGCAAGAGACCTCCACTGCAAAAAAACAAATCATCTCATTACAGCTGTAAAAACAAACTGGCATGGTAAGGAAGCTATTATTTCAGTAACAACTAATTCTATTACAACCAACAGAATTTTAGTAATAATATATACCTATATTATTTCTCTAATCTTTAATCTTTTTTTCAAGAATATATAGTAGATGGATATTTGGGAGAACATTACAGTTATGTTTGCATGATCTGATTTAAAATATAGGCAAAGCAACATAACCAAAATTCACTTTGAGGGGAAGGGTACAAACTGAAGAGTTAGGCATTCTCCAGGAAACTGACACCAAAGTGCCAGGAGAGTCTGTCATGCCTCCCAATCAAGAGACATGACAGTTATTAAGATGCCAAGCACAAAGATAACCACTAGTCCATTCAAACAGGAGCACCAACTTTCCAAGGACATAAGGACTTAACTTACAGTTAAGCTCTTCTCACAAGGGCGATGCTAAGCAGGCCGTGGATCAGCAGGGATTTATTAATGATGATTAATGTTTCCCTAAAACCTCACTTGGGGAGACCAGTTGGTGTGTAAATGTTTACATGAACCAATAATTTTCAATATTAACTTTAAAGACACTTTCAGTAACACCTCATTTATCTGACAGGATCAGGAAAGGGGGCCATCAGGGAATGGATATAACTAGCTATCCTAGAAAACTGAAGCTTTCATCTTGAAGCAACAGAAACAGCTTAATTTAAACCACTCGTATTGCTTTTTTTCCTCTGAAATATCAATAATTGCTGTGCCTTCAACTAATAAAACGCAGAGTAACATAACCTACCCTAATGACCCAGAGGTTATCTTAGTAAAAACAAAATCAAGATGTCCCCAGGAGCTCAGGAGTATTTAGTACTCATCACCCTATAATAAATGATGTTTCTGCTTTCCTTTGACTCTCATTGATATGGATGGGCCTCACTATTATCTTTTGACTTTCACTTGTGGAACTTTCACTTGTATCTCTACTTGCATACACATATTCACACTCCTTTTGAATTGTCTTACTATGTTACCGTGGAAAGCCAACTGACCAATATTTCCAGATACATGCATAAAATAAGAGAACCTCAGAAAATGTTAAGACAACTCTGATATTTTGGGGTATTTACTTAGTAGAAAGGCCTTTTGCTTATTTTTGGATTTTCGTCTATATTTTAGAAATTAAACTGATCAGAAAAGTGAGATATTGCATTTTACTATATAAAAATTTTAGCCACTTCCCTTAACACTAAATAATAGGTGAAGATCTTTGTCAATAATGTTCATCACCATAAATTTCCTTATATATCCTGCATTTATTTGCATTCTTAAACACTAAAAACAGGTCAACCATATGATCCATCAATTCCCTCCTAGATATTCATGCAAGGAATACAAAAACATTAAGTGAAAGGGATATATTTATTCACTCTTATGTTCATTGCAGTACTATTTACAATAGCCAAGTTATGGAAACAATCTAGGAAATCAGTAACAGATGAGTGGATAAATGTGGATATATGCAGTCTTAGTATAACAGACTAGGGTGTATATATGGTTGAGGAGAAATAAAACAAACAAAAGATATATAAATAAATATATAGAGAGAAAACGAAAGTAATAAAACAAGTAGGTAAAAGGTTAACAATAAGTAACCCTGGGTAAAAGACATTTGGGTGCTCTTTGTAACTTTTCTATAAATACGAAATTATTTCCAAATAAAAAGCTTTCTTTAATCTTATTTCAGAAAAAAGCAGCAGCAGAAATAAATAATCCATAGACTATACCATCATAATTATTTTAAATCCCACATGTTTTCTAAAATTGTGGATTACTCCCATGGAATTGTTTCATCTTAGTTAAAACGAAAGAAATAACGTATCTTATAGATGAAGACTCATCCAACCTCTCATTTGATAGACAAGGAAACTGAGGCTCAGAGACTCATGATTTACTCAAAATCCCTTCACCAGTTAGCAAGACAGCACAATCTTAATTCTACTTCAGTCTCTGCAGATGATAAGCTATTATTGCTCAGTTTCTATCACTTTCCCTTTTCCTCTTTCCTAATTCCAAGTTGCTTAAGAGCCTTCAGTCTCTTCTTCCAGTGGTTACAGGGGACTGGCATGGCCTTGCTGTTTCAGCTGTCACTGTCCCATGGGTTGTTCTCACCATGTGTGACTTTTGTACCCCACATCGAATTGCCTCCATGACATCTACAAGAGAACTTTCCATCATCAGTTCCATCTCTGCAGTTCAAAACTTAAGGAACCACTGCAGAAAAAATTTAAATGGCTAATAATACCTATGAAAGAATATTCATCCTTACTGATAAAAGCATAGTAAAAGAAGATATATTTCGCCTAATAGGTTGGCCAGTTAATAAGATTTATAATATTTAGATTTAACCATGGCTTGGGCAATAGACTTTCATGCACTGGTAGTAGGAGTATAAATGAGCTTATCTCTGTGGTGGACAATTTGCCAAAAGCAGGGAAAAAATTGAAGTGTTTATGACCTTTAACCCAGAAGTTTCACACACAGATACTTATCCTACAGAAATACTATGACTATATTCAAAGAGATACACAGGACTGCCAATTAAGTATCGCTTATAAGAGTAAATATTAGAATGCTAGAGTATAGGAGTATAAAAAATACAGTTTAATATTTCCTGACAAGCCAATTATAGCTCTATATGAACCAATACGGAAAAAAGTCCAACAAGTTGAAGAGAACTCCGTGTACAAGCGCTCCATTTCCTTTTCTTTTAAGTTGGTACATTGATAGGAATCAGCCTGGAAAGCTATGCAAACAGACTATCACAGCAGTTAGTCTAAGAGAATGGAATCAGGGTGGAGAACAGGACTTTTACCTTTCTACTTTATATATTCCCATTGTTTGCTTTTGCTGTTGCTGCATTTTACTGGAAGTGTTTCTTTTGTAAAAAGCAATGACAACAGCAAGAAGGTGTCGCTTTCTTTTTAACCTGAAAACATTCAGTTCCTTAATCAGCAACTCCTCCAACATCATTGTTCTCATAATTTCTTCCTCTCTCCCAGGTTTCCAAATCACAGTTAACTTTTTTCTTTTCTGTTTTTTTTTTTCTTTTCTCTTTAGCTGATCCTTTCCATATTTTTTTTAGTTCTTTTTTGCATTTTTTAAAAAAGATACATTTATTTTTGCATACAAGAGCTGGGGTGTTGGCCAGAGGTGCAGGGGGTGTGAGAGGATTCACCAGGGACAGAGTGGGGAGCAGAACAGACAGAACTGACTGAAATACACTGCTGAGGGGAGCAGTGGGCAAGGCAGGAGAGAGGTCTGCTGTGCCATGTGGGTTACCTCCCTGGCCAGGGATCAAACTAGTGATGCAGTGGCTGCAGATAGCTTCATAGTACTGAGACTTACCCCTTGCACCACCAGGGAGGCTCCCAGTTCCTTTTTGCATTTAACTTAAATTGTGTGTCTAGAATGGTGCTCCTAAGCTGATCTCTTGATTTAGCTACTCTTGATACCTTTTATGTAAACACATCTTTTCCTACTCCACTACTTTCATTGTGCCACACATCTTCCCCACCCCACTCACCTACCAGTGTAAACATCCCTAGCTCTTCCTTGTGGTTTACCAAGGTGGCACAGGAACTTCAGTAACCTCAGTCATACCTCATCGCTATTCTATACACCAGAAGCCATTCTTTTACTTACTCAGTAACAAACATTTATTTCTCTTGATAGTTACCAAATATGCACTTAATCCTATTATTTCACTCCAGCATGCCTCTTCCCTTCTTGTCAGTCCACTCTAAGATTTACTTTAGGGTTTAACTTAAGACCTACCTCTGCTCCTTTTACGAGGACATAGTGGTTGGTACATCCATTTCACATTCACATCTCCCTACTTCAAACCCTTATCATTCTCATATTGACAATTTACAGTTTTACCAATGGGTGTATTGTATGCATTTCTTATATACTCAGATAGTTTGTAAAGCTTTTGAAAAGGACAGACTCTCTCTCTCTCTCTCTCTCTCTCTCTCTCTTTCTCTCTCTTTCTGTCCACTTTCCATGCATTTTGACTATCCACAATACAAAAACAACTTATTAAATGCCTAGCTTATGTCACCACATTTTGTTCTCAAAACAATCTTGAAAGCTAGATATTTTTACTGGAATTTGAAAATGAGGCTTAGCAAAGTTCATTGACTTGTCCAAGGTCATGTTAGGAAAAGACAAAGCTGGGAACCAAAGCCAGGCAGTCTAACTCACAGTGTCAATGCTTGATTGTCTCCTTATGAAACTGCATCTTACAGATTTTTGTTATTTAACAGGACAATGTCATGTATATCACCGAAGCTTGGAAAGTACCTATTTTTTATAAGAATACACTTTAAGATAACAATGAACAACTCAGCATGTTGTACCCAGTACATGTTTACTTGAAAACAGTATTTTATACACTTTAGTTTGGTTATGGAAGTGTATGCAAGAGTTTCAGTGTAGGGCCTCCCCGGTGGCGCAGTGGTTGAGCCCTGGTTGCAAAGCTGCCTGCAGTCTGTGCAACTCCGGTTCGATTCCCTGGCCTCCGGGCGAGGGTCCCACATGGCGCGCAGACCTCTCCTGCCGCCTGCTGCTCCCTTCAGCAGTGTACTTCGTCCATCTGCCCGTTCTGTTCCCCGCTCTGGCTCTGGTGAATTCTCTCACCCTCCCGCACTTCTGACTGTATCCAGTGCTTGTATAAATAAATAAATAAATAAATATTTAAAAAAAAAAAAGTTTCAGAGTAAAACTGTTTTTGAAAATATAAATACTTTAATAATGGGAAATTTTAAAAGGAAAAAAATGGCCTTAGGTCTAATTCTTCATTTTGTTCATGCTGATAGGGGTGAAGATGTCCAGTATGTTAAAAAAATATATGTAAGGCAAGTTTCTACCATAGTAGTGCAGTAATAAAGTTGGTTATCACATTACAGATGGAAAAAGCTTACTGCATAACCACTGAGTCCATTTCCCTGGAGAGATGCAATTCTATCTGTGGTTTCACATTCCAGAAAGAAATATTCTTACTCCTCCCGGAAATAAGTAAGATAAGCATTTTAAAATGCTTCTTTATATCCACCAATAATTTTATGTAATTTTTACTGTATTTGAGACTTCACTTAGCAAGAGAGCGTTTCTAATTATCATTTAAAATTGCATACATAGAAACTCATAGTCAATTACTTGCAATTATATTTGTCTGAAAGGCCATGATAGCTATAGCAGTAGTCATTATTTAAGAGTATTTGACTTGAGAAAATGATGTTAAAATTAGTTACAGACTAAATTTTAAACTTTGGATCCAGTTACAAAACATGAATTCAGGAATAAAAACAGCTTGATATGTTAGTCCCTTTAAAAAAAATTGTTGATATGCACTGAATATAAACATTACCAGCATACACACTGAACCTAAAATAAAACCAGTTTAAAACTAATGGGAGTCGGGACTAAGATATCTAAACATAAATACTTAAATTACTTATGTTTCAGTCCTTTTCTTCACTGTAAATATTAATTCTGAATTGTAACTACAAAGAGGCAGGACTTCTGACAGATTAAAAATAAAGGCATTTACCACCTTCTAAACTTGGTTAATTAAATTGATATGTTTATATTTGCTATCTCCCAAAATTGCCCTAAAATTACAGTAACAGACAAAGGGAAGAGGAGAGGACAGGACAACAAAGGAGAAATTCTGGAAGATTAACCAAAAAGAGGGTGACTAGATTTAACTAAGCAGAAAAAAAATGAAATTAACTGCTTATAAAGGAGAAGTGCAAAAAAGAAGGCTGCTGATTTGCACAGCAGAACTATGGAAAGCTTAGGAATTGGAGACACCAGGTATTGAGGAAAGCGGGAATAATAAAAGCTTCCAAAAATATAAATGGATTAAAATCAGCATAAGGAAAATTTGGATAACCAGCCCTGTCCCACATAAAGCTACCACCCCACCCCATCCCAAAGATGGAATGACCTTTTGTTCTATAGAGAATTAAACCAAACGTTTGAGGAAAAATATTTGACTTTTAAATATGAACAATCAAAGACCACCAAATAGTTAAGAAAAGTCTTTAACAGGAAAGATATAATTTTGTTCCGAAACTCCCTCCTTCCCCCCACCCCCCAAATGCAAGAAGCAAGGGGAAATTTTTAAAATTTATTTTCTGTACAAAGACACAGTATTGTTTTCATTAAATAAGACTAGGAAGATATGAAAAAGTTACAAAGAACAGAGAAAAGATTTATAAATAGTGTTTTAGCCAATATAAAGATATCAACAGCTGGTTACAAGATAAAACTGAGGAAATTTCCCAGAAAGCAAAAGACTCTAGACCTAATGATATTGTAACTCTACACTGACTTAAAAGTGTGGACAAACCAGTGCTATTATAAATTGTTGATTGGAAAGAAGTAGGTAAAATTTCTACTGAGGACCATAGGCAATTTCTTTTAAAAATAAACTTTCCTATAATACAGAAATTCCATTTCGAGGATTTTTATCCTACAGAGAAGGATAGTAACAGCAGAAGACTGGAAATGTACTAAATGTCATCAATTTGGAACTTGTCAAAAAAATTACATTATGTCCATATAGTATACCACAGCACAGCCATTAAAAAATGATGAGGTCATTCTAGCTGTATTCAGACAGAAAGATCTCTAAACCACAATGAAAAGAGCAAAATGGTGAAACTCTGCTTCCACAGAGAGAGCATAGGATACAACAGAAATGATCATGGGATTACTTTCAGTCAGGAAGTCTGGCAGTTGGGAATATTGGTGAAAGGGAGAATAATTTTTTGTTGATTACTTTTTTAAAAAAATGTATAGCTTTTTTAAAAAATTACTTTTAACCTACTGCGTTAATTCCTTCACTTATTTTTATTAAAAAGGTCTGAATTTCCAATCCAAAATAAATTTTATAACTCTTCTCTGAATCATTCCTAAATCCATTCATAGTTTTTTTAGTTCCAGTGTACCAAATGTACCAATTAGATCTGTAATGTCATAATGCCCTTGAATATGACATTTTATTACAATCAATGGCCAGGTATAATCTCCTCTTTTACAATTTTAATTATAGCACTATATTGACAGCATATGATTTTTTAAATAATCACTGTTTGTATGTGTCTTTATCTACAGCCCTTGCCAAAATACTGAGTCTAACTGACTGAGGACCAGTAAGCATTTCTCCCCTGACCATCAGGGTCAGGAGACCCAGACCCAGCCAAACAATTCTGCTTCTGTTTCAGAAGTTGGAATAGGGTCACTGATGATAGTCAGTTGACCTTGGACACCAAAGGAGAGGCTGTAGGAGACTCAGCGTATGACAGAAAAAAACTTGCCAGCAGAGAAAGAAAACCAGTCTCCAGAGAGGAGTACAAGAGTAGTGAGGACAGAGAGAGAACCACATGAAAGATGTTTTCTGATTTCCCAATTCCAGGCCCATTGACCTGGCTTGCTTTTATGTCTTAGTGGTTGTCGGCCATATCTGTTCTTAAACTACTTTGAGTAGTTTTCTAAATGTTTTTTTCTATTTCCTTGTGCCCATCCATTTCCTGGCTAGAATATGAGCTATCACATGTAGACTATTTTCAACTCTCCTTACTAACAACTGACCTTTTATTTATTAACACTTCTCAATATTCAGCCTTTAATAACTAATATGGCATGATTCCATGGTGACCTGCAAGTTAGTTACCTTTCTCCATTGAACCACAATAAACCACTTTCTTTCAATGTCTTTCTTTATTCTGAAGATTAAATAATATTAGACAGGTAAAAAAAACTTTGAAAATGATTTTTAAATGTCAAGTATTCCAGGTAGTATTATTTGATATGTGTTATAATGTTGATTTCTGAGCACTCCTATAATTAAAATCACTGAAGCTAACCGAAATGTTTGTGCTAGCCCTAATTGGTAACACATGCACTGTTGTAGTGTCTCCATTTTCTTTTGTGTTTCCATGTTGTTGCCCAGGAACCTCAGATCAATGCTCAGCTTGGCCTATATTTTTTTTGTTCCGTATTTGTGCCTTTCAATCTCTACTTCACCAACCTCTGGTTGGTCCCACCCCACCCCTGTCTAGAAAAAGCTCCTGGAAGCTGAATTGAACCCATCTTGTCTGGGAAGAGAATTTAGAACAACTTACCAAACATCATTTAATCAATACACCTGTTCTTTCCAGAATTGTTTGTATGATAAGCCCATGTTAGACTTGAAACTCATCTTATAAAAAAAAAGCTCATCTCCTGCTACATCTCTGTTTTATCACAGAGAGGCAGTCACTTTGGTAGTATCCTAAAAATTGATCATCTTTTAACCTCCATTCCTTTTAAGGAAGGACAAAGCTTTACCCTGTCCTTTCAACAATCACAAGCTCCTTCCTAACTTCTTTCCTTTTATGTTTATTTTAACTTGGTGTTACCATATATACCTACCTGCCATTAGGCAGGGCACAGTGTGATTTTTTTCAGTGTGATTTAGGGACAGTTAAATGGGTGCTTAGCTACAAATGAATTAGATTTCAAATGAAATATGTACTTCATTCATTTAACCATAGAAAATGTGTTGTAAAATCAGCAAAGAATATTCATTACCTAGCACAAGAAATGGAGACAAAATTCCAGGAATAAGATAACATTTTCAGGTCAAGAATTAATTCTACTATTATATTAGTATTTGTTTTAGCAGAAAGTCTTCCAAGTAAACCTACCTTCTAATGGGATTCGGGACAATCTGATAAGAAACTAAGTTTCCTCCCTGAAAGGCATCAGGAATAAACAAAAAAGGTAGTCAACATAAAGTGAGTTTGGAAAGTAAAGTATGCTAAAAATCTATTTTAATGAAAAAGAATCTGTTCTTACAGAAAAAAATATAAAGAGAGAGTCCTAGAAAATTGTCCAGACACAGATGTATTCACATAGTTAAAACAAATATTCTTAGAATAGAAAATTTCACACTAATTAATCTCTTGATCTACAATTTATTCTTAAAATGAATCTACCCAGAATGGTGGAAGGGTGGAGGAGGTGGAGGGAGAAGAATTAGGGTCTGTTAGATGATCAGTCCTGTTGACTATCTAGGTAATTTAATAAATCTCATTTCATTCATCTCTTGACTATTTAGTGGGGTCTGCTCAGCTGCTAGACAGCTGATTAAATTTCTTATCCTATAAAGCTCAGGAAGGACCAGTCCTGATATCTATTGTACTCCTGGAGGCCCTTCTGAAAAGAATGAGATCTCCCTCATGTTAATTATTGCATTTGCTATCTGGGTTCCTTTGTGCACCAAAGACTAAACCATTTTTTTATGTGCTTCATAGAATTTCTGGAAACCATTGTGTTGCCAACCGGTGATGCCTTTTCTGTGGCTCTTTCTACTCTGCATTTTGTTAACATATAATTTCTTACAACAGACCATGAACTCTTTGAGGGTAAGAAATCCTTCAATTTGTACTCCTCCATGACAATTATCCCAGTGTCTTACACAAAGTTATCATTAAATATATAATGAATCAACATTAACAATAATGATAATGAATGATTTGTTTTTCCGGAGTTGTTGAATTAAATATTTTGTAGTGGTAAACCATGAACTCCTTCAAAATTCAGAATTTTTCCCTCAGTTCTTAATTACTAAATTTTTATTATGATACAGCAGTGCATACCTTGACTCAAGATGTTTTTATGTTGTGCCTGTTCCTAAGGCATAGAAGCAGCTACTTTCTCTTTCCACCAAGTTTCTAAGTTCCTGGAAAGTGGAGACCATGCCTTCAATTTCATCACACCATCCATACACATAGCTCAGTCCACAGCACTGACATATATTGACCAAATGTTTTCCTTGTACCAGGTCCTTAAGTACTTCATGTTATTTAATCATTGACCATCATGGCAACCCTACAGGATAGGTACTAAACATAAGTAACTTAAGGTCACACACCAAAGAAGTGTCAGCCCAGGATTTGGTCTGAGGAATTCTTGCTCCAGGTGTATTTCTTAATCACTTGACTGGCTCCTAAATAGAAAATATCAAACTATATCTACTTTGGGGACCCAGTGGAGCAGTGGGTTAGTGTGCAGTACTTATAAAATGTATCTACTTTAACACCTCCGAGATAGAAAACAGTGGTTTCCGAACAATCAGTTTACCTTTTTTTTTTTTTTTTTTTTTTTTTTTTTATAATTTTTTATTATTTTTTATTTAGAAATTTATCAAACGGGTAGAATCAGAGCCGAGGGGAGAGACACCAGAGGAAGGACAGAGGGGAGCAGTGCGGCAGTAGGGCAGGAATGTGGGATCTCCTGGCCGGGGAGCAGCCGGGGATCGAACCGGTGCTGCAGAGGCTGCGGGCAGCTTCGCAACCCAGCGCTCAACCGCTGCGCCACCGGGGAGGCCCGCCTACGATGTTTTTTAAAGGCATTATTTTATTTTTTTAATATATATTTATTTATTTATTTATTTATTTATTTATTTATTTATTTATTTATTTATTTATTTATACAAGCACTGGGTACAGTCAGAAGCGCAGGAGGGTGAGAGAATTCACCAGAGCCAGAGTGGGGAGCAGAGCAGCCAGAAGGACTGAAGTACACTGCTGAGGGGAGCAGCGGCCATGTGGGACCCTCCTCCAGTGGCCAGGAAGCAGCCGGGAATCGAACCAGTGCTGCAGAGGCTGCAGGCAGCCTTGCAACCCAGCGCTCAACCGCTGCGCCACCGGGGAGGCCCGGCATTATTTTTTTTTAATGTAGTCAGATAAAGGAGATTTTCTCCTCCATTTGTTGTATTATTTATATATGAAAACATTTCCCTTACTATTTTAATATAATTCTGTTTTTCCTGGAAATCTCACACCATTGAGTTATCTATAACACAACTTCTTTATTTGTCAATTCTGACACAAGTGGACCTCTGAAAATGCCAAACCCAATCCGGAGTTGGCTGCTTCATAGGACAGTGACATCAGACTTACCTGAAAGTGAGTCTCAACTCTGTTCTTCAGCGACTGTGGGACATTGGGCAAGGGTCATTGAAATTCTCTCATTTTTAGCTCTTCATCAGAAAAACGGGGATAATCCAATCTCCTAGTTGAGTTACAATGAGGTTCAGAAATGATGTAAGTTGACTCACACAGCATCTGGCCTGTAGAAGATGCTTAATTAATTGTAGATCTATTATTCTCTTAACAATTCACATCATTACCAGGCACAAGAAAGTTGCCACAAAGGTATTCTTAAAGATCAGCCCTCTTGTTGAGTCTATTGTGTTGTTATTTTCTTACTGTATCATTGTTACAACTGATCAGATTAAAAATATCATTGATGCTTGTGCCTCATGAATCAGCAAATGGAGATAGTTCCCAGATAGACTCACATATCATTGCTCTAGCTTTCAGTCCCAGCAGAGAGGGTGGCTAATCATTTCATCTCTCTTGTTAGCCTCATAGCTGGCAAGTAGAGATAAAAAAGACATCATTAATCTTGGGCTATTATTGCCAGCAAAGACTAAATAAAAATTTCCTATCACTCTCCAAATACAAAGTTGTTTATAACTTTATAGGTGCTAACTACTGCTGAAAATTCAGAACAGATTACACAAATTGACCTTTATACTGAGGAATGATGATAATCCAGGTTGCTGAAGTGCCTAGAACAAAAAAGAAAATAAGTGATCGATGCTTTCTCTAGTCTTGTCTAAAATCAGGCAGTATAGTATAATAGAATCTTGGATTTGGAGGACTCTTGAAAATCTCTCCACTCTTCTTCCATCATCTCTCTCCTCCAACCTAATATGAGCATTCCTCCAAGAATGGCAGAATACAGCCTCGGCTGGAAGTGTAAAGACCTAGGATGTTGGACTAGGTGTGTCACTAGTCCAGACAACTCACCCACTGCACTTTCAGTGTCCTGTGCTGTGAAACACTGACACTCTTTCTCCGACCTGGCTAGCAGCAACCTCCCACCCCAGCAGATGGGCAGACTTCAATTTACAAATGGATCCTGTTCCAAAAAGTCATTGAAGCCTGTTATTTGGAATTCAGCAAATACTTCCTGTTGAAACATTATAAGTGATGGTTGGGACCTCAGGTTTGTCTACAGCACTCGATTTCATTCATAATGTTAAATTATGATACTAGTTCAAAAGTAAGAGGGAGGAAAAAATGTCTTTCCCTTTTTCTGGACACAAGTCAACACTAGACAGAGCCTTGAAAAGTGTGCTATTTACTTTGGCACACTCTCATTTTCTTTCCTTTTTCTCTTTTCCATCTTCAGATGTCCCTGACTCTAGGTCCAAAGACTCCCATTTAGCATCCTATCCATCTACTGCACTCTGCAGAGTGCTTAACTTATCTTTTCTATTCTTACTCACCCTCTCCCTACTCCTCCCCTTCATCATGCAGTATATCCAACTCCTCTGGTTTTCATGCTCACTCCTCCTTAACTTGTCCACTGATTAAACTTCTACTCCCTCAGTGAGACAATTTTTAGCTAGATTAGGCAGAAGGAAATCAGATTTATTATGTGTGAACACCTATGCATAATGACACTTATATAGTGATTTCCTGTGTGCCCATGTTAATCTAAGCAAGCATCAACTCTTTGTGTCTGCAACAATCCTGGGAGGGAGGCACTATTCTTATTTGCATTTCACAAATGAGGAAACTGAGACACAGAGAAGTTGAGATAACTTACCCAGGGACACTAAGCTGTAGCTCTATAGTCTGTGATGGAGTTGGGATTTGAATCCAGGCAAGCTGATGTTGACATCTGTGCTTTTACACTAACCCGTCTAGTGTGATTTGTATCTTTAGGATGGATGCTTCTTAACACAAAACAATCTCCATGTTTCAGGTAGCATAACAAACAAGTGAAAACACTAAATCAGTGTTGCAGAAGATACTCTAGCATGTAAGGCCATCAAGTCAGATGCCTACTACCCAAGTAGATAATGAAGGTAAATGAACTGGTGGCTTCACAAGAATGCCTCAGATTGTATTCTTCCCCCAAGGTGTAACCTGTTGAAACCTTCCTCTCTACTGAGAAAAAGACTTGCTTCTGTTTTTCTTGGTTCTGTTCTACCTTTCTCTTTGCAGTGTTGCTATGGATATAGATACAAGACATGGTTGACATTTCTCATAACACTCCTAAGAAAGATAGTAGTGTCCATGTGATGGTAAATGGCAGTCAGCCCTGGTCCATGATATATGAAGCCCTCTCCATGGCAACTGGAGACCATGTGTCCATTATAGAGAAGCAGTCCTTTTCAGCCTTAGGTGAAGGCAAGCAGACAGTTTGATTCAGGAGCATAGAATCAACTGCTTTGTCTTACTGCCTGGTCCAAGTGACACCTGAACCACATTGTTAATGTACTTGATTGTAACATATCCATTTTCATGGTTTATGGTTGCAGCTCTGAATGAATTAGAAAGATGTCTGTACTTACCAGGGCACCTACAGTTGTGAATGATATAAACCCAGCTTGAATCATCTTTAAAATACACTCACATACGTGGAAATGAGAGGAAACAATGTTAATCTGAACTGAAGCAAGCAATATAATTGGGCCCTCTCTTTCCATTCCTTACATCTTCTTCTACAGATGAGAAGGGAGCATACCAGATGCACATTCTTTCAGGCCCTTAGATCTAGAGAAGAAAGTAGCTTTGCTCCAGTTCTAGCTGCAAAGTCCCAGGAAGGCTTTGATTGGTTCATTTTAGGTTGTGTGTCTACACTTCAACCAATCATTTTACCAGGGGAGTTGGACTGTGACTAATCAGACTTAATTTATGTACTTGTCATGATGGTGGGGAAGAATGGGTGGCAGAGCACTGTGATTGGCAGCTCCACCCTTCCCCCAAGCTCTAAAAAAGTGGATGGGAAAGCTTTCCTAATAAAGAGAGAATGACTATGGGCAATTGAAAACTACAGTTGTCCACTGTAATATTTAGTGTTATTTCTAACTTGAACATTGGGGAAATTAAAGAAAAAAATGCTTAGAATGTGCAACTCAAAACATCAGAATTAACTTTAGGACACTTTGTTTACTTAGTACATGTCTTCATGATTATGACAACTGTCTAAATAAAAAGTGGAAATATGATATATAAAATACATATTATAACTAGCTATATATAAACTATAAGTAATTTGATGATAGTTAATGCCTATCTATAAAATATGTACTAACACAATCTTATAGACATTTCCACATTTTTAATTATTTTGGTATCTTTTGAAAAGTATGGATAATTGATCAACTGCCTTGTTTTTTATCTGGATGTTTTAATGCCATATATATATATATATATATATATATATATATATATATATATATATATATAATTCAGCTAGTGCCATTTACAATCTGGAACACATAATCCTGAACCATAATTTTAAAAATCATATTTTAACAAGTGATTTAGTGTCTGTCTTCCCATGACATGTTTACTCTCATTAGAGTAAAATCATAGAATTAATATAAGATAAAATGGAGAAATTATATTGCCATTACATTTCTATAACATTTGAACAAAGAACTAAAGTTAAATGTGATCTGTTTTAAAATGAGAAAATCATTTAAGTCTTTGTATATCTTGGCTATCCTTTCCCACTATGTTCAATTGGTATTTCATACAATGAAATACGAAGATGTCAAGGGAATTTTCTCTTCAAAGTTAATGCCTTGTCTGTTTCTCTTTCAGCATATTCATATCAGAACAGTCTATTAAATCCCTAAATTCCCTGTTGTAACATGGTGTGTGAAAGTAAAATAGGCATTTAATTTTGCATTGCTCAAGCAGATTTCCTTGCTTGCTAAATAAAACATATTACGAAGTCATGCCATGAACGCATGCCCTGTGCTTAGCACTGTGCACATGTAGCTCATTTAATCCTCATACCCACCCTGTGAGAAAGAGCCCGTTTCATGGGTGAGGAAAGTAGAATCTATATCCAACCTTCCAAACAACCATCTGAGATGGATAACACTTTAATCTTCTAGTATATAGGAGGAAACTTAGGCCTAGATATGTTTTGAAAATTATCCAATTCACCGAGCTAATTAGGAGTAAAACCAGAATTTGAAACCAGGCCCTCTAGCTCTTGTGCTAGAGCTTGTGTTCTTGATTACGATTCTATTCCTCCCTTAACTGCTTCATGGTTGGTATATTACCTCGTGTACAACATAAAACTTAACACCTAACTATGAAAAATGTTAAAACTTGTTCTAGGACACCCTTCGTCAAATTCTTCTCTACCCGTCTAAAGTTACTATGATGCTTTCCCTGTGTTTTTTTCTTTTTAGAAGATGTGGAAATAACTAAGGGTAACTCTAACTTATTTTTAAGTAAAATATACCTGTGTACACATATCTCAAAAAGATAAATTACACAATATTGCAATAATAGAATATGAAATGCACACATGATGTAATGCTAAAAAAAATCTGTCCCAACGTGTGCCAGCTTCCTCTTTCATGCTACAGCTAAAGGACAGAGGAGGACCTGCCATATGAACCTCCCTCCAGATGGATAGTAGTGTTATGATTGGACCTCTCTATTGCCAATCATTTTGTCCCAAGATAAAAATCCTCTTTCCCATTCCCTTTGAAGGAGATGACAGTTTGTGGGCAAAATGTCATATGTCTGTATAAATTCCTTTCTAAAAGTAATGTGCTACATTCAGGTCTGTTTCCATAATGAAGTGAGTGGGATGGAGGAGAGAGTGAGAATCTCACATGCAGAAGCTGAAATTATTGTGACATTTTACATTTTGTTTAAACCTCTTGTGTGATTGCTTGCACCACCTAGAATATCAGTTGGCTTCAGAGAAGCCTCTTTAAGATTGATCAAAGACCTAGGTCTTCCTGCCTTTTGTTGTTTTACTTATACATACATATATTCTGTATTTCTGTTAAGGGTGAAATTCAAAGTTAGAAACAATGTTGATCTCAGTGTTGATCAAACAATGTTGAAGCAACTCAGGTAATCCTTATTCTTTCCAGTGAAACTAATGCTGGAAGTATAAAATTTCAAGACAATAAAACTGGTGGGTAAAAGATATGTTTTTTAAAAGTTTGTTGCTGCATTCAATAAGCACATAAATGTATTTTGAATAGTATACAGTTATACCCAAATATATATCAAATATGACATATTCAAGGTAACCATGAAATGTATTCCAATTTTAGTCAATCTTCATCATAGTTTGGTTTTTAAAATATATAATATATTCTCTTCCTTATTAGCAAGAAATCATCTCCTTTTACCTTATGATGAAAATTGTATATGCCCTCTACATTCCTCCTATAAGTGAAACCATCTGGTATTTTTCTTTTTCTCTCTGGCTTATTTCACTGAGAATGAGTTTATCTTTTTTGACTGCTGAGTAATATTCCATTGTGTATATATACCACATCTTCTGATCCATTCATCTATTTTTGGGTATTTGGGAATGAAGAATGATGTAAAAAATATATAAAAGAAAATTGAAAGAAAAGAAAATTGTATATATCAACTTAAATATGTGAAAGGGAATTCTCCAATTTCTTCTATAATGTGCACAGCTATAAGGTTTGAAGATCACTGCTTTATAGAACAAAATTCTGACTTCTTAAATTTTTCATAATCTGATACCAAATATTTCTCCAATTTAAATCTTTGGCTATATCTTGTTGTGAGTTTTTAAGACTCCAAAGCAAGATAAATAAATTTAAAGAAAAATTATATACACATGATTAGACCTATCATGTGACTACAGAACAGCAAAGTAAAAGGGGAACAAAACTTGAAAGACAATGAAGAGGAAAAAAAAGTATTGTCTTCAAAGGAAAAAAGGATAAAAGGCTAGACTTAACCTTTTTTTTTTTTTTTTAATAGAGGCATGTTTTATTTATTTATTTATTTGTTTGTTTGTTTTGTTTATACATGCACTGGGTACAGTCAGAAGCGCGGGAGGGTGAGAGAATTCACCAGAGCCAGAGCGGGGAGCAGAGCAGGCAGAAGGAGCGAAGTACACTGCTGAGGGGAGCAGCGGGCGGCAGGAGAGGTCTGTGCGCCATGTGGGACCCTCCTCCGGTGGCCAGGGAGCAGCCGGGGATCGAACCAGCGCCACAGAGGCCACGGGCAGCTTCGCAACCCAGCGCTCAACCGCTGCGCCACCGGGGAGGCCCCTAGAGTTAACCTTAAGAGTGAAGTTAAAGTGACAAAAGTTTCAGAGAAAATAACCCAAATTTGTATAGCCAGCAAAAAAAACCAAAAACCAAAAACAACCTTTTACGAAGTGAGAGTTTGTCAATTTGGGGAAGGAAATCCTAAAGAATATAATTCCTAATGGAAAGTATGAGAGGTAAGAAGAACTGAAGAGCAGGAGGGAGAAAAGGTAAATAAGTGAATAAGCATAAATCTAATCTAAACAATAATGATACTTTGCAAGATTAAAAATCAATATAAAATAAGAGTACCTCTACAACAGCTTAAAAGTGAAGGGGGTGATTTGAAATAGAATATTGAAAGGTGCTTGTGTTATTTGAAAGTAAAGGCAGTGATAATTGTCAGATTCCGACAGGTTACATGTCCAAGCTAAAATTGAGCCTTGTCTCAGAGGCCAGGCTGGCCTGTCCCAGGAGATGCACATAACTCATCAAAACACTTCCAAATGACCATGCTGCTGACTCAAAATAACATTCAAATTGGGTGAACATTATAAATTAACTGGATCTCTTACAGGTAGAATAAAAATGGTGGGGAAGCGGGTTGTCCTTTTCTCATTGTCATTCTATATTTAAAAATTAATGTTATTCTCATAACTTTAAAGTTCCCAGTGCAGACTAAGAAAATATTTTTTTGCAGTTATGAGACCAGCAGTCCTTAAATCTTTTTTTTTTTAAGATTTATTTTTTTTTTTATAAATAATAAATTTTATTGTTATATTCCCCATACAATTGCAGCCCCCCCATTCTGACCCCAATCCCTCCCCTCCCGCCCCCGCCCCCCTAAAAGTGTCTCTGGTTCACAGTTTTTTGTTGATTTTGATTTTCACTTTCTTATAGTTATTCATTTTCCTGGTCCCTTATTTAAGTTTTCTAGATTCCTGCTATGAGTGAGACCATCCGGTATTTTTCTTTTTCTTTTTGGCTTATTTCGCTGAGCATGATCCCTTCCAGCGCCATCCATGTTGCTGCAAATTGCATGTGTTTATCTTTTTTGAATGCTGAGTAATATTCCATGGTATATATGTACCACATCTTCTTGATCCAGTCATCTATTTTTGGGCATTTGGGTTGTTTCCAAAGCTTAGCTATTGTAAACAGTGCTGCTGTAAACATAGGGGTGCAGGTGTTCTTTGGAATTGATGTTTCTGTGTCTTTTGGGTAAATACCTAGGAGTGGAATTGCTGGATCATATGGAAGCTCTATGTTTAGTAGGTCCAGAAATCTCCACACAGCTTTCCATAGTGGTTGGACCAGTTTGCACTCCCACCAACAGTGCAGAAGAGTTCCTTTTCTCCACACCCTCGCCAACATTTGTTGTTGCTAGTTTTTTTAATATGTGCCATTCTCACTGGTGTAAGATGGTATCTCATGGTAGTTTTGATTTGCATTTCCCTGATGACAAGTGATGTTGAACATTTTTTCATATGCCTGTTGGCCATTTGCATTTCCTCTTCAGAGAAGTTTCTTTTTTAGCTCTTCTGCCCATTTTTTGACTGGATTATTTTCTTTGTTGTTGTTGAGTCTCTTTAGCTCTTTGCAGATTTTTGTGATCAGTCCTTTATCATTAGTGTTGGGTGCAAAAATGTTCTCCCAGTTGGTGGGGTTTCTCTTTGTTTTTGTTATTGTCTCTTTTGCTGTGCAGAAGCTCTTTAATTTGATGTAGTCCCAGCTGTTTATCTTTGCCTTCACTATCACTGCTTTGGGTGATGTGTCTGTAAAGATGTCTTTGATGTGCAAATCCCGTAGTGTTTCGCCTATATTTCCTTCTATATATTTTATGGTTTCAGGTCTTATGTCTAGTTCTTTAATCCATTTTGAGTTGATTTTTGTGTATGGTGTGAGGTAGTGGTCAAGCTTCATTCTTTTGCATGTAGCGACCCAGTTTTCCCAGCACCATTTATTGAACAAACTTTCTTTGCTCCAATGCATAGTCTTTGCTCCTTTGTCAAAGATTAGTTGACCATAAATCTGTGGGTTTATTTCTGGATTTTCTATTCGATTCCATTGGTCTGTATGTCTGTTCTTGTTCCAATACCAAGTCCTTAAATCTTATAGGACAAAGATAGAAAGGAATAGAAACCCCTTAGCAGGAACTTTAAAACTGCCTGGGGACTTTTGGGGGATTGCTTTGGAATGGTGATCAGATTCTTAAAGTTTCAGGTGTTTGGGAGTGGGGGGAAGAGGAAGGAGAGGAATGACATTCACCATTTAACAATTGACCACTTTCTTATGGAATTATCAGGGCCGGTGGCTGCTGGGAGATCATTGTGTCTTTTCCCCTCATTTTACAGATGAGAAAACCAATGCCAAGAACAAAACACTCGCGCAAGGTGACTTAGCTAGTGATGGATGCAGGGACTTCAGAATGGGTTTAAGAGATTACTTTTAGACCTAAGAAATTCAGAACTGAGTGTCACAGAGACTGTAAAGGATGATATAGAGTGAGCCAGCCGTTGTCCCAGATTGTTTGCTGAAGGGGAGTCTAATCCCTGCCACCTAAGCCAATTTAACAGCTGGTAACAGTTGGAGGCAACTGTCAGTTCTTAGAATTTTGAGCTTGTAAGAATCTTGCAATTAATGATATCAGGGAATGTCTGCTCCTCCTGGTCCCATCCATCATTCATCAGAAGGTGACTGGGACCAACACCTGTCACTGACAACTTATTCCTAGCTAGAGCAGAAGCTAGAGCAGAAACTGGAGCTGGAAATAGGATGAAACCAGGATAAATCCACAGCAAATTGGCATTTGGAAGAAGGTCCCCAGGGGAGGTCAACCTTATTTCCTTTAAGCAGAGAGCCCAAAAAAAAGGAACCTTGACAAAACAAGACAAAAAATTTCAAACTCAAAGCTCCAAGGGAGAAAGGGGTAATGTGACAGTGAAAAAGATGATAATAGGATATCTCTGGAAGGATAAATAAAGAACTGATAATTGCCTCCCAGATGGGAACCAAGTGTTGGGGTTTATGCGTAGGAGAGACTTTTCACTGTTATAACATTTTGTACATTTAGGCTTTGGAATCATGTAAAATTTTTAATCTACTTAAAAAAATAACAAAGGAATCATCCTCAAAATGATAACACTTTTAAACAATCCTTGTTGACCAGGGATCTGATTGACTTAATAAAACCAAGCCCTAACCTGGGCCTTCAGTAAGAGATCCAGACATGGTAGCCACAGGTGTTCTGCCTCCAACTTTGTTTAACAGCAGCTGGTCTTTCTAACATAAGGCAAACGTACATCCCGCCTTTTCTAATATTCTATGCTTAACTCCTAAGAGCCTCCCTGAAACAAAATATTTCCTTTTTTGGAGAAGACTTAAGTACAGGCAGAATCCTACTTTCACAGCTATTATCATGCTGTCTTGTTCAATACAGTGAAGTTCCTGCCTGCCTAACAGCCCATAGAGCACGGTTTTGCTTAGATTTGTTGGTATGTATAGAGATAAGCATAAGCTTTTACACACACGTGTGTGCACACATGCATATATGTATATTAATATTTGTCTTTAAAAATTTTATATACACATATACTTATTTAGGAAAAACATTGCAGAGACACAGTACTACACTTGATCTTAGCCAAAAGGCCTAGAAGTGATGAGACACAGACACTATAGATGAGACACTATAAGAAACCACATCAATATCAGGTAGGATATGAAGTAATTGATGTAGCATGTAGGACATAGCAACAGGGATGGGTGTGCAACATAGAACAACAGCAAGCATTCCAGCAGCAGTAGAGCATAGCAATTCAAAGCATGGACTCTGGAGTCAGGCAACCCATGAATCCAGCTTCACCACATAATTGACAATGCAACTTGAGCAAGTCATTTATTCCCCTTTGTGACTCAGTGTCACTATCTACAAAATGGGGCTAATGATAACATAAATCTCAGAAGATCCTCATGAGGATTAAAATAGTTATTAGCTTCTGGAGTGGCGATTGACCACATGGTAAGTACTCTCACCTTAAAGATACTGAAGCTTTGGTTCCAGACCACTGTAATATAGTGAACACTGAAATAAAGTAAACCATATATTTTTTGACTTCTCAGTGCATATGAAAGTTATATTTACACTATAGTCTGTCAAATGTACAATAGCATTATATCTAAAAAACTAATACATTAATATGTTACAGAGACATGAAAGGAGCATATGCTATAGGAAAATTGGCACCAACAGGCTTGCTCAACACAGGGTTGGCACCAACCTTCAACTTGTAAGAAGAGAATTATCTGCAAAGTGAGTGCAATACAGCAAAGCATAGCAAAATGAAGTATGTCTATATTTAAGCATTAGCTATTGTGATTCTGCAAAGTAAAATTTGACGATGTAGGCCCATGCCACAGTCCTCCTGGCACCTACATATAGATATTATGACCCACATATCTTGTGTGAAATAGTCTTTGACACAATCTACTTCTGCTACCATGTTTCCCAGCCATTGTCTTATTACTCTGGATTTCCAGGTATCTGTTCCTAGAAAGGAGGTGTGAATGAGACACAAGTTATCTGTTTCCTGCCCCAAAGGGTCATCTCCATTAGAAATTAATGCATTGGCATTCTGGAGATACATTCCGAAAGTCTAGTACGTGGACCCACTCAACTGAAGTCCAAAATCTGGCCCTTTATGAAATGTCACCCCTGAGGCCTCCTAGGGACCTGCCAAATGGTTTTCTTTTTTTTTCTCCTCAAAGATTTATTTATGCATACAAGAACTGGGGTACAGGCCAGAGGTATGGGGGGTGAGAGGATTCACCAGAGACAGAGTGGGGAATAGAATAGGCAGATTGACTGAGATACTGCTGAAGGAGTAGCGGGTGCGTCAGGAGCAGTCTGCTGCACCATGTGGGTAGCTCCATGGCCGGGGATCGAACTCGTGCTACAGTGGCTGTGGATAGTTTCATATATTGCATCTTAGCCCCTTGGGCCAACAGGGAGGCCCCCAGATGGTTTTCTTCCCCACATGAGCACCCTTACACTCCTATCTCATTGCAGGTAACAATTTTGCAACATGGTTGCAAAACATTATGGTCACATTTTCCTTGGCAAAATAGTATTTTTTACACAACAGCTATGTACAGTAATTGTATTTGAAAACCTGTAGTTGGTTAAATATATATGACAAAATTGAACTAAGAAAAAAGTTAGTAATTCTATTTTAAAAGCTAAAGTAGAAACAAAAGGGATGGAGCCTTTCTGTAGGAAAGGAACAAAGCAGAAAATATATTCTAAAATATCCTTTTCATTTTCCTCCCATGAGGCCCTAGGTATCTAGGGTTTGGATAATACTTTGGTAAATGATTTGAGAGAATAGGTAGTTTGGGATACAGTCACTGGGATTGGGATATTCAAAATTCTAAGATAAGGCAGCCTCAGTTTCAGGCTTCAGCACGCTGTATTCTATCCAGGCTCCTGTGACCTGCACTGGCCAGTATCCTTCTAGAATAGTAGGTTTTATTCTGGGAACCTGGAAAGAGGGTCATTGACAAGCTGGAATTTGTCCAAAGGAAGGGAACCACAGGAAAGAGTCATCTCACACATCATTCAGGGTATTTTTAGTTGCAAGTTACAAAATATTAGAATCAAACTGGGCTAAGCAAAAAAGAGAATTTATTGACTCACATAATTGAACTTACATAATTCTGAAACACACTGGCCTTCACATAAGACTTTTCTGGAGGTTCACATGATGCAACCAGGACTGAGGTTTTCTTCCCATCTCTCTACCTGCACTTTGGATAATGGCGCCATTTTCAGGTAGGCTCTTTCCTTCATGGTCCAAGAGAGATGTCAACAATTCCCAAGGTTTCATGCTTCCTCATCCCTATCCAATACCTCAGAACCAATGCTTCATCTAAAGTTCTGAGATTTACTCTGATTGGACTGGTTTAAGTCCAGTTCCCATCCCTAATGCCATCATTTTGGTTTTGATAACCCTGCCATGTGCTCCACCTGGGGTGGAGTCAGCTTCTCCAGAATCACATGGCAACCTCACTCAAAAACAGAATTATTGGGAAAAAGGAAGAAGAAATAGATGCTGCAGAGACAGCCAATGAAGGAACATAGTGATCATATGAAAAATATGTTATATAGTAGTGGTCCTTAGCTTGAAGAACAGACAACAAAGGACAAGGTATCTTTGAAGATTTGAAAGGGAGGAAACATTAGACTTATTTTGTGTAATTCTAGAACTGATTATTGAAGCTCATGGAGAGCAGATTTTGACTAAATTTAAGCAATTCGTCACAAGGGGGAAAAGAATAGTTGTAACAGAAACATAAAATCCTCCCTCCTTCTTCTCCTTTCTTTCCCTGTCACCTCCCTTCACTTCTACTCTCCAGAGAGAATCTCAACGAACTGTTCAATGAAAACCTTTCTTAAATCTAGAGCTACTCATAGGATGTGACTATGTCTTAAAAGAATTGATCTCTCCATCTCTCCAAGCAGGAGTTCTACTTACTGTGGCACATGGACTAGCTAACTGTAAGATTCATGGGCTCAGCTCCACTTTAAGGTGGAAGGCTAGAATGGAATCGTTGAGGGTACTTATACAAGAGTGATAAGAATTCGAGGCATTCATGAATTAAGTGTTCTTTGTTGAAGGAAGGAAAGAACTGTAAAGTCCCTTTCCTTAAAACCAGAGCAATGATGGCAGATGGAGTAAGGAGGAGAGATGGAATTTACAGTGGAAATTTACAGCCAGAGAATGCCTTGAACCAGAATACAGATGGAGGAGTAAACAGAACACAGAGGGGTGGCAACAATATTTACATGGATGGTCAAGGTCCCTTTGACCTGTAAAAGTGTTGGTTTGACTTGACTGACTGTTATTTGTGTCTTCCATTTACACCTGAATAAATAAACTTACCCCTCTGTCCTATAGTAGAAAGAGCCGAAAAACAGCTAAACTTCTTAAATAATTGTGTACCTGTGGGTAGTATATATATATATATATACACACACACACATATATATAGGTAGTGTATATATATATATACACACACACACACACACATACATATATATACTATAGAGAGAAAGAGAGAGAGAGAGAGATGATGTACTAATGAAATAGTAGCTATCATTTATCTAATATTTTTAGTGTGGTCAAAATCACTAGTAAACAAAATATACTAAATTTCTTCTTTCACAGAATAAAAGAGTAGTAAAAATGAGATTGTGTCTTTTCCAGGCCTCATAACATACTGAATCTTAAAAACAAATCACCGTTTATTTAGGGCCTCTACTCTGTTTTACACACTGCTTAGCAGTAAACACATATCTCACGTAATGAAAATTTCAGAACAACTCTGTGACTTTGCTTTTATCACTAGCAAATGAAAGTGAAGTCTGGAGAGATTAAGGAATTTGCTCAAAATCAGAGTTAAAAAGTAGTAGAACCAGAATTATGACCTGGTTCTATCTGACTAAACACATGCATTTCCTGTCACCGTGTATGTAAGTGTATGTAATTGTGTGTGTGTGTGTGTCTAGAGAGAGAGAGAGAGAGAGCACACAGATATTCACAACTGTGTGGTTAAATATATAGTGCATGTGTACAGAGCAAACTGGAAAAAGAAATTTAAATTTCCTTTACGTATTTGCTACTCATGCAAATTCATTCTGGTGAAAAAATCATTGTAATGAAATAAATTTGGTGCTTAAATATGCCCATGGCAAAACAACCTCCCCCCTACCTTTTGTTGTCAATTTGTTTTTCAACTAGTTGTATAGCAATGACACATTTGATTGTTATTTCTTAGGTTGTTTTGAAATGTGTATGGAAGCCCTGTGAACTCTGCAGTTCCTATGGTCACACATTATTTTCTTAATGACTGCTAACTGATACTTTTTTCCTAAAACTCATAAGAAAACATGACCTCCTTTAAAAAGGAGGCCTCAATTTTCAAAAAATGTCCTTCATTCTTACATTGAGTTAAACATATTTCCTAGCTTTCCTCTCGGTTTAGTAAATTTTCTTGAGCTTAGACTCTATGCTGAGGCTGGTCAGGAATCAAAAGGAGGATATAGGAGGTTGAGTAATTGTTCTATTATCAGCTTTTCAGAGAGGCCAGCCTTCCCCACCCTCAGCAGGGCCTACCTTCATTTTCCTTTGTCGTGGCAACCTCCTCATTTCCTGTTACAATTTGTTTACACAATAGGTTGTCATCTATTTGTTTACTGACTGTCCTGTCCTTGGGATATTAGTACCTGGAGGCCTATCTTCCTCCTCTGGTATGTCCTCAGCAGTTTAGCAAGGTGTGTGGGACATAAGATACCTGAATAAACATTTGTTGAATGAATAAATGGCTCTCTCCAGAATCTAGCAGAACCCAAGTGCTCTATGAATAAAGATTGCTGATGAGTGATGGTGGCCAGAAGTGGTTAAGGAAGGAAGCAGGATTTGATATGGCTTCAGAGCAGCACCTTCGACACAGTTGGTCTGTTCAGAATATTTTTATTTGGGAAATGTTCCTGAAAACTACATGGGGGTGGGGGGTGGGGGGTTCTAATCATAAAGTGTTTGAGAGGAAAGGTGCTGAACCACGGTCTTCCTTTCTCCCAGGCACACTGGGGCTCCCAACCAGATCTATCAGTGACCCTTTCCCAATATTTTTCAAACTTGAACTGGAGATACTCCTTTTTCCTCTGACCAGTCAGCTACAAGGATGTGTACAAGGCAGCTCTGTCTTTTACCCTCCTCCTTCTCCCTCACCCCCATGCACCCTTCCCCCCTCTCCCCCTAAGCTGGTCTGTGAGGAGGAAGCCAAAAGGCAGGGATTCAAAGGCAGCACACGGGGAGGGAGCCAGCCCTGATGGCCAGGGTCCAGGTGACAAGTCCTTTCCAAAGCTTAACTGTTGAGCTTCAAATCCGTGAGCCAACCCTGTGTTCTCTTGTAAATAACCTCCCTAAAAAACAAAACACTTGAGCAGTGAGGTGGAGTTCAAGAATCCTAAATAGTGCAAGTGTGCGTAGGTAGACAGGAGTAGGGAGGGGCTCTGGACAAAACCACAGAGATTAGATTATGATTTTTTTTTTAAAGATTTATTTATTTAGGCATACAAGAACTGGGGTACAGGCCAGAGGTACAGGAGGTGAGAGGATTTACCAGAGACAAAGTGGGGAGCAGAACAGGCAGACTAAAGGAAATACACTGCTGAGGGGAGCAGCGGGCTAGACAGGAGAGGTCTGCTGGGCCATATGGGTAGCTCCCTGGCCAGGGATCGTACTCATGCTGCAGCTGCTGTGGATAGCTTCATAGTGCAGCGTTATTAACCCACTGCGCCACCAGGGAGGCCCTAGATTATGATATTTTTTTTTAGGAAAGCCTATAACTAAACACTTAAATGACTTTCAGCCAATGCATGTTACTGCTCTGTGTAGTATGATCCTCATTTATAATTAGTTTTTGCCATTTAAATAGGAAGTAAAATGTGATAAGATGAGGAGATAATGTTCCATGGAAAAAGATGGGTATGAATAATTACAGAGCAAGAGTACAACTATAGAGCTGAATGATGCTGTGAAGTTGCACAAACTTTAGTCACACAGTCAATCAGAGATACTATCTCTCAGCGTTGTTGAGAGTAAATAAAAAAGTATATAAAGTGCCTAGCACAGTGCTGGCATTTAACAAATGATATGTTTCCTTCTTTATGTTAAACATAAAACTCATTGCATTAAAAATTCAAAGACAGTAGAACAAACAGATCTAAATGTTAATAGTACTTGTGTTGTATTTATTGATTCGTCTAACAAATAGTTACTGAATACCCACAATATACAGGGACTAGGGTTCGAACAGTGCACAAAATGGAAAAAGTCCTTGACTACATAGCTCAAACTCCTCTGAATACACAACACACAATAAATTAAAGAAATTCAATACACAATAAATTAAATAGTGGGTTATATGTCCTGAAGAGCTATGGTTAGGGAGTGTCTGGTATTTATCTGTGTGGAGGTAATGGAACCATTTTTTTACTCCAAATCCTGAAAAGCCTTACTAAGAAAGTGATATTTGAATAAAGCCTTGAAAGACAAGAAGTTAGAAGGACTATGGAGGATTTTTTTTCCCTTTTCATATTTACTTTCTTGATTTTTAAAAATGACTATTTGGAATCTGATTTTTAAATGAAAAAATTTAAATTCAAACTAAAATTGGAATCTTGCTAGAAGCATTTATTATAGCCAACTTGTATGATTTTTTAGGAAAACTCACAACAAAACACTTAAATGAGAGAGACTTATGACCTCTAGCCAACTACCTTATCAGTGGTGTTTTAGGTTTAAAAAAGTTTTTTCCTTATCACTTTTTCTCAAATATTGTTAACTCTGCTAGAAGGCAAGTAATATTTTATCCGTTTTATAAATTGAAAATGAACTTCCTCAAGGTCATACATTTCATGTTAGAATGGATTCTTAAAATTCAGGTTTTATGCTCCAGATGCTGTGTTCTCTGTTAAATTTATATTTCTTACAACCCATATATACATGATCATTTATCTTCTCCCAAAATTTATATATTTATCTATACCTTCAGAAACACTGATCAATAATTTCTAACAACTCAGCAGTTATTTATTGTGGTTACTAGAGTAAAAATTGCAACAATAGAACAGTCCCTATGGACTGGGAGTGTATATCAGTGTTTTAGTGGAATTGTATTATCGAATAAACCATACAGCAGTGACCTATGTGTGTTATTTAGTATGATGATTTAAAAACATTACCCTTATTTTAAATTTTTTCTAAATTTGTTTTGCTGAATGTGACAGTGATGTACTGCTAACATCAATCACGGTTATATTCTGGAATAATTTGCATGTAGCCATTGTAATCATTGACATTTTTAAACAAAAATGATGGTTGGAAAAGTGCCCCTTTAGCTTGTTCGGAGTGAGTAGAATATTCCACTTTTCTAAAGCCTGATCCCCAGTCTACAGTCTTCATCCTGACTTCCTTTGCAAACTTTCTGCCCACTTCGATGACAATTTTAGCTCAAACGCAGCATTTTTATTGCAACTCAGAATCAAAACATACAATTAAACTAAAAACAGTAGTGACATTCTAACTAAAATGCATAAAACATAATTACTAAAAATATTGGCTTAGACTTTGATATAATTAACCTTATAATCTATCAACAAAAGTATAGGTTTTCTGTTAAGAGTCCTGAAAAATATGCTTGAGGCTTAGAAATGGTAGTTTTAAAATGAAATGAGAATGACCTCTTGTTCCTATAGTCCAAAAAAGGAGTAAAGAGTGAGAAAATTACTTAGCTGATAGTGAAATAATTTGCCTCAAAAGTACTTTGATAGGGCCTCCCCTGGTGGCACAGGTGATTGAGCGCCGTGCTGTGAAGCTGCCTGCAGCCTTTGCAGCGCTGGTTCGATCCCCGCCGGCTGGCAAGATTCCCACATGGCGCAGCAGACCTCTCTTGTCTTGCCTGCTGCTCCCCTCAGCATTGTATTTCATCAATCTGCCTGTTCTGCTCCCCGCTCTGTCTCTGGTGAATCCTCTCACCCTTCTGCGTGTCTGGCCTGTATCCCTGTTCTTGTGTAAATGATAAATAAATCTTTAAAAAAAAAAAAGGTACTTTGATAATCTAATATGTGTAGCAAGATATAGATATGGCTGTAAGTTACATGAGACAAAATGTGAAACCTATCAAGTATTAGCACAAAGTAGGTGTCCAATATCTGCTAGTTGCCTCTTCATCTGAATCTGCATTTGTTTGGACAGCAGAATAGATGGAATGATGGCACTTACCATTTCTACCTTTCACAAAATCTCTTTTGTTACCATTTCCTCAACTTATATTAGCTTGCTGACTTTGGTGTTAAACTAAATAGAATTTTTTTAAAAAATGAGCCCCCAATATATCCCTAGCATGATACATGTATTTGAAACCTTATTTTAACTGGCATCCCTTTAAGTCTCTTTTCCTCCCAAACTTCAGAAAGGACTCAGAGTTGAGTGGAGGCTTTTCCAGGTCACAACCTGCTCATAAAGGCAATGGTATATTTAAACTTGTGTCATTGTCAAAACTTGTAAGAAAGTGTTCAAATATTTAAAAAGAAAAATAGACAGTTTGAAGGGCAAAGAAAAATAGCTTTGATCCATAATAATTTTACCAGGAGCCATTTGCAAGTTCTGTTTTGCAGTCTGCACATGTACCTGCAGATCATAAAGCATTTTGTGAAACTAAAGCAGAAAACTCCCCAGCGTGGGCGATGAATGCAGTCTCATCCTTCCCTGCTCATTTTATCTTGCAGAACTTCCCTAAGCTGTAATTCTTGCTTCTGTGATTCTTAGATTTCATCTCTGGCAAGAATGAACTCTTCACTACTGGGGAGGAGGATCTGACAACATAAGCAGCAAATGCAATGTTATCCAAGAGGGCAGTTCCTAGGTTCCCTATTTGTCATAGTATTCAAGCACTCAGCTCACGATGGTTAACCCGTGCTGGCAGAAAATACAAATTAATGCTGTTTCCCTGCCTTTCCCTATGAGAAATGCAGAAAACAAAACTATCATAGATTTTAGAGTTTGGGATTCTGCTCTTCAAATCTCCAGTGAGAGCAGTAAGGAAGCATGTTGGGAAAGATTATAATCAAAAGGGGCTGCTATTCTTCCATCTCCCCACACTCTCTCCTTGAAAAACTAAAAACTTAAGCAAAACTTGGCCAAGAAGCTTTCAAACTGCTGATCCTCCATCAATTTTTGAAGTGAGACACTGGCGTCAGCTGATTCTTTAGCAGCACAACTCCACTGAGATCATGTCAAATACAGCAGCAATCCTGGACTGTCCATGTCAGTTTTTTTTTTAAAGATTTATTTGTTTAAATAAGAACTAGGGTACAGGCCAGAGGAGCGGGAGGGTGAGAGAATTCACAGGAGACAGAGAGGGGAACAGAACAGGCAGATGGACCGAAAACACTGCTGAGGGGAGCAGCGGGTGAGACAGGAGAGGTCTGCCGCGCCATGTGGGATTCTTCCTGGCCAGCCGGGAATCGAACCAGCGCTGCAGAAGCTGTGGACAGCTTCACAGCCCTGTGCTCAACCTGCTGTGCCACAGGGGAGACTCACACGTCAGATGGTTTTTTTAAAAACATTTTAAAGTAGCAAAATATACGTAACACATAATTTTTTTTTTTAGCCAGTTTTAGGTGTACAAGTCAGTGGCATTAATTACATTCATGAACAAAGTACGTTCATGCATTCACTCATTCAACCAATCTAAAACGATGCATACTAGGGGTCAGACATCATGACCTGTGAGCAAAATAAAGCTCCCTGGCTTCTTGGGGTTTTCTTCATTCTAGCAGAGCAAGGCAGAAAATGAACAGTTAACATAATAAGTAAATAGGCTGGGTGACCTGTGAGCCTGTTGTGGTGCTCCCAGGGTCTGCAGGTTTCTGTGTTCTTCAAATACCTCAGAGACCTTTGCTCTTCTATCTCTTCCCTTTCAAAGGCCCACCTCTGATGACAGCTAGTGATTTTGGAGAGTTCATTGGTAACCTGATTGTGTAATTAATAAAAGAGTTGTGCTCATTTGAACCGATCTTTTACTAAATATACAACAAACTCTGATAGCAGTTGGGCTGTCAATAAAAATGGGTTAAAGTTCCCAGTTCCACACCAGTAGCATGCTATTCACAACAAAAGTCTTCACTTTGAGAATAAGTGTCAAGACACAGAATTCAAACAGAAAGACATGTTTTCTTTACCATTAATGTGATGATTTTTATAAAAAAGGGGGGGTTGTAGGGCCTCCCTGGTGGTGCAAGGGGTTAAGTCTTAACACTATGAAGCTATCAGCAGCCTCTGCAGCAATGAGTTGGATCCCCAGCCCGGGAGCTAACCCACATGGTGCAGCAGACCTCTCCTGTCTCGCCTGCTGCTCCCCTCAACAGTGTATTCCAGTAGATCAGCCTGTTTTGCTCCTCACTCTTTCTCTGGTGAATCCTCTCACCCCCTGCATGTTTGACCTATAGCCCCGCTCTTGTATGCATAAATAAATCATTCTTTTTTTAAAAAGGGGGGTTGTATAAAAAATTTGTATTTTGAATATCCTATCTCCTTTAAAATTTAAAGTGGTCAAGGAGGGAGAGGAGGGGATGGTTTTTTGTGCCCTGCACTGATAATGGAAAAGGGATTCAGAAATACTCTTGTCAATTGCAAGGGTGTTGGCAGATGCTTCCTATAAAATAATTAGGCTCTGTGGGTTGTAAGGAGCACTTGTATACTGTAATAGGAGTTTATTTTAAGAATATCCTAGGAGGACAATCGTAAGTACATAATTGTAATACTGGACCACACCTTGATCATCATCAAAATTAACACTCTAATATGGGACAAATGGACACATGTTTCTAACTGCAATATTCTAAAAGGATGTGACATCACTGCTTTAGTAATGTATTATTCCAGCCAGAAATCCATAAACTTGGGAAAACACTAGTAAAATTAATTTGAGGGACGGTCCATGAAATAACTGATTAAAAAAATACTAATATTATAAAAGACAAGAATAGGCTGTAAAACTTGCAAATCAAAGAGTGGGGGTGGCCAACTGTCCTGTTTGCCTGGTACTGAGTGGTTTCCCAGAATGCAGGACTTTCAGAAAATTTAAACAGATGAGTTGGTCATCCTCATAAGGAGACAGAATGATGAAATGCAGTATGTGAAATGTGTGATCTGGATTGGAGTGAGAAATACTGCAAAAAAACATTATCAAGATAATTTGCAGAAATTGAAAGTGGGCTTTAAAAATATTATAGAATATATAACAAAATTTCCCATTTTTACCAATTTTTGGATGTACAGTTCACTGATACTGAGGACATCCACAATGCTGTGCAACCATCATCATCATCCATTTCCAGAAAATCCTCATCATTCCAAAGAGAAACTAAAACACATTAAATAATAGATTTACCTCTTCACCAGCCTTGGTAACCACCATGATACTTTCTGCCTATTCTGGGTACCTCATATAACTGGAATCATAAAACATTTGTCCTTTTGTGTCTAGCTTATTTTACTTAGCATAATATTTTCAAAGTTCTTTCATGCTGTAGCATTAATAAGAATCTCATTCCTTTCTAAGGCTGGATAGTATTCCATTGTTTGTAGACAGTGCATTTTCTTTGTCCATTCATCTATTGATGGACATTTGGGTTGTTTCCACCTTTTGCCTTCTGCAAACAATGCTGCTATCAACATTGGTATAAAATCACAGACTTTTAAAGTATTACATCAATGTAAAATTTCCTGAATTTGATGCCTTTATTGTGTTGCATAAGAAAACATGCTTGCTCTAAGGAAATACATACTGAAATACTAAGAAGTGGTGTGAAGTATGCCTCCTATTCTCAAATACTTCAGAAAAAAATAAGAGCAAGACAAAGGAAATGGGGCAAAAAAGTTAAAATTGATGAATCTGAGTAAAAAATAGATGAGTTATCTGTATTACCCCTGCAGCTTTTCCACAACTTAAAAAATTAAAACTATGTGGGCAAGAAAGAAGAGAAAAAAAATTCATTTATGATAATCAGACTTGCGGATAGAGAGGATTTGGTGAAAAGCCAGTCCATACAGAGCCTGGAACTTAATAGGGGACTGGAAAGAACTCAGGAGTCATCACAGTTTAATCAGAAGCTGGCTGGCTGACTACTCCACCCATTTCTGCAACTCTGCTGTTATGGTTTCTCAACTATTCTCTGCTTCTTCCTCAGCTGCTCCTGCTCCTACCAACAAATTTCTCCATTCTGTCCTCTCTTCCTCCTGTCTTCAGCTTGTGCATAGCTTCTGCTTCCTTGTGGTTTCTGCTTCCCCTTCTGTGTGTGTGTGTGTGTGTGTGTGTGTGTTGGCTGCTGCCAACATCTTCCTTCTGCACGACAGCTGTGGTGTGATCACATGGTACAGGGTTTGATAACCTTTGCCTAGAAGGAGCTGCAGCCATGACATGTAAGTGCATTTCTGGTCAGTCCAACTCAGCTTCAGAGACTATGCGTGGAGTACTTAGGTGTGGTTTAGGTTAGTGGCTAGTTGGTGTTAAGAGTGTGTGGTGGGAAGAAAAAACAAACCACCAAAGCTCACCCCCAACATTGTGATCCATGTACTTGACTAGTCTTGGAAACATGAAAAAAATAGAAACTGTGTATAGAAGTTCAAGAGGATTGGAGGAGACAAGATATCATTGTAACCTTGGGAAAAAATTAATGTTCAGTATTAGAAAAGTGATTCTCTCCCTTCTTCCCTCTATTCATCCCTCCCTCCCACAAATATTCATTAAGCGAAAGGCATATAATGAATGCTATGGGGAAACTAAATTGTGTAAAATGTGGTCTGTGCCACAGAGGCTTATAGTCTGGGACAATGTTTTCAACCCTTTAGTGATCAGTAGACTGTGAAATCAAATTAATACATCTGTCATGCATCTAAAAAATGCAGTGAAAGAGAAAATCATTAGCGTCAATCACAGGTGAATATTGTTTAGTGAATGTTTTAATGTATATGTGTGTGTACATGGGATTGTGATATAAAATGTATTTCTACTGTGTGTTAGAGACTAACTCTCTGAAAGCCATTCATCTAGTAGAAATTAACCCTATAGCTTCAGTGATCATCATGTGCTGATTCATATCTCCAGCCCACAACTTTTTCCTGAGCTCCAGATATGGCTATCCAACTGTCAGTTGCCTCAATGTCCAAAATTCCTACATCATCTTCCTCCTCAAAATGTTCTCTCTCCTCATCTTGTCTGTTGGTTAGTGACACCGACACTCACCTGGTAAATCAAGTCAGCAGCCCAGGAGTTCTCTAGTAGAGCCTCCATTTCTACTCAGCCCTCACATCCAGTTGGCCAGTCCCCTTCCCTCCATCCTAACACTCACCAACACTCCCTGGTTTCCACTCTCCATCATTTCTCACCTGGTTTCTTGCCATACGTTCCTGACTAGTTTCCCTGCCTTTGATCTTCCCCAAAATACTGATGTGATGTTTTTGTTCCTGGTTGAAAACCCTTCAATGCTGCCACACTGCTTTCCAATTAATATCCAACCATGAGATCTAAAGTTTTTCTGGATCTGCCTCTGCTGCCTTCTTTAGCATCAATTGCTGATCCTCTCTCAGCTATTTGGTTCTACCAACCAGTTAAGATTCCCAAACAGCTCAGGAACGCTCATGTTTCTACAACTCTTACTCCTGTCTTGAATATGCTTTCTTTGTATCTATATCCTACCCCTTTTGGATAAAGCTTTCTTGGGCCACCTGACCTGGGGACCACTACTGACCTTCTTCCAAGGCTTCCCTAGCATGTTGGGCATGGCACACTGTTCCTACACTGATCAAATTGCATGGCCATTGCTACTTGGGCTGGCTTGCTTATGAGCTAGCTAACAGCAAGGCCTCTGTTTGGTACCGATGAAACATTTATTTAAAGAACAATGATGAGATTGCTCAATAGCCTACTCCTTCATAGTAGTGATAGTACAATGGTAATGTTAAATAATTCTTGCAAAAATTGTAGTTTTTGAAAATCACTAGAACTAGAGGATTACAGATTGGCCAGATATGCTTTGCCTAATCTAATTCTGATTCCATCATTCACTTTTCTACCACCCCCTTCTCTGGTTACTATAACATGAGAATAAGAGAACATTGCCATCTGTCTGAGGGAAATATCCAGGAATTCTCCCACCAACAGGTCCGTGTGTGTGTTTATGTGTGTGTGTGTTTTAACAAATAGGAGAAGAAGAAGAAGGAGGAGAAGAAAAAAGAGTAGAGGATAAATAGGAGGATGCAATATTAGAAAAGAAGGTAAGAGACACCATGTATGATGTTTACTGCATTGTTCTTTGGCCTTAGGGAGGTAGAGCAGATCCTTTTGTTGCTTACTTTAGACCTGAACCTGCTTGAAAGTAGGGTGCCTGGCCCAGAGTGACTTAGGGAAACTTCCAGTCCTGACACTATAATACAAAGATCTAAAACCATCAGATGAATTCACTTGTTCCCATAGAACCACCTTGATGATCTCACAGTCCTTGACATTGGGGGCATAGTGACAACAAAGATGTGACCACTGTTTAGAAGAAGGGAATTTTTCATGTTCCTGTACATAGTTTTTTGTTGTCCTGGACTTTCATTTTCTCATGTTTTGTGTGACGTAAGTGAGATCTAGCCACTTCTAAGTTATTCAGCCATTCTGCCTTCATGCAAAGATCTGGAGCCAGAAATTAGGCTCCAAGAGTCCACTCCTCATCCAAATGAACCAGCTGTGGAGAGAGAATGTTCTTGAGATTTACTTCCCTTGTATGTCATTCAGATGCAATGTTACTGCCTTCGCTCACTTGTGAGGAGTCACTGAATTAAAATATGTAAGGCAGCCAGCAGAGATCCAGTGATATAACAGTTGCTAGATGTAACTCTCCTTCCTGATCATCAGAGAACAGAGGGGGCATCAAGGCCAAACTAGGAAGAGGGTGGCACAAGCTCATGTCCCCACCACCCTCGGTGCCTCCATGCTGTATGGCATGGTAGAGGCACAGTGGAAGGATTTTGTTCATAAGTGCAATAAATGGCCCAGTTATAGATTTGCAAATAAAGTAAATGCTGAAGCATTCTTTAAAGTATAGCTTTGGGGCCTCCCCGGTGGCGCAGCGGTTGAGCGCTGGGTTGCGAAGCTGCCCGCAGCCTCTGCGGCGCCGGTTCGATCCCTGGCTGCTCCTCGGCCACCGGAGGAGGGTCCCACATGGCGCGCAGACCTCTCCTGCCGCCCGCTGCTCCCCTCAGCAGTGTACTTCGGTCCTTCTGCCTGCTCTGCTCCCCTCTCTGGCTCTGGTGAATTCTCTCACCCTCCCGCGCTTCTGACTGTACCCAGTGCATGTATAAACGAAACAAACAAACAAATAAATAAATAAAACATGCCTCTATAAAAGAAAAAAAAAAATAAAGTATAGCTTTGGTGCTACATGTTATATGCCTTTCTCATCTTTGAGGGGAGGTGGAAGTCAGGAAACTATAACAGGTTTTACCATCTAATTAGTCACTTGATCTTAATAGAAAAATGACAGGGTCCTTTGGGCCTTTCTGTACTTATCTAGGTCATTTCTCGCTTTTTCTCACAGTACATCAATTCTGCACTACTCTTACAAGTAACAACATCTGGAATAAATATGACTTCTCAAAAGGTCAGTGTGTGCATCTTTAAGCTGAGCTACAGAGCAGTACTTTAAATCATAACATTCCATTTCCAAAAGCAATGATGTTTGTAAGGCAGTTTGTTGGATAAAGTTAGAGAAGGGATTCACTTGAAATTCTATCCTGATCATTTTTGGTCATTAAAAACCTAACACTTTCCCAACAACATCTCTGATGCGTTCTCAGAAAGCCCCTCATTCTCATTCCCACTGGAAGAACAGTATTTCCTGGATTCGATAGCAAAAATAATTATTCCCTGACCATTGAGCAATGTGAGATCCTCCTGGCTGGACCCATTTGCAGAGTCTGCTGTGACCTCTAAATTTCTGAGACATATCCCAAGGGCAAGGATGCTTATTCTTGGGAATTGCTCATGCCTGGAGCGGAATCTGGCTGAAGAGTCCTCTATCTTTTCCTAAGGCTTTGCCCGAGGGTTGTACTGGTACAGAACTCTCCCTTATTCTCAGTTTCAGGTACTAGATGCTGCTGCACTTGTCACTGACAGATTGTTATCTAAGGAGATAACAATCAATATCCTCTATGTGCGAATATCCTCTATGTACGATATTCAACTCCTGCTTTGGCTTGACCTTCTCCTACCTATTCAATCTTGTGTGTGTTTTTTTTTTTTCCCAGTCATCATTTGCTTTCTGCATCTATCAGGTCAGTTTCTTTTTCTTGCCCCCTAATACTGTGGTCATGTCTGGGCTTTGTGTTATCTCTTCACCTGCTAGGCATTTTATTCTTTTTTCCCCTTAGCCAAATCCTTCTAGCCCTTCAAGGCCCAAGTAGAATCTGGTGTGAGCATGCATGCGTGGTGCGTGCGTGCGTGCGTGAGTGCGTGTGTGGGTGTGTATTCTGGATCCTCAAGCCTCTTTATTATTAATTGTTGATATTATTCTATCATTTATTCTTGCAACAAATATTTACCAAGATCCCACTAATGGTTGGTCACTGTTTTAGAACTCAGGATTACCATGGTGAAGAAACAAAATCTTTGCCTTCTTGAAACTCATTTTCTAATATAAAAGACAGACATTGAGCTAGTAAATAAACAAGTACTGTAGCTTCAGATTGAGTCAAGTGCTATGAGAAAATAACAAACAGGCGGGATAAGGGCAAGAGCGTGACTGTGGGAGTAGAGGCTGCTTTCCATATGGATAAAGAAGGTGTCTTTGAGGAGGAGATTTGATATTTGAGCAGACTTGAATTATAAGAAGAAATCAACCAAGAACCAACCTGAATGGTGCTCCAGGTAAAGGGAACAGGAGGTAGAACCCAGTGAGAGTTCAGGTTGGATATAAAAAAATCCAAGTACCTAAAAATGAATATCTAGGAAGAGAGTGTAGATAGAGAAGGGACCAGATTCCTGGGGCTCAACAGCATTTAGAGGTCAAGGAAAAGCCAAAATGATTTATGGCCATTGAGGTTTTCCATATACCCAAAGATATCCATGCTGATGTGTGTTGTGCCACTGTCATGTGTAGCGGACACAATATGATAACCATGACTGCAAGCTTCTTGTGTTTGCTGGAGTCTCTCCACAAGAATGGCAGTAAAGGCCCAAAGTGTTTGGCTGGGGCCCATCACTGTTCCAGTACTTGTTGAACATGTATTTCTTATTGTTCCAAATTTTCTCACAGAGCAGAGGGTATGCTGCCAGGCATTTGGTGGAAATGTAGCTATTTCTTTTCCCACGACTACATCTGTGAATTAGTCAACAATCCTCAGACTTATTTTACTGGCAGTAACCTGATGCACAGAGATAAACTAACTTATGGACAGCCCAAGCTGAGTCAATGGTTAGCCACAGGAAACACTGTGGGCTGAGAACTGCTACATTACAGTCACCTGGAGAGCGGGTCTAAAAAAAATTACTGACATATAAGGGTCATCTACTAAGGGTTTTACAGACAGAAATTCGATCCTTGCAGTAACTCTAGGACTTAGGCATTATTGGTCCCATTTTACAGATCTGGACACTGAGTCATGAGAGTCATATAGTAATCAAGTGGCAGATTAGTCTGGCTCTGGAATCCAGGCTTTTGACCAGAAAACTACACAATCTGCTGAAACAGAACACCTGAGACAGGGACAAAAGACTAATCTGTATGTACAAAAGTCTCTGGGACAGTTGTACGTAAATGAAAATTGAAGGTTCATGCAATCTTATACTTGTTCTTTGAAGTTCACATGGACATCTTAATATTCGCTCTAAGTTATTTATTGTTACCACTTCTAAGTATTCATATTTAATTTATTAGCATCTCACAGACTTTTCTGAGTAGTATTTTGTTAAACATGGAAAACAACTGACTACATAGTTTATCATTTCAGGAGCAAAACACATAATTGAACATTAAACCAGCTTGCATTGTTTAATATGTTGGCAGTATTTGCCTAACAATTTAAAGCCTCACGTCACCAAAACTGACACAACCTACCTTCAATAAGTACTCTGTACTTATGATTGGACATATTTATCCACTCAGACTGTAAACAATAATGAATCAGTCACACACATGACCAACAAAATAGCATGGACTCTACGGTTGAAGAAGGTGAGAATGTGGCATATTGCAGTGCTGCACTCCTTGGGCTGATTAGGACAAAACCTCTTGATTATTTTGTCTTTTTCCTGACCCTTTGTTCCTAAGGCATACAGCTGGGGGGGAAGGATGGGGGGGTGTCAAAGCCGGGAGGGAAGAGCACAAGGGACTGTGGTGATAGATCACCTGTGCTATAGTGGTGGGAAAACTATGGAGACTACACCAGAGGGAAGAAATCAAATATGGTACAAAAATTAACAATGATGTATGAAAATTAAAAAAAAAACAATTAAAAAAAGAAAAAACCTCTTGAGATATGGAGTGGCCCAGAGCCCTCCAAAATCAATCTATAGAGTATTCTCTGATCACCTTCATGGATGGTCTCAGAGCTTGTGGGATAAAAGGGAAACGGAGATACAAAGGTATCCAAAAAAAAAAAAAAAAAAAAGGAAATGAATCCAGTTCTCAGGTGAAAAATGAAATGTGTTGAATATATAAGACCTTTAGATCACAGGAGATAACATGTAGTAAACTCATTTCTGTTGATAAGGAATTGTGTTTTATTGTCACAGATCCACCCAAATTGACCCTGGGGGTTGCGTCATTTGCACAAAGAGACTGGTTTCACCTGTTTGCAACTGTTAAACTGTTAGTCATCAGTTCAGAGGTTGCTTAAGTCAGTTTCCCCAGTAGTTTATCATATACACGCTTTTTATCCCACAATAGAAAGCAACAAAGGCTACGCACCTGTTGTATATTATCAAAGAAGAAAAAAACAATTTGGAATAGAAATGAGGGCATGAGACTAAAGAGAACTGAAATCTGAGTCTTGTGTTTGTAAAGAGAAAAAGGAAAACATAAAAAGGGTGAAAAGTAAAGAGAGAGGTTAGTGGTGGAAATGGGGAATTGGGATGAATATCTATGATTTACGTCTTGGCTATAGGGCTGCCAGATGAAAAAGAGAAAGAAGATAAGAAGAAGGAAAAATCCAAGATGCTAAATTGATTTGAGTTTCAGATAAACCATAGGTAAAGTTTTGGTATGTTTGTTCCGTATAATAGCTGAGATGTGCACTAAAAATTTATTTGCTCTTTAAATGAAATTCAACTTTAGCTGAGAGTCCTATATTTTATCTGGCAGCCCTACTTGAGTAGTACCCTTTAATCTCAGTTTGAAAAATCCTTTTAGAAAACAGATGTCTTCAGGAAACTGGGTCATGGATTCAACAGCATAAATACTTGCTAATTATGCTTCACAGTGTGATAGGATTATATATAAATAAATGAGCCATAGTAATGACTGAATCTTAGCTATTTTGATTTGGAAAAAACACCCCTTTTATTTATCTATTTGGTATGTGTAGGAATAAATTAAAAATGGGCACCAATTCTAAGACTTAGAGACAAGAAAACACCCAACTTCATTCATTTACTCCTTCTCTGCTTACCTTTTATCATACAAGGGCTTGCTGTTATGTTTTGTTAAACTTTTATCTTAGTGATCAAAATAATTACCATATGTGGACTCCCTGACCCAGTTGCTTAAATAATTCTACGTGGTAATAATTTAAATTTAGTGAGATAAGAGACCCACCCAGGGAAAAACAAAGGTCCAAAGAAAGAGCAGACTTACCACTTCTTTGCTGCTCAAACTTACTGCATTCTGTCCAATGAATGACATTGTCCTCAAAGACCACCTGCTGAGATAGCGAGTGAAAATCTTCTGGAAGAGGATGTGGAGACAATCTGCAGCGACAAGAGCAGGAGAAGCAACCAGGGAGTCGCTGAGCCCCCGCTCCCACCCCCCCCCCAGCCATGCTCCACGTTGTCTTTTCAGGAGACAGCCCATAGGGCCACTGCATGATGGGAAAGAATGTGGGTCTCTGGAGCCAGCTGGGATCAGTTCCTCTTTCTCTTCCAGGTCCCAGTTTCTCCATATGTAAAGCAAGGAGAATGACAGTGCTCCATGTAAGGCCATTGTGGAGATTGAGAGAGCACCTGTAGCCCTGTGAGCTGTGATGGGCCCATGTAAGCACACAGTGAGCGAAGCCTTCATCACTGGAGCACTCACTAAAATATCCAGGTCCTCTGGAGCTCCATTGTCCCTACTTTCCTCATGCTGCACTGGAGGCTTACAATATGCCTTAACTCTGGAGATAAACTGAGTGGGTTTCCGCTCCGTGCAACAAAAGGGGCCTTTTAACTGGAATCCTCAGGTGGATATAATAAATTAGATAATCCAGATGGAATTTCTACCACTCATCTGAGAAGCAATATGGAATTTAATCAACAGGTACTAAGTACCTACACTTGTCCAATACGATCCTTGTCCAATACTGCTTTGTCTTGGGGACACAAGGCAAAAATTCTCTAAATGACAATGAAATATTTGCGTATCTGTTCACATCTTCAGCCAGAAGTGATGACGTTAGTCCCAGATTTACAGATTGTAGAAGAAATGAAAAAAAATTTGGGCCTCCCCTGGTGGCACAGCGGTAGAGCGCTGGGCTGCGAAGCTGCCTGTCGGCCTCTGCAGTGCCGGTTCCATCCCCGGCCGCCAGCGAGGGTCCCACACAGCACGCAGACCTCTCCTGCCGCGTCTGCTGCTCCCCTCAGCAGTGTATTTCATCACTCTGCCTGTTCTGTTCCCTGCTTTGGCTCTGGTGAATTCTCTCACCCTCCTGCGCTTCTGACTGTACCCAGTGCTTGTATAAATAAATAAATAAATCTTTAAAAAAAATTTTTTTAATAAGAAATAGAAACAATAAAAAAATTCCATTTTTCTTTTACTGAGTGGAGTCCATATTTTGGCCAAAACTTATATTTTGTTGTCTAAATGGGCCTCAAAGTGTAACCTTTAATTTCAAATATTTTAGGAGGAAATAACTTTTCACAATTATGTTTTGAAAACCTCTATGGTAACCCAAGGGAGAAATATCTGCTGACTGATGGAAATTTAAACCTAGCATTCAAGAGAGAGGTTAGGGCTCTAAATCTATAAATTGGGAAATCTTTAGCATATGGTGATTAAAGCTGTAGAATAAATGTAACAAATAGGAAGGAGGAATTATGTAAACTGAAAAGAACACAAAGTTTAATAATTTAGGGCCTTTTCCCAAAAATCTACCATCATCAGAGTCATGTAGGAGCCATTGTTCCTAGACCTCACCTAAATTGTTGAGGCCAAGAAGACCCCAGGAACTTGCATTTTTAAAAAGCATCCCAGGTGACTCTCAAGCAAACAAGTTTGAGCCCCACAGAACTGAGAGTGTACTTGCACACCGGCAAAGAAATAGATGCCCAAAAAAGAGTCCTTAGCAAATTTCCTTCTGGTAGGTGGCTGAGTACAAATATGCCATGGTGGATTACTTGGGGGTTTTCTTGGGGGCAGCATTTTCCTTGGCTTGGTTATTGCAGTGCATTGGAGTTACAGAAGGAGAGGTGGTGGCAGACTCAGAGGCTGTGTAGAATAAAAGGAGAAGGCTCACTTAGAGTAGTAATGGTAAAATGTCTCTGAGTTACCCTATGTTCAGCCTAGCCTTGTACTGCTAGGCCCAGGCCCCCTTTGCATCCTCTGTCTTTGGGGTGAGGAAGTGGCACTGATATAGGCCAGAACCCAAGCATTGTAAGTGATTGAGGTACCAGCAAGTATAAACCCTTGACCCCAAAGTTGCCTTTCCAGAGATTTGAGAATGGGGTCACACTGGATGTTAGAATGTGTCCCCAAGTGCACTCCAGTGGGCTGTTGAGGCATGTTTGGAGAGTTTATTTGAAGATGGCAGCCTGTGTACCATGTGGGAGAATCACACTCCTGCCCAGAGAGCTGCAGTTGGCCCTCCTTGTGGCAGGAGGCAAAGAGTAGAGTCAAACTATTTCTAATGGCGTAAGGTGTGCCACTTTTGGTGGTGCTTTGTAGCCAATCTTGTACAACACCTGGATTTTAATTTTTAATTTTTTAATTAATTTTTTTCTTACATCATGGTAGTCCTCATAGTTTTCTGCCACATATTCCCTGTGAACCATCACCATAGTCCTGTGCTCTTCCCTCCCCTGTTTTGGCCCCTCTCTCTTCTTCCCTTCTGTATGCCTCAGATCTATGGTCACCTTGCAAGTTCTGTATTTTTCTTGACCTTTTGCTTGCACCTTAATATTTGACTCATGACTATTTTGTAAGGAAATATTTCCACAATCTATAGCATTTTTTAACTCACTAGTTTCATCTTTTAGGGCAAACTTAAAGGTGTGACTCTTACAGAGCCTGATACAACCCAGGAGTGACAAGTTGCCAACCTTCAGGAGTGGGTAGAATTTCTTGTCAAGGTGCCCATTTCTGTAGACAAGTGGATTGTGGGGCAGCTGGAATTGTTATAAATGTAAAGGGGTCATTCTGGAATAAAAATGTTTATAGCTTGATCCCCAGCCTTGAATGATTGGGCTGTGAGATCCATTCATTACTGAAAGAGAATGTGAGTTTTTCCACTTTGCCTCCTGAAGGGAGCACATGTCAGTGTTAATTGAAATATACCTTACACTTTCCTTTAGGATGGAGGAGGAAGGAAGTCTGGGCAGCTTAAACACAAGCATTTATAATAGCTATTTTATGTATCGTGGGGGTTAGAGTCTTAAAATCGTTTTGTCCTCAGAGAAAAGCACCGAAGAGAGATGAAGAGGCATGAAGCAAGGAGGGTAAGCTCGTAAATGTGTGAGGCATAAATGTTTATGCTTATTTTTCCTTGTTATGCATGCTTATTATAAATATTTCTACAATCACAGAAATATAATCTCATCTTCTATAGACAAGCTGGGTTAATGGCTTAAATATTCTTGAAATTTTAGATACACACTCACATGGGTGATCAAGAAACTACTTTCTATAAAAGGATCGAGAAGACATAAAACCCTGGGAAAACACAGTCCCTGTGGGAGGGATGAGATAAATGCCTGACATGCATTATATTAACCATACTCAGAGACAAGGAGCAAATGGTCGAAAGTGACAGCAAACTGAGGCGTGCCTGCGATGGATAGCCAGACTTCATCCTTACATGCATACCAGAAGCCCGAAGATTCACCAAGCTCCCTGATGCAGACGCATCTGTCCCTTCTTTAAATCCGATTTTCTTACCATCTGTTCTTTTACTCCGACTGTGGCTGTAAACAAAGTTTAAGCACAGCGATGCATTGTGTTGCCAGGCAGCTCTCCTAGCTCCTCTAAAACAAAGTCAGTTGTGGATTCAAAGACAGAGGGCCCCACTATTATTCATTCTCCCTAACAATATAAATGGTGAGAGCATGGAAATTAATTTTAGAAGTGGGATTTTTAACTTCCTTTGCTAGATGTGTTGTGATTTAACTATCTGGTTTTGAAAATTCTGTAAGGAAACAAACATCTAAGTGCATTGAGAAGATTTAGCTGGCTAGAGAGGATTTCCCCTGCCCTTGAGAACAGTGAGGACATTGTGGAGGCAGCCAACGGGAAAGGGTCAAGGAGAAACCGACAAAGCAGCTGTAGGGTGAGAGAGCTCGCTGCCTTCAAGCTTGCAGCTGACATGGGGGAGGGGGTGAAGGGCAGGAGTAGGCGAAGATGACTTAAAGATGAGTATCCAGGCTGTGAGGTTGTAGCTCTGAGAATGTACTAGAAGAGCCAACCATCTGGCAGCTGTGTGGAGGCATCAGCTGACCCCTGGCCTCCAGCTCTGGTTTTTACAGCTATATAATATTTATAATGCACTCTTCCCGGGAGAAGCTTGCTCCACACATCTTTGAATGGATTCAGTTAATCCTTTTACTGTCCCATGAGTAATTAGAAAAGTAGAGAGAAACAAACAGGAAAAAAAATTCCACATTCAAAGGGGTTCACCGCCATGGCAAAGAAGAAAATAACATTCATTCTGCTAAGCAACCGCAAGAAGAACAAAACCTTGTGATTCTTCTCCACTGATTTTCAGAGTCTAGGCAGTGGCAGAAGTAGGCAGAATTCACTCAGAGTGTTAATTTTGATCAATTGTTGATTGCGAATCACCCTGTGGCAGGGCTTGTAGTTGGGAATTTATTGAGGGGACAAGATTTTGGCAGTGTAGCAGTGGGATTGGGGTGATTGAATAAAAGTAAACACATTGAGGATTTCTTGTCATCAGAAGTGAATTACAAATATGGAAAGGAGAAAGACTAGAATAAGTTCTACGCTGTTAGATAGGGAGTGGAGGAATCAATGTGAAATCTTAGCTTTATGTAGACATGGATATAGAAATAGGTGTGTATGTAGATGTTTAGTTGTGTATGTAGATGTTTAGCTACACAGGTGTAGCTAAGACATATACACATACAAAGACGTGTGCATACATGTATGAACATATACACACATAGACAGATATACACAGAGAAATATATATTTATATACATACATATTTATATATACCCATATATACAGACATTCATATACATACATGTATATACACATATACATATGTAGAGAGATACTCACATGTATTCACTAGTTCTACCTGCTGAGAGGCCTAGAAGCAGATATCTTGGTAGAATAAACACCAGGGCTAATAGCTTGCAGGGCTTGGATTTTAAATATTATTTTCTATTTAATGGAACCATGGTTCCTTAGAGAAATGGTTGACTCTAGGGATGGGGTAGGGAAAAATAAAAGATGATACAGGAACATCTTGTACTATAAAGTAAGGAAATGTTCAAAGAATTATGGGAACATAAGCCTTAAATGAACTTCCATTGTCCAGGTCTGGGATGATTTGAGTATCACATTAAATGATAATGATTTTAATCCTTGAATAAAAGTGGAGCCTATGAGTCCACACTAACAAAAATTAAAAGACTAAGTGGAGGGGAAAGGAAAGTTCTCTCTTGCAATGGGTGGCTTAAGGCATCTGCTCACAAAATATTTAGGGATGACTCAGTGGAGAATCCTGTAAGACACCATTTTTATCAAACATAACAAGAAAACCAATAATGGGACAAATTGATATCATGTGTCTCCTAATACGATGCCACGAGAAGAGCAGATTATTATTTCTGAGGTTTTCTTCTTACAAAGGCATGAATCACAAGAAAACATCAGACAGATCCAAACTTAGGACATTCCACAAAGTAACTATGTGCTTCAAAAAATGTGAAGGTCATGAAAGGAAGGAGAAACTGAAGAAATGCTCCAAAATGAAGATAAAGAGAAATGGTAGCTGGAAAGGGCCTGGAGCTGTACAGTATGTTATTGGGGCAATCAGTGACATTTGAATGGAATCTGGGAATTACATGGTAACATTCAGTCAGTGTTGATTTTTTGATCTTGATGCTTATATTATGTAAGAGATGCCGCTTGTTTATAGAAAATACATACCGAAGAAGTAAGGAGTATGTGGGCCATGTGTCTGCAATTCTTTCTCAAATAACTCAGGAAAAAAGTTAATATGTGTGTGCCTAAACACATAGAATAAGGCAGATATGATACAAGGGGAGTGATTGGTAATCTGAATGAAAGGCATACGGGACCTTTAAGCAGTACTTTTACAACTTTTCTATATATTTACTTTTTTTTAAATAGGATCATTGTGATTGCTGAATCAAGAATAGACAGGAGGGTATACAATATATTTTTTTAAAGATTTATTTATTTATTTATACAAGCACTGGGTACAGTCAGAGAATTCTCTGAGGGTGAGAGGATTCACCAGAGCAGGGAACAGAACAGGCAGACCAACAAAATGCACTGCTGAGGGGAGCAGCGGGCGCGCAGGAGAGGTCTGTCCCGCTATGTGGGACCCTCGCCCAGCATCTGGGGATCAAACCAGTGCTGCCAGAGTCTGCAGGCAGCCCCGCAGCCCAGCACTCAACCGCTGCGCCACCAGGGGAGGCCTTCTATATATTTACATTTCAAAATAAAAAATATTAAAGTAGATTTTAAAAAAAATTCTGTTATGGATCTCTATATAATGAAGACACACTGAGCAGATGAATCCAATGGACTAGCAAGGCAGGGCCCACACTCCCTACAGAGACAAAATTCCAGGGCATTTTGTTCACCAAGGGGCATCAGGATTGCAGTGAAATGGGTGGGCAGGAAAGAGAAATGGCACAATGAAACTGCCACAGGAATGCAAAGGGGCCAGAGGTGCCCATGTCCTGTTTGCACCCAATGACAGGACTAGGCTCGCTGAGAATTCTGATTCTGTTTTCTCTTAGATGGCCATGTAGGTGGGTACATTTCTCATCTCCATCCTCCTGCTCCCACTGCTCTCCTCCTGCCTGGATGTGAGCTGTGGGTGATCTTGGAGGATCATCCCGTCCATTTCTCAAGATTTAGCTCATATCGCTTTCTTTGACTTCTCCTTACTGGCTTGTTCCCCTCCAGATGGAGCAGTCCATTTCTCTTTCATGGCACTACTGTCCTCAGGGCATGTATCTTTGTGGAACTGGTCAATTGCCTGTTTCTCCCTGCCTGCAGTCTCCTTGTATTTTTGTCTCTTTAATATCTGGCAATAGTGAGAACTCAATACTTGTTGTTAAATTAGGGCCTCCCCTGGTGGCGCAGCGGTTGAGCACTGGGTTGCGAAGCTGCCCGCAGCCTCTGCACCGCCAGTTCGATCCCTGGCCACCAGGTGAGGGTCCCACATGGCACGTAGACCTCTCCTGCCTCGCCCGCTGCTCCCCTCAGCAGTGTGCTTCGTCAGTCTGCCTGTTGTGTTCCCCACTCTGGCTCTGGTGAATTCTCTCACCCTCCCGCGCTTCTGACTGTACCCAGTGCTTATATAAATAAATAAATAGATAGATAAATAAATAGATAAATAAATAAATAAATAAATCTTAAAAAAAAAAAAACTTGTTAAATTAGCTGTTACCCTAAAACTTCCCCAAACTGTGCTGCTTCCCTTCATTCCAATTTTCACTCCTAGGCTAACTAGAGACTGTCTTCATTTAATGAAAACATTTCAAGAACTTTTCAATTTGCAGCAATATGAATGCAAATGTGGAGGGAAATACCTCCACATAGGGTAGGTCTTCTCTACCCTAAAACCTTCAGTGAAGGTGGAGGGAGAGATGGATCAGCATGTAAGCAATAGCAACGAGACACACCACACCACAGCAGGGCTTAAATTCTTGGTTGACTAATGATTGAGAAATATGTCAACTACTCCTTGGGGTTAGTTGAGGGGAAGCACAATAATGACCACAGCTGGTATTACGAGTCAACCAGAATTATGTTAACCACTGATGCTTGGGAGCTTCTTACATCAAAGCAGGGTGTTTATATTAAGTTGCTATCTGCTTAAGGTCAACAGGCTTTCTATCCACTGTGTGGTTATAATAGTAATTAGTAATCGCCAACATTCCTACAAGCACCCTTCATCCAGATACCATAAACACCCAATAAATGTCACAAAGTCTGTGTACACAGGCGTCACTCAGGCCATCAGGGAATGAGAGGCCTTGGGGCACCGAAGGCAGCTGCCCAGCCCTGAGACAATCATAGGGAGCCCCAGACTCAAGTTGTTACTGAGGCTCCAGTTACAAAACCCAACACTCCCTCCCCTTCTCCGTGGTAATTGTAGTTTGAGGTTTGAACAAACTGCTTTTGTGAGCTGTTCTACAAACTGCTTTTGTAGAGCTCCTACTCTACACCACTCATGAGATTGCTGTCTTCTGCTGAAGAATGTTGAGGTATTTCTGACAGGAATACATTTCTCCTTGCTATGGCTAACACCCCAGGGCTAAAGCTTTCCTTTGTCTTCTGTCTTTACCAGTTTGAAACATTTGTTCACAACACATGTGGTTTCACCCTACAGGGAGACAGCAGCCTCCTCACCTCAAAGGCAAGCTGGCAGCTGTTGGAAGAATTTTCAACACCAGATTATTTTAAGGCATCTGTAAAGTGGGTGAAAACTAACACTAGTGAAAAATCGTGAAAAAAATTAAAGAAATAAATCAGAATAACATTCATACCCTGCAGAACAACTGTCTCTTCAAACAACTAGAATGTCACTCAGTACCCAGAAGTCTTTGCAAGAGGGTATCCTGACAACCATGCACCACCTGTGACAAAGAATAACACATCTCCTGACCTCACATGCTGTTCAGCAGAGTGACATCCAACCAAGAGCAGGACAGCAAAACAACCCTATGATAGAGTTTCTGGTTTCAGCAATGTTACACTGAAAATGGTAAAACAAAAACAGCTCAGAAGCATATGTTATATCATTTTAAAATGTGTACTTAGAAGTAAATATCAGCTTGGCTTCATAGCTTGTTGATATGGCCTTAAAGCAAATTTAAAAACACAACAGTTTTTATTCCTACATATAACAGAGCACAGGACATTTTCTGTCTTATAACACTGCTTACGATGGTGGAGTCCAACTCAATGGAGCATACAACCATTACTACTAAGCTTTCAGAGTGGTTCCCAGTCAGCCCACCCTCACAATGCCGTAGGAAGAGGGAGGTGCTGTTGCCCTCTGTTTACAGATGAGGAAATGAGGCAGAGAAGATGCACAGCAGCCAGTTCCACAGCGTGGTTCTCATGGTCCTAAATTTAGCTGTGCACTCATAACATCTCTCCTGGTTGGGGATTATGGTTTTAAAAATGATTGCTCATGCAGCAATTCATTATTATAAATAATGCTAATAATTCATGGTGAAGGAACTGGAAAACCAGGGCAACAAGTGTGTGACAGCTTGAATTTTCACCAGCTGTATTTACTGGCCCCCAGCCAGAATGCCATCTGACCTTTAAGCGGGCCAAGCACATGGGTGTTTCTTATCAGCACTCAGAACCAAAAAATCGCTGTGATATTTTACAGATACAGAATTCCATCAGGGAAGGGAAAGGATGAAGAAAAGAGAAATGTTTCATGTTTTGAAATGGACTTATTATTTCTTCTTGATATGACTCAGAGGGTGGGAAATATCAAGGCTATTAATCCAATATTTGTTGAGCACTTACTTCTGAGTCAAGCCCTATCTATAGATACTATGGAGAATTTAAAAAGGTGAAGCTATCACTTTAAGCTCTGTGGTTTTCTAGTGAGGGGTGGAGAATAGGAGCACATAGGAAGCTGCCACCTGTTTTTGTGCAGACCATGAACTTGGAATGTTTTTCACATTGGTAAGTGGTTTTAAAAAAATCAGAAGTACAATATTTTGTGACATGTGGAAATTATATGAAATTCAAATGTTATCATCTGTAAATCAGGTTTTATTTAAACACAGCCCCTCTCTCCCATTCACATCCTGTCCCTGGCTGCTGTTGCGTTTCAGTGGGTGGCAGCGTGGAGCAGCTGTGACAGAGATTACAGGGGCGACAAAAGCTGGAACATTTACTCTCTGGTCCTTTACAAGGAAAAGTGTGCTGACTTCTGAGTTAGATGATACATTAATGGTGCCAAATAGGGTGGCCTGGAGCCACTTGAAAAATCAGAGGACTTCACAAAAGAGAAATGACTTTGGGTGGGAATAAAGCTTTAAGGAGAAGAGATTTCAAGTGGAGCTTGAAGGATAAAGATGGGGGAGCTTATTATCTTAGGGCTGGGGAAAGGCCTGACAGGCTGGGGAAAGGCCTGTCACCTTGACTCCACTGCTGACAGTCATGTGACCTTAGTACATCTTTAACTTTTCTGTACCTTGTACCTCATTTTCCTCAGCTGTTCAATGGAATCAATAATACCCACCACTGGGGCCTCCCTGGTGGTGCAAGGGCTTAAGCTTCAGCACTATGAAGCTATCCGTCACTACTGCAGCACAAGTTCAATCCCCAGCCAGGGAGGTGACCCACATGGCGAAGCAGACCTCTCCTGTCTTGCCCGCTGCTCCCCTCAGCAGTGTATTTCAGTCAGTCTGCCTGTTCTGCTCCCCACTCTGATTCTGGTGAATCCTCTCCACCCTCCTCCCAGCACCTCTGGCCTGTATCCCAGCTCTTGTATGCATCAATAAATAAATCTTAAAAAAAAAAATACCCACCTCCAACAACTGTAAAGCTCACAGTGAGATTTCATATGCAAAGCAGTAATTATGCCTCCTGTTCCAGAACTGGTGTATCATACACGTTAGCTGTTAGTAGTAGGGTTTGTCATTAAATTCTCACACTAGACTTCTATGAATAAAAACAAGTCAACATTTTACATAAAAATTAGATGTTTCAGAGGTTTATAGTGAGTAAGATTTTACAATTTTTCTTACAAGATGAATTCGAGGAATTGAATCCTGTAATATTGTTTAAAATGGTGTCACAGAAGACTGACAGCACAGTGTATCCAATGCATTCCATGAAAATAAATTTTGTAAGTCCCGAAACTCTATTTTACCAGTACATCCAAATTTGATATTCTGTTTCAAATTCTCTGTTTTTATCTCAGAGAATCTGGAGAAAGCAATTGACCCTTCTTGACAAAGGCACATGCCACACACATGTTTTTGCATTAAGTCTTAGAGCTTAATGGATCCCTTGAAACCCATCCTTGGTTTCCAGGTTAAGAACTCCTGTTCTAGTTGCTCACTCATACTTACAAAACCCCTAATATATCGATACACGAAACAGAATACTAAATTATTAATTTATGAAGGAGAAATAATGGCAAGTAGACTAAAATCCTTGCATTGGCCAACCAACTCATTATCTTGCTATACAGAAGCTACTTGAATAGTCAAAGCACAATTAAAAGTGAGTATGGAATCATAGCAAAGGGAATTCGAGAATGGCCTAATGGTTCTTGTCGCCAAGCTACATAGTCTGGTGCATCTGTTTCCGCTGTAATGTACCTCTGCCAAGGATGCTAGAACAGCCAGTCCAGGCCCTCTCCTGTGGACAGTTCTTGATGTTTGTACTGTCTGCTTACAGACACAGTGAAGGGTAAACTCCTTTATTATCATTCTTGCAAAATAAAGGCACAGTATAAGAAGTTAGTCCCACATTTAGATATGCTAATTTCCTTCAATTAGGATACATCTTCCATATATAGATTCCAGTTTAAGATGAGTTTGTTGGGTTGATTTTTCATAATTTCCTTTTCAGAAGGAAAATTGACTTCAAATTTAGGAGGTGTCTTACTGTCTTCCACCTCTTCTCAGCCTCCCTCCATGCAATCCATGCTGACTGTAGGAGAAAGGGATCAATAATTTTCTTCTATCTTCCCTCCTTTCTCTCTCCCTTCCTTCCTCTCTACTTCCCTCCTTTCTTTCCTTCCTAAGTAAAGTTTTAATTTGAAATAGGTGTCAAAAATAAATAGAAATTTTGATGTACCTTTCACCAAACTTATGCCAATGAAAATTCCTTACATAAACAGTGCAGGTCAAAATCAGGAACTTAAGATTGTGTGTGTGTGTGTGTGTGTGTGTGTGTATGTACCTATACATACCAACATATATATGGGTACACACACACACACACACACACACACACACACGGTTAATTACACATAATTCACTCAGGTAAAGACCTTACTCAGATTTTTACTAGTTTTTGCATGTGTTCTCTCTGTGTGTGTGCGTGTGTGTGTTTCTGTGATAGCATATGTATAGATTGAGAAACAACACAATCAGGACACCACAAAGAAACTCCTCGTACTACTCCTTACAATCAGTGCTTCTTTTTATACTCTATTTTCAGAGTTAGAAATCTTTGTCCAACAGACTTTTGCTATTTCAGGCACCTGCAGTTCTTATGCAAATGACCTCAAAGGAGACATCAGTTGTGACCTCACCAACTCCTTTCCCTGGGGGGTAAAGACATTCAGTATCACCAAGGTCTTCAATAGCAATTTTCAGATTCTAATTGTCCTGGGTTTCATTTTTGAATCTCTGAATATTTTGTGTCATTGAACATACTTTATAAATGCATATCTTTCCTATTATGTCACAATAGTAAACTTTTGGAAAAATTAAGATTCATGATCAAAATTTCTTTAATTATAGCTGCATAATAAAAATATTATTTTAAATTAAATCTGTGCAAGTATTGGTATACACCTTCACACACCCTAAACCTGTTTTTATTCTCCTTAAATCTTTCCTTTGGCTCTGAGATTTCCTTATTTTCTGTTTCATATTGGCTTTTCACCTTAGTGAGATTTACATGGACAAATTTCAGGTCAATATTCTCTTATGGAAAATACTATCTGATGTTACACTTTTCTGAAATCTGTTTTCAGTGAGTTCAATTTCTTGGTGAATTTTTGGAGCTGTATACTGTAGCTTGCCTCAGAGTTTGCGTAAGTACTTTTGTATGAACATCCCCTGACATGGTTGAAAACTAAATGGTTATTGGAGCCAGTCCAATGAGCTAAGTGTTTCAAATAAATAAATAATGACACACACAAAGATTGAGTAGAAACATCATAAATGACTATTTAAGGTCACTAGAGAGAACAAACTATAATTCAAGCTGAGAGAGCATAGTTGAAACATTCTTAACAACCTAACTAATTCTTAGAATAAAAAAACCCTGGGAGTTGATCAAGGATGAGGGAATGCTCATTTGAAGACCTTGGGAGAAGAAGAAATTTACTTACAATTGCTGGTGGGAATGTAACATGGTAAAAGTCACTTGGAAAACAGTTTGGCATTTTATAGTTAAAATTAAACATGAAACTACTGGATGTTCCTTCCTTAGATATTTGCCTAAGAACTGAAAACCTTTGTCCACACAAAGGCTTGCTTGCAAATGTTCGTGGCAGTATTATTGGTAATAACCAAAACCTGGAAACTACCTAGATGATCATCCAGTAGAGAAAGGATACATACAACATGCTATATCCACAGTGGAATACTATTCAGAAATAAAAAAGGAATAGACTACTGACACATGCTACATCATGGATGAACTTCAAAGACAAGTTTAGTAAAAAAGTTAGACACAAGCACTCACATATTGTATGATTCTATTTGAGATGGGTAAATTTTCTGATATGTGAACTATACCTTGATAATTAAGAAAAAAGAGTAACCAACCCATAGTTTTCTGGCAAACAAAAGCATCAGCCATGGGCAGGTGTTCCTGGAAAACTTACCCTTGAGCAGGAGTTTTTCAGATCTCCACTTGTGCTGTGGCACATATCAGGCACTTGCTAGGCCTCAGCTATCTTACGGTATTTCTCCTTTAGGTAATCTTCTCCCCTAGTTTGGAACCAGAAAACATGTGTAGTCCTGGTTGGTACTTTAGTGGAAGCATCTTTTGTACCTTCTGATTCCCTGAATGGGAAGGGCCAATTCCATAGACTTTTGGGGAAAAATCTTGTTGGAAGCAAGAAAAGCTTATTTGTCAGTTCAGTGTAGGTAGAGGCCTGAAGAGAGAGTGGAGAGAGTGTCCTGGAAACATAGTGGAGGGAAGGGCTGTTTGTGCCTAACTGATTCCCCTAGAAAGGAGTCCAGGGGGTGCTGTGTGGTATCCAGGTTGGAGGGAACTCATTTCACTGGGAACCTGACACTGTGATGAATAGCTGTCCAACCTACTCAGAGTTGGTTTTTTTTTTTCTGTTCTCAATGGCCCATGTCTCAGGACACACTTGAGACAGCAGGACAAGAGGAAGCCAGGTTGACCAGGAAGGGTAAGTGCAGTGGAGTAGAGCAGGGGAATACCAGGGAGTGGAGAGAGTCATGATGTCTATCCAGTGTCCAGAAAAGGATATCTTGGTCTAGAGAGTTATACAGATGAATATAGTTATATAATTTGAATTCATGTGTATCTTTACTAGCTCACAAGCAAATTACTGTCTCAGTTATCTAATACTATGTATATTTTATAGTACATGGGTATAACACATTATATATAACACATATATAATACAATATAATTGTGTATAATTATAATTTGCCTCAGGTGGCTATATTTAGCTGCAGGGTCACTTGGCGGCCAACCCAGTCCAGATGTTGGGCCTGTTGAACCTCTGTCACTATACATGCTTCTTTTCATTCATTAGTTTGCTTTTAAATGGTTTGGACTCTTAATTGGCAGCTGTGCTCCAAGAAGATAATCTCTGATGGGGAAGAATTTATCAAACTGCTGCTTAAGTCACATGTGCTGATGGGTCATTGGCCAAAGCAAATCACCCGAGTAAGCAGGGAATCTGTGTGAGAGGGATCACATGAGGACATGATTCATGAGAGACCACAGTTGTCTACTGCACTTTCTCAGCATCAATTTCTTCACCTATAAAATGGGGATGATACAGTCTTTTATTGGACCTTTGAGCAGATAATGTATTTAAGGCACATATCATAACAAATAGCACTTAGAAAACCAGTGACCACCTGATTTTGCTATTATCACTAGCAATGCTATCATCATCATCATCATTATGCGTCCCTCTCAGATTCATTGGAGAGCAGGATAGGGAGATGTGAGAATGGAATACCTAGGAGGGTTTGACCTAATCTAGAGTGAGGAGAGACTTTCTTAAGAAAGCAATGTTTCAATTGAGGTCTGATAGATAAAAGTTTATTAGGGCTTAAGGGGTGGTGGGGAAGAGCATTTTAGGCATGGGAACAGTATGTGCAAGGGCTATCAGGTTGGGAAGAGTATCTGTCAATTCCTGCAGCCAAGACAACAGAAGAATATGCAGTGTTAGGGTTGCAAACCTGGGGACATTCCCAGGTATTGTGAACAGGACTATCTTTAACATTTAACATTTGCAAGAGTGCAAAGAGAGACCATAGGCGATATGTCTAAATGGCTTGAAGATTAGAAACCTAGCTGATAAACTAGCAATAAAGTATATACTATTTTCTTACCTCTTAGATACACCCCTGGTTCACCCCTTTGGCTTTCCAACTAGATCCATTTGGTACTGTAAGGGTTAGGTGCATGTGGCCATGGACCACCTCAGGTTGCATATCCAGCTTCTGCCCAGGAGCAGACAGCCATTACCTGGACACCCCTCGACACCCTTTGGGTGTGTCCCTCAGCTGTGTGATGCATTTACAGAATAGACCTAGGGAAGAGGGCATTCTGGAGTCCTGGATACTCAGAGGTTGGTCCAGAATTGAGGGCATAGGTTCGGAATGAGCACATCCTCTTAGCCTATGGGGTTATTTCTCTTGTAAAGAGGAAACAGTCAAAAGGTGGGTGATGGGAAGCCCCTAAAACATAAGGCTCAAGGCAGGGCCCCTCATGCCCAGAAGAAGACTGGTTATGGGTACCCAGGAAAAATAACCGAGGCCAGGGGAGGGGAGGCAAGATCAGGGAAGGCTTCTTGGAGAAGGAATTGCCTGCATCCAATACTTTGCTCCAAAGGAAGCATCTGCTACAAGATTGAAGGACATGACTTAATATAATGTTCCTCGAAAGCAAATATGAAATGTTACACAACCAGATTGCAGATGTCCTAGCTTTGATTAAGAAAGCATTTCTCTTTTAACCCCTTTGTTTGGTAAGACTCCAAGCATTCTGATCAACTGATTTCAACTGAGAAGTCTTACTCTACTAGGCTCTACCATGGTTTGGTAGAAAACAGATATGTACTCATGAACTCATCTCTAAGTTGCTCTTGTGGGAATGAAAACTTTTTTAAGGACTTAGCTATGAAAACTTTTAAATGGCTCATGTGATGAAATTTAAATGAAATCCTTTGGGGGGAAGGCTCATTTGCTAAGAGCGAGGAGAGGGACAGTATGGTCATGTGAATACAGATTGGAATGCAGAAATGTGAACCCTGGCACCATCCTTGATCTTCTAATAATATGCTGACCAAGACCAATGGGGTAACCATTTGCCATCACCCTCTCATCTCCAAAGTCAAGGTAGCTGTCCTTTATATTTAAGCACTAGAAAATCTGGACGAAGGAAGGATTTGTTGTATTGTTTGTTTCATACAGAAAATGAGAATTGAGTGTTTGTGGAAATCCAACAGGGATGAATGTAAACTATGGTGGCAAGATTCAAGGCATTAAAAGAGAACCAAGAAGCCTTGTATTTTTAAATATAACAATCTCAGTTATTTGGCCCAAGGGAAAATAGCAATGTCAGGAATGAGCCACTAATTACCAGCAACATCCCCTCAGAGATTGTCCCTGTTGGGAGGGTGTGGGGAAAAGGCATGCGACCCAACAGCTGAGTCTCCTCAGCATCCTAGTTCAAGAGTCTTTGTGGTGAAAGGGCAGTTACCAGGGAATTTTTTTCTGATTCTTCTTGCCCCATCCAAACCCCATCAAGAATGGAATTGTATAAGGGCCTCCCTGGTGGCGCAGGGGTTAAGACGCAACCTATGAAGAAATCCGTTGCCACTGCAGCACAAGTTCGATTTCCGGCTGGCCAGGGAGAAACCCACATGGTGGGACAGATCTCTCCTGTCTTGCCCACTGCTTCCCTCAGCAGTGTACTTCGGTACGTCTGCCTGTTCTATCCCCCACTCTGTCTCTGGTGAATCCTCTCACCCCCGCCCCGTGCATCTCTGGCCTGTACCCCAATTCTTGTATAAAAATAAATAAATCTTTTAAAAAAGACTATTACATTTGAAAACATTTAAAAGAAAATAATGGAATTGTATAAAGATAGAAGAGGCCCACATATCTGGAATGGAGAAGAGGAGAGATGAGGAAAAATGAACTCCAGATCTGCCGAGGAAGACTGGCAGGTAAAAGGTAAAACCTTACACAGATATTCAGTCTAGGGGAATTTATTATTATGACTACTGTGTTATCAATAGTGAACTTCTACTGAGTGCTTGTCCTGGTCTTGGTGGTGCTAAAGTTGACAAGCACTGGCTCTCGAGGATTATACACACGCTATGAGGAAAGTGCTAGCATTATCCCATTTCACAGATGAAAACAAAGAGCTTAAAGAGGTTGAGTTCAAGGAAGGAGAGGCATTCATTTTGGACAAAGAGAATTTCAGGTGACTAAAGGGAGTTTTTCTAAAGAAAACCCCTTAAACTGTTAAATATCAGAAACTGAAACTGGAGGACTGAAGTGCGGGAGGCAAGGAGAAAAGGGACGTGTATGTATCAGAGATTTCCACTGTATACCTTTTTGTATCTTTGAGTTTTAGAGTACATGAATGTGTTCAATAAATAAATAAAAACGCAAACATGTTTTACATTTAAATAAATAAAATAAAAATGTAATAAACAAATAAAAATGTAAAAACATTTAAAAATCAGAAATTGAAGTTGAGGAAAGTTTAGAACTGAAAATGTAGCATGGAGGGTCAATTGGTGTTGAAGACAAGAGTGGGAGATGAATGGAAGCTTCCAGTAAGAGGACCCCATTAGTTGTCTGGTCCACCAAGATGCCAGGTTTTTGTTTATTTTTTTAATCAGTCTATCACAAGCAAGCTTAGTATGCTCTTGGATCATAGCTTAAGACTCTCAGCAGACCTGGGCCTCCCCGGTGGCGCAGCGGTTGAGCACTGGGTTGCGAAGCTGCCTGCAGCCTCTGCAGCGCCGGTTCGATCCCCGGCTGCTCCCCGGCCACCAGAGGAGGGTCCCGCATGGCGCGCAGACCTCTCCTGCCGCCCGCTGCTCCCCTCAGCAGTGTACTTCAGTCCTTCTGCCTGCTCTGCTCCCCGCTCTGGCTCTGGTGAATTCTCTCACCCTCCCGCTCTTCTGACTGTACCCAGTGCTTGTATAAATAAATAAATAAATAAATAAATTGATTAAAAAAAAAAAAGACTCTCAGCAGACCAGAGTTAACTCTGGACTTATAGAGATATGAAGGGGGCACTGGAATATTTTTATTTCCTGAGTAGTCCTAGAAACATTTATCCCAAAAGGAAGGTTAAGGTGAAATTTTCTATAACTGGCAACAGAAATTCACAGGAATGACTCATAGCCCCATTCCTCTTAGAAGCAACCAGCTCAAGCATTTTAGTAAGAGGCCAAGGCAGATAAGCCGCTGAGTGGAACTTAATTATGCATTACTTGGTATCTTTAATGTTTCCTGAGCTAAGTAAAATTATTAAATGTTTTACATTTAATCTGTACCTACTGCAAGCAGAGGTTGGGTTTGAGTGCCCAAGAGAAGGTAACTGTTCCTCCAAAGTCCTGCCATTTCCACTCCCTCATCTCGGGGCCACTTGAGAGAAAGATATTTGACAGGCACTGATATTTAGTTATGTGAGTCCAAAGGAGAATGCCAACTTACAAGTAAATATTTGCCATGTTAACTAATTACGTTAAGGATTAAAAAGAAACAAGCATTTACCAATCCTTGATTTCGCCATGAGCTCATTGTGCAAGAAAACCAAATCAGCTATTTAGTGGAAGTAAGCTGTGACTTCGAAAAATCTAAATACATTTGGTTTTCAGAAACAAACATAACTGACTCAGAATCATAAAGAAACAAAAATGTCATTGTGGGTTCAATATACATCTTTCCCTTGGATTCCAAGGGAAATTCCTCTCAGGATTTAGCTTTTTATGACTAGTATAAAAACCCCATAGGAGTAAGACACTGAACCATGTTGATTTGGAATGTCTAAGGCAGTGGATCTCAAACTCTGGTGATACTGCCCCTGAATGGGTATATGAAAAGGGTGAATGTGTTGTTATGCTTGTCACGATTGGTTCAGTGGGGTTGCTACTGGCTTTTAATAGTCAGGTACCAATCTGTTAAATGCTCTGCCATTCATGACATTCAGCCCACAGAGCACGAGCTGTCTTACTCCGAATGCCAACATCCCATGGAGAAACAATCAACGAGTTCCCCCAGGAAGTTGGAATTAGATGAAGATTCCAATGCAAAAGAATGGCTCTCTTGAATGGAAAAATTGCAACCCGAGGAGCTGGTGGAGTTGGTGGTGGCCATTATGTGCTTTCTGGATAGAGGAATAGAGAGAGCTGGTCTGCAGTGAGAGACTGACACATGTATGTAAAAAGAAATGGGGGAAAGAGACAGCGGAGACTGTAGCCTACACTCTTATTCAATCCCTAGGTTCTCACTAACTTGAGACCCATCTACCATCCTATTGTTGGTTTCTGTGACACCCTGTGCTTGTGAATAAGAGTCCTAATTGTGGAGAGACTATGTTCATCCTGTCATCTATTGCCACAGGACTGAACAGAGAAAGTCCCAAAAGGGACTTTCTGCCTGCAGGCCTTAAGGTACCTGGTCAGTTCCTGAGACTCAGCTGTCTCTGGACCAATCAAATGGGACTTGAGAGGTGGGTCCTAGGAATTGGGTTTCCCCCAAAGCTGCACATGACTGGAGGGGCAGTCCAAGAACAGGAGAAATGACCTCCAGTAGTTGAGCAGAGTAAACTGAGGCTGAAACTTCTTGAATCCCCTCCATGGAAGGGACTAGCATGAGTTTGAATTCGGTGACGTTGTTTAGCATAGACTTGACTGGTAGGAAGTTGTGTCTATGGATTAAGAGTCTGTTGAGAAAACACTTATGAGTTGCAAATAAGAATGTCACTTTCTTTAAAAGGAAAGCAAAAACAAACCAAGAAAACATGTCAAAATATTAGTCTAAAAAATATTAGTTAAGCTTTCTTAATTTGCTATTAACTTGCTTAAGTAGGCTACTCAAAATTTGTGCTGAAGATAGTAGGTTTTATATGCTATTATTTATTTTAAAGATGGTGAGAGGGGGTCTCCCCTGGTGGTACAGCGGGTTGAGCACAGTGCTGTGAATCTGTCTGCAGCCTCTGCCGCTAGGTTCGATTCTGGCCGGCTGGGGAGAATCCCACATGATGCAGCAGACCTCTCCTGTCTTGCCCCGCTCTCCCCTCAGCAGAGCATTTCAGTCGGTCTGCCTGTTCTGTTCCCCGCTCTGTCTCTGGTGAATCCTCTCACCCTCCCGTGCATCTGGCTTGTACCCCGGTTCTGGTATGCATAAATAAATAAATCTTAAAAACAAACAAAAAAAAGATGGTGAGAGGATTCACCAGCGATAGAGTGTAACTTGAAAGAGAAGGAAGGAATGGTTTCCTGGGGTATTTGTGGGCAAGCACTTAACTACACTACTATTGTTTCTTTACTGAAAAGGGAGAACAGAGGAACATTCCAAGAACTTTTAGTTTTTCTTGTCAGCAAAGTTAACAATGATAAAGGTATGGCTTCAGAAGTGATGGTTTCTGTTTCCCCCTGTCATTTACAGGCAGTGAGTATGGACAGACGAAGGAAGTACGGCAGGTGACCTAGTGATCTGTGGCCTGACTTGGGGTGTGACATCTGGGTTTCTCCTTGCTAGGCTCCCATCCCAGACTTGCTTTGTTTGGATTTCAAAGACAATGATGGAATTCTCATGATTGATCACCAAGAGTTTTCACCAGTGAGAGTACCTTGACCCTTTCCACCCATCATTCCCTAATAGTCTTTTCTTTCCTACAGTTCTCAACATAGGATAGGCTGTGGAACTTGTTACTTTATTTTTTTTAAAGATATATTTATTTATGCATACAAGAGCTGGGGTACAAGCCAGAGGTGTGAAGGTGTGGAGTGTGAGAGAATTCACCAGAGACAGAGCGGGGAACAGAACAGCAGACTGACGAAAGTACACTGCTGAGAGGAGCAGCGGGCGAGACAGGAGAGGTCTGCTATGCCATGTGGGTTGCTCCCTGGCCAGCTGGAGATTGAACTTGTGCTGCAGAGGCTGCGAATTGCTTTATAGTGTGTTGCTTAACCCCTTGTGCCACCAGGGAGGCCCAGAATTGGTTACTTTAAAACATGACTTATTCCAAAAACATATCTCAATTTCAGGAATGGAAAGGCAAATAGCAAGTCTTAGAAAATACTCATCTGGTTCAACCCCTACAGCTATCTGAAGGGAGCTGACTTCTATGGTAACATGTCTCCAGCAGCAGAATATCACCAGTTTGGTCATTCTCATTAGTCAGCTCTCCCTCACCTGAAAAACTCTTGATGAGCAGGCAGGAGGTAGTACCTGATAGATGGTGGGCAATCAGTAAATATTCATGTAATTGGGTTGAAGTCAAGCCTGGTTTCCTTTCATTATCAGAGAGAGTAGATCCTGTTTTTTGCAATTGTTTACAGGAGACTGAAGGACTAGCTTATCTCTAACGTCTCTTGCTACTCTAAGACCTATGAACAATCAAATGTTTTGGATTATAGTATGGTTAGTTTCTGAGCCATTTCTTTTCTTTTTTGTGTTTAAGATTTATTTTTATGGGCCTCCCCGGTGGCGCAGCGGTTGAGCGCTGGGTTGCGAAGCTGCCCGCAGCCTCTGCAGCGCTGGTTCAATCCCCGGCTGCTCCCCGGCCACCAGAGGAGGGTCCCACATGGCGCGCAGACCTCTCCTGCTGCCCGCTGCTCCCCTCAGCAGTGTACTTCGGTCCTTCTGCCTGCTCTGCTCCCCGCTCTGGCTCTGGTGAATTCTCTCACCCTCCCGCTCTTCTGACTGTACCCAGTGCTTGTATAAATAAATATAAAAAAATAATAATAATCTTTAAAAAAAAAGATTTATTTTTATTTATTTATGCATCAAGAACTAGAGTGTAGGCCAGAGGTACAGGGGATGAGAGGATTCACCAGATACAGAGTGGGGAGCAGAACAGATGGATCTACTGAAATACACTGCTCAGGGGAGCAGCGGGAGAGACAGGAGAGGTCTGCTGCACCATGTGGGTTAGCTCCCTGGCCGGGGATTGAACTCATGCCACGTGGCTGGTGCTAGCTTAATAGCACTGAGACTTAACTCCTGTGGCACCAGGGAGGCCCCTGAGCCATCTCCTATGGCTTATGTCTAACTTTGTGAAAATTAGTTGCCCAATGGGCCCTACGCCACCGTCTGGGTTGCTTGTTTTACTCCACAGAGGACTTCTCTTTCAATCTTGCATAGGCCACGTTCTGCTTCTGAGCAGTTGCCCTTTCTGCTCCCTCTGTGTGGGACACTTTCCTCCCACACTCTGTAAGCCTGATGTTTCTTATCACTTCACTTCAGCTGAAATGTTATCTTCTAAGAAGTCTTCCCTGATGACTTATCTGAAGCAAACATCTCTCCCAGCCCAACACGCACCCTTACATCATCCTCTTTATTTCTATGTAGTGCTATTACAACATATCATTATCTTCTCTGTTTACTGGCTTATTAGCACCCTCTCTAACTATAAACTTTACAAGGGTGGGGAATTGTTTATATATTTTTTTCATTATATCTTCAGAAACAGGCTTCCAGGAACTCATATACACATAAGCCTTTTCTGAAAAGGCTGCCTCTTCCTCTGAGAAGATCAAGCTCCTTGCTGGGTACCTGACTGGGTGAGCCTGGCAAGGGCTGGATTTCAGCCTTTCCTGACCCCTTGGCCAAGTACCTTTGTTCAGTGAACAATTTACTGTGCATGCTTTCTATTTAGCACCACACAAGGCACTTGCAGGTAGTAGAAACATAGTATTAAATGGATGAATAAATCAACTTTGTTGAAGTTTAATTTACTGACAATAAAATGCACCATTTTAAGTGTTCAGTTCAATGTATTTTGATAAAAGCATGTACCCAGGTAACCACTATCCCAATCAAGATATAGAAATCCATTAGCCCCCAAATTCCCTCATGTCCTTTTATAATTGTCACTCCCCCCAAGCCCCTCCCCTGACCTGGCCTCAAGCAACCATTAAATCTTAATTTATTTGGCTATCTCACCTCTTTGCAAAAGAATTTTTTAAAAAATGAAGAGGGAATAAATATATCAAAATCAATAAAAGAGAGGAAATAAAGAAAAAGAAAGATTAAAAGGAATAAGGCACGTATCACAACCATCTGTGGTTGAGCTTGAAGACTCAGCCTCCTTTGGGCTAAAGCAAAGAGGAAGCAATTCTTCAAGAAGCATTTCATTGCTTGTGGGAGATAAAGTTTCCCTATAATAAAGATCAGAGCTATTCCCCACTGTCATTAGGTAGCAGTTTTGGGGGTGCTGTGAATGTATCTTGCCTGAGTTTCATAGCAAATGCCGCAGGAATAGCCATTTGTTTATTTCATCCAGATAATCCTCCATAAACAATCCTATAGCAAACAGTAAAGCATGGTCCCTAAACATGACAAACTCACTGGGTTTTCTCAAAAAGTAAGAGAGCAAGCAATTCAAAACTATCTTCTCCAGCAACGGTCAGGAACTCATGAATCTTTTGCTCTCCTTACAGGCAGAGGCATTTGCTTTGAAACTCTGGCAGGTAGAAGGGAGGGTTAATGTTCAATTATGACACTTAAAGGAGCCTGGCCAAGTTCCCTGTCTAAATCAAAGGCTGCCCCATCCGTGCCTGGAGCTGGGCTGTGGGAGTGGGGGATGTGTCTGAGGAAAAGCCAAGATTTTCTTAAGGAATCAGTTTTGGAGCTGGGCCAGCATGAGCCAGGGTTCTGTGCAAATGCCAAACTTCAACATACTAAACTTTGGCTATGAAAGATATTGTGGGCAAGTGACAACAGCTTCTCTCCACAGCCACAGACATTTCTTAGTCATGTCCTTGGAAGCCTGAGTTTGAAGACATTTCACCTTTGCCTGTTGATGGGTTACTAGAGGCCCTAAAATAAATACCCACTTCCCTGATGGATTCTCAGTCAACTGAAAAATAAGACAAAGAGGGAAGACCATTGGGAGCAAAAAATGTATCTACAGGCGAAGGATATTCCTGGGTCTGAACCCCAGAATTAGACAGCCTGTCACTCTCCTCATAGGCAGTGTCTGACTCGTGCAAGTTTCTGTAAGATAAACAGAAAGTGAGAACATATGGTCCCGGATGGAAATTTGCTGTTGGGGGAAAGAAAGAGGAATGTTACTCTTCTTTGGTTACTCTGTCCAGTTTCATCTTGCAAATCCACCTATGAGGCGACTCCCCTCTTCTGAGCTACCAGAACAATTTATTCCCTAAGTGGCTGCTGGAACCAATTAACCACAAAACTACCACTGAAGGGTTTGGACATGCTATGGATGTGTCTAATATTGACCATATACGTGTTGCACGGTGTCTGCTCAAGACAGTAATTTTTGTGTAATGCCTGTGGTGATTGAGGTTAAACCATTCTTTTTAAAAATGGGGAGATCCTGGCACAGTTTTCTTTTTCCTATTTTTTGCTAAGACCACACCTGCTCCTAGTTTTGGCAGGATGTGTGTTTATATTATCTAACAGTCGTAGCAGTTGTTATTTTAAAAATTCAAAGAAAAGGGAGAGAGTCCAAACACACCTTTGTTTCACTCTACTTGCACTGGGCCCTTCAGGATCATTCTGGCCACGCCTTGATTCAGCCGTGGGATGATGAGCAAGATTGTGTAACAGTAGCAAAGGTGATCTTCAGATGCTCCTTTGGCTCTGCCTGCAGTTGTTTCTGCTCAGTGGTTTGCTGGTAAAGGCATAAAAATGATTCTCTGAAATAAAGAAGTCCTGAGTTACAGCATTTTCTATTTTCTAATCTTTGTAGGGTAAATACTCCTTCCAGAGCTGGTTTCAAGCTACCAGCTATGCATGGAGTGGGAAGAGGAACATGGTAGATCTTTTATGGTATTTCTACCAAACAGATAAAATAGAACTAAGCAATCTCAAGAGTTTAGTTATTAGATATGGATAAAATATTAAAACTCAAATATTAGTAAGATAATTAGGAAGTAATACATTTGGGTATTTATTTCATTGCTCTTTATATAATTCATTTAATTTTTGTTAAGTCATAGAATTAGATTTTTAATTGTGGTTGCTTTTAACAATCAGTTTGAAAATTTCCTGAAAATTAAAGAATTAGCTCTCACAAATCCAGAGAGCCATATCCCCACTGCACCTGAGCTGGGTCCAGTGCATCACTGGTTCCAAGCAACATAATTAAAAGCCAGGGAAAGGTCAATATTACACTGTGGGGAATAGTGCAAGGGGTTAAGACGCAATCTATGAAGCAATCTGCAGCCACTGTAGCATGAGTTTGATCCCCGGCCAGGGAGCTCCCCACAAGGCTCAGCAGACTCTCCTGACTCACCGCTGCTCCCCTCACCAGTGTATTTCGGTCAATCCGCCTGTTCTGTTCCCCACTCTGTCTCTGGTGAGTCCTCTCGCCCCCCACGCCTCTGGCCTGTACCCCATTTCTTGTATGCATAAATAAATAAATAAATCTTTTTTTTTTTTTTTAAAGTACCAAACTGTGGTCAACAGTGCAAGTCAACCATGCCATTTGTTAGGAAACTAGTTTCATGTTTTGATAGGCTATCTCGTAAATTTAAGAAGAGGAAAGGGAGCATTTGCCCTTTGGAAGAAATGGGATTCGTTCTACTGTCAATCAATCCAGAGAGAGGAACAGCTGGCGGTGCTTAGAGCCCCTCTGTTAGAACATACTGATCATTTGGGCAACATTTTGACATTTTGATGTCTATTTCAGTGGAGTTTTATGTAGTGCACAGTGTTTAGGGAGGATCGGGGTGGAAGGACCATCAAAGGGTTTAGAGGTGGGAGATGACAGGGTTGAGCAAGGGAGGTGAGAAAGAGACCAGAAAGGATGGCTAAGGAAGAGACTGCCTGCCCTTTCATATTTTCATGGGTTCTGAGGCCAAAGACAGAGCATCTGTAACCTTCCCATGAACAAAAATCTGGAAACACTGTCATCTAACTTAAATCTAATTTTTACCCTAAAAGATACCTAGCAAATGTAGATGATGTCAGAACAACAGACTAGCACTCCTTTCTTCTTTTAAAAAAGAAAATTAGGGCCTCCCCTGGTGGCGCAGGTGGTTGAATGCCACACTGTGAAGCTTTCCGCAGCCTCTGCAGCACCAGTTCTATCCTGGCAGGCCGGCGAGAATCTCACATGGGGAAGCAGACTTCTCCTGTGGCGCCCGCTGCTCCCCTCAGCAGTGTGTTTCAGTCAGTGCGCCTATTCTGTTCCCCACTCTGTCTCTGGTGAATCCCCTCACCCTCCCGCACATCTGGTCTGTACCCCGGTTCTTGTGTAAAATGAATAAATAAATCTTTAAAAAAGAAAAAAAGAAAAAAGAAAATTATCTTGCCTCTGACATCCCCATAGAAATGTATTCAGCACACCGCGGAGCAATTTTGCCACCTTTGACAAATCACTTAATCTCTCCCAGCCTGTTCCTGCCTCTGCAAAATCAGGCAGAGGAGCTTCACACCCGTCCTGTGTTAGGGTAAGTATTAGATGAGAGAATGTGTGGAAAACACCACATACACTGTAAGGCTCTAGCAACCCTTTTAAACCACAATGCCGCTTTTACAAATAGATTAAGCAATTTATTCTTGTTTTTTTAATTTTATTTTAAATTTGCTTTTAATTAATTTATTTGTATTTTACATTATTGTTCATATTTGTACAATGAATGCTTTCTTCTCTCAGGGGTAGACCCTGTAAAATTCCCACCACCATTTCGCCCATGTGCCATCACTATAGTCCCTTGTGCTCTTCCCTCCCCTGTCTTGATCCCTCCCTTTCCCCCTCCCCACAGAATGTCACATATGAAAAATGTTCAACATCACTTTTAATCAGGAAAACGCAAATCAAAACCATAATGAGATACCACCTTACACCAGTGAGAGTGGCACATATTAAAAAAACAAGTAACAACAAATGTTGGCGAGGATGTGGAGAAAAAGGAACTCTCCTGCACTGCTGGTGGGAGTGCAAACTGGTCCAACACTATGGAGAGCTGTGTGGAGGTTCCTCAACCTGCTAAGGATGGAGCTTCCATATGATCCAGCAATTCCATTCCTAGGGATCTACCCAAAGGACACAGAAACATTAATTCAAAAGGATACATGCACTCCTATGTTTATTGTAGCACTGTTTACAGTAGGTAAGCTATGGAAACAGCCCAAATGCCCAAAAATAGATGACTGGATCAAGAAGATATGGTATATACACACAATGAAAACTCAGCAATCAAAAAAGATAAACTCATGCCATTCACAGCAACGTGGCTGGAACTGGAAGGGATTATGCTCAGTGAAATAAGCCAAAAGGAAAAAGAAAAATATCAGATGGTTTCACTTACAGGAGGAATATGGGAGATCAGGGGAAAAATAATAAATAAATAAAAATTAACAGGCAACTATAAATCAGAGACATCTTTCTTGTTTTTTTTTTTTCTTTAATGTACCACTCTCTCTCTCTCTCTCTGTCTCTCTCTCTCTCTCTTTTTTAAAGATTTATTTATTTACACATACAAGAACTGGGCCAGAGGTGTGGGGGGTGAGAGGATTCACCAGAGACAGAGTGGGGAACAGAACAGGCAGACTGACTGAAGTACACTGCTGAGGGGAGCAGCGGGTGAGTCAGGCGAGGTCTGCTTTGCCATGTGGGTTGCTCCCTGGCTGGCCAGGGATCAAACTCGTGCTGCAGTGGCTGCGGACAGCTTCATAGGTTGCGTCTTAACCCCTTGCGGCCCCAGGGAGACCTGTGGTTTTTTTTTAATTCATTCATTTATTTTTAACTGAGGTAACTTGGAATATCCCCATCAGTTATTAGCACCATACTCCACCACCACAGGCCATTATGCCACCCTGTCTCCTTATTCTGCCCCTCTCCCACCCTCTCTCCCTTTGGTGTCTCAGTTTTGTTGTCAACTAGCAAGTGTTTATTCTTCTGTGAGGCACCACTTCTTACAAAGGGCATCTTTATAGGCATCATATTTCCATCTTTGTTGTAGACCTTAACAGGTGGGCAAAAGGAAAGTATCTAGCCCCTCAAGTTTCAGAGTCAAACCAAAAGAAAACAACACAAGAGATTCCAAATCCTAGTAGGTTGTAGAATCCTTAATGTGGTCAAGATCCTGAAAATGACCTTGGAGTTATTCATCAGTTTGGTGTGTATGCAGAATTTAAGGTCATTTTGAGTTCACCACAACATCAGGCTGCTTTTCTAGTCCTTGGACAGCGAGACAAATTAAAACACACTTTGTAGTTAGGTTTTACACACATAGGGTTCCAAGAAAAATTCAGTACATATGTTCTGATTTATTCACATTTTACTAACTAAATACCTATTTGATATCTAAAATGACTCCAGAATTTTAATGAAAAATATCTTCAAAGTATTCTTTCCTTTGTATCCAATGGTCATATTTTCTTAAGAATAAGAATGACTAATAGCCAGGACAGTTCGTAGGTGTTTGAAACATTGCCCAAATTCCTCTTTTCTCAATGTCAGGTTTTCTTCAAAATATGTAATATACATAATCATATATATATATATAAAGCACACATATAGTGTGTGTGTGTGTGTCAATAATGTGTGTATGTGCCAAGAATTGTGCTAAGCACTTTACATACATTGTAACTTACATTTATGACAATTTTGAAGTAGTTATTACTTCTCTCCTTTACAGGCGAGGAAGCTGAGGCATGGAAGGTTTTATATCTTGTCCAAGGCCAGAGTTGACAAGTCACAATGTCAATATTCTATTGAACTTTCTCTGTTTGAACCTTCTTAGTTAATTTTGTTCAATTCAGAAAATATTTATCAAGTGCCTCTATTTGCCAGCTCCTGTCCCAAAGCTGAGGAGAAAAAACAAAGAAATATCTCAAGATGTTTCCAGTGAAGGGCTTCTTACGTATATCCTTCAGTAGGTGACTGGAGATGGCAGGTGGGGGTGAGGAGGACTTATGAGGATGTATCAACTAGAGTGTGTTAGATTGCAAGTAATAGAATACCCAAATCAAACTCTTACACAAAAGTGAGGACATATTATGATTGAGAATGTTAGTTATCCCCTAATCTCCATTTCCCCCATCTACCCAGAGCAGAACCCCCAAATTTTAGACAGACCTGACATACAGTTCCCTATAATAAAGACATTTCTCAGCCACATCTGAAGCTAGTTGTGGCTATATAACTAAGTTCTGGTATATAAAAAGAAGTGCTATGTGCATCTTCTAGGAAGTGATGTTCCCTTCTTGTTGATTGGACTCAGATGTGCTGGCAGGAGTTGAAGCAGCTATCTTGATCCAAGGGGCAATAATGTATGTTTTAAGATGGCAGAACTACCAGATGAAAGGTATGTTATCCATGGACAACCTACCTGGACTATTTTTTTTTAACCTGAGAAAGAAATAAACCTTTAATTTGGTTTATCCAAAGTTTGGGTGGGGTGGAATGTTTCAGTTACTTGTTACTGAACTTAATCTTCCCTCATATATTCACAGGGTGTAAGTCCAGCAGATTAATTATAGTATCAAGGAATCAGTTTGGTTTCAGATCTTTGCTTTGCCTTTGGTGTCAGTTTCATACTTATGGCTGGCTCTTTCCATGGGGCAAGATGGCTATTAACAAAAAGATGGAAAACAATTATCAATTCTGAGGGGGCGGGGAGAGAAAAAGAGAAAGACAGCATGAGAGAGCACACACACACACACACACACACACACACACCAGAAGTCCTTTCATAAAAGCAATAAAGTTCATTTCCTGGAAACTGACATTTTCTTGCTTTTTATTGTCCTGAATTAGGTCAGAGGCAGTCAGGGGAATGCCATGAACTGATTGGCTTAGTTCTGACAGAACCAATCACTGCAACAAGGGAGCTGGGCTTATACTAATTGACTTTAACTAATCGGTGTCTACCACTGAAGGTGAAGTATTCTTTCCTTTTCAATTTGGACTCAAGTGCTAATTTAGGGTTAGCTCAGTCAGTTCTCGGTATTGATGAATTTGACTTTCACTATTTGTGCTGTCCTTGAGGAGACCCAATGGCCCACACTGTGTGAGCGTAACATCACACCTTCCTCATGAGGTTGCTAAAAGATTTTGATGAAATATGTAATCCCTGTATTTCAAGAAATAGAAAGAGGCTGGTAGGCTGGAGGAAATCATTTTACTGATAGATCCAAACAAGGGATCTATGGAGTCTCCTGATAAATTCCTTGGAAATGTGCAGGGTTGTCAGTCCTGCCCCATCCTGCGGTGATATACTTAGGGAGGGGAGCTACTTGAGAATTTTTTTTGCTGACTCCCATTTTCCCACTCTTCAAATTGATCTTCCAAAGTTACCTGAGGGGTCTACAATTCCTGGAATTTAAATTTTCTACATTAAAACATCTTTTTGGACAGTCCCTGGTAGCCAGGAAGGAACGATACAACAAACCTCAGAACAAATGTGTTGGTTAGGTTAATTAGAATCCCCCTCCCTGTCTCTTATAACATGGGAGACACTGAGTCAGTTGACAGTTAAGAGGTGGTCATAAAAATGAAGTTTCTACATTCAGGCTAATCAGAGAGGCCAGGGTGGGATATTAAAATGGAGGACCATTTTAGGTGAGTGCCTCTCCAGGATAGGAGGTAGTAATAATAAGAATGATCAGGAAATAAAGATAGTTGGTAGAAGATCAAAGTCAATTTCTGGGACTTAATAATTTAACCCTGGGCTTAGCCCTGCAATCTATTCTGAATGTCAACATAGCTATCATTTGATTCTGTGACTGCTGAGAGACAAAGGCTCTATTACTTCCCCCCTTGAATACACAAGTGGTTGCCAGAATCTTGAAGCTATGTTTCTTACTCAGCCATCTGGCCTGTGGCTTGTTCAACTGGCTCAGTAGACAGTCTTGTTAAAAACAGGACTCCACTCGTCCCCCCAAAATGGAAAGAGACAACCAAAAGGAGGGCATTCATTTGCCACAGAAATGTCAGAGAAGGAGTGAAGCCAGAAGCACTAGCTGGAAACACTGTTACTTGGCCTAAAAACTGCTGTTGGGTCAGAACCTCTCTCACTGGTTCTGGGTTCCACCACCCACCAAATGCAAAAAAAGGGGGGGCTTTGGTACAGCAAAACAACAACAACAAAACCCCACATTATTTTAAACAATAGCGTAGAAGGAAAAGGAGAACTAGCAGGGTAGAGAGGGGAGGTTTGGTTACTGATTGAAGGTGGAGCTATAGCCATAGGAGGTGGTAGGGTGTGGCAGAGGCCTACTGCTGCTGAGGTTGGGGGCTCCCCCACCCTGGGGCAGTGTGAAGGCCCACTACACAACAGAAAATAGAGCAAGCCCACATGTACTGCTTTCTATTAAAGTATCCTCCAAATAGCCACTCAGCTCCACCCCCTTCCCAGTAGTCCCCTTGCCAGGCTCACTACAATACAATTAGAGGGGGGTAAAGTATGGTGGGAGGCAATAAGTCTTTCCCATGATTTTCAACCAACTCTACAAACAATCTAATAATAATTCTCCTTTTCTGTAGTAAATTCATTTGGGTAATACCTTCCAACAGGCCATCAGTTCATAAACTAATTCAAGCTTATCACTTAGAGCAATAAAATATGTCATACTTAATCCCAATCCAGAGAAACCCAATTTATTCTTCTTAAAAACCACTTCTGAAATATTTTATTTTACCCTTATATCAGCATTTCTCTGAGTCATCCTTGGACCATTCAAACACAAATCATAGGGCAGGAAGAGAAGGGTGGTATTGAGTGATAAAAATGCAGAACTCTGAGCTCCACCCAGATTCTGCTAAATTCTCTGGGGACAGAGCCTAGAAATGAGCATTAAATGGTAGCAGGTCACTGGGGGAATTATGCTAAGTAGAATATGTCAGAAGGAGGAAGACAAATACTGGATGATTTCACAAATGTGTGGAATATAGAGAAACAAAACAAAGGAACTGACAACCCAAAACCAACCCTAGAAATATGACTGCAGAACTGAGGCTCCTCGGGGAGGTAGAGTAGGGGTGAGAGCAGAGTGGGCGGAGGAGGGTCCAGTGGATTATAGTGGAGGACTTCAGGTGCTTTGGTGGTGGGTGTGGTCACATGCATCTGAGGAGGTGTGACCTATTCTCTTAAATCACACATGCAGTGTTGTAAACTAGTGTTATATCAGAAAGAAAAATTAAATATAAAAAATTAAAATTAAACCAGCAAGTCGTGTGATTTTTAATGTACTGTGCAGTTTAGGCATTTTGAGTCCTAGAGAGTGCCAATAATAATACCTTACAGTTCATAGGGTTCAAAGCTTTACAAAGGCTTTTGTATAACATCTCATTTGAGCCTCACCACAAACCTCAGGGAAGAGTGTCGGAGCAGTGTTATTTCCATTTTATGAAGAAGCGCCCACAGTTCTCAAGTGGTCTTTCAGGAGGTGATACACTAATAAAGGGGTAACCTGGACTGGAATTGAGGTCTTACAGTGTCAAGTTCAGTGCTCCTGGGTGGTAACAACATCCCAAATAACTAAATGTGGAATCTCTTCTTGGGCCACTCTCTAAAGGGAACAAAAACATATAACTTGGAGAAGGAAGCTGGTCTAATCACCATGCTGAATTTGCTCAAATAACAAGTATAGTAAAGAATTAATATTTTTGTATAGTTAGATTTGATCTGATGGACTCAATTAATTGGTCTGAGCAGGAATGATCAAGTTTTTACAATAATGAGCCACGAGATCAGACATTCAATTAAATGAATGCTAGCTACTTTCAATTACTGTTAATGATAATGGTGTTGAATGAAAATCCATGTGACTCAAACCTGAGTCAAGGACATATGAGAATTATTCATAGCTACTTTTCCTTTGTCAGCAAACCACGATGTCCCAGTTTCATTCTGAAATTTTACTGGAATTATATCTGAGGAACTAAAAATATGATATCACAAACTACAGTTTGGTTCAGTTATAATTATTAGCCAATCCAAGCCTGTCGATATTGCCAATTAATTGCAGAACCAAAGTATAAGGCCGATGAGTAATCCCAGCTGAACCCCTATATACATGTGTGATGGGTAATTTTATGTGGACTACAGGATGCCCAGATATCTATATATTATTTCTAGGTGTGTCTATGAGGGTGTTTCCAGGAGAGATTGGCATTTGAATAGGAGAATGAGTAAAATAGCTGGCTCTCTGCCATGTGGGTGGGCAATATCCAAACCGTTGGAGGCCCAAGTAGAACAAAAATGTAGAGAAATTTTGACAGGCAATTTTGCTGTTTACTTAATAGTGTCTGCTGAAAAGTTTATCTCCTCTTGCACTTAGATTTACATCATTGGATTCCCTGGTTTACAGGGCTTTGGGTTTGGACTGGAACCATGCTGGCTTTCCTGTGGCTGATTTCTTAGCCTCCATAGTCATGTGAGTCAAATCCTTAAAATGAATCTCTCTCCCTCTTTTTATAGCTCTGGAGAATCCTAATTAATATACTATGTAAACTTTTTTTGCCCCCAAATCCTCAAAATCTCAGGGACCACACTGTGGGCTTTGACCCTGGCCAGCTAGGGATTTATGACAATACTAAGGAGTCCCAGGTTATGTGTTGGGCCCCAAATGGCACTGCTAGCTTGCTTTTCTTTCATGGCTATAGGGTTAGTTCTACTTGGGCAGCCATCTTGTGGTGTGAGAGTGTAAACACTGGTTCACAAGAGTCAAGAAAGCTAGACTGCTTCCCAGCATTTCTTCCAACAGCAACCTCTGATAAGACACTACATAAGCCTTTATTAACTGGACTCTTGCTTTTGGAGAAAAATACAGATTATACTACTGGGCTTATAATATTGTAAATAAAACATTTTGCTGATAGTCAATTATAGTCTACCCTGAGTTAGAATGAATCCAGGATATTTGGGAAGTAATCTAAGTGCTGTCAGGCTGTGTACTTTTTTATGATTGCTGTCTAATCTTCTCTTTTATTATTTATTTATTTATTTGTTTATTTAGATATCCAGATATGTATCAACTGGATAAATATACTAGCTTATTTTCTGGTTTTCAAACTAGTTTGTGGTTGTTGTTCAAAAGCTCTTTGAACCATCTGGGTTTATCAAAATCTATAGGTGTGAACCTATTCATACCTACTTCCCCTTTGTCAGCAATCCATGATGTCCCAGTTTCATTCTGATATTTTACTGGAATCGAAGCTGCAGAACTAAGAACATGATATCATGAACTACAGTTTGGTTCAGTTATAACTATTAGCCAACTCCAGACCTGCCAATGAGACACATGTTATGTTGGCAATTAATTTCAGAAACATCATGTTAGGCTGCACTTGAAGTACAAGAAATATCACTTTATATTTCTTGCTGGAATCTCCTCTCTGAGTCCAGTGGTAATTATTTGGGGAGGGGATCCTCCGTCTCTGTTGCCACTCCCTTGGGTAGTGCCAGGCCCTCAGGGCTCCCTCAGTCTAGAAGGATGGGGAGGGACGCCACTGTCATTAATCCATTTGGTCACTGAAGATCGTGTTCCTTACCCAAGCCTGCAGCAACCTCCCAATGGCAGGTTCATATCCTTCTCACCAGGCCAGACTGTGTGGTAGCTGCTCCCAAGTCCAGGACATTGATGTCTGGCCTTGATGGTATCCAAACAGCATTCCCCATTCAGGTGCCAGTACATCCCATCAGAGAACCAACCACTCTCTGCCTGGCATGAAGTCTCTCCCCAATTCCAGATGGTCCCAGTCTCACCCCTGTTTTCGGCTCCCTCCTGTTAGGAACCATGGCTCCCACAGACTCCAACTGGTCCAAAAACATAAAATGTGTGCCTTTAGAACATATTAAACGTATTAAAAATCTGGCTGCCTTCTTTGAGAGGAGTAAAGGGAAAAGTCTCTTTAGTCTTTGCTGATGAATCCACAGCAGGAAAAACAAATCCATAAACACAAAACCAAAACCACAAAAAAAGGCAAACCACCAGATAGTTTCTCAATTATTCAGTCTAAGTATGATATATGTGTGTGTGCGCTTTGTGTATGTGTGTGTGTGTGTATAAAACTATTTCCCTGTTTTTTCTACAATTTTGCTTAAATAATGTTTCTTTTTTCTACTATGATGCTGCCTGTGTTCCCTTCACTTCCCCAATATATTTTCACTGTATTATCTTCTTAACCAGAAGTATGGTAGATTTTTGCCGTTTTTGCTTCTCTTTATTTTTCCTATTATGGCTACGATATCTTACATTTCTTTGGCTAAGATTTCTTTACATTTCTTTGACTAAGATTTTTTAAAATTCCAACTCGAGTTAATTCTCAAGAATTTATGGTTTTTGTTACTCTTATAGAATGGAATCTCTTCTTTCTATGCACTACTAGTATAAAGAATAACACCAATTTTGTGGATTTATCTTATGCTTCATAACTCTTTATCTCCTCTTAGCTCGTGGGTTTTATAAATACTTTACAAATATTTATAAATACTTCATAAAGTATCTTTGGGATACCTATATACTATAGGGTCATCATATAATAATATCAACTCCCAAAGGTAAATATCATCTCCCAAAGATACTTTAATTGTTCCTTTCCTATATAGATCCCTTTGTTTTTTTTCCCTTCTCAGAACATTCTTGTCAACATTTGAATATTTTATTGAGTGAGATGACAACAGAGGACACACTAGTTTGTTTTTGCTTTGAAAGAATTCTTCATTTTATGCAATATTGGATCACAGTTTTGTTTTCTGTAAGAAAGAAATTAATATAGAAACGCTCCCTGTTAAAAACAAGTTTTCAAAAGGAATTAATGTTGATTTGAATTATTTCTTGGCATCTATTGAATAGATGAACTTGTTTACATATTTGTCCTATCAACATGATGTATCAACATGATGACTTAAATCTTATACCTTGAAGGGTTATGGGGGCAAAGCAAGAATATCTAGATTCAGGTCAAAACTCATAAATTCAGAGCTACAACCCAAACAAACCAACCTCATGTCTGAGCTTCTTTATAAAGGAAGTACAAATTATTTGGGACTGTTTATTCCCTGGAGGTCTGCCTCCTGCAGCCTTTGAAAGGTGCTCAGCTGCTTTACCCAGACCACATCTTGGCCCCTCCTGCTGTCTCCTGCATTTGATTGGCCTGTGGATTGTGGTCAGTCCTCTCTCTGGCCCCAAGAATGTCTTTTTTTGACAATCGTACTTGTTTTCAACTGAGTGTATAACCATCATGTTTCTTTTGGGTCAGTTAGTCACAGGGATGAAAATTTTAATTTTCATACTTGTACTAATTTGTCTTCGGTCATAAGACAATTTTCATGTCCTACTATAAATAGGTTGAACTTTCATTTCTAGATATACACTGACAACAATAAACAGTAGGTTTTTTGTAAGTGGATATCGGGGGAAATATTACAAACCTGAGTTACATAATCTTGTTTGAAAGAATTGTGTGATTACCTGATGTATTTTGGACTGCTGAAACCTACCCTCTGTATTGGTCAATGATAAAAATTTTTTTATAGGTATTTAGTAAAAGAATCCTTTTTCCTACATATCAAGTTGGCACAGACTGAAACAAAGTTTATTCAAAGTAAGTGAGGTTGAGGGCTATTTGGTAATGTATATCAAAATTGTATATGCAGGGCCTCCCCGGTGGCGCAGCGGTTGAGCGCTGGGTTGCAAAGCTGCTCCCCGGCCACTGGAGGAGGGTCCCACATGGTGCGCAGACCTCTCCTGCCGCCCGCTGCTCCCCTCAGCAGTGTACTTCGGTCCTTCTGCCTGCTCTGCTCCCCACTCTGGCTCTGGTGAATTCTCTCACCCTCCCACGCTTCTGACTGTACCCAGTGCATGTATAAACAAAACAAACAAATAAATTAAAAAACATGCCTCTATTAAAAAAAAAATTGTATATGCAAGTGTACTTTTACTCAGATATTCCATGAGTGGGTAGTTATTGTTCATATACAATAAAATATGTGTAATATATAAGAATATAAATATAGTGTACTTATAGTTTATTTTTTAAAATGAGAAGCAGCTTAAATATACCTAAAAGTTTGGTTAAATAAGTTAGGACACATCAATTCCATGGAATTCCATGGAAAAGAATGCTAATTCCATGCTAAAGAATGCAGTAGATCCACAGGTTCTGATATGACAATGTGATCCAAACATGTTAAATGAAAAAACAAGATGGAGAATGGTATGCTCAGTATGCCCTATTTATGTTTTTGGAAAGTAGAATTCATTTCTATATATATGGAAGAATACTCTTTGAATATTTTACCATAGACTTCATAATTTTGATAACGATTATTGCTCTGACTCAAAAGAAATATAATCTCATTATAGACATGCTAGAAGACATAGCATATAATGATAAAAATAAGAAATACTCAGATAAAAATAGGAATCATCCAAAACCAATATGATGTTTTCCCTTTTGGTGTTTTTCCAAAGCATGTTTGTACTTCTAAAATCATTAGTGGGCCTCCCTGGTGGCGCAAGGGGTTGAGCACAGCACTATGAGGCTATCCACAGCCTCTGCAACATGAGCTCCCTGCCAGGGAGCTACCCACATGGCGCAGCAGACTTCTCCTGTCTCACCTGCTACTCCCCTACTCCCCTCAGCAGTGTATTTCAGTCAGTCTGCCTGTTCTGTTCCATACTCTGTCTCGGTGAATCCTCTCACTCCCCACACCTCTGTCCTGTAGGCCACTTCTTGTACTTATACATCTTTATAAATAAATAAATAAATAAAATAAAGTCATTAGTACCACAATGTTCATGTCGTGTTAAGGTCAAACTTTTCTCTACCACTCAGTATCATATCATGAGAAATTTTCCATATCATTAATCAATAATGAAAATATTGTTCCTGAATTAGTCATTCTCTTTTTCTAAATCATTACTCAAGGCAGTTTTAGTTTGATCTTTGCATGGTGTTGTGCCTGGTGCAATGGACTGAGAACAGACCTCAGAATTTCAGCACCTACATTTCAAGTCTCACTTTCCTCTTCAGGAATATGAGTAAAATAAAAGGCAGTCCTATCTGCATTATGATGCCATTGTGAGTATTAGGGGAGGTATAAGAGGCAATGTGCTTTGCCAATTGTAAAGCCTGGTGAGAATTCACTCATGACCCTACGTGCCGACCATCAGTGCTGGTCCCTGGGTCTGCTCCCTTTCCTTCTCTCTACCTGGGTGACTGAGATCCTTTAAAAGGAATCCACTTCCTCCAGTAAAGACCAAACTCAGTCTGGCATGGAAAGACTCTCACAGTGTGGACCAAACCCACATTTCCAGCCTCATCTGCTGATCTCAATATCTTGATATCCTTTCAGTCCCATTTTCCTGCACTTTCACACAGAAAAGCCTTTCCAGGTGTAGGTTTCCTTTAATATCTGAAAGTAAAGTGTTTCTTTTCATAAGTCAAAATAGCATAAAGTGAGGAAGCAATTGCCATTCATTTCTGTGGAATTTTTTTGGCGTGTTCCCAGACTCCCCCAAACAACCTACCATATTATACTAAGCAACACATAAAGTCTAAAATAACACTAACATATATTTAAAGTAGGATTGTTTTGATAAATACACAGCCTGTATAAAAACTAGGAATAGTATATGTACAGTGTAGCTTCACTTGCCAGAATCAGGAAGCCAGCACAATGGAAGGCTAAGAGGTAGTAAAGATGGTGTGTCAGGATGAGTCATCAGAGCTTGGGAGACCAGGGCATAGAGGAGAGGCAGAGTAACATCTATTATCCTCCCCTCATCTTCTGAATCCATCAAGCAGGCAGGTCACTAATGTCTACATGTTCTTCATTGTCCACCTGCTTTGATGTCAAACATCAAAGTTTGCTGTCTGCTGTGGCTGCTATGGCTGATGTAGAAGACCTGACATATGACAGTATGCTTCAGAGCTTAGCCTCATGCATTTTTCAATCATAATTCTTTGTAAGCACTCAAAACTTCAGGCAAACCTGCCCTAGACCTATGTACCATTTCAAAATTAGAGACGTGTTTTGATGCAATTATTGTAGCACTGTCGATCATAGAGAAAAACCTCACACAAGTGCTTCACAGTCAGTTCACAGTCAGTCCTGATGACTGCTTCCATGCCATTAGCTATTACTTTTAGTTTCCATTTATAGCCTTTCCTCTTGAAGTACATCAGCTTTGCATTCGTCTTGACCTTGGGATGCCAAAGCTCCTTCAACATCATCTTTGTTGATACTGAGATGCTAAGTGTGGTTCCAGGGGCAATAGCTAGGGTGGGCCACTCTGGCTGTTTGGGGTACGCACTACCTCTATGATAGCTGCTGCAAAACAAATGCTGATACTATTTTGCTTTTCATATTTTTTCATAAGAGCAAAAATACTCTTTGTATTTCTTTTAGTTAGTGAAAACAGTAATGTAGGTCTTGCATAAAAGCAGAGAGAAGTAACAAGAACTTTCAAAGAATGGGGAATATCTATAGCATATTTCTATTCCCTTTACTTAGAACATCCTTTATTTTCCATTGTGTCTGGAAAAAACCTCCTTTTTTTTTTTTTTCAAAACCCAGATCCAGTGTCAACTTTCCTGAGAAGAGTTCCCTGACATGCAAGATTGAAATAATGGTTTCTTTCTCTGGGCTAACACAGTACCCATTTTTCATATGACTCAAGAATCCCTTGACTCCTGAAGCATACTTGTTCTTTTTCTTAGGGGGGGATTCAGACCCCATGATTCATCTCTAATTTTTCAAGGCTTCTCTTCCTGTATAGTACCCCATTTGGCTGTAACTGACTGGGACATGGTTAACCCCTGGTCTGAAAAGATTCTCTCTCCTGGGACTTTAGAACTGGCATTTAGGATGCTGGCTTTTAGTGCAGCTGCAGGAGAGAGCATGGATCCTCATGAGTTGAACCTGCCGTTGTAGAGAGGCCACTTGGGCTCATCCAGACATGCAGAGAATTTGATGTCGAGAAGATCAAAAAATAATTAAGAGAGACCAGAGGCCACGTAGTCCCAGAGAGAGAGTGATGGGGAAGAAATGCCTTGGTCCCAGTGTCCCAGTCCAGGGTCCCAGTGCTTTGGAGTGTGCTCCCAGCAGCTTTGGGCTCCATGAAGTGCCCATATATATGTAAGTCTCTCCCTTTTGCTAAAGGAAGACAGACACATAAATCACCACACAATAATGTGGCGGATGTTCAGTCATAGAGGCACATTCAAGATTTTATGGAGCAGCAGAAGCTCCATAAGGGAAAGTGCTGAGGTGGCAGACAGGAATGGGTTCCTGTAAAAGATAATGGGAGGGCATTTGAAAATATGGGCGCAGCATGAGTAATGGTGAGTGATAGGAACCACAGGCACTTCAGTATTGATGGAGCTCAGAGGCCTGGGGAGGCCAGGCGAGAGATGGGTTGGGATGGTGAGTGGAGCCCAGTTAGGGAGAGTTTTGATTGCCACATGAAAAAACTTGAACTTTATCCTGATCCTCAGTAGTTCTCAATTCTGGTTGCACATCAGAGTATCCTAGGTAATTTATATATATGTGTGTGTGTGTGTGTGTGTGTGTGTGTGTGTAGAAGGCATCTTCCATCCAATCCAATTAAATCAGAATCTCTGGTACTGGAAGCTGGATGTTGAAATTGTGTAATATATTCCCGGGGGTTCTAGTGTGCAGGTAAGATGGAGAAACTAATGGGAAACCTTGAAAGATTTTGAGCTATAGACCTGGTATCTTACTGGATTTAAAGAGTGTGAGAAGGAAGTCAGGGAGACTGCAGGCCGTGATGGCAGGTAAGAGTTGAAGAGTACCTGATATAGGATAAAGGTCATGGGGATGGAGAGAAGTTTATGAACCCCTAGTTAGCTGCTAAATAGTTTTAAGACTGGACAGGAAGGGAAAGTGGTCAGGGCTGACTCGAGGGTTTAAGGTTGAGTAATGGGAAATGCTACCTATAAATACTGCTCCCCTCAGCAGACAGAAGGAAAGGTCCAGGAGCTGCTGCAGCTATCTGCTTTGGACCTGTGGGCTGAGAGGAGGAGCCTGCACACGCAGGTAGAGATAGGGTGGCTGCAGAGACGAGTCTAATGTTTCCAGGCTAGACCCAGTGGAAATAATTTGCAGTTTAATAGCTGACTGAGGGTTGTTTTGTATGTTTTATCAATTATGAAGAGTACCTCTCCAAAAGTCACTTCTCTAGCTCACAGAGTATTATGGGTGTTAAAAGCAAGGAGTGGGCCCCACCCCAGATCACCTCCTGAGATAGGGTGTGATGTGTGTCTCCAAAGCCTTGAAGTCAGGTGGCTTCTCAGAGAGTTCTAAAATTAGCAGAGCAGCTGTGCTTGGTGGGTGGTAAGGCTGCGGAGGCTCACCCCGTGAGCCCTGGGCCTTCCTGCCGTGGGCTCTGTTTGTGTGAGTAGGTCGGGGATCAAGCAAGAATCTGTTTCTTTGAAGAATTCCCCTAGGAGCCGCGTGTCATGCCAGCATGCTCCAAAAGGGCAGAAAATGCCTCTCATTGCCAAGTGGAGGGAAAAGGCAGGGAGGCCTATGTTGGAAAGGAGTCTGAGGAAAGGGTGCTTTTTCCAAGAAAGTTCACTTGTAGAAATGACACCCTTAAAGATGGGTGAGGAGGTGGTTTGTATCGGACGAGTCAGAATTAGGTCTGGAAACTGAAAACTTGCTGTGGGCTGTGTTGTGCTCAGAAAAGCCCTATGTAAATGTTTTCTGGGTGTGGTTCTGATGCCCTAGGATGGTTCAACCTGCCTGCAGATTAGAGCTCTGTTGCCAACTCCACCAAACAAGGGATTTGGAGAAAGTTCCATGGAGGTAGGTGGAAGCAGAGGAGCAGAATCTTTTAGTGCATTCCTTCATGTAAAAAATAAAGTGCATGTGCCCCTGTGGACAGCAGTACAGAGATTCCTCAAAAGACTAAAAATGGATCTTCCATCTAACCCAACAATTCCACTCCTAGGTATCTACCCACAGGACAGAAAAACACTAATATGAAAGGAAATCAGTACTCCTATGCATTCCTATGTTTATTGCAGGACTATCTACAATAGCCAAGATATGGAAACAAGCCAAATGCCCCAAAACAGATGAGTGGATCAAGGGGATGTAGTATATATACACCATGGAACACTATTCAGTGATCAAAAAAGATACATTCATTTGCAGCAACACGGATGGCGCTGGAAGGCATGACATTAAGAGAAATAAGCCAGAAGGAGAAAGACAAATACCGAATGGCATTACTTAGAGAAACCAAACAAAGGGTCAAAGACAGACATTAAAAGCAGCCCTTGAAAGCTGACTGCATATATCTGAGGCATCCAGAGGCCGTAGGAGAGGGGGGGATTGAAAAGGGGAGATAGCACAGTGGGCTTAGTTCCCCTTTAGTGGAGGACTGTGCGTCTTTGGTGGTGGGAGTGCTACGGTGGCCACACCTGAGGGGAGAGATCCTGTAATGTCAAAATATTAACAAGTATGTAAAACAATGATACTTCATTAAAACAAAAAGTGTGTGTGTTTATATATAGCAAACCTTAAAACAGATAAATGGTTGGAGAGACGACTGAGAGGGAAGGAATAGTAAATGACAAAATATTTCATCAAGTTTCCATCTTGTGGGCCTCCCTGGTGGTGCAGTGGTTGAGCACTGGATTGTGAAGATGCCCACAGCCTCTGCAGCGCTGGTTCGATCCCCGGCTACTCCCCGGCCACCGGAGGAGGATCCCACATGGCGCTCAGACCTCTCCTGCCGCCCGCTGCTCCCCTCAGCAGTGTACTTCGTCACTCTGCCTGTTCTGCTCTCCACTCTGGCTCTGGTGAATTCTCTCACCCTCCCGTGCTTCTGACTGTACCCAGTGCTTGTATAAATAAATACATAAATAAATAAATCTTTAAAAAAAAAAGTTTCCATCTTGTGGGATTCTCCCCTCCTTGTGCTTTTGTCTGTAGATTAATTCATAGACAAGAGGGCTGAGGAAATTCAAAGTGGGAAGGTATAAAGCTCACGAACCGAAAAATGAATCTTTGGGAATATTATACATCCTGGAATAACAATTTAGGTGACATTTATCTAGGAATACTCTTTCTATAAAATACCACCACAATCCCAGGTAATACCAGCAGATATTTAGTAGTGAGATTAAAAATCTTGATCTATCTTTTGGGTTTATGTTCTTCATTGGCGTAAGGAATCCCCTTTCTCTGGCTGCAGCTGTCTCCATAACTCCTGGGTGATGACTAGGGAGATGGTGAGAGGGAGGTGGGAGGCATTAAAAGGAGGAGGAAGATAGGATGTCAATGGAGCAACAGTTAAGAAAAGGAAGATTTGGGGGTGGGGGGCTGGGTCTCCTGCATTAGTGTAAATTGGGGAAAAGAAATTGCCCAAGAAGCTGCATTGTTCCCCAGTGTCTGCCCAGAGGTGCCTTTGCCTAGGCCAGGCTGTGTCAGCTTCATGAAAGGTCCCTTCGCTCAGTGTGTTCTCCTTCATAAGTTTGGCTGTTCCCTAGTTAAGGCAGGATGGATTTTAAGAGGTAAAGGAGGAAGAAAGTAGGAATCCCTCTACAAGGGAGAGCAGAGAGTGCCCCAGCAGAGAAGAAAACTGCAGGTAGAGGTGAGTCCCAGAAGTGAGGACTTTGGTAGAAGGGAGTTGGAGGCATCTGGGATTTGGAGGCCAGTCAAGCCCTCCTGCACATTTATACCTCATGTCTTTGTTTTACTTAATTTGTTGCAGTGTTGACATTTATCTACTTGCTTTTACCCTGGTGGCGCAAGGGGTTAAGCATCGCACTATGAAGCAATCTGCAGCCTCGGGAGCACAAGTTCAATCCCCAGCCTGCCAGGGAGGAACCCACATGGTGAGGCAGACCTCTCCTGTCTCTCCCGCTGCTCCCCTCAGCAGTATATTTCAGTCAGTCTGCCTGCTCTGTTCCCTATTCTGTCTCTGGTGAATCCTTTCACCCCCCGCATCTCTGGCCTGTACCCCAGCCTTGAATGCAAGATAGATAAATAGATAAACCTCTTTTTTTAAAAAAAAAAAAAAAAAAAAGAATGAAAAGGCCTTTAGAATCCTTTCCAGTGACCAAGAAGAAACACTGGGTTAGTGTTATCTGTCTCTCCTCACCTCTAATAAAATGGACCAGGGTACCCCCAAATATAGACCCCCGGTCCTGGAGCTGGGTATCTCACCAACTTCTGAGCTTCCCTCCCAGCCCCTGCTTGGGCTCATGACAGCCTCCCTTTGCCCCTTCCCTGACTGCAGGTTTCAGGGTGTACTGCATGCCCAGGTGGTCCTTTCACTTCAAAGCTGCTTCTGGCAGCTTGAGCCAACCTCAGGCTACTTGCTAGGAGAGGAGAAGAATTTCCAAATATTCAGTTGACTTCATGGATCATCTAGGGGAGCTATCAGTTGTGGGGGGTTGAGGCAGCCCACAGAGAACCTATCATCCACCTTTTTATGTGCTCACTTTCCATCCCATTCAGATGCTGAGTCTAAAACACAAACTCAAACAACACAGCTCCAGAAAGAAGGCACACTGGTGTTTCTGCGTTTATTACCCAGAGCGCTCCTTTCCCTTGACAAATTAAGAGCAAGCCTGTCTTTATGTGAGGACACAGGAACAGCACAGGCAGAAAGCCTCTTTTAAGACATTATAAAGTTTCCTAAATTGTGAAAGCAGGATATTTTGGTGATGACTTACTAAAGGGACGCATGAAATGACTACAATGAAAGCTGATGCTCTAACTCAGGATTCCATTCCCTTCTCTCTCCTATTTGCCTGAACATTTGAGGACACTCTTGAGATCTCCCTTTGTTTCTCCATAAATGTTAAAGGAAACCGGCATTTACTGAATAACTAGTTCCATGTATTGTGACAAACACTTTCTTTTTTTAAAAAAAATATTTATTTATACAAGAACTGGGGTACAGGCCAGAGATGCGGTGGGTGAGAGGATTCACAGGAGACAGGGTAGAGAACAGAACAGGCGGGTCTACTGAAAAACACTGCTGAGGGGAGCAGTGGGCACAACAGGAGAAGTCTGCTGCGCCCTGTGGGTTTCTCCCTGGCCAGCTGGAATAGAACCCGCACTGCAGAGGCTGTGGACAGCTTCACAGTACAGCGCTCAATCGCCTGTGCCACCAGGGAGGCCCTTGTGACAAACATTTTCTATGGATGCATGCAAGAAGTATAATCCTTGAAACAATTCTGTGAGATAGGCATCTGTAATCCCATTTTACAGATGAGAACACTTTAAGCATCATGGTGAGATAAAGTAAGTGTCAGGAATTCTGAGAGCTAGTTAAGCAGGTAGATCTGAGATTGTAGTCCAGTTATATGATGCCAAAGTCCAGGTGCTTTGTTACTATGCTGCTTGCTATCTCCTGCTAAAGAAGTAAATTCCTCTTTTTATCAGATTTTTGATAAACCAGAATCAATGAGAATACCTGAAAAAGCCTTGATAGCTATAAATCACAGTATCTTATGTCTTAGCTTAAGTACAACAAAAAGAAAAATTTTAATGATCAGTTTAAACCATGAAATCATAAAATCAAAATGCATTACTCAGGATCTCCAAGTTAGAAACTAGTAGGAAATGGAGCGCAGCCATTTCATCCAGGAGAGGCAAATGAAGCTCAATTTTGCCAGAGATTCCAAACTGGTTAGTATATACATATACTGATAGGACAGCTTCACAGGCCAGAAGAGCTCTCTGAGTCATTAAAACATGAAGGGCCAAGACCCAACTTTTTAAAAAAGAAATATTTTCTTACATCTTTGTTAGTTTTTGGATAGTATTTGATCTCTCTCCTCTGGTGTCATCTGTGTAGTTCTCCCACCACCACAGCACCCGTGATCCATCACCACAGTCCCCTGTGCTTTTCTCTCCCTATTTTGACCCCTTACTGCCGTATGACTCAGATCTATAGTCAGTTTGCAAGTTTTGAAAGATCTCAATTTTATAGTGGGCTGTTAACAAAAGGGGATATGGGCTTCTGAGTGATTAAACAGATTTTGAGTAAAGAACTCATGACTGCTTTAGAGAGTTCTTGTGTTATGGACAGAGACAACATCAGTTTCTATTTTCTGCAACTCTGTGACATGCGGGTGGTGGGCTGAGGAGGATGGGGGATTATTTCATTTAATTCAACAATCTAGGATTTGGAGACCGAGATGATTCTCCAGATTTGAGACAGGCCAAAGTCTAACATACACTGATTTTAGATGTCATAAGAAAGTCACATCATTCCACAATGCTCTGGGGAAACACAAATAACCTCACACGCTCTTAGGGAAACCCATAGATGTCCATTATTTGGCACAGCAAATGAGAGAAAATGAGTATGGGAGTGGCCTTTCACTGTGACACTTCGCTGGCATTGCAGGGCTTTCCTCAAATCAACCTGGGTTGTCTGGATAGGTTGGCGCCAGTATGTTCATTTTCTCTTAAGAAAGACATAATTTCCCTGTCTACTCAGAAAGATTTGGTATACCAGCAGAGTCCTTGAATCATAGATGCCACAAAATAGAGTAAACACCACATCTTCCTGTAACAGAACTCAATGGGTTCATTCTCTTGGTGGGTACCTGGGCTGATAAAAGACATAGCCAAGGTGTACACAAAGGACTAGAATTTATTTCCTTGTGGCAGGAAAATCAGACAGTGAAAGTCTCATTTCCAAAGAAACTACCTCAGAGAAGGGACATTGAGGTAAAATTCTATAATATTGTCGTGTGTGTGTGTGTGTGTGTGTGTGTGTGTGTGTGTGTGTGTATCTGTCTGTCTGTCTGTCTTCAAGAATGCCTTTGTTCCCAGTGCTGGCATCAGCTGGTCCTTATCTTCAGCTAGAAGGGTGTGTGGAAAAACATACCTTCAGGGAAACATGAAAGTTGCATTGTATACTTGACTCTTATCTCCTCTAGGTTTTATTTGTGGGCAAGAACCTTGTGTGAAAGATGACCAATGCCTGGTAACGTGGGCCAACAGGGAAAATTCCATAATTCTTGCTACCCTATGGTCACATTTCCACCCATTAACTCTTTGGGTTAAGATGATTTTCCTATTTGAATACATTTTCCATGTTGGGTTAATCCAGGTGAAGAATGTGTCAGAGCTATTCAGGCAGTTGGAGGTTGGTGGTCTTGTTGGTTGGAGTTGTAAACAGAATATGATGCCTCCTTCTCAGGACAGAGGAGGATTTCCAGAATTTGAGTGTTGGGGGTGGGGCTGGGAGGTAATCTGTGGTAAATAGCCTCTAAATAACTCCCAAAGAGCCTTGCCTTTTGGTATTCTTGCTCTGGGTACACCTCTTCTTGGGGTGTGGACTCAGTTTTGTGGGTCAATTCTGAGGGACAGAACACAGCAAAAGTGACTGTTCACAAAGACTCACACTCCCTCTCTTCTTAGTGCTGAAGAGCCAGTGGCCATGCTGTGAGCTGCCCTGAGGGGAGAGCTTGGCAACCAGTGAGTAACTGAGGTGCTTATTCCAACTGAGTCTTATTCTAGGATTCAGAGAGTGACTGAATCCTGCCAACAACTGCGTGAGTGGTTTAGAAAGCAGGCCCTTGCCACGCTGAACCCTGAGATGATTGCAGCCCCGGTGACACCTTAATTGCAGCCTTAGGGAGCCCTGAGTCAGAGGATTTAGCTACACAGCATTCCAAACCTACAGAATCTGTAAGATAATGAAAGTTTGTTGTTTTAAGCCACTGAGGTCTAGGTGAGTTTGTCATGTCCTCTTAGGTAACTAATACTTCATCCAATCTAATCTCTGAGTTTTCAGTGAGCTGGTGACCTGAGTTTCAGGGACTCAGATCAAACCAGAAGGGACTGTGGTGAGGGACATGCAGTGGCTCTGGGAGGGGCAGGACAGTCCCAGCAGCACACCATTAGAGTCTGGACTGCGGGTAGAGAGGATGGGATGGGAGTGAGCCTGGGTGAAGCTGGGACCAGAGGGTAGGGCTGGGTCCAGGGAGCCTGGGGCCAAGATAGACATGGAGACAGAGAAAGAGTCTTTGTTGGATATGAGGCAGGGGTGGAGCTGTGAGCTGAGCTATGAGCAATGAGGCTAAGGGCCCAAACTAGAGAGCAGCAGGAGGAGCTCAACTCTTGGGAGACATGACAGTAACTGGCATAAAAAGGGCAAAGACAGGCAGGGGACCTATACTCAGGCCTCAAATACTGGTATTACCCTCAAGAAAACCTTGATAATACTAAATCTCCACACTAAAATAGCTCTGCATGGGCCTCCCTGGTGGCGCAGGGGTTAAAGTTGGTGCTATCAAGCTACCCAGCAACCACTGCAACATGAGTTTGATCCCTGGCCAGGGAGCTACCCACATGGCGCAGCAGACCTCTCCTGTCTTGCCTGCTGCTCCCCTCAGAAGTGTATTTCGGTAGATCTGCTTGTTCTGCTCCCTACTCTGTCTCTGGTGAATCCTCTCACCCCACAAACCTCTGGCCTGCACCCCAGTTCTTGTATGCATAAATAAAAAAAATAAATCTTAAAAAATAATAATAATAAAATAAAATATCTCTTTCAGGGATATCTGTTTGCTTCTAGTTACAGCAGAAACCAACCCCAATGCATGAATGTCTTTTCTTTTTAGTTACTTTCCCCCTCATATCAAGGGCCCTCACATTCAGAGAAAGGAGAAAGCAGAGGGTTACTTGCCTTTTGTGCTCTGTGAACTGGCTCCCCAGTGGCCTTAGCATGAGGGTGGGGTGCCAGTCAGGGTTAGTGGTGGGTTGAGGTGTGGTGGGCTTGTGTTGTCCACACTTCCTGGTACATCTGTGTCTAATAATGTCAAGAAATGGGGTGGCTATCTCTTCAGTGTGGGCTGCTTTAGATTTGGGGAGCAGTGGTTGGTGAGGTCAAAGGACAGATCCTTAAAATTCCAGATGGACCCACAGAAATCTTCAACTCTGAAGATGTTGACAAAAAAGACAGATTGTTTACCTCTTCCTGCTACCTGATGTATGCTCCAGCTAATCTATAGGCCATTTCTAGGCCTATTGCTCCTGAAAAGATCTTTGAATGGATGGGGGTGGGGAAACGTGAGAGGGTTACAAAATGGCAGCCTATTTGATCTTACCCCTGAATCGATTTTATTTGATCCAGTTCAGTATTAAAAAAAAAAATTAGAGACACTTAAAAATCAGGATACTTCATTTAAGTTCACATTTCTGGATTCTGGCCACGTTGGGCATCATTTCCCTATGTTATCATAGTGCTGGGGCAGGCGGTTTCCTTTACATGGGCAGGCTCTGCCTCTGGGACTAGACCGCTAAGGTCCTCACACTGCCCCTGAATAAGCACTTGAACCCTGACTGTTTTGTCCATTTATCTTATCTTCCTGGCCCCTTTATGCATCTGAGATCTTTCTCCATGAAGCTGAAGGGTCAATTTGACCCCAAAGAGGATATAGACATCCTAATAAAAAGATCAAAATTTCTATTCTTAAAATACATTTTTGATACCTGGGAAAGGATTTCTTAATCTCACTAATTACACATCTGCTCCATTTTATTTTCTCTTCTGTGTTGCACTTTCAAGAGCTCTGATAAGAGAAAGTGTCTGACATCCTCAACTTGTACTTATATAATTAGCATAATAATGGTCAAGATAAATTAGCTTTTCACAAATATAAAATGAACAGAGGGAACCATTTGAAAAAGGTCATAAAGTGAGATTATGTCTAGAGATGCTAGTTTGATCAAAAGTAATCTGCTCTGATTAAAATAGAAATAAAATAGCCAAATTATAATAACAGAGCAACTGTTAAATTCATGGTTGATTGTATCTGGAAACAGGAGTGGGGACTATTGATTATTACTCCTGAATCTCATCCAAAAAAGAGGCAAAGTAGAGTAATTTTTTCATGTACAGTCAAATTATTATTCAAATGAGTTTTCCTAGTTAAATTCAATAAATGGAGTGATTCATTTCTGCACCGCTTTTTTTTAATATTCACCTTATGTGATTAACAAATCCTACATAAAACAAATACCCACACATTGTTCAATATATTTTAAGTTAATTTGAATATGCGGTTCTCAGAAAGATCACTTAGACCCGGTGAATTCTAGTCTCTAGTTCAGCTTAATTGCTACTTTGTTCCATAATATTGAACAGGTGCTTTTCTTACTGGACCCCCCTTTTTCTAAGTCTCTCCTCTTTGGGAATCATGTGCTTGAACTCAAGGTCTCTCACAGGGACCTCTTTATTAAAGCTGAGGCATAGGGAATGGAGACCATGAGAGTGTGTGGCCTGGAAGGGTCTTTAAAGCGGCCTTTAAAGTAACGCAGGTCCTCAAATAACATCCATTCAGTGTCGGGCCTCCCTGGGGGCACAAAGGGTTAAGCACCACACTGTGAAGCAATTTGCAGCCTCTGCAGCACAAGTTCAAACCCCGGCCTGCCAGGGAGCATCCTACATGGTGCAGCAGACCTCTCCTGACTCACTCGCTGCTCCCCTCAGCAGTGTATTTCAGTCAGTCTGCCTGCTTTATTCCCCACTTGTCTCCCTCTGGTGAATCCAGTCACCACCACCATCCCCCCCTCCCCACACCTCTGGTCTATACCCCAGCTCTTGTATGCATAAATAAATAAATCTTTAAAAAAAAATTCATTCAGTGTCATTTCCTTATAATGTCGATGAGAAAAAAAAAAAAAAATCCCGCAACTCACATGGAATGAAACAAGGGTTTTCAAGGGTCTGCTTTCTTTATATGCTGTTTACTTTAAAGATGCATTTTCCAAGAAATTTGGGTAGTGTTGAGCCAGGCCTCGACTGAAGCCATTTCCACTACATCTGTCCTCAGGCTGCTTGAAGCTGTCACAGGGGTTTTGGACTGGGAACGACCACAGGAGTAAAGTAGTCAACTGTTGAAAATCATAAGTAACAATGCAGAAAGAGGGGTCTCCCTGGAGACACAAGGGGTTAAGACACAGCATGATAAGGCTATCTGCAGCCACTACAGTACGGGTTCAATCCCCAGCCATGACATAGCAGACCTCTCCTGCCTTGCCCGCTGCTCCCCTCAGCAGTGTCCTTCGTTCAGTCTGCCTGTTCTGTTCCCTGCTCTGTCTCTGGTGAATCCTCTCATCCCCTACACCTCTGGTCTGTACCCCAGTTCTTGTATGCATAAGTAAATAAATCTTTTAAAAAAAAAGTAGAAAGAAAAAACAAAGATCAATAGTGTTTCTAATTATAAGGAGGAAATAGTTTTAAAAGCATTTATCCATGAAACTGCAGCTAGTTTCATTACTCAAATGCATACCCTATGGCAGTCTCTGAAGGTGGGCAACTAGTGTACCATGATTAAGGGGTATTAGCAAAATGATTGTCTTTAAGGAAAGGAATCAAATCCATTTCCACTGGCTGTTACCGCATTAATCTAATCAAAAGACACATAAGGAGCCTACTTACTATCAAGCAGGGACCCTGCCTAATATATAATGATAACTGAACAATGGCCCACACTCAGTTGGAAGTTTTCTCTGCTTATTGTCTTTTCCTACCTGCCTATCACTGCAATCTTATTAAAGGTGCTTTTCGACCTATGTGTGTGCTAGTTGGGTCAAAAGTAATCTGGTCTGATTAAAAGAGAAATAAAGTTTTTATAATCTCCCTATTCATAATGGCCACTGTGAGATGGACAATGAATAGAAAATAAAACATCTGTATGTGTGTGAAGACTAATCAAACCCCAAACATTGATAGCGTCTCACACACGTGGATATGTATTATGGTCTTGTTTTGTTAGTGTGCAATGATTTCTCTCTTTTCTCATCTCAAAGATCTGATTTTTAATTTTTTGTTTGTTTTGAATGCAATGTGAACTTAAGGTTTTTTCCTTTCTTCTTCTGCAGAAGTTATCAGGGGATATATATCTATCGTGGGTTGCGGGAAATGTTAAAATCCTACTGCTAATCCCTGCAATTCCTGTTATTTTCTCCCACTCCAAGCATGAACAATTGCCTCCTACTGAGCCAAAGCTGAAATGTTCAGTTTTATTGGTGGGGATGTGGATTGACCCAGTCCCTATGGAAAACAGCATGGAGATTTCTCAAAGTAATAAAAATAGATCTACCATATAATACAGCAGCTCTACTCTCAGTTACTACCTAAAGAATGGAAAAAAATGAATTCAAAGGGATGTATTCACTCCTATGTTCATTGCAGTTTTCAATAACCAAGTGATGGAAACAACCTAAGTACCCAAAGACAGATTAGCAGATAAAGATTTGTTGTATGTACGCGATGGAACACTACTCAGCAGTAAAAAAAAGATGAACTCTTGCTGTGTGCAACAACATGGATTGAATTGGAGGGGATTATGCTAAGCAAAATAAGTCAGAAGGAGAAAGACAAATACCAAATGGTTTTCCTTGCTGGAATACAGAGAAACAAAACAAAGGGTTGATAAAACCAAATCAATAACTAACCCTGGAAATCTAGCTATGGACTTGAGGCTACCAGATTTGTGCAGGAAGATGGGGGGAGCAAGCAATGGAGGGCCCCATTCCTTGGTGGATGACTATGGGTGCCTGGGTGGTGGGGGTTGTGGTAACATACATCTGAAGGGGTATGAATCCTATACAGTATTGTAAACCAATGTTACCTGATTAAAAAAAAATTTAAAAAATGTTTAGTTTTGTATTGTCTTCTTTTAAACAGTACATTCTTGGTGAGGTGTGCGGTTTGAGGCTGGGAGGGGAGCCCAAAGTCAACAAGGGGAAAACTTACGTGTAACAGACTTTAATGTGAGACAATGGTGTTGGGAAGGGCAGAACTGAGATCCTGAGGAAGACTGACCTCAGGGACCAGGGTTCTTCCCGGACCACTACCCCATGTCCATTAGCCTGCCTTGACCCAGGAACCTAGAGCAAAGGCCAGTGCTAGGCACAACAAAAGTACTGTTTCTTCCTCCTCCATATTTCCTTCTCAAAACAACTTTTTCCGGTCTAAGCACTCAGAGAGGGTGGAACATGTTTTCTCTCTTTTTGTTAGAAAAATAAACATATACGCTGCACTTCCATTTTTTCCTTTCTGGTTCATCGCAGTCTCTCTTATCTGTCTTGCTCAAGGAAGGGAGAAGCAGCTTTGCCTAATGTCCTTGATCCTAGTGTCTACATCCCAGCCTTGGCAGGAACCCCCACCCCTCCCCTTCAAAGTATGGAATCTTGAATGTCTCAGAGCCCCAGGACTTGCTCTTTATCACTCTGGGGGCAATTTCCTTGACTGCAATCCAGTCACTCGGATTCCCACGTCCCAAGAAACTGCTCTCTATTTGTTGGAACACTCTGTTGCTGTTCAGTGTGAGCCAGTCTTATTTTGTTCTCATTAGGGAATGTTTCTATCAGGGGCCTGCGATTTGAAATGGATTCATGCTCAGAAAGAGCATGGCTTTGCCTCTCCTCCTTTGTGACCTTGTCAGGATTTCTTTCAAGGCTCCAGATAAGACATATGGGGAGGCATACCTAGAGATGCCGTGATGAAATTTTAGGTGTTGCAAAGAAATTACTAGCCAACCTGCCTGGATATATTAAATGTTCATCTCTATATTTTGAATGTGACTAGCTTGTTTAGTTAATGCTAGAGGGGAAAATGAGTTTGTTCTCAAGGGATAGAAGCAGAAGGAGAAAACAGACATATGGGCAGTTGACAATGTTCCAGCCTCTTTGTTACAAGGAGTGAAATCCACCATTATCAGATCCAAAACCACCAGTCCATTTGAGCCCCCTAGAGTGATGTTGGGTTCCAGCAGTTCTTTCCTTTCCTTCTTTCTTCTCAAATTCATTTTCCCTCTCACCTCTTCATGTTGGTGGTTACCCAGAGAGTGGCCAGCTGTTTGCCTGGCACAGTCCAGGGTTCAGCTCTGAAAGTCCTAGATCTGAGGAAAGTTTCAGTCCCAGGCAAGTGGGAATAGTAGGTCATCTTAACTCCCTGCCTTTTCTGTGAGAGGAGACCTCTAATACCAAAATAGTGGTAGGTTTACTAAGGGATCAGCTGGAAAGACACTAAGAGGAAGGAAAGAAACAGGTGTAGGCAATGGGCTGCTTCTCTCTTTTCTCAGGTGGAGGAAGTCATAGTCAAGAAATACCTTTCATGAGGCGAACGTGATAACCACTACACTACGGAAACGCTACTAAACATAGAGCTTCCATAGGATCCAGCAATTCCACTCCTAGGTATTTACCCAAAGGACATAGAAACATCCATTCCAAAGAGCACCTGCACCCCTATGTTTATAGCAGCACTGTTTACAATAGCTAAGCTTTGGAAACAACCCAAATGCCCAAAAATAGATGAGTGGATCAAGAAGATGTGGTCCATATACACCATGGAATATTACTCAGCATTCAAAAAAGATAAACACATGCAATTTGCAGCAACATGGATGATGCTGGAAGGGATCATGCTCAGCGAAATAAGCCAAAAAGAAAAAGAAAAATACCGGATGGTCTCACTCATAGCAGGAATCTAGAAAACTTAAATAAGGGACCAGGAAAATGAATAACTATAAGAAAGTGAAAATCAAAATCAACAAAAAACTATGAACCAGAGACACTTTTAGGGGGGAGGGGCGGGAGGGGAGGGATTGGGGTCAGAATGGGGGGGCTGCAATTGTATGGGGAATATAAAAATAAAATTTATTATTTAAAAAAAAAAAGAAGAAATACCTTTCGTGTTGGCTTGACTAGAGATATAGACTAGAAAGTGTTTTTCCAAGTATGCAATTCTCTGAATTTATTTGCTTGGAGATATTTGAACAACCATTTCAAATGGTGTTTATAATACCTTATAGTCTGGACTTAAACATTACTTGTTTTGTTGAATATATAGACATTATTTGATTTGATTTCTCTGCAGTTCTCTTGAATTCAATAAGCCATGCTGTCATTATTTAAGTAAGTTGTGTTAGGTAATATTCAATTCACAGATTCCATATTCATTATCTGTGATGAAAAGAACATATTACCTTACTATATGCAAAGCGCATTTATCTTGCAAAACATGGGCAGTTCTATGGCTACCATCAATGTAACTAAAAATAATGCTCCAAGGTTGCCCTTGACTGCCAGCAGTCACAGCTAACAGCACACATTTTGTTTGGATGGTGGGGGAGGGCAATGGTGTGCAGCAGCAATGTGCCTCGACTTAGGGTATGAATTAGGATTGATCAAGTCTATCCATTCTATTCAGTCATCGCTCTACGATTTCTCTTTGTAAACTATACATTTTTCGCATCCTCTCTTGCTTCCTCGAAATAGTACCAGGGCTCCCTGGTGGCGCAGGCGGTTGAGCACCGTGCTGTGAAGTTGTCCGCAGCCTCTGCAGTGCCAGTTCAATCCCCACCGGCCATGGAGCAACCCAGCTGTGTATTTGGGTCATTCTGCCTGTTCTGTTCCCCGCTTTGTCTCTGGTGAATCCTCTCACCCTCCCGAGCATCTGGCCTGTACCCCAGTTCTTATATAAATAACATAAATCTTAAAAAAAAAAAAAAGAAATATTACCAACTGGGATTAATGAGACAAAAAATGAAACTGGCTGGGATTTTCTCAGAAGATATTTTGCTTTTCTGATAAAAGGGACAGGTGAAGGTAAACATGCTCCCTTCCTTCTTCTTATCTGGAAGGTGGATGTGATGCCTGGAACTGAGGTAGCCACCTTCTGTCCATGAAGTAATAACTATATGAATAGCAATTTGCCTACTAAGTCAGAGAGAGACTTAAAGAGGGAAAGAGCCTGAACACTTGATGACACAGTTGAAGGGCTAGTCAATTCCTGACAAGACCATAACTTTGGATTTCTTATTCAATTAAAAAAAATCCTGTTGTTTAAGGCACTGCTGATGCATACCCCCTTTACTTGCAACTAAAAAATAATTTAGCTTCATCACATTGAAAAGCAAGGTGAATAACGTATCACAAAGGTAAATAGTCATAGAAATGGGGATACACATTGCTAGATTTGATAGAGCTTTTTGATGGACTTTTTCATCCTATAGCTCTTTATACTAAGTAGGAAAGGAAAGACACTCTTTGTTCTCCTCCATGCTCCATGATTATTAAATATCTTGCTATAATGTGTGCTCTGGCTGTGATGGGATAAGATGCGTCACTCTTTTTACAGGCAAATGATTTCATACTAAAATCCATTTGTACATCTTAGAGATATAATCTCATCTGTGTGATATTGTTTTTGGGGAATAGGAAACAGGCAATGTTTTTGTTGGATGAGAGGATTAAATCCATTGTAAGAATTAGAGAGTTGCCCACAGTGGGCTGAGAGTTTTGCCCATGAAGCTGCTGGTATCTATAGGCCCCAAGAGGGATCCAGTCAATATGAAATGCACAATGAACCCAACCCAGGACAGTCCAAAGAGCTTCTCTGTTCATAAGAGGATAGATCTTATCTCAGCCAAGGATGAGTTAAGAGATTGAAAAAAAAAAATGATGTACAAAGACATCTTTACAGACACATCACCCAAAGAAGTGATAGTGAAGGCAAAGATTAACAGCCGGGACTACATCAAATTAAAGAGCTTCTGCAAAGCAAAAGAGACAATAACAAAAACAAACAGAAACCCCACCGACTGGGAGAACATTTTTGCACACAACACTAATACACTAATGATAAAGGACTGATCATAAAAATCTACAAGGAGCTGATAAGACTCAACAAAAACAAAGAAAAGAATCCAGTCAAAAAATGGGTAGAAGAACTAAAAAGAAACTTCTACAAAGAGGAAATGCAAATGGCCAACAGGCATATGAAAAAATGTTCAACATCACTTGTAATCAGGGAAATGCAAATCAAAACTACCATGAGATACCATCTTACACCAGTGAGAATGGCACATATTAAAAAAACTAGCAACAACAAATGTTGGCGAGGTTGTGGAGAAAAAGGAACTCTCCTGCACTGTTGGTGGGAGTGCAAACTGGTCCAACCACTATGGAGAGCTGTGTGGAGATTTCTTGACCTACTAAACACAGAGCTTCCATATGATCCAGCAATTCCACTCCTAGGTATTTACCCAAAGGACACAGAAACGTCAATTCCAAAGAGCACCTGCACCCCTATGTTTATAGCAGCACTATTTACAATAGCTAAGCTTTGGAAACAACCCAAATGCCCAAAAATAGATGACTGGATCAAGAAGATGTGGTCCATATACACCATGGAATACTACTCAGCAATCAAAAAAGATAAACACATGCAATTTGCAGCAACATGGATGGAGCTAGAAGGGATCATGCTCAGAGAAATAAGCCAGAAAGAAAAATAAAAATACCGGATGGTCTCACTCATAGCAGGAATCTTGAAAACTTAAATAAGGGACCAGGAAAAAGAATAACTATAAGAAAGAAAATATCAACATCAACTAACAACTATGAACCAGAGACACTCTATGGGGGATGGGGGGTGGGGAAAGGAGGGATTGGGGTCAAAATAAGGGGGTTGTAATTGTATGGGGAATATAAAAAATAGAATTTAAATTAAAAAAACAATATAAACCATGAAAAAAAAAAAGAATGATGTAGGGGAAAGGTAAAGAAAGTAAAGAAAGATTATCCCATAAACTCAGAGGAAGAACATGCCTCAAAAATGATAAAAATGGGGCCTCCCTGGTGGCGCAGGGGTTAAAGATAAAGTGCTATCAATCTATCGTTAGACACTACAACTTGAGTTCAATCCTCAGCCAGGGAGCTAACCCACATGGCACAACAGAGCTCTCCTGTTTCGCTTTCTACTCCCCTTAGCAGTGTATTTCACTAGAGTCCATGATCTGCTCCTAACTCAGTCTCTCGTGAAGCCTCTCACCCCCATACCTCTGGCCTATACCCCAGTTCTTGCATGCATAAATAAATAGATCTTTTAAAATAAATAAATATGATAAAAGTGATTTCCTGCAGGAACCATAAGATATCATATAGGGGAGAAGGAAAAAATATAGTAACAGAGACCCAAAGAAAGAAATACACCAAGAATGAAACACAATGTGGCAACTTAAATCTACAAATGTGTGAGCCTTTACCCCTAAATCATATCCAGTGTTGTAAACCAACATAACTTCAGTAAAAAATATCACTTAAAAAATGAATGAACTAGGGCCTCCCTGGTGGCGCAGCAGTTGAGTGCTGGGTTGCGAAGCTGCCCGCAGCCTCTGCAGTGCCGGTTCGATCCCCGACTGCTCCCCGGCCACTGGAGGAGGGTCCCACATGGCGCGCGGACCTCTCCTGCCGCCCCGCTGCTCCCCTCAGCAGTGTACTTCGGTCCTTCTGCCTGCTCTGCTCCCCACTCTGGCTCTGGTGAATTCTCTCACCCTCGTGCACTTCTGACTGTACCCAGTGCTTGTATAAATAAATAAATAAATCTTAAAAAAAAAATGAATGAACTGTAAGGCTTTAGAGAATGATTAACCTCAGAGTTCCTCCCCTGCACCAGCGCTGCACTAGAGTCTAGGACTCAAAGCTGATGAGAGCACAGCTCTTACCAACAGGGGCTTACAGTGATCTTGCTCCAACATAATAACTGATTCCAAGATGAACTGTAATAACAGCTGATATCATGAAAACCAACTGCATTTAAAGGTGTTTATTTTCTAGACATAGTCACTCTATTCTGGAAAGAAGATAAATTACCATCTCCTAACTAAGTAAATGAAGCAGGGAATGGACAGAGGAATGGAAACCACGAAATGTTTTATTGAGCTCCCGGTTGTCTTAAGCAAGACACTCCAAGAAAAGCCATCATTGTTTAGAAGATACATTTCTCCTTACTGATATGGAAGCAATGGAAAGTGCCCAGGAAGACGGTAAGGTAATGACTACCTGCTGCCTCTATCCAAACAGCATTCAGTCCTTGGAAGCTGAGTCAGAGCTGTCAGGACTCAGATGAGTCCACTCTGCACCCACACAGGGCCATAGCTGGGGAACTTGTTTCTTATACTGACATCTGTCAATTCAACCCTGGCCACTCCACTACCTCCAGTTTTCCCCTGACTTCTCTGAAAATAGAAATTAAGCCAACACACTCAGGACTTTCTGTCCTCTCTTCCTTACCATCAAAGAATTAACAGTTCATGGTAAAGGATTATAGGAGGAGGCAACAATTGTTTCTCAACCCATTCATTATTGCACCCTGCTCCCTGGATGGATCTAAAAATGGGAATGGGCCATAAACTGGGCCAATTACATAGCCCTGTCACCCCCAGGCACAGTGACTGGGTAAGAGATAGACATCTGGCTGATCTGATGAAACAATGGTGGTGTAGCTTTAGAATTTATGACCTGCAGACCACATAGCACAGTGCTCATTTTCTCTTTGTGTGCAGATTAGCAGCTCTGAAGTCATCAGAATGGTGTTCCTGCCACATGGAGGAAGATGACTTGCAGCCGAAGACATGATAACAGTCCCAGAGATACAGTATGAAGATCTATCTCCTGCTATTGCCAGGGTTGAGAGGGAGCACATGAATTATGTAGGGGAAGGTAAACAAAGGGAAGATCATCCAAAGACTCAGAGGAAGAACTTGCCTCTAAAAATGATTTAGTGGGGCCTCCCCTGGTGGCGTAGTGGTTGAGCGCTGGGTTGCGAGGCTGCCCACAGCCTCTGCAGCACCAGTTCAATCCCCGGCCACCGGCGAGGGTCCCACAAAACAAACAAACAAATAAAAACAAACAACCAACAAAACAAACAAAAAAGAGTAAAAATGATTTACTGGGCCTCCCCGATATCACAGGGGTTGAGCGTAGCACTGTGAAGCTGTCTGCAGCCTCTGCAACACCCGTTCGATCCCCAGCCGGCCAAGGAGATACCCACATGGCATGGCAGACCTCTCCTGTCTTGCCCGCTGCTCCCCTCAGCAGTGTACTTCGGTCTGTTTGCCTGTTCTGCTCCCTGCTCTGTCTCTGGTGAATCCTCTCACCCTCCCGTGCCTCTGGCCTGTACCCCAGCTCTTGTATAAATAAATAAATCTTTAAAAAAAATGATTTACTGCAGGAACCAAAAGATTTGGAAAAGTGTGTGGCATCCTCAAAGGATAGAAAAACATTTCTGCAGTCACATTAGCTTTTCAAATACATTTTCCTGGGAGTCCAAAAGAATTTAAAGTAGTATTTTGACATTGACAACCCTCCAAATTCTGATTATTGTGGTCCTTAGGTATTTTGGTTTCTGAAAGAAATATTTCCCCCGATTGTAAGAATGATACTTACTAAAAAAAAGTCTAACTATTGTAAAGTATAATATTTAAAATAAAAGTTAGTATAAATCTGCCATCCAGACCTAACCATTGGCTGTTAATATTCTTCCAGGCATGTCTTTCTTTCAAAAGATTGATAAACAGATAATTTTACAAAAGGGCAACTTTACAACACACGATTTCATCTAAGAATATGTTTTGGGTGTTTATATAGAAAGATGCTTCTAAATCTATATTTAAAATAGGTGCATCTTATTTTAGAATAAGGTTGGACATTTAGATGAACATATTTATATGAACATTTTGGAGCATTTGATTATCCCTTTAGGCTATATTTCTTACTTCTCAAATTTTAATACTTTTGTCTTGTGGGACTCAACAAGTTTGGGCACATCTTTCTGTGGCTGTTCATTCAGTTTCGTATATGCCCTCTCAATTTACTCCTGATTCATTCACACTGTCGTGAGATACACGCTGAAAGGATGTTATGTGCCAGTCACTGCATTAGATTTGGGGGGAAGCAAATGTGGGCAAGTTTTGGTTTTTATCCTTAAGGAAGAAGGATAAACTAGGATCTACTGAACTCTGTGCCGAGCACTCTATAGGATTATTTATATCATTTATTCTTCATTTTAAAGAAAAACACTTTGTACAGTGGTTAGTATCTTTTATATAAATGAGAAAAAGAAAGATCGGAAAGGTTGAGAGTTTGTCCAAGATCACACAGCTGGTAAGTACAAAGTGGAAATTTGAACCCGGGTCTGTTGAAATTCCTTCTGTCACAACTAGTTTCAGGAGAGAGTTGTGAAAACAAATGACAAACAAAGCTGTAAGCGTTTTGTAAAATCTAAATAAAAGGACTTATTCAGGCCCATCAACTGGAAGGACCAGCAGAGGTGGATCTCAGACAAGCCTTTACCTGAAACAGGCAGATTTTTAAAGGGTCCAGACCAAACCTTCCATGATTTGTCCTGATTGCACACCAATTCTGGGAAGCCATTGGTAAGCCAGAATATTTGCCATCTGGGAAGCTGGGGAGAGTAGGAGGCTGTTTCTAAACAGATCCTGTTGAGAGAAGCTGAAACCAGCAGGTGTAATGCAGGGTTCCTGGAAAGATTAGTACAGCAGTCACAGAACAGGCTGGGCACGATGAAAGAAGAGGTCAGAGGAAAGGGACAAACTGCTGGGAGGTCTTACAGCTCAGGCTAGTGGGTGACACCAGGTGGCCTGGTACATGAACAGGTGACAAGCAGCATAAACCAAGTCTTAGGCTAAGCCTGCATTTCATCAGAAGCCTGGCTTGGAGGAATCTGGAAGACTTGCTTACCAGGCACAAGGCTGCAATAGCAGGTTTAGCTTGGATAGTTTGTGACTCAGAGTCTGCCGAGGACTGTAGATTTGTCTGGATAAGAGCCACAAAACTGGTCAGGCCAGGAAGCACATCCCCAAATTGACAGGCCTCAACTCTTCTTCCCCTCTCAGAAGAGCTGAGTTGCGTGTGGGAAGTTGGTCTATAGATCTGGTATCTCATTCTGCCTTTTCTTGTATGCTTTCCAAATGGTCTCCTTCTCCTGTGGAGGTTCACAGGGAACTTTCAACTTATTTGAATATCCCCCCCCCACCTTTATTTTACAAATAAAATCTTGAATGGAACACCAGTAGACAAATAAAGTTGGAAGGATGCACTTTCTTTAAAGATGCTCTGTGAGTATCTGGTCTAAAAAAACACTAACATAGCTGCAGGCACCCTAAATTTAAAGTTAGAAAACCAAAACAAACAAACAAAAAAAAGACTCCCTCGTGGCTCAAGGGGTTAAGACTCAATCTATGTAGCTGTCCGCAGCCACTGCAGCACGAGTTCAATCCCCAGCTGGTCAGGGAGCTACCCACATGGGGCAGCAGACTCACCCGCTGCTCCCCTCAGCAGTGTATTGCAGCCAATCTGCCTGTTCTGTTCCCTGCTCTGTCTCTGGAGAATCCTCTCACCCACCACACCTCTGGCCTGTACCCCAGCTCTTGTATGCATAAATAAATAAATCTTAAAAAAAATAAAGTTAGAAAACCTAGACTCTAGTTCAGGTTCTGTTCCTTAGAATGAGTGTGGCATTCAAGAAGTCATTTCACCTCTCTCTGTTTTATCTTCAGCAAAATGAAGACGATCGTTCTTGTCTACTTCAGAGGTTGTGGTGAACATCAGATGCAACCATGTGGATAAAAGCAGCTGTAAAAGCACCAAATCATGTGAAATGCTGCTTTCCTCGACTTCTCCACGTTCTTGTACTAGGGGACAAAGTCATACACTTGGGACCCAGAAGTATGATCTACTTCCTTTTAGAGTTTCCAAAGAGAAATGGTCACTTTGAAGTCCATGTCCCTGGGTGATTCTCCCCTCCATGTTGTTATTCTTGGATTACTCTTTCTATTCTTCTTTGATAGGACAGACAGGCAGACAGATCCCCTTCTGTGTTTCAGTCCCCCACACCTGGAGGCCCACGCTTGCTGTCCTCAGTTGCACCCACCTGGATCACAGTCTCCTCCATCACAGGTGCTCTGTGCCAGCTGGTTTTGTCACTTAGATTTATGACTTGCTGGGAAAGCCATTTTAGTAAGAAACAACAAGGTCATTGGGCCAATTGTATTAAATTGGTACTCCAGGGCCAAACAAAACAAAAGCTGAGTCTCCTCTCTGAGCTCTAACACAGAAACTGTTGCTCTGGATGTTTCTCTGTTGCTCAGTGCTCTGTGTCCCTGCATTACTCATGGTGAAAGACGGCCTTAGGCGGTGAGCACATCTCCATGCCAGGCCCCTCTGCTGGAGCCCTCTCATCAGCAAAGCCAGAGATTTCAGCAATGAAAGTGCTGGTGGGGAATACAGTGGCTCATGGGTGGAGATCCCCAGAAGACGAGCCTCCTCAATTCCTCAAAGTCAAGGGCTGACTTAAGCAGTGGGTCTGAAGGGGAGCCAGTCCATGATGGCACCTGGGGGGCTCTCAGCTGCTCTCCAGCTGCCCACACTATTACATGACACTCAGGGGGGGTTTTAAAATTGATGCGGGTGATCTGAGTCATAGTGCCATGCTTCCAGGTAGTCACCAATCTTATCCCAAAAGTGTGATGTTCTGTTGTATTAAAGTGGTTCAACTTTGTTTTCTGAGTAGGAACTCCATGGGTGTTGTGATTTCTACCTGTAGAATGATGTCAGACCTGTGGCATCAATAGTCACCCCATGACAGGGACAGTTGACTCTCCTGAATGACCAGTGGTTTGGATGATTCATTTTGGGCAGGGCCAAAACTGGACCACAAATGGGCACAGTAATTCTGCTACATATCCCAGAGGCTCACAGAACTTAGTTCAGCAGCTCTTACTCAGAAGAGATTTACTTCCTCCTCCTGCACCTGTCCTGGCATTTCCTACAGGTTCACAGCCTCCTGACTTCAGTGTAGCCACCGAGACTCTTTCTAGACCTGTGCAGCCCATCTTTGTAACTTCTTTTAAGTGACAGTCCAGTGAGGGGAAGAACAAATAAAATGAAAGGAGGGAGGTTGCTAGCTGAGAATCTGGTCCTGGGATTCCTGGCACCCAGATCAGCTCCTCTTGCCAGAGGGGCACTTGAGACTTTTCACTGTTTGGCCTCTTCCCACCGTTCAGCTCTGTTCCTTGCTGTTCCTCTAAAATATCGTAATCCCTTGAGGCCAACTTCTGGGCCTTGGCCATCTCCCAGGGAGTGATGTAGGAAGAGACGCTTCTTTCTCCTTTCCCACCGTCTACACTCCTGCAGCCCTTGCTGGGCCTTTTAATGGTGCCAAGGAAATGCCACACATGCTCTTCACAGCGCCTACCCCAGTTGCCTGCACAGGCAGGGCTCCCTCCTCTAGACCCCCGGGCCAGGCTAGCGTCCCGGTGGAGCATCCTCACCCCGGGCTCAACAGCTTTCAAGCTGACTCACTGGTGAGTTGGCATAAAATATATTTCGTGCCTAAACCCAGCATTCACTTAGGATCCCTGGCCGTGAACCACACAGCGGCCAGACAGTGTATGGGATAACTGAAATCTCAGGATAATTGGTTTTAATTTCCTTCCCCACCAGATCTTTAACCAGAGCTATTAATTTTCTCATTTTTCTCCTTTCATTTTCTCTGTTCAGCCTCTGTTTGGGAGTTAATCAGCCATGACAAGAGCAAAAGGCTGGCAGCCAGGAAAGGGGAGATGAGGAGCCTGGATCATTTGCAACAGGGTCGTGGATACCGATTGTGCTTGTATCACCTTTCCCAAGGGCTGGTTGTGTCTCCCTGCACTTTACTGTGCCAGTAACTCTTAACTCAGACCTAAGAGGCCACTTCACTCCACGGTTCCACCCATCAGGGCAGAAGTACAGGAAGCGCAGCTTTGCCCATGGGAGGAAAGGGCAGGAAAGAGCTCACTGCCACCAAGGAATCTAGGAGCCTGTTGCAGAGTCTAAGACGTCCTCGGTCTCAGAACACAGCAGCGGCCCCCCACATGCAAATCCCCACAGGTGCAGCATGGAAAACAGAAGTGGCCAAGGCTGAGTGGCAGCTTTGCATATGCTCAGCAGAGGCTAAATTTAGGCACTGTGTGCCCTGGGTGTAGGGCTGCTTCCCACCACTGAGCTGGATGGCTGGCCTGATGCTTGTCTAGGAAGGGGCCCCAAATCACCCCTGTGTTGGGAAAAGCAAGGGCAAAAATCACAACTCCTGCTTTCCTTCCCTCCAAGCACATCTGAACATCATGGTTTTTAAATGGGAAGGATCGTCTCGTCTTGCTTTGTCACCTCAGTGCATGTCTCCTCTCTACTCCAGATCTAAGGTATCATCAGTTCCCATAAAAGTGGGTCCAGCCTGGTATTACTCATGGACTTCACCTGAACCATTCCCACTAACCTGTCTCCTGCAACCTGACTTTCTGTGTTGTCACTTTTCTGACCTCTGACCCCACCATGGGCCTTCCATGCTGGGGTTTGATCTCATCCCCGATACCCAATGCTTAGCTTCTCTGGCCTTTAATTTTGCTATCTTCCTTAGTAGCCATGGTTTGCAATCCCATTCAAGTGAGCTGCCCTGAACTGTGCAGGCCCCATGGGAGCAGGCCCGTGGCACTGGAGGAGGAAGGCACCTCAGAGGACAGAGTTGGAGGGGTGTGTCAACCACAGAGCCCATGGGGAGAGGAGCTTTGCAGGTGTGTGCACCAAATGGAGACGCTTGTCTCCCCAGGTGTGTCAGTGCCCACTGCGGCTCCAGCCTCCTCTCTCTGTTGAGGGAGCTGGCAGTTCCCTAAAGTGCAGGCAACTAGGGCCCAACTTACAACCCCCCAGGCATCTGGGTGGTACTAAGACATGGTGCCCCCATTGAGTCTTTGAGAGAGTACACATTAGACAGAAGACCCTTTTTTTCTTTTCAGAAAGGAGGGGGGCAGGAAGGTGGTGGTTTTAGGCAAGATGTGCAGCATCCAGTCATGGGTCAGCAGCTGCCTGGTGTCGGTGTTGTCAGGGATGAAGGGAGTGTTGTCCACAGTGGTCTCAGCAACCCCTTGTGAGTGTGGTGGGAGCAGGCCCTGGGAGAGAGATTAAGGCATACTCAGCACCCCTGCCCTGTCTCACTTCTGGCAGTCTGCCCAGACCTGGTGACTGAGAATACAACCTTCTTTGGTCCTGGAGATCAAGGGAGGTTCTCTTGTCAGGAGAAAGATACAGATGTGAGACCTCCAACACCAAGGGGCTGGTTGTGACCAGTTTCTGATCATTAGAATAACAAGTGGATAAAGGGCAGGGGGATGAATAGTATGGCAGCAACACTGAGCGAGCAGCCATACCTCATTTCTCCTGTCTGCTCACCATCGTGTTTTCTCGTAGTTCACTGACAGTGCTGACTGGTTACCCATGGACAAAGCACTTGGTGGTTTGCTAGGGACAAAACAGACACAGGAGGCTCTGTTCACAGAGTTAAGTATTTGATGGGTGAGATGAGATGGGACCCAGGAACACTCAACAGTATCTAGATGAACAAATAAAAGAACTATGCTGGGAGAGAGGGCAAGAGGAGAGATCCCCCAGCATCCTTGGACATTGACCCAGAGGTTCAACACCACTCTAATCTATTTGAGTTGTCATTAACATTTCTGTTCACATACTGTTCTAGTGGTTTATTCTGGAAGAGATGTTGGCTCCTCTGGGAATAACTACAGAGCACATCACCTCCAGAGGCCTGTTACAAATATCACACAACAGGTCCCTGCAAAGCAAAGTCACCATGTAGACTGCTGAACAGCATCTGATAGGAGAGGACCTTGAGGTCATCTCAAGAAAAACAGAAAAGGAAAAAAAATGTAAAATGACTGACCGCCCCCTCAAACCTCCACTCTTAAATAAAGCCAGGCATGAAACCAGCCTCATGTCTAAGGGTTGTTTTCACTTGTCTATTTCTGCAGTGGAGAAGGGATCTGGTAAGGTATAAGAGAAAACTGCTGCCTCCCCCTGGTTAACAGGGAACAGACAAGGGGAAGACTTTTGGGTGGTAAAGCAACAGAGAGCAGAGCCAGGGTTTTTCAACCTGGGCGCTACTGCATTCTCGCCTGGAAGGTTCTCTGTTGTGGATCTCTGCCCTGGGCACTGTAGGCGATTTAGTGACATCTGACCTCTACTGACTAGCCTTCACCTGTAGTTGTGACAATGGAAAAAGTCTCCTGACACAGCCCAATACAACTGCCGGATATTCACTTCTATAGATGAGAAGTATTGGGACCCAGGCAGCCCTGCCACTGGTTTTGGAAGGGGTTTAATTTCCAAATGGAAACAGAATCACCAAGGGTCACTGGAGGCCATGGTATTCAGGGAGGCTCAAACGCCAAGCTGTGTGGTATCTTCTTAAGAAAAACATTTTGAGGATTCCCACCATTGATATAAATTGTAAGACTGATAACTAATTTCAAACATGAAATGGGACATACATCCCATAGGCTTGTAATGCCTCCAACTACAAAGTCAAAGCAAATTCATGATTTTCACAAACCAAATACAAAACCAATGAAACTCAAGGACATTGATGAGACAGACGGTGTGACTCTGTGGAATAAATTGCCCTTCATTGTGTCACTTGGGGGCCGAGATGTCTCCTTGGCTGGCCACTGTCCCATGACTCATACGTTACATGACATTGTCTCTTCAAACTCCTGTGAGAACTCTGGTTGTGAGTCTTCCATGAGGTCATTTGGCAAAGGCAGAATTTACTCAGTAAGGTCACCTGCATCTTCTTCTAACAGGCTTGAGACAATTACAGCAGCATATTCGGGCCCAAACATGTTCATAAACATAGAGGGATGCTGGCACCCCAAGCTCCAAGGTGGACAGTGGATGATACTCATGTTTTATAGATTCTTGTCAAAATGAAAAAAAGCTGTTATTAAAAGAAATGTAAAGTTCCCATGGGGAAGTCCCAAGAATATATTAGGAGACACTCAGAGGTGTTCTGATTGGGTCTAATTCTCTTTACAGATGAGGAACTGGCCAGGGAAGCGGCTGCTGAGAGTTGGGGAGCTAGGAAGGGGTTTGGGCCTGTCCTGCAGTCATTGTGGTCCCCTCGGCGCTGGCCTCTCTTTCCAGCACTACAGATGCTATAGAATTCTGATGAAGAACTGCATAGATGTGGCTGATTGTTCATTCACTGTTTCACTGTTCATTCAACTGAACCAAATATTTTTTATATTAATTTATTTTTTTACATCATTGTTCACTTTTAAACAATATTTGCTTCCCACCCCCAGGTGTAGGCTCTATAGAGTTTCCTTCACCAATGCACCCGTGCACCATCACCTCAGTCCCCTGTGCTCCTCCCTCCCTCCTTCTGATCCCTCTCCCTCTTTCTGACCCCTCTCCCTCCTCCATTCCCTGCAGGATGTCTCTGATCTATAATTGTCTGTTTTTGCTTTGTTGTGTTTTGTACTGTTATTATTTTTTTTACACTGATGTATTATTTATGAATCAAATATTTAAAGACACTAATTGTTTTTGTAAATCTCTTTTACTGTGTAAGAGTATAATTAGCAGTGTGTGTGTGTCTGGGTATGTGTGAGGAATATAACATATATACATAAATGTGCATCAAAGATAAACATCCAGTTTAGTGAATAACTCTAAAGTGAGAGCCCATGAAACCACTGTCAGACTGAGAAATAATAGAACATTTCCAGCACCCAGAACCCCAAGGTATTCCTCATAGTCACAGTCCTTCTTTTCCTCTAAAGGTAACCACTATCTTGACTTTAATTATAATGATTTCCTTGCTTTTTCCTGTTTTTATCATGTCTCTATGCATTTCTAAGTACTAGAGTTTAGTTTATTTTATATTTTACATCATTTTTCATTTTTGCACAATGTATGCATTTTCATCTGAGCTTTCTTTGCCTTACTCTGTATATTTGTCTTGCTTCTTTTGTGCAACGTTATTCATCCCTCCTGTTGAAAGTGGCTGTGGTTCCTGCTATCCTTTCTACTACATTGGATGGGCATTTGGATTGTTTCCAGCTTGGGGCTATTATGAACCGTGCTTCTGTAAACATGTTCTGATCCAGGGAACATACATACACATCTTCCTCTCAGGCATTCTCCCACAGTGGCATTTCTTCAATTGTCAATAGGGTGTGTAAATCTTTAACACCAGTAGATGATGGCAATTATTTTCTAAAATTGTAGCTTCAGTTTAAAAATCCTCCTAGCGGGCCTCCCCAGTGGCGCAGCAGTTGAGTGCCGGGTTGCAAAGCTGTCCCGAGCCTCTGCAGCACCGGTTCGATCCCCGGACGCTAGGTGAGGGTCCCACATGGCGCGCAGACCTCTCCTGACTCCCGCTGCTCCCCTCAGCAGTGTACTTTGTCCATCTGCCTGTTCTGCTCCCTGCTCTGGCTCTGGTGAATTCTCTCACCCTCCTATGTTTCTGACTCTACCCAGTGCTTGTATGGATAAATAAAAATCTTTAAAAAAAAAATAAATAAAATGCTCCTAGCAATAATTCCCATTATTCTCCATCCTCACTAGCACCTATTACTGCCAAATTAAAAATATTTTTAAAGGTTTATTTTATTTACTTTATGCATACAAGAGCTGGGGTATAGGCCAGAGGTATGTGTGTGTGTGTGCTTGTGTGTGTGTGTGTGTATTTACCAGAGATAGAGTGGGGAGCAGAACAGGCAGACTGAATAAAATACACTGTTGAGGGGAGCAGTGGGCAAGATAGGAGAGATCTGCTGTGCCATCTGGGTAGCTCCCTGGTCAAGTATCAAACTTGTGCTGCAGTGGCTGCTGATAGCGTCAGAGTGCTGAGACTTAACCTCTTATGCCACTAGAAAGTCCCCCCAAACTTTAAATTTTTAACTAGACAGATGGGTTTGTAGTAGTATCTCATTGTGGGTTTGATTGCATTTCCCTGGTTACTAACAAAACAAAGCACCTTTCTCTATATTTATTGGCCATATTAATTCCTTTGTATGTGTCTGCTCAAGTCTTTCACTTCTATTGTCAAATTTAAATGTTCTTTTAAAGTAAATTTTATCTTCACCAAAATCACTTTTGACAGAAAAATGTGCCCATCTTCCAAGTCACCTCTGCTCACCTGAGAGTGATACACTCTTATAAACAAAATGTCTAAGATTTATAAACTTGGAAATGGTGGTTTTTCTACTCTAAATTCATTGAAAAGATAACACTAGAGGTTCACAGAAAATTACCCAAGCAAATCTCTTTTTCCTATCTCCATTTTCCAAATCTAATGTCCTTTTATTGAATTTTGCCTTTTCTATATTTTCACACGGAACAAGCATACCCTTATATATGACAGTCCTTTGTTAAAAATCACTTACAGTACTAAGTATATATAAGGTCATTTTTTTAATGTTTCTCGGTGCTGTGTATTATATGAGTTATGAGTTAGTTAAAAGTCAATAATAAAGTAGTGCCTCTATTGTATATACAACCTTTGTAGCTGAGGTCATATTAAGTCAAATGTACATACAGCTTTAAGAGGTATGCATATCTGACAAAAAAGAAAAATAAGCAGCTCACCCAAGCCTGACTCTAGCTTTTGCTCATCTTATCTCCTTTAGACATTTAGGTATGAGCTCATTGGCAAAGACTGAAGCCCATATAATCTACCATTAAATAAATTATTCAGTCATCTGTGATGTCCTTGTAACATGAGGATCCCCTATAAAAAAATAAATAGCTTATAGAGGCATGTGCCTACTATTTATAGTCTTTATAAAAGTTGCTATGCTAGTGAACCCAGTTAGGACTCTCTGATAATTATAGAATTGATGTTTGTGGCAGGGCTTTTACATGGAACTATTAATTACATGCATATGTGGAGCACCTTGAGTGAGTGTATACACATACACACACACAGACACAGACACAGACACAGACACAGACACAGACACAGACACAGACACAGAGAAGACCACCAGAGAAAGCCCAAGAAGATATAAGTTATCTGTTAGCTCTGTCTCTTTTTCCCTTATGACACTTTGGACACTCCCATGGGAAAATGTGAAAACAGGTTTCTGGAAGATTCAGTGATAGGTATTCCTGACTAGATACACACAACTGGTTCTCTACCTTTCTCAAAGTAAACATTTCAGTCCTCTGTTAACAACATTGGACTCCCCTCCCAGACAAGTAAGAACTTGAGATATTCCCTTTTTACCGCTCCTCCCCTTCCAGGAGCAAGGATGCCTGCCTGAAAGCAGGAGTGACACCTGAATTGCACAGATTAGGAATCAAGAGGGTAACTTGTAGATCAGAGTGGGGCCGATGGCCTAAATCTTATCTGGGAGAACTGGAAACGAAATAGCCAGGTATCTATTTCTCCTAATTTAATTTTTGATTAGAAAATATATTTTAAAAATAGAGAAAAATAGCTGGTATGGGGACAAGACAATTCCCCTTTTAATGGGCCCATGAAGGCCATAAGAGTCAAATAACTACATTATGTCATTTTAACTTTTGACTTTTTAATATTGTATCTCAAGTCATGTCTCAAATGTAGGCATTGACTGTTCTCTCCCCACTCTGTCTCTGGAGAATCCTCTCACCCCCCGCATCTCTGGCCTGCACCCCAGCTCTTGTATGCATAAATAAATAAATCTTAAAAAATGTAGACATTGATAGAATTCTTGGCATATTGAAAAAAGTGTGGATTGGTGAGTGAAATGAAATTATGTCAAACACTCTTTGAATTTTTCTACTCTTTCATGCTGTTGTTAAGTAGTAAAGAGGCTTCTGAAAAGCAAAAGTATACAAATGTTGTACAAATAATTGTTAGCAATTAAAAGTTCAAATATAAAAATAGATTTAAAAAATTGATTTTCCACAATGGTATTTTACTACACAACTAATAGAATGGCTAACATAAAAAAAAAATAGTGATAATATCAATTGCTGGCAAGGATGCAAAGAAACTGAATCACTCATACATTGCTGGTGGGTATAACTGCCCTGGAGAACATTTTGGTAATTTCTTCTGAATCTAAACATGTAATTACTGCATGACCCTACAACAGTACTCTTGGGCATTTATCCCAAAAAAATAAAACTGTACTATTTATGTTTACACAAAAACCTGCATAGGACTGTTCATAGCCACTTTATTCACAACAGCCCCAAAATGTTGCTAGAGAAAAAGAAGGAAATTTTATAATATTCAATCCATCAGAATATTAAAAAAATTATAAGCATGTGCTTGTCAAGAATCCTAAAATATATGAAAGCAAAAATGACAGAATTGAAAAGAGAATAATTGAGCAATAATAGAGATTTCAATAACTTACCTTCAATAATGAATATAAAAACTAGAGAGAAGATCAACTAGGAAACAGAAAAATTGACAACACTATAAACTAATGAGATAAAACAGATATCTGTAGAATCCCATAACCAACAAAATATACACTCTTCTGCATTCTACTAAAGTGTACATGAATCTTTTTTTAGGATAGATCACATACTTGGCCATAAAACCAATCTTAATCATTTTTAAAAGGTTGAAGTAATACAGAGTACATTCTGCAATCACAATGGAATGAAATTAGAAACCAATAACAGAAGGAAATTTGGAAAATTCACAAATATGTAGAAATTAAACAACAAATCTGAAATAGTCAATGTATTAAAGAAAAATAAGAGAAGTTAGAAAAAACTTTGATACAAGTGAACATGAACCAAAAAAACATGAATCATATGGGATGCTGCAAAACAGTGTTTAGTAGGAAATTTAGAACTGTAAATGCCTAAATTAAAAAGAGAAAAGACCTGAAATCAGTGCATTTTCTACCTTAAGAAATTAGAGAAAGAAGAACAAACTAATTCAAAGCAAGCGGCGGAAAGAAAGCAATAAGATTACAGTGAAAATAAATGAAATAGAGAAGAAAAAAAAATCAAAACCAAAAGTTGGTTCTTTGAAAAGGAAAAAAAAAGATAAACCTTTACCTACATTGACCAAGAAAAAGAGAGTAGGCTCAAATGGTTAAAATCAGGGATGAGAGAGGGATTACAATGGGCTTAGAGAAATAAATAACTTTTTAGATGTCAAAAAAGTTAGATAAGATTCAACATCCATTTATGATTAAAAAAATACTCAATAAAATGGGAATAAATGGAACTTATCTAAATATAAAAGCCATATAGATAAACTTTGCCAATATCATACTCAATAGTAAAAAACTGAAAGCATTTCCATTAACATCAGGAAGAAGACAAGGATGTTCACTGTCACCACTATTGTTCAAAGTAGTGTTAGAAATTCTAGCTGAAGCAATTAGGCAAGAAAAAGACATAAAATGAAACCAAATTTGAACATAAGAAGTGAAGCTGTGTCTAATTGCAAATGACATGAGAATATATCTAGAAAACCCAAGGATTCTACCAAAAAAACTACCAGAAATAATAATTGAATACAATAATGTGGCAGGATACAACATGAACACACAAAAATCAGTAGCATTTCTATATACAGGGTGTTAGAAGAAAAGCCAATAAGAAAAATAATCCCATTTACAGTCACACCAAAAATAAAATACCTGGGAGCACACTTACCAGAGGAGATGAAAGACCTGTATATTGAAAACTATAAGACTCTGTTACAGGAAATCTAAGAAGAAACAAAGAAATAGAAAGACATCCAATGCTCATGAATTGGAAGAGAAAACATCATTAAAATGGCCATACTACTTAAAGCAATTTACATATTTAATGCAATACTTACTGAATTCCAATAATTTGTTTCAAGGAAATTGAACAAACAAAAATAAACTTTAAATAGAACCACAAAAGATGCTGAATAGCTAGAGCTGTCCTGAGAAAAAAGAGAAAAATGGAGGTATCACACTCCCTGACCTCAAACCATATCACACAACAGTAATCAAAAGAGTACAATATTAGAACAGAAAGAGAAACCAGACCAATGAACTAGAACGTCCAGAGATAAACCCACACAAATATGGACAGTTAATCTTTCACAAAGGAGCTCTGGCCATACAATGGAGGAAATTAATTAAAGATTAGGATATAAAAAACAAAATAACACAATACTTGAAAGAAAACCTAGGGGACACACTATAATAATCTACTGCAAAGATGTATTTGGGGACTCAACTCCAATGGCAGGGAAAACAAAAGCAAAAAAAAAAAAATAGGACATCAAACTAAAAAGCCTTTGTAAGGCAACCTACAGAATGGGAAAAAAACAGTTGCACATCACACAGTTCTTATACAAAGTGCTTCCACAATACAACCACAACAGCAAAAAAGCAGACAACCCAATAAGAAAATGGGTAAGAGACCTAAACATACATTTTTCTAAAGAAGCCATTCATTCAAATGGCCTATAAACATGAAAAATTGTTCAACATCAGTTATTATAAGGGAACTACAAATCAAAACAGCAGTGAGATATTACCTGACCTCTGTAAGAATGACCCATATCAAAAAGAATGGAAACAACAAATGGCTGGTGAAGGTTTGTAGAAAAAGGAAGTCTCGCCCACTGTTGGTGGGAATGCAAGTTGCTTCAACCTCTATGGAAAATGAAATGGACATTTCTAATGAAATACTGTATGATCCAGCAATATTTCTGTTAGGCATTTATCTGAAAATATGAAAACCCCCATATGAAGAGACTTATGTAGGCCTATGATCATAGCAGCACTGTCTGCAATTGACAAGTCATGGGACCAAGCTAAGTGTTCATCAACCGATGATGGATAAAGAAATTGTGGAATATATACCAATAGGATACTACTCAGCTATTAAAAATTCAAAATAATGTCTTTTGGAGCCAAATGGATGGATGTTGAGGTGATTATGTTAAGTGAAATAAATTAAAAAGTGAAAGATATCAGATGGTTTCATTCATCTGTGGAATATAAATGACCAGAAAACATACATGAGAAAAATACAAGAGGAGTAAACTGTGGACTTAGTGAAAGAATTTGTTACCAGAATGAACAGTGGGGAGGAAGAAAGGAATAGGGGAGGGAGGCAGATGGGGTACTGGCACGGGTGGTTTGGCCGAGGACAATTGGAACATGTGTGTATATTGAGGAATAAAAATGTAATCCCCAAATCAGAGTATATTAAAAATAAAATAAATTTAAAAGATAGAAAGAAAAATGAACAATTACATTCCAACAAATAGCATAACCTAGATGAAAAGGACAAATTCCTAGACACAAATAATTACAATGATTCAAGAATAAATAGGATATTTGACTAAGTCTATGATGAGAGATTCATTGACTAATCAAAATTCTTCCCCCAAAACCCCTAACACAAAAAGCCCTAAACAGGTGGCCTCTGTGGTGAATTCTATCAAAAATTTTTAGAAGAATTAACACCAATTGTTCACAAACTTATTCAAAAAATAGAAGGAACACTTCTGAAACTACCAGTGTTCACCAGTCTGGTTTCCCCTACCATGTATGATTGATCCTCGTTATCATGGATTCCGTATTTGCAAATTCATCTACTTGCTAACATTTATTTGTAACCCCCAAATCAATACTCACAACTGCTTTCACTATCATTCATGGACATGTGCAGGGCGGTGAAAAGTTAGAGTTGCTTGACACAAACATTCCCCCTGAGGTTAAAGAAGCCTATTACAGCACTCATAAACAAACGTCCTTTTGGGCGTCTCACAGATGGCTGTGACGTGCCTTGTGGAGAAAATACGTGTTAGATGAGCTTCTCTGAGGCATGAGTTACAGTGCCGTTGGCCATGAGTTCAAAGGTAATGAGTCAGCAGTATATATTAAACAAGGTATTTTTAATAGAGACACACATAGAATGCTACTAGAACTCTTGGGGCATTCATCACATGTGATGAGGCATATCGAGGTGTGAAGTTGTACTTTGAAAATTTATGTAGTATTATAAGCCAATGGTAAATCAATAACATGTAATAAAAAATTGATGTGACATGAACACATTATTTTTTTAAAGATTTATTTATTTACACGTACAAGAACTGGGGTATAGGCCAGAGGTGTGGGGAGTGAGAGGATTCACCAGAGACAGAGTGGGGAACTTAACAGGCGACTGACTAAAATACACTGCTGAGGGGAGCAGCGGGCGGGTCAGGAGAGGTCTGCTGCGCCATGTGGGTAGCTCCTTGGTTGGGGATTGAACTCGTGCTGCAGTGGCTGTGAATAGTTTCATAGGCTGCGTCTTAACCCCTTGCGCCACCAGGGAGGCCCCCATAAACACATTATTATTATTCATCAGTTAGTGAAAATATTATATGCAGAGGCTTGTAGGAACCTAGTCCTGGGTTTCCCCTACCAGCAATGGTATTTCCTAATTCAGTGATTGCAATGACTATTTAGGAAATAAGTACCACAAATAACAAGAATCAACTGTACCTCTGTACCCGCTGTAACAGATTGAAGTGCATGACTACAATATTTAAAACTCCTTCCATCAAAAGACTGTTTCCACATACTTTGCGTCTGGGTGGTCCGGTGACCAGACTTGAACAATAGAATATGGCGTAAGTGTTGTGCTATGTTCTAGAGCCTGACTCAAGAGATTTTGCAGTTTTAGCCTCTATCCTCTTAGAGCACAGTTGGTCCTGAGACCATCATGTAAGCCAGGTAAACCTGCTGGATCATGCAAAGACACATGGAGAAGTGAGGCCACCCAGCCAACAGCCAGTCCAACAGCAAGACACTGGGATGTCTAGGACTTAGGCCCAGCCAATCCTTCAACCACATATAACTGTATTAGAAAGCCCAGGCAAAACCAGCAAAGGAGTTGCCCAGATGACTCACAGACTCATAAGAAATTGTAAACTATTTTGTTGAAAGAAGAAGTTTGGAGTACTTCATCTTCCAGGAACCAATAACTCATATACCAGCTTTTGGAATTCATGTGGCCATGGGACCGAGTTTTGCAAATGAAATAGGACACATGTCACTTCCAGGTGGAGGCATTTCATCACTCTTCCTGTTCTTTCTCTCTTTGGCCATTGGGGAAGTGGGTGTTGATGAGGAAGAACCATGTGATCCCATGGAATGCTGGGTCAGCACGTGAGAACATTTGTGCTGAATAATTGCCCACACAGCAGATATGGTGTGAGCTATAAATAAGCTTTCTCTGCCTAAATCCTATCATTTTAGCCACAGGGAAAAGGCATTTAGGCTGATAGTTGCATACATAGTTGGTTGTCTGGATTAATTACAAATATTAAATAGCCCTTTTGAATCCATTCATTCTATATACACTTGTTGGTGTTCTTCCTGATCAATTGTACAGAAGACACTCTTGGGCCACGCTGGTGCTAATCTGATAGTCCTTTGGACAACAAAGAAATGATCCTGAACCAGGTCAGTAATAACACGCAAAGGAGAATAGAATACCGATCAGCTGACCTTCCTGTCTTTGCTGAGATGTGTCCCAATATCACAGTCAAGTTCACCTTACAGCTCAACTAGCTTGCAACAATTTTCTCATGTATCAAGTGAAATGAGAAGTAAAATGTGCCCTGAAATCTAAATGGCTGATTAAAAACAAGGGTCCTTAAATACAGATATATTATTGCCATTTAAGTCGTAGTTACCTTCTTTCTTTGATATGTTAATGTACTACATATGCATATATATGACTGTGGGTATCTCCTTTTTTATTTTTAACAGCACACACACAAATTCTAGTTCCCTGGGTAGGCAGGACCCTGCTTGGAGTCAGGTTTGCAAACTGGAGGATTGATGTGGTCTGAATGATTGTCTCCCCATGAAATTCATGTTAAATCCTAACACCCAAAATTATGCTAATCCGAGGTGGACGTTAGGGAGGTGATTATGTCATGAGGTTACAGCTCTTATTGATGCACTTAGTGCCAATATAAAAGAGACTCCAGAGAGAGTTCTTGCCCTTTTGTGGATACAAGAAGTCTGTGACCTGGAAGAGGGTCTGCATCCCACCAGGGTGGCACCCTGATCTCAGACTTCCAGCCTTCAGGGCTGTGAAAAATAAATTTCCATAGTTTATAAGCCACCCAGTCTGTGGTATTTTGTTATGGCAGTCAAGTGTTTGGTGTGTTTCTGCACAAAACACCCTGAGCTTGACAAGATGGAGCTGTGGTAAGGAGCAGGCAGCTCTTCACTGCTGGAAAGGTGGCCTGGGTTTGGGTCCCGCCATCACACACAGAGACAGACACAGGTTCCTAGGTAAGATGGGATAGGATTTAGGAGATTAAATAGTGCTTTGCAGATTTTAGATCCATTTGCACTAATGATTTCTGCCCTCATGCACACTGTGGTTAGTGCTGTTGGTGGCTTTGAATTGGTGTCACTCAACATTAGAATTGATGCCACCAGAAAGGCCAGGTGTTTCTCGTTTTATAATTCTTTTCACTGAGTGAACATTATTTACTCTTTTTTCTACAGCTCCTTTCTACAATAACAGCTCCTTCCTATGGCTACAGTCCCAGCATCCATAACACTACAATTCATTTTCCATAGCTGCTTGCTCCACAGTTTCCATGGTCTATAACAACCTACTACTTCCTTTCCCAGCTACTCCTTTTTCTACAGTTCTGAACCTTGTGAGCCAAAGTATGGGACACTGGCAAGGATTCAACTTGAGTCAAACCAGAAGAGATGGATTCAAATTTGAGTTGAGAGGGGATGCTCTGGAATAGACATAAAGGATGAATTCTTGGTAAACATTTATCTTCAGATGAGAACAAGGCCCTAATGGTGTAGAACAGCCACAGACCCTTCTTCTCTGATGAGATCTTCAGTGTGGGACCCACACAAGACTAGGAGTACTCAGGCTGCTCCTGTTTTCACCTCTTACCTAGCTGGTCACAAGCCACTTCTGCCATCACTGCCTATTCACCCTCCATGAACCCCAAAAGCACCAATTAGTAACATAAATTTGACCAAAGTGTTCATGGGAAGACATAAGGGTACGTGCCCAGGATTTTGTCACATTCCACTCCACTGGGCTTTTCTGCACTCTGAAGTTCCTCTCCCAATCTCCTTTTCCTCCTCCCTAGCCCCTGTTCACGGCACCCCCACCCCCAAGTGCCCTCTCAAAATCCCATCACCCTTGCAAGAGCTCCTCAGAAGAAACAGACACCAGCAGAACATTCAGTAAAATAAAAGACCCACAATTGCTCAGTTGGGTGAGCGTGTCCTTGGGGGTAGAGGCAGAGGGTGGGGCTCAGATACCTGCCTCACCATGGGAACCCCAGGTTGATTTGGGAGACACCCTGGGCCTTTCTTCTGCACTGAATTCTGGGTTAGGTCACAGCAGGGTCCTCAACCAGCTGGGAAATATTGGTTTTGGCCCTTAGTGAGAGCCAGGCAGGAAGCTGGCCACATGGCCTCAGGTTGCTCCCTCTGGGCTGCACGGTTCTGTGATGGACTTTCTTGGTGAGTTAAAGAAACTGTGACCAAGAACACAAGCACCTGTAAGAACCAGGACACTTTCCCTGGAGATGGAATTTCTTATGAACACCAAGAACATTGTGGGTGGAGACAAGCCAAAACAAATGGCACGTGTTTAATAGAAACCACTTGGAACTAGAAGACAGTTTTTCATTTTGCCTGGCCTCAGACTGACTGTTTGGGCCTTAGGCAAATCACACAGGTTTGTTTTTTGGAACTGCTGTTTCCATCATGGTAAAAACAGAGATGCCTTCCTTCCCTACCTTGTTGGAGTTGTTGGTGGTTAAAATGAGACCATGCAGAGCAAACGGTGCTTAGCCGGGGACACATTTAGCTGTAAAATGAATGAGTCGACCTGTGCTTATTTTCATCCTGAATGTAGAGACTGTAAGATACAGACCAGCTTTTCCCATGCAAGCTGTTATGGCTCCCGACAAGCTGGTACTCGCAGAGAGCTTACTCATTGTTTCAAAAGAAAGCTCCTTTTATTGTGAAATTGTGAAATCATTGCCCTAGCAAACCCTTTTAGCTAAAAGAGTAGGATTCCCTGAAATGTATGTCAGAATTCTCCCTAATAGCATGGGACAATGACCTTGAAGGAGCAAAAAGGTTGGGGACCAGAACTAGAGACATGCTAGAAACACAGCTGGGACCAGGTCAAAGAGGATCCAAGAAAGAATTGCTGGAAATGTCTCCAGCGAAGGTGGGTGGGGCTGCAGGAAGAGAGGAGAATATGAACAGCAGCCCCTGCTTTGTAAAGCACCCCAGAGTTGTAAAAGTGCTTATCTGTTAATTCATTGACTTCCCTCCTATGTTATATATATTGACGCTCATGAAATTGCCATATTGGTTCAGAGAGGTTAAGTGGCCTGCACAAGATCACACAGCAATATTGAGCATGGCAGAGAAGCAAGATGGGATAGTCTGTGAAGTGAGACCCCCAGAAATCTTCCCCTACAATTTCTCTGGGACTTTCCTTTTTCCTGCCATATGTTGCTAAAGACAGACACGAGTCTACGGATAGGAATAAGTTATAAATAGTATTTGGATATGCATAGGTCAACAGTTTCAGTGGGAAGGCAACAGAATAATTTCCTTTTTTAAAATCCCTAACCAATCGCAGTTTTATATGTCCCAAAGGACTCAGCCATGTGGGTCCTGTAGTTTTAGCTGCCAATCCTAGCCTCACTGGGTGAACACAGCTTCTGTATGTATTTCATCGTGTTGGACTCCAGGCCACATCTAAATGAGTACAATACAGGGTGTGGGGTCTGGCTTCCTCAGTGACTACCTGGAGACGAGCTAACAGCTCAGAACTGTGGTGGATAAAGTGCCATCTAGAGACAGCAAAAAGACAGGAAACAGCAAAGAGCCTGCAGAAAAAATCCCCTTTTCCTCCTCCCCAATACGTGGGGAATCCCCCTGGGCAGGCCTGGAAGATGTCCTGTGTGACTAAAGTCTGCATTTTCTCTGGAAGCCATGGCTGGCTCAGTGACCTGCCACTTTACCTGTTTTCCTTCCTTCCCTGCCTCACAGGCTGCCTTGTGAATGCTCCTCCCTGTGAAAGAGGAATACACAAACTTGGCCACGGATAATTTTTCCAGAGAGTTAAGACAACCACTTTGACCCAAATTCCCATTTCCTACCTTGTCAGTAGCAGGATCCAATAATCTCCATAAGATCTTTCCACTGCAGGCCTGGCACCTCTTCCTGTGGTGAGGCTTGGCTCTGTTTACAGGGCCGCCATTCTGTGCCAGGCTCGAAACCAGGTGCTTGAATGAACACAAAGCCAGCAGAAGGCAAGTTGCTTGGGTGAGCTTCTCAGGACAAAAGGGTTTTCTAAGTGTGTGCTTGGGTGTACACAGGGCTTTGGACTTAACACAAAAGGGACAAAACTCTGTAAGAGTAGCTCTAAGTTAAAACTAAAATTAAGGAGCCATTTATATTGGGAAATGATCCATATCTATAAAATGAGATTAACAGCCCCTACTTAATAATGAATAGATGGGGTGAGTCTTCCCTGGTGGCGCAGCGGTTGAGCGCTGGGCTGTGAAGCTGCCCGCAGCCTCTGCAGCGCCGGTTCGATCCCCGGCTGCCAACAAGGGCCCCACATGGTGCGCATACCTCTCCTGCCACCCGCTGCTCCCCTCAGCAGTGCACTTTGGTCCTTCTGCCTGTTGTGTTCCCTGCTCTGGCTCTGGTGAATTCTCTCACCCTCCCGCGCTTCTGACTGTACCCAGTGCTTGAATAAATAAACAAATACATAAATAAATCTTTAAAAAAAAAATAATGGATAGATGGAGAGGGGGAGTAGCTTTTATATTGTTATGTAACCACTAAAAACAAACAAACAAAAAGGGTACTGGGATCACAAAGTCCATGTAAAGTCACAGCATGTTTAAATCCTCTAGAAGAGGAGATTTCTGGAAAAGTCAGGGGCAGTCATTTTAACTAAGTGGGTTTAGGGTTTAGGGCTTAAAAGGCAGTCTTTGGGCTCAGCCATGGTTTCCTCTCTCTGTCCTCCTCCAGCAATCTGTCACACCTCAAGTTTGGTAACTTTATCAGGCAGGGGCCGTGGAGAGACTGCATTGAGGCCAGCGCACAGCTGTAACCTGAGCGTTCCCAGGGAGTGGCCCTGGCTCATCCCCAGGGTGAGAGCTGTTGTCAGCTCTGTAGAGCCAGCGGGATCCAGCAAGAGGAGAGGGAGTCGGCCCCCTCTGCTACATGTGTGAAGAGCCGCTTCCTTCCTGGAAAGGGAGGAACCCGCCAGGATACAGGCCAGGGAGCGGCCTCCCCCTGCAGCCTGCCTTCCTCCTCCATCCAGGGTTCCCCCAAGTCTGCTCCGTCCTGGAGCCTATCTCTCCCCCTTCCTCATGGTGGTGCCTGTGCCATCAGGCCTCTGCCTCCTCTCACCCATGACGCAAACTCACACCGACCTCCTAATCTCCAGCCTCAATTCCCTCTAATCTGGTCTTCCATTTGGTTGGAGAGTTCAACGCATTGGAATCACAGGGGTGGGACTTTCAAATGCACGTTCTCAGGCCCTGCCCTAGCCTAGTGAATGAGGCTATCCAGGTGGGACCAGGAGTCTATACGTCTATATATATTTTATTGCCGTAACATGGTTTACAACACTGTATACGATTTAGGGCCACAGGTTCACAACTCTTCAGATGTGTCACCACCAAAGCACCCACCCTCCTCCACAGTCCATTGGGCCCCCTCCCAGGAGTCTACTTTAATCCTCCCTGGGAGATTCTGCTGCAGGCTAAATCATCCTTTCCTTGCTGCTAGTCTGATCTCACAACCTTGGTTGAGGAGCTGGGCTGGGAATGGTGTGGAGGTGGGTGTATCTAGATTCGCCAGGTAAACCAAAGGACTGGTACCCCTAAAGTCTCCTTTCCAGGTACTGCCTGGCTTGGGAAAGATGTCTCCTTAAGAGAGGAGATGTGAAGCACAGCACTGTGAAGCTATCCACAGCCTCTGTAGCACAGAGTTCGACTCCCCCAGCCAGCCAGGGAGCAACCTACATGGCACAGCAGACCTCTCTTGTCATGCCCGCTGCTCCCCTCAGCAGTATATTTCAGTCAGTCTGCCTGTTCTGTTCCCCACTCTGTCTCTGGTGAATCCTCTCATCCCCCAGCACCTCTAGCCTGTACCCCAGCTCTTGTATGCATAAATAAATAAACAAGAAAGAGAGGAGATGTGACAAACTTGACTATATGAGGAGCCCAGACTAATGTAAAGGGCTATAAAAGAATGAGAAACGGTTTGGAGAGAGGGAGTTTTAAGTAAAATCTGGAAGAACCATTGCAATAAACTTTGTGTGTGTGCACGCAAACACACAGACACACACACACACACACACACACACACACGGACAGAAGCACTACTGGCAGCCCTGGCTCACCAAAGGGTGACCAAGGTCTGGTGAAGACTCCCTGGGTTTGTGGTTCCTTACTGGAGAATGTGAAGGCAGCTTGAAAGGGCAACAATGCCTGTAAAAGGACATAAAAAATTATCATTTTTTTTTAAATTCAAGTAGCATTGCATTAAAACATTGTGTAAAGTTTCAGGTGTGAATCATTAAAAATCACCGTCTGTATGGACAATATTAAGTTCACCATTAAACATGCAATTTTGCCCTTCACAGTACAACTGACTTTTCACCCAACTTACCTACCCTCCTCCCCCTTCCCTCTGGCTACCACTAATTGGTTTTATAGCACAAAAGTCTAATTTTATTTTATTTAGTTTGTGTCGTTTCCCATATGACTAAAATCATACAGTGTTTGTCTTTCTCTGGCTGCCTTATTTCACTAAACATAATACCTGCTAGGTCGATCCACACTGTTGCAAATGGCAAGTTATTTTCAGAGCTGAGTAGTATTCCATTGTACATATACACACCACATCTTTGTACATCTTCTTTAGCCAATCATCTGTTGATGGAGACTTGAGAAACATATTACTTTAAAATGAAAGTTTTCTACCCTTCTACACCCAACCTCTACCTATCAATTCATGTACATCAACCTTCTTCCCCAAAAGGACACCCTGATTTCTAGTCATTCCAAATCGAACCTCCACCCACTTTGTAGAGTTAGATTGCAACTTCTGCAAAAGGAAAATTTATGATTCAAGAACTCAAACCTTATCTAAGAAACAGAGAGCTGAATATTGAGGCAAGAGGGAAGCAATATAAACTTTTGTGAATTTTTATCATTCACTAAATAAAATAATGAGGACACCACGCCAAGTAAAGACAATGATATTTTGCTCATCTTTATTAAATTCCATTAGGACTTGTATAACTTTGCAGGATCTCCTTTCCTTATATGTAAAAAAAATCCTCATAAATTAATTTTGATTTCTTCATATGTGATCCACAGGGAGGCTCTGCCCTTGTTCATTTCCCTGTTTTCTTGTTTAACTACCACTCTGACTTTTTAAACTCAGAATTGTTTAGCTGTTGCACTGGTCACAGGCCCCGCAGCTGCAGTGTCACCTGGGGAAATGAGTAACTTGGATGTTTAGACAGAAAACATGCAGCTGTCCACTTGCCAGGTCACAGAGTCCTCTCTGGTGGAGAGCTCTGTGTCAGAGCTCAGGTCGTCGCTGCTTCCCTCCTCTCAGAATCCACCCATGTCCAGTTTCAAGGTCAGCGCCTACTTCCCTCTCTTATCTCTCTTCCATGCCTCCCTGGCTATCTGCTTTCCACCACTTTCCATCCCTAGGCTGCACGTGGTTGTTAGAACTCCCTCAGCTAGTAGCACTGGAATGGAAGGAAGAGCTGTGAGAACTGGGTTACCTCAGGATCTCAGGACTAGAGAGGTGGCCATTCCTCTCTCAGCCACTTACTGCTTCTCTGAGTCCTCCAAGTGGCAAAGGTTGAGAGAGAGGAGAGAGTCTCCCCTTCTAACCCCACAGAAGCATCCCACTGAACTACTTCAGCCCCCAGCCGGGTCACAGACCCATCCCCGCACTGCTGTCTGTGGGAAAAAGATGGACACTCTGATTATTCATTCTTGCCATTCACCGCCTCACTCCCATCTTCCTATAACTCCATCTGCACAGAGTACTCAGAGTGATATTTGAAAAATCTATATCAATTTTATTATATCACTACTTAAGTCCAGTGACTTCCCATGCCACTTAGAAAAGAATCCAAAAGTTTGGCCCTGGCCCCTGGCCTCTGTGGCTTCTTCCTCAAGCAGACACCCTATTTTCTCCGCTACAGTTCAGCTAAAGGGTACCTCTTGCTGATTCTCCTTTCAAGTGCTCTCCCCTGGCACTTCCCACAGCTGGCTCCTTCGCTGCTGAGATGTGATCTCACAGTAGTGTTCCCTAGTTACCTGGTTAATTAGCCATCCTGTCTCTCCATCATGCCCAATCATTCCTCACCTTGCTTTATTTTCTTCACAAATTAAACAGCCGCCTGCAACTCTCAATTATTTATCTGCTTATTTACAGACCATCTCCTCTGGCTCCAAGAAACAGGGACCTGCTCTCTTTGTTCATGGGTGTGTCCCTTGACCCAGTCCAGGGCCTGACACATATGAGTGCTCAACAGAAGTTTCCTGTGAACAAGTGAATGCAGACCTTGAGGGGAGGTGGCTTAGGGAGTCTGGCCATGGACGTGGCACACCTGCCCATAAGTGCCTAGATCATGAGCTAACCAGACCTCACTGCTCAGACTGATGAGCAGCGTGTCCTGGGGAAAGTGTGGGTGTCAGCCACTGATAGTGGGTATTCCCCTCTGTCACCTTTTCCAGTCTATCCCCTTCCACTTTCCTTGTGACTCCCATTCTCATTCAAACCTGCTTTTTCATCTTCCCAGTTTTATAACACTGGTCACATAGACTAAGTATGCCAACAATTTATTTACAGTTGAAAAAGTTACAGGATCTTAATCTGCTTTCTTATACACAGAGATAGCTTCCTTAGTTAATGTCAAAAGTTGGAGGTATTTCTTTTCTGTTGTTTATGAAGCTGCTCCACTTACTAATTAGATGAATTTGCCATTAAAGAGATTTTGTGAAATGATACAACACATTCAGATCATTCCTTTGGCTCAATAGCTTTTAAACCATGTAAAGTAAGAGGGTCAGAATAAATTCAGATACCCAATTTTCTTTGGCGCCTGAGTTCGTGTTTGTCTGTAATATCATGCACTTCACAACTGCCTTTCTACACACCAGGCTTGTAATTAAATGAACACTATTGCTACCATCCTCTGATAAATAAAAGGAGCATTGCCACATGAATGAGAAATGCCTTCTTGTTAATAGTGTCCTTGAGGTTTTGGTACTAAATCATCACTGACTTGTCATTGTTCAGGCATTATAAATAACATCTACAATCTGGGGATAGGGATGTCCTTCAAGCAGTCAGCTCCCATGTGTGGCCTGGATATTCCCTCAGATGGTTTGCCCCTCATCCCTATTATAATACATGGCAATAGTTAATGGATTAGAGTGATATTTCATATTGTCTTATTTTAGTGAAACCCACCAAATTCAGATTAGCTGGAAAGACGAAGTTGGTCTAACTTACTAAAATTAAAAAATTTGCGTTAAAAAAGTTCTAGATAAGAAAACTTAAATAAGGGACCAGGAAAAAGAATAACTATAAGAAAGTAAAAATCAAAATCAACAAACAACTATGAACCAGAGACTCTCTATGGGGGGTGGGGGGTGGGGAGAGGAGGGATTGGGGTCAAAATAAGGGGGTCGCAATTGTATGGGGAATATAAAAATTTTAAAAAATTATATAAAAAAAATGTTCTAGATAGTAAACTTCCTACAGGCCAAGAGCCTGCTGTCATTTGTTCTCCTTAGTATTTATCTGGATAATCTGGGCAAAGTACTGTGACTCTAAGTGCCTCAGTTTCCTCATCTGTCAAATGGCAAATGAGCCAGTACTTAATACTTCAGAGGCCACTTGTGAGAGCTGAAGGCTTGGCGAACGTTCAACCAAGGGCCTTGCAAGTAGTAAACACCTAACAGATGTTAGGCTTAAATGAACTAGGTAATTATTGCTTGATGAGGATGAAATGCAATTTGCTACCTTTTAACAACTCAAAATGCTCCCCAAGTCTTTCCAAGAAGAGATCTTGGTTCAGCTTCCTTCAAAGAAGGGATGACTCACTTACATAATGCACAGCACATTTGCATGCAACAATTATTGTGCTAGTCTTTTAAAGAGCTTATTTTATTCATTAAACCTAACAGTCCCCCTTGTGCTCTTGTTTGTCTTCTGAATTTTCTTTGTAAGTCTTTTCTTATAAGTAGTGGAGCGTGACAGTCTAGTCTGATCATGTATTTTACCAACATTTTAAATCAGTGGCATCCGAAAAAATGAAGTCATGCTGAATTTTAAATCAATAGAGCAACACACAGAGGGTTGCCACATTTGTTTTTGAGATGGAGTCTTGATATCTGCTCATTGCCAGTTGAATTTCTCTCCTAACCACCCCCTTGGTCTTAAATTCCTTTGTTGAACATTATTTCCAACTTGGAACAGTCTTTGAATTCATTACAGGAACTGTGGTTTTCACTTTATTTTTCTTCTCTTTCTTTTTTTAGTTGTATTATTTTTTATTGAAGTGACTCTGGTTTACAACACTATATGTGATCTGGGGTATAGCTTCACAGCTCTTCAAATGTTTGTTAATCACACCACACCCTTCACCAATGCACTAATATCACTTTGTTTTCCATCATACTTATTTAGGAAGTTCCTGTGGTTTTGTTTTGAAGCCTAGCAAGGTATTTCATTCATTTGGTAACTTGGCTCCAGATAGGCGATAGCAACAGCAGTATGAGAATTCAATAGAGCTGTGAGGGATTGCACTGGCCAAGACATCCCCCCAGGCTGTCTCAGACATCTGTGGGCCTGGAAAAAAAGAAAACCAATAGAAGCCCACATTCTTTAGACTGGGACGCCTCTCCCGCCCCTCCAAGTTGAAGACAGGTAACTTCTGCTCATTATGTCCCGCTATCTCTTTGCCTTTTAAGTTTCTTAGAGCAACATGGAAAAACTGGCTTAAATTAGAATTCTTGGCCTCCTTGGAACTCCACACTAGAATGTGGTGGCACAGGGAGATGGTCACTGGTGCTCAGCCTGCTGCCCAACCCTTTCTCTTCCCACCAGGCTTTAGCGCCATGACACACCACACATATAGCCAAGTGGATAGCCAGTTCTTTGTCCAAGCTTTGTCCATGGAATGGATTGAAACATGGCCTATCAGAAAGAGCAGACCCAAGAAGAGGGCCCTGGTTACCTGGAATGTTCTAGAAGAGAGGATGTGGACTCATTCTGTGAAAGTGCTGTGCCAGGGCCAGGATCCTCATGCCAGCATCCAAAGGCAGTGTTTATGAGGCATTATCATTCTTTTCATTGAAGATGAATCCCTGACCCCAAACTGGGTATTGGAGAAAGGAGTTGTTCATTCAAACACAAGAGAACATTATTTCATTGTGGTGGTGTAAGCTATACATTGGACACTTTAGATGAGGTTAAGGAAGGGAAAGAGCTTAAAATCCAGTGTTGCAGAGCTAAAAAGAAACTTCTCTGATGAGGAAATGCAAATGACTAACAGGCATATGAAAAAATGTTCAACATCACTTGTAATCAGGGAAATGCAAATCAAAACTACAATGACATCTCATTGTAGTGAGAATGACACATATTAAAAAAACTAGCAACAACAAATGTTGGCGAGGTTGTGGAGAAAAAGGAACTCTCCTGCACTGTTGGTGGGAGTGCAAACTGGTCCAACCACTATGGAGAGCTGTGTGGAGATTTCTTGACCTGCTAAACATAGAGCTTCCATATGATCCAGCAATTCCACTCCTAGGTATTTACCCAAAGGACACAGAAACATCAATTCCAAAGAGCACCTGCACCCCTATATTTATAGCAGCACTGTTTACAATAGCTAAGCTTTGGAAACAACCCAAATGCCCAAAAATAGATGACTGGATCAAGAAGATGTGGTACATATATACCATGGAATATTACTCAGCATTCAAAAAAGATAAACACATGCAATTTGCAGCAACATGGATGGAGCTGGAAGGGATCATGCTCAGAGAAATAAGCCAGAAAGAAAAAGAAAAATACCGGATGGTCTCACTCATAGCAGGAATCTAGGAAACTTAAATAAGGGACCAGGAAAAAGAATAACTATAAGAAAGAAAATATCAAAATCAACAAACAACTATGAACCAGAGACACTCTATGGGGGGTGGGGGCGGGGAAAAGAGGGCTTGGGGTCAAAATAAGGGGGTTATGATTGTATGGGGAATATAAAAATAAAATTTAAATTAAAAAAGTGAAAAAAAAAAAAGAAAAAAAGAAAAAAAAAATCCAGTGTTGCTACAAGAGCCTTCTTGGGGGAGCTAAAACCTGAATCAGGGCAGGGGATAAGCATCTGTGATATATTTTCTGAGAATTTAGAATGACTTTTTCACTGCCTGTTGTCAATCCCATCACACATTTTCTTGTTTTTTTTTTTTTTCTTTTCAGTTTTTTGTCTTCAAAACCACTCTGACAAGGGGCCTCCCCTGGTGGCACAGTGGCGAGGGTCCCACATGGCGCGCAGACCTCTCCTGCCGCCCGCTGCTCCCCTCAGCAGTGTACTTCAGTCCTTCTGCCTGCTCTGCTCCCCACTCTGGCTCTGGTGAATTCTCTCACCCTCCTGCGCTTCTGACTATACCCAGCGCTTGTATAAATAAATAAATCTTAAAAAAAAAAAAACACTCTGACAAGATCTCCATCTTCTGCCCATCTCCTTTTTTAATGTGGACCTCAAAATGAAGAAAACCACTTTAAAGTTCACGCTTCCACTTCTTGCCTCTGCTATGGGTGTTTGAATGATTCTAGAATGTTCAGATGAACTCTACCACATGTAGGGGTCAAGAAGGCTTCAGAGGGCCTCCCTGGTGGCGCAGTGGTTGAGCACCGGCTTGCGAAGCTGCCCGCAGCCTCTGCAGCGCCGGTTTGATCCCCGGATGCTCCCCGGCTACCGGGGGAGGGTCCCACATGGCGCGCAGACCTCTCCTGACGCCCGCCGCTCCCCTCAGCAGTGTATTTCGTCAGTCTGTCTGTTCTGCTCCCCGCTCTGGCTCTGGTGAATTCTCTCACCCTCCCATGCTTCTGACTGTACCCAGTGCTTGTATAAATAAATAAATAAATCTTTAAAAAAAAGAAGAAGAAGTCTTCAGAAACAAAATATTTTGTCTGTCACTGTATCTTCCCTACTCCCAAATAATTTTTGGATATTAGAGAACTTAATTGCTAACCATTATTTGCTTTCAAATCCATGACTGAGTAATCGTTGAATATTATTAACCGTTTCAAACTAGCTATCATTTTTGTTGCTTTAATAATTGAAACTTGAATAATTTCCCCACCTATGTACTAGTATTTTCACTTACCACTGCTTTCATTACAGTTCTATCCCCTGATTCCATTCCCCTCTTTCTTTCTTTTTTTTTTTTTAAAGATTTATTTATTATTTATACAATAGCTGGGGTACAGGCCAGAGGCATGGGAGGGTAAGAGGATTCACCAGAGACAGAGGGGGCCTCCCTGGTGGTGCAGCGGGTTGAGCACAGTGCTGTGACACTGTGCACGACCTCTGCAGCACGTGTTGGATTCCCAGGCAGCCAGGGAGATTCCCACATGGTGCAGCAGACCTCTCCTGTCTCGGCCGCTGCTCCCCTCAGCAGTGCTTTCGGTTTGTCTGCCTGTTCTGCTCCCCCTCTTTCTAATATTTATTCTTTAATAGTTCTTTCCGTGATGCTCCATGAATGGTAAATCTGTTCAGTCTTTTTCTTGTTAAATAAACTTATTTTACAATAAAAAAATTTTGTCTGAAATAGGCTGCTTTGGATTGTGTCTACATAACACAGGTGCTTTCTGCCTGGCTTCCGCATTTGACCTGGAAGTGTCCCTTCAGTAGTTTTCACTTTCTCTGATGCTCTAGTGGTGACTTCAGAGACAGATCCCGAGGCTCTGTGTAGCTGTCCAGGAGGTACGTGTTCTCCCCCTGGGCCAGCACTCGTCCTTGTAATATTTCAGCCTATATCTGTAGAGTTTATTCTTTATTTTAGGGCATGGGTGTGTGCCTGTAATTGTCCCTTTGTGAGGTCCTAGAACCTGGACCCTGGGCTCTGTGGGGTCTTTAGTTCCAGAATTAAAGCAGAGAAGGTAGAGACACAAATTTCTTTTATATATATATATATATAATTCTTACATCATTTTTCATTTTTGCACAATGTATGCATTTTCATCTTGGTTATATTCCCCATACAATTGCACTCCCCTTATTTTGACCCCAATCCCTCCTCTCCCCACTCCCCCCCCACCCCCCATAGTGTGTCTCTGGTTTATAGTTGCTTGTTGATTTTGATTTTTTCTTTATTATAGTTAGTTTTTTTTCCTGGTCCCTTACTTAGGTTTTCTAAATTCCTGCTGTGAGTGAGACCATCCGGTATTTTTCTTTTTCTTTCTGACTTATTTCACTGAGCATGATCCCTTCCAGCTCCATCCATGTTGCTGCAAATTGCATGAGTTTATATATATATTTTTTTTTAATAGAGGCATGTTTTATTTATTTGTTTGTTTGTTTGTTTGTTCATTTTGTTTATACATGCACTGGGCACAGTCAGAAGCGCGGGTGGGTGAGAGAATTCACCAGAGCCAGAGCGGGGAGCAGAGCAGGCAGAAGGACCGAGGTACACTGCTGAGGGGAGCAGCGGGCGGCAGGAGAGGTCTGCGCGCCATGTGGGACCCTCCTCCGGTGGCCGGGGAGCAGCCGGGGATCGAACCGGCGCCGCAGAGGTCGCCGGCAGCCTCGCAACCCAGCGCTCAACCGCTGCGCCACCGGGGAGGCCCATGAGTTTATATTTTTGATTGCTGAGTAATATTCCATTGTGTATATGTACCACATCTTCTTAATCCAATCATCTATTTTTGGGCATCTGGGTTGTTTCCATAGCTTAGCTATTGTAAATAGTGCTGCTATAAACATAGGGGTGCAGGTGCCCTTTTGAATTAAAGTTTCTGACACAAATTTCTTGAATCTTCAATGAAAACACTGAAGATCACTCTCCTGGCTTTTTGGCTAAGGAGCTATGATGAAGCAGAAATAATTTGAATGGTGAATTTGGCTTGATTCCTGAGCTTCTCTACCGTCCTTCACTGCACATGATTTAGTGAGGCCCTTGATCTTCTAAACACCCTGATGCCAGGTGCATGACACATTTAGTGGGGGATTCTTTCTGATTTGATGGTTAGCCCCCCTCAGGTTCGTTTCCCTCACCTGTAATGAGGCACTAACATGGACACCTGTCAAGAAGAAGGGGAAAATTAAAGATGTGGAAATGGCACACCTGGCACTTAGGTGTTCAAAGTAAGTCTGAAGAGTCAAGCCCAGAGGCTACAGGGAAGATCTGTGTGTGCCTTCAATTGGCCCTTTGTGAGAACTGTGGGGTCTCCAGACAGCCTATTGATGCCATAAAGCAAGCTCTCTGCTGTTAGCAAATAAAGATGAATTCTAGCACGTTCAGCACCTCAAAAAGAGAAGGAAACATGCTATGTCTTTCCTCAAGCCCCATTAAATATTGGAAAAGACATTACCAGATTTAACTTCAAAATATCACTGTTAGGAAGTGTATCCCAAGCCATCCAGAGGGTTCTAGATGCATCTGGAGCTCAGTTATGACCCTCCCCAAGTTCTCTACCTCCCATGAAACCCATCTGCCCTCACAGAGTTGTGAGAACGCTTGTTTTCTTTGAACACTTTGGAATGATTTCTCTCTTGATCCGACTCCACGTAATTGGGCAGCCGGTGTCTTGGGGACATGAAGTCAGAGGAAATTCTGAGCAAGGCCCTGTATTTGTAGGAGAGTAAAGAGACCATTTTCCATTTCTCACTTCTCTGTCAAAGCACAAAAACCACAGGGCTGTCTGGCCTAGTTACTGCTTTCTGTCTCTGAAGCCTTCCGGCGCCAGCACACAGCTTTCCACCTTATTAATGTTCTGGGATGTTCCCTTCCCCGTGCTGTGCCTCCATCCCAGGGGGTTATTAGAGGGCAGACACCATAAGGGAAAGTGTTGTTGACTCACTCTCACAAATATCACCCCTTGTATTATCAGAGCAATTATAAAATACTGCTGTTAAAAGTGCAATAATAAAATACCAACTGAAGTCTCTCAAGATAATTTATTTGTCTGCCAACCTTTTATTTTTATGATAGAAGGTTGAGCTCTGAGGGAAAATAAGCCCCAGAGAAGTATACTTGCTTTGAATTCTTCTATTAAATAAAAAAAAATTAGTCCTTCCTAATTTTTTTCTCAAATTTTTTTCTCTAATTCTATGAAGAGTATGAAGATTTAATAAAAGTGTGATTCAAGGCCTGGAGATCTGGAGCTCAGGAGACTGAGAATTGGGGGTGGCAGTGGTGAGGGTGGTTTAGGCTTCATCAGAATTCCTCCACTGAAAAAAAGATGAAGACTCTAAGAAAAGTCTCTTAGAGAAGACTCTAAAAGCCTAGCTTGAAAATGAAATTTTCATTTCTTTTTTTTTAAATTTTTTTTTAAATAGAGGCATGTTTTATTTATCTATTCATTTATTTGTTTGTTTGTTTTTGTTTATACATGCACTGGGTACAGTCAGAAGCGCGGGAGGGTGAGAGAATTCACCAGAGCCAGAGCGGGGAGCAGAGCAGGCAGAAGGACCGAAGTACACTGCTGAGGGGAGCAGCGGGTGGCAGGAGAGGTCTGCGCGCCATGCGGGACCCTCCTCTGGTGGCCGGGGAGCAGCCGGGGATCGAACCGGCGCTGCAGACTGCGGGCAGCTTCGCAACCCAGCGCTCAACCGCTGCGCCACCGGGGAGGCCCGAAATTTTCATTTCTTACAGATTTTATCCAACGCTGCACAACTGTTTGATGGCTCCTGAAAGTCCAGATTGTCACTAATGAAGAGCTTACCTCCTGAAACGATCAGGCTAATCATTTCAGAAAGGTCAGGAGAGAGAAAAAGGCAGGCATGGGAAAGCTGGAGAGGCTGAGGCTAGGGATGAAATGTTCCAGAAGTCTGAAACCACACCACAAGGGACCTTGCTCCGAAGGAAGGGAGGTGGGGCCAGCTGACTCCAACCTTCTCATCCTCACACAGTATCTCCTAAAAGCCCGGACCGATATTTCTCCAAGTGCAGCCTATCCACCAGACCTTAGACTTTCTCAGGGTGTTTGTTGAAAATGTCAATTCCCCAGCCCCATCCTTATCTTCCTGAATTAGAACTTTCAAAATTTAGAAGGTGGAATATACATTTGATACAAATAGTCCAAGGACACATTATTCCCTCCTGGGTTGCTCCCCAGCTCCCTCCTATAGACAATAAGCACTGACTGGGCTTCTGCCATTGTGTGGTGAGGCCTCCTCAGTGCTGTGTAAATGTGCCAAGAAAGTGGTCGTCTGCCCTTAGATGTCTATTCCCAACTGTTCATTGTTCCTCTCAGGTCCTGCCTCCTCTGACAGAGCCCATAGGGAGAGCCAAGCCTCACCTGTTTCTCTTCTCACAGGCAGAAAACCAAATTGAAATTGGGTAAATGGTTCCTTGTCCAGGTGTGGAAGAAAGGTCAAGCCAGAAGTAGGGGGAGAGTGCCAGTTCCCTCAAGAATCTGAGGAACTCAGAAGAGGCCAAGCCAGGGTAGTCACCCAGGTGTGGGAGGAAGTGCAGGCGGGGCCCCACTCCATCCCAGGAGACCTGGGCTTACCTGACAAGATGACTCGTCCAACTGTGGTCCACTTCTGTGCCCCCCAACTTCCACTTCTGCATCTGCACAAGAACCCCAAGATCAGTACTCAGCAGGCTGGATAACTATTAAACCAAGAAGCATGACCACAGGCCTGGCATTCACCTTTGATCACGGGCTTCCTCACTTGATCTGCGCAATCCCCCCTGCTCCCTTACCCCAGCACACTCACTCATCCCGGCTCCCATTCTGTATATATATATACACACGCACACACACACACACACACACACACACACATATATATATATATACACACACACACACATACATATATATATATATATACACACACATTTTTTTTTACATTATTTTTCACTTTTGCACAATGTACGCATTTTCATCTTGGTTATATTCCCCATACAATTCCCACCCCCCTTATTTTGACCCTAATCCCTCCTTCCCTCCCCCACTCCCCTGTAGTGTGTCTCTGGTTTATAGTTGCTTGTTGATTTTGATTTTTACTTTATTATAATTAGTCTTTTTCCTGGTCCCTTCTTTAGGTTTTCTAGATTCCTGCTCTGAGTGAGACCATCTGGTATTTTTCTTTTTCTTCTGGCTTATTTCTCTGAGCATGATCCCTTCCAGCTTCTTCCATGTTGCTGCAAATTGCACGAGTTTATCTTTTTGATTGCTGAGTAATATTCCATTGTGTATATGTACCACATCTTCTTGATCCAGTCATCTATTTTTGGGCATTTGGGTTGTTTCCAAAGCTTAGCTATTGTAAACAGTGCTGCTATAAACATAGGGGTGCAGGTGCTCTTTTGAATTAATGTTTCTGTGTCCTTTGGGTAAATACCTAGGAGTGGAATTGCTGGATCATATGGAAGCTCCATCTTTAGCAGGTTGAGGAATCTCCTCCAAAGAGAAAATGCAAATGGCCATGAAAAATGGCATGAAAAAATGTTCAGCATCACTTATAATCAGGGAAATGCAAATCAAAACTGCAATGAGATACCATTTTACACCAGTGAGAATGGCACATATTAAAAAAACTAGCAACAGCAAATGTTGCCATTCCTATAATCTGTGGCTAAGCCCAAGACCTTGGCGCCTCCTCTGTGACCTGAGAAACACCAAGAAGAAAAGTTACAAGGTGTTTATAGGACTGGGCCGGGAGAAGCCGTAGAGGGGAGGGGCGGGGTTCTGGGGTCTCTAACAGGCCCCCAGCTGTTACCAGGCCGCCTTCCTCACCGACTCCCCCATCGAGCAGACTCGGTGCGGCGCCCGCGCCACCCAGTGGGAGCAGCGGGAACTGCACGCCCCTGCGCCCCACCAGCTTCCAGCCAGGGCCCGAGGCAGACAATTGAAAACAAAGCATGGCGCCCAGTAAAAGCTCGTCTGAGGTTGCTATTATTCCTCTGCCAGAAACGAATCCACATTTAGCCAGAATGGTAGTAATGCCAACAGTGCTGACGAAAACAGTAGCATCTAGTAATTCGGTGGTTCTTTTAAATTTTCCCAAGCATCCCTGCTCCTAGCCAGGGGCCTGACTGGCTTACAGCCTCAGGCAGAATCTAGAGGTCAGCAGCACTGTCACCTTTCGGTGTCTTGAAATCCTGGACTAAACAGGACTTGGAAGCATTCCTTTCTTCACTGAGCTGCCCTTGCCTTTCATGCTTCAGTCCCTGAAAATGGACAGAAGATTCTCACAAAACCGCACCCCCCCATCCCCCCAACCCAGGTGGCTCTCCTGTGGTCTCTATGCTCTTTTCACCTTGAAAGTGAAAGGCTATTTTCTGTTGGTGACTTCTCCTACCTGTGGGAGCAGAGAAAGCTTGGAGAAGGGAAGGGAGGCTGGGGCGGCATTTTCCCCCTGCATAGGACCCTGCTTCAAGCTGGGTGGTGATAGAACACCTGAGTCCCCTGGGCTCGTCCTACAGCCCATCAGCCCTGGGCTCTGCCATCTGACCCCACCAGAGTAGGAAGGGGGCCAACAGAGCAGAACCCCTGAGGACTACGTAGTCCGCAACCCCCTCCTTCCTGAAGCCCGGTTAGGACACTCACTGACTGGGCCTCCCTCACCTGCAGAAAATCAGGTCATTGTGAAGAAGAGCGCGCGCGCGTGTGTGTGTGTGTGTGTGTGTGTGTGCACGCGCGCGCGCGCACGCACATGTTGGCCCACTCCAGATATCCCCATGGCCTCTCCAACAAGTCATGCAAGTCTGACCAAATCTCACCCCCTCAAAGGAATTTCCCCTCACCACCCTAGACAAATAGCCCTTGACACACCTCTTCCACACTGGCTCTATTGTAGATAGAGGGGACAACAGGATAAAGGAGGGAGCAAGTGACATTCAGAGCAAAGGGAGGAGGGGCAAAATGTGAGGTTGAGAAGTGGTCACTGCCAGAGCAGGTAGGGTCTTGTCAGCCTCAGTGAGGAGTGTGACTTACACCCTGAGTCTAAGAGGAGACAAGTGATCTGGTTTACATTTTATTTATTTTTAAAGATTTATTTATTTATGCATATAAGAACTGGGTTACAGGCCAGAGGTGCGGGGGGGTGAGAGGATTCACCAGAGACAGAGCAGGGAGCAGAACAGGTAGAAGGTCTGAAATACACTGCTGAGGGGAGCAGCGGGTGAGGCAGGAGAGGTCTGCTGCGCCATGTGGGTACCTCCCTGACTGGGGCTTGAACTCGTGCTGCAGCGGCTGCAAATAGCTTCACAGTGCTGTACTTAACCCCTTGTGCCACCAGAGAGGCCCTGGTTTGCATTTTAGCAAGATCACTCTGGCTGCTATCCGGAGGACTGGTGTGAGCAAGTTGGGGGTGACAGAAGTAGGGACCCTGGGTAGGTGGCCAATGGCAGTACTGATATATCTGGCTTGGACAGGTAGCAGCAGAGAAGTGGGAGGAGGTCAGATTTGGGCCGCTGTCTGAAGATGGAATGGACAGGAATTGCTGCTGGATTTGAGTGTGATATGCGAAGGAAAGGGAGGAATAAAGGACTATTTGTCGATTTTGCCCCGAGCAACTGCAATACAAATGACAGCTGCCAATATTCATGGCTAGCCCAGCACGCTTTTATACCTTGAGATGCTTTAAAGCCCCTTACATTTCACAAAATTCCTGTGAACAATTAATGTCCTCATTTGACAGAAGAGGACATTAAGGCAGTGAGTTTAATTAATTTACATAAAGTCACACAACTAGTAAGTGGAAAAGCTGGGATTTGAATCTAGTACTTCACTACTGCACAGTTCTTGCCTTTTTAATATCTATTTTTTATTTATGCATGTAAGAACTGGGGTACAGGCCAGAGGTGCGGGGGGTGAGAGGATTCACCAGAGGAAGAGTGGGGAGCAGAACAGCAGATTCACTGAAATATACTGCTGAGGGGCGCAGCGGGCAAGGCAGGAGAGGTCTGCTGCGCCATGTGGGTAGCTCCCTGGCCAGGGATGATAGCTTGATAGCACTGAGACTTTAACCCCTGTGCCACCAGGGAGGCCCCACAGTTCTTCCCTTTATAAAAAATGAAGAAAGCCTTTAGCTGTGGAAGGGAGTCCAAAAGAAGAGTAGGACTGGGGAGAGGAGGCTTTGAATTAAGAGTTCTGGCTTTTGGATGTGTTCAGATGAGATGTCTTTTAAATATCCAAGTTGGGTGTATGACTCAAGGTAAGTGTTCCGGTGCAGGGAGGGAGGTTTTGTGGCTGGAGAGAGGAGAGGGCAGAGGCTGGAGGGTGGGGTTAAATGTCAGACTTGAGTCGTGATTGAAATTGATCTTTCAGAACATCCCCTTCAGTCTTAGGGTTCATCATCCCAAATATGATCCCTGTTTTCATCTGAGGATCCCATGAAGGCTCTGACCTTGTTCCAGAAAAATCACATGTGTACGATGTAATGTTTTTCACACAGTTTCTGAGCATTAATAGGCTTTCAGGAGACTACAGTGTTACTATTAAGTGCCCTGCCCCCCAACAGCAATAATGAAATGTGACCACACCCCTTGGGGGTCTGGCTGAAACTCTGATGAGGTCTCCATAGAACATTCTACCTCTCTTAGGCTGTTTGCATTCAGTCGGAGTTGGAGAAAGTGGGCACGGTGTGAAGAGGTGTGAACCTGTACTCCTAAATATAGACAGTGCTGTAAACCAAAGCTACCTTCACAAATAAATACACAAGAAAAATTTTTAAAAAGAAAACTCTCTGGAGGCTGAGAATTGAGTCATTCTTCACAGGTGTATGTGGAGCAGAGTTCCTCAGCCTCCCTCCTCCTCCAGTGTTGCATTTGTAAATGTTTGTTTTGGACATGTTCCCTGCTGGAATGGGAGGATGAATCCCTACAAAACCTTTTGCTCTCTTATTCTTCTGTGAGGTGGTGTAATTAATCTGGAATATTCTCTAAATATTAAGATGAGACTAGCTCCTCCCACTGCTTCCACCAAGAAAGTTACTTCCACCAAGAAAATTACTTCCACCAAGGAGCGGGTATTTGTTGCTTTGTTTGTGTTGGCTGCCTGGCTTCCAGGGCCCTTCCTTGTTGGGGGAACCCCCCTCTTGTGAGCCTTGGTGGGGTGCCAGGTCTTTCAGGCCTGCTGGGAGTTGAAGGTGCCAGCAGCTCCTACTTCTCCCCACCCCTGGGGAGCTTGCAGCTTCCTATCCTGGCCCAGTCACCTGGGGACCCTGTGAGGGAGAAGGTTTGGGGACAGAAGAGAACCTCTTTTTGGCCATGGCAGCTCTCCAGGAGACTACCTGTGCTGACAGCACTACGTGCCCAGGGGCGGCTATGCCAAGGGTGGTCTCCCTAGCACAGCGTGGCCTCAGCTGGCTGCCAGCCTACCTTGGCACTCCCTACTTCCCCAGGAGGCTCTCTGGATGTTCTTCTCCTGATGTCAGCATGTGTCCCCCATCCACGCCTTCCCTGCTGCAGCCAGCCAGCAGTGTCTGTGCCTGTCACCAAGAACTCTGCCTGTGGTGGCTGCACTAAGCCTCTAGCTGTTGCCTTGCTCTGCTTGGTAGTAAGAATGTTGGGGATTCTTTTTTCTCCAGCCTTGCACTTAGGCCTTGCCTGTGGCAGATCCTGAATGTGGGTCCCTCCATGCAGAAGAGAACTTCTCTCCAGCAAAGCCAGAGTGGCTGTGCAAAAGAAAGACCCAGTTACCAAGGTTGTCACAACCACCATCATGTCCCAGGGATAATCCTTCATCTTTTCTGTCTCTAAACAAAGCTGCACAAGTCATCAAACCCCTTGGTTTCATCCTCCCTGGGAGTTTTTCTGGCTTCAAAAGTCCACCTGAGGCAGGAGAGAGATCTCAGCTTTTCTGAAGGCAGTGGGTCCCTCTGCACTAGGCTGAAAAGGAAGGAGAAGCTCCTGATGCAGCACTGTGCCCTCCTGAACACAAGAATACAGCTAAGATGACCCATCAGAATGGCCAAGTCTCCCTGGGAGCTCACACCTTGTGGCCGCTGCTCCTCCCAGGGGAGGAACTTCTGCCAGGGCACAAGCTCATGGTCCTCCGGGTCTTGACATACAAGCCATTTGCATGCAGGCTGGTCAACAGCTGAGTCCTAAGGCCCTACCTCCAGCTCAGCTATACCTGCCCATTATTACCTGGGTCTTTGCTCAGGACCTCTGGGTCTCCCCACAGTCCTGAGCCTAGCAGGTCACAGCAGGCACAGCCAGCACTCCCAGGTCTTGGTGAGTCAGGCACAGTGATGAAGTTTTTTGGGTTTCCCCTACCCATGAGGGTTCTGAGCTTATCCCTTCCTGGCTTTTCTCCCTTCCCCATGCAAGTGGCTCTCCCGCCCCACGCTTCTCACCACCAAACTAATATCCAGTCTGTCCTCCAAACCTGGTTCAATTCCTACCTCTTCCAGGAAGCTGTCCTGATTCCACAGGGGCCGCCCACTCCCAGGACACTCTGCCTTCTCCAGCCTCCTCTGTATCCTGCTTCACCAACAAGATCATGCTGCTCTTGGGGTGTCTTAAACATCTCACTGCTTAATGAGATGTTTAATGTTGGTTAATTGGTTATGAGTCCCTCCTGCCTTATTGTAACCTGGCAGAGGGTAAGGGATGCCAGGACCCCTAGGACCAGAGCCAGAGAGGGGTCCATGCCAGGAATACGAGGACTGGGGTACAGGCTGGAGGTGTGGGGGGTGAGAGAATTCACCAGAGAGTGTGGGGAGCAGAACAGGCAGATCTACTGAAATACACTGCTGAGGGGAGCAGTGGGCGAGACAGGAGAGGTCTGCTGTGCCACTGTGCCACTGTGCCATATGTGGGTTGCTCCCTGGCCAGGGAGTCAACTCATGCTGCAGTGGCTGGCGATAGCTTGATAGTGCTGTCTTTAACCCCTGCGCCACGGGGGAGGCCCTGAGAAGGAAAGGTCTTAAGAGAGGCCAAACCAGAGGACCCCAGTGCTGTGGGACTGCCAGCGATGCAGAGCTGGGCAGTCATCAGAGCAGGTGAACTAGGTGGGGCTGAGGCAAAGGGAAGGTCAAGGGTGGGGTCACACCCGGAGCAAGAGGGCATAGCAGAAACTCAGGTTAGTCACAAACCCTGCGGGGGGTGGGGGCTCTGAGCCAATGTGGCCTGAGTATGACACATTTTTGCTGGAAGGCAAGGAGGCCAAGCATCACCCATGCCAGCTATGGAGAGGCCAAGCGCTTTTCCATTGGACCAGGAGGTTGCAGTGAGGGGGCTTTGTTCTGTGTCACAGCTGACACCTAAGAATGGAATTTTGGACACTTGAATCACATTTTCTCATAATTTGTCATGATTGCTTAGAAACTGCCTCTCCCTGTCCCTTCCACCCCCAAAGCCAGAGATTGTGATTCCTGCCATGTTGACTTTAAATCTCTCTGTTCCCTGTCAGCTAGCCAGTTTGACGTTCTACTGTGGCCTGGATAAAAGTCACTATTCAGCTCTAGACCCAGATCCAGCAGGGAGGATTTTGTTGCCGTGGAGATGGAATCTGGGCTGGGCCCTGTCTTTTGGCTGCTGGGTGTTTCTGGGGATTGACTCACAGCCCAGCTCGGAGCAAGAGGCCAATTCTCCTGCACCTCCCCCAACAACCTGTCCACCCCAACCTTATCCAGATCAGGACTTCCTCAGGACACCTGTTTACCCATAGAACTTGATATGATAATTGCTGCTAAAACCTACTGTCTCCGGAACCCACATGAGCCCAAAGGGGTCAACATCCAGCCTACTCAGATCTCAGCCACACCCCAGAGACCCAGAGAGAAGTGACTCAGGTTGGACACAGTGGCTCCAAATGACCTCATGTGACTCACAGCAAACAAAGAAGTTGACACCCAGAGTCTCACCTATCAACTCACTTTGTCATGTGCCGGGCAGTGGCTGCCACCATTTCCCAGCAGCTCTTTTTCCATGTGGACAGCAGGTTCCATCCCAGCCTTGTCTGCCCTGATACCAAGACACTCAGGTCTGGCTGTGGGCCAGTGGCATCTGGGAGCCCTGACAATTGCTGACACCCCAGGCCTCTGAATAGAACGCCAATGAATGGGGAAATGGTGTGCCCCTTATGCTTCCAGAGCTCCCCAGATGATTTAAAGGTGCAGTCAGAGTTGAGCCCCATGGCTCTTTCATTCAATCATGTTAGGAAGGAAGACGCTAAGCAGATGCACTATTTCTACCCCCCACTCAGTCATGAACACATCTGCAGCCTGGCTGGTGCCCTAAGTGGGTGGGCTTCTGCTGTGAAATCAACTGTGTTCGTTTCTGACCCAAAATCATCCGTAATGATTTCTGTATTCAACTCTTTCTCCTGGAGTTTAGTAACTTAAGTTTCTGCTTCATTCTCTGGACTGTGAGTTGAAATTTTCAGTTTCTGTAACAACTGATGGCTGAATATTAGATTACTCACCCCTGAAAAAAAATAAATTTGGTTATGGGAAAGTAGGTTGAGAAGGAACCAGGAAGACCATCCTATTGTCCTTTCCTAAGCTGTTTTGTTTGACTCATATGTTTGTTTCTCTTGGCTATCTTGTTTGTTTTAGCTTTTAAAATTTAGAGACTTTGGAACATACACAAAAGTAGATGAATAGTATCATGAACAAGCTACCTCCAACCCGATCAATTACCAAACTGGCCCATTCCCCAAATCCATCAATTTAGCCTTCTATTATTTTGAAGTAAATCTAAGATATCAAACTATTTCATCTGTAAAATGTAAATCACTCTAATGAACTCTTTTTTGTATTATAATCACAATCCTATTACACATCAATACAAATTAACAATAATTCCTAGTGTTCAGATTTTCCAACTGTCTCAAAATGGTCTTAAATGATTAAAAAAAAAAAGTAACAATAACAGGGGCCTCCCTTGTGGTGCAGGGGTTAAGTCTCAGTGCTATCAAACTATCATCAGCCATTTCAGACTCACTCCATCCCTGGTCAGGGAGCTACCCACATGGTGCAGCAGACCTCTCCTGTCTCACCTGCTGCTCCCCTTAGCGGTGTATTTCAGTAGATCAGCCTGTTCTGCTCTGATGAATCCTCTCACCCTCCCCCCATACCTCTGGCTTACACCCCAGTTCTTGTATGCATAAGTTCAAAAGACAGTTTGAATCAGGGTCCAAATGAGATTCACATGTTGAAATTGGTTGCTATACCTTTAAAGTGTTTTAATATATAGTTCACTCTGCTCCTGTTTTCCTTTCCTTGCAATTAATTCATTAAAGAGATGGATTGCTTATCCCATAGATTTGTCCACAATCTTGATTTTGTCTTGTTTTTAGTATTACTATGAATTCGGGGACTTGAACACATTTGATGTGCTTCCATTTGCTGCAGCTAATACTCTTACTGATGCTCAAAGAATCCACATTGGTCAGTAGAAGTTTCTTCCACTTGGTTCCTGAATCCTTTAGACATAACCCAAGAAGTCTTACACATTTGTTCAAGCCTCATTGTGGTGCATGCATGCACAGGGCAGGTTCACTGTTGATTCGGGTGGACAGAGAGTCCTGGAGCCCTCGATGGACTTTTACAGGCCCTTTAATGGTGAATCCAGGGAACCAGATACACAGGCACACCAGCAGGGAGGCTGGCAGGCAAGGAGGCAGGCATGGGTTAGGCAGTGGGGCTGGGAGGAAGGCAAGCAGGCAACTTAGCCTCCCAGGCCCCACAGATCTTGGAGCTCTTTCTCTGGCATTCTCAGTCCTGTGTCCTCTTGGGGGCTCACCTCAGAGTGTTTCTCCTGCCGCTGCTGCCTTTAGCCTTGCCGTTAGGCACAGGTGTGAGCATTTACACATGCCTGTGCTCCTTGGGCCCACGTGTCTGTAATTCCAGGTGCGTGGGCCCTGTGCTCACACTCCCAAGAGCTTTTTGCACAGGCTGCAGGTGGCGGCTATAGAGGCTCATGGCAAAAAAAGCCGATAACTTCATTTACCCTACACTCATCTTGCCCATTTTCTTTGCTGACCTAGAACAGTTACTTCTCCAAAGAGCCCTGATTCCTTTCGGTAGGAATGGTACTTGGGAACTCACTCTATTTTCTTTCCTGACCAAAATTATCTCAAATTTTAGTCTATGGTGGGCTTTAAGTCAGAGTTAGTTTTGGCTTCAGATCTGAGGTCACTCCGCCTCCTCATAGGATGAACATGTGTGATCTCTGATCAACAAATATTAATGACAAAGACTAGGTGGGGATTGACAAAGGAGATCTTGAAAAGCTTAGAATCTTTTTTTATAGGTAGCAGGTGGGGAAAACCTCCAGCAAAGCTTTCAGATCTTAATGTATAGACGAAGCACCCCGGGACCTTGTTCAACTGCAGAGTGTGACTCCGCAAGCCTGGGGCGTGAGATAACTCATCCACCAAGTGCCCAAGTGACGCGGTGACGCTGGAGGCCAGGCCACCATCAGAGCGGCCAGACTCTAGCAGTGAGAAGCAGAAAGGGGGTCCTGATGCTAAATGCTAAAGGGGCTCAGAACAAGGACCAGAACCTTCAAAAAAAGAGGTGGCATTTTTGCTGGGACAGTGACTGGGATTTATTTTTTTTAAATCAGGAGCCAAAGCAGCCGAGTAGCGGCACCTTTAATTTTTTAAAGTAGGCTATAAAAAAAATGTTATTCAGGTGTAACATGCAGAGAGCAAAGGGCACAAATCCTAAGTATACATGCTGGTCAGTTTTTGAGACATAAATTCACATACCGTAAAACTTAACTCTTTTCGATGGGTCCAATTCAGTTGTTTTTAGCATATTCACAGAAGTGAACAATCTATGGCACCATCTATTCCAGAACATTTCCAGCACCCCCCAAAAGAAATCTCATATCCACCAGCAGGCTTTCCCCATTTCACCACCGCCCAGACCCTGGCACAATCACTCATCTGTTTTTTATCTCTACGGAGTTGCGTATTCTGAACTTTTCATATAAAAGAAATCAAACAATAGGTGGGCTTCCGTGTCTGACATCTCTCACTTGGCATAATGTTTTCAAGGTTTATCCATGTTACAGCATGGGTAGAGCTTCATTCCTTTTATGGTTGAATAAAATCCCATAGTATAGAGAGAACACATGTTGTTTATCCGGCCATGAGCTAATGGACATTGGATTGTTTGCATTTCTTAGCTATTATGAACAATGCTGCTGTGAACACTCGTGTGTGTTTTTGTGTGGTTATATGTTGTCAGTTCTTTGGGATAATATACCTAAGGGTGGAATTGCTGCGTCACATGGGAACTCCGTATTAAATTTCTGGGAAATGTCCTATTTTTCCAAAGTAGCTGCGCCATTTTACATTTGTAGTACGATTAATGTTTCTACACATGGCACACTATCACCACCACCCAGGTCAGGAAATAGAATATTTTACTCAATCTAGAACCCACCCCTAAGTTTCTTCCCTGTTATTCTATGCGCCCACTCCCCAACCCGAACAACCCACATGAGGTACCTGCTAGTTTGAGTTCTGTCATCATTGGTGGCTGGGACTTCAAGAAGCAGAACTGGGGGTATGTTCCCTGCCATGAGATCAGTGTTAGCAAAGACAATGAGGGAAGCAGACCAATCACAGCTGTGAATCCTTCTGCATGCTCAGGTACCCAGATTTTCCAGTTGTCCCAAGGCCTGGGGAGCAAAGAGTTGTTCTCCCTCCTCGCCCCTCTTCCTGTGCAGCCAGGGGACCCTCTTGGGGAAATATTAGCAGATGGGCTTCTCAGCTGCGATCCTCTGGGAGGCTGAGTGAGGAAGCTTTGTGCACAAGGACCAAGCTTCATCCTGTTAAATAACAAAAATCCAAACAAGTTAATTTTAAAGTTTTAATTGGCTTTATTAAATGATTCATGAATCAGATAGCATCCTGTCTAGCAAACAGAAAGGTATCCCAGAAGTTGTACAAAAAGATGTTTCTAGTCAGAAAGAGGGCAAGATAAGGGAAGAGGGGATTATTTCAGGCTTAGGTAACCTGCCCATGGGGGATGGAAAAGGCCTTGTAGCACATGATGAGCTCATCTTCCTTTGGGGAGTGGGAAATATGACCTCTTTAGTGCTGACCAGACTATTCCAAACTGACCCATTAGTACTACATTCTTGGAGGAGGTTGAAACCACAGTTAGGTTAGATATGAAGTCTTGGTGGGCTTACCATAAATACCTCCATTTTAGGAACTGTACTTTTCTAACAATCCTAAAGGACATTCTTCAGCATGAAGGAAGGACCACATTAAGCTCACTTGGTGGTGATGTGTCTGCAATGAGGAGTTGCCTATGCAATGGCCCGGTGACCACTAAAACACTATTTTCCCCTGCTCCTCTAGTCTCCGCTCACTTCCCTCCAGCAGGCCCATTCAGAAAGACCCTGCCCCCCAGACCTCAGCTGGCTGCAAAGCCGTGAACACAGGTCTGCCATGTGAGTGGTGGACAGCACAACCTTTGCTCTGTGGTGCTAGGGAGCCAGGGTCTGTGGCCCTGGGTAGCCTGCAGCTGCCACCATGGAGCCCCCAGCACAGGAGGGGGGTGGCTTTCCCTTGCCTCAGTGGTTCTGCAGCAGTATCCAGCCCTGTGGGTCATCCTTTCCTCTTGGACTGACCTTCCTCTGCCTCCTTGCATACATGTGGAAGTGTAGAGATGAAGTCACTGTCACATACACTCAAAACTGCTCACAGATATTTATCCCTGACTTGTAAATCCTCAGCTTGCCAATGACCTTTCCATACCAGCCTCTCACCCCCGGAATTCACTCCTGTCAGCTCTTCTGAGAACGTATGACAGCTCCCTGGCGGGTGTTCAGGCCTTGTTTCCAAAATCCCACCCATGGCACAGACAGCATGCTGTTGTCATCTCCCTCTGGCCTACCATCTGGGAACTCAATCAGGGGCAAATATCAGTACTTGCTAAAGATGCCCCCGGGAGGGCCAGTGTCCCACATCAGGGAGCTTGAGCATATCGGACTTCTGTCCTACCAGTACCCAGCTGAGAGGCACCACAGGCAGACCTGGGGTGTGGCAGCAGAGGAGCAGAAAGCTCTGGACACAGCAGCCACAATGGACAGGGCTGGATGGGATGCCCAGGCGGGTGCTTCCTGCAGTCTTGAGGTTCTGGACAGATGAGTCCCAAGTCAGGGCCTGGAAGGTGAATAGGAGAATTCCAAAGACAGACATTTTAAGATTTAGTATTTTTTTGCACACCAGGGCCAGAAATCCAACTTTCCTGCCTCTTCCTGTGGGCCCTCTTATTGCCACTGCTCTCTCTTCCTCCCACACTTTCTTTCCTCTTCTCCACACTGTCCCTGTTCCTTTTCTCTGATCCTACAACAGAAGATAGCCTTGTTAGTTCTTTCCCTCTTATGTTGAAGCATTAAATGGCTTTGGAGGGACTAGCCTCAAACATTATTGTCACAGCACCACTTTTATCACAGCACAGCACCACTTTATGGAAAGATAAAGTGGTCTATTCCTCTGCCTGGCTCATAGTAGGTGCTCAACAAATGCTGCTTAAGTAAATAAATGAATGAGAGTTGGTCACTTCATTGAATTCTAAATACTGGATGGAGGGATGGCCTTTGGGCCATCCCTTTTGGAGTGATGCCTATCTGGCTGATCACTGGTTTTCCTGTAGGCACAAAACAGAGGTGTCAGTCATCCTGTTTCCCCCCCTACAAAGTTCTGAAGATGAAGCCAGGGTATATCCAGGGTCTAGACCCCCAATCTTACGGGACTTCCTTTTTTGCATGTTTTCCTTCTAGAGAGGTCAGTGGGCAGGGACTGATGGGGCCTCAGCGCCCTCTGCTGGTGTGTTTTCATATAGGGCTTTTGCTTTCTTGGGTTAAAGATTTCTCATAGTTAATGGGCTGAGGGAGTGAGGATACCTACTTTTATTCCAGGCCTTCTCTCCATGAATGTGACATCTGCAGGAAGCTCCTGGTAGGGAAAAAAAAAAAAAAAAAGAGTTTCGGGATGGGAGTGTTCTTGGGCATTAATAATTAAGGTAGGCTTTCTTTTTGTTTTAACAACCCCTGTGACCTGAGCATCTAGGTGTCAAGCAGAAATAGCTTTCAGTCCAAGCTCAGTGCTGCACTTTGATTTCGCTGGCTCTCACATAAGAGGCACAGCTCTGACTTTTCCTAAGTGAATTGAGAAAGTGTCCTCCGAATAACCCCGCCCACACAGAACTGGTTGTGGACAGGAACTGAGTTTTCTCTAATTAAGGTGAAAGTCTGGTTCCCCCAGAGGCCTTAGGGGCGGTTGAAGAGGAAGTCAGACTTTGCTCTCTGCCCCAGATCCCTTTCAGCATCCTCTGGGATTGCAATGGCATGTGTAGAATTGCTCCTGTGTTGGGCATAACAGGCATGAGAACAACTCAGAGGGCTGAACAGGAACCAAGGCCTAACTAATCTAGACTTTGGGCAGCCCTTGCTCAGGCTGAAACCCTCAAATTTCCACATAGTGGGTCACACCCTAGAGCAGCTCTGCTCAGACTCCAAAGTGCGCCAAGTGCCCTGGGAGCCTTCTTAACATGCAGGTCCCTGTTCTGTAGGTCTGGATATGCCTGAGACTCTGTGTTTCTCACCAGCACCCCGTACAATGTGATGCTGCTGGTCCAGGGACCACAGTGTGAGAGACAAGAATGAAGGGAAAATAGTTCTGAAATCCGAATGTTCAGCTTCACACTCTAACTCTGCCACTTACACTGTGACATTGAACAAATGACTTTCTCTCTCTGGACCCAATTTCATCCTGTATCAGATAGGAAAACCGACAGGTTGAGTGACTCATAGATCGACAAACAGAATGACTTCACAGGGTCATCGTAAGAATAAAATGAAACAATGTGGGTAAACAATTAGCGCAGTCTGCCATGTCTGGTATATGGCAAATATATTTGTATTCATGTGTTTTTACAGCAAGTGCTTCTCCATCTCCTGACCCTGGGATCAAGCAGTGACAGAAACAAAGTATCTGCTGTCAGGGAGCTCAGTCTGGTCCCAGAAGACAGCCAGCACACAAAACATATAGTTTGTAAGTTGGTGATATCTTTTGGAGAGAAAAACAAAGCAGATTTGGGAAAGATAAGGAACACTGGGGGTGAGGATATTGTTATTTGTATAGAACAACAGGGAAAATGTCACTGAGGCCATAATTTTGAGGTGAGGTGACTGGCCACCTGGACAGCTGAGGACACAGGAGGGAACATGGCAGCGCAAAGGCCCAGAGGCAAGGGTGTACCCAGTGTGTGTGAAGAAGGGGGAGGAAACCAGTGTGACTGGAGCCCAGAAAGTAAGCAGGCAGGGTGTGGGGGGAAACAATATAAGAGGAGGATGCAGGGCAGATCCTGTAGGACTGGCTTGTTGAGAGTAGACGATAGGGACACTCGCTGTACCCCCAGGTGAGGAGAGAGGTGGGTGGCCAAGCCCAGGGTGGATGTGGTGGAGGATATATATTGCAAGTGATTTTAAACATAAAGCTGTTTCAATTTTGTTTCCCACGGTTTCTTTAAATGTATTCATTCATGACCTCTGGATGACAAATTGGTCAGAGCTCACTGGTCATTCCAGGAGACAGGTCTAAGTGACCTCACGAGAGCTCAGCTGACTTGGTCTCCATTTTTAAGAAACTTCCTGGGCCATCGTTCTCTTTCTTTAAAAGCAAGTTCTTGTTTTTTTCAATAAAAAAGTTATTTTTTTATTATGCATATGATGCATGTTCACTGTAGAAACATTAAAAATTAGAGAATGACAGAAAAATCTGTCATAATCCTACCACGCAGAGAGAATCGTAACTCTTTTTCTTGTGTATATTCTTCTAATGCTCTGAGCTCACGTGTGCACACACATGCAATTTTACCAATAATGGGATTATTGTTTCATAATTTGCTGCTTTTCATTTTACATTATATCATTAATAGTATATTTAGCCATAAAATAGATGCTTTTATATATTAAATATACATTTGTGTTAAATATATGCATATATTTATGTATTAAATATTATATTATATGTATTTATTATATATTATATTTAACATAAATATACTTAGTACATAAATATATATTAAATATTCAATAATATATCATTCTTAATGTCAATGGAACATTCCATTTGATGGGTGAGTCCTCATTTAATTAACAAATTGGTGTCTAATACTACTGATTTTCAAATGTATGTTATTAATGACTCCCTGATGATTAAATACCCTTGTAGTTAAATCTTGGCATCCATCAGTCATTTTCTTTCCTATTTTTTTTTTTTTAAAGATTATTTATTTATACAAGCACTGGGTACAGTCAGAAGCGCGGGAGGGTGAGAGAATTCACCAGAGCCAGAGCAGGGAGCAGAACAGGCAGACAGACGAAGTACACTGCTGAGGGGAGCAGCAGGCGGCAGGAGAGGTCTGCACGCCATGCGGGACCCTTTTCCAGTGGCCGGGGAGCAGCCGGGGATCGAACCGGCGCTGCAGAGGCTGCGGGCAGCTTCGCAATCCGGCGCTCAACCGCTGCACCACCAGTGAGGCCCTTTCCTATCTTTTTAATGTGACTGATATGTATACCAAATTGCCCCTCATAAATATTATGTTAATTAGAGGGGTCAAAACAGGGGAGGGAAGAGCACAGGGGACTGTGGTGATGGGTCACGGGTGGTGTGGTGGTGGGAGAACAGCAGGGACGACACATGAGGGGTGAAATCAGATACTGTACAAAAATTAACAATGGGGCCTCCCTGGTGGTGCAAGGGGTTAAGCACAGCACTGTGAAGCTGTCTGCAGCCTCTACAGCACAGTTTGATCCCCAGCCAGCCAGGAAGCTCCCCACATGGCACAGAAAACCTCTCCTGTCTCGCCCGCTGCTCCCCTCAGCAGTGTATTTCAGTCGGTCTGCCTGTTCTGTTCCTGACTCTGTCTCTGGTGAATCCTCTCACCCCCCCCACCCCCGCATCTCTGGCCTGTACGCCAGTTCTTGTATGCATAAATAAATAAATCTTTAAAAAAATTAATAATGATATAAGAAAATAAATTTTTTTTTAAAAAAAGACATGCTAATTAGACTCATACTAGAGTTGCCCCTCTCCCCACAAGCTCATCTCTCATAAAAAAAAATAAACCAAATCTTTCTGAGTCACCATTTTTAAAAACTGATATCAATATTAAAAGGTCAAATAGGCAGGACTTTCTACCATCATTAAATGTTGCTCTATCGCCTGCTGAGGACACGCTCTCCACCTTCTGGGTCTTCTGCAGGGGACATCAGGATCGGGCTTCACACTCACTGTTTAGTCTCAAGTGTAGAGCTTGCACTTGCGTTGTGGTGTTTTGTGTTAATGTTGAGAGAGATGCGAAGGAGTCGCCTCAATCACACACGTCAGAGTATAAATCACCTCTGAGGTTCTGAGGGGGACGCAGGGAGGCTCTCAGCCAGGGCAGCCCATTGCCATGGAAATGGGTATAATCTGACTGTTGGATCTGAGAGAGATTGATCTGGGTTCCTGTCAGTGGAGTTGGATGCCCGAGTCCATCCTCAGCCATCTCCTGGGGTCACCTGTGACCTGGGACAACGGACGTGTTGAGTGGGCACTGTGCCAGGGCCCGTGGGGAAGGATGGAACAAGCTGGCCTCTTCCTGGGCCCAGTTCTGCCTCGTCATTGCTACCAATGACACACCCTCATGTCTCTCTGCTGACCACTTGGGTCAGGACCTGGGGCTGCTGCCCCGTGATCTGTGGCTGGACTGAGGAAAGCCAGTTGCCCCTTGCTGTGTTGGAACTAGATGCTGAGGACATAGGAGTGAGGTGCCTTATCACAAAGGACCCAGTCCATCCTCTGGGGCAGCCAGTCTCAGACAATTTGTATATTTTCCTATTGTTTGATTTTCTATCTTTCCTCCTTTCCAAAAGGCGATGATCTTTTGTTTGTTTGTTTGTTTTAAATTAAAGTGGATTCACATTCACTTCCTTGCAGACCTAGCTATGACTGGAGGCAGTCAAGGTGTCAGGAAATTGGGATTGAAAATTGAAGGCCTTTTAATCTATGAAAGGCAATTCTAACATCATCATTGCTGTAGATTAAAAAAAAATCAAATCCTTCTATACATATTCTCATTCACCCCTTGCAACACCCCTCTTCATTAGGGGTTATCCCCATGTTCCAGATGAGTCTCAGAGGGGTGAAGTGACTCCCCTGAGACCACACACCTGGTTTGTACTCCAGCTGCCCTGAGGTCTGTGCACCTTCAGTCTCACCTCCTTACCCTTGGAAGTGCAACCAACCCCAGAGAGTCAGAAAGCAAAGGGGCTGAGAACACTGGACTAGAGTCAGCAAACCTCACTTCTGGTCCTGGTTTTGCTACAAATTGGCTGTGGGGCAGCGGGCAGCTCACTTCCCCTCTCTGGGCTACAGAGCCCATACTGTTAATTGAAGAAATTGGATCAATCTCTGTGATTTCCTTCTAACTGTGGGGGCTCAGGTAAGTCTTCTTTGGTGCTAAAAGAACCCCACTCTGGTCAAACAGGAAGGTGCAATGCAGTCTAGGGGATTCCGTGGAGCTGAGGTGGACTCATACCAGACCACCCAGGCATGGGGCCCACTCCGGAGCTGAGTGGGTGGGCCTCAACTACTCCCAGTGACTCCATTTCATTTTTCTCTCTCTGCGAATTGCTCATTTTCTCTAGACCAGTCTCCTTTGCTATTTTGGCCAATGGCAGCTGAGTCCATTCCAATTTGCAGTTATTTGAGTCCTCAATTCTGGGGCCCAAATGAGTCTCACTAAACTCCAACTCCAAATTCCCGGGGAAAGAAGTCTTATGGGGCAACGTGGGCAGACATTCACCTTGTTCTGATCAACTGAGTCCTATGGCACAAAAGAAGTGGGGGCCCAAATTGGGGAGCTGCCCTCCCCCCAGAAACTGCATGCAGGAAAGGAGTGTTATTTTTGGAAAAAGAGTCAAGGTTAAATATAATTCCATTCCAGATGAGATGACATTGAGACCTACAGCAAAAGCACATGCTCACCAGCACAGCTGGCCCGTGAGCAGTATCAGCAGGAATGACAGGCTGGGGCTCCCTGAAAGGCCATTCTCAAGGGCAGACACAACAGCTGCTTGACAGCCTGGCAAACGTGTGCCCTCAACACACACTGTGTCCTTCTGTTTCCCCTGAGCTGGGTGACATGGAACTGGGGTAGGTCAAGGGACAAGAACTGCAGAAACCACTGCCACCAATCCTCGGGGCTGCGTTAGCACCGCAGAATCATTTGCACAAAGAAGACTCAGCGCTTCAGCTGCTCCTGGCAGCTGTGTCCCAATGACCTTGTTTTAATTCTTAAAACTGGCACCTGCTTAGTTTGAAAATATAGCAGGGGCTCTCTGGCCACAAAATCAGCCTCAAGACAGAACCTTCCTCATCCCATGAGCCAAGCTGCACACAGAATACAATCACATATGTGTATTTCCTTACGTGATCTGGAATGGAAATCTGGAAAGTCCAAAGAGTTTGCTTAGGACCTTTCCCAGCCTGTCCAGTCCTCGAGGGAGCCGTGTGGAAGGAGACCCTGCTGGCCTCCTACCAGTGTGTCCGCAGTTCTGGGGCCTCGAATGCTGGGAGAGTTGGAGAGGGTCAAGAGGTCGACATGCAGATCTCTTAGATGAGGCAGCACAAGCTCAGATGATAGACACTTCCTGAGCCCCTGCCGAGGGCAGGGCGCTGACGTCCATGCAGAGGATGGAGGGAAGATGACATAACTGCCTCTCGAAATGGACCTGCTGCATGGCGAAGAAAGACGCAGACAGGCTGGAACCAGTGCAGAGATGGGGAATCATCTCCGATTGCCCAGGAAGTCTAGTCATTTTGCTCTTGAGGAGCTGGGTGGAGGCAGAGGGCAGTCCAGCAGGGATGATGGGGGCTTTGGAGAGACAGGCAAGGGCGTGTGAAAGGCACATGTGGGTTTCTCAAGTGTAGTTCTACAGACAGGAATGGGAGAGAAGAGTTCTGAAATCTAAGAATGATCAGACATGCAAGGTCCTGCGCAGCAGGCTAAGGCATTTGGATAGAATCCTATAAGTAATGAATGGGCACTGGAGGGGAGTTGAGAGCAAGGGAGTGAGGTGAAGCGGAGAGCAGTGCTTAGGGACCAAGCAAGTCAGGCAGATGTGGGGGTGGGGAGACTGGTTTGTGCTATATTTGGCCAGGCCCTGTAGAGACAGGGGTGTCTAGGTGAGAATGGTTAAGAAATCAGCCTTGAGTCATCTCCCAGAGACCAGGATTTGAGACCATAGTACGTTCCCCTCTAGACCAAAACTGGTGTCAGTGACCCTCTAACTAACATTCCTATCTTGGCCATTTTATTTGGTGGGAATAACAAGCTGGCATGTGAATGCTGATGGAGTAAAGGGATGGGAGAGATATTTTATAATCAAGTTCTGATTATGGATACCAATTTAAAAAATAAAGCTATGTCATTGTTCCTGAACTGGAGGGACAGGACCCTAGTTCTGTTTAAAACCACAGGAGCTTTCCCTTTTGTCCTAGCCCGTTTTTCTTTCCCATCACTAATTAAACTCGACTTTAGATTCCAGAGCCAACTTCATTTCTTTCAGAACAGCCTCTGTTAATTTGGCTTTGACCTTCTGATCATCAAGGGTTGATACTGGTTGGATGCCACCCATTCATTCATTCTCTGAATGAACTGTTAATTCTGAGGCTGCAGCATTGAGCAAGACAGTTGATTTCTGTACCAGGTCTCCAAGAAGCAAGTGAAGTCAATTCCTAGAAAACAATAAAGTGATAGAGGAAAGGGCCTAGAGGTTAACCATAGTTAGGATATAATAGAGAAATAGTAACCAAGGATGCAAATGCAAAGGCAAAGTTGGGGGTAGGAAAAGCTGCAGCCTAGGAGGCATGGGAATCCTAGAATTCATGCCCAGGGCCAAAAGCAGGTTTTGAATCTGCAAGAGAATGAGGACCAAGACAGGGCCAGGGGAAGTGGTTATCAGGACTTGACTGGCTTCCTTTCAGAGTCAAGTAGGGCCCCATGTATGGGGCTAAGCAGAGAGGGTGGTGAACAGAGTGGGGCACTCCTTGGGGAGCAGGAAGCAAAGTGGAGGTGCAGGAGGGGAATTGGAAGATGATCAAAATTTAAAACACCCAGTTATGAGATAAACACTAGAGATGCAATGTGTAGAATGATGGCTATATCCAAAATAGATGAATGGATCAAAAACTTGTGGTATATTTATACAATGGAATATTATTCAACAATCAAAAAGACAAACTCACTCCATTTGCAGTGACATGGATGGAGCTGGAGGGGTATCTGCTAGCTGAAATTAGTCAGAAGGAAAGGATAAGAACCAGTAGCATTCAGCAAAAGGGGAGAGGCAAAGAGGGGGGCAAAACAGGGGCGGGATGAGCATAAGGGTATATGGTAATGGTTCACAGGTGATATGGTGGTGCGAGAACTATGGTGACTATAACAATGTAAGAAAAAAAAATTTTAAATGATGGCTATAATAAACACTGCTGAATGGTGTGCATGAAAGTCACTAAGGGGATTAATCCTGAAAGTTCTCATCACAAGGGAAAAGCTTTTTCATTTTTGTATCTGTATGATATGACGGCTGTTCACTTGTCACAATTATTTCATGTTTAAGTCACATGACTATGCTGTTCCTCTGAAATTCACACAGCACCATTGTTGTCACAGCTCCTCACTGGTCAGCAGTTTGAGACACAGAGCTAAGAGGACAGCACTGAGTTTCTGCGCCTTGAAGGCTGGAGGTAAGAGAAAAACTACACATTTGACCTTCAGGTGATATAAGAGTTGCAAGGGCAAAGGAGGAAGTACCAGCTGTGGCCTCCTAGTCACAGCCATAAATCAAGTGTGATACAACCCATTTCACCTTCTGAACGCAGCCACCTCCTGGAAGGCAGATGAATTAATGTAGTCTTCTAGGGCCTATGTTTTCTTCTACTGAGTAAATGTATTTTTTTAAGAAATGAGGAGGCAAAGTGACCTCCAGGACACCGTGGGCCAAGAAAGGTGATAGGACAAATGCAGAGAGCAACTGGGAAGACTGCTTTTGCATAACTGATTTTAAAGAATCGTCTGGGTCACCAAAAGGAGAATGGATGAATCATGGTGTATTCACGAAATGGAGTCTGCATGACATTAGAAAAGAAACCCCATTTTGGACGCTTGTGCTGTTACAGAAGTGTGGGAAACTAACACAGGGTTATGCCCACCCTTCTCCTTTCTCCCATTCCCAATCCATTTCTGCTTCCATCCTATGCTTATTATTACCCTTATTTATATACATTCCATATTTTTAATATATGTTACATCTCTTTTTTAAAAACTATAAGCTCCTTGAGGGCTTTGACTTGGTTTTTAAATAAATCTCTGAAGCACCCAAAACTTCACTCTTCACGAAGCAGCCAGTAAGAACTTGATCGGTTACTTACGAGGCTGTCAAAAAGCTGAAGCAGCCAACTGAACAAGGAGATGAAATAAGAATGGGTGTGAAATAAAATATGGAATCCCACTAATTCATCCTCCACTGAACTGAAGCCAAAGAATCACACCCAGAGCAGAAGAATTTACTGAAATAGCTTTTTCAGTATCTTTCTTTACTCTCATTTTAAGCTAGCAGCCGGGTTTCATCTTCCCTCAGCAGATTTGGGGTAAGACAAAGTAGAGCAAAGAGGAGAGCTGGCTAAGCCCCACCTTGCAAAGATTTTAGGCTTCCGATGGGAATATATTTCCTTTTGAGGGAATTTTTAGAAGGGTAAGGAAGGCAGATTATCAGAGTCCAAGAAGGGGACTGAGTCTCTAAGAGCAGAAGGGCCCCAAATCCTGTTCAGTGATAAGAACTCAGAAAGGCCTTAACCTGGGCTACCCAAGACACCTGCTTCCCATCCCTTCCTCCCCTCATCGCCCCCCACACACATAATGTGGGGAGTGTAGCATGGGGAAGGAATGGGTGGGGTAGTAGGGGGCCTCTCCTGATACCACATAGAATGGCATCTGACACCTTCAGGGTCTCCCCTCTGTTATGATCTGGGACCTTTGCAGAACTAGGGGTTGTGGAGGAAATGTCCCTGAGTATGACAAAGACAGAATTTCCCATGAATCCAGCAGGGAGCAGGAAGAGGGCTTGGAATCTCTAACATACTGATTGAAAACAACAGAACGCTATCCTTCACATAATTAAGTATGGGCTGACACCCCCTTTGGCTTTAAATGATTTTAATTTCCAGGTGGAGAGTGGCCTAGGGCAGGGTGGCATGGCAGAGGGCAACAAGCCTTAACTGTGCAGCTCAATTTGTGGGAAAGAGTATGAAGGGAGCTGCCGAGAGGTTCTCTGGCAGCACTAAGTTGGAAGTACATCCTCCATCACACTGGGGTTGAAGCACAGGTAAATCAGAAGGCAGCTCCAGAGGACAAGGGCGAAAAGCGTGCCCAGGCTAGGTGTGGAAGTTTCCTGCTGGGTGGGGAGAAAGGTAAGAACTGGAGGCATGTCCCATCAGTAACTGACGAGGTACCCACCCCTCTGTGGAGCCTTCAGGCAGGAGACTCCAGGCTGGGCTACCCAACTTGTCCTTCCTGGTGCCATATCCTCTAAGACTGAGTGGGTGAGGGCCAGAGTTTGCACAACCACAGGTGGCCTAAATACACTGGCTTTGGGATTTTGAGGCCCCCAATGGAAAACAGCCCTTCTTGGATGATCTACCTACCTCTCGTTGTAGTTGTTCTTTGGGGTACACAACAAACATTTCTCCTGTAGAGGACAGAAACAGCACAAGGAAGGTAATTTTTCCCCGGACAAGCTGGCCAGCCTGCTGGACACCTCGGCAGGCCTTGCTATAGGTGAGGACCCAACAACACAGTGGCATCTGTAAGCAGGCTCATCCAAGGGTGAGGTCTGCTTGGTCATGGCTTAGGAATCCCTACAGGCTTAGGGAACAAGACTCCAGAGAAGGATCTAGGCTAGGGAGGCATCCAGGGCCAGCAGAGGTACCAGTCCCTCTACAGCAGGAAGTGAGACAGTGAAGGGCCTAGGAAGGTGAGGGAGGAACAGAGCCCAGGGCCATAACAGCAGTGCAAGGTGGGGGGGTGGGGTTGGCCGGGGTGGCGGAGGGGCTTCACTTACACAGCAGGTCCCACATTGATGGAGGGACTCCAGTGGGTCCTTTTTAGCTTTTTGTAGTGTCAGCATCTTCTTATGAAGACCGGACAGTGCCCCATCTCCCCCATCCATTTTCTTGAGTTGGAGCTGTGGGTCTGTGTCAGTCTTTTTAATTAGCTTTAGTTCTGGCTGTTCCCTTGTTCCTCTTCTAAGGGGACTGGGGAGTCGGGAAAGGGCAGGGTTGGGAAGACAATTTCCAACACGATGAGGAGAGAACCAGTAACATGGGTGACCGTGGAAGGCCTTGACTCCAAGCCACTGGGGCAATAGAAACCAAGACTGCTCCTTGAAGTCGGAGTCCTCTGACCTCAGAGGACATTTAGCAAAGTGCAGGGAGGAGATTCTTTAGGGATGAGGAGAGGTGGGTGCAGGTTACACTTACGGCTTGTTGTTCTTCTGAATATTTATTAAAACATTCATCTTGTCATCCATATCCTTTTGCATTTCCTGCAAGAGAGCATTCGAAGCTAGAATCTTTCCTCTTAAAGGGCTTTCCACCGCCCTTTCTCTTGCCTCTGTCTACAAACCATTCAGAGATCACCTCAGCCTCTTATTCCCTCAAAAATTCTCACTGGACTGGGGTGAGGTGGCTGATGGGGTACACATGACATGAACCCTTGCTTCCTGTACCCTCCCGATCCATGATGCACAGGTAGTCTTTAGGGTTCTGTCCAATGTCTGCTGGTGATTCTTTGACCTACTCACACACCTGGATGAAACCAGTCTTTGCTTTGGTTCAATGGCCACAAAATGGTGGAACCAAGAAGACCAATCTTTTTGAGACCCCCAAAGACAATTTTACTCCAGTGTTTTGATGCTCACCCTTCACCTGGATCCTCTGCTTCTGTGTTTGCTCCAACTTTTACCCAATTCCTGGCAGGAATGTTTAACACAAAACAAAACTGACAGTATCTCAAGTGGCAGCTCACGTTTATTATTTACACAGAATTGAAATAATAATAAAATCTTCTTGGGCAAAGTTTAGATCAATAAAATTTGGCCTGGGAAAATTGGATAGAAATAGAGGTCAGAAAAGAAATTCTAAGGTGGCAAAGAAGATAAAATTGATGATGTTTGTTGTGAGCCAAAACAAAGTTGGCCTGAACATCAGAAAATACAATAAAATATACTTTGCATTAAGGAAAATACTTTTAATAAGAAGTGAAATATTTGCAAACAGTTTATGATCTGTGGCAGAAAACTGACCAAGGACTTTTATTGTCTGGGTGGAGGTGATGTCCAAAAATACCTTATTGAAAAGCATTTTTAAATGTTAGGATACCTTTTAAATGAAATATTTATACTCGTTAATGGAATCAACGTATTCTTGCAGTTAAAATGCCCACTGGGTCCAAAAACTTAGGGCCAAAATGTCCCATCAAGTCTCATCATCACCACAAACTTATGGTTGTTCCAAATTGACCTCCTTCCTCTTCTAATTAGCTCTATTTCCCAAAAATCCTTGTCACCACTTTCTTCAATCATCCAGATTAAAACTTTGGTGTCATCATGGATGCTTGGCTCTCCCTTCTCTGTGCTGAATCAGTCTCCACGAATGTGAGTTTTCCTTTGGTGCATTTTTCAGATTCACTCTTTTCCTTCTGTTCCTCCACCTTGTCCAGCTTTCTTCACCTTGAGCTGGGGTGCAGCTTCCTGTCTGATGTTCTTGCTCCAGACAGCCCCTGCCTGCTCCCCCAACTCTCCTCCCCCCATCCACCTTGCAAACAGCTGCCGGCTAGCTTTCTGAAGTGCTGCTCCTAGCATGTTCTTTGACTGAGAAATCTCCAGAGGCCTCTTACTGCTTACACAACCAAGTCCCAGCCTGTCTGCCTGTCTTTCAAAAGCCTGTATTCTCCATTGCCTTTGTGCCATTCCATTTTATTTCTCACAGTTTCCCCAAACGATCCCACTTTTATGACTGATCTCCCTGCTGACCATGATACACTTCACGTTCATCCTGCTTCCATGCTGTGTGCACGCTGTTCATGTGCCCGAAATAGCCTCCTTTGTCCCTTTCCTTACCCAGCCCTGCCTGCTAACAGAACACTTACTGTGTCTGCATTTTAACACAGAAATAATTCATTCCCTTTTGGAAAAATCGGGACAACACAGAGGAATAGAAGAGAGAAATTAATCTCATCATCTAGAAACACCAGCTATTAACCCTTTTATACTTGTTTCCAGTCTTTTTTCTACATGTTTACTTAGTTGAGATCAGCCCATATATGTATTACTTGTAACTTGAGTTTTTACTTCTTATTATACACATTCTTTCTAAAGACTGTTTCTAATAGCTCTTCATATTCATGATATGGAGTGATCATAATTTATCTGGCTAGTCCCCTACTGTTGAAAATTGTGGTTGGATCCACATTTTTGCTATTATAAGTAATTCTATAATAAATCTTTTCATAGTTACCCATATTGGAAATTCTGATTATTGTCATAAGTTAAATTCTAAGAAAAGGAATGGATGAGTCAGGGTTTTTGATATTTTTTCACGCCCGTTGTCTAATTCTTTTCCAGTTTTATACAAACTTGTACTCCCATCAGCAGTATAAGAATATTCTTACCCTGTTCTATAATTGTCATAAGTTAAGACTTTGTTGATATGAATGTGACAGTTATCAATCGGTTTTTTTATTTGCATTTATTTGGTTATTTGTGAAGTAAACCCTTTAAGTGTGTTTCTTGCATTTTATTTGTATTCTCTTCTATGGGTTACCCTTTTTTTTATAAGATTATTTATTTATTTTTGCATACAAGAACTAGGGTGTAGGCCAAAGTTGTGGGGGTGGGAAAAGGCAGCAGGTGGAGAGGATTCACCAGAGACAGAGTGGGGAGCAGAACAGGCTGATCTACTGAAACAACTGCTGAGGGGAGCAGCGGGTGAGACAAGAGGTCTGCTGTGCCATGTGGGTTAGCTCCCTGGCTGGGAATCAAACTCATGCTGCAGAGGCTGGTGATAGCTTCATAGCTCTGAGACTTTAATCCGTGAGCTACCAGGGAGGCCCTGGATTACTTCTTTTTCTATTCGGCTCTTATTAATTTGTGTGAGCTTTATATGTTAGCAGTCAAAAATCTCTTGTCTCTGTCCATCTTATTTGTGGACAATTGCTTCCCCAAAACTGCTGTTTGTCTTTAATTTTGTATATTGTGTTTTTTCTAATTTAAAATGTTTTATATTATTAAATATATCAATATTTACTTTGTGATTTGTTCTATTGTGTTTATATTTAGACCACTCAGTTAAATGCTTACTATTTCTTCTTATTGGCTTTTATTATTTAAACTCACTTTATAAATCACTTCAGTTTATCGTGTTAGACTGAATTATGTTTTCTTCTCATATAGCCCAGCAATGTTCTTAATAGTACTACATAATCCTCTCCTTTGCACTGATATTTTAAAAATCATCTTTATCATACTTTAAATTTTGTAGGGCTCTGCCTGGACCTCATCCCCAGAGGTTCTGATAGAATTGTTATCAGGTGCATCCTGGCATTTGTGAAGGAGCAGTTCAAGGTCACAGTATAGGCAACTGCAGTGTGCAAAGTCATTGATGACTACTGAAGAGTTCAGAGCATGGTTTTCATCCAGTGGCAAGCATCAGACTCATGGACAGAGTTTTAAGAAATCCCCATAAGTGAGTTTCAGTGCTGTAGGGTAGATAAAAGGTATCAGGCTTTTCTGCCCTCCCGCCATCAGGATAGATGAGGGAACCCTGTGGTCCTGAATGCATGCCTGATGGTGGGCACCTGAAGTGGGTACACCTGGGCTGAGAGACTGAGTTTATAAGGGCGGCATCACGGGGATGCCAGCAGAAGCCGAGAGAAGAAGAAGAGAAGCAGAGAGACTGCCAGAGAGGGCCCAGATAGAGTGAGGATTTGCTGGGGGCTGGGAGGACTGCCAGCCTCCCGGCCCCCCCAGCACCCCAGCCTTCCATGTGCCTGGTAAATCTAAATAAAAGACCTGCAAAAGCCACTGAGTACTCTCTAGGACTCCTTCTTTGCCTGGTCTGCTGGATTAGAAAACCTGCACTGTGTCTTCCTGCCCCTACAAGTGCATTCCTGAGCAAAGAGGACATTGAAGGGTTATCCACGCGTATAATACTCGTCTGGTAACCCTTGGACTCCACTTGTTGATTTGGTTATCAGGGTTTTGTCATGAATTTTAAAATCTAGTAGGGGTAATTCCCCTGAAACTCTTTAAAAAAATCCATATCTGCTTTTTTTTTTTTGGTTTTGCTTCTACATCAGTGATTCCCAAACTTTTACCTGGAAAATGAAAAAATAAATCCAAGGGTGAATCCTGACCCAAACAGGACCTAGGCCCTGTTTTATAGCACTCCATGTGATCCCAAAACACACCAATTTGAGAACCACTATTCTAGAATCTAAATGATCCACTTAGTAACTGCTGAGTTAAAAAATCTTACTGGGCATTTAGCCAGAATTTTTCCAAGTTTCCAATGCAGCCTCCAAGGTTCACCTTAAGTCACTTTCTCGGGGCCTTCCTGGTGGCAGAAAGGTTTAAGATGCAGCATGATGAAGTTGTCCACAGCAACTGCTGCACGAATTCAATCCCTGGCCAGGGAGGTGACCCACAAGGCGCAGCAGACCTCTCCTGACTTGCCTGCTGCTCCCTCAGCAGTGTATTTCAGTCAATACACCTGTTCTGTTCTCCACTCTGTCTCTGGTGAATCCCCTCATCCCCCAAACCTCTGGCCTGTATCCCAGTTCTTGTATACATAAATAAATAAATCTTTAGAAAAAAAGACTCACTTTCTCTGTAAGAACTTTACTAGCTACTCCAGCCTACTTTTATTACCTACCTCTCTAAACTCCTAATTAAGCAATAACAAGTAATCATTTAACTTAGTACTTACATATCATTCCATTCTTTTTTGCAAGAGTGTGTGGGTCTCCCACTAGATTGTAAGCACCTACAGGGCAGGACAAGCATCTGTTCCAGAATTCCTAGTAAGGTACTGGCCCATGAGGGCACTCAGGAGATGCTTACCTTCATAATATCCACAAACTCCTGGAGTTTATCAAAGTCCTTGTCCATTACATCCTTTATCTGATGAGGGAGAAAGGCACAGAGCATATTACTGAAGACAGTGGTGGAGTTGTCTTTGGGACATTTTAAGCAAAGGGCAGCAGCTGCTCTTTTGGAATGAACTGGAAGCTCAGCAATGGACTCATAAAGACCTATTTAAAGCCTAAGTGGTCATTGAAGCAACTCAGGTGCATGCACCATCACACACTGTCACTAAGGCTCCCTGCTGATATAAATCAATGTCAATATAAATCTGCCAAATTTTTAATATATAAATTTCTAGATAATGTATAAACTTTATAGATACATGAATCTGTTTTTATAAATCTATATAAATCAATGAGAACTTAGAGTCTCATCATTCAAAACTCAGGTTTAAGAATCAAATAAGAAGTTGGGAGCCTGAGCTGCCCAACAACTGAACACACTAGAATTACTTTGATTGCTTTTTCCCTGCAGTCCTCACTGCCCTGCACTATTTCTAGACATTGCATTTTCCTCGAAGCTGCCCTTTTCCTTCATGTTATGGAAAGTCCTGTTACCTGTTTTATCTCCTCCATTTTTTCCTTGAGCTCTTCCCTCACCTCCCTGAGTTCATTCTGGGAAAATAAAACAGGGAAGGGGAGAAAACTAAGGTCATGGTTGGAAAAGAAACTGTCTTGAGGAGGAAAGGAAAGATCTTGGAGAGGTGTAGAGAAAATTCCCATTAGGGAGAAAAGACAGCCATGATAAAAAGCAGGACAGTGATGGGGCCTCCCTTATGGCACAAGGGGTTAAGATGTAACTTATGAAGCTGTCCACAGCCTCTGCAGCACGGGTTCAATCCCTGGCCAGGGAGTTACCCACATGGCGCAGCAGACCTTTCCTGTCTCGTCCACTGCTCCCCTCAGCAGTGTCTTCGGTCCATCTGCCTGTTCTGCTCCCCACTCTCTCTGGTGAATCTGTTCACCCTCCTGCACCTCTGACCTGAACCAACAGGCCTGGAGGGAATTAAGTCAGGACTGGAACAGAAGAGTAGGCACCAGCGCTGCATCCACAACTGTCCACAGCCGCCATCTCTCTGTGTTGCGCCTGCCTCCTGGGCTCACACACTTACCTTGAGCTCATGGGTCCCTCCTGCTTTGGCAAATGGTCCTTCTTCTTTAACTCTTTTGTACTCATATGTCTGTTGGTTGAAACCAAAAACACAGAATATTGGCAATCGAAGGTGAGAGACAGATGAGACAGGAGAGAGCTCCCCAAGTTTCTGCTCCTCCCTTGGACCATGGGCAGAGAGACAAGGGCAAGTGGCCTCTCCATCTTCCTATGAGTTCATCCCAGTCTGCTCCTCTCCCGGCTCTGTCTCTGGGGCAGCCAAGTTCATTCCTGCCCCAGAACTTTTGCACATGCTGCTTCCTTTGCCCATAGTACTCTTCCTCAATCTTGGGGTGACAGCTACATGGTCCCTCAACTCTCAGCTCAAATGAAAACCTTTCCACCCATCTAAAGCATCCACTCAGTCATCTATTTTAATCCTCTGCATTACAGTTAAAACAACTAAAGTATCCCTTATTTGTTTGTGCATCTGATTAGTGCTAGAGTGAAGGTCTATGAGAGCAAAGGGTGACTGTCTCACTGCATCCCCCAGCACCTGGGACAGGTCTTGGCCACCAGGAACAGTGGATGACCCCTGACTCCAAATCATCTCTCTAGGAGTCTCGGGCCTGGCTGCCGGCATGGTCTCAAAAAAGTTTTTCATTTTGGTGGGCTCCGGCTTCAATTCCAGGCAAACTGTCTTGTAGTTCTTGCTCTGTGGAGAGAGGATGCTGGGATTCAGCCTGTCAGGTGTCAGGATTGGGGAGGAAAACACTCAGCCATTGCAAGGACGCTCCCCTCACCCCCGCCCCAACACACCAAATCTGGCTCTTAAGCTCAGGCCCACAAATTCCTCAGCATCTGTTTCAAGACAACTCAAGTTTTGTCACATTTTACTCTTAGGAACGTGGGCCTGCATGTTCAGTAGGCAACACCCTCTCCTGCTAGGGGCCTGGGTGAAGAAAGCACTTTGAGATAACTATGGAAGCCAAGTAAATATTATTGCAGAAGCTAGGGTTTTGGGGATAAAGAAGATTCAGGATTCATTTGTAATTGTCTTCTTATTTTTATCAACTTGGGCCAGTTATTTAGTCTCTCTTAGCCTCCATTTTTTCATCTATAAAATGGGGGTCATAACATCTAAGAAGTTTCAAGTATCCCACAAATACAGCTATTAGAGGCAGGCCTGGCACAGGGCTGGCCTTGGGTTCATGGCTCCTCATCTCAGTGGGAGAGAGCAGAGAGCTCCTCCCTTCCCCCTTCTCAAGGCTTGGGGTTAATCACATCCTTCTGGGCTGAGAAGCCAATTCAAGGTCAGAACAGAGCCAAGGATTCGCAGGGAGTTCTCTGTACTTCCCACCCCACCCCCACATCTCCATTTGGTGGGAACGCAAAGGGGCCCCACATTGCCCAGCAATGCTTCTCCTTTACCGGGTGTGTTTTCTTCAGTTCTGCTCTCTTGGCCGACATGATGGAGGAGGCCAGAGTGTTCAACTAGTCAGCCTCCCTACACAGGCCCCCTGACCAGGCCACTGTCCTAGGCAGATCATAGGCCAAGGTGAGGGCAGGATGACCAGCTCTCTATGTGCAGAACAGCTGAGGTCACAATGCCCACAAGCCAGTGCTGGCCCAGAGTGTCATTGCACCCTTGAGCCAAGATGTATTGGCCACTGAAATGAGGGACTCAGAGCAGCTTCCGGAGCTACCAGGTCTACTCCTGACAACAGGCAGGGGCTCTCCTGCAAAGTCTACCCTTGTGAGGCCTGAACCTGAGGTTAAATGGTTAAATGGTTCTCAGACCCCAGCGTACAAAAGAAAAATTTATGTAACTTTCCCTTTGAGACTTATTTACACAGATGAAACTTCTCCACAAATGATACAACCTGAGCTTGTACATTAGAGACGGACTCTGTGCTAAGCCCAAAAACAGCAAAGGGATAACCAATGAGGAGTGGGGTGGGGTTGAGGGTCAAAGAGGGAAGATTCTGGTTATTTGAAATCAAACCTCTCCCTATAGGGACGAATTTGTAACTAGCCAATGAACTTCAGCCAGATTCACGTAATTATGCCATCAGTCTGCTTTTAGGCAATGCAATTTAACTTCTTTGTTCTAAACCCCATCCAAATCAATATAAACCCTTCCCTTTGCTGGACGGTGAGGCAGTTTTAATTTTCTCTTGCTTTCTTGTCAGTCTACTTGCAATAAAACTGCTTTTCTCAAGACCTGGTGCTATAGTCATTGACTCATATGCGCACAGGGCAGTGAGCCCACTGCTGGTAACAGCCTGTTAAGGCCAGAGCCCACAGCTCCCTCCTTGAGGCCTGCCTGTTGACCCTGAACAACTAACTTCTCTGAGTCTCACACCATTTCCTCCTGGTGCTCCCCTGATCAGATGGACCTTCCTCAGTTTTGTGACTGACTTGGGTTGAGATGCCCTGAATGTATCATGCTAAGCTGAGATTCTCTGAACTGGGGGTCAGGGGGCCTATCTCACTAGAATGATTTTTGATACCCTGGCCTGATGGCATGGCTGGCCCAGTACTTCTGGTTCTGCCATCATCCTGGGAGAGGGTTGAAGCAGGAAGCTGTATGTGGGTAAACTGAAGGCAAGAAGCATCCTCAGTTTGGGGGAGAATGCCTAGGCCATTCTAGGGTAGCTGTGATTTGTTTAAAGAATCAAAGGAGGGGGCCTCCCTGGTGGCGCAAGGGGTTAAGACACAATCTATGAAGCTTTCCACAGCCTCTGCAATACGAGTTCGATCCCCGGCCAGGGAGCTACCCACATGGCTCAGAGACCTCTCCTGACTTGCCCGCTGCTCCCCTCAGCAGTGTATTTCAGTCAATCTGCCTGTTCTGCTCCCCACTCTGTCTCTGGTGAATCCTCTCACCCCACACACCCACACCCCTAGTCTGTACCCCAGTTCTTGTATGCATAAATAAATAAATCTTTTAAAAATATATAATAAAAAGAATCAAAGGAACATGCCCCCCACCCCCACCCCAGCACCACCCCTCTGGGGGCCTAAAGTCATTCAGAATCTGTTTAACCAGCCCTATTTCTCTCTTTTTTAAAATCATATTTTTAAAGATTTATTTATACAAGAACCAGGGTACAGGCCAGATGAGTGGGAGGGTGAGAGGATTCACCAGAGACAGAACGGGGAACAGAGCAGGTAGACTGACGAAACACATTGCTGAGGGGAGCAGCAGGCGAGACAGGAGAGGTCTGCTGTGCCATGTGGGTAGTTCCCTGGCCAGGGATTGAACTCATGCTGCAGAGGCTGTGGACAGCTTCACAGCACTGTGCTCAACCACCTGCACCACCAGGGAGGCCCTCAGTTTCTCTTTTCCTCTTATCCCTGGGCCTCTTATACCACATCCTTCTTCCCTCTCATTTCAACTACTAGTTGCTATAGAAAAGGTCTACCTGGAAGTTCTGGAAAAGAAAGCCCAGGAACATAGAAACAAACTGCCTGCGAAGCAGGTGCCCACTCCCATCAGCCCTACCCACACTCGCCCTTCCATCTTGCGCACCAAGGTGCCTGCCCCAGAGGCCATGAGCACTGGCCCTCCTCAGAGCCCCTTGTGATTTCTGATGCATTACCTAAGGGTTTATTTCCCAGTCCCCATCCTAGTGCTAGACATTGACTTACTCCATCACAACCAAGGGAAATGTCTATCACTCTGTTGGATGTGGGGAGGGAGCAACAGAGGAGGGGTGCGCACAGGCTCCATACCCAACTTGTCAATGAGGCACTGGAACTTTACAGTCCTTTGGCCACTTTGCTGAGTGCTCCCCTTCCCCAGGCCATGTGGCAGAAGGGCCCTTCTCCAAAGGCTTCCCATTATTCCACATCTTGAGCAGGGAGACAGTGAAAATGACTGGCTTTGTCTCCACATTTATCAAACCTGTGAAAATGGTCACTGCCTCCTCCTTGATTGGCCTTGAGATCTATAGCTAAGTTTCCTTTGTGTGACTGACCAGCTGGTAAATGAGCTACCATCTGGCCACGGACACCACATGTGCCCTCTGGTCTGTATATCAAAAAACTGGGTCTGAAGGAAGTCAAGATCTCAATATAAAACTGCTTTATAAAGAAAAATTATATATAGAATTATTATCTACATATATCATCTATGTATAGCATCTCTATATATAGCATCTCTACATATAAAGTAAAATTTATATATAGAAATAGAATTTAATAACAAAATACAAGCAGTTATCATCATTTGGTTAGGAATTTTTTAAAAAATACTTATTTTTTATTTATACAAGAGCTGGGGTACAGGCCAGAGGTGCGAGAGGGTAAGAGGATTCACCAGAGACCGAGCAGGGAGCAGAACAGGCCGAAGGACCGAAGTACACTGCTGAGGGGAGCAGCGGGCGTGACAGGAGAGGTCAGCCACGCCATGTGGGAATCTCCCTGGCCGGCCAGGAATCAAACAGGTGCTGCAGAGGCTGCGGAGAGCTTTATAGCGCTGAGCTCAACCTGCTGTGCCACCAGGGAGGCCCTGGTTAGGAATTTAATATCAGACCCACAGCTCTGGGCTTGTGCCTCTGATAGTGCTAGTATTTGTACCCCCCAAATACAAAATTGCTGTTTTCAACATGTTTTGAAAGGGCTGAGGAAATCCATTTCATTAATCTAAGTAAATGAGTCTTATACTATTTTCTTCTCTTTTTGGCAACTGCATGAGGCACTGGGTTAAAAGAATATTGTGATGACAGATATGGCTAAGGCATAACTTTGTTGCCTGCAAGCCAGAGGCCACTTATCCAAAGAATACTAGGTACACATTTCCTGACCACTCTACAGGGCAAATTTCTCTGCCACCAGGGTCAGTGAGACTCAAGTCCATCCAGGTTCCAATGGAGTTTGGATGAGAAAAAAGATGTTTGCCACGGAGATGGAGACACGCATCTCTTTTCTCTGAGTTGACCTCATTTGGATTTCTTTTTCTTTATAAAGGTACTGATTTTCCAGTTGCATGAAGACAATGTTGGCGGGGGAGGCTGATGGAGGAGAAGGGGTTAAAAAGTGCCTTGGGGGCCTCCCTGGTGGTGCAAGGGGTTAAGACCAACCTATGAAGCACACCGCAGCCACTGCAGCACAAGTTCGATCCCCGGCCAGGGAGGTGCCCACATGGTGCAGCAGACCTCTCCTGACTTGCCCGCTGCTTTCCTCAGGAGTGTATTTCAGTCCATCTGCCTGTTCTGTTCCCCACTCTGTCTCTGGTGAATCCTCTCACCCCGCCACCCCAAACTCTGGTCTCTGCCCCAGTTCTTGTATGTATAAATAAATCTTTTTTTAAAAAAAAAAAAAGTGCCTTGGGTCTCTTTCTTGGCCTCTTGTGATTCCAGGGCTACAAAATTTTAGGATTTGACCTACAATGAAGCCCAGACTCAGTCAGTAACCCCATCTAGGCCCAAAGAACATCAAGAAAATGTCATCCATGCCCGGGGGCCTATTGGGGTTCTAAATTCCCTTGATTAGAGTGGAAGATTTCATAAAGGTACCCAGAATCCTGATGACCATGGTCTGCAGTCAACCCCAGACAGGCATGGCTCAAGGCACAAGACCTAGATAATTGGTGCTTACACTCCCCTGCCAACACTGGCTGCCAACACCTCCAGCTGTCTTCAGCCAGAGAGGCGCTCTGATTTCTGCCCCATGAGTCTCACTTTGTAGAGATTTTATATGATTGGTTACTATTTTGTCCTCCTTGACAGATTTATAGGCACGTTAGGAAGATCCCCAGTGTGCTGGGTACAGATATCCTTTCTCCTTCACATGTTGGTTACTATGCAATTTCTGATTCTTTCTATTAATAGTGTATCAGACCTTGTGTAGAATCATAATTCTATTAGATTGTTTCTATGGAGAAATTATATTCAGTTTCTATCAGGTGAACTTCTAATACCTCTATTTCAGGAACAAAATATACTCTGCACAGATCATTTGAAATCTTCAGCCATTTCAATGCTGCTAATGATAAGTGAAAATTCAGAGAGAAGGTCTTGTATGAAGATTGCAGGCTTTTTCCTCTTGTGTTTTCACCATGACAGGGACAGGTTTGCCAGGGCCTCCCGGGACCCAGGGGAATCTGTTACTATTCCCACAACCAACCGTTCCAGAGCAGCCTGCTGCGTGAGATAAAGCAAGAGTCACCAACAATCAAAGGCGCCCCCGCGCCTGCCAAATATGGCTCCCAGGGGACTCCTCACTTGGCTGGTGTCGCCTTTCTTTTTTTGGATGTAGTTCAAATAGAGTATGGCAGTTACTCTCCTGCCATTTTTAGCTTCCCTGCTCGAAGGCTCTCTGGAGTTGCTATCCCAGTTCCTGATAGCCCTCTTTCTGCCTCTGACACCTCCAAATTCCCATTTATTACTGATGTGATAAAACTGAGCCATATGATAGCATCTGCGGATGGCCCCCATTGGGGAACTATGATTCACTTGGTGACCACAAGCATCACAAAGAGGGAATTCCGAGGGTTAGTGTTAAGAGCAGCCTGCATCACACTTACTCCCATTTCTCTGGCTAGTATGAACCGCAAGGCCACAGCTAACTGCAAAGGAGGCTGGGACATGTGACCACATTTCTCCCAGAATAAGAGGGAGGAGGTTTAAGGAGCAAGCAGCCATACCTTCCTAGTGCATCTCCTCTTTCCTATTTCACTCTAACAATCTCTTTGATAAGAAAACTCAATTCAGGGCCTCCCTGGTGGTTGAAGGGGTTAAGCACAGCACTATGAAGCTGTCTGCAGTCTCTGCAGCACGAGTTCAATCCCCGGCTGGCCAGGGAGCTACCCACATGGCACAGCAGACCTTTCCTGTCTCACCTGCTGCTCCCCTCAGCAGTGGATTTCAGTCAGTCTGCCTGTTCTATTCCCACTCTGTCTCTGGTGAATCCTCTCACCCCCCACCCCACACACCTCTGGCCTGTACCCCAGTTCTTGTATGCATAAATAAATATAGCTTAAAAAAAAAACTCAGTTTAGGGTTCTGTTTTTAGTGCAAAGGGACTATATGACACAGTATGAAAGGGAAGATCCATAGCCGACACTGGAGCTGGGATTCAATCTCCAAGCAATGTTAAGAGTTTGGGTTAGGCATCTGCTTCTTCACCCCCGAAATGAACAATGGGCTGGGATGTTGGGACAGATGATAATAATGGTCCTGTCTATCCAGGGTTTTATAATACAGTAGGTCTAGTCTATCCCTGTCCAATTTGGCAGAAGGCCCTGCAAACCTCTCTCCCCTCTCACAGGCACCAGAATGTGGGTTCGCTCAGAAGCTCCTCTTATGGTTCTGAGTGCCTTCTCTGGATTGACCTTGCTGCTGTTCTCTTGGCTGAGAATCCATAACCTAATTCAGATGAAATTTTGTGCCCCATAAAGCCATCTGAACATGACCACACTCATTTGCTTAGTCCCCTAAACATGAGGGTTATTCTTATCTGTCAATTAAACAAAGGTGATCCCTTTCTTGTGCCCCACCCTCTGCAAACCACAGTAGTAAAAAACTCTCAAGAGAACTGTGAACCCCAGGGTGTGCCTGGCTCCCAGCCCCACCCCCACACCTCATTGGTGGGCCAGGCTTGTCCAGGCTCAGGATCAGGCTGCTTGTTAGGAAGGAGCTTTGGTTCACGAGGCAGGGACTCATATCAAATCCCCTGTTCATTCAGCACATTTACTGAGCACTTACTATGTGCCAAGCTCTCTGCTAGGCTCCAGGGGCATAAATATCATCAAGACATGGCCTTGGTCCCTAGGAACTCATCATTGATGGAACTGACAGAGGCATCGATAGAATTGTACCCACCATCTGGTAAGTAGGCTCAGGGTGCTGAGGGATGCCAGGAGAGGGATATGATCTCATTCTTGGAGACATGTTCTTCTGGACCCCATTCATGGCCTTCTCACTGAGTTTCCTGATGAGCTTCCCAGTACCCTGGTTCCTTTAGAGCTAGGTTCTTCTCTACACCCAGTGAAGAAGCCAGGCCAGACCATGCTACTCCCCCGCCCCACATGCCAATTGCCCATGGTTGCCTGGGCCCCTGAAGATTACACTATAGTGCTCTCCACTCATTAGAGCACAACCCCTCCATCTTGGCCTTGGGTGGTGTTTACTTGTCTCCACATACCAAATGGGTCTTCCTTCCAGCAGAAAGTGTTCCTAGCCTGTCCCAGCAGGTGCACCACATACCAAATCAGTCTTCTCTGTTCTATTTGGCACAAATTTCCCTTTACCTGGCTTTATTATTAAATAGAGCAGTGTGTACTGATTTAAACCTATGTATCCTCAAAGGTGGCCTCTGAGCTGTGTGTTTATTAAGCTGATAGGTCAGAGTGTCTGTACCTATCACATTCTTGTTCTGATAGGTCCTATACGTTCCTATCCCACGAAACCAGGTTTTCAAAAATGTAACCCATTCAGAAATGTAACTCAGTATTGTTAGTCCATTTCCCTCAGCTCTCACTGCTCAGAGAATTGGAAAAGAAAAAGCCCTAAGGTCCACATGCAGCAATCATAATTAAAACAATTAAGACATGGGCCTCTCCCACTCAGTAACCGCACTGGCTGCTCCCTGCCAGACATTCTGCTGATCTTCTGTTTTGTCTTTTACTTGCTTATCTGTATTAGTCAAGGTTCTCCAGAGAAACAGAGTCAATAGGAAAGAAAAATAAATTTCATATATATTTATATGTATAAATATATATACTTTTTTTTTAAAATAATAAATTTTATTTTTATATTCCCCATACAATTACAGCCCCCCCATTCTGACCCCAATCCCTACCCTCCCGCCCCCGCCCCCGTAAAAGTGTCTCTGGTTCATAGTTTTTTGTTGATTTTGATTTTCACTTTCTTATAGTTATTCATTTTCCTGGTCCCTTATTTAAGTTTTCTAGATTCCTGCTATGAGTGAGACCATATGGTATTTTTCTTTTTCTTTTTGGCTTATTTCGCTGAGTATGATCCCTTCCAGCGCCATCCATGTTGCTGCAAATTGCATGTGTTTATCTTTTTTGAATGCTGAGTAATATTCCATGGTATATATGTACCACATCTTCTTGATCCAGTCATCTATTTTTGGGCATTTGGGTTGTTTCCAAAGCTTAGCTATTGTAAACAGTGCTGCTATAAACATAGGGGTGCAGGTGTTCTTTGGAATTGATGTTTCTGTGTCCTTTGGGTAAATACCTAGGAGTGGAATTGCTGGATCATATGGCAGCTCTGTGTTTAGTAGGTCCAGAAATCTCCACACAGCTCTCCACAGTGGTTGGACCAGTTTGCACTCCCACCAACAGTGCAGAAGAGTTCCTTTTTCTCCACACCCTCGCCAACATTTGTTGTTGCTAGTTTTTTTAATATGTGCCATTCTCACTGGTGTAAGATGGTATCTCATGGTAGTTTTGATTTGCATTTCCCTGATGACAAGTGATGTTGAACATTTTTTCATATGCCTGTTGGCCATTTGCATTTCCTCTTCAGAGAAGTTTCTTTTTAGCTCTTCTGCCCATTTTTTGACTGGATTATTTTCTTTGTTGTTGTTGAGTCTCATCAGCTCTTTGCAGATTTTTGTGATCAAAATAGAACAATTATTGATGAAATTCATATGGAATCACAAAAAAACCCGAATTGCCAAAGCTCTCCTGAAAAAAAAAGAAGGGAATGGAGGCATCACACTCCCAGACTTCAAACTATACTACAAAGCCATAATCATCAAAACTGCATGGTATTGGAACAAGAACAGACATACAGACCAATGGAATCGAATAGAAAATCCAGAAATAAACCCACAGATTTATGGTCAACTAATCTTTGACAAAGGAGCAAAGACTATGCATTGGAGCAAAGAAAGTTTGTTCAATAATGGTGCTGGGAAAACTGGGTCGCTACATGCAAAAGAATGAAGCTTGACCACTACCTCACACCATACACAAAAATCAACTCAAAATGGATTAAAGAACTAGACATAAGACCTGAAACCGTAAAATATATAGAAGGAAATATAGGCGAAACACTACGTGATTTGCACATCAAAGACATCTTTACAGACACATCACCCAAAGCAGTGATAGTGAAGGCAAGATAAACAGCTGGGACTACATCAAATTAAAGAGCTTCTGCATAGCAAAAGAGACAATAACAAAAACAAAGAGAAACCCCACCAACTGGGAGAACATTTTTGCACCCAACACTATATACTTTTTTTTTATAAAAGGAATTGGCTCATTTCATTAGGAGAGGTAAGAAGTTCCACAGTCTGCCATCTGCAGGCAGGAGACACAGGAGAGCTGATGGTGTGAGTTCTCATCAGACTACAGGAGAGAGATGTCTCAGCTTGAAAACAGAAAAAAGTGTGTCCTCAGACTTTTATTCTCTGCAGACCTTCAACTGACTAGATGAGACCCATCCACGCTGGGGAGAACAATCTGCTTTATTCAGTCCACCTATTCAAGTGTTAATATCTCATTCAAAACACCTTTACTGACACATTAGGAATAATGTTTAAGAAAATATCTGCTACCTCATGGCCCAGTTGAGTCAAAGATGACATGCAACCCATTACCTGTTGCTCCTGACTTCCTGACACATCACTTCATCTTTGGGGCACAGCACCTTTCCTTCCTTTGTTCTCAGCACGTGGGACCAGTCTGATCTCAGGGTAACTGACCACTGACTTGACCTCAGACCCCTTCTCTCTGCCCTTCTTCCAGGGCCGTCTAGCAGAGGCCCTGGGTTCTCGGTGAGACCCTATTCGGAGACCCAGTCCTGCCTGTCTTGTTGGAGAACTCTCTCTCACCCACCACCATGGAGCCCGACAGCAAGGCAGTCTCCCAGGAAGACATTTCTGCTCAGCTTCATGAATTAGCACTTTGGGAGGGGACACATCTCCTCCCCTGCTCATTCTTGGTGCTCTGTCTCGTGGCACTCATCTGTCTAGCAGGAGAACATCTGTCCACATCCTCCTACATGGGTATCCCGAGGCCAACTGCAATAAGTGTGTGAGGGCTACCCACACCAAGAAGCAATTTTCTGACACCAGATGGGGCCTGAGAATTCAACTCAATTCTGACATTTTTACCTGGGAATAGCGCGATTCCACAGGTTAAAGGCTCAGTCTCTCGAGACTGCCCTCTGCTTCAGATCCCAGCCACAAGTCCAGACTGTCACCTGTGCTTCTGACAGACCAGGGAGGTTACCACCCCTTCCTCAGACTTCAGGTGTGGCCACAAACCTAGATTACCAGGGCCTCTGGTCCACTAGCCATAAATCAAAGGTTCCTGGGACACCCACCTCAGGTTCTGTTAATTTACCAGAGGGCTCATAGAACTCAGAAAACCCACTTACTCACGAGAATACAGATTTGTTGTACAGGTATAGCTTAGGGACGCTCAGATGTAAGAGATACATAAGGTAAGGTGTGGAGAAGACTCAAAAAGACTCCCCAAATCTCCACATGACCTCTGTAGGGTAAGTGAATTAATCAGACTTTTGTGCCACTAGCCTCTGTAGCTATCACTCATGGCCTTGATCATGTTAACACAGAAGGGGATTTGGAGTGTGGGTGCCGGGCACGTGTGCCTGATTATGGACATCTGAGCATGGACATCTGCGCATGGGTGTGTGTGCGCATGTGCAAGTGTGCACTCCTGTGTCTGCAGGGAGGGCGGTAAGGACAGCAGTGAAAGGGCCAGTGACTACAGAAGAGGTGAGACCACGAGAGAATGCCAGAGAGAGAGAGTAAAGATTTGTGAGAGGTGGGGGGCTCGGTTGTCTGCCTGCCTCCCAGCCCCCCTCCCCTGCCTGCCTCCTTGCATGCCAGCCTCTGCCTGGGGTTCCTGGATACCTGGTTCCCTGAGAGAGCATTAAAGCCTGGAAAATCCACTGAGGGCTCCGGGACTCCTTACCTGTCATCTACCTGAATTGAGAGTGAAGCTGCCCCGTGCCTGCTGGCAGTAGAAGCACCAACTTGGAAGCTCTCTGAAGCCCCTCCTTTGGGTCTTTATGGAGGCGTCTTTACATAGGTGTGATGGACTGAATCACTGGTCACTGGCAATTGAAGTCACTCTCCGGGCTCCTCCCCGCCCCCCACTCCCCAGCGCTCTGGGGGTCGGACTGGAGGTTCCAAATTCTAGTTGCTCGATAGTTGCCTTGGCAACCAGCCTCCATCTTCAGGTGTTTTCCCAGTCACCTCATTCACTTAAGAGATGCTGTTATCACTCTCAACGCTCGGGACTCTCAACGTTCAAGACTTTAGAGAGATGTGAACCGGGAACTGCAGCTGGAGACCAAATATGTATGAGCGATACATTTTGGCCATTGAATGCCCAAATATAAATTTCTTTTCTTTGCAAATATATATTTCTTATAAATCACTGCACCATACCTCTTGATCACCATTTTCCAGGGGGAAATACCCTGTTTTACAAATTCCCTTGAGCAGCCGTCAGCCATGACCTTACTCTGTCATGGATTTTTTCTGAGCTCATTCTCAGAAAGTGCAAACCTTTTAAAAGTGCAAACCTTGCCTACCTATTGTAAATATTGCTGCAAAAAACATAGGGGTGCATCATAATTTTGAATTAATGATTCTGTGTCCTTTGGGTAAATACCTAGGAGTGGAATTGCTGGATTATATGGAAGCTCCATCTTTAGCAGATCGAGGAACCTCCACACAGCTTGCCATAGTGGTTGGAACATTTTTGCACACTCCCACCAGCAGTGCAGGAGAGTTCCTTTTTCTCCACATCCTCGCCAACATTTGGTGTTGCTAGTTTTTTTAATATGTGCCATTCTCTCTGGTGTAAGATGGTATCTCATAGTTTTGATTTGCATTTCCCTGATTACCAGTGATGTCAAACGCCCAAAATTAGATGACCGGATCAAGAAGATGTGGTATATATATACACAATGGAATATTACTCAGCAATCAAAAAAGATAAACTCATGCAATTTGCAACAACACGGGTGGAGCTGGAAGGGATTGTGCTCAGTGAAATAAGCCAGAAAGAAAAAGAAAAATACCAGATGGTCTCATAGCAGGAATTTAGAAAACCTAAATAAGGGATCAGGGAAAAGACTAATTATAATAAAGTAAAAATCAAAACCAACAAGCAACTATAAATCACAGACACACTACGGGGGGTGGAGGGAAGAAGGGAGTTGGATCAAGACAAGGGTGGTGGGAATTTTATGGGGATGCTAATCAAGATGAAAATGCATACATTGTGCAAAAATGAAAAATGTTGTAAAAAATATATAAAATTAAAAAACCAAAAAAAGAACAATGATGTAAAAAATAAAAAAAATAATTAAAAAAAAGTGCAAACCTCAGCTTTGAGCTTGTCTCCCTGGGATGAGCTCTGCCCCAGCCTCTCAGTCACATGCCTTCTCAGCCCATTTGCAAATCATGTACTTGATTGCCAAACAGGTGTGCTGATTCCCAGGCTTGGCGGCATCATGGAAGTATGGGATGCCTCGGGCATAAGGAGACACTGGCCTGTGCCATTGCTAAGGAGGAGCTTTTAATCGCCCTGAAGAGGGGCTGTCACCTGTAACCTGGATACTGAGGTTCAGTGATTTCCTGGTTACCTGCCAGCTTCTTCCTTGCGGGTTAAACTAGTCAAGGGTTCAACTACAGGTATATGGGGAATCACAGTAATAAAGCAGTTAGTGTCTAATCAAGCAGTTCACATATGTTTATTTAATCCACACAGCAACCCAGAGGTAGGCACTATTGTTGTTACCATTTTACAGACAAGGAAGCTGTTAAACTGAAAGTTTGAATAATGTTTCCTACACTGCTAGGTGGGGGTGGGGGTGGGGGGAGCTATGAAATGTACCCAGGCAGCCTTGCTATGCAGCCAACATGTTTCACCTCTTCCCTGGAGGGACACGCACCCACCACCTGCTCAGGGAGTGGAGGTGAGGGCTGTCCTGACCATCACAGCCATGTTAGCATTTCCCACGTCACGACTGTATGATTGGGATTCAGCAAGACAAATAAGTATGTGGGGCTGCCTGCCCGTTGGAGGGTGTCATGTACAACACACAGGCAGGGACTCCTTCACTCCCCCCATTTTTTAAAGATTTATTTTATTTATGCTTACAAGAGCTGGGGTGTAGGTCAGATATGTAGCAGGTGAGAGGATTCGCCAGAGACAGAGTGGGGAGCAGAATAGGCAGACTGACTGAAATACACTGCTGGGGGGTGGGGAGCGGGCAAGACAAGGAGAGGTCTGCTGCGCCATGTGGGTATCTCCCTGTCCTGGGATCAAACTTATGCTGCAGTGGCTGTTGCTGATAGCTTGACAGGGTTGAAACTTTAACTCCTGCATCACCAGGAAGGCCCTAGCTTCCCTCCTCTCACTCAGTAACCCTAAAGTGAGGCCTTGAAAGCAGATTTGGGCAACACGGGCCTGTTGGCTGGGCACCTGGCTGTAATATCACACAGATGTGGTGTCAAATCCCAGGTACTCTCCACATGACTTCCATGACCCTAGGGAAGTTTCTTAGGCTCTTTGAACTTGTTTCCTCATTTGGAAAATGAAAATAATGGTCAAGCACCTACCTGATAGGATTTTGGATTTTCTCTCCTAGAATCAAATAAGGCAAAGTACATGTTGTGAACTGTAGCTTTTCCAAAGGACAATGTCCTCCATGCCTTCCTTACTCCAGGCCGGGGTCTCTCAGAGCAGGAAGAACACTTAGCAGAGGTAATAAGGATTCATCTTTTTGATTTATAACCCAGGAACATATGAGGGTGGGGGTGGGGTGGAGAGCGGGTAGGGGAATGGACATAACCATTTACATGTGGTATGTACTCAAATAACTCCCTCCTCCTGAACCCCCACTTCATACTTAAAATGAAATAAAATATTAAAAGGAAAAACAATAACTCTACTGTCATTGAACCTACTATGAGGATAAAATAATTGCTGAAGAAAATTACATGAAACAGAATAGAACAAACTAAAATGTTCACCTGCACACACATGTAGATTTTAGCAAGTTGAGAGGTAACAATCAAAATCAGAGATAATATACAGAATGTTAATGAAAAGAAAAATAAATCATAAAATTAGGCAAATATTAGTCCAGGAAACATTTACTAGGACAACTGTGTGGGTCCCAGACTCTGGGGTCATCCTCAGTTGTTGAGGTGGGTCAGCTATGGCAGGGGTGGGAGGTCTAAAATCACCAAAGGACCTGGGAGATGAGGGGTCTTCATGCAAGCAGAGCAGATGGCATAGCCAGGCTAGGCTTTTCACCATTCTCCAGTGTGGGCTGGTTTTGTGTGTGTGTTCATGCACATGCGTGTTGGCAACAGCCCTGAAAATAGATAAGGTTGAATTTCATCCTCACTTGGCAGGGAGAGAGCTCAGAGTCAAATTTTAAGCTGATTTATGTGTTGTAGAGTTATCTGAGTAACTGGAACTCTCCTGCACTGTTAGCAGGAGTGAAAATGATACACTTGCCTTGGAAGAGAGTTAGCTATTTCTTATAAGCATACCTGTTTTTAACTGTAGGACCCAGCAATCCCACCCCTGGGCATGTACCCCAAAGAAACAAGTACATAAAGTCACACAAAGACTTGTTCACTAGTGTTTATACTTTGTTCATAATGGTCCCAAACTGGAAGCAATGTCAAATCCACCCACAAAAGGGCATATAAACAAACTGCAGTCTTTTCCTACAATGGAATACTACTTGCCAATAAAAAGGAAGGAACTATCCATACATTCAGCAATCAGGGTGACTTTTTTTTTTTTTAAAGATTTATTTATTTATTTATACAAGCACTGGGTACAGTCAGAAGTGCGGAAGGGTGAGAGAATTCACCAGAGCCAGAGAAGGGAACAGAACAGACAGACTGACAAAATACACTGCTGAGGGGAACAGAGGGCGGCAGGAGAGGTCTGTGCGCCATGTGGGACCCTCGCCCGGTGGCCGGGGATCGAACCTGAGCTGCAGAGGCTGCGGGCAGCTTCACAACCCAGCGCTCAACCACTGCACCACCAGGGGGGCCCTCAGGGTGACTCTTGCAGACATTACGCTGAATGAGATTTCAGAGAAATTCTGGGAAATGAATCTATAGTGACAGAAAGCAGGTTAGTGGTTGCCTGATGCTGAGATGGGGAGGGGTTGTTGCAAAGGGCAGGAGGGAATTTTGGTGGGGGTGCAGGTGATGTCCTAGTAGGCAATAACCTAAGTGTGGAGGTCGTCACACTGGTATACACATTCTGTAAAATTGATCAAACTGCATACTTCAAATGATGCATTTATTGCATGTTCATCTCAAAACAGTTGTTGAAATATTTAGAAACAAGAGACTCAAATTTTCCTGCACATTGCAACTGGTATAGTGTATCAATTCCATTCCATAGATTACTACATTTAATCCTCATAATACCATTGTAAAATAGCTATTATTACTCTCATTCTGCAGATAAGGGATTGTCTAGGAAGCTCCTCTCCTCCTAGTCTTTCCTCCTAGGTTTCTTCTCTGCCACACTCAACATACCAGATGTGGGGGGGCACCCCCACTACAAGCAATTCTCTTTGACACCAGCTGGGTGCTGTACAATTTAACTTAGTCCAGGCATTATCTCCCTGATAGTGTCAGATCCCACAATAAGGACTCAATCCCCCCAGACTCTCTCCACCTCCAAACTCACCAATTGCAAGTCCAGATTGTCACCTGAGATGCTGACCAGTTACAAATTGGAGGTTTCCACAATTCCTTTCCCCTTGGATTTGCTTAATTTACTAGCACTTAGAAAAATATTGCTCTTACATTTCACTTTATTGCCAAAGATTATAAGCCCAAACAACCAGATCAGAGAGATGCACATGGCAAGGTGTAGGAAAAGGACTCAGGGCTTCCATACCCTTTCCCAGGAGCACTGATACCCCAAATCTACACGTTCATGAACAAGGAAGTTCTCTGAACCCCATCTTCTTGAGATTTTTGTGGAGGTTTCATTATGCAGATTTGATTAATCATAAACCCTAAAATTCCAAGTTTCTCATCAGCACGTGAACCTTCTGGTGACCAGTTCCCACCCAGGAACCCACTGAGCGTCACCTCATTAGAACAAGACACTCCCGTCACCCAAAAAATTATATGGCTTTTCAGAGGTCTGTGCAAGGAATAGGGGCAGGAAACAATATAGATATTTTCTATTATCTTAAAGGAATAAAGGCTCACGGTAAACCAACTTGGTGGGGTTGTGCTTGGCGGGGTGTTACGGCCACAAAGCCCATTTCCAATGTGAAAAATAGAAAATACAGACCCAAAATGGAGTCCTTCATGCTGGTCCCCACCCAGACTTCATATCTACTGCAATTTCAACCTCTCCAGAAAATGTCATCCTGAACCAATCTGCACCAGTGAGGTAATCTGCATGATAAAACCCTCCTGCCTCCCTCTGGAGGAAGGTAGCTTTACCTGAAATAGTCTTTTCTTTTGATAACAACCTTTTTCTGTCTATAAATACCCTCTACTTTGTGTAAGACCTTGCAGCACCTAGACAGATGCTGCCTGATTTATGAATCATTTAATAAAGTCAATTTGATCTCTAAATGTATGAATCTGGGTTTTTAGCACTAACCAAGAACCCAGATAGAAGTGAGCAATTCGCTTTGCATGAGAACCCCTGCCTACTCTCGGGGTGCTGAGAGCAGTTCCAAGTGACAAAGCAAGTGTGGGAATGGCAGGGGGGTGCAGATCTAGCTGGTGTGGGAAGAAAGGTGTAGATGTGGGAGAGAAAATGCTCTAAGACTGCATGAATTGTGTCTGGGTGGAAATGCATTCCCACTTGGGGGAGAAGATGCCACAAGCATTTCCATGAACCACTGCTTCCCACGGCTGGTGGAAACCGGGTGTCTGCTCCTGGCTGGCTTAGGAGTTCTGCTTGCTCCCCCACTCCTGGTAGCATTTAATCTTTTGTTTCCTGATGCAACACCAGTGAATCTTGCGCCCCGGGATCAGGCGATGCTTCCTCATCCCCACCTCTCTATGCCCAGTCCAAGGCTCCTCATCACTTAGATATTCAGGATCTCTAGGTACCAGACAGGGCAGGTAGGAGTCGAACAATGACACCAAATCCTCCTAATACTAAGCTTAAGGCCTACTCTCCAGCCAGCGGCTTTGCTGTGCTAGTTACGCCGTGAGCACCGTGGCTCAGTCCTGCTCCCAAGGTGCAGACCGAGTGCGGGTGGGGGTGGTGGGGAAGAAATGTACATGGAATTTCAACCCTGGAGCCAAGTGTTGCCCTTAGGGAAAGGCTGAACCCCACCCAGACCACCACCCCCTCACTGCACTTACTGATTCTCCAACTCCTAATGGGAAGCCTGGTACCTTGCAGGGCCCTTAAATCAAGAGACACAGAGCAAAGGAGGGGCCGTGGTTTCCAATGCAGGGTCATCAGGTTCTCTTCTGTCTGTGGGGATGTAGGGGCAGGAAAGGACACAGTGCAGGTTTTCTGATCCAGCAGACTGGGTGAAGGAGGAGTCAGAGTCCTCAGTGGCATTTTGCAGGCCTTTTATTGGGATTTACCCAGTACACAGCAGGCAGGGGTGCTGGGGGGCCGGGAGGCTGGCAGGCCTCCCAGCCCCCAGCAAATCCTCACTCAATCTGGGTTCTCTGGCCTTCTCTCAGCTTCTGCTTCTCTTGCTTCTCTCTCGGCTTCTTCTTTTGGCTTCTGCTGGCGTCCCTATGACCCCTCCCTTAAAAAGCCCAGTCTCAGCCCAGGTGAATCCCATCTACCTATGCCCACACCCTACTCCAGGTGCCCGCCATCAGGCATGCATTCAGGACCGCAAGGATCCATCATCTATCCTGATGGGGGGAGGGCAGAAAAGCCTGACATTTTTCCTTACCCTACAACTGTCAGCCCACAACAACCTCACACCAGGGAGAGGCTCCACGAACCCCAATTTACAGTGAGGAAGTCGCGGCTCAGGAGAGTGAAATTATTCACTTAACATGACCTGCTAGAAAGCATCAGAGCAGCTATTCCAGCTTGAGTCCCTAGGTAGCATGATGTAGGGGAGATGGACCCCTAAAAGTGCCACTTGAGGAATGTCAGAGGCCCCCCCAGCCTGATGTAGTCCCTGGCTCCCTAATTAAGCACAGACCAGAGAAGAAGGCACATTCTCTAGGGAACCAAGAACAGTTCGTTCTCTCCGTCCCCCTCCACTCCCCCGTGTCTCCCTCCTAACATCCTGTTTATGCCCACAGCTCTCGCGTTCCCCTAAAGGCTAAGCGTCGGAAACCGAACCCTGGAAGACTCTTTTCTGTCCTCCGCCTCTCTCCCCTCTAGAGGAAAGGGCAAACAGCCCCTCGGACTGAAAAGGCAGAAGGAAAGGAGGAAAAACTTGTTCATTGTTCCACAGTCGTCCCATCACAATATTCTCTTGGGCAGTGCCAGCCTCAGATGACTTCATCCCAGCGCAGAACCGGTTCATGCCAGGGCCTATTGGGGTCACTCCCAACAGGCAGCAGCAGAGATCACTGGAGAGCCCAGATAGAGTGAGGACTTGCTGGGGGCTGGGAGGCCTGCCAGCCTCCCGGCCCCCCAGCACCCCTGCCTGCCATATGCCTGGTGAACCCCAATAAAAGACCTGCAAAAAACCACTGAGGACTCTGACTCCTCCTTCACCCGGTCTGCTGGATCCTAGAAAACCTGCTCGGTGGCCATTCCTGCCCCTACACAGTCTAGCCCAATCTGGTCCACAAGCCAGTTCCTTCTTCCTCCAGACCCTCTTTTCTCTCCTCCATCCTGTACAGGTTATACGCTTAAGGACCCCAGGGGTCTGACCTAGCCCTGCCCCTGCCTCCTTGTCCCCCCGCAGCCATCCTCCCCACCCAGGAGGCCCATCTTTTCCCTTCTTTGCTCATTAATTGCCTGATCACGGCGCCCTCCTGCACATTACAGGAAGGCAGGGATCTGTCCTGCTTTATTCTGGCTACCTCCCCAGGCCTTACATGGTGACTGGCGTGCAGTGGGCCCTAGTCCATTATTTGTTTAGTAAAATCTGTCAGTTTGGGTAGGAAAGAGGAGGAGAGTGAAGAGCAAAGAAGAAATGACCAGAAGACCAGGAGCAGCAGCCTCTGCCAGAATCAGGAGCTTCTGCTCTCAGTGCACGATGCAGGCCCAGGTGCTGCCCCTCATCCTCTGCTTAGCAGGTAAAAGGTCTCCGCCTCAGGAGGGCAGGTGGATCCCATTTGTGTTCGGGGTTCGGGTCTGAGGGTGGGTGCTTCTCCTCTAAGGCTTCCAGATTTTTGAGGCTGAAGGAGAGATAGAGTGGAAAGAAATGAATGTCCAGGCTCTGTGAGAGCAGACAGGAACCCCCTCCCTCTGCCTTCTGCCTCGGCCGCTGGCTGGGCCCCTCTCACCTCCCAACCCAGGGGCTCAGGACCCAGAACTTTACTGTGCTGTTCTGCACATAATTTTCCTCATTGTTTCTTCATGGATGCCTCTCACCAACAAATATGGAAGTGCCCATTAGGTCCAGTCAAAGGTGGTCCCTGACTTCCCCCAGCTTGCGCTCTAGTGGGGGGATAAAGAATTGGCAAAAAGCTATCTACACTAAACGAGATACATCACAGAATGTGACAAATGCGGAGAAGGAGACACTTAGGGTGACAGTAATGGAAGAAGGAGGCACGTGGGGGGGTCCTTTAGGCCAAGCAGACAGGAGGTCTCTCTGAGAAAGGGAGATTGGGGCTGAGCATGAGGCTGAAGAAAGGAACAGTGAAGAATAAAGTCAAGAAAAAGGTCCTACGGTGCAGGGAAGAGACTGGGAAAGCCCACAAGAGGAGTGTCTGGTGTGTGAGGAGCAAACGTGAAGGCCAAGGAAGCTTCCTCCAACACAGGGCCAGGACGGGCAGGCCTGTGGGCCAAGGTACGGAGCTCAAAGTTGTACCTGGGTTGATGAGGGGGATGTCTTAGAAAACTTCTGGCTGGAAACCAGGAAGTGTGTTGAACCAGCCAGGGGAGTAGCAGAGGGAGCCTTGGGAAGGGTGCTGTCAGTCCCAGCATAAGGATGGTGACTTGAGTCAGGGAGGCAGTGGGCATGGAAAGAAGTGGAAAGTTCAAGACTCACTGGCCATAGAAACGACAGGATTTGCAGTGTGATTGCTGCCAAGAATGACAGACATAGGGCCTCCCTGGTGGCCCAAGGGGTTAAGTCTTAGCACTATGAAGTTATCGGCAAACACTGCAGCACATTAGATCCCCGGCCAGGAAGCTACACACATGGTGCAGCAGACCTCTCCTGTCTCACCTGCTGCCCCCCTCAGCAGAGTACTTCAGTGGATCTACCTGTTCTGCTCCCCACTCTGTCTCTGGTGAATCCTCTCACCCCCTCCCACCCCCCACACCTCTGGCCTACACCCAAGCTCTTGTATGCATAAATAAATCAATCTTAAAAAAAAAAACCCAAAAGAATGACAGACAGGGACTAATAAGGACTCCTGGGTGGGGGCTTGAGATGCTGGAGTGAGCAGTGCTGTTTAATGAACTGGGTGTCCTGGGACAGACGGGCAGGTGAGTCTATGGTGCACGCAGCCTTGGGATACATACCCCAAGCTCATGGCCAGTGGGCGTTGGGGGTGGGAATCTGGGAGTTGTCAGCACACAGTGTTCAAAGCCAGGAGATGCCCTTGGGGGTGGGGGGTGACGGGCTTTGTCAAACTGTGTTGTGACCTATGAGATCCTAAAATCAATAAGTCAATGATTTAAAAATATTAAACAGATTGGATAAAAGCATATCAACACGAATGACATATCATAAGAAAGAATAATTTTTCCTATTCCATTCCCACGGGCACAGGGCTTCTCCAGCTTCCCTCAGCAGTTGCTAGCATCGTGGACACAGGTGGGTATCAGCAGCTTCTTTCCTTGAGGCAAGTGTCTCCTCATCCCTTTCCCCCGGCCTACACCACTCCCCCTTGCGCACACTTGCCACTCTCTATGCCAGTTCTTCAGTCTTATTTTCCTCTCCTTGGACATCTGGCATCTGGTTTTTCAAGGTCTGGGACCCGTCAAGTTCCTGGCACCAAACCCTTATTCCCCTCCACCCCTCACCTTCCCACCCTCTGGCATAGGCAGCAAAGCAACTCTTGACCAGCCTGGGGTTTGCGCACAGGGAGGGAGGAAGGAAGGATTAAGACCCTGAGTCTTGGGGTTGTTCCTGGGAGAAGTTTGATTTGTTCAGTAGTTCCTTCACTCATCATTCATTGCTTCAGCACATGGAGCTTTCTGCTGTGCTGAACACTGGAATATGATGATGATTAAGGCTCATTCTTTGCTCTCAAGTGGCCCAGATCTGGTAATAGAGACAGACAAGAAAAAAGTCCCTTTCCCCAGGGTTTTGTTTTTTTTTTTTTTTTTTTTTGTGGGACCCTCGCCTGGCGGTCGGGGATCGAACTGGAGCTGCAGAGGCTGCGGGCAGCCTCACAACCCAGCGCTCAACCGCTGCGTCACCAGGGGAGGCCCTTTCCCCAGGGTTTTAAAAAAATCCTGTGCTAGCCCCAGTCACAGAGACTCGCGTCATTGATGTAGGGTGCACCTGGGCATAGGTACGTTTGAAAAGCCCCCCAGGTGATGCTAATGTGCAGTCCCAGGTACCTGATGGCACCATCAGGGAGGGCAGTTTCGTGCTATGGGAAGGGACAGAGCCTGGGAACCCTACCCAGGGTCCTTGGGTCCTGCCCAAACCTCTTCCCATTGTGTGGCCTGGACCAAGGCATTTGACTCTCTGTGTCTTGGTTTCCCTCTTTGTAAAACAGGCTCCCTGCTCTCTCTCCCAGGCAGCTGTTGGAAGGATTTGATGAGCTAATGGCACAGCACAGGTGCTCAGTAAATACCATCTATTGCTGTTAAGCACTAACAAAGGTGCAAATAAGAAGGCACCCATCCAGGATGGGCAAAGTGGTAAGGAGTTAGCTGGGCAAAGGGGAAAGAGAAATGAGAATGTGAAAAATAGGGGACTGAAGGAGTGGAAGGGGTGATCAATCAGTCCTTCGAGGCAGAGTCGTGCGCAACTGAGGTGCTGGCAGTGAGGACTAGCAGAGGGGCGGAGAAGAAGGGCCGGGAAGCCGATCACAGTATAACATCCACCCCATTGCAGCCCTGAAGTGGATAAACAACGGCAAGACCTTCCAGAGGATTAATGAGACGCTGAGCTGGTCAGACGCCCTGCGGCATTGCCAGCTGCACCACACAGACCTGGCCGACCTGCAGAGCGTGGGCAGTGTGAACAGCTTAAGGACTCTCTACAGCCTCTCAAGCAGTATCCACGCATGGATCGGCCTCTACTTTGATGTGAACATCAATGGCCCTGTCTGGTCCAGCGGCTCTGCCTTCTCTCAGCCACAATGGACTACCTCCATGCCTGTCTTCAAGGAGGGCATCTGTGGCACTCTGTCCGCCACCATGAATGTTATCCCCACCCTGGGGGCTGCCTCATGCACGGAGCAGAAACCTTTCATCTGTTATTTTGGTGTGTTCAGTGTTCAGGGTCATTTTGGACTGCCCTTTCTTCCAGGGTTACTTTTCCAGAGCAAAAAGAAAGGGGAAGGTGTAAGGGGTTGAGAGGGGGGAGAGGGTAGGGGTAAGAGAGAGTGGGAGGCAGCCAGGCTTCTCCAGGCTTCAGTGTGAAGGCTCTAGGTGCAGTCCAGCTCCAGCCTCAAAAAAATGGTCTATTTCTGTTTAACAGATACTTCCGTGGGACACCGCCTTACCACGAAGCCCGCTCTCAGCCTGACCACCTCTCCAAAGGCAGGTACCCGCCTAGAACCTCCCTCTGACTTGTCCACCTACACATGCTGGGGAGGCCACACCTCCCTTTGCTCCCTCCCCCGCTGCATGGCTGAGGGAAACACAGGCTTTGCCCCCTAGACGGAATCCTGCAGAGAGAGTCAAAGTTTTTGTTCTTCAGATGAACCCAGAGGCTGGTGATTCACTCAAGGTCACCAGTCAGAGAGCAACAGAGGCCAGGCCTGGCCCAGCTCTTCCAATGCACGTCCTCAAACCCCAGCCTCAGTGTCTGGTGGGAGAACAGCCCAGGCCTAACCATCTGGTGAGAGGGATTTCTCCCTCTGGATATCACTGCTCTGGTATTTAAAACATTTTTTATCTTGTCTGATATAGAGAAATTCTATGACAAGGGAAATATACTTCTCGATCAAGATGCTTTGTAGAGCTGGCGTTCTGCATGCACGGAATATGGATGAGGGACTTGTAGAGCGACAGTGACATAGGTCTCCAAGGAGGCCAGACTGCCTTTGTCTTACACTTAGCAAGCCATCACCTCCCAGAGCCTCCTTTTTTCTTTGTAAAATGAAGCCACTATCATCTACATCTCAGGATTATGGTAGGGATTTCAAAAGATGCAGAGGTCAGGGCTGGCAAGTGCTTCAAGGGAAAGGAAACAATCCGTTTAGATAGGGAAAGCATTAGGGGAAATGGCAGGCAAATCATGCCGGCCTTAGATGAACATGTGGGTGGGTCAGTGTTGGGGTGCTATTTGAATCTGAGCTGTGATTCCCAGGTGTGCAAACAGGAGTGCTTCCTTTTCCAGGACTCTGGTATCAACCCCTCCGGTCTTGCCAAAGTGCGTTCTAGCTTTGTTGGTTAGAATCGCAGGAGGTGGGCTTGGGTGCTATGGATGGAAAGATCTAGAAAGGGGGAGGGGGGCAGGGGAAGTGGGCCCTGCCCAGTCCAGTCTCTGCTGGGTCAGAGAAAGAGACTACGGGAGTGGCATCGTGGCCTATGTGAGCTACATGAGATGCCAGGGAGATGGGCTTTTGGATCCCCTCTTCAGTAGGCAGGTCTCTGCCCCTTGCCGGACTCACCTCTTCTCCCTGGCTCTCCTGACATCTGACCACATAGTCCTTTCTTCTTCCTCAGCCCTGGAATCTGAGTGGAGCTGGGCAGGCACAGCCCTGGAAATCACGAATGAGCTTGACTCCAAACCAGGATTGTCTTATTCCCCTTATCGTCTTCCTCCAAAGATTAACTACCACTTTATTAAATGTTTAGCATCTGTGTGGACTTCCTAAGCATTGTAAAGACATGTCTGCTTTTAATCCTCACAGCCCTATTGTACAGATGAAGAAACTGAGATTTCAACGTAACTAGTAAGGCCATTGAGCCATGAAAAGAGCTCTTAACCCCTGCTTTTCCTAATGTTCTGCTCCCACCACTGCCTTTATGATAGCTTCTCCTTACCCTGGTATTTAGTCTGCCTATAAAATTTTGGGTTTGATCAAGCCTAATGTGAAAGGAACAGGATCAGATCAGAGCTCTGTCCCACAGTCAATGAGGGCCACACAGAAGAGACCAGGACCTCAGGCCTGTTCTGTGTTCTTTGTCCCTAGCTGAGGTCCAGATCAACGGAGAGACCTTCATACGATTTGATAAAAAAAAGACATGGATGGAGGCGCTGCAGTACTGCCGCAGGCACTACACTGACCTGGCTGACCTGCAGAGGGTAACTGACGATGCCGGCAAGGAGGCCTTGAGGTCTATCACCACTGAGGACCAGGCCTGGATTGGTCTCTATTACAACGCAGCCTCTGCATTGCCAAGCTGGTCCAGCGACCTGGGTGACAGCATCCTTGAATGGCTGCAGGTGCCCCAGATGGGGGTAGGGCTGTGTGCGGCGCTTGGCATCTATGCTCGCTACCCACCCCGCGTTTATGCAGAAGCCTGCTTTTTCCAGAGACCCTTCATCTGCTTCCATGGTGCGTGACATTGGGTTCCTTCAGGCTTAGCTAGAAAAGTCAGAAGGGATGGGGAATGCATTTGGCAGCAGGAGACACCTTTGAAAGTGTTTGCAGAATCTGAGGGGGGATCTGAGTTGTGCAGCAGGCTCTCTGTTACCTCTAAGGAATCTCCAAAGAATGGAGTGGACTCCATCCAGCCTCAGGGCATTAGCGACCAGTAACAATTAGTTATTGGTTAAAAACATGGGTTTTGGAATTAGGAAACCCTTCTGAAATAAGGTGGGCAGTGTCTCAGCCTCCTATTCCTCATCTGAAAAGCATAGTTAACAAAAATGGATTGATGACACCTTCCTCATAAGACGGCTTTGAAGACAGAAGAAAGAATGGACAAAATAGACCTGGTAGAGGCCTCGGCACAGAGTAAGCATGCCACCAACAGTGGTTAGCCACTGGTCCTGTCATCGTCACTGTGAATGCATGGGGACCAGAGGCCCACCTCCTTTTTTCAGGATCTTGGGGTGATGTCTTCTCAGCAACAGGCCTCAACCTGCCTTGCCCTTGCCTTTTCTCTTCTTTCTTCCTTTTGTAAGGGGGCAAAGGAAACCACCTCCTACCCCTCTGGGTTCTTTATGGGCTGGATGTGTGTAAGGGGCAGGAATGGACCACAGTATAGGTTTTCTGATCCCATGCAGACCGGGTAAAGGAGGAGTCAGAGTCCTCAGTGGTTTTTTTGCAGGTCTTTTATTTGGATTACCAGGTACACGGCAGGCAGGGGTGCTGGGGGACCGGGAGGTTGGCAGGCCTCCCAGCCCCCAGCAAGTCTTCACTCTATCTGGGCTCTCCGGCCTTCTCTCTGCTTCTGCTGCTTCTTTCTCAGCTTCTGCTGGCGTCCCCATGACGCCACCCTTAAAAGCCCAGTCTCAGCCCAGGTGAATTCCATCTACCTCTGCCCACACCCTACTCCAGGTGCCCGCCATCAGGCATGCATTCAGGACCGCAAGGATCCATCATCTATCCTGATGGGGGGAGGGCAGAAAAGCCTGACATTTTCTTTACCCTACAATGCGTAATCAAAACAGCATCAGATGGGTGAGCAAAGGAAAAATCAACAACATATGTATGGAGAATTTACCTGGTTTTAAATTCTAAAGAATAATGGAGTGGACGGGATTTTGATCCCGTGTTTAGGGACGTGATGTAGCAAGGACAGAGACAGAGAGACTTCACATGACAGACAGGGAGGGGGTGGGCTCATTCTTACTCTGAGAGTGAAGAGGAATTCTCAGAGAGAGAGGACATACTTATAAACTTGCTCCTGGATGAGACACACCACATACGCTTCCCCTCCCCCCTCATTCTCCTAGGTCATGAAAGAGGGATTACTGGTTGCTCTCCAATTAGGAAAAGGGCAAAAGTTTAGGACAGAGATCTCTTTTTCAATTATCGATGGGCAAAGCCTACAGGCGAGGGCAGCGCAGCTTCTCCTAGCTTTCAGGCCCTCACTGCTCTCAATTCAAAACAATCTGCATCCTTTAACAGACCTGCTGAGCCTCACAGGCCTTGAGTGACTTCTAGTTCTCATGCCAGGGTTATAGGAGAACTACTCTGGATTCATTGAGAAAAGCCTCTCTAGCCCTTTTGGGGAGACCCTACGCTTTTCTTCCTCATTTTCCCTTTCTTCTTTCTTTTTTGTATATCATTATTGAGCTCTAATTCACACACCTTATAATTCATTATTTGAAGTGTCCAATTCCATGGGGTTCAGTACATTCCAAGGTTGTGCAAGCATCATTACTCTCTAATTTTAAGACATTTTTACCGCCCCCCAAAGAAACGCCTTACCTATTAGCAGTCATTCTGAATTCTCCCCAGTCCTCAGCTCTGGCAATGCTAATCTACCTTCTGTCTCTGTGGGTTTGCCTATTCTTGGCTGTTTCTTTTTTGTATTTTGAATTAGATGAGAATCATGATCTTTATCTGTAGAATAGGAAAGATCAATGTGTCCTCCCCTGAAGAGCTGCTGTGAAGATTAAAGGTGTTGGATACATGTGCCCTCCTGAGTTTGGTTTGTGTTGGGCGGGGTTGGTCCATCAGTGCCTGGTGGGACTTTTCACAGGCCTGCTGGACGTGAGGAACCTGGGGGTGCTGTGCGTTTTCCACTTACCCTGCCTCCCACTCACTCTTGTATTTCCTTGCAGATGAGTCCATTGGCCACCGGGCATTGGCAGAGCTCCCTCTGCTCTTTCTCACTCACTCCTCAGAAGCGATTAAAGAGACAACACCCAGGCCAAGTACACTGCCATTTTCTGCTCTGTTTGGGTAACCTGAACCTGCTCCTGCCTGGACTCTGGGGTATCCGGGGCCTGGGAAGTGGAGAGGGTGGCCTGCCTGTGGCAACCCAGGGTGGGCCCCATTGGATCCTCACAGAAGGGCCAGTGGTAGGCCAGGAAGCTGGCAGCAACCAAAGGTCATTTATGTGTACCCCAGCTAGGTCAGGTGGGATTGGGAGGAGGAAGACTAGATTACCATGAAACCCTTCCTGGAGCTGGGACACTGAACTTGCAGCTCCAGGACATGGAGAGCTGAGAGAGACTGTGTAGGCCTCTCTGGGTGAGGTGCTGAGGGCCTGGCCTGGGAGGCAGAGGGTAGGATGCTGAGCAGTGCTCTGAGGGAAAAAATTTGCAGAGAGGCCTTCAAATTTGGGCATCCGGAGAGGCAAGCACAGTAGAGGTGCCTGTCAAATCCCTTCTAATTCTGGATTCCTCAGGGAGGAGAGAAGATGGATGAGTTGTTGAGAAGATGTGTGGGGACATGGCTGGGAATGGCAGTGTTAGCCTTTCTTTAGCATTTCTAAATTCCTGAAACATCTTCACAGCTATTCCCTCATTTTGCTTCCCAAGAGTTCTGAAGCTAAGGAGGATAACCGAGGGCAAAATCACAGTTCTGCTGGCTTCTTTACATCAGTCACATCAGGGCACATCTTTACATCAGGACACAGAGAAGTCAGGGTACTTGCTTATAGTCTTCCAGAGCTTCCTTAATTCTGGGGACGCAAAAAAGAGGCAGACAGGGTGCGTTCTGAAAGAGCTCCCAGCCAGCTGGGAAGGAGGCTCCTGACAGGTGGAGTTGTTTAGTGTAGTCAGAGGTACAGTGGGGTCACTGAGGGGGTTAGAGTCCCAGGCCCTGTAACTATGGATTTCCTACAGGTGATTTTGTTTGGATAAAGAGGTGGAGTTAGCTTCCAAGGGTGGGGTGGGTGCTTTGCTGACCCAGGAGATCCAGATCCTGCCGCAGGGTTGGGTTTGGGGGTGTGTTGTGAGTTGCTAAGGGAGGGGGTCCTTACCCGATGGCAACTGGGTCATGGTGGTGGGGGTGTCTGCCTTCAGGGATGGGTAAGAAGCAGGGTAAGAACCTGCCTTCTGCCTCCCGTCTAAGATTCAACCTGGCACGGACTTGGCTGTCCCAGTTCTGCAAGCCACCCAGGCGTATCTAGTGGACTCGTAGGCAGCCCCTGCACCCCACTGTCTGCCAGAGAGTTAACGGCCGGTACCCGGAAGACCCCAAGGTTGCTGCAGGCACGGGAGCCACAGTCGGATGCTAGGCTTTCCCTCTGCTCGGTGCTGGGGGGTCTTGGGGTCCCCTGGCTACGCTTTGCACCTTGGCGGCAGGTCGCCATCGTCTGCGTCCTGGCGCTGCGGTGCAGCTCTTGCCGGGGTTGGGTGCAGCGACCCGGCACAAGCCCTGTCTCCTGCTGTAGGGTCGGGCACCAGTCCCACGGATGCCTCCCAGGAGCCCGCTTCGGAGATGCAGGCCCCGCAGCGACTCAGCATGGAGCCCGCCGAGCCCAGCACCCCCACCGACTCCACTGCCCCAAGTCCTCTGGCCCTCGACCCCACTGGTACTGGGCCAGATCCTGCCATCCAGTCCCACGACCCGGGGCAACCCGGCCCTGCGCCCCCGGAGGACCTCTCTGATCTCCAAGAAGGGACAGGGCCCCCTCTGGCCTCCACGTCCAGCCTGGCTGCAGTCCCTGTGCCCCCGGGGCCCCAGTTTACCCAGAGCACGCCAGGGACTACGCGAGAGGCGGCCTCGAGCCCCTTGCTCGATTCAGCCCACAGAGCTTCCGCTACCCCGGCAGGCACACCCAGCGGGGCCGGCGGCTCCACGCCTCTGGAGGTGGAAGAGCAGACCTCGGAGGCTTCCAGTCCAGGGAGTCCTGCTGCGCACCAAGGGACAACCGCGAGCCCTGAGTGGGCAACAAGGAGCCGAGCGACTAGCCCGCAGCCCTCTGGGAGCAGGCCAGAGCCAGAAACAGGTGCCAACTCGAGACCCTGGCAGGTTCCTGCAGCCCATCCCTCTTTGTGGGAAACCAAGGCTCAACTTCCATGCCCAGGCCACAGGCAGCGGAGGTTGCGAACCCGGGTGTCCTGGGTTGTCCTTAGTCTCCTGTTCCTGGTTGCATTCCAGTCCACTCTGCAGGGGATCCTGTCCAGCCAGAGCCAGTTCACCTTCCATTCTCCCTGGGTAAACATTTCGGATGGGGCGATCTAAGGAAGAAGCAATCTGATTTGGCTGCAGGAGTCTGACAGCCAAGCGTTTGAATGCTGTCTCTGTTACTGACCGTGCGCCCTTAGCCAGGTTTCCTAACCTCTTGGAACGTCCTTTTTCTCACCTTTAAAATGAAGAAAAATATCAAGTCAGTGTCTGGCATCTGGCAGACACTCAACAAATGGTAGTTACTACCATTCTAATCTGAATTCCTTAGTGAAATGTTTAGTGAAATGTTCAGTGATTTGTTCTGTGTCCTGCCTCCATCCTTACCTTATTCGATAGACAAGGTTGGCCTCATTCTCATTCTTTTTATTAGTTATAAATGTTTATGAATGATCACAATTATTAATTATTGAGATTGTGGAATCTTACAGGGTGGGGACTGTTGTATGCCTCTTGGCATTTTTTCCAAGCCTAGAATAGTATTTTGCACATTGGTAGATGATTATATTCATCAATCCTGAGTAAATTTTGTACCATGCATTGAACTGTGGATATCAAGATGCACAGGACTTGTTTCTTGTTCTTAAAAAGAGCTTAGTATAACAGTGACTAACAGAGACAACCAAGACGGCTCAGTAAGTGCTGTATTTGGAGAGTGAACCAAGAGCTCCGGCGAGAAAGTGAATCATTCATTCTACCCGGAAAGGTGGTAACTGGATAAGAGGTGATGAAGTATTGTATCTGACGACAAAATTGGAAGGTTCTTCCCGGCAGAGGGAACAGCCTGTGCAGAGAAGGTAGATATGAGGAGTGTGGTTTGGGAATGGTAAGCAATCTGATGTGATTGGTGTTTGGGTCACATATTGGGGAAAGGAGTGGCAGGAGATGGGGGGAAAGTGGTGGATGGGACACATTCTGAGGGATTTACTTTTTTTTTTTTTTTTAAAGATTTATTTACTTATTTATACAAGCACTGGGTACAGTCAGAAGCGCGGGAGGGTGAGAGAATTCACCAGAGCCAGAGCAGGGAGCAGAGCAGGCAGAAGGACCGAAGTACACTGCTGAGGGGAGCAGCAGGCGGCAGGAGAGGTCTGCGCGCCATGCGGGACCAGGGAGCAGCCGGGGATCGAACCGGTGCCACGGAGGCTTACAGGCAGCTTCGCAACCCAGCGCTCAACCGCTACGCCACTGGGGAGGCCCATGAGGGATTTACTCTTAAAGTCAGTGGAGGCACCTGAAGTGTTTGGCAAGTGAGCAAAATGCTCAGATTTGTAGTTTCTAGCAGCAAGTTGGTCATAATGACCTGGGTCAGTACCCATAGTACAGAACCGTATTGAAAGGAAGCTTCAACCTATGCTTAGAAAAGATGATTGGAAAGAAATGTGTGCGGTGTTAACAGTGGTGATATTTGGGTGATAAGAAGATGAGTGTGTGTCTTCTCTCCTGTGTTGCTGGATTTTAAAGATTTACTCATTTCATTTTAGACCTTTATGCTGCTATGAGTGGAGACAGAAGAGGGCATTTGGAGAGGAGTCAGGCAGGAAAGCTGAGACAGGAAGTATAGGTGCAGGGAAAGATGGTGCATAGGCTGGTGCAGCGGAAATGAGGCTGAATCTGGAGTAGTGGCGTGAAGGATGGAAGGGAATTGATTTTACATTTGCAAGTGACATTATTTAATAGAAATATAAACACAATTAAAAAATGCCCATCTTTGTTGAATCACAGAAATGCAAAGCAAGTTTTTTTAAAAATTTGTTTACTTACCAGTTTGGCAAAGAAAGGGTGAGATTTCTGATGAGACTGTGGGGAAATCAGCCATCAGACTCTGGACAGGAAAAGGACCGATAGCTACTGTTCTGACACGTGCATACTCTTACAGACATGGATTCTATCCTCGGAAGCTTATCAAGGATAGAATAGCACAGGGCACACACACATATATGCACTCTGCACACACAATTGCTTGGCGCAGCATTGTTTATTATTGTGAAAAATAGGCAGTCGAAAGCAGGTTACAGCACATTCGATGAGACACTGTGCAGCCTTTAGAGAGAATAAGGTAGGCCTTTATGCATTCAAATGAGAAAATTCATGTGTGTGAAGGGTTTTCTATAGCAAACTGTCAATAGTGGTTGTCATCCCTGGGTCAGGGAAGGGGATACTTTTCCTTATTTTACAATAATACACCACAAAAAAATTGTTATTCTTGTGTTTGAAAAAAAGGCATCTGCAAGGCACTGACAGGGCTTTGGTGACTGAATGTGAGAGTGAGTGAGAGGGGGCGAAGTGATCCCACTTGGCGATACTTGGGGCTTCAGTGGATGGCCAGCCAGACAGGGTAGAGAACAGTGCTGGGAAGGCTGAGGTGATGTTAGGGTCCCTGGGTGTCAAGGTGAGGTTCTGTGTAGCTGGCAGACAACATAATGGCTTTGGTCCTTTCATAGTAAGAACAACTGAAAGAAAACCTCTGGTACTGAGGAGAAATGACACTAATATTGCCCAAGCCCCACACCTCCGGCTCTCAGAGAGGATGGTATAGCAACTCAATGGCTGGGAACATGAGCATGTGGAAGTAAGTCAAGGAAGACTGGAAAAGACAGAGCTTCCCACTCTGGAAGCTTCCTCTAGTCACTCTGAGTATGGCAGTGGCTGCCTGTGTGGGTCTTCCAGCACAGGGCAGTCACAAAACTTGTTTCCAGTTGTGTTTCAAACATGTTTGTTTTTCCTTCCTGTAGCTGTGACCAGAGCAGTGAGCAACACGGATAGAAAAGCTACAGCTCTGGCCACTGAGCCCCCACATGTGAGCCCATCTGAAGGCCCAGAGTCTAAAGACAAAGCTCCAGAACCTGAATCAGGTAACTGTTTCTGGTTACCAAGTCCCCACTCTTAACCACTGAGAAGTTAATCTGGGCAGCCACTCCTTAGCACGGGGCGCCCAAAACAGTTTCTGAAAGACAGCAGGAAGTGTTGGGAAAGAGACAAGGATGAGGACCCCAGTGTTGGTTCCCTGTCCATTGTGAAGCTTGGGGAACAAATTGCTTCACTTAAGAATTTCCTTTGTCATCTGCCAAAGAGAAAGAGTAAAAATGACCTGGCCTACCTCATAGGGTTGTTGCAGGCACCCCGTGAGATGATTATGCGAAGGTATTTAATCAGCTTTAACATGCTGTACAAATAAATACAAAGTAGTCCTATTATGAGGCTGTAGTTCCTGGGATGGTTAGAGTGGCTTCCAGCCGAAGGTGAGCTTGTCCATAGGCTCTGAGAACTTAGTTTTCTGTGGTACAGCAGGCCTTTTGAAATGTGGGCCCAGGGAGAGATGAGTATTTTCAGCATGGGGAGGTACATCTATTTAATAGATTAAAAGGAGAGAGGGAAACACAAAAGAGACAGAAAAGAACTGCTTGCGGGTGGCAGGATGTGGGAGGAGAGCCAGCGTGTCCGGCGTGAGACTTTTCTTTCAGCCCTTGGTTGGTTGGTCCTAATCATGGCTCAGTATTCTCTTCTTCAGCAGTTTCTTTTTTTTTTTTTTTTTCCTTTTTGAAATCCTAAATTACCATATTGCATCTGAGTCAGGTACACTTCCTTTTTCAGGGCAACACTTTGGAGTCCTGAAAGCAGATTTTAACGTCCCAGCTTTGATTGACCCAGACGAGATGAAAGACCGGTTTTTGAGTGAGGTGAAACTTCTGCTCACTTCTCATTTTGATCAGTCAGAAGGCTTGACAGTGCAAAGCAGGACTGCCAAAACCAATGTATTTAGAGAAGAAGTTTTGAAAAATGAGCTCATCTGTTTCCATGGCCATTACTTTGGCTCATTGGTAATAGGTCGGCTTATGTGCCAAGATCTTTTCCAATCTTTCCTTATTTTTTCCAGAGCTCTTAGCATAGTCAAAAGGACCTAATTTGCATTTTGCCTTTGTATTATTAGCTGTGTGACCTTGGGCAAGAAACTCTCTTTCTGAGCTTCAGTTTCCTCATGAATTGGAGGAAACTGAACTCACATGGTTGATATGATTAAATGAAATAGTCTTTAAAAAGTGCTTAGCAAATTGGCCCAGAATAAGTGTTCAATAAATGATAACCATTAGCTATTATAATTCTGAATATACATATATTTCTGACATTATTTCCCTGTTCTTTTAAAATATTGTGGGATGGGAGATTGTTAAGAATTGTCTCTAAATACTGTGTTAAAGCCTCCAGCTGATTTTTGAAGATGGCCTCAGATAATTTATCAGATAACCATAGGATCTCAGAGATAGAGAGTTCTCTATAGGTCATCTAGCCAAATTCATGATTTTATAGACAAGGAAACAGATTTGCATTTATTTGATAACTTATTGCAATTTACTCATAGGCAAAAGCAATATCATCCAGGCAATTCATTTTAAAATCTCATAAACTCAGGGGGCTAAAAAGAATGTTGTGTGTGTGTACGTACATGTACAACCATAAGCACACATACAAGCCTGTCTGGGAGTGGGAAGGGGAATTGGAGAGCTTTTTGGTGCATTTTGCTATTGTAGGAAGAACAGATTTAATGAGACAATTCAGTATCTGATACATTTTTAAGAAAAATTTCAAATAATAAGACTGCAGTGGCAAGTATTAGGTCTATGGATGTCCCAGAGGGAAACCAAACTAGAAACCAGCTACCTTCTATTTTAAATTAAAGCCAATCTTGGGAAAATTTGGGTCATAATGGGCAATCTCACCTCTGTTCACCTTGGAACATATCTATCCCATATTAATGGAGAGAACTTCTCCCATATTTAAAGATGGAATTGATGGGGATGTGTGTGTGTGTGTGTGTGTGTGTGTGTGTGTGTGTATGAGGGTAGGGTACAAACTATCAGTCATAGTAACATTTTAAAGGCTAGGAAACACCTATAGCTACCTTATCCCAGTTCCAGGGACAGGGACAAAGAAAACATTGTTATAGATACTGACACTGGATTTGGATTTTGACACTGGATTCAGTTTAGCCTGACTGAAGTTACACTCCTCTGGAGAAATTGAAAAAAAAAAAAGCCTTACCCATCATTAGAGAGACTCTATTTAATTGTTGTTCTGTGTTGGTGCTCAAGAGGCACCGTACTCTTTTTTTTTTTTTTTTTTTTTTTTTAAAGTTCTCCAGTGATTCTGGTCAACAAGATAGAAATGTGGGCCCAGGAGATCATTCGCTTTAGTCTCCTTTGTCACCTTTTTTTTGCTACCACTGGCAGAGGTTGTGGCCTACCACTATTCATTACTTTCCCATTGGTGAAGGTGCTAATTATAAAAGGTAGGCAGCTGGAGAAAGGCTAAGAAAAATAAATAGTATGGCTGGACATAAAGAATACACAGGTAGACTGGGGTTAAATCCTAAGTTACCATCAACAGTTTCTCTCTTTTTGACATTTCAGATCCAAGAAGCCTTAAAGCTTACCTTAGGTCATCAGCAATTTAGACTGAAATGTATTGGCATCGAGGTAAACAAAAAAGAGAACTGATCTGGAGTTCCCTTCTCTCACAATCTTCATTGGATTTTGAGTGAATTTTAGCTTTTTAATTGCTGGTAGAACAGAATTAGAAATAACTCCAATATGAGAAAAGACTTTACTGGTGGGATTTTAGGCCCTCACCCAGCACAAAAGAAAACTACATATGGAACCTGCATTCCTGGATTTTCTAAGATGAAAAAGTAAAGCAGGAGAAGATGGGATATTTGGAAATAGTAACCTTGAGAATGACCAACAAGAAAACCTAATCCAAAGAGCAAAGATTCTGCAACAAACCCCACTGCTCTGTCTGGCGGATTGGAGAGACAACAGTGGTTAGTAAGCTAGATGGGGCCTTATAGAAATAATAAAAGGGAGGATGTTTTCTTTACCAGCCATTAGTTATTAAAGAGATTTCAAATTCTCTAGAATGAGGAGTTCTCTAAGGGTCTTACTACAGTAAATAGATGCTAGTTATTTGTCCTACATCTAAATATTTTTTGCCTGTAAGTTGGGGAACTTTAAGACACATTGCTCTTAAACTGTATCTTCAGGATAACTTTCCTGTATGCATTTTTTGTTCTTTTTTTTTTCTCCAAGTATCCTAATCACCCAGATAGGTGTGAGAAAATAGTAATATGTCAAATACAGTAGCAACTTTAGTCTGAAATGTTTAAAGTTAAAGTTTATTTGTATTCTTTGTAGGAATATCAATAAAAGACCTCAAACATTATCTGTATCTGTACATGTACAAGAACTGTCAAAAATTATTCACAGAACAAAAATAAATCTTCTTTAGAACAAACCCAGGTAATGAAATGCAGATATGGGTCTCACTTATGGAACAATCTAAGTGCTACTAGCACAAAAATATGGCTTTAAAAATAAAATCAAATCTTGGGTTTTGTTTTTCTAAGGTGTATTTCTCTTTCATGAAATAAAAAATAAATTATTTAGAGCTATCATTGTAAAATAGTCATGTGTATTAACACACTCTCATTAAGGCCCTGGAGATGAAAAACAAAATCAAATTTAGAAGGTAAATTCCTCACAGGTGTGACTCGGGTTAATGTGCTGCTGTCAGTTTGCGTTAATTTTAATGTAACTAGGAAATGTCGAAGCACCAGTCAACATTTAACCTTTCCTATTTTAATCAGCATTGCTGTGGGACAGTGGTCATTTAATTAATAAGTATTTGAAACTTCTGGTGAACTGGGAATTGAAATTTTTCCCTTAGGAGTTTAGAAATGACATAAATATGATATTTATACATAAATATTTGTAACCCCCCCATCAAACTTTGGAGGCCTCTAAAACATAGCTTCTGTAGAAATCTCCCTACAATAACAGATAAATATGGTTTCAAGTCCCAAGTTAAAAAAATTTCCTAGAGAAAAACAAGGACATTTGAGTGAAAAGTTAAGAACTGAGTAGGAAATTAAATTAAAACACCCGCTCAAATGTGGACAGAACCCACCCACCACTCTGATTTCTCCTTGGGTGGCTCACCATATTTCCAAATCTTGCTGGGCTGGTACCTGAGGATGAACTGATCAGAAACCAAAGCTACTTTCTGGATCCTACTTGCAGATCAGTGATATTCAACTTGCTTTCTATGACCCCTCCATCGCATCAGTAATGATATCTAGGGACTTGAGACAAAGTCAAACCAAACCAATTTCAAGTAATCTTAACATATATACATATAACACATATGGTACATTTTAAAGAAGAAAGAACCACTGTTATAAAACCTAACAAATATGAGCATAGAATCTAAAATACTCAAGAAAGTATGGGAATCACTGCTCTAATAAACTGAATTCACATTCAGAAAGAGGAAGCCCCAGGAATCATGAGTTTGGTGTGGTTGTGCATGTGTTGTCCACAGAAACTGCCTTTCCATATGTATTATCTGTGTACTTTAAGAGCAGGCAAAGGACATCTTCCTGTTTCCTTGAGCCTTTGAGCTACTGAGAACAGCTGCTATATATTAGTCTCCTTTTGGATCATGCATCTTTCCCAGGTTCTTTCACTCCTGAAGATATTTATTTTATCTCATGCAAATTTCATCACTTTGTCCTTCCTAAACTCAAGAGCATTCATAACTGGGTCATGGGAACAAGAGAATGCTTCTAGAACTAACAACAATCACTCAAACATGAAAAGAGATTCTATTTAAAATTCAACACTTCAACATATCTTGCTTAAAAGAAACCCCAACCTAGTAAAATAGGTCCTTTCAATGGACATGTTGATAAAAGCAAAAGTATCCCAAATTCTTGACCTCCAGGTAGAGGGGCTGGGAAGGCAACTATTTGCTGCTGAGGCAAGCAAGAGCTTTCACTACTGGGCCAGGAAAAGTGGAAAGGAATGGAAAAGAGGCCTTTTGGCTTTCCACAATTCGTAGGAGAAGGTATTCTCAAAAGGCGTAGCTGGAAATGCTCTGAAGCTGTAGTATGGGCTCTGGAGCTGATAAGTCAGGCTCAGGGTACAAGTCTAGTCTGGGGTCAAGCTTAGGGCTCAGGATCACAGAGCATTTATGCAATCCTCAAAAGGATTCCTTCCCAGAGCTCAGTCCCACAAAGAGCCTTCTCTGGTACTCCAAACTTGGTAACTGTAACTCAATCTAGATGGAAGACAAAAGAAGTACTAATACAAACTCACTTGCTGGCAATTGTTTTGCTCTAGCACTTTCAAACCATAACTGCTTTCTCTCCAGTGCACCTGGGAGGACAGTGAAAGCCAAGTGTCAGAGAACTAGATTCATAAAGACTGTAAACAGACTAAGATGTGTAAAGCTTTATATCAAAATCAAGCTAATTCTCAAGGCCTACAGCAGTTGCAGACAAGAAATCCAAGCTTTTTCTTCACTGTCCAACACCATTACAGGGGAAGGTGGGAACAGACCAGAGAAAGCTAATTCTGACAAACTTGATACCAACTTGAAAAAAAAGCAAAAAGCCATGGCAGCATAATTGCTTTATTTTACTACCCTTCTCTTTCCAACACAGGGCTCCAGACCCACCAGGAACACAGTTAAGTGCTCAAGTGTTTGTTAGTTATCTTGTTATAATCTCCCCTTTGCATGGCTTATAGTGCTGAGACTTAGGGAACAGGATAACCTGATGAAAAATAGAACTCTTTTTTGCTGCTTCCACCCAGAAAGCTTATTGCTCCAGTGATATGAAAGGGGAATATGAAGCTCTTTTCCTAAATCCCACCAACATTGTCTTTCTACATGGCCATGGCTGGTTGTCAGTTAGATAAACACTTTGCAATCATTTCACCTGGATTCCAAATTCCACTCAACCTATGTCCATGCTGTAGCCCACAATGTGGTGACATGTTGTGTGGAAGAAGGAATGTGAGACATGGCTATCTCAGTCCACCTGCTTTTCTTCAATCACTCAACTCCTCCCAGCAAAACAGGTATGCACCTACAGAAACTGAATAAGTACCAATTAAGCTATACCTCTGTAAACATCATCAACTATTGAGGCCTTTTTTTTGTACTTAAAAAAACTCTCAAAATAAATTCCATGAATTGCAGTGTTCGCTAAAGAAATACTCAGAAAAATATGTAGACAGGAGCAGGCTCAAAGGAAAATCTAAAACTTAACAACTGGCAATAATTCTGAACTCGTATCTTTTTTTTCCCCCTCTTTGTCCAAGATAACCTGATAATAGAGGGCTGCGTAATTTTCCCAAACATCTTGGGTATTTAATTTTCCAAAGCAGGTATCCCATGAGGAACTCTCACAACACAAGATGTCTTGCATCTATCAAAAACATTTTGACTTTTTGTGTCTCTCCCAAGGCCCTGATAGAGGTAAGTTTATCAGTTCTCTGAAATTCCAAAACTCAGTGCAGGACATGATCCACATTACATACTTAAGTCACTGAAATGGACAATTCTTTACCAGGTTCTCTAGGGCATGATTGAAGGCTTTTATAGAGAATGAATTAAACACGGCTAGAGCCAAGAATAGCCACAACCAAGGACATATCCACGCTTACATTCCTTCCCCCTACTTCAGAATTGGTAAATTTTTTTTTTCTATTAAAATAAGTGATTTGACCACAGAGTGTCCTCAGCTTGGAGGGAAGAGATAAGAATTTGTAAAATAACTACCAACGGTCAAGAAAATATATAAGTAGCCAAACATTTGGGCAAGAAGGCCACAGCTCAGATAAGCACAAGGGGCAGCTCGTGTTTTAGATCTTGACTGGCAGAAAGAGGGAGTATTGTAATAGCTTGTGGGCCATGGTGAGGCTACTGACATCCCATCTGAGAGAGAGCAGCACTCAGGGGGAAGGACACAAGCCTGGGCCTGCATCATCGTAAAAGGGAGTCTCTCTGGGCTTGAAGTCTCTCTGGGCTTCACTCAAAAGAGGATGCAATAAATGTTCTCTTGTCCTTTGTAAATACTCTGTTCTGTGGAGACAACTCACTTCATACTTACGGCTTCCTCAGGTCTTTTTGTTTTTTTCTCTCTCCTTTCCTTTTAAAAAATTTCCTTGAAGTTCATAAATTAAAATAAACATCATTAACTTATTTAAGAAATGTGGCTTTCTCAATATAAACAACTGCTTAGATCTTAAAGAGAGTCAAAACCCTTCCAACACTGCCATCTGACAGCATAGAAGGAGTGGACTTTTTCCATTTGTGCTGTTCTATGTACACATGTGAGTATATATGTATATATATATTTGTATATATAATGTCTGTTTAACATGAAACATCCCATAAGGATAAGGATAAGGAAGAAGACACTTCACACTTCTGGAAAAAAAAAAAAAGGAAATAAATTCACTCCCATGACTTTTCTTGTACGACGATGAAGTCAAAAACCATGATGGGTAGACTGGGTAATTACGGCCAAATCTACTAAGAGCATGGAATGGGCTGTCCTCACACTTTCAGTTTTCTTTATTTTCATAGGAGTGATTTCACTTTTAAGAGAGCAACGTTTCAGATTTGGATTTCCTTTCCAAATTTTACTGAGAGGACTAGTGGGAGAAGCAATTTAAAAATTAAAGATTGAGATAAAATTACCCTGCCCAGAGAATTGCTAGTACAATGGATATAATCTTTATTCCCAAATAAAAGTTATAACTTACAAATATAAAAAAACAATTTTTAATAGGAAATTTCCAGAGATTCCTGCTATGGTATGGTTAGCCCTTTTCTGTGTGGAAGAAAGGGTGTTTGTTTAGATGGCTGGGGACAGCGTGCTGGAATAACCTCTCCAGGGGAAGGTAACCCTGTTGGTGATGACTGGCCCTAGCGTGGAGAGGAAGGACAGAGGCTGTGTGAGGGTGGAGATGGTATGCAGAGACACATTTATAGTTTTGTAAACTCTAAAGAGGAAAATAAGCACACCCTTTATCACAACTGGGGTGAAAAAAAAAAGCCCCTTATCTAAAATGGAAAATTCCCATCTGCTATAGACAGAAGGAAATAAACATCAACAGGAGTTCAATAGAAATTACTCCTAAAGTCCAATTTTGATACAACAGCTCTTATCCGTGTCCTTTGAAAAAGTATGTTCCCACATCGGATTAGTTGTCCACCCAGAACCAGCCTTGGGAGATCAATGGGATAAATTCTGCTTGGATCTTGGGATTTCATGTTTTCCTAAGGGGCAAGGGAACCAGGGTGGGGTTTTTCAATGGGCAGATGAATCCCTGAACAATTCCTCCTGACGATGTCCTATTGCACTCCCTGTGCTCCTATCACACAGACACTTGGTCTCTAACTACTAAACCCTGGGCCCATTCTCACTCACACACAGTTCCTACTTTTCCTCCTCTAACAACTGCAGTGCTTTCAACAAGAGGAAAACAATAATAAAAATAGCAATAATTAAAAAGGTAATCTACATTATTAACTTCCTTTTGGTATATTACAGTGGTATTTTCTGTACATGGCCCAGAACTAAGTTCCCTATGTACACAGAGACATGGGGGGAAGCATCGACCTTGAAGTCTCAGCCTTATGCCCTGAAAGACAAAAGTTCCTTTCTTCATTCAAGAGTTTCTCGCCACACTGCTGTGTTGAAGTAGCAAACATTCTGTAAACCTGGTGGGGTAGGGTAAGGGCAGGGGATAGGAGAGCGGGGACATTTCCTTCTGTCTCCTCCCACAGTCTGTCTATCCACGAAGCCCGTCAGCAGCTGCTGTTTTTGAATTCACCATTCTCCGTGATGGAAAGCTTGGTGGGGTTGGTGGGGGAGATGCCATTGCGGACCTGCATGCTGTACCGCTCCTTCACTTGGGTCAGCGCGCTCATCAGTCTGGTGTTGGCAGAATCCAGGGACACGATCCGTTTTTCCTACAACACACCAATCATGGCTTTATTCAGGTAACATGCAGAAAATCGCCCCTTCATACTCTTTCTTTACCGAGTGACTGCTCTAATGCTTTCTGTCAAACAGCAGTATGTGTGATGCTTCCCAGACAAATGGAACGTCTCTGCCTCTTTCTGCACACGGGTCCAGTCTGGCTTCCGGAGCCCAGCAGGGCTCTGTTTGCTCTTTTAACTTTCAGCATAGTAGGTTTGTTATTAACAATCCCTTGGGACACTAGGAGGTCATGTAAAATGACACCATGTGTTATTTCCAACTAGGCAACAGAGGTGTCAAGCTACCTTACTGCAGTAAGTTCTTTTGGTCAATATGAAAACACGGAAATACGGTGGCAAAGAAAGAAGCACCAGAGGTTTCATTTCACACAGGAGAAGTGCACGTGATCTATGGGTTCTCAGTCCCCAAAGAGGGCACATCAATCAATCACATTTGGAAAGAAGGCACATTGTGCTCAAAACTAAAACAATACATGGTGGCAGTTTATAGTCACCAACAAAGTGAGGATGCAACAGCAAGGGGTGGGGGAAGCAGCCACAAGCTCAGACCAAGGAATTATTTGAATACGGGGAGGGAGATGTGCCGAAGGGGGATGCCATAAACAAAACACATGAAAACAAACAGAGAACACAAGCTCCTTGACTCATTCCAGCTCAGAGTTACTCCGGGGAAGCTACCCAAGGAGGAGACTGCTTTCATTTTAATTTTGAGTATCTGAAAAAAAAAAAAAATGCTTTCGAACCAATGTTTTGCAACCAAAGATTGTTGAATCTCCTCTCCAAAAAAAGGGGGGGAGGGCCAAAAATTGACAATCTGAAGGAAAGCAGGTTCATCTAAATAAAAAAAGAGATCATCCCATCAAGATAATATTGGTCTCACAAAGATTAGGCAAACCCTAATCTTAGCTTCAGCAGCTAAGTCACTCAAAACCTTCCCAATATGAAGTTATTTTTCAGGGACTAGTTAAGCCCAAGAAGGACCATCTAACCCATGCCCATGAAGCTAAAAAAGAAAATAGCATGTGAGGAACAATCCTCAAAGCCAACAAGAGCTTTCCTATCCTGGGTTTTTTCATCAGTCCAAGGAAAGCATGGTAAGGCTTAATCACTGCAGGTTCAGAGGGGACTAGGAGGACAGGGGCTCTGATGCTGAGCCTTGCCCTCAAAGCAATGGCTCTGCACCATCATTGAGCAGTGATTCCCCTCAGTCACTTTGTTCTGCTGGGAAACATGCCCCAGGAGGATGCAGAGAGGTCACTGCTCAGGGGAGAATTCAGGTAAAAGCAGATACAGCAATGAGCAATACTTCCCTTTAATCTCTGACTTTGGGAATGGGGCTGGGACCTGGAGAAGCAGTGCTGGTGGTTATAGTTTCAAAAGCATGAACGAAAATGAGCTCACACTTGTTATTATCATTTACAAAAAGTCTTCCTTTCCTGATGGAGAACTCAGTGGTAAGATACACAAAATCAGCATTATTAACTCACCATTCATCTGTTAAAAGATACCTTTTACTTTGGGAAGGTAACTTGTTTTAAAGACAAGCAAAGCTTAAAAAAAGATCTGCAAGTCTTTAAAAAATAATTTAAAAAATTATAGCCAATGGGGGGCTTACTGGAGATAGTAATTGTAGATCTTTAAAAAGCTAATTGGTGAGTGGTTACTAGAAAAGAGATGTTTCCTCGCCATGTTTAGGAATGCTCTCTAAACAGAAAAATGGGTAAGTTCTGAAATTATTAAAAAAAAAGAAAAGATAATTTAGTATTAGGATAAATTATAAGGTCCCAAATACTAAGGAATTCAGGATTGTCTAGGTTTCATAAAAAAATATGCATTCACAAAAAATTATTTAATTTTTAAAGGATCAAAAAGAAGGCTAAGAATGATCGTAATTATTTGCTGTCTGTAAGAAAAACAACTGAAGCCAAGCAACCCCCCCTACTGAACAGTGATATTTTCCAAATGAAGAAACTCCCTTTTGTCATCCCCCCCACTGCCAACCTCTCAAAATAAAACAAAAAGTAAAACAAAAATAATCAAATAGGGACTTCGGAAAGTCAACTTCAGTTGGCAAAAGGTACTCTCCTATTTCGATTCTGCCTGGATTGAAAGGCAAAACAATCTAGTTCATGCCTGACAGAAAGGATTTCAAGTGTGGGGAGCAGGAGCTGGAATGTGTAGGAGGCCAGTGCACTGGGCCAGGGCTGGGAACTGCTCAGCTAGAGAACGGACAGGTTTACTTGCCTGTTTGAATAATCTCATCTCCATTTATGACCTGTAATTTAACACAGCGGAGATATCACTTGCAACAGTAACTAGGCAGCTGCTTTGCTTCTCAAAGGAAGAAGCCCTTCTCTGTTCTCCATCTGAGACACATGGAGGGATGCTAGGGGGTGGGAGGTGGCACCTGGACTGATGGTTAAGAAATAGTCCTGTGGCACCATCAGCAGGACCCCATAGCTCTGCAACAAGGCCCAGGGCAGGTGATTCTGCCCACATCAGTGGAACACTCATCTCTCCCAGCTCCAGCTAGAAAGCATGAACTGACTCTAGGAGATAAAGAGGCTAAGTTGAGGGATGAGCCTTTTCTACAGGGCACAGGACTGTTGCGAGAGATGAAAATCGCTCACTAGGCACCTGGCTGTAGTGTTTTGGAAAAGGCAGATCTCAACTCTAGTTTAAAGAAAGCAACTGTATTCTTTATTCTTCTGTATTTCTGAAGTTATTTTTCACTACCAGTGATCCCAAGGCAGATGTCAGGGACATCAAAACATGGGTTACCTCGTTGGGAGGCTCTCAACTCCAAATATACCTTCATCTTATTGAATGATACTAGAGGGTGCTCTGCTCCCTCAAACATTTAAGACCTAAGATTTGTCCTTACAAGGGAAAGGATCTGATACAAAAAGTTATTCACTACAAAGGATGCCAAAGGATATTCAAGTCATTTGCTATAATAAGATTTCAATGTTTCAGTAAGATGACAGCTGGAGCTGGGAAACCTTCCTTTTAAGGAGACTATAATTTTCTAAAAAAACCCCTATCTTTGGTGTTTATGATTTGTGCTATGCATGGTGCATTGGATTTCAAAATGAGGTACAGAAGATCCTCCAATAATTTTTTAGGGATCTAGAGTGGGCCTCTGGCAGAATAATTTATTATACAGTAATGTCTATGTTTGAATAAGTAGTTTGTCCTAGTTAGTCAATCTTGGTATGATATGATTCATTAGTTGAGAGTGACTCTTGTAGGGGAGTGGTCAGTAAGGAACCACTGGAAATTGATCTTCATAGGTTTATTTATTATTTACTTATGTAAGTAAATAATTTATATGGAAGATGCCTCTGGTTCCACCAATACAGTTTAGGGAATCAAATCATTTGAAAACCACTGCCTTAAAGTTTAGACCCAAAATGGTGTCTAGTTTAGCCAGACCACAAATCTGATACTGGATAATTCTTTGAGGGAATGCTGATACCCTCTGGGTTAACAGAGAGAATGTCCTTACTTTACAGACTTTTGAGTCCTGGTAAATCAGATTTTTCCTCCCTTGCTTTCCCTCCTGTGACTATGAGGGCTGCTTCACACACCTCAGTCACCTCGCAGTTGGTATCAAAATAGGGTAGGGATGGGTTTGGAATCTTCTGAAACTAATGATGATGCTGTCTTGACAGGCACCAGGAAGCAAACATTGTAAACACTAGACATACCCAAGCTCCCTTTGCTTAAGATGGACAGTTTTAGACTTGCTGAAATTATTTAAAGGTTCTGCTTTTATTTCGTTAGAACCAAAATCTCTCTTGGTATGGTTATTAAAAGGACTCTTAGTATTTTTTATTGTTAATTTGGAAATCCAAAAGTGAAAACTTATCAACAACTAGTTTCCCTGACTAAATTGCCTTATTTATCCAGGTTGATTCTCTTAGGACTTGAATGATTTTTTAAAGTATGTATAGCGACATGGACTTGTATCTGTTACCCTTTTCTCACCCTATTTGGGGACACAGAGAAAGGTTTAAAACAGGACTTAGTAAGGTAATTACAGTGATATTTCTTCTTCTGATTCTCAGGAGTTCTAAATATCCTGAATCTATAGAGTTCAGGAGTCCAATATATTCTGCTCTGCCAATGACAGAGCACCATGACTCCCACTCAACGTCCAAGTCCAGAGTGTCTAAAGGAGTCGGAAGCCCATGAAGCACTCTTCCTATCGCTAAGCTTTCAACCTCACTCCCAATTCCTCTGAAGGATAACCCCCCTCCCACATTAACCCTGTAAGGAAACTAGACTAGAGGTCTAAGTGCATGTTTAAGAACATGGGGGATTCCAACATAACATGATGACTGGCTAATAGGCAGAGAAGAAAGTAGAGCAGAGAGTCTTTGCACCCATCTTTATTTCATAGCTTAGGTATATGGTATGATATTTAGTGGGGAGGGATGCAAACCTGGATGGCTTGTCTCAGGGAGGTAATACATTCAGTAGCTAAACTGGCCACATCAATACTGCCCCTGCTCTTGTTATTTGTCTCTAAGATATATAACCATATTGTGCATTGGTAAAAGTAATTAGAAACATTTCCTGCCTACTGAATTGACTCTGATCATTGACATGTCCCCATGAGCTGCTCTTGATAGTCATCACCCCATCAGTGTCCCAGGTATAAACTACATTTGAGCGGGGGGCCCAGGTTTTAATTTCATCAACATTTGCTTGTTTTGAGTTCCATCAAAAGAGGCTCTCTCTAAGCACAGTGCCAACAAAGAAGGGCAGCCAAGAGAATTCCAAGCATCACTGCCAAACCCTGAAACCAAAAGAATAACATGGAAAGATACCTTCTACAGCCCTGTCTTCCCCATAGTTCCCCTACTGTCTGGGGCTAGAGGCTGATGGCACAGTGGACGTGACTGACAAGACCGTGAACATCACAGCCAAGCAATGGTCAGTGGAGGTCACAAGCCAGACACATGCAGTGTACTTTTCACAGTTACCCTTTCAGAAAAAGTCCTCCTTTCCATGAGGAAAGAAGTAAACCCCATCATGCACTAGGTTTAGATTTGTCAAGCAACTGCACTAAGCACACTAATACTTTGCTGGTTTAACAGACTTGTCACCAGTAAGTAAAGGAAAAATAATAGAGGTCACATCTTAATCTTTAAAAGTTAATGCCTAAAGTTTTCCAATGACTCGATTTCCAGTAGGTGCCCTAGCATTTGCAAAGGGTGGGAAGTCAGGGAATAGCAGTTATGACAAACAAGTGTGTTCTACTAGATCCAAACCTGCTTACCTGGGCATCAATTATTTTCTGCTTTGCATCAATAACTGCTTGCATCTCGGCATGATCCTTTTTCAATTCTTCTTCCACAGCCATTAGCCTAGAATGGGGCAGGAAGGAGATAGCAACATCTTCAAAGAGAGAGCTAGCTAATGCAGGGAAGGAACTCAAAACTCAATGTAGGTCAGTATTTCTACTGCCTCCCAAGAAAACATCTGTGGCAGAATCCCCTGCATTTCCATCCCCTTTGGAACAGTACTTCCATAATCACCTCCTGCCTCTCCTCCATCAGATCTCTCCTCAATACAACCTGTTTTACCTTAAAATATCAAATTGACCAACAAAAACAAATAACCCTTTTAATCTCAAGTTACCTTGTAACAGCTATCTACCCTTGCTCCCTGCCCCCCAGAACAACAGTTTAATAAAAGATACTCTATACTTACTGGGTCTGCTTTCTTTCTCATCCACTGTTCACATCTTCACCATTTGATGTTTAATTCTCTGAACCTGTTCTAAAATTACCTCCACACTCCTAAAACAATAAGCCTTTTCTGTTTTCAATTTACTTGACCTGCACAAAGCCACTGGACAAGAGAATTGTCAAATGACAATACTGGAGCAGAGTCCTTATGAGCTTGGACTCTGCAGGTTCATAGTCTGGCTTCAAATCCTGCCTATACCACTTGGGCAAGTGACTTAATGAGTTTGTTGGCCTGTTTCTCTATTTGTAAAATGAGAATGATAATGCCTATTTCAAAGGTTGGCATTAAACAAATTATCATTACTAGATTAAACAAATTATTATTGTAAAGTACTTAGGAAAGGACTTGCTTGGAGTAAACATGCTCCCTCAGGCTCCCTCAGGCTCCCTAAGTATCCTTAACACTCTCGGTTCTTTGGTGCTAAAGAAAGCCAACAGAACTTCCTTCCACTTCTCTGGACTCACTAGCTAAGTTAGTCCTGGACCGGATATAACAACTTAAATGTTGCAGACCCAGTTCTCTACTATTTCTCAAGTAACTCACTAAGTTTTTACTTTTTCTAATTGCTATGAGGAAAGGAAAACAGACTACTTCTATCTTCCAAGGAAGTGCACGCAGGCCTCACATTTAGAAAATTTTAAGAGGGATAGCCAGTCTCACATTTGTACCAAGTGCCAAAAGCATACATGGAGTTGAAAATGGCTCTTGCTGCCATTCCTTTAGAACTCTTTATCACCTTCTCACTTCCTTGTACCTAGAAGTTGCCCACACCACCATATGATCCTCAAACCTGCTGATGATGCTCTTCATCTGGCTGTCTTTCTCCTCCTGCTGCCTACGCAGCCGCTCCTCACTGTCCTCCAACCGGGCCTTGTACTCCAGCAGCAGCTTCTGCATCTGCTGCTCCTGCACCAGCAGCCGGCGTTCATACTCCTCCAGCCGCCGGCTGGACACCCTCAGGCGCTCCTTCAGCTTTGTGATTTCCTGTTCATACTAGAGCAGAGGAGAAGAGGCAGCAAAGACAAGGAGAGAAAACTCGAGTTACACTGGTTTTAAAAATAGGTGAGTTGCTTTTTCTGTGAAGAAACCCTAAGTAATGCAGCTGGAGGTTGTCTGATCTGCCATTCCATATGCTGCCAATGTTCTTTAAAATTATCAACAGGCATAATGTTAAGGGAGCTCTGCCCACCTCCTAAAATTACATATTTAATCTTAACTTGGCATTCCAAATATATATTTTTGTCTCTCTCTCCACATTAAACTACCAGTTGCTGCAAGTCACATCCAATCTGTGATTATATCAAATGGGAGCAAGAAAAAAAAGATCAAACACTCAGAAACCTGACAAATCACTTAAAATAAGCCAAAGCCAGTTGTCTACAAGAGAAAATTTCTGTATCATCATCTGCACTGTAGGATTTCTGACATATCTTGGTTCATCAATCTGCCACTCCTTCACTCTACCTGAAGCCTTTTAAAGAACAGGCAACATTAATGTTAAGCCACTAACTCAAAAATAGAATTTTAGGGGAGAGCAGGCTATTGCTGTTTTCCCATACCTAGGAAATATTCAGGTCACAAGCACAAAGCAAAGACCTACAAGCTCTCCAAGGATGATTAATATTGCCGTTTGGCCCATTTTCATGATGTGGTTCATTGCCCAATTTGGTACTGCTTGCAGGAACATATGTTTGTTTTCTCACTAAAGCTTTATATAAATTTATATAAACTAACACTTCATAAGAAATTTTCACTAAAGTTTTATATAATTTAATGGTTACAGGGCCCTTTCTTGTACTGAAGTGGCTATATTTGGGGCCTGAGTACTAGAATGTCAATTTTTCTAGGTGGAAAGAAAAGTATTAGCTTTTTTTGTGATGGGATCCTTAAGTCCATTAGGAATTAATGACAAATTTGTATGCTGCTTTGTAAAATGCAGTCTATTTTCACATTATCTCATTTAATTGACAACTTGACAGCTAGCTTCTGCTTATCCAACACCATAATCCCAAACTGCACCTGTTAATCCAGCAAGTGAAAAATGACAATTTTTATGACACTATGAAGAGGTAGAGTGTATCAATAAGCAGAGTTTAGGTTTGTACTGATAAGTAGAAGTGTCTTATCTGGTTATTAATAAAATGAGGTAATGCCATACATAATGTCAAAGTTCCTGCTTGATAATAGTTTTTGATGTCAATTTTACGTTTTATAAAAATAAATGAAACAAGAGTGCCTTTTAAAACATATCTATAGGGCTAGAAGTTCTTTATTCAGAAAAGGCAACAACGAAAAAGACAAAATACTAAGACATAGGAAGGAAGTCTAGTTCAAGGATAATTGTGGTCTTGGTTGAAGACTATCAATTACTTTTTTAAAAAGATTTATTTATTTGTACAAGAACTAGGGTACAAGCCAGAGGTGTGGGGGTGAGAAGATTCACCAGAGACAGAATGGGGAAGAGAACAGGCAGACTGACTGAAATACACTGCTGAGGGGAGCAGTGGGCGAGTCAGGAGAGGTCTGCTGCACCATGTGGGTAGCTCCCTGGCCAGGGATAGAACTCGTGCTGCACTGGCTGTGGATAGCTTCATAGGTTGCGTCTTAACCCCTTGCATCACCAGGGAGGCCCTCAATTATTTTTTAAAAACATTAAATATTCATCCAAAATAACAAGAAATGAATAGCAAAGTATTCTTCAAATTTGGCCAACTTACATAAACAGAATTAGAGCTACCCCTCCTCCCTCAGCTTGATGAATGTTTCCTGTTTATTTTCACATATAGACATGGCTGAGCTTTTATACAGATATATAGTTGATGGTTAATACAAGAGGTGGAGCTGAAGTTGGAGGGAGAGATTATGCTCTTGGGCTAGGCAACTTTTTGGTGGCCTATCACTGTCGGAGTTATATGTCACAAAAGACAGATTAGGTTCTACCTTTTCAGCATGCTTGGCTTCATCTTGATTTTGTTCAGTTTCTTCCACATCCTCTTCATACTGCCCATTGTTCAGAACCCAAGCTGCTGTCCTCTCTACTGGGGACATTGTGGCAGAGTCCACAGGTGACTGAACCTGCATCAGAAACACTTATTAGCATCTCCCAAAATACCTCAACCACTATGTTTCACAAAGAGAAGTATTCTTAGAAGACATAACTTTGTCATCAACACTATGCAGCCTAAGAAATATTTTATGAATGCCAGGGTTGGGTGGGGAAATAAATCATTTGTATAAAAATAAACTATTCTGAATATCTGTTAGACTGCATCACACCCAAGAAACCCCCATTTTTACCCTCCAAAGACAGCCATAATTATTCATCTGTCCAGTAGTTCAAATTACCTAATAAAATTACAATGACAGAAAGGGGAAAGAAAACACAACTTAATGATTGATTGCTCAGTTAAGGGCATGTCTGTTTCACCCAAAGATGATCAGGAACAAGGAACTAATTAATGCTGAATTAATGCTGAACAAATTCAAAAGACAGCTATTTATATATCATAAAACCAACTTCTTAGTTTTCACATTAATAGTTTAGAGAAAAGTAAGTGTAATTGGTCATTTTTATAGAGCATTGACTTCTTGATGGATTAAGACCACACTCAGAAGTTCTGTATTTTAGAACTGTTTCTTTTCTTTTTTAAAAGATTTATTTTTATTTATTTAGGCAAGGAAGAACTGGGGTATAGGCCACAGGTGTGGGGGGTGAGAGGACTCACCAAAGACAGAGAAGCAGAACAGGCAGATCTACTGAAATACACTGTTGAGGGGGAGCAGCAGGCAAGACAGGAGAGGAAAAGGGGAAATGGGGAGGTTCCAGATTCCTTGCCCCTACCCCTCCAAGGGAGGGTAGAGCTGAGTAGCTTTTATCTTGATTTTGATTTTACTCTTTTCATCCCAGACTTGTCTGGCTGTTTCTGACCCTTTTCTATGGGTCCCTGCTGGAATGTGCCCTAGACTTGTGGCAGGCTTTTGGGTCTTCTTTTGGGCCAATCCTGTTTGGGTGGACATTTACCCATGCTGAGATGGGTAACTTCGGGTGCTTGATTTGGAAATTATATTCTTTGTTTTTTCTGTATGGCACACTAATTGTATGTAAGTTCTTCCATTAAAGGTCTATATATTTTGTCTTGATGTAGTGGATGACAGAACCTATTTAGAGCAGGTAGGTTTGGGGGTTCTGGGGTGCACCTCTCCCTGCCCTTTAACAAAGTCTGTTGCGCCATGTGGATTAGCTCCCTAATGGGGATGGAACTCAAGCAGCAGTGGCTGGCAATAGCTTGATAGCACTAAGATTTTAACAGTTGCACCACCAGGGAGGCCCAAGAAGAGTTTCTTGATGGAACACAGGATCAATACAAGGAAGACTGGATAGTCTAAGAGATATTTCTATTTGATTAGGATAGCTAGCTAAACTGCCCTTTCCAAGCAATTAAGAATTCAGTTTTAAGAATTCTGTAAGGCAATAAGAATTCTTGCCTTGAGTAGCTATTCTGTTGTTTAAATTAAATTACTTAATCTGTTAAATACTCTTCCTATCTACTGAAAAGAGACACTACCCCTATCACCATCATCTTCTGTTCTGGCCATCTTCTAGGGAGTCGTAAAGATTGACTAAGATAATGTATATGAAAGGCCTTTGGAAAATACAGAGTACTACTGAGCTTAGATGTTATTATTAGAATATTTCACTGAACATTACTATTATGTTAGAGCATTGGACATTAGTGCTTTCTCAACAAGGAAGATGTGCCGGAAATGCACAATATCCTCACCACCACCTCCTATCTCCTCCAACCCTGGTCTGCCTGAAGGATGAAGGAAGGAATAAACTTTGTGAGTTAGTCTTCTATTTTGAGGACCAATACTTTATACATCTCATAATTGAACAGAATTTTCTCTCTCATGCAGAGCAGTATACATCATTCTGGAATAGTACCCATTTAAACTCTAAATAAATAGAAATTTTAGAAGAAAATGCATATGCTGACTTTGAGTCTTAGAAAAACTAGATCAAAAGATTCATGCAGAAACTAACACATTACCAAAAATTGGCTGGGAGAGACTTCAAAAAATATATATACAGAGGGTACTTCTTAAAGGTTTGAAGAACCTGGTTTTGGTTGATTTACAAATACATCACACTATATATCAACAAAAAGTGGCTGCATGCCTGAGGCACACACAATTGTGAATGAATTTCTAGAAATTCTTTCCTTAAAACCATTCTCTCCATTGTATAAAGAAACATGTAAACATGTCTTAAACTGCAGTACCCTCAGTTCTTCAAAGCTCATCTCCATCTCTACTAGTTGTATTTCTTACACTTCATTCATGTATCACTTTCATTATCTTTGTTACAGCTTATCTCTGATATATTACTATCTTTTTTTAATTAAAGATTTATTATTCATTTATGCATACAAGAACTGGAGCACAGTCCAGAGATGCAGGGCAGGGTGGTGGTGAGAGGATTCACCAGAGACAGAGTGAAGAACAGAACAGGCAGACTGGGGCCTCACTGGTGGCACAGGGATTAAAGACAGTGCTATCAAGCTATCCCTATCCACTGCAGCACAAGTTCTATCCCGGCCAGGTAGGAAGCAACCCATATGGTGCAGCAGACCTCTCCTGTCGTGCCCGCTGCTCCCCTCAGCAGTGTGTTTCAGTAGATCTGCCTGTTTTGCTCCCCCAGTCTCCCTGGTGAATCCTCTCACCCCCTGTACGTCTAGCTTGTACCCCAATTCTTATATGCATAAATAAAATAAATCTTTAAGGAATAAAAAAAGAACAGGCAGACTGACTGAATTACACTGCTAAGGGGAGCAGCGGGCAAGGCAGGAGAGGTCTCCTATGCTGTGTGGGTAGCTCCCTGGCTGGCCAGGGATTGAACTCATGCTGCAGAGGCTGCGGGACAGCTTCATAGCTCTGTGCTTAACCCCTTGCACCACCAGGGAGTCACTATTACTATCTTTTTAAGCCAACTTTTCCAGTTAGCTAAATTCTTATGCTAAATAATACCAGTAAAATCATGTTTGATGTTATATATATCTTCTTTATTGATACACATTTATATTAATAGTTATATTTTTTCTTTTCCCTTTTAAAAAGTTATCTTATCCTAATATGTGTTAAAATAATTACATGATTAATTAAATAAATATTCTGTATACTGAGTATCACACTTTGGGAGCAATGGCCTACTATAGGAATCAGTATCATCTATAAAAGGAAGATAATAATTATGGACCTCCCTGGTGGTGCAAGTGGTTAAGATGCAACCTCCAGAGTTGTCTGCAGCTACTGTAGCACGAGTTCGATCCCAGCCAGGGAGCTGACCCACATGGCGCAGCAGACCTCTCCTGGCTTGCCCTCTGCTCCCCTCAGCAGTGTATTTCGGTCAATCTGCCTGTTCTGTTCCTCACTCTGTCTCTGGTGAATCCTCACATCCCCCGCATCTCTGGCCTGTACCCCAGCTCTTATGCGCATAAATAAATAAATAAATCTTTTAAAAAAAGGAAGATAATAATTACATGAAAAGTTATTACGAGAAACAAATGAGTGAGCATCAAAAGCACTTGGTAGACTTCCAGTTTCTCTCTCTCTCTCTCTCTCCCCCCCTCCTTTCAACCTCCCTCTCTCTTTCTTCCTCCCTCCATCTACTGGATTTTATTTAATTTTCTTCTTTTTTAAAGAATTATTTATTTATGCACGCAAGAGCTGGGGTACAGGCCAGAGATGTGGGGGGTGAGAGGATTCACCAGAGACAGAGTGGGGAACAGAACAGGCAGACTGAATGAAACACACTGCTAAGGGAAGCAGTGGATGAGACAGGAGAGGTCTGCTGCGCCATGTGGGTTGCTCCCTGGTGGTCGGGGATCGAACTCATGCTGCAGAGGCTGCAGATTGCTTCATAGTGTGGTGTTTAGCCCCTTGCACCACCAGGGAGGCCCATCTACTGGATTTTAAAGGCAGAGCACAAAAAATTATTTTAGTGTTGGTAATGAAAATTAATAAAGGGGTTTAGGTTATTATTTGATACATGTATACCTGAAAGGCAAAAAAGAATGTGCCCTGGGTCATAAAAATTAATATAAAGTCAATGTTTAGGGAGACAAATGCTTTTCAAATTTTACAATATTATTGCTTTAGCACAGTGCGCAGAGGAAAACTGCTTTTCTGTGAAACCAGAATTTTCTATTCAATTACTGTTTGAAATAAAGATACTAAAACTAGTAACAAGTTGACTATTTGGTATTTATTACTTCAAGGCCGCTAACTCAAATAGGTTTCTGCTTTATATAGTTAACAAGATGCGATTTCACTGAACCTTCTTTCCCTGTGATTTGTTATTGATAACTATTTTATTGAGGGCTTTTAAATGCAATGCAAACTAATGGAATTCCTCAGAACACGCCAAGGAGGATCTTAACTCCTAAAAGCTTATTAAAAACAACAACAGAAATCCTGGGGCAATCTAGGTTTTAATTGTTAAGTGAGAAGCCCTAAAAACAAAGTACTAACCATTATTAGTCAGAAGGACTAACAATGTCCAATGAATTAGGTAAGACTGTACAATCAGAACTGGCATTTGGGCCTGCTCTTATTTTACTGGTTGAATCTGATTTTCAATCACTTCCTAATATACAGCAGCACACTGCATGGCATATGGTAGGTCAGTGACTGTTGAAAAAAATACATCAGACCAATTATAACTATTGTTTGTATTCATGATACAGTCTTTACATACTTATAAAAAGATGGGAAAGTAATATTGAACAAATCAAATATAGTTATTGTGCTAGATTGGAAGAAACTAGAGATAATTTTGTTTCAAAGTTATTTTTTATTATAACATGGTCTTCATATGAGATAATTATATGTCTCAGACATATTCTCTATTGGTCTTATGTGTGTTGGTCTTATTTCCCAGTTAGGTTGCCAATGCTTGAGGGACTGTAACATATATAATTTTTTGCATGGTAGTGCCTAGTTAAATGAATAATACATGTGCAACAAAATATTACTTGTTTATCAATATTCTGGATACTCTTTGGAATTCATTGCTAAAGGATAATTTATTACTTAGAGAAGGATACTTGGTGTTTTTCCTCTAATCCTCTGGAAGTGTTTCAAAGGCTTTTCCTCAATGCTGATTCCATCTTTATAAGCTGGATAGGTAACCAAATTTATTACCTGTACTTTATAAAAGTAAAAGAATTTGAGAAAAGAGGTTGGTAAGTGGTTCATATCCAATCTTGCTTAGCTATAGCCTTAGGAAGGGTGTTTATATTCACTGACTTTCAAAAGGATTGTAACAGGGTGGTCCCCAGGAAAGGGGGAGATTCCAGGTTCCCTGCCCTACCCAAATGGAGGGTGGAGCTGAGCAGGGAGAGAAGAAGCTGAAGAGGAGACTGAGGAAGGAAGCAGGATGGAGCCAGAAGGAGACCTGGAGGAGGCGCATGGAGCCTAGAGACACGTGAAGAAACTGCGCTTGTCTTTTGGTCGTGGACTGGGTGACACAGATGTGGGTGAGAACCGTGGGGAGGTGACAATGGTGGTTTTTGTCTTGATTTTGATTTTGCTCCTTTCCTTCCAGACTTGTCTGGTTATTTCTGATCCTTTTCTGTGGGTCCCCACTGGAAGATGCTTTAGACTTGTGGCAGGCTTTGAGGTCTTGCTCTGGGCCAATCCCATTTGGATGGACTTTTACCTATGAGGAGATGGGTAACTTTGGGTGCTTGATTTAGAAACTATATTCTTTGCCTTTCTTGCATTGTTTCCTAATTGTATTAAAGTTCCTTCCCATTAAAGTCTCATATGTTTTGTGTTGATGTGGCGGATGGCAGAACCCATTTAGAATAGGCAGGACCATGGGTTTTGGGTTGCCCTCTCCCTGCCCTGTAACAGGATCATTAAAGAAAATGAAGTGTGAAAAGAAAAAGGAACAGGAATTCCCATTAGGAATTTCTCTATTTTGAGTGTCCGGTTTCTCTGGGAAAAAGAACAATGCTTTAGGGCAAAAGGGTCCAACAGCAGTTTTACTGACCCAACAGTTAGTCATAGCTTGGCTGTGCTGAGGGCAATTGAGGACAATTCTGTTCCCTGTTCCTTGCTAGTATTTACAAGCTATAAACAAGACTTGTTGGTTTCGGTTCTTTATAGTCTGAAATATTCAGGTTCCTATATCTGAATAATATGTGTGATAGCAACACCAAAGAAAAGGTTAAGTAAATTATTAAGTAAATGCTAAGAGTCCTTGAAGAAGTTAATTAGGAGGGTTCAACAAACCCAAATGCGAAAACTGTAGCACCATTCCAATAGGCCTGCCAAATACCTACCTTCAAAGACCCTCTTCAAATTTAAATTTCTAAGGTTAGGTAACATGCTGAATCTAACAACTCATATTTTGTAAGTAATGTAAAGAAAACTCAAAATGTGAGGCCAGAGAACGTGATACATGAAAACAAAATTGTAAAACTGTATACCTGAAATTTACACAGTGCCTTAAACCAATGTTACCACAATAAAACACACACACACACAGAAAAGAAAATGGAGAGGAAAATGAAAAAAAAAAATCCAAAAAGAGACAGAAATGTGTAAAAAAGATCGGGACAATTTCCTAAGAAACAATTCTCTGTAACTTGTTTCACTAGGATTTTACTTATTTCCTCCTCACTAGATGAAGCAGACTGAAGCCAGTCACGCTGCCAGCAATGGCTGAGCCTTTGTGCTAAGATACAAATGGAATTTGCATGGGACAAAGCTACCGATAATTACAGTCGCCTACAGAATAATTCCCACAAAGAAATCCTCTAGTTTTGGGGAGAGAAGAATTCCCAACACAATTTGCAATTAAAATATGTAAAGGAATTTGCCTTAAAAATGTGCTGATTATACAGAACTTCAGAAGCAGCATGGGCAATGCGAAAAGCAAGCAAAAAACAGAAAATTAAGGGAAAAATTAAAATAAGTCAAGAAGAATAAACCTCCTGCACAGAAAGTCAGTTTAGAAAAACCAGAAACTTGAGCAAAGTACAATGACGGCACCCAAAACACATAAATAAAGATAAATAGTTAAAATTTGGCTAGGACATCTACTCATAGTTGTGGCTCATCATGTGAGAAATCTTTATTTCTATTTTTCCTTTATTGAGGTAACATTGGTTACAACACTTCATATGATTTAGGGGAATAGGTTCACACCTCCTCAGATGTATGTTAACACCCTTCCCCCACCATCCAAGCACTGATAGTCCTTTACTCTAGCCCACTGTGCCCCCTCCCTCCTTTGTTCCAACCCATCCCCCCTCCCCCAGTAGCCTCACTTCTGGTTGCTTGGAGACTGTATGCATTTCCACCTCTATCCATCTAGCCTTCTAGTCACTCAAAGGCATGTGTACCAAGCTTTATAGTTTCCTACAGGAGAAATACTAAGAATGACAACTGGTTCCAGACAATCACATAAAAAGCCTTTTTAATTTATAGTATTAATAAACAATCAGTCTGAGTCGCAGGCCCTGGGAATTGAGAACTACCTGACACCAGAGTAATGGGCAGTAAGTATAAGTAGAAGAAAAAAATTTAATTCCTCTTTTCTGTCTAGAGCTGGACCTAAGTCAATTTCTGAAAAGTAGGTGAAGGGTGCTTTCCTGTCCCTCTCTGCCAATCTGGCAAACGTCTCTAACTTGCTACCTCAACCTCAGGGCCTTCAGGTTTGCATCCACCAAATATTCCATCTTAAAATTGCTTATTTTTTCATCTCTTCCCTGTAAGTGCATTAATATTCTGAAAGCAGTTGATCTCAACTAGATGTTAACATAAAAGCAATATATGGAAACTAATTCAAACTAAGGTATGACTGATAAGCATCCTAACATACCAGTTAAATGGATATAGATGAGATAAAAAGAAAAGTATCTCAATATGTATCTTCTTTTCACTTTTCTTTAAATAAAAATGCTTATTAAGTCAAATGAATTGGTGAAAACTCGGAGACTATTAACAAAATAAAAATGAAAAATTTAAGGCTGAAAAAAGGTTTATTTCTTAAAAAAGAATGACTAGCTAGGAGTTGTGCCCCAGAAACCTGTTAGTGATAATGTTAGGGGGAAAAGGATGTCCCAAAGCAAATTCCATATAGGCTTTGTGGACTCCACCCCCACACCAGGTCAAAGCCAAAGACACTGGGAACTCCAAATCCCATCACCACCAAAGGGAAGGTGGCTGGCACCTGATACAAAAGGCAGACACGTGGGCTTTGGGGATCCCCCATTTTGGCTCTCCACCAGCTCGCAGCGTCCGGCCAGCTCTGAGAGTGACTTTGGGTTTCCAGGTCGTCGGATCGGGTAGGACGCATTAAAGACTTTATTTCCCTATTTTCTCCCTGAGTTGTACATTTTCCTTATTTCTTTTTCTCTTGTAAATAAACCTTTTATTAACCCTTTTGTGTGTGTCTGTAGTAGAGTATTCATAAGTCCTTTTAAAGCGTGCGGGTGAGGACCCACAGCCAGGAACCCGTTTAATATCGGGGTTGCTCTATAACAATAAAAGCTAGGTTATGCACACTTTTCATTCCTTCCACTACTTCTGTATATAGGATTATGTAAATGTTCTAATTTTTGTTAAAACTATCAGTGTAGGGGTAAGGGTCTCTGATTATAACAAAGTGGAGGCAGAAGCAAACAAATCATTAAATACCCACCTTAAAAATGCAAATATATTAAAAAGCTAGATTGGGGTTTTACTGCAGTTTTTTCAAAAGGAATTGTCACTGAACCCTTCTAATCACAAAGTTCTGTAGTGCTTATAAGTAGATTAGGTTTCAAACGTTTCCTAGGAAAAAAGTCTTTTTTTTAGATGAAAGTAAGATGTATCTATACATATATATATAAAACACACACACACATTCATAAAGTTATATGTTTGTTTCAATCACAAAGTATGCATTGGTGTCTCAAAATTTAATCTGTAAAAAAGAAATGATTAAATTATTGGGAAACCTTAGCCAAAAAAAAAAGTTTTGGAAATCTTCTGTTAAGATTACTTGTGAGACAAACTGGGTTTGCCCATGTAAATGTTATAGAGCAACCCCGATATTAAACGGGTTCCTGGCTGTGGGTCCTCACCCGCGCGCTTTAAAGGGACTTATGAATACTCTACTACAGACACACGCAAAAGGGTTAATAAAAGGTTTATTTACAAGAGAAAAAGAAATAAGGAAAATGTACAACTCAGGGAGAAAATAGGGAAATAAAGTCTTTAATGCGTCCTACCCGATCCGACGACCTGGAAACCCCAAAGTCACTCTCAGAGCTAGACAGACGCCGCAAGCTGGCCGAGGGCCCCAAAATGGAGAGAGAGCCCCCAAAGCCCACGTGTCTGCCTTTTGTATCCACCTGGCTGCTTAACCCCACCCTCAGGTCCCAGCCACCTTCCCTTTGGTGGTGATGGGATTTGGAGTTCCCAGTGTCTTTGGCTTTGACCTGGGGTGGGGGTGGAGTCCACAAAGCCTGTATGGAATTTGCTTTGGGACTGCCTTTTCCCCCTAACAATTCCCCCCTTTCACTTTTTGCCACCATTTCCATGGTGATGAAGATCAAATATATGGAGGTTGGGATGCAGTCTCAGATGAACGTTTTGTCAGGTTCCAGTGTGAAAGAAAACCAGTCTCTCCAGGTATTTGTCCATTGTGGAAAGCAAAAGTCCTCCACTCCAGGAAAAAATAGTTCATCAGTTTAAGCCAAAAAAAAATCTGGAGGCGTTAGCCAAAACAAGTCAGCAGATATGTAAAAATTTCAGGAAAAAAAAATCTTAAAATGGTTCAACTGATGTAAAAACACAAATTTTAACCTCTCAGTATCTGGTATGTATGTAAATTGTCAATGGTGATTGTCACCTTGTAATATTGTATAATTCAATTGTTTCACATCTACAGAAATTGTTTCTGGAAATATAGGGAAAAAAGGTCTCAACAGATTCCTATTGATGGAACTGTTGAGAGTAAAACTTTCTTACAAAGGACTCAATAGACCTGGAAATACACCTGACATTTAATAAGGTTTCTTTGACATAATACTGGAACTTTTTTTTTTATGCATTCTGTCCTGAATCCACGAAATTTTTGTTTTGTTTTGTTTTGTTTTGACTAACCAGGATCTGCAGAAAGGTTGTAATTTTTTTCCAGCAAAGCTAACTTGTCACATTTTCTCTCCCCTTGATACCAACACAGCATACAAATAGTGGTAGTAATTTTTGCTACTTATTTCAGAGTCTGTTTTTGCATAACTTCCATAGGGATTTTGTCTGTTTTAACGAAAATTGGACGCAAGTTTGATTGTGTGGCTTTGTGTGGAGTTCTTCCAAAAAGTTGAAAAAGAGCTGAACCAAGAAGAGGAGAACCTGTTTGCCTTGTTTGTAGGGTTCCAGAGACCTCCAAAGAAGGTGAGGAAGCTTGCCTCCATTGGCAGGACTGGACAACCCGGCCAACGAAAATGCCCTGGTACCCTCGAGAAGAGGAAAGCCCAGGTGGAGTCTGATGAGACCAACTTTATACCTGAAGCCTACATTGACTGGATGCCGCCGGTTCGCTCTGATCCTGTATGGAATATTTCAACAAAGCCAGCTAAAATTGCTGTTAGTTATTTCTACTCTGTGATTTTATGCAAAAATAGAAAAAATGGTTTAAAAGTAAATTTAGTTTGCAAACTTTTGCTATGCTGTTAAAAGTTTGGGATCAAGGTTGAGAAAATTTGTGTTTTACATCAGTTGAACCATTTTAACATTTTTTAACTGTGATTTTGATATATTTGCTGTCTTGTTTTAGCCAATGCTCCAAATTTTTTTCTTTTGGCTTGGATAATGGACTATTTTTAAGTAATGAAACTGTCATACTGGACATTCATAGACAATGCTGCTGACTAATTGTTGCTTCTCTTACACACATTGTAACCCTAAAAAAGACTGTCTCCTAAGACTACACCCTGAGATTGTGCCACCATAGATATGGTGGAATAAAAATTAAAAGGGGGATTGTAACAGGGTGGTCCCCAGGAAAGGGGGAGGTTCCCTGCCCCACCCAAGGGAGGGTGGAGCTGAGCAGGAAGAGGAGAAGCAGAAGAAGAGACTGAGGAAGGAAGCAGGATGGAGCCAGGAGACCTGGAGGAGACGCATGGAGCCTAGAAACACGTAAAGAAACTGCGCTTGTCTTTTGGTCGTGGACTGGGTGACACAGATGTGGGTGAGACCTGTGTGGAGGTGACAATGGCAGCTTTTATCTTGATGTTGATTTTGCTCTTTTCCTTCCGGGCTTGTCCAGTTGTTTGTGACCCTTTTCTGTGGGTCCCCACTGGAAGATGTTTTAGACTTGTGGTAGACTTTGGGGCCTTGTTCTGGGCCGATCCCATATGGATGGACTTTTACCCACGAGGGGACGGGTAACTTTGGGTGCTTCATTTAGAAACTAGACTCTTTGCCTTACCTGTATTGTTTCCTAGTTTAATTAAAGTTCCTTCCCATTAAAGTCTCCTATGTTTTGTGTTGATGCGGCGGATGGCAGAACCCATTTAGAATAGGCAGGTTTGTGGGGGTCTGGGGTGCCCCTCTCCCTGTCCTATAACATAAATAGTACTACAAGAGATTTTTTAAATGTTTAGAATGTTTGTCAACCACCTGTGTTTCTGTCTTTTTACCATTTGCCTTTATCTTGCCTCTACAGATGTTCAGTTGTTTATTTTTCTAACCATTTCCAGGAAAAGACCCATGGGAGTTGGTATTTCCAGAGGGAGCTGGGGGATGGAGTAAAGAGCAGTTTTGTTAAGCTCTTGGCTTAGAATGCAAAAGTTTATTCCAGAAGTGCAAGAAAAAATAAATTGATGATTAATGATTAGTATTTCCAAAGTATATTCTAGCTGATCTGGCCTCTAGAATTCAAGGTTTGTTTCTAATTAATCATTCAAGACTATGCATCTGCTCTTAGTGGAAACTGAGGCTGTAGCTGCTGCTGGCAGAGCAGGAAAGGCCCTACCTGGTTGTTAGAGAGTGTCCTAAGGGAAATGAATCAGGCTATGCTTGCTTTGCAGCCTTACCTAACCAGAAGCCTCCCACACATTTCATTAGCTCTTCCCTTTTCAAGGCTGCAGAATATATTTTTAAGTAGAATCCTTGGTAGCAACTGGATTTCTTAATGATTTATATATAAAGAACAAGTACTTTGTTGGACCAAGTAGAAGCCTCTGGCACTCACCCTTACCTGCTGTGTCTGCTGTCTCTGGATGGCTCTCACTTTGGGAACAGGGCTCTCTCTGGAGGATGAAGACTGCTGCCGGGACCGACTCCCATTCTGCACAGGTTCAGCCACCAGGGCTGCAGATGCCACGGACATGCTCCCGGTGCTACGTAAGGAAGCACTGTGTGGCAAGGATGGCGGGGCTTTGGCTCGGGCACCTAACCCAGCCTGGTCCACTTTTCGGATTTGAGCCTGTCCAGTACTATTTTGCCGTGGCAGGGCAAGAGGTATGTGTCTGTCTGGCACAGTGTGCCGTCTGGAGAAGTCCTCACTCTGAGTGCTACGTTTGGTAAAATCTTCCATGCTGCTATTGCTGGGTCCACTGAGCTTGAAGTCTTCACTATTACTTTGGCTTCGGGAACTGGCAGTGCTTAAGTTCTCCAAACTCGAATCCACAGAGGCCTTTGGCATTGTTGGAATTGGGTTATTGAGGTGATAGACCGGGTTCTGGAATGACAAGGGCTGGAGAGTTCCTGGCTGGCTCAAGGCTGGATGCAAGGGCCTTCTCACTTGGGGTGCACTCTGGGGAGTGCTCTGGGTTTCCCGCAGTTGTTTGATGCTCGCCACCTGGGTTATGGAAAGCTGGCTTCCAGTCAAGCGCATAGGCACATCGAGCATGACAGATGCATGCTCCACTTGAGCAGCATGAGTGTCCTGAAGGTCCATGAGGGAGATGCTCCGACCATTCGGAAGGCTACTTTCCTTTTCATCCTTTTCAGAGTAAGTCATACTTTGGGAGGAGGCTTGCTGAACCAGCAATAATGTTTTTCCTCTGAAATAGCTATCTGTGTTGTCTTGGCTTGGAGATTTCAGTTTATGCAAATCACTGTGGAAAAGGAATGACCCTTAATTACTCTTGAGGCAAATTCAGCAGTTAAGATTCCTTAGGCTTATGAACTCTTCTGAGGGCTCACAGGCTCAATGTGGATAGTTACATCTTTTTCTAAACTCAGATTTCATCACTACAATTCTTAGGATCCAATATTTTTTAGTTTATCCCTGAATGGTGTATCCTACCCCATCATTGTCTATGGTTTTTTCTAGAATTCCAGTCAAATTAGGTTTTAAACCCTCCCAAGACAATCTAATTCATTCTTAATCAATTCTGTCTAAAACTTTAAGAGCAGGAGCTCTAAGGGGACAAAGAATCCCTGCTTAGGCACACTTCAAAAAACAATGTCAACACAGAAAACAATGTCTAAGCATCTACATTGAATGGACTTGTTCAGTGCACAGAGCCAGCTCTAAAATAGTTTTAAATGAAGAGCTCCAGATCTTTGAGTGCTACAATATAGGAAAATACCAATTTCATAAAGACCTTAATCTTCCATGAAGCAGGACGTAGTTTTATTTTAACACACTTATTGAATATATTATCTCTATACTATCATTCTGGAATTATACCAGATCTCATGTATTATGACAAACAATTGGATTTATCTCAGGTCAGGTGATTATGACTTTAAAGTTATAAATTAAAAAAAAAAAGGTTAAATAGATTTCTGCCAAATCTTTAAACATTATCTCTCTGAGACAGTAGCTCAAAATCTCTCTTTCATACCTGTCAGTGGGGTCTTCAAATATTTTCTGCAGTCCAGAGGAGAGGCTTCCACTGACATTTGGACTGGAGTTATGCTCAGTGAAGCGTCTGAGTTGTTGCTGTATTGGTGTAGGGTTAGTCAGAGACTTAGTGATATCAGCAAGAACACGAGGGAGAGGTCCCAATTTTGCCACGGTCGCCTGTAGGAAGGAATTTTCACCCTAATTGGATAATAAGCATTTCGATATCCACCACAGATTGTTTTTGGGACATGATGCCCATTGATGGAGGGGTGTAGGTTGGAGGGAAGGGTAGGTGTTTGCATGTGGGAGTGGCAGGTTCATAATGCATTGTTATGGAGCAGCGGAACCATGGCGTCGAGATGAATGGAGGAGGCGAAACAAGGTGCAGCAGACATTGAGGAAAGAAAGGAAATAGAAATTAGGATTATGCAAATAAAAATTAAAAGTCATGCTCAAAACAACCAAACAATTGCCATTCCAACTAAAATAGACATGCAAAGCAAACTAAATTTTTGGGATGCTAGTAGATTGAGATGGGGGAGGGAAGGGGAAGAACCATACACCTTCTAACCAAAAGGGGTTTCAAGACCAGAGGAGGGCTAGTGTGATGAACTTCCAAAGAAAATGGATCATGTGAGGAAAGAAATGCATGCCAACATAAAAGAAGGTGCTGCATTCAGGAGACCAGAGCACTGCAGGGCACACAGTTGATATTGTCACCCATTACCCCATTTAATCTTGGGAACCCTAACCTTCTACCAACTGAGTTTGCATCAGGAAAATGATTTTTTTTTTAAACAACAAAATCAGGTAAACTCTCTATGTGACATGTCCAGATGTAGTCTTGGTTCCCAGAACCAAATAGATTAAAAAGGAAAAAGTGTGTTTATATAGCAAAGCCTATTAAAAAAGACCTTGAACCTAGAAAAACAATGCCTATTTCACAAGCTATGGGTTTCTGCGTCCCACTGATGCAGTTATTCAACAGAGAATAACTTTTTAGTACTTATTTTATCTACCACATCATTTTTTCTTTCATAAATTCTTATTCTCATGGGGTCTTATGGGACCCTTCAATAGTTAGACAGTTTTAAATGGCTGCCTCTGGGTTGTCTTTGTCTTTTCAACCAACAGACTCCTCAACCCTGCTTGTATGTGCACAATGCCATCTGAAGAATGCCTTTACTATTCAACTCTCTTGAGCCATGCTTCATATTGAGGGAATTTACCCCCAGCATAGCTGTCACTTCGAGGACCCTTACTGCCAAGAAGGGTCCTTGGAAATAAGGAATGATTTATTATTTTAAAGATTTTTAAGTACAAGTGGACCCCCTACCATTTACATTTCCTCAGAAAAATGGTCTTTGTAAAGAGATTTTACTCCCTACCCCCGATTTTATCAGTACTTTTGAAGGATAACAGGAAAATGGAGGAAAACAAATCAATAAATTCTTATTACAGAAAAATAACTTTTGTTTTTTGAAGTAATTCTAACACACCACCACACATTTACAAAGTACCTGTAGCAAACAAAAACATTAATAATAATCATTGTGATAAAACTAGCCAAAATCTGTTAGGCTATTTCCATTATAAAATCTATTCCTCTTTGCAAAATTATAGAAGGAAGAAAATAATTGCCATCGTACACATTTAGTTATTAATATGACTTATAATAAATTCTTAACTTATAGTCAGAAAAATTTATTAATAATGATAATTGTTTTCAGTATTCTTTAATTCATATCTGTAGAGAAAGAAAACATTAGGATTTTCAGATCTCAGTTATATTAAGCTTGTGATTTGCATAATAAAAGACATAATCTCATGGGTAAAGCTAATTAAACATGATAGTTTCACTATTTGTCTAATTCTACACTATTGTTAGAAATTACCATGAGTTTTTATCTGATTTTATAAAACATGAATAAGACTACATATATCAATATTTGGTACCAGTTTCTGAGCAAATTTTTAGATATGTTATATATAATGATTGATTTGTAGAAATATAAACTCCATTATTCAGGTAATTACTTAAAAATGTGTTAATAATTTCATGCTTTCTAGAATTTCATGGCTTGTAAGCCACATATTTTACTCAGAAATTTACCATTTATTCCCAGACTTCTAGGTCAAAAGGTTGCTTTTAACTAGCAGAAAATGTGGCTGCGATACTCTCCAAAATTCAGGTAAATTAGGTTCACTATCTCCCATCTCCTATTACCCTTCCAGCCTACTTTACCTTATCGAGTTGGGAAACTACTTCCCACAGTAAGGAATGCAAAACTGAAAGCTCTCGGCCCAGATCAATGTAACCATCAAAGCCTGGGGTGTTTGAGATGGTGTCTGGATTAGAGATCTCCAAAAGAAAGCGCTTCATTCCACCCCATTCATGTTCTAAAAAATCATTCATGAATGCCATGTATTCTTCTTTGTTACCAAATCTGAAGTAAGGGAGAGAAAAAATGAGAAAGAATATATTCAGGAAAAGGGAGGCAATCATTTTGAATTGATTTTACGCAGAGATATAAAATTTTCTTAGTTGGAGGGGTAAGTAATCAATTTGTTTATTATCTGAAAGTGATAAATGTTAGCACACACTTTTTTTTTAATACTCAAAAACTTTGAAAAATTTTCTATTTCTCTCAGATAAAGTCAAAATACTTTTTCTGATATTTAAAGATCTCTGTAATATAGCCTTCCTTTACTTACCAAATGCTCATTATTATAAACCTTCAATATTGCTAACTCCTTTGAAGTCTTTCAAATATATTATACTCTTCTTCTCCAAGGATTGCTTGGGCTATTTCTTTTAGAGAATTTCCCTTTTCTTTGGCTATCTAGACTCTACCTATCTTCAGGACTTAGTTTAAGTCTATTAACTTGTTCTAAAATAAGCTAAAAATAATTTTAATCATAATTAGTTCAAATGTGGGTACATATTTGCATTAGCTTATAAAGGTAAGCAAAGTTAAAATAGTGCACATGTAAAAAGTTACTATGCTAGAAATAAATTTGTTTCATTGAAGTCCTATTTTTTTCTGTCAATACAATGTTAATAGAAACTTATCCATGGGCCTCCCCTGGTGGCACAGCGGTTGAGCGCTGGGCTGTAAAGCTGCCTGCAGCCTCTGCAGCGCTGGTTTGATCCCCGGCCACCGGCGAGGGTCCCACATGGCGCACAGACCTCTCCTGCTGCGCCCACTGCTCCCCTCAGCAGTGTATTTCGTCAGTCTGCTTGTTCTGTTCCCTGCTCTAGCTCTGGTGAATTCGCTCACCCTTCCGCACTTCTGACTGTACCCAGTGCTTGTATAAATAAATAAATCTTTAAAAAAAAAAAGAAACTTATCTTTAGGCTTTAATACTGTGTTCATCTGTGATCAGGTCTGACAGTGTGAATTCCTTCTCACTGAGTGCATAAATTATTTTCCTTAAATTGTAAAAATTACATGAACTTCAAAAATAGAAAACCATGAAAAATGGGAAGAAAAAAGGCTGGATGTGCCTACTCTGCCACCCAAACCTACCTGCTGTTCTCATTCGAGTGCATTTCACCTCCAACTGTTTTCTCCTAACATCTTTAAAAAAGTTTCTATTTTTTTTAAATAACACCACAATGACAATCTTATAACATGCACGATGAGGCTCCCCATCCCCATTCAAATTTTAGTTCTTCTATAATTTTTAAACAATGCTTTTAAAAAGTCCTTATGGTAGCAACACCTACTTGGCAAAGTTAGCCAAGTTCTGAATGACCTTGGCAATAAGAGTTAGGGTCCTGGAGGTGCGGTCATCAGGATATTCCTGCATGAGGTTGAAGAGACTAGGAGACATAATGGCTGGGCACAGGAAACGCAAAAACAATGAGGCGCTGATGAGCCGCTCACTGATGTCTTGTTTGCCACGGTTCAGGCACTGCTGCTTCCATGATGCGAATACTTCTTTCAACTCACGAGGGAAAACACTAGGGAGGGAGAAAAGATCAAAACCTCGACCATAACCCAAGAAAGCACAAGGGATTTCCCCACCCTGGTTGACACACCTCTGCTCTAGAGCCAGGCTATGGGCAGAGTTGAGAGTTCTCTACCTAATTTCACTTCTGAGAGGTGGTGGAAAATTCACAGAAGCCCAGAAGGAGCCTGGAAACCCAAAGTCACAAAATACAGGGATTACCTAAATTTAGCTTTGCAAAGTGGGAAAATGGTTTAGCTTCTGACTAAACCATCTGGTTTAACATAATCTCACTAAAGACCGTTTGCCAAAAATCTTCCAAATCTCACCAATAGCTATGGTAGGAACAATGATCAAAAATCACTAATGTATCTTTTTAACACTAGTAAGCACTGTAGAGAGCCATTAAAATACTTTTTGTGATAGAGAATATGGTGCTAATATTTTGGGAAACATTACAATTTATGTAGATAGTCAGCACAGGGGAACTTCTGCTTACACTGGAGATTTAGATTTGAGACAACACTGAGGTAGGAAATTCTCACTTTTCCCCCTAAGCTCTTCCTTTGGTTAGGAAATAACTGTTAACATTGTGATGACTTTCATATGGGAAGATTAAATTCCATAAGCAGGGGATGAGGCACTGATATCAGCTCACCAGTAAGAGTTGATGATCTTGCAGAAAGCCAGCTCACAGCACATTTTCAGGTTGCTCTGATGGTCTATCAGTTCACTAGATGAACATTTGCTGGGATCCACTTCACAATTCTCATCTGACTCATACAAAGCTTTGATGAACTCCCCTAGTTGAAAGAGAAGATAGACAGTATCACTATAAATAGTATCTTCCTGAATAGAATAAAAGGATTAGAATTTCTGTCCAAAAATGTATAATGGGGAATTATTTTCTGAGACCTGACAATGAAGGCATAAAAGTTTGCCTATGATGGATTATTGCCCTGGACTTAAGAGCTACATCATCCCAAATGCTTATTTTCCTTATCCTAGAAGTAGAAAAACAGTAATTATTATCATCACCATCTTTGTATTTATATTAAAAAATGATACTACCTTAAAGAATAATATAATTTTAGAATAAATAACCCAAGTATGATTGAATAGTCTACTGAAGGTTTTAAATGCCAATGCTGGTGCCAAACATGGGCATAGTTATTGAACACATCACAAAGCTGTAGCAGAACATCTCTTTATATAATTTGTATATACTTTCCCCAGGTAAAATTAGGTTAGAAGCTCTGTTCATATATACTATCCTCTATAAAGATATGCTCAATATTCCATAAAAGAACAAATCTTTCCTATTATCCTCCATGATATAATATCTTACAGATGTCTACTCTTTCACAGATTTGTGCTTATTTGATCACAATTTTTACCTCCTTTCTAGGAAGGACTTTTTTTTTAAAGATTTATTTGTTTATTTATACAAGCACTGGGTACAGTCAGAAGCGCGGGAGGGTGAGAGAATTCACCAGAGCCAGAGCGGGGAACAGAACAGGCAGACAGACGAAATAATACACTGCTGAGGGGAGCAGCGGGCATCAGGAGAGGTCTGTGCGCCATGTGGGACCCTCGCCCGGCAGCCGGGGATAGAACCGGCGCTGCAGAGGCTGCGGGCAGCTTCGCAACCCAGAGCTCAATGGCTGCGCCACCGGGGAGGCCCATAGGATGACTATTCTTAAAGATCAGACACCAGGTTTTATACAAACCCCTATTCCCTCAAATAGCTCCCAAAGCATTGCAGGAGCTTAATACGGTAATGTGTGTTCTTGGTTTTTATAGGTCTCTGAAAAAGGAGTAGATCTCTGAATGATCCTTTCAAATCTGCTTAAATTACTGAAGTTTCAGGCTAATTATTCATTTCATGAAAATAAACAATATTTTCTGCAAAATTAAGTAGCAGTAGAAATATGAAAAGTACTTTCTATCAAAATATCCCTAGTAGTGAGGTAAATGAAAGCTTTTAAAAACAGCTATGCCAGAGGAGAAGCAATTGTTTGGAAGAAAAGTGCTTGGAGAACAGGAAAGGAAAGTGGTGTATAGAAAAAGTAGAGGCTTTGGGATGAAACAGATCTAGGATTAAGCATTAGAAGCATCACTTAGCTGATTGCGGGGTCTTGGAAAGTACTGAACAAGTCTAAGCTTCTGCTGCCTTACTTATAATTACTTCCAAATGGTGCTATGGTGAGGATCAGAAATAATGAATGCATGAACAGATAGTGCCTGACAGAAGCTCCATATAGTATGTATTGTTATGTACAAAAAACTATACAACTGTAAAATAACTTTTCCTAAGGTGAAATGACCAAAAGCTAGTGAAAGACTTAAAAATGTTTACCAAGTCTCACAAGGTTTGAATCTGACCTGTTCAAAGAATCTTATGTGTTTCCATTCAATCTATCTCATCTTAAAGAGCACCAAACGGCCTCCCCGGTGGTGCAGCGATTGAGCACTGGGTTGTGAAGCTGCCCGCAGCCTCTGCAGCACCGGTTCGATCCTCGGCTGCTCCCTGGCCACCGGAGGAGGGTCCCACATGGCATGCAGACCCCTCCTGCTGCCCACTGCTCCCCTCAGCAGTGTACTTCGGTCCTTCTGCCTGCTCTGCTCCCTGCTCTGGCTCTGGTGAATTCTCTCACCCTCCCGCCCTTCTGACTGTACCCAGTGCTTGTATGTATAAATAAATAAATAAATATAAAAAAAAAATAATAAAGACCACCTAAAATTAAAACCGTGTCAAATACTCCATGCAAAAATTGGCCCACCTCTAAATTTATATCATAAATAAGGTGTTTAGTTAGTTCTATAAGGTTATATGTATTTCAAGGAAGTGTTTTAATAGGGAAATATATTAGGGAACATAGGAAATAGGGAAATATATTAATAAATAGATCCAGAATTTTAAGAATATTTTTCTTTTATTTTTTTGAAGAAGGGTAAAATAACCCAGGGGTTCAGAAGTAAATGAATTATCTGTAGTGGAAGCATAAAAAGTATTTGAAAAAATTTGATTATGCCATATTTAAAGCCCGCCAAGATAATGAAAATGATTTTCATTTTTCTAAATAGAACCTATGTCCAGAAATGAAATGTACCATATTGAAGCTGAATCTTTTATTGGTATGTATCTAGATGTTGCTTATTTGACCAAAAATTATTGAGACAGGGCCTCCCTGGTAGCACAAGGGGTTAAGCACAGCACTGTGAAGATATCTGCAGCCTCCACAGCCTCTCCCCGCTGGCCAGGGAGCTACCCACATGGTGCAGGAGACCTCTCCTGTCTGGCCCGCTGCTCCCCTCAGCAGTGTATTTCAGTCAGTCTGCTTGTTCTGTTCCCCACTCTGTCTCTGGTGAATCCTCTCACTCTCCCCTCCCCCTGCACCTCTGGCATGTACCCCAGTTGCTTGTATGCATAAATAAATAAATATTTAAAAAAATTATTGAGACAGCTTCAAGAGTCCATCTACATTTGCTCTCTTGCCCTTGAAGGGGGAAAGAAAAATCCAAGTCAAGGGGAGTAGGTACTTACTTTGTTGTTTACATGTGAGTTTGTTCTACTCTGATTTCTATATAAATAATTAATTATTTTCTAGCAGCCATATTTCGCATGTAGAAATAAGTCAGTAGGTTATGGGTGTATTACTGCTTCAAAGGAATTTGCTTCCGCCACCAGGGATGGACATCAGATCTTCTCAGGAACTCCTTTACTTTATCTCACAGATGGTGTTCTGTGTGTCACAGGACAACATGCCATCTGATTTCAATCAGAATGGTAAAAGGGGCTAGCAGAGGGACGATTTAAGTCTAACTGAGGTAGAATCTGTGTAGTAACGTTAGTGCTCTAATTACGATAAATGAAGATTGGCTAAAAAGCAGATAGATATTACACAATATGAATGGCAACTTTTAACTCAATTTTCCCTGGAATTCCTCAGGCTATCTGGGAATAGCAACTTTTTTTTTTTTTTTTGCTAAAAGTGTATGTAATATAACAAGTGCTCAGTTGTACTTACTAATTTAGTTTTTGGTTTACTGAGCTTTCACTGTGAAACTTTTTATTGTAATACATATCATGAAATCTTTCTCAATTTTGTCAATAGAGGCTCTGGCCATAGCAAGGACAGCATCATGTGATAAAAATAATAGAATCTTTCTCAGGTACTGAAATATTGGAATTTGTTACGGTTGCTATTTCAAAAATCACTTATTACTCTCTTAAAACATGTCTGCATTCACGTTGGTTTCAAGGCATATTCTATAAATTGTTTCCAAAATAGAACTTCTGCCATAAAGGTAAAATATAGGAGAAGAACCAATCATTAGTCTTATTAGTAAGGCTAATAATAAATGTATGGCATTAAGTGGGAAGAAGCCAGTAGGGGGCCTCCCTGGTGGCTCGAGGGAGGCCACCTATGAGACACAACCTATGAAGCTATCCACAGCCACGCAGCATGAGTTCCATCCCTGGACAGGGAGCTGCCCACATGGCACAGCAGACCTCTCCTGACTCGCCCACTGCTCCCCTCAGCAGTGTATTTCAGTCAATCTGCCTGTTCTGTTCCCCACTCTGTCTCTGGTGAATCCTCTCATTCCCCTGCCACCACACCTCTGGCCTGTACCCCAGTTCTTGTACACATAATAAAATAAATTAAAAAAAAGGCAGTAGAATGGCTGTCCTAAAGAAGCTTTTTTTTGTTGTTGTTTATACTCTTGGAAATAGCAGTCATTTCACCATCGTGGCCCTTGCTCTTGTGTAATGAATATAACAGAGATATTTGTAGGTTATGTGAATGTCTTCCATATTCACTGAACTAATTTTCATGTCTCATTGAGCCAATCTGTTATTAAATTATTCACTGTCCTATTTGACGGACATGAATCTACTTCTCACTTCGGAAATTATTTCACTTGGAAATCCTTTTTTAGAAAAAAGCACACTGAATGGTAAAATGCAAAATATTTGATTTTTAAGAAGTACATGGCCAACAAATACTCACTTCTATGTCTACAGAATGGAGGGACACTTTATCTGTTTAAGATACTTTATCATGGCTTCTCAAAGATAATACAAATCATTACAGCAAACCATAAGATTTGTAATAAGATCCTTTTTAAAATAAATTTTTATTGAGGCTGTAATAATTTTATGTAAGTGAATCTATAAATTTTTCTGTACCTTTTCTAATGTTAGTGAAAATTCATTTTCACTATTCTTCTCATAAATTCCCATTAGATTTTAAACTAAAGATGTACACACGACTTAGAGAAAGAAACCAAAATAAAAAATGAAGATAGGAAACAGAAAGAAAGAATTTAGTTTTCCAGGGTAGGAACTAATCACTACTATATGAGTAGCAATTACCAATTCCATGTAAACATAGTGTCTTATTTCTTAAAGTCATTCACTTTTTACCCCATACAACCTGGTCTCTGTCCTCCTAATATCAGTCCCAGCCATCACTAGTGATCATTAAGTTGCCAAATGCAACAGTCATTTTTTTCTTTTTAATCTTTACTTCCCTCAATCTCTGACTCCACTGATATTTCCTTTTCTCCTGGTGTCTTAGACTCAGTGTTTTCCTGGTTTTCTGCCCTGCCCCTGTCCGCACCATGTGTGCATGTACATTTCTCTGATTCTCCTTTCTACACCATAAACTCAGGTATGTTTTAAGATCTGTCTTTGCTCCTATCCTCTTTCTGCTCTGGCAATCTCAAGGCTTCATTTACCCCTTTCACATGGGTCCTAAATTTCCAAGAGCCAGCCAGATATCTTAGGATTTTATATCGAACCTAGAATTTCTTACTAGAAGTTCAAATTGAATACATGTAAAAATAAAAATGTCATTTTCCATCTTACAAGTCTACTACTTTTATGTTCTCTATTTCTGTTAGTAATCTCATCTTCTAGCCACTCACAAAGGTCCAAAATTCACTATAGTATCTGATCGCCTCCCATGAGTCCTCACAAACTGAAAAGCTGCCAAGTCCTATCAGTTAAACTTCTTTAATATTTCTCCCATCTACCTTTTCTCTGATCTTGTTCTTGTGGATGATCTCATTTAGAATCTCATTCTCTTTTTTTTTTTTTTTAAGTATTTTCCAGTATCTATATAATTTTTTAAAAAGATTTATTTATTTATGCATACAAGAACTAGGGTATAAGCCAGAGGTGTGTGTGTGTGGGGGGGGTGGTTAGAGGATTCACCAGAGAAAGTGGGGAGTCAGGAGAGGTTTGCTGAGCCATGTGGGTTAGCTCCCTGGCAGGCCCAGGGACAGAACTTGTGCTGCAGTGGCTGGCAATAGCTTGGTAGTGCTGTCTTTAACCCCTGTGCCACTGGGGAGGCCCAGAATCTCATTATTTCTTGCCTTACAATGGCTTTTTAACCAGTTTCTCCTCTTTAAGTTGCTTTCTTTACCAATTTATTTTAATTTTCATTCTGTTAAACTATTGAAAGTGCCCTGCTCAAAACTTTCAGTGGCTTGCCATGATTATTGTAAAACCCAAACTCCTTAGCTAGACATTCAAATTGATTCTAATTGTGTTTCTTAATCTTTTTTGTTGTTGACTTGTCTTTTTCGTCTCATTTTTCTGCTAATTGGTTTTATTCAGTACGTGCCTGGTTCTCCCAAAACCCTATGCCTTTTTGTTTCTATGTGGTTCTTTTCTCCATGCTAATCCCCATCAATTCTCTTGACTAATTTCTGTTTTACATAACATTCCCTGTCTTCATTCTACACACACCATGAGTGTATTTCACAGGGGATACCTTATAATCCCATCAGCTTGAATCAATTTATTACTGGAGAAAGCACAAGATTTCTCTCTCTTTTTTTTTTTTTTGGTATAGGGATATCCTTCTCTCTCCATACTGTAAGCTCCTTTAGGGCAAACAATCCATTCCTTCAACACACTTTACTCTTTGATAGTCACTTGTGATTACTGAGCCTCTGAAAGGTAGCTTGTACAAACTTAAATGTGAAAAATATATAAAATATACACTGAATTTCAAAGAGTTTATATAAAAAAAGTAAAAGCCCTCATTAGGCCTCCCCTGGTAGCTCAGTGGTTGAGTGCTGGGTTGCAAAGCTGCCTGCAGCCTCTGCAGTGCCGGTTCAATCCCCGGCCGCCAGGCGAGGGTCTCACATGGCGCGCAGACCTCTCCTGCCACCCGCTGCTCCCCTCAGCAGTGTACTTCTGTCCTTCTGCCTGCTCTGCTCTCCCCTCTGGCTCTGGTGAATTCTCTCACCCTCCCTTGCTTCTGACTGTACCCAGTGCTTGTATAAACAAACAAACAAACAAACAAACAAATAAATCTTAAAAAAAGCCCTCATTATATTTGGGTATGTTGGGTTAAATAAAATGTTATTAAAATTAATCTTACCAATTTCTCTTTACCTTTTATATTTTGACTACTAGAAAATTTAAATTACTCACATGTGACTCCATTATATTTCTATAGGATAGTGCTGTTCTAGATTCTTTAAGTATGGGGGAGATGGGGGTAAAAGAAATGACTATGTTCTTAAAGGAACTAATGTGTATTTTACCATGAAGTACACAAAACTACTTGGTCTTACTAGTGGTTAATACCTGGATTTCATGACCAAATTCGGAACTGCAAATGACTGGCTTAGTCAATAAAATGTGATACACGATAGCAAATGTTAATACTTTGGAGATTTAGGTGTTATATTTTAACAAGATATAAATGCCTAATATTTGAGGGGGGGGGGAACAGATCACCCTAAGTAGTGACAACCAAGATTATTATAGTGTATTGTTGGATCAGGAACTTGAGTATCTGGGATTAGTTGGATGTGCTGATGGGTTTTCTCTTTCTGTACATATTTAATAAGTGACTCTGCTGATCCTGTACTGGTTAGTACCACAGAGACTTCTTACTGCTGAAACCCAAACACTGTAATAACATAGAACTAAATAACATGCAGAATTTGAGCTTGATTTGTGTGTTTCATGAGGGTGAAATAACTTAAAAGGGGAAGAAAATAAAACATGTTTTTCTCCTCCATACCCAATGCATCATGAAGATATTGCTGTCCCACCAACTTGAGGTATTCCTCAATGGACTTGGTGGCAATGGTGTTCTCTCTGAAGATCAAGACATCATGTTCTCCACAACGATCCACTTCAGACATCACCAAGTCGGTCAGAAAATCCTGGTAGAATAATGTTCAATCAGGCAGAAAGCAACTGAATAAATAATATACATTCTAAGAGTGGTGAAATATCAGAGATGCTGGGAATGCTGTTTTAAAACTAAAGCTACCAGATTCATTTCAAAGAAAAAAGCCAGTCAGGCTAAAATCTTAAGCGTCACCACCCCTAAATTTAAAATTCCTTCAAAAATTTTCCATTACACTTTTGATAAGGACCATACATAACTCTGAAAGCAGTCTTACAAGTTTCTGTATTTTATGGTTTTTATCTACCCACCCAGCCTCATCTTGTACCATTGCCTGTGGATTCTACTCAGACTCAGGACCTTCTTTTGAGGTCCTTGAATACATTAAGGCCTCTGTAAAACACAATGTTACCTATTCAGCACAAAGCTTGTGAACACGCTGCTCTCAGTTCTACTTCACTCCCACCACTGCTTCCTGTTCCCAATGTCATGGAGTTAGGAGTTTAGTTTACATATCATTTCCTCGGGGAAGGCTTCCCTCACCAACACTGCCCCTGAACTCCATTAGTCAGGTCTCCTTACCCCACACTCTCATAGCACCATATACCTCATTTATTCTCTGCACGTCTCACTGTAATCACACATTTATTTTTTCTGTAGTTATTTGATTAATATCTGTTTTCCCCAGAAGACAATAAGCCCCATGAGGACAAATACAGTATCTACTTTTGTTCTATATATTTTCAGGACTTAAAAGTTTCTGCTGTGGATTAGGCATTCATTATATAAAAATTATAAAATGCTTGACAGTACCAATGTGGGTGTTTTTAACTTCCACACTGAATTCATTTTCTAGGCTGTCTATGTATGTAAGTGTGTATATATGTATGTATGTCCCACTGCCCATCCATCCATCCATCCAACCATGGAAGGGGGAAATGCGTAAGAAGAAATAAAGCTATTAATGAGCAATTGCTTTATTTCTCAACAGTCCTAAAAAAACTGATGTAAAATTCAGTGTTTATTGTCATTCGGTTTGAAATGTGTTAATATTATATATTTTGAATGTTATACATTTATTGGCTATTTCAAAGTCTCTAGAACCAAAAGCAGAGGGAATATACTGATACACTTTTACTTTAAAATTACGTATTTTATACATTAATTGGATTTATTCTGGGATAGCTCAATGGTGTAAGAGTTGTACACTTAGAAAGCACTATTCAAGTTCTTATGCTAAAGGACTGGAGGAAACTTTGCGGGTGATAGTAACATTCTGTACTTTGACTGTTATAGTGGTTTTTATTGTTGCTTAGTCTATCAAAACTTACTGAATTTTTTACTTTAAATAGGTGTAGTTTTTTTTTTTTAATGTAAATTGTATCTCAATAAAGTTGTTTAAAAAATACTACATATATCCTGGTCTTAGAGCAACTGAAGAGTAGAAAGAATGTATCTGTACAATTTTAAGGATGACTCCAAATTTCAATGACATCTAATCTCATACTTAGAAATTTTTTAATACCAGAAACCTCAAATTTATTATCAACCACAAAAATGATAATCAATAGGAAAGCAGTTAGGCAAGGGACTAAATACTGAATATACTGAAATATTCTGATTTGCATCATGAAGTCTTGAAAGCACTTTTATTATTTTGTTCTAAATAAATTATTCTAGTTGTGTACATCTCTAGATTGAAAGTGCAATTTTGCCAAAGACCAATTTCCATATAACATAATGGAGACTCATTCTAGTGAAATGAATATGTCTCACAGAGGTGGTAATTACCATATTCAGGATGATCAAAGACTCTTATCAATTGGTTCTTTATACAATTAGTATAAGTCTTTTTCCACCTTCCTACCTTTACTTCTATGCAGGATAAAATGAGATAAGGCTATCATGAAATAGCTACCAATTATACAATATCCCATGGTATTTTTATTCCAAATTTGAATTTTAGTCCCAGGAAGACTTGCTAATGCCCAGGATATTTCTGGAATAGTTCCTTCTATGACTAGGGGATAGAGTCATCAATTGAGCTAAACAAAATACAGTGAGGCGTGAAATCATTATGCAACACACTCTACAACTCAAGGTAAACAATCTTAATCACACTGTGGGATTAGCATGCCAACACCTTACCATCTATTTTGCCAGACAATAAAGAGCTAGCCATGGTATCTAAGTTTCATGCAAATGAATTTTAACATTTTTTTTTGTCTTCATTTTACTTTAGTTTTATAATTCCCATCTTTCCTAGATCTAAGAACTCCTAATTGGTTTTCCTAATTTTTTTTTTGACCAACAGCAAAGCATTTTTCTCTAATTTCGATATCCATAGTATCCATATATTTGTTTCTTTATAAAAGGCAGGGGAGAGATTTTAGGTAACATAATCCTTTCCCACTTACCTTAGCTCTGCCAGTACTTTGAAGAATGTGCACTAAGGCACAAGCTAACTCCTCTTTATTTCTCACACTAATTACTGGTTCCAGGACAGAACATAGCATGGTGTAGTTGCTGGTGACAAATTCTGCAAATTCTTTGTATTGCTCCATAGGCAGAATGGTGATAGTTTGGAAACGTGACTTAATACGAATAGAAGGTCCTCCAGTCTTTCCTTTGTTGGGTGTAGGTGTACTCACTGGATACCACTTTTCTACAAATTGGCGGCTAGTCACACTGGCAGTGGGGATGTTGACTAAACCTACATAATTATTCTTGTCCTTTTTTTTCTTTTTTTCCACATCTTTGTAAATGTGAACTGTGATGCTATGAAGAGGTGGAAGGCTGTAGAATTCAAAATGTTCACCCCAAAAAATATTGTCTGCTTTGGTCTTGCTGGTTGTACGAGCAAAGAGGGTATCATCAAGGCACAGTTCGCAGAAATATTTCTTTTTAGGGGCAAGGTCCTTGGCTTCAATGATCCATAAACGGAGAACATTTTCAGCTCGTCTGCAATTGTCCTATAAAGCAACAAAGTTGAGTTTGAGAGTGAAATTACAGAAAGACAACATTTTCCTCTAAAAGTTCATGATGCTAACTATATAATGTAGGGAGGGCAGTTCATAAACAATGAAAAGGATTACTATCTCATTGTTAGGCAAAATAGAAAGCTTTGAGCAAGACTGTATCAGAATCTTAGAAAGCCTATTTTAATTGGGTTATACAGAGAGAATCTATTTTTATTGGGTGAATGTAAGTTCTTACATAGCCAACTTAGAGGCAACCGAACTAGTTTCGGCAGATACAATAGACGTAGGGTGTTAAGAAACTTGTATTCCAGTCCCATTTCTATTATGTATTTGCTGCTGACTTGGGCAAGTCACTTAACTTTTCCTGAATCTTCTTATCCATATTGGTAAAATGACAATATCTGCATTAAGATTATTTTGAACATAAAAATGCATAACATGTAAATGTGTTTTCAAAGGTTCTATAAAAATCAAATCATTATTATTGCACTTACTTTCTATCAATTTATTGCTTAGAAGTAAACATTTTTTTTGGACATTCGAAGTCACTATTACCTTATTTGGCTGAACTGTCCTTCGAAGGTTTTCCATCCACTTATCTCTCTCTGAAGCAGAGTTACAGCTGAAGCATTTACTTCCACTTAAATAGGTAACCTTCAAAGTAAAGAATAGATATAAGGAAAGTGAGACACAGACTTGGGGGCTCCATCTTCCTAGTTCTATCATTTAAGAGTTAGGGATATACTATGAACCCATATCATACTAATGAAGCCAAAAATAATCTTCCTTATTTTATGATATCTAGATTTACATTTAGATCCACTTTTTTTTTTGTAATCTATATTAGCATCTATATTCACCTCCTATATTATCTATATTAGCATCTATATTCACCTCCTGGTCTATGAACAAAGGCCACTGAAAATTCAGCTCAGGAACCTAAAACTCTTTTACCATGCAGAAAGACCAAAATTAAAAAGCTTTCAGACCATATCACAAATTACCTGCAAATGAATACGCTCAACTCTGAGTTAATAAAAAATAAGTAAAAAGGGAAGAGAGTCTCTCAAACAGTTATCAAATATTTTGGGACTGTCTTCACTGTAATAGTATAAAAGGGTACTAAATGAAATTGAAAAGAATTATCAGTATTGAATTACTATCTTTGGGATCCATTTTTCCTCCACTATGCAATCAGTCTGATGCTTTCCAGTCTTTATTAGGTTAGCCTGACTACTATTATCACTGTCCTTTAAAACTGAAAGTTGATGCATCTATGCCTAGCACCTAACGCTGGGCTTGGTATACAACCTGTTGAACTATATTTTACAAATATTAGTAGTAGAAGTAGTAAAAGTTCTACAAATATTAGAAAGTTCAAATGACTTTCATAAAACAGAACACCAATAAATGATCTGTCCAAACTGCTAAAGCATGCTCACATATTAACTCAATCTCAGGGATTATAACCTAGTGAGTCAGATCAGATTACATTTTTTGTCCAGTTGGTGGTTACATGTACAATTCATATCAGGTTTTTTTTTTTTTCAAAGATTTATTTATTTTTATACAAGAGCTAGGGTACAGGCCAGAGGCACAGGAGGGTGAGAGGATTCACCAGAGACAGAGCGGGGAGCAGAACAGGCAGATGACCAAAATACACTGCTAAGGGGAGCAGCAGGCGCGACAGGAGAAGTCGGCCACGCCATGTAGGAATTTCTCTGGCCAGCCGGGAATCGAACCTACGCTGCAAAGGCTGCAGACAGCTTCATAGTGCTGCACTCAACCGGCTGTGCCACCGGGGAGGCCCCCATATTAGTTTTTGAATACTTACTATTTTGCTCTCCCCAGTAAGGAATGTAATAAGTTTCATTGATAATTTTTATGTTAGTTACAGGCTAAAATAGTATCTGGGTTTAATAACGTTTAAAATTGTATTTAAGGGCCTTGCTGGTGGCACAAGGGATTAAGCACAGCACTATGAAGCCATCACAGCCTCTGCAGCACGAGTTCGATCCCTGGCCAGCCAGGGAGCTACCCACATGATGCAGCAGACCTCTCCTGTCTCTTCCGCTGCTCCCCTCAAGCAGTGTTTTCTGTCAATCTGCCTACTCTGCTCCCAACTCTGTTTCTGGTAAATCCTCTTACCCTCCACACCTCTGGCCTGTACCCCAGTTCTTGTATGTATAAATAAATAAATCTTTAAAAATATTGTATTTAAAATAAATTTAAATAAGACATGGTTGCAGATCTTGAAATGCCAATGTAGTTAGAGAAATGGTTTTGGTAAATTTACTCAAAGAATCATTAAAATTAGGGGCTTAAGGTTTTAAGAGAAATATAGTAACATAGTGAGTAATATCTTTATTAATGCTGAAAAATTAATGTAGTGATTTGAATAAGTTATTATTGTGACCTCTACAGAGAACGTACTGAGAACCCACTTAACTGAAACCAGACTAGGCCAAAAGGAATAAGTAGTCATCATGAGAAACTTTAATGACCAGTAAGTTAACTAAATAATTTTCCAAACTGTTCCCTATAAGTAGGTAACTTTCAGCAACTGAAAACCAGTTAAGATGACCAAATCATCAACACCAGAGTAATGAAATCACAGAATTACTGGGTAGAGAATTAACATCTTGTTTAACTACTCTTTTTTCTTTCTACGCTTTTTAAAATCTTCACCTCAAAGCAGAAGTCTTGCCCAAGGATGCTACTATGGAGAGGTTTCACGGATACTGGCTCCCCTCTGCCAAGATCCAGACATTCCACTGCACTGCAGGGGCTCAGCAAGGATTCATGGGAACGTGACTCTTTTAGTTTAGGCAGCCCACGAGACCTAGAACAGAAAAAGATATTAAAGGTAGTGTAATGTTGACCAATAAGGAAATGATGGTCTAATGCAATATGCCAACAAATATATAAATGCCTAAGGGAAAAATTAATGAGAAGCAAATGAATAGTTAATGTATAATTATAACAGTAATAACCATATTCATGTGGCATCTATAAATATTATATATATTTGTGTATACACATTCCTTTTTTTAAACAAAACACAAAACATACTATAATATTAACTGTCCCAGGGAACGTCCAAGCTCTACTACAGGCATTGTTTTTAATTCTTCTTTCTATCTTGGAGATGGAAAAAAGACGTTATTCAAGGTTATCATACACATTCTTTTTTTTTTTTTAAAGATTTTATTTTTTATTTATTTATACAAGCACTGGGTACAGTCAGAAGCATGGGAGAGTGAGAGAATTCACCAGAGCCAGAGCGGGGAGCAGAGCAGGCAGAAGGATCGAGGTACACTGCTGAGGGGAGCAGCAGGCGGCAGGAGAGGTCTGCGCGCCATGTGGGACCCTCACCCTGTGGCCGGGGATCAACCGGCGCTGCAGAGGCTGCGGGCAGCTTCGCAACCCAGCGCTCAACCACTGCGCCACCAGGGAGGCCCTACACATTCTTTTTTAAGCAAAGATATTGACAAAAGATTCGTTCTTCCGGGCCTCCCTGATGGTGCAGCGGGTTGAGCGCAGCGCTGTGAAGCTGTCCGCAGCCTCTGCGGCGCAGGTTGGATTCCTGGCCGGCCAGGTAGATACCCACATGGAGCAGCAGACCTCTCCTCTCACGCCCACTGCTCCCCTCAGCAGTGTTTTCGGTCCGTCTGCTGTTCTGCTCCTTGTTCTGTCTAGTGAATCCTCTCAACCTCTCGAGCCTCTGGCCTGTATCCCAGCTATTGTATAAATAAAAAATGATTTTTTAAAGATTTATTTATTTATTTATACAAGCACTGGGTACAGTCAGAAGCACGGGAGGGTGAGAGAATTCACCAGAGCCAGAGCGGGGAACAGAACAGGCAGACCGATGAAATACACTGCTGAGGGGAGCAGCGGGCTAGACAGGAGAGGTCTGCGCGCCATGTGGGACACTCGCTAGCGGCCAGGGATTGAACCGGTGCTGCAGAGGCTGACAGGCAGCTTCGCAGCCCAGTGCTTAACTGCTGCGCCACCAGGGGAGGCCCTAAAAAATAAATCTTTAAAAAAAAATAAGATTCATTCTTCCTCCTCGTCCCTCTTACCCTCCAAAGCTATATCTTTACCTTCTTCTATCACTGAGAGAATAGTATGGATGAATCCTCATTGTTTCTGCTGTGGCAAAATACACACACACACACACACACACACACACACACACACACACACACACACACAGCCAAAGCCAAACTCTTTAGTATGAGATCCTGCCTTTCAGGTTTTATTTCCACCTCAACATGAAGTTCTTCTCTGGCAAATATTTAGTTCTATACAGGCTTGCCTGTATAAATAAAGAATAAAATGCCTTGAAGAACCTTCCCATCCTCAAAAGAAATGTTCAAATTCTCACCTAGAAGAACAAATCTTTGCCAACACCATTTAGACATCCTGGCTGATTTGGCTGCAACAAGGATGCCTAGGATCACAATTCCTGTCACCGGAGGAGCTAGTACTTCACTGCCTACCCTTGGAAGAGTAAATTCAGTCAAACAATATAAGGCACAATATTCTTGAATTCAGAACTGGATAGCCATGTGGTTTTTATTCAATAATTATAGTATTTGTTGACCGAAACACTCAGAATTAAATACACTTCAAGCAGAAATACCTAGAACAGGGATAAAAAGAAATGCCTCCTGTAAAGACATTTGTTTTTGTAAAACCTATTAACTAAGTAGCTTCATTCATTTCCTTGAAATAACCATGTTAACATTAAAAGGAACTGATACTTGATGCCAGAGTAGCTTTCAGCTGAATTACAAAATAATGAGATATAGGAAACTGGCACTAAAGGCTGCTCTTTTCCTTCTGTTTCCGTTCTATTATTATTTAATCAAACTCCATACAGTAAGAAACAGCTTAAGGATTTTAGTCCATTCTTATTTCCACACACAAAAAAACCAAACACGATTTAATGTTAAGACTGAAAGATGTGTTCTGATATTCAGCTGGCTTTTTAAGATGAAAAAAAAAATCAATTTCTACATTCCCATTGATAATACAAAGTATGCACAAAAGGGACAAATGCCACCTAACGTTTTGTACATGAAAAATAACAATATAATTTATTTCTTTTTGCTGTATTGGATGAGACAAGGACATGCTATATACTGTAAACACAGCACATCAACTATTAATAGTTAACTGCTAAACATTTTTTTACGTTCACGTAATTACCATACGACCTTTCCCAGTATGTTCCACAGAAAGTGTGATTAAGGCGACAGGATATCGGAATCTTTCTTAAACACATATAAAACAATTCCAGCCCATTTTTTTCCCCAGGAATTGCTAGGAGGGGAAAAGCCTCTCATTCTCTGGAAGTGAGCCTCTCAGCAGCAAAGATGAAAGCACATTTAAAATAGGAGGTAAGACAAGCGGCGTACTTTTACTTTGTTAAATTCTCTAGGAAAATATTCTAAAACAAATGAATTTTATTTCAAACAAGAGAAATGTCTACCTACATGAAGCAACTGTACAGCCACCTGGCAGTGCAACCCCAGATCATAGCGGAGCCACATGTCGCGATGCAAGTCACTTTCTGAACTACATCTCAGAAAACAACCAACAACCAATAGAAGACGGTGTTCCTGCTGCCTTCGGTTACTGATAACATCTTTGGATAAATGCTTTCCAGGTGTGATTTCAGATCTTCAATGGAAGCAGGGTAGAAGCACCAACAACAGAACATGCAGTCATCTTCCAAACAAGCAGCAGGATAGGTAACACTCCTTCTCTTCCTTCAGGCTGCATCCAGCCCCTCAGGTAACACAAACAAGGTGTCTGGGCTCTAGGCTGGGCCTGTTGCCATGGTGCTACACCTATAAGGAGATTAGAGCCAGAAGGCAGCAGGGAGAAGCTGCAGCTTGAAGGACTCAAGGAGCATGCTCTGTAAACCTGACCATTTTAAGACAGAAAGGAAGGAATGGCGTGGCCCCTATCCATTTCCACTAAGAATATTTCAGAGTCAAGGACTGTATTCTTAAGAACTGAGGCAATCTGGGAGCAGAGGAGAATCTCTTAACTTGGGGGGTGGGGTGGGAGCAAAGCAGATGTGTGTGTGTGTGTTTGTGTGTGTATATATATGCATATATATATGATATGAAGCCCCCCACTGAGAGGAACTTGCTGTAGCCACCTTGCAAGGACAATCTTTCACATCTGCCTATTTCTTTACATTGCTTACCCTAGTTTAATATTTCTAGGTATTATTTTACATTGACTTATCTGGGTTATACTTTTTTTTTTTTCTTGTGGAGCAGTTGGGCACATTTTTTTATACACTGCCTGTCCAATGCTGAACAAATTTCAATCTGAGAATTCAGCTCTGATGTAGTCACTAAGCATTATAACTAAAATTCAAAATGCTCCTATTACTGAGATTTCAATTATTAATATATAGTTGAAAATCTACTATTCAGCATTTATGTAGGTTCATGCATGTATATACACCTATGCCACACACACCCGTGAACTGAACACCAGAATCACCAATATGTTCAACATTATTACTGAATAAAGAAGCAACTCCTTCCTGTAATGGGAAGAACGTGTCTCTGAGAAGACAGAAGTAATTCCCAGAGAAGCAGGATTACAGTAAACAGGAAGATCAGGCAGCCTGGGAATGGCTTGATAGGGGGAGGCATTATCTTTGCAAATATTTCTATGTAATAGCATTAGTAACCCTAAGTCTCTAAATCACATTTACCTTCTCCTGTACTTTCATAACAATTGATTTTTCTTAGATCTACAAACCAGAGAGTTTTAGTACGGCACTACAGTTTACTTCTCTAATGGAAAGTAGCTTGTGGATTACTGAGAAAATAATATAGATTAAAACAATGTTTCCCATGCAGTATGACAATGGTCTTCATCAAGGAACCTAGTCCTGAAAGTTCAGAAAGTCTTTTTCTGATTCTGCACCCATTTCCTATCATCCCAGACACCATGTAAGAATGATTCTGGGTTCCAATATGACTGCTCATGGCTTAATTGGGAAACTGCTTTCTAGAGGTAGTATTATTTCTTCTTCTTCTTTTCTTTTTTAAAGATTTATTTATTGATTTATACAAGCACTGGGTACAGTCAGAAGCGCAGGAGGGTGAGAGAATTCACCAGAGCCAGAGCGGGGAGCAGAACAGGCAGACTGACGAAGTACATTGCTGAGGGGAGCAGCGGGCGGCAGGAGAGGTCTGCGTGCCATGTGGGACCCTCGCCCGGCAGCTGGGGATTGAACCTGTGCTGCAGGTGCTTCGGGCAGCTTCACAACCCAGCACTCAACCGCTGCGCCACCGGGGGGGCCTGAGGTAGTAATATTTCTAATTAAGAAAACTATCTTTTTCACTGTTTTATTTAAGGTCAATTTTGATTGTGTATAGACTCTAAGACCTTTAGCAATGTGACAGGTAGGAGTTAAATCTAATTGTTTTGCTGATGAAGATAACCTGCTGCTTCTGACCTATTTAAAAAAAGATAAACTAGAAGGCGAGACTGGCTATTACAATAATGAATGAGTGTTACAGAACTTTAACTCATATCTCTATCTGAAGTCAGTCTTAAAAGACAAAAGTAAAGGGCTAGGAATGGGGAGTCAACACCACAAGATACTCTGAAGAAAAAGAAAATAGGAGTCAAAGAACTCTGATTCTTAGTGCATTAAGTAAAACACAGCTGGATTTTTCTCAGCTTACCCATTTAACTTTTTTAAAAGTCATATTTTCCCCAAAGTGCTTGGATGTGTTAGCTCAATCTGCCACTTGTTTACAGATTCAGCTCCAACTTTGGGAACTGTTTAATTAAAAGTGCTTATTGCCACACAAAATCCTGTACTTCTGTGCAGGTGAATTTCTGCTTGATTAGGCAGGTAGGATTTCAGCCTGCTTACTGAATTCTTGAAGAGACAAGTTCAGTCATAAATTGGGTGCAGCAACATACACTTTTATCCACTAATATGCATTCCTAAGACCCTTTACCTTATCTGAAAATTTCCCAGGTAAATATTAACACAATTAGGTATCCTAATACTCTACCAACAATTTTATGTGGACTTACTCTGCCTCTGAGATAACACTTTGGGGAAAATGCAGCTTTATTTGCTCCCTGCGTTTTATTTTTTACAGCCAGGTATCTATGAAAACACCCAATATATATTTCCTGCATGAAGGAGTAGATCTTTTCTTATATATTTTAAAAAGTTTCCTCCCTTATATTTATTAAAAGAAAAGAAAAGAAATGAGAACTTATTCACCAAGTTCTACTTGTGTGCCCAAAACAGGGCCTTCCTGAGGATCCTTACAGCATGAGGTACATTGTTTTACCTGCTGCAGCTACAGGCAGTGCCTACTGTGCATGTTACTCACTCATTTTAATGTTAACTTAAAAAATATACCACCCAACCACTCACACCAAAAAGCTATTTATGGAAATAGTTATCCTGATCTTTCTCTCTGCTCTTAGTCTCTAAATAAGATGGTTTACTGAGCTGGGCTGCTAATGGTAAAGAAGGATTATTTGTCAGCCCAAGTTCTCACTTAAAATGAACAAGCTGGTAGGAAATTTATCATCATAGATAAAAATGACATTCAGCTTATTTTGGTATATATACATATATACATGCAAGGAAGGTGGACACAGAAGGAAGATAAAATTATAAATACTAAAATATGTTCTGAAAACGCAAGCAACTTTCAATATGACAGACACTAGGGGACAATCTCTTTAGAGAAACTGTGTCATATTATGATACACCTTTTTTTCTTATCCTTAAATTTCAAATGGAATAAAATCTACATTGTCTATTAAACAAACAAAAAATAATACAACTATACTGAATTTAAAAAACCGATGAAAAGAAAGGAAATCATATTTATAAATCAATTTAACTAATATACTAAAGAGCATAAGGACTAATCATCTTTCTTTATAATTTTCTGAATTTAATTAGAGTCTCAGTTTCATTATTGCCATAAAATTAAGTTTGGGCGAAAGGAGGATAAAAGAAGGAAAATGATGGAGTTCAATGACACTTACTTTGTGATCATTTCAAAACTCATGAGTATTTGCCTAAGAGTCTCCTGTTAGTTTTTCATTTATTTAAATAAATGCAGATATGTATCAATCTATCCACCCACCCAATAATTCTTGTTGCACATTACGTGTCAGATACTGTATTAGAGGTAGATACGAGGAATACATGAAGAAGAAAGGCAAGGGTTTTGTACTCAATCACAGTGTAAAACCTCGTGAGTTATCAATTCATTATACTACAAGGTGACAAGACCTATGAAAAAGGATGCAAGAGAGACTGTGAGCACTTTGTAGGCTCCCAGGTCTTAAATTGGGGGTCCTACCTTTTCATGTAGGAATAAGTAATGTGTAATTGTGACCTTCAGGATGGGGTGGAGTCAACTATATGCAGATGTGGAGGTGCTGAGAACTTTGGAGAACGCAACCAACTTTATCATGAATGCAACCAAAAGCCCTATATATCCACATTAGCTTACACTACTCACAAACTATGTGACATGGAACAAATATTTATTCTGATTCCTAGTTATCTCATTTGTAAAATAAGACAATGATTTTTCTTCCTTCATTCAAATGGGGATGATTTCATTCCTTCATACAACTGTTTTTCATAGTTACTATGAAAATCATTTCAAAACTCATGACACAAAGTAAGTGTCATTGAACTCCATCATTTTCCTTCTTTTATCCTCCCTTTGCCCATACTTAATTTTATGGCAATAATGAAACTGAGACTCTAATAAAATTCAGAAAATTATAAAGAAAGATGATTAGTCCTTATGCTCCTTAATATATTAGTTGAATTGATTTATAAATATGATTTCCTTTCGTTTCATAGGTTTTTTAAAATTCAGTATAGTTGTATTATATTTAGTTTGTTTAATAGACAATGTAGATTTTATTCCATTTGAAATTTAATATGATTTCATGAATATTTCATAAATTACATACTATACAAATGGGACTATTATTGTATACATAGAGCTTCACATTGTGGTATGAAATGCATTAGTTCACTTTATATAAATTATATGATTGAGATCAGGATAATTATGCGTGGATATAGTCTTTGCAGGAAGAGTATGAAAATGGAAGGAATAAATGTATGGAAGTATTTTTTTCTATTAAGATAAAGCATTCTAATGAATTTAAAGTGCTATCAAGATACAACTAGAAGGCCTCCCTGGTGGTGCAGCGGGTTGAGAGCAGCGCTGTGAAGCTGTCCACAGCCTCTGCAGCGCTGGTTCGATTCCCAGCCAGCTGGGGAGAAACCCATGTGGCTCGGCAGACCTTTCCTGCCTTGCCTGCTGCTCCTCTCAGCAGTGTCTTTGGTCCATCTGCCTGTTCTGTTCCCTGCTCTGTCTGGTGAATCCTCTCACCCTCCCGCACATCTGGCCTGTACCCCAGTTCTTGTATAAATAAATCTTTAAAAAAAAAGGCGTACTTGCAAAAAAAAAAAAAGATACAACTAGAAACTTCAATTGGATTTTAGTTCACAAAACTAAGGTATTCTTTTTTTTTTTTCTTGCTAGATTTTTATTTTTATTTATTTATTTTTTTTATAAATTTTATTGTTATATTCCCCATACAATTGCAGCCCCCCCATTCTGACCCCAATCCCTCCCCTCCCGCCCCCGCCCCCCTAAAAGTGTCTCTGGTTCTTAGTTTTTTGTTGATTTTGATTTTCACTTTCTTATAGTTATTCATTTTCCTGGTCCCTTATTTAAGTTTTCTAGATTCCTGCTATGAGTGAGACCATATGGTATTTTTCTTTTTCTTTCTGGCTTATTTCGCTGAGCATGATCCCTTCCAGCGCCATCCATGTTGCTGCAAATTGCATGTGTTTATCTTTTTTGAATGCTGAGTAATATTCCATGGTATATATGTACCACATCTTCTTGATCCAGTCATCTATTTTTGGGCATTTGGGTTGTTTCCAAAGCTTAGCTATTGTAAACAGTGCTGCTATAAACATAGGGGTGCAGGTGTTGTTTGGAATTGATGTTTCTGTGTCCTTTGGGTAAATACCTAGGAGTGGAATTGCTGGATCATATGGAAGCTCTATGTTTAGTAGGTCCAGAAATCTCCACACAGCTTTCCACAGTGGTTGGACCAGTTTTCACTCCCACCAACAGTGCAGAAGAGTTCCTTTTTCTCCACACCCTCGCCAACATTTGTTGTTGCTAGTTTTTTTAATATGTGCCATTCTCACTGGTGTAAGATGGTATCTCATGGTAGTTTTGATTTGCATTTCCCTGATGACAAGTGATGTTGAACATTTTTTCATATGCCTGTTGGCCATTTGCATTTCCTCTTCAGAGAAGTTTCTTTTTAGCTCTTCTGCCCATTTTTTAACTGGATTATTTTCTTTGTTGTTGTTGAGTCTCATCAGCTCTTTGCAGATTTTTGTGATCAGTCCTTTATCATTAGTGTTGGGTGCAAAAATGTTCTCCCAGTTGGTGGGGTTTCTCTTTGTTTTTGTTATTGTCTCTTTTGCTGTGCAAAAGCTCTTTAATTTGATGTAGTCCCAGCTGTTTATCTTTGCCTTCACTATCACTGCTTTGGGTGATGTGTCTGTAAAGATGTCTTTGATGTGCAAATCACGTAGTGTTTCGCCTATATTTCCTTCTATATATTTTATGGTTTCAGGTCTTATGTCTAGTTCTTTAATCCATTTTGAGTTGATTTTTGTGTATGGTGTGAGGTAGTGGTCAAGCTTCATTCTTTTGCATGTAGCGACCCAGTTTTCCCAGCACCATTTATTGAACAAACTTTCTTTGCTCCAATGCATATTCTTTGCTCCTTTGTCAAAGATTAGTTGACCATAAATCTGTGGGTTTATTTCTGGATTTTCTATTCGATTCCATTGGTCTGTATGTCTGTTCTTGTTCCAATACCATGCAAAAACTAAGGTATTCTTAATTGGTCCATTGCAGTAAACACTGGTGAGGGACTTTTTACAATCTATAGCTGGATTATATTGATTAGTTAATGGTCTAGAATCCAATAATTTATGAGAAGTTGTCATTCTATCCAAGTACATGGTATTGAAAGAGATCATTCTACTTTATTTTCTAGAATTTGTTTTTCCTCTTCCCATCTATCTCAGGTCAACAAACATTGAGTTTCTCAACAGGACATGCATTATGCTAGGGCATGGGGATACAAATATTGTTTGTATCCTTGAGGAGCTTGCAATATGTTGTAGTAAGCAGAAACATGAAAAGATACTTTCACTAGAAGGTGGGTAGTCCTATAAGGTATATAGAGTGGGCCATGGGAAGGTACATGGAGTAAGACAATGAGTATATGACTCCTGATGGGTATTGTTGCAAGAGTATGAATTAGAAGTAAATCCAACAAAGAACAGGGTTTGGAATAGGAAATGGTATTCAGGTTAGATGGGGTAGCAAGATGAGCAGAGAGATATGAAATAGTATGTTGAACAAATGACAGATTTTTTTTTTTTGGTAGAAGTGATAAGAAATAATGCTGAGAGACAGGGAATGATTGGACCATGTGGAGTTTTGTATGTTATGATAAAGAACACAGCTTTATTAAATTATTATATATATCTATGATATTAAAATTGAAGTTTCACTTGAGACCCTAAAATAAAACAGATGTTTGTAAGCCAAAGTGAAGTACCAGGAAAAAAAGTAGAATTTAAAAAGAAAATATTTTTTTAATTAGTTCTATTACCTGAAACCTCTCAAGATCAAGACTATAAAATGTAGTCAGAGAATGGAGAAGGGAAAGGATTTTGTTAGTGGTAATTTTTAGAGAAAAATGAGGTTAGTCCCCACAAGGGATGTGGGCAGGGGATGCATTCAGGGTAGGTTTTATTCTATCTGGGAGATGAGCACTGACTATTGGTGGGAAAGCAAGAGAAGGTTGATGTTTTTGAATTAGCCTACACTCCTAGAAGTTGTCAGTGTAATGGATGTGCAGATACTTCCTGTGGATTGGAGGACGAGGAGTAAAAAAACCAGAATAGTAAGAATTCCTTCCTAGAAACTAAATGAGGTTGCAACTAAACACCTAGAGTAGAAATGTACCTGGCAAGCTCAATAAATCACAGGTGAGAGCTCCTCAGAGATTAGACATTTTTGAAGAATTCCCCAAAGCACCCCAAGAGGGAAGAGTCAGCTTTAAACCCCTGCCAGGCTCAGAGAGCATAATAGAAGCCTAAGATAGTACCAGAAGTTTCTTACACCCTTTCCTCTCCTTCCTTCTCCCCATTAAGAGAGCACTTAAAATCATGGTTAGTAAGCTGGAGGGAAGAGAAGATGAGGAAAGAAGTAAATAGTTTTATAATACTTCCTTCTTTAGGGCAGGCAGGTTGCCTATAGGTGGCTTGGGTGGGGGAAGTTCGCAGTTTTGATTAATATCTATGACTGCACACCAGTAAGTTCTGAATCAGACCTTATGTTGAAAGCAAACACAGTTAAATATACCATAGACATACATACAAAAGCTAAAAGCCATACAACTTCCAGGTGAAAATCTCTTGGGCCAAAAAACAAAAATAAAAACCCTGTAAACATTGCTTGTAGAAATGTAAAATGGTACAAGTACTCTAGAAACCAGTGGCAGTTTCACATAAACCCACACAGGCACTTACCATGTAAGTCAGCAATTGCACTCTTGGGCATTTATCCCAAGGAAGGGAAAGGAAAACTGTTCACAGAAGCTCTATTCACAATAGCTAAAAGCTAGAAACAACCCAAATGTTCTTAAATGGGTGAGTGATTTAACAAACTCCGGTACATTGATATAATAATAAAATACTACTCAGTGACAATAAGGAACAAATTACTGATAAATGAAACAACCTGGGTGGATTTCAAAAGCAACCTATATGTTCGAAAAAAGTCAATCTTAAATGGTTATATACTACATGTTTTAATGAAAAATAAACTAGTTGTTACTAGGGGACACGATGGGTATAGGGAAGTAGGCATGACAGTAAAGGGCTGCTAGTAAACAAAGTTCTTTTCTGATAATGGAACTATTCTGTATCTGAATTATGGTGTGCTAATCCAAATGCATACTAGAAACAAAACACACAAAATTACGCATACACACAAATGAGTGCAGATAAAAATTGGTGAAAACCGAATAAAGTTTGTAGTCTAGAAAGAGTACAGTACCAAGGTCAATTACCTGGCTTTCATATACCAGTTACGTGATATCGTTCTAGGGAGAAGCTGGGGGTAGGGTTTGCAAGACTCTATGCACTATTTTTACAACTTTTGTCAGTATATAAAACCAAAATTAAAAGTTAAAAGATTAGTTCTGATTAGGAGAAACTCAAGAAGCTGGGTATATTGTTCCAAAATGCCCTGTACCAATGGACATCTCCTGACTAGTGGACTACTTTAAAACCATGCTTTGTCAATAAGCCTCAGAATCAAAACTATTTCTGTGAAGGTTTTTATTTGAGGGATGTTTGAAGAGGGTGAGGGAATCTATTTCATGTGCTTTATATTTACCTCATTTTTTTTGTGAACTTAAGAGCACTCCCAGAGTAAGGCTGGCAACCTAACAGGCAATGGAAACATGGAGTAACTGATAGTGCAGTATAAGCACTGTCAGCATTTCCCAATTTTTCACATATTTCAAAGTGTATTTGAACAAAAGGCAAAAATACCACAGAATCTTCTCCTGTCCCAACACCATCCCACATGACACAACTTTAAATATAAAAGTGCTGTCAGTATTGATTCTAGGAAATCACTTTACTGAATTTTATCTGATTGGATGGCTTTGGAACGATGATGACTTTGTGACATCCTATTGATTTCGCCTCTGAAATGTTCCTCCTATCTTGTCTCTGTGCCTCTTCATTCCCATTGCCACTATCCTCTTTAGTGCTTTCATTATCTCTTTAAAATAGTTTTTTTATAACTGATTTCCCAAACTTAATCTCTACAAACTAAGTTATCTGAAATCCCATTACTGGATTAATCCATACATAGCACAGTTCTAATTAGATCTCCCCACTGTTTACATAATAAAATCCAAACTTTTTAGTCTGACTTCCAAGGACTACCTTCAGCATGTAATCTGGGTTGACAACAATTCCCACCCTGAATTTTGAAGACTGCTCCACTGATTTCTTCTGGTTTTCAATATTCCTATTGAGAATATATATGCAATGATCCCATTCCTCCTCCGTATGCAATTTTTTTTAAAAAAGCTTTTGAGAATTTTTTTTTTTTGCGCCTCAGTGTTGTGATATTTCATGATAATGTGAACTGATGTGTGACTACTGTGGAAAGCTTTTTGTCTTTGATTCATTCATTCACTGTGCTAGGAATCTGGTGACTTTCATAATTTGGACATTTAAGTATTCTTGTTTGGGGAAATTTTCTTGTATTACTTCTCTGACAGTTTTCTCTCCAAAGTTTTTCTTTGCTCTTTTACTATAATCTTGTGGTTTATTTTCTCATTTTCTGTTCCACTTTCTGGGAGAGTGACTTGACTTCTACTTATATTTTTACTTTCTAAGCTCTCTTTCTAGTGTCATTGATGCTCCTTTTCTTACTGTATCTTGTTATTGTTTCACAGATGTTCAATCTTATCTATTGAAAATATTCACTACACTTTGAAGTTGGTTTTGGCTCTATGCATTGTCTCTACTTCTTCCAGGTTCCCCCCAACCTCTTTCATTTATTATTATTTTTTAATGCTCTGTTGTTTTGGAGACTTCCCTTAAATATCTGGAGATCCTTGGCTATTTGTCTATATTTAAGAGCAAAGGACTAAAAAGTTCAATCTCAATGGAAGTTTTGTGTGCTGGAGCTTACAGACAAAGAATGTTATTGTAGAATATTCCTTGGCCAGTTATTTTTTTTTAAATAATTTAACATCTTTATTGAGATATGAGATATAATTATCATATCATAAAATGGGCCCACTCAGTGTATTTTCAGTACAACTGTCACCACAATCTAAGCTTAAAATATTTTCATACTCCAAAAAGAAACATTACATCCATTAGCAGTCAGTCCTCATTCATCACTTTGCCCTGCCTCATAGCTCCAGTCTCTGGCAACTATTAATCTCCTATCTCTATAGATTTTCCTATTCTGGACATTTCACATAAATGGAATCATGTATTTTAAATGGTCTTCTGTAACAGGCTTCTTTCACTTTGTATAAAGTTTTCAAGGTTTATCTATGTTCTAGCATGTGTCATTACTTCATTCCTTTTATGGCTGAATAATATTGCATTGTGTGTTACAGATCACATTTGTAGACCTAGCTAACAGTTGATGGGCTTTTTGGCTGTATGAATAATGACACTAAGAATATTCGTGTTCAGGCGTTTCTGGGGACATATGTTTCATTTATCTTGGATATGCTGAAAAGGGAAGATATCAACTTCAATTTTAGAGGCAGGGGACACAAATGTCAGTATCTATAAGTTTTTTTATGTGGGTTGGCTAAGTTTCTCAACATTGCAATGCAATAAGTGGCTGCTGATTTCTGAGAGCTAGTTGGGAGCTGCATCTTTCCAGATTTTTTTTTTTTAAGTTTTATTTATTTATGCATACAAGAACTGGGATATAGGCCAGAGGTGTGGGGGTTGAGAGGATTCACCAGCGAAAGAGTGGGGAACAGAACAGAGAGATTTACTGAAATACACTGCTGAGGTGAGCAGCGGGCGAGACAGGAGAGGTCTACTTTGCCATGTGTGCCACCTCCCTGGATGGGGATCGAACTTATGCAGCAGTGGCTGAAAATAGCTTAATAGTGCTGTGACTTTACCCCTTGTGCAACCAGGGAAGCCCCTTTCCAGATTTCTGATGGTGGGTGAGTGAATCAACCTCCTCCTTATGTTAAAGACTGCAGCTGTCTTACACACAGTTAATTAACTTGTAGCTGAGCTTAAATTGAACTGTAGTATTCAACATCATAAATCATAAGGTGATATTAAGTCATGGTTATAGGACACAAGCAAATTTTCACACACGTACACATGTACTAAATTCATGGCCATCCCATCCCCCTTCCTTAATAACAGACTCTTGTATTATTGGGGGCAACGATGTACTCAGGTATAAAATTCCCAGCATCTCATGTAAATAAAGGTAGAGATGAGAAGAAGCAGAAATCACTAGTTGGTGTTTCAGGGAAGTCACCTGGAAAGGGAGATAATTTAGTTGGAACATAGGTGCTCTTTTATGGCTCAAAAACAAGGATGCTAAGGCTCAAGTTCCAGTAGCTAACTTTGCGAGCGTGTGATTCACTTATTTATTTATTTATTTATTTATTTATTTATTGCTTGCAACATGAATGGAACTAGAAGGAATTATGCTCAGTGAAATAAGTCAGAAGGAAAAAGAAAAATGTTGGATGTTCCACTTATAGGAGGAATAGGGGGGAACCAAATAAGACATCAGGGGAAAAAATAATAATACAAAACACAACAAAACAAAACAAAAACAGACAATTATAATCCAGTAGCTATCTTGTGCTATTAAAGAAATCCTTGAAGATCCCAAGAATGGCAAAGGAAAAAACTAACAAAGAGCCCTCACTGCTTAGCCTACACGGCCCAGCTTCAGACTTCTCTTATGTGAGAAAAAAAGTCATCTGACCTTGTTTAAGATAATTTTGAATATCTGTTAATGAGCAGCTGTTCTGAGTCCTAAGTGATAGACTTCTTTTAGAATTCCCTTCTATAGGCAATTGCATTTAATCTTCCTCTTATTTTAAGTAATCTAACTTGGTTTTCTCCTAGTTTCTCGAAAGACAGAGATCATATATTTGTTTCTTACATTGAGTAATTTTTAAGACAGAAAAATAAGAAAGGTTTTTATTTATCAACTTAAAAACTGGAATTCTACATTTTCATTATTTTCTTTACCTATCACGAACTATTAAATATTTCTGTTCAAGTTTCATGATTTTGTACCTTTTTGTTTTGATCATTATTTCCACTTGGAGAAAAGCTCTCCCCTGTGTCTTCAGTTCAAATTATACTGTTTCTGAAAGGTTCAACTCACAGGTCACTGCATCTAAGGCCTTTCTCTGATCCATCCAACAATAAGTAATCTCACCTAGCCTGGGCTTGTCTTTTTTTACTGGGTCTTAGAGGCCAGGGACTGTGTTTTAGTTCTATATTCCCATATAGGACATGGTTTTCTAACCTGTAAATTACTCACACATTATACGTTACTACATATCAAAAAATTTGCATTTTAGAAATACTGTTAGGCAAAATTTTCACTTCTTATGCCTATGTCCCACAATTTCAAAAAAAGAAATTATGAGTTTAAAGATCATTATACATTGCCCCTAAAGCAATAATGGTACCTAATTCCATAGCAGAGTTTATGACTTACAGATCATTGGTTAGACAAACCTGAAGCTGTCAGTCTTTTTAATCAACCAAGTCTGCATATTAAAATATTTGTGGTATTTCTGCACAGAAAAGCTTACTGACCCTATGTAGTAAACCCTCTTAAGATAAAACTAATTCATTTAAGTCAATTTCTCTGCTATCTAAGTAGTAACTCAGGCCTCATGAGGATAATTTTATCTTTTTAAAATGTTATGGGTGCAAATGAGGTTATCAAAATCCTCCAAGAACTCAAAATATCATCAACACACATACATAAAATCAGGATCACTAATTTATTTTCCTCTGGATAGAATATTTCCTCCTCTTGAAGAAGGAAGAGATAAAGTGATTTGCACAGTATCCTAATGAGCATTTAATGAGAAACAGATCCCTGGCTTCTTGAGTTCAATGTTCTGGTCAAATTCTGCCAGGTAAGCAACAAAGAAAGTCTGAGGCATTGAGCCACATGAAAATCTAAAACTTCTATATCATTTAGACATGATTTTAAAACACAAGAAACAGAGTGGGAGAAAATTTAGCAACAAGCATAATAGTGGCTGATTATCCTGGGTAAAAACAAAACAATATGCTGAATCATAAGAAAAAAGACAAATTGTTCAAAATGAGGTGGCAAGAGTAACTACCTTGTAGGGGTGTGGTGATGGTTAAGTGAGTTAGTTGATGTAAACTGCCTAAAACAGTATCTGGCACATAGTAAATACTACATATGTGTTTACTCATCCATCAAATGACAGTATCAAATATGTAAGGCACAAGTGAATTCAAATTCAAACTCTACTACTTACTAAGCTTTATGACCTTGGCCACTTTTTCAGTCTCTTTTGTCTTACCTCCTCTTCTGTGAAATGGGGATAATAATAGTGTCTAGAGTTATTGTGTTACATGAGGCCACATTAAAAATCTTAACACATAGTAAACAACAAGTATTGGTGATGTCAAGATACAACAGGTATCATTTTCAAAGTTCTGAACATTATGGAGACGTGAAGTATTAAAATTATGTCCTAAAAATGGGCAAAGTCCTATCCTAAACAGATACTTCTTCAAAGAAGATAGATGTTCCACAAGCACATGAAAAAATGTTCAATATCACTATTATAAGGGAAACAGAAATCAAGACCACAGTGAGCTAACAGCTCACACCTGTTAGAACGACCTATTCAAAAAAACTGGAATCAGAAAGTACTAGCCAAGGGTGTGGAAAAAAAGGGACACTCATATAGTTGCTGGAATATAAGGTTGTGCAGCCTCTATAGAAAACAGTATGAACCAGTTTGCACTCTGGTCCAACCACTATGGAGAGCTGTGTGGAGATTTCTGGACCTACTAAACATAGAACTTCCATATGATCCAGCAATTCCACTCCTAGGTATTTACCCAAAGGACACAGAAACATCAATTCCAAAGAGCACCTGCACCCCTATGTTTATAGCAGCACTGTTTACAATAGCTAAGCTTTGGAAACAACCCAAATGCCCAAAAATAGATGACTGGATCAAGAAGATGTGGTACATATATACCATGGAATATTACTCAGCATTCAAAAAAGATAAACACATGCAATTTGCAGCAACATGGATGGCGCCGGAAGGGATCATGCTCAGCGAAATAAGCCAGAAAGAAAAAGAAAAATACCGGATGGTCTCACTCATAGCAGGAATCTAGAAAACTTAAATAAGGGACCAGGAAAATGAATAACTATAAGAAAGTGAAAATCAAAATCAACAAAAATCTATGAACCAAAATTTATTATTTTTTAAATCAATCAATCAATCAATAAATAAAAAGAAAACAGTATGAAATTCTGAAAAATGAAAATTGGAAATACTATATGATCCAGCAATTCCACTGTTAAGTATTTATCCAAAGACTATAAAAACACTAATACAGAAAGATTTTTGCACCCCTATCTTTACAGAAGCATTATTCAGGATAGCTTAGATATGGAATCAACCTAAATGCCCACTGACAGATGATTGGAGGCCATACTTGCACTGGAGCTTGGTAGAGAAGATGGGGGAGAGTGCAACTGTAGCACATGAATTTGTTGAACTCACAAATTGTAGAGTTATGTAGATGAATGACAAATCATTAAAATTTGGGGAAAAGACATAGTCAGTGATTTTATCTTATAGTGTTATAAAGATTAAAGAAGATAGTGTATATAAGGCATCTAATATAATGCTCAAAAATATTAATTATCATCATCATCACTTACAGTCATTCCATAAAAGAAAGATACACCTCTATCCATGAGAACTGGATTCTACAGACATAGCACAATTGATTCTTAAAGTAGTTTTTAATCAACAAACACCTCATTATTTTAAGATTGAAAATGGCTGGATATTTGAGATAACATTTTGTATTTGATTTTTCTGTCATTGCTACAAAGTTAGAAAAGATGAAAATGCCTTATCAGAACCTATTGTAAAGCTGCTTTCTCTGTTTTAAGCCAGTTCACTTCCTACCTGTCCTCTGTATTGCGAAGGGAAGGAAGCCGGAAGCTTGTGTTCCTGTCCAGCTTTGATTGGCTTTTGGTCCTCTTGATGGAGCCTTTCAGACGCTTGCTGAAGAATCCCTGTAATGGAAAGCAAAAGGTGATGGGAGAGAAAAAAATAAAAGAACGCTGCTATCTTCCTACCTCTCTGTAAAACCTTTGCTAAAGACATTTAGATTTTTATAATGAAGACTTGAAACAGAATCTAGCTTTTAATTTTTAAATTCCTAAGTAAAGCTTGAAATCACATGACAAAGTGATGAATTCTTTTTCTTTAGATAACAAGGATAATTAAGCTTTTGATTTTATTTGAAGTACTTAATTTCTCACTTCTTAAGTTGTTTCTAGAGAAACCCTTAACTTTAATAATATGTGTATGTTTAAACACACCAATGTAACACAGAAAATACACTCTTTTCCATGAAGATGGTGTCAGCAATTTCAATAGCAGTGGCAATCAATGATTTCCTGAACTAAAAAAGTGCAAACAGTGTCATGTCAAAAAAACATGACAAAGAATAGCATGTAAGAAGGTATTTGGTGCATTGAAAGCATTTTAAAGATGTTGACAGTTGGGAGATAAGAAGTGTGATCCTAAGATCTGGGGGAAAAAAGAAATCAGTACAAGGCAATGTGTTGGTCTTACAAACATTAACATTTTGTCTGTATCACCTTGCATATTTGTAAAGTTAAGTTTTGAATGTAGTGAACTATTTTAACATGAAATAGATATTATTTATAAAATCGACGAAGCACCTAGAATTCAGATTAAGGTGCTTTACAGTTCTGGTCCCTGCTTGCTTCCTGCCACTTCCCTTATATTATCTAAAGCTCCTTGAACATCTTCCTAGTCTCAACAATTTGCTAATAATGAGCTTTCAGTAATAGTTTGTTGAATAAAAGAATAAATGCAAGAAGCAATGACAGTGGTCACTGTTTTCAAGAAACAACTCTATTGTCAGATGAAGGATATCTGATAGCAAAATGTCTTCAGAAAGGGTTGTAATTCAAAGAAGGTACTTTGGACATATGGAAAATTACTTTTTCTAATTATCTGAGATAAATATTAGTTTATAAAAACTATATAATAAATATTTCCATAGGGAAGAAAAAGAAATACTGGGTTAATATCAGCACATCAAAGTGTTTAGATTTATTTAGTTATGACTAAAGCCCACTGTTTCAGGGTAAGAGACTACATTAGTCAGCTATATTATGCTTATCTCATAACCCCACAATCTTAGTGTCATTAAACATGACTATGAGAAGGTCAACTATGAGGAATGGCAGTCTGAACCAAAGCTATCCTTCCTCAGGGAATCAGGCTAAGGGGGGCAGCGGCTTCAGCAGAATAAAGGACAAAGGAAATGTGATGAACCATGTCCTAGTTCTTATAGATTCCTGTCATTTCTGGTCTCAATTCATTGGACAAAGAAAGCCACAAGACCAACGCTAACTTCAATGGGGGAAAGCACATACAATCAGTGCTAGCATCTACAGAGGAAGCAAACTGGAAATATTTGGTGAACTTCAGTGTGGACTACCACAGTGCTGTTTCAGGTCATTGTTTTGTAAACACACAGACACTGATCCTTTCTTTAGAGAAAAACAGAAACAAACTTATTTGAATCAGAAGTACAACCATTAGCTGACTGAGAAAAACACTTAATAGATATTTTATTGTTCTTGCAGTCCAAAGAATAGGAGTAGAAACTTCTAGAAAACATCACACAAACATAATTCCCTAGGTTGTTTTATTCCCTTGGCTGTTTTTTTTTTAATTATTATTATAGTTATAAGAAATTGTCTGAGGTAAGACAACAAGGTTATTTTAAATAGTACTATATTTCTCAGAGACAGTCATATGCCTAGTCTCCTGTGCAATTTTAGCATCATTAGAGAAAATCTCAGTCATGTATCTTTCAAGGAAAACACTGTACTTACTACTTTCTATGGTTCAATCAAGATGGGTCACCAAATTTGCTCATAAATATAGTCAGCAAACCAGACCTAAGTTTACAGAATTCTATTAGGATCATTTATAGTTGGCTCAGAAACCACTGGCTTAGGTTGGTGAGTCCAATGACCCAACCAAACACCATATACAAATGTTTCTAACAAAAATACAATTAAGGGCTCCCTAGTGGTGCAGGGGTTAAGACGCAATCTATGAAGCTATCCGCAGCCACTGCAACATGAGTTTGATTCCCAGCCAGCCAGGGAGCAACCCACATGGTGTAGCAGACCTCTCCTGACTCGTCTGCTGCTCCCCTCAGCAGTGTACTTCGGTCAATCTGCCTGTTCTGTTCCCCACTCTGTCTCTGGTGAATCCTCTCACTGCCCCCCTCCACACCTCTGGCCTGTACCCCAGCTCTTGTATGCATAAATAAATAAATCTTTAAAATAAAATACAATTAAGCAGTAAACCACGAATGTCCTAGTAGCTGTTTATTCATATAGTACTTTACTATTTGTGGCACTGATTATATCATACTATGTATTGCAATATATTAATTTATTTTGTGTCTGTTAGTCATAAAACACTGCCAGGCATTATAAGGGAATCAAAGTTTTGCCCTTAAAGAGCAGGATTCAGACACACACACACACACAACCACACACATGCTCTCACACATGACACAATTAGGAAGGTAAATGCTCTAAATGCTTGCTATATTTAATCATAAAATAAAATTTATTCTTTGAATCTAGGACATCCTTGTAAATCACACCATTATTTTATGTACACTAAGAAAAAAAGCTGCCAATTATAACACAATGAATTAGAATTGTAAATTACAAATTCACTTAGAATTTTCATTTTGTATTAAAGAAGTTTTGTAAAAACTTATTTGGGAAGGTTTTGTCATATACACATAATGTATACATAAACAGAATATAAGCAAGATGAATTCGTTAAGGTATTCCTAGTGCTTCTTCACTCTTCTGAATTATTGATATTTTCTGACTCAGAGTAGTTGTTATGTTTGCCTATACAATAGCACCTTGTATTCTTTCAAGAATGTTGATGACACAGCACATCTTAAGGGTAATCTATAGAGATGTTAAAATGTGCATCTTAGAATTGATGAAATATGGTACTATTTTGGTGAGGTATAAAAAATGATTTTTAGGAGTTCAGAGAAAGTGTGTTACATCATCCAGAGAAATAAGGGGTATTACATGGAAGAAGTGGAATATGCTAAGTACCCAATGGGTAGACAGGACTTGGCAATGAGGAACAAGTGTATTTTATAGAGTATCACATGGGAAATGGCATGTAACTAAGAATACACAGGGTATACACTAAGTAGAGTCAGTCTGGCTGATAATCAAATAGGAGTACTGAAAAATAAGACTGAAAAGATGACTTGATATTTAATAGCTATTGATACGTAATTATTGCCCCCATTGTCCAACTTTTGAGAGAAGGTATAATGCTCTATTTAACTTAAATCTGCCACAGGATCTAAAGTTTAGTAAGTGTTCAATAAATATCTAATAAATGGATATAAAAAATTATGGCTGTTGTAGGAATACAGGTAAGGAAAAGTTTAAGGTTGTCCAGTGTGGTCGGTGATATTTCACAGAAGAAGTAGAATCTACCAATCTACCATGAAATTCTCCCTGATGTGAATGAAACATGGTTTTCACTTGAGAATATTATTTAACTTAGAGTCCAATTTGATAGAAGCTTTTCCTTTCCTCTACCCAATATTCAATGGTACTCAGGAAGAAGTGCTAGGATTTTTCTACTTACCATAAGTGCTTCTAGGTCATTATTTCTTAAAAATAACAGCTTATATTCTTAACTCCTAACATCATGCTAGGAAATAACCAGATAGTGACTCTACAAATATCCTAGCTTCATAGTTCCTGACTCCAATAACTTTTATTCTCTTTAGAGACCCACTCCTAGAACCTAGACCCACACCCTAGATCTTATCTTTCAGAAAGCCTCCACTTCAAACAAACTAAATGATAATATACTTTTCAACCCCTTATCTGTATTTCCTTCTCCTAATATTCTCCAACTTCTTAGAAATTTTAGTCTCTTGACCATACCATTTTCTCCCTGTTCCCATTTTCTTCATTCAGCCTCAACTCCATGGCTTATTATCTGAGGCTATTCAATTACCAACAACCTCGATTATCTTAAATGGCTAGTTATCCAAAATCAAGAGTGGATCAATCTGTAAGTTCTGGTAGCATGACTGGACTGTTGAGGAACACTACATAGCTAAATAGATATTGCTAAAAACCCGAGTGGTGGCTTGGCTTCTCTGTTCCTTCATACTAGACCAACCCTGTACTAGGCCTTCCAGTAATATTACTTACACTGGGAAACCTCAGAGTGTGTGACAGTCCACTTGACACTGCACCCTTCTGAGAAGTTCCTTATGTACAGGTCATTATGCTTTGTATGATGCAATTCTGCCCTGGCTGCAGCTGGTATGGTTTCATGTGGCAACTTACCAGTCCAGCCTGATTTCTGGCCATTCCCTGCTTCATGCTTTATACTCCAGCAACTCTAAAAGCCTACAATTCTCTACAGTCACCATGAATCTTTGTTATTGCTCATATTACCTGGCAAAACCATCCTTTCAGACTCAACTCAGGCATGACCTCTTCTAGGGTATCTTTTTTTTTTTTTATTAAAGATTTATTTATACAAGTACTGGGTACAGTCAGAAGTGCGGGAGGGTGAGAGAATTCACCAGAGCCGGAGCAGGGAGCAGAGCAGGCAGAAGGACCGAAGTACACTGCTGAGGGGAGCAGCGGGCGGCAGGAGAGGTCTGCGCACCATGTGGGACCCTCCTCCGATGGCCGGCTGAGGCCAGGGAGCAGCGGTGGCTGGGGAGCAGCCGTGGCCGGGGAGCAGCCGGGGATGGAACCATAGCCGCGGAGGCTTCAGGCAGCTTCGCAACCTAGCTCTCAACCGCTGCGCCACCGGTGCGCCACCGGGGAGGTCCTTCTAGGGTATCTTTTTTTTTTTTTTAAAGGAGAACTGTTGGGTTTTTTTTTTTGTTTGTTTGTTTTGTTTTTTTTTTAATTTATTTATATATTTATACAAGCACTGGGTACAGTCAGAAGCGTGGGAGGGCGAGAGAATTCACCAGAGCCAGAGCGGGGAGCAGAGCAGGCAGAAGGACCGAAGCACACTGCTGAGGGGAGCAGCGGGCGGCAGGAGAGGTCTGCGCGCCATGTGGGACCCTCCTCCAGTGGCCGGGGAGCAGCTGGGTATCGAACCGGCACTGCAGAGGCTGCGGGCAGCTTCGCAACCCAGCGCTCAACCGCTGCGCCACCGGGGAGGCCCCTAGGGTATCTTTTTTGACATGTCCTGACCCTGCTCTCAAGATTGGGTGTGCTCCCTCCCCACACCCATGCTTTCAAGTACCTATACAGTGAGTGAGCTTTACAGTTAGCACCCCTCATGCCTACTTTTGTGTTTCCCTTACTAAACTCCAAATTCCTAAGGGCAGGAACTAAACAACATTTGCATTGCCAGAGTAGATCTGATATCTGACATTTAGAAGGGCTCAATCAATGTTCATAAGACTGAAATACAATAGGCAGTGAAATGAATAAAACCCATTGTGGTATTTGTGCTTAAAGTGCCACGATGGAAAGATCTGTGTACTCTAAATCAGAAAGTGTGGTTTTAAATCTTGGTTCCAATTTATCCTAGCTGAATGATCTCGGATAAGTCATAACTTACAAGTTTCATATTTCTCATCTGTAAAAATGAGAATTAAAAAAAGTCCTCTTCCTAAGGCCATTTGAAAGAGAGATATTACAAGAGTTTTCAAAATTACCAGAAATTGGGGTACTTGTAAGTAGAGGCTGGGCAAAGGCATTAAGGCAAAGGCATACCTAGTATTAAGAGAATATGAATCTAGGGAAAGAAACTACAGAATAGGCTAGGTAGTATCATGATTTCTCCTTCTAGAAACAACCAGAACAAAGGAAGGGAAGGAAATTATTCAATAGAAACAAGTTCCCTAAGAGTCAGGATTTTGGGGGTGTTTTGTTCACGGATGTGGTTCTATATACAGACACTGTAAGTACTCTATTTGGGACACTGTAAGTACTCAATAAACATTTGTTGACTGAGTGGATTTACTAAATGTTTCCTGGGTATCAAGCTCCAGCCAGGTACTACCCAGTGTGTAAAACCACTTAATCCATGCAACAACTCAATGAAATAGGTATTCGTTGATTTGCTTTAGGTCACAGAGTGAGAGTGAGAACTTAAACCCAGGATACTGCTAGTACCTAAAAAGCTTCATTCATTCATATATATTTTGAATACCTATATATGCCAGAAACACAAGGCACTTAAACTAGTGCCAAATGAACAAAAATCTTTACCTTCATTAAATTTAAATATTAGTGGAAGGAGACAATGAATAAAGAACATTATAAGCTAGTAAAAGACAAGCACATAGAAAAATAGGGCCACGTAAAAGAGTTGGGATGTAAAATGGTCATGGGAGGCCTTGTGAAGTTGAGCAGTGACTTGAAGGAGGTTAGTTAGCCCACTGCAGAAGGGAAAAGCATTGTGGGCAAGAAGAGGCTGGGCAAAGGCATTAAGGCAGAGGCATACCTAGTATGTTCAAGAAAGAGCAAAGAAGTTATTGTGGTTGGAATGGAGAAGCAATTAGGAGGCTAGTGTGAAATGAGGTCAGAGAAGTAGCAAGGTAGGGAGGTTTCCCTGGGAAGGGAGGGAGGCACAGTGTGTAGCTCCTATAGACCAATCTCACCCTTTGCTCACCATTTGCTTCTCTGAGAGGAATACTTTAAACCATGAAAATAGAAATGTGTTCTAATTTAATATGAAGTTTTTGAGCAAGAATGCTTAATACATAAACAATTCATTTTTCATTAAAAATCACCTGTCAATAGCGAAAATACAGAGGAGTCATATGACTTTCTCCAGGTCACACAATTGCTAAGTGACACAGTAGAACATCAAGCTCAGGAAGCCTGGTTATGGAACTTTTGCTTTTTAATCACTATGTTTATTACTAATTCTCTGTACTCAAATTCCTCTTTAAATATTCCAGACTCTATAATATAAAATAATTTCTACATTTATACTATACTTATTTTTTACACACATCTTATTATAGAATTGTATACCAGAGAGAGGCAGAAATGCAATATGACAATTCAAAAAAAATGAGGGAAAAAAAGAAAACCAAAAAACCACTAGTACGACATTGAACTTAGAAAAGATTGTCCCTAGGGCTTCTCTCTATATAATTAAACTAAAGTGAGACTGAAGCCCTACTGAAATTACTTTTATATGTAACAGATTCTGTGGTTACTGAGAATAAGAGAGAAATAATCCAAATATAAATTTTAAAAGACGGATGCCAAGAAGAAAATGCTTTTTTCACAGTTATAATATTCATGTCTTATAGAAATATGAAGTATAAGTCATGCTCTACAGCATATTCTAAATATCTAATGACATAAACGGAAACAAAGACTATAAATAAAATGATTTCACCCTTCTGACACCAACCTAATCTGAAAAGATACTAAAAAATCCCCCCAAATTCTGCCTTACTAATTCTTCTTTGAAATGAGGTTGCTACTATCCACAATTTTAAATATAGTAGAAAGCTCATCACATTAAACAACTACATTATTATAGCAAGGGATACAGCTAAAATGACTTAACTTTAATTAGTTGGTACTCACTATTTTCTGCCAAAATATGGCTTAAAATTAGCACCTGCGTGTGAAAGAAAAGGCCAAATGTTGCCTTTCTCCGGAGCTTGGTAAGTGTTAACATAATGATAAAAGTTGTTCACCACCTGCAAATTGGACTAACCCCCGAAGACTGAACTTGGCTATCAGGGCATGATTGGTAACTGAAATAAAACTGCTGCTATGCAACCACTCTCAGAAGCCTCAGTGGTGGTAATGAGAAACACGGACTTGCTGGCGTCCTAGTGCCCTGCTGTTCCCTTAAGACATGGAGAAGTGGAAGCAAGAAACATGTCATCACCTTTCATGCAAAAACACAGTGATGTGCAGCAGAACCCTGCTTTAATCCTGTTTGAGACTCTTTCTCATCAGCAAGTACACAGGGGATTAAGGACAATATTACAGCGATTCTTAGTGATTAAATAATTTGAACAACAGTTCTTTAAAATGTATGAGGAACACTAAGAAAATGCCACCTTGTCAACTTGTCAAGAACTTGGTGAAAATCATTTTCATTCTTGTTTTTTGAGTTTATTTTAATAAATTAGTTTCTACATTTTGTACATTGCAGCAGTCATTTTATTTTGGATTGTAATTACCTTAGGAGAATGGCTATGTCATATACAAACTATTCCCTTCCTTGTTCTCTTAATATAACTTAGGAACTTGTAGATGTTTCATAAATGTTGATTAAAATCTAATTGTAGAAAATTGACAAGGAAAAAGGGAAAGAAAAGATAATAGAAGGTGTAAACTAAACTTTGCAGTCAATTTTACTTAATCGTTCAGTTGGTGGAACTCCAACTAGGAAGGGAAACTCTAGGTAACAAGTATAAAAAAAAAAAATGAACAATGCGAAGTGTTTTGGAGTTAACGTGCCAGCTTTACTGTGGGTAATTTCTCCCCTTTCTGGGCTTTGTTTTTGTAAATTTAAGCATCAAAGGAGAAAAAACAATTCTATCATAAATTGCAATTGTTCTCTAGTACAGAGCTGATGAATCAATCTTTGAGGCATGGAGCATACATTAAGACTGCTTTGGGGGCAAACAGAAGTTATCTACCATATATTCTCTATTCCCTAATAATATTCTTTGAGATTCATTTACATTTGATAGAACACTGCTCTTTCTTTTGACATTATCTCCCTGTTAATTTTTTTTCTAATCTTTTACTTTTAACTTTAATATATTTTAAATGTATCTTTTCTTTTAAAACATAGTGTTTATTAAAATATAATTACAAAAGACAAAAAAACCCACAAAAATTATTTGTATGTGTGTAGCTTGATGAGTTTTGATGAATGTATACTACCACAGTTAAGATACAGAACATTTCTATCACCCCCAATCTCATCAACAGAAATTGTGATCAAACTTTATATTTTCTACCATGCTTACATGATGAAATAGTATCTTTATGTTGTTTTAATTGGCATTTCTCTGATCATAAGTGAGTTTGAACATTAGTCTTATATGTTCAGGGCAATTTTTATTTTTATGGATGAATTTTTTTTTTTAAGATTTATTTATTTATGCATACAAGAGCTGGGGTACAGGCCAAAGGCGGAGGGTAGGGGGCATGAGAAGATTCACCAGAGACGGAGTGGGGAACAGAACAGGCAGATTGACCAAAGTACACTGCCGAGAGGAGCAGCGGGCGAGTCAGGAGAGGTCTGCTGCGCTATGTGGGTTGCTCCCTGGCTGGCCAGGAATCGAACTTGTGCTACAGTGGCTGCAGATAGCTTCATAGGTTGCGTCTTAACCCTCGCGCCACCAGGGAGGCCCTGAATTTTCTTTTATTTTTATTTTCTTTGCATAGAAGAACTGGGGTGTAAGCCAGAGGTGCAGGGGGTGAGAGGATTCACCAGGGACAGAGTGAGGAGCAGAACAGGTGGATTTACTGAAACACACTGCTAAGGGGAGCAGTAGGCAAGACAGGAGAGGTCTACTATGTCATATGTTGGTTAGCTCCTTGGCCGGGGATGGAACTCAGGAGTGGTGATAGCACAGAGACTTAACCCTTAGGCCACCAGAGAGGCCTCAAGTTCAGGGCTATTTTTATAGTTTTTGAGAATTACCTGTTTGCATTTTTTTTTTTTCAGTTTTCCATTGGATTTTGGCCCTTTATCTCTCATTTTTAATAGGTTTTTATATGTTGTAGAGATTTTTTTTTCCCCAGTCTCTTGTCTTTTTAGCTTCATTAGGATGTTTTATGCCATGGAATCTTTTAAAAACATTTTTGTCCCTGGCTCCTCAATAACCATCACAGAAAGTTTTCCCCACATTTAAGATTAAAGAGGAATTCACTATTTTTTGGTAGTAGTTGTATGATTTATTTTATTTACAATTATTTATTTACATTTACATTTTATTTACATTATTTATTTACATTTCTAATCCATATGGAGTTTACTCTTATAGGTGTGAGATAGACATCTAGTTTTATTGTTTTTTCCAAATGGCTACTCACTTGTCTCGCTATTACTTCAAATACCAACTATGCAGAAAACCATCCTTGATTTCTCTAGTAGGAGCTGGTATCTCTTTTCTGATTACCTAAGATTTTGTGTTTAAGAGAAGTGGATTAAGAAAATGTAGTATATATACACAATAGAATACTACTCAGCTGTAAAAAAAAAAAAGATGAATGCTAGTCATTTGGGACTGCATGGATGGAACTGGAGGGAATTATCTAAGTGAAATAAAGTCAGAAGGAGAAATGGAATGACATATGGAATATAGTCAGGAAAAATAAAGGAATTATTAAAAGTAAACCAAAACAAACCCTAGAAATATGACTACAGAATTTAGGCTGCTGGAAAAGGAGGGTGGAGGAGGGAATAGGAGGGAGCTCACTAGCTTTGTTTAAAGGACTATGGGTGCTTTGGTGGTGTGGGTGGTATGGTAACATACATCTGAGGAGGTGTGAACCTAGTCCCATAAATCATGCACAGTGTTGTAAAACAATATTACCTCAATAAAGAGAAACAATTGGTAATCATACTATTGTTTTCCTGTGTCTTGACAATAATTCTACTTCTATTTTCTAGTTCCTACTGAGTTTTCATTTCTGAAGGCAAACATTACTGAGTTCATCTTTGTATTTCTACCGTGCTTGGCTCACAGTGGGCTATTTAATATCTATTTGTGTAATGCTTCTAATGATTAACCTGAATTGTTGAGAAAAGTTCAATTCATTCAAGAAAGTAGGAAAAATAGCTAATATCTCTGAGAAAAAAACTCCTCAAACATATTAAAATAACACCAAATCTGGTGTTAAATGAGGAGCTTATTATCTTGAATATTCTCATCTGTAACCCACCTCAGTTTCTGCTAATGAGGTATTTGTTGATTTTATTATGATTAGCAGAGACTATTGATCTTAGCAGAGACTATATGAATATTAAGAAAGATGGCTTTAAGAGATAAAATAATGAGAAATGATGCTCAGAAGAAAGAGCATTTCTTCAAAGTGAGGTTTATTAGTCTATTGGACAGTCTCCCAGAGGTTCTCATGGAAACCTGAAAAAGCATCCAATAATAAAATGTGAAAGACATATTTTCATCATCAGGGGAGATGGACTACTTGAATTTAATTGAAGTTTCCACCTCTAATTTTCTAGGACACTAAGAATAACAGTATGGAGGGGGGATTTAGAGTTTAACAGTTACATAAAAAAATTCTTATTGCCTGTGGTGAAACAAAATGCACCTAAGATCCAAATTATGGTGAGACAACGGTGCAAATTAAAATAATATAATTAGTCTTTACTAACATTTATCAGAATAGGCTGTTTCTTTAAAAAAAAAAATTAAGCATAGGAGAGAGAAGTCTATCATTATGGAAAAGTTTTATTAGGCATACTTATATAACTTTTAGAGGCTATTTTCTAATTGTAATGCTTCTAATGCTACAGACATATTTTCCCACTTTAAATTTAGGTACCCAAATATTAATAAATTGGTCATTAGTATGTAGTACCTTTTTCTTTGGCAAATCTTCAAGAATTTTAAAATATTTCATTATCATAAGAAAGGAACCATAGGCCTTAGAAAAGGTCAAACAATTTGTTCTTGGTCATACAAGTGAGATACTAACTGAACATGCATTAAAAAGTATGATTTCATATCACTCCTTTACCTGTTTTAGGTACAAATTCTTAAGTGCAAATAAAAGGAAATCCTTGTACTGATACTCTGGAAGAATTAAAATGGCAATGACATAGACCTCAGATCACATGGTCAGAAGAAATCAGAGCCTTTTCAACTGCAGGTACCTGATATTAATGGAGAAGTGCCCATGGGTGAGAGCAGCCTCAATGAATGCATAAGATATGAGCCCAGGTAGTTATGTAGATCATCAGGTTTTGATCTTCACTTCTGCTAGCTGTATTGCTTTTTATCATTTAACTTTTGAAGAGTTGTTAGGCAAGCCACATTTCTATATATCCAGTCTATTCCTTGAGTGAGCAACAAACCAAGAAAGCAAGTCCTCTGAGTCACTCTTTTTAATCATTATTCTCACATGGTTCCACAGAATTAAAATTGTTTCTTTCTACTAACTTTCAATTTTATTTTACCTAGCCTTTAAAAAGTATACAATGTTGATTAATTTCAACCATCAACCAGTGATAAAGATGCCACGGCCTAAGACCTTAATGTCTTTGTAGTGCTCAGACCTTGGGTAGTCATGAATGCCACCGATATACTGAATTCTCATAAACAGATTAGGAAAAAGAAATGGCCAATGCTGGAGTTACAACATGAGTAAGATCTAGTACTGATCTAAAAGAGTGGTTTCTAAAATATTTTCACCATGTATTAAATGAGTAAAAATACCATTGGTCTACATTCCTATAATAGTTTACCTATATATTAACCATAAGAATGTTTTGACAGATAAGTATAAAACATTCAATAAAACATAAATTTAAAAAGAGTGAAATTTAAAACATCGAACACTCAATATTCTTCTTGCAACCCAAATGGATTGTGCTGTGCACCCTCTGAGGTATATCCAACCCATTCTGGAGACCACCAGCTAGAGTATCAGACCAGAAAAGGCAACTACACAAATAATGACCCTAAAGATAACTGTGTCAGTACTATAATAGATAAATGTGCACTATTAGAGGACAGAGAAGGTCAATGCTAACGCTGCCAAGAAGAGGTGGGGAGACAATGGAACTGAGTTTTCAGGGATGAGAATACTCAGGACAATTTAAGTCCTCTGTGGTAAATTATCATGGTATCCAGCACTAAAATAATTAAATCTTGCAAAAAAAAAAAAAAAAAGGATGAGAATTCAATTAGGGAGTATAGGAAGAAATGTGCAAAGATATCTGGGAAACTTGTTTGGGGGAATCCTTAAATTTGGTTAAGACGGAGCACTAAGATAGAACACTTTTTAAGTTGAAGGCTTAGAGACATGGGGCTGAGAATGGGGAAGTTGACTGTTAGCCCTGACACAGGAAGGGCAGCCAAAACCTAGACAAATGTATGACTTTCTGCGCCAATTACTCCATAAAGCATGAGTTAAACACAAAAGTTTTCAGCTATCTAAAGACATTCAAATGAAGGGAAGGAGGAAGGGACAGAGAGAGAAGGTAGAAAGCACTCACTGTGCAAACATCAATTCCAAAGAACACCTGCACCCCTATGTTTATAGCAGCACTATTTATAATAGCTAGGCTTTGGAAACAGCCCAAATGCCCAAAAATAGATGACTGGATCAAGAAGATGTGGTACATATATACCATGGAATATTACTCAGCATTCAAAAAAGATAAACACATGCAATTTGCAGCAACATGGATGGCGCTGGAAGAGATCATGCTCAGCGAAATAAGCCAAAAAGAAAAAGAAAAAATACTGGATGGTCTCACTCATAGCAGGAATCTAGAAAACTTAAATAAGGGACCAGGAAAATGAATAACTATAAGAAAGTGAAAATCAAAATCAACAAAAAACTATGAACCAGAGACATTTTTAGGGGGGCAGGGGCGGGAGGGGAGGATTGGGGTCAGAATGGGGGGGGCTGCAATTGTATGGGGAATATAAAAATAAAATTTATTATTTAAAAAAAAAAAGCACTCACTGTGCAATCAAAAAAAAAAATCTACAAAATTTGATCATGTCTATGGATGTGGGACCACAGAGAGCTACTAAAAGACTTTAAGCAAGGGAGTCCAGATTTTTCAGGTTTAAAGAGACGACTCTGGCAGCAGTGCGAAAGCTAAAGTGGGGGAAGGGGGAACTGGAGACCAGGAAATGAGTTAAATACTGTACAAGACAGGACTGGTTACATATTTTGAAAGGCTTGGTGCAAAATACAGGGGCCCATGTTCAAAAAGCAGGAAAACCAATAACTTTCCCCCCTTTCTTCAGCAGTGTCTTTCCATCTACAATGGTGTTTTCAACTTGCTATTTAATGTCACACTCCCTTGAGCACCAGAGCAAGTGCAGACCTTCACAGGTGCCTTGGGGCCCCAACCCATGACTCAATATGTGGGTGGTCCACTGGCTGCCAGGTTCCCCTTGCTGGCTACCACACCCATGTGCCATGTCTAGGCTCAGGGCAGGAAAAATGAGGCAAGCTTATTTCCTTCCTATGGTCACCCCTGCAATTCGCTAGATTCTCGATTAGGGATGGAGCTTGGCTACAGGCCACCTGGCAGACAGTAATAGAGCTAATAGACAGGAGTCCTGTCATGTCTTGCCTCTGAGATGCCATAGGGTGGCCTGTCAAATTTTATCTTTCTTTTGTGTGTGCACAGGCTTCTACCAGGGTTAGAGAGTGCTAGCTATGACTGAGTGAGGCAGAGAATGGGAAGTTGGCTGTGGTGTGGTGGGCAGGGCATAGGCAGCTCAGTATCCATTCCAGGGAGGCAGTGGGAGGTAGTATCCTCTTTGGCTCCAAGTCCTGCACATGCTCCACTGTCCCCCTGAACTTCACTTAAAAAACACAAATCCAAAGATGAATCATTAAGAACTCTGAGATGGCAACCACAGAGCATTAAACTCTGAGGGCGGATCATATGTAATGGACTGATGTCATGCTCATGAAGCCAAGCTGGCAATGATTTAGAGGAAGATCAGAAGCACTAATGATTGAAGTCACTTGAGTGGTGATGGGGCTGGAAGAAAGGACAGATGAATATGAAGGGAGGCAAAAAGATCTGGTGACTGAATTTGAGAAGAGAAGATAATAGTAGGGCTCTTGGTTTTCTGGCTCTGGGAACTAAAGCAATTTGGAGTAGTATAAAATTAGAAATTAATTAGAAATTTAGGGGGATAACAGTTTTTGGGAAAAACACAAGTGAATATAGTATGGGTCAAGCTGAATCTTTTCAAAATTATTATGAAACATCAGAACTAAATCTTAGAATTAAGACTTTAGAAGGAGATTCTCCCCAACAATATCCCTTTCCATTTTTTGATTTGTTGATCAATAATTTCATTGCTATACAAAAATCATAAAAAATTCTCTTAGGCTGTATTTTTTTGACATAATAAAATGTTATTGCAATACCTTTTAAGTAAGTTTGATAAGCACACTTGGTCAAACACAAGGTTTAATTATGAAGACACAATAAAAAAATCCTCTTAACATGAAGATCTCAGCGCGATCCCTTTAAAAAAGTCCACATGTATAACATCAAGCCAGCATGCACAGGCAGAAGCAGACTACAGGCAAAGTGAAAAAAGTCAAGTAGTTTTTATATAAGAGACATGAACTTATGGAAGAGATTAGAAAATATACTATATAATAATTCTTAAGATGTGAAAATTTGCAAAAACTAAAAGATATTCACATATATATGACTACCATAATTTGCTTTTTTCTTTTAAAGCCAAATATCAAACTTCCTATTCCCATATCCTTGAGTAAAAATGTATGCTATTATCTTCCTTATAGCAGGCAAAGTGTGGTAGTTTGCATAAAAATGCAAATATGTAAAATATCAGTAATGAGCCCCTAAAAAAAGCATGTATAGAAAATAAGTAAACAATATATAATGAAGTGCAGTCTACATTTTTATTTAACCCAACATATTCAAAATACTATTTTGACTTACAATCAATATTAAAATATATTCATATTTTAAAATTCTTTTCCCAAGTTTTTTTTTAATAGCTTTATTGAGATATCATTTACACACCATTCAAATTCACTCTTGTAAAGTGTATCATTCAGTGGTGGGTGTAATTAAACCCACTGTGCAACTGTCACCAGTCTAATTCTAGAACATTTTCACCACCCCTGAAAGATAGCCTGTACTTATTTTCAGTCACTCTCCATGATCACCCCTCTTCCCACCCCACAATCCTCCCCAGGCAACCATTAATCTATTTTCTGTCTCTATGAATTTGCCTATTCTGGACACTTCACACAAATAGCTCCATACAATATGTGGCCTGTTATGTTTGGCTTCATTCATTTAATATCATGTTTTTAAGGTTCTTCCCTCCTTTTCATGGCTTAATAATGCTTCATTGTATGGACCAACCACATTATGCATATCCATCATTAAGCTGATGGATATTTGAGTTGTGTTTACTTCTTGGTTACTATGCATAATGCCACTGTAATACATTCATGTACCAGATTTCACATAAACATAAATGATTTAAATTTTCTTGTATATATACTTAGAAGTAGAACTACTAGGTCATGTGGCTGACTCTCTGTTTAAACTTATGAGGAGCTGCCAAATTGCTTTTCAAAGTGGCTGCACCATTTTCCATTCTGGCTAGCAATATATGAGGGTATTTTTCCACATCCTTGTCAACACTTACTGTCTCTCTTTTTGATTGTAGTCATCCCAGCATGTATGAAGTGGTATCTCAGACATTTTTGAGTGCCACTAGTCATTTCCTTAATGACTAATGATGTTGGGCATCTTTTCATGTACATGCACATCTGTGATGTGTATATCTTCTTCGGGAAAAAAATCTATTCAAATCTTTTTGGAACCTTTCTTTTCAAAACTACTGAATAATGTGACAAAAATTTTTATCGTGATAGTTTAACAAAATGAAATAAATAGCTATTTTAATCTAAAAAAACTTTTCAAAGTCTGATAGGAGGGTACTGGCACAGGTGACAGGAATTAAAGGGGTTGATGGTGGGCAAGCACCTCAGTGGTATTAGTGTTGACAGCATTGCTTGTACCTTGCTGAGTACAGCTGAGAGGTACAAAACTACCTTTCAGTACAGCTGACCCTTGCAAAATCAAGAAGTTGGCATGGTTTCCTTTCTTTATCTCTAGCTTCCTAACTGTGTGAAAGAAAAAGCATCTGATATCTGTTATACTTAGCAGAGAATTATATGTCCCCTTAAGTGGATATTAGCTCTTCAAAACATTTATCTCTAATTGTGAAATGAAAGGTGTTAAGCCTCTACTCCACCATAAAGCAGAAGAAAAATATCTTTGCTTTGAGGAATCGGGATTAGAATGCACTATGCATAGGAATGAGCTGTAAGTGAGTTCACTCTATCTTCTCTCTCTCAAACAGCCCCGTTTGCCTGGGCAGGACTAAATTGGAATTCCATTAGTTAACACTATGACACACCTATTTCTAGGAGTTACCATATATTTAGGAGGACTCCCATCATTCTCTGATTCTTTCAAATTTATAATCTTGGTGCTAGTTCCTGCTCCTTGGGCACGCCTTTCCCCTATCTCCTTCTAAAGAGGTCCTAGCTAATCTTTTTCTCTACTCCAAGATGCTTGATTCCAAGTTTTATATTTTCTAGGTTATTTGTCATGAACAGATTTTAAAATTCACCCATTCTGATTATAAAATGATCTAAAGGTATAGTTAACATTTAATATCTTCAAAGTACATACTTTTTATTGAAAGAGATATACTGCAGGCTGACCCTATTATGGAATTTCTTCATCCAGATGGTGTGGAAGGAGAAGGAAGATGTATACAGAATCTTAGCAGCAGTGGGCAGAACTTTTAAGTATTCAAAAATATAAATTCACTGAGAATACAAAAAATGAAATAGTACAGTAGCCTGAGCGCTATGGATTCCAACTGATTACCTCATCCTTAAGACTGAGACTCTTAGACTGGTCACAGGTCACCATGCCACAATAAAGCAAGTATTTTATAAATTTTAATCGCTCATCTGAACTGACTGAGGCAAGCACTTGGAAAGGCAACTATTTACAATGCAGCAATTTGTAAGGCTCAGACCTCTGAAAAAACATGATTTGTTAAGCTTCTTATGTCAGACTTGTAGGCACAAAAGAAAGCACCAATGTTCATGGGAAAGACACTGACTAAAGTGTATGTATTCCTAATATTTTATCAAGCATTAAAGATTTGTTTTTTTATTTATTTATGCATACAAGAACTGGGGTGTAGGCCAGAGGTGTAGGCGGGGATGAGAAGATTCACCAGACACAGAGTGGGGAGCAGAAAAGGGGAATCTACTGAAATACACTGCTGAAGGGAGCAGTGGGAGAGACAGGAGAGGTCTGCCTCACCATGCGGGTTAACTCCCTGGCCAGGGATCGAACTCATGCTGCAGTGGCTGGTGATAGCTTGATAATGCTGAGACTTTTAACTCCTGCACCACCAAGGAGGCCCTAATTTACCAATCATTAAATAGACAATTTTCAACCCAAGTTGCAGTTTAGAACCATCTAGAAAGCTTTCAAAAAATAAAGAAGAGTGAAGTATCTGAGTTGATAAACACATAGAGATTAGGGGATGTGGTGCCTGGAGAAGGTGTGGCGCTCTGTGCCTTTCCCCCACTCTTTGCCCTATCCCTCTCTTTCATCTGGCTTTTCCTGAGGTCTAGCCAGTGTGATAAATGCTGATTTGCTTGCCTGTACAAAATTAGTCTGTTTTGCAATGGAGCTTGAGTAGCAGATAAAACTCCAAGTCCTATGTTTAGGTATGCTGGAAAGGATGATGATTTACCATCAAGTACAGACATGGTTACTAGAAGAATATCAGTATCCCTCCAATTCTAAATTGTTTAGACCAAAAACATAGTGAAAGCATTTCAGAAATGTATATTTTGGTCAAAATTGTTCATCTTCAGGAAAACCTAAAACTGCTGACAAGAAGCTGCAAAGTGGACTGTAAGAGCCTTGGAAGTAAGAGAACAACAACGAAAACTTTGAAAACTAAAATATATGAATGAACCAGATTTTAAAGAATAAAGAGAGTCAACTGAAAATCTTGAAAAGGAAAAATAAGACTGGGGTCAAGTTCAGAGATTCAGATTTAACCGGTTTGAGGAGCCCATGCATTAGCATTTATTTTTAAAGTTCCATAGGTGATTTTTATGTGTAGCCAGAGTGGTACAGCTACTGGTTTAGACCTTGAAGGCTTTCTGGTTTTTATTAAGTGGTCATGAAGCTTTCTGTCTCTGTTTTAACTTGGAAAAATGAAAAAAAATCATATTGTGGTTCTTATTGAGGGTTCTACTCAAAATGGAGACTAGTAATATCAACCAAATATGGAGTCAGCTATCACTATACTTAAGAAAGGCCATAATATTTCTTTTCACATAGGAATTTAATATAGTTTAACATTTATTCTTCCATAGCTTTACTTTGTTCTACAAACTATACAGAGATTCTGTCTTTTGATAGTATCCTTTGTCTGGTATCTGACTGGGAATGCTCAGGTGTCACTGTGACAAGAGACAAGGAGGGTTACACAGGAACAGTGAGCCTTAGTTCAACTATGCATTCTGGTTGTCTTGGCATATATTTCAGTGCCTGAATTCTTTCGAAGCCAAGCTCAAAGCTAATACAAATGAAGCAGCTGCAACTGCATTGTGTTATATTCACATGGAAGGCCAACTCAGACCATTGTGTTATGGAAATGAGAACACTAAGCCGAGAGCACCTGGCCCAGAACACAAGCTGCTTTCTTTTTTACTAAAGCTAAATTGATGGCATCGTCTAAGGAGAAATGATACAAAACCATAAATATCAATAGTCACTTTATAAATAGAATATTAAAGAAAGCGGCCTGTTCCAAGAACTCAGGCAATGTGCAATAAATATATACAATTGCAAGATGTGATCATTTTCCCTTTTTGAACTGAATTTAAGTACTTGGATAACTTTTCATTAGTTTACTCATTACTTCCTAATTTCCTCTATAATATTTAGAAGTCATCTTAACAATGTATAAAACAAACAATGGATGTTTTATTTAAAGGAAAAACCAAATATCACAAAGGCAAAAATTCTAGCAGGATGTGAAAGAGAAAAATAAAAATAGGATCTTGGAAAAGAGTTACTCAAAAACTATTCAAATCATTAAAATTGATGCTGAAGAATCGAAGTCAACACTCTGATATATAAAAATATTGTGAGCTTATACATATATACAATACCTAAAATACTCAAAGAAACATCCATGGAGACAAATCATTAAATAAAGAATTCTATCTAGTTTCACTTCTCAATAGATACAGTATACTCTATATATGTAAATTACCATAGCCCTCAATTCCAAATGTAACTTAAAATCTCTATTGTGGAGGGCCTCCCCTGGTGGCCTAGCGGTTGAGCTCTGGGCTGCTGGGCTGCAAAGCTGCCCGCAGCCTCTGCAGTGCAGCTGGGGAGGGTCCCACGTGATCCGACAGACCTCTCCTGCCGTGCGCCCGCCGCTCCCCTCAGCAGTGTATTTCGTCGGTCTGCCTGTTCTGTTCCCCGCTCTGGCTCTGGTGAATTCTCTCACTTTCCCGCACTTCTGACTGAACCCAGTGCTTGTATAAATAAATAAATAAATCTTTTAAAAAAAATCTCTATTGTGGAAAAAATATAACTATTCTGTACAGGTATACTCATTCACTGCAAATGATCTCTTGAGGTTATTAAATGGTAAAGTAATCCATTTGATTAGCTATATCATCACTAACACCAAGAGAATAAGTGTGAGAAATATTCACTGGATCCTGGTCTTCTGATAATTCACACATACTTTATTTATTCAATTATTAACTGTTGAGTGTTTACTATGTACTAGGGACTGCGTTTGGAATTGGGGTAGCTACAAAGATGACTAGAAGAGATATTTAGTGACTAATGTGGGTGACAGACTATAAATAATTGCAACTGGAATTAAGGTGACGAAATAAGGAGTGAGAGTGGAGGAAGAACAGAAAATCTATCTTCAGATCTCTGCTTCTTTTAATGGCTATGATTAGATAAAGTACAAATACATTCATAAATTTTTTAAAATCCAAAACCTTGCCTTAACCTACCGGCTCAGTGTCCATAAGTTTGCTCTTTTTCCTTCATTTCTTATGCCCTTAATCTTAAACTCTGTTGCCTATCACATACATAAAGAAAGTTTAGATTAAGAAATATATACATGAATACACTGCTGTACTAGTTACCTATTTTACGTCTCTAAAAGTGTAAACTTTTGCGAGCGAGGGAAGATATACAAAGGTTTTGGGCTTCCCTGATTTGGGCTCACTGCCAGTTATTTTCTGGCCCCTTTATGTCTTATCCATCACTGCAGCAGGGTAAGAATACTTCTTCTCCAATGGCTTCTCCTTCTCTGTAAAGCTAAACACCCTCTACACCTATAAGCAGTGTCAGTTGAGAACCAGGGGTGGGTGCTAGAATGGGCCTCTGATGAATGACAGCACTTTGCCTCTCAACCTGAGTTGAAATGGAAAAAAACAAAACAAAACAACCAAAAAAAATCTCCTGGGGAATGGTCATGTAATTTACCAATATTTCACAGTATTTGTACAACTAGACTTTACTTTTGAGCCAAGACAAATATTTCAATGAACAAATTTCTCATGCTTTTGTAGCCAGCAAAATTTAGTTCAGCTTGATCTTGCCCCCAACCTTCCTTTCCAGCCTGCTCTTGCCATTTTTGCCTACATGATTTTTGATTTGTGCCTCACTGAACCTGTTTCGACATTCCATCTATCACCTTATGAAGTATGCCTTTCCAACATGCTATTCCTTCAGCCTGGAATACTCTTCTTTCTCTGTCAATTATTTTTAGTCAGTCTTTGAAACTCAAAGCACTGGCTCCTCATTGTTAAAAATCTGTGTTACCACACTAATCTACCTCCTTATGAATTTAGTCATTTTTCTGTCTCTTGCAAGTAGATCTTAAGTCCTCTGGGAGTGGAATATTCTGGTATATTCATTTGTGTTTCTTCAGTACTAATGGTAGTGCTAATGGCAATAGTAGAAGGTGTCAATAACATTTGGTAATCACCAGTGCTTTGCCCAAAGTAAACATTCAATAAGTATGTTATTGTCAATAACTCAGTTAATGCTTGCCAGAATCTATTTTATCTGCTCTCAATCAGCCAGAAAATGGGAAGAAAAAGCCTCTTTGGAGAGTCCACTATTAACTCCTTTTTGGGTCTACCTGATTAGTGAACTTTCTGTTCCCCATAGTAAAGACACCTGAATCCTAGAACCACAAGAACTTGCACTGAAAGTTAACATGGGAATTTGTAAAGTTAACATGGAAATTGTATTCTTTGAAATGCTATATGAATAACTTAAATATCTCCAAGTTTGGTTTCTCTTTAGACTGCCTTACCATGGATTCAGAGTCTACTGTGATATTAATTACAAAAATATTTTGTGTTGATCTGAATACTACACATCCTTCTTATTTGCAATAATACATTTAAGTTCCATTAGTTGTTGGTATATGGACATTTAAGAAATACAACATGGTTTCACAGACATCCAAGTACTGTAGTGCCTCATATAGTCAGCATATTTTGGTTTTTCTTAAAAGAATATAAATTATTTATCCAACATTATTAAGGTATGAACTGCTCTACAAACCAGATTTTTCTGGATAAGTTTTATTAGTATCACATATCTTAAAGGCTTTAAATATTCTCAATGGGTATATATCACAGTTCCACTTTTTGAAAAGCTGAGTATAACAAATACTCCTTGATTCAGGATCACTACTACCAATGCCAATTATCCATCTATCCTATATTATATGGTACCCTTAAGAGTTAATAATAAATAGAAGGCTGTTTGCCTTTATCCTAAGTGGATACAGATTGCTTTTGTGACTCCTTTCTTTTCATTTTCTCTGCCATGATTTGATTATGATCTTTAAAAATTAGAAAATCTGTAAAAATTTCAAAGGATTCACTGTAACAGATATCCACAAACTCTATAAAGTCTGGAATATAATAAGGGGAAATCTTGTCCTCTAGGATTAAGCCAAAATAAAACACTCATTTTTGTTAACTTGCAAGTGAATATAAAGTTATATATACTTCAGAATATCAGTTTTTCTTAAAATATAATTCCCACTTAAATATTATAGCACTGGAATAGGTAGGTAAGTAAAGAAAAAATACAATATATTGACTTGACAGAATTAAAAGAGAAAATCTTTTTTTCCCTAGTGGTAGAGTCTATTTCTACTTTTTACTGATGTATCATAATGATGAACTTTATAGAAGAAATTTTTTTCAAGTGGAAAAATAATGAGTTTTAATGAACTTATATAATTATGTACTAAGTATATTTCTTCTTCAACAAACAAAGAAAACAGATGAATTAAAATCAGGTTACTCAGAATTATATCAAAAAGGTCCAAACCAGACCTGCAACTGGTGGTCAGCTGATCACTTACAGCTCTCCCTCTCAGCATTCTTTGTACTTAATACTGACTCTCAGTATAGCCTCATGGGTTTAAGGAAAATTTTCAACTGGTGTATTTCTTCCAGCATATTTTTTAAGCACTTAGATGACCATTTAAAAGATTGTTTAAGCAAGCACAGGCCAAATTTCTGGATTAGAAATCAAAATTGTCTAACTGATAATGTGCTCTGCAACTTTATGAGTTTCATCATTCTCCGTTTAAGCTCCAGCTCTGGGAAAAAACCAATTAAACTCCCATTCCTAAGAATAAAAGTAAATCCACCAACATTTTAAAAGAATTATGATAGTTTTAGCTAGTAACTTAATAAAAGGGCATCCTGCAAAGATTTGTACTAAATACTTCAGAGGAATTTGAATTTAATATACAGTATATATTTGTATAATGTATATATTTTGGAAATATCCCACAAGTAAAAGTAATATTCCCTAATACACCTTATATTTAAAATAGTGGACATTAACCACAGTGAATGTGTATAAGTTGTTAACTCTGTCCTTCAAACTCAGCAAAGAAATTTTTGAGGCGCAAAACATTTTGATTCCTTAGTTACTGTTTTTAACTCTAAGAAGAAAGGAGCAAAGTAAAATATTCTTAAGAGAGAACAAACACTTACTGGTACTTTGAAGGGTGAGGTATTTGCAGTGTCCATGGAGCTGGGTTTCTCTGATGTACTGGTCCCTGAGATACTCCGTCTACGGGGGGACCTTTCTGCCGGCACCTCTGGAAAAGAAGAAACATCATTAAGAACTCCACATTTAGGCTGTTCCACTAAATTGTGAAATTACATTTTTTTTCCTCTCACAAAAAAATCAGTCTGCTTTAAAGGTACATTAGATTCTATTTCTATATAACTTGTCTTTTTATGGGGTTTGGACTCTTAAGATAAAGACTTTACCTTAGTGTGATAACTTCTGTATCTGGTCACATATAAAGAGTAATTTCTTCTGAGTTATGTTTAATATCAAAAGTTCACTTAATATTTGCATCTCACAGGGTATGAATCTACTTCTCAGCAATATAGGCGCTAATAGAATCCAATGAAATTTTTTATGCTCTGTGTACAAAATAGAGTCTAGAGTTGCACAGAATTTGATGGTGTTTGCACAAAGGTCAAAGTTCAGTTCTGTGCAGATAAGATGATTTACCAAACTGCAACTAAAGGGCCATAAGAAAGACTAAGAGCTGCTGCCAGGATAAAATAACATATATGCCTATGCAGAAATAAAAATAGATCAGCTTCTCCTTGTTCTTGTTCTGGCAATATGACCTTACTAAGATCTTACTCTGGAATTCTAAATCTGTTCAAATTGACCTAACAAGCTTTAGATTTTACAAATGATGTGATATTCTCCAATTTAATCACTACACACTATATTAAGCTTACATTAGAATTTTTTTCAGTTATATATATATGCATATATATGCACATAAAGACACACACAGATGATAGTATATACATATTATACCTTTATCACAACTGCTTCCCATCTCCACTGCAATTGATAGACATATAGGAATCCAGCTTCTCAGATATCATTAGATAATCTCAACATGGACAAGGAAAAAAAAAACACATCCTAAAAAAAGTATTCTGTGTTATCTTCCAGATCTTAAAAAGCAAGGAGTAAACCAAGACTCCGGAGACTGACATTTTGATTCCTGCTGTTCTCCCTTTGAAAGATAGATGCAGTTTAAACTTCCATTTCTGGCCTCCTGGCCCCTGGGATCCGTGCTACTTCCACTTAAGAGAAAGCGTTTTTTCTCTCGCTCTCTCCCTCCCTGTGTCTTGCTCTTCCCCCTCCCTCTCTACAGCTTGCAGAGAGAGCAAGCGAGAAACACACAGGACTGCAGCTATTCAATCAATCGTTCCGACTGCACATCCTCATTAGTTACTTTCAGGCTATTAGCAGACGCCCAACCACTGCCTCCCCTCAGTTACAGAAAATTTCACTGTATTACACTAACCTGCAGCAAGAAAAACATTTACTGAAATTTATATTCAGTTTATGCCAAAAGGACACCATTTTACACAGACCCAGTAATGCACACAAATCAATCCCTCCTATGAAAATCCAATTGGAAGTCCTTGCCTTATTACTATCTCTGTACGCTTGAAACTGATTTTCTTTTCATGACTAAACACATCTTCTCTGTGCATCTTAACTAATAAAGACATAAGTCAAATTGCAGCACTGCTAATGTCCAAGAGAGGTTGACACCACAGCATCTTATATGCCTGCAGTAAAAGAAAGTTCCATGCTATTCCTATACCTTAAAATTATGACCAATAATTGAAAGTCTCTCAATCTCCCTCTAACCATCAGTGATTAAATGAGCCTTAATGTACAAAAAGCCATTTTCAGAATTAGGCACACATGACTTCTCAGGCACATTTCTAAAAAATGGCAATATAATTAGTTAAAATTCATGGGAATAGCACCAAGCACTGAGTTTAAACAAATCAGTTTTGCCAAAGCAAATGAACAAGAAGACCCTTAGACTTTAAGAATGTGACTTTACAGAATGATTATCAAAGTTATTAGGCATTTCCATATGGGGCAGGAGGCAGATGGGTGGGAGAGAGGATGGTGAAGGCAGAAGAAAACTTCATCTTTCCTCTGATAATTACCTATCATTAGAAGATACATAAAACTTAACATTACAATATATTTTAATCTGTGACTAATTGCCAGAGAGACCAAACTGAGAGAGAGAGAGAAAAAAAGTTCCATTAGCAAGGATAAAATGATTTAGTAAGTAGTTTCCCTAAATTTGCAATATGTTGGTTAAGGGAAAAACCCTGAAACTTTCTTTCAAATATCTAATTTCAGGTTTCAAGTGTTAAAGATCTCACTAAATAAATATATTTCAATGCTCTTATCTATTTGAAAGTATATTGGATAAAATGTGCAACTACTCTAATAAATATGGTATTTGTTGCCTTATTTTTTTTCTTTAGATTCTCCTGTATATGAAGAAAAAAATCATAACTTGGATGTAGCTTAAAGAGTGTTAGTAGGTTCAAAGAGAAATTAAATTATTCTTGAAGTTTGAACAATTTCCACTAAAGAGGGAAAACAAAAGAATAGGTTTGATCAACTAATAAGAGGGCAAAAAAAATACACGTTTTGACTTTCATAGCTTCATAACAATGCAAAAGGCCTTTAAATATCCAGATTCTTTAGGTCTCAGAAGATTAATAGCTTTTCACAGTTGAGAGAATACATATCCCAAGAACCAATGTCCACTTAGAAACAAGGTAGCACCATCGGCAAGAGCAAAATTAACAACTTGCTGGATTAGTCATAGTTGGACCTACATATAATATTAAACTGGTCCAGCTACCTTTAAATCTCCAAGCAGAAAAGAGAGCTGCTACTATGCTCTTTAAGCTACATTTCTGCTGAGTTGGAAGGAAAATCTATAGTCTTTCCAGTAGGCCAAAATTAGACAGCTTTCTCCCCTACCCCCATTCTTGCTACATACTATCCTGTTATTTTCACCTGCTGTAACTTGTTCCTTTCATACCGACAATATTTAGTTACAGCCATTTTCAAATATGCTCACTAAGACTGGGGCCAGAGACATATAATGTTTCAGTAGATAAAGGTCTGAATCTGTTTTGTTCACTTTCTCATTCTCTAAAAATAATATTTTTCAGCTTCAAATTGAAAGGCCAAGAAAGTTATGAAAAGTCTGGTTAAGTTTTAAATTTACCTTTTCATTTCTTTTGCCATTGGGTATGACATAATAATGAGCGCATACAACACAGCTCCACATAAGATGATGTGTTGGACATAGAGAACATTTGGGAGTTTTTCTTAGCAGCTCTACCAACTACCTAGACAATTCTGTGTAAGCCATTCCACCTTTCCTGCTCTGGCTCAGTCAATGGACTTGGTTGTTTATATCAACCAGAGATGAAGAAAAAATGAGTGAGTGAGCTTATATGCTTTGAGGCAAAATAGGCTCTTTTTTTTTTTTGTTCGGAGTTTGTTTTCTAAATTCAAAGTGTCGGTGTATTAGAACATCACTTCACAATATATGTCAGTGTGCTTTCTTTCAAAAGTGTGGCAAAGCAATTGACAACTGAATAGTTTTAGGGGCACATGGACTTCTGCTGTTATGCATGTTCAATAAACACAAGTCAAAGTCAACCTGTGCCTTTAGAACTTAATATGTGTGTTCATGGTCTTTTCATCATGTATCAGGAAGCAAATGTAAAAAGCACTTCAAGGTGGAATAAAAGGACAATGTAAGGGAGATGAAGATATGTAAGGTCACTATAGTAATTACAGTGAATAGGCAGTTGACCTTAGAAGGTGATGTGAGATCCAGTACTCAAGGAAGTGAAGAAGTCACCCTTGTAGATTAATTAGGGAAGAACATTGCAGATGGAGGGAAGCCAATACAAAGCTTCTAGGGTAAAGTGTAGCCAAGAGGTCCATGGGCTGGTGCCAGCGAGTGAAGACAAATAGTGGCAGAAAGCTTGAGAGGATTTGGAGTAGGCATGCCCAGATTATGTAGTTCTTCAGAGGCTTACATATAAGGATGTCAGCTTTTTACTTAGAAATAAAAAACCGCCTGGTTAAATACATTCACCAAAAAGTACAAATTATATGCCGCAGAGGTAGGAGAATTGTGGGGACTACACATGAGGTTAGAAATCATATACTGTACAAAAATGAACATCAATATAAGAAAAAAATTATATATAAAAAATGGACAAATTACATAGAAACCCCATGGAGATACATTTACTGGCACTTTGTTAATTATTTTACATTCAGGATTTTGAATAATGAATGTGATTGAAATAATTCTGAAATATTATTATGTAGAAAAGGGAAATGCTTATCATATTAATTGAGGATTATGTTCCAAAAGCCTCTGAAAATATCTTAAATGAGAAAGCCATGTGTTATATAACAATATTGCTGCCAAATAGCTGTATCAGCTACATTTATTTTTTGTTCAGTCATATTTACATTCATATACTAAGTATATGAATACACTTAAATAACATATCTAAAAATGTCATGAATTCTAATAATGTTTACCACTTGTAGAAGGAATTGCCAAAGTGAAAGACAGAAGAAATGATTCAAAAATACTTCTTTCTTAAGAGAAAAATATATACTATAAAAGTTTCTTAAGCACCTCCTTCATGAATAATTTGTCTGGGACAGAAATATTTTTATGAACATTTTAGTTAATAATGTGCTAATATAAGCATTGTGTCAAGTATCTATCTTTACTTAACCTTTGGGGCAGCCCTGGAGGTAGTAACAATAATCAGTCTCTCAGTTGAGGGGGAAGAAAAATTTAAAAGAAGAGAAAAACATTACCAATGTGAAAGCAATTTCAGAAAATTCAACAAGAGAGCTGAACAAAATGTGGAAAGATATTTATAAAGTTTTAATTTGGTTGGCAATGATGTAAGGAATTAAAATATCCTTCTCACAGCAAAATCCTCTAGTTATGTCAGATCAGAAAATATTACATGTCCATAGATGCAGTCAGTATGGGTACAGTATTTTTATATATATACTTTACACTAGCAGTAACCCAGGTCAATTCCTGATAATTTTGTGTAGAGAATTATAAGACATGAATGAATGTGAATACTCTGCCAATTACAATTATTTACAAACTGTATTAATATTTTTGATATTATATTAGGAAACAAGTGTTCTAATACTATTGTCAAAAGGAGAATACTCAGTTTACTTCAAAAACTTTTTAAAAATCAATAGCATTTCAGCAAAGCATAATAGAAAATTAAATACACACAAAACTTCACTCATGTAAGTCACTGAAATTTCAGTATTTACGGTGTCCCTGTAAATGAGTCCACTTCACTATCATCGACTTTCCCTTATCTTGTGTAAATGATGACAATAGATAGGCTGTGGGCCTCCCCGGTGGCGCAGCGGTTGAGCGCTGGGTTGCGAAGCTGCCCGCGGCCTCTCCGGCGCCAGTTCGATCCCCGGCTGCTCCCCGGCCACCGGAGGAGGGTCCCACATGGCGCGCAGACCTCTCCTGCCGCCCGCTGCTTCCCTCAGCAGTGTACTTCAGTCCTTCTGCCTGCTCTGCTCCCCGCTCTAGCTCTGGTGAATTCTCTCACCCTCCCGCGCTTCTGACTGTACCCAGTGCATGTATAAACAAAAAAACAAACAAACAAATAAATGAATAAATAAATAAAACATGCCTCTATTTAAAAAAATAAATTAAAAAAAAATAGATAGGCTGTGACTCAAGTTATTAATGAATAAGATAAGCTAATAATATAGCTCTCCATGCTGTGAATTCTGAATTAGGAGAATTTTCCCATAGGAGGCACAGAAGATGTTTAAGAATACAATAAGGAACAAATCATTTTAAGATGGGTTTGCCCTCTTTACTAATGAGGGACTTTTGACAAATGACAGAAGTTTGTTGTTTCATACTTTTTGTTGGAAGACTCCTAAAGGTAATTGTGAGCAATTAGGGAACAGTATTACAAAGTGGCAAGAGAAAAAAGAAAAAAATTACATACTACATTTATATAGTTGCTAACACCACAGAGTCTGGGTATTTTATAGACTTCATCCACCCAGTGTCAGTGGGATATTTTCTGCTATATTCTCACATTTACTGCTTTAACACCTATGCACTGACAGTCACTACCATTCTCAGCTGCTCTAAAATATAAATCCCCAGAGCTACTTTAATTCATCCAATTTGTATCACTTAGACTGCTGTACTTCACTCAAACAAGCAGTCCTTTCAAGTTTGCATGCCCTAGACACTTACTTCAATACTTATGAGTTGGTGTTAAGTGCAGAAATGTGAATTCTCAGACAACAAAGCCATCTAGTCTCCCCACCTTTTCTTTACATTAATATACTTATTCCGCATTGTTATTATTAAAAAAATCTTGTAAATATATTAGCTTTCTCTCTAGTCAAGGAAGCTGGACACAGAAAAGAATTCCATTTCAAGTTAGGGTGATGATATTGGATGAAATAGTAGAAAATAGTTACAGTGCGAATAACTCTCCCAACCAGAAAGGTAAGAAAACAGCTCAGGGATATTTACATGGTATCTTAAATTTCAAATACAAAGTTATGTGTCTGGTTCTTAGTGATAACAACCAGGTATCCTAATAATGATAAAAACATAACAAGTGTAACACCACCAAACTATCATGATTATTCTTTATTACATGCTAAGTATTTTATGTGTGTTATCACGTTAATGCACATAATGTTCTGGAATTGGAATTATCACACACAAGCACACACACACACACCCTTCACCCAATTTTACAGATAAGAAAATGAGAGATGCTCCATTACTCAGCCCATGTTTGCACAGCTGGTAGAGGGCAGAACTAGAATTGGAACCCATACAAGTCTGGATGTAGCCCTGTACTTTCAACCACCTCGAGTGCTATCCTGTTCATCCTGCTTTGTGTGAATTGTACTGGAGAAAACAGTAAGATAAATTCTTATGGGAACTGAAATTCTTCTTTTAACAATAAACACACGCTTCTTTATATTTTAAAGAGAATTAAATCATATTCTTTGAGGGCTAATTTACTGCAGACAGAGCCTATCAAAGAAAACTCAATCCCAGAATGCTAATACTAATAATAAGAACAGTCTAATCAAGACAGAGAGAAGTGGGGCAATGGAATAAAGAGGGAGAAAATTTACCTGCTTAAAGGTGAAAACATTTGAACAAAACAGGAAAGAAACTATAAAGAATATCCATCCTGATTCTCTGAATAAAAAGTGACAAAAAGTTCTCCAAAAATAACTTGCCCTTGGTGGGGATGTGGGGGTGTGTGGAGGGATAAATAGAGCATGGAGGATTTTTAGGACAGAGAAAATACTCTGTATGATGCTGTAACAATGGATGTATGTTATTATACATTTGTCCAAATCCACAGAATGTACATCATCAAGAATGAATCCTTATATAAACTATGGACTCTGGGTGACTATGATGTTTCAATGTAGTTCAGCAGCTGTACTACTCTACAGGGGACAATCATAACAGGAGGCTATGGGTGTGTGAAGGCAGGGATATGTGAGAAATCCTGGTACCGTCCTCTTGATTTTACTGTGAATGTAAAACAATAATAGTCTTTAAAAAAAAAAAGCTGACATTCTACACAACTAAGTAATTTTTACCACACCCTCCTGGAGAGATAGTTACATAGGTCAATTTTTTGAGACATAGATATAAAGTATTAAGGGTTTGCAAAGAATAGTCTTAAATAAGAAAACATTATTCAACATAAGATGACTATTTTGAGCATTTCAATCTAGTTATCTCACAGCTTCACTGTGATGAATATTTTGTCTTCAACTCTGAAAGATAATGTCTAATTTACAGAAATAGTCTAAGATTTTTAAACTTTTTCTTCAATCAACTTAACATATTATCATTATTAATATGTTTCACATATAATTGTGGATATAATCTTTGATTTATTCACACACCATGATTTCAGTATTCATCTTTAAACTCTTAAGAAAAAAGATTTGGTCCTTGATTATACCTTTTAAGTTTGGGTGGTTCTAAAAAAGAAAACATATAAATATTTGGATGTCTAATATAAAGATGAGAACTTAATCATTCACTGAGATCAAATATGTATATGGGGCTGTTAAAAAAGATTTAGGGCCTCCCTTGTGGCACAGGGAGGCCACAGTGCTATCAAGCTATCACCAGTCACACCCCTCTCCCTGCACCTCTGGTCTATACCCCAGTTCTTATATGCATAAATAAATAAATCTTAAAAAAATTGTTTATATTGGCCATCACTTATTACTAAAGGTAGTAGAAAAGGAAGGAGCCTATGATGTTGATTTGTAGCCCCTCAGCCACCAAACATTGCCAAGTCTCTCTTCAAAATGTCTGTTGGCTTCATTTTGTCCTCTTTATTTCCACTGCCATCTATCACGCTAGTCCAGGACTTTTTGTCTTCTCAAGCAGATTTTGGCAGGAGCTTCCTAACTGATCTCACTGACTCTTGTCTCTCTCTGCTTAAAGCTATCCTGCTCACCATTACCAGATTAATCTCCTCCAAACTTTACTCTCTTGATGTAATTACCTTTCAAGAAATCTTAAGATAGGCATTGAAAAGAAATTACCTGGTCCCACCTTATATAGTATCTCTCTTCTGCCAATAGTCTCCAACACATTGCCTTAGTCAGATGATCTCTGATCTCAAACCTGACCATATTCATTCCTCTTTATCTGCCTTTGCCAATGGTTTCCACTTTTCTGTCAAATCTTAGGGTATATTTAATACCAATTTTAATACACCTACTTCCATAAAATTAGGCCTAGTTGTTCATACTTATTTGATTTCCAATTAATATGTTTATATAAGCTCATATTAATTATATGTTTTCTAATTTGGGGCACTAAACTATATTCCTGCCCAATACAATGTTCTCCAACTGAGGTCATGTGGTGGAAGATTTGAGTACTGTTAATCTTGTCTAATTTTCAGATCAAATAAATTTTAATAAATAGAATCCTCTCAATTTTAAGTGTCCCCCACAATATTACTATAAACTATTTGCATCCATTCTTGCTTGTTTGCAGAGTACTAGAAGAGAATAAAAGAATTAGTAGCAAATAAATTTTAACTAAACAACTGAAAAATAGTTAAGCAATCTAGACATCTTTCCTCCTTGAATAAACACATAAGATGACACAGAACTGCCATTTTGTATGTTAACATGGTACACTATCAGTGATTTCATATGGCTCAAAGTAATAAAAATTATTAAAACATTTCTAGTTATCTGACTCATATATGAAATTAAATGTGCCATCTAGTCAAGATGAAGACTCACTCCCCTTTATGTATATTCCCTTGAATATTTAGCTATAGTTGAGATTTGATAAATAAGCTTTATGATTTAAATGTTTTGAGGTTTTTCCTTCTATGCATCATTCTATTTGAAAATTCACAAAATTTCCAAGTTTTATTAAGAAGCACACTTAAGTATAAATTAATCAAGTTTAAGTCTTGGCATCTTTTCAACTTGATTTCCTTCAGTTTTTATTCGAACATCCCTATAAGGAAAATTTTTGAAAGAACTTTTTTATTCTTTTGTAGGGGAGTCTACCAAACAAAGGATGTAAGACTTAAAAACTCCAAGGGAATCATAACTACCTGTGAGATTCAATATGGATTCAATTGCCATGTTTAGGTTTTAGCATGGTTCTTTAATTTAGATACCAGGATGCCAATGTATACATCTGCAATGAGAAATCAAATTATTACTGATTAGAAATAGTAATGCAAGTGCAATCCATCACTCATTTTTTTCAGAAGCCTAGCTACATGAGAAGTTGCCATCTCAGTGGCAATTTTTAAATGATTCAGATTCTTTATTGATTATAGGTAGTGGGCTTGCTTACATTTTCTATTTCTCCTACAGTTATTTTAATAGAGCATGTCTTTATTTAAAGTGTTCATTTTTTCAAATTTCCAAACATATTATCATAGTTATTTATCATAGTCTCCTATTTTCCAAGTTTTTATTTTCTGTAATTCTCTTTTTTAAAAAAAATTCTTTTCTGATTTCTAACATTGTTTATTTGAGCTCTCTTTTGTCTTGATCAAATCAATAATTTTCATAAGACCCTCTTGCTTTGTTGATTTTATTATGTATATTTCTGTCTTCCATTTTATTACTATCTCCTGTTACATTCATTGTTTCTTTCTCTAAACTTAGGGTTTATTCTTTCTTTTTCTAACCTGTTGAGCTGAACGCTTATTTTTACTTTCTCCTTTTTAATATAAAAAATAAAGCTATAAGGTTCACTTACTATTTTAGCAATATCCTAAATGATTTGATATACTATTTTCAGGATGTTTGGTTCTAAGTATATTATAATTTCAATTATTACTTATTTCTTCTTTAATTAAAGAGTTATATAAGTAACTTTGAAAGTTTCCAAAAGTAAAGGTTTTTAAAATAAATTTTGTTACTAATTTCTAAACTAAACTATGATAAAACATTGTGTCCTATATTGTAAAAAGACTGGAATTTGTTGATTATTTTTTTACTCCAGCCTACTGTCAGTTTTTAAGACTCACTTTATGTCCACTAACTTAAGCTTATTGTGTTATCATCTACAGCCTACTAGCTTTTGAAGACAGGATTTGTACATTTATCAATTTCTCTTTATATTTCTGACAATTTTTGCCTTATAGATTTTGAGCCCCAAACACTTTACTTTTAACTCTTCTGCATCCTTAAGTCTCTCTTGTTTACAGTATTTTTAAAAAAATTGAATATGACAACCTTTGTCTTACATTTTCATGTAATAATTTTTCTGAGACATTTGCATTTTATTTTTACCACCTTACTGTGCATCTATTTCTTTCTATGCTTTTTTCTTATTTTCTGTCTTCTCTCAGATCAAGTTTTTAACATTCATTTTCTCCTCTACTGCTTTTGAAAGTACACTCTATTTCTGTTTTCTTAATAGTTGCCCTTAAAATTTTAACACATGTACTTAAAGCCTAAAGCTAATCCTGATTTTTATCCTTCTGTTGAATAATTCAACGACCTTGAAATACTTCAATTCCAATTATTTCCTATCTCTGACATATTATTATTGTCCAATATTTTAGTTTTAGCTTATCAGAACAATGGTTATGAATTCTCATGGAATATTTATCTTCCTCCCTTACCAACTAGCCCAGACAAATACAAATAAGATTCGTTAACTTTTGTCAGTGAGCAGACCTTCCCCCCTATTCCCATTTTCATCAATGGATCCTATCCTCTCAGGAACAATGGGTAGGATTTTCACTTCTCAACCCTTATTTTGTTTGAACTGTAGGTCCATCTCCTATCTTGTGGCTATTATAATTTAGCCTTCTAGAATTCTGAGATTGGGAAATGCTTCTAAGATAATTCATTACCTGGATTTTTAGGTTTTTTTAAATTTGTTTTGTTTTTCCCCCTGGGGATTTCCTCTCTTTCCTAATAGAAGAGTTTAGTCATTTAGTTTAAAATGTTTGTTTCAACCACAGAAATCTGACTGCAGAATATGACTGCAGAATAGAGGCTACCAGAAGGGAAGCATGAGGAGAGAGGAGCAAGACCATGGGGAGTCTAATGGGCTAGGGTAGAGAATTATGGGTGCTTTGGCGGTAGACATGATGTGGTAACATACATCTGAAGAGATGTGAATCTATACCCCTAAATAATACACAGTGTTGTAAACCAATGCTACCTTAGCACGAGCTGATACAATTAAATATATGTTTCATTCATATGACATTTCTAGTTGTTTCCACGCTATTTTTTTAGGATACCTAGTCTGTCATATTGCCAGAATAAGAACTGATACAATTAAATATATGTTTCATTCATATGACATTTCTAGTTGTTTCCACACTATTTTTTAGGATACCTAGTCTGTCATATTGCCAGAATAAGAGTTTTCATTTGAATATGTTTTCTCCTGTGATGCTAGGTGTGATTTTAGAAATCAGATAGTAGCTGCCAATACCAAATAATTAATTGTAGTCAGTAGAGTCATTAAGAAACTTAAAAATTGTCTAAGTTTTGTCAACATTACATTCTTTTATAAAATCAATCTATCACTTACATGACTTTACTTAAAGTGAGATGAAATCACTTAAATTCCGTTTAGAAAATGTAAAGTCAAACAAAATATTTGTTGAGTATTTTTCCTTATTGGAGAATTTGCAAAATCAATTATAATGCACTGCACAATGATTGTAAATGCTAACAATGTATTTTAAATGGTATTGACAAGTATGAAAATAGAGAAGAATAGTAGAAAAGGGGGGAAGGGTCTGTAGTAGAGTAATTTGGAGAATTTTGAAAATGACAGACTCAAATTTTTGGGTACCTGAATAGCATTCACTCATTCAAAAATTATTTTTTTAAATATCTGTTCAGTGCTATTCTTGGAGATGCCTGCCAAATTACTAAGAGAAGATCCCTACCCTGCAGTAGCAGGGGAGTGCTAGATGGGTACACCAATAACAACATAAATGGTTACACTATTATATACAATTCAAGATTGGTAATATAAACACAGCAGCTGTTAGCTCCCTCATATTCCCCACTTTCCATTGTTAAATCCGCATTCATTTTTGATTCATGTATGTGGTTCTCCTTTCTCCTCTCAGAAGTTCTGTTCCTTTAATCCCACACTTACCCCCAAATCCATGAAGGATTTTTTTCCTCTCAGTTATTCTCTTCTCTTGTAGATTTAATATCTGCTCAAGCAGGCACAAGGCTCTTCAAGGTTAAAAAAGGCACTTTACCTCTTTCTATCAGTAACGTATTTTCCCAGCCAGGAGGATTAACCTGTGCCTTTCACTTACTTACCAGCTCCTGCCATTCTCAGGATTATAAAATCTGACTTCTCTCCCCTCAGCTTTAATGAAACAGCATAGACACTTTCACTGGTGATCCAAAGTCTACTAATTGTCAAATCCAGTGGTCTTTTCTCACTCTCTTTGGCTTCTGTAATCACTGACATTAGTGACCACTTCGCTGACCTTCTCTACTGTAGCACTTGTGATACCAGACCATCCTGGCTCTCCTCCTACCATTATAATCAGTCCCTCTGTGTCTCCTGTTTCTCTCTACCCCATCCCCACCACCACCACTGATGTACAGTCCCTGCCCTGTTTTTTCTAGACAATCTCGCACTAATGGATTACATATTGATGCTTAGAGTTAACTATCTTTCTTCTTGAGATGGCTCCCAAATGCTGCTCTCTGTGATTTCATTTCCAATCATCAGAACTGTTATTCTATCAGGGTGTGTACTAGGTACCGCGAAGTCAACCATCTAAATAAACTCATCTTCTTTCCTCAGAAACTGACTCTTTCCCAACTTCCCTAATTCTGTTAATAGTACCACCATCTTTCCAAGTTCAAAAATAGTCTTTGACTCATTTTGTTCCCTCTTCCTCCAATCTGTCACCAATTCTGCTGGTAGATCCTTTGCAATTTCTCCATATTTTCATTTCAGTTTTTCATTTGAGCTGCACAAATATTCATCGTACCTGTAGTGCACTGGGGCCTGAAAGACAGAGGATTGGGTCCCTGTTGTAGAGGCATTTGCAATCTATTTTTAATAATAAATAAGTAAATTACTAATTATAATACAAATAATGAGGTGTTAAAATAGAGTACTTACGCTCATCTATAATAGCTTCCTTTCAAATAGGTTTGACTGCTTCTAGGTTCTTCCCCTTATTTTCAGATATGTCTTCCTAGAAAACCACTGTGACCATACCTTTTTCTTGTTCAAGAACATTAATTCTTCTCATCTGCTTCCAGAATAAAATTTGTCACTCATTAACTGATGAACAGTTCTACAAAGTGAACCACCAAAAATCCTTCAAGTATTGTATCTCATTACTGCTTTACATGAACTTTCCATTCTTTGAACTCAGTTTACTCATTGGACATGAATATAATTTAAAACTCCTCATTTTCTGTCATACAGAAAACCATTTCCATAAAAATCTGTTCTTTTAAGATTCAGATTAGATCCTAATATCCGTAAAGCAATCTTGCGTGTTCCTAGTGATGTCTCCCTTTTGAAAATTCTCAAAGTATATTTTGCCTGGATAAATAATTTTTCAGTAAGGCACTGTCTTATTTTCTTTGTCTCCATTATGGTTTTGAATTATTATTAAATCTTTCTCATTTAATCATACAGAGTTGATGTTTTCTCCCCAAGAAACTATATGCTTTTTGAGCCTCCCCAGTGGCACAGGGGTTAAGTCTCAGCTCTATCAAGCTATCAAGCTATTGCCAGCCACTGTGACATGAGTTTGATCCCCAGCCAGGGAGCTAACTCATATGGCACAGAGGACATCTCCTGTCTTACCAGCTGTTCAGTAGTATATTTCAGTAGATTCACCTGTTCTGCTCCCCACTCTGTCTCTGATGAATCTTCTCACCCCCTGCACCTCTGGCCTATACCCCAGTTCTTGTATACATAAATACATAAAATAAATCTTAAAAAAGTAAACTATGTTTCTTATAAACAGCTTTATCTTTTACATCTTTATATCCAGCCAGAGTGCCTAAACACAATGTTGTGTTCATTGGCAAGTTTTGAAAAGAGGAGGGTTGAAAAGTTCAGTTTGGATGAAGGGATGCTGCCTATAGAAGAAACAGCACTGCAACAGCAAGAAAGGCCTAGTTTGTTCAAAATATAGAAAGTCGATGACTTTAGTGGAATGAAAGTTTCTCCCCCCTACCTTGGGTAATGCTGGAATGTAGAGGGTGAGAATAACAAAGTTCTGAGTAAGGTGTTTGAACTATCTGATAGGTGATCAGGCAACTGTAGAAGGTTTTTGAATAGTATAATGAGCATGGCACTGTTTCACAAAGTTTCATCAAACCAGCAGTGCGCTAAATTAACAGGATGGTGTGAACAGCAGTTAGGTGGCTGTGGTCCAAAAGTGGATAGTAAAGCATAACCAACACAAAGTACTTTTCTTTCATCTTTTTTTCTCGAGCAAAATCAGACACAACATTCCTCAGGTTTGATTGTTTTCCTGACACAATCTCTCCTTTGGCTCCACTCACCCTAGATTCACCATAAAGTAGATTCAGTTTTCTTATTTTTTCCTTTACATCTTCAATGGGAAAGGCATTTTCTCATTAACAGTAACTACATATCAGCAAGTGACTTATCACAGGGGCTCTGTTGAATCCTCCAACTATTATAACATATCTGAGAGAGTTTTACTCCTTGTTCTTCTGGAGAAGTTTAATAAATTCCTGTTTATCGACAGTTGGAGGTGTTTGATACTCACCATCAGGAGAAAGCTTCAATCACAAACATAGACTTACAACGACAAGGGCTCAGCCGTGCCACAGCAGGTAACAAAGCTACCTGCTCTCACAACTAGACTCCTGGATACAGTTCTTGAGCAAAGTCATAACTCTGAACTTACTTGTGTTTTATCTGTTAATATTACATATGGAAGCATTCCTTCTAATAGAGGGATAATTTGCAGGAATTTGCATTTGCATTTTTCCTCTAAGAAAGTTCTAACATCTTTTGTCTTCATTACCTCCAAAGTCAAATAAACAGAAAATTTCTAAAGCTCCTCAATGAGGGAGGGTGGGGGGAGGCGTGGGGCATCCCAACTGTATATTTTATTTGCCTGTTTCACTTATTTGATCACACTGGTTTTAGGCATACTTAGGTAATGACCAAAAAATTTAATTAAACTTGAAGCTAGATAACTAGAATCCATAAAAATAATGTAAGAGCAAGGAAAAGATGTTTGCTGATGATTCTACTTTCCTTTGCCATGATATAGTAGGGTCTAAGTGGTTGGTTTTACTCAGGGGTATTTGTATACGCTTTTCTTCATTGATGGTGTTCTCTCTCTCTCTCTCTCTCTCTCTTTCTCTCTCTCTCTCTCTCTCTGTGTATGTGTGTGTATGTATGAGAAAGGGAAATAAATAGGATGAGATAGGTTTCAGAGAAAGGACTTCAGAGGTATACATCTTTCTTAAAGTTATCTGAATACCCAACATACGCAATGGTATCATAAACAAATTAAGACTAGGATTAATAACTAAATATATGTACCTCAGACTTCACAGAATTAGAAAAGACCTGATTTAGATTATCTTTTATATCTAAACTGCCTGAAAAAGGAAGTCATGAATAGAATGTTAAGATTAACAACATAACTGAATAAAACAAAACAGAAACTTATATTAAATATAATTTTAAAAAGATAGAGACATCTTTTAGAATGACAGAAGACTATTCATAGGTCACAGAAAATTGTTATGAGAATTAAATTAGAAGACCATGAATTCTGTCCATTTATAATAAATGTATACTTATATTAATGGAAATATGAGATAAATCAAGTTTATAGAAAGGTACATTTAAAGGCAATTATCAATCTAACAAATGAATTCACAAATAGGATTTTGATAAATATCAAGCTCTCCTATTACATTTAAGAGATGATTAGATTTATAGCCTAACTTTCCCAGGGATTTGTTTATTATATCAATAAATTCATGATTAATATATTTTTTGCTTAGAAATTCACTTAGAAAGTACCCACACAGCACCCATGTGTCCCATTTTATATATTCAGTAGAAATCTTGTATTTGAATATTACAAATCTCTCACACCTTACATAAATGCTACTTTTCAATTCATGTATTGTTTTTTCTTGTACACAAAGCCTACTCCCACTCCCCACTCTCACACAGCAAGCCTCATCATCACTATATTGAGAGGTATAGCAAAACAATAATAAATTTTGGTTATTACTAAAGTTTCTAAATATCATCAACAGCTGACCAGATGACATGGTGAGCCTTGCATGGAGCAAGCATTCTTTGTTAAAGCAAAGCAAACTGCCTTTTATTTTTCATAGCCAGTGTTGGTGGCACTATTTCTATAGACAAAACAAAACTTGAAAAGCAAGCAAACGTATTCTCTTACGTCCTCATCTCCCTTTTAAAAATACAAAAGTGAATTTTAGAAAATCTGTGGTCATCCTCCCCAAAGTAAGAGAAGTTCAGACGACAAAGGGTTAAAAGAATAAGCGGAGCCCTACCGTACCCAGAAATGACAGAAGGCTCTTCTCCTCTTCGGTGCTACTATCCAGCCACTCGGCCACATCACCCGGGGAAAGGAGACTCATTCTCCAGCCAGAAAACTTTTCCATACAGAGCACAATTACGGAATGAAGTGGGAAAGGAAAGATATAGAGGCTAAATTCTTGGGGTGGGGGGGTGTTCCAAACACTTAAATTGCTGGCTAGGCTGTAATGATGAAAGAGAAAACGTGATCCTCCCTTCACTCTGAATTCTGTCTCTGTGACATCAATCTTATACAACAGGGGGAGGGGGAAAGAAACAGAGAGGGTTAAAAAGAAGGTGATAGAAGAGAAGGGAAGAGATATTTGTCCTTCTGTCTCTTGGTATTACTCTTTAGTCTAAAAGAGAAAGCCAGGATAAAACTGAATAATGATTTGTGTTTAATGACAGGAGAAAGCAAAGCAAAATAAAGAATAAAGATACTCAAAGAAAAAGAAACAGGTTCCTACACTGAGCAGCTCAGATAACCAGAGAGCACAATAGCTAATCAGTTAAGTAAAGCATATCATCAAACAAAAACAAAGGCAAAAGAACAAATTCAGCATTTTGTTTTGTTCTGAGAAGAAAGGTTTTCAAATTTCCTTTCAGTCATCCGCGAAAACTGCAGCTTCTAACCCCTTCCTGCCTTAGCTATTTCAACAGCATCCCAGCCCCCTTTGCGAAGATTTCCTGCAAGCAAAGGCAGGTTGATAAATCTGTGAATAGGAAGCTCTCATCCCTCCTTTCTTCTCCTCCTCCTCCATTCCTCCCCCCACCTCGCATGGCGACTGCATTGATCGACAATAATGGAATCTGTAACTGACTGCCAACAGCAACATTAAGGATATTACAAGTCCACTTCATAAGAATTCGAGCTGGTGGTCGGAACTTGGGGGCAACTCTGGGCTTCTAGTCAATAGCTCTGTCTTTCTCAGCGAGGAAGTGAGTGTGTGAGTGTGTGTGTGTGTGTGTGTGTGTGTGTGTGTAAAGGACAGAGGCTGAAGGAAAAAAGAGAAGTAAGCTTGTGGGGCTGAGAGTTCAGTGATCCATCAATGTAGCAAATGACTGTCCTTCAACTCTGGTCACACTTACACTGTCATTGGGAAAGAGTCAGTTCTAGATGGATTTCTCCACATGATTTACATTACGTATTTACATGGTTTAAGATTATTTTACAGGCTTACACCTTATTAATAGGGAAAGAAAAATCAAGCAGAAGAGATATTTTTAGAGATCCATAAATCACTAATACCCTGTTCTCTAGAGATTGACTAGGTTTATTGCTATGAAAAAACAACACTCTTAAAATGATTGCTTGCATTTTCCCTAGCATTTTTAAGACTTTCCCTCCTCATTAGCAAAACAATAACTATCTCCCTAATAATCCACTTACTATTCTAGTAATTTGCCTGAAGTAAGCAAATTCTCACTGTTTTAGAGTTACAATCTCCTTAAGATATTTTGAATCCATACCTTTCTACTCATGTTTACTTCACTGTTCTTCATCTGGACTCTTTCCTGTTAGTTCACTTAGGTTTTAAGTTCCCTGAGGACACAGATCCTATTTTATATTAATCTTTGTAATCCAGTGGCTAACACAGGGTCTGATACTTACAAGTGGCTCTCTAAAAATTTACTCAAGTTTTGGTTGGCTGCTCTAAAAGTTTTAAGAGGTTAAATACTGGCAGGAAATAACAGTTAAATATTTTAGGATCTCCTTTTAAAAACAGCCATTTTGCCAGACAGTAACTCAGTAACTTAACCGTAGTTGTAGAAATAGCACCAACTGATTAAGAAGACAGAAAATGTAAAAAAAGAAAACATAATATGAATTCAAAATGTTTAAATAAAATACATACTTTATTATGTAAAATAACTACATAAAATTTAAAAGTAGTGATAAGTACATATAAAAGGCATTTATTTAATCAAAATTCAAAGCCTACTCTTGCTTAGCATCTAAGCATGGATTGGTAATCCCTTTGTGATAATTTTATAATACACCAGTATCTCTGGATCTCCTCGCTTGAAATCATTGGTCTGCATCATCAGTTTCAAACTTGTTGGTTTAACTTTGCTCCTGCATCCTTCTTGGTGGGGGGCACCAAACTTTCCTCACTTTCATGCCTTTGTATGTTCCACTGAAGGTAATCTGCACAGGAGCCGGAAGGTTTGGCCAAGGTTCCCAGTCATACTATTCTATACCCTAAAGAATGAATTTAGGCAGGTTCAGCAAACTCTTTTGATAGAAGGCCACATAAGAAATATTTTAGGCTTTCTGGGTTATACCTTCTCTGTCATAAATATTTTAAGTCCACAATTGTTTATGGTTGTATGAAAGCAACCATAGACGATATGTAAATATGGTATGGCAGTATTCCAATACAACTTTATTAAAAAAGGGGGGAGCAAAGTTTACTGACCCCTGATTTAGGGCCACAGTGCCAATTCATCAAATCTTCTGGGTACTTAATGTATGTGTGGATTTCTACCAGATTTTTTTTTTAAAGATTTATTTATTTATGCATACAAGAGCTGGGGTACAGGCCAGAGATGCAGGGGGTGAGAGGATTCACCAGAGACAGAGTGGGGAATAGAACAGGCAGACTAACTGAAATACACTGCTGAGGGAAGCAGCGGGCGAGACAGGAGAGGTTTGCCTTGCCATGGGGGTTTCCCTGGCCAGCCGGGGATCGAACTGGTGCTGCAGAGGCTGTGGATTGCTTCATAGTGCAGTGCTTATCCACTTGTGCCACCAGGGAGGCCCTCCTCCCAGATTCTTATGATTGAAAAATAAGTAATTATTTGCCTATGTCAAATAAAGTTTTATTTTCATTTTAAGAACTGATAATTGTCTTTATTATTCACTTTCAAGACATTAACACAATTTCTTTCTTAGTCCTAAGGGAAACAATTTTTATGTGAGTAGAGTATAATATATGTGGCTTCCCTCTTCAATTATTCAAGAAACCCCCTCTTCAATTACTTAAAATTTCTGATTTTTGTTATGGCTGCCTATGCTTATGTTTTCAGATTCAATCATTTGGCAACATTGTGATAATATGTGTGCCCTTGGTGTTCCAGTCCTGGGAAACAGTTGTCAGCAGGGACAAAATCTGTCCTCATGGAACTTATATTTTAGGGAGATGAGAGAAACAATACACAAGATTGTATTGTGGTAGACAATGAGTAAAAAGTGCCAAGGAGAAGAATAAATAAAGGAAGGGGGCTAGGTAACTTCAGAGAAGTCTAGGATTTAGAAAGTCAGTCTTTGGAATGCAGTCAGTAAAAGCACCTCTTGAGAGACTGACTTTTGAATAAAGGGTTGCAAGGTTTTTTGGAAGAGGGAAAAACAGTGAAAGGGTCTAGAAGAGCAATATTAGGAGACCTGGGCAGGTAGATTGGAATGAGAGAGGGGAAAAATGGAAGAGGTCTACAAAGTAATGGGAAGCCTGATGGTATTGAGTTATAAGGTCTATGGCTCTTATCCTTAATTATCCTTAATTAGGTAGCAGTGATTTTTTTAGGTCTTACTGTTTTTAAACATAAGAGCTTTAGTGAAATGTAACTTGCGTACCATAAAATTCATCCTTTTAAATAAAGAATTTTAAAATATGTTTACAAACTTGTGCATCACTACAGTTTAACCCCAGAACATTTGCACAACCTCAAAATGAAACACTGAACCCATCAGCAGTAACTTTCCATACCTTCCAATCTTCAAGTCCCTAGCAACTATTAATCTAAGTTTTGTCTTTGTGAATTTGCTTATTCTGGACATTTGATATAAATGAAATGATATAATATGCAGCTTTCTGTACCTGATCCCTTTCATTTAGTTTCTTTTATATATTGTAACATATGAGTGTATGTACATCTATAGATACAGCTATATATATCTATCTCAGTACTTTATTCCTTTTGTGGCCAAATAGCATTCCACTGATAGCCATTTGGGTTGTTTCCACATTTTGATATTATGAATAATGCTACTTTGAACATTCTTATACAAGTTTTCATGTGGAAGCCTTACACTTTTAAAAGGATATCCAAATAAGATATATTATATAATCTGCTTTTTTTGTACCAGAATTTTAAAATACTACAGCAGAAGTTATTTCTAATTTTATAAGTACCACATTTTCCTTCTAATTCATCTGGGATTTCCATCTTTCTTGAATAAACCAAAACCACTGACTCAATTTGTTTTTGCCTACTCTATTATTAATCTTGCACATAAGAAAAGATTAATACTAACTACTCATATATGAACAAAGGCAGGTATTATATGACAACAAATCCTTTCCTAAATTGAAAACTAATGTTAGTAAAGTTGGTGGAGCTTTATTTGAGTAATTTTATATTTTGATACTTTCAAACTTACCAAAAAAAAGGTACCAGAAGAACACCAGGAACTATTAAAATACTCTTTATCCAGATTCACTAACTGTTTACATTTTGCTACCTTTGTTTAATCATTCTCTCTGTGTAAAGTTATTGTTATTGTTGTTGTTATATATTATTCTATATATGCATTTTCTCCTAAACATTTGAGAACTGGTAACATTATGTCATTTACTACCAATGTTTCAGTGTGATTTTCTAAAACAAAAGATATTCTCCTACAATGATCAAAATAAGGAAATTTAATAACAACAATGAGCCGTATCTTAAGGATAAAATTAAATATGCCATTGCATGCAAAATCTATCATACAATTCTATTTCAAAACCAAGAAAAATTCTTTATTTGAAAAATAAATTATCTTTAAGAAATAATGACTGAGAAATCAAAAGTACTGATTGCAAGTATAATTCAAACTAATAGTCTAATTATATTAAAATTAAATTAAAATGATGTCTACCAAACTTTTGAAGGATTAGTACTGAATTTATTAACATTCAATATAATATTGTGGAAACAGAAATAATGATTTCAAAAAGGTATGTAAAGTGATTGTATTTCCAACTAAATAATTCTTTGCATATCTATAATACTTTGTCCCATAAATACTTAAATGTCAAGCTCTTTTTCTTGTACTTTGGTGAGGAGATATTTTACTGTAGTTGGAATAGTGTCAAATACTATGAAGGCTATACTCCAACACTTTAAGTAGTACCCCATATATGTGTGTATATAAATATATTTATAAACACATATATATCATACATATATGTGTAAATCACTTACGTATAAATTATTATCAATGAATTCACTTGCCAGCAATGTCACCTTATATGATCCAAAGAAAGCTAATCTTCATTCATTCTGATTTAGAAAGTCACACTTTTGTCATGTGAAACCAGAGAATAACAATAAGATGTTAGTATTATAAGAAGTATTCCTATATTATGTATAATTATTCTTAAAGAATAATTTTCCCTAAAATAAAGATAAACTTTACAACTATTTTTATCCAATATATATATAATTTTAGAGTCTATTATTTAGCACCTAAGGTAATATAAAGTGCAGCTATCCAATATTTATTGAAATGATAGATGGATGGATATATAAACCTATCCTCTAAGTCTATCACTGCTAAGAAGTAGACTGAAATCTTTAAGGTACTATCTCCTTTAATCTGTTTAGAACTAGAAATAATTTGAACATTTGTATCAAGAATAATGATCAAACTTTTTGTGCAGTACAATGTACAGTGCAATGTACTTCATGTAAAATATGAAGTGTTTTACAGGTTTAAGACCATTTACTTTTGATAACAACCCTGTTGGGTAGTGATAACATCTTCTCTACTTTATATCTAGGAAAACTAAGGTTTGAAGAAGTGATAAACTCACACCACCAGTAAGGGGCTGGGGATGTCAGAGACTTAGTTATTATTATTCCAGAGCTGACACTCCTCACTACTACTTTCCATATTAGAGTTTCTTTCTATAAAATTTTTAGATGTTTTGGGAGACATGAAGGGTGAAGGTTAACAATCATTAAGTGGTAAGTAAACTGCTTTCTTTGCTCAATGATCTGAGATACCATAACGTTAAATAAATTGTGTAGAAAGCCAAATATCCCCACAAAATCAGAAAGTCAGATGCCATAGTTTCTAAGGCAAAGGTAGGAAAAGATGGACTTGAATTTCATTAAGTATAGACATTTGTTTTATTTCTTTCACCAATAAATGATTCTGGTAGTTTTAATTGCTTCTCACAAGCATTTCTTAACAAGAGGATTTCATTAAGCATTGATCTAATGCTTAGCTCACAAGAAGTACTCAATATTTGTTAAATTAACAAATAAATGAATATATTTTTCAATACCCAATCAAGATATTTGACATGATTGTTTGACCCTACAGGCATTTTAATGAATCTGTTTGATGCTGTGCTAGACAAAATTGTTACTGCTTATTTTACAATGGAAACTGTATCAATTTTTATGCATCATTTTAAAATTAGGGAATATGTCATGAAAATACAATTGAAAGTGTCACTGAAAATACAATTTTCAGTCTTAAGAGAAAATCTAACCTTGGACATATGCTTCTTGATAAAAGTTATTGGGTACTAATAGTTATGGAAAATGCATTTGACATCACAGAAATATTTTTGCAACTCCAAAAAATTCAAGTGATTTCACACGCACTTTTTCACCTTAAAAAATCATTAACTATCAGGCCTCCCTGGTGGCTCAAGGGGTTAAGCACAGCACTATGAAGCAATCCGCAGCCTCTGCAGCAGGAGTTCAATCCCTGGCTGGCCAGAGAGAAACCCCCATGGCGAAGCCGACCTCTCCTGTCCTGCCCACTGCTCCCCTCAGCAGTATGTTTCAGTCAGTCTGCCTGCTCTGTTCCCCACTCTGTCTCTGGTGAATCCTCTCACTCCCCTTCATCTCTGGCCTGTACCTCACCTCTTGTATGCATAAATAAATAAATAAATAAACAAACAAATAAATAAATCTTTAAAAAAATCATTAACTATCAAAAAATTTCATTACATTCATTTCACCTGGATTGTTAAAATCCCAAATATACATGTATACAAAGAACATTTTTAATAGAAAACAAACACTGTAATTGTTGAGAAAATCAACTATTTAATTTCTTTCAGTTAGTATTTAAACCTATTGCAAACTGGGTTTCAGAATGAGAATGAGTTGGAACAAAAAAAACCCCAGTTATATCAATAGATATGTAAAATATATTCCATTTGCTCTTAAATCAATTTAAATAACAGAACTTCTATCACTTTTTATAGCTGGGGTGGACATTCATTCAAAAATGAAACAAAGTTTGTGGAATACAGAGATGAATAGGAAAAAAGACTTGTTCTCAAGGAAGCTCATGGTCTATACTTCCTATCAATAAAAATGTAACTTCATGCTTATATATTTATAAATTATATGTATGGGCTCCAAATTCATGAAGTAAATATTAGTGAAGTTTTTCCCCCATTTTTATGGATAAAAATGAAAGGAATAAAAGTCTTTACATCTTCTTCCCATCCACAATAGACTGCCTTCTTCAATACCTTGGGATGAACCTACTTTGAAGAGATAGCAAATATGGGCCACACTTAAATGGCCTTAGCAGATATCCAAAAACTATGATAGCACTCTTTTCCTAAACACAATACCCTTTCAATTACTACTGCCAACGTATAGTTTCAGAGTCAGCATATAAATTGAAAAAGATTCTCCATCTCTAGCCCATATCAACTTAACACTGTAACAGAATCAAGTTAATCACTGTAACAGAATTAAGCAGTCCACCTACTTAATTCCCATTCTCGGAAGTATTCAAGTAGGCTTATTTTCTGGATACCTATTCACTGACAGATTCATTTTAAAACATTATATTTACTGGGGGATGCTTTTCAACTATTATCAGATTTAGGTATCTACCCAGATTAAAGAAGGCAAAGAAACCTTAAAGTAGTTCTCTTTTGAACTAAGTTAGTAGATACATAGTCAGGAGCACATGAAAAAGAAAAAAAAAAAAAGATACAACACAAAGGCTGGGTAAAAGAGGCAAGGGGCTATTTTATTATTTTCCCGGATTTTAGGTTATCATTGTCTGGACAATCTGCTCTCTACTTAGTTTGTGCATGATACTTCCCTTTCCTCCCTTCTAAAAAGAATGTTGAGCAAGAAACTCCTTATTGGCCCCCAATTTTTGTTTAAGCCACCCAGTTTGCAATCCTTTGCAACAACGGCCTTAGCAAAATAATGCACTGGCTAAGACACAGCAGTATCTTGTGATAGGATGTCCAGTTAAGTAAAAACTTCTGTCCCTTTTCTCCATTTCCTGTTCCCAGCTCCAACACCACAAAAGTTAGAACCAGAAAAGGAAGGGCGGGGGTGGCATGTGTGAAAGAATCTGGGCATCGCCTGCTCCAATTTGGGGTGTTGGTAGGAGGTTAATTTGGATATGAGATAGAATTTTAAATTGAAGTAGACTAAATGGACTGTTTAATTACTGAAAGTAACCAAAAAATCATTGGCTCCCTATCATATTATTAGAGATCAGTTTTCTAGCAGTGTTAGCACAGTTAGAGACAAGGTCTGGGAAAATAAACAATCCCTCATTTCTCCTCTTCTTGGTTTATACCCAGAGGCAGGCTCAGGTGTTGCAGAGCCTGAAGCTTATACAATTTGTGGGGCTATCATTAAGAAAAGTAATATAGGGCCTGGTGGCGCAAGGGGTTAAGCACCACACTATGAAGCAATCCACAGCCTCTGCAGCACGAGTTCGATCCCCAGCCAGCCAGGGAGATACCCACATGGCGAGGCAGACCTCCCCTGTCTTACCCACTGCTCCCCTCAGCAGTGTATTTCAGTCAGTCTGCCTGTTCTGTTCCCCACTTTGTCTCTGGTGGAGCCTCTCACCCCCTACATTTCTGACCTGTACCCCAGCTCTTGTATGCATAAATAAATATTTAAAAAAGAAGAAAAGCAATATATTAAAAACAAATCATTTTTCTTGTTTTCTTTTTTTCTGGGAAATAACACTGAATTATGACATTATGTTTTAGGTGTGCCCCACTAAAAATCAACATGATACATCGCATTTAATTTACCACTAAGATTGTCTCTCTTTTAAGATTTCATGAGCTGAAAAGATTTTGATATTTGGGATAACAGAGGATGTCATATGACAGAGAAGAATAACAATAACATAGTCAAAGGTTTATTGTAGTCCCACTACCATTTACAGAAAAATCACAGTTCACTAAAGATATCATGCCTTGACTACGGTACAAAATCTACGATAAGTCACTGACATCTTTCTTTAAGTGCACCCTTATGTTTCAGCAGTGACACTTTTAGTCAGCTAAAAGAGAGACCCCCATGACCCAAGTTTTTCGGCAGATAATTAATATACACTAAAACACTCACTCTCTTGGGAAACTCCTTAGATAGTTTATAATATAAAACTAGATAAGCAGAGTAAGAGGATAAACACAAGGTCAGTATGTATGCTGGAAAACAAAACACTCTTATTCTAAAGGTTTTTACCTAGAAATATGACTGCAGAATCAAGGAGGAGAGAGAGAGGATGGAGGCAGAAAAGTGGGATGGGTACCCAATGGTCCATGGTAAGGAACTGTGGATGCTCTGGTGGTGGTGGTATGGTGATATACAGCTGAGGAAGTATATCCCTTTTCCCTAAATCAGATACAGCGCTGTAAACCAATGTTACCTCAATTAAAAGAAAAGTATTCTAAGGGTTTTAGAGAATATTGGAAAGGATAATATTTATATTATTAATGACCTGCTGAATTTAAGTTCCCTGGTTTTACATCTATGACATGGGAAAAATGAATTAGCATCTCAATATAATGTTATTAAGATAGATTAAAAGATAAAAATCAAGTAATCATACCAAAAGATGCTGAAAAAGCAACTGATAACATCAAAGCATCCCTCTGATAACTAGTCTTATTCAGAATAGATGGAAATTTTCTTAATTTCACAAAAGAATGTAGACTAAAAACCAAAAGTAGTCTTACATACAAATTTAAAACATTAAAAATATTCTTATTAAGGTTAGAAACAACATAAAGATGTTCATTATCACCACTATTTTCAGGCAGGATGTGGGTTCACCAGAATCTGTTACTTGCTGCTGGACAGAGGTGCCTGTCTTTGTGGTAAGACAAGGCAAGCCACAAGGAATAAACATCAGAAAGAAAGAAACAAATCATAAACACTTGAAGAAAATAAGATTATTCCTACGGAAGGAAGGTAGCAGAAGACAAGAAAATCAATTGAAAAACAATTAAAGAATTTATCAATATGGTTAGAATAAAGATAAATATATAGAAAATGTCAGTTTCCCTATACATCAGCAATTAGGATTACTAATGAGAAAAAACATGCCATTCAATAAAGCAAAACAAAACAATAAAGCTATAAATGAGGGGTTAGTTTAGTAAAAAAAAAAAATATAAGATCTCTGTGGGAAAATCTGACTTCATATATGGCAGATAGGATGCTATTAGATCCTATCTGGAAGAGAAGAAAGCAAGAAAAAGTTAGCAATATGAATAAAAGTATAAAAGCCTAAAAACCACTCCTGGTGACTAAGGAATGAACTGTCATAAATAAAAATTTAAATCACCTAATAAGAAAAACATCTTGAGGCCTTAGGGTAGGAAATGATTTTATGAACAAGAAGAAACAATGACTATAAAATAAATATAGGCTTATCTATATAAAATTACAAACTTTTGTTCATCAAAAGACATTCAAAAAGACTAGGTACAAATAGAGAAGATATTCATGATACACAACTGTTAAAAGATTATTATCAATAACATATAAAGAACACCTTTATATTAATAGAAAAAGCACAACACAATAGAAAACCAAGATGGCAACAGATAAGAAAAATTCACAAAACCAGAGACTTATGAAAAAATGATCTGTCTCACTGGTAATAAGGAGATGCAAATCAACCATTTTATCTTTTTTTTTTTTTTTTTTTTTATTAAATTTTATTTTTATATTCCCCCATACAATTGCAAACGCCCCATTCTGACCCCAATCCTTCCCCTCCCGCCCCCCACCCCCCAAAAAGTGTCTCTGGTTCATAGTTTTTTTGTTGATTTTGATTTTCACTTTCTTATATTCATTTTCCTGGTCCCTTATTTAAGTTTTCTAGATTCCTGCTATGAGTGAGACCATCCGGTATTTTTCTTTTTCTTTTTGGCTTATTTCGCTGAGCATGATCCCTTCCAGTGCCATCCATGTTGCTGCAAATTGCATGTGTTTATCTTTTTTGAATGCTGAGTAATATTCCATGGTATATATGTACCACATCTTCTTGATCCAGTCATCTATTTTTGGGCATTTGGGTTGTTTCCAAAGCTTAGCTATTGTAAACAGTGCTGCTATAAACATAGGAGTGCAGGTGCTCTTTGGAATTGATGTTTCTGTGTCCTTTGGGTAAATACCTAGGAGTGGAATTGCTGGATCATATGGAAGCTCTATGTTTAGTAGGTCCAGAAATCTCCACACAGCTCTCCATAATGGTTGGACCAGTTTGCACTCCCACCAACAGTGCACAAGAGTTCCTTTTTCTCCACATCCTCGCCAACATTTGTTGTTGCTAGTTTTTTTAATATGTGCCATTCTCACTGGTGTGAGATGGTATCTCATGGTAGTTTTGATTTGCATTTCCCTGATTACAAGTGATGTTGAACATTTTTTCATATGTCTGTTGGCCATTTGCATTTCCTCTTCAGAGAAGTTTCTTTTTAGCTCTTCTGCCCATTTTTTGACTGGATTATTTTCTTTGTTGTTGCTGAGTCTCATCAGCTCTTTGCAGATTTTTGTGATCAGTCCTTTATCATTAGTGTTGGGTGCAAAAATGTTCTCCCAGTTGGTGGGGTTTCTCTTTGTTTTTGTTATTGTCTCTTTTGCTGTGCAGAAGCTCTTTAATTTGATGTAGTCCCAGCTGTTTATCTTTCTCTTCACTATCACTGCTTTGGGTGATGTGTCTGTAAAGATGTCTTTGATGTGCAAATCCCGTAGTGTTTCGCCTATATTTTCAAATTTTAAATTCTGACAATATCAAGCAGTAACCTCAGAACTTCATATACACTATTGATGAGAAAACAATTTTTTAAATAATTTGTTTGCCTTTTTTAAAAGATTTATTTATATAAGAACCAGGGTACAGGACAGATGCGCAGGAGGATGAGAGGATTCACCAGAGACAAAGCGGGGAACAGAACAGCCAGACTGACAAAATACACTGCTGATGGGAGCAGCGGGTGAGACAGGAGAGGTCTGCCATGTGGGATTCTCACTGGCCAGCCGGGATGGAACCCGCGCTGCAGAGGCTGTGGACAGCTTCGCAGTGCGGTGCTGAGCCACCAGGGAGGCCCAGGAAAACAATTTTGTATTATTTGTTAATGTTGAACATTTATACACCTGAAACCCAGAAATTCTATCCCTAGGAGTGCAGCAAAGAGGAATTCCTGCAAATGGCTAAAAAAAAAAAAAAAAAATGTAAAATTATGTTCAGAGAAGCACTGTTACCAATAGCAAAACTGTTAAACCAAATATCATCAAGGAGAGATTATACTCTAGTACTAAATCTAATACAACTTCTAACTAATCTGTTATATTCAATGTAAAAATCATACAACAGGCAGTAAATGAACTACATTAACATATGGAAAATATTAGCAATATAATACTTATATAAAAAAAGTACCAAAGAATATATGACTTGCCCTTCATATAAAGATAAAAAGAAAAGCTTAAAAATATATGAAAGTTAATTCTACCCCAAATAATCAATAGTTTCATTATACTTCCAGATGAAATGTCAACTCAACACACACTTTGTTGGATGGGGGTGAGGGACCACTTGATTATACAGCTCATTTGGAAAAGTAAAGGCATGAGTAAAAGTGAAAAACATTTTGGAAAGGAAAAACTAATGCAGAGGAATTTGCTCTATCAGTAAGAGAAACCACAATAAAATCTACAGTCATTAAAACATTGTTATATTGATGTAAAAATAGAACAATGAATCCAGAACAGGAAAATAATTAATAAAAAGATATGTAGACATTTAGCTGATAATAAAGGGTACCTGTCAAATCAGAATCTAAAGAATAGACCATAAAAAGCTGTTGAGACAACTGGCTGTACGGCTAGGAAAAAGTGTCTCATTTCACAAAACCAAAAATAAATTCCATACAAAAACCTAATCATAAACTGAGAAAGACCTTTCTAAGCATGACACAAAAACCAGAAATTACAATGGAAAAGAGACAGACTGAGAAACATAAAAATTAAAAGCTTCAAATAGCAAAAAAGATATCCTGAACAAATTTGCAAGGCTATCTAATAGTATCTATCAAAATATGAAATGCAAACTACTTTTTGATTTTGACTACAATTCTAGAAACCAACCTTAGAGAATTACTAGCACAAGCAGCTGAACATAGAGATAGAAACAAAGATGCTAGTAATGGCAAAAACCAAAAACATTCATATTTGTAAGTGGAGGAACTGAAAAATTCACAGTGAAATAATATGTAGCCTTTGTGGATCTGCAGGCAGATATAATGAAATGCACTTCAAAATACACTTTTATTTGAACTATAATGAATGCACTACAGAAAAACTGCATAAAACACAAGTATAGTTTAATCAAAGAAAAAATTAGAATAGTATCAGCAATCCATTAAGTCCACCAAAAACCCCATTCTAACCACAACTTTCTCTACCTTCAGTCCTGACTTCTATGGTAAACATTCTTTGCTTCTGTTTATAGTGTCACCTTCCAATTATGTATCCCTCAATATACAGCTTTCCGATTCTTGAATTTTAGATAAACCATATATTTAATGAAGGAAACACAAATAACACCTTATGTAGTTTTATTTGGGCTTCCTTCATTATTTATCAGGCTTGGGTCCTCTTCAAATAAATATGGACAGTTGGTTATGTTCCTTTGTGAAGAGCCTATTCAAGTCTTTTCCCCATTTTTCTGTTGGACTTTGTCTTTTATATTAACTTGCAGGAGTGTTTGATATAAGCTGGTAACAAACTGTCTATTGGTTTATGCAGACTGCTTTTTCTCTTAGCAGTATCTTGATGAACAGAAGTCCTTAATATAGTAAAATTTATCATGTTTTCTTCTTGATATTCAGTGCTTTTTCTGTCTGATTTAAGAATTACTTCTCTATTCTAAAACAAAAAGATGTTATGTTCTAAATGTTCTGAGTTATAATTTTGTCTTTTTATATTATATCTACAATCTACATGGAACTTATTTTTGTATAAGAAGAAAAGAAAGAATCAACTTCCATTTCTTTTTAATATGGATAAACCATCTGAGCCAGTACTATTTATTGAAAAGACCATAATTTCCCCATTCCTCTACAGTATCAATTTTATCATAAATAAAGTGTACATATGTGCACAGATGATCTTTTTCTTGACTCTTTATTCTGTTCCATTAGTCTATTTCTAGTACCAATGCCAATTCGACATAATTAGTATGTCTATAAAAATCCTAATAGCTGGGCCTCCCTGGTGGCACTAGGGGTAAGTCTCAGCATTATGCAGCTATCAGCAGTCACTGCAGCACAAGTTCAATCCCCAGCCAGGAAGCCAACCCACATGATGCAGCAGACCTCTCCTGTCTCACCCGTTGCTCCTCTCAGCAGCATATTTCAGTAGATCTGCCTGTTCTGTTCCCCACTCTGTCTCTGGTGAATCCTCTCACCCCCTGCATCTCTGGCCTGTACCCCAGTTCTTGTATGCATAAATAAGTAAATCTTTAAAAAAAAATCCTAATAGCTGATAAAGCAGGTCCTGCCAACCTACATTTCTTCTACAGTTTTTGGTTATCATTGACTCTCTGTCTTTATTATTAATTTGTAAGATTAGTCTAAAAACTGTCATGAGATTTCTACTGGGATTGTACTAGATGAATAGAGGAATGTGGCAGAAAATTAAAATGCAACAAATTGATATTCTGATGCCAGAAATGTGGTGTCTTCCCTTTTAGTTATTCTTTAATTTCTTTTAATAAAATTTTATAGTTGAAGTCTTCAGTGTTCTGTACATCTTTCACGAGACTGACTCCTAGGTAATAACATTCTTTTTTACTGTAAATAGCATCTTCTAAAAAATTTTACTTTCTGTTTGCTGTTGGTATACAAAAATGTGATTGATCTTCACTTAAGGATCTTGTATCTAGCAACCTTGCTGAACTCAGTATCAGTAAAAAAATTTTTTTTGGATTTGGTAAACACACATTATAAAGATGAACATCCTTAAAGTCTTTCACTTTTCTTTGAGAGCTTATTTTCTAGCCTTTACATCACTGAAAACATGTCCAAGATTTCTTACATATGCAATACAGAAAAGAACACAGTACATTACTAAGGACTACAAACAAAAATGTAAAATTATTTACCATTTGTATTATAAATATTTAATTTTTATATAGTTTATGTATCATCATTGCTTTCTTAACCATAACAACACATTATTTATTGGTTTCTTAATCACTTTCAAACTTTTCACACACTTTTAAATAACATCAGAATCCAAAGAGCATTTGGATTATGATTAGTCATAACCTAACAAACAAAACAAAACAAAATAAATAAAAGTTCGAGGAAGAAGAGTGATACAGGTTGTCAAGAACTGATATTAAATAAAAGGCATTTGGAAAGTTCTGTTTTTGAAGGGAAGGAAGAACTAAAATGGCCAGGAAACGGTCATAATGATGAGGAAATATAATATCATTAAAGATGTAGGAGTCTCCTTGGAGTACAGATCTTATTTGACAGCAAAATAATTTGAGGATGGGTAGGTTTTTAACTTTTTAATTTGCATTTAAAAAAATTAGAAATTTCATTTATCAGCTGATGATAAATATGAGGTGGGACCTCATGTTCATCAATATAGTTCATTCACAGTCAATTTAACATTTTATGTTTTTTTCCATTTTGTTATTAAATGTGGGTAGAATATTGAAAATGAAAATGCTGGGCCTCCCCTGGTGGCGCAGCCGTTGAGCGCTGGGCTGCGAAGCTGCCTGCGGCTTCTGCAGTGCTGGTTCCATCCCAGACCGCCGGCGAGGGTCCCACATGGCATGCAGACCTCTCCGGCTGCCCGATGCTCCCCTCAGCAGTGTATTTCGTCACTGCCTGTTCTGTTCCCCACTCTGGCTCTGGTGAATTCTTTCACCCTCCCGTGCTTCTGATTGTACCCAGTGCTTATATAAATAAATTAATTAAAAAGAAAAAAGAAAATGAAAATGCTGACACCACTGAAAAGCAGAGGGAGGCCTCATAAAACTAATATATAATTTAATTGAAATAAAGCTGAGAATCGTTAATCTTTCCAGAGTATCATTAACTTCAATGGAATAGCCTACCTTCCAACGTGAAAGGGCATGGGGAGAGGGGTAGCACAATGAAGAATCACGTACAAAGCCTTGCTGTTTATAAAGAGGGTGTGCATGGCACCCACATCTGGGCATAACTGCTCCCATGGATGCAAGTGGGGTCTGGGTCTGTTAGTAACCACTCCCTTAATGAGGTTACATTATATGACAAAGGTGGTAGTATAGCGACTCTGGTGATTATGTTGTTTTAAGATTTATTTATTTATGGGCCTCCTCGGTGGTGCAGTGGTTGAGCGCTGGGTTGTAAAGCTGCCCGCAGCCTCTGCAGCGCTGGTTTGATCCCCGGCAGCCAGGCGAGGGTCCCACATGGTGCACAGACCTCTCCTGCAGCCCGCTGCTCCCCTCAGCAGTTTGCTTCGTCAGTCTGCCTGTTCTCTCTCCGCTCTGGTGCTGGTGAATTCTCTTACCCTCCCATGCTTCTGACTATATACCCAGTGCTTGTATAAATAAATAAATAAATCTAATAAAAAAAAAAGCTAAGCTTAAAAAAAAAAAGATTTATTTATTTATGCATACAAGAGCTGGGGTGCAGGCCAGAGGTGTAGGGGGTGAGAGGATTCACCAGAGACAGAGTGGGTAGCAGAACAGGCAGATCTACTGAAACACACTGCTGAGGGGAGCAGTGGGTGAGACAGGAGCGGTCTGCTGTGCAATGTGGGTCAGCTCCCTGGCCGGGGATTGAACTTTTGCTGCAGTGGCTGAGGGTAGCTTCATAGTGCTGAGTCTTAACCCCTTACACCACCAGAGAGGCCCTCACTCACTGGTTTTAAAGAAGTAATTTGCCATATTGTGAGAGAATCAAGGGAATGGGACCCAAAGGTGGTCTTTTGGAGCTGAGAGTGATTCCCAATCTATTGTTGACAGTCAGCAAGAAAACAAGACTTCAGTCCTGTAACTGCAAGAGGATTCTGAGCTCCAGATGAGACTGCAACTAGCTGATACCTTGTGTTTTAACCTTGTAATTAATAGCCTGTGCAGAGAATCAGTTACACTCTGCCTCAATTTCGGATCTACAGAAACTGAGAAATAATATATGGTAGTGCTGTAAGTCACTAAGTCTGTGGTCATTTATTATATATAGCAATAGAAAACTAACATAGTAAGCTAACATGGGGAAAAAATACCTAACATAGTAAGCTAACATGAAAATACTTCATTGTAAAATAGGTGAGATGAGAAAGATCTAGATTAGTATCTACAGATGAGTCCATAAATCAAACTAAAATCTTGTTCTTATGGTTTAGAACTGAAAGGATAGGATGAAGGGGAAAGGTTTCTCTATGAGCTTGTTTAATAGTATATAGTGTTCATATTTTTGCAAAGGAGAAAATTAACAGTTATATGGTATCTTCCATTTATGGTGTTAGATACATTCACATTTTACAGTGATGAAAAGGTTGTCTTGGGCCTCCCCGGTGGCGCAGAGAATTGAGCACAGTGCTGTGAGGCTGTCTGCAGCCTCTGCAGCATGAGTTCGCCATTCCCCGCCAGCCAGGGAGATTCCCACATGGCGCGGCGGACCTCTCCTGTCACGCCCGCTGCTCCCTTCAGCAGTGCTTTCGGTCTGCCTGCCTGTTCTGCTCCCCACTCTGTCTCTGGTGAATCCTTTTACCCTTTCCTGTGGCGCCTGCTGCTCCCTTCAGCAGTGCTTTCCGTCTGTCTGCCTGTTCTACTTCCCACTCTGTCCCTGGTGAATCCTCTCCTCCTCCCGCGCCTCTGGCCTGTACCCCAGCTATTGTATAAATAAAAAATTAATCTTTAAAAAAAAGCTTGTCTTAAAATGTTTTATTTTTCTGCCAATATAAGAAGTTTACAATCATGTGTCCTTTGAAAGCACAAAATTAAAGTTTCTTTTTAAAAATAAAATGGCATTAAATGGTATGGAAAACACCTATTAAATTTGTATCCTGAACTCATTTGTAACTATGTATAAATTAATTTGCTTGGTATAAATACATCTTTTATGTAATACAGTTTTTTATATATATATATAATAATGCTACTACTAGAAAATATTTTTTAGATTAATGTATGACATATAAAGATTAGTGGTGTATGTGGTACACTTAGAATTTATGAAAAACATTTAATATTAACATAGTGCCATTCTGCTTTGAGGGTGCATGCACAAGTCTGGTCTCTCATGATTTCCTCATCTAATCCTTTTAAATGACCCCAAATGTAAAGTCCTTGATTGCACACATGAATTAGATAACTTTCAATAAGAGAATAAACTTGGGGTTATTCCTCATCCCGCACACAGACAATAAGGACTTTGAAAGAATATCACATGATCATCCTAGAGGTTTGCTTAGAATATTTTGTTTTCGTTTTGTGGATGTGTGTTTACCAAGTGAAGAAATTTCAGAACCTTCTTTTTCAATTTCTATTCAGAAAATGATATGAATAATAAACATATGCATTAGTAAATTTTCTCAAATGGAACTCATCCCAGCAACCAGCATCAGTTGAGATCAGGAGCATACAGGGCGGTTTGGCCATAAACCCTGTAACCAGCATTAAAACCACCAGAAGCCTCCTTTATGCAACCTTTTCAGTTATGACTTATCAGCCCAGATGAATCTGAACTGTATGTAAATGGAATCACAGTGTACATATTATTTTGATAACTTTTCATGCTCAAACGCATTTGTGATGTATATCCAGTTTGTTGCATGAAGTAGTAGCTTGTTCTTTTTCAATACTGTACAGAATTCCATTGTAAGCAAACCATGAATAGTGGGGTAGTTTATGATTTTTAGCGTTAACAGTGGTGCTGTTATAAACATTTGTACAGGCCTTTTGGTGAGCATAAGTATGCTTTCTGTTAAGTATGTACACATGAGTGGGATTGCTGGGTCATTGAGCATCGCTCAGCTTTAGCAGATCCATCAAATAATTTTCTAAAGTAGTTGCACACATTTATACTTCCACTAGCAGTATATGAAAATTCCTTTCATTCTAGAGATCTTTACCAACATTTGGTATCTTCTGTTTTTTCTCATTTTAGACATTATGATGGGTAAATTCTATCTTATTTTAAATTTGCATTTTCCTGATGATCCCTGATGAAGAAACTGAGTGCCTTCTCATGCACTAAAAGACCATTTGGAGTTCCTCTTCTGGAAAATGGTCATACAAGTCTTGCCTTTTCTCACTGATGCACAGGAGTTAATTATACATTATGACCGGATATTAAAGTTTAAAAAATTCTCTTTTAGATTGTTAGAGAAAAATGGAACAAAAGCAAACCTGAACTAAACCCAAAGAGCCTTAGAAAGTTTCTCTTCTTTTGTACCACATGTTTGACAAGGGAAAAGAGAAAGAAAAATTCTACCTTTAGATATTTAATTTAAGAACGAAGTAAAATAAAAATGGATCTAATTTCTAACACAGGGAAACTGTCATAAATCACACCACCTATAGCAATAAAAGTCACATCTTTGAAGCTCACTGTTTCTTGTTAATTAAAATTTTATTGTGAAATACATATTGTAGTTTGTTCACAGTAAGATGTATATCTGAAAAAAATAGTAAATAATTGGTTGGCTTTCCTTTTGAAGAAGTCCAGTAAAGTCTGGCCTCTGGTTTTAAATGCCTTTCTATTTAAAAACAAAACACACAAGCTAACGTTTCCCAAAAACCCTGAAAAAAATGTGCCAAAAAGGGGTGTCCAAAATAGGTTTCCTTACTGAAGTACCATGGACAAATAACTTCCATTAGACTTCTGCCTAATTACACAGTAAATTCCCTCTGCATAGTACATTTTGATTTTGTGTAAGTTAAAAAAAAAAGTTTCCATAGGAGATTGGTTTTGATTCTTTGTAATGACAGTCATAATGCCTTAGATTTCTTCTTTACATCATATTTTCGGTCTTGCTAATAAAAGTGGTCTATACCGCCTCTCACAGATAATGAAAGAATGGTACAGGCTCCAACTGAAAAAGAAGTGACTTGAAACCCTTCCTGGTGGCTCAGGGGATCAAAGTCTCAGCTATCAAGCTATCCGCAGCCACTGTGAGTTCACTCCTCAGTCAGGGAGCTGACCCACATGGCGCTGCAGACCTCTTCTGTCTCACCCACTGACTGACCTCAGCAGTGTATTTCAGCCAGTCTGCCTGATCTGCTCTCCACTCTGTCTCTGGTAAATCCTCATTTTCTGAGTGCTGTATGTATAAAAAAAATAAGATTATAAAAACGTATTTCAAAATTTTAGCTAGTGTAGTTGAGTGAATATTTACAAGTAAAATGATGGCACTCATAAAACAGAGTGATATTCATTGTTTCAGTGAACTACTGAAATGTTTCCCTGAACCTCAAATGGAGGGAAAATGCTTCAAGGAAAACCTCAGGATATACAAATATTTGGGAATAAATCTAACAAAAGAGGTAAAGGACCTATACAAAGAAAACTATAAAACACTGTTAAAAGAAATAGAAGAAGACACAAAGAAATGGAAAGACATCCCCTGCTCATGGATTGGAAGAATAAACATTATTAAAATGGCCATCCTACCAAAAGCAATATACAGATTCAATGCTATTCCAATCAAAATCTCAATGGCATTCTTCAAAGAAATAGAACAATTATTGATGAAATTCATATGGAATCACCAAAAACCCTGAATAGCCAAAGCTCTACTGAAAAAAAAAGAAGGAAATGGAGGCATCACACTCCCAGACTTCAAACTATACTACAAAGCCATAATCATCAAAACTGCATGGTATTGGAACAAGAACAGACATACAGACCAATGGAATCGAATAGAAAATCCAGAAATAAACCCACAGATTTATGGTCAACTAATCTTTGACAAAGGAGCAAAGACTATGCATTGGAGCAAAGAAAGTTTGTTCAATAAATGGTGCTGGGAAAACTGGGTCGCTACATGCAAAAGAATGAAGCTTGACCACTACCTCACACCATACACAAAAATCAACTCAAAATGGATTAAAGAACTAGACATAAGACCTGAAACCATAAAATACATAGAAGGAAATACAGGCGAAACACTACGGGATTTGCACATCAAAGACATCTTTACAGACACATCACCCAAAGCAGTGATAGTGAAGGCAAAGATAAACAGCTGGGACTACATCAAATTAAAGAGCTTCTGCACAGCAAAAGAGACAATAACAAAAACAAAGAGAAACCCCACCAACTGGGAGAACATTTTTGCACCCAACACTAATGATAAAGGACTGATCACAAAAATCTGCAAAGAGCTGATGAGACTCAGCAACAACAAAGAAAATAATCCAGTCAAAAAATGGGCAGAAGAGCTAAAAAGAAACTTCTCTGAAGAGGAAATGCAAATGGCCAACAGACATATGAAAAAATGTTCAACATCACTTGTAATCAGGGAAATGCAAATCAAAACTACCATGAGATACCATCTCACACCAGTGAGAATGGCACATATTAAAAAAACTAGCAACAACAAATGTTGGCGAGGATGTGGAGAAAAAGGAACTCTCCTGCACTGTTGGTGGGAGTGCAAACTGGTCCAACCACTATGGAGAGCTGTGTGGAGATTTCTGGACCTACTAAACATAGAGCTTCCATATGATCCAGCAATTCCACTCCTAGGTATTTACCCAAAGGACACAGAAACATCAATTCCAAAGAGCACCTGCACTCCTATGTTTATAGCAGCACTGTTTACAATAGCTAAGCTTTGGAAACAACCCAAATGCCCAAAAATAGATGACTGGATCAAGAAGATGTGGTACATATATACCATGGAATATTACTCAGCATTCAAAAAAGATAAACACATGCAATTTGCAGCAACATGGATGGCACTGGAAGGGATCATGCTCAGCGAAATAAGCCAAAAAGAAAAAGAAAAATACCATATGGTCTCACTCATAGCAGGAATCTAGAAAACTTAAATAAGGGACCAGGAAAATGAATATAAGAAAGTGAAAATCAAAATCAACAAAAAACTATGAACCAGAGACACTTTTTGGGGGGTGGGGGGCGGGAGGGGAAGGATTGGGGTCAGAATGGGGCGTTTGTAATTGTATGGGGGAATATAAAAATAAAATTTAATATTAAAAAAAAAAAAGATTGGAACAGAAGGTCATAGATCTTTTGATGTAAGCTCATTACAATATCAATGCTTATGCAAAAAAAAAAAAAAAAAAAAAAAAAAAGAAAACCTCAGGATATAGGTAAGCAAATTAAATGGAAGCTAAAAGTAAAGGTTTTTAGCTCATTAAAAAATCTTCCTAAGACGCAATACAATGTGATGTACTTCCTCTACCATATGCAGACAGCAATTAAATAATTAGTTATCCTTTCTTTGAGTGATACCCTTTCTTCTCATATTTTGGGAAAATACTAATAAGAATTATTATAGAACACTACATATTATACTTTACATGCTCTATAAGCATTTGTGAACAAACGCTTAGACATGAACTCTACATGAGTTCTTGATATGCAAAACATGATTTTCTGTCCCTGTAATACTTATCTTACCTTGTCTGATCCTTTGAAGAATCCCATTCTTCCTATGTATTCTTAGAGCCTATTTTTCAGTTTTTCTTACATTCACTTTGACACATCATCCCATTTTTTAAAAAGATGAAACTATTTATTTACCTGACACTTCATATTCTAAAGTTCCTAGAAAAGGAGTTATTGAAGTAAGTACCCAAACACCTAATCTTCTCATACATGGTTCAAAACACCAGAAATAAATCAACTACCCACAGCCCATATGAAGTAAAATTCAGCCAAAAAAAGTTACAAAGAGAATGTTAAAACATAAAATAACCAGTTTTTCTAGTCTCTATATTAAGAAAGAGGTAGTACTATGAATAGTTAACTATACAGAATTGCTATTAAAACGTTTTTCAAAGGTCCTCTGTAGTCTATACAAGACATCCGAATTAGCAACTTGTCCAACAGGTTGGCTAGCCTAGGTGACACCTGATCCTGAATGACATCTGCTGGATCCTGGCAGCTTAGGTTGCTTACTTTCGAAGGCCTGATATAATAAAGAGCAAGCACAACCAGGTAATTTTTCTTCTTCAAAGAACAGGATTGTACTAGTATAAACTAACTTTGTTAAATTGGCTATTTAGCAATTCATTTACTGATAAAATACTATAAACCCAAGAATGATAGAAAATTAAAGTTCTATGGAGTCAAATTATTGATAAGAACTCCTCACTAGCTCCCTCTTCATGTACTTAAATGATAGTACTCCAATTTCTGCTCTGGGTAGGGGTAAGAAGGGTACCAGAGAAGATTAAGATTTAATGACTGATTTTATCTTTCCAACTTGTCAAGTATGTACAGACAGTATTCTCAGTGGCATTGCTCAGAGCTTCCAAAACCCATGCTTAAAAGTGGAATTTTGATCAATAAAATTACCATCAGCACTAAAAAAACAAAGAAACAAACAAAAAAACAAAAAGGAAGCAAAAAAGAAGCTACGAGAGAATTCATACTGACGACTCATGGTACTTTCTGGAAACACTCTTCATGAGGAAACAACAAAACAATCAATTTTTCTTTTTTGCACTGAAGAATTAGATATTTTGAGAATATTGATGCAACTCAAATGGCGGAATCTGGTGACTGTTATTTCACAATAGTCACCTGCTCTTCACCAATACACACGGAAAAGGACAAGAAAAACCAACAACAACCACTAGAGAGCGAGAAAGAGCACAAAGAACAAAACCAGTTTGGAACACTTTTCCTCTTTTCAGGCTGCTGAAGACCAAGACTGGAGTAGAAGGGGAAACACAACCAATGTTGTCTACATAAAAGGATTCACGGAGTTTTAAGTGGATAATCAGGTAACTTTTCCAGGCAAAGAATTAATTTGACAACTCTGAGTGTTACACATGTCCAGCCTCAAGCCCCTGTCCTAGATCTGCATTTTATATTCACTTTTGTTTGAAGAGAATTTTAACTGGGATATATAGCCAAGAGGTAAAGAGGAAGTTAGCAGGAAAAGGAGAAATAATTCCTTTAATGAGGCAAAAGTTTCATTAACTATAGTCAAACTTTTATCAGAAAAAAGTAGTAAGTTCTACTGCAGTATTTACCTCCTTTGAAAATTTCAACTATATGGACATGGTCTAGATACATGTATTTTTTTTTTTAAAGAAAAACTACATCAAAGAAAACAGCATGAGTAGTAAATATGGGCTTGCCTCAATAAAATACTGCTCAAAAGAAAATTATTTCACCTACACATGAGAATTTATTTTCTCATGCCACTCAGTCACTCTATCCACACCATTCCCATTTAAAATTTGTCTTTAGTTACAAAATGGACACCTTATTATATTGCTTTTCTGTAACAGAAAGTATAAACTTGCATAATCTGACATTAGGTCAGTAAAATACCAGCAATGGATTAATGACCTCTGAATGTTTCTGACATAGGGAAATACACTCAGGTCAAAGGTCCATCTTAATATCTATGCATGTATTATGATAATATACATATAAACATAATATACACACACATGATAGAAGTCCTTTCCCATATACCAGGCAGGATAAAAGATGAGATAAAAATCTAAGCCCTTTGCAGCACAACATGAACACTGTTAAGTTGGACAGAGCATTATGTTCTCATTCTCACAGCTAACAGTTCTCTTATAAACAGTGTGCTTAAATAATGGATTCTGCAGTAACACAAACAGTCTCTTGTTTCCTACTGGGTGGAGAATGCACTTTGTAATTTGGTTTCCGATAGCCTAGAGCAATAATGAAACTAACTATTTCTTACAATTTACTGCTCATCCCATACAGACTTGTAAATCACTACTTCATTTACACAGACCCAGCTGAAAACTGGAATGAGCAGGTCAAGCTTTAATACAAAACTCTTTACTGTGCTCATAGCCAAATCAAGCTAACTTGTTCCCAGGAATTGTAAAGAGCCGTGACAGGTCCTTTTGACAGTGGCTATCTTTTCTATTTAGCTCACTAGAATAGCATGGCCTCTCTCAGTCCCACAATGGTCTCCAGATAAATGGAAAGGGCAGCAACCTTTTTGGGGAACTAAATGAAACTGTATGAAGACAGATGCTCACTGTCTGTTCTGAATCTTGGATCCTCTACCTAAGTTATCTGCTAACCCATAATTCATGGAATGAAGTAACAGAAGACCCCTATATATGAAGACTGAGAAATGGAGTTGAATCTCAGATAATGAAGCAAGTGGTCCAAACAACTGTATAATATTCAAGTGCTATCTTGTACTTTAAAAAATAAACAGAGAGAAAGCAGAAAATATGAGATCATTTTCTGCTTCCAATAAGTAGATACAAGTTACAAAAATGAATATTAGCATTAGTAATATATTAGCAAATAGCAAATACATTTATACAGTAGATTGCTAAGTCCTAAAGTGTTCAAAAGAAATTTAAACCAATTTGAAAGAACTATTTCATAGTTCTTATCTATATATGAAATATCTATATATGAAATATCTATATATGAAAATTTTAATTTCATATATAGATATTCACAATGTGCCACAGCTAAGTAATTCTTTAAACAAAAGCAACATACAGGTATAGTCATTATCCTTAACTGAAAGACACTTTTCTGATAAACATTTTGTTACACATTTTTAGTTTTAACCAAGAACATGGGATGGATATTGATTTGATGACATCCATCCCCCAATATCTTCTCCCATTAAGATTTCAGTCTAGGATTATGATACATTTGGTCTATTAAAACAATAATTCATGGTACCTGAGCCCAGCAGATAGAGTAGAGATGAAATATAAAGCTACATGTAACTGGTAAAATATAAAATTAAAAAAAAAAAACATGAAAAACAAAAATCCAGAAAACTGGAAATCAGGAGATCTGGGTTTCCATTTCAATTACGTTTCTAACCCTGATCTTGAACAAGCACTAAATTCCCTTAGATCTCAATGTTCTTAGTGAAAATGGAGAGATGGGATTGGAGATGATCTCTAACTTTCATGAGCTTTCATATTTAACTTTCATGAGCTAGTCAGTTAAAGCTCCTAAGTTGTCATCCATTGGCAGAGGATATTAAAAGTCTACCTCAGATGAAAAGAACAAAATTCTCGTTTGAATTCTCTTACTGTTGTCTACAATCCAACCTGTTGAACTTCCCGAATGACACAGATTTATGATGTGCTACAGAGATTCAATAAGGGCTGTTAAAATCTTATTGATGGTGAATGTATTTTGCCTCTCTCAGAGAGAAATGAGCTGTATGTATTCCCAGGTATCTTAATAATTCATAAAGAACTTTGCAGAAGATCCATAATAAGAATCTGCTTCAAATATTAAAAGAACAAGTAAATGTTGCAGTGTTAATATTCTGCTATGATCCTTTTTAATTGCCTGAGTTTCTTGGATTGCTATTTTTGCACTGAATTTTGCTCTGGAATGTCAACTGCCGTCACACGGTATTCCTGTGAACTCACAGTAAGGAAAGCAACCTACTTTTTTTGAGCCAATCATAATAAAGGTAAACAGTCACTGCCGTTCTGTAATTTAAAAAACAAAAGTCACATTCCCTTAAAATATATAGAAACTTTTAACTTCAGTCTCCAACAAACACTAGTAACTCTTACCTGGGGTCTGCATTCTGTGAAGTTTCTGGGTGTTGCTAACATGATCTTTCCGGCATGCCAGTCAGAAACTCAAAACACTCTGTATACCGGACTCGCCCCTGCTCGCTCTCCAAGCTCTCTCTCTCTCTCTTGCTCTCACTCTGTGCCTCAGACAGTTTGGAATGCAGAAAAGCCAGAGCCAACGCCAGTCAAACTCAATCCTCCTCCCCCCCCCTAACCCCAAGTTCTTTTGCTAGAGAGCACTACACAATAGCCACCCTTCCTTACTCATGGACTCTCTTTCACAGCACTGGGTGCAGGCAAGCAAAGTTATTTACCAAGCTAGGTAATTCATTTTTGTCCCAAGGGGTGGGATGTGTGCATCTGTGTGTTTTAAGAAGTGACTTTTTTAAAGCAATTTATTTCCAAAACTGTCCTATTTTAAAGAGAAATTAAAAAATTTCAGATTTTAAGTTTGAATATTGAATTAAAATACAAACTTTACAAAGTACAAAAATCAGGTAAATATCTTACAGTTGAGATATATGTATGTATATGTACATGTGTGTTAGATATACATATGGTTGATCTGTTAATACAAATATTACTGTATTAATTCAGGTACTCTAGATAACCTTAACTTATCATAATAGAAATATTATAAATTTATAAAAGAAAAAATTTACTTCCCTAAAATTCTTCATTCAGGTATTAAAGCTAGAAATTCACTTAAAAAATAAAGACTCGAGCAAACTGGTCCAACCACTATGGAGAGCTGTGTGGAGATTTCTTGACCTACTAAACATTGAGCTTCCATATGATCCAGCAATTCCACTCCTAGGTATTTACCCAAAGGACACAGAAACATCAATTCCAAAGAGCACCTGCACCCCTATGTTTATAGCAGCACTATTACAATAGCTAAGCTATGGAAACAACCCAAATGCCCAAAAATAGATGACTGGATCAAGAAGATGTGGTACATATACACCATGGAATATTACTCAGCATTCAAAAAAGATAAACACATGCAGTTTGCAGGAACATGGATGGCGCTGGAAGGGATCATGCTCAGTGAAATAAGCCAGAAAGAAAAAGAAAAATACCGGATGGTCTCACTCATAGCAGGAATCTAGAAAACTTAAATAAGGGACCAGGAAAAAGAATATAAGAAAGGAAAAATCAAAATCAACAAACAACTATGAACCAGAGACACTCTATGGGGGTGGGGGGCAGGGAAAGGAGGGCTTGGGGTCAAAATAAGGGGGTTGTAATTGTATGGGGAATATTAAAAATAAAATTTAAATAAAATGTGAAAAAAATAAAGACTCGAAAATTAATTTTATAAACTGAGTGGCTCTTAACTAGTCAGCTAGATGAAATGAAATTATACATAATTCTAGGAATTTTCCCCCTACATTCCAAAAAAAGGAAGAGCGGTCAGTGATGTAATCTTCATCGTTGGTTTGATGACTCAACACATTATTGCAGCTGCTCAGTGGCTGAGGTTATTATGTCAGGGTTGATCAATTAAAAAAATTCACAGTTTGAATCACTGAAGAGACTCCACCTGCCACTTCAGGCAGTGGAACAGGACAGACCTGAGAGGTAAACAGTAGCAATCTGTCCTGGACCATTTAACAAACAACTGATAGAAACACAAATACTCCATTTGTCTGTCTACTGAACTACCTACTGACCTGCCTACCTACTATTATCTATCTATCCATCTTTGTGTATATGCTTATTTGTAATATATCTGTCATACACTATCTAGATATTCCTACATACACAGGTATATATGTGCACATATATATTTTTTCAGTGATTTTAGGTCTTCTTTCCTTTCATAATTTGTTTTTGATTATCTTGCTTCACCTACTGTCAAAATTATAAAGCTCTAATATTGCATCTTCTCATTTCTACTTCAGATAAACTACTTTAAACTCTGCTGCTAGTCAAATAAGGATCACAGGGAAGGAAAGGTAGAAACAAAAGTTATACACAAAGGACCACACTAAAGGTCTGACTATGATGACTTATAGATCACAGATTCCCACCTGCCCTATAAGAAAGAAAACACCAACAATCTCTACCCTCTTTTCACCAAAGATAATTCAAAACTTTACCATTACTGTCATTTATACACCTTCAAATAGTATAAAGGGCATTGAAACTATTTTTACTTATTACCTTTCAGGATAATTCTAAGAAATTGGTTATGATTGCTATAATTCCATGTTAGAGTTACAATTAAGGATATTGAGTCTAATTTACAAGGGAGAGAAACTTCAGCACAATAGAAAAAGTCAGAGCCATTGGAAGTATTTTTCTGAAGGGGCTACCTGCTACAAGAGACAATGACCCCTTAATTCTTCCTCCACAGGCTGACTGGTCATTTGGTGAACATACCATAATGTAGCAGCTCTCAAACTACGCTACTGAACAACACTGGTGTTTTGCTAATAAAACATAAAGACAACAATCTTTACCGAAGTGACAAAAGTTTCATATATATAATATTCTCAGGGGTGAGAATTTTCTTCTTAAGTATATTTTTAAACGTTCAAATTCAGATCAATAATGAATTTTCAGATATTTGAAGGCTAATTATGACAATGATTTAATGTGTTTTGCAAAAAAAAAAAAGCACTTCTATTATTTTGAGTCATAATACTTGAATAGACCACAGTTGAGGAAATAGTTTTTCTTAAATCCAAATATGATCAACACCATTCAACAAGTTGACTATATGCCATATTTTATTAATTTTTTACTAAATCTTCTTTACAAGTATGTAAAGAATGTTTTATGCCTTTCAGCCTAGGTGTTTGTTGCTGCTTCTCCACTGGGAAGTTCCTTCGTTGCCTGGTTTGCATGTCATCCTCTTATTTACCTTTTCAAAATTCAGATTTAAAAATATTTTCTTGGTGTAGTTTACCTGATTTGCTACCCAGAATTGATCACCTTCTACTCTGTACTTTTTCTTCTGTTCTGCTAGTTTCTTGTTATAGCCCTCATCATTGCATGACACTACAGTATGTGTCAATGTTTAATGTCCTTTCCCTACCAGAATATGAAATAGGTGGAGGTGGCACTTGCCTTATTTTCAGCTAATTCCCAGAGCTTAGACTAATACCCGGCATTAGTATGTATTTAATAAATGACAGATGGATAGATGGACGAATCTTTTCTAAGTATGTTGTTTTGGAGTACCTCACGGTAACTTGAGGACAGGGATCGTGACATATTTCTTTCCTGATGCCAGAAACTAGCACTGTATGGTTTATATGGCACAACAAGAATATAAAAAAATTCATCTTACGCAATTTCAAGTAACTAAATGAAGCCAACAGAATCATATACCAAGGGAAGACAGTAATTTTTCTCATTTATCCAATTAGGATCCTCTTATAACAGGTGGAATATACTTTTTAGAGTAATTTTCACTATTTCTGAACCTACAGCCATATGCAATGTTGCCATGGTCAGGGAATTAAAGCTTGTAAGGGAGAGGCTGGACAGACTGATGAAATCTTTTTTTTTTTTTTAAGATTTATGTTTATTTATTTATGCATACAAGAACTGAGATATAGGCCAGAGGTGCAAGGGGTGAGAGGATTCACCGGAAATAGAGTAGGAAACAGAACAAGCGGCTCTACTAAAATACACTGCAGTGGGCAAGATAGGAGAGGTCTGCTGCATCATGTGGGTTAGCTCCCTGGCTGGGGATCAAACTCATGAGCAACAGCTGGTGATAGCTTGACAGCACTCAGACTTTAACCCCTGTGTCACCAGGGAGGTCCCAAGATTGATAAAATCTTAATCTCCTACACTAGGGAGTTCTGCAAGAAACTTGGAGACCCAAGAGTAAACTGCTTCACCCTTTAGATATCAGCTCAAACTTGAAAGTGGCTAATATCCATGTTCATGCAGATAATTCATTGATTAGGATTAGTCTTATAGAATTTGAAGGAGTTTTGAACTGATTTATGGGCTTACACAGCTCAGCATCCATCATGTTCATTTTGGATGTATGGCTACTTAAGCTATATTACTGCTGCAGATAACCACTACTAATGTAGTAATCTGGTTTCATATTATCTCTTCTGCATAGAGAGTGGGTAGGGTTGTCCTGACTGAAAGATCTTATGTAGTCATAAAGACTTCATTAGATTGAACTACATGAAGCTACATTTTTGTAAGTCAAAAACAGTCAAATATCAGCAATGATCAAATGAAATTAAGATTTAAACACTGGTGGGGCCTCCCTGGTGGCGCAAGGGTTGAGACGCAGCTTAATGAGGCAATCCGCAGCCAGTGTGGCATGAGTTTGATTCCCGGCCAGCCAGGGAGAAGCCCACATGGTGCAGCAGATCTCTCCTGACTCGCCGGCTGCTCTCCTCAGCATTGTACTTTGGTCAATATGCCTGTTCTGTTCTCTACACTGTCTCTGGTGAATCCTCTCACCTCCCACACCTCTGGCCTGTACCCCAGTTCTTATATGCATAAATAAATAAATCTTAAAAAAAATATTTAAACACTGGTTAGACTACATGATTCTAAAATTCCAGATCTAGAATTCCAAGATTATAATTCAAACATAAACAAGAACATCAATTTCAAACCTTGATTACCAACTTGTCAAACCATGTAAGGCCTTCTTATTATACACTAACACAGAACTCTGTTACTACTTGAAACATCACAATTATCATTTAATAATTCATATATTAATGTCTATCTGATCCTCATTCTGGTTCCTGTATGTCTTTTGGTGACAGGGACTCTGCCTTCTTCACTATTGTATCCTCATTGTAAACTAGAGTGTCTACCACATACTAAGTACTTAATAAATATTTGTTGAATAAAGAAATGGCTTGTAAACAGGTATAAGTAGACTCCTGAAGGTTGTATCTATGTGAACTTTCAAATTCAGTTACCAACAAATATTGGTTTTGTTCCTAAATGGTTAGGATAATATTTTTCTATTTATAAATTAAAAAGCATATTTTGCAAATTTTGAAGAATACAGATAGCATATTTTTCCTTTAACCCTTACGAACACAATTGTGGCATTTTGATTTTGGTATGGTATAGAAGTCAATGTGACAGCCATTAAAAATCTACAATCATAAATAAAAATGATTTTCTGAAAATCAGACGGGTACTTAAAAATAAGCTAGCTGCATATAATTAAAATCACCTAAACATCCATTTTATTTCTACTAAAAAAGTTAACAAATAAATAATGAAAATCCTGTTAATACCTATTTTCTCCTCTTTCAAGCAGAAACTCATCTCAAGAGTGGTCAAGCTAAGGTACACACCAGCCTGTAAGCGTGCCTGCTCCCTCTTGAACAGCAGATGATCAGAAACACAGCTTCTTGTACCCATAAACACAGATTCTTTTAATTCTGTCTCTCATAAACTAGACTGGCATTCTGATGCTGTGGTCATCCCACTGCATTCTTTTTAGAATTCATATTAGAAAAGGAAATCATTGTTCACAATTGGAATGACAAACATCAAAGTCACCCACTTATTCAGAATGCCACTGACTGAAATTCTAAGTTCCATTTAATTCAATTTATACATGATGGAACCACAACTTACTCTATCTCAACCTCTCTTTCTTTTCTTCCCTCCTCCTCTCCTTCCCCTTCCCCTTAAAGACTAGAAGATCTGTTAGTCATAGGGTTAGTTAGCAAAGTATGATAGCTACACAATGATTTAAAAACTTCTGGCTAAGAATTAAGAGCTTTACCTTGCTCTTCCAGCTAAGATGACTTAGCAAACTGCATTTCCTTACCTGAAATGGCAACTGGCAAGGAGGAAGCATTATAGGTAATAGGCAAAATCAAAGATCAGTTACCTTTCTGCACACAGAGGTTTTCATATAATAGGTCCAGGTTTCAAAGAAAGAAATACAAAATACAAATAGAAAAATATAAGCAAGTCTTCTTTTAGTTTTACTTTATCATATGACTAAGAATATATACTACAGCAAGAAAAGCAACACTCTACTTCTATCACAAGAAATTCATTAATTAACAACTAAAAGCATTTGGAGACAGGGTTAGATATATTCAACAATACCTCTGAATGAGCTCATAAAGCTCATAAAGCTCATAAAGCTACCTGTGATAGCTTTCCTCATTTAAAAAGAGAGCTGAAATTGTACTTTAATAAGTTTTCAAAGGCTCATTTATTTCAATGGCATTCTCTTCTCTCTATCTTTCCCATATAATGTAGACCACACAACAATTTCAAGAAAAGTAAGTTATTACTTATTTGTTTTTGCCTTAGTTTACAGAATATTTGCAAACGTGAGCTACTGTTTCCATAAAATCCATTTAGAGAAAGCATAGGTATTGTGATACAGTCATCTTTGATAGACCACTGACATAACAACATACACATGTACTGCACAGTTAAAGTACTACTACACACTGGACCACCTTCCACTTCATTCAGCTTTCATTACTCCCTTACAACTAACTAAAGCAATCTAAAATAAAGTAGAGGGGCCTTCCTGGTGGCTAAAGGGGTTAAGCACAGCTATCTGTGAAGCTATCCAGAGAGTTCGATCCTGATCCCTGGCCGGCCTGGGAGCTAGCCACATGGCACAGCAGACCTCTCCTGTCTCGCCTGCTGCTCCCCTCAGCAGTGTGTTTCAGTCAGTCTGCCTCTTCTGTTCCCCACTCTGTCTCTAGTGAATCCTCTCACCCCCCACACCTCGGGCCTGTACCCCAGTTCTTGTATGCATAAATAAGTAAATCTTTTAAAAATAAAATAAAATAAAGTAGAACTCCAAGCAGTAAGTCATCAAGCATTAGTAAAAGAAAATTCTACCAGCAGTTTCCCGGGGAAAAAAGAGTTCTAAAATAATCAGCATAAGAAATGAATGCTATTATTTTGACCATTTTACAGATGAGGAAGTGGATACAGTCAGATTTGACTGAATAGCATGTTTAAGTTCACAAAATGGGAGAGCCAGAAATCACACCTCAGTTATCTAGCGTTTTCTCTTAAACATAATGGTACACTACACTAAACTACATCACCAAACTTATCGTCAAGTGGCATGTTGGGGGTTACTGTTTTTCCTCTTCATAGTTTTCTCTATTTTGCAAATTTTTTATAATACTATCAATCTTAAAAAGAATTCACAATTGCTCCCTACTAGGTTTATTAGGCACTCTTTCCTTCAGTGTGGATGAACCCTTCAGTGTGGATGAAACCAAATTTAGAATACACTGAATTTTTAAAAGAACATTCATTTCAGTAACAGGAGGCAGCTATACTACCCAGAATCAGAAAGGTGGCTCCTGACTTGAAAATGGTAATTTTGAGTGATAATGTATACATATTTTCTGAACACCTATGTCCTATAATATCTGTGTTCTGAATACTGTGTCCCAGCAGAGAAAGGGTTCATTTTTTTTTAAGATAGCAAAGAATAGGATAAGTGAGAAAGGGGAAGGAAGATAGTCTCAGCAGCACTGTGTCTTCTAAGAAAGAAGTCCAATTCAAGAAAGGAAGGAGGGCCCCTTCACTCAATTCTGTGACTATTTTTTTTATTTCTCCCATTTTTTTTTAAGCATATTTAACATTAAATAGACCAAGGAAGTTAGTCAGACCTCTCCTATATAGAAAGATAGGAGGAAATGGTATTATAAATATATACATAGCCTTTGATTTGCAGATATTACATGTTTTTTTTCCTATGAGATTGTCACACCTTAATTAGACCTTTAAAAATGGTGGTCTGACTCTTTTTTTCATAGAAAATTCATCCCCAAAGGGAAAATTTAAATTTTTAAATAAGGGCAAAAATCAATCTATGGCACTTCATAACTTCTGCCCCTTTAGGAGGAGGAGGAAGGAAAGGAGGAAGAGGAGAATAATTCCCTCTAATTAAATCACAATCAAATCCCAAGAAGGAAATCTTAATCCATTTTATGACACTAGTCTATTACATTTTCATTTCAAATATTACATTTCAAAATACATTCTCCCCGTATTTTTGAGAAGGGTACTTTTTGAAAAGTCTAACATCATTACATGAAATTTGTTTTCTTTCTTAAAAGTTGAGATAAATGAAGACTCTCCCATTTGTTGAAATCAGTGTAAAAACACCGTCAAGACAAAGGACAACTCCATAAATAATCATTTTTAATTTATGAAAAATAACTTTTAAGGAGTTAAAATTTCCTTCTAATTTTCTGCACATGCAATAAAGGAATATAATTATAAAAAAACCTTCTACATCATAAAAAATGAATTAGATACTCCTCCAGAAAAGGTAAACACAACGGTACAAAAGTCACAGAATTATGGGGCAGAGCACATAATCAATTCATGATCAATCCCAAAACAGCAATTCTACAAAGAAAATACAATGTAGTTCAGCAACATGAATACTGCATTCACAATACTGATTTGCATTTGCTTTGAAAACAATCCAAATATTTCTGTCCATCAGAAGGGATAACATAATTTTCCTGGGCAATAAAACACGATTATCTAAATTTATTACCGCTGAGGCTAAAGACGAAAAAAAAAAAAAATCACTACCAATGAAAAGCTTAAAAATCATCTATGAAGGATTTGTTTCAGTTACAGTAGCCATAAAATTGCAATAATAAAACAATTTGGTTTTCAACATATTCAAAAATTATGATTAATATGCCTGTACTATTCTTCAATGTACCTTCAACTGTGGTATCTTTCAGTAACTTGAAAGTAATGCTCTTAACAAACTCATCTTAAAATGTCATATTGCTAGAAAACAAAAATAAGTGAAGAGCAGTTATACTTCAGGGAATCCTAACATTAATGGGTGATAAAAACCGAGAAATAAAAGAGAGATTAATAAATCTGCTAAGGAAATAGTCACTGGTGACTAAGAGCAGAGTGTACTTTCTCTATTAGATTTCTCAAGAGGCCATTCAATGAAGTAAGAACAGGGATATCTGTGTATGAAAACAGGAGGCATTTCTTTGCCCCTCATGTCAGGAAATAAGAACAATGATTTCTATCTCATTTGTAAGAGAAAGTCAGGCCACAGCACTAATTTTAAATACAATTTTGTTCCTAGATCAGTAGTAGGCTTGAATTTATTAAATTTAATTACTATGGATCATGCTTTATTCTGTATCATTAGCTGTTGCAGAATTAAAATTATCCTCTATAGAATATTCAAAATTTCCTAAAACTTTTACAACACATATTTAAAATTGTGCATCCTACCCATACAGATAAACGTGAAATTAAAAAGACTACAATGAACATATATATTTTGTGCATTCTAGTTCCAAATCTAATTGTACTCGGTAGTTACTGAGCCAAAATTTATTCAGTGCCAAAAAAGTTCTTTGTAAAGAAATTCTCTAAATGATGCATGAAGTTGTGCTCTTTATTAAATAGAATTTCATTCACGAGTTTTTCCTATGACTGCCAACAGCTATAAAAAAAACCTAGGTATTTCTTCTATATTTCTGAATAGGAGACTACATTTTCCCCCACCCCCCAACAAACAACATATATGACAATTCTGCTAATGAGTTATTTTTGCAAGGGCATGATGACTATACCCACTAACAGTGCCACAGGAGCAGAAGTGTATGCTGAGCACTGCTGCCTCTGCTCACCACTTTTTTTTTTTTTTTTTTAGATTTATTTACTTATTTATACAAGCACTGGGTACAGTCAGAAGCGGGGGAGGGTGAGAGAATTCACCAGAGCCAGAGCGGGGAGCAGAACAGGCAGAAGGACCGAAATACACTGCTGAGGGGAGCAGCGGGCGGCAGGAGAGGTCTGCGTGCCCTGTGGGACCCTCGCCCTGTGGCTGGGTATCGAACCAGCGCTGCAGAGGCTGCAGGCAGCTTCACAACCCAGTGCTCAACCGCTGCGCCACCGGAGAGGCCCTTTTTTTTAAATAATATTTTTATTTACTTATTTATACAAGCACTGGGTATAGTCAGAAGCGCAGGAGGGTAAGAGAATTCATCAGAGCCAGAGCGGGGAGCAGAACAGGCAGAAGGACTGAAGTACACTGCTGAGGGGAGCAGCGGGCGGCAGGAGAGGTCTGCGTGCCAAGTGGGACCCTCGCCTGGCGGTGGCAGGGGATCGAACTGGCGCTGCAGAGGCTGTGGGCAGCTTCGCAACCCAGTGCTCAACCGCTGCGCCACCAGGGAGGCCCCCTGCTCACCACGTCTAACAGCAGCAGGCCGAAGAGCCCAGTGACTAGAGGACTAATATTAGGACCAGCAGTACCATTTGCAGGTCTTAGAAAAGCATTGCCTTGGTTTTATAAAGTATCAGAAAACAAACACAGATAATAATAAAATGGGTAAAGTGAGTAAATATTTAAAAATTGCTAGAACAGTGCCTAGCACACATCACTATACAAGCATTTGTTGAGTAAAATAAAAATAATATTTTGTGTTGAGGTTAGCAGAAAAGGGGGGGTTGCCCAATGGTCTAGAGTAAAGGACTATGTATGGGTGTTTTGGTGGTGGGTGTGCTGTGGTAACATACATCTGAAGAGGTGCGAATCTATTTCCCTAAATTATATAGCATTATAAACCATTACCTCATTAAAATATAATGCAATTTAAAAATAGTATGTTGTGTGTTTAGAGGAGGAGGCACTATTAAAAGGTAGGGAAAAAAAAAGATGAGAACAGCTTTTCATCAGTCATCTCTGATACGATTCTCTCTCCTAAAAAGACTACCTCTTTGCTCTATAAACACCTTAATGTATTTCTTCATTTACCAGGAATCACAAGCTATTATCACCTCAGATTATCTGAAATCTTTTTCTTTTCCTTCCATTTACTTTCTTACCGGGGACACTTTTAATATGTTCATTGCATGGTCTAGAATACAATCTACTGCAACTGTAATTCTATACAAAAGTTTGTACTCAGTTAAAAATACATATTCCTTTGTACCAAGGGTCCTGTTCAGTCTTTTGTTCCATCCATAGAGAATATTAAAAAGAAAACACTACGTGCTCTACACACTGTAATCATAGGCATCTCTATGCTCTATAACTAATGTGAAAAATTATCTGCAGAGGTCATATTTTCTTCTCACTCCTATTTTGCATGTAGTGGTTTTTTTTTTTTTTGAGAGACTCATCTGCCACTGTGGAACTTTCTAGCTTTTAGTGGTTACTCCAAGTCTATTTTTATCCAACTGTTATATGCACTGCCAATAATTCTGCTTTTAAATATATTTTTCTCTTTCTTCTTACTGTCAGTCACACCCAAGGTATTATTCCCCTGGTCTGGTTTCAAATCTGGTTCCCAAATGACACATCTAAATACTTTGCTACAACTCTTACTTTTAAAAAATTAACTATGAAAGATTATTTGAATGTGTTTTTGACTTTTTGACAGTACTATTTAGATTAAAATGAGAGGGGAAAAAATCTAAAAGTCTTCAAGAGGGAAAAATGAACTAAGATGAAATAATTATCTTTTTTTTATCAGTAGTTCTCTTTTAAGTGAATCTTTTTTTTTACTTTCTTTGTAATCTATGAATTCATTGTCTTTGATCCTTTTCTACCTTGATTTACACTATGTTGTTTCCTACTCTTTAGAGTTAGGATGAACCTGCCAAACAGGTAAGAATCTCTTTGTTAGCAGAAGGGGAAAAAAATGAAATGGATGGAAATTTCATTTTAAATATCAATTAAAACTAGAAAAAAGTTAACATACAAATATCTGAAGATGGCAGGAAAGAAAGTCTATAAATTTCCGAGAAATTTATCAGAGCAATACCATGAACACAACAGCTTTATGAGAAACTTGGGAGCTTCCTTTCCTAAGCAGCGTTATAGAAATCAGATGGCAGGTGGGTTTCAAGAGGGTCATAACAAAACACGCTTTGTGCCTGGAGGCAGCTCCAGTCTGTTTTGGACACAAAGTCCAACGACATTTATAAATCCTTTTGTTTAAAAGATAAACTAGTCCCAGCTGTTTATCTTTGCCTTCACTATCAAATTAAAGAGCTTCTGCACAGCAAAAGAGACAATAACCAAAACAAAGAGAAACCCCACTGACTGGGAGAAAATTTTTGCACCCAACACTAATGATAAAGGACTGATCACAAAAATCTGCAAAGAGCTGATGAGACTCAACAAAAACAAAGAAAATAATCCAGTCAAAAAATGGGCAGAAGAGCTAAAAAGAAACTTCTTCAAAGAGGAAATGCAAATGGCCAACAGGCATATGAAAAAATGTTCAACATCACTTGCAATCAGGGAAATGCAAATCAAAACTACAATGAGATACCATCTTACAGCAGTGAGAATGGCACATATTAAAAAAACTAGCAACAACAAATGTTGTCGGGATGTGAAGAAAAAGGAACTCTCCTGCTTGCTGGTGGGAATGCAAACTGGTCCAACCATTATGGAAAGCTGTGTGGAAATTCTTCAATCTACTAAAGATAGAGCTTCCATTTGATCCAGCAATTCCACTCTTAGGTATTTACCCAAAGGACACAGAAACATCAATTCCGAAGAGCACCTGCACCCCATTGTTTATAGCAGCTCTATTAACAATAGCAAATCTTTGGAAACAACCCAAATGCCCAAAAATAGATGACTGGATCAAGAAGATGTGTACATATACACCATGGAATATTACTCAGCATTCAAAAAAGATAAACACATGCAATTTGCAGCAACATGGATGGCACTGGAAGGGATCATGCTCAGCAAAATAAGCCAGAAAGAAAAAGAAAAATACCGGATGGTCTCACTCATAGCAGGAATTTAGAAAACCTAAATAAGGGACCAGGAAAAAGAATAATTATAAGAAAGAAAAAATCAAGATCAACAAACAACTGTGAACCAGAGACATACTATGGGTGGGGGGAAAGAAGGGACTGGGGTCAAAATAAGGGGGGTGCAATTGTATGGGGAATATAAAAGTAAAAAAATAAATTAAAAAGATAAACTAAAAAGTCTTTGGTAAACAATTTAAGGGGGGGAGAGTAAGTGAGGGAGAGACAGTCTGTGAGGGGAGGGGATGTTACTTAGAGCTTACTCAGCATTGTTTAGCTAATTTTGCTCAATGTAGCTGAATCTCTTTTCCTTTTGTAAAAGTTTCTAAGACAGCCAATGGCCTAATCTCAAGATGCATTATAAAATACACCATCCCTTTCTACCTTCATTACATAATAGAATGGGGAGTTAGGACTGAATTTGCCAGTGTAAGTAAAAATGGAAAAAACAGATGAGTAAAGTCATGAGATGTCGACACAGGAAGTTTCCCCTAAGACATCACACCTCAAATTTTATTGGGTTGATTTAAATCTGTTCAAGTAAATGAGAAACATAACACCTACTCTATTATCTCATAGGCTCTGAGGTTTTACAAGAGTCAAAAAGAATTAAAGTTTGTCTCAAATCAAAATTTATGTTGCTGGTTCTACATTTTTCTTTTCAATTCATAGTAAACATCTCATCAGATAAGAAAGCCCAGGCTCAGGGTTAATGATGAGAAAAGATGAAATTTGAATCCAGGTCAGGATAACTTCACAGCTTGTGCCATTTTCACTTTCCCACCACAGCCCATGACAAAGGCAGTCCTTCGAGAGAGAATGGAGAGTCCCAGTCCCAGGTGTCGCTTTCTTTCATAATGCTGTGAACCCTCTCCACCTGCAAATTAACTGCTAAATCTGCTATGTTAATAACAGATATTAACCTCTTAATACCTGAACTCCATATTGCACATATATTAGTGCTATCAACCTGACAAGCAGCAAAAAGGATAAAGATGTCATTTTCTTTCATTAAGATAATTTATTTTCTTTGACAATGTTGTATGGGAAAACCAAAATATTTAATAAAAGCTATTTATTGCCAACAAAATTTAAAAATAAACACAGATACCTTGCTTTCTACCACAATCATGGCTATCGTTTCAACCAGCAGCACTGTCTGAGAGTTCAGATCTGACACTGGCAACCAGGTACACTCAGCATTTTATCAACTTGTCAAGTTGGACAAGGCACCTGACTTTCTGCACTTATTAGGACCAGTATTTGTGACTATGATAATTGCTCATAGTCCTTGTGGTGCCACAATGGTATTTACCAATTCTCTAATTTCATGCTTAATACATTTTTCTGAAGTGGATGTGGCCAAAAAAGGAAAATATCATAACTAAATTTATTTTTCACTCTAAAGTACTTTACCTGAAAATGTTAAACAAGGGTTTCTCTAAGGACTCTCACATCACTCACTCACTCAACAGTCACTCATTCAATCTGCAATGATACAGCAACCTGTTGGTTGGTGTGGTGATACCAAAGTGGATAAAGTATAGTACTATCATCTAAGAGGTTCCTATCAATACACCCTAACAAGCTGCTGAAAACATAAACACAGACATCTAGTATCACAGACACAAGAGAGCTTTTTATTACAAATAAATGGTAGTGAATTCTGCTCAGTGAAATGAAGGAAAATGAAGTTATCATCAAGAGGTGATATCAAATGGCCTTAGAATGAATGGCATTATCATATATGAGGTGAAGGGGTTGAGAGAATAGAGCAAGACAGTCCAGGTTGATAGCCCAATATGAGTGGAAGCCCACATGTCGAAGAAAGCTAGGCAACCAGGAGTAGTCTTGTGAGGTCAAACCTAGAGAATCTGTGGTAGGTAAAAAAAGATGATGTCACAGAGCCAAGTCTCACTCAGAATAGGGAGGGAGAACCTTTAAATGTCTTGCAAATTTGGATCTCATGCTATGGATAATGAAGCGCCAGTGAAGGTGTTCAAACAAGGAAAGTAACAGATTTCAAATAATGCTTTAATAAGCTAACACCAGATCAGCAGTGAATGAGTAATACAGAAGAAAATGGAAATAAGAAAAGAGGGGGAGTTGTTCAGATATGTAGGTAGAAAAAAATTTAATGTAATATGAGAATGGCTAGAAGGATGGCAGTCATATTAACAAAAACAGCAAAGATACGAGAATAACAAGTTGTGGGGGAGGGAGAGAAGGAATGAGGGAACTATACAAAGATAATGGTTTCAGTTTTGGACATTCTGGTAGAAATATTCAGATGGACAATTGGGAATTCAGCTCCAGAACTGAGAGAAAAAGTAAAAGTCAGTAATAGAGACAGTTACTAGCACAGAAGTGACTGGAAACAAAAAAATAATTGAAGTTATCTACAGAGAAAGGACAAAGCAAGTGAAGAAGAGTTAAGGATAGACCTTTGTAAGAAATTGTAAAGATTTCCATAAAGGTACAGTGAGGGAGAAGCATAGCCAGGAGAAAAGACATCACAGAAGTCAAAAAAGAGGAACCTTAAAGGTGTGTATGTGGGAGGGGTGGCCAGCAATCATTACGAGAGAGTTAGAAAGTGAAGACGACAGAAGTTATGAAAATTATCACATCTCTGATACTGGGGGAAATTTCAGGGGCAGATAAAAATCAGATTTCACGGTAAAGAAAAAAAGTTATTAGGTGAACACACATAAACTGCTTTTTAGAAAAGTCTAGTGAACTGAGACACTGAAGTGCCCTAACTTCTATAGTTAGTTCTAGAATCTGCTGATAAACTAAATATTTGAATGTTCCCATTACTGGAGAAGGGTGTTAAGGGAATGAGTGGATGAGAGTGTAACTTGGAATGGCTCCACTGTGCTGTCTTGGTTTTAATTTATTTAGCTTCTAAGTTGAATAAATTTGATGAATTAAATAGTCGTAATAATTAAGTAGGAGGAGACTGTTCTTTAGTATTAAAAGTACTTACTTTGATACCTATTACCTCAAATCTAACAGGCTGTCACAGCCAGTACTGAACAAGCACAGAAACTTGCTGTACTTCACAGAGAAATGCTAAAATACTGGACCTCAGCGGGGGGGGGGGGGGGGGGGATGCGGGAAACATACTGCGGAAATATCGAAAAGTAATTTCCTCAATATTTAGGGGGGATAAAAGAGATAAAATCTTAAGATGTTAATCTTATGAATAACAGAACATTACAAAGTAGTATAAATTCATAGAGATGGGCTGAAATACAATACTTGCCCAATAACCCTACAGTTCATATTTTATTCATTTATTTCATGCAGGCCACTAGCAAGTCTATAATCTGAAGAGGGAAGCTAGGGCTGTTTTAAGAGCTGTAAGAGGACTGTATTGTTAGCCTAATATCATTTGTTATGCTCATCACTAATACTACTTGGAAAACCATGAAAGAAAGCAAAATTACTCATAGATAATTTTTCTTATGACTCTTCTTCTGAATTCTAATTATCCACTGTACCAGAAACAAAAATATTCATAACTAAATGAGAAAAATTGCATTCTCAGATCTTCTCATATGAGAAAAGAGTGGTGGTTGAATCTACATAACACCTCTATAGATTGAATTCTTACATTTTTTACTTTGGTGGCTTTGAGTTTTTAATTCTTTGTAATAAATATAAACCAAAAAAATGATACATTAAGTCATAGGCACAGCATTTCTGGTCCACAGAAATCTTGCTCCCTGGTATTACTTCAAAGTGTCATTTGACAAAGAGGCAAGGAGAAGAAAATATCCTTTTTATCATTCCTGGAAAATTCAATAGAGGCTATTTTTACAATCTACTAGATTTCAATAGTTCTACTTTAAAATATCAAAAAGTTTTTGTTTAATCAGATTCAAGTTTTTTTCTTTGTTGCAGATAAATAAAAATTAAGCAGTTTTCATGGTTAACTTAATATCCTGCAAATTAATGACTGCAGAGTGAGAAGAAATTTATCTACTTTTTAATGCAGTTGATCGTAGTAATGTGAAATCCACTGGTTGGCATCAAAATACCCTTTCTATTAATCCTCTTAAGATCTTAGTTTATTTTTCCTGTTTTTGAAATATACCTTAAAGAGTTCAAAAGTACCTTGAGTACAGGAAGGTTTTTTCATACATTTCCCCATGAATTATCATTACTATAGTTATTAGTATTATTTCCATGTTGATATTTATGAACATTAACTCATTCATTTGATTAAAATTAAAATGTTAAAAAGATTATATGAGAAGTAATTAATCTGTTAATCTCCTTCCCACTTTGAGGCACCACATCTCCAGTTCTCTCCTTAGATGCAGTCACTGCTAAAGTCTTCTATACAATTCTGGAGTTAATACACACACACACACACATACACACACAAATTCACTTATCTGCACATGCATTTTTTTACACAAGTCATAGAATAATATAAGAAACATTTCTGCAGCTGTTCCTCCCCATTTAAAATGTTTCTGAGAATTTTTTTCAAGTTAGCACTTGAAATGGCAAATAAAGGACTTGAACCCAGCACATATACCTTCAGAATCCATGCTTTGACCATTATGCTATACCATACATAGGATTTACTGTGAATAACATACATAGTCCTAATACTGTTTGTCTTTACCAATATTACTATGCAACAATACAAGAAAAGTAACTGAGTTACTTTTTATTTTGATAGGTGCATAGTAGGCTCATTAAATAAATTTAATATAATTTAAAGAATTTCCTATACATGGATATTAGATTGGGTTTGCTCTTGTGTTATATTAATAAATAATGATGCAATGACTTGAGTAGATCTGTAGGACAAATTCTTAGAAATAGATTGCTTCTGGGGCAAAAAGGATGGATATTTTTGCCAAAATACATCCTGCTGAGCTGCCCTCTGTAGAAGCAATTTGGCATTAATGGACTAGAACGCTTGTTTCCTCCTATTGTCCCAAACCAAACATTTTTTATCTTTGTTAATCTCATTGGTTAAAAAAAAATTGGTGCTCATTGTAGTTTTAATTTGCTTGTATCAACTATAAGTGAGGTAAAACATCTTGTGTTTAAATGACATCATAATTTTCTATCCTGTGACCTGTTTATGCCTTTCTCTATTTTTTAAGCTTTTGTTGATCAATACATGTGCACAGTTTAAAATCTACTGGTTCAATAAGACTTGTTAAAACAGCAACTTCCAGCTCTCCTACCACTTTTCCTTCCCCAGAAACAACTATTTTATATCTTAGCCAACTATTTTGATAGTTACCATCAAATCTTAAAATATGTACAAATACTTATAATTTTTTCATTCCATGTACTCTTGTGACTTTCCACTATGAAGATGAGAATTTAACTTCTCTCTTCTCCAATACCACCCAGTAGGTGCATACTCACTATTCTCTTACCCTCCCTGTATGGTTGCATAGTAATATTGGTAAAGACAAATAATATTAAGACTATGTATGCTATTCAGAGTGTGGCTGTGGAATAAATCCTATGTATGGTATAGCATAGTAGTCAAAACATGGATGCTGAAGGTAGACTTCTTGGGATCGAATTCTTTATTTGCCATTTCAAGCTGTCTAGTTATTTAGGCAAGTTACTTAACCTCTTTATGCCTTAGTTTCCTTATTTGTGATAGAGAACGGTATGGGTTTACAAATATTAAAAGGGCTCCATAAACATTCTTCATGTCCTAAACTACTTTTTGGTTTCTCCTGCAGTTACTGTTTAATTATTCATTTATTTAGATAGCTATATGCTTATTGCTAATGTAATACCAAATTCACTTCCTGTTTAAATTCACTCAGTTTTATCATTTCTTTCTAGGATAAGCCTTCATGACAGCCTTCTGACTGCTCCAATGTGAACTGTTGCCTTGCATTTGATAGATTGCACAGAGCAGTTTAACTTGGTTCTCTGCAGCTTGTTCTCCTGAAGGCGCCGTCTGTTTCTCCCCTGTGTTGGATCAATCCTATATTCCCTATCTTGCTCATTCTTGAGGAATATCTTCCCTTAGCTGAAGGAGAAATGATGTTTAGGAGGTAATTTTTTAAAACAAATCTTGCATATCTGACAATGTCTTAATTTTATCCTTTCACATGATTAATGACTTATTTCTGAATATAGAATTCTATATTTCCTTTGGATTTTGAGACCATTCTTCCTTGTTTTCTAGCCTTTGATGTTACTGATAGGAAGTCTAAGACCATTCTGATTTCTGATTCTTCATATGTAATGTTTTTCCATTTTTTGTTGTTTACAAGACTGCCTCTTTGTCACCAAAGCCAAATTGAAATTTCCCCCAAATGTGCTTGCCATAGACACTTGGGGAGCCCTTTCAATCTGTAAGTTCATATTCTTCAATTGTGGAAAGTTTGCTTGAAAATTTTGCTAGTGATTTCCACCCGTTGTTCTTTTTGGAACTCAGTGTTTTGATGTATTTCTTGGCTGGTTCTCCCTCTGGGGATAATGATAATTTAAGTTTTCTATTCCCTGACTAGTTCCTTAAGTTTCTCTTTTTCCCTTTATTTTCATTTTTCACTTTTATGCTAGAGGCTTTTCTTCAGATGTCTGTTCACCTTGTGTCTGTCACTATTTTGGGGTCTTTCCTCTTGGGTTAAATACCCTAAACAGTATTCTTCTAATATCCTGCCTGGAGGCTAGAGGCAAGAGGGAAGCAGGTGGGGAAGTCTCATCATTCAATTTGCAAATATTCATTTAATTCCTCTGTATTTCGCAAATTGTCCTGTGCTTTCAATTTCACCTTGTATGCACAGCTCTAGAGAACTGAAGGTTTTCTTTTCGTTCAGAGAATTAACCTGCAGTCTTATGCCAGGGTACAGTTGGGATGGGAAGAACAATCATTCAGAGAAATGGGGAAGAGGAGAAGGAAGACCTGAGGATCTTCCACCAAGTGTCCCCATCAACACCAATTCCCAGAATATTTGAAAACTGGTAAAAATCACCACATTACATTTGCTTTCCAGTTTGCAATACTTTTGTGTATGGTTATCCCTTATCTTCTTTCTCATTCTTCTCATCCTTGAAAGACCATGTATTTATTTATTTTTAATTTTTTTATTAATTTATTTTTTTACATCATTGTTCATTTTTAAACAATATTTGCTTCCCCCCACCCCCTCAGGTGTAGTTCTCATAGAATTTTCTTCCCCAGTGCACCTGTGCACCATCACCTCAGTCCCCTGTGCTCCTCCCTCCCTCCGATCCCTCTCCCTCCTCCTCCCCTGCAGGATCTCCCTGGTTTATAATTGTCTGTTTTTGCTTTGTTGTGTTTTGTACTGTTATTATTTTTTTACACTGATGTCTTATTGGCTTCCCTTATATTCCTGCTATAAGTGAAACCATCTGATATTTTTCTTTTTCCTTCTGGCTTATTTCACTGAGCATATATTCCTTCTAGCTCCATCCACATTGCTGTGAATGGCATGAATTTATCTTTTTTGATTGCTGACTAATATTCCAATATATATATATATATATATATATATATATATATATATATATACATACACCACATCTTCTTGATCCAGTCATCTATTTTTGGGCATTTGTTTCCAGGTTTTACCTATTTAAATAGTACTGCAATAAACATAGGGGTGCAGGTGTTCTTTTGAATCAATGTGTTTGTGTCCTAGGAGTAGATCCCTAGAAGTGGAATTGCTGGATCATATGGTAGCTCCATTTTTAATAGTCTGAGGAACCTCCAGACAGCTTTCCACAATGGTTAGACCAGTTTGCACTCCCACCAGCAATGTAGGAGAGTTCCTTTTTCTCCACATCCTTGCCAACATTTGTTGTTGTTTGTTTTTTTGATATGTGCCTTTCTTACTGTCATAAGATGGGAAAGACCATGTATTTAAAAGAAAATTCCTTTACTGTAATTGTAATGAGATTTCTGGAAGGAATACATTTAGATGCTTATGTTTAATCCACCGTTCTCCCCAGAACTGTAGTCTTAATCTAAAAATTATTCCAAGCTATTTATGCTGTTGTTCTCCCTTCCAACCCAATTCTCCAACCACCAAGATTAACATTCCTTAGGATCCACCAGAGAAGCCCCTTGTCTGAGCATCACAAGTTAGAGGCTTCTACTCTGGTGCTCTTGGACACTAATCCCCATCAAACTTAGACTGGGTTGTTCACATGGTCCTCAGTGTCTCTCAGGCCCTGAAACCAAATTTGAAAATTCTGGTTAGAACATATTTAAGTGTGTGCGTGTGTTTAAAGTACATTAGACTAACTTAAATATTAAGACAAGATACAGCTTTGTTAACCTAGCCAGTAGATTAGATGGGCCACAGTTAAGTGCTAACTTCTTTCATGGTTTCTCCTTCCCAAGCCTTCTGCTTTACAGCAACCCTGACAATAGCTTGAACAAATGCCTTCCTGAGCCATCAGAAAAGGAATCCTTTATTTGAGACACTTTACTGCCATCTTCTGGAAGTTTTATGAAATAACTACCTAGCAATTAAGTGCCAGGTGCCCCTAGTTGTCAGACAAAGCAAAGTTAGCATAACCACATGTGGCAGCACAGACTGGGAGCGACCTTCACTTAAGTGAGGGAATCTTTACTGTGCCAGGATAAGGATGGGGAGGAAGATAAAAATATATAATGGGAATCCAAATTTCCATTTACAAGTCAGAAAGAACTGTGGTAATGCATTTTTAACTTTGTACTGAAATCTAATTTCCTTACAGGAAAAAAATGTTCTAACTGCTAATCTAAGTCCGGCTCATACAAATTGGCTTTAGTAGGTTAGTGTAAGAAACTTAAGTACTATGAATTTTACTGTAGTTTTGAATTCCAAATAACTAACTTCCAAAAAACAGGGATGTGTTAAAAGATAACTGACATTTTGGCATTCAATTGGCTAACATATACATGCCTCTTTTTTCAAATAGTCAAAGCTGAGACTACACTGGGTTGTTAGTAAGTACAGTTCTATTATAATACTTGCTTTGAAAATGTGAGTGTTCTACCACAACTGATGTATTAGGGAACAATTTGCACATAATATGAATTTTTTGTTGTTTATGCACGATTTTATTTGTAAGAAACACTTAAGTGAACAAAGAAAATTGCACCCAGCTGAACCAAGTCTCATAAAAACACAAAACATCTATATATATATATATTATGTGTATATATATATATAGTGTGTGTATATATATATATATAGTATACATACACACACACACACCCCCTCAAATATCACCTGCTACTCACACAATAAGCTACAAACTATTCTGATCATACTACCATAGGTCACTTCATGATATTTTCCCAAGTACCCTTTAATACATATAAAATGTGTTAAATGTGCTACCATGTTTACTAAATTCTTCTTTTATGTGTCACTGACCAAGTTTTTGAGCTTAATGTGCTTAGTTTCTTTGCCTCATAAACCCTGTGATTTTTATTATGCAAGGTTGCACAGGGCAGTGATTTTCAGAAACGCATTAGAGCAGCACTGACTATACATCACTGTTTCAACCCAGATTCAAGCTCTTTTCTCTAGAATAATAATATCAGTATCACCACATGAATCTCACAAGACAAGATTTCAAAGAATAAATACATATGGTACATGGTTTTAAAGAAAACCCAAGACAACTCAACCAAAAGCTTTGAAGGACATTATTCTAGGGTCTTCTATCTTAGTTATCCATAATGTTTTGATAATTCTTGAGCTCAACACCCTTTCCTCAAATTACTTAAGTATCAATGAAATCTATGGATAATGGAATGCAAATATAAAGACTGAATATTATGCAATTGTTTCAGCATGAAATAAGTGTGAAATGGTCTTAGCATTTTACAGAAGAGTAAAAAGATGACTTTTTCCGCACTTTTCAAAGAAAACCAAGGGCTGTCTTTATCCACTAAGCTCTAACTTTCAGAGCTATTGATTTTTTTCACAAATGTTTTGGTTATATGTATATTACCCTAAAGTTCAAGATGTGCTTCCATTGATTAAATATACACAGTTAATAGTCAGCCTAAATACTGAGCGCTACCATACTTGGGCATTATTTATCGGCATTCAAAAATTCTATTATTTGAAAATGTTTCTTATAATAATGGGTCCTTATTCCTCATATTTCTGTTTCTTTCAATATTATCATCACCCTTTATTTTTACAGGCTATTCTAACAGCTTCAAAATACTTCATAAATTACCTAGGTACTCCTAATGTCTTGGAAACAAAAAGAGAGTCATCATTAGTATATACACAAAGAAAGCTAGAACTGAAGTTAATTTAACATAGAAGTAGAGGTTAAATCTAAGGTTTGAATAATCAATATCCTCTAATAATTTTGATTAAAATATTTATCCATTATGACAATTTTATAAACATCTTGGAGAGTATATTTTGTTTTAATATTCATTTTTTTTCAAAGTTTCCTCAAATTTTTATGACTTTGAGTAAACTTAGGGAAAGATAGGTACAACATTGGTTTTTCCTCAATGTTTTTCTAAGTTTGTTTTCTATTATGCTGGTGTTTTTTTTTTTTTTCCAAACAAATTCTTTATGACCATTTTGGATGACTTTGTAAAAGACTTTTGGTATATTCTTTCTTAAATTTTGCCAGTGTGTAGCAAAGACATACTATATTAAATTAGGATGTAAATATACTTCCTAAGTGTTTCCGGATTTTTTTTTTTTTTTTTAAGATTTATTTATTTATTTATTTATTTATTTATACAAGCGCGGGAGGGTGAGAGAATTCACCAGAGCCAGAGCGGGGAACAGAACAGGCAGAAGGACGGAGGTACACTGCTGAGGGGAGCAGCGGGTGGCAGAAGAGGTCTGCGCGCCATGTGGGATCCTCCTCCGGTGGCCGGGAGCAGCTGACAGGGATCGAACCGGTGCTGCAGAGGCTGCGGGCAGCTTCGCAACCCAGTGCTCAACCGCTGCACCACCGGGGAGGCCCTGTTTCCGTATTTTAGAGGACCTTAGAGTACTGAAATAAAATTGCTTACCACATGAAGTTTTTTTGTAAAAATCCAAAGACTTTGTAAGACCATGGGATGCCTTCAAAATTCTTGAATATACAACAGAGTCATGACAAATCAAAACCACAAGAAGATACCACCCCACACTTGTGAGAATGGCCTGCATCAAAACAACCTGAAACAACAAATGTTTGAAAGGATGTAGAAAAAAAAGGAATCGTTGTACACTACTGATGGGCATGTAGACTGGTAGAGCTACTATGGAGAACAACACAGAAGTTCCTCAAAACATTAAAGATTTGAGTGGATCTACCATATAATCTAGCAATTCTACTCCTAGGTCTCTACCCAAAGGATACAAAATCACTAATTTGAAGGGACATATGCAATCCTAAGGTCACTGTAGCACTACTTCTAATAGCCAAGCTATGGGACCAACCTAAACGGCCATCAACAAACAGCAGATTAAAAAGGCATGGTACATATACAACAATGGAATACTTCTCAGCTATATCAAAGATGAATTCTTGCCATTTGTGACAACATGGATGTATCTAGAGGGAATTATGCTAAGTGAAGTAAGTGAGAAAGACAAAGACAAATGCTGAATGATTTTACTCATATGCAAACACAGATGGTAAAAAACCAAAGGACTTTCTAAACCAAAACAAACCCTAGAAATCTTACTGCAGAATTGAGGTTGCTAGAGGGGCATGAGAAAGGATTCTCCCTTTAACTTAGGTTAAAGGTCTATTGGTGGGCCTCCCAGGTGGTGCAGCGGTTGAGTGATGGGCTGCGAAGCTGCCCGCAGCCTCTGCAGCGCCAGTTCGATCCCCGGCCACCAGTGAGGGTCCCACATGGCACATAGACCTCTCCTGCCACGCCCACTGCTCCCCTCAGCAGTGTACTTCAGTCCTTCTGCCTGTTCTGTTCCCTGTTCTGGCTCTGGTGAATTCTCTCACCCTCCCGCGCTCCTGACTGTACCCAGTGCTTGTATAAATAAATAAATAAAATCTTTAAAAATAAATCAATAAATAATAAAAATAAATAATGAAAAAATAAATAATGAAAAAAAGGACTATTGGTGCCTTGATGGTGGGAATGGTGTAGTAACATACATCTGAGGAAGTATGAAGCTATTCCCCTAAATCATATACGGTACTGTAAGCCAAAGCTTGCTTCAATAAAGAAAAAATAAATAAAACAGAGGCATGAGTTCTCTGTAACATGAAATTACTAGATGTTTGGTATTGAACTTAGTAGTTCAATCTGAATCTTCTCTTTGAAAATTGACCAAACACTGTACTTATTAAAGCTTGGAATTTTCTAATTAAGTCAGCTTTATGATCATATTTATTATGCTGTCTGCAAACAAGTATTTTTGTTCATTTTAGGTTCATACTTCGCCCGTTTGAGTATGAGAGCGGGAACTTTATTGGACTTTCAAAGAAATTCAACAAACCTATCAGACTGATTTCCCAATTCACCTTTGTGCTACCTACCAGCCAGGCAGCAGGTAATATGTAGTAGCATAAAGACATTTTCTTCCATAAATTAGTCACAAAAATGTTTTCCACTGTACAACTTCCCCTTTCCCCTATTTTGCAGGGTGCTTGTAAGGTTCTTGATGACTTTTTTAAAAGTCTAATTCTTGTAGGCTACATTTACAGTGAAAATGAATATGAGTTCTAGCTTATGTGGCAAGTTTACATACCTCCCAGTAATTTTTGCATGTAAGACTCTACCATCTGAAGAAGTTATTTCCTTTTGAAAATCCAGCAAATTATGTTTTACATGACATGAATTTGGAAAATCTTCTTTTGATGAATAAATTAAAATCTGGATATTGTCACTGGGGGGAAATAATGTTTTCTAAAACTGGAAGAGGGTGCTTTAGACCATGATGTTCATATGACTTAAGAAAACATTTCCCAGTAGAAAGGAAATTTGTAATAAAAGTTTGTGTCAAGTGCCAGTGTAAATAAAACTTTTAGAATCTTGGATAATCTATAAACTGCTGAATGCAAGAGTTTGAAACATTCTGTGCTTAACCAGTGCCCACCCTGCTACATACTCTCCCCCACCAACTTCCTGACATTTCTCATCAGTGCAAACAGATTCATGTTCAATGTGAGGCAAAAAATAGGACCGCCATATTTTTACACTGAAAAGTTTTTATACCAGTTTGAAATCTTGGATATGTAGTAAATTGACAACTCTACATTCATAGAGTTTCCTTTCGCTATGAATTCTCTGAGGTGGAATAAAAGGCACATGCTTTTCAAGGGTGAGCATTTCTGCATAGCTGATTGCCTTGTACCTGAAACCAAAACATGTGTCATAGTTTTACATCTGCAGAAACTGATCAGTCCTCCTTGGGATTTCTCCATGAAGACAGACAAAGAGAATCTAGAGCTTGCACAGTGGTAGATACAAAATGAAAAGGTGACCCCATGCACATCTGACTCAACTATTGTTTTGGAAATTACTTATTTCACTGTTCTTCTCTGCTCCTTCCTTTGCTAGTGCTTCCTCATCATCCTAATCTCTAAATATTCTAGGACTTAGTCTTAGACTTCCTCTGCCTTCCATCTATACACATTCCCCAGGTGATTTCAGTCAATCTCACGGTTTCAAAGACTATTTGCTAAAGGCCTGCAAGTTACAGCTTCAGTCTGCACCTCTCTCCCTTGATTTCCACACTCACATTCCCATCGGCATACCTAATGAGACTCTCAAACTTAGCATATTAAAAACTGAGCTCCCGGTCAATGCCACTTTTAAACCTGCTTCTCCCAGTCTTTTCCATTTTAAAAAATAACTTCATTCTTCTAACTGCTCTAGCCAAAATTCTTCACTCTTCTGTTTCTCACTTCACACATCCAATTCATTAAGCAATTTCTGTTAAGCAAATTTTACTCTCAAGTACATTCAGAATCTGGTTGCTCAGTCCTTTCACTACTACTGTTACAGCTTGTCTCATCTCTTGTCTAGTTTATTACAATAGCATCCTAACTGGCTCCTGAACTCTTCTCTTTTCCAGATTAAAAGTTAAAGCCCCTAGGGTAACCTACAAAACCTTTATCTGTTGCCAAAGAGTTCAATGATGTCATCTCTGACTGCTTTCCCCCTTGTTTATTCTACTCCAGCCTCACTGGCAACTATACTATTTCTGGAACATTCCATGCATATTCCTCCTTTATACAAGGTGCTCCCCTGGGTGGAACCCCTTGTCTCCAGGTGCCTTACATGTCTTACTCCCATTCTTCTATCAGACCTTTACTCAAATATCACTTAACATTCCTTGGGCTACTTAGCTGAAGTTATAATTTCTTGATACTTACTATTCCCATCACCCACTATTTTTTCTTTATATTTATCACTATTTAGCATAGTATACATTTTACCTATTATTCTCACTTATTGTCTATCATTCCTCAACAGAATGCAAGCTCCTCAAAGGGAGAAGATTTTGTCTTTTTTTTTTCACTGTTATATCTTGATACCTAGAACAGCACCTGGCACATAATTGTCACTCTATTTGCTGTGTAAGTGACCAGGTCTTTTAAAAATAAAAAAAGGCACAATACACTGCAATAACAACATGTACTGTGAATAGTTATCAACAATCTATCTCCCCAACTACATCAGACTCTTCTAAAGACAGAAATCTTATCTTCACTTCTTTTCGTTCTTAGAGACTGGTACAGAACACTCCATATACAGCAATTACTCAAATACTGATGGAGGGAATTTTGCCTATGGACAAATCTCTAGGAGATAAAAATAGAACCAAATAATTATTAATTCAACATTAGATTGGCATGCGCAGAAGAATGGCTCTAGAAGTAGTCTTTTCCACTCTAATATTTATGAGCAATAGCTTCTAGTGCTAGTGTAGGACATCTACTCCAAAAGTAATCATGGGCTGTCATGAATAATCGAGATGGCTACCAGACTTACTGTCAAGAACAGACGGTGGGAGGCCTCCCTGGTGGTGCAAGGGGTTAAGCACAGCACTGTGATGCTATCTGTGGCCTCTGCAGCATGAGTTTGATCCCCAGACAGCCAGGGAGGTACCCACATGGCGCAGCAGACCTCTCCTGTCTAGCCCGCTGCTCCCCACAGTAGTTTATTTCAGTCAGTCTGTATATTCTGTTCCCCACTCTGTCTCTGGTGAATCCTCTCATTCCCGGTACCTCTGGCCTGTACCCCAGTTCTTATATGCATAAATAAATCTTAAAAAAAAAAAGAACAGAAGGTGGGCATTTGGTTTTGAACTAAATCTCTCTGCCACCTCATTTCTGTTTGTCTTTGGAGCAAGTACCTGAATGTTGTTCATTTTTAGCAATTTACTACACAGTTCTCTTTTCTATCACATTGTAATAATTCTTCAGACCATGATTCTTCAAAATCAACTCACTTTCATGGGTCAAAGCTTGAACAAAGCTTTCTGAGGAAGTGGCAAAGACAACATCAACATAACACTACTAATAATTACAGTAAACCAGTTGAAAGAAGGTGACACTGAGCCAGTCTAATTCACACAGAACTTGTCTGCAAAATATAAATAGACAAAAATATGGTCACACCCAGACAGGTTTGCAATATTAATTTAGGCTCACACCTAAGCTGGCTTCAACATATGCTAAAGAAGTACTGTGGAAATAAAGTGAGTGGAAAATTTGACTTCTCCAAGTATGACACCTTAGTGAAAATTGTTTGCTAACCTGACTAATTTCTAGAAAAGCAACAACTGTTACAGAATAAAAAGAGAACTAAAGGACTCATATTTTGACCAGTTCTGAGTTCCATTTAGACAATGAAAAGAAATAAAGAAAAGGCAAAACAAATAAATAAACCAAACTCTGAATTTCAAAAGTACAACCCAAATTACAGAATTATCCATATTGACCATCACAGAGACAACTAATGATTGTTTCATCTACTTGCCAAATGTCTACGACTAAACGTCTAGGTTCACTAAGCAAATAATACTACAAAGCACCAAGCACTTCCTTCTTTTCAGATTCGGCTATTATTTAATCTTAACTATGTTCCCTTAAAAATTATCTGACTGGTCTGACTATCCAATAATCCATTGGTAAGTATGATAAACACCAAACAGGATACACTGATAGAAAACAAGGAAAGAATTGTTTCGATATTGGTATTCTTTCATTGTAGAACAACTTAAGTGCGGATCACTTTTCTTTCTCCCTTCTGCCACCCAATCCATCCACTATGTATATACCTTATGTGGGATGTGAAAAATTAGCTCAGATAAACTAGCCTGAACTGACATCACATCATACAAGATAGCATCAGTAGCTATGTGAATAGGATATATCCAAACCACTCAGTACCAAGTTTCTAGAAACACTGGTTCTCAGGGCTTCAACAAGATCAGCTAATACTCTTTCAAAATTTAGAAATGAGCAGCAAACTTACAAACAGCTCATCATCCAACCTGCCTAGGACAACACATCAACCTTACTAAAACCAGAAACTAATTCTATGCCCATAAAATAACTTTGTTGCCACTTGGTTTTTATAATAGAAGGTTCTAATTAGTTCTGATTAGCATGCCATATTTCTTTTTTTTTTTTTTTTTTTTTTGGGATAGTCAATTGATTTTATTTTTTTTTTTTTTTTTTTGGGATAGTCAATTGATTTTATTTATTTTTTTTTTTTTTAAATAAATTTTATTGTTATATTCCCCATACAATTGCAGCCCCCCCATTCTGACCCCAAGCCCTCCCCTCCCACCCCCGCCCCCCTAAAAGTGTCTCTGGTTCATAGTTTTTTGTTGATTTTGATTTTCACTTTCTTATAGTTATTCATTTTCCTGGTCCCTTATTTAAGTTTTCTAGATTCCTGCTATGAGTGAGACCATCCGGTATTTTTCTTTTTCTTTTTGGCTTATTTCGCTGAGCATGATCCCTTCCAGCACCATCCATGTTGCTGCAAATTGCATGTGTTTATCTTTTTTGAATGCTGAGTAATATTCCATGGTATATATGTACCACATCTTCTTGATCCAGTCATCTATTTTTGGGCATTTGGGTTGTTTCCAAAGCTTAGCTATTGTAAACAGTGCTGCTATAAACATAGGGGTGCAGGTGTTCTTTGGAATTGATGTTTCTGTGTCCTTTGGGTAAATACCTAGGAGTGGAATTGCTGGATCATATGGAAGCTCTATGTTTAGTAGGTCCAGAAATCTCCATACAGCTTTCCACAGTGGTTGGACCAGTTTGCACTCCCACCAACAGTGCAGAAGAGTTCCTTTTTCTCCACACCCTCGCCAACATTTGTTGTTGCTAGTTTTTTTAATATGTGCCATTCTCACTGGTGTAAGATGGTATCTCATGGTAGTTTTGATTTGCATTTCCCTGATGACAAGTGATGTTGAACATTTTTTCATATGCCTGTTGGCCATTTGCATTTCCTCTTCAGAGATGTTTCTTTTAAGCTCTTCTGCCCATTTTTTGACTGGATTATTTTCTTTGTTGTTGTTGAGTCTCATCAGCTCTTTGCAGATTTTGTGATCAGTCCTTTATCATTAGTGTTGGGTGCAAAAATGTTCTCCCAGTTGGTGGGGTTTCTCTTTGTTTTTGTTATTGTCTCTTTTGCTGTGCAGAAGCTCTTTAATTTGATGTAGTCCCAGCTGTTGATCTTTGCCTTCACTATCACTGCTTTGGGTGATGTGTCTGTAAAGATGTCTTTGATGTGCATATCACGTAGTGTTTCGCCTATATTTCCTTCTATATATTTTATGGTTTCAGGTCTTATGTCTAGTTCTTTAATCCATTTTGAGTTGATTTTTGTGTATGGTGTGAGGTGGTGGTCAAGCTTCATTCTTTTGCATGTAGCGACCCAGTTTTCCCAGCACCATTTATTGAACAAACTTTCTTTAGCATGCCATATTTCAACAGGCCTACTTAACAGGAAACACAGGATGTTTTCTTGTACCGTGACACTCAATAACAAGTCATAAATTACCAGACAAACGTTAGAGATTTCTTTCCTTTTATTAGCTTACCCAGTTTAGCAGCGCCCTCTGGTGGGTACTCAGGAAACTGACCCTCGGAAGGGACACTGACAGTTCTCCTCAGGCACCGCCCTTTGGTGGAATCTGTCTGCTGCTCCTGTCCCCCCTCCACAGGTATCTAGTTAACCAAAAGAAAAAGAGATGAAACTTAATAGTGAACTCATCATAATTATCTTCTGACTGAATAGTGCTTTCAGTTAAGGAAGGTAGGAACTTGTAATCATCAGAACAAAGAAGAAATGTAGACAAAAAGTACAATGGTAAGGTATTACCAATACCCTTTGAGGAAGTTTTTCTTTAAAAAGAAAACTGAAAGATCAGGAAAGGTGAGTATGTAAATTAGCTTACATGAAATATGTACGAATCATATCCAGGTGTGTACCTGTGCTTTGGGAGCTCAAAAGAAAAAACAAAACACCCACACAAATAAAAGATTCTTCCACGTCAGAAACTGGTTCACCAGCAGATTCTGCCTAATGCTCAACAAAGAAAACTGAAGGGAAAGTTGACCAGAAATATTTAACATCAACATTCTTCTAAATTAAGGTGTTAGATAAAAGGAGCAAAGCTATCCAAATTTTCTTCAATTTAAGAATCAATCACTTAGAGATAGTTTTTTAAAAAACACACATTTTCAGTGGAAACTTGTAAAGATACTTATATAAAATGGCGTATTTTCTTTCCAGATTGGAGATTAGTCTTCAAAATCCTATAAAAAAAATTCTGGCATAATTTGAGGAACATATCAAGTGCTATTTATGTAGAGTGACAACTATGAATGCTCCAAAAGCTCTCTACTGTCAATAACAATTTTAAAACATTATGAGAGTAATGGGATGACTCTAAGTTCCCTTTTTCTCCCTGGTAATGCTAAATGACCAAATCATTTTAGTTTGGAAGTAGAAGACAAAGATTTTTATAATGCATTATTACTAGTACCCTTTATCAGAACTGAGAATAGTTTTGGTAACATCTTCAATAATTTTGTGCCACATATAATGTTGTAAATCAATGTCACCTCAATTTGAAAAAAAAAAATATTCAAATTAATTAGAGCACTGTCACGTGCTTAAAACTGGTTGAAACACCATAAATGAGAGGCCTCCCTGGTGGTTTACGCAAGGTGTTAAGACACAGCACTATGAAGCTACCCACAGTCTCTGCAGCACAGGTTTGATTCCCAGTAGCCAGGGAGGCTACCCACATGGGGTAGCAGACCTCTCCTGTCTTGCCCGCTGCTCCCCTCATCAGTGTATTTCAGTCAGTCTGCCTGTTCTGCTCCCCACTCTGTCTCTGGTGAATCCTCTCACCCCCCCACACCTCTGGCTGTACCTCAGTTCCTGTATGCTTAAATAAATAAATCTTAAAAAAAAGAAAGACCATAAATAAAACAAACTCTTACCTTGGTGATTTAAAAAAAAGCTTTGTGTCAATATTCAAATTCCATCAAATTTCAATAATTTGAATTCTTATTAGGTACAATGCTAAGGAATTTACATGTGTGACATTATGAGTAAGCCATTATTATTAGCCCCTTTTTAGAGAGAAGAAACAATATGTCCAAATGATTACAAAGACATGTATCACATCAATTGATCCATCAAAAGTGCGAAGGATCCTGGTTGAATATATGCCTTCTGCCTTGCTCAGTAATTTGACTCCTATGACTGGGGTCAAGGAAATGACAGCAAGGGAAGCTCTCTGTTACTGAGAATCTGAAAAGCAAAGCCCCAAAGTCCATAAGAACTGAAAATTTTCAGCCTATACAAGACCCCAAAGTTCAGCATTTCCTCATTACCATGATTGTGGTTACTTCTTGCATGTCAAGAAAACAAAAGGCAGTATTATAAAAAGTAAAAGTCTAAAAAGGGATGACCAAATAACAGTGTCACTAAAGATATGAACTCTTCCAAAAGCACTCTGTAATATAAAACCAGATGAACAGTAATCTAAGTTGTATCAATTAATCCCTTTAAGAATGGAAATTATGTATTCTCTACCTAAATAATTAAAAAGTAGCACCAAGAAGTTAAATGAATCCTTCCTAGTAAAAAAAACAAAAATGTAACCTCTACCTGTAGCAAAGAATGGGGGTATATTTGAGTGTTTGAACAAATAAATGAACCTAGCTCAACGTAACTTGTTTGGTAATAGTTAATGCCTATTATCTGAAAAAAACAAAGACCTAAGTCATGCAGAAAAAAATAATAGCTATTTTTCATATTTTAGGAATGATCCATGACGTTTTCTTGGAAATATAAAGGCTATATCCAAGAAAAAGTAAAAAATGGCTCCTATTACCATATATTTTTTTCTGTATCATATCTAAAAAGGAGTATAGCAAACTTTTCTGGGCCTAAAATTCACTCATAATTATTTTCTAAAACTTTTAATGTAAATTCTTTGTTTCTGTTGAAACTTAAAATATGATCAAAGATTTTACTTAAAGTATTGTTCTCAAGATTAGGGCATTTTACATTGATTTGGGATATAAGGGAGGCTAAACCTGTATTTCCTAAGAATATTTTACACTATAGATTATGTCTTACTAAAATATTTTTAAAAGATATTGATCTACTCTTTAAAATTAGAAGCATCATAATTCAAGTATCTTCAAATAAACTAAACTGGAGGTCACAAATCTTAGAATCCAGACCAAAGAGTATCAGTTTTAGAAACTTAATTTTAAAAAAGCAATTTTGTCCATTCTAATAAACATAATTTAGGCCACTAGTTCACATTTATTTGTTTATACCAAATTTCTCTTTAAAAATTATATGTTCTCCAAGTTACAAAACATGAGAGGAAATTTTTCTTTTTCTTTCTTTTCTTTTTTTAACCTCTTTAACCTGTACTTCCAAGTTCTTTTTTTCCTGGGGGGAGGGAGGGAAGAATCAAGCTCTTTAATTCATTGCATTTCAGATAAGGAAAGTGGAATACATTAAAGAGTAAATAGTTTCTCAGGTATCTAAGATATGTCAATAACAAAAATCATACTGGATCTCTGACTCCCAGTCCTCTTTGTAAGTTCTAAACCATCCATGACAATGGAAGAACAACAGAGCCAATGTAAATCAAGTTACTAAAAAAACATAGCTATATATACAGCTGGCCCTCTACATCCAAGCATGGATCAAAAATACATTCTATGTGGGTAGGCCTACAATGGTTGTGTCTATACTGAATATGTACAGAGTTTTCACCCTGTCATTATTTCCTAAACAATACAGTATAATAGCTGTTTACGCAACCAGAGTTTGACTCTGAACTTATTTGTTGTATAGGGCTTCTGCATCAAACAAAAAAGAAGCTCTTTTGCTAAAACACTGCTTTAAAACTACTATCTTATAGAGTAAGTCCAAGCTCCCTAATACAGTATTTAAGATTTCCCACAACCTCGCTACTGAGTATTCAGCTTCAGACTTTACATTCTAGGAACTATATACTTGCATTTCCCTAATATATTCTTTATTTTTTAGTTTAGTGTCTTTGCTTGATTGTTTCTCTGGCCTAAAATATTTTCCCTTACTTTCTCTTCTATTTTATCCCTGCCAGGTAAACTCTAATTGCATGCTAAGGCTTAAGACAGGCATCATCTCTACCAGGAATCTCCACACTATACAGTCCCTGAGGGAAAGATAAGGCATACCTCCCTGAGATTGTTCCAATAACAGTCTGCCTCTATCACTACATTTATTTTATTGAATTCTAATTATTCATTTGTGCAGCCAATTTCACATAAGTTAACAGTTTGTATCTACCAGTCAAACTCTTAATCTTAAAATAGCTCCATCCCACAAATGAATGAATATTTGATAAGCTGAGATGAGGACCATTTTAAGCAAAGGAAAAAGCATAACATTAGCCAGTAAGTTGGTAAGCATACAATTATTTTATTTTGTTTTAGAACATTGAGTAAGTCAATTTAGCTAGAGCCTTGGGAGAAAAGAGGTAGCACTCCAAAATATATTAAGACCACACTGTGAAGGCTTCAATACCAGGATATGCATAATTTAGAGAGTACTGGGAAACCATTCAAGATTTCAGATCAGAGGAGTGGTAGTCTCTTAATTGGTCTGTCTCCTTCCTATATCACCCTCTTCCAATACGCCTTACAGATTAATATTCATAACACATAACTTTGTTCAAATCTCTTCCTTTTTTAAGTTGCTAATGGTAACTGCCCATTGCCAATAGCATCTTAGTGACACAGGCTACAGTTCTTTGGAATAAATGGATATCTTTCTTTTATTCTACCCAATTTACTTGTGCTATTTATCAAATGCCAAGTTAAAATTATATCTTACTTCCCCAACTAAGTTTGGTGTGGAGGAAAGAGGGGAAAGAACTGTTCTATTCTTTGTAATTCCTAACACAGTGAATGCACATGTAGGAGCATGTTACATATCTATTGAATAACTTGAAAGTGGTTCTGAATGAAATATGTCATGGATAGTTTACCCCAGGATAAATGATAGCTGATTTTCAGCTGTTTGCACAACACCTAACTACTATTTTCAATACATCTGAGTGTAAACACTGCTTTCCAAAAGAAAGAAAAATATTTTCAATTGTTTAAAAATTGCACTAAAATATTACTCCCTTGCTTCCTCCACACTAGCAACTTGTTTTTAAAACTCCAAATGCACAGAGTTTGAATGAAAAAGAAAAAAAGAAAAAAAAAAAATGGAGCCACATTTACCCTTTCTAATGGCTTGTTTTTGCCAAAAGAAAGAGACTCACAATTTCAGCATTCTTTCATATTTTTATATTGGCTGCACCTCAGAGGGTTCATGATTGTCTTCTCTACCATTTCCCTCAACTCCTTAATCTCTAGTTTATTTGGTCTTATCTCTTGCAAGCAAAATGGAATTCAAATGGCCTCCTACGCCCTCTTTGAACTGGGTTGGTGCCAAGCCAGCTGGGGCCTTTCCTGGCATCCGGGCAGGGGAGCATATTTCCTAACACATAGCACTGTCTATTTGGCACAATTTGCATGAAGCAATTTACTGAACCAATGAGTCATTTCTCAAGGTGATACTCCTGGCAGACTTCTCTATCGGCATTCTGTCCAGATCTACCCTTCTGTTACATTCCCAATTGGTAATTGGTGTATTTAACACTCTGCCCATGTATACTCCCCAAGCAGACTTTTTCCCTTTTCTGAGAGGAAACATGCAGTGTTAAGAAAGGACATTAAAAGATCCCACATGCTGAATACATGAGTGATATTAGACTAATACAATCCTCCCACATTCCAGCAGTGCCTGGCTAAGGATTCAGTTTAAATCCTCACAGAACCCTCATAATTGATCTTTTTAACACAGCAATAAACACCCCCATGATTAGCTGATTAAGATTTAAAACAGTTTTTAAAGATAATTTTAGCAGGTAATTCCTTAAATTCCTTGTTTCAAGGAATTCTAAACCATTTAATGTAAAATTTAAAGGAAGAATTATACTCTCATGACAGTGTGAGTAAAAGGAAGGAGTGATAACATACTCAGGTCCTTCCATTAGAAATGGATTTCTAACCTTTTTCTATAATAAAATTAACAATTGGAGTAGCAGGTACAGAAATGGCTCAATATTTTATTTTCATAGAGACCCTGAAATGTTTTAATAAATTCATCACCCCTTTCCTGGTCTGCTGTAATCTCCTGACTTACCTATTTCCTTTCAATCCCTTTAGTTTTCCACATTATAGACAAAGTGACTGTTCTAAGCAGCAAATTTGATGAAGTCATTGCCCCATTAAATACCTTTTCATGGTCGATATTATTTCCAGAATTAAGTCCAAATTCCTTAGGGTGGCCTTCAAAGCACTTTATTATTATTTGATTCTTGCCAGCTACCACTTTTCTTGTTGCAACTATATTCCCATATTCCAAGAACCCTGAACATTTACAGTTTGTTAAAGAGATATATACTATTTCTTGACTTATTGATACAGGGAATTATTCTTGTTCCTCTACATACCTGGGCTATCCTTCCCTTCATTTTCTGTAGGTGAGCTATAATTTGTCCCTAAAGATATGGTGCAGGGACTCCCTGGTGGCACAAGAGGTTAAGACGCAACCTATGAAGCTTTCCGCAGCCACAGGCAGCCACTGAAGCACGAGTTCCATCCCGGCCAGGGAGCAACCCACATGGCTCAGGAGACCTCTCCTGACTTGCCCCCTGCTCCCCTCAGCAGTGTATTTCAGTCAATCTGCCTGTTCTGTTCCCCACTCTGTCTCTGGTGAATCCTCTCACCACTGCACCTCTGGCCTATACCCAGTTTTTATATGCATAAATAAATCTTAAAAAAAAAAAAAAAGATATGGCCCAATCCTAAATTCCTCCAGAAAACCTTTTCTTTTTTTTTTTTTTTTTTTTGCATTTTCCATCTTAAACTATAACCCACCGACTGGTTACATTATTATAATCTTTAAAAAACAATAATTTATAAGGGTAAAATTCACATAATATAAAATTCACCAATTCAGTGGCATTTAGTACATTTCCAGTATTGTGCAACCACCACTTCTGTCTAGTTCCAAACGGTTATAACTTTTAATTTACCTCAGTTTGTCTCCAACAAAACTGCATCTCTGCAACCATAATACTGCACATAATAGATGGCCAATAAATAAGGATGGACTGATGTTTTAGAAAAATATGGAATGAAGTATCATGTTCTTAGTAGACTCATCATCATATTTTAGAATAGGAGGCTCTTCTCTCAATCTTCTAATAAGGAAATACTCAGAAATCAAAGTTTATAACTAGCTTTTTCAAAATTTATTTAATAAATACTTATTGAAAATTTACTTATGTCCCAGGAACTGTTCTATGCACTAAGGGATTCATCATTGAATAAAACAGACAAATATCTCTGCTCTAAAGCTTACATTCTGGCAGGAGAAAAGAGAAAAAAAGATACCATGAATTATATAACATTTTATATAGTGGCAAACGGCATAGGAAAAAAAATAAAGCCAGGTAATTAGATCTGAAGCTCTGACTAAAGGTATTAGGAGGGGTTGCAATTTTAAACAGATTATTCAGGGTAGGCCTTATTGAACAGGTGATATGTGAGCAAAGAGTTGAAAGAGGAGAAACATGAGTTATGCAAATATCTGAGGGAAGAGTGCTCCACACAGTGGGGAAAGCCACGGCCAAGGTTTTGAGGCAAAAGTATGTCCAGTGTGCTCAAGAACAGTGAGGAAGCCAAAATAGAGGCAACACAGGGAGTGGGAGAAGTTTTTGGCCTTTCAAAATGGAAATATGGAGTTGCCATTAAGGAGGATGACTTATGGCCAGTTTCGGAGGGAAGATTTGGGACTAAGTGAAAGGCAGGTAGAAGATGACTATTATATATCCAAGTAAAACTATGAAATGGGCAGATGGGTATATGAGTCTGGCAAACAGGTATGTGCTGGCTTGAAATACAAAATTAGCAATTATCAGTATCAGTGGGTATTTAAAATTATGATTGGATGAAATTCCTAACGAAGTGATGCAGGACCTCCCTGGTGGCGCAGGTGGTTGAGCATAGCGCTGTGAAGCTGTCAGCAACCTCTGCAGTGCCGGTTCGATCCCCGCTGGCCTCAGAGCAACCCACATGGCAGGCAGACCTCTCCTGTCTCGCACACTGCTCCCCTCAGCAGTGTATTTTGTCAGGCTGCCTGTTCTGTTCCTCGCTCTGTCTCTGGTGAATCCTCTCACCCTCCCACGCATCTGGCCTGTGCCCCGGTTCTTGTATTTTTTTTTAAAAAAAAGTGATGCATAAGACCTGAACTCTGTGACACTACTTTGCTGTAACTTGGGGAGAAGAAAATCTGCAAAGACAGCTCAGAAGGAACTGCCAGAGGCAGCAGCAAAACTAAGAGAATATGGTATCATGGAAGCCAAGTGAAAAAAGTGGTTCTAGGAGAAAGAATGAACCATCAGCTGCATTAAATGCCACTAAAAGATTAAGTATGATGAGAGCTAAGAATGGACCAATGAATTTAGCAATGTGAAGTCACCAGTGAGTTTAACAGTAGCCATTTTGGCAGAGTGGTCTGGGTAAGAGTCTGACTGCAATAGACAAGAGAGAATGACAGGAGAGAAATTACAAATAACGAGTTTAGCAGTTTTATGAATTTCAACCTTTAAGGGAAACAAAAAAGGAACTGGTAATGAAGAAGTGAAGTTGCTAAAGGCTTATATTTTCTCTTAAGAGAGGAGAAATAACACCATGTTATAGGAATGATCTAGTAAATAACTGAAGATATAGAGAAGTAGGGGAGAATTACAAGTGACACATCCTTGAATAAGTCAGAAGTATAGTCATGTGTCACTTACAGAGGGGGCTACATATTAAGAAATGCATTGTTGGGAATTTGGCTGCTGTAGAACATCACAGAGTGTACTTACATAAAACTAGATGGTACAGCCAACTACACACTTAGGATTTTGTACACTTAGGGGTCATGTTGAACAACAACAACAAAAAAACATGAGATTAACTCAAGCACAAGGGGAAATGATGCCATCAGAGAGTGTGGGCAGTGCCTCCTTAGTTGAAGGAAGGAAAGCAGGATATATTCAAAAAACTTGCTAACAGATGAGTAGACCATGGAATATGCAGAAGTTGTCTAAGTGCTTAAAGTTCCTCAGTGAAATAAGAAGCTAAGTGATTGATTAGTTGTAAGTGTGAGGATAACAGAAAAGACATTAGAATAAAGGAGACGTAAAAAAATGATCTTAGAAACCACTGAGAACTGTGTTACTCCAAGTGTGGTCTCAAGTCTTCCACTGTTTTGTGCAACTTTTGTTAGTGGTCTGTAAAATAAACAATTTAAAGAAAGGATATTTAGAGTTGTGCCTCATGTGAGGAGTTATCTCATTGCACAGCATTTTTTCAATGAACATGTATAGTTTTTGCAGTTTTATTCCTTCATTCTGTATGTTATGATTATGCTCTGCACATTTACCAGACTGTAATTTGTCATATCTAACAATAAAAAAAGTTGGGCTTGTAGTTTTTGTTTCATTTTTCTTAATTAAAAAAAAAAAGTATGTGTGTGATGAAGCTTGAGAACCTCTAGCTTAAGACAGTGGCAACATAAATGGACTAGGGAATGCTTGATCATTGCTAAGCGACACTAAGCCTCACATAAGGTTTGCAGCCACTAGTTTAGAGACACACCAGCACAGGGGAGAGATTATTTTCCCCCCAGAAATGTAATGCTGCATGGAGGCAAGGCTGGAGGGGTGAGGAGTAGCCTTTAACTGAACTATTACATTGCCAAGTGAGTATGATGAAGCAAGAGAAGGACAAGTACACAGTATATAGAATGTAGTAAATAAAAGAGTTGGCCTTGCAATTCAGGTGGAGTAAAGAGGGAAGAGAGGAAGAACATCAGTGGTATAAGGGGTAGAAAAGGCAATAGGATTGATGGATAGGTCCAAAAAGGATTGGGGATTGTTGGAATAATGGATGGGTTAGAAAGACAGGTGGAGAGAGAGAGAGAATGCCTGCAGTTGAGAATATGAAGTTGCAGCAAAGAGGCAGGGAAGAGGTAAAGATCCTTGGAGGCAAGGACTTCAAGAAACTGAGAGGTAGTATATTAAGAAATGCATCTCGGGCCTCCCCGGTGGTGCAGCGGTTGAGCGCTGGGTTGCGAAGCTGCCCGCAGCCTCCCCCGAGCTGGTTCGATCCCTGGCTGCTCCCCGGCCACTGGAAGAGGGTCCCGCATGGCGCACAGACCTCTCCTGCCACCCGCTGCTCCCCTCAGCAGTGTACTTTGGTCCTTCTGCCTGCTCTGCTCCCGGCTCTGGCTCTGGTGAATTCTCTCACCCTCCCGTGCTTCTGACTGTACCCAGTGCTTGTATAAAATAAATAAATAATCTTTAAAAAAAAAAAAAAAGAAATGCATCTCTGCAGATATTGTGTTAAGGCTAAAGGCTAAAGTATATTGGCTAAAGAGATAATATAATGAACCAGGAGCTCAATCAACAAAAAATAAGGAGTGAGTGATGGTTGGAAGATGATTACAACTTAAGTTTCAGAATGTGGGCTTTTTAGAGAAAACAAGGGAGAGTAGATTGGAAGAAGGACAAGAACATCTTCTAAAGGCATCATGGTATGAGGGCCATAGAAGAAAACAGTCATTACTTGACAGGATTTCAGGAAAGATAGTGTCCTTAGGGAAGATACACGTTCTCACAAAGAAAAAAAAAGAGAAAATACCCAAGAGACTGTTATATAAAATGATTAATCATGGGCTTTTATTTTATGAGACAAAATGGGGTCCAGGCCTAGAACTCAATTTATCAGTAGTATTTAAACAATGGATTATAACTTGGTTCTAGATAAGGCATAGTTTTTCACCTACTATCTACCTTAGGCTATTCCATTTTGCATGGTATTAAACTAAAGTGTAGGTATGGGCAAAAATATAGCAAATGATTTTTCAATATTGTTCCTTATTAATAGCTCTGATAAAAGATGGCTGAAAGAGAATGTTGGTTAAAATGAGCATTTTGAATATTCTATTTATTCAAATTGGATAATTAGAAATCTTCCATATTCATACTTATTCTACTACTTAATACAAACACAGTAACATGTAGAATGTCCCAGAAAAGCTGGCTTTTATTAAGTTTACTTTAATAAAATTAAGTCTAATATTAAAGGATTGGAAAAGGATCATATGCAGAGATGACAATAAACACAAGAAAGCTTTTTCTTTTTAAAATTTCATTAAAGCAATATTGGTTTATAACATTATATAAGTTTCAGGTACACAGTATTATAATTAAACATCTGAATATACTGCATTATGATTACCAACAAAAGTCTATTTTCCATCCTCTACTGTATGACTGACTCCTTTTACCAGATTTTACCACTCCTTTTCCCCTTCCCTTCTGGTAATCACCATTTTGTTCTTACAGCCCAAGAGTTTGTTTTGCTTTTTTTATTTGTTCATTTGTTTTATTTCTTTCCCTTATAGGACATTTTTCAATGTCCGGAGAAAAAGACTAAGCAAGTTCTTCATAGAGGGCAATTTAGCAAGGCCTTAGCAAATATGAACTGCTGCTAAAAGGAGAAACTGAAATTGCTTATTGTTATTCCCTTGCTTTTACCATGTTGAAAAATACTGAGTAAGAGAAGGAATTGAAAAGAAAGGGAATTAAGAAAGAAGAGAAAAGAGAAAAAGAGAGCTCCTTTCCAATGCTTTTTTTTTTTTTAAACTCACTTTTCAAGAGGGATGAATTGATATTACTGAATTGATATTCGACCTACATCTTTCTAGTTATTCATATATATATTTATTGGGCAATTAGTATTTCTCCTTTGTTGAGCTGTTGCTTTTCTTCTCCCCCACGATCCCTCTTCTTCGTCAAGATTATAATGACTCACTATCTTTTTTACGTTGGGGTGGTTGGAAAGAGGGTAGTTTTACGGCCCAATCAAATCAGAAAAATTTCAACTATCTGATTAATCACCAATAAGCAAATAGATTATTCTGAGGCACTATCTGTAAGGACTTGAAGAATAAAGTAGTAACAGATATGCTAAGTTCACTCTTTTTCTTTCTGCCCTTCTCTCCCTTGTTATGTGTTTCAGAACACAAATCTCTACAGAAAACGTCAAGAGCAATCTTTTCCACTGGCGTCAAGCTAGGTTTAATAAGTAATACTGGTAAGAAATAGTAAGACAGGAGAAAAGTGCTGGAGTGTTGATTTTCCCTTGCTTTCCCTCTACTAGTCATTTTTGTTTGGGTGGAGGTTGTATTTTGTATGTATAAACATGACTGTTGTCCTAGAGCCCTCTCATGCAACTATAATTCTCTGGCTTCCAGAAACACTGTTCCCTTTCCTTTCCCTGAAAGTCTAGCTAGGATAGAACTACTTGCTTGTGTGGTTTGATCAGGGAACTTCAGCACTGTCTTTAGTAGGTCTGTTATTCAGTCCACACCTCTATAAATATTCCCTCCCTTAAATCTCTCTCAGTAATCCATTTGTTACCTGCAAGGAGCTAAACTGATATAATAGTCCTTCTGGGCCAATAAACTCTCATTCCAAATTACTCAACTCAACATTTCTTACACTATTCTTCAGTGAAGACTCCATCCCACCTTGTTGAACTAACACCTTCACTGCATATCATTACTACATTAGGACCTCTTTAGATTTACCTATAATTTATCATCCCTAAAGTTCATTTCATAAATGTGATGTATCAAAATGCAAACAAAAACTCGATTATTTCTCAGGAATTTGGTCAGAAAAAAAGTAGCTTTTTCCAGTGAAATCTATCTTACCTCCTTCTCTTTGTTGAGCAACACCAACTGGCTGTCTGTGAGTATGCAATACTTCCGCTCCCATGTTGTTGTTTCGGTGTAGGGTGACTGGCCGCAAGACAGACGATGGGTGGGTGGCCCTTTCACATCTGTGTGATAAGTGAGAAAAATAATAGCACAATCATTATAATGCTTAGTAAACTTGTATTTCAAATGTAAGCTTTCACAAAATCAAATTAAGTAAAGACATAAGTCTAACAGTGAATCTCAACTTCCTCTCAAGGAAATAAAAACTGTTACATACACAGAAAAAACTGGTCCTAAGGTCTGTAGAAAAGAGGGCTGAAATACTGCAGGAAGACTTGTTAGCACAAACTTGACACAATAATCACCACTTCATATACACTAAAACATGGGATGCTCAATCTGGAGCTAAACCAGCATCATTCAAAATAAAGTTGTATGGGTGACTCACAGATAAGAGCAAAAGATGTAGCGTCTAGTCTTTTGGAGGAAGATGCTGCTGTTTGTACATTTGTGATGTTGATCCAGAACTGAGAAAGTGAAGTTATTGACAGCCTAGGCCTTCAAAATGTCTTTTTCTTGTGACTCACAGAATTAGAAATGTTTGAACTGTAGCATTATATTACCACTAGAGGCCAGTAAGATCTTAAAAACATAGAAAGTAATTTCCTCAAAGAAAGATCCAAATACATGATAACCTTCGTGTTTTTTAGAGGTATAGGTAAATGGTATCAAAGCAAAATATCTCAACTGTCCTCAAATGTCTCATTTCTCTCTAAGGTGTAAGAAGACAGGTGTCCAAGGAAATTATGATTACCTTTGTTACTTAAAAATATTTTGTTATGAATTATTCACTCATCTGGGCTGTTGTACAACTTGGAACACTACCGTAATCATAAGTACACATTAGAGCCATTAAATAAGGTTTCCATGACGTTCGATATATATTAAAAGTCCTTTGGCCAAGAAAACTAATTCTTCTACGGAATACACAGCAGGGATTATTTCTGATGCATTTTTTATTACTATTCAGTTATTGTACTAAAGGAGAACCTCAAACTGAAGAAATTATAAAGTAAGTACTCATGAGGGTAGGAGAACTATAAATCATAAATATGAACATTTTATCTGTTAAATTACTCTTGCTTTCTATAGACTTTTTAATCACAGGTTAGGTATTCCTGATAGGTATTCAAATAGTTTCCTAGGTATTTCATACTATAACTATTTAAATATGCATACTGATAGCCGAAGTTCCACAGAGTGTGAACAACAAATTAGGGCAGTTGGGTGTATGTTTCCACCTTACATCCTCTCTGGTGTCTGGTATTATCTTCAGTGCTCCTTCTGGCTTAACTTCCTGTGTTCTCTACAAGTCTATCTCAACTTACTGCTATGCATGTTTGGGGAAGTTATCAATGGCCTCACAAACAATTCAAAGTCTAAGAAGCAAAAATGTTATTGGGGGTTGACTGTACAGCTTGCTAAAAGGTCATGGTTTATCCTTTCACTTCCTTAATTTTCTGTGTCTGCGCACAGCAATACCCGCTCCATTTAGTCTCTCCCTTCATACCAACTATCTCTTTCCCACCCTCAACTCTCCTCTGTATTTTAACCATCTTATTTTAAAATTTCCTTTATACTTCAAAAGTTAAAATCATCACAAAATGCACTGAAAGAACGGACTCAATCCTTTTTGACATATATAAGAGATGCTTCCCTAGTCTTAAAAGTCATGCCAAAAATGATTTTCTCCACATGATTTAGACAAACAAACGGGTTTGATTTTTACCACAATGCAGGCCTATTTTTAAAGCCAAATACCAAGGCCACTTCAACAGAGAGGGATGCACCTACTTTATGTAGAAATGTGGTGGTTTTGTGGCCTAGACAAGTTTTCATTCAAATGACTAACATCTTATGTAAGTTAGCCATGGTGACCTAAACTGCCCACTGTAATTTAATTTGAATAGTAATCAGTAATCTTATGATCTCTACTAAGCAAGAAGACACTGATATACCCTGCCCACAAAAATTACAATATAGGATTCTATATATAGCATAACCCAGGTTTCCCAACAAAATATAAACCTGCATCAGCACTGAATTTAAGTCTAAATTCTCATTCCATGTATGATCTTGAGCAATTCTCTTACTAGCTCACTCTCTCAAGTTCTCTCTCTCTCCAACCTGAGCTGTGTCCCTCAGGGAGTTTCCTCAGGGAGTCTAAGCCTTCTTACAAATTTTAAAATTTCACAGTTTTTTGTTTTACTAATATCCACTTTTAACCATTGTAAGAATATATATCAGGAAAGAAAATAAGAAAGATGTTAGAATAAGTGATTCTGGGGCTCTATTTAGCACTTCTGGTTTGAAGTTTAAAAGACATTTTAAGTAAAAACATAAGATGTTAAAATAACTCATAGATTTAATTTAGTAATTCTATTATATCCTGATTTCTATGGCTAAATGGACATCTAATGGCACATTAGCTTGTATACTAAGACTATATTAACAGGAAAAGCTCACATTATTTCCCTATTTCATCTTACCAATTCTACCAGTCTCTCTATAGTGTGTTCATGTTCATGCATTCTCTCTTCCTCTCTTGACATACTTTTAATTTCTGATTTCTAAATATATTTAGCATTTACTAGAAAAAAGGATAAATTAGATTTAGAAATAATCTTATTAGCAAAGTTGGAAAAAAAACTTTAGATTTGTACTGCCTCATTCTGATAAGGATTCCAAGGACACTGGGTGCTGGCCTTGTTACAAATGTTGAACAATTTTAGACACTAGAAATCAGAAGCTACTCAAAGCACCTTTCTAAGATTAAATACTAATGAATTTAAACTAGTAATTTTAATATTTTTTAGATTCTTAAAATTATTAAGAACTTTGTAAGAGGTTTTGTTTATGTGGGTTATATTTATCAAAGTTAACCATATTAGAAATTGAAACAGAAATTCTTAAAATATTTATTCAATAACAAACTTATTTCATGTTAATAAAAATAACCCATTTTTAGTGAAATATAACTATTTTCCAAAACAAAAAATGTGAAAGGAGCGATACTGTGTTAAATTTTGTAAATCTTTTAAAAGTTTGGTTGAATAGAAGACAGCTGGGCTCACACATCTGTTTCAACATTCAATTGATTGCTTTATGTTGTTTTGATTGAAGTATATGAAGAAAATCTGGACTCAGATATGATCGTTGGGAAAAGGGAAGTGAATTTAAATGGCATTTTCAGATAATTGTGGATCATTTGTTTTAAGTACTATCCCAAAATCTGGGAAGCAGTTGCTTTTAAAAAGTGAATAAAAACTAGATTCTATGACCACATCAATGAACTTTTTACACTGTTACATTACAAATCACTGCCTCTTGAATGGACTTCTATCCAAACCCAAAAAGATAAATCACATTCACTAACCTTCAGAATGTACTTATCTCACCAAAAAGTCTTTTAAGTACTGCAAAGCTGTCAAGAACTCAAGTTAGCAGATTCAGTTTTTACAAAATTCTGATTTTTGTTTTCAGTCTAGAGTCTTATCATAGGCAATACATATTATTGGTTTTTTGCCCTTAAGCTACAGATTTATCTTTATTTTTTCAAAACAAGCAGTTTGAGTAACCACAGTTTGTCTTTCAGTTGTTCTTTCAAGTAAAAATGATGTTTTATGCAGAACAAGTGGCAAGCTCAGCTCACAACTCGATTTGCACAAATGTTTCCAGTTTTGATAACCATCACACTTCAGTATGCATGTTTAAAAGATGTGACTTGAGGGTTGAGATTTCCTAAGATTAAGAACTTTGGCTGGGTTCTCAAGAATATTCTTAGGTAAAACTGGGTCTTTTCTCTCATTATTACTGGTGTAGTGTGGTACCACTGCCATGATTGCTGCTACTGCATCAGTAGTTTCACTAATAATTGCTTTGCATCATCAGTGCAATGTCAATGCAGTTTTTTTTTTTTTTTTAAAAGTGTCCCCTGTTTAGGAATAATATCATCCTCTTGTATTTAGATTCAGGTTTAGTGGAGAAGTGGGGAGAACTTACCCTTTGCATTCACATCTTGGCTAACTGTCTGGCACAAAAGGCACAGCTTTTAGCCTATCTCAGCTTTTTCATGCTTTCGTAAGTTTAGCTTTTTGAATTTTTGATTTAAAGTGTCTGTGAACACTTAGAGGTCCTTGTAGAGTTATTAATGGACCTAATCTCTCTCTCTTAAGATTTTTTTTAAAGATTTATTTATTTATTTGTTTATTTATACAAGCACTGGGTACAGTCAGAAGCACAGGAGGCTGAGAGAATTCACCAGAGTCAGAGCGGGAGCAGAACAGGCAGACTGACGAAATACACTGCTGAGGGGAGCAGTGGGTGGCAGGAGAGGTCTGTGCACCATGTGGGACCCTCGCCCGGTGTCCGGGGATCCAACCGGCGCTGCAGAGCTGCGGACAGCTTCGCAACCCAGTGCTCAACCGCTGCGCCACCAGGGAGGCCCAAGATTTTCTTTTTTTTTTTTTTTTTAGTTAATTAATTAATTAATTTATTTATTTATGCAAGAGCTGGGACGTAGGCCAGAGGTGTGTGGGGAGGGTGAGAGGATTCACCAGAGACAGAATGGGGAGCAGAACAGGCAGACTGACTGCAATACACTGCGAGGGGAGCAGCGGGCAAGACAGAAGAGGTCTGCTGCACCATGTGGGTAGCTTCCTGGCTGGGGATGCAATTCATTCTGCAGTGGATGCTGATAGCTTCATAGTGCTGAGACTTAACCCCTTGCGCCACCAGGGAGGCCTGGACCTAATTTCAATGTTGTGGTGTCTCACGGAATAGGGAGGTGTAAGGAGAGGGAGAGGGATGGAGGAACAAGTTGTTGGTGGGGTAGTCAGAACACACACAACATTTCACTGTCTATATGGGTGCAGTTTGTGGTGCTCTAAAACAATTAACAATAGTAGCATCAAGGATCTTGATCACAGGTCACCAAAACAGATATCACAGTGAAAAAGTTTGAAATATTGTGAAATTAAACCAAAATATGACATAGAAACATGAAGTGAGCATACGCTGGTGGAAAAATGGTGATGATAAATTTTCTTAATTTGGGGCTGCCACAAATCTTCAATTTGTAAAAATCACAGTATCTGTGCAGTGCAATAAAGCAAAGCACAATATCACAAGGTATTTCTAGAACTTCCTTTAGTGTAAGGTTTACAAAGAGTCCTTTTGGTGCCACTCTCTGTCTCAGTAACACCAGGACCTAAGCATAAGGATTCTGAGACAATTCCAGCACAGGGCCAATTGAGTGACTCATCTGATAACAATGCTGTAAGTTCGTTGAAGGTATGATTCATTTATAATAGACAATCAGATCTTTGATAAAGGCAAATAACACTTCTCTTTGCAGTAGAACTAATTTTAGTTTGATGCTATTACCTAAGTATTTTTAAAAGGTAGCCAGAATGAAAATGATTCCTGTGATGTGTCCATCTTGTTCTCCACATCACTAGTTCTCTGCACTGCACCTGACCATGTATGCCATGAAATGACAAGAAGAGCAGATCGTATGGTTTTCTTCTGCTTTTTAGACATGCAATAAAAGTAAAAAGTCCCATAATCCCCACAAGTATTGCTTAAGCAACTGGACAGCTTGGGTAACTGAATGTAATGTTATGAATGACATCAGCTTTTAGAAGACAGATGGCAGTCAATCACAGCCTGCTCTTCAATAGTCCACTAACATCTACAGTTCATACTGTTACCTAGATATAAAAATACAAAGTATTCAAAATAATTTATTTCCTAATTTATGTGAAAAAAGAGAAAAATATGCAAATTTTCTTAAACAGTGAAGTATGCTAATATACGTAAAATGTAAACATATACTACTAGTCTGCTCCTTAAAACAGTCATACTGTATGTAAATGATCAAAATTCAAGATCATTTTGGTGTCTTATGTTCCTGTTACTGGAAGAAAAATGCACTGTACTAAGAATTCACCTCTAATACCATTTAATATTCATTAGTTTCATTATATTTAGTACCTCTTCCTTTATTAATATAGCCCCCCCCCCATGCTTGCCTCTTTTAATTGAAACTCATCCCTTTCCATTAGGGGCAATTGCTGTGGAGAATTAAAGCTTTTAAAGCAAAGTGATTCTTAGTAAAGAAACAAAAAATAAAGTAGTTTACCTCTATTGAGAAATCATTTTCTGAATTTTTAGCTATTTGTTATACAACAAATACTTTGTATTGCTCTACCTAAGAAAGCAGAAAAAGGCACTGCATAAAAATAAAAATTGTTAAAAGTTTGACAGTATTAAAAATCTTCAGTAGCTCTATCTCTCCCAACAGAATCAACCAGAATACAATACACAGCTAAAAATACGTATTTTTCTGAATTGCGATGTGTTTGAGTCATAAATTACTAAATATACAACAAAAACTATCACGGAGATAATATGTTTCTTTAAGGAATCCTACCTGACAATTCAATTCAATCAGCTTGATCCTGGCACAGCTTAGCTGACTTACAGTAAAAGGAAAAACCTTTCTTTTCATCAAAAACCACTGACCTCAAATGAGTGGGAAGGAATAAACACCTATAATATGAGGCTACAATGCAGTAAAAGGAAGCATTTAGCTTTTTTTTCTTCAAAACAACCAACGCATACAGAACAGACAAACCTCTTAAGCAAATCTAATCCATTACCAAATATGTGCTGGATGACAAAATATAATATGAGGCTATATTAAGTGTTTTAAGAAGGAAAAGAATAATTTAGTCCATCATAAACTTCCAGTTGATTCTCCCAAATATTATTAGGCATCCTTAAATCCCTAAACACAATCCATCAACCAGTTCTAAGCTAAAAATAAACATACAAAAATCATTAATATTTCACAAATTTGTTAGTGGGTACATGTAAGTAGTATACAGTATCAGAGACCAGTTATATTTCCTTTTATACTGCAAATATATATTATAAGGTAAATAAACAACAATCTGTTAAAGGTTCACAAAGAATGCAAATATCACTTAACAGAATAACATTACCTAATAAGGGTTTCTAAAACTTACACTATCATAATTTTATTTTTTCTCATAAATAGATAAAAATCATATGCATAGTACATGGGGACATTTGTAAAATTTATGTTTTTTGGTTTTTTGTCTTTTGTTTCTCATTAGCCTTAATGTCCATCTTTGCTCCTAAGGTTCACCTACTTTTCACAGGCTTCCTAGGTTCACCTACTTTTCATAGGCTTCTCCATTAAATTAAAAGATATTTATGCTTGAAACACAATCCCATCAAGTAAACTACTGATAAATGATGAGAATTTACTCTATATTTTCTTGCCCAGATTTATGTGCAACTTCAAGCTTTTGGCAGGAACATACAAGCAAGTGTCTTTCAGTGATTATTCAATTTGGATTGTCAATTTTGGGTTAAAAATTTCCAAGTCACTATAGCAAATATTTGGATGGTGGAGAGTTCAAATATCAAGGAATATACTCACATTCCAGATAGTAAAGAGAAAGGAATGAATAAAGGGAAACAAATAATGATGATTTAGGTGAAGAAATAAAAATAATAAAGGTCAACAGGAAAATAAATGAACAGAAAGTTGGCAGGGGCAGTTCTTTGGGAAACAAATCAGATCAGAGTTGAAAGATACCTTAAAAAGTCTGTAAATCACACTCCCTCAATTCATAGCTTAATAAAGTAGGCTTAGGAGATTTTTAAAAAATGACCTGCTCAAAGTGACACATATAGCACAATTATCTTATTATTCTTATCTAGGATGTTTTTCTATAACATCAATAACGTTTCTTGCTTTGCTTGGAATTCAGTATTTAGTTACTGTCTATAAAGCACTATATTAAATCCTGGGAATAAAATTTAACAGCAAACAAGACAGACCTAAGTCAGAGAAGTTAACTCAGGGAACTTAAGTAGAAGGGTTGAATACTATACAATTAATTTAAACAATTATCAAAAACACTATAGAGAAATTAGATAGGGTACTGTGAGAGCATATAATAAGAGCAACAGACAATAGTCTGGGGCATTACTACAGCTGCAAAGATGTTTAGCAGTGGAGAGGAATTTACATTAGCATCAGTATTAATATTTCAGGCAAATGAAATCACAGGCCCAAAAAACTTCTAGGAAGTGGTTCTGCTCTTCCAACTATATGAAAGGGAGTCTCCTATGGCTGATGCAGAAAGCAGGGAGCTAAGTGAAGAGTTAGTAGGCTGACAAAATAATCAGGGTCAAGATTATCAAGAGGGCCTCCTGGTGGCGCAAGGGGTTAAGCGCCACACTATGAAGCAATCCTCAGCCTCTGCAGCACGAGTTGGATCCCTGGTCGGCCAGCGAGCAACCCACATGGCACAGCAGGCCTCTCCTGACTCAGCAGCTGCTCCCCTCAGCAGTGTACTTCACTCAATCTGCCTGTTCTGTTCCCCACTCTGTCTCTGGTGAATCCTCTCACCCCCCGCATCTCTGGCCTGTACCCCAGCTCTTGTATGCATAAATAATAAAATCTTTTAAAAAAAAATTAACAAGAGGCCTTTAGACTGTCTTCGCTTTCTAGATTCCATTTCTGAGCTAGGAAGAGCAAACTCTAAGGCATCCACACACCCAAGTTTGTGTGACAGAGAACCTCCATTCCTGTTGGTTCATCCAGAATCATAGGGCTATCTACCAAGACAGGAAAAAATGTCAATGAATGAAAATGTCAGCACCTTTAGTTCTGCATTCTTAGTTATGAAACATGTAGATTCACTTCTAAGAATTTTCTGCAAGAACAACTTAGAAATGCTTGGAACCGTAAGCTGAACAACTATACAAAGTTCTAGTGCAACATGGGGATCACTGATATTTCATAGCGGTATTTGTTTCATATTCTTAAAGTACTTCTTTTTAATTGCTTTTGTATCCAGCTTCCCATAATTTGTGGAACTTATTATTTTAACTATCTCATTATTCCTTAAGATAGAGGTAGAGTGCCAAGATGGTGCATGCTTTTGGCATGATGCTTTATCTGTGCAGTAATTGGGGATACCTGGCACCATTTCATGCATAAAATCATACCACAAAAAATATATACAAATATATTCATGAAATACATCATCAATTTCAGGCTCCATTTGGATTAAAAGCAGTATTGCACATCCTCTGGAAACCATAATTCTTGGAGCTGGATTTTTCACTAGAATCATATTTATATGTGCTCATATAATCTTTTTTTGGGTATGGGTGACCATTTGTTTGATGGAAAACATTGCTGTCCATAATGGCTACAATATTCCCATCAACCCTTTAAATCTCATCCTTTTCAATGCTGTTTCTCAAATCATGATTTCCACCACATGATCTCTGTGGGGAACTATGCTTCAACATTTACATAATGGGACGGAATCCTTGGAAAAGATTCTCAATATGCTACCTACAAGGAAAAGGTGGAGGAGCTTGAGGGAAAAAAGACTGAATATTTCATATAAACCTTCCCGAAGATACATATTTTCCTGACCTAAAGGTAACAGTGCTTCTTGGGAGCTGAAATAAATGTGTCTTTTGGCTGCTAAGTCTCATAAAGAATATGAACAACCTTAAATTTTCTTACTAGTAAGAACTGTTTCTACTTTACATACAAGTTCTATATGGGTAGAAGTAAACATATATTTAAGCATAATCCACATGAGACATTTTTTAAAGCCATGCTGCTAACCTTACAAAAGGTTTTAAGTAATGGAAGAAAAATTAATCTATGTGTTTCCCGCCAGTAATACATGAGGCCTAAAGTTGAAATTAGCATTTAAGTTTTAAATATATAGTGGTCAAAAAACTCTTAATAGTGTGTGTTGGCTACACATTGAGCTCTAAATATTTTTTATTTTTTGGAATTTGCCTAAAGATCTTTAAAATATCACAGGCTGAACGACATTAACTGATACAGTGTGAGAGAGGCTACAGCCAGCACCAAAAATTCCCACTCTTGTCTCGAGCTGACCAGTTTGAAAAGATTCTCTTTCTATGCAGAAGTCCTTTTTTTAACTGCTATGAACTACTGGCATCTATAAATTAAGGCATCCTCAACTGATGTAAGTAGTTTAGTCTAAAGGCTTTTGGGTTACTTGAGTTTTTTTTTGAAATATTAAAGATTTATTTAATATTTTGTTTATTTATAATAAGTTTTTGTTACACTTAAAGCTATATCTTGAAACTTTGTGAACTGATTTAGTGTCTTTGCACTTTGAGCTATTAAAATAATTGTTTTTTTGTCTGAAATAAATAAAACCCACCCAGGTGTATCTATCTACTAGGTCCAAGCCCTCTAACGCTGGCCTACAGAAGAATCATCACGTATGCCTTATTTCTATCTCACTTTAAAAAACATATGGCAGGCCTCCCCGGTGGCGCAGCGGTTGAGCGCTGGGTTGCGAAGCTACCCGCGGCCTCTGCGACGCCGGTTCGATCCCCGGCTGCTCCCCGTCCACTGGAGGAGGGTCCCGCATGGCGCGCAGACCTCTCCTGCCGCCCGCTGCTCCCCTCAGCAGTGTACTTCGGTCCTTCTGCCTGCTCTGCTCCCCGCTATGGCTCTGGTGAATTCTCTCACCCTCCCGTGCTTCTGACTGTACCCAGTGCATGTATAAACAAAAACAAACAAACAAATAAATAAATAAATAAAACATGCCTAAAAAAAAAATTTTTTTTAAATAATAAAAAAACAATAAAAAACATATGGCAGCTACTAGATTAAAATGGCAGATAGAATCTATACAATTTCACTGTTCCTCAAAAGCTCAATAAAATTAAAGATAAATTTATATTCAGAGAGAAAGCCAAAGGAAAAAATATCACAACAATAGAGAAAGAGAAATAGAGGACAAAACAAATAATATTTTACATCAGAGTCTTTGATCCATGCTGAATTAATGAAAAAGGTTTATGTATTAAATACAAGATAGCAAAGAGTGAAAAAATAAAACCCAATAGCATGTTAGAAGAATTTAAGTTCAGAAAATATCCTAGACAGCAGAACAAAAAGACAGAAATGGAAAAACAAGAAAGAAAAGAAAAGAAACCAATTCAAGAAATTCAACATAAAAATAACAGAAGAGGAAGTAGAAATGATGAATTGCGTATTACTGAAGGATTAGGTTTCCAGACTGAAATCCCCTGAGAGCCCAGCAAAACTGATGAAAATAAATACCCAACAAAACACATCACTGAGAAAAAATAGTTTATATACAAAATCTCGGAAACAAAAATAGAGCTTGATTTCTCAAAAATAACTCAAGAATTTTGAAGACAATGGAGAAAAACCTTTAAAATTAAAAACAAAATTATTTACAACTTTGATTATTCACTTAGTCAAACTAACAATTGTGAGGATAGAATGCATTTTTTAAAAGATATTCAAAGCCTTAAATATTGCATACATCATGTAGTGTTTCCCAGAAAGCTATTATACAGTAAATCCTCATTCAACATGAGGAAGTGCCTTCGTCTGCTTGGGGCTGCCATAACAAAATACCACAGACTGGATGGCTTACACATCAGAAATGTATTTTCCCATAGGTCTGGAGACTGGGCCATGCAAGATCAGGGTGCTGGCCAACTTGGTTCCTGCTCAGCATAGGGTTCCTGGGTTGTATACGGCTGCCTTCTCCCCGTGTTCTTGGTGATGGAGATAAAGAGGTATATCTTCCTCTTATAAAAGTACCAGCTCTTTCAGATTAGAGTTCTATTCTTGTGACCTCATTTAACAATTATCACCTCTCACAGGTGCTACTGCCAAGATAGAGTTAGATTTGATGTATAGGGCTCTAACATAAAATACAAAAATTGGGGAAGTATACAAACATTCAATTCATAACAGGGAGTAAACCAAAAAAGAAAGAAAGAAACATCAGGAACACCAACAAAGGAGAGTAGCAAAGAATATTGAAAATGATGAAGAGAAACAGGAGGCTGATGACTACACAGCAGATACAAGCAGTTCAGATTATACCAGTGGGACTTAAAGGGATTGGCATGCTGAAGGCTGTGCCATCTTTTAAAATCACTGGAGCATTTATTTGAATGAACCAAGGAGATAAATAAAAAGAAAGGATGACTTAAGATCCTAGAAACAGAGAATTCAATCTAAGAGAAAGGTAGAGGGAATTCCAAGAATGACAGTAAAGGGAACTTGGAGGATGATAGATATTCAGGAAATAGTTCTAAATATAAGACTAGTGGTGGCAGGAGGTATGTTCCCAAGGAAAAAAGAAAACAAAGTAAAACAAGGCTGTCTCTGTTAGTTACTTGCCAGTATTGACTTTGACTAAAACTGTACTGTACGACAATGGAAGGCATGAGAAAAATAAAGCATAGGTACAAAGAAAATTAAGCAAATGAAAAAACAAGGCAGTTATTACCCTCAAAAAAAAAAAGACAAGAAAATATAAAATGCTATTCAATCACAGCCAGTGTATAAAAGGCATAATAATGTAAATAATTGAACACTGATTTAAAAAAAAAACACACAACCATGATGAGAAAGTTGGAATGATGATTACCATATATATGGTAAATGTTAATTTACCATAATGAAAATATTCAAGAAAAACTAAAATCGATGAAAAATAAACTCAGCAGTGATATTTCCATATTATTTAGCACTAAGAAATGCAAGCATAAAAACTAGAAGAGTCAAGACCTTCAGGACCTCTTTAAGGGTGAGAAAAACCAATGAATTTTGTCAAGAAAAAAAAAGGTAGAAAACTTAATTGAAAAAAACTGGCAAAAGATTTAACAACCACTTCATAATAAAGAATATCCAAACATCCACTTAACATGTAAAAAGGTGTTCAACTTTATAAATCATCAGGAAAATATAAATGAAAACTGTAGTGAGATATCACTCTATACCCAACAAAGTATATAAAGGAAAAAGTTTCAAATGTTGGTGAGGATGTAGAGGAACTGCAGGTGGAAGTGTGAACTGGTGTGGTCACTTTGAAAAACTGTTTTTGACAACCTTTACTAAACTTGAACAAAGCAGCTCTACTGGTAGATATATACCGAACAGAAATGTGGACACATTTTCACCATAAGTCATGTGTAGGAGTGCACAGAGCAGGACTGTTCACAATAGCCAAAACTAGAAACAATAAAATGCCCAATAGAATGGACAATAAATTGTGGTAATTCATAAAATGGAGTATTATATATGAATGTGAATGAAGGCAATAGAACTAGATGTATGACGCTTACAAATATAACAGTGATCAAAAAAAATTGTGATTTCGCTTACATAGTTAAAAACACATAAACTTAATTAATCTGTGATATTTAGTGAACGAGGTAGTTCTTTCTCTTTCAATGTGCAGTGACCGGGGAAGGACGTAATATGGGCTTCTGGGATTCTGGGATTCTGGGATTCTAGTAATGTTTTGTTTCTTCAGCAGGGCACACATTACTCAGGTATGCTGCCTTTATGCAAAGTCATTAAGCTTTACATTAAGCTACAGTCCTTGTGCACTTTTCTCTGTGTTCAGTACATTTCAGTTAAAAAAACTGTATGTCAGAAAGATTCCAAATCAATCATTTATGAGTTGTGTGATCTTGGACAAATTACTCAAACTTCTTCATCTTTAAAATAGGGTGGCAAAGCACCTACTCTTGTAGGGACTTTCGTGAGGTACAGATAAGATTATACACATTGAATATATAACAAAGTGCCTGCACATACTAAGCACACAATCAGAGGTTATTTTTTATATTATTAGTTATTTGGGCAGTTAAAAAGAGAGGGAATCAGTATATTGTTCCATTGTGAACAAATTTGACTTACACGAAACATGAGTTTAGCTGTGTAGACAGATGACTAGATTCAAATCTACCATTTATGATTTCCATGACTTGGGGGAAGTGATTTAACCTCACTCTGAGACTCCATTTTCCTAGTTATAAAAGGGAAAAGATGATAGCTTTGTGCATGTGCGTGTTTAGGGAAAACTGTAAACACAGATAAAAAAATGGAAGAAAGTTCCAAACAAAATGTTTGAAACTATACATGTTTCTGTATTTTCATATGTGTGTATGTGTAAGTGTGAATGCATGAGTTATTTTAAAATATGAACACCAGTAGTGGGAAAAACTTACAAAGGAGTCGAAAGTGAATACTTCTTATGAAACAGAAACTGGCTCAGGCATGAGCAATACTAACTGATCTTTTTCATTTCAATTCTTGTCAAAAAGACTTGTAACCATGTACATCTACTACTTTGACTTAAGATTAAATTTAAAATAACATTATTCACTTAAAATATATACTTAGGTCCGACAAAATTAGAAAATAGTTAAAGGGAAGGTGCAAACTAAGTTGATCAAGATCGACCTCATGGACAAAAGGAAGATGAACTTTAAAGCACTTTAATATCCCCACAATTCAACATCTAAACATGGTACAGTGTGTGAATGGCCTATAAATGCTAATTTGGAGTCCACAGATATCAAATTTTATCTGTAGTTAGAGAACCACCTGTTACTAGGGAACCACCTATTTTTGACTAACACAAATCTACTTAAAGACCTTAGGAATCAGGCTATAGGGCTTTTAAAAAATATTTATCTAAGTAGCATTTGGAACATCAGATTGAAACTCATACTTCTCATATGACTCTCCCCACGGCTTGAATTTCCCCCATAAGACAACTACTAGAGTATCTGAACATACAGGAAAGTGATATTCCAAGTTCCCTGGCACCTAGGCTGGGACTCTTATATAGAGGTGGTTAATGTAACCAATCTAATTTTCAGCACATGTGAATTGTTTAAGGAGAGTCTACCAAAACACAGAAATTTGGCAGAGTGAGATCATTAGTCACAGCAGGCCCCAAGTTCCCAGCAATGGTTATTTGAGTGAATGAACACATTAGAACAAACCAAAAAAATTTCTCAATCTCTGGCACACAAAAGAAGTTCAAGAAATGTTAGCATTCATTACTACCACTGTTATACTAAGAGGCATCATGGTCAAGTGGACCAGACTCTGGCAAAAAGGAGTCAGACTGCCTGAAAAGGAATCCCGGTTATGAGACTCTAGTCAAGATACTTAACCTCTTGGTTTCTCAGTTTCTTCATTTTTAAAATCGGAAATGGTTTCTACCTCACAGGGCTGTGGTAAAGATTAAATGAGAAATGTCAAGCATTTATATTTATAATATAAATTATATTTATAATATAAGGATTATATTCTTATATTTTCTTTACATGTCTAAAATAATGGATTTATTTCCAAGTCAAACTTATTGAGGCTAAAATATTTTTTATTAAATTCGTTTATTTTCTTATATCATTGTTAATTTTTGTACTGTATTTGAGTTCTCCTCCACAGTTCTCCCACCACCAAGGCAACTATGATCCATCACCACATGCCCTTACTCTCTTCCCTCCCCTATTTTAATCAAACATCTGGGGGCAAAAAAAAAAAAAAAAACTGACTTAGAGCGTGAAAGACCTTAAGGATTATATGATGTATGTAAACAAATTTTTCCTTGGAAATATTATTGGGGGGGGGGGAAGACTACATGTTTGCTCTAACCAAAGGAAATTACTATCTGTTATCGCTGGACCGATTTTAATAAATCACTGTTCCATGAATTCAACCATCATTTCATATGTAAATTTTACAGAGGACGAGTCACTGAACCTATAATTTTTTGGCCACAGAAACAATGATAACCCAATATAAAATATAAGGGCAGAAATATTCTTTATTTAGTACAGTGTGGTCAGCTCAATGTGTATCATTTAAGTCAGTCTACCAATTGCACGAGAGAGAAAGCGAGAGATACTGCTGTAATCTAACTTATTAGTTCAAATACTCCCAGCTCTGTCTCTAATCACCACAAGCTATTGACTAAATTTGAGAAGCAATTAATCCTCATTTGTTTCTCTACAAGTTTCAGTTTCAATTAGAATAAAAATGTGCACATACTTCTCAACTGCAATCACAAGAACGTAAAATAATAAGTAATTTGCCAGGTGATTTTTTTGTATAAAAAAAAAGTTGAATACAAACTTAAAAGATTAAGGAATGGATAGCAAGGTGAAGATTAAGTGATTCTTAATCTTCAAGTTTAAAAAAATCACACATATGTAGTACATCTCAATTCCTAAGGGCATTCAGGTGCTTTTTAAAAACTATCTGAACTCCTCTGTAGGTCCATAAACAAGAGATCCATTGTGTGGATCTGTAAATTGTATGACGTCATTGAAATACAAGCACCAATTGGTATCACAAACAGTTTGTGTTTCCAAGGATACCAGGAAATTTAAATACCCTGCAGTTACACAAAGCCCAGGAGCATGACCTTGCTAACAATACAGGAGCCTGCTTATTTTCTCTTTTTAATCACTTTCCAACAGAGAAAAGATACTGATTTTGCCCCAATAATTCCTCCAAATAATATACTAAGGGACATTCTTCATTCAATTATTCATTTATTTTTATACTCTTAATAATGACAGCAAAAAAGAGGATTAAGCCTTTGCATAGCCCTGTTAGAGAGAGACTCTTGAAAGTCCAGTCTGGAGTCCTTTAATGAAACTTCATATTACAGATTTTTTTTAAATAAAATACACAGAAACAATCCTGATTAATCCCTACAATAATGCTCTTCTATGTTATTGAGTACCATTTTAGTAACAGAAAAGTATTTCTACCTTGTATGCCTTTATTGGAAAAGATATTTTTCCTTACTTAATATTAGCCTTGAATTCACATATGAACTTAGTATGTAAATTTGCTTATTCTAGCTGAAGTAACGACTACAACACAGAAACAAATTAAGTATGAATACAAATAACTGCATTATTATTAAATGTTTGTCTTTATAAAGTCTGGTTAAAAACAGGTAGTACTTAACAACAAAATTGTTATAAAAAGTCTATAGCTAAGTAACTCATATCTATCTATCCAGAGATCTTGACATTTCCAGAGTTATTATTTTTTGATTTAGGAGATAAACATATTTAAGCAAGTGTTTCTCAAAATGCAGGATGGAGACCGACACAAAAAATAGGGAGACTTCACAAATTAAACTTAGAAAGTTCCCAAGAGCTATTTGATAATGATGGAAGAAGCAGGGATACATGAAGAAATACATGAATGGAAAACCATGCCTTATTTTTTCTCTTCTTACAATGTCACATTCGGACTGTTACAATGTCAAAAGACTACAAAGAAAGTTTCTATTTAGTCATTTATACACACACACTCTTAAATAATGCCATTTATTACAAACTGTTACATGAAAACTGTATTAGGTGCCTATTTAATATTTTAAAGCAAGTTGTCAAGTATATTTTAGGGAGCTTATACATTGCTTAGTACTTTTAAAGATTATTACATTGGCTTAATCCTTAGAAAGATAGAATCTCACGAAGAACAAAATTATTTACACAAGTGGTCTAGTTAACCACACTTACTTTTAATATACAGTAGTGTGACGAACTGAACGGTTTGTGTAAAGCATCAATTACAAGACTCTCAAAATATAGCAAATACAAATTCTAAGCTTTTTTTTTTTTACTCTACTCCAATATATGTTTTATACAAGTCTCCTAGAGCCTCCAAAAGTAACAACTATTGTATGTGAGTGGTTTACATGTGACAATTAATGAAGAATGAAGAAAGGTATATATTAAATTTAGTGAGACACAAAAGCAATTCTGAAGGAAATAAATGTATAAGATACAATTCTCAATGGAATAACTACAGGAAAGAACCAAGCCATGGGCTCAACACTTTCCAATTCATCATTAAGCTGAATTTTGCAAAAGTTCATATCTTCATCAAGCCAACATTTATGTGCAGATAAATTTCCAATAGACCAATTATAAGATGTGATTAAACATATTTTACTTACATCACATTCAATTTGTCAAAATAGGAATCTACTAAAAGTAATTCTTTAAACGGAAGCACCTCATCTTTATGTAAAAGTGTATAATGTCTAAATTAAAAGTCAGTTTCATTATTAATGAAAGTGCTATCAAAGTGTCAAATCTAGTCAAGAGAAAATAAAACCAGAGTATATGTAGAAAAAATTAGAGTTGAAACAGCTAAGAAGTTTCTCAAATCTCTCCTATTATTTCATAGTTTCCTTATATCCAAGTGTGTCAGTACCAGTTTCCCTAAGGTCGTTATTATGCCTGTCAATGTGTCTGAGTCTACTTCTCAGGTAATCATCCGAAATCGATAAGCAGGTCCGGCATTGGTTGTTGGCGCCTTGATCTCCGTCTTCTCGACGCTGGCAGCTGCGGCCGCGGTGGTTGGCGGCCTAGATCTATCCAACTTCGTACTCAATGCAGATATCAACAACCATCTCGCAGTCGGACTACTCCAGAGTCTCCAGCACCTTTCTCACACAAAATTCCATCAACAACGATCTCGCAGTCGGACTACTCCCGTTGAATCCACAAGTTTCCTTAATACAGGAAGAAATTGACTTACTGACTTTAACTGCTCATGTTCCTTGTATTCCTACCTATGCCTTCATGTGTGTTACAACTGCCATCCTTTTCAACTATTCCTTTCAAGTTCATACCCTTAATGCCTACCTGCGCGGCCCGTGGAACCAAACTTTCTCAATTTTACTGCACAATTGGCTAATCAAATTCTAACCATTAACAACATCCGTGCTTCAGTACAAAATCCTTGGGGGAAGCAATATCACTCCTAGGTACAATCCTCTTCTGCCTGGAAATCATTTTCTACATCCTGTGGTGCCAGTGGAATAGACGTGGTGCCAGTGGAATAGACGTGGTGCCAGTGGAATAGACGAAAAATCTGCAAGTAGCTCTCCAAAACGTGCGCTATTCTCCATTACAGCCCACTGAAAATCCCAGGGTGTGGATAAACATTGCCCTTGACCACCTGTAGGCCAATGACGGGTAAGATGGTGGTGTACCCGTAGCAACCTAAGACAGCTCCACTACCTTACCTAGGATCCTGGTAGTGGGTGGCTATGACGGGTAAGCACGTGAGTACGACTGCCACAACCTAAGACAGGCCCAGTGTGTGTCCCCCCCCATCAATAAAGTAAAAACGGGGGAGATGTCAGTACCAGGCTTACACCAGCAGGGGGACCTGGGGTGGTGGTCGCTTCCGCCCAAAGATGAGTCACTTCCGCCCAAAGCGGAGGCTGATGCAACAGTAACCGGATGTTGCAAATCCACGTAAAGTGCATGAGCAGGCTTTCCGAGAGATAGCCCCTCCCCTAAAATAAAGAGAGTTCCTGCAGCCATCCATGTGAGTAGAAGCATCTTTTCATCCCCAGCCCCTCTGCCGTGTTCCTGAACCCCGTCGGCCTGCAGGCAGGACCGGCACAAGTGGAGATAAGAAAGAGTGGACAAAAATGGCCAGGAACCAGATATAGCAAGGCAAACAGGAGAAGAACTGCTGAAGCACAGGATAAAGAGGAAAATGGCAGGATATTACTTCTAGAGGCTCAGCAGTTTGGATTCTTTTTTAGTACTGCAGACCAAACTATCTGTTTTTATTTTTTATTTTTTTTAAAGATTTATTTATTTATGTATACAAGAACAGGGGAAAGGCCATAGGTGTGTGTGGTGGGGGGCGAGGGGTGAGAGGATCCACCAGAGACAGATTGGGGAGCAGAACAGGCGGACTGACTGAAATACACTGCTGAGGGGAGCAGCGGGAGAGCCAGGAGAGGTCTGCTATGCCATGTGGGTAGCTCCCTGGCCAGGGATAGAACTCGGGCTGCAGTAACTGCATATAGCTTCATAGGCTGTGTCTTAGCCCCTTGAGCCACCAGGGAGGCCCAACTATCTGTTTTTATAACCAGGACAAGAACTATCTCTTGAAAATTGCCTGGATCTAGAGGGTGAAGTATACGAACCTACCCTAGTTTTAGTAGTTTACTACATAAACTTATAATTTAAATGAACAAGATGGGCCTCCCTGGTGGCGCAGGGGTTCAGACACAACCTATGAAGCTGTCCGCAGCCTCTGTGGCATGAGTTTGATCCCCAGCCAGGGAGCTCCCCACATGGCGCAGCAGACCTCTCCTGACTCACCTGCTGCTTCCCTCAGCAATGTATTTCAGTCAATCTGCCTGTTTTGTTCCCCACTCTGTCTCTGGTGAATCCTGTCACCCCCCCACCTCTGGCCTGTACCCCAGTTCTTGTATGCATAAATAAATCTTTAAAAATAAATAAGATGGTGTACATAGTGCATTTATTAATGATATAGAATGGAATACATTGGTACTATGGACACAGAACCAGGATCTAAAAGGATGACATTTTTTAAAATGTGCCACCTTTAATATGCTAAAACTTATTGGAAAACATTGTTTACACTATCTGATGTCTTTGATTGAAAGTCTTTGAGAATGATTTTTTGGCTATTTGTGGTTCCATATGACTTTTAGATTTTTTTGAAAATGAAATTTTGATAGGGATTGCAGTAAATATATAAGTCACTTTGGGTGATATGGATATTTTAACATTAGTTAGTACTCCTAATTCATAATTCTTTTGATTTTTTTATTTGTAACTTCTTGATTTCTTTCATCAATCTCATAATTTTCAGTGTACAGAACATTTATATCCATGGTTAAATTTATTCCTCAGTATTTTATTCTTCTCAATGCCACCAGTAAACAAGACTTTTCTTAATATCTCTTCTGATGATCATTGTTAGTGTATAGAAATGCCATTGGCTTTTATATATTGATTTGTGTCCTGCAACTTTACTGAACTTGTTTATTAGTTCTAATAGTTTTTTGATAGGTTCTTCAGGGATTTCAATATACAAGATCATAAATCTGCAAAAAAAAAAATTATTTCTTCTGTTCTGATTTGGATGTCTTTTATTTATTTTTCTTAATTACTCTAGGGTTCCTACCTAGAATAACAGTGATGACAGTAAGTATCCAATCCATGCCTTATTGCTAATCCCAGAGGAAAAGCACAAACCTTCTCATTGCTGAGTATGTTAGCTTTGGGCTAGTCAAATAAATAGGGTTTTGTTTAATGTGTGTTCCATTACTCAAATGCTTTTCCTCCATTTGTTGTGATGATCATACGATTTTTGTCCTTCATTTTGTTAATGTGATATATCACATTGATTTGTGGAAGGTGAACCATCCTTACATCCCAGAAATAAATCATATTCTTTAATGCAGTTGAATTTAGTTTCCAAATATTTAGTTGAGGATTTTCACATCTATGTTGATCAGGGATATCGGCCTGTAATTTTCTTACTTTCTCTCTTTTTTTTTTTTTTTTTTTTTTTTGTAGTTTCTTTTGTGGTTTTCCTATCAAGGTAATGCTGGCATTGTAAAATGAGTTTGGAAGTATTTCCTACTCTTCTATTTTTTGGAAGAGCTTGAAAAGGATTAGTACAAATTCTATAAATATTTGGTAGAATTCAGCAATGAAGCCATATGGTCCTGAACTTTTCTTTGTTAGGACACTCCTTACTAGTAAATGTTCTGTTCAGATACTCTATTTATCCTAATTCCATCTTGGCAGGTTGTATGTTCTACAAATTGTTCTAGTTCTTCTAGGTTATTCAATGTGTGGTGTGTAATTGTTCAAAGTAAACTCTTCTGATTTTTGCATTTCTGTAATTCTTTGAAATGTCCTCTTTTCATTTCTGATTTTGAGCTTTCTTTTTTCTTAGTCTAACTTAGGTTTTTCAATTTTTGTTGTTAGTAACAGCTCTTAGATTCACCAATCTTTTCTTTTGTATTTCTAATTCCATATGATATATTTCTGCTCTGACCTTTGCTAATCCCTTTCTTCTACTAACTTTGGATTTTATTTAATTTTTTTTTCTAGTTTCAAGATATAAGTAAGATGACTTATTTGGTATTTTTACATTTTCTCAACATAGGAAATTAATACTATAAACTTCCCCCTTAGAACTACCTTTGCTGCACCCCACAGGATTTAGTACATTGTGCTTCCATTTTTGTTTCAAAATAATTTTATTTCTTCTTTGACTCATGAATTGTTAAGAATATGTGCTTAATTTTTACATACTGGTGAATTAACCAGTTTTCCTGTTGTAACTGATTTCTAGTTTCAGACCATTGTAATAATTAAGAATTGTTTTGCAACCTCACATATAATTTATCCTGGAGAATATCCTATGTGTTCTTCAGAAGAGTGTTCATTCTTCTCTCTTAGATGGAATTGTTTGTATACGTTGGTTAGGTCCATCTAGCCTAAAGTATAATTTGAGACAAGGTTATGCTTCCTAACTGATTTACTGTTGAAAGTCGGGTATTTTAGTCCTCCAGGCGAGAAGGACGGTGTTAGAATGGGATCAGACCAGGGGTAGAAGAAATAAAGGAAGATACTATTGGAGGAATATTCTAAATAGACAAATTTGAAGATGAACTGGATTGGGTCACAGAGGGGGGAAATTAGATATTAAAGTAGCCCCAATTTTTGGATTAACAAAAGAATCCTCATTTTATAATGTATTTGGCATTTGGTATTTTTATGACTATTATTAGAAATGTTTTGCCTTTCATTTCTATCTAAAAATTCCTTCTTGAGTTTTCTTGGCTAAAGCCTGTGCTCTGATCTAAAGAGTTCAAAGATCTTAAAAGTTGATAACACTATTTCATACCTCTTTCATTAGAAGCATTTCAGAGATCTCCAACTAAAGCAAAAAGAGAGGAGGAATGACAGTCCAAAAACATAAAAAATTAAACAAATTAAGCTTATTATTTATTTTATAACCTTTGTGCAACTATGACAATAAAACAATTTACATTTTATTTAAATGTCAACATTCATATTGTGATATATCTCAGATAATCTATATCCATGCTAGTATTCTCTTCCAAGTGTAAGTGAATAGCAAGATCCTAAGGTGAGTACACTGTTTGAATACTCATAATCAATGTCAATTTTGTTATTTCAATTTTACACTTAAAATGCTACTTAAATTCCCTAAGTTTAGAATGCTTTTATTTTATTTTCAAAACTTAACTTATTTTAATTCCCCAGATTTACTTTTGAAATGAAAATTGTTTCAGGCTAACTTATAAAGTGAATTAATGGGAATTAACAAAATAAAAAGTCCCCAAGATAATTGTTCAGATTACACACATTTTCCAAAACTTTATTTTTTGAATAAATATTTTCTTTTAAAAAAAATTAGAAATCAGCACTTGTTAAGGACCCCAATAAGGAAATAAACCTGGAACTTTGAAATCTTTCTGTATATATTATTTTTGACCTAGACATTTGACTCTTTGAAATCCATAAAAGTATTTAGTTAAATCTAGCTAATATGAAATAGTCAAAATCTTATGTAATATTTCACTTCATATACTGCTTCTACCTGCAATGAATGCTGACAAGATTAACTGTGGTATTAATGATAATGAAAGAATAAACAGTAATTTTATACTTTCCTTTCTAGATTGCAAGTAAGTGAAGAAAAGACTGTCTTACTTCTTATACAGGCATTCAGTAGCCATATCATCAATAATGACTGAACTGAATTCATTAAAATACAATTATACTGTGGAGGGGAGGAGGCTAAATGTTGTTTAAAGGTATTTTTTAGTCCATATTTTATTGTCATTATAATTAATCAACCATTCCCTGTCCCCACTTTCATCCTTTTTCTTTTCTTAAAAAAGAATCAGTTATATTTTAATTATAACTAAGCAGAAAGATGAGGAATTATTGTTCAGCCATTATCTATAATTTATATATAATGATTTAGATAGACTGCTAGTATAATATGGTAACAAAGATCTATATTTTTTAAATGATAAAATACAAAGGGGATATTCTAACAGAAGTATCAACACCCCCACATTATACATATATAGCAACTTTGGATTACTAGTTACTAAGCTGATTAAAGCTATACATATTTAATAAGCAAGTTAATATCAATGCAGAGATGAATAAACTTATAAATTTATATAGCACCTTCTCCCACAGATCTCAAAGCATTTTCTGAAAGTTTCTTTACCATCTTCCATGAAGTGAGCATATGGTTAGATTCCTCCAGCTTTACATGGCAAGATTTAGACTCAGAAAGGTTAAGCAGCTTCCCAAAGAGTCCACGTGAGTCAGGAGCATAACAGAAATAGAACCCCAGATTCCCAATTCTTAGTCTCACACTAAAAATCTACCAGACCTCATTTAACCCCACCTTTTCTGATCTTAAGAAATTATAAAATGACAACAGTAATAACAGCACCAGCAAACATAATAGTAAGTACTAGTTACTGACTGTTAAGGACTTTACATATGCATACTTTTATTAAACTTCACAGCATTTCTGTGGGGTTGGCACTATTATCATTCCATATTACACATTAAGAAACTGAGGCACAGAGAATTTTAGTAAATTGATTACAATCATGTCATTAGTAACAGGTAGTCAGGATTTGAATCAAAGTAGTCTAACTTTATAGTCCAGTCATAATCACAATGGTATGTAAAATCTGGTCTACCAAGAGGAGTCAGGTGATCTGGGTTCTCATTCAGCTAGATTTTATACTGGCTAGCAATTGGGTTTAGGTAGAATTACCACATGCCCCAGATTATATTTGCTGTCCCAAATAAATTATACTATTCCCTTTCAATCTTCAAAATTGTCTCTATTTTGATTATATATTAAAAGGTCATCTTAATATTAGGCATATGTTTTATCTTCCTTGACTTTGTTTACTCAACTGTAAATTAGGTTATTTTTAGTCAGAGGACATGAGCTGTTTTTTTTTTAATTCTACAATAATGTAATGAAACAAAGTAAGACATAGTTATACCAGGAAAGTTTTTATTTATGTATTTATTAGTCCTCAGTTAAAATTTCTATAGAGAAATAAAAGTTTATCAAACACAAAAATGCTCACTAGTCAATCTCCATTTGCACACTAGCTATCCCTGAATATTTGTTGATCATTTCTGAATGCCATATGAGTACAAAATAACTGCAGAACCAAACTGCTAATCTTACAAAAGAAAAAGGATTTCCCAAGGCTGATGACAGCATTATTGAAAAAGAGCTCAGAGCCCATGTATAAGTTCTGATAAGTGAGAATACAGAAAAGCAGTATTATTATTTAACAACTGCAGAAAAATGACACAAGTGACAAAATCTAGGTAGTCTACAGAAAAGTAAAAATAACAAAGGATTCAAAGTGCATCTTGGGCCACACAATAAAGTATAAAATCATTTCTTCCAACTGTTCTTTGCTAAATACAACTATAAACTTTGGTGCTACAAATAGTAGCCATAGAACTCTGAAAATAAAAGAGGATTGATGTCCCAGAGATCCTGGAACTGGAGGAACAACACAGTGGCAGAACATCTTACACCCTTCTCAACAGCCCCCTCCCCACCCCATTCAACAAAAGTTGGTGACCTAGGCTTGACCCCAATCCTAGCAACAGAAAGTAGCCTTTGTGATCTCATTCCTTTTTACAGCACTAAGCAAACCCAATAGCACTGGCAAGGGGTTACATGATAAGAAGGAGTCCTATAATGAGCAGCAGAGGAAAGAACTCTATTTCCCCTCTGGTAGTGAGACCCACCTCCCATGAACCCCAAACTACACTGAGACACACCAAGTAGCCCAGAGAGGCACAAGAAAGAGGGCCCCACCACAATAATAGGCAAGTCTGGGAACTGTTCTCCATCTTCTCTCACAGGCAGGGAGATCCTGCCACAAGTAGCCCAGCTGGAAAAATCTTTTTTAAATTGAGTTAACATTGGATTACATTGTTTTGGAAGAATAGGATCTTTCAGGTGTAGTTACCATAGCCCACCCACCACTAAAGCACCCAGAGTTTACCCCCTTAGTCCACTGTCTTCCTCCCTACTCTGTTCTCTCCTTTCCCCCCTCCTCCTCTGGATGCCTCAGTTCCACAGTCAACTTTCAGGGTTAGTTTCTGAGTCTGTATTTATCTGACCCTTTGTTTGGTTGGGTGGTGACTCCCTTCTGCTGCCTAGAGACACAGATGGCCTATCCTATGGAAATTCATTCATTTCCCTACTTTAGCCAGCACCAGCAGGGACCAGCAGGAATCTTACATAAACCAAACAGACCAAATTCATAATGCAAAGGGTATAAAAATTATCATCGGAAGCACAGTCCTGAACAGTAGGCCAGGGGTTACACACTAAACCTAAACAGGGTTTAAATATTACTCAGTTTCCTAACATAATAGCCAAAATGTTCAAGATTCAATCTAAAAGAAATCATCAAACTATGAAAGAGGAACATCAAAACTTGAATGAAGAGACAAACAACTCAGATGACTAAGACTAAACATATTTGAGAAGGAATTTAAAACAGCTATCATAAAATGCCTCACAATCAACTAGAAATTACATTGAAACAAATGAAGACAATAGAAAATATAGGGCCTCCCTGGTGGTGCTAGGGGTTAAAGACGCAACCTATGAAGCTCTCTGCAGCCACTGCAGCACAAATTCAATCCCGGGGCAGGGAGCTACCCACATGGTGCAGCAGACCTCGCCTGACTTGCCTGCTGCTCCCCTCAGCAGTGTATTTCAGTCAATATGCCTGTTCTGCTCCCCACTCTGTCTCCGGTGAATCCTCTCACTCCCCACATCTCTGGCCTGTACCCCGGTTCTTGTATGCATAAATAAATAAATCTTTAAAAATATATGTTATAAAAAAATTGGAAAAAATAGAAATGAAAAATCAGTAACAAATAAAATTCTAACTGGAGCAGTACAAACAGGAGTACAGAAATGAGAAAAGGCAGAATCAAGAAACTTGAGGACAGGGCCTCCCCTGGTGGCGCAGCGGTTGAGCGCTGGGCTGTGAGGCTGCCGGCAGCCTTTGCAGCGCAGGTTCGTTCCCCGGCCGCCACCGGCCAGGGTCCCACCAAAAAAAAAAAAAAGAGAGAAAGAAAGAAACTTGAGGACAGATTTGCATGAACAACAAACAGAAAATAAAAAAATAAATAAAATTTAAGAGACCCGTAGGACAAAACCAAAAGATACAACATTTGTATCATTAGGGAAGGAGAAATAGATTTTGGATTTGAAAAATAATGACTGAAGACCTAAATTTTCCAAAATAAAAGCTAATATAGTCAATAAACGGAGTAAGTCTTGCTATGGCTTTTACCATTAGCTCTCTCCTTGATTCAACTGGTCACACACTGAGAGAGCATTGGTCAGAGCTGCCTCATTTCACCCAGAGGTTTGTTTCTGATTTGTTCATAGTGGTTTTGAGTGTATCTCACTGTATAGTTTCCTTGTATATTTTTCTTATAGCAGTTACTACAGATTTTTTAATATTCATAAGGGACACAGTTTACTAGTATCAATATCTTACCTCTTCCAGTGAGTCAAGTGTGAAAATTACTTCCATTTTGATCCCTCTACATTTCCCACTGCAAAATATTGTCTTGACTATCAAATGGTATTATATTTTTGCTTCTGTCAGTAAATATTATAAAACTCATGAGGAAAGAATGTTGTATATCCTCATATTTCTGCTGTTTCCATTATTTTTTCCTGCTTCCTGAGACTAAAATTCCTTCTTTATCATTTCCTTTGTTTGAAGAACTCCCTTTTGCCATTTTTTAAGGGTAGGTCTGCTAGTGACAAATTCTTTTCTTTCTTCTGAAAATATCTTTATTTCACTGTCATTTCTGAAGCATAGTTGCACCAGCTATGGAATTTGGAATTAACAATACTTTTCTTTCACCATTCAAATAATGTACCATTTTTGTCTACCTCCAATTGTGGCAAAAGAGAAATTCACTGTCATTTGAATTGGTGTGATGTGTCATTTCTCTCGGCTTTCAAGATTTTTTTTCTTTAGCCTTAGTTCTCAGAAGTTAGTACTGATGGTTTATTGCATTTGGAACTTACTATGTCCTTCTACTTTGTTTCATTACTTTATTGTAGAATTTTTTAAAAAAAACTAATGTCCTCTAATTAAAAATATCCTTATTTACAGATGAGTAAATGAAGTCATAGAAGATAAAATATATGCCTAATATTAAAACAACCTTTTAATATATAATCAAAACAGAAGAAAATTTTGAAGATTGAATGGAACAGTGTAATTAATTTGGGACAGCAAGTATAATTTGGGGCATGTGGTAATTCTACCTAAACCCAATTGCTAGCCAATATAAAATCTAGCTGAATGAGAACCCAAATCACCTGACTCCTCTTGGTAGACCAGATTTTGCATACCATTGTGATTATGATTACCAAAACATAAATTTTCAGCTATATTTGTAAATTCATCCTATCTTTTCCATTAGTTTATAAATTGCAAACTATTCTTTCCCCAGAATTTTACCTTATGCTTTATGGCCCGCACCTTTATTTTTAAACTGTGTTATTAAACTATAATAATGTAGCAATATTTATAATAGAAGCTTTCCAATTAATTTAAATAAATATAAATTTCAAAGCCTAATTAATTTAAATTTATAAATTAGCTTTCCAGTTAATTTAAATAAATATAAATAAGAGTCTAAAAGATCTACAAGATTCCTCCAATAATTTTGCAAAAAAGAAAATGCAATAAAATATGCTGAGAAAGTAAAATATGAAGGAGAGCATAAATTTTAGTCACACAATTTTGATCACAAAAAAAAAACCTCCATATGAAACTTCACTTTTGGTTCTTTATTTTATAACTAACACAAAGTTGCAAATACAACTTAAATTTTGTTTAAAAAACTAAATAGTTCTTTTCAAAATTTCCCCATTTCATATTTTTTCAAGTTAAATTCTCAATTACCTTCTTCCATTCTCCTCCCTCCACCTGGATTAATTATGTACTATAAAATTGTGGCCGCCCCTTTAAATGATTTATTTTAAATAGTGCTTTTCTAATACCATTGACTCTTGCAGAAAAGGTCTCTTTTCATCTAATATTTAAAGTTTAATGCTAAAAAAGAAAATTATTAATTGTTTTAAATGAACAGTCCCCATTGGTGAAAAAACTAGAACACTAGATTTCAAGAGTGAGTCACAAGAAAATATTAAGTTTTTTTGTTTTTGTTTTTGTTTTTTTGTTGCAGCTAAAGAAATATTTTTTTTTTATTTTTTTAATAATAAATTTTATTTTTATATTCCCCATACAATTGCAGCCCCCCCATTCTGAACCCAATCCCTCCCCTCCCACCCCCGCCCCCCTAAAAGTGTCTCTGGTTTGTAGTTTTTTATTGATTTTGATTTTCACTTTCTTATAGTTATTCGTTTTCCTGGTCCCTTATTTAAGTTTTCTAGATTCCTGCTATGAGTGAGACCATCCGGTATTTTTCTTTTTCTTTTTGGCTTATTTCTCTGAGCATGATCCCTTCCAGCGCCATCCATGTTGTTGCAAATTGCATGTGTTTATCTTTTTTGAATGCTGAGTAATATTCCATGGTATATATGTACCACATCTTCTTGATCCAGTCATCTATTTTTGGGCATTTGGGTTGTTTCCAAAGCTTAGCTACTGTAAACAGTGCTGCTATAAACATAGGGGTGCAGGTGTTCTTTGGAATGGATGTTTCTGTGTCCTTTGGGTAAATACCTAGGAGTGGAATTGCTGGATCATATGGAAGCTCTATGTTTAGTAGGTCCAGAAATCTCCACACAGCTCTCCACAGTGGTTGGACCAGTTTGCACTCCCACCAACAGTGCAGAAGAGTTCCTTTTTCTCCACACCCTCGCCAACATTTGTTGTTGCTAGTTTTTTTAATATGTGCCATTCTCACTGGTGTAAGATGGTATCTCATAGTAGTTTTGATTTGCATTTCCCTGATGACAAGTGATGTTGAACATTTTTTCATATGCCTGTTGGCCATTTGCATTTCCTCTTCAGAGAAGTTTCTTTTTTAGCTCTTCTGCCCATTTTTTGACTGGATTATTTTCTTTGTTGTTGTTGAGTCTCGTCAGCTCTTTGCAGATTTTTGTGATCAGTCCTTTATCATTAGTGTTGGGTGCAAAAATGTTCTCCCAGTTGGTGGGGTTTCACTTTGTTTTTGTTATTGTCTCTTTTGCTGTGCAGAAGCTCTTTAATTTGATGTAGTCCCAGCTGTTTATCTTTGCCTTCACTATCACTGCTTTGGGTGATGTGTCTGTAAAGATGTCTTTGATGTGCAAATCACGTAGTGTTTCGCCTATATTTCCTTCTATATATTTTATGGTTTCAGGTCTTATGTCTAGTTCTTTAATCCATTTTGAGTTGATTTTTGTGTATGGTGTGAGGTAGTGGTCAAGCTTCATTCTTTTGCATGTAGCGACCCAGTTTTCCCAGCACCATTTATTGAACAAACTTTCTTTGCTCCAATGCATAGTCTTTGCTCCTTTGTCAAAGATTAGTTGACCATAAATCTGTGGGTTTATTTCTGGATTTTCTATTCGATTCCATTGGTCTGTATGTCTGTTCTTGTTCCAATACCATGCAGTTTTGATGATTATGGCTTTGTAGTAGAGTTTGAAGTCTGGGAGTGTGATGCCTCCATTCCCTTCTTTTTTTTTCAGGAGAGCTTTGGCTATTCGGGGTTTTTTGTGATTCCATATGAATTTCATCAATAATTGTTCTATTTCTTTGAAGAATGACATTGAAATTTTGATTGGAATAGCATTGAATCTGTATATTGCTTTTGGAAGGATGGCCATTTTAATAATATTTATTCTTCCAATCCATGAGCGGGGATGTCTTTCCATTTCTTTTTTTTTTTTTTTTTTTTTTTAAATATTAAATTTTATTTTTATATTCCCCCATACAATTGCAAACGCCCCATTCTGACCCCAATCCTTCCCCTCCCGCCCCCCACCCCCAAAAAGTGTCTCTGGTTCATAGTTTTTTTGTTGATTTTGATTTTCACTTTCTTATATTCATTTTCCTGGTCCCTTATTTAAGTTTTCTAGATTCCTGCTATGAGTGAGACCATCCGGTATTTTTCTTTTTCTTTTTGGCTTATTTCGCTGAGCATGATCCCTTCCAGTGCCATCCATGTTGCTGCAAATTGCATGTGTTGATCTTTTTTGAATGCTGAGTAATATTCCATGGCATATATGTACCACATCTTCTTGCTCCAGTCATCTATTTTTGGGCATTTGGGTTGTTTCCAAAGCTTAGCTATTGTAAACAGTGCTGCTATAAACATAGGAGTGCAGGTGCTCTTTGGAATTGATGTTTCTGTGTCCTTTGGGTAAATACCTAGGAGTGGAATTGCTGGATCATATGGAAGCTCTATGTTTAGTAGGTCCAGAAATCTCCACACAGCTCTCCATAGTGGTTGGACCAGTTTGCACTCCCACCAACAGTGCACAAGAGTTCCTTTTTCTCCACATCCTCGCCAACATTTGTTGTTGCTAGTTTTTTTAATATGTGCCATTCTCACTGGTGTGAGATGGTATCTCATGGTAGTTTTGATTTGCATTTCCCTGATGACAAGTGATGTTGAACATTTTTTCATATGTCTGTTGGCCATTTGCATTTCCTCTTCAGAGAAGTTTCTTTTTAGCTCTTCTGCCCATTTTTTGACTGGATTATTTTCTTTGTTGTTGCTGAGTCTCGTCAGCTCTTTGCAGATTTTTGTGATCAGTCCTTTATCATTAGTGTTGGGTGCAAAAATGTTCTCCCAGTTGGTGGGGTTTCTCTTTGTTTTTGTTATTGTCTCTTTTGCTGTGCAGAAGCTCTTTAATTTGATGTAGTCCCAGCTGTTTATCTTTCTCTTCACTATCACTGCTTTGGGTGATGTGTCTGTAAAGATGTCTTTGATGTGCAAATCCCGTAGTGTTTCGCCTGTATTTCCTTCTATGTATTTTATGGTTTCAGGTCTTATGTCTAGTTCTTTAATCCATTTTGAGTTGATTTTTGTGTATGGTGTGAGGTAGTGGTCAAGCTTCATTCTTTTGCATGTAGCGACCCAGTTTTCCCAGCACCATTTATTGAACAAACTTTCTTTGCTCCAATGCATAGTCTTTGCTCCTTTGTCAAAGATTAGTTGACCATAAATCTGTGGGTTTATTTCTGGATTTTCTATTCGATTCCATTGGTCTGTATGTCTGTTCTTGTTCCAATACCATGCAGTTTTGATGATTATGGCTTTGTAGTATAGTTTGAAGTCTGGGAGTGTGATGCCTCCATTTCCTTCTTTTTTTTTCAGTAGAGCTTTGGCTATTCAGGGTTTTTGGTGATTCCATATGAATTTCATCAATAATTGTTCTATTTCTTTGAAGAATGCCATTGAGATTTTGATTGGAATAGCATTGAATCTGTATATTGCTTTTGGAAGGATGGCCATTTTAATAATGTTTATTCTTCCAATCCATGAGCAGGGGATGTCTTTCCATTTCTTTGTGTCTTCTTCTATTTCTTTTAACAGTGTTTTATAGTTTTCTTTGTATAGGTCCTTTACCTCTTTTGTTAGATTTATTCCCAAATATTTGATTTTTTTTGTTTCAATAAAAAAAGGGATGGTTTTTTTGATTTCTTCTTCTTCAGATTTATTGTTTGTGTATAGGAAGGCTACTGACTTTTGCGTGTTGATTTTGTATCCTGCCACTTTACTGAACTGATTGATGAGTTGAATTAGTTTTTCTGTGGACTTTTTGGGGTTCTCTATGTATATTATCATATCATCTGCAAATAGTGATAGTTTGACTACTTCTTTTTATTAAGTTTTTTTGACTGAACAAAATGATGTATCTAGAAAGAATGCCATTGAGAACAGGAATAGAAAATCATTGTTCAAAGGAAGTCTCAATCCAGGAACTAATAGCAATATCAGAGGCATAACAGTCAATACAATAAATTGTAAAAAGGCTAGAGAGGATGAATAAACCAACTGCAAGGAGAATTTCTACTAGCAACCAACCTCTGTTCACTGTGGACTAGGTGTTCATAAAACATTGTTTGAAGGGTCATGACCTAAAGTTAAGTCATGAACAAAAAGCAATTGAAAAGTTAGTATTAAAAATGAAATTTTTAAATTCAAAAATTTGATTTAAGTTAAATACTTTATTTTATTACAAACTAAGCCAGGCTCAAAAATGTTAAGAAATATTTATAAAACAATTTTTAATTGAAAAGTATTTTTAAATGCCATTCATCTGTTTTTAATAAATTAGGAAGAGAACTTTATTGCCTTATTTTAAGGCAAAAACACCTCCATTTATAATAGCTGCAGGACCAATAATGTGACAGGAGGTCTTTTTTTTTTTTAAACCTCGGGCTTAGATTGCTGTCAAGAGGATGGATATAAATAAAACTGAATACTAGAAAATCAGTGCCTAATCTCCACATATTAAAATCATTACATAATCTTAAAGTTTGCTCCTTATTTGAGATTCCAGCAAGTTACTCTATGAAATGGATGAGTTTCATGATATAGAGTTATCAACAGTCCTTTGGATAGAAATTAATATCTAGATATTTTGAATAAAAAACATTCATTGTAAATTGCTTAAAATACAATCGCTATTGGAAACAGTTAATCATGCTTTTTCAAAGACTGGAACAATGAAATAACTAAGTACCCAAGACAACTATCATTATTTTACATATATGGTAAGTAATTTCCTATATATTATTCTGCCAGTAGTATAAAATCTTCATTAGTTTCTAAAGTACATCTATAGTAGATGAAGTACTGCCCTAAACTTAGTGCCCAGCATGCCTCTGCATCTCCTTTTAAAAAGAACCTTGGATCTGGGCATAAACCCACAAATGCTGACAGCAACTCATATGTTCTAACCACCAGATACCACTTTTCTCCAGAACAACAAACCACACACACAGCATTTAAAATACCCTTTATTTTGACCAAGGTTATGGTTATATACTATGCTACATTATAATTGAATTGGTATCCCTTAAGCTTCAAAGTATTTAGGAATTTTGGTGGCAATGTCTAAAAACATAGACCTAAATTTTTTTTTGTAAGGGCAAGTGAATAATCAATCAACAAATCCAGAAATTAGGAGGAAAAAAAACTAAGGATAGCTCAGTGAGAAAATTCACATGAGAATGACAGAGAAAATTCCTGTGGTTTACTGACTAAAGCTCAGTCACTAAGAACCTGTATACTCATATGGATAAGGTTTCATAATCATACATTCAGAGTCATTACTCATCTTACTCTTGCCTTTGCTTCCTCACAGATATATACCAGCCTTGAGCATGAGAAATTGACTAAAAACTGCCTCAGACAGATAAAAATATGACAATCATCCTAAAATGAAGACAAATCGCCATGTTCATTATAATTAAGCTACCAATGGGAAACTCTAGATCACACTGAACTAAAAGCATATTTATATTTATGTATTCACCACAGATGTAGTAAATTGCTAATTACTAAAAGTGTTTGATTAAGAAAATATATGTACCTTATATAGATGTTTATCAAATAAATAATACACAAGTATAAAACACAAATAAAATAGCAAGACAGTTAACACGTTCAGATAACAAATGGAAAACTAAATGTGACTAAGGTCTCAAAACACTAAATCATCATTTGGGGTACAGGATATATATGCCTTTTACAAAATACAAAGGTAAATTCCTAAGAGAAATGAAAAATATGTACCATGCAAACACTCACTCAAAAAGTTGATAGCTGTGTGATCCATAAAAGTCAAAAAGTAGAAAAAACCCAATATCCATCCATTGATGAATATGTAAATACAATGTGGTATTAGTCATACAATAAAATATTGTTTTGTCATAAAAAGAAATGAAATACTGACAGATGCTAAAATGTGGATGATCCTTGAAAACATTATGCAAATAAGGGACCATACACAAAAGGGCACATTCTATGAGTCTACTTATAGGAAATCTATATGCAAATCTACAGACAGAAAGCACATTAATGGCTATTTATAGCTACTTATGGCTAGTGGAGGGTGCAGCTGGGGGAATAATACTAGTAAATACAGGGTTTCTTTTTGACATAAAATTGGTAACAGTGTAGCTGTACAATTCTGTGAATATAGTAAAAATAACTCAATTGTAATAATAAAAATAACTCAATTGTAGGGAAGGCCAAATATTACATGATTCCACTTATAAGTGATACACAAATTCACAAAGATAAAAAGTAGAATGGTGGCAACCAGGATTGGGGAGAGGAGAATGAGGATTTCTTTCTTTTTTTTTTTTTTCTTTTTTAAAGATTTATTTTATTCATACAAAAGCCTGGGTACAGGCCAGATGTGTGGGAGGGTGAGCGGATTCACCAGAGACAGAGCAGGGACCTGAACAGACAGATGGACGAAATACACTGCTGAGGGGAGCAGTGGTCAAGACAGGAGAAGTCTGCTGGCCATGTGGGTTGCTCCGAGGCCGGCAGGGATAGAACCAGCGCTGCAGAGGCTGTGGTCAGCTTCACAGCGCTGCGCTCAACCACCTGCGCCACCAGGGAGGTATGAGGATTTCTTTTTTAATGGCTATAGTTTCAGTTTGAGAAGATGAAACACTCAGATGGTGGTGATAACAACGACATTAATTTTAGTGTACTAAATGCTACCAAGTTATATATTTTTTAAAATATCAAAATGGCAAATTTATCATACTTACAATATCACATATAAAAACTATGTACTTCGAATGAATAAACTGCATGGTACATAAGTTATTATTAATAGCTCTGCAACTCAATTTTTTTGGAAAATGAACATTAAAACATACCAGTAGTAAGAAGATGGGATAAAATTCCTTTTTAGGAAACTGACCAGGATATATTAGATAAATGAATAAGTGACTGAGAAATATTTTTTTAAGATTTATTTATTCATTTATACAAGCACTGGGTACAGTCAGAAGCGCGGGAGAGTGAGAGAATTCACCAGAGCCAGAGTGGGGAGCAGAGCAGGCAGAAGGACCGAAGTACACTGTTGAGGGGAGCAGCGGGCAGCAGGAGAGGTCTGCGCGCCATGTGGGACGCCGGGGAATGAACCGGTGCTGCAGAGGCTGCAGGCAGCTTCGCAGCCTAGCGTTCAACCGCTGCGCCACCAAGGGAGGCCCGAAATATTATTTCTTAAGATACTGGCTCTCTCCTATAAATTTATTTACCAACTTATCAACTGTGAATTTAAGTGAAATTAGTTTTTCTTAAAGAAGAAAATCAAAACCAGTCAGTTATCTGTTAAGAAAAGTCTGTACATGCAATATTTTTTCATTTTATTTGTCATATTGCTTAGAAAATTACTTAATCAAATGGAAAGAGTAAGATCTGATCATTTAAGCATGAGACAAAAAGGACAAGTTTAAATATTCAAGAAAATTTTACTGATTATACTACACCTAGTAGTTGACTTGAATTTTATATTAGTTGGAGTTACTTAAATATGGGCAAAAAGAAGTACAATTTTTTTAATGTTCCAGGTTATTTTATTTAACACATATTAATAAACTGAAAATCCAGGTAAAACCAATCAAAACACACAAAGCATCAAATGAAAGAAGCAGAAAAACAGTGACCATTAATAGTGAATATAAAACCTTATATCATCTTTTAAAAAATCACTAAATAATAAAAACACCATAAATTATTTACTGGAGATAATTTCCACAAGAGTTAAATACATTATTCTATAACTAGGAAGAGGATTATATTCTATTCAGTGGGCTAAAAGTCAATACACAGTTTTTAATCTCAAAGTCATTTAATAATACGATCCAAAGCATTATTATACTAACAAAAAGTGGTTGCATAACACAGGAAAAAAATACCTACGATAATTATCCAACATACACAGGTCATCCCAGACATTCAGATTAGTAAGACAGTAGGGAAAAGTGTGATAAATAATATATACCTCAGGGACTCCCTGGTGCTGCAAGGGGTTAAGCACCGCACTATGCAGCAATCCACAGCCTCTGCAGCATGAGTTTGATCCCAGGCCAGCCAGGGAGCTACCCACATAGTGCAGTAGACCTTTCCTGCCTTGCCCCCTGCTCCCCTCAGCAGTGTATTTCAGGCATTCTGCCTGTTCTGTTTCCCACTCTGTCTCTGATGAATTCTCTCACCCCCTGCACCTCTGGCCTGTGTCCTAGCTCTTGAATGCATAAATAAATAAATCTTTTCAAAAAATATTTATCTCAATACACATCAATAAGGCATTTGATACAACTCAGTATTCAACTCTGATTGATCTAAAATATTAAAGAAAAAGCAAAAATCATTTCTGTAATAATTATTAGTTCCAAAGGGTTGTTGCTAAAAGTTTTACAACTGCCAGTCCTGATACAACACCCTATCACCACCACCAGTACTTAATTATTTGCAACATTTGCTAGTTTCTGGAATATAAATAGTCCCATCATGGTTAATTTGAAGCTATGAGTGTGCTGTTACTAAATGCAGAACTAGGAATAGATATACAAAATTGGCTTCTGCAAGTTGGCTCCAACATACCACTGGATATTAATGTCTACTGAGCTCTTACTGACAAGTACGTAGCTATAGCCCCTTTCATTTAATCCTCACAACAATAAACAAAGCAGATATTTTTTCATTTTATAAATGAAGAAACTTAGGCTCATAAAGAGAAGGTAATATGCCCAAGGTCACTTTACTAATGACTGATAAAGTCAGGATTTAAAAATATTTTTAATCATTTTAATTCCCGTTCTTCATTCATGACCCACTGTTAACATGAATCATGTTATTGGTCATGAGTCACCTGATTTTTAAATTAATCAACTTATCCATTCATCTACTTATTTATACTACAATAAATATCAGTAAAACAATAATTTAACCCTTACTCACAACACTGCCAATGATATATCAAGATAAGGCACTCCTTCTCTTCTTGTCCCTTAATTCTCCCCAGAAAAGATAAATTCTAAAGTTAGTGTTAATTAATCTCTTTAAATCTAATTAAAATCCCAAATATCTCTTAAGAAAGCCTAAGATTCTTAGCTACATTATCTTGTTTTGTAATAATATTTCAGGGTAGATAGTACCCCTATTTTAAATGAGAAAGGTAAGACTCAGAAATATCAGACATAACAAGAATTACATAGCCAAAGGAGCCATACAAAGAGTTTGAAAATAAATCTTTATGTCTCTATAGACTGATCTTTCCACGAAAATATTCTGTTTCCAAACTGAGGTGAGGAATGCTGATTTTAAATATCAGATAATCAATAATTAATAGCATTCAGTACAAAAATCAACATACTTCATCATCTTTAACTGTAAAAATATGCAATAAAAATAGAGCACAATCATAAATGTATTAAGCATTTGAAGGTTAATTTTTTCTATTCAAATTTGGAAAACCCTAATGGAAACATTAAAGACGTCATGAATAAATGGAAGTATGCAGACACACACACATATACACATACACGTACACAAACAGCACTCTTGGTCAGGAAGTCTACAAATTGTTAAAAAAAAAAAAAGTGTAATAGTACTTGTATTAATTAAGCACTTAGTAATCAGGAAGCTAAAGTAAAGTATTCCCAGAATTTGAGAACACATTTTGAAATATCAGACAAAATTGGTTATTTTAAGAAGTGATATATAAATGTATAATTAAGATGCAACATTTATTAAGTCTATGCCAATATGATTCCAGGTTACCTTTGAACAGATGGCTTTATATTTACTTTAAAGTCACCATTAATTGCGGTCTTATTATGAGTTAGAGTAAAAACATATTATCTCATTTAAGCCTTATAATAAAACCATGGTGCCTGTATTACTACTTCTATTTTATTATAAAGAAAACAGTATGTCTACTTGAGAGGTAAAAAGAAGCAAAGGCATAATTAACCTGAGATCTGTCTAACTCCAACACAAGGATCAGATAGCAACATGTTTCATAACTATCATCTAACCTGGTTTGTACCTGAAATTAAAATGATTAACATTAATTGAAATTAAAGCCCTTACTTTGGCAACCAAGGTGAAATGGTTTTCCTTATATTTTTGTCTTTGATAAAAAGACAAAATTTATATAGTAATTATAAATTTATACAGTGATTTATAAATTTATATATAAATTCAGAGAGGGATTTTTTTTTTCTTTTGTAACAGGAGAGTGGCTATTTCATTTGGCAGGGGAAAAAACTATGAAATAAGAGAAATGCCAGGGAAACATTGTAAAACAGATACATAGACACTCAGACTAACTAGTTTTTATACTGTTATGATAAATTTTCTAAGAAATAAAGGGGGGGGGGTTCCAAAACATTCTTTATAAGATTTGAATAGCTCTCTTTAAATCTGCTCAAATTTTTTTGAAAGTAAGAGTATCTGAGATAAATGCAAACTATTGTATAACCTACAATGTAAAATAAATGAAAAATAATGCTACATATACTCAGATTCTACTTGATATATAAAAGAAAAAGCAGATTCAACTTGAAAAAGATCAAATAATATTACTAATAATATTACTGTAAATATAAATCATCTTATGAAAAATGCCATTTTACTAAGTAAAACATAATAGGAATGCACAACCATTAAACTAATAATCATAAAAAGTTTTATTAACTAAGTACCCAATACAAGTTAGGCATGTTGTTTCACTTACTATTTACAAGAAACTTGCAAGAGAATTATTTTCACCAAACACTTCACTGATCAGGAAAAGGAGACTCAGAGGTTATAACAAGCTTTTTCAGTCATAAACTAAGACAACAGCATTACTAACAGTTTGAACCTGTTTGTCCAACCTCCAATGATCTTTTCTCTTCCCTCAACCCATGCTATGTATGAGTAAAACACAAAACAAACAAACAAAAAAAAAAACAAGCAAAAAACGGAACAGAATACTTAATTCAAATTCGGCAAGGTCATGGAGGGAAAGCGAACTTGCAAGTTGTTATAGGCAATGCTAATATATCTTTCTAGTGGAAAAACTCAGAAGCTACAAGTAAGCTGCAAACAAGATAGTTCACATTCCAAGGAAATTATTCCTAGTATACTCCCCCAAAAACAAGCCAACAGGAAAAGAAAAGATTTCTATTAAGTAAAAATTATAATGGGGAAAAACTACAAACAACTTTGAACTTCAGTATCTCAATATAATAGATTACCAGACAGTCCAACATCTATGCCATTTTTATTACTGGTCAGTAGATCAGACTGTATATGAAATCACTTAAATAAAAAAGGGACAACAACTAAGCATATATATTACACTGACTACAACTATATTAAAAATACATATATACAATAAGAAAAAACAAGACATAAATTTAAAGCAATATAGCCTATTGTTCTCTAAAACCACTTAAACTTCACAACAAAAAAATTTTGTGAGGAAATGACTATGTTATATAGCATGTCTGTTTATGCAAATAATACATTGCTTCAATGACCTCATGATTGTTGAGCCTTCCTTCTCTACTGTAATGAACTATACTGAGGCTTCCTAAAGCTCACATGCTACATATGAATATTGCCACTGTGAACATATTTGAAGATACGGCTTTTAAGGAGATAAATAAGGTTAAGTGAGGTCACATGGATGTGACCTAACTCAAATAGAATTGGTGTTTTTATTGGAAGAAACACTAGAGGGACCTGTACTTGGAGGCAAGGCCAAGAAAGAACACAATAAGAAGACACAGTGATCTGCAAACTGAGCAACTCTGTTCTTCAGCAACCCTGCAAAAATCTTGGTCTTGGACTTCCAGCCTTCAGAATGATAAGAAAACATATTTTTGTTTTTTTAAGCCACCAAGTCTGTGGTATTTTGTTACAGCAGACTAATACAACTAGAATACATTTTTTTAAAAAAAGATTTATATTTATAGGTTGAATATAAAATGTAGTAGAATTATAAGTCAATACCCTAAAGTATTAAATTTCATTGACTACATTTTCAAAAATCATTAACATCAAAGTTATTTAACAATAGACAAAATAAAGGTCAAAAATGATGAAATACTGAATCAACAATTACACACTGTATTTCTGCAGTACAGTTTAGATGTAACAGATGAGTACTAAAATACTAGTTAGTAGGTTTTGTGCATGTTGAAATGCAGGGATTCTTAGGAGAAATGGCAGGAATGGAACATAATTCTCTATTTTGTGGAGGAACTTTTAACTACGTATAGCGCAAATAGAAGATTCGAGGCACATGTAAGTTCTGATACTAACCAGACTTTACCCCTATTATAAGTGTATCTTATAAACTTAAAAAAGAGTCTGTTTCTGTCTCTCTCTCTGTCTCTTTTTGTGTGTCTGTGTGTGAGTGTGTTTGTGTGTGGGGGTACTGATTACATGGAGTAAGTGAGGAAGCTGCTAGTTACTTAATAAAACAATGGCTATGTTCCTAACACATACCACAGTGTTTCAGGAACTCTATAAAGCGTTTTTGAAATACATATAAGGTCCTTCCCAATGAGATTTTTAGTGCAAAATTTGAACAAAAACACTCAAAAAAGAGTAAAAATATTAAGAAAATTATCTGAGCAACAACAAAAAAACCCTCAGTTAATTCCAAAGTTATGGGATCTTTACAAATATAACACTGTTGAGACTTTCTTATTACTCTGACCTTGCAGATAGAAAGTGTAAACTGTGATCAGACTAGAGAACTACATAAAAGCATATTTAATTTCCTTTCAACTTTTGTATTTAAAGCTTTCTTTTCTATCTGAACTTACTGACAGTGAAAGAAAAATAGGGATGAAATTGCCTCCCAGTAATTTTTACTTTCTTATATACAGTAGATATATGTCCCATGTTCACATTATTGTTCTAAGTTTCACATAGCTACTAAGTGGCAATTATGTAGACTAATCTGTTTAGTTATTTCTCCCTTATTGCATTTCAGTTTAATTCCACTGTTATTAAGTATGTTGACTCCATGTTTAGACTTTGGCCCAAGACTTTTTACCTTTACTTTTTACTTTTTACCTTTAAGAAGTACACATTGTATTTTTTTATACTGTATCATTAAAACTACATCTACTACATGAAGGGCTATATAGTATACAAAAGAAGGGCTAATGGAGACAGAATAATAATGAAACCTTTGAGCTTCTCCTTCTTAAATTGGCTAGGGACCCTGAGTATGGTATATTTCATTGTGTTAACCATGTGTGAACAGTATTATATTATGATACAAGAAATTACTGCATGTTTATATTCAGAACATGCACATGGTTAGAACAAGTTTGGTTTCACAGAGTTTGAGACTAGAACATTACAATTTATTTCCATTCAGTAAGTATAACAAACTCCACAATTAGGTATTCCCTTTCTCCTTCCTTTACAAAAAAGCCTATAATCATGTAAAGTTCAATTTCTTAACAGAAACAATATCTAATATTTACTGAAGGACTGCTATGTGCCAAACACTGTTTTAAATAAAACTATAGTAGTCCCTTCTTATCTGTAGTTTCACTTTCTCCTGTTTCAGTTACCAGAAATAAACTGTGGGCTGAAAATATAAAAGTAAGATATTTGAGGGGGGTGAAAGGGGAGACCAAATATTCACATATTTTTAAATCATATTCCATTGTTATTATTGTACTGTTATTATTAATTTTTGTTGCTCATCTCTTGCTGAGCCTAGCTTATAAATTACACTATCATAGGTATGTATGTACAGGGGAAAGACAGTATATTCAAGGCTCAGAGTACTCTGGTTCAGGCATTCATTCACTGGGGGTCTTAGGATATATCTCCTGCAGATAAGGGGAGATTACTATATGTAATTTAATACCTCTCACATCTTACAGTTCATATTGAAGAAAAGTAACAAATGTGAGTGGGTTTTAAATTAAGACAGCTATATTCTAATAATTCCATACCTTGAAACTGAATTGTAATAACAATTCTGATAAGAACACTTTCAGTCATATAGCATTTGTAAATAAGTGCTATGTAAATTATAATTTATCCAGCACCTTCAAATTTCATTTATTACCTTTGGAGGAGGAATTACTATTCCCACAACAATATAAAGAGAAGTTAAGAGATTAGAGTTCACAAAAGGCAACTGGCATAGGTGGAAGTAGAATTTAGGTCTGGTATTCTTTCCTTGTGGGAAATGAGGGATGGGAAACAATCACAATTGTAGAAGCTTGGAAAACCACTGACACAGACTCAAACCCGGGTAGAAGCTACTGAGCAAAGAGAAAAGGAGTTCTTCACAAGAACTTGCTCCAATCTTTGTAATAAATAGTAGTACATTTGGTCTTAAGAACTTGGCTCTACACTGGTGAACACTTAAGAGATATCTGGTAACTTTAATAAACATTTCTGATCTGGCAGGTAGGAACACTATGTAGTGTTCTTTAATTATTTGGCTTGAAGTCCCTTGTAATAGCACCTTAAACTCTGTATATGCTTCCATGTGAATAATTATTCTATGATGAAAATGGGTAAAATATTGGGAAGTAATAAAAGCAGAATGTATTATATCTCCTTAAGTAGACCATAAACATAAAAAGCAGGAACACAATCTCAGAGTACCTCACACAGCTAGACAGTCAATAGCTAGGTGTGAACTACGAAAGTTCAAAAAAGTTTATAAATACAATTTTTTTAAAACCTTGTAGCCTTCTCTTATCAAATATACATGTTAACCATTGAGAGACAATGAGTCTAAGAATTTGTTTTTAACTCTTAATTTCCTTTTTAATTTGTTAATTTCCTTTCTTAATTTGTTTTTAATTCTTAATTTTTGTATTTTGATCATCCTGTGATCACCTGCCAAGAAATTGACACACTAGTGTCCAACCACAATCTTTAAAAATTTTAATTGAATGTTAACACAGGTACATCAAGAAACATTTTGCTGACGATTTCGATAAGCCAAGGGTAAAAGACATATATATTCTTAGCAAAACCATTAAAACTCACTGAGCAAAGGGAAGTCTAGGCAGGACAAGGTTTAGGAGAAATATTTACTTGACACACAAATATTGAAAAATTACTTAATTTTTCACTAAGTCACTTTTGCATTCTGTAACTATTGAAAATGAATTAAACTCTCCAACAATTCCTACCATTTTAGAAAAAATTTAAATTTCTGCTGATGTGGTCAATCTCATAATAAAGCTAAGTTAAACTTTTCCAGTGATAAGAACTTGCCCAAACATGTCCTAAAGTGGAAGAAATTTATCAGTTTTGGTGTTGAGGTTTTAAAAATGAAACAAAAATAGGTCCTTACTCATTATTGAGAGTTCAACAGATAAGGTTAATCACTTCAAAGACAAGCATATAAAAAATGAAGGGTTCTTTTGGGCTTTAACAATGCCACAATCAACATAAAAATATTAAACAATTTAAAGTCCAATGTGAGATATTTTTATCATTGATTGTGTTGATTATGTCACCTGAACTGTGTGAAATACAAATTTGTCTTTTGTTATCTGAATATTCAAGATTTTAATTTTCCACTTCCATAGCAAATTATGTATTTTTATGAAAAATCAAATTTCCAGCTTATTAAAGCTGTCAATACAATTCAGTTCTAAATAGTTCTAATAACATTTATTAATTTTTATGAAAATATAATGGAAATTCTGTTCTCAACACTATTATGAGGATTATTTCTCCCCCTACACTGCATTTAACTTGCAAAAGTAAATCAATGGTGATAAGGGCTTTTAAAAAAAAAAACTTTTACACAGGCCCAAAAATTTCAGTGTATAACACAATAAAAAAAATTCCTGATTTTAACCAAAGTCATTTTATACTATTACTTACTATCACTTGCAAAAAGGGCTTCTGAAGTCATGTTTATCACTATTTAAAAGCTGTGTTAATTAAATAGGCTTTTTGTCGTGAGCAAGTAGAATGGGTTAGCTTATTACAAAATATGTATCATTAAAATTCCAAAAGTAATTAAAACCAAGCCATCCCTTCTTTTCCCCTTACATTCATCCCAATATACCTTCTCTTACTGGCTCATTGGTTGATTCTCCTTTTAGACTCAGCATTCTGGAGAAGCCATTGGAAAGGGTAGAGAAAATGCCACGGATGAAATATCCCTGCTGCTCAGATTCCACTGACCCCACTGAAGTCGGCAACTGTCTCACAAATCTGATACTGCTGCGTGGTTCTGGCTCTGAAATAGATCTGGTGAATGGAATCCGAAGTGACCGGGTGTTGATCAGGTTCAGCTTCTCTGTCCAAGTTCCAAGGACCTCATTAGCAGAGGAAGAAGCATCATTACCAACCATCTCTGACAGGACATTTTGTTGTGGTTCATCCAAAGTTCCTTCATTATTTTGCAATCCTTCCCTTTTGCCCCCTTTCCACCTAAAGGCAGGATGTGTTTGCCACCGATAAGCACCCAGAGGCTTTCCTTGATGGGAAATAGCACATTCACTTTTCTTCCTTTTGCTTTTCACTGGACCACGCCATGGGTAATTCTTCAAACTTGTTCCTGTCTCTGAATTTGTATTAGCTGGTTCTGACAAAGATCTTCGATAGCTGGGGGGACTAGATGATGTTTGCCTCTTAAAGATGTTCATCTTCCATGACTCCATTTTTTAAGAACTTCTCTAAACTTGAAGTTTCCTCTACTCTGCAGTCTTTGCAGTAGAACCACACTTGTCCGTGCAGTCCAAAACGTTCAACTGCTTAAGCAGCTTTCTTTGTGTGGCTTTGAACCACAGCAGATGTTGCTGCTTAAGAGCTGGTGTCATGTTATTACCCCATTTTCCCAGATCTCTGAAATTTCAACAGCACCCAAAAACCTCTTGCCTGAAGCATATTATCCTCAGAGTACAGCAAAAGTAAAGATTTCCAAAAGATCATCTCGTTTCCTGCAGTAGATTACATTTTTGTACTAGGTTTTCAGGAAATGGTTTTTTAAAAAAAAAAAAAAAAAAAAGAAGTTAAATAAAAGTGACAAAACCCACAAACACCTTTATGAACCAATGGTAGTTAAGTGTTCGCCATGCAAATAGATAGCGAGTTAAAAACAGGCTGTGAAAGTACTCAAGCTGACATATAACTTTCCGGAAGAAGAAATAAGACTTGCCTAAAAAGTCTGTCCTTTAGGTGACAGCTCTTTAGATAATTTTTAAAGTCTGCATTTCAGAAATTTAATTTCAAGAAAGTTATTGCTCTTTACACAATTTCTCTCAAAGTTGATGCTCTTTTCAACCAATAGGCAAATTCGTGTACTGTTTTTGTTCAAGTAGGTACTGCAAAAAGGAGGGGAAGAAAAGAAAAACAACAAAGGAATGCCAGAATTTAAAGTCATGTTTACTGTAAACATACTAGTGATAATTTAAAAAGGATAAATGAATAGGCCAGACATTAGGGATAGAGGATAACTGCTATGAACAATAGCAAAAGAAGAGATTCTTGAGGGAAGATCTTGTGGCAACTGGAACATAGGAACGTACATACTGAAATGATTTCTAGAGGGGAAAGTTTGCTTAGCAAATCTAATTGGGATAAGTTGACTGGGAAAATATTCCCTATCTATTTAACTAAAGAAATTCCATTATTCCTCTTTGTGCTACTGACTTTCAAAAGAGCTGACAATTTAAAATTTTGTTAAAGCAAGTACATTATATTGAACCAAGATATGAATGCCAAGTGTTTGGCTGGTGTTTTTTTCCTTACTGTCTGCTCATAAATTCCTGAAAATAGGGGTTTCAAATGGAAACAAATGGAAGCCTGACAGACTTTAGACCACCAATAAAAGATATATAACATGGCAATCAAATAAATTTGTGAGTTGTATAAAAAAAGATGATTTCATCTGGAAAACTAAAAAACCATCCATTTATTTGTAGACTATGTACAAGGAAAAACACTTTTCATACTAAGTTCCTTATTGCTACAGAAATAAATTTAGTAACATACCTATTCTTTTAAACATATTAAAATGTCTTAGTTATTTCCATTCTCATAAAGCAATAATCTCATTTTCATTTGTTTATATATTAAATTCTAAAATTTATACATTTCTATATTAAAGAAATGTTGACATACTTGGCTTTCCTAAAAGCATAATAAATGAAATTAAAAGATCTTACAATGGTAATTTCTCCCTTGTTTAAAAATAAACACAGAAATGTGAATTTGCACAAAGTGGAAAACCATGAACACTAAGCTCTAATCTCTATTAATGGCACATCACACCATCCACAAAAATTCATCTGTGATGGAAAGTAAACCTAAATATATAAACTATAAATATGTGAACATACTGAAAAATGTTCTGGGAACATGACCCCTCCCTATTCTAGCAGACAAGAGAGCAAAGCCATGTGTATAGATTTGAAGTCAGAAACAACTATGCAAAACCTGATATTTATAGCTAAAGCCAGTCTTTTCACCCCTACCTATGATAAAAACCATTTGACGACAAAAACCCAGTTTTAGTATCCCTATAGTGATTTTTTTCCAGAAAGGAAGAAATTAAATCCTGTATTGTCTTCCTCTGCTTATAGATAACATCAATATATCTTTAGATCAAAACACCTTAGAATTTGAAGCCTCCTTGCTAAGCATAATCACATATTTAATATCAATGACTCACTGTTCCTATCTATATAAACTAAATTCAAACTTGTGTTTGTTGGAACCATTCTCACATAGCAAAATCTGTCAGACTGCTTCCCAAGTTCAAATCCTCACTTTAATTATCTAATAAGCTATTTAAATGCCATTAAGACTTCATTTCCAGTTATTGGTAAAAAGAAAACAGTCAATTTTTTAAAATAGGCAAACGAGTTGAACAAACCCTTAGCAGAGAAAGCTATAAGAACGACCATAAGCATATGAAAGGAGTCCATATTATTAATAATGAGAGAAAGGTAAATTAAAATGTAGTGAGATAGCACTCACACCCACTAGAATGGCTAAATATTTCAGGGTTGATAACACTAAATGTTGGTGAGGATGGGGAGCAACTAGAAACTCATAACTGGTAAGGAGAGTATAAAACAGTATAATTACTATGAAACTAACTTGACAGTTTTTAAAAAGTTAAACATCCCAGCTACCCTAGCACCTAGCAGTTCCACTCATAGGCACTAATTCAAGATAAATAAAATATAAATACTTGTACTTAATTTTAATAGTCATAAACTGGAAATAACCCAAATGTCCATCACAGGAGATAGATAAACACATTGTGGTATTTTCATAAATAATATACTTCTAAGCTATAAAAAGAATAAACATCTAATACACAAAACAATGTGGATGAATATCACAAATACTATGTCAACAAAAGTAATTAGACACAAGAGTATATACTGGATGATTCCATTTCTATGGAATTCTAAAATAGTTAAAGTAATCTATAATGGGAAAAAATTATAAAAGCAGTTGTCAGTGGTGGCACTATTAATGAGAAAGACACACCACAAAGCTTTCTGGAGTGATGGAAAATTTCTAAGTCTCAACAAAGATGTGAGGAAGGGTATATGTGTTGTCAAAATGCATGCAACTAGTCCCTTATGATTTATATACTTTGGTATAATTAAATTTTACCTTTAAAACTATAAACAGGGTCCTCCCTGGTGGCGCAAGGGGTTAAGACGCAACCTATGAAGCTGAACGCAGCCACTGAAGCACAAGTTCAATCCCCAGCCAGGGAGCAAGGCACATGGTGCAGCAGACCTCTCCTGTCTCGCCCGCTGCTTCCCTCAGCAGTGTATTTCAGTCAGTCTGCCTGTTCTGTTCCCCACTCAGTCTCTGGTGAATCCTCCCACCCCCAACACCTCTGGCCTGTACCTCCATTCTTGTATGCATAAATCTTTTTTAAAAAACTATAAACAATATTAACTCTAGTTGGTAAGTTTTCTTATTCAGCGTTATGGGTTGGCAATTCTGAAATCACTTTCTGTATGTTATAGGCTTAACAAAATGAGTAAATACATTGAAGAGAGTGAGTGAGTGAATGAATAAGATTCAAGAAAAGTAAAGATAGATGTGATATGATAAAAACACATGGGGCAACACATACACAATTGTTGAATCCAGGTAAAGAGTATATGGGAGTTTCTTGTGGTCTAGCAAATTTTCTGTAGGTGTGAGATACTATCAAAATAAAATGTTACACAAATGAATCTTTTAATTTCACTAGTTTCTTTGGGTCTATTACACATATTTTATTATTATTAATACTTCAATATTTCTTGTTTCAGAGAGCCTTCTGAATATATTTTTTTAAGATTTATTTGTGCACACAAGAACTGGGGTACAGGTCAGAGGTGTGGGGGGTGAAAGGATTCCCCTGAGAGAGTGGAGAACAGAACAGGTGGGCCGCTGAGGGGAGCAGCCGGCGAGTCAGGAGAGGTCTGCTGTGCCATGTGGGTAGCTTGCTGGGGATTAGACTCGTGCTGCAGTGGCTGCAGTTAGCTTCATAGGTTGCATCTTAATCCCTTGCACCACCAGGGAGGCCGGAGTCTTCTGAATATTATAACAAAATATCTAGCTAGCTCACAAGGTTCTATGGGAGGAAAGTTAATTAAGATCACCCTATAAAAATACTTTCATTGAAATTAAGGCTCTATACAAACAGTATTATAAACCAATGTTAACTAAATAAAAGAAAATGAAAATGAAAATCAGACTCTGATGCTGAGAAACACTGCACAGTAGAAGAACTTAACCCTTGAAGTGCATACTGTGAAAGTCAGAAACTAAATGTTTAAAAAAAATACTTTTATGTGCTAAGTACAACTAGGGGTGAAATAATGACCACAGTTTCTAAATTTTTCAACTCAATTCTTTTAAGGAACTACAATTATTGTTACTAAAACATCCCTATTTAGCTGAGGAATATGAAACTGTAAAATAATAAATAACAGAACAAGATTCAAGCGAAATAAGAAAAAAAAAGAACTACAGGCTGAGGAAGTGACAGTCTCTAAGGAGGAACAATCAAAGAAATTAAGGAAGATTCACCCTTGTCACAATTGAATCAAGTCTGATCTGAAAAACGATTCCAAATATCTTCCGTCATTATGTGAGTTCACTGTCACTTTTGTTAGTTATTTCTCCAAATTCTATGTTGAATCTGAATTTAAGGGTCTCCCTGGTGGTGCAAAGGGTTAAGCACCACACTGTGAAGCAATCTGCCAGCATGAGTTTTATCCCCAGCCAGCCAAGGAGCAGCCCACATGGCGTAGCAGACCTCTCCTGACTTGCCGCTGCTCCCCTCAGCAGCGTATTTCACTGGATCTGCCTATTCTGTTCCCCACGCTGTCTCTGGTGAATCCTCTCACCCCGCATCTCTGGCCTATACCCCAGCTCTTGTATGCATAAATAAATAAATCTTTTAAAAAAATAATCTGAATTTAAGACTGCAAGTTAACACTCTTCATTCTCTGAATTTTCTCAAATATACAACATAAATTGAATTTTTAAGAAAATGGTCACAGGACTTATAATTTCTTAAACTTAGAAATATTGACACCACTGAATTACTACATTCATTTAGGATCTGAATATAAAAGTTGGCTGCTGATGGAAGTGTGAGAACAAGAATGTTTCTACCACCTGAAGTATCAGCTCATTTTTTTTACATTTTTCTTAATAATAATTGTAATATTTAAAGCATAGCTTTAGGAATCATTCTGGCTTGAAGTCAAAAGAAACATCTGAATTCTTTAAATATGCAAGTACTTGCATTCACATGGTCATATTTCAAATTGGTATCAAGCACTTACCACATATCAGATACATATTAGGACTAGAGGAACTGAAAAAAAAAAAAAAATGAAACAGACACTGTCCCTGCCTTCCCGGAACTGCCAGTTGATCAGGAAAGGCTTCATTAAGAAGGGGAGTACATAGTACATAGTACTGTAGTAAGGTAATTGTTACCACATCTGAGGCATAAGGGATAGAACCACAATTTCTTTTCAGATGTTGCTGATCTTAAGATTATATTGTTATAGCCACTTCTGCTATAATATGAAACAGGCAGTCCTAAAAATCAGCACACTAATCACAATTGCACAATAAAACTACAGAACTTAGGAGTAGAAGGGGTTAAGGGGCAGTACTCAGACACTTCAACAATGACATAAAAAGAAAGAAAGTTAATAAAACTGTAAACCATTTTATACATGTTAAATGATTAAGAGCCTCCCTGGTGGTGGTGCAGGGGTTAATTAGCACTATCACGCTATCACCGCTTCTGACTGATTTGGATCCCTGGCCAAGGAGCTAATTCATATATGGTGCAGCAGACCGCTTCTGTCTCACCTGCTGCTCCCCTTAGCAGTGTATTTCAGTAGACCCACCTGTTCTGCTCTGCACTCTGTCTCTGGTGAATCCTCTCACCTCCCCCCCAGCACCTCTGGCCTACACCCCAGTTCTTGCATGCATAAATAAAAATAAATCTTAAATGGTTAAGAAATACCTAGATGCTAAAATCAATACAGAATGTTACCTTGAAAAACACCTAAAGTTTGTATACCTATGGAATTGGGCATCAGAAAGGTGTTAGCTTTTGCATTTTTGTGTAGTCTAGCAGAAGGGTTATCTGAAATCAGATGTTAACAGCATAAGACGATGGATATGACTCTTAAGATGGTGAGAACTAAGGCAGCTGATAGTTGTTTGAAATGTACAATTTAAGTATTTCCTATCCAGCATCCAGGTTTACCTAGATAGTTTTCTATACTCAGCATTTCTTGGATGAGTGGCACATTAGCAAACACAAACTTTACATAATACTCAAATTGTTCCCTAATAGTAATCACACACTACAAATACTCATTTCAAAACAAGCATTGTAGTGTAACAGACTATTTTCGTTTCTCTTCCCTATTACTGGTATAGTAAAACATAGGTAAAAATCAACAGGAGACCTAATCAATGGAAAGCACAATAAAAGCAGAGGGGAAATCACTCTTTAGTTAATTCATTTCTTTAGTTCAAACTTCTGCATGTTTTACATTTTGTTTTGCTCTCTTTATCTGAACAATAAGAACCAAAAGACCAAATTCAAGATGTGGGTACAGAAGATCACCACAAAAACCACAAAGCAACAGATCTGCTTCCAGACCAGTGTTTCTGACACTGTATGTGTAGATGAATCACTAGAAGATGAAATTAAATATAGATTTTGCTTTTGTACACGTGGGTGAGGATCTGAGATTCTATATTTCTAACAAGCCCCAAGATGGTACTTGTGATCTACAGACCAAACTGGCTATAGACAGAATTTTTTTTAAAGATTTATTTATTTATGCATACAAGAACTGGGGTACAGGCGAGAGGTGCAGTGGGTGAAAGGATTCACCAGAGACAGAGTGGGGATCAGAACAGGCAGATTGACTACAATACACTGCTGAGGGGAGCCGCTGGCGAGTCAGAAGAGATCTGCTGTGTCCCCTGGCCGGGGATCGAACTTGTGATGCAGAGGCTGCGGAGAGCTTCACAGGTGTGTCTTAACCCCTTGCGCCACTAGGGAGGCCCAATGTAGACAGATTTTAAAATAAGAGGACTAAAGGAGTTCTAAAGTTTCCTGTGAGATTCAGTCAGATTCACCAAAATAAAACAATTATATTGGGATTTGACGGTAAAGTGAGAACAGCTGCTTAAATTACTCCATGAGAAAGGGTGTTGGTGGTCCAATGGACTATGGTAGAGGATTATTGGAACCTCAATGGTAGATAATGTGTGGTAGCACACACCTCGTCTAAAGAGGTGTGAACCTATACCTCTGACTTATATACAGCGTTGTATACCAATGTTACCTCAATAAAAAATACAATTAAAAATAAAATATTCTGTGAGGGTATAAACATCACATAGAAACTTAGCAATGTCATGGGAGTGTGCTGAGAATCAAAAATATAGTCTGGTCATCTATTTTTCGGCATTTGGGTTGTTTCCAGGTTTTACCTATTATAAATAGTGCTCCAATAAACAACATGGGGGTACAAGTGGTCCTTTGAATCAATGTTTTTGTGTCCTCTGGGTAGATCCCTATTAGTGGAATTGCCAGGTCATATGGTAGGTCCATTTTCAGTAGACTGAGGAACCTCCAAACAGCTTTCCAAATGTTTGGACCGGTTTGCACTCCCACCAGCAATGTAGGAGAGTTCCTTTTTCACCATATCCTTGCCAACATTTGTTACTGCTAGTTTTTTTGATATGTGCCATTTCATTCTTAAGGTGGTATTCCAATATGGTTTTGATTTGCATTTCCCTGATTATAAGGGATGTTGAACATTTTTTCATAGGCCTGTGGTATATATACACAATAGAATACTATTCAGCAATCAAAAAAGATAAACTCATGTGGATGGAGCTAGAAGCAATGTGGATGGAGCTAGAAGAAATTATGCACAGTAAAATAAGACAGAAGGAAAAAGAAAAATATCAGATGGTTTCACTTATAGGAGGGATATAGGGGGAACCAATAGGACATCAGTGTAAAAAAATAATATAAATACAAAACACAACAAAACAAAAACAGACAATTATAAATCAGAGACATCCTGCAGGGGAGGAGGAGGGAGAGGGATCAGTGGGAGGGAGGGAGGAGCACAGGAGACTGAGGTGATGGTGCACGGGTGTATTAGTGAAGGAAATTATATGGGGACTACAACTGAGGGGGTGGGGGGAAAGCAAATATTGTTTATAAATGAACAATGATGTAAAAAAATAAATAAAAATGAATATAGAACTTATCCCAAGGACTGGAAAATAAAAAGCTAATAAATATTTATTTTTATTTATTTATTTATTTATTTATTTATATTATAGATTTTATTTCTATATTCCCCATACAATTGCGACCCCCTTATTTTGACCCCTATCCCTCCCCACCCCGCCCCCAGCCCCCACAGAGTGTCTCTGGTTCATAGTTGTTTGTTGATTTTGATTTTTACTTTCTTATAGTTATTCTTTTCCCTGGTTCAAGTTTTCTAGAATCCTGCTATGAGTGGGACCATCCGGTATTTTTCTTTTTCTTTCTGGCTTATTTTGCTGAGCACGATCCTTTTAGTGCCATCCATGTTGCTGCAAATTGCAGGTGTTTATCTTTTTTGAATGCTGAGTAGTATTCCATGGTGTATATGTACCACATCTTCTTGATCCAGTCATCTATTTTTGGGCATTTGGGTTGTTTCCAAAGCTTAAGCTAATAAATATTTAAACATATATTTATATATATACACACACACACACACATACATACATATTCTGGTCAAATCTCTTGGGGGAACAGCAAAGACTACAACATAACTTAAAGCACAATTAAAAATCAAAGAAATTTCTGCACTTTATAATCTACACCATTGTTTAATGGAAGTAAGCAACAAGAATGATGGTAATTACCATTAATAAGAGAATGATGAAATAAATCAAGTACCTGTTCATACAAAAGAAACACATCTATTTATATGTGCTACAAAGGCCCACATAATTTTTAAGAGTAATATCCTGTGGGGAGTACAACTGAAATATCACCTTATATCTCTGCAGTTTTAATTTTTAACTGTGAGTGTAGACTACATTCATAAAAAAAGATGAAACTTAAGGAATAAATTTATGTGCTAAAATGTCCAAGATATAAGGTAGAATAGCAAGATCTACTATAAAAAGTAGAGCGTGATCCCAGTTTTGTTAAAGACATGTTTACCCTAGTTTCTAGTTCAGGATTCCATAACCTACTTAAATTATTTCCATATTATTATCCACAGAATACAGCTGAAAATTTCAGGCTTTAAGATATTTGTGACATTAAATCCACAGGTATTCTAGTGTTGCTTTGTAAAAATGCAAAAGTTCTTTCTTTTTAAAGTTTAAGATATGATATCAGTTTCTCATTAAAATGTCTTCTTAGATTTATTTCAACTTAGGGAAGCAAGTAGAGATGAAAAGGCAAAACTTGAGCTTTCTCAGTTTACAAAGAGTGTAGTGACCACACTTCCTATCTTAAGACACACCTTTTCTATGCTGAAAATCTAGTGCATATATCCCACATGTTCATTTGTAATAGAAGACATGACATATGCTACAGTTAATAAAGAATCTGGTTTTCTATTACTACAACAGGAACACATACCTCTTAGATCAACTCATGAAAAGCTTAAAAATAGGACTCGCTTCTATTAATGAGAAGAAGACATCTTTCAAAAATACAAAGTCCTTGTTTACACAATGTAAGTAATTAATAACAAAACATCCCCTTCCCATCTCCTATCACTGGATCACATCTGCTTCCCGATGAAACACTTCCTGTAGCAAAAACTACCTCCCTTCTAAGTAGTAGAAGGCAAAGGCACACCTGACACGTACACAACTGCTTCTCATTTAAAAGAAAAGATATGTCTAGAAGGACTAAAGAGTTTTTCAACAGACAAGTGTCATTTTAAATAAGAAAATATTTTCAAAATAAAAACAAAATCATAAATGACTGCTAAGGTGATTATCAGTCTTTTTAAACTAAGAATAAAGGCAGTGAATACAAAACAGTAACACTAATCACTAAATATAAAGTACATTTGATATTAATCCAAGTATATTAATGATCACTTTAAGGATCTATGGTCTAAATACACCAATTAAAAGACAGGGATTGTCAGAATAGATCAAAACACAAACTATATGTTGTCCACAAGAAACTTGCTTTAGGGCCTCCCCTGGTGGCGCAGGTGGTTGAGTGCGTCACTGTGAAGCTGTCAGCAGCCTCTGCAGTGCAGGTTCGATCCAGCCTGCAGGCGAGAATCCCACATGGCACGGCAGCCCTCTCCTGTCTCGCCCACTGCTCCCCTCAGCAGTGTATTTCTTCAGTCTGCCTGTTCTGTTCCCCACTCTGTCTCTGGTGAACCCTCTCACTCTTCCGTGCATCTGGTCTGTACCCTGGATCTAGTATAAATAAATAAATATTCAAAAAAAAAAGAAACTTGCTTTAAATATAAACACACATATAGAGTAAAAGTAAAGGTATGGAGAAAGAAATGTCAGACAACACATATAACTAACAACATACTAATCATGGAAGACTGAAGTGCTATATTAATTTCTGACAGAGCTGATTTCAGAACAAGGAAAATTATTATCAGGGATAAAGAAGGGCTTTACATACTATTAAATGAGTCAATTACACACAAAAAATATAAGAATTAATAAATTATATAAGCATCATTTTTTAAGTAATTTATCAAAAATCTCTAGCCTTGTAATTGGATTATGGTTATTCCAGTTTGTTAGAACACAGCATTTGAGATGCCAACAAAAATCTCAATGAGAGAAACATAACATTGGAGGTCTCAAATTATTTCTGGGAATAAATTTTCTAATATATCCACTATTGTTTAATCTTTCAAGCAAAACATGTTTGAGAATTGAGAAGATTTCATATTTTAGAAAGGCTAGTAGGGTACACATACCATATATTGTTATTTCACCAGTAGGGTGTGAGGCAGCACCCGGTTATCATTTTGAAGTACAATGTGCAAACATTTATACTAAGTGAGATGAAATAAATGGCCTGTATAATAGCTTGTTTGGTTAATAAATGAGTTGTGAAAAACTTATAGAGTTGTCAGTTTTTTTTTTTTAATTCAATAAAAGATTGTAATACTGTCTAATTCTCAGCATACAAGAATGCACTAGACAAAAATCATTAGCAAAAACAAGTAAAACCAACTGACAGCAAAAACATAAATATTAATAAAGAAATTAACAAAGACATGTAATGAATTACAAGGCCATGTTTATATAATTACATGGTTATAATACATAGGAAAATAAAACCCCAGCTTGAATTTGATGAAATAGTACAAATTATAAAACTATGAAGGCCGATTAGAAAATAACTAAATAAAAGCTTTAGAACTCAGAAAAAAAAATTAGATACTGTTGAAGAGAAAATCAGGTCAAAGAAAACTACCCAGAATAAAGCAAGGAACACAAAACACTTCAAATATGAAAACACAGACAGTATTCAGGAGTAAAAAAATAAGCATAAAGAGGACTAGATGTTACAGGGGGGAAGCTTAACATGTCAAATTGAAGTTTCAGGGACCTCCCTGGTGGTACAAAGGGTTAAGCATCAGCTACTGCAACATCAGTAGGATCCCCAGTCAGGGAGGTGACCCACATGGCACACCTCTCCTGTCTTGCCTGCTGCTCCCCTCAGCAGTGTATTTCAGTCAATCTGCCTATTCTGTTCCCCACTCTGTCTCTGGCAAAACCTCTCACCCCCAGCACCTCTGGCCTACACCAGAGGTGTAGGCCAGCTCTTGTATGCATAAATAAATCTTTAACAAACTGAAATTTTGAAAGAAAAGGAAAAAGAATTGTAAGACATATTATTTGAAAAGTAATAACTATTTTCCATATGTGATGAAAGATATAAATTCACAATTTCATGAAGCCCAAAGAATTTCAAACAGAAATAAATAAAAAGAATCCAAGAAATAGAGATCAAGTAGGAAAAATAATTTTGAACTTTAAAGTAAAACATAAACCTCTTATTGCCATCACAGATGCATGCAGATATTTCTCTGTTAAAAAAAAATACAGGATGCTGTAGAAAAATAGCAATTATATTACAAGAGCTTCTGGGAATTAAAAGTTATAATAAAATAAAAAGGCAAAAATGAAATAAAACCTCAAAGACTACTTGAAAAACAAAGCTGGAAAAATGTCCTAGAAAGAATAAAAATCTGTTTATTTTGATGTTGCATAAATGATATCTCTCAGGAGAACATGAAAAATCAAAAATTTCTTTTTACCCTGTATTTTTAAGAAGCTTAAAGAAAAACTAATCCTCCTGACCAGTTACTGAAATGCATTTTCTGTCCAAAAAAAAAAAAAAAAAAACAACCAGAAAAACCAACCCAGGAGACAAAAAGGCAATCTATTAGGCCTAACATTTGATTAATAAGCAAACACACACATACACAAACACGCAGAATAAGAATGAATTTCCTAGAACTGAAATGCAAGTCACTAGATTAAAAGATCCTACCAATTACTGAATGAAAAAAAGACCCAAGTAGGGCACATTATCATAATTATTCCAGAATACTGGGAATCAATTGATGAATTTAAGACTTCCAAGGAGAGAGGGATGAAAATATCACCAAAAAGAAAGGAATAAAAGTGATTATACTGGACTCTTCATGAATTATACTTAATACCTTCAAAATAATGAAAGTGTCATTAGACCAGAATGACATGCAAGGATTCAGAAACTCTGATCCCAGTGCAACACTTCTTAGGAAGCTACCTGGTGTTATGCCCCAGCAAAATACAAAGTAACCCAAAAAAGAGGAAAGAGAGGGGATCCAGAACATTAGATATCTAATGCAGAGAAGCAGTTAGGGGAAAGCCCAAGAATAGGTCACAAAGAAGATCTAGAGAGCACCAACAAGAGATAGGAGGTGGTAGACACAAAGTTTCCAAAGTAGTATCTCCAAAAAAAAAAAAAAGGATGGGCCTCCCCAGTGGCGCAGCGGTTGAGCGCTGGGTTGCGAAGCTGCCCGCGGCCTCTGCGGCACCGGTTCGATCCCCGGCTGCTCCCCGGCCACCGGAGGAGGGTCCCACATGGCGCGCAGACCTCTCCTGCCGCCCGCCGCTCCCCTCAGCAGTGTACTTCGGTCCTTCTGCCTGCTCTGCTCCCCGCTCTGGCTCTGGTGAATTCTCTCACCCTCCCGCGCTTCTGACTGTGCCCAGTGCATGTATAAACAAAACAAACAAACAAATAAATAAATAAAACATGCCTCGGGCCTCCCTGGTGGCGCAGCGGTTGAGCGCTGGGTTGTGAAGCTGCCCGCGGCCTCTGCGGCGCCGGTTCGATCCCCGGCTGCTCCCCGGCCACCGGAGGAGGGTCCCACATGGCACGCAGACCTCTCCTGCCGCCCGCTGCTCCCCTCAGCAGTGTGCTTCGGTCCTTCTGCCTGTTCTGCTCCCCGCTCTGGCTCTGGTGAATTCTCTCACCCTCCCGCGCTTCTGACTGTACCCAGTGCATGTATAAACAAACAAACAAACAAATAAATAAATAAAATACGTGCCTCTTTATAAAAAAAAAATAATAAAATAAATAAAAAAATAAATAAAACATGCCTCTATAAAAAAAAAATTAAAAAAAAAAAAAAAGAAGGAATTATCTCCAGTAAAACAAAAGGTGTGTGCTGGTAGGGGAATATAAAAGAAAAACTGACTTGTGACTCTAGCTGGTCTTTAATTAATGCCAGTTAATAAAGGTGTAAGAAAAGTAACACTACAAAAAATTCTCTAAGAAATTTAATAGCCTGTTAATTAATACAGTACCTACTTTTACATTAAACTTTAACAGTGTCTGAAGGACTGATATATAACAAATAACTGACTTTACTAATTGCTTGACTAAATATTTACAATTTATAATTCTAATATTTTTCCCTTCTTTATCATGGATATATAATAGGCCCTATTTATGGTGAAGGAATTAATTTAAAATCGACATATTCCTCTGATTATGAAACGCAAATGTACTCCATTATCTGTAAGAAAGTATAGCCTAATTTGCAACTGAAATTAAAATGTCAAATGATTTAGCTTTATAAGAATTTTATACACTAAGGCCTCCCCAGTGGCCCAGCGGTTGAGTGCCACACTGCGAAGCTGTCCGCAGCCTCTGCAGCGCCGGTTCAATTCCCTGCGCCCGGGAGAACCCCACATGGTTCGGTTCTCTCCTGCCTCACTCGCTCGCTGCTCCCCTCAGCAGTGTCTTCTGTCCGTCTGCCTGCTCTGCTCCCCACTCTGGCTCTGGTGAATTCTCTCACCCTCCCGCGTTCTAATCTATACCCCGGTTCTTGTATAAATAAATCTTTAAAAAAATAAATAAAATGGTCAGTTAAAAAAAAAGAATTTTATACACTAATTGAAAAAAAAAAACATGAAACAACTTCATAAACTGCCTTTATTCTTTCTATCAATATACAGACTATAAGTCAAGAAAGGTGTTTCAGAATTTAATGCCCTGCTTGTTAATTTATGGAAAAGTATATTTGCCTTAAAAACCATCTCTTTCTATTATTTACTTTCATCATCAATACCAGCACATAGCTTTCATTAGGGATTATTTTTAAAATGCAAAATATTCTATTTTCTATCATCCTTTTAGGAGGGCATTATGCCTTGCATATGGCTGAGAAACAGTGAAACCACCAAAGGTGCAGAGAGGACAATGTTAGAATGCTACATTTGCTGAAGGCAATGCCTGACTTTGTCTGGTCAGCTTTCTGGTGGTTGAAGTGAGAATTTTTGCCTCCCCAAATCTAAGTGTCTGTACTAGAACTCGTTGCCCTTCACATATACAATGATGTATGTAGTTATAGTTCCTTCATTTTCACTATTGTAAGACATTCTGCTATTCTGAATTTACCACTGAATTACTTATCCATCCACTGGTAATGAACATTTGAGTTATCTCTAAGCTTTGCTATTATGAACAATATTCCCATGAACTTTCTAATACATTTTTCTTGGTACACATATTCAAGAATTTCTCTAGGGTAAATACGCAGAGGTGGAGTAGCCGGATCCAAGATTAAGAGCATGTTCATCTTCACCAGATAAAATCAAAGTGTTCTTTCATAGTGTAGGAACGCATTTATTGCTCTACATCTCCTTTAACACTAATGACAGCCTTACAAAATGATGACTGAGCTGGTGTGTGATAGTATTTCCTTGTATTTTAAGTTTCATTTTTCTGATTACTATTGAAGTTGAATATCTTTTGAAGTAGTTATTAATACTTTATATTTCCTCATTTGTGAGGTGCCACTTTGGAGTTATTTACTCATTTCTATTGGGGTGGCATGTCTTTCTCTTATTAACTCATGAGAGTTCTTTATTTTAGATGGTAGTCCTTTGATTTATACATTGAAACACACAGAATTATGACTGAGCTGCAAGTTGCTTTGTGGCTTGATTTTTCCCGTTATTTTTAATACTTTTACTGAGTATAATACAGACTGAGGGGGAACTGTCAGTAACCTTTATTCTTTTATGATCATAAGAGTCTTAGGATAATGAATCCAGGATTCAATTAATTTAATACACAGCTCATTAAAATTCCCTTTTTTATTTCTCGGATATATGCATCATATTTAAGAGTTCTATCTAGAAAATAATGTCTAGTATGATGAATAATTTTCTACAGTTGTAATGTCAAAAAAAGAAGTGATTTATCTTCTGCACTACATTTTTGAGAAGGAAAATAATTGTGTTAAAGAATAGTAAAGCCTACCATTTATTGAAAATCATTATATAGTATTTTATACTAATTACTTTTTTAATACCTTCATGTAGTAGACTATCCTTGAACAAGTCATTTAATATTCCTTCGCTTTATTTTAGTCAAATATGCAAGGGACTGGAGTGGAACTGCATTGTATATGTTGACCTGTTGTAGGTGGAATAGGGCAGGAGTGGAATTAGGTTTTGAAATAAATGAGTAATGCTAAAATTGAGTAGGGTCAAAATTGCTCTTGAAAGTTATTAAATTATTCAAATTACAGTCTTAGAGGTACATCCCTTACAGTGTCCTACATAACTATTTTTACTTTTGTTTTTATTTTTCATCATTCAAATATGGCAGGTTGAGTGGCAGCAAACATTTGGTGGGCATGTTGAACCCAAAATATCTATGTTGAAACTTTAAAACCATTCTTTGTGTCAACTGCTTGCAATTAAATTTATTTAAGTCTCATATATGTATGAGGCAATATATGATTGTTACAAGGTTTATACGAAATAAGTTTGTACAATATAAGTTTGCAACAAAAATTATGTCCCTCTCATAGAAGACATTTAAATCTAGGTAAAGAAGCAATATATAAAATATCTGTGGTAGCTGTTTAGAGAAAAGAGAGAGATATACAGAAAGAAGAAGAGATGAGGAAAAAAGTTACTAAAATAAAAAAAAAGTTAAGGAATTTCCAAATAGAATATTTACAAACCATAATGTCAGAAAATCTTGTCTTTGCTTTTTTTAGAACGGTACGTTTTATTTTTTACTCTTTCCAAATAGTGGACTCAAATTTATTTTTAAAAAACTAATTTATTTTACTATTTTAAGACTTTTCCAATAAATTTCTAATTAGAAAAAAACAGGAAAGTTTGTAGCATTCATTATAATCTTTAATTTTCACTTAATAACATAAACTGTGCTTATCCCCTGGATGATATTTAGAGAGCAACCCACAGTTGGCAGGTAAGGTTAAAATAGAAGATGATCAGTTGATAATTGTGAAGGAGAATCAAAAAATGAAAGGCCCCCCTACCCCGCTTCCCTGCTAAATGAGAAAGCAAACATTGTACAAAAATGAACAATGATGTAAAAAATATATAAATAAAAATTAAAAATACAATCATGTAAACTAACTTTATCTTAATAAATATATTTGGCTTTTTAAAAAAAATAATAAAGGGGAAAAAATACAAGAGAGGTAATTACCACACAAATCCAAGCTGATTCATGGCAAAATAATCTGCAATTGTTGGAATGGGTTCCCTCAAAATGTAATCCAGATTTAAATATATTTTCATTACTTCCTGTTTAACTATAGAAATTTGATCCTTCTAAGGGCCTTTATTCCTTTAAAAAATAACTTCCCTGATTCTCAAGTTGTGACTCAGTCTGGCTGTGTCTATCTGCCTTCTGCCAGGGATCAGCTTCTCTGTGGGAACTGGAAATGTGTGCATACCCAAGAAGTGATGCAAGCAAGATCTGAACTTTCCCCAAGGGCAGTGCCAGCATCCTAGCACTTCAGACTTCTGTACTTCTTCCATCTTCTAAAGCAGTCTCTAAGGAATGGAATGCAAAGGAAATAGTTGTACAGCCTTAGAGGGGGAAGTAGTGAAAACCTATACATTCATTTGCCTACTTGTTTATACATTAAAGGCATACGAAAAATGCACACCTCTAAATTCCTCATGATTTTCACTTCCTCTAAATTCATTTCTAGCATTGAATGCTAACTTTATTCATTTAGTGATAGTTGCTTAGCCAGGTCAATATAATGTCTCTTTCTCTCTGGTTTTATGTTTTAAGGAGAATATTAAATCCATTTCATTATAGATATATCAGCTATAACAGCTTTTCTCAGCATATTCCCAGACTGTCTCAGCAGAAACATCAAGATTTGAAAAGCATCCTATAAACACCTTTAATTTTAAATAATTTAAACATATTTTCAAGTTTTCTTCCCTAATCACAGTGAGTTTGCACTTTCTATAAAATATATTTTTGTAATTTAGTTGGTTATATGTATTCCTGATTTCTTCACAAGATTTTAATCTCCTCATGTTCAAATTCCTTTGTATTCTTCCAGAGGCCTGGCATAGTACTCAGTAGGCTGTCATCAAATATACATTAAAACAGATTGCAGCAGTATGACAGGATACCAAGCCTTTACAGTTGGAGGGGCAAGAAGAAAAAAGATTTAAGTAGAGTGCAGAGTAACCTTAAAAATCTTGAGGCAATATTTATCCTAACACCCTCCTATCTTGTGAAAAATTGGTTAAACCAGTGTTCCTAGCTAGCAAGTTAAAGTTTGAGTTTTGTTTTGTCTGAATCCATTTGCTTTTTTTCCCCAAACTGTATTATGCAGGTATGAAAGGTGTGTATATGTTCATTTGTCTCTAATAAGAGTTATTTCTATAAAAACTTGATTCATGTAAGTCTAACTTTTGAAACTAAGAAACTATCTTCTTTCCAAAAAATGAAGTTTTCTGTTGTCCAGTACATGGTGTTATTTAGAGCCTTGTGGTTTTGTTGTAATTTATTCATGCATTTCTTAATTTCATTTATTAAAAATATTTTTACTTAATACCCACTACATGCCACAAACCTTCCTAAGTCCCCAGATCTAAAGGATTATTTTTACATTTCTTTAAATGAATTAATATAGTAATTAACATAATGAAGTCCTTTATGGAGAGTAGTGGGGACACAGAAGATGGATTCCCAAATCACCCTGAAGAAGTCAAGAAAAGATTTGAGGATAAGGTAATATTTCAACTGAGATTAGACATGACTTTGTCCTTAGTCACAGCTAAGATGTAAACAATAGAAAAGGAAATTTTATCTTAAATAATTTTTATTGAAATCAGTGCTACTCAAAATTTGATTCTCAGACCTCTAGAAGACTACGAATTGTGCTAGTGACACAACTGTGTCAAAATGAAGACAAAAATAGAGAATAAATGTATAGACATCTTTATAGAAATTTGAAATAGTAATTTTATTTCTGTTGAATCTAATAATTAAAAAGTTTGTTTCATTTTTCTAGTTATTAATTTTTATTGTATTTTCTAAAGTTTCAGTTCACAACAGATTGAAAAATTTTAAAAACACATGGATAGCTGATTAATACTATTATTACATGCATCTAATTCTAACTCTTAAATTGTTTCCTATTTTAATTCTTTTTGAATCTAGAGGGACCTCCAAGAGGCTTATCCCCTTACTTTTGGAAGAATCTCATCTATCATTTTTATCATGATACATTTTAATTAAGGATCATGCTAACAATTCAGCTATGCAGACCAAAAACCTTAAGCATCTCAGTGGAGTATGGAGCAGCTGGTTCACATTCTTTGGCAAATATTATCCAAAGTAGAAACAACTAGATGGTGAAAGAATACTGTTCTACTTAATTTTCTAATACTTAAAGTCATAATTCCTCATCATTCTTTTGTGGCCTTGCACCTTTTGGGAACCATCTTTATTTAAAGCACGAAAGTACAATATAGATATAAAATATGTTTGATTCAAATATTAATATAAGCAAGGACAGGTCTTTATCTAAAAACTAATGGTCTAAAATGGAAACTTAAGAGTGAAGGCTTATTCCTTCTTTTAAAAACAGGGGTTTTTCCCACTCAGACCATGAAACCAAAACAAAATTTAATATATATGTAAGATACATAGTGAAGGCATATAAACTAAAATTAAAAACCTCAACTAAGAGTCTTTTACCAAGGTCATGCAGAACAGTTCATTTAACCTAAGGATAGAGTCTCTCCTCTTAAATCTTAGTAGCAGCTTTCTTTTTTTGCTTCAGTGAATTAGGACATCAATATAATTTGGTAGGACACAAATATACAAGGTAGAACTTAATGAATGCATTTAAGTAAAAGCAAAAGTTCAAAATCACAAGATATTACAAAGTGCTTCATATATTTGCTATCTCTTCTCCTCTAATTACTGAAATACCCTTTTGGTTTCACAAAACTTGGTGTTTTTAAGTACCTTCAATTCTTTTGGTGCCAATTTTTGAGATATTAGAAAATATAGACAAAAACACAAGAAAGTCAAGCAGTTAGTTTACAGTGAGATGAAAAAGAAAATAAACATAGGCTGCACTGATTTCTTTGTTATCTAAACATCAAGGAAGAGGAAATATAGTCTGTAACAGGGCTTCTCAAATTCATTTTAGGCCTCAATTCTTGTGAATTTGGTGGGGTATGTGGGGTGGCCAATGGAATAATGGTAATAATGTCCTGTGAGCTGAAGGTTGTTTACCAGCATTCCCCACCTCATTAAGAAGCATGACCTTGAGACCAATGATGACTCAGGATGAACTCTCTGCTTGATTATGGTCTTTACTTCTCACATCTACAAGTACTGGTGCTTGTACATGTCAGTTGGCACAAATTCCTACAACCCTTATTTAAACTTACCCACTAAGAGACAAGGAATCAGTTATTATATCCTCATATGACAATAATTTTTATTAAGAATACTTGGGATACATATAACAGGGAACATAAGAACTATAATTATGGTAATTGTAAGAAATACAGTTATTGCTGAAAGTCCCTGATTTATACCATAATGATATAGCCATGTAACAGTCATTTTGGAGAATATTATGAATTGTCTGTCTATGGTAATTCATGGATGATAATGATGATGTCTTTGATATCTGTGTAATCACTCCAGATTTTCCAAAGGTAACAAATTAACTTTGAATATGGGCAACAATAATTGCTATGGTTACTTTTCTTTATCTTGGATGATTCCAACTACCATATGGGTCTTTATTTTATAATTTGTGCCAGTAAATGTAGCTCCAGACTAAGCAAACTTAGTGGCCTTATCTATGAAATACTGAATCAAAACAAATGAGATATCTGAGGAATAGTATAAAAGAAATTAGGTACTTCCTGCAGTTCTTCATTAAATACAATGAAATTTTGTTCACACTTAGGCAAATATATATATATTTGAAAATTACTGAGAATAATTTACTTTTTAAATAGTAATAAATAGTAATATTCTGGGGCCTCCCCTGCTGGCGCAGCGGGTTGAGCACTGGGCTGCGAGGCTGCCCACAGCCTCTGCAGCGCCGGTTTGTTCCCCCGCAGGGGAGGGTCCCACCAAAAAAAAAAAAAGTAATATTCCATAAATGTTGTTGAAATAAATATAGAGCCAGGATGTAATTGAAAGATTTTATTATTTCTAGGTTTTATTTAAACATGCTTTTTGATAGGAAACATTTTAAATAACCTGTGGAATAATATTCCTTTACTGGTAGACTTTCATTTTTTTTTTAAAGATTTATTTATTTATTTATACAAGCACTGGGTACAGTCCGAGGCGTGGGAGGGTGAGAGAATTCACCAGAGCCAGAGCGGAGAGTAGAACAGGCAGAATGACGAAGTACACTGCTGAGGGGAGCAGCGGGCGGCAGGAGAGGTCTGCGCGCCATGTGGGACTCTCGCTGGCGGCCGGGGATCAAACTGGCGCTGCAGAGGCTGCGGGCAGCTTCACAGCCCAGCGCTCAACCGCTGCGCCACCTGGGAGGCCCTACTGGTAGACTTTTGATGACATAATTAATATTGAGCTAAAAATGAAACTAGGCATGCATTTCCTGCCCATGACCAAGTCACTAATATTGAACTTGCCCTCCTGCTATAAACAACCAGAAAACCAGACCAAATATATGAAACAAGTGTTTTTTTCAGTTTGAGAAAACAGGAAGCACAGGACTCTGATCTCTAGGAGAAGGAAAACATAAACATAAGGTTTATCTGAAACCTTATAATAATCTTGGATTTAAACTGGAGGTACTTTCTGAATATTGGCACAGGGAGAGAGGGAACACAAGTAGAATACAATGGTCTCACTGAATTTGAGGATACAGAAATGGGAGTTAGGTGAGATTAAGGCTGATGGCATTTGCAGAGCAAATTACCAGAGAAAAGGAAATTACACAGAAAAAGAGATCCAGAAATCAGTATGGAGATTCTTTCTTGTATTGGTTGCAAAATTAGGATGCATGTGTGTAGGATTAAACTTCATGACTGCTGGCAGAGAAAACTGTAAGGGAGCTACAAGTTGAAAAATCCTGATAACTCATTCACAACTGGAAAGACATTTGAGATTCCTTCAAGTCAAAGAAGAAGAAACTTTGTTTAATACTCAAAGCATATGCAGATATCCCCAAAAGATTACACTATAGGAGGGCCTAAATAAGGCCAAGGAAAAAGACTACTTTAGATCTATCCTAACTCAGCCTTAAATCAAACCTCAACACATAAACTCAATCATAACTAAAGGGTGACAACAAAAATCATATAATAAACAATGTACAATTCATAATATCCAAAATCAATTAAAAGTACTGCCCATGTAAAAAAGTGGGAAACTGAAACATAACCAGTAGAAACAATAGGTATAATACCAGAAAGCACAGAGATAATGGAACTAATATAGACTATAAAACAGCTATTATAATATGCTTAACAATTTAAAGTAAGACATGATAATAGGAAAAAATGAAAGACATTTTTTAAAGGACCAAGCAAAATTTATAAAACTGAAAATTACATTTGAAATTATAATTTTACCTCATGGACAGAACAGATTATATACCACAAAAGAAAACTGTAGCAAAATTAAGGATAGACAAATTCAAAATATAGTAGTCTCCTCTTATCCAGAGTTTTACTTTCTACGGGTTCAGTTATCCAAAAGCAATTGTGGTTTATAATACTACATACAATAAGACATTTTAGGGGTGGGAAAGGAGAGACCACATTCATATAACTTTTATTACAGTATATATTGATACAGTTTAATTTTATTATTGTTCATCTATTACTATGTCTAAATTATAAATTAAACATTATCATAGGTAGGTATATAGAGGTAAAAACATAGTACATATATAGGATTCATTACTATTTGAAATTTCAACCATTCATGGGGGTTTGGGAACACGTTCCTGGTAGATAAGGGGAGCCTACTGTATACCAATTGAAAAATACAGAGGGCATAGGAAAGGCTGAAAATAATGACTGGCAGTCTATAGGACCATATCAGACAATTCCTGAAGGAGAGGATAAAAAGAAAGTTGAAGAAATAAGGCTGAAAGTTTTTAAAATTTGAACTTAAAAGCCATAAACAACAACAAAACTCAAACAGGTTAAAACCAAGGAAAATACACCAAGACACACAGTAATTGCTGAAAACTAGTTATGAAGACAAAAATAAGACAACCAGGGGTTTTGAGGACATAACATGAAGTGCAACAAATATGAGAATTTGCTCATTATTTATCAAGAAAGAATTAAGCTTCAAGATGATGGAACAACATTTTACTTATGTGCATAAAGAAAAAAAACTGTCATAGTAAATTCTATATTAACAAAAAAATGCTTTAAAAATGAGGGCAATGTTGTGGCACTATCTTGAGACATCTTCATGTCCAGACAATTTGGCTTCTTCACATGAAATGTTAAGCCACACCAACAAAGGGGGATTTAGGAGTACTTTGGAGAAGAGGATTCCCTAAACATTCCTCCCTCATCAGCCAATGAGTTGTCAAATCTCTAACACAGGACTTCGGGATCAAAGTTAGAATTTCAACAGCACCAACAACAGCTACAACAGTACTATGTTGCCCCAGAATCACCATAGACATCTGGACCAGAAGCCAATGGGCGACACAGGTTTTAGTCCTCAAGTCCCTTAGTCTACTTAGTTTAACCAGCACGGGATTTTATTTTTTATGTTTATGTTTTTTCTTGGCTTTTGTTTTTGCTTATTTTTAAATTTTGAACCCGTTACCAATCTTTAAAAATTAAAATGACATAAAAACAACTTGTCATGAAACTCTCCATATCTGTGTGGTATGTATATACAATGGCATACTATTCAGCTATTAAAAAAAGAAAGATGGGGCCTCCCCAGTGGCGTAGCGGTTGAGCGCTGGGCTGCAAAGCTTCCCACAGCCTCTGCAGCGCTGGTTCAATCCCCGGCCACCAGGCGAGGGTCCCACATGGCGCGACAGACCTCTCCTGTTGCTCTCTACTCCCCTCAGCAGTGCACCTCGGTCCTTCTGCCTGTTCTGCTCCCTGCTCTGGCTCTGGTGAATTCTCTCACCTTCCCGCGCTTCTGACCCCGTGCTTGTATAAATAAATAAATAAATCTTTATATATATAAAAAAAGATGAAATCCTGTCATGTGTAACAATAAAGATGGACCTGGACGGCATCATGTTAAGTAAAATGAGTCAGAAGTAAAAAGACAAATAACAGACGATTTCACTCTTACGTGGGTTGTAAAAAAAAAAAAAGAAAGAAACAGACAAAACTAAATTAAAACAACCTGGAAATCTGACTGTAGAATTGAGGCTATCAGAGGGGGAGACCAGGGGGGAGAGCAAGTGGGAGGGAAGCAAGAGACTGTGGGTGCTTTGGTGGTGGGCATGGTGTGCTGACATACACCTGAGGAGTTGTGAACCTATACCCCTAAATCATATACAGTGTTATGAACTAACATTACCTCAAAACATGTAATACAACTTTTTTAATTAAAGTTAACAAAAGACATTTGGGGAAAAAATAAAAGCTGAGTGAATTCACTGCCACTAGACTGGCTTAAGGCTAGATCAATCAGGGCCTCCCCAGCCTCTGCATTGCCGGTTAGATTCCTGGCCGTCCAGGAAGATACCCACATGGTGTGGCGGACCTCTCCAGTCTCGCCCGCTGCTCTCCTCAGCAGTGTACTTTGGTCCTTCTGCCTGTTCTGCTCTCTGCTCTGTCTCTGGTGAATTCTCTCACCCTCCTGCGTCTCTGGCCTGTACCCCAGTGCTTGTATAATAAATAAATCTTTAAAAATAAAATGACTAGATCAATGAGAAAAATATGCTAACAGAGAAGAGCTTCAGTTCTAAAACGTACATGTACCTACATGATGTAGTGGATATGCTGACTAAGAACACTGTGGTGGTTGTTTTACAATGTTCATATATCAAAACCACAAGTTGTACACTCTAACTATACACAATTTTTGTCAACTATATCTCAATAGAGCCTTTTTAAAAGGTGTTAAGTAATATTGATAGCATTTACTCTTAATACAATGTAATGAAAATGGTACTTTACCTCTGTTTTTCTCTGAAAAACACCTAACTCCAGTCTAATCATTAAAAAAACAATATACAAATCTCAACTGAGGCACATTCTACAAAATATCTGACCAGTGCTCCTTTACAAGTTCATCAAAAACAATGAAAGGCTAAGAAAATATCACAGCCAAAAGCACCTAAGCAGATATGAAGACTAAATATAATGTGGCATGGTATCCTGAGTAAGATCATGTAACAGAAAAAAAGTACAGAAGGTTAAAAATTTAGGAAATCTGGGCCTCCCCAGTGGCGCAGTGGTTGAGTGCTGGGTTGCGAAGCTGCCCGCAGCCTCTGCAGTGCCAGTTCGATCCCCGGCTGCTCCCCAGCCACTGGAGGAGGGTCCCACATGGCGTGCAGACCTCTCCTGCCGCCCGCTGCTCCCCTCAGCAGTGTACTTCAGTCTGCCTGCTCTGCTCCCTGCTCTGGCTCTGGTGAATTCTCTCACCCTCCTGCGCTTCTGACTGTACCCAGTGCTTGTATAAATAAATAAAAATAAATCTTTAAAAAAAAATTTTAGGAAATCTGGGCCCCCCTCAGCAGTGTATTTCGTCAGTCTGCCTGTTCTGTTCCCCACTCTGTCTCTGGTGAATCCTCTCCTGTGCATCTGGACTGTACCTCAGTTCTTGTATAAATAAAAATAAATCTTTAAAAAAAATTTAGGAAATCTGAACCAAGTATGAACTTTAGTTAATATGTATCAGTATTGTTTTGTTAGCTGTACAAATGTGTGTTAGAATACAAAATGTTAAAACATGGGAAAACAGGTGAGTGGTATATGGGAACTATAGTATCTTTATAATTCTTCTATAAGTCAAAAACATTTCTATCAGTAACAGTTTATTTAAAGAAATTTTTAAAAAATCAGTAACATAAAATATGAATTCTTTGAAAATATTAACAAAATTGAAAATCCTCTAATCAGATAATCAGGAAAAAAAGATACAAATTAGTATCACAAATAAAATGGGAATACCATTACAGTCTATAGACACTAACAGGATAAGGAAATATTACGAATGACATTATGTCACTGAATCCAAAACCTTATAAGGGAACATGTATGTGTTTCTTAAGTGACATGAATGTCAGGATCTCTTAAATGACATGAATGTCATTTCTTAAATGACAGTAGAATTACATTGTGGTAGTTTTTTCTCTCCAGTTTCAACTGATATCTTTGCTTGCTAGCTATGGTTATTTGTACAGATTAAATTGTTTCTTTTATGTAAAGTTCAGAAACATCACAGACAGTGCTAGTTGCAAAACTATTTAGAAATTGTGATTAAAGGGACTGAATACATACTGGGTCACAAAACAAGGATCAACAAATTCATGAAGAATGAAATCATACCAAGTATCATCCCTGATCATAAAGGAAGTGAAGAAAACATGGTTAAAAGACATAGAAGATGACAGAAACAAATGGAAAGATATCCCCTGATTGTGGATAGGAAGAGTCAACATTGTTAAAATGGCCATCATATTCAACATAATTTACACACTCTATGCAATCCCAATAAACACCCCAACGGCATTCTTCAAAGAAAGAGAACAAAGATTTTTGAACTGCACATGGAACCATGACAAATCCCCCAAAGCCAAAGCTCTCCTGAATAGAAATGAGAAAAATGGAGGTATCACAATTCCATACTCAGATCATACTATAAAGTTATAATAAATAAAACAGCATGGTACTAGAAAACAGACATACAAACCAATGAAACAGAATTGAGAGCCCAGAAATAAAACCACACACTTATGGACAACTAATCTATGACAAAGGAAAAAAGTATATACACTGGAACAAGGAAAGCCTCTTCAATAAATGGTGCTGGGAAAACTGAACTGCCACACGCAAAACAATGAAACTAGACCACTATCTCTACCAAAAGATTCCTCAAACAATGAAAAATGGATCTACTAAATGACCCAGCAATTTCACACCTAGTTATCTACCCAAAGAAAATAAAAACACTAATTCCAAAGGAAACCTGCACTCCTATGTTTATAGCAGCACTATTTATAATACCCAAGATATGGAAACAATCTAAATGCCCCAGACCAGATGAGTGGATCAAGAAGACAGGGTGAGTGAGAGTGTGTGTGTGTGTGTGTGTGTGTGTGTGTGAGAGAGAGAGAAATGGAATACTGTTCACCAATCAAAAATGATAAACTCATACTATTTGTGTCAACATGGATGCAACTGGAAGGGATTATCCTAAGTGAAGTAAGACAGAAGGAGAAAGATAAATACAGGATGGTTTCGTTTATATTTGGAATATGGAGAGACCAAAGAAAAGTTCAGACAAAGACAGACTTTAAAACCAATCCTTAAAAGCTGACCATAGATCTGAGGCATTCAGGAAGGAAGGAGGTGAGAGAGAGGAATGGGAGAAAACAGAGGAGTGTGCAATGGACTATAATTGAGGAATATGGGTGTGATGGTGGTGGGAAAACTATGGTGATCACATTTGAGGGGAGAAATCCTGTACTGTGAAAAAACAAATGAAGATGTAAAATAATGATGTCATTAAAAATAAATAAAATAAATAAAAATAAAAAGGAAACTTAGCCACTAAAAGAAAAAATAGAGGTGAGTAAATTTTAAATAAATAAATATTGTGATTAAAGCAGCAAGGGTGTTTCTTGTCCCTCTTCTTTCAATATTATGTTTTGGGCACTGCAACAATTTTGCAAATGGGGAAGGGAAAGATCTATAGAATTAATACTGTGGGGCCTCCCCTGGTGGCACAGCAGTTAAGCCCAGGCTGCAAAGCTGCCCCTGGCCTCTGCAGTGCTGGCTTGATCCCCAGCCGCCGGTGAGGGTCCCACATGGCACGCAGACCTCTCCTGCCGCGCTCGCTGCTCCCCTCAGCAGTATATTTTGTCAGTCTGCCTGTCCTGTTCCCTGCTCTGGCTCTGGTGAATTCTCTCACCCTTCTGCGCTTCTGACTGTACCCAGTGCTTGTATAAATAAATAAATAAATCTTAAAAAAAAAAGAATTAATAATGTGTTTTCCAATGGACCCTGGTGGTGAACTATGGGTACTTTGGTGGTGGGTACACTATAGTAATGACATCTGAAGGGGGTGATTCTATACTTCCAAAATACAAATGAGGTCAACCAACACTGCCTCAATAAAAACTTTATGGAAAAAAAAAGTGTTCCTTTCTTGTGCTTTACTGCTATAAGGTTCAACTTAGACTTTATATGCTTTATGAAAGAAGCTTCATTATGATAACTCAGGACATTTCAATAATATACACAGCTTTTTTATATGATTTGTTATAAACATAGAAAAAACTTTTTAAGTCTGGCACCTTATATATATCTCAAACTGACATGTAATAATAGGATTTTAGAGTATATAGGAAATCCAGATTAACAGATATTTCATAATCAGTCTCTGATAAATTCAAATGAATGAATACTCATTTTAGATGTGCTCTGAAATTCTGTCTCCCCTGGTTATTTATAGCAAGCAATTTTGTAAATGCTGACTGACTGATAGCACATTTGATTTTCTTTTTTACCTCACAAAACTGGTTATTTTCTGTCATATGAATAATATATTGTTATTTATGATTTACATTAGTTATTTTGTTGACCTGTTTTTGTGTACAGTGATGAAGTCATTGGTTGAAGTTGGTGCGAGTAAGAATAAGAATAGATCATCAGTTGCAAGATGGGGTTGTCAGAACACATTCCACTAAGATGCGGTAGCCATTGTTACCATTTCTGAATACTGTATGTCCTATTGAGGCTGACAAAACCATATAGGAGATTTCTGCCTTATTTTGATAAAATTTGAATGATCGCTGTCATGAGACTTGTTTTCCTTCCCCCATCTCCAACATGGCGTGAAAAGGTTGCTCTCCGTTTTCAATCTTAAAGCTCCTTCCTCCTTCCCTAACTCTCCTTTCTCTCTGCCTTTTCTTCCACTCTCTGTCTGGTCTAGCCCTTAATGTCTTTCTCAAGTTCAAGGGGCAGTACTGTGCTATTTTCTTATGCAGAAAAGGAGTGTTGTAAAGAGAGTATAATCTTTAGAATTAGACTGACACTTTATTGAAGAAAGTTATATTCTTTTTAAGAGCCTCAGTGAGCGGTGTGTTAGAGCATGTTCATTCACATGGAGAACCAATTTGTGCCCATCTCTTCCCCAAGTTTCCTTCACTGACTTCATCTCAAATCAGCTGTTAGTTTAAAAATCAACATAATGGCATATTTGCACCACAGCACCCAGCAAATGCTGCAAATGAGGACTTTTTTTTTTTTAATCCAAGGAGCCAGTTCACCAACACTTATTGGGCCCAGTCTCCGCATTTCTAAAACAGGACTAGTAATAACCACCTTACAAATTTGTTGTAAGAATGGCAAATAATAAAAAGCAAAACACCTAGCAAAATGCCAGGCACATTAAAGACACCTTGTGTATGCTAGATAGTACTATTATGGTACTACAAATAAAGTATGGATAAAATGAAAACAAAAACATTTAAAATGCCTGTAAGACATAAAATAAAAATGCAAAAGTGTAATACAGAAGTTGAGCTTTATTTTAGCAGGGTTTGGGGGGTCCCTTAGAATTTATAAATGGAATAAAATAGCACATTTGTCCACATAATACCCCTCAATTAATGAAAAAAATTAATTTTTTGCATATTTTCCAATTCTCCTGGTTCCCTTCCAATTGTGATCTCTTGTGTTCAAGTTGTCAGGAACCACACAAATCATATAAACATAGACTTTTTGTGTAATCACTTATGAGGAAGTACCATAAAGGGGTGTCACAGAGGAGATCATCATCACAATTCATTTCACTGAAGACTTCAGAAATTTGAGCAAAATCTCTTGTAATTCCTGACTGACTTGCAATTCCTTATTTAAAAAGTTTAGTTAGAGACTTCCAAAATGTCTCAGAGTAAAAAAATATTTATAAATCTGTCTAGAAAGATATTGTTTCTCTTTTCTTCTCTTCACTAAATAATGGTTTGAATGATGTTTTACTTGGGTTCTTACAAATAAATATCAGGTCTTCATTTCAGACTATCACTGTGTTGCAAACATCACATAAATGAAACAAATTATTAATATTTTTTAATTTTCATTGTTTGCATTAAGTGATTTCATTAGTATCACATTTCTCATTCATCCCTATGTATCCTGTGATGCTGATTTTATTAGTTGTATTGAAGTTAAATCTTTCATGATAATCTAATATCTAAATGTTTGCAGAAGCCCTCAAATTCCTTATCACTAATGTAAGTATTAAGATCACTAATGCTCCTACGCCAAATATCAATTCAATAAGCAACCCTCAACACAAAATATGAAAACTGTGATTACAAGAAAGTTAAATAAAATACTTTGAATGTGAGGTTCAACTTTAGCTATAAATTTAGTTTGAAACTTTATGGAAATGATGATGAAAACTGGAACTATTTTCCTAGTCTAAAACATAATTTCTGACAAAGAACTTTACTCATTATTAATTATAAAAGTATTTACAGAATACCTTAGGATTGTCCTGGGTCATTTAACGTAATTGTTTATACAGTTATAGGCCTATTGTTCCCTGTCAACTTATCAGGAATAAACTTACAACATCCCTCCAATTACCTTCTACACTCAGCACTTGTGTTTGGTTTTTAAAATTCACCATCCATCCTCATTCCACAGACCCTTCCCTATGCTGTTCCCTCAGACCAAAATGTTTTCCTAGTACCCCTTCCACTTTAAATATAAACTCAAATATCATTTCCTCAGAGAATTCTTCCCAATCAAACAGTGAAGGTCTTGTCCTTCTCCTTTACAGCACTTAGCAGTTTATAATAACATACACATTGTCAGTATAACTTAAATAAACTTTAGGCTCCAGCAGAGCAAAGATCTTGCCTATTCCTGCTCACTATTATAACCTCAAGTTGTAGGATGGCACACAGCAGGTGAATGAATGATAAATACAAATTGCTACAAATTAAGCATTAAGACATATGAATCAACACTAGATGTAATTCATGAGCACAGATAATTACTAAAGCCCAATAACACCGATTTGGATACAGCATTATCTAAACTTAGAGGCATCCACATTGAAGCCTATTGGATATATTAACTTCTAACGACATAACTCTGCTATCCTTTTTTCCAATACCATGAAGAATTTGAGCAATTCTCAGGCAGTATCACACCCTGAATTCACGACATTTTCTCTGAACTATTCAGGAAATATTCTGGAGATCACAACATTAGGTTCGCTTTCTGTAGAAAATTCTACATTCATAATCCCCAAAGCACACCTTTAAAACTGCAACTAATATATATGTCTTAATATCAATATGTATGGCTTAATATTCTGTAGTTACCGACTCTGATGAGCTGCTACTTGCTGTCTAAAGTGTATATCAGGAAAGATCCTGAGACTAAGTCTAAGCTCAGAAAAAAAAGAAAGGCGAAGAATATTTTTTATTTATTTTTTAAATAAATTTTATTATCATATTCCCCATACAATTGCAACCCCCTTATTTTGACCCCAAGCCCTCCCCTCCCCGCCCCCCAACCCCCATAGAGTGTCTCTGGTTCATAGCTGTTTGTTGATTTTGACTTTCACTTTCTTATAGTTATTCATGTTCCTGGTCCCTTATTTAAGTTTTCTAGATTCCTGCTATGAGTGAGACCATCCGGTATTTTTCTTTTTCTTTCTGGCTTATTTCGCTGAGCATGATCCCTTCCACCTCCATCCATGTTGCTGCAAATTGCATGTGTTTATCTTTTTTGTATGCTGAGTAATATTCCATGGTGTATATGTACCACATCTTCTTGATCCAGTCATCTATTTTTGGGCATTTGGGTTGTTTCCAAAGCTTAGCTATTGAAAACAGTGCTGCTATAAACAAAGGGGTGCAGGTGCTCTTTGGAATTGATGTTTCTGTGTCCTTTGGGTAAATACCTAGGAGTGGAATTGCTGGATCATATGGAAGCTCTATGTTTAGTAGGTCAAGAAATCTCCACACAGCTCTCCTTAGTGGTTGGACCAGTTTGCACTCCCACCAACAGTGCAGGAAAGTTCCTTTTTCTCCACATCCTCGCCAACATTTGTTGTTGCTAGTTTTTTTAATATGTGCCATTCTCACTGGTGTAAGATGGTATCTCATGGTAGTTTTGATTTGCATTTCCCTGATTACAAGTGATGTTGAACATTTTTTCATATGTCTGTTGGCCATTTGCATTTCCTCTTCAGAGAAGTTTCTTTTTAGCTCTTCTGCCCATTTTTTGACTGGATTATTTTCTTCGTTGTTGCTGAGTCTCATCAGCTCTTTGCAGATTTTTGTGATCAGTCCTTTATCATTAGTGTTACTTTCTAATAAAGATTAAAGTGTAATAATAGTCTAACAAAATAAGTTGCATCAATTAAATAAGTGTGTTATTAAATAAGTATAACTACTATTATTTGTATGTAATTTATTTCAAAAGAATGCCAATGTTTAAAATAAACACAAAATATGATTTTAAAAGTGAAAAATTAGGGCCTCCCCTGGTGGCACAGGCGGTTGAGCGCAGTGCTGTGAAGCTGTCCGCAGCCTCAGCAGCGCCGGTTCAATCCCGGCCGGCTGGCGAGGGTCCCACATGGCAAGGCAGACCTCTCCTGTCACGCCCGCTGCTCCCCTCAGCAGTGTATTTCATCAGTCTGCCTGTTCTATTATGCTCCCTGCTCTGTCTCTGGTGAATCCTCTCACCTTCCCGTGCATCTGTCCTGTACTCTGGTTCTTCATAAATAAATAAAAAATAAATCTTAAAAAAATAAATAAAAGTGAAAAATTAAATCCATATGTTTCAGTGGTAAACAAAAAACATGTGCACATACACATGTTTTCATGTATACACAGTCTTTCTGGATGGATATAATGGAAATATTGGTTAGTTCTGGTAGAGACACCTAAGAAACTGGGAGGCCTAAGGCAAGTAGTTAGTTCACACTTCTCATTCATGATACAATTTGGTAGGTGTTACAATGCTTTCTATACTAATACATGACTTTCCCCTAAAAAAAAATTAATAATTTTTTTCAAAGTTAAATGACTAGGATTAAATGGGATTAATCATTACCATAACTTAATGAAAAAGAAAAAGAAAATACATGTCAAAACAATGGATGTAAAGGGGACCTAACATCATTTTCTCTAAGTGAGAAAGCTAAAACAAAAATTAAGAAAAAAATTTTCTCCCAAAGTTAGCAATGAAGTAAGTGATAATAGTTCTAAAATCTAGAACACCCCTATTCTCAATACAATGCAATGTACCATAAAATTCTCACAATTTCATCTTAAGTGTAGAATCGTCAAGAGTTCCACAAAACAGTAAAACTTTCCTTGAAGCTTTTTGTGACTCTGGGTAAGCAATCAGGATTTGACAATAATTTTTACTGATCTGAAAACAGGCAACTCAGAAAGTGAAATCTGGCAAGAGTGATTATTTTTTAAAGCAAGCCCAGGAAGGAGCTGGATTTAGCTCATGAAGGAACTGGCTATTGCCTGCAATTGTCCTTCGAAAGCAAGTGCCAAAGCCAAAGAGCTCATGCCGAAAGTCATAGGCAGAGAAGCAGGAAATTATCCTCTCATTTATTATCTGCTTAGGACTTCTTGGCTGACCTAATTACTACACATCTCCAAAACAACCTAATTATTTAGGGAATTTGGTCTAGAAACAGTTTTACTTCAACTAACCCATGGAATTCATAAGTTGGCTGCCACCCTGAGAAGTCCCCATTAGCTCATCTTCTTCTCCCATTATAGCCTTCCTTGAAAACGTACGTTTGGGCATCACTTGGATTATGTATGTTAGGAAAGTATACCTTTCTCTCAGCAAAAATTGAGCATTAAGAATTTTCCAACATTTAGTAGAAACTGCATTAGCAGGCAAACTTTAATCTTAGATGGGAAATACGAAGAATATTAGGGAAAAAATGGATCCTGAATTGAACTCCCAAATAGTTAAGATATAGAAATAGATATAGGAAGGTAAAGCAGTGGCAGGAATTCAAATATATTACTGGGAAGAGATACTCTATGACCTAAATCAAGCAGTCAGAGTGAGGTCTAAGAACATTCGCTGACATTTTCAAAGAGGAGAAAAAGATAATATGCTAGTGCTTTTTTCATATCATACTCATGTATTAGAAGACAAAAAAATTCTTAACATTTCTTGAAATAAGTAACAAGCAAAAGGAAGAGGCTGCATCAACTAAGTGAAATTTGTCCTTATGTCACTGCCTCTTTTTAAAAGTTATTTCTATAGGATATGAACTATGGTCACACATATAGGATAATTAGATGGGAAGGCAGTATGAAAGGGAACTTTCTTTGTTTTAATAAATTTAGACTTGATTACAATACAAATACTTACTTTTTTAAAGCTTGTTTGTCATATTCTGGAAAGCTTTACCCAGTAATTAAAATTCCTCTTCTGGAATGTGGCAGGATAAAGACGCAAAGACAATATGTTGGCTTTTCTTCTGAGTTTTAATGCCATGGTTTCAAGAGATTTAAATTTTTTAAAATGGGTTTTCTCAGAGGATTTTAACCCCCACTTCTACTCAAAAAGGAAAGTAGTAGTGGTAAAGGTAAAGGCTACTCTAATCTCTGTCAAGCACAAGGAGAGCCACTGTACCCCAAACTTTGTAGAAAGAGAATAGACTCATTCCACATTTGTTAGATGCCATCATGACCTTTGTGAGTCCACTAAGGGTTTACGCAAAACTATGGGCCATCTGCCCAGAGACAACATACACACAAGTCGTGTAATTACAGGGAGTACCAAAACCCAAATTAGGATTCTTCATCATAAAAAAGAATGACAGGTTTATATACTTTCAGCCAAGACAAAATGATATGTGCACAATGTAATGATACTATTTTACTTATTCCACATGAATTCTACACTAAAGATCATTATCACTGGAAACAGAAATACCAAGAATGGGCCACAAATGCCTTACTACAGACATACAGAACTATTAGAACTATTTTCCCAATAACCAATCATATATAAGGGCTCTGCACCCTCTCAGAGGTACTTTATTTATTTATTTATTTATTTATTTATTTATTTATTTATTTATTTATTTTCAATACCAGCAGTAACTAGAGGTTGCTAGTGAGGTTTAGAAATCTCTCTTCTCACCCTGGAGAGAAAGAATGGAGAAAGAGACGTATAAGCGAAATATCCTAGAATACATGGCTATACCCACATGGTGAAAAATGTCCAGTCAGACATTGCTGTGGGTGAAAACCCATTCATAATCATTTAAGCCTGAAACAAAATATATCCAACACACAAACATAAGGTATTTTACATAATTTTAATGTACCTGAATCTCTAAGAATGCAATTAACAAATTAATAAAAACTACACTGTTTTGTTTGCAACTATATCAAGCTTCTTAACCCTTTGGGAAAATCATGTCATAGGTGTCAATACTGCTTGGGGTATTTTAACTGCCAATGAAGTACAACTTTCTCAGCTGGAAAGTACCACAATCTTGGTGATTCTATACATTGTATAGGTGTCAGCATCTGATTATCTCATTACGTCTTCTTGTATGTTATGTTTCCTAGTACATTATATCTTCTAGTAAATGCTTAAACATTTACATGTTGAAGTATATATTATTTTATTCTAAATTACTTCCTTATTATTTTTCATTTATCTTAAGATATTATAATTACTTCTTACATAGTTTACACTAAATATCTATATATCTATACACACATTTTATTTCAGAACAAGGTAAAGAGACCATCAAAACAGAGCATTTACTATAACAAATGGACAGTGAGTCTGAAAGAACTGAGAATCTATGATCTATAGATAACAATATTAAATTTAAATTATAAACAAAACAGAATTTGGTATCATTAAATGGTAATGTTTAAAATTATTTTGAGATGGTATTTCTATTTGTCTCATTATGCCAGAGATTGTGGTTATAATAGCTTCCTCCGCTCAGACCATTATTATCATAGGTTATTCTGGTAACAATCACAAACAGCCAATCCCCTCAACTCAACCCTTGACACGCTATTACCTATGCCAATTTGTACGTATAATAGATTTTGTGAAATTTGATGTGAAAAAGAAGACTGAAATATCATAAAGGACTTGCAAATTCATGAGACATCTCTTTTCTATCAATTTTTCACTGACAACCTTTCCACACAGGTGAAAGTCAGTAATAGTTTCAAACCTGGGCCTTGCCCAGGGTCAAGATTTGACAAGGATTGTCATGAATGAGTGTGAAAAGAGAGGAAAATTGAAAAGGGAGCAAAAAAAAAAGAATTTTGCTCAGGCAACAAGTGAAATAGAACATGAAAAAGATTACCCAGAAACATAACAAACTGAAATACCTACAAACTTCTTGACAAGTCAAAAAATATTACTAATACTAAATTCTCTTAGAAAGTGGCATATAAATATCAATTAATCAACAAAACCTTAAAAAGAACTGATATAGGGCCTCCCTGTTGGTGCAAGGGGTTAAGCACTGCTCTATGAAGCAATCCGCAGCCTCTGCAGCTCAAGTTCAATCCCCAGCCAGCAAGGGAGCTACCCACATGGCACAGTAGACCTCTCCTGACTCACCCGCTGCTCCCCTCAGCAGTGTATTTCAGTCAGTCTGCCTGTTCTGTTCCCCACTCTGTCTCTGGTGAATCCTCTCCCCCCCGCACCCTCGCACCTCTGGCCTGTGCCCCAGCTCTTGTATGCATAAATAAATAAATCTTTAAAAAAAAAAAAAAAGAACTGATTTTTTTTTTTTTTTTTTTTTTTTTGTGGAACCCTCGCCGGTGGCCAGGGATCGAACCAGCACTGAAGAGGCTGCGGGCAGCCTCGCAACCCAGCGCTCAACCGCTGCGCCACCAGGGGAGGCCCCCTATGATATAATTTTAAACAGAAAAATACCCAGGCTGATAAGTATGTACATATGTGCATGCATGCATAACTATATGTTTAAGTATAGATATGTTTAAGTGTAGACAAATGTTATATGAATGGTTAACATTTGAAACCCAATGATCAAAAAGGACTATAAACCAAAATTCCTTGATTGATGAGATATATGAAAATAAATTGAAAGATGAATGAATAGCATGTCCTGCAAGAAAAAAAAATCAATTAAAAAAAAATCAAACAAAGTCAGTGTAAGAAGTAAATATAGAAGGACCAACTCTAAGAAAAAGAACCACAACAGAACTCCTCCTTGGAAAGTATGCTGTAAAACAGAGAGAGAAAATTTTAAATAGCTGCACATGCGAATATTAAAAATATTTTAATCCTCCTAAGAAGCATGTTTTTAATTAGATACTCCCTTTTCTGGTTATATATTTTATTGCAATGGAGGAATTAACTATGACTTAGCTCTTCCCACAACAGCAGCTGTTAGATTTAACTTAGCAGCTTCCTAGTTTATGATCCTCCAAAAACACATGTATATTATGTATTAACATACTTCTTCAAGGGAAAGACCACAGGATTTCTCTATCTCAATTTAGCTAGCTCCTGGGACAATTTACCATATCTCTTCCTATGTTAAAAAGAGAAAGGAAATCCTTTAATCTACTTCATAAATGTTTAACTCTCTAGTTAACATTTTATTCCCTATAATATGCAAGTCAGGAATCCACTTTCTTATCAGCCAAGTAACAATTTATCTGTTCAGAAATGAGGAACAGTTTAAGCCAAACAAGAAAAAACAAATCTAAAATAAATCAGGGTAAGGAAGATGAGGAAGGACAAAGTCACACATTTCAAATTTCAAGGGTGGAAATAAGTATATTCATAATCACTTAGCCAAACTGCTCTATCTATTTTAAACCTTCCATTCATCCATGAAATTTATTTCTTTAAAATATAAAATGGAATGTTAAGAAGGCAGCACTCTGAGAAGCATAAACGCCCTAGTAATTTTTACGAGTGGCTCTTTGGAAAGGCCCACCCATCTGACTCCATCCCCATTTTAAAACTGTGCTGCCCCTAATTAAATACTATAGCCTTCATTTCAAAAGTTGAAAGTAGAACTGCAACTGTTCTCCATATTCAGCACTCAGCATATGGTTGCAAACTCTAAAAGGCCAATTCTGATAAGAAATAGAATGGCTGGGCAAAGGGACAGACTTGAGAATTGTGGAGAGTACTCATTAATCATAGGTGTGACAGAAGCAAGACCAATAAGACTTCCTTATACCTCTACTAAGGGTAACAGATAAAGATCATGTCTTAGACTTAATTCAATAGTGAGCATCCTCATTAACTACCCAAAAAGGGAAGTCAACTGCAATGATTAGAAAGAAAAGCCATCAAAAAATGAACTCTTCTGAGTAAATGAAGCCTGTAAAAAGGCAACCAAACACTTATCTAAAAGACATATAAATGTAAATGAACACGTCACCAAAATAAATCTAATGGTAACTGTCACCAAAGATCTCTTGGGGTTTTTCTAAACTGTGAATACAACTTGTCAAAGAGGGAATAAATGTACCCACTATAATCAAGTAGGACTTGGAGATATTCAAATATAAAGAATAGATATCAGGTTTTTTTCTGTAAGTATACACTGGCTAAGGGGGAAAAAAGAGCTCATTAAAATGTTCAAAATGGACAAATGGCACATTTTTAAGGGACAGAGAGGCAACTATGTTTATCAAAGCTAAAAAACAATTTTATAGTTGAAGATTATATCTTCTATTGCTCTAATACACCCTATAAAAGATGAAAGCTATTGATAATTTTATTGATTTTTCTTCATTGTACTAGAAATCTTAAATGGTAAATGAAAAATTCTTTCATAGTTAAAAGAATAAATTTGTAGAGCCACAGTTAACTGAAACATCACACATTGAAAGACTTGGGTTTCTAAATCACAAAAGTTCCACACAGTGAAATGTTGACTAGGAATGACTACAAAAGAGTTAATTCTGTGTGACCCACTAACCACCTTCTTCATGTGATGGTATACACAGCCCCAGTGAGTAGTGTGAAGTCTAAATAAGCTTATAGGCAAAAGTTTCAGATATAGGGCCTCCCCGGTGGCGCAGCGGTTGAGCGCTGGGTTGCGAAGCTGCCCGCGGCCTCTGTGGCGCCGGTTCTATCCCCGGCTGCTCTCCGGCCACCGGAGGAGGGTCCCACATGGCGCTGCTCTCCGGTCACCAGAGGAGGGTCCCATATGGCGCGCAGACCTCTCCTGCCGCCCACTGCTCCCCTCAGCAGTGTACTTCGGTCCTTCTGCCTGCTCTGCTCTCTGCTCTGACTCTGGTGAATTCTCTCACCATCCCGCGCTTCTGACTGTACCCAGTGCATGTATAAACAAAACAAACAAATAAATAAATAAAACATGCCTCTATTAAAAAAAAAAAAAAGAGTGTAGCTATCTTGTTTAAAAAAAAAAAGTTTCAGATATACAGAGTTAGTATGTATTTTAACTAGCCTCTAGAGGTAGCAGTTGCGGCTGTTGAGATCTTGCAGGCCACATTAAATATAGAACATCTCACATCACAAATTTTAGAATAAGACAGAAAGTGGGAATGGAATATATCCCACCAAAAATTAGGAGTGACCTCTCACAGATTACCAGTGAAAACTTGTGGTTACAAATTGAGCCTTTATCAAGTATTTTAAGGAAATAACCTCTAGAAATTTGGTTGTGCAAAGGAAAGAAATATTTCTGGTGATGAATGATATTTCTGATAAGTTTTCTCCTTGGGGATCCATCTATCTACAAATAAAACATATGTAGTATTTTGTCAGTAATAAGTCTACTTTCAGCCTGCAGTTTTCATTGTTTTGTCACAGATCTAAAATAAGATTAAATCTTAGCTATTTGTGTGCTATCTCTGATTTTGACTTTAATAAATGTGTTTTTTAGAACAGCAAAGAGTGTCTAAGTTTGAAAGTGCACAGGATTTTATGAAGACTGGAACATATGCAGGTGGGCGCATAAGGAATTTTGTGCCCATTTTGCCAGAAGCGGAATGCCATCTGCTTGTGTCATGAATCAAGCTAACCCTCGGCAGTTTCCAAAGTTGACAAGAAAATCTGGTTGTTTGGTTAACATTGAAAACATACTCTAAATCCAAGATGAACTGTTATTTTAAAAAAATGCTCTTAGAGGGCTTAAAATTTCTTTCCTCTTAAAAGCAGCTGTCTGTTTTTATATCCTTTCCTGATACAACTTCTTTACAAAGAAAAATTGAATTATGCAAACCACTGAAAATCTATTAGATTCATTATCTGAATAATAAGTTCATTTCTTTTACTGGAAATTATTTCTAGCTTACATAGTAGAGACACAAATAAGAAGGAAAAAATACAGGAAATTCACTTACATGACTATCCTTCACAATAGTCACAGGAAAATACAAATCTTCATTCTCTCATTCTATTACATTTTACCTAATTTAAACTTCAAGTCTTCTGGGCAGGAGTAATGTTCACTATCATTTTGCTATTGTGTTTAAATGACATAAAATACCAATACCTAGTGGCTTATTCCCATTTTAACTTTAAGTGTATGTTACTAAAACCCTTTAGAAAATGCTAAAGATGAAAATTACTTGGTTTGATACTGGGGTTTGGAGGTATCTCACTGGATATATCAATTATGAAAAGCTGTTATTTATTTAGAATAAAAACTGGAAATACCTTCCTCAGAACAGAAGCTAGAAAGAGCTATTGTAAAATTCAGTAAAAATCCATGTAAATGACTAAAAAGCAACTTCCATCCACTGATTTTTAAATTTTTTAAACTCTGAATAAACATATTAATGATGCAATAGCTACCTTTATGTCTTTTAAAACTACATAGAATATCTTAGTCACATTTGAGGGTACCTCCTGATTTTAGTTTCACGAGGATATCTGTCATTTCATAGAAAAGTTTCATTTTAAAATTGTTGCAATTTGGGTAATATGCTCTGAATTTTTCCTAAGTACATTAATTTAAAAATTCATAAGTGGTCACACTATTGTCACACAGCAATTATTTTCACACTTAGCAATACTGAAGTTGATCACAAGCACATGAGCCATTAAAAAAGATTCCTCTAATCTGCCTTGTTTCTAGCACATTTAGAAAACAAGGTCTTGTTTTGCTATCAGGAAGATGAAAACATAAGTTTGGCTCTGATCAGATAAAACTTACAGGATACAAAGTTTGCTGACACCTGCAATCGAGAGGGGTAAAGTGTGTTTGGTGGGTTATGTGTGTATGTATAGGTGCATGCACTATGAATATATAATTTTATTATATCATTTATAAGTAAAGTCTTTAAAGTGTACAGACCAATTATTAGGTTAATTTTTGTCATGGTTAACAAACGAGTGAGTAAGGCAATCCTGGATAAGACATACTGCCTCCGTACCTCAGTTTCTTCTTTAGTAAAACTAGGGAGAAGGTTTGATTTGGTTTACAAGGCTCCTTTCAATTTAAAAATGAAAGAACCATTGAATATCAATTACTAGAAACATAACAGTAAATAAAATATAGTTCTGACTATAAGGCTAATCTGACAATAAACACCATATTTACTGTTCCAAACTTCCCACGCACATACAGTGCACACACAGGTATTTATGAAATGTTTGAAGAATAAAAGCATATGTTCTGAAAAAACTTAATACTTTGGTCTCATGAAGTAGGAAAAATAAATGGCAATACATCATTCAACCAAAATAAGTAATATATCAAGCACAGAATTTCCCAAGAACGAGCTTTTAGTAGCATCCCTAATAAGCAGTCAGTCATGCATAAATAAAAATAAAATAAATCTTTAAAAATAAATAAACAAAAAAGAAAAGAAAAAAATCCTGAACTCATAATGGAAAATTATCTCACAACATTTGATAGTTTATTGTCAGGAAACCATTTGAACAGGAAGAGAAATAAGATTTAGTCACCAAATACACAAACACACACAATACTACTTATCATTCTAATTCTTGCTTAGATGCTTAGTAATTAAATCATTTCTCTTGAAGATTTTGGACTTGTTCATTGGAATGAGACAGATTTTTGAAAAATGACAACAACAAAATGCATCAATCTTTCTTATTTCTGGCATAATAATGATTGACAAAATAGAAGAAAGATCTTATAATTGCATCCTGAACTCAGAGAAACACCCCATTTTCATCTATCTCACCAAAATAAGAGGTCAGTTAATAAACAGCATTGGGGAAGGCAAGTACTAATACCTATTTCTATTACTTGTCCTATCATTCTTTGATAACACATTTTTTATCCTTTTTATTTTGAAGTCATTTCAGAATTATAGAAAAGCTGAAAGAATTGTACAAAGAATTCTCATCTACTCTTCACCCAAATTCCCCAAATGCTGACATTTTACCACATTTTATCATTCTCCCCTCCCATTTTAATAAACACATGAAAAAAAAATAAAATATTTAGGAATAAGATTAACAAAATAAAGACTTTTATATTGAAAACTATAAAATACCATTACAAGAAATAAAAGATGATCTAATAAATGGAAAGACATCCCAAGTTCATGGACTGGAAAATTTATTATCGTTACAATGTTAATACTCCCTAAGTTGGTCCTCATGTTAAACGAAATCCCATGAACATTCAGGCTGAATTCACTTTTATAGAAATTGACAAGTGGATTCTAAAACTCATATGGAATTGCAAAGGACTTTCAAATAGCTAAGACAATCTAGAAAAAGAAGGCCAAAATTAGAATACCTATACTGCCCAATTTCAACCTTTACCACAATGCTACAATTAAAAAATTAAAATTAAATAAAACTGTGGTACAGTCACAGGCTTGATATATAAGTTAAGGGAACAAAAATAAACTCAGACTTTTGTGAACATTTGATTTTGACATGGGTGCCAAGACAACTTTATGTGGAAAAAAGGGTCTTTTCAACAAATAGCGCCTAAATAACAAGATACTTACACGCATGGTGGACCTTATCCCTCACATCATAGGCAAAAATCGATTCAAAATGGATCTTCATATATTATAGATATTAACTCCTCATCAGTATAATGATAAATGGCATTAAAATATTTTCTCCCATTCCACAGACTGCTTTTTTTCACTTTCGTATAAATCTCGAAGATAAAACCATAAAAGTTTTAGACGATAACACAGGCATATTTCTGCATGATACTGGAGTAGGCAATGGTTTCTTTGACATGACACCAAAAGCACCAAAAAAAGAAAAAAGAAATATGATTTCATCTAAATTTAATTTTTTGCACTTCCAAAGAAATCATCAAACAAGTGAAAAGGCAGCCTGCAGAATGGAAAAAAAATATTTTCAAACCATTGGATAAGATCTACTATCCAAAATATATTAAGAAGTCTAACAAATCACCAACCAATTAAAAGAACAGGCAAAGGATTTGAATAAATGTCTCTCAAAAAGAAAGATATAAAACGACATAAAGATTCAAAAATTTTCATGTTAGTGTTATGCATAACAATCAAAAAGTGGAAGTAAACCACCTGTCCATCAACTGATAAATGTGGTATATTCACACAATGGAATATTATTCAATCATAAAAAGGAATGCTGTAATATGGATGAACCTTGAAAACATAATGCTAAGTGAAATAAGCCAGGCACAAAATGCCACATGGTATGATTCCATATACATGAAATGTAGGGAAGAGACAATTCCATAAAGACAGAAAGCAAATTAGTGGTTGCAGGAGACTAGGAAAGAGGAAAATGAACAGTGACTATTAATGCATAGTGGGTTTCTCTTTGGGGTGATAAATGTTCTGGAATTACATAGTGATGCTTGCACAAATTATTGTACAATATACTAAAAACCACCTAACCATGCAACCATGCATTTTAAAAGAATGAGTTTTATGTGAATTATATCTCATTTTTTTAAATTATTTGAGACACAAAAACATACTGTGTTTGAGACCTGAAAATAGAAAAAAGATTATAGCAGGAAGACACCTGATGAAACCTTCAGCTGCCTGGAACAAAGAGGAAAAAGAGGCCAGAGCAGAAGTCCAACAGAGTATCAGACGGCAGCATCAAATTCTTTGGGGAACTAATTCTGAATGATGAACATGTTAAATACAATTAGTCTCATCCAGTATCATTTCTCATTCTTACAAAAGAAGTCTGGTTACTCCCTGTCCTTTCTCTAACTGGGGCCAATCCCTCACATTACTGAAAGCAATCAAGATACCTTTCAAAAAGTTCCAAAAGTTAGGTTTTTTGCTGTCTGAGCAGCCTTTCTTCATTACACAGGATTAGTAAATGCTTACTCAATAGATTTAATATAAACAGGATCCCATTATTACCAGTCTGATCCTGATCTCATTTCATGAATTTTGTTATTAAAAGAAAATCTAGCTTTTGAACTATCTTATAAAGTCATAATTTTATAGCTATTATTTATTAAGCTGTCATTTTTTTTTATTTTCCCTCTACACAAGTACTACTGTAGCTTTCATATACATAGAACAATTTTCCCAAAGAATGATTGGAAATTTAAAAGTTCTGAGTATTCTGATTTTGGCTTTGGATATACACATCCAAGGTGGTATTCCATGGAATATATGACAAAGGGAAAAAAAAAAAAAAGATTTTCTTAATTTCCAATACTTGTGTAATAGTAAGACCATTGTAGAAAAAAAGACAGTCAGATATGCAAATCAGTTTGCTTCAAAAATTTCCTGCAACACTTTTTTATTTTAATTTTATTTTCTAGAGCATCTAATAACTGTAAGCTGTACGCAGACTGTCTGATCAGTCAAGACAAAGTCTTGGCACTACTTTGAAATAAGATATGCTAGCCTACCCTCCTGTATTATGTGACTGGCCTAGTTAGAGGACATATACACATGACATTACAAAAGACATGGTCACCATGAGTGCTATTGTGTCATCACCTCAGGAGTGAAGTTTCTTGTAGCAATGATATGCATGCTAAATTAAAAAGGCTGAAATATGAAGGATAATGAATTTTAAACAATACCCAAGATAACCAATGTAAGCCCAACTTGCACCATTTAGTCAGAAACACTAAAGAACATAAGCTTAAGCTAACACTATTTTAAAACTAAGAATAAACTTCTAAATTGTTTTCTGTTATTTATATTTTAACTTCAAGTTACAGTTTACCTTTTTTGTTCAGTATTATCAAGACTTTTTAAGGGCCTTGTTTTGCCCTTATTGAGCTTACAAAAATAAATATTACCCAATAATTTAAACCTTAGAATCTACAAGTCATCAAGAAACATTTTTATTACAATTCTTAATAGTTACAAAAAGTCCCATGCTCTAAGCCCTCAGAAATATCAAAGTGAAATGGATATGTATTAAAAGTACCACCAAGAAAAATTTTAAGGGAGAAATATACTTACATATTTCCATAGAGAGTAAATTGGGAATCTGAATTACAACAAAAGAATACTTGGGATCAAATAAGGCACTACTAAGATTTTGAGAAAGCTACCATGATCCTGGTGGTTCTTTCATTAACTATGTCTACAGTAAGAATCACTACAATTTATGGCATACCTACTATGTGTAAATGCTACATATATACTGTGTCATTTAATCCTTAAAAATATTTTCCTGTTTAAAATATGTGGTAAATAAAACCTGTTCAACTACTCTGTCCAAGGACACACAGAAAGCACAAGGCAGAGCAAGATTTTGAACCCAAGTTAGTCTAATTCCTAAACTCTAGTATGATACCCGATCATCTATTTTTCTAAGACAGAGATACAAACTAAAATGCCATCAAACTCAAGTTGTCAAATGTAGTTAAAATAACATGTTGTTCTCAGGGGCTGAAACAAATAGAAAATAAGGTGTTTTTGCAAACAAACCCACACCAATCTATCTAATTTGGACTCTTCACATGTGTGATGCAAGCATAATATAGCAGTCAAAAAATATGTCCACTGGTCACCGACCTGTGGGCCCACAGAGAAAAATTCACCATTTGAAAATCAACAGAAGATGGAAAGAGATTAGAGTGAGAAAGTATTGTTTGAAAAATCAAGTAGGGTTGAACTCATCATTAAGGAAGTCCAGAAAACATTTTTAAATGGTAACTTTACTTTTGAACTTTATATACAAATCTTGTGGCAACAGTACATTTGGTAGCAAAGTATTGTTTAATACTTGTAGTCCCCTACGTGTATATAAGGCATTTCCAAAGATGCATTTGAAGGTCAAATCTATACAAGTCTGAAAATAGAAATATATGCTATAATGGGGGCTACCATGTTTTCAAAGTATTAAAATATATAATCAAATCCCTAATTAAGATTTTCAGGATGCTACCTATCACACGATTACCACTCTTACATCAAAACCAGCAACCCAGGGAAAACCACATAGGCACCTCAGCTCTCTGCAACCTTAGGAATTAGAACCAGGTATTTCTCCTCACAGGCCTACTGTTCTTTCATTGACCAAGACCCATTTCCTACAAGAGCCAAAACCAGGCGGAAGATGGCAGAGGGATGACAGAAAGGGGAGGGCTGGACATGCGGGAACCCTGGGAAGATGTGCACCACTGTTAGTAAACAGTCTAGGCTCTGGCTGCACAGTGATCCAGGGAAGCACCTGGCAATCTTGGATTTCTGGGAGGTTGCCTCCCCTAGGCAGGACACAGTGAAAATATTTAGACCACTACCAGCTCAAACACGTAAACTGAAAAACACTGTGAACAATGTGGGGCGAGTAATGCCACAATGCAATAATCAAGATTCAAGAAACAGAATATGGGGCCTCCCCGGTGGCGCAGCGGTTGAGCGCTGGGTTGTGAAGCTGCCCGCGGCCTCTGCGGCACCGGTTCGATCCCCGGCTGTCCCCTGGCCACCGGAGGAGGGTCCCGTATGGTGCACAGACCTCTCCTGCCGCCTCAGCAGTGTACTTCGGTCCTTCTGCCTGCTCTGCTCCCCGCTCTGGCTCTGGTGAATTCTCTCACCCTCCGCGCTTCTGACTGTACCCAGTGCTTGTATAAATGAATAAATAAATAAATCTTTAAAAAAAAAAAAGTTAAAAAAAAAAAGAAACAGAATATGAAAGATTCAACCCCACATGCAGAGAAGGAGTTCAGCAAGTCAATATAATGTTCAAAAAATAGGAATTTTTATGAAAGTCAAGGCCTGCCAAATATGTACTCTCATTTTATACACACCAAGATATCCAGTGACTATTAACTCCCATGCCAGGTATTATAAAAAGAAATGATACACATGAGGTTTTTGGACTAACCAGAATTACTGATTTATAGACATTCATGAAATGACATTCCTAGGAATTCTGCAAATGATCATATTTTTCAATCTGTTCCAACATTTTATTTTATTAGAAAGTATTATCAATCTATACAGCACTGTATCAATTTTTTTTTTACTTTATTTTCCCCTTTATCCTAAACACTGTTTTTTAAATACAGACTTATTGAGGTAACAATGATTTACAACACTATATAGGATTCAAAGGTATAGGATCACACTTCTTCAGAAGTATTTACCTACCATCAAGGTGCCCATAACCTTCTCCCATAATTCCCTAGCACCCTCCACACTTTGCTCTGCTCACCCCTTACCAATGATATTTTTCATGATGATTTTTTAAGAATAGCATGTATTAGGAAATCTAATAATGTTTGATGCCTTTAACTCATGTTTTCTTTTCTCTGCCTAATCAACAGGGCTGGTTAAATGCCAAGCATACAAATAAATCCTTCACTGTTATATACAGAATAGTTGAGTGGTTTGAAATAAGTCTAATACTTTAGCTGACACTAGTAATTTAGCCACTCTAATTTTGCGTATATTTCTTTCAAATAAAAAAGTATGCAACTGAGCACAGCTGACATTCTGACAATAAAAAACAAAAATCCCACCCCAGTTTAGTATCATAATCACTAAATTTCCACATTAATTGCATCATATTCTAAGTTTCTTGATTACAAAGAATCCACTAAACCAACACATTACTCATAAGCATGCTAGAACTGCTTGATATAACAATAAGGGAAGAAGGCGGAAATCATACAATACTTAATTGGAGATGAATGGTTTTTATATTGTGTAAAATGAAAATTGTTTTCAGGTAAATGAGAGAAAATTCTCAAAGCAACCAATAATTTAAATCACAGTTGTTCTTAAATAGCTTGATATATTTGTATTTATGTATGTACTTTCAGCAGCAAATATGAATAACTTGGTAGCTCAATCCCAGTATTTAATTTACCTTAAATGAATCCACTTTTAAACTTGCACTTAGAAATTCTGAGGCTTCAAGTTTCTATTAAAAGGGAGTAATTATGAGCTCCCAGCAGTGAAGTAAATATTACCTGAGCAGAACTTCTTGAAATCCTCTTTGCAGTTAAATACTTAGTAAATCATCAAAACACTTTTTTACAAAAGGTTTCTGGAAAATATGAATCCAAATAGCAGATTATTAACTACCAGGAAAGTGATGGGATCTTGGTTCTTGGATATAGATGTAATAGGATGTAACTAAGTTGCTCCTTGTATAAAAGAGAAGTATAATATTCTCAACAAATTCCTGTAGAGAAAATTCTCACACTTTGTTAATGGAGTCACCAGTGGCAAAATCACTGTTGGGGATTTTAAGTAGAACTGAGAGGGAAAGCCCAACATATTCACATACTCTGAAGAGAAAGAAAAAATTAGACTGGCAAGATGACAGTGATCCAGCAAGATCTGTCTCCTGTGTTATAAAAGACGCAGGAGGCTGCTTTAGAAATGACTAAAAAAATACCCTGGAAGACAGTGATAGATTTTTTTTTTAAGTTAACATGTAAATTATAAAACAATAGGATGTCACCACCACACTTGTAAACCCCCCCTTTTTTTTCTTCAGGTTTATAATGTACTGAGTGAGCTGTGTTTTTCAACGAGTGGGGGGCTTGGAGATTCCGAGAAAATGTCTTAAATTTCAAAAATAAAGGGAAAGTTTATCAGCGGAATATACCTAAGTCATAATTATGAAATTTTGTGAGAAGACAAAAAAAGTATGCAACCAGGGGCCTCCCTGGTGGCGCAAGGGGTTACGACGCAACCTATAAAGCTCTTCGTAGTCACTGAAGCACAAGTTCGATCCCTGGCCAGGGAGATGACCCACATGGTGCAGCAGACCTCTCCTGACTCGCCTGCTGCTCCCCTCAGCCAGTGTATTTCATTCAGTCTGCCTGTTCTGTGCCCCACTCTGTCCTGGTGAATCCTCTCACCCCCTGTATCTCTGGCCTGCACCCCAGGTCTTATAAAATTTTTTTTAAAAATCTTTTTTTAAAAAAGTATGCAACCCAATGACTCTGACTCAGAATAGAGATGATGTCAAACAGTTTATGTATGTCCTGAGATCTTCTAATTATCTCTGAGAAATCAAGGTCCTGTTTCCTGGCAGAGTATCTAGATTATCTGGCCAAAGTTTTGTTAATATTTACAGGAGTGGATTTCAGTGTAGAAAAAACCTAAATCAACAGAACCAAAATGAATAACTCTATTTCTCTGAACAACTACAACTGTTCAAAATCTGGGTGTTCTCTTTCCTTTATTTTATACCTTATAATTAATCAATTACTAAAAACTAATAAACCTTGTCAAAAATGTTTATCTCATTAAAATAGCCTCAAAGTATTTCCTCAAGCATTAACTAATTATGGTATACATTTAATATGTGTACTCAAATTCTGAGAGCTTAATTCTAGTCCCACTGAATGTTGGCTGGATTTAGTGGTTTGCTTCTATAGAACAGACCATGGAAAGCAATTTGCAGTGGAGAAACCTGGCATACACCACTTCACCAAATGTTCAAATCTCACATCACCAGTGAGTGGTAAGTCATGTTATCACATGCCCCTTGATATGTCATAATAGTTCTTTACATCTGTGGTATTTTCCCTCAAAATGCATAAGACCAGTCAAATCATAAGAAGATATCCAAATTGAGGGAAATTCTACAAAATATCTAAAATAACTCATCAGTATATCAAGGAAAGCTTGAGAATGTACCACAGATTAGGAGAGATTAAGTAGATACAGCATCTAAATGCAATATGGCATCCTGGATTGCAACATGGGACCATAAAAGGGGTACTAGTGGGAAACTTGATGACATTGTTTCCAATAAAAGTTTAGTCAGTGGTATTTTAGCAATGTTAATTTCTTCATTTTGACCTACAGTTAAATAAAATGTTAACACTTGGGGAGGCTAGTAAAAAGGCATGCATGGGATCTCACTGTACTACTTTTGCAACCCTTATATAAATCTATAACTATCTCAAACTAAAGATTTTTTTCCCAACTGCTTAACCATATCATCCCTTACTTTTAGAGAGCTATCATTTTAGCTCATAGGTCTTTTCACTATTACTTAACTTTTCCAGATCCCCATCTTTAGAATCTGCTTTTTCCAGTTCATCTGGTCCACAAAGAAGGATCGATCTTAAGAATTTATATCTTCTCCTTACTCAAAAACTACAGACTTTCCCACTCAATAAAAATAAATGGCTCCTCAGTGCCTCAATATTATTTAAGAATAATAATAATATTTAGCATATTGGGCAATAACGGGGAACTTAAAGGAGAGCAGTAAGGATTTTACTTTTAAAAATATGTATAACCAGGGCCTCCCCAGTGGCGCAGCGGTTGAGCGCTGGGTTGCGGAGCTGCCTGCAGCCTCTGCAGCACCAGTTGGATCCCCGGCCACTGGGCGAGGGTCCCACATGGCACGCAGACCTCTCCAGCCGCCCGCTGCTCCCCTCAGCAGTATGCTTGGTCAGTCTGCCTGTTCTGCTCCCCGCTTTGGCTCTGGCTCTGGTGAATTCTCTCGCCCTCCCGTGCTTGTGACTGTACCCAACACTTATATAAATATAAAAGAAAGAAATAAATCTTTTTTTAAAAAAAAGTATAACCATGCTAGATAAATATTTATTTTGTGTTTTTATTTTATTTCCCATCACTTTACTGAACTTTTTTTTTTTTTTTTAAAGAACAAGCAGACCGACGAAATACACTGGTGCGACAGGAGAGGTCTGCCGCACCATGTGGGACCCCCGCCGGTGGCCGGGGATCGAACCGGCGCCGCAGAGGCTGCAAGCAGCCTCGCAGCCCAGCGCTCAACCCCTGTGCCACCAGGGGAGGCCCACTTTACTGAACTTTTAATTAAAAACAATTTTAATAAACTAGGTTCAGTTGACTCCTTTGTTCTTGAAATATGTAATCATTTCTTACATAAGAAAAGATATTTTTGTATTTCTCAATATTTATACCAGCTTCTAACAGTTTAAGAGTCTAAATTAGTTTTGTTTTCACTTAAAAGTATTAACTTCTTGACAATTACAACTGACATTATAAAAAGGCACAATAAACAGGGCCTCCCAGGTAGCACAGTGAGTTAACTGCAGTACTGTGAAGCTGTCCGCAGCCTCTGTAGCACGGGTTCAATTCCTAGCCAGCCAGGGAGATTCCCACATGGCGTGGAAGACCTCTCCTGTCTCACCCACTGCTCCCCTCAGCAGTGTCTTTGGTCCATCTGCCTGTTCTGCTGCCCACTCTGTCTCTGGTGAATCCTCTCACCCTCCCAGGCCTCTGGCCTGTACCCCAGCTCTTGTATAAGTAAAAATAAAAATAAAAAATCTTTTAAAAAAAATTTTTTTAAAAAGTCACAATAAACACACAGCTCACACAGCTGACTCAGAAGAAGAAAATGGGTAACAGAATTTCTGTATCTTATCAGAATGTATACAGCAGCTTAACTCATAATTACCAAAACCTGGATCCAACCAAGATGCCCTTTCATAGGTGAATGGATGAAATGTGGAGCATTCAAGCAATAAAAGATTATTCACCTCCAAAAAGAAACGAATTATGAAGATATGAAGAAGACACAGAAGAATCCAAAATGCCTATTATTAAGTAAAAGAAATCAATCTAAAAAAACTACTTGATGGTGGTGTATAAACTCAGGTTTACTGCAATGCAATGAGATGGTCATGAAAACAGAAGGTCTGCATCTTGCCTTTTTTACTGTAATTTGATATACACAGCATTAAAAGTACTGACACATGAGATTTTCTGCCTTAGTATCTCTGATCACTTGAAATTATTTGGGTCATTGGTTAAAAGCAATATGACAATTAAAAATAGTAAAGGGAGATGATTTTAAAAATCCTAAATTATATTAAAACAGGAGTCTTCTATATCTTTAAAAAAATTGTTACTAATGAGTATTATAAAATTGTCCACAGATTCCAATTCAACCTATTTCCCATGTATTTCACAAATTTACATTTGAATATACATTCCCAATATTTGAGTCTACAAAGTCAAATATAAAAAGATCAGTGGTTGAGTGAGGCAGAGCAATAGGCAGGTCACAGGATTTTCAGTGTAGTAAAAATACTCTTGTATAGTATTATGATGATGGCTACATTATTATACACTTCTCTAAACCCACAGGATGTACAACACCAAGAGTGAACCAAATGTAGACTGTGGATTTGGAGTGACCTATATAGGTCCATCCTTGGCTATCACTGTCAAAAATACACCACTATGGTGTTTGATATTGTCAGCAGAGAAGGCTATAAATGTATTGGGGGCAGGGGATATAGGATAACTCTCTGAACCTCCCTCTCAATTTTCCTGCAAAGCTAAAACTGCTCCCAAAACTTTTAAATTATATTTAAATTATAGTTAATTAATTATAATTTAACTTTCAAAATTATATTTAAATGTATTATACACATACATACACACACACCCCGCAATCTTATACCTGATTCTTTTTCATAACTCTTTCAGTTGATTATTTTGTTTTCTTTTTTCTTTTCATTTGACCTTTTAAGTCAATTAAACCCTAGTATCCATTTCATCTTGGTAACTCATATGGCTTCCACTGAAATTTTATCTTTTGCCACAGTACCACAGATGTGAGAAAGGGCACTGATGAAATTAAAAAAAAAACTGAGGTATGGACCTTACTCTGTTTTTAACCACAACACTTCTCCAAGTTTCAGATTCTTCATCTCTAAATGATTCATAGTGTTTCTACCTCTAACTTTTTACAATTCTCATTTGGTGACTGGCACAACTAAAATAAATGTGAAGGGGTTACGGGATAATGGTGATAAAGTTTGCATACTTCTAAATTTTTATAAATTCCCCCCATAAAAACAGAACTAGAATACCTAAACCAATAATTCACAGACAATATCTATAATAGAACTAAATATATGATTCATATGAACCTCAAAATGAAAGCAAACAAGGAAATAACACCAACTGCAAAACACATATAACCAAAGATTCCATTTCAACACAAACAGACTTTAACATATACTGGCACACACTTTTACAAACATGCAAGATTCTGGGGAACACTGTTCCTTTGCCCCTCACTGAAAACATACTATAAAATGGCAGTGTCCAGTAGGAAAAGCTGCAATGATGGAAAAGTTCTCTTCCTACACAGTCCAATTTAGTAATTACACACCACATGACTACTAAGCATTTGAAATGTGGCTAGTATAATTAAGAAACTAAATTTCAAATTTATTTTAGCTAAGTTAAACAGCTGTTTTGGCTGAATTTTAATGGTGAAGCTATAGAATGAGCACTAAACAACTCAAATGACAGGCAAAGACAACTAATAAATAAAAGACAGAATCAAAATGAATAAATGAGTCAATGAATCAACTGACTGTAGGTCTACCAATGGCTGATTACATCCCCAAAAGAGAGATAATTATATGCTATGTGACTCCTGATGGAAGTACAAAGTAACTTTAGTGGTCTTAAAACATCTCTCCAAATGCAGTGTTACAAATAACCAATAAGCACAAGTAAAGATGCTCAACATCATTATAGTCTTTAGGGAAAAGCAAATTACAACAAGTATATTATTTCTCACCAACTAAAATGACTATAATCTATAATCAAAAAGTCCATATTAACAAATGTCACTGATGATGTGGAGAAACTGGAACTTTCACACACATAGCTGGTTGGAATGTAAAATGGTATAGCCATTTTGCAAATTAACTTACCAGATTTTTGTAAAAGTTAATTATAGAATTATAACATTCTACTCTTTGTGACACAGGAGAAATGAAAGCATGTATGTACAAAAACCTGCCCGCAAGAGATCATAGCAGAATTTATCTTCTTTATTTTATCCAGTTTTACTGAGATATAATTGGCATATCAGTCCAATGTATACACCATAATGATAACATATATTTTGCTAAAAGATTGCCACAATAAGTTTAGTTAACATCAATCACCTCACAGTTACATTTTTTTTTATCATGAGACCTTTTAAGATCTACTCTTTTACAACTTTTAAATACGCAATCTCTTAGCAACTTTCAAGCATACAAAACAATATTGTTAACCTTAGCCATGAATGCATATTACATTCCCTGTCTTATTTTACACCTAGAAGTCTTTACCTTTTGTTGACCTTCACTCATTTCCTTTATACCCTCCCCCTACATAGGCCTTTGCCTCTGGTAAACCACTAATCTCATCTCTGTATCTAACCTTTCTTTTTTTCAGATTCCACATAAAAGTAACATCATACAGTGTTTGTCTTTCTCTGACTATTTCACTTAGCACAATGTCCGCAAATCCATGTTCAGGAAAATGGCAGAATTTCCTTCTTTATGGCTGAACAATATTCTTGTGTGTGTGTGTTTATGTGTGTGTATGTGTGTATGTGTGCATGCGTGTGTGTATACCACATTGTGTTGCTCCCATGTCTTGGCTATTGCAAATAATACTACAGTGAATGTGGGAGACAGGTATCTTTTCGAGATAGCTATTTCTTTTGGCTATAAGCCCAAAAGTGAAATTGTTGGATCATATGGTGGTCCTATTTGCCATAGTTGCTACACCAATTTTCATTCTACCAATAGTGTACAAGAGGACCTTTGTCTCTGCATACTCAACAGCACCTGTTACCTCATGTGTTTTTGATACTAGCCACCCTAACATGTATGAGCTTATATTGCATGAGGTTATATCTCATTCTGGTTTTGCTTTTCATTCAATAATTTCACAATTATTGATGTTAAGAAACTTTTTCATGTACCTATTGGCTATATGAATGTCTTTTTTTTTGTGGAAAAATGTCTGTTCAATGTCTGTCCACTTTTTAATCAGATTTTTGTGGCTTGTTTTTGTATTGTTTTATTTTGTTTTGCTATGGAATTATATGAGGCAATGTTATTATTAGCCAAAAAATAAGTATATGAACTGGCAAACAGTCAAACAAATTGTGATATATTTATATACTAGAATGCTATTTAGCAATAAAGAATATGCTCAGTAAAAGAACTTAGATATAAAATAGCACATTTTAAGATTCCATTTATAAGAAATGTCAAAAAGAGTCATTCTGTAGAGTCAGAGTAGATTAGTGGGTGGGGAAATGGGGCATGATTATAAATGAGTAAGGTTTCTTTTTACTTAGGATGAGTTTTCTAAAATTAGACTGGTGGCCTAGGGGTTAAGTCTCAGCACTATCACTGCATGGTCACCATGGTGGCCTGAGTTTGAACCCCAGCCAGGGAGCTAACCCATATATGGCGCAGCAAACCTCTCCTGTCTCGCACACTGCTCCCCTTAGCAGTGTATTTCAGTAAATCCACCTGTTCTGCTCCCACTCTGTCTCTGGCAAATGCTTTCTCCCCCTGCACCTCTGGCCTACACCCCAGTTCTTCTACACAACAATAAATTTTAAAAATTAAAAATAAATAAAGTTAGACTACCAAAATAATTATGTAACTATAAATATACATGAATTGGTCACTTACACCAGTATATTTTATATTATGTATATTATACCTTAATAAAGTTATTTTTAAAAAGTCTTACAAGAAAGTATACATCAAAATAAATCTGTGGATCTAACTACAAATTATTTAGGAAGTACAGGGGCAAGAGGAACATATTAATGAAAGTCAATGAAACCTTAGTGATGCGATCAGCATAGTCCAGACTACAATAAATTATAAAAGACAATCATGTTGTTTCTTGAACAAAAATATTACGGGGGGAGAGAAATAGTGGGAAATCAAAAAAAATTAAAAATATAAATAAATCAACAACTGAAATGGAAGTTATCTGGATCACACCCAAATAAACTAAATGTGAAATGACATTATGAAATAGGAAATATAACTACTGATTAAATAATTAGATTATTTATAAGAGATGATTAATTTGAAGATACATGATATTTCAGAGAGTTCTTATCTTTTATAAGTACATATTGCAAATATTAACAGATTAAAAGACGTATGGGATTTGCTTCAAAATAATCTGAGTAGGTGTGAGGGGGAAGAGAACAGATATAAATGAAATAATATATGCAATGACTTTATTGCTGTTGAAACTGACTGATGGCTACATGAGATCACTGGCATTATATTTTTGCATCCTTTGTGTGTTTGAAATTTGTTATTAAGAAAGGTTTAATTTTAAAGATTCAGACAGTTCTTCTGTCTGAATATCAAACTATCCCAAAACAAATACTTTTAGAAAATCATCTACTAGTCTTATTGTATCTGTGAAGAGTTCAGCTAGACAATTCACTTGGGATCTTTCATGTAGTTACAGTCAGATGCCACATGCTACACTCAAATAAAGATAGGATTGATTATAAAAGATCAATTTGTACAGTATCACTCACCTGACTGGCAAATTGGTGCCAGCTGTTGATCCACATAGAGTTTATTTTACCTCTGACACCAAACATATGGTATCTTTCCCAAATCCAATTCTCCAATTCCCCAACACCTACCATGTGTCTAACAATGAAGTACAACTGACATTAACTACTCAGAGTTAGCACAGACCCTGCAGCTTAAGGGCCCAGTTCTATAAAACTTACCCCACTTTGAATGCTAGTCACCAGTCTAGAGGGGGCCACCCATACTTCTAGCCAATTGGCTATAAATCAAGGGTCCCCAGAACCCCCTGCTCAGGTTAAATAATACTATAGTACAACTCACAATTTTATGATTACTTCCTCATGAGTTATAATATAGCACGAGATTTACAATTTAAATGGTGAAATCACATCTCTAAGTCACTTATGCCTGCCATAAACACCTCCCCAAAGTTTATAAAAATTTCTGGTAAAGAAGGTGTCTCTCCCCCTTTACTTACAGATATTTTCCTACCTTGGTTTCTTTTCTCTACCCTTTCCCCACATTCCTGAAAGCTCAGGGAAATACCTAAAGTTTGGAAGATCCTAAAATAAAGCAATATGGAAATTTAACCAAATCCCCATCAAAACATCAATAATATTTCTCAAAGAAATTGAAAAAAAAGAAATTTATATGGAATTATGAAAGGCCTTGAATTGTAAAAGCAATCCTGAGGAAAAAAGGAGAAAAATGCAGGCATCATATTACCTCACTCCAAATTTTATGAAAAAGCATCAATACCAAAAACAACATGCTTTTGACACAATAGACACATGGATCACTGGAACAGAATCTAAGGTCCAGAAGTAAATCTTTGTACACATCAGTATCTAATCTATGACAAAACAGTCACAACCATACAAAGGAGATTTCCTTCAATAAATGGTGTTGGGAAAGCTAGGTCACAAAAAAATGAGTAAAACTGAATCACTCTCTACCTCCATATCAAAAGTAAATTCTAAATGGATTGAAGATTTAGCTGTAAAACTGCAACAATAAAATTATATAGACGAAAACTTTCACAACATGTCCCATGGCAACAATGATAAAGATATTTTTGGAGACTCAACTCCTATGGCAAGGGAAAAGAAAGCAAAAAAAAAAAATTGGGGCTCCATAGTTAAAAAAACTTTTATATAGAAAAAAATATATAAGATGAAAAGGACATCTACGGAATGGGAGGAAATATTCACATGATATATACAACCTAAAATGGGTTAATATCCAAGATACATAAAACTTACAAACTCAGTAACAGAAAAACAAACAGCTTAGTTAATAAATGGGCAGCAGAAATGACAGACAATTCAACAAAAAGGATATCCACAAGGTCAACTGATATATGAAAAAATGTTAATCATCACTTCCAGTAGTAGACTTGCAAGTTAAAACTACAATGAGATGTCACTTCACACCCATGTGAATGGCATACATTAAAAGGACCCCCAACACAAGTGCTGGAGAAGATACGGAACAAGTGAAACCTATTACACTGTTGGTGGGAATATAAACTAGTACAGTCATTATAGAAGGCAATCTGAACTTACATTGAAAAACTAAAAATGGAAATACTATGCATTCTAACAATCCTACTCTGGAGCATCTTTCAAAAGAACATGAAACCACCAATATAAAAAACTATGTGCCTATTATAATGTTTATTACAGCACTACTTACAATATTTAGGTTAGAAAAGCAACCTAAATGTCTATGACTAAATATCTCAAAAAAATCTATAAAAGTTGTGAAGTTGAGGAACAAGCTTACCTGATGATCTGAGAAGGTGCCAATTTGCAATTCTAACTCTTCTAAAATAGGGAAATACTTTGAAAAATGTGAAAATGACAAGTTGAGCAATCTAAAGTGGAAAACAACACTGACAGAACTCAACAGTGTTTCTATGCTCAGGGTTGTAACAGTTTACAATTTCAGTCCAGTAACTATTTATTCCTAGCCTGTTTTCATTAGATAATGATGGAGGATAACCAAAGGTCAGACAATAGGTAATTAAGTATCAAAGTGCCCTATTTGCATGCTAAATGTAATTTAAATGCAACCGAAAATCACTCAGATGGCACTATTTGATCAAATCTGACTTCCATTTAGGAAGTGGTAAAAAGAAAGATAATGGGAAATGTGTTTATGCAGGATATAAAAGTTTTCATTTCATACAAAGAGCATCCTTTTAAAGGTTACTACTTTGCTCCAATGTGGCTAACAGAGAACATGGAACCCCTCTAGAATTAATACTCACAAAGTTTGACAAAAAGGTAAATTAATGATTAAATGGGGAAAAATGACACAGACAACAAACACAATAAGGCAAGTAACAGAAAATGAACAGATTTGACAAGCAGAAGGAAGATTGTCATGGCTGGTGAGACACTGACAGAAATGTTAAAGTTATGGGAAAAAAACACAATTTTAGATTTCTTACTTTGACAATGTGTACAACAACCAGAAACAAAAAACCCACCTCATGATACATATTTTACTTAATCAGATTTTACATGCTTGGTAAGGTAAGAGGTTAAAAATTTCTACACTGCCTACTATGTTTCCTTAAATACACTAACTACTGAAAAAAATCTAAGAATATTCTTCCTATCTTATTCTCAATAAATTTAGGAATCTCTGAAAGGTTTCTTAATTTTCCTATTATTACCTACCTAGTACATAATGAATAGTCTAAAGATGGTTGTTACTCTAGAACAATCTACCTCAACAAGGACATTTTTACACTGGTTTTAGATCATCCATGTGGTATTAATCCTCCCTAGTGAAATACATTTAATCTTTTTTTTCAAAGATTTATTTATTTTTATACAAGAAGCAGGGTACAGGCCAGATGCGCGGGAGGATGAGAGGATTCACAGGAGACAGAGCGGGGAACAGAACAGGCAGACTGACGAAATACACTGCTGCGGGGAGCAGCGGGTGAGACAGGAGAGGTCTGCTTCGCCATGTGGGACCCTCGCCAGCCAGCAGGGATCGAACTCGCGCTGCAGAGGCTTCAGACAGCTTCACAGTGCGGCGCTCAACTGCCTCCACCACCAGGGAGGCCCTACATTTAATCATTTAAAAGAAAGAAGGAAAAGAAGTGAAAGGAAGGGAAGAGAGAATGAGAGCAAGAACCTAACTCTCTCAAATGTCCTGTTTTTTTGCAAATCAGAAAAAGTAGGAAATTACAAAGGAAAATGTAATTCCCCAAATCTCAAAAATTACCTAAATAAATCCACGTTTACATGCTGATATTCATGAAAATGTGGAGTAGCAGCTTTATGTTGGCCATAAACAACTCTCCAAATTTTTAACCTAACTGACAGGAATGGCAGAGATGAGCCTCATTAATTAAGCCTTTTGCCTATGCCTTCCACAAACATCACTGCGCTTTAATTTACCCCTTCAGAGAGCACAACTAAACATTTTTCCTTCAGAAAATTTAAGCAGTATATATGAAACTTGCCCCTGACGGGTAAAAATTTAAAGTCAATGCAGTTTACCAAGCCTTCCCCTTTTCCCACTTCTTTTCTCTAACCCCTTTCTTATGGTTTTATACACTTTTTAAAAACTGAAAAATAGAGAGATACCAGTTACTCCATTGTAGGAGTACCAACTCAATCATTTTATGGTAAGACAAATATGAAATTCACATAATTTCAGGAATAAAGTTGCTTGGTAATGTAGACATATAAATACAACTATGATGGCATCTTAGATCACCAGGGAAACAGCATCTTGTCTTGTATAATCTCATTACTTGCCAAAGGGAGCCTGCGTGATCATATATATATTTTCATGGTTTGTTCATATTCACTTACTCATTTACTTTTTATATAAAATAATGTAAGGAGAAAGGAATGGAAAGTAAAGACAAAAGACCCAATCCTCCTAATACATAAGTTCAAAATAAAAGTTGTATTGTTTACCAATAAACATATACTTTGGCAAAACCAAATTTAAAAAGATTCAATTATAGTTATAATTTAGAACTTCAGAAATAATCTGAATTTTATGAAATAAATGAATCAATCTTCAGAGTTGGAGATAGCCAAAGGCTAGTGCTAAAAGGAAGCATTTTAGGCTCTTAAGTAACTGGCATTCACACCAGGCCTTTATATAGACATCTCCACCCACAGTTAGCCTGACATACACCATGCTGAGACTAGGTCGGTGTGGGAAAGGTTACTGCCATCCATCACTGTGAAAATTAATAGCTTTCTAATAGTTGAAGAAATAAAGGTATGGCTCAGCAACCTTGCAGCAAATATAATTTGCTACCAAAAAAAAAGCGTAGGCAAAATCCATTCACAACATTCCCTTCCCATGGCCACCTACAAGTCAGTTCATTATTCAAATGCCAAAGAGAGCAGCAGGCACACATACTCAGCCAATAAGTCACCATTATAAAAGCTGCATAAACATTTCCAGCTCAATCATCTAAGAATAATAGAATGAGACAGGAACATGTTTCCCAAGCATCTCAGCAATAAAACTTGCAACAGCTTTGAAAACAACATGATTACATGCAAAAATGGATTCCACCATTATTTTTGAGTTTCTTATAGAATAATTTACATATCCCAAGTTTTCTCTAAATTTCTTTTTGGAGATCAGAAAACAAAGAGTACAGTCTGGTTAGAATTGGTTGCAAGGCTACACCTACATTAATTTGCAAAGAAAAATGTCAGAACTCCCCTAGGACTCCAGAGCTTGAGTGTGAGAAGTAAAAATAAGATTGTACTTTTCTATAGTGAAAACTCAAAGCACAATCTTATTGCTCAGAAGTACCTTTTTAAAGTCATCTGAACAGAGGTCCATTGCAACTTTACATGTTCATTCAATGAGGAATTTAAGAGATTAATGTACTGCAAATCTGCAATCATCAACAAATTTTTCAAAATTATCTATTATATTTTGGCAAACAAAAACTATTTTTTTCTCACTACTTTTCTATCCAATACCACTCTCTCTTCTTTCCTTAATAATGGAATCCCAATTTTATCTGGGGCAGCAATGCACCAACTTCCGTTTTTCTTATAGCAAGGTGTGGTCACCTGTATATAAGTTTTGACTAATGAGATTAATTGGAAATGTGGTATCGAACTTTCTGGAAAGGTTACTTATATGCAGTTGGCTCAACTGAAAGGTAGAGTCTTTTGATTCTTTCCCTTTCCTCTTGACTGCTCTCTGGAATACTGACATAATGGCCTCCCTACTCTAGGCACTGGGTCCGATAAGGTGATCTTAAAGATAGTTCTTGGAAAATGAAAATAATTTAGTCAAAGGGCCACAGCACATTTAAAAAAAAATACATGTTATATCTATGATATTAAAATTAAAATTTCACAGTAGGGTCTAAAAGGTTCCTTGAGATTTTGCTTTTTCATTCCAATATGTGAAGAGCTCACAAATACATAATTGCTAAAAAGTAGAAGCAAATAAGATGTCCTTCAATAGGTAATGTATGAACAAACATTCACTCAGCAGAGCATTCTTGAGAAAAAAATAAATAATTGAGCTATCAAGTCACAAAAAGACATGGACGAAACTTAAATGCATATTGCTAAGTGAAAAAAAGCCTGTCTGGAAAGAATACATAAAAACCATATACAATCTTAAAAAAAAAAAAAAAAAGCAAAAATATATAAAGACAGTAAAAAGATTTGGGAGGAGGAATACAGAGGTGAAGCACTAACATTTGGGGGGGCAATGAGGTTATTCTGTATGATACTGTAATGGTAGATACATGCCATTCATTTATTAAAATCTATAAAACTGCAAACAGAAGTATGCATCTTCACACTACACTAAACTCCAGACTCTAAATTACTGGCTCATCAACTGTAACAAATGTACCACACTAATGATAGAACAGGAAGATAGTACATGTGTTTGTTGGGGGGAGAGAGAATATGGGAACTATCTGTACTTTCAGCACAATTTTTTTGTAAACCTTTAGATCCTAAAAAAGTAAACTGTATTAAAAGACTGGGGAGGTATTTGGGGTAGGAGAGATAATGAAAAAAAGGTTGCAAAGCACTGATTTAAACTGAAAAGAAAAGCTCCAGTTATTTAAGTTTTAAACATCCAATTCATTTTCATAGGTTTTAGAATAATGTGGAAGTAGGTTCAAATCCTATCATTTACTATCATTACTTATCATTTATGAATAAGGTGAGAGCTCTAACTTCTTTGAACATCATAAATGGAAGTAAGAACACTAACCTAATTTTTTTTAAAGATTTATCCATCCATGCATACAAGAAATGGGGTACAGGCCAGAGGCACGGGTGAGAGGATTCACCAGAGACAGAGTGGGGAGCAGAACAGGTAGACTGACCAAAATACATTGCTGAGGGGAGCAGGAGGAGATACAGGAGAGGTCTGCTGCGCCATGTGGGGATCTCCCTGGCGGAGGATCAAACTCGTGCTGCAGTGGCTGCGGACAGTTTCATAGGTTGTGTCTCAACCCCTGCGCCACCAGGGAGGCTCAAGAACACTAACTTTAAAAGCAAAAAATCTGAGGTATAGTAAAATAAATATAGGTGTACATATAAAGTGCCAGGCTTTGACACAGAGAAGCTCAATAAAAGATACCCTTCTAAATTATCAAGAAACAGCAATATTTGTATATCTTCAATTCCTATAAAAGATAATAAATCAGTTAGATTATTTTACCACTACTTTAAATTTACCACAAAGGAAATCACTGGAAAAATCTACATCAAAAAAAATTTGTGAAAAACGACAAATAATTTACCATGACAAAATGCATGATGCAGTGTGTATTGTGTGATACAGTATCATGCCAAAAGAAATAACTCACCTGTGTTTTCCCCATTCCATAGGCAACTTCCCTACTTGGTAAAAACAGGAGAATATTTTGTCTATCGCTCTTTTGGAGGAATTAGGAATTAGAATGAAGAAAGGAATATTGATAAGGAGTTACTTCTAAATATTCAAAAGCTCTGTTATCATTCTGGGTTTCTATTTTATACATGCATATTATGTATGTTTATACATATCATATTTATATATGTTACATATATAATGCTTTCTATAGAGAGCACTAAAAATATAGAGAAAATGAGACAATGATTATATTATCTATAGATTTAGTATGGATTATGTGAAAAGCACAATTAGAACAAAAAGTGCTTTTTTTTTACATTTTAAAAGGACAGGTTTGTCAGGAAAAGGAGGTAGAAAAGAGAGGCACCTGCATAAGTCAAAGGCAGACATGAAAACTGCCAAAAGTGCTCAATTTTCACAAGCCTAGTCTCTCAGAAACAAAAGGTCCCTTTTCCCATAAGAGAAGTTTAAGTAGAAAATTTACATCACTAGAGATTGACAATCTTTCAAAAGGTCAGGATTCATGAAGTATTTATTTTTTTTAAAGATTTATTTATCTATGCATACAAGAGCTGGGGTACAGGCCAGAGATGTGGGGGGGTCAGAGGACCCACCAGAGACAGAGTGGGGAACAGAACAGGCAGACTGACTGAAATACACTGCTGAGGGGAGCAGGGGGCGAGACAGGAGTCTGCCTTACCATGTGGGTTGCTCCCTGGCCGCCCAGGGATCGAACTCGTGCTGCAGAGGCTGCAGATTGCTTCATAGTGTGGTGCTTAAACCCTTGCGCCATCAGGGAGGCCCCCATGAGGTATTTATTTTAAACTTCTCCTTAATAATGATTCCAGAGGGCATCCCTGGTGGTGCAGTGGTTGAGCACTGGGTTGTGAAGCTGCCCACAGCCTCTGCAGCACTGGTTCAATCCCCGGCCACCAGGCGAGGGTCCCACATGGTGCGCAGACCTCTCCTGCCATGCCTGCTGCTCCCTTCAGCAGCGTACTTCGTCAGTCTGCCTGTTCTGTTCCCTGCTCTGGCTCTGGTGAATTCTCTCACCCTCCTGCGCTTCTGACTGTACCCAGTGCTTGTATAAATAAATAAATAAATCTTTAAAAAATATATAGTGATTCCAGAAACACATAGCAGAAACTTATATTACTGTATTAAGTATAAATCATAAAGCCTTCTGTTTATTATTACCACTTTTATCATCCTCATTTACCTCTTCTACCCACCAATCTCTTTTGTATTTATTATATATCTATAACATTATATAGCTATAACTATTATATACCTATACATCTACATGTCAACATATTTAGTATTCTTTTTCAAAATGACCAATAGAAAATGCTTTGTGGTCCACAGAGAAGGGTATTACATGATCTTAAAATTATAAATAAGTCAGTCAGCCGCTACTGTTACAACTCTAATAAATATTAAAAATAACTAACACATATAGTATTTAGTAGGTGGCAGATTTAAATGTACTAAGGAAAGGTACTTAGCACTAAAGGTACTGAGTATTTCATACATATTAACTAATTTGACCCTAGAAGGAACACTAAGGTATGTACTATCATCAGATCCATTAGGGTGGCTACATGCTGTGATCTTACAGAAGGTATCCATAAAAGATTTTCATATAACTTCATCTCCATTGTCATCTGGCTGACAGTAACACATAGTAACCAGAAAAATATATCCTGAGGTCGGATGACTTAGAGTGTGGAAAAAATGTTTGCAGCTCAGAATCAAATGAAAGAGTGTATTTTTATGCCACTTTAGAGATAAAGAAACTGAGAAATAGAAAGGTTATGCTACTTGCTCAAGATTCTATGACTCATAGATATGATCTTACCAGCACTCTCCATTCTGAAGAGATCAACACAAGGATGTCTATGATGCATTACAGAAAGAACATGCATGATAAAATCAGTTCTAATTCATGACACTACTCTAAAAAAGCATTTTGTAAAAAAAAAAAAAACCTTACATTTGCAACATATCTACATGAGACATAAAGAATCACCATTGATAATACAGTACAACTGTATAAGGTATCATTCACTTGACAATATCCGGATTTTGAGGAAAATTAGCTCTTGACTGTAGCATGCTTATCAATAATTGTTCTCTCTTTTTTATAAAGGCAGCCTAAAAATCTTCAGATCCCAAAAAGATTCCACTCCCCCTGCCCATGTAGTCAAATGCGGATATCAATCACCACTTTTCTATTCCTACAGCAATCTGAATACTTACTCAGCTGAAGTATCTAAAAATAGCTAACCTTAATTTTAACTTTATCATTCACATGGAAAACTTGTGAAAAATATGAGTGACTGAAAATTTAGATAAATCAGCTTTAGGAGCTAATATGTAAATTTCCTCTCAATTTAATCTTGCCAGCAATTTTATTCTCTAAGACTGTGTTTGGGAACTTATTTAAAAGGATATACAAAGAGATGCAATGTGTGATATTAGCTGAATACTGTTCAGAACTTGATTTCAGTTATAAAAAAAAACTGGGGTTAATAGGCTCATTTGATGAGAGAAAATTTACTGAAATGTAGAGTGAACTGGGGAAAAAAGCAAATTCACACACAAGTTCATACAAACCATGAGGATTTAACTTTTTTACTTCTTTGAGTAAGACATAAACATTTTATAACACTGCACCTATACTGCCTCTTTAATAATAAGGGCTATTTCTTTTAAAGGAAGAGAACAGAAAAGAAGGAAAAATGAAGAAAGAGAAAAGATATACAAGGAAAGGAAGGACAGGACAAGGAAAAGAAAGGAAGAATGAAGGAGGGCAAAGCCTCCAAATTACATGTGGGTTCAAATCTTGATTGCACTATTTAAGAGATGTGATGACAGGGCCTCCCTGGTGGTGCAGCGGTTTGAGCGCAGTGCTGTGAAGCTGTCCGCAGCCTCTGTAGTGCCGGTCCAATCCCCACCAGCTGGCGAGAATCCCACATGGCACACAGACCTCTCCTGTAGTGCCCGCTGCTCCCCTCAGCAGTGTATTTCGGTTGCCTGCCTGTTCTGCTCCCTGCTCTGTCTCTGGTGAATCCCCTCATCCTCCCGTGCCTCTGGCCTATACCCCAGCTCTTGTATAAAAATAAATAAATCTTTAATAAAAAAAAAAGAGATGTGATGACAGCTTAAATTTCTAGAGAATACTGCCTATGCCATAAAAAGTTTTGTAAGGATTAAATGAGATAAGTACCTAATACATACTATCTAACACATTAAGATTAATGAAATACCAGTCATCTTCTTCATCGTCCTAACAGAAGGCAGAAAACATACTCAACTTCTCTCCTGGGTACTTTTTGAAAGTACCCAGCGAGAAAGGGTGAGAGTATCTGTTGCCACAATGTCTCTGACAATCTAGAAGAACAGAAATGGTGAATCAAAACAGTACCTACTCTAGACACATTATATAGTTTCATTTAGTTAAGAAAATAAGTATTTAGCATATGGTTAACCAAATCACACTTAAGACTTTTGGCCATCAAAAAATTATTTCACAAAACTCTTTACTCTTTTTGTTGATTATTTGAAAGTGTCATCATCTGAGGTTAACTCTTCTTAAAAGCACTGGCAGGATTTTTCATTCTCTGAAATAAAATTCCCAAACTTTCAAAAACTCATTTAAAAGTTAACAGAGTTTAATAAATCAACCCCCAGTATTATTCCCTCCTAAATATCCCAGCAGATAGACACATACCAATAGAATGCTATTAGCCTAAAGAGAAAAAGGGGTTGTGTGTGCCTGAGATAGAGTTCCAGCCTATCTGCTTAGCCAACAGTAAAAATTGCAATAAAAAAATGTGTGTCATTGAAAAACAACAGAGGGAGATGGCAGAACTCACTTCAAATGCTCAATCCTTAACTTCCTTAAAAATGAAGTAACTGGGGCCTCCACGGTGGCACAGTGGTTGAGCGCTGGGCTGTGAAGCTGCCCGCAGCCTCTGCAGAGCCAGTTTGATCCCCGGCCGCCGGGCGAGGGTCCCACATGGCGCGCAGACCTCTCCTGCCTCCCGCTGCTCCCCTCAGCAGTGTACCTCGGTCCTTCTGCCCGTTCTGCTCTCCGCTCTGGCTCTGGTGAATTCTCTCACCCTCCCGTGCTTCTGACTGTAGCCAGTGCTTAAATAAATAAATAAATAAATAAATCTTTAAAAAAAAAAATGAAGTAACTGGGGCCTCCCTGGTGGCACAGGGGCTAAGACGCAACCTTATGAAGCAATCCGCAGCCACTGCTGCACCGAGTTTGATTCCCTGCCGGCCAGGGAGAAACCCACATGGCGGGACAGACCTCTCCTGTCTCGCCCGCTGCTCCCCTTAGCAGTGTATTTTCAATCAATCTTGCCTGTTCTGTTCCCCACTCTGTCTCTGGTGATTCCTCTCACCACCCCCCCCCCCGCCCCGCATCTCTGGCCTATACCCCAATTCTTACATAAAAATAAATCTTTAAAAAAAAAAATTAAGGGCCTCCCCTGGTGGCGCAGCAGTTGAGTGCTGGGCTGTGAAGCTGCCTGCAGCCTGTGCAGCACCGGTTTGATCCCCGGCCACCATGAGGATCCCACATGGCGCGCAGACCCCTCCTGCCGCCCGCTGCTCCCCTCAGCAGTGTACTTTGGTCCTTCTGCCTGCTCTGCTCCCCGCTCTGGCTCTGGTGGATTCTCTCGCCCTCCCGCACTTCTGACTGTACCCAGCGCTTAAATAAATAAATAAATAAATAAATCCTTTAAAAAAATTAAGTAACTAGAAGAAAGAGGCCAGAGGACAAAATAACTTCAATTTTTGGAACAGAAGCAGAAAAGAGAAGAGAGAAGGTTCTACCTCAGTCTCTGCAGTTATTTCTAAGTTCTTACTGGAAATGGACCACAGATCTGTGTGGATCTCCTCTACAGATGTTTATTCATTCGTTTTTGAAAAAAGAAAAAAAAAATTGAAATCAATAGATATTAGGCTTTCAGATTCTGAATAATTAAAGAAAAAGAAATCCTTCCTCTTGGATTAACTACAATGTATAACCTCAAAATTTAGGAAATCAGAATTATAGCCTTGTGGATTTAAACTCTCCACTGGCTTATATAACACTCAAATTCACATGCAAATAAATGCTTGCCATAAGTCTGAAGGGCCTTATAGATCTGGTTCTTACCTATCTCTCCAATCTATCCCCACCACATGCAGGCACAAAGTCTTTTGTTAGTTCTTAAAACTGTCAAGCTTGTCTTCACCTATCCTCTGAAGATGTTATTCCCACTGCCCAGGTAAAGCTAATCCTTTAGGTTTCAGTTCACATAAATCCCCTCAATAAAACCTTTCCTGACTGCCTTATCTTCTTATTATTTAAAGAACAGAGTAAAATGAAGTTAACTAAGATTTATTGACTACCTCAAAAACACTGGGCAACCATTCACATGATTTCATTTAATCTTCACAATGAACGTCAGAGATAGTACTACTCTTATAGAAGAGGAAATAGACTCAGAGAATAAAGAGCTGGCCTAAGGTCATAGGTAACAAATAACAAAGAAAAGATGTGAGCCCACATTTGTCTAATCCCAATTCCACAATCTTTCTGCTACATTATATTGCCTCTCTGTTTAAAAGGAAATTATCCTACTAGTAGTAAATGCTTAATTAAATACAAAGCTACAAAAAGGGTCATAGTTTACATAAAGACCAATAAACTGACAGTCTGGATAATGAACTCTGTTTTCAGAACTCCCATTTGGTGTCAATATTTCTTTTATACTAGCAATTAGTTAACTAGGATCATTAAAGGAAAAATGGCTATTTCTTCTAAGATTCAAAGAGTTCTTAAGATAACTTAATATGCTGCTATTTCTCTTTCATACTTTATACGTTTGATAAAAGAGTAAATTAAGCAGTTAAATTATAGAATTTCTGCATTTACCCTAAGGTATTCAACTTATTACGTACTCAGGAATGGAATGGCAGTTTATTTTTTTTTTAATGAAGAGACAAGATCTTTTACATTCTCAAATTAAGGTTAATAAACTGGAATAATATTGAGGCAATGTCAATTTATATTCCAGAATATATATTCTGAAAATGTATTTTATCTTATTATTTCACTGTTTAATATATGCAAACATTCCCAAATAGGACTATAAAATTTACCCTATACATATCCATAAAACCTTATAATAGAAGGACTCAAAATATTTTAAATATCAATTATTAGGAAAAAGAAATCAATTGCCTTCCATATCACCTCTTAAAGATAGGTTCATAAATTCTTTAGCATTTTACCAATTAAATTATGAAGTATAATTTCCCTCCCTTTAGTGGTATATTGGCTCAGTGACTCCCTCCTAAGGTAAAGAATGAAACAGAAATGACAGTGTATGATTTCCAAGACAGGGTTATAAAGGCACTGCAGCTTCCTCCTTGCTCCTTCTTTTAGAACACTTACTCTAGGGGAAACAAAAAGCCCTGTACTGAGAACACTCAAACAGCTCTTTTGAGGGGTCTGCATGGCTGGGAACTAAGGTGTCCTACAAAGAGCCAGTCAGGAAGTGAAATCTCACAACAATCCAGGAGTGAGTCATTCTCCTGCCCCAAGCAAGCCTTCAGATGACTACAGTCTGGCTGGCATCTTAACCACAATGTTATGACACTCTTGAGTCAGAACAACTCTGCTCACTGGATCCTGAATTTCTGGCCCGTAAAACTGTGTGAGATAATAAATGTTCATCGTTGTTTTAAACTGAAACATTTTTATTATACAACAATAGATAAAGAATTAAGAAATCTCCAAATTAGTAAATTACTCACCTTGTTTCCTATGAACACCTGCTTCAACCTTTTCCCTTTACCAACATTCATCCAAATCTTGGGAAGGAAGTTTCATTTAGAAAAGGCCCCCCACATGATGCTATCACATGGCTCCCTGATTTTACAGTCACTGATAAATAATTATATGAAAATAAATGATGTATCCTTTAGATATTGAGTACAGGGAGAGAGATAAGAGGCTTTGACAAACTTAGCATCCAGGCTCTCCTTAGGACTTCCTAATTGGTGTGACTTATCTAAACCTCAGAGAAACCATGCCCCCACCCATTCTTTTACAGCAGTCCTCTGAAGAGGCATTCATGGGTAACATGGCAAAAGGCCCACCCAAAATAAAGATAGCAGGGAAAGGATATATACAAGAGTTTCATCACTGAGCACTACTACAGTACTGAGCTGTACTTATGTTACTGTTTTTTTAAGATTTATTTAATTTATTTACATATACAAGAACTGGGGTGTAGGCCAGAAGTGGCGGGGGTGGGGGGGAGAAGGATTTACCAGAGACAGAGTTGGGGAGCAGAGAGCAGAACAGGCCTATCTACTGAGATAAACTGCTGAGGGGAGCAGCTGGGGAGACAGAAGAAGTCTACTTTACCATTTGGGTCAGCTCCCTGGCTAGGGATTGAACTCATGCCTCAGTAGCTGCCAATAGCTTGATAGTCCTGAGACTTTAACCCCTGTGCCACCAGGGAGGTCCTTATACTTATGTTACTGTTACTTACTTTCTCTTTTTTTTCTCTTTTTTTAAGCATCAATTTATATAATGAAAATAAAACAAACTCAGAGCAAAAGTTTCAGGGTTCAAAAGTTATATTCTTCCACTTCCAGACCTTAGTTCTATTTGCCAGAGCTGATGACAGAGCTTTCATGTGTATCTATTCAATTCAAATGATTTGCTTTTCACATGCTTGTACTCTGCTTCCTTCTGAATGAAGGAGTCATGCTTTATCTTTATTTGTATCCCACCAGTACCTTGCATATAGTGAAAGACAGATATCTGTGGTTTGATTTAATTGCAAATACAAAGTACCTGCTGTTCACTTATTCCTGGAATTAACCATCCCAATAAACAGTTTGCTTGTTTGCTTACATTTCATGTAAATTGAAATGAATAAATCCACAAAAATCACCTCCCACTGCCAACAACTGATACAAAATATATAAGCTGTATGCTTAAATACAAGGATAAACTATTTGATACTTATGGAAAAAAAATCTGAACTGTTCTACACAATGATCTTACTATAATAACACTGTACATATCTAGAGGTAAATTATCTGGCAACTTATATTATCCTCATTTATGATCTATTCACTTTTAGATTAGAAACATCACCACCAAGTAGGTTTACCTGATCTTCAGGTCTACAGAAGATTAGAAATAAAGTGCAAAAAATAGTTAGCCAGTAGTAATTTATTTTTTAAAAATTCTCAAAGAGAAAACCAAGATTAGGCTCAAAAATGTCTTTTTGACTCTTATTTTGAGTAAAGACTCAAAAACATAGCCAAATTAATATTTAATATAGGGATAAGCAATCTTATCAAGTCTACCAAGGGTAATCTAGTAGGTTGTAATTACTGACTTTTATAAAGATGTTGAGATAATTCAGCATAGAGAGAAGGTTCTGTGGTCAAATTTCCCAGAGTTCACTGTAGCATCCTGTCATTCACAATTCATGTAACCTCAGGCAAATTAAAATCATTTGAGTTCCCTGGGGATAACTCACCTTAGTCTAAAGATACTAGTATCTAATTTGTGGCCTGGTGAAGAAATAATATAAATGACATAAAACCTTCAGTCTAATTCTGAGTTTTTGGAAATAAAATCACCACCACAAGCCCCATACTCATTAAAATGAATGCTAAATTAAGTTTCGTATACACTTTCTAAGAGGGTAAGAAAATGAATTTGAATTATTTCTATTCAAGAAGTTTGCCATTAAAAGGGTCTGGGTGCTTAATTTACTCTCTGTCTGGAAATTTAATTATATGAATTCATTATGCAACCTAGCAAGACAAATTACAAGTGTCATTTTTTAAGTGTAAGGACATAAGGAAGAAAATAAGGACTATATGACAAGAAACACAAAATCAAAAGACTAAGATTAATATTTGATCATATCTACCCAAGAAAGAAAAAAAAAATCATTAGCTCTGAGGCTTGTTTTCCCAAAGGTAACATCCAAAGACTATTACTCAATCAGAAATACTGGATATGACACATGGCTTTTTTGCATTTCCCAAATGATATCTGTTATTTGTGTCCCACAGTGTACGCTGTAGTCAGGACAGTATTCAAGACCTGACTTGTACTAAATATACAAAACATAAAAGAATAAATTCTCACACACACAGGTTACATAAGATATTTCAGGGGGGAAATGCTCTTTCACATGTCAAAATAATGAGTGTGGCCCAAGGGAATATTTAAGAAGACTTGAACAGAAAAAGAGAAAAAACATAATTTAACACTTTCTTAAAAAAAAAGATTTATTTATTTATGCATACAAGAATGGGGGTACAGTGGCGCAGCAGTTGAGTGCTGGGTTGCGAAGCTGCCTGCAGCCTCTGCAGTGCCGGTTCGATCCCCAGCCGCCAGGCAAGGGTCCCACATGGCATGCAGACCTCTCCAGCCGCCCGCTGCTCCCCTCAGCAGTGTACTTCGTCATTCTGCCTGTTCTGTTCCCCACTCAGGCTCTGGTGAATTCTCTCACCCGCCCACACTTCTGACTGTAGCCAGTGTTTGTATAGATAAAATAAATCTTTAAAAAAAAAAAAAGAACGGGGGTACAGGCAGAGGTGTGGGGGGTGAGAGAGGATTCACCAGAGACAGAGGGGAACAGAACAGGCAGATCAACTGAAATACACTGCTGAGGGGAGCAGCGGGTGAGACAGGAGAGGTCTGCTGTGCCATGTGGGTTGCTCCCTGGCCGGGGATCGAACTCGTGCTGCAGTGGCTGCAGTTAGCTTCATAGGTTGTGTCTTAACCGCCTGCGCCACCAGGGAGGCCCCTTAACACTTTTTTCTTTTACCCGCTGAAAGTTGCATGACCTGCAGCTTATCAATCACATAATACTATTTTGAAGTTTGGGTAGAAGTCAACACCAGAGGCATAAAATGACAATGGAATGAAGATGGAAAGATTGCTTTTAAAAATAAATCACATTTAATATAAGCCATAATTTTAAGTTGTAATATACAATATATACTCTTACCTCATATCATACACAAAAACTTGAATAAAAATGGGTCACAGACCTAGCAATTCCATTCCTAGGAATCTATCCAAAGAACACAAAAACATTAATTCAAAAGGATACCTGTACCCCTATGTTTACTGCAGCACTATTTACAATGGGTAAGATATGGAAACCACCAAAATGCCCCAAAATAGATGACTGGATCAAGAAGATGTGGTATATATACACACAGAATATTATTAAGCAATCAAAATGATAAACTCATGCCATTCACAACAACATGGATAGAGCTAGAAGGGATTATGCTCAGTGAAAAAACTCAGAAGGATAAAGAAAAATATCAGATGGTTTCATTATAGGAGGAATATAGGGAAACCAATTGAGAGATCAGGGGAAAAAATTATAATAAATAAAAAAGCAAAATTAACAGGCAGTTATAAATCAGAGACATTATGCAGGGAAGAGGGAGAGAGAGGAGTCAAAGCAAGAGGGAAGAGCACAGGGGACTATGGTGATGGTGCATGGTGAGCTTGTGGTGGATATTTTATGGGACTACACCTACAGGAGAAAGCAAACATTGTACAAAAATGAACTATGATGTAAAATATATGTAATTTTTTAAAGCAGAAGTTAAAAATAATAAAAAAAACCCTTAAAAATAGGTCACAGAGCTAAATTTAACAGTGAAAACTAGAGAAGCATAGAACATCATTTTGTGGTTGAGTTAAAGAAAGGGATTTTAGATATATCAAAAAATAAGATTAAAAATTGACAGAGTGGATTTCAGCAAAAATTTCTGCACCTTAAAAGACATAATTAAGAAATAAAAAGACAAGCTATAGACTAGAGAAAAAATCTTAAAATCATGTTTCTTTATAAAGATTTTGTATTCTAAATATGTTTACATATCTACTGATATAGAGATCAAATATATCTACATGAAACAGACCTGCAGATTGAATGTAGCAAAATATATAAATCAATAAACAACTCAATAAAACAAATGACCCAGTTTTAAAATGGTCTCACAGACATTTCACTGAAACAGATAAAGGAAAAGCACACTGAATTGTTCTCAACATCACTGGTAATCAGGAAAATGAAAATTAAAACCACAATGAGTTTATCACTTTCCACCCAGTAGGAGGGCTATATAAAAACATACAGAAAACAAATGGTAGAAAGAATATGGAGAAACTGGAAGCTTCATATATTGCTACTGGGAATGCAAAATGATGCCTCTGTTCAAAAGGAGTTCAGCATTTCCTCAAAAGGTAAAACAGAGTTATCATATGATCCATCACTTCTACTCCTAGGTATATACCCAAGAGAAATGAAAACATATTAACACAAAACTTGTGCATGAATGGTCATAGCAGTATTATTCATAATAGCCAAAAAGTGGAAACAACCCTAATGTCCATCAATGAATGAATGTATAAACTAAGTGTGATATGTCTGTATAATGTAATATTATTCAACCATAAAAAGAAATAAGGAACTGATTAATGCCACAACATGACTGAACCCTGAAATCATTATGGTGAGTGAAAAAATAGAACCACGTGTTATATATTCCACTTACATGAAATGTGCAGAAAAGGCACGTTCAGAGAATTAGGAAGGTTATCTAGGGCTACAAGTGGAAATTAACTACAAAAAGAACAAACAGATATAAGGAAACTTTGGGGGGGTGATAGAAATGTCCTAAAATCGGGCTGATGTGATAGCTGCACAAGTCTATAAATTTACCAAAAATCTGTGAGTTGTACAATTAGAGTAAATGTTATGGTAAGTAAATTATATCTCAACACAGCTCCTTACCTATAACAGGTACTAAAAACAAAAAGAAAATATGTTAAAAGTATTGTTTCAAGTACATAAAACAATTCTCTTCTTTCTGTAATAATGAGATACTGACTAGTTGGAAAAAGGACAGAGAGTGCGTACGAAGCATTGAAAACATTGAATCCTCACAAACTAACAGGTAGAAATCTGTTATCTCTGTATCATATGCTTGGGTACTGAAACACAGTGAGATTGAGTAACCTGTTATGCAGTTGATAAATTGCAAAACCAAGATTGGAACTCTAGTTTATCTGACTTCAAATAACAAAAGTTAAAGGGCACTTTATTTGTTTATGAAATGGAATAAGCATTTTCTATCTGAATTGATTTTTTGAATTCTAAGGTTTTCAAACAGAAAGAAATTACTTAGATCACCAAAGAGATCATCACTATCTAGCAGGTGTTACAGAAAGAACACTTCATCAAGCTTAGGGTCAAAAGACCTGAGTTGATAAACCTAATGCAAAATGAGGAAACTGATCAGACTAAAGTCCCTTCAATTTAGTTCCACAAAACGCAATGTCATTTTTTTAAAAAGGGCAATATTTTTACCACTGGTTTTCTATAGCTTTAGTCACATACATAACCATTATCAAAATCATTTGTTCCCTCCTAATGTTTTCAATGTTTCGTACACACTCTGTCCTTTTTCCAACTAGTCTTTCATCGAAAACTTCTATCCCTTGTAAATGAAGTAACAATGACAGAACTCAATTGAAGTTATATACAATTATCTTTTTTTTTATAAAGATTTATGTATTTATTTATACAAGCACTGGATACAGTCAGAAGCGCGGGAGAGTGAGAGAATTCACCAGAGCCAGAGCGGGGAGCAGAACAGGCAGACTGACAAAGTACATTGCTGAGGGGAACAGCGGGCTGCAGGAGAGGTCTGTGCGCCATGTGGGCCCCTCCCCGGTGGCCAGGGATCGAACCAGCGCTGCAGAGGCTGCGGGAAGCTTCGCAACCCAGCACTCAATCGCTGCGCCACTGGGGAGGCCCTACAATTATCTTAATCAAGATTGAAGGGTAAATGTGTCTATGGACTGGGGACATATATATGAAAAAGTCTAGCTACTAGAATAAGTATTGAGAAAAGAAAAATACACAAAGATTACCACTATAGAAATATATATCTCTAGCCTAAAAGTAAAAAAGTTACAAAATCTAATGTTCATTCCATTTTCTCTGTGTTACATTTCATTTGTATCATGTATGTCTATCAAATGAAGGACCAAAAAGATATGCTCTTCCCAAATAATCCATCCTTAAAATTTTAAAAATCAGAAAAAGAAATGCTGCTTCATGCTTACTTACTATTTGGAGATACAAAGAGTTAATGTTGTTTTTGTCAAATAATAAAACCTTTTGTTTTCTTGTAAACAAGAAAATAGGGACTCTCATTTCTTTAAGCCTTTAAATGCTACCATTTCAGAACAGAGGGTGTTTTCCATGTGTTGCCTACTTTTTAAGAGGCTGTACATCTTATTAAAGCTCAGAAATAATTCAGTCAAAAAAAAAAAAACCCTGAATTTAAACATACTTAAGTACATTATCATTAAATATTGGAAGTGAATTTAAAAAGGAAAGTTATTTAAAACATGAATAAAAACAGAAGAGACTAACTGGTTGGAAGGATGTTGTAATTTCCAACCAGTTAGTCTCTTCTATCTGTGACATACTCTGGAAATGACAAAAGTAATCAAAGAAGAGTAAACTCAATCTCTAATTTGTGGGTCATAATATAATTGAGGGCAAAAGAGGCTATAAATTGAAGGACCAAAAGAGTGAGACTATCTCAAGAAAACAGACTTCATCTTCTAATGCTCTATAAGGAATGTGGCTTCCATTGCACAGAAAGGCAGGCCTCACTCAAGCTACTGAGTCAGTTCCACTCAGAGGGTCATGAGGGGGTGAGGGCACATGACAGCATGCTGTGTAATGCATGACACACCCTGCTTCAGAGCACAGACCTGAGGCATTAAAACAAAGTCAATAAAAGTCATTTATGAGGACTGAATGAATGTAACTGTTCCCTTCTTCTCTTCCCTCTCCCATCATCTCCCAGGAATTATAAAGAAGAATACCTTTCAAAGGGTAATGCAAGTAAAAATCCCTTTAAAAGGAAAGTTGGTTGTAAAATATAACTTACAATTGAAGCTTTCTCATGTTTTCATTGAAACAGACTTCGAAAACAAGTGAGAAAATTGTAATAAGCATATCTAGATGTAATGGCTAATTTTTTTAAATGAACAAACAAAAAAAAAGTACTGACTAAAATAATTTTTTTTCAGTCTTACATAGAATGTAAATACACAAGGAACAGCCATCCCAGTACTGAGTACAATGTTATTTGCAGAGTCTAGAATCCTGATTCTGCCTTGCTGGCAATCTTTCAACTCACTGGATCCATCTTTCTACTACTTACAGAATATATTCACAGTCTACAACCATTAAAAATACACATTACAGACTTGCCACCTCTACTACACGAGAGGCTGAGGCCAGAAAACCATCTCTTATACTTCCTAGTATAGAGCACAGGCTCTATGGTCATACCACCTGGGTTCAGATCCAAGGTACATAAAAGCTTTGTAACCTTGACCAAGATAATTACTTTCCCTACACCTCAGTTTTCCCATATGCAAAATGAGGATAACAGCATATGATTGCTACAAAAATTGTCAGCCATAAATTCTGACTGCCAACAAAGTGTCTGCAATAGAGGAAGCACTATAAAATGTTGGTTAGTATACTTATCTGTATCCCCTACAATACCTAGCATTAAATCTTGCTCCTTTAGTAGATGTCCAAGTATCTGCCAATTAGATAAAAAGTATACAAATACATCAGCAACAGTTTCTCTCATCACCACCATACAGCTCATGAACACTCAAGTCTCCACTATTCAAGAATACCTTCTCTAGTTCTTCAAGCTGTTTACCTTAACTAGTTTATAATGTAGCATCACATACACTTACTTTTCAATCTAGTACTAGAGTACTTATCATACATAATTTTTAACAATAAACTACTGTGTTAAAAATTTCTAAATCTGTTGTTAAATACTTTGCTGTAGCAGGGAAACTATACCTAACCCAGTCCAACATCTTTTGGTTCTAACTCACAAGGCAATAGTCACTAAGATCTTAGACTCAAGCAATGTTTGCCTTAAGTGACTAGTAATAGCAAAACTTTGCACTCGGGGTGGGAAAGATGTGAGAAAAGTCATGTTTGGTTTAGTAACAGAACTAGGATGACAGCTTTTGAAAACCAGTGAGTAAGATGATACAGATGCAGATGTGTATGCTCGGAGAGTTTGAGGAGGAGGAATTGGAAAATAACTACTGAAGTACAGAACAAATTCTTCCATCATTTGTTCTGCATCTGTCCAATAGTCCTAGCTATTGAGAGAACAGGGGCAATCCTAAGCTGGTGTTAGAATATCATATATATTAACAGAACAAAGGAAAGTTTACTGTTATTATTTGAAAAATTAAGTTCTGAATTTCAAAATGAAGCATTAGAAACAGTTTTTGTAACATTAATATAGCCTTGTATCAAAACCACAATGAGATGCTACTTAACAACCATTACATGGCTATTAGTAAAGAAAAACAGAAATATCAAATGTTAGCAAGGATATAGAGAAATTGGAACTGTGTGCATTGCTGGTGAGAATGTAAAACGGTAGTTACCTTGGAAACAGTATAGCAGTTCCTCAAAAAATTAAACATAGAATTAATAAATGATCCAGCAATTTCACTTCACCCAAATAAACTGAAGTAGGGACTCAGATATTTGTACATAAATGTTCATAGCAACATTATTTACAATAGCCAAAAGGTGGGACAACCAAGAATCCATTAATAGATGAATGATAAAACAAAATGTGGTATACACATACACAGTTTTTAAAAGGAAGGATATTTTGACAAATGCAGACACATTCTGACATATCAATGAACCTTGAAGACATTATGCTAAGAGGACAAATATTGTATAAACTTGAAATAGTCAAATTCATAAGACAGAAAACAGAATGGTAGTAGCCAAGGTTGGGGGAAAGGAGAATAGGGAATAACTATTTAATGGACATGGGATTTCAGCTTGAGAAGATGAAAAAATCTGAAGATGAATGATGGCAAAGATTATGCAATAATGTGAATATAGTGAATGCAAGTGAAGTGCACTTTTAAAATGGTTAAAATGGTCGATTTTATTTATATATATTTTACCATGATATGTGTATGTATGTATATATGTATGTATGTATATACACTGTGTGGGGAGGAATAAGAGAACAGGGGACAGTAATAAGGAGGGAGAGAAGGGCTGTCACTTAGAAAATATTTTGGCAGTTTCTTATAAAGTTAAACACACTCTTAGCACATGACCCTGTATCCAGTACTCCTAGATATTTACCCAAGAAAAATATAAACATATGCCCACACAAAAATCTATACATGAACAAATATAGCTGGTTTATTTATTATTTGTAAATGCCAAAACCTGAAAACAAATATCCATCAACTTGTAAATGAAAAAATAACCTATGGTACATTCATATAATAGAATATTATTCAGTAACAAAAAGAAGTGAAATGCAGACATTAAAAACCTTTTAAATGAAAATGGGGGAATCTTAAAAGTACCATGCTAAGTTTGGAAAAAAAAAAAAGCTTATACTCTACCACTCCACTTACATGACATTCTGGAACAGGCAAAGTGTTGAGACAGAGATCAGATCAGATCAGTGGTTGCCAAGGGCTGGAAGTAGGAAAGGGGAACTGACTATAAATGAGCATAAGATGTCCTGTTAGGGTGATGGAAATACTCTCTCTCTAGATTATGGAGAATTTACATAATTGCATACATAAAATGATAAATTTTACTACATGTAAATTATAACTCAATAAGCAACAAAAACCTGGAATACTATGATCAACTTAAACATTTAACATGAAACATTTCTGCTTCCAGAGAAGCATTCTTAAGCATTCACTATGTAAGATATACTGAATACTAGACCATCTAATTTTGTACTACTTTGCTCAAACAGAACAGAGGTAAAAATCATGTTTGTCCTCCAAACGTGTATGTTATTTCTAAATATAAGAGGCTGAGTCCCAAGTGGCAACACAGAAGAAATAACCAAAGAGTGAGCAATAAATCCAAAAATGGATTTTCATAAGATATATATTTCTTGAGGAATTTACCTTACATATCATAGCAACCATTCACAAGTGGCAGTTTGCACCGTGTGAACTAAGTATGCGCTCTTCTACACACTGAACTAGCAAACAACACATAGAACAGGACAATAATGCATTCCATTGGGTATAAATTATTGTTTTCTGCTTGTTTAGCAAATTCATTTCCCACCACTTGAAATAAAACCATTAGGTAAAATCTGTGTTAATCATTGTGATTGACCATAAAACTAGATGAAAACTATTAAAACCTTGTCATTGTTTTTGACAACCATAGAAAGCATTAAGGTGGTAAATTTTCTACCAGATTTGTAAAAACTTCCATGACGTTTACTTGCTGCCTAATTGAAACCAAATTAGTAAGTATATATTCTATGTTGCATGGAAAAAGACACCATCCCAATGCCTTATGAGAAGAAAAAAAAATTCTTGGGGAAGAAATTATAGAAAAAATATTAAGAATTTATTTCCAACAATCCCCACCAATCAGATGTTTCAATTTCCCTTGGAATATAAATTTTCCCTTGAAATGCAAAGCAACAATCTGAAATTTGAAAATATATATTAAATACATAATGGCACAGTAATTGGCTAATGCCATATGTCCATTGAAGAGGAAATAAGGTTGAAGGAAGAAGCAGAACTTATATAACATATTTTTTTTTCCTAATTTATATTTGGGTATCAATCCTTACCAGGATATTTCTATATCTGGCTGTTAAGAAGGTCCTAAGGAGGAGAAAAGATAATTTTTCAAAGACTGGACATTAACATTCTAAACTCAAGTTGTTTATCTCTCTGTAGCACCTACTTAATACTTAAATGAATTTAAATGCTACTGAATTAGTAGAACTTAAGTTTATGAGGAAAAAAAGATTCTCTATTTAGAAATATTTCCACTTCTAAAAAGTAAACCTACTTCAATAAAGGTGATTAAAATTTTCTTTTAAAAAAGTCAAGTCAGCTGATAAAAGCTGGTCATAAAATAAAAGAACTACACTCATGGAAGGAAGAGGGGGACACAATTCTAAAAGAGAGGCTATTGTCATCTCATACTATGACATCTAAGACATATCATACATAAAAAACAAGTATGGCTCTTATTAAAAATCTTGCTAAAATTACTGAAAGAATCAAAATATCTGCAAAATAAGCACCCAGCAAGAAAGTAATCTAACAATAACATCACATCAATTTATCCAGCTACTCATTTACAAAAAAAATTGCCTGGTGTCCACTGAGTTACAGAGAATATGGTCTGTAAACCTAGTAACATTTTAGAGAACTCGTTTCCTTAATTAAGGCACTGTTTCTTAATCTAGGCACTCTTGACATTTGAGACAGGATAATTCTCTCTTGTAGAGACTGTCCTATATACTGTAGAATATTTAGCAGTAGTCTGATCACTACCCAGGAGGTACCAGAGGCTCCCTACTCTTCACCTCAAAAATGTCTCCAGATACTGTGAAATAAGCTCAAGGAGGTTAAAAAGTTCCCCAGGTAAGAACCATTGCGCTACAGTTTTGACTGAACAGTTTTGACATTTTAAAGTCTCTCTTTTATCTCTACTCATAATTTAGTAAGTAGTAACTACCTCTCCTTCCAGTGGTTTTCAAGTTTTATACCCAAGGCCCAAGAGTGCCCAGGAAATGCTGTAGGAGCACACAGGAGATGTAATAATAGCAGATTCCCTTTCATTTTCTGGGGTTATGGATATTTCCTTTGGGAGTGGGGGGAAGTTTCTATATCCTAATATAGAGAGACATATCATAATTCCAAATTTCATACTGCACTGAAAAAGAAATCTCAAATTTTTCCTTCTTTCGCTATCTTTTAAATCAAAGCCAGTATTTAAAAAACTGGTATCTGGAAGAATAGTAGGAGTGAAGTGGGTAGCAGAAAGCAAGTTAAATGAGTAACTTATCCATACTTCTTCAACCTAATAGGAACAGAAATATAGTTTTAGAATCATTGCAGTACTTTCTACAAGCTTAAACAAAAATTAGATGTTCAAAGGCCTGAATTATAAAATTCAAGTCCAAACTCTATTCTAAGGAGACACTAAAAAATGAAATTAACATTCTAATTATATGTTAGCATTGTTTTAAACCTCTAAAATTCTATTTGATTCTTAAATTGAAAATAGATATCCTTGTTCTTTCTTGCCTTCAAAGATCTACTACTTTAACCATCTTAAACAGTAGACAAATATGTGTAACATGTTGAATCCTCTGTGAAAGGACATCTCAAATTTTAATGTACATATAATTTTAGGTGCTTATTAGAATTTCAAGGTGCTTGTTAAAATGTAAGTCCTAGACACAGTTCCCAGAGATTTTGATTGGTGGGAAATGGGAGTAGGAGGGCCCAGAAATCTGCATTTTCAGTAAGCATCCTAGTGATTCTTATGTGGATGCTCTGAAGGACTCGTTTTTAGTAACAGTGACTGACTTATCAAATTGGGCAATAATGTTATTTGTCACCACAAAATTCTAGCATTCTCTTATCACAGACTATACATACTTGGTACTTACCCTCTGGCCAACCCAACTAAGTCCTAAAAATAAAGATAAAATTTAAATACTACACAATTAAAATGGTCCAAAGTAGTTTGTCAGCAAAGAAATGGAAAATAAATATTACAGATTCATTTTATGATGAATGGCTAGACTATAAAATCTAACCAATCTGTATTGCTAACTCTTCCCTTGTGTAAAAACTATACTTATCCCAGCTATAATTTTATATCAGCTATACAATAAATGAATAAATCTCTATTGGTTTTATTATAACTCTATTATAAAAGCCCTAACTCTCTGATAAAGTTCCTCATGCACCGCAAGCATACTTGCCTCTAACAAACAGCACACTTCTAAGTCAGTCATTTGGATTAATTTTCTTCCTGGATACACATTAAAATGACATGCTAGAATGCAAAAACAGACAAATGACTTCTTATGTCATTTTTGACATCCAATCATTATTTCTGTACTCCTACCACACTCTTCATTCTTGAAGAGCTGAAAATATTATTTAAGCAAATGGTCATGTCAATTTTATTTTCTCCATTTCTGACTTTAGCATAAAAGACAGCATCATTTTCTTTTTGACTTAATGTACCTACCAAAATATTCATTATTTTCAACTCTGATGGTGGTTCTATAGAACAGATGAACAACCCCATCCTTGTCTATTTTTTTTTCTGATAGCAGATAAAAATAGGTTTGCTGATAAAGCACACTAATGTTCTCACACATCACCTAACATTCCAAACCCATTCAGCTGAACATTTCATGAGTCTCAAGGTGATAGTACATTCAGTCATTGATTTTTTTCAGCAGTAACAGCAGGGGTCACCCCTATGGGCTCCATGCTCTTCTGAGAAGACTCAGGGTGGCCTTTGTGTTCAGGGTACAGAATATCATAAATAAAAACAAGGGAGTCTGAGAGTTAGGTTGGCTTAGCTTTTAAAGAATATCTATGTCCAAAAGCTTCCAAAGAAGCCCAGAAATAAAACAAACAGTACCTGGAAGACTAAAATAAAAAATGAAATGAGTTAGGCCTCCCTGGTGGTGCAAGGGGTTAAGCACCGCACTATGAAGCAATCCCCAGCCTCTGCAGCAGGAGTTCGAGCCCCAGCCGGCCACAGAGAAACCCACATGAGCAGCAGTCCTCTCCTGTCTCACCCACTACTCCCCTCGGCAGTGTGTTTCAGTCGGTCTGCCTGTTCTGTTCCCCACTCTGTCTCTGGTGAATCCTATCACCCCTGCATCTCTGGCATATACCCCAGCTCTTGTATGCATAAATAAATCAATCTTAAAAAAAAAAAAAAAGAAATTCTGAACAAAATCATTCATTCATATCTAACTGAAGTCATTCTTTTTAAAAAATAGGTAATGTCCAATAATGGTTAGTGATTTAAATAATGAAATCATGAAAGACCTTTCTACCATTATATCACCCTAGTGAATTCTTCTTGTATGTTGATACCTCAATGTACATAAGAGTTCTAATTTACTGAACAAAAGTTCTAATTTACTGAAACAGTAAACTCCCCATGGAAGCACACCTTCATAAGGTCATAATAGTGTATTCATAAAAGAAACAGTTCCTCCTAATTGTAAAACTCTCAAAACGAATAAAACTCCTTTCAATAAGCAGTTTTCAATATAGTAAGGGAAATAAAACATACACCAAATTAGTAAAATACAACAAATTAGATGATGAAAAGTTGCATAACAGAAATATAAACAAAATTTAATAGATAAGTAAGAGATTATTTCTAGCTATGGGGGAAAGTAGGCAAAGACATGTCAAGAAAGACTTCAGAAAACAAATCATATTTGTGCTGGATTCTGAAGAAGAGTAAGATTTTGAAACATCACTAAACAAAATGCACATTTCACTGGGAGAAAAAAACAACTGTATCTCAGTAAATACTATCAACACCCTCACCATTGAGCATCACCGTCACCATTAAGCTAGAAGTTGCCCTTGAAACATCTCATCTCTCCCCATACCTCACCGCCCCTTATCTAATCATTCTTCACCACATTTTATCCCTCTTAACCTTCTAAATGTCTCTCCCATTCTCTCATCTTCACCACCATTTCCCTACCCCAAATAGCCATCATCTCTTGCCCAAACTACAACAATTTTCTAATTTAGTCTGCCTGCTGCATTCTTACCTATTAATATTTTCTACTGCAGCCAGTGTCTTTTCTAAAGCAAAGACATCAGGCATCACCTTCCAGTCCCAAATCCTTGGTCCAAAGCTACTGCCCTCACTTCCTCTTCTATCATGTGCCTAGCTCACTATCTGTTCTCCAGCCACTGGGGTCTTTACTCAGAAATCCTTAAGCTTGCCAAGTTCACCAGCACCAGGACCCTTACATGCTATTCCCATCATCTAGAACACCCACCCCACTCTTCACCTCCTTCACCTACTAACTTCTATTCATACTTTAAAGCTTAGTTACTTGCTAAAGAAAGTCTTCCATATGGTCCCCAATGATAGTAAGACAATTCATTTAGTTATACATTCTTAAGATACCATGTATATTCTCAGAGTATTTGTTAGAATTGTAATTTTGCATTTACTTTATGTTTGTTTGATTAATAATTACCTCCCTGCCTAAACTGTACGTGCCACTAGGACAGGGCCCATAACTAATTTAGCCTTTGGTTAGACTTGCTTGTGTGTGTGTGTGTATATGCATATAGGCAAATATATATATATATATATATTTACTCCTTTTCAGTGACCTCAGTGTTTTCTTTCAGTCAAAATATCTATGGTGAAAGAACAAGTACAGACATCATTACTCTGCCTACAACCAAATGCAGCCCCAACTAGCTCCCCTTACCTTCATAGCCCATTGTCTATATAGCAAAAATTACTTTTTTAACCTGATAATTAGCATAATTCAGTAGCTTAATTACCTGCTAATAGGAAATTGGGAAAGTTTGATCTAAACCTAGAAAAACTGACTTTGCTTGCCAAAAATCACCTTCAAAAAAAGAGAAGAAAGTATTTCAGTGAATTATTCATATCAAACAAACATTCCCTACTTCCATTCCACCATTTGCAGGAAGGATGTGCTATGAAATTTGTTAGGGTTTATACCATATATGTGGAGGAACTTAAAGGAACATGTGAAGAGTTATTTTTATTGGAGTGAGTCAGATGACTATATGGGTAACACTAAGGAGTTGTAGTCACCTCCTTGCAGCACTGATTTTAAATAAGTAAAAGGCACTAAAGATAAAGAAACCCAATTTACCAGAACTCTAATAGCTTAAGATCATACTTCCCTGATGATGTGAAAACTCCAGATTTGAAACTGCAGAAAGAAGAACACTGATATGATTCAGGATGTGTCATCACACAGATCCAAATAAGATATGGGGAAATTACTGCTATCAGGCAAGATGGAGAAACAAGGGTCCCGATTTACCCTTCTATGTGAACAACCAAAAAAATAACCTTTTTTCTTGTGTTATTTAAATCTCCTTGAAAGGTAGCTGACTATCTGGATCAAAACCACTATTTTATCATGGTGTTTACAAGTAGAAGTAAAATATATGACAATATAGCACTAAAGTCAAAAGGTGAAACATGGAAGGAAAACAAGTTATATTATCACTTGAAGGCAAACTGTTATAAGGTGAAAGATGTATTCTGTAAACTATAAAGCAGTCATCAAATTAATACCAAAAAATTAGAAAATGAAAATATGACAAATACATAATGCAACGGGCATTGAAGAGTATAAAGAGAAAAAAAGAACAGATAAGACAGATTAAAAATAAATACAGCATAATATATTAAACCCAACTGTTCAATGTAAACTCAAGCATATTTAAAAAAACAATTATAATCACATTAAATATCATCCAAATGCCCCAATTGAAAGACTAGATAAAAGATCAAGATCCAATTATATGCTGCCTATAAGAAACTCACTTTAAATATAAAGAGACGGGTAGGTTAAATGTGAAAGGATGAAAAATATACTCCATGCTAACACAAATCAAAAGAAATTTGGAGAAGCTATATTAGTATCAGATAAAACAGATTCCAGAACAAAGGATATCACCAGAGACAAAGTGGGTTATGTCACAATGATATAATACATAATTATATTATGTCCTCATTGGAGAATACTCCTAAAGCTTCAATTACATGAAGAAAAATTATAGAAGCACATGAAAAATAAACATCCACAATTTGTGGACTTCAACAAAGCTTTCTCAATAACCAATAAAAACCAGAAATATGTAAGACTTACACAACACTGCCAACCAAGTAGACCTAACAGACATTTAAAAAGGACTCCACTCTCCAACAGCAAAACATTTATTTTTTTAAGTACGTACTACATTCTGGACCATAAAACAAATCTTACTAAATTTAAAAGGATTTAAACCATATGAAGTATAAGCTTGACTACAAATTAGAAATCAATAATAAAACGTCTGGAAAATCCTCAAATACTTGGAAACTAAATAACATACTTCCATATAGCCTGTGGGTTAAAAAAGAAATGAAAAGAGAAATGAGAAATTATTTTAAACCGAATGGAAATGAAAACACAACATTGGAGGCAACTAATCAATACTGAAAAGACACTGATAGCATGAAAGTACTTCTATTAGAAAAGAAGAAAGGTCTCAAGTCAAGATCTCAGCTTCTACATAAGAAATTAGCACAAGAGTAAGAAGTGAATCCAAAGAATACAGAAGGAAATAATAAAGATCAGAACAGAAATCAGTATAAACACTTTTTTAAATAGAAGGAAACAGAAAAAAAAGAATGAAACCATAAGTTGATTCTGAGATCAGTAATATGGGTAAAGTTAAACTAGACTGGGGATAAAATAAGAAAAATTTATATCAGGGATTAATTTATATCAGGAATTAAATTAATATCAGGAATGAGAGAGCTAGCACAAAGATTCTAAAGACATCGAAAGGATAAGGAAATAAGGAAATATTATAAACAATTAATGATGATTCATTTGACAACTAAGACAAAATGGACACACCTCAAGACACAACAAAATTCTTCAAGAAGAAATTAATAACCTAAATGGCCCAAATCTATTAAAGAAATTCGGTTTGAAGTGGAAAATCTTCCGACACACAAAAATTCAGGTCCAGATAGCAGTTCCGATGAATTGATGCAAACATACAAGGAAAAATAGACTAATTCCACAAAAACTCTCCCCGAAATTAAAAAAATGAATACTTTACAGCTATAAAATCAAGATATTCTTAAACCTAGAGAGGCAATACCAGAAAACTACAGATCAGTATTTTTCCATGAATACAGAAGCAAAATTCTTTAATATTTTATTAGCAAGTTCAGTCAAACAAGATTTCTGAAACAGATAATACATCATGATCTAGTGAGGTTTACACCAGGATGACAAGTTAGTTTAAAATTCAATGCAATTAAGCTAAAAAAGAAAAACCACATGATGATCTCTATAAATGCTGGACAAAATCCATCCATTCCTGATTTAAAAAAAAAACAAAACTAAGAATAGAATGAATGCCTTCAAATAGATTAAGGTTATATATAAACAAATAAAAACCATCATATTTAAAAGGTAGAAGACGAAAGCTCTACCACTAAGATCAGGAATAAACCAAAGATGTCAGCTCTTGCCACTTTTTTAAACATTATCCTAAGATTCTAACCAACGCAATCAAGCAAGAAAAAGTAATAAAAGGCATCCCAATGGAAAAGAAGTAAAACTGTCTTTATTTGTACACAACAGATACGATCCGCTACACAGAAAATTAACAGAATCTACAAAAAACCCTTAGAAATAACAAGTGAGTTTAGCAAGCTTGTCTTTCTATTTACCACCAACAAAAAATTGAAAACTAAAAAAAATTTAATCATACCATCTACAATATCATCAAAATTGTGAAATACTTAGGAGTAAATCCAATAAAAAATAAAAAAAAAAAACCTGTACATCAAAGATTTGTGGAGAGAAACTAAAGACAAAATACAGAGGTGTACTGTGTTCTGGATCAAGAAACTAAATGTTAATATATTAACTCTCCCCAAATTAATTTACAGATTCAAGAAAATTCTAGGAGGCTTTATGTATAAAACTGACAAAGGAGTCCAAAATTAATATTGGCATGCAAACGGCCTAGAATATTATTGTCAAAATAACTTAGGAAATGTTAGAGAATTTAAACCTGAACTCAAAACTTGTTATAAATATATAGCAATCAAAATAATATGCTTGTGAGTCAAGACAACAGAACAATGGAAAACAATAGATTCCAAATATAGACCTCTACATACATTCTACAAAGGCATTTGAGTACAGAAAGAATAGTTTTTTCAACAAATGTTGCTGGAACAATTTGATATCCATTTATGTTTTTAATGCATTTCAATACTTATTTTTATGATATGCAAAAAAAAAACACATCAAAATGGACCATACCATAAAATTATAAAACTTTTAGAAGAAAAAAAATACAATGAAATCTTTGTGATGTTGTACTAGACAAAGAATTTCTTAAAGAAATTACCAAAAGTACACGAAAACAGTTTCTTAAAATGTTAGACATATACTTACCTACCATATTATCTAGTCATTCCACTCTTAGGTATTCATGTCCAAGAGAAATAAAAGCATATGTATATATAGAGTTATACACAAATGTTCATTAAAGTTTTGTCATAGCCAAAAAAAACTGGCAACAACCCAAATGCTTATCAGAAGATGCACTGATAAATAAAGAAGACTATCCATTCAATGGACTACTACTTGGCAATACAAAGAAGTTAACTATTGATATATACCATAACATAAGTGAATCTCAAAATAAGCTGAATAAAGTCAGAAAAGAAATGAATATATATCCTATGACTCCATTTATAAAAAATTCTTGAAAAATCCAAATTAATCTGTAAGGACAGAACACAGATTAGTGGTTATCTGGTGATGGGGCAGGAGGAATGTGGTGGAAATATTACAAAGGAATGTAAAGAAACTTTTTAGAGGAAAAATCTGTTTATTTCCCTGATTATGGTGATGCTATCACCGATATTTACATATTTCAAGGCATATCAAATTACACTTTAAATATGCTTAGCTTTCATTTCCCATTGCCAAACTGCTCACAGTCAACCGAATAACATATTTTGAAGAATTTCAAACTATTAGTACATGAGACATTGTATTTCAGAACTGATACACACAGTTGAATATGCATGAATCATATTTTAAGTTTCCAAGAGCTTGAAATGTTAAAAATACTGTTTTGTGAATTTTGCTTTAAGATGTAAGAAATCTCTGTCTAAGCCAAGATCACAAAGGTTCTATTGTATCTTTTCCTCTGTAGGTTTTATAATTTTAGGTATGATCTATTTTGATTCTATTTTTTGTGTAAGTTGCAAAATAAGCGACACTTTTTAAATATTTGGATATCAAATTGCCCCAGCACAATTTTATTGAAAAGATTGCTTTCTGTATTCAGGATATGTCTAAATTATATAGGATATGCACCAGAGGATAGCCAGGTTCAAGAGACGTACCAAGAAACCAATGTTCCTGGGCTTTTAGGGAAAAAAAATGAATTCCATAATTCCCAAAAATGTCTGCTATATGGCCAAGTTCTGATCAATATTTGAGTCTTCCTGGGTCTATGAAAGTGGATTCTCCTTCCTATAAATTACATATATTAAAGAAGAGGGCCACCTGAAATGTAAATCTGGTATGCCCCAGATGAATATAATTCATGGTTCTTAGGAGTGTGTGGCCTCTCAAATATCAGCATTCTCACTGATCAAATATAAGTAACAGGGCAAGAAAGGAATGCTTTTAACAAAAAAATTCTATTTGCATATTTTGTATTACTGCTAAAAATACATAAATTTTAGCTAACATACTTTGTTTAACCTTTTTTTAAAATATAAAAATATTCACAACACTCGCCCACATACAGCTTTCTCATGTTGTCTACAGTTAATAAAACTTGGACAACTCTGAAGATGTTCAATAATATCATGACATCCAAAACTTATCACCAGATCTAATGTCATTTTTTTACATAACTGTAAAATATCAGCAGATCAAATGTCATTACATAACTGTAAAATAATGTATATAATATGCATATAATATATACAAATTAAAGGTTCAAGGTTCAAATTAGCAAACATTACACTGAATGCTTTTATAATAACAGCTTGAATTTTATATTTATAACAAGTCAAATTATATAGTAATTAATTAAGGGCACAGATTCCAGAGTGAACTGCCTAGATTCAAATCCCAGGTCAGCCACCTACTTCCTACATAACCTTGGGCAAGTTTCTTTATATCGCTATGCCTCTGATTCCTCATCTATAAAATGAATATGATAGTGTTAACCTCATAAGATGATTACGAAATTAACAAGCACAAAAAACCTAGAACTGTGCCTGGATCATAGTAAGCACCCAAGGGTTTTACTTTGGTATCATTGTTATAATTATGTTCATGACTGTCACTGTTGTGAGAGTTAAGATTCATATGTAGGATAAGTAACTATCACAGATGATTTGAAAAATAATAATATACCTACTATGAATACAAAAGAACTTCAATAGGTATTTCTCCAGAGAAAATATACAAATAGCCAGTAAGCCCATGAAAAGATGATAAACATCACTTACTGTTAGGAAAATGCAAATCACAAACAAAGCAAGGTACCACTCCACATCTACTAGGATGACTACAATCAAAAAAATGGAAAATAACAAGAGTAGGCAATATATGGAAAACTTGGAATTCTTGTGCATTGCTGATAAGAATGTAAAAAGGGGCAGACACTGGAAAAATTTGGCAGTTTCTCAAAAGGTTAAACATAGAACTACCATGAGACCTAGCAGTTCCACTCCTAGATATATGTCCAAAAAAAGTGAAAGCAGGGACTTCAAGAGATTTACACACTAGGGCCTCCCTGGTGGCACAGGGGTTAAAGACAACACTATCAAGTTATTGCCAGACACTGGGGCACTAGTTAATTCCCCCGCCAGAGAGCTGACCCATATGGTGCAGCAGACCTCCCCAGTCTCGCCCACTGCTCCCCTCAGCAGTGTATTTCAGCCAGTCTGCCTGTTCTGTTCCCCACTCTCTCTGGTGAATCTTCTCACCCTCCACACCTCTGGCCTGTACCCCAGTTCTTATATGCATAAATAAATCTTTTAAAAAAAAAAGAGAGATTTACACATTAATGTTCATCACAGCATTCCTCATAATAACTAAAAGGTGGAAACAACCCAGTGTCCACCAACACGTGAATGAATAAAAAATTGTGATATATGCATATATTGGGATATTATTCAGTAATAAAAAAGAATGAAATTTTCATCTATGCTGCAAGGACGTACCTTGAAGACATTAAGTTTAGTGAAATAAACCAAACGCATGACAAATATTTATGATACTACTAATATGAACTGACTACAATAGTCAAATTCATAAAGACAGAAGATAATAAAGATTACTGAGGACAAGGAGGAAAGACAAGGGAGAGTTATTGTTTAATGGTTACAGACTTTTTCTTAGGGATGATGAAAAGGATTTAGATATAGACAGTAGTAAAGATTATACAACATTGTGAGGGAAGTTAATGTCACTGAATTGCATACTTACAAATAGTTAAATGAAATTTGGTATTATATTTTACCACAATAAAAGAAAAAGAATTAATGCAAATAAATCCATTGGTTACTCAGAATCCGCACTTTTATTCCTGCAGTTCATCAAGGAAGAACTTAGTAGCAGTTCTTACCTACCTGGTTCTGAAAGAGACAGAAAAGCTAGGATAGGACATACTGTTAAATTTAAGAACAATTTAGAACAGCATAATAAAGCTACTTTAAATAGCTTGTGAGGGCCTCCCTGGTGGCGCAGCGGTTGAGCGCTGGGTTGCGAAGCTGCCCGCAGCCTCTGCAGCGCCAGTTCAATCCCCGGCTGCTCCCCGGCCACCTGAGGAGGGTCCCGCATGGCGCGCAGACCTCTCCTGCCGCCCGCTGCTCCCCTCAGCAGTGTACTTCGGTCCTTCTGCCTGCTCTGCTCCCCTCTCTGGCTCTGGTGAATTCTCTCACCCTCCGGCTTCTGACTGTGCCCAGTGCTTGCATAAATAAATAAGTAAATCTTAAAAAAAAAAAAAAAAAGAATTTCTGACTCCTATCCCCCCTTTAAAAAAAAATAGTTTAAAAAATAAATAAATAAATAAATAAATAAATAAATAGCTTGTGAAACATTTTAATACAAATTGTTAAATTGGAAACAGTAACTGAACTTAGATTATAGAGATGGGATAATCTGAAAAAAAGAGTACTGGATTGGAACTCAGATTTCAGTTTTACTCAGATTCTAATCTCACTTCACCTAAAATTTTTTAAATGAATATCTTTTTTTATGATGATTTTACCAACTAAATGGGGGGAAATTCCATGTTTTATAAATCTGTTGAAAGAAAAATGCAGGGTATTTGAAAGTGGAGAGGGAAAAACAACTTTGTAAACATAATTTTATATAACACTCACAAGCAAGTGAAATAACAAGATCGGTTATATAAGGGAAACATTATCACTGCTAGTTAAGTTATAGGAGAGGAAAGATTAATGCCCAACACACTCTATAATATAAAGTTTTTCTCAAGATAACACCAAAGGTATAAACCAAAAACTTAGCCTAGAATGCAAATAACTAAAAACTTCCTCTTAAAATAATTTAGAGTATACTTGCAAAAGAATGACCTAGCACTTTCTGACCTGAACAAAACAACAAAAAATATGGCAATATCAAATCCTCTGGAGTGTGTATTTCAACAGAAATCATGACATATGATAATATTCTTTCTTAACATGTTATCAAACTATATTCAAAAACAAGCATAAAAATCTTCACTTCTATGAAAAGGAAAACTACTGTGAACTCTTAATGAATTCAGAAAACACTAAAGGTAAGAGTAATTTTTAGATATTGGAAATTGATAGATACTGTTACTAAGCCATCTTTTTGAAGGTCCACTTAGACAAAACTGATTCATTTCAAAATAGGAACATGCACTAGAAAGATCTGGGTTTCCTGCTCAAGAATAGTCTTGAAATTTACAATTATACAGAAAACTGTACATAGCCAAGCCAATGTACATATGGGAACAGATGTTTACATATTATATCCTGCCCATATTATATTCAAACAAAATTTCCTATAACCTCTACAGTATTAACTAGATACAGAAATCTTTTTTTCACTTCAGTCTCAAACTATTCTATATATCACTGCTAAAAGGTAAATTACTTTTTTCCTTTGTAAGTCTGCCCCATTCTAAATTAGCAAAGCAAGCTTATGATTATAAATTACATGCTACAACAAAACAGTTGCTAAAAAAAAATTTGGGTACCATTCCAACTATGTAGCATTCTTTAAAAGGTAAAACTACAGAGGCAGGAAAAATATCAGGGGCTAAGGGTTAGAGAGAGGAATAGACAAAAGCACAGTAGATTTTTAGGGCTGTGAAAATACTCAGAATGATACTATAATAGTGGATATATGCCATTATATATTTGTCCAAAGCCATGGAATATATACTGTCTAATGTAAACCATAATGTAAACAATAAGCTTTGGGTGACAATGGTCTGTTAAGGTAATTCATCAATTAAAACAAACTTGCTATTCTTATCAGGGATGTTGATAATGAGAGAAGCTTGCACATTTGTGATGACAGGAGTACATGGTAAATCTCTGTACTTTTCTCTCAATTTTGTTATGAACCTAACTGCACTCTTAAAGGAAATCTGTTTAATGGTTTTACAAACTGTGATTTTTAGAATCCAATTTCTATACCTGCCTTTTATTCTTGAAGAAAAAAATTTTAATTCTTTTTGCTATTAATGTTAGTCCTACTGCCATCCCTTGAATTTGGCTTTGACACTATAACAAACTTCCCTAGAACTTCCTAAAGTAATTCCACTATAAAATTCAGTCATCAGCGCAGCACTATATATCTATATATGGTATATACCTTAATCGTTCACGAATTACACTGAATGAACCTGTCTTCAAATCATGTTAAAAGAACTTTCATGAATGTCAATTCCTTTGTAACACTCTAAGAAACAGTAGAAGGTTTATAAACAGCTGAGACAAAAGCCACCAACTATATTCCAAGCAAGCAGAGCATCTAAAACATTGTGTTTCTGGCTCGTTATTTCTGTTGGAGAGTCTTAAGTTAGTATAAATAAGGACATGGTCATGAATTTGACCTTTAGCAAACCAACTTTTCTGACTATATACGCAAGCCTTTCCCTCTTTCACTTGGAAATATGCTATTAATCAAAACTGGAAAAACAGCTCAGTTTTTGAAAGTCATATAAAGCATCAGAATTCTGAGAACATTTAATATGCTGGAAATATTTATGGCACTATAAGAAATAAATGTACATAAAAATACTTTCAAAAAACATTGAAAATAGCAATAAAGAAGTAGGACTTAAAATTGTGAGCCAGACTTTCATATATTTGTGGCAGGAATTGCTTTCCAGGAAGGTCACACCAATTTGGCATTAAGTCTTGAGCCTTTAAAAACATAATCTTCTAGGAATTCTGCCCAAGGAAACATTCAAAAATTCAATGCAAAGACTTGTTCACAGGAACAATCAGTAGACTGTTAATATAACAATTTTGAAGAACGTTAATTTCTAAAATAGGATAATGGTTAAATAAGTTATGTAAAATTAGTGTCATTTACAAATTATATTTTCTACATAATAAAGTAACATGGCATACAATAAATATAGACTGCCTAATAGAATGAAATAAACATCTTGAAATAAACCAAATACAAATCAGTGGGGGGGGGGGAATGGATTATTCAAGAATTGGTGTAAGGACACCAGGAAGACACCTTTGTAAAAAATGAAATTGTATCTATATACCATACCTTATATCTGAACGAATCCCAAATGCATCAAAGATTTAAATGTAAAAAATAAAAAAATAAAAGTACTAGACAACCCATGGAAGAATTATTTTATAACCTCAGAACAGGAAAGGACATTCTAACTTTCCTATGACATAAAACCAAACAGCCATAAAATATTGATATAAAATAATAAAAATATAAAATATAAAAATAATTTCCTTACAGAGGAAAAAAAGACAAATGAAAATACTAGCAGCTCATTGCCAACAAAGGGCTCTTAATATAGTAAAGAGTTCCTACAAATTACTAAGAAAAGGATGTAACAATCCAACAAGGTGAGCAAAAGATACATAGTCCACAGAAAATGATATATTTAAATGGTTCTTAAACATGAAAAGATAGTCCGTAATACTTAATATTTAAGAGCTATGAAAAAATAAAATTAAACTAAGACACCATTTTTTACCTTTACCTTTAAAATGGCTTATATTCAAGATTATTCACAGTAGATTCACTTGTACAAGCAAAACTTAGAGGCTGGTAAAATAAATTATGATTCATCCAGGCATGATACAGTCATAAAAAGAGAAATTGCTTTATAAACTGCCAGGAAAATAAATGCAATATATATTAAGTGTGTGTGAAAGCGAGATGGCAGAGAAAATAATGCAAGGTACAGGGAGGAATAACATAAGGTTATGTTCCTATAATGGATTATAATTGTGTAAAAAAGGAGAAAAAACCATGAACACAATAAAAAACCATGAGAATATCAATTCAGGTACAAAGTAATTAACAAATGTTTCCAAACCTCCAGAACTCCCAGCCAACTTCCTGTGTAGGCTTGCTCCAGTCACTTCAAGACTCTCACACAAAAGTCACTCTGCTTTTTTTTTTTTAAAGATTTATTTATTTATTTATACAAGCACTGGGTACAGTCAGAAGCGGGGGTGGGTGAGAGAATTCACCAGAGCCAGAGTGGGGAACAGAACAGGCAGACCGACTAAGTACACTGCTGAGGCGAGCAGCGGACACAGCAGAAGTCTGTGCGCCACGTGGGACCCTCGCTGGTGGCTGGGGATCAAACCTGCACTGCAGAGGCTGTGGGCCGCTTCACAGCCCAGCGCTCAACCTCTGTGCCACCGGGGGGCCCTGCATTTTTTTTTTTAAACTAAATTTCTAGGACCTCAATCTTGGCAGAGTTTTTAACCATCTATATACCTGTATCTGTTTGTTTGTCTATCTATCTATTTCTGCATCTAAGTGCATAAAAGAGGTATGAAAGGATACACAAGAATTTCAACCATTTACTGATTATGTGGAGGGGACAGTGACAGCCTGCCAGGTGGCAAGTGAGCGTGAAGGAGGGATGAGAGAGATCCCAAGGAATACCCTTTTATCCCTTTTGAATTCTGAAAGAAGGAAAGTATTTCCTGTTTTTTTAAATTAAAAAATAAAAATACATTTGAAAAAATTTTAAACATTTTCAAGAACAACAGAATACATACTGTTAAGAGATGGGACATAAAATATATTACATATGATATCAAATATGTGCAAAAAGTGCATCTATACACACACAAAAAGACTAGAATAAAATGCAACATAAAATTAAAAGAATAATTATTTCTTAGGTGAAATGATGGTGATTTTAATTTTCTCTGGATTTTCCTATAATTCAGTCTTTACATTAAGCATAGATTATATTTAATATTAGGAAAAAATGTATTTTTAATGTTATTAACCAGGACTCTGAGCATCATAAATGAAACTTCCAAATGTCCTTAAAACATTACTTCCAAAAAAAAAAAATTACTTCCAATTACAGAATAAAAACTTAAGGATAAAGAATTTAGTAAAACAAACTATCTAATCCGCCCTCAAGTCTACCTATTAAGGATCACTATCAGATTGTTCTCATCCTACTTTCTGGATGTTTAGTCCACTTCTGTTTTCTGTTACCTAGGTAATGGTACTTCCAGCATTTCCCTTGAAGACTGTGAAACTAACAATCTGGTATTTCTCACTGTGGAGTTTTCCTGACCTTCAGCTTTGAAAGGCCATCTCCCTACGGGAAAGCAGTAAGATCTAGAAGCTAAAACAGGAGTCAAAGGAATCTGAGGTTAAGAGTTCTAATCCTGACACACTGTGGAATGTGTTTCCAGTTTTGGGAATAAACCAAACTTCCTATACCAGTTTCCTTAATGAGAAAACTTATTGTTTTGAAAAATATTTAAGACTATCAACTCTAAAGTTTCTTTTTAACTTTTCATATTATTCTTCTGAATTTTGTGTTCTTACATTAAATATTTTGCTCTATAAATTTTCACTCTCCCTAACAGTATCTGCAAGTACTATCAATCTCTTACACTCAGAGATCCAGCAAGGGATAATTCAGAAAGCCTATTGAAAACGACATAAGAGAACTTGAGCAATGCTGAAGACAATTTATGGAGGAATAAGAATGCAATCAGAATCTAAATTGGACCTTTGCAAGCAAAGTAGCTATAGACAACAAATTTAATCAACACCTGGTAAGGGAAGATAAAACTCAGACTAACATCTGATCCCTATTGTAGAAATAAAGATAACTTCTCCATCACTGTCTAGAAAATGAAGTTTTGTCATGCCTTTAAGGGTTCAATTTCTATTTCTCCTTTTTACCATACAGGTACTAACACCACTATCCTGGGTCAGGATAGTGACCGTTTCCCTACTCTTTGGGTATTATGTACCTCTTGATAGCTGCCTTCTCACTAGGAAAAAAGCTACATTAAATTTGTAAAGACTTCTTTATCTACACGTCTAGAGAAGCACTCGATAGCCTTTGGTGGGGCGAGGAGGGGGGTGTTTTTACAAACATCAGAGAACAATTATTCCTCTGCCAAGACAGGGTGAAGCAATTTCAGTAGTGCCCTCAGCACACTTCAAACTCCTCCTCCTGCTAACAAGACCAAACACCTTTCTAGTTACTTAAAAGTTATTCCAATAGGGAGGGACAAGGGAGCAGACAGCTGAATTTTTTCTGGATTAACTCAGTCATTAGTTGAATGCTTTTCTGTGGTTCACCTACTTAAAAGGTGATCAAATCACTTTGTGCTACTGAAGAGAGTAAGTGCAAAGAACAATTACATAAACCCTCTGCTTCAACTTACCTCATCCTTCTGATGAAACAGAACCTAGAAACCACTGCCTTGCCACCATTTCCTTAATAATCTACTTTCTATGTCATGTGAATTCCTTTCATTTCCCTTAGCAAATCAGGGAAATATATTTCATTCAACATAACAATGTATTCAAGTGTGTGGATTGAATTTCATTATTTGACAAAGATGTGATCCTAATAAATAAAAGCATTCTAGAACTTCATATTATTTACATCAGGAAATTTGTACAGATCTGCAATCCCATATTTGCAATCTGAAATCCAAAAGATTCTAAAAAATGAAAGCTTTTTTCATAAATTCTCTGGCAGTATACTCTAACCTGCATTGACATAAGGCTATTTATACTTAACATGACTACTCAGCAGTTTAATTGCAGAAATTTTAATATGACTGATTCTCCTAGAGACGTTGCTTCTAGAGATATTTATCTAAATATATATATATATATATGTCTATCTAGCTAGCTAGCTAGCTAGCTATCTAGGGTATGGAACAATATACAAACATACATATGTGTGTCAATATATTTAAAGCCAATACCACATCCTAAGTATTGAACTCAAGCTTAGGAGCTCAGAAATTTCAAAAATATTAATACTCATTTGTAAAAGTCAATTAACAGTATTTGAGGAAATTAAAACACTTAAGTAACATGAAAATGTGTTGGGATATACTGAGTATACATTTATTGATTTTCTTCTGGAGCACACAAAGTTTTAGGCTTGGTGAATGATTCATTTACATATTAACACAATGGGTGCTTATGTAAGATATGTAACAATGAGTGATTCCCTAAAAATAATCAAAGTAAGGGCATTTTGTATCAGGTCACTCACTGAGTCACATCCAATTCATACTAAGCGAAAAATGAAACAACTTCCTAATTTGTTACAGGTTGTAACACAAAGACACAAAGACAAAAAATCTATTCATCTTTTGCCTTAATTCAGGAAACATAGGCAATATTATTTACTATAACCAGATATGATTTATACCCCATCAACTCATATGCAGATCATGAAAAATTCTTACCAGATTCTCATTGTCACATTTCTAGAGTTATATGGCATTCGAAGCAATTATAATTAATTCCCTTTTTCCTCTGCTTGCTGAAATATTCATTAGCCTTTAGAAATTTTCCAGCACATCCCTACCATGAGCTATATATACTAGCTTAATGATAAGCAATAATGTTGATGCTATTTATTTTGTTAGCTGTATATTCTAGATAGGTCCTGATGATACTATTAAAATTAAAAAACTATCTGATGGGGGGGCGAACACTTTATTATGACAACTATATTTCCCCTCTAGGGGAACAGGACATCTGTGCCTATATCTCCAGACCTGTTGTACTGATGAGCATAGAACTCCAGTACAAGCACTGCCAGAAACCAGTATCTTAAGTTTCTCCCAAATAGTGTCCTACAATTACCATCCATTCATGGTAAAGTAGTTAATTTTAATGTTCTCATTGTTTACCAGAAAGCACAGACAGTGAGGCTGACTTAGCCGCTCCTGTTTCCTTTTGCTAGGCTGCTGAGCTTTTTCAGCCAATTGACTTTGCTTTTAGGCTATAAATATCTGAAAAATGTTCTGCATTTGATGCTCTTGGATTCTGCATCCATATTTAGCTGTTTGTGGCATGCCTTTGTTTAAGCTAGTCTACCACTCATACAATCAGTCAGGTTGAGAGCTGGATGGTCAAAGCATGGATGGATCTATATTCAACAGACATGGACTTACTACCAACAAGGTACCAATCTGCTAAACACTCTGACAATGAAGGGGGTGGCAAGATAGGACTACAAAGATAAACAAGTCAGACTCCCTGTTGTCAAAAACTTTATAGTCTTAACAGAGCTTGGGCACAACTTATTATAATACTAAAAAAAAAAGGGAACGATTTTACAACTAAAATAAAATGAAAGATAAGACAGCATATATTCACTTATCTATATCTCAAAGGTATGCATTCGCTTATGTTCTAAATATAAAGCCACCTATTATAAAGCTCTGAACACATTCCAAAAAGTTTTCCAATCATGGCAATATACAAAACTTTGAATAAATGAGGTATCAATCAAAGGGTCAGACCAGTCAATAACAAACTCAAAACAATGCCCAGTCTTCAAACTTTGTGAAGCAAACTGAAAAAATAATGTTTCTAAAAGCTTCTGTTATAATAGTCTTTTCTTGGGGGGGGGGGCTTTTGTTTGCTTGTATTATGATTTCAAGCAGACATGTATTGCTATGTGAACCATAGCCAGAGCCAGCAGCACTTAACAAATTTCCTCATTTTGCACCCTCTTTAAAATTCACATGGCTATTTTAAGTTAGGTCTCTGAGCTGAATGAGCTAGACCTGAGCAAGATCCCCAATCCTACCTTCCTATCTTGTGAAAACATTCCAAACAAATATACATGTGCCCTCCACATTCCTTCTTTCAAAACCTGGTTCACTGACCTTTTGATAAGTGCTCCCCAGAACCCCTGACAGTCATGATTTAAATGTATTATGGGTTTGCTCAATGCCTGACCCCGAGAGTCAGGTTGGAATTGGTAGGGCAAACTGTAGGTAAAATAATGAGGCAGGCCATGGAACCAGACAACTCAAAAGCTACAATGGACCATAGATACCAATTACTCCAGATTCCACATGTCTTGAAGGAACTTAGACCTAGGGAGTTTAAAATTACTTGGCCAAAGTTGGACAACAAATCTGTGGCAAAGCCTAAATAAAAACCAAGGTTCTCAATCTCCAGTTGTATACTCTGGTCTAGCTTCCCGTTTCTGGATTTCTTTAAAAAAAAACATTAGACTATAGTCATCAAAGTCTCTTTAAGTTTTATAGAACCTAGATGTTTCCCAAAAAAAATCAGTATTTTGAACACATAAAACAAACAAAAAACCCAAAATGAATTAGTGTGCTCCAAATTGATTTTCTACATTCTCTTATTTTTACTCCTTAGCTTTTTGGTCATACAGTAAGCAACTTAAAAATGAGCCAAGGACATAGAAAAGTCAAGAGCCACTCAGACAGTTTTGGAATATTTACATCAAACTCAAGACCACATAATAGTATTCAGAGTGGGCTGCCTTCTAGGAAGGAGAGCAGAGGTAATAAACAGTAAATAAAAACAACTTCTGGGTAATGGATGGGGGAGGGAACAGTTACAAAGCAGTAGAAATTCTACAACTTGGCACTGAAATGCAGACTGGTGTGGATGTAAGAGAAAGAAAATATAATTACATATGTAAGGATATATCTAGGAGGGGACTACAAAAACAAGCACATATTTATATGGATTACATGGAAAAATGATAGCTAACACTAGGTATAGAAAAACCAGACAGAATATCTTTGGTCCCTGAAATATGAATTATCATATATAAATATTCTTAAAGTAACATAGCCTATCTCTAATCTCACATAAAAAATAATGTGCCTAATAAGTGTGTAAGGATGGAAAAGTAGATAGAATGGGAAATTGTTACCACAATATTCTCTAACTCAAGCTGATTTTCAAATTCTCTTCAACCGCTGCTATAAACTGTTAGCTGAGTGGGATTAGCAGGTGGATGGAAAACAAGGCAGTGAAGTTTTTAATCTGTTGTAAATGAACTGGATGACATTGCATCATCTCCCACTTCTCTAATTCAAGAAACACTTATAAACACACAGTAAAATTACAAAGTGGTGTCTAAATAAATACTTAAGAACTGATCATAAGAAAAACTGCTGAATTTTTAGAATTGTAGGGGCCATTAAGAGATTAATCCAATCCACTAATTTTACAGATGAGGAATGATCTGATCTGCCCCAAATCTCACAGCCGCTTAGTGGCAGAACTGAACAAACCCCCAAAGCTCTTAACTTCTAGTTCCCGTGATCTTTCTGATAGTTAAGTACAAGTACGTTAAGTCCTAAAATCTACTGAACTATCAGGAGAGACAACTTCTAAGTCTTGATACTCTTGAATGGTAAATGTATCACTTGTTCTGAAGGATGAAGAAAAATAACAAAACGTACCTTATCACTACAGGCTTAGATGCACATGACTGTAGGAAAATGTCTTAACACTATGTTTGATGTCAGGTGCTTCAAATTTGCCATCTAATACTCAGCCACAGTGCTAATGTCTTTTGTATTCATTTGAGCTAACTGATAATATCTTGGACGTTTCAATATTTTGGAAAGCCACAGCTCAGTCCTAAAAGTCAGGCTATAAATCCTTGGGCTATGAGTTTTCAAAACCAGTATGGTTTTAAAGCTGCCAGAAGGCTCACCCTAATAGATTCTCATCATTCAGTTTTAATTAAAGAGGTGGTTACTAGGAACGCAGAAAGGGAAAGTTTTAGTGTATTCATCACTTTTAACTTGCTGAGTAGCAACCCACTTTACTAAGAGAACTAGAAACAACAGTGCAATATGAAACAATCCACAATCCCTTGGACTAAGTGGTTGTCTTTAAAGAGTGAGCTTCAGAAAGAGGTTATTATAGCTTAGTCTGTTTCCACCAAATACTTACCTCTGGTTTTTCATTTTACTTTCTTACTATTTCATCCTCTGCTGGGATTTTTCGAAATTGGTTTCTAGCCTTGCCTCACTCCAGAGAAAGAAATGAAACCCCACTGACTTGATTTCAGGGTGTGTTCCATCCTACCTTCTTGATGATCGATTGACAGTTTCCTTGAAGTAATCACCTAAGAATCAAGCCTGCAGAGCCCAACTCCACCTTCAACTTACTACAGATGACTGAAAAGGTCCAAAGACTACACTGAGTCACATCTTGCTATACAAGTGCTGGTCTGGACAAACTTATCAGAAATGCATCCCAGAACAAAAAAAAAAAAAAAAAAAAAAGGATGTAGGAAAAATGGACCCAGGAACGATCGGGACTGCAAATAGGACTCCGACTAGGGCATGAATTTCAGCCTGAGCAAAGGTAAGAAAAACCAGCCTCTCAGACGGCCTGGGGTCCTTACCGTACACCCGGACCCAGCTCTGCTGCTGGCACACGGACTCCAGCAGGATCCGATCCAACATGCCACCGGCCACGGCCCCACTGACTGGGACGACGGCGTCCAGCTCCTCGGGGGGCAGCGGCGAGTCGGCCTCCAGTCCCGGGAACATCTCCGGCCAGGACAGCGCCTCCGCGGCTCCTCCGGACGACGGGGAGCGCTCCATGGTGCCCCCGAGGGACCCGGCGGCGGGGCGGCGGGGCGGGGGCGCGGCTCCGCGCCTCGCCTTGCCTTGCCCGCGGGAGAGGGCGGAGGAGGGCGCCGCGGCGGGGGCTCGGATCCCAGCACCCCGCGAGCGGACGCCGCTCACCTCCCCCCGGTCGCCCACTCCCCGCGGCCGGGGCGCCGCAGCCCACCTGCAGCCGGCGGGCGGGACCCAGGCCGGGAGGTGGATCCAGCGTGGCCCCGCCGGGGGCGGCTCCGGGCTCAGGTGTGGGTCCCTCCCGGGAGGGGACGTGCAAGGACCCGGGAGGGGCGGCGACTCGCCCTCCTGCCCCCTCGCAGCCGCCCGCCTCAGCCCCCGCGGGCGTCCCTCGCGGCCGGACCCGGCTCGGGCTGGGGAGGGACCCGGCTGGGCAGGGCTGGGCTGGGGGCGTCGCCGCCTGGGGCCGCCCCCTCTGACCGGCTCCCGCCGCCTCAGGCGCTCCGAGGGTCCGCTCCTTCTGACTGGAGCGACCGGTGGCCCCGGGTTCTCGCCCGCCTGAGCGCGGCCCCCACCCCAGGAATGAGCCGGCCCGCCCCCCTAACTCTCAGGCCACGGCTCCCGCCGCGGCTCCGGCTCCGGCTCCGCCGCGGATCCCACAAGCCCGGCAGCCGCGGCGGTGGCGGCGGCAGGCGGCATCCCAGGGTGATAGGCTGGAGCAATCGAAGGCCGAGAGCCCGGCCGCGTGTGCAATCCTGTAGCGAAGCGGAGGAGGAACTGCCGCCCAAGGCAGGAGAAATCACACGCCGAGTTATTCATCCGACTAGCCCCGCCTGCTTTGCAAATAGCCTCTCCCGAGCGGGGTGCGGAGCGAGCTCCCCGGCTCCCGAGCTGCGGCTGGAACTACAGAGGGCGTGGGAGGCGGGGAGGAAAAGGGGTGCGGGAAATTTGAAAAGAAAGGAAAAGCGCTTCCCTTTCCCTTCTTCCCACCCTTTTCCTTTTATGTATTTATATGTGTGTGTGTATATGTATGTATTTGAACCAACATTTCTTTCTTACTAGATGAAAAGATTGGAGGAGCTGCTTTCTTTTACCGTCACCCTAGGGGAAATGCCTCCTTCCTTCCCGGAGAGAATTGGCAGCGGGTCTGGGATTGTGGGATACGTGTGGGATCCACGCTCTGCGCCCTGAGCGCGCTCAAGCTGGACTTCTCATCGGCTTAGAATAGCCTGGCTGAGAAGTGTGGTGTGGATGGATGGATGGACGGGGCTTGCAAGCACAGAAATGCTCAAAAGCCTAATGTTAACCAAACATGTTTCTGGGATGGGTTTGTTTTTTGGTGTTTTTTTTTTTTCTTTTTCTTTTTTTCTCTTTGATCTTTGCGCAATGTGTCTCTCCCCCCAGCCCATGATGTCACTTGAGTTTTATTTTTAGTCTATATTTGTAGACTCTGTCTTCCTCCTTGACCTTGGGTTTAACTTTTATGCTCACTAAGACGGGATTCACCCGTTTTAGGTTTAAGAGGTTGTTAGCCAAGTAATAATGACATTTTTCTAATTGAAAAGTAACAGCTTCAACAGTGCCTTGCATATGGTTAAGTCTCCAACAATGCTGGCGAAAACATGGCTGCTTAAAATGGAACAGTAATTCCACAAGTACATGTTGCTTCTATTATTTTTTTACATCTTTTTGGGGGTTTTTTTGGTTGTTTTTTTTTCTTTTTGCTTTATTACTACATTTAATAATTTTTTACTGAAGTAACACTGCATTACAATAATCTGTGTTTCAGGTGTGCACAATTATAAATCAACATTTATGTATACTGCAACAAAAAGCATGCTACAGTGAAATTCCAGTTCTATCCTTCAGCTTACAGTTGGCCCAGTTTATCCACTCACACCCCTCCTTTCTTCTTAGGGTTTTATTTGGTGTTTTTCCTCCATTTCTCCATACTTTGCACAAAAAGACTGATCTCCAGGGGCACATTTTTGTGATATCCTGCTATGTTTCTTGGCTCTCTCAAGAGCTACACAAACACACTTTGTAATTTTCTCCAAACATTTAGAATAATAGTATTTAGAGATAATCTCATCCAGCCTGTTTAACAGGTGAGAAAACTGAAGAACAGTGAGGTTACCTGTACACCAGTACAAATAGGTTTGCAGTATCTCACTGGTATTGGTTACTTGAACTTTGTTACCTGAAGAAACTTTTGTTATTAAGCTTGTTGGTGTATGACTCAGTGATGTACTGGAGTGATCCCTTCTAATATCTAGAACCATGATTTCTTACTATCTGACTCTATAGGCAGACTCCTAAGTCTAAATCCTCGTATTTTCGAGTGCTTAAGTGGATAAGGGAAGGTGCTAAAGTCAGAAGATGACAGGTTCAGCAATGAACTGAGCTAAAATATTTTTATTTAGTCTGCATTACTGTGGTAGTCCTGGTAACATAAATCTATGAAAAATGGATATCAGATGTACAAATTTGAGTATCTCTTTATTAGTCAATATATTAAAGAATTTATTTACCCTAGCAATTACTTTCAAACAGCATTAGCAGTGGTATGTGTAACACTCCCAGATTGTTGTTTTTGCAAACTTGCTCTTTTTGTGATGTCATCCATTTTCAAGCAGAAGAAAGAGGTTGTCAACCCCTGCTAATCCTACTGTCTTCATCCAGACCCTCCAAATCCTTATCCCTATTCTACCTTGCCATCCTGACCCCGGAATAGCTTCAATAGGTATCTAGTTGCCTAAGAAATAGTATGGCTGGAATTTACCTAATGTTCATAACTTTAAAAGAGAATACTTTCAGAATCTAAACAGGAATTCAATAAACTAAATTGAACCACTATTTATAAATTCTCTAAAAACAAAGCAAAGAATTCTTTCAAGAAATCTACCTAGAGTAACATCACTAATGTTAAAACCCCTGTCTACTAATTTTTAAATTCTTTAATGGATCTATAGCCCTTAAGGACTTGGGGGGAGAGAGGTAGTAATGTTCTTCTTTCAGTTGTGGAGCCAAAAGTAAATGTTTCTTCGTGGTTGTAAATTACTATCATTGATGAAAAACAAAACAAACAAATAAAAGTGACAAAACAATTTGTTTTGCTGGGAGGCAGTTGACCCTGCTTGGATTTATACCAAAGATATCTCCCTGGTATAATTCCAGATCTTAATGTGAAGATAAATCCTCGGGTGATGAAGTCTTTGTTTACATTGCAGTTTGCAAACAGACCTTTGTGTGTGAACTATAATAAGGCTAAAGTTTCATTTCCCTGCCTGCCCTCTCCCCCACTCTAGAGCTTGGATGCTAAGCTCTCAGAGGTGATGTGCATATTTATTGTCCTTCAAACTCATAACTCCAAAGAATCTAACCTGGATCCAGGATGAGTAACAACTAAACTCTGGGGAACAGTGAAAAAGAAAAAGCAATTAAGTCCTCCCAAATAATAGTCTGAAAAACAAAGCAATCTAAGATTTAAAAAAAGAAAAGAAAAAAAAAGGAGAACTTAAGATTCTGATTACACATTTCCAACATTAAGGAGAAATAAGGATTTGGAATTTTGGCTGCCATAACCAGAGGGTAATGTATTTGTCTAATTTTCTCCTCTATTCACCCTGCCAGAAACATAAATACACACACAAACACACTCACAGTTGTAAAAGTTTCCCTGTTCACAAAGGTTTATAGCTACTTTCTTATAACCAGTTCCTTCTAGGCTCTTTAGAAACCACCTCAAAGCAGTTAATCCCCCAAAGCTGTCATGCAACTTTTAAATGGAGTTTCCGCCATTGTCTCTTTCAATATTCCCTCCCCTTGGACACAGTGGTACAGCACTGTCCTGATGATGTTCTATAACACTGACTGTGCCCATTTCATCATAAGAATTTGCCACTTGTTTGGCACTTCCTTTGCCAAGGAAGACTTGTCTTCCTTCTGCCTCATTCTCCAATTTGCAGGTCATCTATTTATTCCTACTCCAACTCTCACCTGGATAATGTTGACTTTGAGATGCTCATCTCCAGCCCACCCACAGCGCTGAGGTCCAGTCAGGAGTTTAAATGGCCAACACCTCAGCAAAGATATGTACACTTCATGTACTTCAGACTCAATGCATTGAAAGGAACCTATGTCCCCTTCCCTCCTGCCCAAACACCCTTCCCTTTCTGAATTTCTTTTTTATGTTACTTGAAGTAGATGTTTCTATCACAGATTTATAAACTTGGGGTGATCTTAAATCTTCTCCTCCACCCTTGCTTGCATAAATGCAGATCCTGTTTTGCATTCCCACTGACACCATCCTAGCTCAGATCTGGTTTGCTTTCACCAGCATTATTGCATTAGATTTTTAGCTGTCCTCCTTGCCCTGAGGCCTTTCCGCCTCCAGTTCATCCTACACTCTGCTGTAGGTGAATTATTCTAAAGCACAGTTCAGACTAGGTCATATCCAAGCCAAAAAAAAAAAAAAATCACAAAACAACTCCCTGCTGCCTACTAAGTTAAAACACTTGCTCTATGGAGATTAAAAGGGCCTCCCAAATGTGGTCCTACCAGTCTCACTGCCCATGCTCAGCCAACCCCAAATGACTCTCTTCCCCCAATACAGCCAACACTTTGTTGCCCTTGTCTCTGCTTATTTCTCTCATCAAGAATGTTCTTTCTTCCATCTCTGCTTGCTGAAACCCCACTATCATTCAAGCCCCTGTTTGGTTTGATTGGTTTAAAGCTGTAAAAGACACTAAAAAATTGGTTTAATAAACCTAGACATGCATTCCCATTCTTTCCCTTGCCCCTTCCTCATTTTAACAATAAACATACTCAGAACTGGGAAAATGACATGGTTTGTCCAATATCACACAACTAGTGACAGAGGAAGGATTAGAATTCAGAACTCCTGAATGGCAATTCATCAGCAGATTGTTTCCTTCCTGCCCTTTTCTGTACTTCTCAAAATTGATGTTTTTCATCGTAATAGAGTTTTCCTCAGTAAAGTGATTTTATTCTTTTATATATTATTTAAGTTTAAAGCATTTGTGCCACATTCTTGGCCCCACATACAATTTTAGCAAAATTATACTTTAAAAAAAAAAACAAAACCAAGGGACCAAACAGAGACATCAGAGAAACATCTGGTCTGATTCATCAGGGTAGCAGCAACATTTCTATTTATACATGAGCACAACCCTATCTTTGTAGCTCTCAGCTGTTCCTCATTGCTCAGTATGTTCCCCTTTTCAACCTTGTCTGTCCCTTATCAAGAGAGCATCCTGCATCCTGAGTCTTAAGCAGAATCTAATGGAATAAAAAAAAAATCCCTACTTGGTAGAAGGGTCTGTGTTTACACGAAACTATTTCTCTATTTTCTCCGTTTCTTTGTTCAAGAGCACAGGACAGCAAGCCTCAAGTGGTTGGGTGGCTGCCATTCATTCCACTGCATTCTGAGTAGAAAGAAGTTGGATGAAAACCAGAGCTGTGGCATGAGTCAAATTTGGAAGCAGGTCAGGTAGAAAGAAAGTGAATATTCTAATGGGGAAACTGAGGTTGCTGTAGAGAACTTAAGAAGCTTCTGACTCTACTTACAGCAATATTTGTTAGTGATTAGAAATTAGAAGGTGTTTGATGTTAGGCATTCACTAGTCCCAAAAAAGATTTAGGAATCTTCTTGTGAATATTGTTTGTGAAAGATGTTTGATACCTGGCTTGTGTGCCCTAGGAGAAAGTCACTATTTGTACCAAGCAAAGACATATTGCTTGGGAAAGCAGGAAAACAAACCAGAGACACACAGACCTCTCTACCAGTTATTTCTTCCTGGCAAAAGCACCTCTAAAATAATGACCTCACCTCAGCATTCAATTGCAGGAATGCAAAAGGAATAAAAACACTCAGATGGAATCACAAGGGCCCCTGACATCAGGGTCTAATTAAAACCTTTAGAGGCTCTAAACCCTGAAAATAATAAGGTGCCCCACCTCAACCATGTCATTTTTAAAAATTAGCAAAGTGTTAGAAAGAAAAACAAAATTCTGGTGTTTTTGTTTTTGTTTTTATTTTTTTAGTGATGATCACTTGTTTTAGAAATGGCAAATATCAGACTCTTAAAATTTTGTGTGTGCTTTTATGTGGTTCTGCTTTTGCCAGTACCTAAACACCTGATCTTTTGAGTCCTCCACCTCTGCCTGGGGTACATTGCCCCAACCATCTATTAACCAACACAATTAATTTCTGCCTTATTCTAGTAACTATAGAAACACCAATTTACTTCACCCTAGCCAAATAAAATCATCATTTTCTTAGCCTTGGGGTTCTTATGAGTCCTCAAAACATGCAAGAAAAAAAAATCAAAGCTAAATGATTTTAAAGGACAGATCTTTTTTTTTAAAGAGTTATTTATGCATACAAGAACTGGGGTACAGGCCAGAGGTGTGGGGGGATGAGAGGATTCACCAGAGATAGAATGGGAAACAGAACAGGTGGATCTACTGAAATGCACTGATGAGGGGTGCAGCAGGCAAAGCAGGAAAGTGTGCTGCCCCATGAAGGTCAGTTCCCTGGTGGATAGCTTCATAATGCTGCACCTTAACCCCTTGCACCACCAGGGATACCCAGAGACAGACTTTTCAAACGATACTATTGTCCTCATATTACCCTGAGAGCAATATTATCATAATCAGTCAACATAAAGAGGCTACACTGGCTTATTTTCATTTTGCCTTTGGTGTCATAAAGGTATCAACATATCATTTATAATAACTGGAACTTATTTACAAATCTTGTGCGCAAAGATATAAACAATCTGGAATATATGCATAGTAAGTTGTCACCTAAATATGCTTGAGGGTCCTCCCTGGTGGCGCAAGGGGTTAAGCACAGCATTATGAAGTTAACCACAGCCTCTGCAGCACAGGTTCGATCCCTGGCCAGCCAGGGAGCTACCCACATGGCTCAGCAGACCTCTCCTGTCTCGCCTGCCTCTCCCCTTGGCAGTGCATTTCAGTCAGTCTGCCTGTTCTGCTCCTCACTCTGTCTCTGGTGAATCCTTTCACACACACCCCACACACCTCTGGTCTGTACCCCAGTACTTGTTTGCATAAATAAATAAATCTTTAAAAAAAGAGAGAGGTGATGTGGAAGTAGCAATGGGGTGTGTCAGTGAAATGTCAGCCTCTGCACACCCATTACTGCAAATCCCATTACTGCAACACAACAAAACAAAAAGTATGAGAGAATGAACAGCCTCAACCAGAGGAATTTTCAGGGTTCATCCTAACCTCCTCAATCTCAGGCAGTAATATCAGAGTGCATGTCCAAAAAGAAATATTAAGAATGGAAAGGATGATCAGGGAGTTGTAGTGATGGGGAAAAGAGGTGATAATGAAGGGGTTCTTAGTACCACAATATGTTAATTTCTCCCCTTATTTTTCTTTTTCAAAATTGTCTTGCCTGTTTTTGGCCCTGAACATTTCCTTGTGCAATTTAGAAACATCTGGTCAAATTCCACAAAGCACTCTGTTGGGAGCCTGCCTGTAATATATTAAGTATAGACATTAAGGAGAATGAATTCTTTATAATATTGATAAGAATATGGTATATTTCTCCTTGTTATATCTGTCAATAATGTTTTGTGATTTTATACATAAGGGTCTTTCTTAGACATTTTTTTTAAAGATTTATTTATTTATTTGTTCGTTCGTTCATTTATTTATTTATTTATTTATTTATTTATTTATTTATTTATTTATTTATACAAGCACTGGGTACAGTCAGAAACGTGGGAGGATGAGAGAATTCACCAGAGCCAGAGTGGGGAGCAGAACAGGCAGACTGATGATATACACTGCTGAAGGGAGCAGTGGGCACGGCAGGAGAGGTCTGCACACCGTGTGGGACCCTCGCTGGTGGCAGCCGGTGATCAAACCAGCGCTGCAGAGGCTGTGGGCAGCTTCGCAGCCCAGCGCTCAACCACTGCGCCACCAGGGGAGGCACTTTCTTAGACATTTTTTGTGAGATTTATTTCTGAGTACATTCTGGATTTTGTTGTGACTATTTAAGTGTAACTATTATTTTTTCTAATTACTGATGTATAGAAAAACGATTGCTTTTTGAACATTGATTTTTGTGCCCATCAACCTTGAATTCTCTTATAAGTATTGATTACATGTCAAAAGTTTGTCTTGAATGTTCTGTGTAATAATCATATTATTTTCATATAGCAATTATTTTGTCACTTCCTTTCCAATCCCTATTTTTGCCTTGTCTTCCTACCTTGGCTAGGATCCCCAGACAGTGTGGAATGAATATAATAGCAAAATTTTATTCCTGACTTTATAGGAATGTTTCCATTATTTCACCATTAAGTATGATATTTGCTACACGCTTTTGACATTTTTAATGTCTAGTTTTCTAAGAAGGATATTTCAAAACCATGGAGTGAATGCTAAATTTTATCCACTGTCTCTTGGTGTATGTATTGATGTGATCATTTACTTTTCCACCTAAATTGGATTAGACAGTGAATTACTTTAATAGATTTAAAAAAATAAAGTATCATTCCATTTCTGGGATTAAATCTTCTTTGACTATACTGTGTTTTCAATGAATTATAAATGTTATTTAGTTTTTATGTATCTACAGTTATATGTGAGACTAGCCAATAATTTTCCTTTCTGGTCATGCCCTTGTCTAGTTTGAATATCCTTCTGGGATATTCAATGGAGTTGCCTCCCTATTTGCTCTTCAACTCCCATTTCCACTCTGTGACATCAACTGTCAGGATAATATATAAAGTGGATAAATTTAAAGTATTTTCCTTGACCCCTGTATTGTAATGTCTCTGTTCTGCATAACACAATACATCACTTTTTTTTTAAAGATTTATTTATTTTTATACAAGAACTGGGGTACAGGCCAGAGGTGTGGGAGGGTAAGAGGATTCACCAGAGACAGAGTAGGGAGCAAAACAGGCAGGACCGAAATACACTGCTGAGGGGAGCAGTGGGTGAGACAGGAGAGGCCTGCTTGCCATGTGGGTTGCTCCGAGGCCGGTGGGGATCCAACCCGCACTGCAGAGGCTGCGGACAGCTTCACAGCGCTGCGCTCAACCCGCTGCACCACTGGGGTGGCCCACCATCCATCACTTTCTTCTTAAAATTTACTCTTTATATTGATGACCACATTCTGCTTATTCTCTCATACATCTCTGAACATTTCTCCTCTATTTTTTTCCTGGAAGCTTCCTTGATCATCACTCATCTTACTCTACATATGTTCCCTAAGTGATCTGATGTGCTTAAAATGTTTCAACTACCACCTGTGCAGACTTGAATGCCAAGGTTGAACCTTCATCTCAGATCTCTCCATTCAGTTCTAGCTCATTCTAGCTCATTCTGACTGTGCCAAAAAGCACCTAGGAAGGCATAGATTTAAAATGGAACTCTTTATTTTCTACATTAAACTAGTTTCTCCTCCTGTAGATACAATCTTAGCTCATGACCCCATTATCCATATTTGTCATCCAAGAGAGAATTCTTTGATAATCTCTCTCCTTTATTTCTCAAGCCCAACCAATTATCATGCCCTCACAACTTGTCTTCCTAGACAATACTTGACCTGTGTCCACTTCTTCATATTTACTCTCCATGACTCGGATAGGAGGTCTCTTCTGCTTTTACTAGGCTAGACTAGAACAACAATTTGCTAACATACATCCTTTGTTTTTGTCTATCTCAAATATAGGTGCAACCATAGGTGCCACAACAATCCGTTTCTAATTGTTCTCTTTATAGTCACTGAAGTAATTTAAAGAGTCAAAAAAAATAAAGACACAACTCGTAGGCAACTATAGATCTGAGGCTTAAAGTGGGGGGGGGCGGGCGGGGGAGGAAAAGGTATCAAAACAGGGATGGGAAGAGCACAAGGTACCATGGTGATTGTTCCCAGGTGACGTGGTGGTGGGAGATTTACGGGCACTACACCTGAGGGGAGAAATCAAATACTGTACAAAAATGAACAACAATGTAAGAAAATTTAAAAATTAATAAAAGTATTTTTAAAAAATCCCTGCTGTTGCCATGTTACTTTTCTACCTGACAATCATGTAGTGGTCTCCGTGGTAGAACATGCCATTAAGAACCCACCATTATCTTGCCTTAACCTTTCCTGTGGCTTCATTTACATCTTATCACCAGCAACACAAACTACAAGCAAACTACAAACACAGTCAGTTGTTTTTTTAAATGCCCATGCTTTTTACCTATGCTGTCCCTGCTAGTAAGCCATCTCCACTGTCATTCACCATTCCTTCCCTTAACCCAAAACTAAATTCCTTCCTCATCTCTATCTGACTCACTTTTTACTTCCTTTTGTTCCCTCACTCAAACCTTTATTTGATTAGCCCTGCGCATAGATCTTTGAGCTGTAGCCAACTCATTCTGATGTGACTATGACTGTGTTCACACTGTCCTCAAGTTCAAGACTTTGTCTCTTCCTCATTTAGACTTAGTCTTTTCCAACTCAACAGTTACACCCTTTTTGGTCTGGCCATGCATGTCAGCCCCCATTGTTCAAATTCATAATTCTTTAGGGCTATGAACCTGGGGTTCCTCAGACTTGGACAGGCCTAGCCTATGGAGACGCAGGGAGATATGAGGAGCATCTATGCAGAGAAGGGCATTGAACATGAGGGCAGCCAATGAAGGAAGTTTGAGAGTCTTCTCTAGAGCCTGCCTGAAATGGAGAAATCTCTGTCCACTGTGGCTATGTCACCTTCCCCAGCCTTTCCTTCTGGAGCTCCACCATGAAGTACAATATGGTGTACGTTGAAGGAGACAGTTCCCCTCTACCTGTTGGGATCATAAGAGGCTTGCCTTCCCCAAGAAGATGGAGTTTGTAGTGAGTTCTTGATTTTTTTTTTTTTTTGAAGATTTATTTATTTATTTATACAAGCGCTGGGTACAGTCACAAGCACGGGAAGGTGAGAGAATTCACCAGAGCCAGAGGGGAGAGCAGAGCAGGCAGAGTGATGAAATACACTGCTGAGGGGAGCAGTGGGTGGCAGGAGAGGGACCCTCGCCCGATGGCCAGGGATTGAACTGGTGAGGCAGAGGCTGCGGCAGCTTCGCAACCCAGCGCTCAACCGCTGCACCACCGGGGAGGCCCACAGTTCTTCATTGGTTTCTCCCTATGGCCCTATCTGTTCCTCAGTCCTTTCTCTCTCTCTCTCTCTCTCTCTCTCTCTCTCTCTCTCTCTCTCTCTCTCTCTCTCTCTCTCCCTCCCTCTCTCTCTGCTTTATAGGAAGATTCTATAAATGCAGATTGGACATTTATAGATGAGAAAACTGAAACCAGAGACATGGAATAACTTGCTAGTTGGTGGCAGAGAAAAGTTTTTTACTCCCAGACAAATGAAAATCCAAGATTATGAGTGTCACATCTGTACATTTGTTTTTTGCCTCCTGATAGTCATACTCACTGTTATGTGACATCTCTTCAAACTGGAGGGACGTCTTCCCCTACACTGGCCATCTCAAATCTGCTTTTTATAACTGCATTCTGAGGAGATACTCAGGGAACCCAGAAAAGAAGGGTGCAGGGCTAGCTGTAAGGGTAAAAACCTCTTTGGATCCTTTATGATCCAGTTCATCTGTCAGCTTATTCAAAAAGCTATTCCTAACCCTGACTCCTCCCGCAAGCTTCACTAAGTGCCTCTCTGCAATGATCTCATAAATGCCATGATTATCACTATATTTTTCACTTCCCATAGTCCCATATCTTAGTATAATTATTTGTTTTTGTATCTCCATTGGGCTTTGAACTCATCAAGAGAAGAAAATGGATTTTATTCATATTTAGAGCTCAAGAACCTAGCAGAGTATCTGGCACATAAATATTTGTTGAGTAAGATGAATAAATGATTTAGTCGAATTGAATGTGCTCTATGCAGGAACTTCTGGTTTTCTATTGATATTATTGCTTAAAAATTGGTTTTTGCTAGACTTCTCCCACTATATAGACTTCATGAATTTATTTTTTTAAAGATTTATTTATTTATACAAGAACTGGGGTACAGACCAGAGGCACGGGAGGGTGAGAGAATTCACCAAGGACAGAGAAGGGAGCAGAACAGTCAGACAGACCAAAGACATTGGTCAGGGGAGCAGTGAGAGAGGCAGAAGGGGTCTGCCCTGCCATGTGCGTATCTCCCTGGCCAGCCGGGAATCAAACCTGTGCTGCAAAGGCTGTGGACAGCTTCACAGCGTGGCGCTCAAACTGCAGCCCCACCAGGGAGGCCCCGACTTCATGAATTTAATTTTATTTTTTTTGCTCTGGCTAATCAACACTAAGAATTTAAAAAAAAACAACCAAAAACCAAACCAGTAACCTGTCAGTATCATCTATGGGATCACAGAGGAAAATAAAAACAAATAAAGCAGGATAGAAATTCAAAAGGAGAGGCTCCTGATTAGAACACATATTACCTATCATCTCTGACTGGGGTTCCACTAAAATGGTGAGGAGTGATTAATATTTATCAGTAAGATCACAGCAGCTCCTGGATTATTCGTGAAGTCAGGTGTCCCATATCTTATGGGAAATCCAGTGCTCTCCTCAAACTCACTGCAGCTTTTCTGGCCTCCCCATTTTGTTGGTAACCTCGAGGTTTGATTTCTGGCTTCCGTTGAATTCCCATTCTTTACTCTGTATCTTGCAGCTGTTCCTTTATCTTCATTTGGCACTTACCCAAGGGGGGTTACTGGCCCCTCCTCCTAGATTTCCCACCCTAAATTCACGAGAGGCAGCTGTGTATGGCAGACTCTTCCTGGAGATGGAGGATAATGATTGCCATATAGGGGAGCTGCATGGCCAATGTGAAGTCCCCTTCATCAGCCGGTCTCAATCTGAAAATTGTATTTCCTCATTCTTTTTTCACCAACTAAGCTTCTGTCTTTTTGTTCAACATTCTCTCGCACTCTTTCTCTTCATGTACTTCTTCTCTAGTCTTTCCATAGTTCCCAATTTCTCATGCAGAATGATTTTGTGATCCTTTTTGTTGTTTCTTTCCATATAGAGACTGTACTTCTACTCCCAAGGCATCTCAAGATACTTTTCTTTCTTTTTTTGTTTAAAATTTATTTATCTTTATGTATTTATGCATGAAAGAACTGGGGTACAGGGCAGAGGTGCGGAGCATGAGAGGATTCACCAGAGGCAGAGTGGGGAGCAGAACAGGCGGTTCCACTGAAATCCACTGCTGAGGGGAGCAGCGGACAAGACAGGAGAGGTCTGCTGTGACATGTGGGTATCTCCCTGGCAGACTCGGATAGAACCCGCGCTGCAGAGACTGTGGACAGTTTCATAGCTCTGCGCTCAACCCACTGCGCCACCAGGGAGGCCCTCAAGATACTTTTCTAAGCAAAGACAATTCTTTACTTAAAAAGAACTCCTAAGTCAATTTGCATATAAAACTTTTAGTGTATATATGTTTATGTGTCAGGTAAATAAAAATTCAATATTGTTTATTTTATTTTTTTAAAGATTTGTTTATTTATGCATATAAGAACTGGGATGTAAGCCAGAGGCACGGGGGGAAGAGGATTCACCAGAGATATAGTGGGGAACAGAGCAGGCAGATTGACTGAAATACACTGCTGAGGGGAGCAGCAGGTGAGACAGGAGAGGTCTGCTGTGCCATGTGGGTAGCTCCCTGGCTGGGGATTGAACTCGTGCTGCAGTGGCTACTGATAGCTTCATAGAGCTGACGTTTAACCCCTTGCACCTCCAGGGAGGTCCCTCAATATTGTTTATTTTAATCCATGTGATTATTTCCTCTCAGGTAAATATTTTACAAAATCATCTGCAAAATAACATCTTTAGTTATTGCTAATATTGGAATCTGAACCAATACATTTGTTCACCATGCTGGTGCTCAGTTTGGGACAAACAAAGGAGTAGTCTTTACAGAAGTATGTCTGAACTAACACTTAAAATAGTCTTGATTAATGACTACAAGTAAACATTCCTTATATTTGAGACATGTTTGCAGCCCGTCTGAATGAGATATTTCTAAATAACAGCAGATACCCACGTCTTCTAAACTTCTAGACTACCAAAAGAATTTTCTCTTTAGGAAAGACTTGAATTCATTCTCAAGAGCAAATATTTGTCAAGCATCTACTTTAATGAGTCAGGCAGGCACTGTGATAAGTCTTGGGGACTGAGTGGAGAAGAAAAGAATTGTACATCTATCCACTCTTGGAGCTTATGTTCTAGTAGGGAACACAGGTAACAAGAAGGAAATATTTGTATACTGTGGGAAGCTCTATGAAGAAAATCAACATGGTAAGCTGGTTGAAAACAAGGGGGAAAAGACAGAGGTTATCCTGATTGGGCAGTTTAGGAAGTCCTCTTTGCCCTTGACCTGTTCTCTGAGACCTAAGTGTATGTGATGAATACAGTCACGCAAAAAATAAAATAAAATAAAGTAGAAGGAGAGGCCAGTGAAGATGTGAATGCAGTGGTCTTGGTAAGAGATGTTGGTAACTTTATACTAGGGCTGTGGCACTAAAGAGAAAAAGAAGGACATGAGTCCAGATATGTTTTGGAGGTAGATTTATAGTAGTATTTGCTGGTAGGGGGTCTATATCTATCTATCTCTCTTTCCATATCCATATTTATCTGTCTATTTATCTATCCATCCATCCATCTATTTATATATGAATCAGGGATAACTTCTACGTTTCTGCCTTGGCAGCTATACAGTTCATTTTGACACTAAAATGGAGAAGACTAGATGAATAACAGGCTTAAGTCAGGAAATCTAACGTTTCATTTTGGGCCTATACATTTGAGATACTTTTTGGATATTTAAATTGAAAATATTGAATATACGAATCTGGAGTTCTGGGAAAGGTCAGGCTGGAAACATATATTTGGAATAATCAGCACACAGATGTTATTTAAAGTCACAAAATTGAATGAGCTCTCCTAGAGAGCTATTCTTAGAGGACCTGCAACTGAGAGTTGAGGCACTGTAGTATTTGGAGGTCAGATAGAGAAATAGGAGAGAGGAAAGGACTGAGAAGCAGAAGCCGGTGAAGCAGAAGCCGGTGAGGCAGAACAAAGCCAAGAGAGTCTGGCACCTTGAAAGTTGAGGAAGAGGTGGAACATAAGGCAGGCATGGAATCATGTCTACTGTAGGTAGCCCATTCCAAGACTCTGCCGAATCTGTAACCTTCCTTAGTCTGAAGATATAGGTCAGGAAAGGATTCAAGCATTAACCTAGTTAGATGTCTAAGGTAGCAGTTCAGGACATTTGCATGTGTTATGGTTCTTCCAAGCTTGTGGTTGAATACAAAGTGGCAGGCGGTGAACAGGCAACTCCAGGCTGCCTTCACGTTGGCATAAATTTGTTGGCTGATTCCTAGTACATAGGTCCAAAAGAGCTTTGTGATGAGAACAAAGTGTAAAGGCATAGTTACAAAATTAGCACAGGAGTTTCACAATTTCCATGGTAAAATCAGGATCATCTTTGCTAATCTGTGCCTAATTCTTTTTGCAGAAGCCATAGCTTGCTAGGAGTAAAGAGTGGTACGTCTTTGCCATCCAGTTCCTTTGTGGTTAAGTCCAGCCCCCAGCTGAAAGTGGAAGCATCAATGGAAAGAAACATAACTTTTCATCTTATCTTACTATAAACAGCACTGACATTCTAGAAAGACTTCCTTTGATGGCAAGTCCTGTGCCAATGGAGGATACAGACATTTTGATACAGGCTGTTTTGTTATCGTCAATTTGCTGACACACAGCTTTGACACAGTCATTTTGATGCCAGGAACATCTTGATGTGGCTGCCTTGAAGTGGCTGTTTTGATATGGGAACATTTTGACTCTGCCTAAAAACAAACCAATAAACTTTACACTTATAAAAAAAACTATTACCAAGTAATGTGTATTGACAGATCTCACCCACTCTCTGAGCCCCATCTCATCCCCTACCTCCCACAACAGAAGCTAGATTGCAGAGGTGGACAGTGGGACCCTGCAGTAGAAAATAATCACTAAGAGGGAAGTAGGGAAGTAAAAACAGTGGATGCAACTCAGCTGCACAACCTGAAGGAAGTGAAAGGGGATTCTGTTCTTGTCATCCTGACTCAGTCCCTTAAAGTAGTCAGTGCATTTATACGATACTGGAAGAGGCTCAAAGAAACTGCTGGAAAAGAAACTCCTGTCTCCTCCCCAGGGCTTGCAAGAGCTATGCATGACCAAGTATTTGTTTGATAGACATGCACCACTGACTGAAGGACAGTATCACTGAGCAGGTTCACAAGAACCACAGCAATGCACACCCAAATAGGAGGCAGCAAACCCAGGCTGACAATGGACAGATGTGGGCATGGAGGAATCAGAAAGCGGGGCTGATCTAAGGCTGACATGCAGGTGTGACTAGACAATAGGAGAAAGGAAGTAAAATGCCTTGGGCTCCTTGTCTCTTTCATATTATCAGGAATTAATCAAAAACTATTATCAAGGGTCCTTATAAATTGGCTTCCTCTAAAGCACATTCTTTTTCTCTCTAAGAATTCTCTGTTTAAGCAACAATAAAACTGGAGCACTTACTCTAAGAACCAGTTAAATCATTAATATGATTAATGATATAATTTCTCCAGTACAAGGTGTTCATATCATTTAAGCTCATGAAATAAAATATTAAATATTTTCATAAAGATGAATCTCTGTCTATTTCTGCTACCATTATCTTTTCAAAGATTTGAAATGTTATTTAATTGAATTTGAAAATGTGCATGGAAGGTATTGAATGATATGTAATATGAAAATCTATACAATGCACATGATTTGTTTCCTGGAAATATGAATTTCCTCTCTTCCAAATCCATTCAATTCGTCTTTCACTGCAAGCATTTTCTATATTGTTTTACTTTAAACTCTTTCCAAATACTCTGATTTCAATTTAGGTCAGGAGAGACACAAGAAGTACTATTTGTGCCAGTCACTTTGCTAGGCACTGCAGGGGACAAAAATACAAATATGAATATGAAATAGCCTCCTCTAGGACTTTATTGGAGGGAAATTAGACTTGAATGAACAAAATAGAAAACAAATAGAGACATCACTAGGCGTTCCTATGCATTTAATATCTCTTAAGCTTCAGATGCCATAATCTGGCATAATCTAAATGGTTTAGGATTGCAATGGCTAGAGCAATTAAATTCTATTGGGAGAGGAAAGGAGAATGGCATTTAACTTTGGGTAGCCCACTCTGTGATAAGTACTGTGCTAAGTGCTTTACATATCTTATTTAATCCTCCCAACATTCCAAGGGAAAAACAACATTTACCAAGGAGAATACAGTAGCTTCGTAACACAGAATCACACAACTCAGATATTGTGTGAAGTCTAAATTCAAAGCCCACAGAATCCATACTCCCTTCATAAGGATGCAACAATATAGGTCAGAGGGCAGGTAAGACAAGAACTGGTAGCTCTTTGCGTTAATGTACAATGGAACTTGAGATCAGGACCTCCTGGGTGGCACAAGAGGTTAAGCACAACACTGTGAAGCTATCCCCAGCCTCTGCAGCACAAGATCCATCCCCGGCTGGCCAGGGAGTTACCACATGGTTCAACAGACCTCTCCTGACTTCCCCGCTGCTCCCTTCAGCAGTGTATTTCAGTCAGTCTGCCTGTTCTGTTCCCCACTCTGCCTCTGGTGGATCCTCTCACCCCCAGCACCTCTGGCCTGAACCCCAGTTTTTTTTTTTATTTTAGATTTATTTATTTATACAAGAACCAAGGTATAGGTCAGATGTGTGGGAGGGTGAGAGGATTCACCAGGGACAGAGCAGGGAATGGAACAGGCAGACTGACGAAATACACTGCTGAGGGGAGCAACGGGCGAGACAGGAGAGGTCTGCCTCGCCATGTGGGATTCTTGCTGGCCAGCCGGGATCGAACCCATGCTGAGGAGGCTGCGGACAGCTTCACAGAACGGCACTCAACCACCTGCGCCACCACGGAGGCCCTGTACCCCAGTTCTTATATGTATAAATAAATAAATCTTCAAAAAAAAAGAACTTGAGATCATGGATTTAACATACATTGAGAGGGTTCAAATCTTGGTTTTACCACCTATTAGTCAATACCTCTCCCAAGTTTCTTAGCTTTTCTGAGCCTGAATTTCCTCATCTGAAAGTTCAGTCTACTTCTTAGTTTCTAATAAATAAACACCTCATAAAAATGAGCTATTATTATGAAGTGGGAGTGTGTTTCATTACTATTCCAGATAGGGAAGGAGTTTCCCAACTCCCCTTTGCCATGGATAAATCCAGGGCTTCTTTTCTGAGCTCCAGACAAGATGGGGAGCATGGACCCTGGATGAGCATGGCCCGCAAAGTCTCAGTGTAGTGATTAACACTCCTTCTGGAAGGCCTGTGTGAAGAGGGAAAGTCTGCTGAGGCAAAGTAGTCCTCAAATGATGCCAATGGGTAGTTGAACTGGCAGTCACAGAGGCTGCACAAAATCCCAGGGAAGTCAGATGGTCTGCTCCCAATTCTGCCTGGCCCCTCCCACAGAACGCCTCATGGAGTCTCTGTTGGCCATCTCTGAAATAACCCCCCATCTCAGAATAACCCCCAAATAACCTCCTAATAGTTATGTTATCCTCCCACATGGTGATTGAGGAGGTTGATCTATATAATATGGCAGAAGTGATGGCCTGACATGTCCTAGAGAAGGTAATAAAGGGCACCATGGCTTCTGTCCTGATCTTTCTTCTCTTCTCTCTTTCAGATCATTGACTGGGACCCTAGCTGCCATGTCTTGAACATCCCTATGGAAAGGCGGCCATGGGGAGAAACAGGGTGTCTTGCTAACAAACTATATGTAAGTGGGTTTGGAAACAGCTTCTCCAGGTCCAACCAAGTCTTCATGGGATAGCAGCCCAAGCATCATTACAATCTCATGAGAGTTCCTGAGCCAAAAATCAGCCAGATTTCTGACCTTTGAAATCTATGAACTAATAATTATCTATTTCCTTTAACTGCTAAGCTTTGGAGTAAATTTTTACAGAGCAATAGATCACTAGTACAATGTTCTCATTGCTGAGTTATCCCTCATTCCTATGGGTTTGGTTCTGATACAGAACCACTCTCACACCATACACACATACAAACACACACACACACACACACACACACACACACACACACCGCTTTCATTTTCCTTTCTATTTCTCCAGGAAGGATAGACTCTTTTCTACTTCTTAGAGATTATTAATTTTCAATGTATTACCTGGCATGATTTTAATAGATTTAGGGGGTTTCTAAATTGGGGATACACCTTTTTCTTTCACTGACCCCAATTTTATTACAAGGAATAGACCACAAGGAATAGTTTCAGGAAGGAAATTCATTAGTAATTTAAAAGATAACATAAAAGGGCCTCCCCAGTGGCGCAGCGGTTGAGCGCAGGGTTGCTAAGCTGCCCGCTCCCCGCAGCAGTGTATACCTTGATCCTTCTGCCTGTTCTGTTCCCTGCTCTGGCTCTGGTGAATTCTCTCACCCTCCCGCGCTTCTGACTGTACCCAGTGCCTGTATAAATAAATAAATAAATAAATAAATAAATAAATAAATAAATAAATCTTTTTTTAAAAAAAGATAACATAAAAAATATTATCCCACCAAATACATTCCTTTCACAACCCTATGGTGTAAGTATTTTCATTATTCCCATTTTTACAGAAAAGAGGATGTTTTGATTGGGGTCACATGACTGGTATTTAGCCTAATTAGGACTGAACCCCAAGTTTCAATGACTCGACAGCCCCTGTTTTTAACCTGTAGGCAATACTACCTGCTTATACCAGTTAGTCCAATGTCATGATATTAAAACCTAGTAAAAAGATGAGTTCTGGGGAGTCTATATTCACTATAAACATGACCCTTAAAAAGAATCATTGATGAATATTGATTTTACAAAATATTTATTTTATTCCCAGTCAAGTAGGTGGCATATACATTTCAAACTTACTTGTGGAGTCAGATAAAATACTTTCCCAGGCAAATTCTCAGTTCTTGGATGAAAGAAGGAATTTAGCTAAGAGTGTACGCCACTGTGTGGGTGGCTCTCCCCCACTCTGGATACTCCAGCTCCAGCTGGAACCTTTGTAACATGTTCCCTTCCATTCTCCAAAGCAGCTCTATCACATGTTCTCCATTCTCCACAAATCTTCACCCAGCCCTCCCACGCACACATGACTTCCCCTTCACTCTCAGCAAATGACTCAATACCCACTGATAAGAAAAGTACAAGCCACCAATGATAACCTCCTTTACTTCCCACCGCCAGTCTTAAAGTCTGGCCTCCCACCAGATAGCTCCCATCCTCCTTCTCTCTGGTTACAGAGAAGTGCTCCTCCTGCTCCTCTCCACAGCAGCACCCCTGCTTCTCTTTAGGAACCCAACTCTTCTGCTTTCTCAAGAATTTTCTCTGTTGATTTCTCCCTCTCTTCATTGTCTACCTTTCCCTGTCTTACTAAATCCTTTCATCAATAATTTAAACTGCTCAAGTCGCTGCTTAATGTATAAAAACAAAATGAACAAAAATCCTCCCCTGTCCCCCACCCTCTCTCTCTTGCCTTTCTCAGCCATGAGTCTTAAGGAATTGTCATACTTGGTGTCACTACTTCCTTGCCTCCCACTCACTCCTCACCCACCACATCTGTTTTTGCCATCAACACTTCTCTCAATCTGCATCACAAGGACAGCAATGACCTCCTAACTGTAAATGCCTAAGGACACTGCTCACTCCATTTATTTCTTCAATAGAGTTTGACACTAGTGTTCACTGTCTCTTGAACTGCTCTCATCATTGAGCTGGATTTTCTTTTGGTTTTGGTTACCTGAGACTCACATAGAATTCTGGACTATGTCTCCCCTCTGAGTTTTATACCTAAATATATATTGATCTATTTCCTGAATGTTTCGGGACTTCAGACTCTTCAAACTCAGCTGCTTCAGACTCTCCTACTTTTCCCTCCCATCCTGCTCTTCCTGCTGAGTTTCCTGGACCATGGAATGAACCTACTATTCAACCAGTAACCTAGGCCAGAAATGTGGTGTCCTTTTCAACTTCATCCTCACCTAAACCCCATTTCCAATCAAGTTTGATGACTATGCATCTTAAATATCACTGGAATTCATTCATTCATTTCCGCTTCCACTTCCCCATCGCCTCTAATCAGCATGGCCACAATCATCTCTCAACTATCTTGTCCTCCAATTGCTTCTCTATCCTGCTACCACTGTCATCTCTCTAAAGTGCAAATCCCTCAAGATAAAACCCTAACTTCTTGGTATAATATGCATGACCTCTTGAGACATGACTGCTTATCAACAAGCTCCCCTTTGCCCTGTCTTTCCCCACATAGTCTTCTATCTAGTCTTGGTGAATTAATACTAGATTCAGAAAATGGCCCTTAGTCAATCTAACTAACTCTGCCTCTGAGATACCTTCTCTGTTCCACTAAATTTTATGGCTGCATATGTTTCTACCTATTGGATTAGGCTTGAGTTCTTTTCCATACACACTTTTGAGCCTTGTACAAATAAGGGCGTTTGTCTAAAAAGTTCTTTTCCACACACACTTTTGAGTCTTATACAAATAAGGGTATGTCATGGTGACAGGTAACTTGAGTCAATATATCTCTTAAATACTGTCTGATATCCTATACTTCCTTTACTCATGGTACACATGTCTGTTTTCTCTTCATAAACTCAAGGTACTTGAGATCATGGCAATCAAATATAGTGGGTAGGATGTAGGACCCTGGAGCAAGATTGCCCGAATTCAAATTCACACTCTGCAATGTCTTATATCTGTGACATTATACAAGTTGTGCCTCAGTTTTGTTATCTGCAAAACGGGGACCATAACAGTACCTGTCTCACAGACTTGTGAAAATTTAATGAGGAAAGGTAAGTGAACCATTTTTAAAAATGCCTTGGCACATGGTAAACACTCAAATGAAGACCGTCATTACTTTCAAAAGCAGGTACTGTATCATTTTGCTCCATAAATTTGCTCACTAAATGGTCATGAAACGAATAAATAAAGGGAGTGTTTGTATCTAAACTTGTCATCAAATTTATTAATGTTAACCTCAAAGTGAATTTTAAGTACATCGCACTATGCATAAAAATTACACTAATATGGTCACTGGTCACTTGGAGCTTTTTGGAAATGAGGTCATTCTATTTCTACCCAGGCAATCAGGGAATTACACTCTCTTGAGGAGGGAGGTCTGAATCAAACAGGACACCTCAAGGTTCCAGAAGGCTTCACAGGCTAACTCTGAGGTAATGTCTTTTTTATGTAAATGTGACTGTTAAAAGTAAGAGAACATAAAGGCAACTGTTTTAAATTGTTTTCTAGTAATTTAAGACTCCCAGGCCCTCCATTCTCCCAGTGTCACAGACACCTGTTATCTCATTCATCCTGCTGAAGGAGTGACCTTTGTTCTGTGGATACCTTCCCTTTCAGAGTCATAGAAGCTTGGCCTTAGTTTAAGCTCCACAAGCTTATGTGATTTAAAAGTCAATTTTTAGGGGTTTCCCTGGTGGCGGCAAGGGATTGAGCACCGCACTATGAAGCAGTGCGTAGCCTCTGCAGCATGAGTTCGATCCCTGGTCAGCCAGGGAGCAACACACATGGCGCAGCAGATCTCTCCTGACTCGCCTGCTGCTCCCTTCAGCAGTGTATTTCAGTCAGGCTGCCTGTTCTGTTCCCCACTCTGTCTCTGGTGAATCCTCTCAACCACCGCATCTCTGGCCTGTGCCCCAGGTCTTGTATGCATAAATAAATAAAGCTTTAAAAAAAAAGTCAATTTTTAATAATGAAAATAGTGCCACCAGATGCTTGGTAAGGGGGAAGAGAGAGAAGCAGAAAAAAGTGTCAAATATAGGTGTGTTTGTTTCCAAAGAAACAGCTGAAGAGAGAACTCAGGTGACTTAAGACAAGTTTTCAGAGCGGGAGAAAAAGTTGGATCAGACACATGGAGGAGAGCAAGATGCTGGCGACAGATGCCAGTAAATAAATGTGCACCCCACTCTCTTTACTACTTGCCTTCCTCACTGGCCTCCTGCTTCTTCTAGGGATAGACAGGCACTGACACAGAATTTCTGTCTTCATAAAGAAAGCTGGCCTCTAGGGAAACGACCTTGATAGACTGAACTATAAATATAATATTAATCAGAGCAATTTGCTTTTGAATTATGCTTTCCTTGCTCAATATCCCAAAGCAACTTTAGGAGAGGAGCAAAAAAAGTATAATAACTGGCCATTTAGTGAACGTGTAAGTGAAGGTCAAAAATTCCAACGCGATGGGGGAAACAATCAAATCCTGCCTTCAAGAGAAAGTTATTTCTCAAAATGGACTCAATTCAATAGACACCACAGATGGCACCTTGCATAGCGTGCCAAATGGTCTCTGTGTTCAAGCCCTAGGGAAAAGGAACAAGGGAAACAAGGTTAAGGCTAAGGTTCACAAATAACCTTTGCTCTCTGCAAGAATGACCTGAACAACCCTTGCTCCAGGGTTAGCCTTCTTGCAAAGGACTGTTCTTCTAAGACTCTAGGGCAGGGAGAACCAGCTTATTGTTAGCAAGGAGAAAGTAAAGTAGAAACTTGCAATCACAGCCCATTGGCAATAAGAATAACGCATTGCATCAATTTGTTCTACCCTCTCACTGGATATGAGCATGATTTTTCAGGTCAAATGAATGCCTGATTTCAACAAGAGCAGGCCTCTAAATATACCCTAAACACATGTCATCAAATGAACATTCCACCCAGTGAAAGGAATGTTTTCAGCTGAAAGGTGGAACACTGAAAGGGGAGCCCCTCGGGCCTCCTTGCCTAAGAGGCTGGGCGGCCAATTTAGTGGCTGTTTTACAAATCAAAAGCTGATCTTTCAGCTCTCCACTGGTCCCTCCACGTGAGACTAGAAAATGGAGCTGCTTGCTCTGCCTCTAGTGACCTGCTGAGTAATAAAGGTTTGTGGAGTTGCTTTGTTTCTTTCTTTTTTGTTTTTGAATCAGAACGAAGCTGACAGTCTTCCTGACAACAGGGAGGGCCAGGGCAAGTTAAAATCCACCTCCAGCTCTGCAGGGAATGAAGAAGCTGAGGCTCATTCCTGTCAGCAGGTGTGAGTCAGACACACAGGGAGCCCCAAAATTGAGTAAGAAGCTGCCATTTTGTCGTCAGCATTCCCACCACCACCACACAGAAATAAATAGTTTGAGAAAATGATCCAGGATAAAAGAAACAATCCGGCTGGGAGTTAGACTGAATAGAAAGTTCTCATTGAACGCAGCTTCATTATGCAACTTTTCCTTTCACTCAGGGATTCCAACTCATGGTGGAACCAATTGTGACGAGGAAGTGCTGACAGCCCTGGGAACCAGCAAAGCTGGTCTTGGTTCAGGGCTTTGAAGCTCCATCTGATCACTGAATTGTTAGTTGAGTGTAAGCAAGTGAACTTGGCCTCCTTGAGTCTCAGTTTTTAAATCTTGGAACTGGGATTGGTAACCTTGACCGATAGATTCATGTGTATAGCTGATATAGGGCAGCCCCAATATTGAACGGGTTCCTGGCTGTGGGTCCTCACCCGCGCTCTTAAAAGGGACTTATGAATACTCCACTACAGACACACACAAAAGGTTAATAAAAGGTTTATTTACAAGGGAAAAGGAAATAAGGAAAATGTACAACTCAGGGAGAAAATAGGGAAATAAAGTCTTTAATGCGTCCTACCCGATCCGACGACCTAGAAACCCAAAGTCACTCTCAGAGCTGGCGGGATGGACGCTGCGAGCTGGCGGAGAGCCAAAATGGGGATCCCCCCAAAGCCCACATGTCTGTCTTTTATATTAACCTGGCTGCTTAACCCCACCCTCAGGTCCCAGCTACCTTCCCTTTGGTGGTGATGGGATTTGGAGTTCCCAATGTCTTTGGCTTTGGTGGGGGGGAGTCCACAAAGCCTGTATGGAATTAGCTTTAGGACATCCTTTTCCCCCTAACATACCTACTATCTGAATTGGAGATACAGCATAACACTTATAAAGATCCCTCCAAATCTCCCTGGAGATACTCTTCTTGTTTCCCTGTTTATTTTACACTGAAGTGCTGCCTGTCCATCTCTTTCTTCTCATCTGGTCATTGCTGGAAAGATGGTGATCGACTTGTATTTATCTATCCCAGGCTAGATCAAAGGAACCTAAATATACTCAAGACAGAACTATTCCATAACCAATTTTCTAGCGAGATAGATCAAAATTGAACATCACAACTTTATTCTCTGGCAGTTAGTTTTTCTGTCTGTTTATGGTAAACTATAGGTAGTTTGGTAAGCTATTGGTAGTTCATTTGGAATCTATTTTGCAAAGAGGAACTGCAGGGGATAGTTCATCCCCATGAGTGGGAAAACTGACTGAATCTTTTCACTTGTTTCATGATAAAGTCCAGAAGTCAAAATATAAAACCCTGCCACCTAGGGTTCCACAATATGGTGGTTCTCAATCTAAAGTGTACATCAGGGCCTCCCTGGTGGCGCAGGGGTTGGAACGCAACCTATGGGGCAGTCCACAGCTACTGCAGCACGAGTTCAATTCCTGGCAAGCCAGGGGGCAACCCACATGGCGCAGCAGACCTCTTCTGTCTCACCTGCTGCTCACCTCAGCAGTGTACTTCAGTCGGTCTGCCTGTTCTATTCCCCACTCTGTCTCTGGTGGGTCCTCTCACCCCCCCACACACACACCTCTGGCCTGTACCCCGGCTCTTGTATGCATAAATAAATAAGTCTTTAAAAAAATACATAAAGTGTACATCATATAAGTATTTTGGGGCCCCCTTCCACACCTACTAGAGCAGAATTTCTTTTGCATGTGTAAATGGCAAAAGTGCCCCCCTATGATCCTGATAAGACCACTTGGGTAAGATGCATAAATTAAATTATTTGTATCAAATGACCTCCAAGTGACCTAGGTACTGACTGCCCTTTCTCAGTTCATGTTTCTTTCTTCCTTCCAGTTGTTCAGGTCAGAATCCTTGGAGTCACTCGTAACTTAATTCTTATTCTCACACTCCATATCCAATGCCTAACAAATCGTGTTGCCTCTATCTACTTTCAAAACAGCTCCGGGAAAAACAAACATGTTCTCATACTTAGGATTCATTACTTTTGCTGATACCCTGATACAGTCTTTTTTCTATAGAGCATACAGGGCGACTCTGTTAAAATTTTAAGTCTGATGGTTTCACTCCTGAGCTCACACCCCCACTCCTATGGCTCCCTCTTTCAATCAGAGTAAAAGGCAAAGTCCTTACCATGGTGATGGGGACTCTGCTGGCCTGGAAGCTGCCCCCTTCCCCTTGCCTCCTGTGCCCCACTACTCCAGCAAAGGCGCCTCCTTGCTCTTCCTAAGCATAGTCTTTGTGTTAGTGCTTCAAACTTTTGACATCCTTCTTCAGGCATCCACATGGTTAACTCCATCAACCATCAAGTCATTCATCTGTCCCTTCTCAATGACTCTTGTCAACCACCCTGACAGCTTGCCTTTGTCACCCCAACTCCTCCAATTGTTCTTACTCTGACCAAATTTTTCTTTTCCTCCCAAGCATCCATCACTTATTAGTCTAATATATAATTTATTATTTGTGTTATGTCTATCTCCCCTGTCTAGAAGATAAACCCCACAAGGGCAGGATGTTATTTGTTTTGTTCCCTAACATAGCCCAAACACTGAGAATACTACCGGGCACATAGCCACTACTCAATGCTTGTAGCATTTAATGAATGAAGTTTCTTCACTCCAGAGAGAGAAAATCAAGTAGGTGAATCACCTCACAGAATGCTGCCTCAACAAAATTTCTTCCCAATTAATTGAGTTTGCCATGAAGGTGACAATAAGTTTACATGATATTTTAAGACCCTAGTGGTGCCATGTTCTACAGATGCCATAAAATTTGCTACCCCTGTTTTTCAAATCAAGAATTAAGAGTTGCTAAATTCCTTCTATGCTGGCAAGCAACAGCAAAATCAAAAGAGTTGCTAGAAATTTCACTTTAGCTATTTCCCTGCTTGTGATTACGCTGGAAATGTGGCAAAAGACTATGCCTTTAGTCCTGGAACCTCTAGCTTCTACCAGTTGGGGAAGGGTCAAAACCAAAGAGTTGGAAGTTTCATTCCCTGAAATGAGTAATGGAAACTCAACTCATTGCAGAGAATATGTTTAAAGAGAGAAAGATTTCACTTCACTCATCTATTTTTATTTTATTGGGCTTTATCACAACCTCACCCCAAAAGGGTTAGCCCAGCGGGGCAGAGAGATCAAGAACATCAGGACAGTGATCCAAGGCAGCTGCACTCACCCCTGGTGGAAACAGACTCTAAAACCTCCCCCCTCACAGGACAATGCTCTTAATTAGCTGCACCATATTTTGCAAAGAACAAAAGCTCCCCACCCCTCACAGGAAAAGCTTTTCCAGGAGATATCTCATTGGGGAAGCGCCAGGCACACAACAGGGAGAGAACATACAGGCTGTTCTGAGCTCTGCAAAGAGACACAAACTCTGGATTCTCTGGGGAGCCGCAGAGGTTAGGCCCACACATTTTTTCTCCACGTGACAAGCATGTGCTTTGCATACCCTGAGGTGGCCAATTTCAGAGAACCCCCCTCTTCTCCTCCCTTGGCTTCACTCACCAGCCAGAGTTAGCAACCTGGGGGGTGGCAAAATAAACTGGAATAATCTTCAGAATTAAGCATCTGGGGAGCAGTAGGGAAGGAACTGGGAGTTTATTTCAGGTGACAGACATAGAGCAGGCCCCTATTTTTTCCTGAGACTATAATAATATTTCTGGAATGGGGCTGTTTGAATCATATGTCTCTTCATATCACTGTGTGGGAAGCTTCAGTTATGAGCCCAACAATCGAAGGGATGGTGGTGCTTTTAGGAGTGGGTAGGTGGTGTTGGTGGTGGTGGGGCGGTTGTGCAAAGAAGTCTGGAGGGTGGAGAAGAGGTGGGGGAGTGCAAACCAAAAAAGCAACTGAGGAGGAAAGGCCTGCCTCACCTGAGGCTGTTTTGCGGGAACAAAGAAGATGGGGCTAAAAGAATATTTTCTCAGCAACAGTTTTGATTTTTTCCCCTCCCCCAGTGAAATGTGTTTTTTGAAAAACACCGAGGGGAAAAAAAAAAATCTTGTTTAAGTGCTTCTTCCTGAGTCAGTCCACTCTCAGGAAAGGAAAATCCAAATGCTCAAATATTCTATTTTTGTGCCCAGAGGCTCCAGGCCGTGTGCACAGACTCTTCCTTACTCTAAAGGAAAGGAAGTTGGGCGTGAGGCCTGCCTGTCACAGAGGCCGGAATGGAGGGAAGCGGCATTGCTCTAAAGCTGCCTCTCTACGCAGTCAACTTTTGAAGGAATCGGAACACAGCACAGGCTGCCTTGGAACTGGCCTGAGCGTGGAGTTGGTTAAAAAAAAAAAAAAGTGCTTCTCTGATTATTCTTTAGGCAAACAATTGTAGAACTCTACTTTAATTGAAAGTTTAAACAGCTGCATTATTATTCGGCTGCGTCTCATCATTAAGCTTTTACTGCCATCACCTGCCTCTAGGCTACTGCATAGATAAGGACAGGCGCCTGATGAAGTGTCATGTTTGATGTGTGGGCCAAGCAAAAGTCCTAGGTCAGTAATAAAAATTATAAAACAGTAGTTACCTCAGTAAAGAAGGCCTCTCTCTGTCCATTTTTCATATATTTTGTACACCAATTCACAGGTTTATTGTTTCTCCCCTATTTTGCCATATGGGATGCAGCGCACCCTGCCTCTCTGTGGGGTGTGGCCCTGTTCCTTCTCCACTATGCAGAGATGGCCTTTTGTGAGCATGAGATCTGTTGAGAGGGGCTGTGGGCTTGTGAGATTCTATTCCTGCCTTCTCAACTCTCTGTCATGAGAATCAGAACTTTAAAAAGAGTCTTCTGTTTCTAAAGGGTTTCCTGAGAAGCTGGTGGCTGAAGATGAGGGAAGGAAGCTGAAAAGTTCTAATTAAAAGGAGAGAAAGATTTCTTTGCTTCTACTAGCTTATTAATATATCAGGATAGCCACGACCCTGACACAGGCCAATTTTCTCTAAAACACAGATCTGATCGTGGAAATACTCCTGCTCCTAAAGCTTCAATGACATTCTAGGGCCCTTAAGCTAATGCCCAGGCATCCACTTTAGTATTTACAAGATTTCTTCATGGGTAGGTCCCTATAACTGTGCCTGAGACAATCCCCACCCCTCCCCACCACACCTACAATGCTTAGCACAGTTCCCTCGGTTCCCACCACCACTGTATTAGCTTACAGAATCTCTTTCAGACTCTCAAATATCTGCTGCCTCTCTTCCCCAATTTTCTAACACACTTTTCCCTAACTATTCCGAATTCACCATTTATATTCTTCCATTCAACATTTCTGCTTTTCTTCACCACCCTCACTGTAAAGGTTTCTCTCTTCTTGGGGCTCACACAAACCTCCTACTTCATCATTATGTGTTCACTCATCTGTCTCACCTGTGGGCAGCCCTAAATTGTCTTTTCCATGGTTGCCTGGTTCTGTATTTGTTGAATAAAGGTGGCAATATCACAGAACCAGGCCCCATGGTCCTTCCCAGATTTGCATTTGCCATGCTTATTTTATTCATTCATTTATATAAATTTATTTTTTCTTATGTCTACTTTTTTTCCTTTTTTTATTTTAAATTTCATTATTTTGTTCTCCCTTATATATACACACGTGTTTATATGATATATACAGATATTTAAACATATATTTATTTATTTCTGTTTTGCCATATTTGTTTTACTTGAGTGCCTGCTGAGATGGGAAGGGCCGAAAATGAGTGGTAGTTGGGTCACTCTGAACTCCCTCACTTCTCCCTCTCCCATCTCAACTTTTCCAAAATGCTGCCCAAGATCTGTGTGTGCAATATCCCCATTCAGGGCCCTTGGGGAAACTCCTTGTCTGTCTGTGTCAGATTTAGTAATTTATCCTATTTTTATTAATTTGAAGATTAAATCACTAGTAGTCATAATTACTTCAAATGATTTATATTTATGCCTCTCTCCTACACTTTTATGAAGAATAGGAAGCAAATCTTCTTTAATCAATCTTTTTAATACCTGATATTGCAGTACTCAATCTGTAAGCATCTCATGAATAAACATAGGATGACTTACAATCTAATTCTTCCCTAGAAATAGAATTTATTACAGCACTATTGTGGAAATGCTTGCTAGATATATTTGGTGATGTGACAACTGGACTAAATTTCTTAAAATCAGCTGTGGTTCCAGGATGGGCTTGGAAACTGCAGGCCAGAGCTCTGTGGGTGCTGCAGTCCTGGTTGGTTGGCAGACGCAGGAAGCCCGCAGCTTGGGAAAAATGTTGTTCCAGGGTGCCCTCTAGTGATCCAAAGCACCACTAGGTCAGGAACCAGGGCTCTAGAACTTGAGCAGGAAGCAGAATCATGGAACGAGCCTGATAAAATTGAAATGCCAGGATGCCAAGCCATCAGGGAGACTAACGCTTTGAATCAGCATTCTCAAGGATCTGATCACAGTCCTCAGATCACTTTGTGAAATACCCTCTAGATGAAGCCCATCACCCAAATTCAATCTTCTGCTCCTGGGGATGGGTCCACTTACTTGCTGCTGACTACTCAGGTGTGAACCTGAGTGAGAAAAAAAGAGAGAATTACAGAGATTGCCTGGCCCTCTGGTAGAGAGCACAGCCTAGGACACACAAGAATAGCCAGCAGCGTTTTCAATTGCACCATTGAGAAAATATTTGAGGAAGGATTGATCGTGCCACCTTCTCTTGTGTCTATTCTCCAATCTAGTGGAGGGCAGCCCTTTTCCTCTTTTTGTGCCCTTCCTAGGCATGGGCACTAGGCTTCAACTGTGTACACACTCCATGGCCCATCATACTGTTTACATATATTATTTCTGGAAGTCCCTGGAATCATTATAAGCAGAGTATTCCTGATGTCACACAACCAGGAAAGGGTGGCCGGACAATGAGTTCAAACATTGGCAACAGCTAGAATTTGCTTTTGTGTGTTCTATACTTATATGAGCTAGTTAAGTAAACTCACTAGAAAGATAAACAAAGCAACAACCACATCCTTTTGTCTATTGTAAAAATAGCTAATTTATGCTCATAAACCCAATAGACAGTGTCCATCCATGACAAAAGAAATTGCATCTCTGAATCCCCACTGTTACATTTCTTCTTGATAATTTCGACTGAAATTATTTAAGGGCTATTATTTATTTAAGGGCTATTAGCACATAAAATGTTTGTTGAGCCTTGCAAAGTGATCAAATACTCTTATGTGCAGTCCAGCACTTATGTACTTTGTCATGGACTAGTATCACCTAATGAATTTAGTTAAATGGTAAAAACCACATATTGAGTGTCTGCTATGTTTCTGGACAATGTATTGGGTCAGAGAAATGTAAAAGTAAGGTAAGGCTGAGTGCCTACCTATCCTGTGGGGATCAGAACCTAGAGGGGATGTTATCTTTGATTCAATATGATAAATATCCTACCAGAAATATGAGCTAGGATAGCACAGGCCAATTCTCCTTGGAACCAGTTAAATACAGAAATTCTAGCATAGAAATACAAGTTTCAGGAGTACAATTTCCCACCTACATAAATAAATATACCGTACCACACCACCTCCACATTTCTGGTTACTGTTCCTCTCTATCCAATCAACCCTTCTGCCCATTCCTCCTACTCCCCTAAGATTCTAAATTGATGAACATTAGAATTTTCATGAGGAGTAGATAAAATCACATCATTCATTTTCAAATTATATCGGACAAAGGAGTTATCAGATCTCCCCTCACAGATAACAATGTTTTCCTCTGAACCTTCCCTCCCCCTACCCCATTTCTATATCTTTAAAACAAAACATGGTTGACCCGATGTCATCTGATTTCAGTCCTGCTCATGTGCTTGTCTGGAAAACTTTAAGCATAAGTTCACAGAGACTTAAATGAGAAAGCTCATTTAAAAGCCGTCTGAAATGGGGAAACAAATTACATGAACAACACAGCCCACTCTTTTCCTCTTCGTTTCCTTCTCCCCTCCCGGACTGCAGTGTGATAAATGACAAGGTGAAGTGAGTCATGAGGTCGAAAACAGCACTGCCGAATGGCTCTGTCTTTACCTTGCCGCTTTGATGACATTTATCTTGCTTCACTGCAGCACTAAAATGTGGCCCAAACAGCAGGAGGGCCCTGTGCATGTAATGATGGCCTTGGTAAAGCCTTTCATTGTGTGTATTTGGGTGGAACTTGAGCTTGTAATTGGCGAATGCACACATTGTCTGGTTTCAGTGCCTCTCCTTAGAAAGCTTATTTGTTCCTGGTGCTGGGCAGATTTCCTTCCTTGCAGGTATATCTGTGACCACCTTATGAAGGTCTCCTCAGGAGTGTTACTTCAGGATGGTAGCCATCTTAAGGGGGTGGGGGATGGCCCAGCTACAAAGTGTCCTATTAAGTCACTGTTCTACCCCACTCAAGTCAGGGGCTCCGATAGGCTTCCTGCCTTCTGGCTGGAAAGGAAGTGATGGTGGTGATCGTCCACTGGGAGGAAGAGATGGGAGGCCAGCTTTTTTTCTTCTTCTTTAATCCTGGAATTTGCAAAAGGAAGACTACAAATACCAAACAATCCTTCTACACCTGGCAGCGGGGCAATGTTTGTGGGGAAAAGGAAATCCTTCCCTTGGTTTATATAACTTGCTGGGGTCGAGGCACCTACAATCAAGTAATTGCAGCTTGACTGTCCTTTGCTGAGGTAGAAAGACTATATCCTTTAAAGTCAGACTAGGCTTATGTTCTACCTTGATTGCTTGCTGGCTGTTTGACTCTTGAGAATTACAAAACACCTCAAAATGCCAGTGCCTACTGTGTGTGTGTGTGTGTGTGTGTGTGTGTGTGTCAGGCTCTGAGTGCCAGGCACGAGGAAAGTAAAAATAGAGAAGTCACTGCCCCAACCCTGAAGTTTTTCATAATCTGTGGGGAAGACAGACACATGAACTATTACAACACAATGTGATATGTGCATTACAAAACTCTGAAAGAGTTGCCATGAAAGTAAAAGGAAGGAGAGTGTGTATTTTTTAGATGGGGAAGAAGGTCAGAGTTGATGAGGTGATGGCTAGGGAAGGCCTCATAAATCAGGAGCTTGAGTAGAATTTTGAAGGCAAGGAGAGAGTGAGTGAACCCTGGGACAACATTTAAAGCAGTGGCAAAGAAATGAGGACAAGACTGAGAAGGAAAGAAGGTAGGAGGTAGGAGAATAAGAGGAAGGAGGAGAGTTATCTAGAATGGCTTCAAATGCTGAGAGGCCAATAAGTTCTGATAAGTTCCCCTTCCCCCACCATGGAGCAAAGGGAAATCACTGGTGACAGTAACAGGAACAGTTTCAGAGGCATTTCGGGGAATATCCCAGTGGGAAGTGAAGGAGAGCAACATATATACACGTTTGTAATCTCAGAGGACTTGGCTGTGAGGAGGAGGTGAAGAGGGTATTGGCTCCAGAGGGATGAAGGAAGAAGTTAGTTGCTTTTGTTTATGACTGAAACTTGGGCATAGTTCTATACTCCTGGGAAGGGGGCAGTGGAGAGAGAGGAGTTAATTCAAGGGAGAGAGATGGGATTAAATGGGGTTAATACCTACCTTGTAGAGTTCTTCTGAGGATTAAAGGAAATCCCCTAGGTGAAGGGTTTTGTAAAGAGATGCGTAAAAGTGAAGTATGATTATCCTGCTATTGAAATAAAACCTCCATGCATCACAGGGCATTTGAGCCCACTTATCGCTTGGCTGCTAAGATAGGCAAATCTCCCTTTCCATAACTTTTTTGTACTGTTGCTCTCCTATTTCCTCTTGCCATTGCATTAGACCTTACAGCCTAAGAATGAATAGAGCCCTCCTTGACAGTTCTTCCTGCCAAACAACACAACTCACCAGTTCCCCTGGATCACAACAGGAAGCTGGGGGTGATAAGTGATTAAGGGAGGGGACAAGAGCTTCCTCATTTTTGTTAGAAGGTGGGACTCACACCCAGACCTCTTGGAATCTTGTTTTGTCAACTCATTAGCTTTTCATCAGATAATTCTGGAGCCACATGGGCTAAGAAGTACACTGTCTTCTCACCACACCTGTGACCCTTTGCCATCTCTTTTCAGGAACTGCAAATTCCTCTAGGGCAGTCATTTTTATCGGCTTTTTGTTTGTTGCTACATCCCCAGTAACTGTGGCAGTGTGTGCCACCTGGATGGTGTTTAATAAATATGTGTTAGTGAATGAACTCACCAATTAATTCATCCTTTCGTTGATTCCATCGAAAGGAGGATATATCATGGGGTCAACCACCAAGCTCATTCTAGATAAACAGATAAGCAATTCTTGCTATTGTTCTTTACATGTATATTCTGTGCCAGCATTTTACATAGGTTAGTCTGTGTAATCACAGTCATTTTACATATGGGAAAGAGACTCAGAAAGAAGTCACTTGGTTGAGGATACATGGCTGGAAAGAGTTGAAGCTGGAATTCTTGAGAGCTGCCATTCATTGAGTACGGCTTCCTTTAATTATCACAGCCATCACTGGAGTGGGGTATTATTATGCTTTTTAAAAAAAGATTTATTTTATTTATTTATGCATAAAATAACTGGGGTACAGGCCAGAGTTGTGGGGGGAGGGTGAGAGGATTCACCAGAGACAGAGTGGAGACCTGAATAGGTACTAAAATACATTACTGAGGGGAGCAGCAGGCAAGACAGGAGAGACCTGCTGTGCCATGTGGGTTAGCTTCCTGGCTGGGGATTGAACTAATGCCTTAGTGACTGGCGATAGCTTGATAGCACTGAGACTTTAACAGCTGCACCACCAGGGAGACCCTTGTTATAGCTGCTTTATAGAAGAAGAAACAGAGGCTCAGGGAGGTAAAAATAATTTTCTCAAGGTCACAATGAACAAGCAGCTAAGCCAGGAATCACGCATAGGTACATCTGATTCCAAAGCCCAAAAATCTTTTCACTTTGCTATGCTATCATCAGAACCAGCCACAATGCTCACAGCTTAGATGCTGAGCTAGATAAACAGATAAAATCCACTTGGGTGATGAGATTAGTGAGCTAATACAAGTTTCTACAAAGTTCTTTGGGGGTACATACGAAGGGGAAGAATTTGTTCTCTCTGGGGAAGGTGGGGGTTGGAAAAGCTTCATAAAATTACCAGAATGCTCAAGAATTTGTAAGTTGGTTCCATAATGATGGTTTAAGGTGGGAAACAGGCTCCTGCATCAAATAGTGGTGGTTAGTTTGGGGGACAATGGCAACCATTGCCCAGGTCACCACTGCTTTCTAATTGGTCTATCTGATGCCAGGAATTTACCTCGAATATCTGTTGCTGCCTGCTAAGTAATGGTAACATGTTAGAACATTATTTCATTAAAATCATATTTGCATGTAGAAGTGTGTATGTGTGTGTGTGTGAAGACTAAATAATCACAGTATTAATTTTACACAATTAACTTTAAGTTTAAATAAATCAATACATTTTCAAGTTATGGTTGTACAGAATAGGGTAGTAACTTCTAATGATGTGTTAGCATCTCTTCCTGCTCTTGTCTCTTAAATGCTGAAGGTTATTTTCTTTATATTCTCTCCTTCAGGGCATTCATCTCTTTTCTAGGCTTGAATTACTGTAAAATTCCTATAAAATTAAGGTTAAAACTACAGGCAAAGCACTGCTTTAACATGCATCATACAATATCTTCTTTGTCTGCTCTCAGAGCATTTGTGAGGGAAGGCACAGTAGGCTGCCGGATACCATTGTCAGGGCTCTGGCATCAGGCAATTAGGAGACTTCTAAACTGCTCCGTTTCTTAGCTATATGGCCTTGGGCAAGTTCCTTAACCTCCTTCAGCCTATATTCCTGCTCTATAAAAGACTGGCAATAATGGCATCCTAGTAATAGGACTATTGTGTGAACCAATGAAATAATGCAAAAGCACTTAGTGACTGGTTTGTTATAAGTTAACAATAAGTGCTGTTGTAATGATAATTATTACTCTCATCATTGGCAGGAAGAAAGAATCTGGGTGACACTGATTTGAAACATGAAGTATTTGGCAAATATGAAATACTATTATTATTATTGTATATATTGTTGAAGTGTTAAATTCAAATGGCTCTGTTGAAAGAGAAGTGAACAGGAAATCAGAATAGCCAGATTCTAACTTCTACCACTAATCTGCAGTGTGACCTTGGGCCAATCTCTCAAACTTTTGCTTTTGCCTATAAATAAAGCAGTTAAAATAGACTATCTTCCTTATTCACCCCCAGCTCTGAAATTCTTTAATTCCATGAGCATTAGAACAAATAAGTTAGGCAGCATATCTGACACAGTTCTTCCAATAGAGTAGGTCAATAGGTCCTACATACATCAGTGACCCAAGTTCATCCCTGAATCTGATAAATGTTAACCCCTGCTGCAACAATCAGAAAGAGCGTCTAAGCAAATTCAGAGAAAAGGTAAACTGCTCCTACATACGTCACAAATATTAGAGAACCTCGGTGTGGAGAAGATAACATATCTATAATGGTAATTCTCAACTAGTCAGATAATTAATATGACAATGCCCAGAAGCTGAATGCTTAGCAGGGAATTGGGTGCAAGAACCCTTAATATTTTTTGGATTCATGTCTCAGGAATGTGCTGGTAGCTCTCTTGTACTGCAAAGTTCCTGTTTCCTACCTGCCTCATATAGAATAACTACTACGTACTAAATGCGGTTGTCAACTCTGGGCCACTAAGACCCAGTTTCTGTTCTCAAGGAGTCCACAAGCTATTGGATAAAGCATTTTTAACTGTGGGGGATTCATATATGTGTTAAGCATAGTCCTGTGTGGTAATACGTTGTTTGACTCTTCTTCTATGAAAACATATCTGTTTGTGTATTCAGCACTGACTTGCTTCTCAACCCTCAGCCCTCCAGCAGCTTCTGGATGTTAAATATTATCTCTTCATGTGAATTGTACCAGAAGGAAGAGTCATCTGTTCCTCTTTTACTTCCTAATGAGCCCTCAAACTGGTTTGCGGAGCAGCTATCGATTCTTTTTTCTTCCTTGAGGACTGGTCAATTCATTTTCAGCAGCTTGGTTTTATTCTCCAAGAGGGCTCACATTTTATTCTTCCTGTCCTCTTTCCTGCCCCCCCTCCTTCCGCCCATAAGACAAAACAACCTGAAACTGTAACAAAAATTAGACCGTATGCTGTGTGGTGGCAGCACTTTGATGGATAGGTTAAATATTTCTTTTGCTACTATAGCAACTACTATAAATGCCTTGTCGCTTACCTCTATGCTCTTTGGAAATGTGAAAGTTATTTTGCATATGAGTGCTTAAAATCACCTCTATTACCTAAGATACTTTCATCTCCCTCCAGAATTCTTCTTAAAGGGGCTTTTTCTATTTTCTTCTGATATTGTGATAAATGTAGAATATAGTATTGTCAGGTGATTTCTCTAAATCACAGATTTTCATATTTTCTGAGAATGACAAGCCTATTATGACTATCATAATAGAAAAAATTCCCATAAAAATAATTAATGGAAAATAAAAGACTTGAAAATAAAACAAAGAATTGTTGCTTAAAGATACTCTCAATTATCTGAAAAATTCACACCAGAGAACTGAGTGCTCATTCAACAACTCTTTAGATAAACATGTCTTAAATGCCCCAAAGTGTTGTATTGTGCAAAGTATTGCAAACATCATGAGGATTAAGAAATGGTTGCTATTTTCAAGGAGTTCCGTTAAAAATTGCTGGCCTTATAGCTTGTATAAATAGCTAATGATTTACAAAACATTTCCACATGTGACAATTCAGCCTCAGAGTAATCAGTCCTGGTTTCACATTTTCTAAAGTTCAGATTTCTTGTTGCTCAATGTTATTAGCAACCAGAGTATTCATTTTGATGATGGTAATGTTAATATTTCTTCATTGTTCTTGCTTTGCCTTTATGTGCCTAGTGACAAAGAGTTTACAAAATGTCTCATTTGAAAGAATTGTTTTTTCATCTTTCTCCTTCTAGTCCTTGTTCCTCTTAGGCCCAAAAGACTTTTCTAATTCCATGTGAATGCTCTTTAAGAAAACAGTGACCTCTACTACATACCGGTGGTAGCACACTGCTTCTTAGATTCCTTTCCTACCAAAGCCTGTAGGCCATAATCTCAGTTCATTCCTATTTTATTGTTGCTATTTTTCCTTTATTCCATTCCTGATCATTCCTCCCAAATCATTTGCTATCTTGGACTTTTATTTCCTTCAAAAAATTGAAACAATTTAGAAACTTGGGGGTTACCCTGCACAATGCTTTCACTTTATGGAGGAGGAAAAGCAGTCCACAGCCTCAGGTGTCAATACCATTGCCACAAGAATAGGTGGTAGAGCCTGTCTTGACTCTGAGAGGCTGCAATCTGTCACAAGATGTCCTCTAAAAACTTCATGCTGTCTTCAAGAGCTACCTGTCAAATAAAATATTCTTCCTAGGATAACACCTATTTCTCTTATACTTCCAATATACAAATATTTGGTTACGGTTGCAACAGTTTTATAATATTTTACAGACTACACGATTTTTAGTTTTTTCCCCAGAGTATACCTAATCACCTAGGAATTATGTGGTCATAGAATCAGTTAATGAGTACCCACAACTTGCCAGGTATAATGCAGGCATCAGAAATATGGAATGGTTTTGGCCTGACCAGAAATAATTAGAAATAATCTTCAGATTTGTGACGTATCATTCAACTTTGGATTACTAGTAACATATGGTTTTCCTGTTAATGGTCCTATAAGTGTGAGAAAATTAGTAACAAGAATAGAACTCTAGTACTGTGCGGAATGCAGACATAAAAACCCTTGCATTTACGTTTTCTCACATGCAGAGGCCCCAAAGCACAGCTCTTTAGATGCTGCCAAGTGTGGTTTTAAGTCTCCTAATTAGGCTGCAAAAATGCTAGTAGCAAAGTTAATTTCGGGTAGGTGATCTCTTTTTACCACCTCCCTGGAGGCCCGGGTAGGAAGAGGCTCGGGCGCCCCGGGATCCGCGCACCTTGCTCAGGCACCCCCGCATAAGCACGGCGCCCGCGCGGTCGGGGTCGCCGCAGCCAGCCCCGCCGGCCGCGCCTCCAGACGCCCGGGGTCGGCTCTTCCGCTCTCCCCGGAGGGCTGGGGCGGGGCCGGCGCGTCCGGCTCTTCCTGCAGCGGTAGGACCACCCCGCTCTCGTGACTGCTGGGGCCATGGCGGCGGTACTTCGGGCTCGGTGTTTCCCTCGGGCGTGGCTCTGCAGGTGCGAAATCCTAAGTGCAGGGCGGCCCTGACTTTGGCTGAGCCCCAAAAGTCAGCCCCAGGCTCGGCCGAGTAACCCACCCTTTTCCCGTGTTGCAGGAAAGCCCTGCAGGGCTGCAATCGGCACTACCGCGCCGCGCTCTGCACCCAGTTGAAGCAGCCCCTGGCCATTGAGGAGGTCGCCCCTCGTCCTGTCCAGCCTCACGAGGTAGGGGGGCTGGCCTATCCCCGGGAATCCTCGACACCCCCCTCTTTCCCGAGGCGCCACACGGATCGCAGGCTTCCTCTCGGAATTGAGTTCCCGAGCGCTCCCCTAGGCGGCGACAGGATCTGGGAGCACAAAGGTTGTCCTGGGTCACAAAGGCCCTTTCAGACTTCACCAAAAGGCCAAAAGTGCTAAAGAAAGATGGCTCCCCCCAAACACTGAAATGTAGGCCTCTGTCTGAAGGCCCTAGAGCTGTTGCCTTAGAAACAGATTTCTGATGTGCACACGATTTTGCATGAATCCACTGCAAGTTATTGATTTAATGCAGATAAATGGACCCCATCCTTTACTTCCCCCTCGTGTCAGCATCTAATTATCCGCCCTCTCTCCTCCCCCAAAACAGTCTGGTAATGCCTGTATTTCCATATGAATATGCCTTGTAACCTTTTCTGGTGTGTTGCAGTGATTTGGGATGGGATTAGATTACGGTTGTGGGTACCTCCACTGATATGTGGAGGTCCCTTTGACCTTGTCTGTTGACCTCCCTGGTGGTCGACACAATGTCATCTGGTGTGGAGGGGGAGAACCTTGAGGAGGGGAAGCATTCAGTAAATCTCAGGCCTGGGGACTTACGGGGAGAGGGAGAATGGAGAACGTTGGTCACTTAGTCTGCTTTCTGGGATTCAGGTGCTGACATTCATAGCTGCGTCAAGGAGAGTGACTTGACATATGTGTACTTTCCACATCAGCAACTCATGTGTCATGCACACAATGTGTGGCCTCCTTTGTTCTGTTATTTGCCCAGACACTGCCTTGTTAGTTCATGATACCTGGGACTATATGCAATTACCCACCGTTAAATCCCTGTAGTCTGAAGTAATGCCTGGCATGTGACTGATGCTTAAAAGGTTGTTGGATGTGTGCATTTTGTCCATAAAATGTCTTCTTACCAATATGACCACCTCTGTACTAAATTGACAGTTTAAATAGAACAAATAACTAAGTGTCATGGATTCTGTCTCTCAATCTTCATTTCCTCCTGTGTTCTAAGCCCTGTTGAGATGGGTTAGTCTAACATAGTTCTCTAATGTCAACCTGCATCAGAATCACCCATAGCTCATTAAAACTGAGGGCTGGGCTTTGTCCCTGGAGTTTTTAATTAGGTAGGTAGGGCTTGAGAATTTGAATTCCTAACAAGTTCCCAGGTGACACTGAAACTGGTGGTCTGGTGACCATACTTTAAGAACCACTTTACTTACAAGATCTGAGAGAAAATGCTGATTACCCTGCTAAAGGTCTGCCTCACCTCTAGCACTGTCATAAAACACCACCATTAGGGATCTTGGACTATTTGCTAGGATTTCTGCTTCCCAAAACAGTTGATCTTTGTGACCTTTCTGCTGAAAATCTTTTAACGTCCGCCCATTGTTCCTACTATAAAGACCAAGATCCTCAGTAAAGCCTATAAAACCCTGGATGCTGTGGGCTGGGCTCTCCAATACCACCTCTTTCTCCTCTTTGTGCTTTAGGCTCACTGAATTTTCTTTTGTTCCTGCCACAGGGCCTTTGCATTTGTCATTGCCTTTGTCTTGGCATTGCTTTTATGCCAGGCTTTCGTCCTCCCTCTCTAACTTGAATAATTAGCTCTTAACTGTTTGTAGTTCAAGTGTTACTTTCTCAGGGATTTTTCCTCACTTTCCTAAAAGGTCAAATGCCTACCTTATGTGCAATCATAGCACCACATCTTCAACAATTTTTATAGGAGTTATACTTTAATACATAAATGCTTATAATTATTTGCTTAACATCTGTCTTAGTTCTGTGACCCAATAACCTTGTCCAGTTTACCTCTTTTTTTTTTTAAAGACTTATTTTATTTATACAAGAGCCGGGGTATAGGCCAGATGTGCAGGAGGGTGAGAAGACTCACCAGAGACAGAGCAGGGAACAGAACAGGCAGAATGACCCAAGTACACTGCTAAGGGAAGCAGCTGGCGAGACAGGAGAGGTCTGCCCCGCCGTGTGGGTTGCTCTGCGGCTGGAGGGGATCGAACTGGCACTGCAGAGGCTGTGCCAGCTTCACAGAGCTGCGCTCAACCGCCTGCACCACCAGGGAGGCCCCCAGTTTACCTCTTGATTGTGCAAGGCTTTTAGTTCAGTACTTGGTGTATAATAGGCATTCAGTAAATATTCAATTAAATAATTGACTGAGCTTTGTCTCCTTGCTCCTTTTCTTTGTTGCCTTATTTCCTTTGCAGGTCAGAGTTGGTGTCCATTTCTGTGGAGTTAACTTTGCTGATATTTTAGTGTGCCGTGGTCAGTATCAGGAAAAGCCCCATCTTCCCTTCACACCCGGTGAGTATAAAGGGGCCAACTTAACTGTTTTAGAAAAAGTCAATAGAGAGGATTTTCTGAACCAAGCACTTCCTCTCAGACCTTACCCTGATATGTTGCTTGCCATCAGCGATGCCTCAGATATGTCTAACTCATGAATAATTAACATCACTAGATTGTGAACCCTATGAGGGAGAGTTTTTGACTCTCCCTATGACTGTCTGAGCAATGTACCTGGTTCATAGTAGGTGCTCAATAAATACTTAAAAGATGGATGAGTGAACGAATGAATTTTTGCATGTCACTATGTTCACCAGAATTCTGCTTTTCAGAATTGTCATTGGCCCTAGTCATGCCCTTCTGTCCTTGATAGTGCCTTGATTTTGTGTTTTCACTGAAGGATCATAACCATTATTTGCAGCTAGAAATCCCAGTCCTCACAAATGCATTTCCAAAGAAAGTTTGTATCAAAGGATCAGAAAGAAGAAAAAGAGTTTATAATTTTCTTAGCAGCCCACTGTCTGCTTTATATCATGCTCAGTCTGATTATGTTTAGATCCTGGGTATGTGGACAAGTGAGTGGTTATTGGTTTTGAAACTTATTTAAAGGAATGTAAGTATAGCTTAGTGTACATATATTATATGCATATTTTATACAGATAGATACTATTAAGGATACAGTGATTGCAAAATAGTTGTTGTGTTTTGCCCTGTGGGTATTTGGTTATATCTCAGCAGTTGGAACCATTTCGCTTGGTTTGTATTTGCTGAAATGCTGAATAGAGGGGAAGATGTCATACTCAATTGAGCTATTCCTCTGGCAGCTTAAGTCAGAAATGTATAATCATTAAATTCAGAGATTTTGGGTGGTGGGAGAAGAATGGGCAGACAATGCCAATTCTTCCATTGAGTCAAGTAGTGTAAATAAATAGAATTCATGTCCTTGACTGCTTCATGGTCCAAAAGAGGACATATGAAAACAGATAAAATACGATATGACCATTGTAACTGGAGGGCTGTAGGAACGCAAAGCCACAGGGATCAGGGTCAAAAGTATCTGTATACCTGTGAGTCCTTGCCCCTTCTTGAAATTTACATTTGTGTCACAGTAAGAGTGGGACTGCCAGAGCATTTTGGGTTGTGATCCTAAAATCCTAAGTTCATTTTCTTTTTTTAAGATTTTTTTACTTATGCATACAAGAACTGGGGTGTAGGCCAGAGGTGCAGAGTGGTGAGAGGATTCACCAGAGACAAAGTGGGGAGCAAGAACAGGCAGATTTCATTGAAATACACTGCTGAGGAGAGCAGTGGGTGAGACAGGAGAGGTCTGCTGTGTCATGTGGGTCACCTCCCTGGCTGGGGATCAAACTCGTGCTACAGTGGCTGCTGATAGCTTCATAGTGCTGAGATGTAACCCCTTGTGCCACCAGGGAGGCCTCTAAGTTCATTTTCCTATACTCTGGGTACAATGTCCATCCTTTCCCTCTTCCTTGGCCTGGGGAAACAAACTCTCTGAGCTCCAGAAAGTTGGTAAGATGCTGGTGGTCAGTGTCCCCATTTCTGTGGTACTGGGCTTTGCAGATAACCTAATCTTTAAACAATTTGCTTTAGGAATGGAGTTTTCTGGGACAGTATTGGAGACAGGCACAGATGTCAGCACAGTGAAAGAGGTAAAGCAGTGGAAATCTCGGGAATTGTGCTGTTTGTGTGGCTATGAGAACTATGCTAAGCTCCTTTGTAGCCAAAATGTCTGGCTCCTCCTGGGCAAAGGGAAATGAGATGGGGAGGAAGAAACTTATTCTGAATAGGGGGAAGGAAGCTAGTGGAAGTTCCTGATTTCATTAAACTTTTTATGACTAATAAAAGGCAGCACCTCGGTCTTTCGTTACTGAGAAAATAGAGAGTTCTCAAATTTCAGACTCATGAAAGAAATTAACTGGGGGAGTCTAATTCACATCAACTATTTCCTTTCTCTATCCTATCATTGTCCAAAATGTGCTCAGATTGGCTTGGCACCAGGGTAGGGGTATTGAGAAAATGACTGAATTACTTACTAAACATTAACTCTGAATAGATAATTAAGGCAAACCTCTGTCTTAGGGAGTCAGAATGACAGACTTTCTGTATTATTTGGGAAGAAGTCAGTGACAAGGACCTTCAATAGTTCTTGCATTTGAACATTTGAACATACCCTTAATAGTATTTTCCGTTCAGGGAGATCGAGTTATTGGTGTGAGTGGCTTTAATGGTATGGCTGAAGAATGCATCATGGACCAGAAGGTAGCTCCACCACTTAATATTAATGCTTGGAGGTTTCCCCCTTCCTTTCTTTTCTTTAATTCCCACCTAGTCCTCATTCCTCATGCTCCTTCTTGCCCCCTTTCTTTGTGTAAGTTTGACTGTATCTTGTTTCTCAGCCAAGAACTTCTTTCAAATGTTAACCTCCTTTTCTATATTGTTAGGGCAACTCTTGCACAGAAATTTCTGTGGAGTGGTTTAATGAAGAGGGGCATTTTGTTTTCTGAGTCCTGGAGCAGCTGGCTGGCTGTCCAGTTGACCCATAGTTGGATATGGTGTGGGGCTCTGAGCTGGATGTAATGGATTCTCCCAACACAAAGCTTGAGAAAGACAGATAGCTCTGGGAGTGGAGCCAGCCTGGGTGGCCGGGCATGGGTGGTGCCCCCTAGTGGTAAACAATGTACATTTATTTTTCTCAGTTTTATTGAGGTAAAATCTGCACATCTTTCAATTCATCCGTTGTAGTGCCCATTATCTGTATTCAATTCTGCATAAATTGGTTCCTTCATGAGCCATATGCCAGCTTCAGGATTTTTGAAGTCTGATGCACCTACATCTTGAACTTAGCCACAGTTTATTTGGTCTTGACTCTTTCTGGACTTGGTTCCTGATGCTTTTCTCTTTGCAAAATCTCAGTCAAATGCTTATATTTACTGAGCAGCCTTATGACCAGGTACATGCACTTAATCCCTAAATCACTGTTATCTTTTTTTTTTTTGTAGATGCTATGGCAGATTCCAGATAGGGTCTCCCTTCAAGAAGCTGCTACCCTGCCTGTATCTTATTGTACTGCTATTTTGGCCCTGGAACATAGGGCATGTACCCAGCCTGGGTAAGGACTGTGTAGACAACAGAGGGCTAGATGCGTTCTGTTTTTGATGTCAAAATTGCCCACCAAGGCCTTGCACCTTCCCTCCCCTGACCTTTACTGCATGTTCAGTCTATGTAAGAGGAAAGGCCAAGGGAAGTTCTTGACCTAATGCCGGGGTCTGGTGATGGTGAGGATATTTTGTTAGAGAGGAAGCAAGCAGCTGTGCACTTGGCCAATTGAATCTGGAGAAAATGCTCTCTCAGACCTGGCCACACTGAAGGTTGCCTTCTAGAGAACATTGAAGTTTAGAGAGTTGATTTACTTAACCTCACTTCACTGTGGATTTAGTGGAGACCTGTGGTATCTGTTTCTGTGAGGCCTGGCTGGTGTGCCTAACTAATGTATTTCCATTGCAGAGGGGCTGAAGTCTCTGTGTTACCTGAGCTTTTCCACTGCTTCCCACTCTTTATAGCTGAGCTTCAGAATCATTCCAGGGAGAGGGGTTTAGTTGCAATGTGGCTATTATGTCATTACCACTTTCTAAAATTCAGCAGTGGTTGGTATGCAAATGATTTGGGGACAGAATTTCAGAAGTAGAAATCAGTGTGGTAGCGCAAAGGAAGGGTCGCCACCGGCATGAGAAAGAGGCTACATAATTAAGAACTCTATTTCCCGGAAGTTTCAAAATTAGACCAAATTAGCTCTGATCTATAGTCACAGCCCTAAAGGCTATAGCACAGGCTGCACATAACGGGGTGGAAAAGATGGCCTCCATGTTCTCTTCATGCTTTAAAGTGTCCTAGTTCTAAGGTGATTCATGAATCACATTACTGGTTGAGTTTTGAAGGTTTCTGAAGTAACACTCATCTTTCTCTGGTACAGAGAAACTGTTTTAGTGACAGCAGCAGCTGGAGCCACGGGCCTTGCCGTGATAGATGTGGCAACAAACGTTCTTCAGGCTAAGGTATTTGCATTTTGGATTCTCCATTAAAAGGAACAACCTAGACCATCATTTTTCAAACATGAACATGCTCATTTATTTATTTAAAATCTTATACATTGGGGCGGGGAGGGGAGGGATTGGGGTCAAAATAAAGGGGTTGCAATTGTATGGGGAATATAAAAATAAAATTTATTTAAAAAAAATCTTATACATTGCAATGGGGGGAGGGGGCTTTATAAGGTAACCTAGAGTTGGACTTTAATTTTAATTTGCTTATATTTAGGGGGGCCCCTAGAAGTAAATCAGGTGTTAAAACCTGGTGAGGTACAACTAGCATTACAATCTGTGCAGATTTTATTCACTCTACCTGAGTTGTTTCCTCCTGTACTCAAATTTAAGCTCAGATGGTTCTTTTTCAGATAAGTAGTCTCTGTCCCACAGGCAATGTTTATCTCCTCCCCCCACTTATATATGGTCTCATAGCACTCTCTACTTCTCTGTTATAGTAGACACCTCAGTGTGTGGGTATTAGTTTACTTGAGTCATTTTTGGATTAATGTCTCCCATCTGCTAAACTGTAATCTACATAAGGCAAGGACAGTGTCTGTTTGGTTCAAGATAGTTTCAGGGCCTACCTTGGTGCCTATAGCATAGCAGGCATGCAATAACAAATGAATGAATGAATGAATGAACATATGTGCCCAAGTTCAGGGGAAGATGCTCCCACCCTTCTGAGTTGTTTTCTGACTGGTTGAGTCATCAAAATAGCATTAAATATGTTGGCAGAGGAAAAAGATCAATTTAATAATGTGTGCAGAGAGGACTATAACAATTTTGCAGGTCCCAATTTCTGCCAAGGGATGAGGCGAGAGAGCCAGGGACAGCAAAGAGGAGTGAAGGAGTGATGAGAGGAACTTCACATACAAGGAGGTGATGATTTTATCTTAACTCTGAAAGATAGAGGGAGCATATCTGCAGATAAACCTTGACCTGGATGATAGCCCTCAACTACTTTCTCCTATGTAAAAAAAGGGAGCAGTGATCACTTCTTCATTAGGAGGAAGACAGAGGGATTAAAGACAAGGCAAGCCTTCTCCCTAGCCTCTAGGGTCTTTATTGCTCTCACATAAGAATAATCTGAATGTCAGAGCAGGGCTTCTTGAGGAGACCAACTCTGAGAATCTTGAGCTGGTCTATTTTGAGCACTCTCAAATGAAAGAAACCCACGTCTCTACGGGCGCCTCTCTTCAAGGCTGAGCGTGTTAGAGAAGGAGGATTTCATGGGGCAGGTGGGCATTTAAACTCACTTTTGAAGGAATGAGAGTAGCTGAGTAGAGGAAGAAGGGAAGTGAAGGCCTTTTTAGTGATGGGAAGACATATTGGAAGACACAGAAATAGGAACTAACATGATGCATTCAGGAAATGGCAAATACCATCTGCAGAGCAAAGGAACTGTGTGGGGAGTGGTGGAAGATGCCAGGCATGAGCAGGACAGACTCAAGCATTTGAAGTTTTATTAGATGCGATTGAAGATTTTGAATCAGAAAGTTACATGATTGTTTTGCATTTTACAGAGTTCACTCTGGTAGCAGTGGAATGGGGGAGAAGGGAGAGTTCAGGGTTGGTTTGAAGGCAGCAGGGCAGATGCTAGGAGTAATTCCAGAGGAAATTTGAACTGAGGTCAAGGCAATGAATTGGAAAATACTCAAGTTGAAGAACATAGAGAATGTGGTGACTGGATAGCATCCAAGTAGCATGGACCTTAAAGTTAAGCTGACCTAGGTTCAGATACCAGGTCTACCTCTAGCTTAAGACCTTTAGTCCCTCCTTTGCAAAATAATGCTTTCCTCTTAGGGTGGTTGTGACAATATTGAGATTACACGTGCAGTGTGCCTATTAGAACGCATGGCATGTTGGTAAAAATCTCTTAAAAAGGTATCCTGTTATTAATAGACATTGAGTGGGTAGGAGCAAACTAGGTTAACTTGCAGATCTGCCATTTATTGAGATTGGAATGCATGGGGAAATGGTGAGTTCAGTTTTGGTCTGTGGAGTGTGAGGTTCCTGTGGAACATGCAACTGCAGTGTCCAGAAAGCACCAAGACAGACAAGTTTGGAGATAATTACATCGATCTGAAATTTCTTCAGGTGGTGTCTCTCCTTTAATATATTAAAGTCCCTTTTGGGAAAAACTTGTGAGTTCTGAAACCATCCTAAATATACTGGGTCTCCTCATGGAATATTAGCACATTTTCATGTTTAAAGGAGGGCTTTTAGCACCTCTCTTAGTGGGGGAGACCAAAATTCGTTCCATTGTTTAGAACCTTAGACTATTTAACATTTCTCAGAAAATTGTGCCATTTGTTGCAAATAGTTATAGAAGGTTAAATAGACAGAAAAATTCACTTCAATTCAGATATTAAAATTATTCTAAGATGTATTTTCCTTAACTGCAATAAAGGTTTTCAGCAAAAGCAAACCAAAAAAAGAATAAAAATAATGGCATCACGCCACCTCCTTGGAACAGGCCATTTGATAACACCTTCCATTCACAACATTTCATATTGTTGTCAAAGTGGTCTCTAGCAATTATCTTACCCTCCATCCTCACAAAACCCTTGGGAGATGGGTGATGTAGGTGTTTATTATCCCTATTTCACAGGTAAACAAAGTGAGGCACCCAGAGAGAAAAGAATTCATGGTAGCTCTCACCTGGACCCAGGGAGAATCCTGGGGTGCCTGACCCTAGCCTGTGTCTGCCCCCCTTCGGGTGCTAATAGCCTGCACTGAACCACAGTTATTTGAGGGTTTGAAGATAACTTTCTGTTTCAAGTAGCTATAGGTGCATTTGGAATCTTTTATGGGCTCTGATGTTCTTGCAGTGTGTGAATGCAAGTCCTGAATGTCACCTTGAGGGCAAAGATCTTGAGCTGGTGGGTGCTATCCAGTGATGAGGCCCCTCTAAACAATGCTGGAGCATTTGGAGCTTTTCTAGGGATTTCTGAACCCCAGACTTCTGTACAATGTGGCCATAGCTATCTGTGCCATTTTTGCCAGGCCTTCGTGTGATGGAGTGGAAATGAATGGGCTTTTGAGTCAGGTGATGTTAGGTTTAAATAAATGTTCTACTGCCTACTGCCAGGATGATTCTGGGTTAACTACTTAACCTCTTGGAGTCTGTAACGCCATGTACGTGTAGAATGGGAGTAATTGTACCTCCCCTATAATATTCTTATGAGATTTCAAAAGAATAAATGATTGCATATATATAACAATAGATTCAATTTATCTTATACTTTGTTTTCCAAGTGATTTACATACAGTATTCCATTTAAATTTTTAAAATAAATCTTACTTTACAGATAACCGAAGCTTAGGGAAGTTGACTGGAGGTGTACAGGTTAAAAGCATGAACTGTGGAGACAGATTACTTATGTTTGGATTCCAGTTCTGCCTCCCAAATCTTGGGCAACCTTTGTCTTAGTTTGTCCACCTCTAAAATGAGGATAATAATAGTGTGTATATTATTGGGCTATTTAGATTAAATGAGCTAATATATGTAAAGCAGTTAGAATCGTGCCTAGCACATAGTATGCATGATGTTAAGTTCTTACTAAGTAAGTCACCTAAGGTAACACAGCTAGAGAGTGGCAGAGCCAGGCTTTGAACTCAAGTCTGCCTGTCTTCAAGACCTTTTCACTTAATTACCCATTGGGATACATTTCCTAATCATCTGGATTTGGTGGGTACCTCCTGTTTGCATTTCTGGAACCCTCTGTTCTCCCCCCATCATACTGCTCTACCTTGCTTTCTTGGCTCCAAGTTTGGTATTTAGCTTGCATCCTTATTACTTCCCTCAATACTCAATAAATAGCAGTTTTTTTTTAAAAGATGTATTTATTTATGCATACAAGAATTGGGGTACAGGTCAGGAGTGTGGGGGGTGAGAGAATTCACCAGAGACAGAGTGGGGAACAGAACAGGCAGACTGACTGAAATACACTGCTGAGGGGAGCAGCGGGTGAGACAGGAGAGGTCTGCTGTGCCATGTGGGTCAGCTCCCTGGCCGGCCAGTGATCGAACTCATTCTGCAGAGGCTGCGGTTAGCTTCATAGTGCTGTGCTTAACCCCTGTGCTTAACCCCATTTATTGGGGAGGCCCAATAAATGGCAGCTTTAACTTGCATTTGCAGATTATTGAGTGTCTCCTGAACCCTCTCTGAGCTAGACCCATTGAAGCTCCAGGATTCATGGCCAGTGGGGTAGGATAGTGTAGGGGTAGATGCTATGTATTGGGTCTGAAGTGTGGGATTGAGGCTGATGCCAGGACAGCAGGGTCACGTTGGTCTCCTTGCTTAGTGCCCTTTAGGTGGAGGCTGGGTAGTTAGGTGAGTCCTCTGAGTACATGTTCGAGGCCATCAGAAGCTTTGTGTTCTTTATGCAGGTAATAGCTGCCACCGGAAGTGATGAGAAGTGCCAGCTGGCGATGCAGAGAGGAGCACAGGCTGCCCTGAACTATGGGCAGGGAGGCCTGAAGCAGGCTGTGAGGAAGCTGGTGGGCAGTGGCGGGGTGAATGTGGTCATTGACACTGTGGGAGGAGACATCTTCCTGGACGCTGTCCGCAGGTACATGAGGTGGCCTTTTATCAGTGGGCTAGATCCAGACTCTTCTGAGCCCTTTCCAGACCCTGACTGTCTTCTGGCCATGCTTCTTTTTCTTCTTTGCTGCTCACTTCTCCTGTAGGCATCGGCATCAACCAGACAGCTGAGTGGGTGGGTGAAAAGGAATAGAAGCAGAGGGAAAATCAGGAAATGCTTAAATATAGCAAAAACAAAATACCCACTGGAAGATATCCAAAAAATGACTGCAGACTCTCTGGTTGGCAATGTCAGATGCTTTAAAAATTATTCTTGTGTTGAATTCATCCATGCAGCCCCCACTAACTACTTTATATACATGGTGTGGGTAATTCTTGAGGAGACCACTCTTCAGAGGGTAGAATTACTAGGGTGGCTGCTCCCCAGTTCAACAGACAGCCAGGTACAGATGCTTTTGATGTTACTGGTTTCTGAAGCAGCCAGCACTGTATATATCGCCTCAATTTATTTTATTAAAATATATATCACTGGGCATTTAGTAGGACTGCTATAGCCACACCAATTCTCATTGTGTTTGCAACCCACAACTCTGGTCGAAATAATAATAATATTGATAATACTATCTGTGAGAACAATAATATCTCATAATAGTGGTATTGTTTTTCATATCATCCTGGTAGCACTTGAATTTTTATAGTTAATCTCAGCTTAAAGTGGAAGAAAGAGAGAGCAATTTACCAGCAGTGCTTCCACTTTTCCTGAGTGCTGCTGCCCTGTGCCCAGTATCGTGCTACAAGAAGCAAAGGAAGGAGACCCAGCGCTGAGGGCTGCTAATACCTTCTTTTGCCTTCTTGTTCATTGTGTTTTGAAAACAGCTTCTCATTTCCCATCTAAAGAAGAAAAGCAAAAAAGCAAATAAACATAAACATATTTTATATCAAAGATGCTTACAGAATTTATTTTTATAACACATTACTTAGCATGCACTGTATGGTACATCTCATAATGGGTGCAGAAAACTTGTGAATGTTTGTAGATTATTCAAAACTCTCTAGAGAAGTACATAACTTACAGGAGTTCTAAAGTAAATCTTTGTATAAAGCAAATGATACTTCCCTCAAGTGTCTAGTTTCTTGTTCCTGCTTCCTAAGTTCAAAAAATCTTCCAATTGAGTTGTCTTAAAGAACAGCATAGGGAATGATATTTGTTTATACCTTTCTCAAAGTAGTTGAGGCAGCTAAATAGACAGCTGGATTCTGAAGTGGGTCTCCTTATAAAACTATCTAGTTTCTCTACTATCTTCCTTTTGGCTTATTTTTGTGTTTTCCTATCAGTGCACACAGAAGTGGTTCATAATGGTTCATTCCTGCCAGTTTGTCAGATCAAGAAGAGTTCTTCGCTCTGGGTTTAAGTCATGTTGTTTTGTTTTCTAAAAAAAAATGCAGCAAATTATATGTAACCTAATATTTACCATTTACCATAAAAATATAACATTAGATTTACTGTATTATTTTAAGTGCCCGATTCAGTAGTGTTAAGTATGTCCACATTAGATACAGATCTCTACAATTTTTTAATACTGCAAATCTGAAATTCTATATCCATTGATATAGCTTCTAATAGCTACCATTCTTCTTTCTATCTGTGTGAAATTGATACAGAATCTTTTTGTCACTGACTTAACTTCACTAAACATAATATCCTCAAGGTTCATCAGTGTTGCAGCATATATTGGGATTCCTTCCTTTTTTAGGCTAAATAATATTCTAGTATAAACCACATTTTGTTTATGCCTTTATCAGTTGATGGACGGCTGGGTGACCTCTACTTCTTGGCTGTTGTAAATAGCACTGTTGTGAACATGGGTGTGCAAATATATTTTTCAGACTCTGCTTTCAGTTCTTTTGGATATATACCTACAAGTGGGATTGCTGGATCATATGGGAGTTCTATTTTGAATTTTTGGGAGAGTCTCCATACGTTTTCCAAAGTGTACCATTTTCCATTCCCACCAACAATGGATGAAGGTTCCAGTTTCTCTATATCCTTGCCAACACTTGTTATTTTCTTCTTTTTCCCTTATGAGTCCTAATGGTTGTGAATGTAACTTGTTTTTTAATGTCTTTTCTTTCTCTTCTTTCCTTCCAGCTTGGCGTGGGAAGGCCGGATTGTGGTGGTGGGTTTTGCTGGAGGAACCATTGCATCTTTGCCAGCCAACCTTCTCCTCCTGAAGAATGTCTCTGCCCTGGGACTGTACTGGGGTCGATACCAACGTGAGGACTTTCCTGTGTTCTCCAGGAGTCTGTCATCAGCCCTTCAGTACTGTCAGCAAGGGCGCATCCAGCCATACATAGGAGCGGTTTTTAAGCTGGAGGAGGTGAGCTACTCTTAAGGGATGTGATAAGGATAAGTCCAGGAAATAAACTGCTTCAAGCCACTAGACAGTTTCTCTGGGTGCTATACATTCTCTTTGTCTGGAATAAAAATGTAAAAATGCAGTGCAGACTCATGGGGTCTCACAGGCTGCAGGGTGCCAGGATTCCTCTATCTTCGGGTTGTGTGACTGTAGACTCAGGCCTAGCAAGCCACCCTGGAAACAGCATATGCCGAGGCTGTGAAGGAGCTGAACTTTGAGGGCTTTGTCTATATCACTGGTGCCTCAAACAGAGGAAAGTCACAGTACTCTAGAGAATAATTTACATGTGTTGATATGAACTCTGAACTCCACAACATACGAGCTCAAGAAGGAAGCATTTAACGTGACCTTTGATTTTAGAATACAGACGCTTTAAAGTACAACCAGATGATCTAGGCTGGGGTTCTGTGATCAAAACACTAAATCATGCCTGGCATCGTAGGACTATAATTCATCCATTAGTCACTGCAGTTAATTATGTTGGCTAGTCACTCCTTTTTTTTCACTCCCTCACAGGCCCACTAATGTGGCTTAAACTTCCTCTAAAGTGTAATTGTGTGCATGCATATGTGATATAGTTGTAAATGCGAATCTGTTAGGCATGAACTGTGAAGTCTTTTTTCTTTTTTTTTTTTGGCTTAATTTATTTTAATGTTCAAAAAACTGTTTTGGTAGCTGTAGTCAGCCATTGAAGAAGATGTTTTGTTCAAATGCAGATTAGTGGAGCCCAAGCTGTCATTGCCAGACCGCATTGCTCACCAGCCTTACACTTTTATGTTTTTTCTCCTATGAGGAAGCACATTCTTTTCAAATATGGTTTCCTTTCTTCCTTATCTTTTTGGCATGTAAATCAAGAAGGTAGCATTGATGGTAAAAGGAAAACCTGGCTGGCCATTAAAAACTGGTTCAATATTAGCTCTAGCTTTGCCCACTTCTTCCCTGTCCCCCCCAGTTGTAACTTTGTGGAAGTTCTTCACCTTTCTGTCCTTATGTGTCCACATCAATAAAATTGAGGGATAGGACAGCATCAATGACTTTCAGTTTATGTTTCAGGAGCCACAGTAGGTGGGTGGGCAGGTGTGACTTGGGATCTGGGGGTGAGCAGGTGTAGTCCTGAGCTGTCTGGATTCTGGAACCCCAGCTCTGCTGGGGCCTGAGTAGCTGTATGTTTCTTACTTTTCATATTTTTAAGTGAAGATTGTGTGGCTTAAGAACTTGAGAACTACCAGTTTACAGAATTACTGGGTCCCCTTCCATCTGTGGCTTTGATCGTGTGGCGTTGTAAACAGAGGTTAGCTTTACTTCATGCTCATGTGTACCTGTTGAGATAGGATAAGGATGATCAGGCAGAACAGGAATAGAAAAGCACGCTTGTTTGACCTGTCTCTGCTCTCCATTGAAGTGTTCTGGGTGTTGCTCAGGCATGAGAGAAAGCCAGAGGTGGAATACTGTTTTAATTACTCACATTGAAGTTCTTTCTCCTCTTAAACACAAATTAACTGTCTAATTGCTATTCTCCTGTCAGCTTCCATTCCCTTCTCTTTTCCAATCAGGGCTCTGCCCACAGGACTTATCTAATTCTTTCCACTCTGTTGCTCTCCCTGTTACCTGCGGGCTCTCTGTGGCCATACTCCCTAACAATTTCAGCCATTGAATTCACCTACCATTTGTTGACTGTTTCTTCTCTTTCTGTGTCTTTCAATATGCAGACTATTTAGAGGAATAATGATAATAATAATTATGGTAGTTCCCATACATTAGTTATTTGCTATGGGTTAAGAACCGTGGAAGCATTTGATGTGCATTTTCTCATTTTAATCTTCACGGCAACCCTTTGAGATAGGAACCATTTTTATCACATTTTTACAGCTGAAGAAATCAATACTTGTAGAGGCTAGCAAACTGCCTAATAATATATAGTAAGTGACAGAGTTGGAATCTAGTCCAGGCTGGTCTGACTACAGAATCTGGATGCCTAGTGGCTGTCAAACTCTCTGCAAATAAGCCAGGAAGTTCCTTCTTTGGCCCCTTATTCTAGAGGATGAAGTTTATCCCTCTATTGGAGAATTTTTCTATATAAAAGAACTATCTTACAGTTCAACCAGGAATCTTGAATTTTCCTGAGTGTACCAGAATTTATAATTTGTTCTGTTAAAGTGGAGATGATTAACTGAATATCTAATTCATTTCAATTAACATTAAATCCTGGGTCATCATGTAAATTAATATGTAAATTAATTAATATATTTATCACAACCTTCTTGGAAAGTGGCCACTGTGTGTGTGCGTGTGTTTGTGTGTGTGTGTGTGTGTAAGTTTCCAGAGATACTATTGCTTCCTAGCTTATATTTTCTCTTGAATATGTGGACCTAAAGATTTGGCCTTCAGAAAAATTGGTAATATGACCACATACTTTGTACCATATTTTTTCACTTTATTATACTTAAACATTTTTTAAATGTTTTTTAATTGAAGTAAACTTGCATTATAACATTATGCAAGTTTTGGCTGTGCATCATTATAAATCATGTCTCTACATACATCATTAAGTTCACCACTAAAAGTTCAATTCTATCCTATACCATACAATGACTCCTTGTACAAGATTGACCCACCTCCTTTTACCCCTTCCCTTCTGACCACCACTTACTTGGTCTAATAATCTAAAAGTTTATTTTTGTTTTATTTAGTTCATCTGTTTGTTTGTGAAATTATTACAGGACAGGGAGAGAGGCACCACAGAACCCTTAAACCTGTCTGCTTTAAATAGGTTCTGCCATCTGCCATATCAAGACAAAACATACTCTAGTGCACAAGACCATTAATGGAAAGGAACTTTAATACAGTTAGTGTGCAACAATAACAAAAAAGACAAACAATATAGGTTCCAAATCAGGCACCCAAAGTTACCTATCCCCTTGTTGATAAATGTCCAGCCACAGAGGGTTAGCCGAAAGCAGGGCCTCTGAGGCCCAAAGCCTGCCACAAGTCTAAGGCATATTCTAGCCGGGACACATGGAAAAGGATATAGAAACAGCCAGACAAGTCTGGGGGGAAAAGAGCAAAATCAAAATCAAAATCAAAATCAGAACTGCCATCATTACCTCCCCATGGGTCTCTCACCCACATCTGTTTCCACCAGTCTAGGACCAAAAAGCAAGCTCAGTTTCTTCACATGTCTCTCTGCTCCAATTGCCTCCTCCAGGTCTCCTTCTGGCTCTCCATCCTTCCTCCCTCCTTCTCCAGCTTCTCCTCCTCCCTGCTTAGCTCCACCCTTCCTTGGGTGGGGCAGGGAACCTGGAACCTCCCTTTTTCCTGGGGACCACCCTGTTACAAATCACATGGTATTTGTCTTTCCCCATCTGACTTATTTCAGTATTATACCCTCTAGGTCAATCCCTATTGTTGCAAATGGCAAGATTTCATCTTTCTATAGCTGAGTAGTATTCCAGTGCGTATATATGCCACATCTTCTTTATCCAGTCATCTGTCAATGTCAGTTAGGTTGTTTTCATCTCTTGATGAAGCCTTTTTCTAAAAAAAATATTTATTTATACATCCAAGAACTGGGGTACAGACCAGAGGTGTTGGAGGGGTAAGAGGATTCACCAGAGACAGAGTGGGGAACAGAACAGGCAGACTGACCAAAGTACACTGCTGAGGGGAGCTGCGGGCCAGTCAGGAGAGGTCTGTTGTGCCACGTGTGTAGCTCACTGGGCGGGGATCAAACTCACGCAGCAGTGGCTGTGGACAGCTTCATAGTTTGCGTCTTAACACCTTGCGCCACCAGGGAGGCCCATGAAGCCTTTTTTTTTTTTAATTTATGCATACAAGAACTGGGGTGTAGGCCAGAGTTGCAGGCAGTAAGAGGATTCACCAGAGACAGAGTGGGGAGCAGAACAGGCTGATCTATTGAAATACACTGCTGAGGGGAGAGCAGGTAAGATAAGAGAGGTCTGCTGTGCCACGTGGGTCACCTCCCTGGCTGGGGATTGAACTCAGGCCACATTGGCTGGTGATAGCTTGAGAGTGCTAAGATTTTAAGCCCTGTGACACCAGGGAGGACCTTTGATGAAGCCTTTTTAACAGATACAGGTTATGAACTTCCATGGCATTCTGTGCTTCTCCTTCATTTACTTGAAATGACTTGGTGATGCCTGTAATTCCTTAGACCATGAGTTCTGTATGGGGAGGGGCCAGTGCTGTATGTATCTCTGTGACTCTAGATTCTGGTCGGCACACACATATCTGCTGAATGACTGAGAGATGGGGCTCTAAGGTGAGACCACCAGAGGTCCTGGCCTTACCACTTCTCTGCCTCTGGGCAAATTAGTTATATCTTAGTGCTGTAATTTCCTTGTCTGTGTTGAGACAGTAATACACCCTATATCCCAGCATGCAGATGAGGATTAAATAAAATACTACATGTCAAGGCATATAGTGAACAGTTTATTTTTAAAGCAAAATATATAGCCATTGTAAAATATGGAGCTGAGCCTTTCAGATCCCTTGGCCTGTAACACTTTTGCATTGACATATAGGGTGGGGTTAGAGAGACAATCCTGAGATTTTGAATTTGTTGTTGATTATGTCTGAGCCATGATGGGTGGATCATGAATTAGCTCCATGGCTTGTTCAGAGGCTGGCATTGTTTAGAAGTGCCACATCTCTTTTCTGTACAGAGCTGCCCAAGCCTATGCAGACCTGACATAGTACTTACATCTCACAGATCTGAACTTGTTCAGTTTATAAAGGTCAAGTGAAATCATTACAGAAACAGAGTTCATGATAGAAATTGTTACTTTTAAATTACTTAACCTATAAGCCTTTATTTTCAGTATATAGAGTACCGTTGCCATACTATTTGTAATTCAAAACCCCAATGAATAAGGAGCAAGTGGACAGAAACATGAACCAAGTTAGGTTCCAGATTATTATTAATAAGAAACAGTTTCTGAGCACTATCAATTGCATTAATTTTCCCATTGATTTCCTCTATTATAAGAGAACACCTTCCTCCAAGGAGAAGTGCTGTATTTCAGATGTTCATTTGACATACTGTATGTTTCCAACAGCTCTTTCTTTTTTCCCCTCTGCCATGAGAATGAGATGAGCTTGGCCATGCACTAGATAGGCGCCTCTGCCTCCACCTGGAGTGGGAATGAAGCTCATTGTGGCAAAGCCACAATCAGTGGATAGAAATTGTTTGCTTGAAGTTTTCTGAATATATCCATGGATATAAACCTTTAAAAAAATTCATAAAAATTACTCCTTTTGTTTACATAGTACATTAAGTTTAAGCCATTTTTCACATCTGGCTTATGGCCCTGCCCATATCTGCCAGCCCACTTATCATTGGTCTTTGCTGCTGGGTCACACTGTCCATCCCTGCGGTCCTGCAGCCCAGAGCCCACCCATTGCCTAGCATTGTTGGTGGCCTTTTGCTTTGCCAGGGGTCAAGGCCTCCATTTTGCTCATCAGAGCGGGATCTGCTGCAGCTCTGGTACAGACATCTGTTCTGAAAAGCCCACTGAAGCTCTGGCTTCCCCAGAAACTCTATTTGGGGGTCTGGGTAATACAATCCAGAAGGATTGGTGGATTCGTCTCAGGGGCCAAGCTTTGGCAGGAGATAAGTCATTCAATCCTTTTCCTTCTCTCACTGGACTGTTTTGACACCCACAACTGTTTTGCTGCACCTACAACCAAAACTTGTGGTTCCTCTCCCTCCGTCCCTGACTTATTTCACTTTTCCCCTCACCCTTACCTCCATGTGATTTCAGTAAAACAGTGGGGCATATATTTTGGCTTGGTTTGGTTCTGTTTTCTAAGTAACCCTGTCTGACACTTAATTTTGAAATTCATTTATTTTATGTCTTATAATACATGGCTTGACTTCTTTTTCTTGAAGTCAGGTTTATTGAGGCATGATTTGCAAACAGTAAAATTCATTCTGAGTTTTGACATTTTTAGTCATATGACTATATCACTACAATCAAAATATAGAACATTTTCATCCTTTCTTTTTTTTCTTTTCTTTTTTTTTAAAGATTTATTTATTTATTCATACAAGCACTGGGTACAGTCAGAAGCGCGGGAGGGTGAGAGAATTCACCAGAGCCAGAGCAGGGAGCAGAGCAGGCAGAAGGACCAAAGTACACTGCTGAGGGGAGCAGCGGGCGGCAGGAGAGGTCTGCCCGCCATGTGGGACCCTCTTCCGGTGGAGGTGGCTGGGGAGCAGCCAGGGATCGAACCAGCGCTGCAGAGGCTGCGGGCAGCTTCGCAACCCAGTGCTCAACCGCTGCACCACCGGGGAGGCCCCATTTTCATCCTTTCTAAAAGTTCACTGGGGCCCTTTATAATCAATCCCCTTCTTCTATTCCACAACCCTTGGCAACTACTGATATGTTTTCTCTCCCTATAATTTTGCCTTTTCTACAATATCATGAAATCTAATCATACAGTACATATCCTTATGTATCTGGCTTCTTAAACTTTGCATAATGCTTTTGCAGTTCATCTATGCTTTTATATATTCAGTCATTTGTTCTTTTTCATCGCTGAATAATATTTCATTGTTTGGAGTTACCACAGTTTATTTTGTTGTTCACTAATTAAGAGATGTTTGATAATTTTCAGTTTTCAGTGATTAAGAATAAACCCATAAATATTCACTTGTAATTTTTGTATAGACATGTTATTATTGTTTAAGAGGGCCTGGGATTTCTGGGTCATGTACTAAGTGTATGTTTAACTTTTTTTAAATCTTAATTTACAGTCATTTAATTGACTTTATTTACAGAGCAGGATTCATAACCCTCCCCCCAGTCTCCAATGATTCCTGGATAACATCATTAGAGAAAAATGTCAATTTAAAATATATCACTGCAAAATCTTACAAAAAACCCTTGTTGATGCTCTTCAGAAGAGGCAAGTTTGCTCTGTCAGCAGCTCTCTCTATATGCCTCAGTTATTGAGAAATAGTTCTGTTGCAGTCTCCACAGTTCATGATTTTTGCAGAAAAGACTACTCTGACTGTATTCCTATTGAAGACTACAGCACATGAATTTCTTTCTTTTCTTTTCTGTTGATATATTCTGCATTAGAAACCATTGCTCCAGCTTGCACTGTCTGAAAGTTTCAGGATTTTATTTAAACCAATTTGCTGCTATGATTAAATTTTGATAAACTATCAAACTGTTTATCAAAGTGTTTGTATTATTTTGCATCCCCACCAAAAATGTATAAGAGTGCTAGTTGTCCTACTTCTGCCAGAACTTAGTATTATCAGTTGGTTTCTCTAATTTGAGCCATTCCAAAGGTGTGCAGTGGTGGTTGATTGCAAGGTTTAACTTGCATTTCTTTCGTGAACAAGGGTCTTAAGTATCTTATGCTCCTTTGACATCTGTGCCTCCTTTTTGGTGAAATGCATTGACTGCCTTTTAAAAAAGATGTGGATCAGCGGTTGAGCGCTGGGTTGTGAAGCTGCCCACAGCCTCCGCAGCGCTGGTTCGATCCCCGGCCACTGGGCAAGGGTCCCACATGGCGCACAGACCTCTCCTGCTTCACCTGCTGCTCTCCTCAGCAGTGTATTTCGTCAGTCTGCCTGCTCTGCTGTCCGCTCTGACTTTAGTGAATTCTCTCACCCTCCCGCGCTTCTGACTGTACCCAGTGCTTGTATAAATAAATAAATAAATCTTTAAAAATAAATAAAAAAAAGGATGCGGATCAACTTGTATGAGAGCAGTCATAATGATGAATGTAATTCACCTAGGACAAATGTGTCACTAACTAAATGCTTTTATCTTTTAGAAACAATTCCTTTTAGTTCCAGATATATCCATTCATTCATGAGTTTATTTTATTCATCAAGCTTTTACTGAGTGCATTTTGAATGCCAGTCAAGAAAAATAAAAGACTTGAGGAATTATTTTTGAATTGGGAAGATCTCAGGACAAGGCTCTGCTAGAGAAAAGAAAGAGCTGATGTCTAATAGGAAGCATGAGTCAGCATAATATATTTAGGCAACGATAGGTTACTCTGATTATTCCTGTTTGATGGGCTAATTAAAAATTCCAACAGCAGAACCTAAAACAAAAGCAGTAGCTTCACTCTGCCCCCAAATTCCAGGTTGCATATTTCTAGAGACAAATTTAATTATGGCTTCATTCTCTGTGAGGCAGAGAACTGGGATCTGGGAGCAGCCTGTTTATCTTATCTAGGCATGGGTATACAGCAGCCTCCTGCTCTGCAATACAGCTGGTAGATTGCAGAGGCCAGTGTTCCTGTGCATCCAACTAAGCTATCAAAACACTGCAGTCTGAAGCCATGCACTTTACTTGTCTCTCTTATTAAAGGAACACCCAACTCTTAACACCTCTGGTTGTTGGCTTTCACAATCCAGGTAGAAACCACAGGCAGAAAGGGATAGAATTGGGTTATTTTTAGAAGTGGCCACTGAAGTAGAAGCTGAACATAGAAGTAAGGGAACATCTGAAAAACTAAACGTGACATTGTGAGTGTACAAAATTGAGATTCCCAAGTCATGGTACACAAAGGTCATGCTTTCCCTGCAATATTATCTTATAAAGACATCAGGTAAATAGGTACTACATTTCATAAAGATTTATATGCAAAATTTCAAAATAAGCTTTAGCATTTGAAGGGACTTCTTTTTCATGTTAACATGTATTTGCAGGAAAGTCCTCATTTCTCTAAGATGCCAGGTGAGGAGGGTACCATTGTCTCAAATTATGCTTGTTTTCCCAAGTACTTTCTGTTGCTGGGCTATGACAGATGTCTGGCAACAAGCAACTTGTAGCTGACAGGGAAAGTGAAGCAGCTGTGAATCACCTGGATAGCTTTCAGTGATTGACAGGTTGGGGATGAGTGTTTCAAATATCTGTCTTAGACCTCTTCCACCTCCTGTGAGTGAATCCAAATTTACTTAGATTGGTCTCAGCAAGGCACAAAGTCCCAAAAGGTAGTTGTCTTTGAAACCAGGATGTCAAGCTGCAGAGAGATTGCCACAATTTATTTGTTTTTCTGCCTGTTTTTCTTTATTATTCTTAGTGTTTTGGGTGAGAATTTCAAGTGAAGAGTGTTAGTTAATTCTAATCCTATTTGCCAAACACTTTTATTGTCGGATCATGCGAAGCCCTTCTTTCATTTTGTGTCTGTATATTTATGGCTATTGTACTTACTTTATTCCCTTGATCCTCTTTTCCTGCTATTCCCTCAGAGTCTGTCTCTATAATATGTGTGACGCATATCTGTTGATTTTTATTTCCTTGTAAAATACACAGAATTATTTTGTGTGCTAATTTATTTTCAAGGTAAATGGTGTTGTGCTGTAGACCTTATTCTGTTTCTTAATTTTTCACCAGCACTGTCTTATAAAGAGCCATCTGTGTTGCTGGTCCTATGTCCAATTCATTGTTGCATAGTAGTTCATGGTGTCCATCCATAATAGTTTGTAGATCTAGTCCTGTTCTGCAACCATGCCAGGCCGGGTAGGTTCGTCGTCAGTTCAGGCAGCTTACAAGAGTATCTTGGAGGCCTTGGCATCATCCCCACAAGCTTTCTAATAGTACGCAGGGGAAACAGAGAGACAGCATCTTGGCTGCCCTGCGAATCTCTATACGCTCTGCCCTTTCCTCTCATAGCTGTTAGCCACGGCTCTATACTATACTCCACCACATTCCACCACACAGTCCTCTGTTGCACCATCCTCTGTGATGCTGCCCTTAAAGCCCGTCTCTCGGCTCGGGTGTGCTCACTTACGCATGCCCACACCATGCTCCAGGTGTCCATCAGGCATGCGTACCCTGAGCCCACGCTCATAAGCACCTCCTGCATTCAAGGCTGCAGGTGATGGCCACCATAGTCAATACTGCAAAAGCTTGAGCAATCTTCACTTACCCTAATTTCCTAGTAATAAATTTCAAGGTCCACTTAATCCCCTGTAGGTAACCGTAGGGGCTTGTGCCAGTGTTGCTTTGGGGGTATTTTCCTAGGAGTAGGATTCTTGGGTCACAGCAAGTATGTACACTTAATTTGACTGCCAAATGCTCTACTGAATGACCTGACCAGCATATGCCCCTAAGAGCAATGGGCAAGAATTATTATTTGTTGCCCTGTTGATATGTAACATTAACCACTTTCCTAATTTCTAAAACTAATAGGCTTAAAGAGGAATCTGATTGTTTTAATTTGTATTCCTCCTGATTTTTAGTTTATTTAAGCATCTCTTTATATATTTCCTAACCTTAAGCTTTCCCATTCATTGAATTGCAATTTAAGCCCTTTGTACAGTTCTCTGTGGGGCTTCCGGTATTTTTCTTACCAATTTGCAGAGGTTCTACATGTAATTCATAGTCCTCAAGTTTTAATGTGCATATGAATCACCTGGAGGTCTTGTTAAGATGCAGTTTATGATTCATTAAGTGGAATTGGACTCAAGATTGAGTATTGTTAATAAGTTCCCAGTTGATGGTTTGGTGCAGGAACCTGTGGTCCTTGAACTACCCTGTCAGTACCAAGGTTTTAAGGGTTATTTTGAGATTTTGCAAAAGTCTGTGCTTCCAAATTTGCCATGCATCTGTCACCTTTGTCTAGATTTAATGCAATCAAACACACTGATATTTTGCCTATGGTTAATGATATCTAGAACATATTTAAGGAGTCCTTTGTCAACCCTGGGTTATAATAACTTTCTTCTCTAAGTTTTTTCTACTAACTTTATTCTTTATTTTGGGCACAAATTACATAACTGATTTTTATTTTTCTCCTTATAATGAGCTAGTTTCCCCAGACCAAATAGTTTATTGTTTCTCCATTCATTTGTGGAGTGGGAAACCTTCATCATATTTCAAGTTCTTTGCTTTCTCTTCTATTCCCTTGATTCACATATCTATTCCTGAAATTGTATCATACTGTTTTTATGTTTAGAGCTTTCAGGTGTGTTTTAATATCTGGAAGGATAATCCTTCTAATTTTATTCTTTTTCAAATTTGTCTTAGCTTTGTCAACATTTCTCCCTTGGACCAAATCTCAGCACAAATTTGTTGAGTTCCTCAAAAATAATCTGACTGATATTTTTAATGGAATTGCATTGACTTTATAGGTTACTTTAGGGGCATGTTGATCTTTGACCATTATTGAGTTCTCTCATTTGCGAACACAGATACTGCCATTTTTTTTTTGATCTTTCATGTATTTTAATAGAGTTTAAAGTTATTCCTCATAAAGTCTTGTGGATTATTCTTAGTTATGTTATTTGTAAGTACTTTACTGTTTTATATATTTTATTTCTTTTCCTAGTTGATTATTTCTGATATAAAGAAATGTCAGTAATTTTTGTAAACTAATCTCGTATCTAACAATTATGCTTACCTTTTTTGTCTGTCACTTTGGTTTTTCAATATAGATTATTATATTGTCCAAATATAATAACTATTTTTATGTTCTTCCATTCTTGTTTTCTTATTTCAATTTTTTGCAGTTATTGCTTATTTTATTTCAAACAATATAATTAATTTACTAATTATATACTATAACTACATATTATATCATTAATTAAAGTAATCAAACAGTTAATATACTTTATTTTAAATTTGTTTTGGGTTTACTGAAAAAAATCATCAGAAAGTATAGAGTTCTCATCATTCCCTTCCCCACCCACCTCCCAGTTTCCACTCTTTTTTTTTTTAAGATTTATTTATTTATGCATACAAGAGCTAGGGTATAGGGCAGAGGTGTTGGGGAGAGGAGAGGATTCACCAGAGACAGAGCGGGGAACAGATCAGGCAGACTGACTGAAATAGGCAGACCCACTGAGGGGAGCAGTGGGCAAAACAAAAGAGTTCTGCCATGTGATGTTGGTAGCTCCCTGGCCGGGATCGAACTTGTGTTGCAGAGGCTGCGGATAGCTTCATAGTGCTGTGCTTAATCCCTTGTGCCACCAGGGAGTCCCCCAGTTTCCACTCTTACTAACATCTTGCATTAGTGTGTTACATTTGCTACAGTTGATAAACTGATATTGATGCATTATTATTAACTAAAGTCCATAGTTTACATTAGGATTCATTCTTTGTGTTGTCCAGCTCTATAGGTTTTGCTAATGGAATAATGTCATGTAACCACCATTATGGTATCATACAGTATAGCTTCATGCTCTAAAATATTCCTTGGGTTCCATATATTTACCCTACCCTTCTCCTACCCCAGCCCCTGGGAGCCACTGATCTTTTTATTATCTGTAGGGTTTTGCCTTTTCCAGTGTGTAGCCTTTTCAGACTGGCTTCTTTCACTTAGCAATTTGTTTCCTCCATGTCTTTTTGTGACTTGACCACTCATTTCCTTATCAGTGAATAATATTACATTATCTGGATGAACTACAGTTTACCCATTCATCTGTTCAGGGAGAGTTTGATTGCTCGCACATTTTAAGTATTGGTACATAGATGTGAGTTTTCATCTCATTTAGGCAAATATCTAGGAACATGACTGCTGGATCATGGGGCAAGTCTATCTTTAGTTTCGTAAGAAACTGCCAGACTGTCTGCCAAAGTGATTGTACCTTTTTAAATAATTTTTTATTTTATTTTTTTTGTGGGGAATGAACTGGTGCTGCAGAGCCTGCGGGCAGCCTTGCAGCCCAGCGCTCAACCGCTGTGCCACCAGGGGAGGCCCAATTTTTAAAATTTTTTAAAAAGATTTTATTTATTTATACAAGAACTGGGGTACAGGTCAGAGGCTCGGGAAGGAGAGAGAATTCACCAGAGATAGAGTGGGGAGCAGAACAGGCAGAATGACGGAAGACGCTGCTGAGGGGAGCAGCAGGTGTGACAGGAGAGCTCTGCCGTGCCTTGTTGGTATCTCCCTGGCCAGCAGGGAATCGAACCTGCGCTGCAGAGATTGCGGACAGCTTCACAGGACTGTGCTCAACCCACTGCACCACTGGAGTCGGGGTGGGGGGGCGAGTGTACCTTTTTTATTTCATCCAGCAAGGAATGAGAATAATGTTGCTCCACATTCTGGTGGTGGTATCAGTTTTAGGATTTTAGGCATCATAATAGGTGTATAGTAATATATTACCGTTTTTTTTTTGTTTTTGTTTTTTATAGAGGCATGCTTTATTTATTTATTTGTTTGTTTGTTTGTTTTTGTTTATACATGCACTGGGCACAGTCAGAAGCACGGGAGGGTGAGAGAATTCACCAGAGCCAGAGCGGGGAGCAGAGCAGGCAGAAGGACCGAAGTACACTGCTGAGGGGAGCAGCGGGCGGCAGGAGAGGTCTGCGCGCCATGTGGGACCCTCCTCCCGTGGCCAGGGAGCAGCCGGGGATCCAACCCGCGCCGCAGAGGTCGCGGGCAGCTTCGCAACCCAGCACTCAACCGCTGCGCCACCAGGGAGGCCCTATATTACCGTTTTAATTTGCAAATCTCTAATGACATAAGATGTTGAACATCATTTCATGTGCTTATTTGATATCTATAAATCTTCTGTTGTGAAATGTCTATCGGATTTTTAGCTGTTTTTTAATTAGGTTGTTTTCTTATTGTTGAATTTTTAGAATTCCTTGTCTATTTTAGGTAAAAGTTCTTCCCATATCCATTTTGAATTAGTTTTTGTGTAAGATGTAATGACGGTGTTTTGATTTACTTTTTGCATGTGGTTGTCCATTTGTTCAAGCACCATTTCTTGAAAAGACTCATTTCTCCATTGAATTGTCTTTACTACTTTGTCAAATCAGTTGACTCTGTTTTTGTATTTTTAGGCTCTCTGATTCTTTTTATCAATTTGTTCTTTCACGAATATCACATTGTCTTGATTACTCTGTACTTTTTAATTTATGCTCTCTAACCTTGAATTTCTAAAAAAAGGATTTGAACTGGATTATAGTTTTAATCATGATTAGAAACAGGACAATTTTAATAAAAAGATAAACATTGTAAAAATTGTGATATTAACTCTTCTGGCAGTGGCTCAACGCTTTCAAAAAATTAGGGCACAAGTCAGAAGGAAAAAGAAAAATATCGGGTGGTTTCACATATAGGAGGAATATAGGGGAACAAATAAGGGATCAGTGGAAAAATAACAATACATAAATAAAAGCCAAAATTAACAGGCAGCTATAAATCAGGGGCATTTTGTGGGGGAGGGGGAAGGGAAGGAATCAGAACAGGGGAGGGAAAAGCACAGGGGACTGTGGTGATGGTGCACGGGTGAATGGTGGTAGGATTCTATGGGAACTATACCTGAGAGGAGAAAGCAAACATTGTACAAAAATGAACAGTGATGTAAAAAATGTCTATATAAATATATAAAAATTAAAAATGTTAGGACACAGAAATATTACAATAGATTATGAACAGGCCTGAGGACATTTTACTGCTATAATTTATCTGAAAATATCAAAAAACCTTTTTTTAGAGAGAAAAAAATCTGAGGTTGGGATATCTGTTTTTCTTTCATTCTTTTGGTGGTTAGTTAGTTAGTTGGCACTGCACAGTGAACTATATATTGCTCATGGGAGACATATTACAGTCCTTTAGCTATTTTAAGAATTGAACCAGCAATAGATATTTGTTGAAATATGCATGTATGCAAGTCTGACCACAAATTTTGGATTTTTTTTTAGGTCAATGAGGCTTTCTTTCACGTGATACAGCGCAAATCCACGGGCAAGGTGCTTATCTCTCTTAAATAAGTCCTCACCTCCATGGAAAACTCAGCATGTCCAAATTAAGATTTTCATCTTTTCAAGAAATCTGACTTCCCTCCTCTGTTTTTAAGGTGTTACTACCTTCCTTTATTAATCCACATTCAAAATCTGTTATTGTCATCTTTTGATTCTCTTTTCTTTTTGCTCATAATTTCTTGTCCAAACTTGGACCTGTTTGAGAATGAAAAGGTGCTATTAATAATCACACTAGGAAAACAGCCTTGGCCAACTAGGCTCTATTATCATGCAGTTCATAATACATTAATCACCAAATTCTATTATCCTCACCAAAAGCTAATTCTCATTCCATATCATTTTCCCATCCTGACTAATTATGTCTCATCTACTATTTCCAATGACGTCCTGACTGGCTTTCCTACCTTTCAATTATCCCTACCCCCTCCATTCTTATTTTACATTATTGCCATGGTGACCTTCCCAAAGCACAATTATAGCTATGTCTCATTTCAAAAAACCTGCTACAGATCTCCGTTGCCTGTTGGAGTATAGACTCCTTGAACTAGCTTTTTGTTATGACCTTGATTTTACCCCCATCTGCTTCCCAGCCTTGTGTTCCACAGTGCCACCTGTACCCAAGTGTACTCTTAGGTTTCCTGTCTCCTCCACCTCCTCTCCTTGCTCTGCTCAGGCTGTTTTCTCTACTCCCTTATCTTTGCCAAACATAAGCCTTCCTGACCTCCAAGATATACCTCTGCCACAAGCCTTTCCTTGAAGGAGGAGGGTCATCTCTACTCTCCCCCTCTTCCTTCCTATAGCTTCCTCCCAAGGCTACGTCATAGTCTGCCTTGCATCATAGGGAGCAGCATGTCTGGTGGCATCAATAAAGGGTTTAGAATCCAAGATAGGGGTTTGAATCCCAGTCTCACTACTTGGAGATGGTTATTTAAGATGTCTCAGCTGTCTTCTTACCATAAAGGTTGTCCTTGGGCAAAGCACCTGGCACATGCTAAACAATTAACAAACACTAGTTATGTTCTCTTCTTTCTCTCCTCTTTTTATCCCCTTGAGAGTGGGTACCATGCCTGATTCATCTTTGTACTGCCCATTATGCCTAACAAAGTGACTTACCCTTGGTAAATAATCAATAAATCGAATTGAAATTGAATTATCTGCAAGTATTAAATTGTGAGAGTCAGTAAAGAATATGTTACCCTGGAAGGAATTCAGATATCCGTAGATTGATGCACAGATAAAATATGGTGTACATATACAGTGGAATACTGTTCAGCCTTCAGAAGAAATGGCAATTTGACATATGCAACAGCATGGATGGCACTTGACGACATTATGCTGAATGAAACAAGTCGAACATGACAGGACAAATATTGTATGATTCCACTTATATGAGATTCCTGGAGAAGTTAAATTCACAGAGCCTAAGATGGTGGCTGCTGGGGGCCAGGGAAGGCAAAAATGGGGAGTTATTATTTAATGGTTCAGAGTTTTAGTTTTGGAAGGTGAAAAGTTGTAGTGATAGAGGGTAATTATATTTGCAAAACAATATGAATATACTTAAATGCCACTGAACTGGACCCTTAAAAATGGTTGAAATGGTCAATTTTATGTTATGTATATTTTATCACAAAAATGTTTTAAAAAATAAGAATCTATTATCCTCACATCTTAGTGAATCCCTTCAGAGACGAGAACAGAGTATTAGTCAAATGCCTACTGTGAGAGCTCCAGGCTCCGTGTGAGCCCTGGTCTGTGGGGGGAGGTCTCCTGTACATGCTGCCGGAAACTAACAAGGAGGAGGGTTGGGTGGGGATGAAACAGACAGACATCTGACAGACAGACAGACATCTGAGTACTCAACTAAAGGAGAAAAGGGTATCAGATTTTATTCTTGCAGTCCTATTCCAATAACTGTGGTGAGAGGCTTTGTTTTCTAGCTAGGTACCTCCGATCTTTTGAACATACCTGTCTTCTCAGAGGCTCCTCACCAAGTAAGCTTCTGGAAGAATTGAATTGTAAAACAGGGAGTGAACATTTTCAGGAAGAATTTGAAACTGAGAAACTAGCAGAAGGAAGGGAGAGGGGAGAGATGTCAGAAAAACCACCCACATGTGATGGGCCCATGTGGTATTTGCCTGAGGGCCAGAGCACATGCCGCTGCCTCTGCTTTGCCCAGTTGCCACATTTTTAACTTCCTGGGGCCTATGTGTCCAGTATGCTTCTCCTCACCTGCCCACTCCCCACCTGACTTCTTCCAAGTGTGAGCTATTTTTGTATGTAAATGAAAGTTGCCTTTCAAAAACAACAAGACACTAACTTTGAGGCTCATCTTAGGATTTCTGACACCCTTTGGGATAATTGAAGATTTGCTGGCTAGATCCAGGAAGGAAGGAGGCCAAGTCTGGACTGGGACAACCTTTCCACTCTGCGGAGTTGATCAGTAGGTGTCACTAGTGGTAAAGATTGTCGCCAGGTCACCATGCCAAAGTGACTTAGATGGAAAGAAGCAGTCATTAAGGAGAGTGAGTTTCTTCAGGCTTAATGAGAATTGGTTGGAACCCCTAATGACCTGTTCTCTGCTCGCCTGTGTTCCTGCTTCATTGGAATGCTTTGATTTGAAAGCATTTGACTCATATTTTAGTCATCGTTTGGTTGTTCTACCATCTGAGCCATTAGTTGGTCTGAAAAAAGAAATCAATGCAGTTCCAAGTGACAGCGTTTATTCTATATTCACAGAATTTTCCCAGCTTTTTCCAGTAGGCTGGCTGCTGAAAAATCACGCCCACACACCTACCTCTCCGTTTTCAGTAACTGCGGGTCTGTCCACCTGCACACACTTAACAGCCAAAAGTAAGGTTTTGTGCTTTTCACTGTGGAATAATGTTGTCTACATATCATCAGTGTATTTGTCCCTGTTCCTTCCACTATAATCTGTGTGGCTTTAGAAAGCTATCTTTTCTCTCTGAGCTATGGTAAAGACAACAAAAGATTTGCTACTTGCCAACTAAAGGAAAATAAAGGTGTATTTGCATTATCACTTTTACTTTACAAAAAAAAAAATCTAGCTAAGAAAATTCACACTTTTATTTCTTCTAAATTGTATAAATGAATATTTAATGGCTATAAAAATGACTAAAATGTTTTTTACAAAAGTCACATGAGGGGAAGACCTAATTAAACCAACAAATGCTGGCATGTCTATTCCATTTCCCTTCTTTGTCATAGCTTCTTGCTAGATAGACGGTCTGAATTAGAAAGATGCTGGTTTCTGGAACATTTTCATTGTTGAAGAATCATAACAAAGTGGTTTTTCCCCCTTTTTGGTTGTATTTTGAGATGGTTCATTTATTGCACTTTGGTGAATTGCATCATTATTTTCAAAATGATGTCACAACAATACCACCTGTTCATTAAAAGTCAAACCAGCAAGAAGTTTGTGAGTAGAGATTATGAACCTGTTTTTCTCTATCTTGTGTCATTCTTATTCTTCAGGGAAGCCACTGTAAGTAATTGGTGTTAGTCTTATACACCTTTGAAAACACATATATACGCAGTTTAAAAAAAAGAAATAAGTTTTGAGAATGACTGCACACTATGGTGTGCATACTGTTCTGTGATGTACTGTGTTTATTCAGTGCTGTGTGTCATGGGCAGCATTCATGTTACTGAGCATCGAGTTATCTCATTCTTAAAAAAAAAACCAGCTGCTTAGGTATTCCATGAGTAGGATTTATATCATATAAGACTATTTTCTTATCCACAAACTTGTTAATTTATTGAACAATAAATAATTGTTTGATGTGCCACTATATGCTAAGCTCAGCACAGCATAGGGAATATTATGGTAAACAAAAGTTTACAAATCTTTTGTAAAATGGTCATTAATTAATATACAAAACCATGCCAAACCAGTGCTGTATAAAGTAAAATGGGGGTATTGAATTCAGGTTGGTCAATAATGGTTTCTTTGAGGAAAGTTCCTTGAATCTCTAACTGAAGAGGGAGGTTTCTTGAAATTTAATTTTAGGAATTTACATAGGCAGGGAAGAAGGGGAGAATATTCTAGGACCCTGTAGCAAATGAATGCTTGGCAAAAGGGGCTGAAAGAAGTCTGTGGGGGTGGGATATGCAGGCAGATGTTGGAGAGGAGGCTGGAGAAAGGGCCAGATTAGTTGGGGGCTTGTGGCCAGTTATAGGAGTTTGCCTTACCCTAAAAGCATTGATGTGTTGTAACTAGAAGTGGGGGTGGGGGGTGGCATGACCAGACCGGCTGAAAGAATCCCTCCAGCTGTAGTGGGGAGAAATGTCTGGAGAGGAATAGACCAAGTAGGAGTCCTTGAATGTCCAAGTGAGAGATAAGAGCTGTTAGACAGAGATGGTGATGATGGGGAGGGAGAGAAATAGAATGAAGAGCTGTGCAGGAAGTAAAAGTAAAAGGATTTGGTGTTACATTGGATATAGGGGTGGAGTTGGGGAGAAAGAGGGAAATGTCAAGATGACTCCTAGGTTCCTGGTGATATTTAAGAAGAGGAATGTCCAAAGAGAATTGTGTTTTCCCAGTGCAAGAGATATGGTGAGAGCAGAAGATGAAACTTTGCACATTTTAAGACAGCAGGAGATGTCAAGTGTGTGATTTTACATACTTGCCTGATGCTCAGAAAAGAGATGGGGCCTCGAGACATAAATCTGGGAGTTACTGATACTTGTGAGGTGCCTGAGATTGCCCACGGGGAGCATGAGAAGGGAAGAGGGTCTGAACTAGCCTCAAACATCTTTCCTTTCAATAGAACTATAAATACTTCACAACTGAGCTGTCCATCACATGCGTTCTAAGGAAGGCTGTATGGTGCAGAGGGTAATGAAACACCCTCCTCTCTCTGGAGGGCCAGGGACTGGGGTCTAATTCCAGCTGTTTGACCTTGGCCTAAACTCATCATTTTACTTTTCTCAAGTGAAAAAAGAAGATAATAATTTGCTTTTTCTACCTTGCATGGTTCATGTGAGGGTCAAATGAGATAATGTATGTGAAATTGCCTTGCAAATTGTCATTTTCATAATAGATGACAAGGTTGCCTAGTGCCAGCATGTTCAAATTCATTTCAGAGTTGAAGCAAAAATGTTTATTTTTTCAGCATATGCTGGGTTGACTTAGTGCAAAAGAATTGTTTGATTTTTAAATAAAATATTTTTACATTTTATTTTAGTTGAGGTCGTTGTGTTATTTCATAAAAATGAATAAAGTGATGGGACCTGATGACCTGATGTACCCCAGAGGCACACAGAGCCAGGGAAGGTCTAGAGAAGGAAGCCTAAATGAATGCAGACAGTAGAGAGAGTTCTTTCTGAGGGATGATAAAACAATTAGGACTGTGCCAGCAAGACAAGGTTGAGAGGGGAATATGATTGGAATTTATACAATAGTGAAAATCACAGGATAAACATATGAATTTATCTGCAGCACAGAAACTAGGACCAACTTTATTATTATAAATAAATAGTTTTAGGGCAAAGTGAAAATAGAACTTCTTTGCACAGCGATGGTATAAATACAGAACTTGCTACTTTCAAAGTTGGCTGGGACCAAAAACAAATGTTCTATAAGAAAGACTTATATTATTGGAGGATAGTTTTACAGGAGATTAGAAAATGAACTCAGGGCCTCCCTGGTAGTGCAGGAGTTAAAGACAGTGCTATCAAGCTATCACCAGCCACTGCAGCATAATTTCAATCCTGGTTGGCCAGGGAGCAAACCACATGGGGCAGCAGACCTCTCCTCCTCGCCCGCTGCTCCCCTCAGCAATGTATTTCAGTACATCTGCCTGTTCTGCTCCCCACTCTATCTCTGGTGAATCCTCTCACCCCCGCACCTCTGGCTTATACCCCAGTTCTTGTTAGCATAAGTAAATAAATCTTTAAAAAAAAAAAAAGAAAATGAACTGAAAATTATTAGGATAAATCTCTCCCATCCTGGAGGATGACACCATAGGGAGTAATCACTGAGCTTTCCTGTCTGATACCTGTGTCCAAAGCAGCTCACCTGGGTGTATATGCAGAGAACACAGAACCCAGATTTTGGGCTCAGATGGTTTAGGTCCCAATTTTACCTCTCTAATCATAGGGAGACACCTTCTTTTTATGCGCCTCATGTTCCTCACATGTTAAAAGAAAGAAGGGAAAAAACAATTCAACATTAATGCCTAAGTACTACAAGAGATTCTGGAGAGAAAATAGGGCTGATGGTGTGGGTGACCGGGAGTTGCTGGAGCCTGGACCCGGGCCCTTGCTAGGGGAGGCTCTGGGAATGCATGGGGCTAGCCTTGGCTGTTAGAGACATTTGCAAATCGTTAGATGCTGTTTAAAAACAGAAATAAAATTGAAGATTATCGAACACTAAAGATCCCCCTAAAAAGATTTAAATGAAATGATATTTGTGGAAGTGCTTTGTAGATAAATGGATAAGATCCTTAAGAGCATAATAATTTCTATTTTTATTGTGGCACTTTCAGTTCTAGGCCCTACAGGTGGGTTGACATTCACCTTATCCTTTCTGATTCTAATCTCCTTCAGGAGCAGTATTTGCCAACTCAGAAATGAAGGAGAGGACTGTGAGGGCAAGAAAAAAAATCCCTCCTTTAGAGAGGGGAGAGTAAGAAAAATTCCTCATTCTTATCCATCCAAAAAAAAAAAAAATGCCACCTCCAAGACTGGAGTGTTCTAATCTCTGGGTGATTTGGAGGGTACTTGTGACTCTTAGGAAAACCAAAAAAGGCCAATTCAAGAGTGGGGTGAGAAAAAACATGAGGACTGTTTTCTTAGGAGTGCTTGTAGGTTTTAGGGTTTAAGAGAGAGAGGAAAATATGGGTCTGAAATTTTCTTTCCAAATGGCCATGGCAGTTCACTTGGGTGGGAAAGCTGATGGAGATTTGGGAGGTGGGTGGACAGGTGAAATGTGTCAGGTCCTCTCAATTTTGTGTGTATTCCTTGAGAATCTGACTTTGGCAAAGGGGGTACAGCAACAGTAGAAAAAGAGGACTGAGAACAAATAACTTCTAATTTCCTCCATGCAAATATGAAAGGCTTCACCTGGCTTCCAATTTCTTCAACATGCACCCTTCCCTGGCCTCATTTCCCATGGGGTATGAGATCTGGAAGAGCTGAAAGGGACTGTCCCATGAGTCATATAGCTCTGGATTTGAATTTATTCTTTCCACTAATTAGCTGTGTGGGCTTGGTTTCCATTTCATAAAACGGTGACGATAGTAAACCCCTATCCTTGATAGTAAACCCCTATCCTTTACTATCCTTGACGATAGTAAACCCCTATCCAGATTACAGCTGGTCCTCCAACAAATCGAGGGTAGAGGTACCAACCCCCTTGCATAGTCAAAAATCCATGTATAACTTTTGACTCCCCCAAAACTTTATTACTCATAGCCTACTGTAGACCAGCAGCCTTATCCATAACATACAGTCGATGAACACATCTTTTGTATGTTATATGTATTATATACAGTATTCTTATAATAAAGTAAAATAGAGGGAAGAAAACATTAAAAAATCATAGGAAAAGAAAATACATTTGCAGTACTGGATTGTATTTATTGATATTGTAGATGTCCGTATAAGTGGAACGATGCTGTTCAAACCTACGTTATTCAAGGTCAACTGTATATCTGTGAAGCACTTAGCAAAGTGCTTACCAGTGTCCAACAGGTCACTGGTCCTGAAGGAAAGTCGTGACCGATCAGCACTCTCTGCTCCAAGGTGTTGGGTTGTGAGATTGCCACCTCGGTGGAAGCAGGGGTCAGGGTGTGCTTGCTCACTGTTGTGTCTGTGATGACCCATAGTGCCTGAGGAAACTGCAGCAAGTACTTATCATGCACTTTCTATGGCAGTTATAGCCATGCAGGGCCCAGCTGCAGGCTGGTTTCCTCAGTGAAACCAATCATTCAGCCCTGAGATTGCCAGGGATTTGCATGTTGTCCTGTTGCATTGTGTGTTAGTCTTATGTGCCATTGAAGTTCCACATTTAGTGAACATTTGTTATCACCAGGGCACTGGGTGAGAGAGCCACTGTGGAGTACATCCTTTATACTCAGGGCCTGTCTCTGACACTTTTTCCCTGAGTGGGATCCAGTGCAGGAACATACCTGTCTTGCCTCTCTTACATGAGGACGACTTCTCTTCTTATGTGCTGCTTTTGACACATGAACCAGTGGGATGCTTTGCAGGAAACTTTCCCTTTGAGGTCCCCAGAAACATATAAAAAATTTCTGGCACTTACAGAATCCTCCTTCCTGGTATCTTTGAGTTGATGGGAAAGTTGCGCAGGGGGTGTATATTCTTGCTGATGTGTCTCAAAAAAGAATAAAGTAGCCCTTAGATTATCTTTCTCATAAGAACAGCATTCACATGTCACCTGGTACCACTTTCATGTAGCATAAGGGTATTGCTTAAAAGAGTCTCCCTCTTTTCCTTTTGTTCTGAAAATTATAAAAGCAGGTGGTAGAAGCTGGAACAGGCCCATGAATTTCTTTCAGAGAAGAAAGGGTCAAGGGCAGTGTCTTTGAAGGCAGATGTGGGGAAGCAGCCCCAGCACCTGAGCATCTTCTGTCTTGGTTTGTGCTCATGTCTGAGGTCCACTGTCTGATGTAGATTCCAGACCACCTTTCTCAGTCCTGATGGAGCCATAGCAACCCAGTAGTGAGCCCTCCCTGCAGCTTCCAAGTCAAGGTCAGTGACCTCTTTGTTCCTATTGAAAAGCTCTCTTCTGACTTCAGCTTGTAAAATTTCTGATATTTTTCATTTTTACCCTCTCCTTTTCTTTAAAAGTTATTTTTAAAGCTAAAAATAACCATAAGGAGACCTTATGATCCTCTTTTCACTGACCTAGATACTTTAAGAGCTGGAGGTTTGACAGCAGCTTCTCATCTGGGGATAGTGGCCGGCTCTCAGGAGCCTATGAGCTAAATGTATTAATAAAATATTAATCCTAGTTCCCACACATAAAACACTCTTGTTGTTTTCCTACCTATCCAAACCCCACCCTTCAATGCATTGTAGACAAAGCCATGGACTCTAGGATCAAAGACTGGGTTCAGTTCCTGACTTGGAATTAACAACCTTTCTGGCCTCGGGCAAGTCACTTTCTGTCTGTGAACCTCAGGTTCTTCTTCTTGAAAGCAGAGATGCTAATAATATCGCTGAATGAAAGCTCAGAGCTTAGGGTCCAGCCTAGTGACTGAAATATACAGAATGGACACCAGGAAAATAGTTTTCAAACTCCAGAAAGCCCAATTTGAGTAACCCTGGAATCATTAATCTTCTCTATCTTTGGATTTCTGTATTATCCAGTCTATCTACACCACACGATTTAACAATGAACTCAACCTTGTCTTTAATATGTAGCTCTACTGTTTTCACAGCCCCCGCTGGTGGGGAAAGCTGCTTTGCAGGACCAACCTGTGCATTTTATTTTTCTTGTATCCATGTTGGCATAATAGGCACTTAATCCTTGATCATTGATTGATGGAGTACATTACTGGTTTACCCAGATTTGGGTTCTACAACACAGGTTATTTTCTTTGTCTTTGTTTTTTCAGCTTTACTGCTTGCTGCTAATGGTGAGATAGTGGGAAATCATTGAGCCTTTTGTTATCTTGTCAATTTGTAGCTTCTCATCAAATATATCCTAAACAGCTACTCAAAGATATGCTGACCTACCCTGAAGGCAGTTTTTTTGGATTGTGTATCTACTAGGAGATAGTTTTTTCCTGAATCAGCTAGGTTCTCTCACTCTGGCAGGCTTGCGCATGGCCCCTTGAGAACCTGTTCCCTGCCTGGGCACTAAGGTCTATAAAGAGGCCAATAGCTGGCCCTTGGTTGCCATGATGGCTATCAGTGGGTTTCACAGTGGCCCAGAGAGTGTCTGAACTTTGAGTAAGTTCCCTGGCAGTCGTATCACCTCCAAATGCTTATTGTGGTTGAATTGTGTCTCCCTAAAATATATGTTGAAATTCTAGACTTCAGTGCAAGTGTGAAAGTGGCGTTTTGTAGAAATAGGGTCTTTACAGACGTAATCAAGTGCAGATGCTGGATTAGTGTCATACTGGATTAGTGTGGCCCTAATTCAACGACTGGTACCCTTACACGTAGAGGGGACTTGGACACACACCACCCTGTGAGAACAAAGGCAGAAGATGGAGAGAGAGAACAGAATGACGTAGTTCAGGCCAAAGATTGCGGAGCCATGAGTGCAGGAAGCAGCAAGGAGGGATTCTCCTTTTCAGAGGGAGCATGACTTCTAGCTTCTAGAACTGTGAGAAGATAAACTTCTGCTGTTTAAAGCCACCCAGTTTGCGATAACTTGTGGCGGCCTTAGGAAACAAATACACTGGCGAAGAGTTTACATAAAATATAAAAGAGAGGCTCTAATTAGAATCGATTGCCCATCATCCCTCAAAGGCCTTGGTGTTAACTCCCCTTCTCTGGTGACAACTCTAGTCCCAGCCTCTCGGGCTCTCCTCCCCTCAGGGTTCCATATGTCTCTTTATTTAACTGTCTCTAGCACCCCATAACCCCAAGCCCTCCTCTGAGTCCTTATAATTTCTTCTCCTAATGTCCCCCACCTCTTTGTTCCTATATGTAAGTCACTCCTGGGGATGTGAAGACTCCCCCCAGTGACCCAGGGCCAGGGTAGGCATCTGCTGTGCTCCTCATGGTCCCTCCCAGACCACTGTGTCTCCCTGGCCCTACCCTAGCTTGGAAGCACAGGCCATTGATACTTCATAAACTCTCCTACTGTCATTGTCATTTGCCAACCTCTTCAGTGAAACTTGAAGTCCAGCTCACTAGCCTCTCTTCACCACCTCTCCTGCCCTCACTCTGGGCAGTCCACTTAGATCAGTCAGTGCCAATCCTGACCGACGTTAAAATCATTTGGGACTTTAAAAACCCCAGGCATATACACAATGGAATATTACTCAGCAATCAAAAAAGATAAATTTGTAGCAACATGGATGGAGCTAGAAGGGATCATGCTCAGCAAAATAAGCCAGAAAGAAAAAGAAAAATACCAGATGGTCTCACTCATAGCAGGAATTTAGAAAACCTAAATAAGGGACCAGGAAAAAAGACTACTTATAATAAAATAAAAATAAAAATCAACAAGCAACCATAAACCAGAGACACACTACGGGGGTTGGGGGGAAGTGTAGGAGGGATTATGGTCAAAATAAGGGGGATGGGAATTGTATGGGGAATATAACAAAGATGAAAACGCATACATTGTGCAAAAACGAAAAATGATGTAAAAAATATATAAAAAAAATTAAAAACAACACTGGAGGGAATACGCTTCGTACTTCTCAGTTGAGTCAGAATCTTTGAAGTGTCAGAGGCCTGTATGTTTTTTTGAACTCCCCAAACCATTCTAGTATGTGCCCAGGTATGGGAACTACTGGTGGAGGTGATCTGAGTAATAGTTTGGCTTCTGAGATCCCTATCTTCCTTACTCTGAGAAATCCATCTCCCGCCTCATCCTCCTGCTCAAACAGTGACATTAGGTGTTTGTTGTTGCCTGCACTTACCCCAATTCAAAAATGTTGATATCTGGCGTCCCCCTCTGCTCACTTCCTCATTTCCAGCTCACTCTCTCTAAAGCCCCAACTTCTGCCATGCTTTAATCTTACCAGGCCCCGTGGTCTCTCACCCTGCACCTTTACACATTCCTGTAAGGCCTCCTCTCCCCTCCCCTTACCCCACCGGAGTCCAGGGCCCAGGCTCCCCTCTCTTGAGTCTCCTGTACTCTGCTGCCTTCTCCTGGCAAACCCCAGACTTGATAACACTCTCCTTATCTAATCATAGCTGCGTCCCAGCACCAAACCTCAGAATGTGGCTGCCTAAAAATACACAGTTGATTTGCTGGCTTGAATTTTATCAACAGAGTCCAAGTGGCTGCTTAGCGGCACCTGGCAGCGCCACCATTTCCCTGGCTACTTTCCTTTCTAATTCTTTGGGAGGCTGTTTTATTTACTTTCTCTCCTAACCAGCTTCTCTAGACTCTGGCCTTCTCTTTCACTCCCCCAGGAGGCTGATCTTGCTCCTAACAAGACATTTGCACTGACATTTGCATTTCACTGTTCATACTGCCTTCCACACTCCCTCTCTCTCCAGGGAGTCTTGTGGGACACCTGTCACTGGTTCCCTCACACCATCTCATGAAAGTACCATCTGACTCCTCTACCTAAAACAGCACCCCCACCACATTTTTAAAAAAGATATATTTTTTATGCATACAAGAACTGGGGTACAGGCCAGAGGTATGTGGGGGGTATGAGAGAATTCACCAGAGACAGAGTGGGGAACAGAACAGGCAGACTGACTGAAATACACTGCTGAGGGGAGCAGTGGGTGAGACAGGAGAGGTCTGCTGCTCCATGTGGGTCACCTTCCTTGCTGGGGATCGATCTCATGCTGCAGTGGCTGTGGATAGCTTCATAGGTTGCCTCTTAACCCCTTGCGCCACCAGAGAGGCCCCCCACCACATTTTTTATCCTGACTTTTATTCTCTTCATGCCACTCACCACCATCTGATATCACATAATGAATCTGTTCGCTGATCTGTCTCCCTCATTAGCACGTGGGCTTTTAGAAGCCAGTCCCCTCCTGGTCTACTCAGTTCAAGTCTAGATTCTAACACCAGGTATAGAACCAGGCACACAGAAATCTCCCAGAGAATGAATGAATGAGGGTGAATGAATACATGAACCAACAAAGGGATGGATCTATATTTGTATTTTTAAGCTGCTGACCTGGGAGGCCTTCTAAGTGATGATTAAACATTCAAGTTTTTGATCCATATCACTCTGAATTCAAAGTCTGCTTCTGTATGTCTTTGCTAGCTGTGGGACTTTGAACAAATTACTCACTCTTTGAGCTTCAGTTTTCTCATTTGTAGAGAAAGGGGATTGATAACAGGAGCTAGGTCATAGGGATGCTGTATGGATTATTTAACATTACATGTGAAAAACATTAGTACAATGCCTGGCACATTGTGAGCACCATGAACATATTGTAAAATTTTCTGGGGACCCCCTCCCTCCTCTAGCAGGCAAGAGAGCAAAGACTTAAAGTGTGAACAGTCTCCATCTGTAGCCTATGCAGGAATTCTACTGCCTGAAGGTAAAGCCAGTCTTTTCACACCCACTGATGACCACAGAGTATATTGAACAATGGGTACCCAGCCTTTTCATCTCTGCAGTGCATTTAAAAAAAAATTTTTTTTTAGAAGTGGGGTAGAGGCCAGAGTTGCAGGGGGTGAGAAGATTCACCAGAGAAAGCAGGAAGCAGAACAGGCAGACTGACTGAAATACACTACTGAGGGGAGCAGCGGGCGAGACAGGAGAGGTCTGCCACGCCATGTGGGTTGCTCTTTGTACCACAAAGGCCGTGGACAGCTTCACAGTGCTGTGCTCAACCCCCTGCGCCACTAGGGAGGCCCTGCAGTGCACTCTGCAGAAAGGAAGAAACTAAATCCTGCATTGTCTTCCACTAGAATCAGTGTATCTTCAGTTTTGGGAACAATTTAGAACTAGAAGTACCTCTTGTGGAATAATTGTTCTTAATGTCAATGACTCACTGTTCTTACCTATACAAACTAAACTCTAACTTGTGTTTATTGGACCACTTCTCACAGAGTAAAGTCAGACTGCTTCCCAATTTTGAATCCTCTCTTTGTCTAATAAACTCTTTGTCCAACTATCATTGAGGCATTATTTCCATTTAACAGCACTGTACAAATGTTTAATGATAAAATAATATTGTTGTTATGTTATAATTATATATTATGATGTTTTATTATAATAATTAATAATTATTAAGCTAATATCTAATTCTAGAATAACCATTGCTGATAATAATAGAGTATAGGTATAAACCATAAACTGAAGCACTTTCTGAATCCTTTAATTATTCAATTATTCTTTTAAACAATCTCTGACATAGTTACTATTAAGCCCACTTTACAGATAAGGAAACTGAGGATACAAGAGAGTCAGTCATTTTCCCAATATCCATGGAGCTAAAGAGTGGCAGAGCCAGGCTCCCAGTATGGCAGTGAGTTCTCAGCACCCAGCACACATAAGTATTGTGCTGTGGTACCTGCTTAAAAAGTGGGCTTCCTACCTTTTGCACAGTCTCTTCTCGGGAGTTCAAAATACTTTCCTATAATATGACTTTGGTTTATGGTGGGTAAACATGAGATTTTTGGTCTGTTGTATGCAAGTAATTTCATTTAAGGGCTGGAGCTTAAACTTCTTTCAAGAAGAAATATTTATACTTGTTTTCTGCTGTGGGTTTTGGCTCAGTGAAGTCTGAGCTAATGTGTTGATGGGGTTGGAAACTATGTGCCTATAAGACCCCTGAAGGTATGTGTTTGGGCTTGTAGCAGTTACTGCATTTTCCACTTTTTGTTCAGTTGTTTAATTACAGATAGAAAAGTCTAGTAACTTCCTTAATTTATCCTAGATATCTGAGCCAAGGAGAATGCAGGTTCATGAATATATGGATGTATGCCTTTTGCACATTTTCCAAACGTGCTTCTTTTTAAATAAGGGGCATGTGTGTATAATGAGAGAGCTAGATTGTCTGCAGAACGGGGCCTCAAGTCCCTTGTAAACAAGGCTCATTATCGTCAGTGAAAGCCTGAACAGTACAAATATTCTCGGAGAAGAAACCTTATGTTTTGAATCTGCTTTCCTATCACTTTTTGCATAGATTTCTTTTCTTATCCCTTGAAATTACCTTGGTTAATTTTCCTCTGTAGAACTCTCAGCACTTACTGCTGACTTCACATATTTGGCATTTCGTTACAATCTGTTTTTTTATGGATTTTAATTTGTATCCTTCGTTTCATCTAGTTGAGTGAGTTAGTGATTGTTAACAAGGTCAAGGAGAATAAAGGAATCATAAGACAAGTTGACAAATGCAGATCATACTTGCTGTCATTTTGATGAGGTTTGGGGTTCAGTGAGCAGTATCTCTGGATTACCTCTGGAAAAGTTTCATCAGAGTTCCCTTTTCAGGGCATGGCAAGTTTACCTAGACGTTTACACAGGGCATGACAAGTTTACAAAGACGTTTGCACAGACATAAGCAGGTGAAACCTACATTTGTTTATTATTATTATTTTTTAAATTTTATTTTTATATTCCCCATACAATTGCAATCCCCTTATTTTGACCCCAACCCCTTTTTTCCCCTCCTCCTACCCCCCATAGTGTGTCTCTGGTTCATAGTTGTTTGTTGATTTTGATTTTTTCTTTCTTATAGTTATTCTTTTTCCTGGTCCCTTATTTAGGTTTTCTAGATTCCTGTTATGAGTGAGACCATCCGGTATTTTTCTTTTTCTTTTTGGCTTATTTCGCTGAGCATGATCCCTTCCAGCTCCATCCATGTTGCTGCCAATTGCATGTGCTTATCTTTTTTGAATGCTGAGTAACATTCCATGGTGTATATGTACCACATCTTCTTGATCCAGTCATCTATTTTTGGGCATTTGGGTTGTTTCCAAAGCTTAACTATTGTAAATAGTGCTGCTATAAACATAGAGGTGCAGGTGCTCTTTGGAAATTAATGGTTCTGTGTCCTTTGGGTAAATACCTAGGAGTGGAATTGCTGGATCATCTGGGAGCTCTATCTTTAGTAGGTTGAGGAATCTCCACACAGCTTTCCATAGAGCTTGGACCAGTTTGCACTCCCCCAGCAGTGCAGGAGAGTTCCTTTTTCTCCACATCCTCGCCAACATTTGTTGTTGCTAGTTTTTTTAATATGTGCCATTCTCACTGGTGTGAGATGGTATCTCATTGTAGTTTTGATTTGCATTTTCCTGATTGCAAGTGATGTTGAACATTTTTTCATATGCCTGTTGGCCATTTGCATTTCCTCTTCGGAGAAGTTTCTTTTTAGTTCTTCTGCCCATTCAACTAATCTTTGACAAAGGAGCAAAGAATATGCACTGGAGCAAAGAAAGTTTTTTCAATAAATGGTGCTGGGAAAACTGGGTTGCTACATGCAAAAGAATGAAACTTGACTACTACCTCGCACCATGCACAAAAACCAACTCAAAATGGATTAAAGAATTAGACATAAGACCTGAAACCATAAAATATATAGAAGGAAATATAGGCGAAACACTACATGACGTGCGCCTCAAAGACATCTTTACAGACACATCACCCAAAGCAGTGATGGTGAAGGCAAAGATAAACAGCTGGGACTACATCAAATTAAAGAGCTTCTGCACAGCAAAAGAGACAATAACCAAAACAAAGAGAAACTCCACCAACTGGGAGAACATTTTTGCACCCAACACTAATGATAAAGGACTGATCACAAAAATCTACAAAGAGCTGATGAGACTCAACAAAAACAATGAAACCTACATTTAAAGGGCAGATTTATATGAAAAGGAGAAAGGAAAAGAGAGACACTTACATAGACATATGTGGGCAGAGAACTTCATTTTGCCAGTGCAAATTGTACTGATTCTATTTGTTCTTTTGGAGAAGAGTTCATTTCTTTGTGGAATTGCTATCTATTATTAAATTAATCACTTCTAGGGTGTGTCTTGGTTGATTTGTAAGGAGAGGGGATTCTCTTTAATGGTCCTCCATCTCCATATCCCCACCTCTGGTCTGAGCCTCTGGTTACTTTTTGTAGTAGGCTGAGCCTAAGGATTTTTCACTTTATAGCTGGTTTAAAAACTATATCAATCATTTCTAACCCCACTTCCAGTTTCTAGTGTTGTGATGCCTCCATCCTAAATTTTCTATTCTTATTTAACTATCCTTTGCATAAATCTAAGGAGGTTCTATTTGCCTTGTCTAGTTATAACAAGTCAGGCTAGGCAGGATCTATTCTTAATATTTACAGCTCAACATTGTGGGATGATTTTTGAGAGCCAGAGGCCCTAAGTTCTACTGTGTGAACTTAGGCAAGCTATTCAATCATTCTGAATCTATTTCTATCTAAAATGATAGGTTGAAATAAAGATACTTCTAGTATAAAAAAAATTTGGACTCTACTTTGGATTATTTTTGTAGTTGAAAGTAAAAGAACATTTCTTTTTAATGCTGTCTTTTAAAGCAATTATATAATTCAGAAATTTTACCTAAAGCAGGCCTTTTCCCCACTTACGTTTAAAATTGAGAGCTCCCCCCACTCTGAGGTAATGAATACGCACATACAACACATGCCTTCTGATGCATTCACATATCTAGTGGATACACGGTCCTGATGGCAATAGGACATCTTGAATTTCTACCCAGTTAAAGAGAACACTCCCGTGTTGGCCATATAATAAGATAACTTAACAATCAGGTACATTCATATGCTTCATTTTAATATACTTCGTTTTAATTCAGAAAATATGACTTTTCCTGTGTTCTAATGATGTAAAATATGTTGGTTAGTTGATCATTGACCACTAAGAGTCTATTTCCTATTTCTTACTCTATTGCTGAAATGCAGGGATTGGTAGGTCTACTCTAATTCCCTCTTTTTCCCTCAATTGGCATTTTTTTCAAATGATTTCTGAGTGACCCCTGAGGCTGTATGGGTTGAAGAGCAAAGCCTTTAACATCTCTGTGTGTGCACGTGCTCTGGTGGCCTTCCCTCTGCAGCCTACATCATAGAAGGACAAGCTGGTACCCAGCTTTGACATCAATCTTCAAGAATAGTTGGGTTGCGTGAGGTTGGGTTGGAAGAGTGTTTTACATTTCTCCTTGGCATGGCTTGTTTGTTTAGTATAAACCCAAGAACATCTTTAGAATTCTTGAGTGTGTTTGGAACACAGAAAGGGGAAAACCCACATTTATTTAAGATTTGGTGGAAGGACTTAGAAACATAAGAATTCAAGCAAATTACCACTTGTCAATAATTTCTACATAATAGAAACAGCTTTATTGTTTCTTCTGATCACATAAATAACATTTTTCTTTGTATAAAAGGAAATATATGTAAAATTATAGAGCATAAAAGCCATGTTTGAATCCTTCCACCTGAAGGTATATAATTAACACTTTTGTCAACCTACATATATGTCTCTTTAAGCACAAACCTCATTCATATACAGATAATCTTAAAGGAATGGGATGAAATAAATGCTGTTGTGTGGTGAAATCTTTAAAAAAGTTACTTCCACCCCATCCACTGCCTTTGTACACTCTCTACTTCAAACAAAGGAATTATTATTAACTGCTAGACATATACCTTTTATGTACTTTTATCTAAATAGATGCATAAATACTCATATATAATCACATGCAGTTATATATATATATATATATATATATAATAACAGCACATGGGATAATTACTTTTTCACACAATAATGTGTTATAGATACCTCAGATGGGATGGTATTATATTTTTATTCTCAATAAATGCTGTAGAACTTCCTCCAAGTGAATTGATAGAGACCTAACTTAATTTTTGTTGCTAGATATCCTAATATTCCATTTCATAAATGTTTCATAATCTATTCAACTATTTCCCTATTCATGAATATTCACTGTTTCAACAGATTTGCCGTTCAAAGCATTTTAATAAACTTAAATCCATAATGCTGAGTCCCTGAACTTTACTTTTTCAATTTCTAATCCTGATTTTGATTTTGTCAGCTATTAACTTGCTGTCATCATTGTTTAGAAAGTCAATATAATGTTGAAATTTTCCTTGAAATTCTTATTTAGGCACATGAAAGAGAATGTGTGGTTTCTTTCTGTCATCTCAGTTCGTGGTTTCCCTCACCAGACCTTCTCAATATGGTGGCCAGATCATGTTTCCAGCCTCAGGATGTACAGACAAAATCATCCCGTTGGGAAACTGTGGCTGAAGCAGAAAGGTTCTGGGCAGCTGACGTGGCAACACAGTTCACAGTGTCTGCCAGCTGTGAGTAACAGCAGGCTGTCAGGATGGGATGTAGCAGAAGCAGCAGCAGCCACTCCTGATTTAGGGGCCAAAGATGTAAGTACTTATTTTCACCATTAACCAATTAACCCAAAGCAAACCCAAACTGAAGAATGCTAACAGGGAATGCAGTTCTCCCCAGAGACCCTTTTAGCAGATTCATTTGAGAAGCATTTGGTCTCAACCAGGGTAAAAAGGCATCAGGCTGGCACATGGTTTTCAGCAAAACGAAGAACTTCACAGGGTCTTGTTTGAAAAAACTGACTTCAGCTGTGTCTCATGCTACTTTCAAACCCTAACTCTTTGAAGAGCCTGTATACTCTGCAAACTTTGGTAGGGGCTAGCCCCTATGGGATGATTTGCTTTACTAAGGTATAAAAGGACATGGAATTTCAACTTACATAAAAATGTTAGGCAGGCTTGATTGAGGGAAAATGAAAGGAGGCTTAGCAGTGACAGTATTTGGGGAGCGAGAAGAGAGTTTGTTTAATATTTTAAGAAGGATTCAAGTCCATTAAAGTTGACTTAAAGGCAATGTGGAAACTTCTGTTTTCAAGCTATATAGATAGCTAGTGGTGTGGTGTCTGCCAACCCTAGGACAAATGAAACCCTGACACGATCTTTTAGCAAGAGATGGTTCTACAGCTGCTGTCCTAGAGTTTCCACCATGTAAGTCACATCTGGCATTTCTGGCATTTTCAGAGTTCATAAACCATGTGTCTGTGATTTTTTTCTTTCTGTTGAGACCATTTACCCTGGTGTTCAGCTCTGCATGAAACCTCATGAATGACAAAGTGGGATCTATCCTGGGTGTTTTACTAACTGATATTTATTGTCACCTCCATGCTGGGGATACCTAGGGGAACAGATGGAATAGGTCTCTGACCCTGCTGAGTTTGCTGCCCAACAGGAAAAAAGAAGTTATGAGAGGCGGAGTAAGTGGTGGGTGGGGTGTCAGGGAGACCTGAATTCAGGCTCTCGTCTCCATTCCAGTTAACCTGGGCTTTAGCTCATGTGCTTAACATGAATGGATTGGAAAGGATAACCTCTTTAGAGAGTGATTCCTTCCCTAGTGTGAGTGTTTCCCTGGCCGAGCAGCTTTCCACAAGGCATTGCGTTTGCTCCATATCCAATTTGAAGAGGGGGGCTTTATATATGAGCTGGAGATCCCATGTCACCATCCAGACCTACTCAGGTTGTGATTTTCAGTAACAGAGACCTGAAGCATCCTCCAAGGTGGGCATATTTATGATATGATATTGGTAGGAGGAAAGGTTGCTTCCGAGAAGCAACTCACACTGATCTTTAATATCTGAGTTTCTATCTCCAAATGGTTATTGATTGGAACAAGTATCTTTCTAACTGCTGCTCATTTTTGAGGGGCAAAAACACACAAAAATCCTGACACTCAGGAAAATGAAATTGCTTAAAATAGGTGAAACCTACAGGCTACAGCTTGAAAGAAATTACAAGGAGTCAAAAATAAGCCAGGCTATGGTTTCAAATAGAAGAGAAAAATATTACAAAAGAGGAAAATAATAGAAAATCCCCACCGTTAGGGATTGTGCAGTTCATCCATAGCTTCCTGAAATGTATCCCCTTCTGCTCAGTCATTTTTGGCTTTGGAAATTGGAAATCATGAACATATTTTAATAGAATAATAAATAGAATCACTTTTAAAAAAAGATTTATTTATTTGTCCATATAAGAACTGGGTGTTGGCCAGAGGTGAGGGTATGAGAGAATTCACCAGAGACAGAGTGGGGAGCAGAACAGGCAGACTGACTGAAATACACTGCTGAGGGGAGCAGCAGGCGAGACAGGAGAGGTCTGCTGTGCCATGTGGGTTGCTCCCTGGCCAGGGATCAAGCTGAGGTGGCTAGTGATAGCTTGATAGCACTGAGACTTAACTCCTGCACCACCAGGGAGGCCCTAGAATCACTTTGTTTAATATAATTAGTTTGTGTACATTTTTCCATCAGCCTTACTCACAAAATTATCCACAGAGGCATTCATCCATCCCTAGCTGCCTCCTTCCCTCTTCTCAATGGCAGACATGTACTTCTTGACCCCAGAGTTTTCCTGTCATTTGGACAATGAGCTCTGTTCCCATTGGCCCCTGAGGGACCACATCCATCACTCATTTCCTTTATTCTTTCATCTCTACACTGGCTTTACACCAAAGGCAGGCATATCAGAGCATCTCCTATTTTATACCAACCAACCAGCCAATGAACAAACACTCATGGTCCTTCTTTACTGTCCTACCCTTTTTCTTTTCTTTTTTAAAAAGATTTATTTATTTATGCATACAAGAGCTGGTGTACAGGCCAGAGATGCGGGAGGTGAGAGGATCCACCGGAGACAGAATGGGGAATAGAACAGGCAGACTGACTGAAATACAATGCTGAGGGGAGCAGCAGGTGAGACAGGAGAGGTCTGCCGCGACATGTGGGTAGCTCCTTGGCTGGCTGGGTATCAAACTTGTGCTGCAGAGGCTGTGGATTGCTTTATAGTGCAGTGCTTAACTCCTTGCACTGCTAGGGAGGCCCTCCTACCTGTTTTCTGACCAATCCACCGACCCTATGAATTGCAGTGGACACGTCAGGATTGCTGCGCTGCTGTTATTGTTCTTTTTAGTTTCTCCTCCCTTGACTCCTTTCATGGTATTCCAGCTCTGATTCTCAGTTTTCATGAACTTTTCTTCCTCTGCCTTTTACTTAAAACTGTTACTTTCTTATCTTGAAATCTGTGCTTTTCTTTGACAATCACATCCATATCCATATCCATGATTTTAATTATGACTTGTATGCTGCCAATATCTGACTGACAGTGCATATAAACATGCAGGAAGGGACTGCAGAAATAGTGAATGCCACCTGAAGACCTCTCTCAGGGGCCCCAGAGTCCCTGAAGACTTCTCTCAGGAGTTCCTGACTCATATTCACTGTCTCAGACACCCCCAGCATATTGCCCTGCAGAAACTCAACCTACCATGGCCCAAGCTGAACAACCTGTGTCTTCCACCTGTATTTAATCTTGATCAGGGATATCACTTTGACCCTCACCAGGCCAGAGCTGCACAATTCAGTTAACCAGGAAATCCCATTTGTCCTCTCGAAAATCTGAGACTCAGGACCTGCTCACCTTTGCCTAATCCTTATTTGACTTGAATTGACTTTAAAAAGGAAGATGTTGCAGCTCCCCCCTAAGGCTCACCCTTCCTGCATTCTGGCACTCCTCAAACCATTCTCTACATTATGATTTGTGTGATTTTTCTAACAGGCTAACTTGATGGTCTCATCCATCTGCTTGAACTCTTTTGGAAGCTCCTTGTAGTTAATTCAGCAAGAACGCAAGCCCTCCATGATTCGCTCCCAGCAAGGCTGTCTGGATTTCTTTTCCCCACCCCCTTGAATAGCCATTACCCTCCAGTCTGATTGAATTTGGTGGGTCACCAGAGCTTGCCTGGCTGATGCTCCCCTCTATGCCTTTGTAATCCCTAATTTCTCTTCTAGAACCACCACCATGTCCCAATTCATTCTGTCAAGTGCTAATTATCCAATAAGGTTCAAAAAATGTTTTCTCAGGAACATTTCTTACATTCGCTGCCATTCCCTGATCATATGATTATCTATGTAACATGACATTTTATTTACATGATTAGTTTACTTTGTCTCTCTAGTTGATGTTGAAAGCCTAAGAAACAGAATTATGCCTTTTGTATTTTAATGTGCCACTAGGCACATAATAGCTATTCAATAAACTGTTATTGAATGAATGAGTGGTAGCCAGATGGCTGCCTGTGGCTCTGGGCTGATATTCTATTATCTCTGTCAACTCTAATAGGAAGCGCACTTCTTTCCCGCTTGCTAGTTCAAGCATAAGTGCCAGGCACATGCGTCCTAGACATATGCTAGCTGCTGAATTAATCACTATGGTTAGGGAGCTGTAAGACTCTCTCTGGGTGTGAATTTATATCCCTTCTTAGAACAGTGATGCGTGAGTTACACACACACACACACACACACACACACACACAAACTGATAGAAGATGGGAAGAATGGCAAAGGAAAAAGGATGATTTATTACCAGAAGCCAGAGCGTAGGGTGCTGGGCAGACTGAAACAACACATGTTCATCATAAGTGTGTGTACACAAGTTAGGGCTGGGGAGACCTGTAGTCACACTGTGTGCTACCTGGCTGGATGGGACAGCTGAATAGTCTATTGTCTCAGCTCTCATTTCTTCTGTTCTAGTCCATTTGAGCTGCTATAATAGAATGCTGTAGAGGGGCTGGAATATAAACAACAGAAATTTATTTCTCACACCTCTGGAGGCCGGGACATCTAAGGTCAAGGCATTGGTAGAGTGGGTATCTGGTGGGTGCCCTCTTCCTGGTTCAGAGGTGGCCTTCATACTGTGTCTCATAAGGCAGAAGGGCCAAGGGAGCTCTCTGTAGATTCTTTTTTAAGGATACTAATTCTATTTATTTATTTATTTTTAAAAGTTTATTTATTTATGCATACAAGAATTGGGTATAGGTAAGAGGTGTGGGGTGGGGGTGTGTGAGAGGATTCACCAGAGACAGAGTGGGGAGCAGAACAGGCAGACAGACTGAAATACACTGCTGAGGGGAGCAGCGGGCGAGTCAGGAGAGGTCGCTGTGCCATGTGTGTACCTCCCTGGCAGGCAGGGCATTGAACTCTGTGCCATGCTGCAATGGCTGAGGATAACTTCATAGTGCTGCAATGTAGCCCCCATCACCAGGGAGGCCCACTAATCTCTTTTTACGAAGTCTCTACCCTCATGACCTAATCACCCCCAAAGGCCCACCTCCAGACCTATCACATCAGGGAACAGGTTTCAACATATGAAATTTGGGGGGATGCAAACATTCCCTCTATAGCAATTTCTTTTTGCGTTCTAGGCTCCAGCCACACTAACAAAACCCACTGTTGATGTACTGAATGACAGGCTCGCCTTTCCTGCTGAGTCCCTGTAGTATCTGTTGGGAATATGTTCTTCCCTCTCCTCTTTTCCCTCCTTCCAGCCTAACACACACCCCTCCCAGTGAGACACTTTTGTGCTGGAAAGCCTTCCCTGACCAGGTCTGGCACTTTTTTTAATGGCTTTTTAAATTTATGCATAGAAGAACTGGGTGTAAGCCAGAGGTACGGGGTGGGTGGTGAGAGGAATCCCCAGATACAGAGTAGGGAGCAGGAGAAGCAGATCTACTGAAATACACTGCTGAGGGGAGCAGCAGGTGAGATAGGAGAGGTCTGCAGTGCCATGTGGGTTAGCTCCCTGGTCTGGGGGCAAACTCGTGCTGCAGTGACTGGCAATAGCTTGATAGTGCTGAGCCTTTAATCCCTGCGCCACCAGGGAGGCCCAGTTCTGGCACTTTTGCTGTATGTTTCATTTGCTTCTTACTGCCATCATCCCCCAGCATTTATTATTGTACTCGTCTGTTACCTTGTCTGTGTCTTGATTAGACAGTAAACTCTGAGATGATAGGAACAACATCATTTTGTTTGCTTAGTGTGTCCTGCCCTTAAAACTTAAAATAAGGCACATAGTAGTCCCTCAATGAATACACAATGAAAGACGACAGCTCCTCAGCCATTTCTTGCAAATTAAATAGGAGCAGGAACTGTTTGGGGATCCTTCCTCATAGTACTGGCTCTCAGCAGCCTTATTAGGGGAGCTTTGGGAGTCAACTCATACAAGAGAAAATATTTTTAATGCAACGAGTAATGATTTCATATTTGTCTAAAAATTATTTGATTGAGTGAAGGGTACTTTTTCCCCATTGTCCCAGGGATGAGACTATATGCCCCAGTGAGATTCATTTAGTGACAACATTCATTTAATGAATGCCATTTGGACCGGCACAAGGACATGATTTCATGGGCATAAAAAGTTTTCATCCTCAGTGAAAAAGGAGCTATTCCTAGGAAGCTTATACAGAAGCTACTTCAACAAAGCCATGTCAGGAAAGACAATAAGTATTTACTCAGCAAGCAGACAATTTAAAACATTTGCTTATGAGGTGCTCCCAGAAAATAATGAATTTTTGGCCATCTCCCTTGTGATGGCTGCAGACATTTATGCTTAGAAAAGAAACTTCTCCATCTTCTTGTCATGTCTTTGAATGTCCTCTAGAAACTGAAGTTTGAATTTTGTTTTTGGCATCCTGAGTGACTCCTAAGAAAATTGCCCTGGTGTGCTAAATTCAGCACTAGAACAGCACTCCTGGGGATCTTTGCTATATCCGCAGCCAGTTACTCCATACTGAGAGAACAGGGATCTGAGTGGCCCTAAAATATGTATATGCGCTCATGCTGTGCACACACATGGGCTATTTCTGTATATGGAACGGTGGGAAGAGAAGTAAAACAAGCAAAGGGGTATGCACCTTTATTGGCTGACAAATGGGACAAGGAGAAAATAAAGAATTTAATCTTTGAGTTCTAATTTTTATGAATAAAAATATATATTTATATGTAGCCTATATATGTAATAGGTTGAATGAACCTATTTACACTGACTGATAGATTTGAAGATTGTAATCATCGTATTCACATGGATGTGTTTATAAATAACTGCCTTTTTGCATTAAATATATCACTTGGCTATTTTTATTCAGTATGCTTTTCTGAACAAAGCTTTGATTAGAAGTCCTGGGACTGATTTTTTCCTTCGCTTGATGACTGATGCTGACAATGTGAGTTTGGTCAAATCTCTTGCACATTCCAGTTTCACTTTCATTGCCCCCCAAAATGGACAAACTCTTTACGGATGCCACTGGGTAATGGAAATAATGAGATGAGGATGGGCATCTTGGGGGAAGACAAGCTATGAATGCAATGCATTATTATGATGGGAGAGAGGACAGAATAGAAAAGAAAAGCAATAATCTCAGATTACATCCCAAGTCAACAGCAAAAACCAGCTAAGATAAAAGTTAAATGTGAACTGCTATGATAAAAGCTAGATAAGTGCATATCCCCTGAACTCTTATGCCATATAGTCACTTTTTTAAAATATATTTTTTAAAAGATTTATTTATTTATTTATACAAGCACTGGGTGCAGTCAGAAGCGCGGGAGGGTGAGAGAATTCACCAGAGCCAAGCAGGGAGCAGAGCAGGCAGAAGGACCAAAGTACACTGCTGAGGGGAGCAGCAGGCATGGCAGGAGAGGTTTGCGCGCCATGTGGGACCCTCGCCAGCCGCCAGGGATTGAACCGGCACTGCAGAGGCTGTGGGCAGCTTCGCAGCCCGGCGCTCAACCGCTGTGCCACCAGGGAGGCCCTATAGTCACTCTTTTTAACAACACCAACAACAGCCATTTGTTGGACACTTACCATGGCAGGCACTGTGCTATGTGCTTTACCTAGATCATGCATTCTGTTATTCACCAAAATTTTTTTTTAAGATTTATTTATTTATGCATACAAGAACTGGGGTGTAGGACCGAAGTGGGGAGGTGAGAGGATTCACTAGAGACAGAGTGGGGAGCAGAACAGGTGGATCTACTGAAACACACTACTGAGGGGAGCAGTGGGCTAGACAGGAGAGGTCTGCTGGGCCATGTAGGTTGCTCCCTGGCCTGCTGGGAATCGAACTCGTGCTGCAGTGGCAGGTGACATTGATAGCACTGTGTTTTTAACCCTGTGCCACCAGGGAGACTCTATTCACCAAATATTAACTCAGCACCTACTCCATACCAAGTGTACCACTTCACTTACTGTGTGGCCTTGTTGTTGATATATATTATGATGCATTCATTTGCCAAATGAGGACCTTTTGCCTGAGGGGTTGAGTCACTTACTGGAGGTCTCTCAGCCAGTCAGTGGCTCAAATCCAGTTCTACTATGAAACCTAAGCTCTAAACGACTGTACGTTGTCATATTCGTTAATTTTGTAGACAGTTTAGTTTGTTACACCTTTAACAGAATGTAAGGGACCTGGAAGGGAAATATATTGCAGCCCTCTTCTGTATTTAAGAGGCACTGTGGTGTTTTCCATACATCATTTCATTTTATCCACCTCACAGTCCTGTGAGGTATTTTTTTCAACTTCATTTTAAAGATGAGGGGAGTAGGGTTCAGAGAGATGGAGTGGTTTTAGCCCCAAAAGGCACATGACTGGGAAATGGCATAGTTAAAATTATATCCCTTCCGCTTGCATCTTCGCTGCTCCCCAAAATGATTGTGGAAGGTAATTTTACAAGGAAACTTAAGCAGAACTGGAACAATGTAACCGGAGATGAACACTGTGCAAGGTTGCTGAGTGGCTTGGTGGTTGTCCGTCCCGACTTAGAGTCTAAACAAAAGTCAGAGTCATGTGTGTGACACCAGGAAGTGCATCTGGGCTCCAGTGTAGGGTGTGTTTCTCTAAAGGGCCTGAGGAACCCCTGCCCCTGGACAGCTAACGCTTGCTGAACTCCTGGACTCCTGGGAACCCTGCAGAGTCTTAAGTAAGAGGGAATTTTTATCTGACAGTAGAGAGCTTAGCGAGTTATGGGGCTGTGAATGAGCGTTCTATGCCTGAGAGGGCCAAGTCTCCCTGACTTAGATACTGCTTCCTCTGCAGTGCTGGGTTCTTTCTAGAGATTCTTTCCAGCTCATTAGCTACGAGTCTGAATATCTACTCATGTTCTAAATGTCTCTCAAATATTTCCTCCAAATGGCAGGAATGATTTCTGGAGGTACAGTGTGTGGGCTTGTGCAAAGGTGTGTATGGATCTGCCCTATGGCTAGTGTGGCATTTTTGAAGTCTCAGTTTCATTGTAAATATTAATACCAATTTGAATTTTATTCCATAATAGTCAATAACAAAAATATCTTTGCTTGTTTACAATGGCAGTACTATTTAAAATTACTTAAATAATAAAATTTTTGCTTACAGTTTGGCATCCTACACTGACCCTGGGACTACAGTACCCCAGTGTGAGGAGCACTGAGTTGAAGATTCTAATTCCAATGTTCTCAACTCAACCCATTCTGATTTCCCTATGTGGCTCTGTAGCCGAGTTTTTCTTTTTCCCCTGATCTCATGCCTCAATGGGGGCACTCGATTATATATCAAGGAAGAGTTGTAGATTTCACAGCAATAGTAGGTATTCGATTAATCCCTTTCTGGTGAACTGTGCAGAAAACTTCCTGGGCCCTTTCCAGCATTTCCAGGGAAATGATAATAGTTAACAAATATTGAACATTTACTGTGTGGCTAGTACATGGATTTTAAATCTCTCTCTTTACTATAATTCTGTGAGGTAGCTTCTTTTATCACCCCATCTTATGGATGAAAACAAGGAGATACAGAATGATTTTCCCAAATTCACACTGTCATTTGACAATGAATCAAAAATGGTTTTATTCCAGGGCCACCAAGTGGCACTGCTCCTCTGGGGAATTTACATCCTATTGGCCTTGGGGGCTCAGACACTCTCCAAGCATATGACAGCTCTTTATTTCAGTTAGCAGGTGTGTGAGTCACCTTGCCTGTTGGAGCTCCACATGGGCTCAGAAGTCACAGCCGCATCCATCTGCCACCCAGGTCCCCATGGTTCAGAGTCCATGAATACAATGGGAGGGATGGCGAGAGAGGAGGTGGGCTGCCTTCATCTGCCTTGGACTGATAAAGAAGAAGGGAGTCTTTCTTCTTCTTGGATAATAGGCTGTTTCTAAATTCTTGGCAGTAGAAGTAGATGCATGGTGGGCAAGTTTGCAGGCAGCCAGGTATGTAGCATTTAAAGGAGCCCATTCATCAGGGGCTGTGCACGAAGCTCCTTGGTCCTGAGGGAAACCTGCTTTGCGCCCAAACTTTTACTTTCAAGATCAAAGTAAAAGCAACAGTTCTAGGATTGGCACCAGTAGCTCATGTGCTTGCACCAGGCTAATTGTCTCTGGCCCTTAGCCCGTGCTTCCTGGTGCATGTCCTTTCCTGGTAACCCCAAATGCTGATGTCATAGGCCACCCTGTGTCTTACCTGCCTCCCAGCTCACCTGATGCAAGGGGTCAAGACTTGATGGTGAGACTCCAGGGCTGGCTCTGTGTGGTGCCTCTGCATACACCTGCACTCCTTGACTCATCTTTGGAGTCAAAGATAGGACATGCTTGCTGACGCATAAGCATCTTGAAGTATCAGATGTTGCTGGAAATGCAGGTGTGGCCATTATTCGGTGGTTATAACATTGGCTAAGTCATGTTTTTCTTTCACAGTCCTATTGGAATGTGTGTCTAATATTGCAAGGGACCTTGTTTAACTAGACATGCAGATAATTTGTGCCTGCTTCTGTCTCATTTATGTCCCTCGCGGCATTCCTTTAACCACTCTCTGGTTGGGACCCTAAACTCACACTCTCCACATTCTCTTACTTCCTCTAGAAATGCCCTAAGAGAACTTAACTCCATATTGGGGCTGTGAAAACTACTGGATACCATCATACAGTTAGGCTGTTGCTGCTATAAATTTAAGACATTGATTCATTTACAAATAAAATCTTCAGTATCATCCACTGGGCCCCATGCTGGACACTCGGGTGCAGCATGAAACAAAGCACAGAAGGTCAGTGTCTCCAGGGAGCCCCAAGTTGGCCTAGAACAGCTCCCAGAACAGCTGCACCTCCTGTCCATTTGTTCCTCTGAGAACCTGTCCGACTTAAAGCCTGTTTTTCACACTGACCTGTCCACACCTTCATCATATTTCTCAGGTCTCTTACTATGTGTTTGCTTGGTCCCTAACCTGTGGAATTTGGCAGTCTCCTGCACAGAGAACCCACAGAATCCAGCCCCTCTTTGTACAGACTTGCCTCTATCTGCACCCATCTTCCCCTTCTTCATCTCTTTCTCAGAGGGATAGGAGCCCTTAGTTTTATTTTGGATTCCGTATGACCAGCCTCCTTTGAGATTTACTCCTTGAGTAATTGTATTTCCTTTCTGGTTCTCCAGTCTCTCCATATGAATCAGTATATATCTCTCCTCTTGTCCTGCTCAAATTGATCCTTGAAACCCAAGTACCTCATAGTAGCCCATTGCCCCCGGTCCTTCACATCCAGGCTTCTAGAAAGAGTGATTTTACTGGTAGACTCCTTTCCCTTCCTCTCTATTCACTGCATAAGTGATTTCTGTCTAATTCCTCATTCCCTTGACCATAGTTCCATTGAAATTGTTGCTCTTTGATCATAGTGCCTCCTCGTTCTAAAATCTAGTGACACAAAGCTTTTTTCACAGGTTGCCTTTCTCAATATTTCTTCTCAGTGGCACTGGTGGCCACTCTCCTATTTTGATATTTATCAGTCTTGCTTGTTTTGTGGAATGATCTTGAATAGCACATGTCCTTGTTTCTAATCTTGCATTTTGTCTTGTCCCACCATCTGTTAATCAGTCATATCTCCATTAAAATAATTATTGTATTGTGTTATGATTGCATATTTGAATGTCTACTTCTCCACTGGACTGAAAGCTTTTTTAAGGGCAAGGATTATATTTATTTATCTTTCTTTTCCCAATGCATGTGACATTGCTGGGCATATAGCTGGTATTCAGTAAACATTTGTTTAGTGAGTGAATGATTTCTAGAATCTTTAATCTAGAAGAGCAGACAGAATACAGTGAACCAATACTGGATACTTTGGGGAATCACTGCCTTTTTTTAAGAATTTGGGTGCATAATTGGTTACTGATGTGACAACACCACATTTGGATATAATATTGATTAAAAATAACATAGTTGATTTTGTCTTTTAAAATAATATTTATTGTAGAACATTAGAAAGTATTCACAAGAAGAGAAAAATAAATTCATCCACAATCTCATTATCCAGACTGAAATACAGTTTCCTTGTTGACATGGAATTTCTCATTTGTTTTTTAAATTTTTACTTTCATTAAAGAAATGGGGTGAATTCTGGCTCAACTGTTGAGCTGTTCCTGCAAGTTTTACCAGTCATTCAATCATAGTTTGTAGGATTCATGGCAAGCCTGACTTGGAGCTAGGTGGGTATGCACATCCACCAGCACTAATTTGGTGGGTAGATATTAGCAGCATACTTTGCAATGATACTTTCATTAGACAGATGTTAAGCTAGGGTAGTTACTCTTGTTTGAAGCAAGATCCTCCTCAGTGATCTAACATTTGGGAAGGACAGAGGCTGGGAATGGAAATTCACATGAATTAACAAATGGCCGGGGCTTCAACTTTAGCAGATAGTTGGAATGCAGAGAAAGAATTGGGTATGGGGATAGGACACTTGGGGAAGGGAGAAGGTCAGGACTGAGCTATTCTTACATGGGGGAGCCTGTGGGATCATGCAAGGGCATGGCTATCAGGATTTGGGGTGGCAAGACTAATTTTAGCTCACCTCCTAGTAGGAATGAGCTGTTAATGTGTTGTCAAGCTGGGTACATTTGGTTAGAAACTAGGAGGAATTGAGGTGTTAGTTTAAAAGACTTAGCAACTGTAGATATGTGGGGCTGGGAAGGCAGGGACTGATAAATCCCAAGCCTTTTGGAGTGGTGAGATCCCATTACAATCTATTTCATTCCATGACCCATATAACTGTTACATGCCATATGTCTACATCAAATAATTAAAGCTAATTAAAATTAATTTTGGTTGGTGAGTGTTTGAAGAGTTTCATAATAATTCTTGAGATAATTAGAGGTGCTTTGGGATGTCACAAAAGGAGTATTTGGAATAACTGGGCTAGATGTTTAAATCAGAGATGTGCACTAAAGCTAGTAACAGAATAATGATTCTGTACTTGAGAGAACACTGAATTAGGAGCTAGGACTTTGGGCTTGTAATCAGTATTCTGGTAAATTACCTCTCTGAACACAAGAACAACCTTGCTTTGTAGCAATTGCCAATTTCTATGGTATAAATTTTCCCACCATGATAGATTTCAGATTACCCATGGCTCACGCAATTCCCGAAACAGCTCTTGTCAGCTCAGCAAAATTAATTAATTAACATCTTATTATAAATCAAAAGAATTATATCAGACACTTAGGAATGGTATTGTGCTATACTGGAACACATAATTGATATCTGAGCCTGTGTCCTAATCAGCTGTGTCTGAATCCTGTTGTCAGTGTGTGTGTCCTTTTCCAATACCTCTTCCCAGGAGGGCTGAACTTGTCTGTGAGCCAAACTTCACAGCCCATCAGGAGGTAAGAAACCATTAAGCATGAGCCAGAGAATTCTACATTCAGTAAAGATCCTAGGAGTCAGTTTAGGATGTCACAGAAAATCTTGCAGTTTAGTAAGAGCAAACTAGTGGTTACCAAAAGGAAAATGTTTGGAGTTTGGACAAAAAGGGTAAAAAAAGAGTCAATTGTTTGGTGAAGGATGGAACTGGAATTATGGTGGTGAACTTAATGTGATTTAGTTAATGATGTAGTTAATAATCACTAATAATGATGCACACCTAAAACATATAATGCACTATTACTTCAATAACAAATACAAATAAAAGTCTTTTTCCTCCCCAATTATGTTTATTGAGATAAAATAGGTTTACATTTTGCATGTGTTCCAGGGGTTATATGGTCAAACTTCCACAAATGTATCCATTCATATCCAGCCCACCACCCGTGTCCCAACAATCTTCCATGGTGTTCCACTGGGATCCCTCTCTCCCCTAACCCCAGCCACTGCCCTCCCCCTTGGTTGCCTCAGTTTTGCTGTCAGATCTTAAGAGTTTATTAAAATAAAAAAAAGTCTTCTAGTTTAGGCACATTTTATCCTGTCTGAGCCTAAGACCAGCTATAGTGGCCTCCCTGGTCTACTGACAATTTGAGAGGTTAATTTGCTCTAAGTTATGTAAAGGCCAGGATTTATGTGTCAAATCCCAGTACACAATAGGGACTCAGTAAGTGTTTGTTAAAGAAAGAATAAATGGTGTGGGCTTTTAAAGACCCAATTCTGAAATTTATCTATTTTCCCCCAACTTTATTATGATATAACTAACATGGACATTGTGTGAGCTGATGATGTTTAACATGATGACTTGTTGAATTTTAAAATGTTCATTCAAAAGTGGTCATGAACATGAGAAATTATTTTCTTGTAATAGGAAGCTTTTCAGGGCCTTCAGTTCAAGATTGGGTTTTTAAAATTTCGCTCCCATCTAGAGAGCACAAATAGAATCCAATGGTGAGAAAAACGAATGGGAAAAACCCAAAGCAGACAGACCAAGTACTTACCACTCACCGGTGAGCTCCCTGCCTCTGCCAGTGGAATCAGCTCGTGTCTTTTGAATGGAAAAATAATCCTTCTTCAAAGAACATATTTATTGACCATGTGCCACTTTCGAAACATTTAAAATACTAGGTATTTTATTCCTCTTTCAGAAAGAAGAAACTGAGCCAGAGGGGTTAAGTCATAGAACCGGCCAGTGGTGGGGACACATGCCAACATGCCTAAGTGGTGCCCTTCTCCCTGGGCTAGGCTGCCTTGGGGCTTTCTGGACTTCCTCTCTCTGGTGTCTCTCTTCCTTGTTTGCTGTGGGAGTTTGGATGCTTTTTCATGTGAATAAACCTGACTCAGCCCAGGGCTAGGCAAACAGAAGCACCAGCTTCTAACAGGGCTCTGGACAAATACACCGGTCAGGTCTGTCCCAGCCTGAGGCCTCTGGCCTGGACTTTGCCCTAGTGATTCAGCTCAGGGAGGCTGGGCAGTTGCAAAGGTAACTGACAGGCTGCAGATTGGAGACAAGTCTAGGTAGATGTGGCACCTGGACTTTGACAGTCCCTAAAAGGAGAGCAGGACTCTTAGGCCAGGTTCCTGAAGCTGCGCTGGAGGAAGGTGGAAAGGCATCAAAGCAGGTGTGTGGGAATGCTGGCTCTCTTGTGTTTCTTTCAGCTGTGCGAACTGGACTGTCAGTTCAGGAAAGACAATGTTGACCCTAAAGGTGCCAGGTAGTGTCATTTATGTGAACATGCGAGTGTGATTTGTTGTAGCAGATATAATGCTTTCACATTGAGAATCTTAGTAGATATAATGCTCTCACATTGAGGTGTTTTCTGTCTGGTGTTCTTATTATAACCTACTGGACTTAGTATCTCTTGGCAACAAAATGATTTGGACACTGGCAAAGAGATTTGGACACTGCATATTGGCCGTTGGAGAAGGGCTATCTAGTGAAAATATCTGAGGACAAAGATAAAGAGGCTTTGTTCTTGTTGAACTTACTTGTGCCCAAATGGTATTGCGTTCCATGGCTTTCTGGAAAAAGTCCACATAAACTTTCACTGTATCTGGGACATTGGTTTTTCCTGGCGTTTGCTGGGAAAGGTTTGTATTACATGTGGCTTTTTCAAAGAGGTGGGCTGATAGGGGAAGGAAGGTGCTAGTTCTCCTGAGCCACGACTGATTTTGAGGTGGAAGGCATCCTGCACTCTGCTCTTCTGGTATGTTCTGCTTACAGCTCTTGGCTCATAGTTGCGGACCCTAGCTCCATGTCATTTCAGCAGACAGACATCTTGATTTCAACATACACCCTTTGACCTTTTGTTCTGATATGAATTTTTATATTAGGCAGGAGGTTTTAGGAGTGGGAGCAAGTTAACTGGTTTGCTCAGAGTCTTGCTACTTGAAATAGTTCCCAAGGGAGAAAAAACGTGGGGTCTGATTGAGCTAATGTACATTCCTGATGCAAGATCAGGAGTGGGGAGTAGGGGGTGAAGGTCTGTGTTTTCCCTTTGGAGGTTACTGGAGGCAGTTGCGTCTCTGGGCGGAGAAACTTGTAACGCAATCTGCCCTCTGGAGCTATTTCCTATTATAAAGAATGAGTGCAGGGACCTCCTTGTTGGTGCAGCGGGTTGAGTACAGCACTGTGAAGCTCTCTGCAGCCTCTGCAGTGCAGTTTCGATTCCCGGCTGGCTGGGGAGATACCCACATGGCGCAGCAGACCTCTCCTGTCATGCCCACTGCTCCCCTCAGCAGTGTATTTCATCAGTCTGCCTGTTCTGTTCCCCACTCTGTCTCTGGTGAATCCTCTCACCCTCCCACTCCTCTTGCCTGTACCCCAGCTCTTGTATAAAAATAAATAAATCTTGAAAAAAAAAAAAGAATGAGTGGGGGAACTGGTTAGCTTCTGGGGAGACTTCCTGGTTCTAAAATCTGTAGCCAGGAAGATGGCTGAGACAGGGATAGGTACAGCCGTGTCATGGGGCCACATTTTTCTAAGTGGTTAACTTAAGGATTAACTAAGGATTCAGAAAAGATGTTTCTTAAGGTCAATTTAACACTCTTGTGCTTTAGGAAGTGTCTTCAGTCACTCACACTACCAAAATTTTACAGAATATTACTAAACATCTTCAGTGTGTTAGCACACATTGTGTTTAACTCTGACAATAACACTGCAGCTGGTCACTAGTTCCCATGTTATGGGTAAGGAAATTGAAGTTTGAAACAATGAAGAGCGAGAAAATGTCAGAGTTGGGCTTTGTACTCTGGTGTAGCTCTAGGATCCACGCTGTCCCTATCCCAGCAAAGAGCTCCCAGAGTGCATTGAACAAATGTTTGCTGGTGGAACAAATGAGCCAGCATTTATTTAATTGGAATACTTTGATAGAGTTTGGAGCTTCGGCTATTCCTGTTCTCTGTCTCATTTGCCTCCCACATCTATTGCTCCAAATATACTTTTAAATTTTTTAAGGCAACATCAATATAATTGTCTAGCCTATTACTGTATCTGCTTGCAATTTTTCCCAGATATCTTTAGATCAGTGCCCATGTGGTTTGTTTTAGATAGAAGATAGCACGGATCACGGGTGCTTTTTTTCATAAAGCCTAATTAACCATCGTGCATAAGCCTAAAATGATATTATTTTTTTTCCTTTTTGTTTTGTCTACAGGAAGATAAAATAATTACCCAACTGATTCAAAACACAAGAGAAATTCAGAGGGTCAAGGATGGAACTGTGGGTTCCCCAGCAGCCTTCTCAGCCACATGGGAGGCCCACGACACCATCTAAGGGTCCAGACCGTGACCTTCAGAAAGATGGCTACCGCCGGCCTGCTCCTCAATCTTGGCACACTGAAGAGAGGTTCCATCAATTTCAAGACACCCGTGGGAGCTCACAGCCCCAGCAGGACCCTCGGGCAGATCACCAACAGCCTCATTATGCATTGAGATCTGGGGAATGGCCTCCGTCTGTGTCTGGGTTTGGTTATTATGAAGGTGGTTATCCTGGTCAGTTGTATGCAAGGTAAAGTTTTAGAGCTTGGAAAAGACCGTACATGCATCTGAAAAGATTGTTGGTTTCCTCCTACCCTTTCCTTTTAGTTCTCCTTCTTTTTTCTTCTCTATCTTACTACATTGACTAAGCTAAATACTTTTCATTCTCAAATTGGATTTGGGTGACTGAAATATAGTATTTCCCTACTCTTGTCTCTTAGTGGAGTCTCTCAAAGGAACTATCACAATGTGCTTGAGTGTGTGGGGCAGAGGAGAGGGCAGGAAGAATGGTGAAATTCAGGATAGCAGCTGGGACTGTCTTGTCCTGGGATCACAAAAGCAACATATGCAGAGAAAACTCTTCCCAGGGATCCCTATGAAAAGTTCCTCATTGCCTACCAGCACCAAGAAAATCCCCAGTACCTAGGACAGTACTTAGAGTGTGATAGGCATAAAAATATATATATATATATAAAAGTACGTTGAATGACTGAATAGAATTGTAAAACCAAAATCTACTTCAGAGGAAGCAAATAAAAGCTTCCAGATCAGATCTAAGATGGTGAGGTGTCAATGAGTTATTTCTAGGAGAATCTGGAATTCTTGCTCCTGAGTTCTGATTGATATCGGATTTGATTTCTTATGGGATGTTGGAATCCACCTATGTTCTGCTTTATCCTTTCAAGGTGGTGGAATATCTACCTGCCTAAAGATTTAGAGTTGAAATAATGACAATTATTGTAAAGAACTTTGCCCCTGTGAATTATTAAAGAATTGTCAGGATATTCATTTCTGCAACCTTCCTATATTATTGAATTTCCAAAGGAAGTTTTGTTAGGGACAGAGCAGTAGAACAATCACATTTAAGACAGTCCAAGTTCAGTCTTTCATCCTATTTCCATCTGTAATATGCACAGGAATGACAATGGCATGTTGAGTACTTACACAATACTCAGGAAGAGGTTTTCTAAGATAATGTGATGTTTTGTTGGATGTATAGATCTGAGGAATAAGAGGGATCATGAAAAGGAGAATGAGATACATGGTTATGGCTTTGCTGTAAAAATTCCAGCCTTGTTCTTATTGCAAAGGTCCTACTTCTGCTCTGATTCAGGAATTTCTGCTTATAGGATCTATAATTAACTGTTGTGCTTAAGCAGATTCTAGACAGGGGTCATAATTCTTTTGCTGTCAATTTGGTTCATGTGTTGAGTCCCCTCCCCCGCTAGTTTCTCTCTCTATCATACTCCTTGAATGACTGTCTTTGTGATATTTTAGGCCAGGCATTGAGGATCCATATCAGAGCTATTACTCTTCAACCCTAAGGAAAGACTATGCTTACAGAGGTTATTACTATCACGGACACCCACAGCAGCTACAGGATGAAAGAGGTATGCAATAATTTCCAAGCAGCCTTTGGGGGATGGTGGGTGTGTACAGCTGGCCTGATAGGGCAGAGGTGAAAGACCAAGGAGCCATCTACAGAGTCTCACTGGGGCATCCTGCTCAGCTGAGGCAAAGCCCCCACTCCCATCTGCTTTCTTCTTGGCCAGCTGAGGCCAAAGTAAAGACACTGCTGCTAGAAGTCCTCAGGAGACAGAATGAAGTCATTTTTTTTTTGTATGTATAGAAAACGCTCCTGAAACTATCAGTATGTGAATAGTATAATGGATCGTTCAAACCTCATCCACATTATTATTTTTAATTTTTTAATTTAAAATTTTTTATTAATTATTTTTATTTTTTACATCATTGTTCTTTTTTATTTTTTTTAAAGTTTTTCTTTTTTTTTTTAAGATTTATTTATTTATTTATTTATTTATACAAGCACTGGGTACAGTCAAAGGCACGAAAGGGTGAGAGCCAGAGCGGGGAACAGAACAGGCAGGGTGACGAAATACACTGCTGAGGGGAGCAGTGGGTGCAACAGGAGAGGTCTGTGCGCCATGTGGGACCCTCACCGGTGGCTGGGGATCAAACTGGCACTGCAGAGGCTGTGGGCAGCTTCACAGCCCAGTGCGCAACCGCTGCACCACCAGGGGAGGCCCTCATTGTTCATTTTAAAACAATATTTGCTTCCCCCATCCCCCTCAGGTGTAGTCCCCATAGAATTTCCTTCCCCAATGCACCCGTGCACCATCACCTCAGTCCCCTGTGCTCCTCCCTCCCTCCCTCTGATCCCTCACCCTTCTCCTCCCCTGCAGTATGTCTCTGGTTTATAATTGTCTGTTTTTGCTTTGTCATGTTTTGTATTGTTATTATTTTTTTACACTGATGTCTTATTTGGTTCCCCTATATTCCTGCTGTAAGGGAAACCATCCGATATTTTTCTTTTTTCCTTCTGGCTTATTTCACCGAGCATAATTCCTTCTAGCTCCATCCACAGTGCTGCAAATGGCATGAGTTTATCTTTTTTGATTGCTGAATACTATTCCATTGTGCGTATATGCCACATCTTCTTGATCCAGTCATCTGTTTGTGGGCATTTGGGTTGTTTCCAGGTTTTACCTATTGTAAATAGTGCTCCAATAAACATGGGGGTACAGGTGTTCTTTTGAATCAATGTTTTTGTGTCCTTTGGGTAGATCCCTAGGAGTGGAATTGCTGGGTCTTATGCTAGCTCCATTTTTAGTAGACTGAGGAACCTCCAGACAGCTTTCCATAGTTGTTGGATCAGTTTGCACTCCCACCAGCAATGTAGGAGAGTTCCTTTTTCACCACATCCTCGCCAACATTTGTTGTTGCTTGTTTTTTTTATGTGCCATTCTCACTGGTGTAAGGTGGTATCTCAGTGTGGTTTTGATTTGCATTTCCCTGATTATAAGGGATGTTGAACATTTTTTCATATGCCTGTTGGCCATTTGCATTTCCTCTTTGGAGAAATGTCTTTTAACTTCTTCTGCCCTTTCTTGACTGGATTGTTTATTTTGTTTTTGTTGAGTCGTGTGAGTTCTTTGTATATCTTTGTGATCAGTCCTTTATCAGCTGATTGGAGTGCAAGGATTTTTTCCCAATCAGTGAAGTGTCTCTCTGTTTTGGTTAATGTCTCTTTTGCTTTGCAGAAGGTTTTCAGTTTGATGTAATCCCAGGTGTTTATCTTTTTCTTGACTTTTTTTGCTTTGGGTGATGAGTCTTTAAAGATGTTATTGCGATGTACGTCTTGTAGTGTTTTACCTATGTTTTCTTCTATATATTTTATGGTTTCAGGTCTTATGTCCAGTTCTCTTATCCATTTTGAGTTGATTTTTGTGCATGGTGAGAAGTAGTGGTCTAGTTTCATTTTTGTGGATTATAGACAAGATTATAGTCTCTACCAAATTGCGGTCAAGCCAGTTCTTCACAATGCAGTCAAATGCATGGCTGGGCTGTAATATGAGTCTGACCACCAATCAGCCTGAGGGTGGCAGATAGATGCCAACAGGAGTTTATGCCCTACACCAATCATAAGGCTTTAGGTGTGTGTTTGCAGGAACTCCTGACCAGCTAGCAAAGAGAGATCAGTTTTAGTGTTGAGAAAATATGCACTCACATGAAAGCATACACACACACTCCCCACCATGTACAGCTGTTTCAATCCCCACCAAGTACATTCTTGTTGGTTCATAGAAGACTTAGGGACATCTTACAGACTTACATTATTTTTCTTTAAAGATTTATTTATTTTTATACAAGTACCGGGGTACAGGCCAGATGCGCAGGAGGGTGAGAGGATTCACCAGAGACAAAGCAGGGAACAGAACAGGCAGACTGAAGAAATACACTGCTGAGGGGAGCAGTGGGCGAGACAGGAGAGGTCTGCTTCGTCATGTGGGATTCTCGCCCGCCGGTCAGGATCGAACCCATGCTGCAGAGGCTGCGGACAGTTTCACAGTGTGGCACTCAACCACCTGTGCCAACAGGGAGGCCCCAGACTTACATTATTAACTCTCACCCATCGATTTTATTCAGCTCAGTAAATATATACCTACCAAATTCCAGTAATTCTGCTTTACAGTTTGCTAGTGTCTTACTGAGCTTTTGGGAACAGGAAGTGATCTGTCTTTATTTTGTTTTCTCTGAGGGTGCAGTGCCAAGGCAAGGGAGTCCTTATACCTGGCACGAAGCTTATCGAGACCAAAAGTACCTAAGTGACCAGCATCATGAAAAACAGAGCAGTCCTTCTGGAACAAACAGTGAAACCCAGCCCCAGTAAGTGTGAGAGGGGAGGCTGGTTTAATGTGCTTCAGCCCAACTCAAACTTTGTTAAGCAAATTATGGCATCTGGTGCTGGTCCCACATTTTGGAAGCCCTTTTGCCTTTGTTCTGGCCACAGGGATGTGGGAGTAGCCCAGGATGACCTGCGCCTGGTGTTAACAGAGCATTGGGTGGACAGATTCTTAACTCTGAGAGGCAGTGCTCAAATCTGGCTAGACTGAGTCCTATGAGGTCCATCCTAGGAGAAGACCTAACTTCTATGTGGGCCTCAGAACAGATGTGGCCTTGCAAAAGTCCTCATGATTGGTTCTTGCTGGGGGCTGGGATGAGTCTCCTCAGCTCACCCCTGTACCCAGAGTATAGAATCCTCTGGAATCAGGCAGAATAGAGAAGAGACTTTTGTGCAAGCATCAGTCCTGGCGCCCTGAGGCTTGGCGCCTGTACCCTGGAACTCATCAATTCAAGTGTTCTAATTTAGGCCATTCCAGAATGTCTGGCTACAGGCCCTTCTCTGCAGGGTCCAGGGCACTTCTGGTAACTGCACTAGAGGATCCAGGAGCCCCTATTTTGCTGGTTTTGATTGTCTGAGGTGGCCAATGGAGGACAATGCTTTTCTTCATGGCACACGGTTGACCTGATAGCTAACCATGATTTGAAGCAGAACAGCCTCCAGCTCAGTGCAGGCAGCCTTGTTTCCCTGGGGCCCCCCTCTCACTCCCTGCTGTCATTTTGCTACAGATCTAAGAGTCGGAACCCTTATAAAGACAGTCCTGCTTCTCACTCTGGACAGGAGAAGCCTGGGGACCTGTTTCCTGAGAATCTGAAAACTGGGGCCCAAAAGAAGGTAATCTGATGTGACCAGGGCTGGTGGCCTGTGAGAGCTGACACTGTCAGCAGTGGAGGCACAGCCTGTGGAGGTGGGGTCTCCAGTTATCTGAAGGATCCCCTTCCTCCGGGCAGGGCTTCAGTACCTCCTTCTTTCCCTGCCCTCCTGTTTCAGACATGCAGGTCTGGGGCCCTGATCTGACTCTTCTGCATTTTTGCCAAACTGGCTGAATCAAGGAAATGCCACATGAGTGACTTCAAAGTGGGAAAGGGAAAGAGGCTGCCACCAGTGTCCCAGGGACTAGCAATTTGGTTTATCCAAGAAGTGAGAATTTGCTAGAATCTTTTAATTCAGGTCTGAAAAGCAGACCTTGAAACCTTTCTGTACTCATCCATCTCTTAAAATTTTACTGTGTATACAAGCTGGGCCACAACATGGGAACTCTTAAATTACTTTAAGCAAACATTTTATTTTAGCTTTATGGAAAAGTTGTAAAGATCCTCTAGACACCAGCTCTTAATTTTTGACAGTCTTGTATTAATTCTGTTTCCCTGATTAGACTTTTTTTTTTTTAGGTGTATAGTTGCTTCTGTATACCTAATGCTTAACAGAGAAGGGCTCTGTTAACTAATAACGATAACAGCCGCGATGCACATGTAGAACACTTGACTATGTACAAAGAGCTTTGGCATCATTGTTTTCTTTGCATTTTTCCAGCATGTAAGTCTGTGAATGTCTTGTGCCAGTGTCTATAGCTCATAGTGCCTGGAGCTCAGTAGGTGTTCATGAGTTGGTGAATGAATGCACGAGTAAGCGCTTACTCTGTAGGGCAGATATGAGATCCATATTACAGATGAGGGTGAGGAGCCCAAATTACCCATGTCTCTGTCCAAAGTCACAGAAGCTAGGAAATGAGAAAGTTGGGATTTGAATTCAAGGCCCCTGACCCCAGGGTCTGCCCTTTTTCCATGAGGTCATAATGCATTCTTCAGCAAATACGTGTCAATTGAGTTATCTGTTCTTTTCCCTTTTGTTTTTAAATTGAGGTCATGTTGGTTTACACTGTGGTTTGTATTTTGAAAATGTAGGATCCCCCTTTCAGGTGTAGTTACCATAGTGCACCCACCTTCAAAGCAGCCATTGTCTACCACCATAGTCCATTGTGCTCCTTCCTTACTTCTTACTCCTTCCTTCTTCCTCCCCTGCTGGATGCCTCAGTTCTATAGTTAGCTTTCAAGGGTTAGCTTTTGAGTTTGTCATCATCTAAGTCTTTGTTTGGTTTCTCTATATTCCACATATAAGTGATACGATTCAGTGTTTGTCTTTCTCATTCTGACTTATTTCACTTAGCATAATCTCTGTAGGCTCCAGATGGCATGAGTTCATCTTTTTGATTGCTGAGTAGTATTCCATTGTGTTTCTACACCACATTTTCACGATCCACTTACTTGATTTTGGGCTCTTCTTTTCCTATCATTGTACCTATATTCACTTAATTATTTGAAAGTTTGGAGTTTTTTGCACGGAAGGAACATTTGGGAGGAACAATTCTCTGAAGCTGCTTCTGCTTCTTTCCAAGTGTTTACATGCTGTTTAACTTGTAGCTATCGATGACCAGGGAGTCCAACCTCCTTCAGCAGCAGGAGTCTGGTCTCAGCTCCAGCAGTTATGAGCTTAGTCAGTACATGGCAGATGCCACAGAGCCACCTGGGCCCATGACTTCAACAGCTTGGAGTCCAATTCAGGCTGGTGAGTACTGAAATTGTCAAAGGAATTGCTTGAGTCTGATGCGATGTGGGTTGAGTGGCAAGTCTCTTGGGAAGTCACCCTTTCCCAATATTTCCAAACTTGGATTGTTATCTACCCCATTTTCCTATGTAGCTCCCCTGGACAAAAAGCCAGCATTGGCTCCATCTTTTCTCTTGCAATGGAAATTGCATCATAGGTGATTCTTTGAAGGGAACACTGCCTCCAGCTATCATCAGGCTCTGAGAGATTTAGAGATTAGAGATTTAGACTTCAGAGATGCTCTCAACAACAGGTAAAAAGTGGATACTGGAGTAAAAGGCCAGTAAAGCAAAGACAGACACACAGCATAATTGTGTTTGGATGTAAGACTTGTGTGAGTTCTGGGGCTACAAAAGATCTCCCACTGAGAACTGGGCCTGGTACATTATCATTGGACCAAACCCTCAAATTCTTGCATGAAATTGTGACATACTCTCAGAGGCCTAAATCTGACTTGGAGGGGGTCATCTTCTAATCAGGTAGCTCACTCAGAGTCTTATCTTGGTCCCCGGTAGAATTTGTACAGAAATGTGTCTGTGGCATATTTCTAAAGTAAGGAAGGGTATGGCAGTAATGCTAACAGTGCCCATCTGTGTGTGTTGGTCAGAGGATGTCTCCACAGGAGGTCCCAAGACACCCATGAAGTTCTACATCCCTCATGTGCCTGTGAGTTTTGGCCCAGGTGGTCAGCTAGTACGTGTGGGTCCCAGCTCTCCCAGAGATGGACAAACAGCCCTTGTTGAACTGCACAGCATGGAGGTAAACAAGATCCTGTGTTCCTGAATGCAGCCCGCTGTTTCCCAACTCCTCTTAACATACTTCTTCTGCTTTCCTTTTGCCTGAGACTGGGCATCCTCAGGTGTGGTGTGCACCTGTGGTGATTGGTGTGTGTATGCAGGAAGGCAGGGCTTAGGTAGGAGGCAGGGGTGGGGGAGCTCTGTTTTGAAAAGAGTGGCCAAAGTCACTTTTCCCCTGAGATTTTATTGGGTTATTTTCAGTATTGGAGAACTCACTTTTGTCCTTCTGCCTTCTCTATGAGGCACTGTGCCATATTCCAGGACCTGGCTCTGGTTTCTGATATTGGACTTGGCTGAAAGGGGCATTGGTTTGAATAGTCTAGAAGACCAAATCTGTGTTTTCATTTCAGGTTATTCTTAATGACTCTGAGGAACAAGAAGAAATGAGGGCCTTCTCAGGACCCTTAATCAGGTAAATTACCATAAGAGTTGCCGAGTAAAGTCTTTTGAAACCTAGAGAATCTTTCTGCCCAGATCAGCAATCTGGGGATTTGTTCTTGGCTGCCTTGAAAGAAAATTTCTATCCCCATTTAAGTAGAATTCTCTGTGCTACAAGACAGAATCAGATGTGGCCTGAGTCATTTTGACAAGAATTTGATCGTTGAAGGGCAAAAGAAAAATTAACTTAAAAGGTTTAAAAATCTGAAATCACTTCTGGTTCACAGAAGCAACATGATAGGAGGTTTTAGAGTTCTGTGTACCTAATAGATAGTAGGGAAAAGTTGGAGCACAGCCTGGGAAATCATGGACAAGTGGATCATAGTAGGGGGGAAAAATTGCCTTTTTCTGGAGAGGCAGAGATTATGGCCGGCTTCTGAGATATGGGCAATGTGCAAGTCTGCCCTCTGCAGGCTTGAGCTAGAACTGCTTTTAAATTCCTGGTCATGTTTCTGAGAAATATCCAGGGCGCCCCCTGTTGTAGAGAGGGTCTTGGCTGGTGTCTGAGGACCTGGATTCCAGACCCAGGCATCCTACTGGCTAGAGGTGCCCGGTGGACTGAGGTGCTGGGGTGGACTGTTCACTCAGTACCTCCTGAACTTCCTTTTAAGAACATTGCTATTGATTATTCCTACTCAGGTGGTAACTATGAGATACAAATGAGATATGTATGTGGAAATCCTTCAAATATCCTTATTGTTAAATAAATGCATTTTCCCGAATCTCCCCTTCTAAGAAAATCCCTATATGGCTTTTTGACAGCAACCTCAATTAAAAGTATGAGTTGTCATAGCAGGAATTTAGAAAACCTAAATAAGGGACCAGGAAAAAGACTAATTAATACAAAGTAAATATCAAAATCAACAAGCAACTATAAACCAGAGACACACTGGGGGTAGGGAGGGGTGGGGAGAGGAAGGACTAGGATCAAAATAAGGGGGGGTGCAATTGTATGGGGAATATAACCAAAATGAAAATGCATACATTGTGCAAAAATGAAAAATGATGTAAGAATTATATAAAATAAAATATTAAAAAAATATGAGTTGTTTCTATTTCTTACAGGCAGATAGACAGATGTAGTTTAAACCCAGGCTTGTGTGAAGCCAAATATTGGGTTCTTACCTCATACCCTCGGCAGCCATCTCCGCCTCTGAGACTCAGTTTTGTCATCTGTAAAATGGAAGGGGTGGGTAGGAGAGAATCTCTGACGTCCTTTTCAGTCAGACTTCTCAGCCAGCCTGGACTCCCTCACACTATAGGAGCCTGCAGGTCCTATGGGGGCAGATGCTGCCAGCTCACTTGGCCTCTTGAACTTTCTCCAAAGGGAGGATGTACACAAGGTGGATATCATGACCTTTTGCCAGCAGAAAGCAGCTCAGAGCCGCAAATCTGGGACACCGAGGAGCAAAGACTCGGCCTTACTGTGGCAACTGTTGGTTCTCCTTTGTCGGCAGAATGGGGTGAGCATGGCCGCTCTTGGGGTAGGTTGGTGTTGGCTGGGTTGAAATTTAAGTCTTCCGGGATAGATAAGATTTGGCTTATGGCATGATTATAAAAGGCAATGTTAAAGAAGCAACCAGCGACCTAAGAGAGATAAATTGCTGAACCTTCTTAACGCTAACCCTTTCTGAGCCCTTCTCTCCTGGCTGGGGGTTAGGGTCAAGTTCTTGGGCGGCTGCACCAGCTAGGTAATACGCCTATGAGCGTGTGCACATTTCTGGTAAGCTTTATGGCTCCTGACAGGCAGAAAATAATAATGAGAACGAATATGAAGTTTTCAATACACCCATCCAAGAGAGGACTGCCTTGTGTGGCACGACTGGGGTCCTCATGAAAAAGGCAAAAGCTCAGCCAAGGCTACCAGCTTGGTAGGGTTCACTCTCAGGATGCTCTCTTTGCCTTGCAGTCTATGGTGGGGTCAGACATTGCGGAGCTGCTGATGCAAGACTGCCAGAAGCTGCAGAAGTACAAGAGGCAGACCCCGGTGGCGAACCTCATCAACCTGACCGATGAGGACTGGCCGTTGATGAGCTCCGGGACCCCAAACCTGCTCACTGGGGAGATCCCCCCCAGCGTGGAGACGCCTGCTCAGATAGTGGAGAAATTCACCAAACTGCTCTACTTTGGAAGAAAGAAGGCAAGTGTGACCCCTTCATGCTGAATTTTAAAAGCAATCCCCATTCACATCATTATCCCTCCCCAAAGATGAGTAATAAATGCTTATTTATAGCACTTAAGTTCACAAGGTACAAAGAAGAAAACAAAAGCACCCATAGCCCTACCATTAAAAGATAACACCCTGTTAACATTTGATGTGTTAACTTGTTGCATTTTCCTATCCTTGTCTTTGCAGGAAAATACAAAAATCTAATTAAATTACTGTACATTTATTTATATTTATATATAGTATATATAAAATATATAGTGTATATATACATATATAGTCACTATATAAGAGCCACAATTTCACTTGTGATTCATTTTTTCCCACATTATTAAGCACCACTACTTCAAAGGCATTGAACCCAGGGGGATACAGACATAAACCAGGGACGATCTCTTCCCCTTTTCTATATGCAGATGTCACATAACCTGCATTATTTCATTTATATTCGTAGGAATTCTGTAAGTTAAGTTTTAGTCTTGTTCTATGTGTTTGCAGATGAGGAAAGTTAGTAAGTGATAGAATCAGAGTTTAGATCTCAGCACCTGAAGCCTGAGCTTTGGCTTCTGACCATCCACCACACCAGCAGTCACACCTTGACGCAAAGGTAAGTGAGTGATACATAGAGAGCTATGGGAGTTCAAAGTGACTCGTGAGAAATACCAGAGTATCTTTAAGACCCTTATTACTACTTAGCTGGGGTCTTATTTTTGGAATTGGGTGAGATTGACATATTTGATATAAGCTCTTGTTCCCCCCCCCACTTATTCTTAAGTTATATAAGAGGAAATTTTTGAGTAAACTGATGATTCTCAACCAATTATTAGTAACTCCCTTAAAATTTTTATGAGTTGGTTTAAACATACAAAACCAGAGAAAGGTAATTTTTCACTTGTACAGGATATAGGGGTGAATTCCGTAACTGTGGCTATTCATATTTGTTCTCTCTTTAAATAAGATAACATGGCGGGAATGTTGGGGTGATTAAAGAAATTTTCATTGGGCAGTGGAATCACCTCACTATCACTTCCTATCCCCAAATCCTATCATTTTGGGGCATTAAGGAAATTATGAATGGCAGGTTAAAATCTTATATATAAATTAAACCCTTATTAAATATCTCCAAAAATTGAATGGAGAGGTGACGATGTGTGTATGTGTATGCACTAGAATTGCAGGTCTAACTCATCTCACCTGTTAATGTCATCTCACCTTGACACGAATTTGACATAACAAGGTACTTGCCAGTTAACAAGCAATTAATTTTAGTTTTGGCTGGGGTAGGTAAACTGGTCTGTATAGAATAGAACTCTCTATTCATGTGAGAGTTGGGGAAGGTGAACAGGGGAAGTTCTCTTCCATGTTGTCATTCAGGGACTCAGGATGTCAGCTCCTCTACCACCTCCAACATATAGTCTTTAAATCCTAGAAGCTCTTTGCTTGTTTTATATATATGTATATAATATATATTATATATTATACATATAATATATGTATATATAATATATTATATACTATATAATATATAATAATATAATATATAATATATACATATATAATAATATATAATATATGTGTATATTATAATATACATATATACACATATGATATGATATCATACCATATATACACATCATATCATATCATATATACCCTCTCTATTATTTATGTATTATTTATCCAGCCAGTCTGGTGGGGGAAAGGCCATGGAGGATAGGATGGGGGTGAGTTGGTTTATAGGCCCAACTCCAAAGGGCACATATCATTTCCATTCTTGTTCCCTGGCTTAGGATTCAGTCACATCCAATTGCAAGAATATGGGAAAAAGTAGTTCAACTCCTTGTCCAGGAAAGAGAGCATGAACTTTGGTGAGGAAATTAGTAGTCTCTAACATAGTTGTTATTTTATTATTTGTCAGTTTATTATTTTATTTCTATAAGTATTTATTATGATATAGTTGCTGTTCTTATAAATAATTTCAATTCACATATTGGTGTATCCCATTCTTTAAAAAAAATTAAATGTTTATTTTATTGAGGTGATGTCGATTTACATCACTGGATGTTTGGTGGGGGGATAGGTTCGTATCTCTTCAAATGTATTGTACTGCACCATTTCCATCACCTAGGCACCCATAATCTTCCATCATAGCCCCATCCCGACCTGTTTCCCCTCTACCTCTCTCCTGATCATCACAATTCTATAGTTAGATTTCTATGAGTTTGTTTTGGTCTGGATACCATCTTGCTCCTTGTAATTTGAAACTCAAACCTTAGAATAAGGTACTTCTCTCATTTCTGGTCCTTAGGTTCATAAAAGCGTTGTGTGACTTTTGCTAAAGAGATCGGACTAACTGGAAACTATGTCTGAGAAGGAGCTAATGAAATAGCACAATGGATTTTCATATAGTGAAGGCTGGAGAAGGGACAACTTAGAAATGTGTGCCAGTGAAAGCCTATTTCCCCACTAATCCCTTTTCACATGCCAGTGTGAGGCTCTGGGTCTTCCTGGGAGCCCCGCCTTCCCTGCTCCATGTGCAGTGGTACTAGGCACAGTCCTTTGTTGTTGCCACATTCAACATTGAATGTGATGCTTTGTTCCAGGAAGCCTTGGAGTGGGCCATGAAGAACCATTTGTGGGGCCATGCTTTGTTCCTATCCAGCAAGATGGACCCAAGGACCTATAACTGGGTGATGAGTGGGTGAGTTGGGGACTTGAAAGGAGACCAAAGAAGGAGAGAGGCTGCCCCACCAGAGGAGGGGGTGAGGGTGTGAAGAAATGCAAGATGCAGTGAGAAGTCCCATGCCCTAAGCATCTTTCCAATTTCTCTTTTCTGAGCTGGAAATAGCATTTTTCTTCTCCAGGTTCTTATCCCCTAGACTCAGGCATGTTCTTGCTACCAGATAAGTTGAAAAAAACATGAGTAATGTTTCCCTGGGACATAGTTTCCAAAGATTAAGTTTCTATACTGCAGCAGCCTTCTCTCTTTGGGAGGGCTGCTCTAAACAGTTCCATCAACAAGGAATTAGGCAATCACTTAAGGTTAACTGACACAGCCTTGGGACTGAGCGTTAGTAATTGTCTACTACTTAGTCTTGCAGGGAGCGTGTGGCTGCTGAGAAGTTGGTAGGGATACGGGGCAGCAGGAGCTGGAGCTGCATTGGAGAAGGAGTTTATAGGCCTGGAAATTGGATCCAAAGACATGTCCAGTGCAGTGGGAGGTTGTCAAGAGTGTAGGGATGCATGCAGTCAGTAATCATAGGCACACCAAGAGCCAGGTGCCATGAAGGCCAGGAAGAATGCCCAAACTAGGAGGAGAGAGAAATATAGGTGGGATTTTAGAGCAAGTGTGATGGAACAGCAAAAAAGAATGAGAATCAAATGAAGGTTAAGAAGAAGGTCACCTCCACTTTAAGCTCTGTGGGGCTAACGGGGCCCACTCTACCAAGAGTCCATTCTTCAAAATGGCCTCTGTTGAGTCTCTTTACTACTCTAACCCTGAGTCTTCCCAGGGATGAGCAACACCACTATATGCTTCGTTATATTCAGAGATGGGAATGGTGAGGAGCACTGGTGTTTGATTATGATAAGCACTCTGAGCTCCCAAGGCAAAAGTGCTATGAAATAAAAGATGGTGTTCAGAGAGATGATTTTCCTTTGGGTTTTGGAAACGAACAACCCACAACCCCACATTTGAGCATACATCTCGGCTACAGATTTTTGCCTTGGGCCATTGATTTTTGATTGGGCCCAGTGAATTGTGAAAAATGTCTCTTACTGAGTGCGCTTAAATCTCAAATCAGTGATAGAGCTTATTATATCCTTGTTAGGCATATTCCATGCTTTGTTATCAGCAGGCTCTTTTCTGGTGCCTGTTCTACACCTCTTTGGTTACTGAAAATGGCTATTTAGTGCTTGTGAGTAAAACTACTACAGGTCCAGGCTAGATGAGCCAGAACAACAGCACTGAGAGCTGTGGGCTGAGTATGGAGCAGGGCCAAGAGAGAGAGAGTTCAGGGGGCTGTCAAGAAGGACCCTTAGAGAAGAGATTTGCCTGAGATGCTGGGGCCCTCTAAGGGTCTTCTAGATGTTGGGGGTCATCTCTGTGATAGAAGGCCTACAGAAACGTTACGCAAGAGTTGGAGAATCAGTGCCAAGGCACAGAAAGGATCTCCCAAGAATGAGATAAATTCGAGGTGTTCAGTGGAACAAAGATCCTGCCAATACCCTCCCTCCCTGCCTGGGAAATGAAAGAAGCAAAAAAGAAAAGCCCAATTTCCAGAAGGTGCTCCTGAAGTGAGAGGAGTCTCTGAGGCCCTGTGCCTCACGGGCAGTGGGTGAGGAGCGCTCATGGCTTGGTCCTCTGACAGGTGGTTGCCTCTCTCTGCAGCTTCACCAGCACACTGGCCCTCAACGACCCCCTGCAGACTCTCTTCCAGCTCATGTCCGGGAGGATCCCACAGGCAGCCACGGTACCTATGTGATGGGGCTCCTTGAACCCCAGCATCCTTGGGGATTGGGGGGTGGGTAATGCTCAGGAATGAGGTGATGGCTTTAAAGATGAAAAGTCACCCACCTTGGGCCTGGTCCTGCACTAAGCACTCTGTGCATATTATTTCATGTAACACACAGAGGTAGGAATGATACTCCCTATTCTGTAGATGTGAAAACTGTGTCATACAGGTTTGAAATGACTCAGGTCACAGCCCTAGGGAGTTGTGGAGGCAGGATCGGCCCAGGTCTGTCTGATTCCAAAGACCCAGCCCCATCCACACCACCATGGCTGTTCACTTGTCGTGCAGGGCAAGTGATTACATGTGATTACATGAGAAATGCTTAGCACAGGCAATGGTTTGTGGTCAGAGTGCGATAAATGAGAACTGCTATCATGATTGTCATTTGTTATCATCATCATCCTCATTCACACTGCAATTGCCTGGATAAAATGGAGCTGGATAGAGCATCTTTTGTTCCTGGTATAATTAAAAGACCAAATCATTGTGAACTGTTTTGATTGCCAAAACTTAGCTATCGCTGTCAATCTTCTCTTCTAGCCATTTTTCGTAACAGGGGGAAGACAGACTTTTCTTTTAATCACCTCTTTCCTCTGCTGGACTTTGTGTGTGTGTGGGGGGGGGCGCGAGGGGGGGTCACACCTACATGTAATTTGTAAAGTACAAACCAGGTGCCTCGAAGCTATGTGTTTTACATAACTATCTTATTTTATTATCAACAATATCTCTGTTCGGTGGAAATGATGCTCTCTAATTAAGAGATGAGGAAACAAAGGTTCAAAGACGTGAAGAAACTTGCTTAAACTCACACAGTTTGTTAAGAGGCAGGACTCGGGAAAATCCAAGGTCCTTGTTGTTTCCATGACATTATTCTAGTTCTTTATTGATATTTCCAGTCTAGAAATTTCCCTTCATTCAGGAAAAGGGTGATCCTAGGCCAGAGGATGTGCTGAAAGTGCCCTTTGTGTAGGACTTTTGCCAGAGTTCACATTTCTGCGAATACTCTCCTGCCCCCTGGTGGCATCATATTGACAGTGCAGGGGCAGCAGAGGGAGGAGGCACATTCCTCAGGCTGGAAGAAAAAGAATGAGGATTGGGTGCTGGCTGGGCCACTTGGCTTAGTTCCCTCTTTCTTCCAGTGGTTATAGGAATTAACACTTCACAGCGTTGTTGAGATGAAATAAGTGATGCACAGGGAAGGGTTTTGTAGAACCAGAGCACAGCACTGGGGATGATAATAAGGAACCCAACAGACTAGTGTGGACTCTTCTCCTTGTGAGTCCAGGATGATTGACCTTCATTATAGTTTCCTGAGGGTTTCCCCCCCAAACCCTTAGGTATGGGGAGTTTTGGCCCTAATTATTACGTTTGGAGGTAACTGGATGAAATCTGAAAATTAGTAAGTGATTTTATTTATCTGTCATTTTATTTATCTGTCTCCCAGTACCTGCTGTGTGTCTGTATGTGTGTACATGTGTGTGTGTCTCTGTCTATCTGCTTGCCCATTCTTCTAGGACTTTTGCTTTCTTTTAAATCTTTTTTATTTTTTATTTTTTTATACAATATTTGCTTCCCCCCACCCCCTCAGATTGAGTCCCCATAGAAATTTCCTTCCCCAAGGCACCTGTGCACCATCACCACAGTCCCCTGTGCTCCTCCCTCCCTCCCCCTGACCCCTCTCCCTCCTCCTCCCCTGCAGGATGTCTCTGGTTTATAATTGTATGTTTTTGCTTTGCTGTGTTTTCTGCTGTGTTGTTATTTTTTTTTTACACTGATGTCTTATTTGGTTCCCCTGTATTCTTGTTATAAGTGAAACCATCTGATATTTTTCTTTTTCCTTCTGGCTTATTTCACTGAGCATAATTCCTTCTAGCTCCATCCACATTGCTGCAAATGGCATGAGTTTATCTTTTTTGACTGCTGAATAATATTCCATTGCGTACATGTACCACATCTTCTTGATCCAGAAAATAAAGGTAAAACACTACAAGACATACATCTCAGAAACATCTTTAAAGACTCATCACCCAAAGCAGTGATAGTGAAGGCAAAGACTTTTGCTTTTTTAAAAAAGATAATGCTAAATCACTAACTAGCCACATTGCAGACAGTATCACAGGCCTCACCCAAATGCCCCTAAACCAGGAAACAACAACCTTCTTTACCTACCTTTGGCCAGTGCTATTTGGTAAATCTTTACTTTTGCTGCTTTTCAGTGTTGTGGGGACAAACAGTGGGGAGACTGGAGGCCTCACTTGGCCGTGATTCTGTCAAACCAGGGTGGTGACTCGGAGCTGCATCAGCGCGCCATTGTCACCATGGGGGACACGCTGGGTAAGCGGACATCATTACCATCCACGCCTCTCCTCCAGGGACCTCAGGGCTAGCTCTGAACATCCTTTATTTCATCTCTTAGGTTCTGTGGGGTCCTGAGCCTCTGCCTCAGGCCTCTCTATGACCCACAGGGCTTAATTTTGGGGACAGAAACTCCAGGGAACAGAGTTTCCTTATTTCTCAGAATTTCTGCTGCTAGGCAGCGCAGGCCAGGCCCCTGACTCTGGGTTACTCCTGCCATAGGAGGTGCCTCTGGGTTTTCTCTCCAATCCTGGTCAGATTCCCCTGAAGGTAGAAATAGCACAGAGCACCTCATCTGTAACTGTGAGTCCTGCAGCGACCCCACTCAATCACACAGGAAATTCTATTTTGTCCCGAACTACCCTGGGTAATTGTGCAGTCTTTATGTCTATCATCTCTCAGTCAACGCAGCCTTATAAACACTTAGAAGCTATCGAATGTTCCAGATCAGTGGCTCTCAAATTTGGTCAAGGGGCAGAACATGAAGCAATCCCAGTGTTCTTTGTGAAACTCTGTGAAATATTGCTCTATTCAACTTGAAATAGCCATGTGTAAGACTGTGCCAAGTCAGACAGCAGACAGTTCAGTGCACAGGTGCAAAGGGAGTAGCATTTGGAGACCAGACCCTTTTTGGGTGCTTGATACCATGCTAGGTCCCTTACCTGCTCAGATTAATCCAATTTTGAGGTAATAGAAAATGTATGAGAGGATATTTTAAAAGTGTGCACAATTTGGTAATTAATGTGATTTTTATGAGCTCTGGGAAAGTCTTCTATTGTTTGATTTTATCAGGGGCAGCACTAGTGCCCCCAGAAGTCAAGTTTAAAGATGGCTACTCCCAACAGTCAGGTGTAGGCCTTGCTGTTCACCCCTAGGCGGGACTGAAATGCTCAGAAAAGTCCAAATAAAAAAATCATTAGGCATATGTGAAATAGTGCTTCATCCTGACTGAAGAGAATTGAAATGCAATGTTAGAGGCCAAAAAATGCCAGTGGATGAAGGAGAGGGGTTTGGGGTGAGGGTTCTGGAGTCTGTGACTCAGCTGTGGGACATCTACTCCTTTATCTCCTGAGGCTTCTCCCCTCTGACCTCCGAGCCCACTCTTCCAAGTTTCTCCCAACCCTCCCAGATGATGGGGGTGCCTGGGGATGTCCTATGACTGGGACTGTTTTCCTCCTCCGGCAGCTGGGAAGGGGCTGGTGGAAGCTGCTCACTTCTGCTACCTCATGGCTCACGTGCCCTTCAGCTACTACACGGTGAAGACAGACCATCTGGCCTTGGTGGGCAGCAGCCACAGGTACAAGCTCTTCTGGGGTAAGGAGAAAGGGAGGGACATTTTCTAGGCATTGTTTTAGCTCTTGCTGGGTTTTGTGGCTCCATCTTCCATTTTCTGGTGCGAAGGCCGGCGACCACGCCTTCCCTGAGTGAAGAGATGCCCAGTGGGTGCCGCATCTCACCACCAGGGGGCCTCACAGGTCCTGCTGGAGAAACTGCCAGAGGTGCATTTGAGGTGTATTGTGCCCTCTTGGCCACATAGTGGCGCCCTGGCTCCATGGCCAGAGACTCACAAACTAGTGTGAGTACTGAGGCTTGTGACAGGCTGCCCTGGGGCTCTTCTTAGAGCCTGCACTGAACAAAACTGGAAAGTGGATGTATATGGTTAGCCCCTACACCCATACAAGGACTCTGGGCACAACCTACTCAAAATTCTGCCTGTCACTTCTTCTCTGTTGGCCATAACATTGTGCTTTACACACAGTGGGACCTTCCTCTGTGCTTAGAAGTGAAAATATGCACAAAAAAATCCTGTTTGCTTCCTGTTTTCTGTGCTCCTGATCTTGGCCTCCTCCCATAGTAGTTAAGAGATCCCAAGTTCTTACATTGTGTGTTGTATATGCAGATATACTCTATGAAGAAGCCATACTTTTAATCTTCACTTTAAAAAAAGTTTTATTTATGCATACAAGAGCTGGGGTACAGGCCAGAGATGTGGGGGGTGAGAGGATTCACCAGAGACAGAGAGGGGAACAGAACAGGCAGATTGACTGAAGTACACTGCTGAGGGGAGCAGCGGGCGAGTCAGGAGAGGTCTGCTGCGCCATGTGGGTTGCTCCCTGGCCAGCCGGGGGATCGAACTTGTGCTGCAGAGACTGCGGACAGCTTCATAGGTTGTGTCTTAACCTCTTGTGCCACCTGGGCGGCCCCAAACAACTTTTCTAAGACAGTATAGTTAGTATGGGGTCACCTTGCTTTGAACTATTGCACTAAGCTGCCTACCACTGTCCAAAGAACCATCTCTGAGGACCTTGGTCTCTGGTAGCTCATGCTTCACTTGTCAAAGAAGCCCATGTGCACCAATGTGACAGTCATTATCTCCCTCCTGTTTGTACTGTAAGAGGATATTTCTGGAGTCATAGCTCTGGTGACTATGGTTCAAACACAATGACAAGCTGCTGAGTTGGGATTTAGGGCACCTGAGGATTCTGATAGCCCCTGGAATCTCATTTGCTTGGATTGCTTCCTTATTGGCTGAATGAACATCCAGCACAAGGACTTCATTTGACTTTTGGTTCAGCAGTCGCCCTCCTGTCCTCTGCTGTGCCTTCTCTTTGCTGTGCTACAGCGTACACCCTTCTCTTTTGGGCTATTTTGCTCAGGCTCAGCATGGCTCTTCCCAGAGGTTTGTAGGGCACTGAGGTTACCTTGCAGATGTTGAACAGGAGTGTCCAGTACCCCAGAGCTGGCATGGAGAGAAGCTTGCCTAAAGTTACCCTCCAGCAATGAAAGTGGGGGACACCCTACTTTCAGTTTCTGCTCCCAGTAGAAATTGGGAGCACAGGAGCTACTCTGTTCTTTCCCAACCTCCTGATATGGACAAAGAGGAGGCAGAACTTGGACTCTGGATTATCTTTCAGCCCTGGGAAAGAAACTGCACAAATAAACACAATTGGTGTTGGACTATCTCCTGGGATTTCACCCCCTGTTAAGACCCCCACAAAACCCGTCAATCTCTTTTGTTATTATTCCCTGGTTTTAGTCAAGAGTTTTTGACATTTGCAACCACGGAGGCAATCCAGAGGACGGAGATCTTCGAGTATTGTCAGATGCTGGGCCGCCCCAAATCCTTCATCCCTTCTTTCCAGGTAACTGAACCACACAAGGCCTCCACCTCAGCTATATCGGCCTCCACCTCAGCTATATCGGCAGCTGTGGCAGCTGGATTTTCAGCTTTGCTTTTACATGTAGTACCTGAAAGTTTCCTCATTAGCTTGAGAATGGGACGGGTTAGCATTTCGTTTTGGTTCTCGAAAGGTCTGCATTTTTAAGATATGCAAGGAAAACACTGCAGAGGCCTCTCTGCTGGAGGCTCAGCCTCACTGACTCCAATGTGGCCATCAGAGCCACAGGCTCTGCAGCTCCTTCTGCTTGTCTGTCTCTCCCCAAAAGCTCTATCTTCTCAGCTCCTGCAGCTGTCCTACTGGCCATGGGTCCACCCCAGGGCCTGCTCACCTTCTCTCTCTCCTTCTGGGCTACTTCTCCTGTCTCTTTTGGATGTTTCTCTTGTCTCAATCTGGAATTTCCTCCCTTCTCTGTCCTTGGCCTTCTTCCCCTCTGTTCTTCTTCCCCTCGGGGCTGTAGCTGTGCAGCTGGCGTCCACATCACAGTCTCTTCTTGATGACGGAATTCTCTACCTAAGGCCCAGTTGTCACCCTAAGTTCCCAAGGACTACTTCTTGGATCGAGACTACACACAGCAACAATGCACAACACATACACACCCCAACAGGAAGCACAAGACAGACACAATGAATGCACTACTTTATGGAGAGAAGAGAGCCAATGAGTATTTTCTTCAAGGTATTTACAAACACTTCACCTTCTCCAACAAATCTTTGTACAATCAGGGCAAACATTAGTCTCTTTCTTTGCTTTCTGTCTTTGGGCCTGAGCATAATGAGATCAGTGAGTTAGAGAGATTTGCATTGTGCTCCATGTTGTTAGTGCATTATGTAAGGCATGCGCACCCTCCCTTTTACAAAAGAGGAAACTGAGGTTCAGAGGAGTTGACATGACTCACATCTCCAGAATGCCATTTGTTCTAAATACTTTCATAGATTATTTCATTTAATTTTTATGAGAACCAAGGCAGTTGGTGGATAATATTATTATTATCTGCATATTTTAATGAAGAAGCTGAGGCACAGAGGCAACTAGCACAATGTTCTACATCCAACATGGAGCTGGGATTTGAGCTTGGGTCTCTCTGACTCCCAAGCCCTCACATTCTTTCTGACCCTGTCACTGTGCTTCTGTATCTATCTGTACTCTGCCATGGGCTGTAAGCAAGCTCTATGGCCTCTTTTTGTTTTTTTATATATGCTTTCCCACCCACCCCCGCTGGTATCTGGTCCTGTGCCTCACACCCGTACAAACATCAGCCTTTCCAGAGTGCCTGATAAATAAGTAGTTCGGTGCATTTCCCTGGTGATCGGGGTCAAGGGAGATGGGCCTGCTGTGGCTTCCATCCCTGTCTCTGGAATGCAGGACCCACAAGCTGGGCTTGGAATTGTGTCTACACGCAGATAAAACGCCCCTCATGGCACAAGGCCCTCCTTGCTATTTGGCTGCCAGAGTTAGCGGAAGCTGGCAATCAGCTGACTTCCAAGAAGTCTTATCTACATTTCTCTGTCTGGTTCTCTCCCTTCCTGGACAGATAAGTAACTGGCCCTATTTCTCTTCACAGGTGTATAAACTCCTTTATGCTTCACGGCTGGCAGATTACGGCCTGGCATCCCAGGCCCTGCATTACTGTGAAGCCATTGGCACAGCCCTCCTTAGCCAGGAAGAGAGCAGTCACCCTGTGCTATTAGTGGAACTCATCAAGGTGAGCGTCTCAAAGGTTCTCTGCAGGTGTTTTATCTTCCATGTTCAGAGGAAGCTATTCTAAAGCAGCTTAGACTCCCCATTTCATCTTCGTTGGACATGTTGTAAAATCGGGCCCACGGCTGTCTTTGACCATGCTTGCATGCCCAGATATGATAAGCAGAGGCTTGACACCTCACAAAGAGAGATGCAATGGGTGGGGGAGCTAGGGGACTGGAAACCAGGTGTATGTTTACACAAGAAATCCATTCCTGCATCTGCTTTTCTGGTACAGTAAATTTGTGTATTACGGCAAACCATTCTCATGATAAAAATCTGTGCTCGGGAAATCTATTTTAGTGATTAAAACAGGATATTATCCTTATTGAAATATTTTTAAAGGCATGGAATAGTTATCACATGTGGGATGCATGTTTTTTTAATATTTTATTTTATATAATTCTGACATCATTTTTCATCTTTGCACGATGTATGCATTTTCATTGTGGTTATATTCCCCATACAATTGCACCCCCCCCCCCATTTTGACTCTAGTCCGTCCTTTCCCTGCCCCTCCCTCTCCCCCTGTAGTGTGTCTCTGGTTTATAGTTGCTTGTTGATTTTGATTTTTACTTTGTATTGATTCGTCTTTTTCCTGGTCCCTTATTTAAGTTTTCTAAATTCCTGCTATGAGTGAGACCATCCAGTATTTTTCTTTTTCTTTCTACCTTATTTCGCTGAGCATGATCCCTTCCAGCGCCATCCATGTTGCTGCAAATTGCATGTGTTTATCTTTTTTGAATGCTGAGTAATATTCCATGGTGTATATGTACCACATCTTCTTGATCCAGTTATCTATTTTTGGGCATTTGGGTTGTTTCCAAAGCTTAGCTATTGTAAACAGTGCTGCTATAAACATAGGGGTACAGGTGCTCTTTGGAATTGATGTTTCTGTGTCATTTGGGAAATACCTAGGAGTGGAATTGCTGGATCATATGGAAGCTCTATGTTTAGTAGGTCAAGAAATCTCCAAACAGCTCTCCATAGTGGTTGGACCAGTTTGCACTCTGTGGGATGCATGTTAAAAAGAAAACAACATATCAACCTTAGATTCTTGGGGAAGAAAACAATCCAGCAAATAGTTGTCCCAATTAATTGAAGAAAAATCCATTTGATGGAGAGTACTACTGTCAATTTTAGTTTTGTTTTAGACAAGGCCCAAGTGATGGGGTTTGTAATCAGACAACTCTCCGAGGTTGAGTCCTCCTATCTTAAAATTTCCGCCAATAGGATGCTAGTTGTAGGGAACTTAGGGACCCGGAATAGGGTAGTAAAAAGTTTGGGGACTACAGTGGAATCCAAAAAACGATCCCTTGACCAGCAGTGTGGGCATCACCTGGGAGCTTGTTCGAAATGCAGAATCTCAGACTTCCGGAATCAGAATTAGCATTTGAACAAGGTCCCTCCCAGGGATTCCTGTGTGCACTGAAGTTTAGAAGGGCTAATACAGAGCTATGCAGAAGAAATAAAACCAGGTGACACAGTTTCTCATATTTTATTTCGTATCTAACACCACATTGAGTTATTTATGTACAATTTTGGGAAGATATCTGCTGAATATTCTACCTCTCAGTTATTCTTTAAGTTTACAAGTGAGCAGAATTAAATTTCTCTTTCTCTTTCCCCGCTTCTTGCCTGTTCTCCCACTGTCTATGCATTTCTTTTCTCTCTCTCCTTTCCCCTCTCCTACGGACACATCTGGAAACCTGGCACAGCTAGCAGAGAAACTGAAGTTGTCAGATCCTTTGCTGCTAGAACGCCGCCGTGGGGACAGGGACCAGGAGCCAGACTGGCTGGTGAGCCTTAGGAGTCGCCAGGAGGCCCTCCAGGTGAGTGGGTGGAATCTGTCACTGGATGCGCCCCTCATTTCCTTCTTGGTTCGCCTCTATCCAGAGTAGTCAGGCATTGACTTCAGCAAGTCCCAGACTACCATGGAGAACCGTGGGGCTTTCCCCTACCCCAGAGTCTGACCTGAAAGGCCTGGCACCAGCATCCCTGCTGCTGCTTCTCTCCTGGGTGGGCATGTTTGCCTTTGTTTGCTTGCAAGACAGTGGACCCTCTTCCCAATCACCCTTCACTGCAGTCCCAGAAAATACATTTCATGACCATCAAAGCTTTCATCTCTCCTTTAGGAACAATGGATCACTGTGGACCTGTGTCACTTTCATGTAAAGTAGGGCAATGCTTGAAAGACTTCCGGGCCTTCCCTTTTTGTTCTGACAATTGCAAAAGCTGCTGGTAGTAATTGCAACAGTGATTGGAATGGGGCCTCCTCCATTTTCTCTCTCGCTCTGCTCTGAAGAAAGAACCCGTGGCTCTTTTAAGGCACACGCCCCCTGACTCCCTCTGTGTGCTCTTTGGGGATACAGGATTTTTTTCTTTTCTTGCAGTTTTATTGAGATATAATTGGCAGACACAGCACTGTTGAAGGGGTACTGCGTAATGATTTGACTTTCATATATTGTGAAATGATTACTACTACAGTGAATTAACTTCTCATATAGATATTAAAAAAAGGAAGGAAATATTTTTTCCCTTGCAATGGGAAATATACTCTCTTGGCAAATTTCATATACATCATGCAGCAGTGTCAATTAATGCTGGCCACCAGGCTGTCCATTGCATCCCCAGTACTGTTTATCTTCTACCTGAAAATTTGTACCTTTTGGCCACCTTCCTCCACTTGCACCCTGTAAAGGCAGGAAGGACACAGTGCAGGTTTTCTGATCCTATGCAGACCGGGTAAAGGAGGAGTCAGAGTCCTCAGTGGTTTTGCAGGTTTTTTATTTGGGGTTCACCAGGCATATGGCAGGCAGGGGTGCTGGCTGGGGGGCTGGGAGCAGCTCCCAGGCAAGTCTTCACTCTATCTGGGTTCTGCTGCTTCTCGGCTTCTCTTTCGTTCTTCTGCTGCTACTGGCGTCCCCGTGACGCCGCCCTTAAAAAGCACAGTCTTAGCTCAGCTGAATCCCATCTACCTATGCCCACACCCTATTCCAGGTGCCCGCCATCAGGCATGCATTCAGGACAAGGATCCATCATCTATTCTGATGGTGGAAGGGCAGAAAAGCCTGACATTTTCTTTACCCTACACACCCTTACTCAGCCTCTGGTAACCATAAAATTGATCTCTTTTTCTATGAGTTTTTTTAAATATAGATTCCACATATAAGTGAAATAAAATAGTATCTGTCCTATTTATTTCAGTTAGGATAATACCCTCAAGGTCCATCCATGATGTTGCAAATCACAGGACTTCCTTTTTCAGGGCTGAATAATATTCACCCATCTGTTTCTATATCTCACATTCTCTTTCTCTATTCAGTCATCAATGGACTGTTAGGTGTTTCCATATCTTGGCTTTTGTGAACAATGCTATAAAGTCCGTGGGATGTGGATGTCTCTAAGTCATGATGTTTTCATTTCCTTTGGATGAATATCCAGATGTGTGATTGCTGGATTATATGGTAGTTCTATTTTAAATTTTTTGAGGAACATTTATGGTTTCCATAGTGGCTACGCCAATTTATATTCCACCCAAATAGGAGTTCCCTTTTCCCCACACCCTTGCCAGCACTTGCTATCTCTTATAGATTTGCCATTGTCCCAGGTGTGTGGTGATGGCTTGTTGTGGTTTTGATTTGCATTTCCCTGCTGATTAGTGAGGTCGAGCACCTTTTCATGTTCCTGGGGGTGGGGGCTACAGTTTAGTTCCCTCATCTCCCCCTTTCTCTGGGAAATGATGGACAGTCTAAGGCTCCTGGTCCTTGCCTGCTCTGAGCAGAACTGGGACCTAGAAAGGACTGATATCATGACCCCACCCCCATGACCTTCCCCACCAGCCCCCAGCATTCACGTGAGTTTCCTTCACCTGGTCACATCTACTGAAATTTCTTTTTGACTTAATTTTTAAACCATTGTTGCCTAGTGTTGTCTAACATTATGTTGTATAAAAGGAATTCACTTTATTTTTAATAGCAAAAAGTATCAGCAGACACTGGGGATCCTCATTCTGTTCACTCAAGAGCCAGAAGAGCCACAGCCGGCATCCACACTGATGAACCAAGTATGTAAAGAACTGACTCTCTGATTATACAAGAGAATGTAACTTACAGAATCACTGGCCTTCCTGGAATGCCATCTTTGCCTCTGTCAACCCGACCCTTTGGCCAGCTCCGGTGGCCACTGGCATCTGGCCACTTTTAAATTCCCACTCCTTTAGAGTTTCTGCTTCACATTTAGGTTTTAGTCCTTGTTGTATTATATTGATACTGAATTATTTCACCTGTTTTAGTCCTGCCTCCCCAGCTGGAGATGAATCTTGAGGTCAGAGATGGTGGATTATCTGTATTTCATGATGGTGCTGGGGATGGAGGAGAAGCTGAAGATTTTGAGCTGTCAATTGCCATACATGTGAAATAAGTTTCAGAGTGCTTTCAACACATCTCTCCTTTCTCTGCACGATGCCTCTAGGCATTGGGTCAGGTTGACATTATTATCCCTGATTACATCAGTCTTCCATTCCCCAATTATACAGTTGGGGCCTTACCTCTTTACTTCCAGCCATTTCCTGTTCTTTTGCTCTTCCTTCAGAGATAAGTGAAGGGAAGGCAAGAAGGGTGGCCTTGGTTTTTGTTTCTCGAATTTGCCACCATGTCACTGCTTCTGTGGTAAAGGGGTAGAAAGGAGGTGAGCTGGGGGGTTTCTGAATGGCCACTTCTGCTAGGAGGCAGTCATAGCTCTTGTCAGCCAGACAGGTGGGTTGATTGACCACATCAGTCCAGTGAGCTTGGGCCAAGCGCTGTATATACCACACCTTATCAGCAAAGTGGTTAGCTGGAGTGAACACCACCAAGATCCCAATACCCCAGCCAGCATGTCTGCCATCAATTTCCTAGGTTTTTATTCAGGTGTAATTGGCACAACATTATGTTAGTTTTGGGTGTATGGTTTGGCTTTTAACTGAAAACTTTCTAAGTTTGAAATACCCAACTCTGTTAGAAAATCTCTAAGGGAGAAAGAGTTGGCTCTCCCCCTCCAAAAAAAGTGTGTCAGTAAATAAGAATGCCCTGGCTGCCTCCCCAGTCCTCTGGCTTAAGGCTTAGTGATCATACAGGGTAGTGATTTGTAAACTGTAAGTCCCATGCTGTGAGAGGTGTTTTGATGTCACTGTGTTGCACTTGTCATCACTTTCTGGAAGTCATGTCATATAGCCTGACCTTTCTCCTGCTTTCCAAAGACGACACAGGTAGGAATGTACCTGGTGTGATTAGTCTATGCAAGTGCACATCCCAGGCCTCACCTCTTCCTCTTTGCTCTATTCCTTAGAAAACACCTTCTATCAGGATCTGTCAGGACAACAAGGTGATTCAGAAGCCCTTGGTGACCGCTCAGCCCTGTGGCCAACATCAGAACCGACAGTCCCAGCCCAGCCCGCCCCACAGCAGTCCTTTCCACTCCTGCCGGGCTCCTACCCATATGGAGGAGGTGCAGGACAGACTGGGGTCCCGGTGCCTCTTTACTCAGTTCCCCTGACCCATCAGCCCGGGACTGGGAGTGGAGGCAGTGTGGCAGTGACAGGGGCTCCTGGAGGAAGCACCTGGGAGGAAAACCAGCAGATGTATCCAACCCCTGGTAAGATCTGCCGGCTGGGCTGGGAGCCTTGGGAAGGAGTTTTGTAGGAGAGGAAGCAGGCAAGGGAAGTGCAGGGGTTGAATGAGAGTCAGTGGGCGTGGAGCTGGGAAGGACCTGACCAGTGGGTGTGCATGTTGAGGGCCTACTGTGTGTCGGCATGTGCTGGCACTTTGCATTCATTCATAGGAGATGTACTGATCCATTCCAGTTCTCTGTGCCTGCATAAGTATACCAAGGTCAATGTCGGCCCCTCCTGCTCACCCCTTGGGCTATGTAGTTTCTAGGACAGAAGCTGTGCGTGGAGAAGCCCCCTGCAGCTTGAGCTGTGCAGGTCAAGCATTTTCCAGAAGCCATCGTGCATCTAAGAGCTCAGTGTCAGCGACTAGCAGAGACCACACTTCTTTCCTCGTCCCAAGTTTTTCAGGCTCATCAAACCTTGAACAACAGGTCTGCAATACCAAGCAGTGCCTGATAGTGCTGGGAACCAAATAGAAGGATTATATCTTAGATCTTCTTAGATAAGGCCCTGTCCGAGAAGGGAGATTCCAATGGAAGGGATGGTCCTGGAGGATCCCTGTGATCTAGCTTGGTGTTGCTTTGATTTCCAGGATAGCTCAGGAATGACCTTGGTGTTTGGGTAGAGGTTGATTTCTGAGCATATCCTGGGTTGGCTGGAATCGAAAAGGCAGTGAAGGTGGACTTTGCATTTACTGTGATCTGCTTGGGGTTATGGGCTCTGGACTCCAGCAGCTTTGCAGTTAGGAAAGCTAACTGTGTCTCCATTACCCTTCTTCAGAATGGATGGAGCAAACAGAAGTGCATATCACTATTTTGTTTGTGTTTTTTTGACACAGGAGAGAATACGGTGTCTCAAGAAAACTTCCAGCATTCCAGTGGTCCAAAGGTCATGCCCCAGCCTCAGGTGAGAGGACACAACATAATGGGTGTCTATGTCCACGCTAAGGTTTAGGTTTCACCACTTGCTCTAGTTTCCTAGATGTGTGCAAGCTCTGTCCTGCACCTTGCATGAGCTCCCTTCCCTCCATGGCACCATGTGTCTGCTGAGAGGTAGGGAGGAGGCTGTGTTCTTGTTCAAGTTCAATCCCACCCATCTGTGTCCATGCAGGAAGGGGTCTGCAGAACTGGGTTTTGTTTTGGCCTCAGACTTGCTTCCCTTAAAGTCCTTTTTCTTTTTATTGAGGTAACGTTAGTTTACAACACTGTGTAGATTCCAGGAATGCATTTTCTTATTCAGCAACTGCATTATAGCTCACCATATCCTCCAGTAACCTAGTTGGCTCCCTCCTTGATCTTTCCCTCTGGCAACAACCATTCTTTTGTTTTGTTCATGTCCCTCTTTATAGTCCACAAATGAGTGAAATCATCTGGTATTTGTCTTTCTAACTTATTTCACTAAGCTTAATCCCTCCAAGGTCTATCTGTGTTGTCAACAATGGCAAGAGCTCATCTTTTTTACAGCTGAGTAGTATTCCATTGTGTATATATATCACATCTTCTTTATATTCTCCTCTGTCATTGGGCACTTAGGTTGTTTTCACATCCTTGCTATTGTGAGTAGTGCTGTATGAACATAGCGGTGCATATTTCTTTTCAAATAATAAGCACCTTTGTGTTCTTTGGATAAATACCTAACAGTGGGATAGATGGATTAAATAGAAATAATTTTTTGAGGAATTGCTACATTGTTTTGCATAGTGGATGCTTTATGGAAAGTAGCTGTTTTCAATAGTGGCATTTATTATTTTTAAATTCTTACCTCGCTTTATTTCAAAGAAGGATCTTTGGCAGCTGTGTTTCTTCTCGCTCAAGCTGTAAGGTCATGGAGGTGACTATGTCTAATGAACCATTTTCTCTATGCACCACTCCCCCCAGCAATGGGTAGTGCTGGTCCCAAGCATAAGACCAAGCTTCGGCCTTGCTATGGGAAGGGCATCTCACCTAACTTTCTCAAGTAGTAACAGGGCTTCAGGCATGAAGCATTTATGCTCTATTTTTTTTTCCTGACTGAAAAAGTAGTATATTATTGCTATAAAAACTTGAAAAATAAGGATAAAGTATCACATAAAGAATCAAATAAACATCACGCATAGTCCCAGTCAAATATTTACTTATTTTCTTTCAATGTTTTTTAGTATGTGAATAAATACATACACATATGTATACACATATATTTTAAAATGGTTAAGAACATGTGTATATGAAACTTTACTTACTATTTAATTCTATTCAGTGAGATTTTCTGTCATTCATAAATACGATTTTTAATATAGGCATGAAAATCCATTGTATGAAAGCACCATCAATCATTCATTTGTTCATTTATAAATGCTGACTTTCTGCAACATACCTGGTACTGTTGCAGGGACTGGGGGTGCACAGGCAGACATCAGGGTACTGCCTATGCATGGAGGTGACTGCAAATAAACAACTGTGGGCATGTGGGATTCCACTTTAGATGGCGGGGTGGGGGGTGGCAGGGAAGGCAGAGGTCATAACAGAATGTGGACATGCAGCAGGTAGGCATCTAGGAACAGAATTCAAGACAGGGAATAGCAGGAGCAAAGCATCTAATATGGGACTAACTTGGTACAGCCCAGGGAGAGTCCAGGAATCATGTATCCAGAGAGTGGGGCGCAGTAGGGGAGAGTGCCAAGAATCAAGACCACAGGGGTAGAGAGAGGTGAGATCATAGAGCATCTGGCAGACTTGGCAAAGAGCTGAGATTTGAGTTTGTCATTCCTACATTTTAAGCATTTCAAGTGTGTTGCTTTGCTTTTCCTTTCCTTTCCTTTCTTCTCTTCCTTTCCTTTCTACTCTCTCCTATATAAAACATGTGATAAGCATCCTAGTGTATAAACCCTGGTCTATTCTTGATTCATTCAATTGGGGGAAATGCTTAGAAAGAGAACCAGACCATCCAAGTTTGACTCCTATTCTGCCATTGATTAGCTGTGTGACCTTCAGTAAGTTGCTTCATCTTTCTGTGCCTTAGCTTTCTCATGTGTAAAATGGAATGACAGCAGTAGTACCAACCCCACTGTTTAAGGATTAGATGAGTCACTATATATAAAGGACTTAGATCATATTTAGTATATAGTAAATTTTGTGTGCATTAGAATAAAAAATAAAACCTCTTCAGTGTTTGCCAAATTATTTTCCAAAGGAAAATTATGCTATCTTGAGGTATGCTTATATGAGGTATTAAGAAAGGAAAATTCATAAAGAAAAAAAAGATTGGAGGTTTCCAGGGGCTGGGAGAGGAGAAAATGAGGGTGGGGTAGGGTGGAGAGAGGCTAAAATTAAATGGGTACAGAGTTTCTGTTGGGGAAGATGAAAAGTTCTGGAAATGGGTAGTGGTCATGGTTTTATAAAATTGTGTGTAAGCACTTATCCATGGTTAGTTAGTTAGTAAACATTGCTTGTATTTATATTTTGCTAAAATAAAAAATGTTAATGTTAATGTCTCTCCTCTGGTCAGGAGAGTTGACTGAGCAAGTCTGTCAGGAACTGAGCTCTGAGGTAGTTAGGTTTGACAACATTACACTGTCTATCCCTTGGAGTTTTTGGGTCCTGTGGGGATTTTTCCTGGGTTCTTTATCTCCAGCAGTATGTTCTGTACCCCTGCTCCGGGCATGGGCATGGTTCTGGAAACCTTATGTTCTCGGCTAGGCTGCACAGCTGTCAGGAACGACACAGAATTAACAATGATGTGAGGATCAGTTCTGGGCTTTGGCTTTGTCCTGAGATCTTCAGAAAATCATTTCTCATGGCTAAGTGCTATTTCCTCATCGGAAAAATGTGATTCCGTATGCCTCTCCCACCGATTCACTGACTGGGTTAGGCGACTGAGTACATGAAACCTGTCAAGTGCTATTCAAAAGTTAGTTCTTATTTTCTTTAATTCTAGGTGCCCCTGATTCCTGGAGCAGGAAATGTTGCTGAGAGTTCTAAGGAGCAGGATGGGGATGAATCCTCTGATGAAACAGATAAAAAGGCTTCCCAAAGTGCTGCGCAGAGAGAGAAGCAAGGAGACTTGAAGGAGAACACAAAGGTGAGGGCCTTCTCCTCTGCCCACATTCCCTTCTCAAAGGCTGGCACTGAGTGGGCAACTGGCTTTGGTTATGTCTCCCACCATCACATTGCGGTGGGTTCATCTCACATTCAGCAGGAAAATCAAACTACAGGCCATAAAATATCCCCTTCTGCTTCCAGAGCTCAGGGTTTGGCTGGTTCAGCTGGTTTCGCTCGAAGCCCAGCAACGCATCCCCCTCTGAGGATGAAGACTCATCTGACAGTCCTGACTCTGAGGTATCCTGGGTGAGAGGGCGGGGAAGCTCCTCCTTCTGTAGATGTTTTCTCCACAGCTTGGGGAGCCAGGGGCTGGCAGGGATTCTGCCCCAGGCCAGATGAAGCAAAGGCTGCTGATGTGAGGTTGTGGGAAACTGGTCCTGTGAGGGCAAAGGCAGATGATGAAAAGCTTTAAATGTTAGGATGAAGAAGTTTAACTTTAGTAGGCCAACAGTAGGGAACTAATTTTGGTTACTGAGCAGGAGAGTGGAACCAGGAAATGGGGTTTTGGGGAGAGTACTCCAGCAGCCGGCTGAGGATGGAGGCAGCACTGTGGGAGCTGCAGGAACACAAATAGGCCAGTATGAGTTTGTGAACCACCAATGCATGATGCTGCCTTTCTCTGTCCACCCAGCAGACCTCCAGAGCACCATCTCCCACTAAGGCTGGCCCTGGTCCCTCACTGACACCTTTCCCAGAGTCCCAGCCTCTGCCAGGTACTAGCGCCTTCCCCAGGGGCACAGGTACCACCAACCTCACATCCTCTGGGCCAACTGCACTCCTCTCTTCATTTCCCTGGGGTTTGGGTGACTTCTGGGTGAGGGGACTCCTCCATGCCGAGTAGTGGAAATAAATTCTTGACTCCTTCTAGGTGGGGGTGAAGTCCTAGGATCGGTGTCCAGTGGGGGAGCAGCTGAGAGTACTGAAAGTGGAGGCTTGTCCGGGCCTGAGGTGAGCAGCCTGGAGACTGGGGCCTAGCCCCGACTTCCCCAGCCCCGCATCCCTGCAGTGTCAGGGCTAAACTTTCTGCAAGGGGTGGAGGTGACTGACTCATGGGGAATATGGAGAAAGCTTCTATAGTGGTTTGCTTGGGCTGCCATTACAAGATGTCATGAGCTGTGTAGCTTAAACAACAGAAATTTGTTTCCTCACAGTTCAGGAGTCTGAAGTATGAGGTCAAGGTGTTGGCAGGTTTGGATTCTTCTTGAGTCTTTACTGACATTCCTTGAGTGCCTGTGTCCAAATTTCCTCTTCTTGTAATGGCACCTCTCCTATTGGGTTAGTGACCACACTAATGGCCTCATTTTACCTTAATTACCTCTTTAAAGACCTTATCTCTAAATACATTCCGAGGTCCTAGAGGTTAGGATTTTAACATGTTTAGTTTTGAGGGGACACAACTGAGCCAATAATTTTCTTTGGTGCCTCTTTCCCTGTCTCAGTTGGAACCAGAGTTCTCAGCATCCTTGACAAGGATTATATTAAGAGTCTCGATGAATTGTCCACACCAGTGTGGGTTTCATGCTAACTGCTGGGAAAACATTTTTATTTCTTGTGGTCTGGTTAGAGCGCTTTTGTAGTATTTTATATATTTTCAAATAATATATTTCTTTCTGTGATGCTGTTTGTATAAGTTATTTTGTTTTTTTCTGATGTGCTGTACTTCTGCATTGCTCTCCTACCTCCCCCACCCTTGCACACCCTCTGGACCTAGGGGCTGTCTGTGCTCACTTCAACCATGTTGGCTGGTTTGAGATTCCTGGATGTCCACCAATTTCTATCCTTCCCATCTGCTTCTCTCTCTCTCTCTTTTTAAAAGAGATTTATTTAGGTATACAAGAACTGGGGTACAGGCCAGAGGTGTGGGGGGTGAGAGGATTCACCAGAGACAGAGTGGGGAGCAGAATAGGCAGATCTACTGAAATACACTGCTGACGGGAGCAGCGGATGAGACAGGAAAGGTTTGCTGCGCCATGTGGGTAGCTCCCTGGCTGGGGATTGTGCTGCAGAGGCTGCAGATAGCTTCATAGGTTGTGTCTTAATCCCTTGAGCCACCAGGGAGGCCCCCATCTGCTTCTCTTGACCAAGCTGATGCTCAGAGAAGTCCTTGATGTTCTGGAATCTGGGAAGCAGCGTGATGATAAGATTTTCTATTATTTTCCACCACAGGGTGTTTCTTCAGAGACCTACTTCAATCCTGGTTCTCTGCTGCCTCCCCCCACCTTCAAAGGGTCTGTTCCTCTTTACAACCCATCTCAGGTCGCTCAGGTAAGGAAGTCTTGAAGGAGAGGGGCTAGAAGCACATGTTTTGAAGTAAGGAGACATAGGTTTTTAAAATTATTATTACATTTATTGAGGTCATGTTGGTTTACAACACTGTGAATGTTTTAGGGCAATTGTTTATTATCTCACCCACCTACTGCATAAACCTCAATAATCCTCCACCTCAGTTAAATGGAGACCTAAGTTTATAATCCCAGTTTACCACTTGATATACTATATGTGAGTCCTTGAATATAATTTGACTTCTCTGTCTCAATTTCTGCATCTGAAAACTGGGTTCAGAAGTAGTGACCTCACAAGATAACTGTGATGATTAAATGGGAACATGTACGTTAAAGGCCTCATACACAGAAGAGACCTAATCAATGTCATTATCACTAGCATTACCCTTGACCTTTCATAAGTCTCAGGACTCAAGAGACACCATTAACATTGCTGTCAGTGCTGTGACTATGCCATCAGGGTGTCCTGGGCTACGGTCTCATTGCAAACTTTGTGAGAAGCTCAAAACTACCTCCAAGGCCTGGGGCAGACTGACTGCTTCCATGTGTCACTTGGGCTTCCCTTCTTTATAAAATTGAATTTCTCTTGCCACATTTAAGAAGTAAAAGTGAATAATTAGAACCCCACTCCTTAAGCCAAATGCAATTGAAGTGTTCTAGACTCTCAGGACGCCCTAGCTCAATCCAACCATCAGCCCGGGGAGAAGGGAGTCATGTCTGGGGCTATAATCTTGTGCAATGCTTGTTCTTTTCCAGCTCTCCATGACCACTGGCCTGAACCGGCCCAATCGCCTAGCTCAGCGTCGCTATCCAACCCAGCCTTGATGAGACGACCCACCCCAGGCGGGTTTCTCTGGGGTACAACTTTTATGTGTTCTTCCTTCTGAACCCCCCCATCCCTCTGTCATAGAAGGGTTATCAAGATGACTGTGCCAGTCTATTGCCTACACTGGGCATTTAGAAGGCAAGGGGACTGAGACTCCTAGGGCACAACACAGTCTAACTCTCAAGATGTAGCTTCAGATCCATGGAAATGGCTTCCACAGATGGGAAAGCTGGTATCAAAGACTGGAGGTGAGCAGAATGCTGTGCCAGCAGTATTGAGGGTGGAGGCTTCACACCCTCAGGACAGTCAGGGCCTATGAACACCACTGCCCAGGTCAACAAAGACAGCCCTGGGCTCTGCAGCAAAAAATTATTGAGGACCATATTCTGGACCGTCTCTGACTCTTGCTCTGTCTTAGTTACAGACCAATTAACAGCTCTAGTTAGCCAAGTCTTTATACTGAAACTTGATTATTGTTTCCTATCATAATTCCCTTTTCAGTGACATTTTCAGCAGTTTCTCTCTTGGTCCTCGTTTTTGGCCCATTAAAAAAATGTGGTTCAGATTAATTATATTTCTCTCACTTTCTTAGCTGGTCCTATTTTTTCACATTCTGGCATCTGGCTATCAAGTTAGATTGCTGTAGGCATCATATTGTCATGGTAACTACTCAACCTAATGATGCAGATGGATGGAACATCAGTATAATAAATGATGGGAAATGTTTCCTAAAAATTCATTTCTTCCATAAGAGAGGGGGAATGAGAACCTGATATTGTTAATAACGCCCTTCTTGCTTCAAGCCTTTGCAAATTGATGTTCGGAGGGTCACTGGAGCCAGAAGGAGGAGGGAGACATCTTGAAAATTTCCATTTCTCCTTTCAAACCCAAAATAGGAAAGACTCTTGCTGTTTGTCAGACTTGCTGGAAATTGCTCCTCACAAAGAACATTTTTTTTGTATGTGTAATTGTACATACAGGTTTCGTATACTCTAATGTCCCATGGTTCTGATGTTGATAGCAATTAAACCAGATAATTTTATAGCTAATGCTCGACTCTGGCTGGTTTTTACACAGGGAGAAAACACATTGAATGGGATCTTCCCTTAAGTTTTCTAATAGTGGGTCATTGTGTGATAAGTGAAAATAGTTGGAAAGAGCCCTTTGTTAACAAAACATCTAGAAATTGATCCTCTTCCAGGTCTACTCTAATGTTAGTTTTTCAATTAAAAAAATATGGTCAAAAGTGCATCTGGAGCAAATTAGTCACTTCATTAATGAAATATTGCATATTCTGGTTCTTTAGAAAGTGTATTTACCTCTCAGATTAAATTCGGAAGTGTATACATAAGTATTTTGTAACTAGAAGAACCTTAGTAGTCCTGTTCCCTTTTCTTCCTGAAGGAAACTGCTGTTCCTTTGTTTTGGTATGCTGACACCCAGTGGCAGTATTGTGTGTTTCGCAGGAACCAAACTGCTTAGATTTCAATACTGGCTCATTCAGTTCACCTTGTAACCCAGGGCAAGGTGACTTAACTATCTGGTGCTTCAGTTCCTTCATCTGTAAAATGAGGAGGATAATTACAGTGGTACCTACTTCATAGGGACATTGCAAGAGTTAAATGAGTTAAACTCTTAGCAATGTATCTAGTACATGCTAAACACTAAGTTTTATTATTATTAGTATTACTAGTATGCAATCTAATAAGTCAAATCTTGACTGTGTGCTAATTTTAACTGCATTTTTCATTTTTTATATAGGTATACATAATGCTTTATAACTACTTTTTAATATGTGTCCTGATTACTAAGCCAGTTTGTCTACCTCCATCTGGTCTGCCACTAGTGTTAGACCATGTCACTTATTGCCCCTGGGAATGATGAGCTCAGAAGACCTACTCAATAGAAAGAAGCACTTTGGAGCAATAGAGTGAACACCAGAGGAGAAGACTCAGATACCTGTGTCCTTACTTCCTCCTCCTGTCATGATTAATCAAGGAAAACCAGTGACGATCTCAGTGTGAACAAAGCAACACTGAGCTTAGCTATTTCCCAGGTAGGGGAATGCACAGCAGCAGTGACCAAAGTATCTGAGGGAGAAAGTCAGGGCAGGGGGGTTTGTATGCTTGAAAAGGAGTCGTTTGTAGCTTATATGTTAATTCATGATTGAGAAGCTTTACTCTGGCAAAGTCAGAACTCATGCGTTACTCTTAGAGGATTGGTTAAAACAAGTCCTATTGCTCATTGGGCAGGAATTATCCCTCTGTTGGGTCTACTAAGAATCTGATTGCCCAGGGTCACTTAGAGTTCTTAGTTGTTTGTCAGCTGTTTTTAGTGGTGGTGATGATGGTGGGGTTGCCAAAGGTTATGACCATCTTATAGCTTCCGCTAGTTAAAAGCAGTTGTGGTGAAACAAAGCAAGTGCAGCAGTAAGAGGGAAGTATTTTGCTGCTTTTTACAAGGTGGCAGCCTGGGGAGAAGAGCGGGTGGTGACAGAAATATGCTGCTAGCAATGGGGAACCTGAGGGCACCCATCCATAGCTGGGAGAGACTCCAAGCCTGAATAGAAGCTGGCCTTAGCAACTTCTCCAGACTTGGGGATCATGTCACACTGGACATGGCCTTGGGGTGACCTTTTCAATGTCGTTCCCAGGGGCACTAAGGGCATGGTCTAGCATTAGTGGCAGACTGGATGACCTTTCCATGGCCTTGGGGTGACCATTTCTATGTCCTCAGGAAGAACCTTGGGTCCTAGTGAATGGGGTCTCCTGCAGGGAATGATTGCACAGGACCTGGAAAGGCCATGAGGGGCCACTCATGGCCCAGTAGACACCAGATTAGTGCTGGGCCAGACTAGTGACCCACAGGAATAGGGCTCACCGTGCCAGTCTGCAGGCCTTTCTCATCATCATGAGCCATTGGAGAGAGAGAATAAACAGAATTTTCTCTCTCTTAAACAAAAGAGGAATTACCAAACAACACGGTTTCAAAGGAAAAAGTCTGATATATTATTAATTGGCAAATTTGTTTTTCCCCTGTTCCTCAATGGGGTGTGAGCCTTGAGGAAAAGTAGATCTGTTATAGGAAATAAAGAAGTTATATTTTCCTTTAAAAACTGCGTGGTAAGGTGCAAATTGGTGATCTTGCTATATACATATACTTTAATATTTATAGGAAAACATTTAAACTTAATGTTCAATAATTTGGGAGAGAACAAACCATTAAATTCCATTTAAGTACAGCCTTTATCACATGTTACCATTTCAGTCTTCAGCCTAATCCCCTAATATGTCTGTAAAGCTGCTAACAAGCCTTGATCTGTCCGTCACCTATCCAAACACTCCTTTTAGCCTTAACTCAAGCTTTAGGTCGCTCAGGATCAAAGCCTCTGCTAGCTTATCTTTCCTCCTAAAATTTTTTTCTCTTTGGTCTCTTCCTCTGAGTAATCAGGAAGTAGAGTAAGAGACCTGTAAGGGGCAGGAATAGGCCACTGAGCAGGTTTTCTGATCCAGCAGACCAGGGTAAAGGAAGAGAGAGTCCTGGAGCCCTCAGTGGCTTTTGCAGGCTTTTATTGGGATTTACCAGGTACACAGCAGGGGTACTGGGGGGCGGGAGCCTGGCAGGCCTCCCAGCCCCCAGCAAGTCTTCACTCTGGGCTCTTCAGCTTTCTCTGGTGGTCTCTGCTGCTCTGCTCTCTCGTGGTTCTGCTTCTGCTCTCTTGGCTTTTCCTGGAGTCCCTGTGACACCACTCTTAAAAGCTCAGTCTTAGCCCAGGTGTATCCCATCTACCTAGGCCCACACTCTATTCCAGGTGCCCGCCATCAGGCATGCATTCGGGACCGCAGATCTATCATCTATCCTAATGGCAGGAGGGCAGAAAAGCCTGATACTTTTACCTTACCTGACAAGACCACATCTACCTCTTCACTGAAATTAGATTATTTTCTTCTCAAGAAGAAACATGCAAAAGACTCTTTCATTTGAAAAGAACAACAGGTGTATAATTTGGGTCTCTCCGCTTACAGAAGTCACTCTGACACTTTCCCTACAGAGAGTGGAATAGAAGAGGCTTTCCCACTCTTTTGTCTGCCATTTTCAGCTGGAAATTGTGTGATCTGCACACAGTAGGACGTTAGGTACTTATCTGAGGTTGCCTCTGAACATGGCCTCCAAAGCTGCCTGCTCTCACCAAGTCCTGCACCAGGAACTGTTCCTCAGTGAGACTGAAAGTTATTTTGAAGGTGGATTCACAGTACATTAAAATGTTTTCATTTCAATCTCACTATGTAGAGGGATCTGCTTCATTTTTGCCTGCGTCTCCATGTGATAGTACGTCCCTGGAACTGGGTCAACAGCAGTGTAAATCAAACTTGACTGACCTTTGCAAACTGCTCATTATTTTGCCTTTTTCTGCTTGTTATTTTAATATAAGTTGTGTTCCTGGTCTTTATCCATCTTTGAGTGAACAGATTAAGTATCCAGTCTTTAAAGAGTCTCAAGACAGGGGTATTCCATGGCTTCCCTTAAGGTTTCACCCTAGCATTTCCTATCCTCACGCATTAGGAAGTTACTCCTAATAGTTTATATCCAAATCACTCATGTGGCTCTTTAAGACACTCAGCTGGTTCTCAGCGGAGATGGAAAACAGCTGCTTACCACCACCTGTGCCTGGAACTCTTTCGCATTCTAGAAGGCCATTAAATCATGTCTCAGCTTTTGAAATGAATACTTACAAGATGGCTAGACTTTTTCTAAGTCTTTTGCATGAGTAGAGTTGGGTATTAAACTAGCTAAATGCTTTGGAGTCTTTCAGTGGCTATAGAAGTCAGGCATTCTGGATTTCAGTAATAAAAGTAATAACATTTATTGAGTACTTATTTTGGATCAGGTGTACATCCTATGAAATATGTAGCATTATTTCAGCACATTGTAGATAGGGAATCTGAAAACTCAAGAGACAGATAAAGCAATTTGTCCAAGGTTACATATCTAGAAAGGATAGAGATGGGGCTAGAATCCAGGTTATCTGACCTCAAAGTCTGGGCTTTCAGCCACATTGTCCCTGGATACATGTGCATTCATTCACTTATTCAAATAGTGATTGAATGCTGTGTCAGGTATTGCACTGCTTTTCCAGCAAAGATGATCTCAACTCTTAAAATAGTCATAGTCCAGTGTACAAGACAGACATACAAACAGAAATTTCGTAAGGTGAGAACTGTCATACTGAAAGATATATTCAAAGGACTTTGTGTCTTGATTTCTCCCAATAATATAGGTGGTTCATAGGTATTTATATAATTTGGGGATCAATAGGTAATATATTCAAATTGTACCACCTTTTGTAGATTAAGAGCAAGGTAAAATTCACAGCTAGTGTGGAGGATAGCAAATCTGTTGGCCAGGGTTTACATGGCATTAAGATGTGGTGGGTGTGCATGAAACTGAAGGAACAGGGTAATAGTGCATTGTGATAACTAATGCTAAAATGATGTCGTCTGAAAGGGAGATAATCTGACTCAGCCTTGCCAAACAGCTACCCCAGATCCCCTTCTTGCTTCCTCCTGCTCTTTATAGAATGCCAAAAGGGAAGAAAGTGAATACTGGAGCGGGACTTCCTACAAAGCATCTGTAGGGTGAATAAAAGTTATCAGGCTTTTCTGCCCTCCAGCCACTAGGATTGATGATAGATCTGCAGTCCTGAATGCATGCCTGATGGCGGACACCCGGAGTAGGGTGTGGGCATATGTAAGTGGGTACACCTGGGCTTAGAGACTGGGCTTATAAGGGCGGTGTCACAGGGACGCCAGCAGAATGGAACAGCAGAGTGGAAGAGAAGAAATGAGAAAAGAGAGAAGCAGAGGCCACGAGAGAAGGCTGGAAAGTCCAGAAAGAGTGAAGATTTGCTGGTGGCTAGGAGGCCTGCCAGCCTCCCGGCCCCCCCGGGCCCCCTGCCTGCCGTGTACCTGGTAAATCCCAATAAAAGCCTGCAAAGGCCACTGAGGACTCCAGGACTCTCCTCCTTCACCCGTCTGCTCGGGTCGTAGAGATCCTGCCCTGTGCCGTCCCACCGCTACAGGGTCCAAGGTGGGCACAATGTGTGGTTGTCTGTGTACACACAGGGATGCCATCCCATGAGAGTTCCCTGCTTGCAATGTATCTCTTTCCACTTAAACTCCACCCCCTTCACAAAACAGGATTATATATGTAAAGGCAGGACTGGCCACAATGCAGGTTTTCTGATCCAGCAGACCGAGTAAAGGAGCAGTCAGAGTCCTCAGTGGCTTTGCAGGTCTTTTATTGGGGTTCAGTGGGTATGTGCAAGGCAGGGGTGCTGGCTGGGGGGCTGGGAGGCTGCCCCCAGCAAGTCTTCACTCTATCTGAGCTCTCTGGAGTTCCTTCTGCTGCTTCTTGGCTTCTCTTTCGGCTTCGGCTTCTACTGCTGCTGCTGGCGTCCCCGTGACGCCGCCCTTAAAAAGCACAGTCTTAGCTCAGATGAATCCCATCTACCTATGCCCACACCCTTTTCCAGGTGCCCGCCATCAGGCATGCATTCAGGACAAGGATCCATCATCTATCCTGATGGAGGGAGGGCAGAAAAGCCTGATATTTTCTTTACCCTACAATATACAAGACAGTTAATTCCATGCAGCAGGTACTATGCTGATACCCAAGGAGACCCACATATACCAAAATAGAATGTAACAGAGCCTATATCAATATATAAAATCTTTAGAAAAGTTAAACTAATATTTTATGTTCCCCAAAACTGGGTTCTTGGAAACCAAATCCCTTGACTTTTAAAACTTGGCTCTGAGCCCTGGGAGGCCATTGGGAATGTAATAGATGATCACTAATTGTTTCTTTTTCTCTGTTCTACACTCATTGTCCTGGAATAGAATTAAGTAGAGTTTTAGGCTTCAAGCTTTTATTTCTGTTTCTTGAGTATTTGGGTAAATACCCATGGATTGTGAACAAATCAGAGTCTTACAGGCATGGCTTCTTTATATAGTTTTCCAGCTTCTTCTTTGTTTACAAAAACAACAAGCAAACCTCAAACCCATAGATGATGTTAGCCATCCCAATAATACACAGGAATTAATACTTTGAGTCTGGAGCTAGCTGTGCTTGCTTTGTATAACAGGTAAATACAGACAAGTTGCAAATACATTGGCATTTGTTAGTTTTAAAATGTAGCAGAGGGGCCTCCCTGGTGGCGCAGGGGTTGAAGTCAGCACTATCAAACTATTGGCAGCCACTGAAGCACAAGTTCGATCCCCGGCTAGGGAGCCAATCCACACGGCACAGCAGATCTCGCCTGTCTTGCCTGCTGCTCCCCTCAGCAAAGTATTTCAGTAGATCTGCCTCTTATACTCCCCACTCTGTCTCTGTTGAATCCTTTCACCATACCTCTCACACCTCTGGCCTACACCTCCATTCTTGTATGCATAAATAAAAATCTTTCAAAATAAAATGTAGTAGAGCAGTTTGCAATTTAAAGGTAACCTCTAAAATAAAGAATTATTTGCAAAGAGAACAATCACTCCCAACTTATTACTCTGTAGAGACCTATTTTGTCAACTCAGGGAAGACACTGTAATAAGATTGAAAAGAGCTTCAGTCCTAGACTCATGTCTCCCACCAGCTAAACTGGATTTTAAGTGTTAATTGAATGTTTAAATGCCCTTAAATCTAATCACCTGGGATTCATTTATTCAATACACACTTATCAAGACTGACTATGGGTTAGAGAGGTGAAGGGAATGTACTAGCTTTCAAAGAACTCCCAGATGAGTTAGGAAACTTAGTGACCAAGCACAATGCAGCTTAAGCACAGTTGTTGTCCAGGTCCTACTGATGTGTCGTGGAGACCCTGGATTCTGCTTACTAGGGAAGGAGATGACCAAGAAGGTTCTACAGGAGAAACTTCATGGATAAGAAAACATGGCCTGGAGAGGTGAGTCAATTTTTCTAAGTCCCCTTAATTAAAGTTCTGACTTCCAGGTTGATGGGCTTTTGAAGATGAGAACATATCATGTATATATGTATACAAATATATTTTTTTTAATATGACATTGAGGGTGAGTTTGTAGTAAAAAAAACATCAATAATAACCATGGATTTGTGCCAGGCATGTTCTTAGAGTTTGTATGTGTTTATTAAATTTGCTTCCAGAGAAAATGAAGTAGGTATTTTGAAGAAATCTAGTTATAGAGCTCAGTTAATACATGCCACATAGTTGATGGAGCCAGAAAGCATCATGCTAAGTGTTCACACATGTCATCTTTAATCCTTGAAACAACTCAAAGAAATTAGGCTTCATGAGGGTCACTTAGCAGATGAAAAAATGGAGGCACATGAGGTTAAGTTTTCCTCAAGATCATATAGTAAGTGGAAGAACTGAGATTTGAGCCTATGCAGTCTATTCCCAGAGGCTAGATCCTCACTACCTCTTATTCACTTAATTGAAGGTAGTTGTACTTGTTTTGCAATTGCAGCCAGGACTGCTGGACCTTGTTTGAAGTCTTAAACTACTATTTCAGCTAGGGTGATTCTCTGTTCCTCCCATTACCCATCTGCAAACGATATTACTCATTGTCTTAAGTGTTCGTGAACTTGACTGTTCTTTCCATTAGACTTGTGACTTCTCAGGGACAGAGATGTTACGATAATGTACTCACCTTTATATTTGCAGCAATTTGCACAGTGTCTATGCCTAATAAGTGCTCAATATTCAAAACAGACCTGGAGGAATAATTTGCTGTCGGGAGAACCTCAAAACTGCTTGCAGGAAAATATCCACAGATTATTTCTGGCCTAGAAGTTGCCATGTGGGGTCATCCTATTGTGAGAATTTGCTCCATCTCTGCATCTTTTGATGCATTGTGAATTATTGAAGAGTTTAGAAAGAGAGGCAAAGGGTACAAATGAGAGCATCACTGCAGTTTTGAGAATCTGTCCATGGGACAGATGTGGTGGTCTTGGGAAGAAGGAGCCCCATGCTTTTGCCAGAGACCCCCAGGTAGGCAGCCTTCTTGGCAGCTGATGGAGGTCAAGGCAAGTGATGTCGTGCATTTACAACCCCTCATTTGACCCCAAGGGCACTTATTTCTGGCAGAAGTATTTCATGGTTTTAAAAGGTACTTTACCCCTTTACAGCCAGTGTAATTGCTATTGGAAAGCTTTGCCCTGGTAGTGTCTTAATTAGGTCAAATTTTATACTAAGGGCTTTCACTTAATGCTGTATTTGCAATTCTAAGACCCCCATTTTTGGCACTGCCAGGAAGCTTTTACATTTTCTAGATGTGGGGACACCCTGATCCAGAGCTTGTGTTTGCTCTCTTCCAGCGGGTGGGTGGTGACGGAGTCCAGGGGAGCAAGAGGAAAGGAGATGTATGTATTAGAAGAATCATCCACATGCTTCCAGAAAGAAAATCTCCTCTAAGTTACCCTGCTCCAAGCACTGCTCGGATAATTGCAGAATCCGAGGCTGTTCGCGTTTAGTTAAATTATACAGCTTTGCTCTCTCTGTGTTTAAATAAAAACCCATCTTTTTATTATCTGCATTTTATCCAGCAGAACACGCCCCTGGAGGTACAGCCTTCCTCTCCCTGTCTTGCCACCCCAATAACAAGAAGTAAGCCATCTGCCAAGAAAACAAACATAATATAAAAATTACACAAATACATAATCCCCAACCCAGAAGGAAAGGCGCATCTGCCACCTGGTACCAGACAGAAAACAGTTTAATATTTATCCAGAAGACAAGTTCCCCCAACAGGCTGTAATTCCTTTGTGGGGTGGGGGAGGGGAGGTCAGTGATGAAAATCACCTCCAGGAGCATGGTCGAAACGCGGACACTGGGGAAATCAATCCGGTGAGCTCAGTGTTGCTGTGCCCTGTCGCGGGTGCATTCAGCAGGCACCCGAGGAGGCCATCAATCTGTCACCACAAAGGGGAGAGGTGCGGGGAGAAAGGAGGTAATTGGAATTGAGCTTCACTGGGGACTTTCAGTCCTGCTGGAAGTGTAGCTAGAGAAATATGGAGCAGAGGCATCCCCAAGGTAAGGCAAATAGGGGCTCTTGCCCCTGGCCTCGGGGAGTGGTGCCTGTGAGAAATGGAAATGTGCTCCCCGCTGTAACATTTCAGAAAGTCTCCTTTCTGACTCCCGACTTGGTCCTGCACCGGGATGAAATGTAACTCTCTTGCCCTGAGAATTGCACTTTCCATTCAGTCGACTCCATGCAGGGCTTGCACTGATTTATATAAAACTTGTGTCTAATTCCTTAATCAAATGCTCTCTGAGTGAATAGAAGTTCAGTTATTAGAAATTGTGCAATGCATGGAAGCGAGTCAATCTTCCGTTTTATTGATAAATTAGAATGTTATAACAACGATGCCAGCCGATGTGACGGTTCTTTCTTAGAAAGAGGCAGTTACAGAGCTGTGTAAATCAGAAGTGTCCTTAAGCTGTGGTTGGGGAGACATGATATGGCAAAATGTCTACCAATAAAGTGGAGTATTACAGCAAAATTACCCCGTTTATACATGCAGGCAAAGCTTCGTTTCTCCTGCCATGTTTGAGAGCCAATAAAGCTTACAAATGTGATGGGAGCCACTATTTCTGCCGCTGTGCAGCTGTTTATCAGCAGCTTTTTAACACATTTTCACATATTAATGAGGTGGCATAGCAGTTCCAGAATTAGAACAGTGGGATGTATCGTTGTCTGCCTTATCTGAGGATATACGCTGTCAGCATCATTACCAGGGTGTGCGCAGGGAAGATGGAAATTTTGGTGGTGTTGCATATAGGTGAGACCCAGCCTTCCCTGCACCCCCTCATCCTCTGACCTGCCCTGGATGGCCCTGCAGGATTTGCAGGTCTAGGTGCATTTGCAACTTTGTCTGTGTGTTTCGTGATTGATTTGTCAGTCAGACTTGAAAATTCTGTTTACCTGTATCCTAAAGTAGTCTCTGGTGTTTTGTAGATACTCCATAAACGTGGAAAGAAGGAAGGAAGGAAGGAGAGGCTAGGTGAGTGGATGACAGTGTTCTCTTAGAGTTTCCCCTCTGCAGGCACAGTCTACCTGTTTCTGAGGCTTCAATGAACAAAATAGGTAAGAGTCATCGTTTTCCTTGAATTTCCATGCAAACGGTAAAACGACAAAGGAAATCTCTACTAAGAGCTGTCAGACACCTTAGGGAGCATTTAACCCAACGATTTCTAAACACAAGTCTGCAGCTCGGGCCAGAACATTGCAATGTTTTCACCAGCCCGCAGTGAAGTGAGGAAAAATAAGGACATGATAGCAAGATTTCGTAGAGTTCAATGAATTCTGTTAGAATTCTGAGATTAGCATCTTCTACTTTATTTGACATTAAAATGCCCTTTCTTTTAGACAATGATGGTAACAGTGGATGATTTTTATTATTTGGCAAAACAAAAAGTTTCCGGTACCCCCCCCATTTTCAGGGGAGGAATGGAGAGGGGAATTTTAATTGGTCTGTGAAATCTCAAAATCTGGAACCACGGATTTAACTCATCTCTGTCCTTTTAAAGAAAACTCACTGACACCTCCTATTGGCCTTACTCGAGGCACAGGGCTACTAAAAAGAATGAGCTCACATGGTAAGATATTTCAAGTCCTACAAGTCCCTCTCTGTCTTGTTTCTTTAGAGCAGGGATGCAGGTCAGGTAGCCTTGTAGTAATGTCATCATTAGGAGATGGCATTGGAGCTATAGGAGATGGCTTAAATCCAGGTCAGCCGTATAACAGAGGGACCCAGAGACTCAATTTGCTAGTGTCTAATGCATTCTCTTGTGCTGGGAGTGTCGTGGCTGTTTTGTCTTTAGGTAGAACATCTATGTGCTCTGATTGTATAAATACAGGACTTCTCTCTGTGCTATGAGAATTCTAGTTGGTGTGAAACATGGAGAATAAAGGCACCACGTAGACACACCTCCATAATCTCATCTCCTTTCTTTGAACTCCCTCAGCTCTTACTATCTATGCCATATAGCACAGCCCTCAGTATTCACTTCCTCTGATTATTATTCACAAGTCTTATTTCTCCTACAGAACAGGGAATACTCCATTTGAATCCTTTTATTAATTGATACTTTTTTTTTTTTTTTTTTTTGGTAAACACAATCTTTTCTGGAGGCCATTGGCCACTCACGGGTCCACATATGTTGGAAAGATCCGAAGATTTTGTCAGTCTGGTTTCCAGCCCTGAATTTGAGACTGATGGGTGACAAGTATAGGCATGAGTGCTGGGTCCTGCAGTGCCCAGGCCATAGTCACTAAGTGGTCCTGATCACTTAGTGACATAGTGTCATCCGAATTAATGCTAGCGTTGCTAATGATCTTTGAGAATATAAATGTCAAGCATTATCTTTATGGTCAATACTAGTCTTTGGTTTTTAAATTCCCTTTTTTCAAAGAGGAGAGGCAGAAAATGTTTTGAAAGAAGTAGTGAATTGAAGGCTACAGTGTGTTCTGAAATCATGATTGACTTTGATCAGGATGCCATAAGCAGTGGGAATCAGGTCTTGAAAGTCCTGAAGGTAATTATTTCTACTTCAGGACATGAAGTCTCTTCTTCCTCCTCCAATCAGGGAGAAAAAGAAAGAAGGAAAGAAAAATTAGGAAAGTTAATGCTATTTAAAAATGAGATGATTTTTATTGGTCAGGTCTGGAAATAATGTTTCCGAAAGCTACTGCTACAATAGAGGACAAGCTGAGGAGGCCAGAACTGGCACAGGGCTGGCCTCTGCCTGACATTGCCATGGAAGATCCAGAAGCAGAAAAGGCTCAATGATGATTATTTTTTTAATCGAAAGGTTTATAACATGACAGAAGATTCAGGTGCACAGTCTTACTTGTCACCATCTGTAGGTACTGTAGAAGGTAGATGCAAATAGCAGGATTATTTCTTTTATAATAGCTGAGTAGTGTTTCATTGTGTATATAGACCACTCTTCTTTATCCATGTATGCAATCATTTTTAGAGTCCCTTTAGTTTCTTAGAATTTTATAGTAAAGGATTCTTAGTGACCCAATAATCCTTATCCAGTGCCCTTGTTGTGACAGGCATTTTAGGTTCCCCAGTTATTTTAGCTCCCCATTGCTGCTGTAACAGGTTACCACAAGCTTTGTGGCTTCAAGCAACACAAAATTTATCATCTTACAGTTCTGGAGGCTGGATGTCTGAGATGAGTCTTAGTGGATGAAAATAAAAGTGTGAGCTGATTCTTTTTGGAGGCTCCAGAGGAGACTCTGTGAAGTGTCCATATGCTTTCCACTGTTGATTACACTGGATCCACCAGATAATCCCCATCTAGGCCAAGGAAACAGTAAGTTTAAAGGTCCTGAGGTAGACCATGCTTGAGTGTGGTAACAGCAAAGAGCCAGGCATCCAGGGATGATGCAGGGAGAGGGGAGAAGTAGGAGAAGTGCTCAGAGAAGGGGTAGGGGCAGGTCATGGAGGTCAAGGTAAGGACTTTAGCTTACTCTGAGGGAGAAGAAACTCCTGGGCTTTGAGCAAAGGAGTGACATGATCCAATTACATTTTTCAAGGCTTACACTCTGGCTGCTGGCTGGGAAATAGACTCCAGGTGCAGAAAGGAGGCTCTTGCAGTAATACAAGCAATAGATCATGGTGGTTGGGCTAAGCTGGGAGCCATGGAGGTGGCGGGGGGAAGTGATGGGTTTCTGGATATATTCTCAGAGTTGAGCTATTAAAATTTGCTGATATTGGCTGAGGGGTATGAGAGGGAAAAAAGAATAAAACGTGACTTCTAGAACTTTGGCTCTAACAGCAGGAAAATGGGGAAGATTCAGAAAGAACTGATGTGGGACTTTTGGTTTATATGTACAGGTTTGAGATATGTAGGAGAATTATAAGAGTAGAGGTACCAAGTCCATTGAATTTGTTAGTCCAGAGTTGAAGGGAGAGGTAGGGAAAATCTTAAAAACCTATAATGTCTGCTTACTCTCTAAAGGGCAAAGGCCAAACCCTTTAATATGACATTTAAGGTGTTCTATGCACCGATTTCAGCCTCTTCTCTCATTGGGATACTACACTTAGTGTTTCATTCATTGATATTCTTCAAAAATCCTGGTCTTTTTTGTTTCATAGTTTCTACTTGTGTTGTTCTCTAGACCTAGGATGTGATTTCTTCCCTTGCAATCAAAAGCTTGCTCATTCTTTAAGGCCCCTGAGCCTCTTCTGTTGTTTTAGTTGAAATCCATCATAATCTCCTGTGTCCTCAGTAGCCTGTATCTTCTTAATCTATCTTAGCTCTGACTACTTGCGTTTATGTCTATATCCCCACTAGATTTTAAATTCCTGGAAGGTGGGGAAGGACCACGGTTCATTGGTCCTTGTGTCTCTAAGGTGTCTTCAAGATGGGAACAGACATGGGTGGGATCCTGAAAATCAGAATTTTTAATCAGTCACAGTTTACCACTACAGATTTTGAGGAAGACATGCATGGAGGACTTGGCCAGACAGTAGCACACTATTAATTTTCCAGGGCATTGGTCAATTTCCCCACATGGAACAGTCTAGGGAGCTCATGTGTGAGTCTTAGTTTCTTCTTTATGCCCTGAGGAGCTCAAGGATTGGGTTAAAAACCAGGTTACTTGGCTCCTTTTCTGAGATTGATGCCCAAGTCTTTATCACCTTTAGGAAATAGGACAAGGATAGCTAGATCTAACAGGTAGAAGGGCTAGAGTAATGTAGCCTACAGCAGAACTGACATTGGGAGAAGGTAGGTAGTCAGGAATTAGCTCTTTACACTGACCAATATGAGGACACACCATGGAGGTAAAGTTAGGGGCTAAATAAGGGAGAATGAGCAAGTCAGGGATGCAAAAGCATCTAACTTTTTGCTCATTGCACAGAATATACCACCATGTATAAGTCTAGCACCACTATGGCCTGAATTTGATTCCCAGCCAGGGAGGTGACACACATGGCGCAGCAGACCTCTCCTGTCTCACCTGCTGCTCCCCTCAGCAGTGTATTTCAGTAGGTCTGCCTGTTCTGTTCCCCACTCTGTCTCTGGTGAATCCTCCCACCACCCCTCCACCTCTGGCCCACACCCCAGTTCTATGGGGTATAAGTAAATAAAATAAATTTTAAAATCTTGAAACAAAAAAGACTCCTAAAAAGAAATGCTGGAGAGGATGTAGAGAAAGAGGAACCCTAATACACTATTGGTGGGAATGTAAATGGACCATTAGGGAAAGTGATATGGATTCGTCTTTAGAAAACTAACAATGAAAATACCATATAACACAGCAATCTTACTCTTGGGCATATAGTCAAAGATTATAAAACCATCAGTGCAAGAAAATCTATGTCTTTTTTTTGTAACACTATATACAACAGTAGGACATGGAAACATCCTAAATACCCATCAATAGTCTACTGGATCAAGAAGATGTGGTATCTCCATACTATGAAATGCTATTCAGCCATAAGGAAAAATGAAATGCAGTCATTTACAGCAAAACTGCTTTGAGGAACATGTGTTTGAGAAAATCATGTGTAGTAAATCAAGTCAGAATGACAATGATAAGCACTGTTATATTTACATAGTGGATGATTTGACAAAGTGAAATACCTACAAAAGGCTAGTGGACATTAACAAATGCAGTGAGGGCTCTGAGGTTAAGGGAGAGGGAGAAAGGGAAAAGGGATATAAAGGATGATGGTGGTGAAAATAATAAAATAAATAAAAACTTTGCTCAAGGTCATGAGGCCAAAGACTCACTGGTCCATCCAGTGCTCTTTTCGCACAATGGTGAGGTAGCCTGTCTATCTCTTAAGAAAAAAAGATTTTAGGGCCTCCCTGGTGGCTCAGATGGTTCAGTTCCACACTGTGAAGCTGTCCACAGCCTCTGCAGTGCCCGTTCGATCCTGGCCAGGCTGGTGAGAATCCCACATGGCGAAACAGGCCTCTCCTGTCTCGCCCACTGCTTCCCTCAGCAGTATATTTTGTCAGTCTGCTTGTTCTGTTCCCCACTCTGTCTCCGGTGAATCCTCTCACCCTCCCACATGTCTGGCCTATACCCTGGTTCTTGTATAAAAATAAATAAATCTTTTTTTTTTTAAAAGAAAGATTTTAAATACATCAGTGCTGGCACATAGCACATGTCAGATATATTCTAACCATTTTATAAAAATGAGCTAATTAGCTATAGAATGGCAGAATAACTATGTCAGGGGACACCTCTAGGTCTTTGTCCCAATGAGGTTTAAAATTTCTGAAGAAGAAAGATATTTTATCACATTGTTCATCACTGTTACTTGCATATTTCTCCCTGCCTTGCTGCCCATAACCTGGCAGAATAAATGACTCATCAGCAGAGGGAAAATCTTACTGGAGCTGGTGATGGGGCTGTTATTTAGGCAGCTGCTTTTTGGCATGATCCCAATCAAAATGTTTGAGCTGGCTCTTTCCTCAGGCTCAGAAGTCACCTGGCTAATGTGAACTTAGATGGTCCTGGGACGCTCAGCTTGAATCTCTGGCTTGTGTCACATAGAGCAGGTGGTTTGGGACCAAGGGCATAGCAGTTGGCAACAATGGTTGTTGGAAGATTACCAAGGCTCAGGAATAGTCTCTGTATGTTCTCTCTGTGTGCGTGTATGTGTGTGTTCTCTCCAGATGGGTATAAAAAGTCTTACTAGGAAACTTTGAAGCAGTATTTCCTTCCCAGCTCTCCTGACTTTCATTGTGCAGGATTTCTTTTTGTAATATTAGTAGAACCAATATTAACTAATTAATTTTTGTTGAACTAACACTGGCTTCCAACTCTACACGTTTAAGAGTGCAGGTTCTCACATTTTCCAATGTACGTTAGTTACCACACCACACCCACCACCTAAGCCTCCATCATATGCTACCACAAAGCCACCGTCATATGCCACCAGAATTTTCTTTTTGTTTTGGTAGTTTGATGGTCTTACAATGCAGTCTTTTCCTCTTTTTTTCTCTCCTATGACTGTTTGTCTGAACAGCTAGAACTCTGACCTGGAACTCCTACATGTTTTTCAGATGATGTCCTTTTAACTCTTTTATTTACCTTTTAAAACTGCATTTCTTCCCATTTCTATGAGGATCATTATTATGAGAGCCATCTGGTGGGGGCAAAGGGACTCTTAAGTAAATAAAGACTTTTGTTTTGATACTTGATTAATTCAACCTCCCTCTCCCCATATCCTATTGTCAATAACTCTTGTCCCTTTCTGAATTCCAAAAGAAGAATTTTCCTTTGGAATTAGAAAAACAAAATCAATGCTTAAATGCCTCTCTTTTATGAAACCTATTTAGTTGGATCAATTATAATCTTGTATTTCCCATGATAGATTTCACATTAGAATATTTATTCAACCAATATTTACTAAGGGTCTGGGGTTCTGGCATTGCAGGGAGATATAAAAGATATCATACATCTCTGTCACTATAACGACACATATAAATTGTAATTGAACAGGGAAGACACAACATATTCATAAGTGGGAGGCTATAGTGAAAAAGTCAAGAATCATTAGTTTAGAACCTCATGACTTTGCTCAGTTTGTTATAAAGAAGCATTTTTTTCTTTCTCCTCCCAGGGATGAAATAATTTGGATGTCACTGTGCTATTCTAAGGGGGTAGCCCACATTTAAGCTCTTGCCAGGCTATTACTGCTCATTGGATGTACTTTGTGTGGCCCATGAGGCTCATACCACCTTCTGAGAGAATAAGTTGGACTCAGATTCCACCACCACAAATTCCACCTGTTGGGGAAGTTTTTTTTTTTTTTTAATGGTTATAAACATCAGTTTCATCATCTGCAAAACAGAGAGTAGCACCTACCCCAGGATGTAAAAATATATGAGCTCATGCATGTTGCACGCCTGGTGTATAGAAAGGGACAGTTAGTGTAAATTTCCTCTGTTCTTATACCAAGGTTTACTTTGTCTTTTGCTTTCTCCCTTCTTCTTTTCTCATGGAGGCAATTGAATGCCCAAATAATTTCAATTAGTCCTTCTGGGTTCCAGGCACATCTGAGATTAAAATCAGCCAGGACTTGATTTCTGCCTAATCAAAAGCCCCTGACGCTGCCATGTGGGCCACATGAAGGGGCTTTTCCCAGTGTGGGGTGATGCTAATTACCATCTGATCTTAAGCCAGATTTACTTTCCTTTGTTTAATAATTAATATCTTCTCTGAGACACTGGGCTAAAGTTTAAAATTACAGAGAGGGGTGATTTATATAAGTGCCAACAAAACTAAACTGCAGTAAAATCACCCAACCCCCTACGTGGGCTGCCATTCACTCATCACCCAAAACGCTAGGCAGTCTAGGAGAGTGTGGGAGTGAGATAGGAGCAGAGTTAAGCCCCCAGGCCTTACTCTGTGGTGTCACCAGCTCACATTGGTTGAGAAGCCTGGTGTGGTTCTCAGAACCCCACCCCCTTTATAGTCCCACACCCCATTACATGTCCTGCATTGCATTTTCCATTAAACCTTTGTTGAGGCCCTACTGTGTAGCAGGTCCTCTGCTGGGCATGGTTATAAAATTGGAAATGCTTTTCACAAGCTGCTTATAGACAGGCAAAGAGAAGACACATTAATAGTCAACTATCCCTCTACTCTCTCCTACCTATGCTCCCCAAGGAGCCACAGAGTGATAAGCTGCTCCAGTTAGTTCCCTCCTACATAGTGTTTTGGAAGGGTGAGATCTGGGGCATTTTATATAGAATATCCATTTAACTGGTCTAACCAGGAGGAAAAGAGAGAGTTGTAATCTCTAAACAGAAACAGAGCTGGAACTTTCAGGGGCATCCCTTCTGGATCAGATTAAGAAATGGGTTTCACTCTACAACACTCTACAACATTAGTTCATAAAGGGCTGTTGCTATTTGTGCTTTCACTCAGTGGACAGCTCTCTTCCATTAGCTGACCTTGACCTTTCTGGGGCTGAAAGAAACCCTTTGCACTTCAGAAAGGCTGTGACAGCTGTCTCCAGGTGTCACCAGTGAAAGAAGTGGACACTTGTGCTTCTTGCTCTTCTAACTGGAAGGCTCTTTCCCTGACTTCAGAACTCTGCTTGGCTGATTTCTTTGCCCCTCTACCTTAAGCCTCTCAGTTTTGGGGTGGGGGTCTTTCTCCAGACTCTCATTACCATGTGTACTCCTGCTCCCTGGCATTCTTGCCATGCAATTTTTCTCCATAGCATATATCATCATCTAATATAATATTGTTTACTCATCTATTTTATTTTTCACTTGTCTCCTACATCTCTCATCTCACCCCCAAAAGGTAAACTTACAAGCTCTGAGAATTTTATTGTTTCTGTCCTCTGTATTCTCAGCACCCAGAACAGTATATGGCCTAGAGGAGGTGATGATAATTGTTGGATGAATTAATGACTTGATGCTATTAGAGAGAAATGACTGTGTAGTCTGAGGATGAAAGATGTCTTTCCTACAAGGATTAGGAGTCACACTAATCATTCATGCAGTCAATTATTCTTTGGCTGGGTATTGATTGTGCAATTCAGTTACGTCTTTGGGCTGCTAGGTTTGGTTGGGGAAACCATCCATGGTAATGAGGTATGTTTCCTGCTTCAGAGAACTCGGTCTACTGAGGGAAATGGACATATAAATAATACTAATAGTAATAATGATGATAGCTCACATTTAATGGAGTGTTCTATGTGCCAGGTGCTGTTCTAAGCACGTTTATATATATTAACATTTCTAATTCTTATGACAAAATGAGGTAGGTATTGCTCTTGTGACATTTTGCAGAGGAGAAAACAGAGGTACAAAGAGACCACCTGGCTAATTAGGGGGCGGGGTGAGATGTGGTCTGGGTGAGAATGGGGTGTGCGGAAACAGCTCACATTTTAATTGGGCACTTTCTCAGCATGGGGAGGGCAGGTGGGCAGCTTTGAGATTCCCATTTGTAATCATCACTCTCCTGCCACTCACCCTCCCCAACCCACCCCTGTCCTCATTGAACGGCTCTGCTACTTCTCTCCTACCTCACTCCTGTTCCTGCTGCTCAGAACCTGGCACCTGGTCTCCCCTGAGCTCAGCAGACCCCCTGCCTGACCCTCATGACTCCACAGGACACCCCCCCCCAGTGCTCTAAAGCAGGCAAGATGCCTCTCTGCCAGCCACCCCAATTCCCTGCTCTGGGCTCTCCAAGCTATGATCTCAGATACCCGATTGAGTCATGCTGTTCTCTGGGAGGGGGAAACTGTGAACAGCCCCAGATTATACAACTGCTCACTCTGCAGGGGTCCATGGAAGTCTGCATTCATGAAAGGTCTTTTGGGAGGCTCCAAAAGGAGAAAGTTTAACACCTTCAACCCTCTCACCTTGTCTGCCCTGCTTTCACTCCTGGGGGCTTTTGGGTGACCACCCTTTGTGCTTCGAAACTCTTGGAGGTCACTTGTCTTCCTCGCTTAATGATGTGTTACAGAAAACAAGCTTCCATTACTTGCAAAAGTGTGACGGGAGCATGAATATTAATAACTCCCATGGGTTTCCTGCAAACATCCATCACCACAGCTTAGAAGGCTTGTTCTGACTTGCTTGGCATGGGGGTAACTGCTCAGCAGAACAATAATAAAGCATTCATGAGCTCAGCTTAGGCAGAACTCTTCCTGGGGTTTTGAACTCCACTGCTCCTGCAGGATGGAGGTGGGGAATATGCTCTGCTCCACCTGGGTTCTGGCAGAATGACCGATGTGGGACTTTGGACCTCACAGGACCTTACAGATGTGCCAGGCCCCTGGGGAGCTGGAACTAGGATTTCTCTTTATCAAAACCAAGTTCTCTTTGGTGACAACATCTTGGTTTTAGGTGAATTAGATTTAAGCCAATCAGGCTGAGAGATGCTGGAACTAGAGTTGGAGAAGAGGTCCAGCACAGATTCATAGAAATTCAGGTCTCAGGGATCAGCATGAGGGTAAACCGAGGCCACCGAAGACCAGATGAAAAATAAGCAGCAGGGCCAGGAGTAGAGAATCTGATGACCATGTCCTACGGAGAACCTTAGGGCAAGGAATATCAGGACAGTGTTGCCCTGGGCCTTATGCAGGGTTTCCACTGAAACCCGTTGGCAGGTTGCTCAGTAAAATTCCTCTTCTGGAAATCTCCATGTGACTGCCATTTTCTGCTCCTTGGGTCTTTGTATGTCGCCCTGAGGATCTCATAGGGTTGACCTGGGCTACAGTTCATGGGATTCCCATCTCAAGCAGTGCTGACCTAGTGAAAAGTGCTCCCAGGATCTAAAGAGCAGGGCTGAAAATGGGGAGTCCAAGGAGATTGGTGCCCTGGACCTGAGAAACATGTTGGTCCTGTTTCTTGGCTTGCCCCAGGAACCCCATGTGATCTGGGTTGATTGTGTTCAAAAACACTGTAGTGTGGGTCTCCTGACTGAAAAAAACATGTAGAAACTTATTTTAATCCATATTATGTGTGTTCTTTTTTTTTCCTGTATAGAATTAAAATTCATTCATGTCTGTAGCTCACAAAAAGAAAATAAGAAATCATTTAGATTTTCTAGAGTTAGGTAATTTCAATGTGATCAAGGTAGCATCTCCTCTGCTGAGCTTTAGGTCACTAATTAAATCTATGGTGCTAATGGAAATGCTCATTTTCTTGGGCAGCTGCTTGCAAGATCTCTCTGCTCTACAATTAACAGTGGTGTGGAAATCTCTGCCATTTCTTCCAGCTGTCAGATTTCCTTGTACTTGGAACTCCAACATCCCGCATCAGAGCAGGCCATGCAGATGAAAGTCATGGAAATATCCATGGCTTTCTCCATAAAACACTTGATAGCAGGAGGTCACTCCTTGCTAAGTTCTGATATTAGAGCTTTGCGTCACTGTGGCCCTTTGCCTCGTGATATTTACTGGAGAGGCAACTTGGTATCATCATGGAAGGAATAAAAGAGTTGGATCCAGAAGATTTACAAAATAAATCCTGGCTCTGAAATGTGTTGGCTGTGTGACTCTGCCCTTTCCTAACTTCACTTTTCCCTTCCATAAAAAGAAAATAAAAATAACTAGTGCTCTTTCTACCTTATAGAATTGTCCTGAGGATAATACAAAACCCTTTATAGCAAATAGTTATAAAGACTGCATTGCTCAAGGGTTTTTGTTTTTGTTGGCTATTGTTTAGAAGTAGAGTAAGTCAAACCTTTTCTAAGGATATCCAAAAGCATTCTTTGAATCATCCGGAAAGTAGCTATTGGCTGCTTTACCTGTCAAAATGGAAAAACATTGACATGGCAATTATAGCAGATGTTGGCTATCTATTCAAAATCTATCTTTCATCTCACATTTCTCTTCATGAAAGAACATTAATTTTGTTTACAATCTCCCTTTATCATCATCACCACATGTTCAAGGCTGGTTTTCACCCAGAAGCAAGTCTTTGTTGGTCTAAACCAGGGAATCCTAAACTTGAACGTGCCTCACAATCATCTGGAAGGCTAGTTAAACCACAAATTTCTAGGCTCCATCCCCAGAATTCCTGCTATACTAGATCTGGATCAATATTTAGAATTTATATCAGGTGATGCTAATACTGTTGGTCTGAGGTCTGCATTATGAGAGACACTGTCTAAGCCAATCATGGAGGTGCTGGTTATCGGTTATATACAGATACATTGTGCCTTTCTGGCCAATGAGATGTAGTAAGCTTCCCAGGGCTTATACAAAAGGTTTCCTCTTCCAAAGGACTCTTTCTACCTCTGGACATTGTCTCTGACCAGCCCAGGGACCGAACTCACGCTGCAGAGGCTGCAGATATCTCCACAGTGCTGTGCTGGAGCATCTGGGACTTTCAGTGAAATATGGCTGGGTTCTGCTGCCTGTTACTACAGAAAGCCAATGAGAAGAGACAGGAATTGAAAATAGAAGTGCTTTTATTTTTCATATCACTAGCCATTGGCCTGAGAGAATGGTGGGCATAGCACCCTGAACACAGGCTGCCACCTTATTTCGAGCTGGGCTTTATAATGAATCACTTTATAATGAATCACAAAGATAGTCATAAGCAAACAGCCCATCAGAACAACCCATCACAGTCAATGTTTCTGGCATTCGTCACAGTCGGCCCTCAGAACTTGTTATCAGCCTCCCACTTACCTTGACCCTCTACAACTGATGGCATCACTGTTGACACTCATTTGGGATCATCACAATGTCCAATTTCTTCCTCCCCTCCCTAGTGCTTTCAATGGGTCAATGCCTACCAAACTTAACCTGTAAGAATCTTGGTTTAGGGCCTCCCTGGTGGTGCAAGGGGTTAAGCACAGCACTGTGAAGCTATCTGCAGCCTCTGTCAGATTTCCTTGTACTTGGAACTCCAATATCCTGCATCAGAGCAGGCCATGAGATGAAAGTCATGGAAATATCCATGACTTTCTGCCTAAAACACTTGATGGATAAAGTGAAATATTAAAATCCCTTTTCTTTCATGGGGACATAGGAGTAGCTTATGGGACAAGAGCTTTGAGCTCATTAGAGGCAATTGTATTCAGCCATAAGCAGGCAAGTACCTACATCAAGATCTTCCTATCAGAAGAAGAGCTAGGAAGGGACCAATGTTAGGAAGGGTTAGAGGTGGTGTGAGTAAAGGGCTCACAACCTGAGAGATGCAATCTCATTAAAATAGGCTAGAAGTACAGAGGGGGAGTGGGGGTGGTGGTGGTGGAAAGGCATGTGGAGTGTCTTAAGAAAAGTGACTCTTGGGTCTCCCCTGGTGGCGCAGGCGGTTGAGCGCAGCGCTGTGAAACTGTCCGCCACCTCTGCAGCACGGGTTTGATCCCTGCCTGCCAGTGAGAACACCACATGGCACAGCAGACCTCTCCTGTCTCGCCTGCTGCTCCCCTCAGCAGTGTATTTCGTCAGTCTGCCTGTTCTGTTCCCCGCTCTGTGTCTGGTGAATCTTCTCACCCACCCACTCATCTGGCCTGTACCCCAGTTCTGGTATGCATGAGTAAATAAATCTTTTTAAAAAATAATTAATTAAAAAAAGAAAAGAAAAGTGACTCTTGAGGACTTTGTGGTCTGAGTTTGTTGAATTGGTCCATGTGGAACCTGAGGATAGGGCAGGCTGACTGTAAGAGACCCAGACATCTGCTGATTTGGGTATCCACAGAAGGATTCTGAGACCAATCCCCTGAAGATATCAGTGAACAACCATAGTTAAGTTTTTGAGGTATCAAAATCTATACATGGATTTTTGAGTGCACAGGGATCAGCACACCTACTCCTCATGTTGTTCAAGATTCAGCTATACTATTTTGACACAAGCAAAACTTCTCTCAATTGATAGACAACAGTGGACTCCAGAAGTGGTCTTCAGCAGGTGGTATATATACCATCAGAAATATCCAGTGATTTCACAATAATTGTGAGGAATTTTTTTTTTCTCAAAGTCTAAGATTTGTTGCAGATGTGTTCTTCTGTCACCTGTGGGCCTGATCTATGACCTCCCAGTGTTTACCCCAATTCCTTGCTCCTTCTCTCCCTAGTACTTTCAATGGGTCAATACTTACCAACCTTACCTGTAAGCATCACCTACTGTGGTTCTACCTTTGCTTTTCCACCAAGTATTGGGCCCCAAGGGAATGTGTTCTCAGCATTTGTGATGAAACAGTGGAAAGACAAGAACCTTGTTCTTAAGACACTTAGTCTGGGGAGGTTTTGTACAATGGAAATAAAGTACAAGCCACAAATGCATTGTGCAGTTTTAAATTTTCTAATAGCTACATTTAAAAAAGTAAAATGAAACAGTGGTATGAATTTTAATAATTTATTTTATTTATTTCAGTGGTTCTTAACTGGGTACTTTTCCTCCAGGGGACATTTGCTAATGTCTGGCAATGTCACTAGGCAAATTTGGTTTATCACAACTGGGAGGGTGCTAGTGACATTTAGTGGGTAGCAGTCAGGGGTGCAGTTAGACATCTTACAGTGCACAGGGGACAGCCACACACAACATGGACCAAAATGTCAGTGGTGTCCAGGCTAAGAATCCCTGATTTAATCCAGTATATGCAACAAAATGTTTCATTTCAATGTGCAATCAAATATAACAAAGGATTCATCTGCTATTTTGCATTTTTTAAATTCAAAGTTTTGATTAGAAAAATGTGGTATATCTATACACAATGGAATACTACTTAGCTATAAAAAATCAAGTCTTGCCAATTGCAACAACATGGACTTATACTAAGTGAAATAAATCAGAAGGAGAAAGACAAATAACCAGAGGATTTTGCTTATATGTGGAATATAGACAAGCAAAACAAAGGGTCAGACAACCAATAACAAATCCTAGAAACCTGACTGTGAAATTGAGGCTTCAAGACAGGGAAGGGGAGGGAGCACAACGGAATTTGGTGGAGGACTGTGAGGACCTTGGTGGTGGGTGTGGTGTGGGGACATGCCTCTGAAGAGGATGATCCTATGCTTCCGAATCACATACAGTATTGTAAGCCAATGTCACCTCAATTAAAAAAAAATTTCAAAAACAAAACAATCAATAAAATTCTAAGTTTTAAAATCTGCCTTGTAGCTTGCATAGTTTACACCTAGAGCACATCTCAATTCAGACCAACCATGTTTCTTCAACCACTTAATCACCACGTCTGGCAGCTACACTGCAGTAAAAGGAGTCCAGGCACTGTGACTCCAATTTCCTTAGCATGGCAAATAGGGGGAGATTCAAAATCCTTCAGGTGAGACGCCAAGTCCTACTACCTTTGAGAGCCCCATATGATAAGGAATTGGGATAAAAGAATTGCCCAAGGTCTCACTGATTATTAAGCTATATGAAAATGCAACTATATTCCAAATAACATCTATCCAATCTTTGCATTATTTCCCTGCAAAATGCCATCAAGAGGTTGTAGTTTCTTATTCCCTTGCGGCAAAGGTCAACATACCCCGTTGGGCAGATTACTGAGTGAGAGTTAGCTTCCGTGCAGTTCTGAGGATTTAGATATTGATCAGTGAGGCTTTCATGTTGTTAACACAAACAACCAAGCAGCAATCTTTGCCTCTTCCAAAATGCTCTCTAATTTTATCCTTTTGAAAAAAGAGAAATAAAGGTTTTCAGGTTAAAAAGAAGGTGATCATCTAGTAATCAGAGCTTTAGAACAATCCAAACCGACCTTGGTGCAACACACTGCACTTTGTAATCCCCAATTTGAAGGCTTCACAGCATCTCATTAGTCTGGAGTTGCAGAACAGATAATTCTATATTGAATGAGTAATTAAATGTGACATCGAAGCAGGCAGATGGATTAGGGACATACCCAAGGGTTCCCCTGAGGGGTCCTTTCCTGTGTCTGCCCACGAGGGAGGGTGTAGGGAGGCTTAGCAGAGCTCCTGCGGGGATGTTGCAGGTATGGCCCTGGGACAAAGGCAAAGCAAGATTTTGTGCATTACCTGTGAGTCAGGGGGATGTGCCAGTAAGTGGAATCAGGGAGGGACCCTTAGGGAAACCAGGCCCCATCTCTGGACCAGCTGTGCCTCATCTTTCTCAGGCGCATTTCCCCTTCAATCCTCAGGAGCATGAGAGCTTGCCTGGGTTTGCTTTAAGTCAGAGAGAAGAATGCTGCCTATTATTCCACAGCCTTCTGAAACCAGAATCTATCTGACCAAGCGCGGCTTTGTCTAAAATGAAGGAAGACAAAAGAGCATTTTTTCATTTTCAGTGTCAAGAAGACACTTGTTTTCATAGAATCAAAGTCTGGGAAAGGGACTCATGTCATTTATGCTGTTTCCAGCAAGATTTTTGCTCTGCTTTCCCACACACCTGAAACTCTACCCTATTTTTCAAAGTCCATCAGGAAAGGAGTTTATAAAAATCTTTTTGGAAACAAATTCAATTTCTTGTCAGTGCTCAGTGAATATATATGGAGCACTGACTGTGCAAGGAATTAGGAGCCCAGAAATGAAAGGAAATGAAGTCATACCTTCTGTTTTAAGGGGTTCATGGCACAGGGTGACATATGCCAAAGGAATAGCATGGCCACTAGAGAGTCAAAGAGGGGAATAGCAGATTTGCTGGAGTGGAGAGGACAGATTTCTGGTAGCAGGTGAAATTTGGAATGGGTCTTTGGGATTGGTTGGAGAGGGAAAGCCTAGTGTAAGAAATGTCCCCACATGCTCTTCCTCACCCTGTTCTCCTTTCAAGTTCTGTCCAGCAATGCAAAGTTCTGTTTCCGCACCAACGCAAGGAACCACAGTCACTAGATGAATCAGACTTGGTGCCTACCTCTAGAACTCACAAGGGATGTATGAGTGCAAGTATCAGGAAATGTGATCTTCTGTGGAGACGTGACTCACGACTCACTGACTCGACAAATACTTATTGAGCATCTGTTCTGTGCTGGGTGCTGTTCCTAAAGATTTGGTGGGAAACAAGAGAGATACAAGCCCTGATTTGTAAAGTTCATGGTCTAGAGGAGCTCACAAGTGTGGAATCAATTATGAACGGGGAGCAATGGGAGCAGTGAGAGAATATATCAAGGTCTTCCACCTGATCTGGGGGAGAAGCCCTCCCCTCGGGAAGGATTGTTAAAGCCACAGGTGGATACAGAACTGTCTGCCAGGCAACACCAGGGAGGACAAGGAGAGAAGGATGTGCTGTCAGAAGGGAGGGATAACACAGTAGTCCAAAGTACAGAGGGGGTGGCACTTTGGAGGAATTGAAAAATGTTCAGATGGCTGCAGCCAGGATGGAGATGAAGGCCCAGAATTAGGGCATGCCCTTCCTGGGCTGGCCAGTGACGTGTCCTTCTGACACAATGGTTAAGTCAAATAGATGTGAAAATACACATTCTCTCTGTCTCCACCGATGGGTACAGAGAGGAGGCCCCCTCCTTGTATACTGGGGTTGGGGTAGCGGAAGACCAGGGGCATGTTGTCTGGGAGGGTCCCTGGCCCTGTACTGGCCACCTGCCCTCAACCCCCACAGGTTTCTCAGTGCAGGGCTTATGGACAACCCCACCTAAAAGTTCTGCTCCGTGGTTGCCTGGGTTAGTTCTGACAGTGAAGGGAATGCTGACAGGCTGTGAACCCCTCCAGAGGCAGCCCTGCAGCAAGCTCAATGAATGTGCCTCCACAATGCCACTGAGTTGATTCAGAAGTGTGTTTCTGCCTCAGTTTCCCCACTTAGTATTCCCCCTACATGCTGAGTCTGGAAGGCTGCCTGGAAACTCTAGTCCGCAATGTTTACTTTGTCCCTGTGGAGGTTAGAGACAGTGTCAGGTTGTGGAGAAGAGAGTTGAAAAATAAAAAATAACCACACCAGAAAACCTGGCGCCTTATCACATATATCCAAGTGTTTGTAATAATGTACTGTGCGGGATTATCATTAACATTTTGAAAATGTGAAAATCATCTTTCTCCCTCATTCAAAGGAAAAGAGGATTCTTATTATAAACATGACACTTAAATAATTTCATTCCTAAAAAAAATTATTGGTCTTTATAGGTGCCAACAATTGCTTCTCTGTTTTTCCAGTTGACAGCAGTTTTAAGACTTATTACATTGTTCTGATACTCCCATAAGGTAAAAAGTGGCACTCGTTTGGGAGAAGGAGTTCAAAATTCTTATTTTGGGGCTCCAAGTCCCCATCCAACACCAGCCTCCTTCCACTCTTCCTTTGCATCTACTCGAAATACGAGGCTTTCTCATCTACATTTTTTGCTCAAACCATGCCCCTGGCCTAGAATGCCTGCACCTTTATCTTCAAATGCCCAAATTCCCTTTCATGATCTCCTCCATTTCCATTTGCTTTCTCTCTTCCTCCCCGTCTCTGGATTCTTCCTCAACCCTTCATTTTCCTCATTTTCTATATTCCTTTCTGGTCCTTGCCTTATTCCCCTGCTCAGACTGTTATTCTAATCCACCTGCTGTGTTTAGTTTACATTGATTTTTGAAGACTGTCATAGCAGCTGACACAAGACACCTTCCTGATTGTATAATTAAATTATTCATCTTTTAATTTGGGAAATATGGAAGGTAGGGAGAGTACTACGGAGGTCAAGGGCACCAGTTTCAAATTCTGCTTTGCAGCTTTGTAATGTTGGGGGAGTCTCTGTGACATGCAAATGGTAAACCCTCTCTCGTGGGGGCTTGCAGTGAGGAGCACATGAATCTTCTGTGCAAAATGCTTAGCCCAGTTTCTGGCAAGGAATAAACACTGCTTTAGTCTAACCATGTACCATTTTTGAATTTTATTTATAATGTTATTTCTATTAAAAATGCTTGGCATCTTGCAAGCAGATTCTGGATCCATTCTGCTATCAAGCTGTAGATTGCTTCCTCCCCAGAGTTGATAAGTGAGTCACCTTTCATCACAGAAGCTTTACAGGTATTGCCAGGGAATGGAACAGATGCACTCGACTCTTCTGTCTGTGCCTTAAGATCGTGTGGTGCGGCTGAACACAGTCATTGTGGTGTGAGACTGGCAGAAGGTGAGTGCTGAGGGTTCAGTCACTTGACTCAGTAACAGGTGCTGTTTATGGCATCAAGTTCTTTTCTGGAACCTCTTCATATTCGTGACAGGGACTGTGTGTGCTAAGGGCTTGCATGCCTACCTTGGTTACCACGTGGCCCACCAAATGCAGACAGGGCCTTTGGTTTACCCAGTGCCGTGCCCTCTGGCTTGAGCGTGGGCATCTCCTCATCTCACCAACCCTCCACCCGGTGCCACAGAGCATGTGGGAGAACCGGCTCATGTCCTGTTAGGAAGAATTTACATGATCACTTATGGCTAGTTAGGGACAGCTTTCCAGTTTAAAGGTTTTCATGGGCCATGAAAACTAGTGAGTAAATAACCATTTATCAGTCAGTCATTTAGCAGAGGCTGCACAGAACAGCGTTCCAGGACTTCCAAATGCATAGAAGCCATATATCATAATGGAACATAAATGTGAATAGGCTGTAAAACGGAACAACTGTTTACCTCAGTGAAGGTTTTATTTACATGCCCTCCAGCAGCTACTTAAATGAGCTTCGAGCGAGGCTGCCGATCACAGCTTCTTGCAGAGCCTGAATGAGGGAAAGCTGTGTCAGGTAGATGCCAGTTGCAGTGTGACTTCAGGGCTCTGGGGAGGCCTCTCTGGCTCCCTCTAAAACTCACTTGGCCTGCTTGATGTCTAAAATTTCTTGAAACCGAAACTTTATAATTACTAAAAATTTAGTTTGACAAATTCAACATTGAATTCCACACGAAATACTTTGTGATATACAAATAAGCAATATTTATAGTGCCGTTCTTTATGGAGCATTTCCATAAGTGGACTCTTTTTTTTTTTGCAAACGCTCCAATATGTTGGATCATTTTCCCTACTTACCTGTGACTTTGGAAAGTTAACTGACTTGTCCACAGGCACACGCAGGCCATAGCAGGCCTCGACTTGGGATTGGAATCTGGTACTTCTGAGGCTACCCCCTCAGCCATCTTTCCAAAAGGGCAGGCTCTTGCATTAATACCCTTTAGGAGAAAACCCATGTCTTAAATTTTTACCATCCTGAGAGGCAGTTTTTTTTTTTTTAAATAATAAATTTTATTTTTATATTCCCCATACAATTGCAGCCCCCCCATTCTGACCCCAATCCCTCCCCTCCTGCCCCCACCCCCCTAAAAGTGTCTCTGGTTCATAGTTTTTTGTTGATTTTGATTTTCACTTTCTTATAGTTATTCATTTTCCTGGTCCCTTATTTAAGTTTTCTAGATTCCTGCTATGAGTGAGACCATCCGGTTTTTTTCTTTTTCTTTTTGGCTTATTTCGCTGAGCATGATCCCTTCCAGCGCCATCCATGTTGCTGCAAATTGCATGTGTTTATCTTTTTTGAATGCTGAGTAATATTCCATGGTATATATGTACCACATCTTCTTGATCCAGTCATCTATTTTTGGGCATTTGGGTTGTTTCCAAAGCTTAGCTATTGTAAACAGTGCTGCTATAAACATAGGAGTGCAGGTGCTCTTTGGAATTGATGTTTCTGTGTCCTTTGGGTAAATACCTAGGAGTGGAATTGCTGGATCATATGGAAGCTCTGTGTTTAGTAGGTCCAGAAATCTCCACACAGCTCTGAGAGGCAGTTTTGAAAGGCGGATGTGAGTGTAAGAACAGAGTCAGCAGTCTCCTGGGTGTCCTGCTCAACAGGGGCAGGCCCTGAGGCCCACCTACCTCTGGACTAGTCCCTGCCTGCTTCTGGGTGGGTCTTGTCCAGGTGACAGTGGAAATGTAAGTGTGCTTGCGTGTTCTCAAAGCTTGCTGGATTGCTCCCATCCCACGCTTGCCTTCTCTCCTGGGATCAGAGTCCCGTTCTTGGCCCCAGACTCCTTGACTTGAGTACTAGAAACCTGCTACCTCTTTACAAGTCTCCTCCTCCAGGGAGCTAAGCTCTGTCTTTTCTGCTCCCACCCTTAGCTGGGGTTTTGTTCCTCCAGCCAAACCTGTCAGAATGGATGCCAATTGCTGTCTTTTCCCTCTGACTCCTGCCAGTTGTTCATTATTCCTTCATTCATTGAACACAATTTTATTGAGCACCCACTATGTACAAGACATAATCCAGAATTGATTTCCCTTGACTTGCAAGGTAATCTTAGTGAAATGTGAATTTATCACCATCCTATAGAAATCAGACTTTGTGCTGCTGTTGACAAGCTTATCGTATGCCTTAAAACTGGGTCTTGGTTTTCTATAGCTCCCATCTGCTCTTGACTACAGGAACTAACAACTTAGTGGGTACACTGAAGAGGCAGGGAGTAAGGGTGGGCCATGTTTGGGGACCAAACATGGGAAATTGATTCTAGGAGACTTTTAAGCGATCATGGATCTCTCTTAATACAGTTAACCTTTGAACTACACAGGGCTTAGGGACACCAGCCTGATGCAGCCCCAAGTCCCTGTACAGAATATAGTGAGTCAGATGTTTGTATTCCTGTGTTCCCCATCCTTGGGTTCATCCAACAAATATCTGCAGCTGATTGAACCCATGAATATGAAACCTGTGTATAGAAAAAAATCCACATAGAAGTTGACCCAAGCAGTTCAATCTAATGCTGTTCAGGGGTGAGCTATATTCCCAAGGCCTGACTGGGCCTAGCTACAGGTGAGATAGCATGTGAGTGAATTTTCTGAGTGACAGTCAATGAGCCAAAGAGAAAGTGAGATAATTTATACAAAAGGGTAACACGGAATGACCTTCAATGTCATTGTTAAACAACATTACCTTCACAAGTGGCAATCTTTTAGTTTCCAGATACTGTGGCATACTTGAAGGCATTTTATCTGAATTTCTATTTTATTTCTCCTCTAACTTCATTTCTAAAATCACCTTTTCTGAATGACAACTCAATCAATTCAATAACGTGCAATTTTACACAGCAGGAGCCTATCCCGTGGCCCCCTTCATAGTTGTAATTGTCAGCTGCTTTCCTGAATAGCCTGTGTGTGTTTCAAAGGCAAGTGATTTTCATCTCCCGACTCCCAATGTGGTATGACTCTGCATGATGGGCACACTTCTGACTTGAGGCTGAAGATTCTCTCCTCGTCTCCCTCTTTTTCACATGCACCTCTCGTGTGTCTCAGCCAGCGCTGCAGCTCACGTCGCATTTCCCATCAGTCCAGTTGTGTTAAGGACTCATCGGCTTGATCAGCTTCATTTTAGAAGCTTTCTGAGATGCTGGGTTTTTTCACTTTGTTTCCCATGCCTTTGGAATCCTGCCAAAGTAAATGAAGGCAAAATGAACATGTATATTTTGGCTTTGTTTTCCAAGATCAGGGCAAAGTGATGGACAGGATTGTATTACTAGAGGAATTAAGGAGGAGATAGGCTACACACATTGGTTGATCCACAGAGTCTGTGGGTAATGAACTGGAAAAAAAACCTGCTGATTGAAAATTTGAATCATTAAAAGTTGAAATCAACAGCGTCTTTTAGAATTTCAATCTTCCACGATTTGCTTAGAGTCAGTGCTGCAGTGGTCTGAACCGCAGGCCAAATTGTCAATCAAAATGAGGAGGGTTTGCTTGTGGTGTCCATTGTTTCAGAGATTAAACACTCAAAATAACTGCAGTAACTCTTCCAGGGTGCCAGAGTAGTCATGATGGTGTAGCCCTCCCTGGACTGCCATTGATTTAGAATTTGCATTTCTCATTATTTGCAAATGACCCTCCAGGTTCAAAAGATATTATAATTTGTAGTTTTGTTGAAGCATGAATTACAATTGCAGGCTGGGTGTAAAGGCAGGAACAGGCACAGTGCAGGTTTTCTGATCCCATGCAGACCGGGTAAAGGAGGAGTCAGAGTCCTCAGTAGTTTTGCAGGTCCTTTATTAGGGTTCACCAGGCATATGGCAGGCAGGGGTGCTGGCTGGGGGGCTGGGAGGCTGGCAGGCCGGCCAGCCTCCCAGCCCCCAGCAAGTCTTCACTCTATCTGGGCTCTCTAGCTGCTTCTCGGCTTCTCTTTCGGCTTCTGCTTCGGCTTCTGCTTCTACTGCTACTGCTGCTGCTGCTGCTGCTGCTGCTGCTGCTGCTGCTGCTGCTGCTGCTGCTGCTGCTGCTGCTGCTGCTGCTGCTGCTGCTGCTTCTGATGCTGCTCCTGGCATCCCCGTGACATCGCCCTTAAAAGCACAGTCTCAGCTCAGCTGAAACCCATCTACCTATGCCTACACCCTATTCCAGGTGCCCGCCATCAGGCATGCATTCAGGACAAGGATCCATCATCTATCCTGATGGCGGAAGGGCAGAAAAGCCTGATATTTTCTTTACCCTACACTGGGTTGCTAGAGTGTAGTGGTGGGTTATAATGCTGGTGAAGACTCTCATACTCTGTCCCCAGCCACTCAAAGAAAAAAATGCTTTTCATTCATTGTATACACATATAATGGGGGTGGGGAGTATATGATATAGTGGTTCTTTGTGAATTGGGGGAATTCACAATGGTCTTGGGAAGAATTATTCTTGAGTGCCAGGCTGTGCTGTAGGTATATCTTATAGTAATGACACCGAGTAAAGCCACACTTTCTTATCTATGGATGACTTATTGGGACATTAAGAAATAACTTATTTTGTAATCAGTATCTAAAGAAAAAAAGCTAGTCAACAGACAATATAGATGTTCCCACATCTATCCACACTAAAACTCATGCACTTATCTCAAATCTGATCTGTCTCGTCAAACACTCATCCAGAACAAAATATTTTCTCTTCTTTTCGCTTTTGCTTAGGTCCCAGGTGCAAAGAGTTGAAGTCATCATCCTCAGGAGCTCATGATGTCTACCTGTTCACAATCTCTTAAATGGTTTGTTTTAGTCTTTTCCCACTTCATTCCCCCATCCCTATACCTAGTCTTTCCTTTCATGTACTAGGGTATTTAGAATGTCATTGAAAAGTGTGACATTTGGATTTACGTAGAGGTGTTTGAGTATGTCTTTAAGTTTTCATTTCTCTCTTCCCATTCAGCATAATTTTTTTAATAATTTATCCATGATGGTGAATGTATATACACTCATTATTCTGTTGCATCCCTTTCCTGAGTGTGTACCTACCACATTTTGCTTACAACTCAGTAATAAAGGCCATGGTTGGCTCAGAGCTTTGCTGCTACAAACAGTGGTGCTATCATTGCTTTGCTGCCACAAACAATGGTGCTATTGTTGTTATCCTTGGCTGTCCTGGGCTCCTGTGCTGTTATTGTTGGATTGGAATTGCAAATTATAGGGTGATTGCATACTTCATCTCTGTAGTATCGCTAACTTACTCTCTAGAATGGCTATTCCACTATCTCTGAAACAGGACTGAACTAGGTGTCCCATCTCCCCATATTCTCATCCATATAAATTTGCATATTTATTAATTATGCAGTGTAGCTCTTCAAATATTTATTAGTCATTTGGATTTCCCCTTCTAGGAATTGTTTAGTTTTATCCTTGCCCATTTTACTTTGGGTTTCTTGTCTTTCTCATTAATTTGTTGGAGTTTCATGTACATTTTAGACATTCATCTTGTCATTTTTAGTTGATGCAAATCTCTTGACATCTTTTGTTGAAGAGAAATTTTTTTGGTAAATGTTTCATTTGGGAATAATTTTACATTTATAGAAAAGTTGCAAAGATACTACAGAGAATTTGCACTTTCGTCAGGCTAAACCTAATGTTAATATCTTACATAATTTGGTACATTTGTCAAAACTAAGGTGTTAACATTGGTATGATATAAATGTTATGGTATTGGTATGGTACATTGGTACTAACAAAACATAGATTTATTTAGATCTCATCAGTTTTTCCATTAATGTCTGTTTACTGTTTTACAATTCAATCCAGGACTCAAGATAACACATTGCATTTAGTTACCATATCTCCGTGGTCTCTTGATCTGTGGCAATTCCTTGTTTTTCATGACCTCAGTTTTGAAGTCCTGGTCAAGCATTCTGTAAAATGCCTTGCAGTTTGAGTTTGTCTGATGTTTTCTTATGATTAAACTGGGCTTATGGGCTTATTTTTTTGAAGAATACCAGTTTGTTTCTTGTCCATCACATTAGGATGTACATAATATCCACATGACTTATCATGGGCATGTTAACCTCAAACATTCGATTAAGGCTGTGTCTGACAGTTTCCTCTACTTTTTTTGTCCTTTCCATACTTTGTTCTTGGAATGCAGAGCTAAGTTCATCCTACTCTCAAAGGGAGTAGAATTTTTTTTTAAGATGTATTTATTTATTTATTTATGCATACAAGAGCTGAGGTACAGGCCAGAGGTGTGGAGGGTGAGAGGATTCACCAGAGTCAGAGTGGGGAACAGAACAGGCAGATCGAAATACACTGCTGAGGGGAGCAGCAGGGGAGTCAGGAGAGGTCTGCTGCACCATGTGGGTAATTCCCTGGCCAGGGATCAAACTCATGCTGCAGTGGATGGGGATAGCTTCATGGGTTGCGTCTTAACCCCTTGCGCCACCAGGGAGTACAGTTAAGTTTAACCTTTGCATCCTTCCTATTTAAAAAAAAAATTGTTTGAAATGTGGTCCTTATTCCATGGCAATTATGTTTTCATTCAATCTGATAGTCTCTTATTTAGTGAATTCAACCCATTTACATTTAAAATTACTGTTATATTAAGACTTATTTCTACCACATTATTTCATATTTTCCATTGCCATAATTTTTGCCTTCCCCAGTCTTCCTCATCTTTCATATGAAACTCTCTCAGATCTTCAATCCATCTGTGCATATTTCATGGAGTCCATTTGGATTAATATTTCTTCTCTTTGGAGTACTTCCTTAATGAATGTTTTAGTGACAGATTCTGTGTAAATGTTCTGAAAACTTACACAGCTAAGAATATGTTTGTTTCAACTTCTGATTTAAATATTTTAGGAACTAGCTTAATTATCTATAAAACTTATTAGGTTTGAACTTATTTTTCGACACTTAGAATATAACCCTGTTGAAGTCTTTTATCCAGTGTTACTGTTGAGGAGTTGGATGCTAATTTCATTTTGCTCTTTGTAAGTGGTCTCTTTTTGTTTCCCTCTGGAAACTTTTGGCGTGTTCTCTTTGACTTTATGGATGATAATTTTACTCGAATGAGTTTAAGTGCATTCTCATTCTAATTTATTTGGAGATGTGTAATATCTTAAATTTGAGAATGTAGAACTCAGAAAGAGTAGAGTGTGGTTGCCAAGCCTGCGGTGTAGGGAAATGAGGAGATGGCGTTCACAGGGAACAAACTTCCATTTGTAAGATTAGTAAGACCTGGGGATCCAGTGTGCATCGTGGTGATTCAGTTAACAGTGCTGTATCACATACTTGAAAGTTGCTAAGACAGTAATCTTAAGTGTTCTTACCACCAAAACATTTTGTAATTATCTAAGGTGATGGATAGGTTAACTATCCTTATTATGGTAATCATTTCACAATATATACACATATCAAATTATCACATTTTATACCTTAAACTTACACAATAATATATTTATTATAGCTCAAGAAAACTAGGGAAAATTGAGGAGTAAGTATCTTTACTCCTCAGCTTATTTGTTCTATTCATTGGAGATTCCAGTGATATGGATGTCTATGTCTACCTGCTGTATCTATTAAATAAATTATATATGTCACTTATAACTGTGTATGTTCTTAATTATCCTATATAATAATATATTGCAATACCATGTTAGGTATAATTATACACATATGCCAACATATTTCCTTTAATCTCAGATATTATAATTTGATCATCGTGTTGTGTTTCTTTTATAGCAGTTGTATTTTCAGACAATTATTGTTCTAGGTTATCATTATTTTTACTTAAAGATTTTATTTTCTGAGGTTATTTTCTATTTCAATTGATAATGTGCCTTGACAAAGGAAATAAATCTGGATTTCCTCTTTGTGTGTGTGCATGTTATTTAAGGGTAGGATGTTTCCAGTGTTATCACCACTCATTTTTATTAGTTTGGGGAATTTCAACATTAAAAATTTTGCTAAGAAATTTGGTGGCCCACAACAGTTTGCAAGAAAAAAATGAAAAGAGATGTAGCTTCTATGAGCAAGCCCAAACCACAGTAGCAAGAAATGATAAATGACATCTTAAAGGGTGAAACAGGGACCCCAAAATGTGTATATCGATAGATATGAGTACATAAACTAAAATAGGCTGGGACCATCCAATGTAATTTGTCCAATAGACCTTAGCATTCTCTGAGGTTATAACTGTATAGTGCTTTAAGATGTATAAACAATAGAGTTTAGAAAGATTTCCATAAAAAATGGTATCAATTGTCTGAAAAATTGATTGTGTTTTAGCTTATTCCTTGATGATTCTGGATAAGTGAATAGGGAGAAAAACAAAGAGCAGAATGCTTGATATTATCTAAAGACTAAGATAGTTTTCTATTAAAGTTGACTGTGGTTTAAAAAGGCCCTTTTAAAGATATCTATTGTCCTAAAAGTGCAGAGTAAACCATCCACAAGCCAGTGACTTAAAAAAAATAAGCACGACTCTGTAGGCAATGGGATGGCATTGTTGATCTGGGGCTGACTTGGGTGACCCTGGCTGGACCTGATTGTCAATTTAGAGTGAGCTGGCAGGTCAGCAAGGACTGGCTTGCCGGTGTGTCCTCATTGACATCTGGTATTTGATTAGCTGTTTTTTGAGGTGTTCAAGAAGATCTGGCCATGTGAATTTCCTCATTTAACAGAATCTCCTTGTTCTAATGGTGCCTGGGTAGGAGTCCATGAGAATAAATAAAAACAACCCGAGCCTCTTGAGACCTACCATTGGAACTGACACATGGTCACATCTAGCAAAACAAGTCATAGGCCTAGATTCAAGAGGATGGGGTTTCAGAGTCTATGTCTTGATGGCAGCAGATGCCGAGTTATACCACAAAGGTCAAAGTCATAGTGAGGAGGTGAAAAATTATGACCATTTTTGCAATTTACTACCCCCGTCCCCCCCGTCCCTCTATAGCAGATTATAGAGTAATCTGCTATATTTGGCATAGTCTATTTCTGAGTGGAAAAATGATGATGAAATTGGCAGGTATGGAGTCAGAGACTCCTTAGTCATGAGGGAAATATCCAATGCTTAGAGATGGATGTTGATGAAAGGAAGCTAATTGCAACAGGGATATCAGGGAAGGGGAATATTGCAAAATACTGCAATATTTTTTTGAAAAATTATTTTCAAAGAATAAATTGCTGGGCAGAGATTATAATTCTTATATATCTTGAAATTAACCATGAACTTGAGCACCAATCCTTCAGCAAATATTTACTAAGTAATTATGCTAGGTCAAGCACTGTCACAGTTCCTGGAGGAATATAAAGAACTAGACAGTTTGCCCTCAAGACACTTTCAATCTATTAGGAAGACATGATAGTCCCAAAAAGAGGGCAAATAAAACAAAGCAAAATGTAAAAGGCATCAGAAGAGCAGTCCATAGAGATGACAATAAAGCATTTAGATTTTCAAGGTTTTTTTTTTTGTGGGACCCTTGCCTGCAGCCGGGGAATGAACTGGTGCTGCAGAGGCTGTGGGCAGCCTCACAGCCCAGTGCTCAACCACTGTGACACCAGGGGGGCCCATTTTCAAGGGTTTTTGAAAAACATGAATATATCTTCAATAATATAATGAAAACCAGTGGAGAGGGAGAGTCACTTTTCATAAGTAGGCCACCCCAGTATTCAAATTCCAAAGAGCAAGGGATATTTATATTAAAATTGCATCACAAATGGCACCCTACTAAGTGAATTTCCTGCAAGTTTGAAAGAATTATTGTGACTTTGAAAATAGTTTCCCACAATCTCAATCTATGAATTAAATGTGAAAGACATGGACAGGTTTCCAAGTCTTAGGCACTTGAGTCTCTCTACTTGCAAACCGTTAATAACAAAAAGAACTCAACACATGTGTTGACATGAGAATTCGCTAATAGAAACCCTTGCAAAACACTGTGGAAATCTTAAGTGCTGTGGAACTAGGTCAATAATGGACCCTGGCTTTCCTCCAGTTGCTCCTGAAAGGGAGAAGGAGTTTGATGACAGTTGAGTGACCATTTAACCTGCTAATCAGGTGGCTGGCGGGATGCCTGGTGATAAACGGGAGAGGGAAATTTATAGAAGACAAAGATAGGGGCAGCAAGACAGCAGGTACTTTGCTTCTCAACAGGGGCTTTGCACACATTTGGGGCAGACCAGTCTTTGTTATAGGGGACTCCCTGGTGTGTTGAGGAATTTGGCTCCACTGGCCCTCCTTGTACTGAATACCAGTTTACACACTGCCACTCCCCAACTTGTGAAAAAACAACAACCTCAATAAGAAATGTCAACTAATTTCCAGATCCTATATCTCTTCCTTGGTTGAAAATCACTGAGATGAAACTAGGGACCCTTAGGAAACTATTGCTGGAGATATTTAGAGGGAGCAGAATTCAATGATACAATTAGTGGGGCAAGTGAAAGGTCTAATTAGAATTACAGCAACACTTTAGTATTTGAGTGGTTTTCAGTCAAGTTAATCCATTCTGCAGAGGACTTCCAGCCCATTCTATTAAAAGTTTGCTTTCATCTCTTCATAACTGCTCTAAAGCCTTCAATGACTCCCTATTGCTTACAAATGCAGTGCATATTCCCAGGTCTGGCACTTGCCTTGCCTCCAAAACTCATTTCCAATCCCCTGTCTTCCATTTTCTTATGTGAATTTTTCTGGTTCTAATTAATAGAGCCTGACAAAAGAAACTTCAATGATCCAGAATGACCAAGATGGGAAATGAATTAATGTTGAATTAGTTTGTGGCTGAAAATTGTAACAAAAAGTTTCAAATGGAGTCAACCCTAAGGCATAGTCCTTTGTTGCGCTGGTATTGGTACTTGTTAGCAATAGCACTCCCAAGTTACAGCAGTTCATTTTCTCTTTTATAGTTGCCCAATTAAAAATCACCTTCCCAACATTCTAGTTCTAACCACAGTCCTCTTGCCTGGATCACGTACATTTGTTCTGTACCTGAGTCTTTGCATGTGTTTCCCCTGCCCCTTCCAGCTGGTCTTCTTTTTTGTATATTATAGGTTATCATTTTTAGGAAACTGAACTTCAGTGGTAGATTCTACACATCAATTGCTACCTGTAACACTTGTCCATTTGAGGCTTTAGGGTCTTGAAATTAAGTATCTCCTCGTTATCTCGTTGCTGCGATTTTTACCTTGATTTAATATTATCTCAAAATCAAGGAAATCCATAATGTCGCACAGGAAAAAGTATCACATAAATACAAATACTCTTAGAATTTCATAAATTCAAACTTGACTTTTCTTTCACGACAGAAAGCTGGGACTCATTTATCTCTGTCTCCTCTCCCTCCCCTTCCTACCAGTCCCCAAATCCTGGTGTTCCAACCTCCTAACCAGTTCTGTTAGCTAATAGAAACCATTGCAAAACACTGTGGAAATCTTTAGTGCTGTGGAACTAGGTCAATAATGGACACTGGATTTCCTCCAGTTGTTCTTGAAAGGGAGAAGGAGTTTGATGACAGTTTGAAGACATGTCTTCATGCCTTTCGATACTACTGATAGGTCCTTAGTTCAAGCTCTCATCTATCTCTCATGGATTATTACAAATAGTCACCCAATGGTCTCTGCTTCTAGACATGCCTTCCCCAAATCCAACCTCCTCACCACCACATCTCACTTCTACCCCAATCCAACTTTTACCATTTTGTTCTCCTGCTACAATGCCTTAATGTTTTCTCTTTTATCCCAGCATAATATCCAAAAGATTTAAGTCCTCTGATGGTAGGATAACTCACCTTTCCAGTCTCATTTTCTAAGCCTCCTCCTTACCTGTGCCCTCTAGTGGTGCCAAGTGCCCATGATTACAAAATCATATATTTTCGTGCTTATATGCTCTTTACACAATGCCATTTTTTGTTGTGGTTTTGACTGCTCATGCTTCCAGACTCATCTCTGCAGTCATATCCTCCTGGCAGTCTTTCTTTATCCACCTGTCTGGGCTGGATGCCCCTTCTCTTTTCTCTGAAAACACCCTGTGAATTTTTCTGGCTTTGTACTTGTCACAATTCATTGAAATGATCTGTCCCTCTGCCTGTCTTGACAATGACCTGGAAGCTAAAGTCTGTCTCTTATACCTATAGCCCCCACACAGGGTCAAGCATAAAACTGATGCTCAGTAAATATTTCCTGAAAGGTTGAATTCAAATTTGTAAACTTTATGAGCGAGACTAAAGAAAATTATGAAGTTGAGAAATAGCCAGCAATTTGAGATGATAGCAACAATTCAGACATTTTAGCCCAAAAGACACCAGACAATTTTTATGGTTTCTCAACAAAGGATTAGACCAGAAGATTCCATTTAACTTGTGACCTCTCCCCTGCTAACTTGGGAGAACTGAAGGCAGGCCCCTGAGTGAAATAGGCCTGGGATACTGCTGAGCACTGAGTTAGCCTCATCAGAAGGTGGTGAGCAATACTTGTTATTGCAGGCTCCAGGGAATTGGTCCTCTCTTATCCTGGGGTACCACTGAAGGCCATGTATGCATCATCTGTGCCTATGGTGGTTGTGCTGACAAGCACATATTTTGAAGAAGTTCATGGGTAAAAAGGGAGCCGTCTCAATCAGGCTGATCATACGGTGCTAGAAACCTTGATGGTGTAAGACTTTATTTATCCATTCTGGCAGCTTACATTTATTTACTCACTCTGTGCCTGACAATATTTTCAGTGCTTTGTGTTCATTAACTCATTCTTTACAACAACCCCACAAAACAGGTACTCTTGTTTTCATTTTTATAGAGGAGGAAACCAATGCACACAAACCTGCTGCAAACCTGCATCAACCATCATTCTGTCCTGCCGTCAAGGGCTGTCAGGGTCCCGGACATGTGCCCCTCATACTCAGGGATCCCACATCTTCAGCTGTTCACTAGGAATGACAAGAGGGTATTGTTCTTTGAGGATATGTGGGGATACCCAACCGGTAGGCCTGGGTTGCCAGAGCAGCAGAGCTGCTACCAGAGGGGACATGTCAATGGGAGCATATGCACGGCTCTGATCTGTGGGGAAAGAGCTGTACTTGTTACAGGGCAGGAAGGGGGCAGCCCAGACCCCGCAAACATGCCTGCTCTAAATAGGTTCTGCCATCTGCCCCATCAACACAAAACATATGAGAATTTAATGGGAAGGAACTTTAATACAATTAGGAAGCAATACAGGAAAGACAAAGACTATAGTTTCTAAATCAAAACACCCAAAGTTACCTGTCCCCTCATGGGTAAAAGTCCATCCAAATGGGATTGGCCGAGAGCAAGGCCCCAAAGCCTGCCACAGTCTAAAGCATCTTAGAGTGGGGACCCACAGAAAAAGATCAGAAACAACTCAACAAGTCTGGGAGGAAAAGAGCAAAATGAAAATCAAGACAAAACCCGCCATTGTCACCTCCCCATGGGTCTCTCACCCACATCTGTGTCACCCAGTCCACAACCAAAAGGCAAGGGCAGTTTCTTCACATGTCTCTCGGCTCCATGTACCTCCTCCAGGTCTCCTTCTGGCTCTCCCTCCTGCTTCCTTCCTCAGTCTCATCTGCAGTTTCTTCTCTCCCTGCTCAGCTTCACCCTTCCTTGGGTGAGGCAGGGAACCTGGAACTTCCCCCTTTCCTGGGGACCACCCTGTTACATAATTACCGGCCAGACAAGACTCCCACCACAGCCTCTAGTGCAGGTTAGAAGTTGGATAGGGCTTTGGGAGTCTGCTAGAGTGAAACTGTTGGGGTTTTTGGAGTCTGTGGGTTTGGAGTGCGGGGTCCTTGGGTTCACTCTGGGAAAGATTTCACCAGAACTCCTGTTTCAGCGACCCGCGGCGAGTTTCTTCAGAGACAGACGGTAGTTATATTTAAAGGGCAGGTTTATTAGGAAAAGAGACACAAAAGTAAAGTACACTTGCATAGACACAAGCAGACAGGAAGAGCTGCTAAGAGGCCTGCATGGTTGTAGACAGGCGGCCTTGAGGAGAGCTGCCTCCACTGAGGGAGGTCAGTGAAGGGAAGACCTGGCATGGTACAGGTCACTGGCAGGCAGGGAAGCTGCTGCCCTACAGAGGGAGAGAGTTGGTGAAAAGAGGCACCTGCATAGTCACAGGTGGGCAGTGGGATTGATATTGTCTTCTTCTGTTTGGGAGGGGCTCAGTCCTTGTGAGTTGTCAGTTTGTTGCTAATTTTGGGTGATTATGTCTAATATGAAAGGGACCAGAAATTCTACAATGAGCTTTATCTCCATATCTTTACCTTTGGATGTGCCTCGGATACCTGCTTGGATATTATGCTTTGTAATCTAGGCATCTGAGCCTCAGGACACTGCCTTCCACAAGTGTGTCTTGGTTTCCATAGCTGTGTCAATGGCTATGCTAATCTCTTCTACCCCCACCTCCTTGTGAGCCAGGTTTCTGGTCTTGTGGTGAACCTCCTTTGCAGTTTTTTTTTTTTTTTCAATTCTTGTCCTCCATCAAAATCACCCCATAGGACTCCTCGGAGTGGGATTTGCTGGGACTGGAGGTGATAGTGGAATAATATAGCCATGATGGAACAGCCAAGTGTCAAGATATGTGTGGGTGCTCCACAAAGGTTGACTTTAATTCTCACACCAACCCTGCAAGGTGGACATCTACATGGTGTTACTGATAAGGAGACAGTCTCAGGATTTATGGCAGCAGTAAGTCTTGCAGCTGGGATTTGAATCCAACTTGACTTGATTCTAAGACACAACTTTTTAATCCATATTCACTGGAATATGTGCCTGTTTATATAATTCCTGTTTATTTACTTCTACCCCCCCTTTTTTTTGAGCTATGTACCATTTATTTTTTTATTTTTATTTTTATTTTTATTTTTTATTAAATAATAAATTTTATTTTTATATTCCCATACAATTGCAACCCCCCCTTTCTGATCCCAATCCCTCCCCTCCCGCCCCCCACCCCCCAAAAAGTGTCTCTGTTTCATAGTTTTTTGTTGATTCTGATTTTCACTTTCTTATAGTTATTCATTTTCCTGGTCCGTTATTTAAGTTTTCTAGATTCCTGCTATGAGTGAGACCATCCGGTATTTTTCTTTTTCTTTTTGGCTTATTTCTCTGAGCATGATCCCTTCCAGCGCCATCCATGTTGCTGCAAATTGCATGTGCTTATCTTTTTTGAATGCCGAGTAATATTCCATGGTGTATATGTACCACATCTTCTTGATCCAGTCATCTATTTTTGGGCATTTGGGTTGTTTCCAAAGCTTAGCTATTGTAAACAGTGCTGCTATAAACATAGGGGTGCAGGTGTTCTTTGGAATTGATGTTTCTGTGTCCTTTGGGTAGATACCTAGGAGTGGAATTGCTGGATCATATGGAAGCTCTGTGTTTAGTAGGTCCAGAAATCTCCACACAGCTCTCCATAGTGGTTGGACCAGTTTGCACTCCCACCAACAGTGCAGAAGAGTTCCTTTTTCTCCACACCCTCGCCAACATTTGTTGTTGCTAGTTTTTTTAATATGTGCCATTCTCACTGGTGTAAGATGGTATCTCATAGTAGTTTTGATTTGCATTTCCCTGATGACAAGTGATGTTGAATATTTTTTCATATGCCTGTTGGCCATTTGCATTTCCTCTTCAGAGAAGTTTCTTTTTAGCTCTTCTGCCCATTTTTTAACTGGATTATTTTCTTTGCTGTTGTTGTTGAGTCTCATCAGCTCTTTGCAGATTTTTGTGATCAGCCCTTTATCATTAGTGTTGGGTGCAAAAATGTTCTCCCAGTTGGTGGGGTTTCTCTTTGTTTTTGTTATTGTCTCTTTTGCTGTGCAGAAGCTCTTAAATTTGATGTAGTCCCAGCTGTTTATCTTTGCCTTCACTATCACTGCTTTGGGTGATGTGTCTGTAAAGATGTCTTTGATGTGCAAATCACGTGGTGTTTCGCCTATATTTCCTTCTATATATTTTATGGTTTCAGGTCTTATGTCTAGTTCTTTAATCCATTTTGAGTTGATTTTCATGTATGGTGTGAGGTAGTGGTCAAGCTTCATTCTTTTGCATGTAGTGACCCAGTTTTCCCAGCACCATTTATTGAACAAACTTTCTTTGCTCCAATGCATAGTCTTTGCTCCTTTGTCAAAGATTAGTTGACCATAAATCTGTGGGTTTATTTCTGGATTTTCTATTCAATTCCATTGGTCTGTATGTCTGTTCTTGTTCCAATACCATGCAGTTTTGATTATTATGGCTTTGTAGTATAGTTTGAAGTCTGGGAGTGTGATGCCTCCATTCCCTTCTTTTTTTTTCAGGAGAGCTTTCGCTATTTGGGTTTTTTTGTGATTCCATATGAATTTCATCAATAATTGTTCTATTTCTTTGAAGAATGACATTGAAATTTTGATTGGAATAGCACTGAATCTGTATATTGCTTTTGGTAGGATGGCCATTTTAATAATGTTTATTCTTCCAATCCATGAGCAGGGGATGTCTTTCCATTTCTTTGTGTCTTCTTCTATTTCTTTTAACAGTGTTTTATAGTTTTCTTTGTATAGGTCCTTTACCTCTTTTGTTAGATTTATTCCCAAATATTTGATTTTTTTTGTTTCGATAATAAAAGGGATGTTTTTTTTGATTTCTTCTTCTTCAGATTTATTGTTTGTGTATAGGAAGGCTACTGACTTTTACGTGTTGATTTTGTATCCTGCCACTTTACTGAACTGATTGATGAGTTGAATTAGTTTTTCTGTGGAGTTTTTGGGGTTCTCTATGTATATTATCATATCATCTGCAAATAGTGATAGTTTGACTTCTTCTTTTCCTATTAGGATTCCTTGGATGTCTTTCTCTTGTCTTATTGCTCTGGCTAGGACTTCCAGTATTATATTGAAAAGCAGTGGTGAGAGTGGACATCCTTGTCTTGTTCCAGATCTTAATGGAATTGCTTTCAGCTTTTCACCATTGAGAATGATACTGGCTGTTGGCTTGTCATAGATGGCCTTTATGATGTTGAGGTATGTTCCTTGTATCCCAAGAATTTCAAGGGCTTTTATCATGAATGGGTGTTGCACTTTGTCGAAAGCTTTCTCAGCATCTATTGATATTATCATATGGTTTTTATATTTCTTTTTGTTGATGTGCTGGATAACGTTGATTGATTTTCGGATGTTAAACCATCTTTGTGTCCCTGGAATGAATCCTACTTGGTCGTGGTGAATTATCTTATGGATACATTGTTGGATTTGATAGCTAAAATTTTATTGAGATTTTTGCATCAGTGTTCATTAGGGAGATTGGCCTATAGTTTTCCTTTTTTGTGTTGTCCTTGTTCGGTTTTGGTATTAGTGTAATGTTGGCTTCATAGAACGTGTTTGGTATTGTCCCTTCCTTCTCAATTTTTTGGAAGAGTTTGTGAAGGATAGGCACTAATTCGTCTCTGAATGTTTGGTAGAACTCATTTGTAAATCCATCAGGTCCTGGGCTTTTGTTTTTGGGGAGGTTTTTGATTACCATTTCAATTTCGCTGCTTGTAATTGGTCTGTTTAGGTGTTCTATTTCTTCTTTATCTAGCTTTGGGTGATTGTAGAGTTGTAGGAATTTGTCCATCTCCTCTAGATTGTTGAACTTGTTTCCATATAACTGTTCATAGTAGTTACTGATTATTCTTTTGATTTCTGCTGTGTCCATTGTGATTTCTCCTCTTTCATTTGTGATCCTGTTTATTTGTGCTTTCTCCCTTTTTTCCTTTGTGAGCCTGGCTAGGGGATTGTCTATTTTATTGATTTTTTCAAAGAACCAGCTCTTGGTTTCATTGATCTTTTGGATTGTATTTTTAGTTTCAATTTCATTTATTTCTGCTTTGGTTTTTATTATTTCTTTTCTTCTACTGGTTTGGGGTTTTTTTTGTTGTTCTTTTTCTAGATCTTTGAGCTTCGAGATTAGGTTGTTTCTTTGAGTTCTTTCTTGTTTCTTGATGTGAGCTTCTATTGCTATATATTTTCCTCTTATTACTGCTTTTGCTGCATCCCATACATTTAGGATATTGGTGTCCTCCTTGTCATTCAATTCAAAGAATTTTTAAATTTCTTCTTTGATCTCCTCATTAGTCCAGTGGTCTTCCAGTAGTGTGGTTTTTAATCTCCATGAGGTAGGAAAGTTCCTTGCCTTCCTTTTGTGGTTTATTTCTAGTTTGATGCCTTCATGGTCAGAAAAGATGGTTGGTATGATTTCAATCTTTGTGTATCTGTTGATGTTTGTCTTGTGCCCCAGTATGTGATCGATCCTGGAGAATGATCCGTGTGCACTTGAGAAAAATGTGTACTCTGTTTTTTTTGGGTTTAGTGTTCTATAGATGTCTGTTAAGCCCAAATGCTCTAGGTCCTTATTTAGAGGACTTGTTGATCTATCCATTGTTGATAGTGGTGTGTTGAAGTCTCCCACTACGTATGTGTTTTCTCTGATGTCTGTTTTCAGAGAGGACAACAGTTGTCTGATATATTTTGGTGCTCCTTCGTTTGGTGAATATATGTTAATGAGTGTTATTTCTTCTTGAAGTATTGTCCCCTTGATCATAATGTAATGACCATTGGGGTCTCTTTTTATTTTTTTGAGTTTGAAGTCTGTTTTATCTGATATAAATATAGCTGTTCCTGCTTTCTTTTTTGGTCCATTTGCTTGTAGGATTGTTTTCCATCCTTTAACTTTGAGCCTATTTTTATCTTTTGTAGCTAAATGTGTTTCCTGGAGACAGCAAAAGGTTGGGTTTTGTTTCTTAATCCAGGCTGCAACTCTGTGTCTTTTTATTGAAGCGTTTAGTCCATTTACATTTAGAGTTAATATTGATATGTTAGCATCTGTATTTGCTATTGTGTTTGTCTTTCCTTTGATTTTATTTATTTATTCTTTTAATAACTTTTTTTTTTTTTGGCCTTCTTTCGTTGTTATTAGTCCCTCTGAGGTTCTGGCTTTAGGATTCCTTGTAGTATTTTTTGGAGTGGGGGTTTAGTCTTAATGAAATTCCAGAGTTTCTGTTTGTCTGGGAAGGTCCTTATACTTTCTTCATAGAGGAAGGAGAGCTTTGCGGGATAGAGTATTCTTGGTTGGCATCTGTTTTCTTGGAGTCTGTTGACTATGTCCCTCCACTCTCTCCTTGCCCATAGTGTTTCTTCAGAGAAGTCCGATGTCAGCCTGATTGGTTTTCCTTTGAATGTTATCTGTTTCTTCCCCCTTGCCAGCTTCATTATTTTTTCCTTGTTCTGGATTCTTGGGAGCTTTACTATTATGTGTCTTGCTGTATTTTTCCTTTCATCGTGGAAGTTTGGTGTTCTTCTTGCTTCTTGTATATCAATTTTCAGCTCCTTCTTCACATTTGGGAAGTTCTCTTCAATTATCTCCTGGAATATTTTCTCTGTTCCTACATCTCTCTCCTCTCCTTCTGGATTTCCTATAACTCTTATATTTCCTTTCCTCATGGAGTCAGACAGTTCCCGAAGTCTTTCTTCGCTCTTTTTCCTTCGTACTTCTCTTTCCTTTTCTGTTTTGGTTCTTTTCATTTCTGTGTCTTCAAGAGTACTTATTCATTCTTCCATTTCATCTATTCTGCTTTCATTGCTTTTCCCAGAGTTCTTTAGTTCCTCCATTAATTCTTTGATCTCCTGTGTTTCTTTTGCTTCCCTCTTTACAGACTCAATTTCATTCTTCTGATCATTGATTATTTTTCTCATATCATTGTTTTCCTTTATGACTTCTGTCAGTTTTTTAATCACAGCAATTTTAAATTCTCTTTCTGGAAGGCTCAGAAGTTCTTCCAAGTTACTGTTGTTGTAATCTGGAGGGTGGTTTTCTTTTTGTGGTGTGCTTTTTTCCTGAGGAGTTGTTAGGTTGCATGTGGTTCTTCTACTCCCTACTGTCTGTTTTCTAATTTGTCATATGCATTGGGACATTGTGTTGCTCGGACTGGCCGGCATCTTGGGTGAACTTCTCCGCCCCCCTCTGGCTCCTCCAGGAGCCATCTCTGGCTTCTGAGGGAGCTTTCTGCTGGTTTCAGGCAGTCTTTACTGAAGAAATGTCCCTGTTCTAAAATGGCGACGTGGGACTCAGTCCCTGCACTTCCGGTCTCAGGCACACTCTTCTGCGCGCCCGGTCTGCCCCGGCCATGGTTGCCTGTTCCATCTGTGGGCTCAGACTGCTGGTCGGAAGGGGCCTGGCATGGGCTAACTTCCCAGCTGGCCACTGTCTCCTCCAGGAGCCTTCTGCCCTTTTCAAGCAGTCTTAAGAAATTTCCCTGTTCTATGGGGTGTTAGTGACTTTTTTTTCCTGGTCGCTAGGTGGCGCCAGAGATCTCTCCTATTGTCCTTGGGGGGGCTGTTTTTCGCACCCCCCACCCCATGGGACAGGGAACAGAGCGGGAATGGTAGGGTAAACCTCAACGGCTTTGGGGTGCTGTGTCTGCCTTGTGCCCCACCGTCGTGGAGAACCCATGCCCCGAACTTCGTGCCCCGGGTCTCAGTTCCAAAGCCCTCAGGTCCAGGACGCGGGCTGTAGCCCAGTCCCGTTGCGCGGGAATGGCGCCTTTTGCACCCCGCTCCCGTGCCTGGGCGCCTGGTTCCTGCTTACTCAGTGAGGGACTTTCACCCCAGTGAGGGCCTCCGCGTGTCTCCCCGCAAGCCTAGGTCACAGGTGCGGGGACCTGGGCAGCAGCGATCCCAATCTGCGTTTGCTTTTCAAGCGTGCCAAGTGTGCTGCTTTTCCTTGCAAGCTTACCGGCCGGCCCGGGGCTGTGTGAGCGTCTCCAGAGTCTCTTTGGTCTTCTCTAATGGCGCCCAGAGCCGTTCGCTCACCGCCGCGGCGAATCCTGCAGGGTTCTCCACAGCTCCCGTTCACGGGGTGTGGTGGCTGCAATAGTTCCTTTCCACTCACAGTCCCGCTTGCTGCGTAGTTTGTTCTTGTTGGTCGTTTTAGTTTGTTGTTTTCCTCCTCTCTGCGGGTGGGAGAGTGCCGACTCTGTGGGTGGGGGAGGGGAGCAGGGTTCTGCGCTTTCCTCCCTTCTAGTCCTCTTTTATAGCAACTTTCTTCTTCGGGTAGTTTGCTGGAGTCGTCCGTTTAACTTCCGTGTCCCAGTTCTCACTGGGACCTGCCGCTTTTCCTCCCTATTAACTTTTTTTAATGGGAGATCTTACTCGCAGCGTCTCCTCGCTGCCATGTTGCTCCGCCCCTTCCCCCCCTTTTTTTTTTAAATTTCCCTTCTGAATCCCTGAGGGAGTGCTATGGCCTTTCTATTGGTCTGCACAGTGAAAATATTTTTCCAGGATCTGGGGAAGTATGAGAATCAGGATTACGACATTTACCATTAAAAAGCAGTGTAAAATTCATATTTTAAATTCCTAGGGGTCTGGACCGAGAATTCCCCTGAATTTTATTTTGCTTATTTCAACTTTTTCATAGGCTCTGGAAGCTGGTTTGTGAGCAAAAGCTGAGCGTAACAGAGACCAGCGCACTCTCTGTGTGGCAAGAAGGGGGTTTCATGGGGCAGTGGTGGGATACAGTGGCTGGGTATAGGGACTGCCGCGAGTTGGCAAATGTCTAGAAACTTAATTCAAAAGCCAAAGGGCACTCATAGAGAGTTGTTGAGTTGGAGAGTGAGGAAATTGATACATATTGTATGTAAATTATTCTGGAGTGTTATGCATGGTAGGAGGGTGGGAAAGAGGCTGAGAGATAGGAGGTACAGTAGGAAGGAGACAAGGTGAGGGGCTGAAATTAGACAGTGGAGTGGAAGTGGGAAATAAGGACAGAAAGGGAGGGCATGAAGACACTACAAATAAGAAGTAACAGGACTAGCTTGGTTTGGGGAGTGGTAGAGAGCACTGTGAGATGAGAAAACTAAAGCATCAGAGCAGAACTGGGGACATCAGAAATGCAAATTAAATTTGGGGAGAAAAAGAGGTTAATTTTAAACAGTTAGCATTTTGGCTGGACGTCTATTTTGAATAGTATCAGGTTGGAAATGTTTTCAATGGAAAGACTACTCCTTGCCTTTCTGAGACACCATCATCTGGGAGATGGGAATCTTTTACTTATCTGTTCAGGACTCCTAAAGACAGAGATGAGCCTTCTGTTTCCAGTGATCACAGAGCTTCTGGATGAAATCAGCCTCAAGATAATAAACCAGGTAATTATCTCCATCCTTCCTATGACATAAATGGTGTCAAGGTAGGCAAAAATTCATGAGAGATGGCTTTGCAAGTCCCCAGGGAGACTCACGATTAGGGCTGATTGTCAGAACCTGCCTCTGCAGCACTACACCAGGGTTCTATAATGATGGCTGAGGGCCACATTCTGCCTCCAGAGAAGAGAACTGTGGAGATGAAAAATAGAAAGACATTTCCATCCTCCCATGGTCCCCCACTAAGTCTGTGTGGCTTGTCCCAATCAGTAATTAGAGACACAGAGCAATAAATATTGAAAGAAACTTCTGTAAACATTCTAGAGGACAATGAAATTGGAAATAATAAGCAGATGGGCTTTTATTCAAAGCAAATCATGGCAGATGGACTCACTACCTCTTTTCTTTTTTTGATAAGAGTACAAAGTTGGTGGATGAAGGGAAAATGGTACGTTTGATGTCAAATGTTTGAAGATTGTTAAAACATTTGAGTCTTCCAAGAAGTCTGATTTGCAGAATTGGCTCAGCGTGTCTGGAATAGAAGCATATACCTGACAAAAAAGTTGGATAAGTGCTGCTAATTGGGCACTAGAAAGTGCTGGAACATTGGGCTGGAGACATCCCCAGGAGGGGTCTTCCAAGGTACCATAGAACTTTGGAGCCTGAAGGGACCTTCGAGATCATCAGTTCCAACCCTCTCATTTAAGAATAAGGAAACAATCAAATGGAAACAATGACTTCACTCAACCAGGGCTAGAACAAGGCGAACTTGACAATTAGCTCTGCAGTGTGAGTGCCAAGTCTCTTCTCTACTCAGGATGTCTCTTATCTGGGAAAGGACAAAAGAGTGTTCAAGAATAACTGAAAGGATTCTAAATACAGAGGTTAAATCATGGGGCCCTGAGCAAACAAAGCCTGCAGTACAGATCACATGCCCTAAAGAGGGTGGGGATCTGGTAGAGATGGTGGTTGGGAAACAACTGGAAACTTTTACAAAAGGCCTGTGCCCTGGGCCCCTGTGTAGCTTTCAAGCCAATTTCAATGATGTTAATTCAACACTGCTACAAAGAAAATAGCTCCAGTTTTACAGATGAGAAAACTTGGGGAGATTTGGTGGCTTGTCCATCTAAGTTCTAACAGCAAATATTGAGTTAGGATGCAAGAATATGTCCTCTGATTCTGTAACAGGGTGGCCCCCAGGAAAGGGGGGAGGTTCCAGGTTTCCTGCCCCACCTAAAAAGAAGGGTGGAGCTGAGTAGGGAGAGAAGAAGCTGCAGAGGAGACTGAGGAAGGAAGCAGGATGGAGAGCCAGAAGGAGACCTGGAAGAGGCACATGGAGCTGAGAGACATGGGAAGAAACAGCATTTGCCTTTTGGTCATGGACTGGGTGACACAGATGTGGGTGAGAGACCCATGGGGAGTGACAATGGTGGTTTTTGTCTTGATTTTGATTTTGCTTTTGCTCTTTTTCTCCCAGACTTGTCTGGTTGTTTCTGATCCTTTTCTGTGGGTCCCCACTGGAAGATGCTTTAGACTTGTGGCAGGCTTTGGGGCCTTGCTCTGGGCCAATCCTGCTTGGGTGGACTTTTACCCCCAAGAGGACGGGTAACTGGGGGGTGCTTGATTTAGAGACTATACTCTACCTTTTCTGTATTGTTTACTAATTGTATTAAAGTTCCTTTTCATTAAAGTCTCATATGTTTTGTGCTGATGCAGCGGATGGCAGAACCTATTTAGAGCAGGCAGCTTTGCGGGGTCTGGGCTGCCCCTCTCCCTGCCCTATAATAATTCCAGTCAGGCCCCACCTCACTCAAATTTGGCCTTTGGTAGAATTCTCATATCGGCCCAGACTTGCCTTCTGCCCTGTTACCCCTCCAGAAGGTTTCCTTCTCCTTGTATTGTATTGTATCCTTTCCAACTCACATTCCAGGTCCTTTGGAGTTCCCCAGATGTCCCGAATTCCTAACTTCAGCGTCCTGCTACCTCTGGAATACTCAGACTCTCCTGTCCCCATCTCATTCTTCACCAGAGCATATTGGTCTCCTTTTTGTTCCTTCCAAACTGTGCTCAGCCTTTTGTTATCCTGGAAAGTTTCAATTTTGTGTAATTTCCACCAATAGCTTTTTAGGTGATCATTTTACCTGCAGGACATCATCCCTAGTTTGCTTCTTAATTTAAGAAGCAAAATACAGTAATGATAACTAGTTTGTGCTCCATGGTGCATTATGAGTTAGAGTGAAGGAGCATGTGCAAAACCATCTAGTCAGTGCTTAATATGGATTAGATATTCAACATACATTTTTTATTAAGAGGATTTTAAGCTCAGAAATTTCCTTGAGATACTGTTCAATAGTTCTCCCTTTCTTGTGCTGAGTGATTTATTGCTTCATACCTATATATGAACACCCCTACTCTTCCCATTAAACACAGGATCTTCTGGTTATCAGGATCTAGTCTTTTGGAGGGAGGACAGGTTGAAATGGGAGATGGTATGTTAATAAATGATTTTGATGGCACCTACACACGCCCCCTGTGGTCACAGAGGGAACTGCAGCCTGTTCATAGTCTGAATTTGCAGTTCCCAGATTACTCTGCTCCTGCCTGCTTCCCTGGGACTAGAGCTGGACTACAGCTGAAGGGTCAGTGTTAGTATGAGGCTATTGAGGAAGTGCTGCCTGAGGAACCAGCCCAAGGGAGGATGTTGTTGCAGAATCCCCGTCACTTTAGGTACCTGCAACCCTTTAGGGGGTCTGAAAGCTTGATACTCTCTAGCAGCAAACTTCTTGGCTTCCTGCTACCCTGGCTTCT